>NC_092745.1:32551482-34951482 GCF_047496795.1 Chiloscyllium punctatum
CAGCCAATCAACTGGGGGGCGGGGAAGGTCTTTTATTTCCAAAGCACACAAAGACAGAGACTGAATCTTCATCTTTATTCCCTTTTCCGCATTCACATTGAAAGAAAAAAACCTGCAATTAACAGCACAGACAGAGGAAGCTGCTCAAATTCACAGCCACAATGGAGCTTGAGGAAAACACTGGTGGAGGTTTGCTCAATAACATGAGAATCCTGTCCCTTTAAACAGTGACAAAATCTTAAATTGGAACTGACAGCGAAGCAGGAAAGAGATCTGGTTTACTGAAGCAGAGAATTCTGAGGTTCACAATGTTTTGTACAGCTGACAGTCTTCAGCAACTTCAAGAGATTTTGCTTGGCATCACAAGTCAACCCTGTCCCCATCAAACACTCCCAGGACAAGGTACAGCATGAGGTTTGACACAGTGTAAAGCTCCCTCGACACTATTGCAATGACATGCTTTAACATTCAAACCTCAGAAGGTTATCTGAGCAGTCCTGAAAAGGAAGAGAGTTGAAATTCAGTGCTGACAATTACCTTTGTCCTGCCAGCTCAGCCTGTTCTATTTAAAGTTGTGTCTCCTCTGTGGACTGTCTCCACCACTCTACACACATTCTGATCTCCTGATGCTCTTGCTGAGGGGAGAGGAGAGGGTCACGTGGGTAAGGGCACAGGAGAAGCGAGCGTTGGACTCCCAGTCAGACCCAGAGAGGGTCAGCAGGCTGCTGTCACTGTAGGTGCTGTCCGAATCTCGCAGGTAGTTGCTGGTCTGAACCCCGTCCGAAATGACTGCACCGTCCTTCTTCCACTGCACCTCCAGCTCATCGGGATAGAAGTGATTGGCAAGGCACAGCAGGGTGGCAGTACCTTTGGCATTGACCTGCTTCAGGGAGGGGGGCAGCAGGGTAAGCTTGGGCTGAGAGTTTTCACAGCCTCAAAGACAAGAGAAACAATTTTAATCCCTGCCATTTGAAGGGAATTCAACCCTCACAATATTCACTGGCCATTCAATTCTTTTGAACATTTATAGTCAATACAGAATAAACACAACAAAAGAACAGACATTGCTCAAATTACTTCCCGGGATGTGAGTGTCACTGGCAGGGCCAGCATTTATTGCCCATCCCTAATTGCCCCTGAGAAGGTGATGGCGAAGCAGCAAAGAGAGAAGGGACAGTTTTCGATCATCGTTTCTGGAATGAATGTGGGCATCTGGAAGGGCTATCAATGGGGGATCAGTTTTGTGACAGTGATCAGAACTCAGTGAGATTGAGAGTATGGATGGAAATGGAAACCATGGGGTAAGTGTAAAAGTTTTCATTTTACGAAACTGTGCAGTGCTTTGATAAAAGTGGATCGGAACCAGCGACATGATGGGAAATCAGTGTCAAGGCAGTGAGAGCCCTCGAAGGACGAGACAGAGATTGTTCAGAATCTGATCCCACAAAGAGTAAGGGTGGGACTCCCAGATCTAGACTAAATGAACAAGAGGATTGGGGGTCATGTACTGACATGGATTGGGAACTGGTTGGCAGACAGGACAGAAACGACAAGTCTTTTTCTGAATGGCAGGTAATTACAACTTAGGGTGCCACAGGGGTCAGCCCTTGGTACTCAGTTATTCATAATATATAATAATAGAGTCATAGAGTCAGAGAGACCCAAAAGGCCCATCAGCCTATTGTGTCCATACTGGTCAAAAAGCAACAACCCAATAATTGTCATCCATTTTTCCAGCAAAAGGGAATTTGATGCGGTGTGTATTTAAGAAGGAATTAGATATATTTCTTAGGATTAAAGGGATCAAGGAATGTGGGGAGAAAGCAGGAACAGGGGACTGTGTTGGATAATCAGCCAGGATCATATTGAATGGTGGAGCAGGTTTGAAGGGCCGAATGGCCTACTGCTGCTCCTGTGTTTGATGTTTCTGTTTCTCAGATAATGAAGGAATGTCTCTCATCATTTTGAAGTGGGAAGTCAGATGAGTGTGGAGGTGGAAGATGTGGGCATGGTGATTAATGCAGGTCTGTGAGGTGATTAAGAAGATACATGGGATAAACTGTTTTTCTTTTTCCCTTGATGGAATGAGGGCATTTTTGGATCGGCAGCATTTATTGCCCATCCCTAATCACCCAGAGGGCAGTTTATAGTCAACCACATTACTGTGGGTCTGGGGTCACATGGAGCTGGAAGAGCTGGAAAGTGGGATGGAGCTCGATATCTCTTTAACAAATCTCCGATCACCACAGATCAGGAGAACTTTATCTGATGACATTGGAACAGACCCAGATGGCAGTTTTCTTCCCTAAAGGACATTAGGGAATCAGATGGCTTTTTCCTGACAGTCAATAATGGTTTCATGGTCATCATTAGTCTCTTAATTGCAGATTTTTTTCATTGAATTTGAATGCAACCAACTGCTGGATTCTAACCCTGATCCAAAACATGATCTGGAACTCTGGATTACCAGTTCAGCAACAATACCATTAGACCATCACCTCCCTTATCTCATTATTGGTTGACAGTGAAAGCAAGAAGTTTGTTTATTCTGGAACTGTATAACACCCCAGTTAGAGCACAGTGAGGGAACAGTGTATGGTTCTGGTCACCACATTATAGGAAGGATGTGATCCCTCGAGAGACCAGGACAGAGGAAGAGTTTGTCTAAATGGGGACTTTGAGCTTTGAGGAATGATTGGATTGACTGGGAGTGTTTTCATTGGAACAGAGGAGGCAGAGGGGAGATTTGATGGTGGTGAATAAAATGATGAGAGGCCTGGATAGATTGGATAGGAAGGACTGATTTTCACCAGCACAGAAGGCAATAACCATGGGGAGAGATTGAAATCTATTGGGGGCAGGGTTAGAGGGGAGTTGAGGGTATTTGTTTTCACCCAGAGGCTGGTGGGATGTGGGACTCACTGTCTGAAAGGGTGGGAGAGGCAGAAACCCTCATCATATTGAAAAAACACTTGGAAATACATTTGAAATAATGAAACCTCCAGAGCTATGGAGCAAGAGCTGGAAATTGGGATGGAGCTCGATATCTCTTTAACAAATCTCCGATCACCCACTGATCAGGAGAACTTTATCCGATAACATTGGAGCAGACACGAATCCACACGCTTCAGGAAAGAGTCATGTTGGGTGTCTGTGTAGAAGGTTCTAGATTATATTTCAAAACGTGCTGCACAATGCTTGGCTGAAGGTCATGGGTGAGGCTGCACTGAGTCTTCCTATTCCAGAATCAGGCAGGATCACTGCTCCTAATGACCCCATCACCCCTGGAATGTGAATGTGTGCAGACGATGGGTGAGGGTCTGGATCAGGAGACTCCAGCCTTAAAGATAAACTTGGATTTGTGTAGTTCTGTTCCCAACTCAGAATGTACAATAGATCTTTCCAGCAGACTGTGCACAGCAAGATCCCAAACACCATGTGATAACTAGCGGAGAAGTACATTTTTAGTGATTTTGACTGGGGGATAAATATTGACCAGGGACACCAGGGGGAACTGCTTGCTCTTTATCCAACAGTGCTATGGAATGGCATCGTTCACAACTGAAAGACTCCTAGCTCATCCAAAAAAAGAATAGTTCCTTGTAGATGAAGTAGCAGGTCGGTAGGGGAGTGATAAAGTCATTTGGTTTGCTTTCCTTTATTGGTCAGTGCATTGAGTATTGGAGTTGGGTGTTGTTGCAGCTGCACAGGACTTTGGTTTGGGCACTTTTGGAATACTGTGAGCAATTCTGTTCTCCCCGAAGTAGGAAAAATGTTGTGAACCTTAAAATGATCTACGTACGATTTACAAATATGTTGCCAAGGTTGGAGGGTTTGCGTGAAAGGGAGAGGCTGAATAGGCTGAGGCTGCTTTCACTGCAGCATTGCAGGTTGATGGGTGACTGTATAGAGGTTTATAAAATCATGAGCGGCAGAGATAGGGTGAACAGAGAAGATCTTTTCTCCAGAGCAGGGGAGTCCAGAACCGGAGGGCATAGGTTGAAGGTGACAGGGGAAAGATTTAAATGGGACCGAAGGTTCAACGTTTTCATTCAGAGGATGTTAAATGTATGGAATGAGCTGCCAGAAGAAGTGATGAAGACTGGTACAATTACAACATTTAAAAGGCATGGGTATTTTAATAAGAAGAGTTTAGAGGGATATGGGCCAAATGCTGGCAAATGGAACAAGATTAATTTAGGATATCTGATCATCATGGATGAGTTGGACCGAAGGGTCTGTTTCTGTGCTGTACATCTCTGACTATAATTGTATTTCGATTCAGCCCTCAAAACTTCAGGATCTCCCAAAGACATTTACAGACAGTTTTGTTTGACAAGCAGTCACTGTTGCAATGTCAGTAACGTGGCAGCCAGTTTCTACACAGCAAGATCCCACTAGAAGCAATGAGATCAAAGAGCAATAATGATGTTGGCTCAAGGATAAATATTGTCCTGAACTCAACCCAAAGTGAAAGTAATTTGGTTCATTTGGATGGAAAATGAGAAAATGGAAGGTGAAGGAGAAGGTAGGATTGCCGGTTAATGATGGGATTGATTGTGACCAGAAAATAAAAGAAAGGGACGGAATTTTTGAAAATCAAAGGAAGTATAAAAGTGCAAGAAAAATCAATAGTGGAACAAACTTCAAGAATTTGTATCTAAATGCATGAAGCATTCCGAGTAAGTTAGACAAAGTGATGCCACAAATTGAGGTAAATTGAAATTCCAAGAAATCTAAACTAATTAAAGTGGAGGAGAGCACAGGAGAGGCTATTCAAGTTTCAAAAACACATAATAGGACAGAGAGTACAGAAAGGATGAGGAATCGAACATAAAGCACAGCAGATTAGAGGAAAACAATAATGGGAAGGACGGCAGTCAACGCAGGACTGAGGGTGTTGCACTTAAAAGCACACAGTATACACAATGAGCTTTTCGTGCAGATTGAAACTGGCAGGTACGATGTTGTGGATATCACAGAGATCTGGCTGTAAGGGGATCCGGGCTGGGAGCTAAATATCTAAGGATACATGCCCTATCAAAAGGACAGGCAGATGGGCAGAGGGGCCTTGTTAGTATGACATGAAATTAAATCAATAGCAAGAAGTGATATAGAGTCAGAAAGTGTAGAATCTGTGTGGGTAGAGTTGAGGAACCGCAAGAAATAAAGAATCTCATACAAGTTATGTTCAGGTCTCCAAGCAGTAATCAGGGTGCAGGGAAAAAAATCAATCAGGAGACAGAAAAGCCATAAACAAAATGTCAGGGCAGACTTCAATGGATAGGTGGACTGGGTACCGCGCCTCATGGAATGTCTATGAGATGGTTTTTGGAGCAGCTTGTGGTTGAGCCATTATGGAACCGGCAGTTCTGGATTGAGTGATGTGTAATGAGGTAAACTTGGTAAGTGAGCTGAAAATGAAAGTATCCGTATAGATAAGTGACCATAATATGATCGAATTCCCCCTGTAGTTTGAGAGGTAGAAGCTGCAATCAGATGGAATAGTATTTCAGTTGAGTAAAGGGAACTACAAAGACATGAGAAAGGAGCTGCCCAGAGTTGGTTGGAAGGGGAGCCGAGCAGGTAAGCTTGTCTGGCAGCAAACAGTAGAGTTTCCAGGGATAATTCAGGAAGCAGAGTAGGAATTCATCCCAAAAAAGAAGAAACATACGCAGGGGAGGACAAGGCAACCATGGCTGAAGAGGGAGGTCAAGGTCAGCATAAAAGCAAAAGAAAAAACATCTAATGTGATGGAGAATAGTGGGAAGCCAGAGGATTAGGAAATCTTTAAAAACCTGGAGAGGATAGCTGAAAATGCATTGATGCTGAAGAAGGTGAAATGTGGGGGTAAGCTAGCCAGTAATATAAAAGAAGTTTGCAAGAGTTTTATTAGATATATAAAAAGGAAGAGGGAGTCAAAAATCGACATTGGATCACTGGGAAATGAGGCTGAAGGAAGAATAAAAGGAAATAAAGGTAAGTAGAGGAATTGAATAGATACTTTGCATCAGTCTGCACCATGGAAAACACCAGCAATGTCCCAGTACTTCAAGACTGTTAGGGGTCGGAGGTGAGTGTAGTGGTCATCACTAAGGAGGAGGTACAGGGGAAGCTGAAAGGTCTGAACGTGGATAACTCACCCAGACTGGATGAACTATATGTCTGTGTTTGGAAGGAGGTCGCTGAGGACATTGTGAAGGCTTTTTTTCCTCACTTGTGATTCCACACTTTCAGGAATCAATGAAGTCAGGGTGTGAAAGTTTTTGGAGAGGATTTTGATGGGGCAAGGGACTGGAAAATGGCTCACATAACACCCTTGTTTTAGAAGGGAGGGAGGGAGAAGATTGGAAATTATAGGCCAATTAGCCTGGACTCAGTTGTTGGTATGGTTTTCGACTTCAATTTAAGGGTGAAATTGCAGAAGACTTGGAAGTACAATGGGAAAATAGGGCTGAATCAACATGGCTTCATCAAGGGGATTTCATAGATGGCAAATCTGTTAGAATTATTTGAGGAGGCTTTGAGCCAGTCAGACAAAGAACAGTCCAAGGAAGTAATCTATTTGGATTTCCAGAAGGCCTTTGATATCAGGTAAGAGATCATTGTATTAGGGGAAAGTACTTGCATGGACTGAGAACTGGCAGGTTGGCATAAAGCAAAGAATGAGAAAAAATGGCAGCTGGTGACCAGCGGAGTTCTGCACGTGTCAATGTTGGGACCATAACTATTCACGTCATACATGAAGGAAGTGAAGACATTGTTGCAAGGTTTGCAGATGACCTGAGATAGGTGGAGGGACAGGTAGTGTTGAGGAAGTGGGAAGGCTGAAAAGGTCCTGGATAGATTCCGAGAGTGGGCAATGAAGTTGCAGATAGAATACAATGTGTGACAGTGTGAGGGTATGCACTTTGGGAGGAAGAAGAGATGGAAAGACTGTTTTCTAAATGAGGAAAGCCTTTGGAAATCTAAAGCACAAACCTCATTCAGGATTCTCTGAAGGTTAACAGGCAGGTCCAGTTTGTGTTTGGGAAGGTAAATGAAATGTTAGCATTCATTTCAATAAGGCCAGAATACAAGAGCAGAGATGTACTGCTGAGGTTGTGTAAGGCTCTGGTCAGACTGTATTTGGAATATTGTGAGCAGTTTTGGGACCCATATTCTAAGAAATGATGTGCTGGCTTTGGAGGTGTCCTGGGGATGAAGGGCTTGTCATATGTGGCATGGTTGAGGACTCTGTCTGTACTCGATGGAGTTTAGAAGGATGAGGAGGGAGTTTATTGAAAGTTACAGAATCCTGATCGGCCTAGATAGTGTGGATGCGGAGAAGATAATTCCAAAAACAGGAAAGACAGGGTAATCAAGGCACAGCTTCAGAATGAAAGACGGCGCCTTTCAAGCTGAAATGAGGAGGAATTTCTTCAGCCAGAGGGTGGTGAATCTGTGGAACTCATTGCTACAGAGGGCAGTGGAGGTCGTGTCACTGAGTGTATTTAAGACAGAGATGGATAGGTTTGTGATTGTTAATGGAATTGAACGTTCCTGTGGAGTAGGTAGGAGAATGGGGGTGAGAAGCATATCTGCCACGATCAAATGGCAGAGCAGATTCAATAGGCTGAATAGCTGATTTCTGATCCTATTTTTTAAAGTCTTCTGGAGAGTTTCCCCAAAACCCTGGAACACTGAACCCACTGGACTGTGAGCCCTGCTGCAGCTGTTTATCATTAGATCATTAGGAGAAAGTGAGGACTGCAGATGCTGGAGATTAGAGCTGACAAATGTTTTGCTGGAAAAGCGCAGCAGGTCAGGCAGCATCCAAGGAGCAGGAGAATTGACGTTTCGGGCATGAGCTGTGAAGAAAGGCTCATGCCCGAAACGTTGATTTGCCTGCTTCTTGGATGCTGCCTGACCTGCTGCGCTTTTCCAGCAACACATTTTTCAGCTATCATCAGATCATTGTCAAGAGATAACCAAAGAGAGGAGAGAATGTGCACCTACATGGGAATTTCAGGATACTTCGCAGTTCCTGGAATACCTTGAGTACAGCAAGTGTGGTCAGTGACAGCAGTTGGACCTCCGGGTTTAAGAGTTTGACCAGCAGCAGGTGTCAGTGTGGAGCGTCCGTGAGGCTGAGAGCTCCATGGAGAGCATGTTTCTAGATGTGGTCACTCTGCAGCTTCAGAGTATGCAGGGAGAGAGGGAATGGGGGAGCAGCAGACAGTCCAAAAGAATCAGGCAGCAAGTACAGAAATCCCCTAAGTGCATCCCACTGTCCAACCAGGATTCAGTTCCTAATCCTGATGAGAATGATTGTTCATCTGGGGAGTGCAGCCAGAGCCAAGTCCCTGTCATCACGGGTGGCTCAGCTGTACGGGGAGGGGGGGGGGGGGGGGGCACAAGGAAAACTGGAAGAGTGATACTGAGAGGAGATTTGAGAGTGAGGGCAATCGATAGGTGTTTCTGCAGCTGCAGATGGGAATCCAGGATGGTGTGTTGACTCCCTGGTGCCAGGGTCAAGGATGTCACTGAGCGACTGCAGAGCACCCTGAGGGGAGAGGGGGAACAGGCAGTGGTCGTGATCCACATCAGTCCCAGTGACAGTGGGAGAAAAGGGATGTGGTCCTCCAGTCAGAGTTTGTGGAGCTCGGGAGGAAATTAGGAGCAGGAGCTAAAAGGTAGGAATCTTCAGATTATTCCCAGTACCCAAAGCAATTGAGAAGACGAACAGGAGGGTAACACAGGTGACTGTGGGCCTGGAGAGAGGGTCCAGGAGGGAGAGATTTAGATTCTTGGGACATTGGGATTGGGTTTGGGGGAGATGGGACGTGGACAGACCAGACAGTGTTGCTCTTGAACAGAGCTGGGATTGAATTCCATTGGGGTGATTTACTCGTGCTGTTGGAGAGGGTTTAAACTAACTTGGCTGGGCTGTGGGAGCCAGGAGAGAATATCAGTGAGGAACACCAAGGTCCACAGAATCCTCACCACCCAGTGGGAAGGATGTGGAAGAATACAAATTCAAGGAATTTACAGAGACTTGCAAATATGATAGAATAGTTATAAATGGGGTGACGGGGGTCTTTAATTTCTGAATATAGACTGGGGTAGTAGCAATGTAACAGGCAGAGAGGGGCCAGAGTTGTGAGAGTGTGTTCAGATGAATTTTCAGGTGTTATCATGGCCAGTGAAGAAGGCTGTCTAAGAGTACAATGGGCTCTTGACCAACTGGGCCAGTTGGCTGAGGAATGGCAAATGGAGTTTAATTCAGATAAATGTGAGTGCTGTATTTTGGTAAGACACAGGAGATGGGCAAGATCCTAAACAAATATTTCAGGTCAGTATTTATTGAGGAGAAGGAAATGAAAGTGAAGGAATTTGGAAAAATAGTGATGTTTTGAAAAAGTCCACAATACAAATGAGGAGATGCAAAATATCTTAAAACATACAAAGGTAGATAAATCCCTGCAAGGAGTGGTGCTTTGGTCATTTAAATAAATGATTTCACTGTGAATATAGGAGTTAACATAAGTTTGTAAATGACACCAAAATTGGTGGGACCGTGAATAATGAAGAAGATGATCTCAGGGTCCAGCAGGACCTTGATCGCATGGGGCAATGGGCAGAGGAGTGGGAAATGGAGTTCAGTTTAGCTAAATGTGAGATGTTGCATTTTGGAAAGGCAAACCAGGGCAAGAGTTACACAATTAACACATCCCCGGGGAGTGTTACTGAAAAAAGAGACCAAGAGGTGAAGGTGAAGGTGAAGGTGAAGGTGAAGGTGAAGGTGAAGGTGAAGGTGAAGGTGAAGGTGAAGGTGAAGGTACTGTGCATTATTCCTTAAAACTGGATCACAGGTAGACAGGGTGATGAAGAAAGTGTTGGGTATGTTTGCCTTTATTGGTCACTATATTGAGTATCGGAGTTGGGACATCATGTTGCAGCTGTACAGGAGATTAGTGAGGCCACTTTCGGAATAATGTGAACAATTCTGATCATTCTGTGATGGGAAGGATATTGTTAAAATTTAAAATGGTGCAGGAAAAGATTTACAAAGATTTTGCTCGGAATTGGAGAGTTTGAACGGTAGGGAAAGGATGAATAAACTGGGGCAATGTTCCCTGCAGCATCAGAGGCTGAGAAATTTATAATATCATGAGGGAAGTAGCTCATGTGACTAATTCAGGAAGCATGTGAATGTTTTGTAGAGATGACAAATTATATTCTTAAAGGTCATTCCAGGCATGATGAACATCAGTTATAAAGATTGATTGGAGAATTTGGGACTGTCTTTGAAGAAGGCTGAAAGGAGATTTGATCGAGGAATTAAGACGAGGAGGGGCCTGGACAGAGTAAATAGGGAGAAAATGTTCCCAATTGAGAAAGGATTGAGACCGAGAGACCACAGATTGAAAGTAATTGGTAAAAGCAACAAAGTGAGATGAGGAAAAACATTTTCGGCCAGTGAGTGGTTACGGTTTGGAATGCACTGCCTGAGAGTTACTGAAGGCAGCTTCAATTGAAACGTTCCGTAAAGGTGCAGGGTGACAGGGAGAAGGCAGGAGAATGATACTCCGTGAATTGCTCATTCAGAGAGCCAGTGCAGACTGGTTGGGCAGAATTGCCTCCTTATGCACTGTAACAATTCTGTGATTGTGTGATTGAGCAGAGTTAAAGCTGGGGGAGGTGGGAGCTCGGTGTCTCACTGTGCTGTTGCTGCTGCTGAGGTCAGTGAGGTCAGAGACTGGGACAGGGAGCCAGAGCTCACATCAAACTCTACCCATGTCTGTCACACTGAGACTGGCAGGAGGCTACTCACTGATTTCACTCCATGCTGCAGGAATGGGACCACAGGCTGCAAATGGACAGAGCTCCTCCACACGGTGAGTAAAACTGACTGACTTATATCTTGCTTTTTAAAGGTGGCAATGGAACTAAAGAAATACAGCTGGACACCCTGTTAGACACAGGGCTCCTCAATCAACCATTTCATTCACTGCAGTTCCCCACTAACATCTTCAACAATTCAGCATTTGTGATTTAGAAAGTGTGTTTCAGTATTCGGAGACTCCTGTGAATCGTGTTGCTGCATGGCCTCCCTCCTCCCTCAGTCTGTGTCCTGCTGCAGACTCACATTCCCTCCCTCCCCGTTCCATCCTCTGTCTCTGGTCTCCTGCCCATTGCTGCTTCCTCCATCCCACCATTGACAGCAGAGCCTTCAGATCCCAAAAGCATGCTCTCTGACCTCGTGCCCTTCATCCCTCCCCCTCTCAATGGTTGTGCTTTTGAATATATTGTTCAGTTCCATCATTTTTGTTTCACGGTTCACTTGCCATTGATTTGCTGATTTATTCCAGTAAATCTAGTCTGGACTGTTCCCTGAGTTGGTTCAAAACTGTCTTGTCAGAGAAAACACTCTTCTGTAAACTGGGTTGTCTGTTTCCCCCAGTCTTTGTGTAAAGGTGAGACTAAGTGTGTGTAAGCTCTTATACAGCACAGACAGAGGTCACTGGGACGATTGTGCCTGTTAGTCAAATGAGTCCAGTGAGTCCCATTTACCCAGCCCTTTCTGTATAACCCGGCAATTGTTTCCTTTTCAGCTATTTCTCCAAATGCCCTTTTGAAAGTTGCTGTTGAATCCACTTCCTCTCACCTTGCAGACCGTCATCATGAACTCGCTGGATAAAAATGTTCCTATCTTCTCCCTTGTCCTTCAGACTCTTTCTGAAATGTGTGCCCTCTGGTTACTGACCCTCCTGCCTGGAGAAACAATTTGTCCCATATTTACTGCATCCAAACTCTCTAATTGTGAACCCCTCATTGAGTGAGACCTATTTCCAACACAGGGGGAGAACATTCAGCCTGTCAGGGAAATGCTGTCATTTCATGGGGCAATCCAGTCAGTCCCACCCCCTCCCCTCCTCAGCCCCCAGAGCCTTGCAGGTTTATTTCCATCAAGAGCCCATCCAATCTGTCATTGCAATAACTGAGTGTCTTCACCTGCCTCACCTGAATGGGCACTAATTTCCAAGTCATTACCAATTGCTGCTAAAAACAAAGTTCTTCCTGACATCTCGTATCTCTTGCCCAACAAAGTGTCAGGTAATCTCAATGTGAAGATGGGATTTTGTCTCCACACGGACTGTGCTGTGGTCACTCTTACTGATACTGTCATGGACAGATACACCAGCAGCAGACAAGTTGGTGAGGGTGATAGTGAGTATGTTTTTCCCTCTTGTTGGTTCCCTCACCACCTGCCCCAGGTCCAGTCGAGCAGCTGAATCAGGTGGAACGTGACCAGCTTGCTCAGTCGTGATGCTTCTGAGCAGCTCTTGATGGTGGACTTTGAAGTCCCTTACTCAGGGTATATCCTTTATCCTTCCCACCCTCAGTTCTCCCTCCAAGTGTTGTTCAACATGGAGGAGGACTGACTACTCAGTTGAGGTTGGAGTGGAGGCCGGTGCTGTGTGGTAATCAGCAGGAGGTTTCCTTCCCCATGTTTGACCTGCTGTCATGAGGCTTCATGGGTTCCATCGTTAATGGTGAGGACTCCCAGGGCAACTCCCTTCCGACTGTACACACCACTGTGTTGCCTCCCCTGCCTGGTCTATCCTGCCAGTTAAAAACTGAATGAGGGAACAATTCTGTGCAGGTTTCACAGCTTGGAGACAGAGCTGCTGCTGGGTTCTGCTTCTGATCTCCATGTGCAGGTGTGTGTGTTTGTGAGAGAGTGACTGACAATTTTTCCATCACTGTGCTGTTTCTGCAAAAATTAAATCCCAGAACCAGCCTCCTGTGCTGTTAGATTTAAGGAAGTGCAGATAGTTCACAGTTTTCTCCCATCTCAGTAACAAACGTCCAGCTGCTCCGAGCTCCTTCTTTCACTTCCTCTCTTGGTGAAGTTTCAACCTTGCGATCTGACAGTCTTTGCATTTATTTTTTACACTGGGGCTTTCTGCTGTGGTCAGAATCTCTAATAATAAGTGTCCAATCAGTGAAAATCACAGCAGCTAAGAGCAGTCAGGACTTAGGAGCACGGAATCGCTGTAAAACATATTTGGAAGATAAAAGCCATCCTCTTCATCTCCTGGTTAAAAAATCCATCTCTCTCCCTGAGAGTCTGTTGCACAACCAGACTCTTTATAATCGTGGCCACATCTCTGAGAATGATCTGAGCCTCATATCCTCCATATTATACAGACCAGCCACTGAAAATCTCAGTCATGCCTGTGGGACTACAAACATGACCATTCCAATGTTGTTCTGGCACACATCACAGCAGTCGCCCTCCATAAATTTCAGTTCATCCCAAATTCTGATGCCTGTAACCAAACATGCATCAAGTCCTGTTCCTCCAACCTGAAGAAGGGCTCATGCCCGAAACATTGATTCCCCTGCTCCTTGGAAGCTGCCTGACCTGCTGCGCTTTTCCAGAAACACCTTTTCAACTCTGATCTCTAGCATCTTCAGTCCTCACTTTCTCCCTGTTTCCCCAACCTCCTGCACCCTGTGTCTACATTGTCTCCTGGTCCAGCAACACCTTGATTTTCAAGTTCTCATCCTTGTTCGCAAATCCCAATCTGCCCTCCACCCTCCCTATCTCTGTAACCTCCTCCAAGCTGCCTCAGTCAGTGTGATCAGCAATCTTGGATGTATGGCTCTCTGTTTCTCCATCCAAGTCATTGAGAAATATCATAAAAAGCTGAGCTCCCAGCACAGGTCCCTGGAGATACCACTATTCACATCATTCTCATTGGAGGATGCACACACTATCCCTCCTCTCTGCCTCCTACCTCCAATCTAATTCCTGACCAAAGACAAATACTTTTCTCCAATTGGCTTGAGGTAGGAAGCAGTGGGTAACAGTGGAAGGATGATTGTCAGACTAGAGGTCTGTGTCTAGTGGAGTGCCTCGGGGCTCGGTGCTGGGCCCATTACTCTTTGTTATCTATATCAGTAACTTGGATGAGAATTTGCAAGGCATGATTGGGAAGTTTGCAGATGACATTACAATGGACATTGAGGAAGGTTATCAGAAATTGCAGCAGGACCTTGATCAGCTGGAGAAATGGGCAGAGAAATGGCAAAATGAATTCAAAGAGATAATTGTGAGGTCTTGATCTTTAGGAACTTTAATCGAGGTGGGAGTACCATGGTGAATGGTAAGGCCTTAAGGACTATAGTGAAACAGAGAGATCTTGGAGTTCAGGTACACGGTTCTCTGGAAGTTGAGTCACAGTTTGACAGGGCGGTGAGGAAGGCTTTTGACACACTGGCCTTCATCAGTCAGGGCACTGAGTATAGAAGTTGGGAAGTTATGTTGCAAATGTACAGAACGTTGGTGAGGTCGCACTTGGAGTATTTGGTCACTTTCTTGTAGGAAGGATATTATTAAACTGGAACGAGTTCAGAGGAAATGTACATGCATGTTTTTGTGAGAAGTTGGACAAGCTAGAACTTTTTCTGAGAGTGTAGGAGACTGAGGCTTGTTTTTAGAAGTGTATAAGACCTTGAGAGACATGGATAGGGTGAATGCACTCAGTCTTTTTCCCAGAGTTGGGGAATTGAAGACGAGAGAGCATCAGCTTTAGGTTAGAGTGGAAAGAATAACATGGAACCTGAGGGGCAACTTGTTTACACAGAGGGTGGCACACATATGGAGTTAGCGGTGAGTGGAAGTGATTGAGGCAGGTATATTAACAACTTTTAAAAAGTCATTTGGACAAATACATGGATAGGAAAGGCTCCGAAGGATATGGGCCAATTGCAGGGAAATGGAGTTAACATGGATGGACATTTTGGTCAGCATGGACCAGTGTGGACCAAAACGCCTGTCTCTGTGCTGCAGGACTGGATGACTCTTTGACTCTATAATTCCATATGTTTCCATGTTTATAGACAGTCACTCAAACACAGAAACAAAGGAACTAGCAGCAGGAGGAGGCCATTCAACCCTTCGAGTGAGCTCTGCCATTCAATATGACCAAGGCTGATCATCCAACTTAGTCCCCTGTTCCCACTTTTTCCCCATAACCTTAATCCCTTTAGTCCTAAGTCCCTTTAGACCTATCTCCTTCTTGAAAACATTTAATGTTTTGGTCTCAACCGCTTTCTGTGACAGAATATTCCACTAGCTTCCCACTCTCTGGCTAAAGAAATGTCTTCTCATCTCAGTCTGAAATAACCGTTCCCTTTTCTTGAAACTGTAATTCCTGGTTCTGGATTCTCCAGACATCAGGAACATCTGGTAAACATTTACTGCCCTCCCTCAACAATCAGAACATCCTTCCTCAGATAAGGAGACCAACACTACACACAATCTCCTATCTTTCACATTGAATGTGAGCCAACTTGTTATTGACCCTCCCATGAAGGAGAACAGCTGCTTTCTCTCCTCCCTGTCCATTCCCCTCATAACCTTATACACCTCGATCAGGCCCCCCCTCCACCTTCTCTGCTCTGAAGAAAACAACCCGAGCTGATCCAATTTCTCTTCATTACTGCGAGGTTCCATCCCACAGAACATCCTGGTGATTCCCCTCTGCACTCCATCCAGTATAATCACATCCTTCCTACAGTGTGGTGACCTGAACTGCACACAGTACTCCAGCTGTGGCCTAACCAATGTTCTGCTTAACTGCAACATATCTTCCTGCTTTTATAACCAATACCTGAAATGACAAAGGCAAGTGTCCCATATGCCTTCATACTGCTCTGTTAGCCGTCTTGCCACATTCAGGGATCAGTGGACAAGTACCCCAAGATCACTCTGTTCCTTTGAGCTTTCTCAGGTCAAAGAACAAGGGACAAAGAAAATTACAAAACAGGAACAGGCCCTTCGGCCCTCCAAGCCTGCACTGATCCATATCTTCGATCTAGACCTATCATCAATTTTCCAAGGATCTGTATCCCTCTGCTCCCTGCTCATTCATGCATCTATCTCGATACATCTTTAATGATGCTATCATGCCCGCCTCTACCACTTCCACTGGTAACGTGTTCCAAGTACCAACCACTCTCTGCGGAAAGAACTTTCCACACATATATCCCTTAAACCTTTCTCCTCTCACCTTGAACCCATGGTCCCTAGTAATTGAGCCCATCACTCTGGGAAAAAATCCTCTTGCTATCCATGATTTTGTAGACCTCTAGAAGGTCCTCCCTCAATCTTCAACTTTCTATTGAAAATAATGCTAATCTACTCAACCTCTCTTCATAGCTCATACCCTCCATATGAGACAATCCTGGTTAACCTCCTCTGCACCGTCTCCAAGCATCCACATCCTTCAGGTAATGTCGTGACCAGAACTGTATGCAGCATTCCAAATGTGGCCAAGCCAAAGTCCGTTACAATTCTAACATGACCTGCATACTCTTGTACCCCAACCGATGAAGTAAATCATGCCATCTGCCTTCTTGACCACTCTATCAACCTGCATTACCACCTTCAGGATACAATGGACATGAACCTCCAGATCTCTCTGTGCATCAATTTTCCCCCGGTCTTTCCATTCACCGTATAGTTCACTCCACCATTGGATCTTCCAAAATTCATCAGATCACATTTGCCCAGATTGAACTCCATCTGTCCGTTTCTCTGCCCAGCTCTCCAATATATCTACATTCTGCTGCATTCTCTGACAGTCACCTTCACTGTCTGCTACTCCACCAATCTTAGTGTCATCTGCAAACTTGTTAATCAGACCACCTTTACCTTCCTCCAGATCATTTATATCTATCATAAACAAGAGTGGTCCCAAAATGGATTCCTGTCCTCCATTTTGAGAAACTCCCTTCCACTACTACTCTCTGTCTCCTGTTGCCCAGCCTGTTCTCTATCCATCTAGTTCGTATACCCTGGACCCCATGTGACTTTAATTTCTCCATCAGGTTACATGGGGAACGTTATCAAACACCTTACTGAAGTCCATGTGTATGACATCCACAGTTCTTCCCTAATCAGTCAACTTTGTCACTTCTTCAAAAAAATCTACAAAGCAGGTAAACATGACATTCCCTGCACAAAATCATGCTTCCTATCACAGATAGATCCATTTTCTTCCAAATCAGTATCTGTTCCAGCAGCTTCCCTTCCACTGATGTCAGGCTCACTGCTTGATAATTACCTGGATTATCCTTGCTAATCTTTTTATACAAGGAGACAACATTAGCTTTATCCAGTCCTCTGGGACCTCACCGGTGTTCAAGGTTGCCAAAAAGATATCTCTTAAGGCCCCAGCTATCTCCTCTCTTGCTTCCCACAGTACCCTGGGATAGATTCTATCCTGACCTGGGGACTTGTTCACCTTAATGCCTTTTAGAATACTCAACACTTTCTCCCTCCTTAAGCCGACTTGACCTAGAGAAATCAAACATCTATCCTCAACTTCAACATCCATCTTTTCCCTCTCCTTGGTGAATACCAAAACAAACAACTCATTAAGAATCTCTCCCATTTTCCCTGACTACACGCATAACCTTCCTCTGTCCTTGAGTGGGCCAACCCACTCTTGTCATCTTCTTGTTCCTTATATATGAATAAAAGGCTTTTGGATTTTCCTTAACGCTGTTTGCTAATGAAATTTCTTGACCCCTTTTAGCCCTTTTAATTCCTCATTTCAGATCGGTCCTAGTTTCCCAATATTCTTCCAAATCTTTGTCTGTTGTCAGCCACCGAGACCTGATGTATGCATCCTTTTTCCTCTTAGCTAGTCTCACAATTTTACCTGTCATCTAGGGTTCCCTAATCTTGAGATTGCAATCCCTCATTTTCACAGGGACATGTCTGTCCTGCATTCTAATCAACCACTCTTTAAAAGCCTCCCACATATCAAATGTGGATTTACCCTCAAACAGCTGCTCCAAATCTGCATTCCCCAGTTTCTTCCGAATTTTGCGATAGTTGGCCTTCCTCCAGTTTAGCCCTCTTCCTTTCGGACCACTCTCATCTTTGTCCATGTGCATTCTAAAAACTTACGGAGTTGTAGTCACTCTTCCCAAAGTAATCCCCGACTGAGATTTCAACCACCTGGCTGGGCTCATTCCCAACACCAGGTCCAGTGTGGCCACTTCCCAAGTTGAACTATTTACATACTATGTAAAATCCTCCTGGGTGCTCCTTACAAATTCTGCTCTGTCTAAACCTGTAACTTTAAGTGAATCCCCATCAATATTGGGAAAATTAAAATCTTCCATCACCACCACCCTGTTGCTCCTACATCTTCCGTAATCTGTTCATATATTTGACCTCTATCTCGCGCTCGCTGTTGGGAGGACTGTAGTACAGCCCCAGCATTGTTACTGTACCCTTTCTGTTTCTGCGCCATCTCTCAAGCCATTCGTTCATTCTGCCTATACTTCCATGTCTACTCTGACTAGTACACGACATTGGTTGTAATCGTGAGATTACTACTTCTGAGGTCTTTATTTATAATGTGGTTCCTAACTCCCTAAATTCTGCATGTAGGACATCATCCCGTTTATTACGTTTATCATTGCGGCCTACATACACCATCACATCTAGCTGTTCACCCTCCCCCTTCAGAGCTATTTGGGAGTCTCGTTTTCGACCACAGAGCCACCTATCTATTCCCCTTACAAAGTCCAAATAAACCACATCCGTTGGCTCCGCCTTATCAAATCCACTCACTACATCCTCAAACAATTCCAGTCGATTTGTTAAGCATGATTTTTCTTTTGACAATTCATGCTGACTCTGTCCAATTCTGTCACTGTTTTCTCAGTGCTAAGTTATAAAATATTTTATAGTGAATTTGAGTTTTTTCTCCACGACAGATGTCCGGATAATTGGTCTAAGATTCCCTGGGGTTAATGCTCATTGTTTCCCTTCATGGGAAAGTAAGGGCTACACAGAAAACCACTAGTGACCATTAGGACAGGATCCAGATCACAGGGGGATCAGAAAGCTGAACTGTATCGATTCTGATGTAAGGAGCTTGACCAGTAATGTGGTTGAACTGAGAGCATTGAACAGCACTTGGGCATATAGAGTCATCGAGACATAGAGATGTTCTGCATGGAAACAAACCCTTTGGTCCAACCTGTCCATGCCGACCAGATGTTCCAACCCAATCTAGTCCCACCTGCCAGCACCCGGCCCACATCCCTCCAAACCCTTTCTATTTATATGTCCATCCAAATGCCTTTTAAATGTTGCTATTGTACCAGCCTCCACCACTTCCTCTGGCAGCTCATTCCATATACGTACCAACCTCTGCGTGAAAAAGTTGCCCCTTACGTTTCTTTTATTTCTTTCCCCTCTCATTCTAAACCTATGCCCTTTAGTTCTGGACTCCCCCACCCCAGGGAAAAGACTTTGTCTATTTATCCTATCCATCTCCCTCATAAGTTTGTAAACTTCTATAAGGCCAACCCTCAGCTTTCGACGCTCCAGGGAAAACAGCCCCAGCCTGTTCAGCTTCTGCCTATAGCTCAAATCCTCCAAACCTGGCAACATCCTTGTAAATCCTTTCTGAACTCTTTCAAGTTTCACAACATCTTTTCAATAGCAAGGAGACCAGAATGTTTCAATAGTGGCCAAACCAATGTCCTGTACAGGCGCAACATGACCTACCAACTGCTGTACTCCATACTTTGACCAATAAAGGAAAGCATAGCAACCACCTTCTTCAATATCCTATCTACCTGTGACTCCACTTTCAAGGAGCTATGAACCTGCACTCCAAAGTATCTTTGTTCAGCAACACTCCCTCGGACCTTACCATTAATTGTATGAGTCCTGCTAAGATTTGCTTTCCCAAAATGCAGTACCTTGCATTTATCTGAATTTAAGTCCATCTGTTATTTCTCAGCCCATTGGCCCATCTGATCAAGATCCTGTTGTAATCTGAGGTAACCTTCTTTGCTGTCCACTACACCTACAATTTTGGTGTCATCTGCAAATTTACTAACCATATCTCTTATGCTATTTCATATGCTGTTGCATTGTCTTTTTGGAATATCATATTGTTGAAATTGCTGAGATATCATTGAACAAAGATAGGACTGGCAGCTCAACATTCCAGGGTAGAGAAGTCTCAGGTGGGATAGACAGGGTGCAAGAGAGGTGGGTATGTTGCATTATTGATAATGGAAACCATGACTGCAGTATTGCTACTGAAGGGTCATTTCTTGGAAGGGTCTTCACATGATACCGTCTGGGTAGAGCTAGACAAAAGGACAATCACTTTGCTGGGATTATACTACAGGCTCCCCAATCGTCAGATGGAGAGAGAGAGGAGCAGATATGTCAGCAAATCACAGAGAGGTGTGAGTGGAATAGAGTTATATTAGCAAGGAATTTCAACTTCTCTAACATAAACTTTATGTTTGACTTAATGTGAATGGAATTTTTAAAGTCCAACCAGGAGAGCTTTTGGTGCCAGTACGTAGATAGTCCCACTAGACATGGGCAGTGCTGGACTCAATCCAACGTAATGTCAAATTGTTGAAGAGTCAATGGGTGAGCATTTTGGAGATAGTGAACAGAACTCAGTAAGTTTCTAATTATTATGGAAAGGAATAAGGATAGTGCAGAAGTTAAGTGTCTAAAGTGAGGGCAATTTAAATTTCATTAGACAGGATCTGGCAAATATAGACTGGGAGCAGTTACTTGCAGGTCAGTCTACATTTGGAAAGTGGGGATCTTTTTAATGTAGTTCTGGACCAGCTCAGAAAGAAAGGCAAGGATTGCAGTTCCTTGGATCATGGATGTCAAGGGACATGGATAGTTTGAGAAAGAAAAAGGAAGAAGCATATGCCAAGTACAGAGCATCAAAAAGAGGGGAGGCCCTTCAGGAGGAGAGAAAGTGTGGGGAGGTGCTTAAATAATAGGAGAACAAAGAGGAGCCATAAAATATCTTTGGCAACCTGATGCCCTCACCCCAGAATACTTTGGAAAGTGGCACGAGGAAGAATAGATGCACTCGTGGTCACCTTTAAAAATTCTAGACTCTGGAGCAGTTCCTATGGATTGGAGAGTGGCTAACATAACCCCACTATTTAAGAAGGGAGACAGAGAGAACACAGTGGGTTTTTGTAGACTGGTTAGCTTGACATCAGTAGTGGGGGAAATACTGGAGTCCATTATAAATGATCTGCAGCAAATTTTGTTGTAACCTGCACCTTATGAACTAGCACACTTGACAAACCGGCAAAAGTTATATCCCTCAAATGCCTGAAAGTTTATTTTTATATCATTCTGTCCAATTATTATACATTTACAATATATTAACTTCAATGTAACTACACTTGTTTTTCAATTAAATGGCCACATGAAATATCAACAGTTGATTCAATTTTGAGTCAATTTCTCCTCAAACACAGTGACCTGCCGCGATGCCCGGGTAATCAGTTGAGAGTATGAGTGAGAAGGATATGGCAGTTCATTGGGACATTTTAGATAGAGCTTTACACTGTGTCAAACCCCATGCTGTCCCTGTTCTGGGAGTGTTTGATTGGGACAGACTTGACTTGTGATGCCAAGTAAAATCTCTTGAAGTTGCTGAAGACTGTCAGCTGTACAAAACAATGTGAACCTCAGAAGTCTCTGTTTCAGTAAACCAGATCCCCTTCCTGCTCAGCCACTAGTTGCAATTTAAGGTTTTATCACTATTTGAAGGGACATGATTCTCATGTTATTGAGAAAACCTCAACAAGGGTTTTTCTCAAGCTCCAATGTGGCTGTGAATTTGTGCAGCTTCCTCTGTCTGGGCTGTTAATTGCAGTCTGTTTTCTGTCAATGTCAATCTGGAAAAGGGAATAAAGATGAAGAAGATTCAGTCTCTGTCTCTTTGTGCTTTGGAGATTGACCACTCCATTCAGCTGATTGGCTGCATTTCAGCATGGCATTGTCACAGTTGGCTAATTGGCCTGTCAATCAATGACACATCCATTGTAGAGGATACTGACAGCCAATCAGCAATCACTTTTAAATGATCCCTTTGAGCTGGAATCATTGAAGGTTACAAGATTCCAAACAGATCTCCATTAATGACCACCTGGACCATGTCTGACACCTCCCTCCCCTTCCTGGACCACTCCATCTCCATTAATGATGACGACCGACTTGACAATGACATTTGTTTACAAACCTACCGACACCGAAGATTCCACCTCTTCCCAACCTAGCTCTTGCAAAAATGCCATCCCGTATTCCCAATTCCTCCGCCTCTGCCATATTTGCTCCCAGGAGGACCTGTTCCACCACAGCACACACCAGATAGCCTCCTTCTTTAGAGACCGCAATTTCCTTTGCCACGTGGTCAAAGATGCGCTCCAATGCTTTTCATCCACATCCCACCCCTCGGCCCTCAAACCCCACTCCTCCAACCTTAACAAGGACAACACCCCCCTGCTGCTCACCTTCCAGCCTACCAACCTTCACATAAACCACATCATCCAACGACATTTCTGCCACCTCCAAATGGACTCCACCACGAGGGATATATTTCACTCCCAACCCATTCCTGCTTTCCACAAAGACCATGCCCTCCGTGACTACCTGGCCAGGTCCACGTCCCCCAACAACCCACCCTCCCTTTCTGGCACGCTCCCCTGCCACCTCAGGAATTGCAAAACCTCTGCCCACACCTCCTCCCTCAGCTCCATCTAAGGCCCGAAAAGAGCCTTCCACATCCATCAATTTTTTTTACCATCACATCCACCAATATCATTTATTGTATCCGTTGCTCCCGATGCGGTCTCCTCTACATTGAGGAGACTGGACGCCTCCTTGCAGAGCGCTTCAGGGAACATCTCAGGGACAACCACACCAATAAACCCCACTGCCCTGTGGGCCAATATTTCAACTTCCCCTCCCACTCTGCTGAGGACATGCAGGTCCTAGGCCTCCTCCACCGCCGCTCCCTCACCACCCAACGCCTGGAGGAAGAACGCCTCATCTTCTGCCTCAGAACACTTCAATCCCAGGGCATCAATGTGGATTTCACCAGCTTCCTCATTTCTCCTTCTCCCACCTCACCCCAGCTCCAACCTTCCAGCTCAGCACCATCCTCATGACCTGTCCTACCTGCTTATCTTCCTTTCCACCTATCCACTCCACCCTCCTCTCTGACCTATCACCTCCATTCCCAAACCTCATTCACCTATTGTACTCTTTGCTACTTTCTCCCCAAACTCCTCTCATTTATCTCTCCACTCTGCAGGCACCCTGCTTCTATTCCTGAATTCTTTGCCCAAAATGTTGATTTTCCTGCTCCTCGGATGCTGCCTGACCTGCTGTGCTTTTTCAGCACCACTCTGATCTAGCCTCTGGTTTCCAGCATCTGCAATCCTTGTTTTTACCGAGAAACAGAAAGCTGATAGGACTCAATAATTACAATCTTAGGCATTCCCTCTTCACTCTGTCGTCCAGGCTCAGGTGCTGGAATAGCCTCTGCACTCTTTGCTGCATGCTGTGTTGTACCTGAAGTGATCTTAGGCCAATCACTGACACTGCAGGCTGCGTGTCCCTCTGAGTGCGAGTGTACTACATAATGCTGCCTGTAGGTGTCACTCTGAGTGTGGATGTGTTCTTCAGAGAGACAACAACAGGCAGCATGGAGTGTGAGCATGTTACTCAGTGCTGCCTGACTCTCTTTGTGTGCGTGTAACTCAATGCTGCCTGACTCTCTGAGTGTGTGTTACTCAATGCTGCCTGTAGGTGTGTGTGTGTGTATGAGTGTGTTATTCTGCACTGGCTGTAGGCAGTGCAATGATTTGGAGATGCCAGTGTTGGACTGGGGTGTACAAAGTTAAAAATCACACAACACCAGGTTATCGTCCAACAGTTTTAATTGGAAGCACACGAGCTTTCAGAGCGCCGCTTCTTCATCAAGGGAATGTCCTCCACAACCACATGTTGTTGGAGTGGCACTCCGAAAGCTAGTGTGCTTCCAATTAATCCTGTTGGATAACCAGGTGTTGTGTGATTTTTAATGTTGTATCTCAATGAGTGAGAGTGTGTTACTCTGTGCTGCCTGTCGGTGTCTCTGAGGTATTTGTCTCTGAGTGATGGGTAGAGAATGGGCTTTGTGATGGGGATTGAAGATTAGGCCTTAATGTTGTCAAATTTCAGATGAAAAACAATTCAGTCTGAGATGGCAGCTCATTGAGGTGGCCAAGGTTAAAAATCGCACATCAGCATGTTATAGTCCAACAGGTTTCTTTGGAAGTACAAGCTTTCGGAGCACTGCTCCTTCATCAGGCAGCTCGTGGGGCAGGATCATAGTTGACAGAATTTACAGTGAAATTGAGATGGCAGTTGAAAAAGGTTAATACTGAGAGTTTATTCTCAGTAAGGGAGGGATTTCAGAGACAGTGCACACTGTGCTCCCTAATGTGCTCCCCAATTACAAGGGGATTTTCTGGAGCTGGGATCATTGCAGTAGTGGCTGTCTGCTCAGCCAATGCGGACTAGTCATAGTCGTATTTCAATGGTCAATTAGCTCTAAACTAGCTTATCTCTCCACGCTTCAGGCTCACTGCCTTTATTCCTGATGAAGGGCTTTTGCCCGAAACATCGATTTTGCTGCTCCTTGGATGCTGCCTGAACTGCTGTGCTCTTTCAGCACCACTAATCCAGAATCTAAACTAGATGCAGCAATCTTACCTTACAGGAAGGAGAGCAGTGTGTGAGGTTGAATTCTTGCAGCCCCATGAGGGATTGCAGTGGATTAATGAAGGGTGATATCACCATGAAGGTGCCACCTTCACTCCCCCTGCCTCAGCTGTGGTGATCCTCGGGTTAAACACACCACCAGTCATCTCTATCTGTAATGAGCGAGTGGGACTATGCTCCTCTGGGATGATATCCACTTTCCTGAGTGCTGGAGGGAAGGAGAAAGTGAAGACTGCAGATGGTGGAGATCAGAGTCAAGAGTGTGTTGCTGGGAAACCGCAGCAGGTCAGGCAGCATCCAAGGAGCAGGATAATCAATGTTTTTGGCATAAGCTCTTCATTAGGAATGGAGGGAAGGTTAACCTCTCCAGAAGGCAGTAACAGGCTGGATCAAAGGGGCATCAAGAGTAAGCATGGGGAGATTGGGGGTGACAGAAGGAGTGGATTGGTTGGCAGGTTGTTATTCAGAGTCAGATACCAGAGTAGCAGTCCTTCTGACACTCCCCTTTTTATCTGTCAGCCGGGGCTCCCTGATTGGACAAGGTTAACAGCCCATCAAGGAACTCATATTTTATTGAAAATAAATTTATCGAACAAGGAGCACAAGAGCTAAACGAGACAAGATAAAATGAATAGTTTCATTATTAACATCACAAATGAGAGTTGGGAAATAAGATTTTCATTCTGGGTGATGGGAATCTGGAATGGACTGTCACGAAATTCGCAGACTGTCATAGTGTGGAAACAGGCTATTTGGCCCAACAAGCCAACACCAACCCTCTGAAGACAGACTCCCTGAGACACATTCCCCTACCATTTTACTCAACATTTCCCCTGACTGACAGATTCTTGATCACTGTGGCAATTTTAGAATGGCCAATTCACCTAACCTGCACATCTTTGGATTGTGGGAGGGAACTGGAGCACACGGAGGAAACCCACACAGACACAGGGAGATCATGCAAACTCCACAAAGACACTCACCTCGGGCTGGAATCGAACTCAAGTCCTTGGTGCTGTGAGGCAGCAATGCAAACCACTGAGCCACCAGACTGCACATTAAAGAACAGGAGCTTTTCTTAAACTTCGTGAGCCCGACGTGATATGAATTATAAACACACAACCCTCTGCCAGGAAAGGTAGTGGAGGCTGGACAACATTTAAATAACATGCAAGGATTTGGGATAAGTGCAGGAAATTGGGATTAGAGTGCCTTTAGCGGTAGTTATGTCAGTGCAGACTCAATGGGCCAAAGGGCCTTTTCTGTGCTGTATCAATCTATGCTCCATGCTGAGAAGGCAGTGCAGGTTAATGGTGACCAGGTTAGACAGTTCCAAGATGGCAAACTCATCTTCAAGGGTCAGAGGAAATGGCTCAAGCTCCAGTGAAGGCCCAAGTAAGTGCTTGGGAGGAGGGTCAAGGCTAATGGAGACAAGGTCAACAGAGACTGAGTGAGGGCACAAGGTGCTGCCTGACATTTCCAGGGGTTGTAGTGAGGCATGTGGGGACAAGAGGGGAGTGTGTAGTGATGGAGTGCAGATTCAGTTGAAATGCAACCTATGCAGGCAACAGCATGACCTTCAGTACCAGGGGGTGTCCCTGACTGTGTCAGGCTCACTGGCTGCTCTCTGTGTGATTCCACGTATCCACCTTTGTGGTCACCACGCAAGATCTTGCTCTTGTCTACATTACTGTCTACAACACCATCTGCTCCCACCGTCTGCACCCTAAGTCTGCACGACCGTCTGTACCTATTGTCTGCACCCAGCAGCCACAGCCACTGTCTAGTCCCTCTGTTTGCACCCACCATCTACACCCACTGTCTACACCACTGTCTGCACCCTCCATCTACACCTCCCATCTTTCTGCTGTTGTAAGATGATATCCAATGATTCCATTGAGATTACTGCACCCAAAGCCTGAATTTTAGAATCGGCAATGATTGTCTTCTAACCCTGACCTTCAAAGTCTGTGTTCCATGTAATAGAAAATTAACAAAATTAACATTTACTCTAAAATCCATTTACTCTGAAACCTGAAAGACAGTGTTTTACTAAAATTAAAACTTTCTGATACTTTGCTGAAGTATGCAGTCGAGGGACAGCTTCTCTCTGAGGAACTTTGTAAAGTTTAACAAGAGAAAAATATAAGGACAGTCTATCCACAACAAGGGAATAAAAAGAATAACAACTCAAATCTTCACAGTCTTTGTCCTTGAGAGTGTGATAAGAAACCGGATAAGGCGAATATCTGAATTATGCTCAGGGCCCTTGCACAAGGCATTTTTGTCAAGTGCATGTGGTCCCCCTGCAATGCAGAGGTTAAAAAAACATAATAAAGCTCTTTTTGGTTGCTCTTGCTAATAGTTGAGTTGAGTAAATTTGATTTCCACAACATTCCACAATGGGCTGAGTAATATTAATTACTGAATGCCATTTGATTTCTGTGATGGCAGAACTGACGGAGAAGGAGAGGTTGAGTTGGTGAGGATTGTGTTCACTGGAGTTTAAAACAGTTAAGGAAGGGAACCTTGGAGAAAGCTATAAAATTGGAACAGAATGAGACAAGTCAAATGGAGTAAGGATGTTCCCAATGGTGGGGAAGTCCAGAACCAGGCTCATAGTTTAAGGTTAAGAGGTAACCTCGACAGGACAGAGACGAGGAAATATGTCTACACACAGAGAGTGGTGAGCCTTTGGAATTCTCTGTCACAGAAAGTGGTTGATGCCAAAACATTATGTTTTCAAGAAGGAGGTAGAGATAGCTCTTGTGGCTAAAGAATCAAGGGATATGGGGTATGGAGGGATTACAGTAATGTGCTCCATGATCAGCCATAATCATATTGAGTTGCAGAACAGGCTGGAGGGGCCGAATGGCCTACTCCTGCTTATATCCTCTATGTTTCTACATTGCGTAAAATAGGTTGCCAGGTGGAGGGCACTCTGTCAGATGGGCAAGTATCTATTCACAGATTCCCCCCACACCACTCCCCTTCCATTTAATTGGGTCCACTCCCTCTCTTCCTATGTCATTGTTATCTGACCAGTGACTACACCTCCCCTTTAGCACCCTGGCAAGGAGCTGTGCTTATCACCCATCGTTTGTTTTAATTTGCTAACTGGGTGATGTGGCGATGGGGCTTTCAAAAACAGGAAGCGCTGAATTCTCATCGCCCCTTGTACTGATTTTGTTGTGTGTCTCCCTCAATATGGGCGACACAGCACTGCTGCCTCACAGATCTAGGGACCCAGATTCAAGAGTCATACAGCACAGAAATAGACCCGTCGGCCCACCATGTCAATGCCAACCACCACACACTAAACTATACTAATCCCATTTACCTGTAGTTGTCTGGAGCCAACTGTCTCCTTCAATTAAAAGTGCTCACCCCAATGTTTTTGAAAGGTTGTGAGAGTTTCAGCCTGCACCACCCTCTCAGGCAGCACGTTCCACATAGCTACCACATACTGGGTCAAAAAATACTTTCACCTTAATCTTATGAACCCTGGTCTTAAACAGGTCTGAGTGAGGAGCGGAGGCTGCAGAACAGTGTGAGAGGTCAGGAGTGGAGAGAGGGAGAACAGTGTGAAGGTGAGGAATGGAGGCTGGAGCAGGAAGATCCTTGTGTTCTGGAAAGCAGCATAAATAGGGAAGAGATTCAAGAGCTGGTGGGAATAGTCTCCATTCTTCCTAACAATAGCTTTATGGTGCGAAAGAGAATAAATCAGGAGATAATGAGGGCCAGGAAAAAAGGCTGCTCATTACTTACAAATGATTAATTACAATTAATTGTCATGTCAATTATTTATAGTCAGATTTTTCTTTTTAATTCATTCATGGGATGAGGACATCACTGACTAGGACAGCATTTATTACCCACACCTAATTGCCCCAGAGGGCAGTTAACAGTCATCCACATTGCTGTGGGATTGGATTTCCATGTAGGCCAGACTAGGGAAGGATGGCAGTTCCTTCCCTCAAGGACATTAGTAAACCAGATGGGTTTTCCTGACAATCGACATGGATTCATGGTCATCATTAGACTTTTAATTGCAGATTTTTTTAATTCCCCCATCTGCCACGGTGGGATTTGAACCTGGGTCTCCGGAACCATATCTGGGTCTCTGTGCATTAATCACAGAAGGTTAGTATGTAGGTACAGCAAGTAATCAGGAAAGCTCATAGAACGTTATGGTATATTGTGAGGGGAAACTGAATGCAAGACTTCATTGCAACATGCAAGATCCTGAGGGGCCTTGACTGGGTGAAAGTGGAAAGGATGTTTCCTCTTGTGGGAGAATCCAGAACTAGGGATCGCAGTTTAAAATTAAGGGACAGTCCATTCAAAACAGAGATTCAGAAACATGTTTTTACTCTCAGAGTTGTCAGTCTTTGGAATTCCCTTCCTTAAAAGGCAGTGGATGCAGAATCTTTAGGTATTTTTAAGGCAGAGGTGGATAGATTCTTGATGACTGAATGAATGGAACATTATCGGAGAATGTAGAGTTGAGGTTAAAATCAGATCAACCACAATCTTATTGAATGAGGGAGCAGGTTCAAAGGGCCGAGTGGCCTACTTTTTTTCTTTGCCCATATATTGCCTCATACATCTTCACACAATTGGAGATTGTCGTCCGTATTTTCTACCTGCAGATTAAGCTGCTTGTGTAATCGGCCTCATCTGTACAGTGTTTTCTCCAGCCTTTCACCGTGACATGTTAAAGATACTGGTCCTATAATCAATCCATTAACTCTCTAAGTTGCTTTATTTGAAACGATAAAACACATTACTAGTCTTGAAACAAACATTACAGCAAGCAATAATGGGCAACACAGTGCCTCAGTAATTAATACAACTGTCTCACAGTGCCAGGGACCCACCTCAGGCAGGTCTTTGTGGAGTCTGCACATACTCCCTGTGTCAGCGTGGGCTTCCCCCGTGAACTCTGATTTCCTCCCACAGTCCAAAGATCTGCAGGCAGGTAAATTAGCTGTGCTAAATTTCCCAGAGTGTACAGGGATGTGCAGGCTTGGTGGAGTAGCCATTGAAACATCCAGAGATAGGATAGGGGTCTAGGTGGAATGACCTTCAGAGGGGCAGTGTGGACGCAATGGGCTGAATGGCCTATTTCAACACTGTAGAGATTCTGTGATAGAAATGTAAGTTCCTTCTTTCCGTTCTAGCCCTCAAAGCATGCATGTGGTTCTGTCTCATATCCACTCAAGAGTTAGCAAACCATTGAAGACAGGAGTAGCCTCTTTTCTTTTGGAAAGTACTTCTTCCACTCTGTGTCCTTCACAGCCTTGTAGACAGCAACAATGAGATCAGGAATTAACCCAAAGCTATAATCTTCTGGAATCTTCATTAAACTGTGGAACCTGAAAAGTACAATTAATGTCCAATTCAATGAAGATATTTATCAGCAATCCCTAAATGCTGAGTTTTAGTACTCAGCAGGCCCCAGGAGTCAAAATAACTGAGTAGATCATTGCTCTGAATTATTCATAAATGTCTCCTTTACATTTCAGGAGGTTTTGATCAGAAAGGTTGCTTACTCCTCTCCAATATACAGTTTAAAATCAGCTCAAACTCCCAACCATCCAACTGAGAGCGGACCCCTGTCCAAACTGGAACCTGGTCAATGGGAGCACTGTCACCTCTGTCTCAGAAGCTTTGGGGAATGTATTTTGATCATAGAGTCCTTCAGCACTGGAGGTTGTTCAGAGGATGTTCCCCAGACTGATCCCACGTATGTAAGGGCTGTCCCATGAGGAGCAGTTAAAGAGCTTGGGCTTGGACTCGCTGGAGTTCAAAAGAATGAGGAGGGATCTGATTGAGGGATAGAAAATGGGAAAGGGGATTGAGAAGGTGGATGTTGAACAGATGCTCCCCCTTGCGGGACAGTCTGGAACAAGAGGTCATCGATATAGAGTGAGAGGAGGTCGGTTCAAAACTGAGATGAGGAGAAACTATTTCTCCCAGAGGGTTGTGAATCTGTGAAACTCAATGCCCCAGAGAGCAGTGGAGGCAGAATCAATCCATAGGTTCAAGAAAGATGTGTTTCTCATGAAAATCAAGATAAAGAACAAGGGGGAGCAGGCAGGAAAGTGGAGTTGAGACCAGGAAAAGATCAGCCAGGGTCATGTTAAAGGGCGGAGTGGGCTCGAAGGGCTGAATTGCCTCCTCCTGCTCCTAATTCCTATGTTGAGCACACAGTCAAGGCTGACACTGCAAAACTGAGGGAGCTGTTGTCTTTCAGGTGAGATACAAAAGAGAGGTCCTGCCACAATATATCCAACTGTACTATCTCCCCCAGTGACAAGTGCTGGAATTTGAATTCAAATCACAAAGCAGGCCTCTTTAACAGTGACCACGATAATGATCCCTGAATGCTGTCCAGCCTCAGCCTTACCCAGTCTGGACTTCATTGACTCCAGCCCCACAGTAATCTGGTTAACTCTTAGGTGCCTTCTGAGAGGCCACAGCAAGGCCAGCAGTTCAAGGGCAATTAGTCTTGGGTAACAAATACTGATCTATGCCAGTGACACCCACCTCCCAGAAAACAGAATGCAGCAGAGATTGGTGTCAGCCAAAATTGTCAGATCAGACTCTCAATGAGATGGGGAGATGGTTAAAGATGAATTCAGCTCAGTATGGAACAGGTCCCCACTTGTTAGCACATCGTCACTGACAAAATAAGTGAAAGAACACAGAAAACTAAAGACGAGAACACTCAAATGTGGGAGTATCAGTGAGAATTCAGGAAACTGAAGGAAGATATGAAGAACTGCAAAGGAAGACAAAAAGGAAGCAAGAGTTACAAAAAATAATTGAGAGAGAGACCTGCGAGGGGTCACAAGAATAACACAAATGTTTTATACAAAAATTAGAAAATCAAGGGGGCTCCAGTGCAATGTGAGCCCTTTAAAAACAAACTGGGAATTCCATGAATGAGACGAAGGGAATGGCCGATATGTACAATAATTAGTTGTGTCAGTCTTCACAGTCAAGGAATGGGATAATGCAGCTTCCATTCCAGGGAGGTTAGTAATGAATTAGATTAGACTCCCAACAGTATGGAAACAGGCCATTTGGTCCAACAAGTCCACACGGACCCTCCAATGAGCAACCCACCCAGATCCATTCTCCAATCTTATATTTCCTCCTGACTAATGCACCTAACACGATGGGCGATTTAGCGGAATCAATTCACCTAACCTGCACATCTTTGGATTGTGGAAGGAAACTGGAGTACCCAGAGGAACCCCACACAGAGGGAGAATGTACAAACTCCCACAGACAGTCACCTGACGTAGGAATCGCACCTGGGTCCCCAGTGCTGTGAGGCAGTAGTGCTAACCACTAAACCACCATGCCATCCAACTGAAGACTGACATTCACAAAACTTGATACATGCCAGAAAACATCATTGGAAACGAGTAGGTCTAAAGGCTGACAGATCTCCAGGGCCTCAGGGGTTTAAAGGAGGGGGGCAAGAACTTTCAGAAGATTTTTCGATAAGGTTCCAAAGCAGCAACCATTCCTTTAGTTGGAAAATACCTTGCTGTAACTCCATGGGTTCAAGAAACTTGAGAGGTGGAGCTGAGGAAATTATATCCTGGTCAATCTAACATCTCTTTTGAGGGTTTCATTGGAACCTATAATTAACAGCCAAGAGAATGAACATGTAGAGAATTGGAAATAGCCCACATAGATTTGTGATGGGTGGGTCGAACCAATGAACCAAAAGCATTAATTAAAATAGTCGATAGGGCATATAGTTTTATCAACTTTCAGAAGTACTCGATAATTTCCCACAAAACAGCTTGCTTACAAAAGTTAAAACCCATGGTATTGAAGATGAATGTTTGACTTGGTTCAGAGGCTGGTTTAGTGACAGACAACAGAGAAAGAAAGTGACGAGTGGTGTTCCACAAGGATTCTGTGGTGATGCCTTAACTACTTACTGTATGTATTAATAAGATTCAATCCACCTAAGCTGCACATCTTTGGACGAAGAGCGGAAACTGGGCCACCCAGAGGAAATCGATGCAGATACAGGGGGAACATACAAACTCCACACAGACAGTCACCTGAGGGTGAAATCAAACCGAGGTCCCTGGCGCAGTGGTGCCAGCCACTGTGCCTCCCATTCCTCATCTCTGATTGAAATGTCTAACCCCTTATTCTCAGACTGTCACTCTGCTTTGGAATCCCCAGGTAGGGGCACATCCTTCCAAAATTTACCCTGTCAGGGCCCTGTAGAATTTAAAATGTTTCAGTGAAATCTCCTACCAACCTTCTCAATCCCCTCTTTTGATCATTAGACAATCCCCTCAACCCGTCACATGAACTGTGGCTGGGTTTGATCATCTCAGTTCGGGTTTCAAGGTGGGAAGGAGAAAGAAAGACTCTTTATGCTTTGAATCGATGCTAAAAATTGAAAAATCAGGACAATGTTGTCACCAAGTATTGTTCACATACTCTTTCTTTTCATCAAAGTGCTGGATGAGAGTCCTTATAAATGTCAGGCCGTCACTGGTGGTGTCCTTATTTTCTTTATTCTTGTCTTGTCTCTTGTTCATGTCATTTAGGAGAATGGAGTCAACCGAGAAGGAAATGAACAGCAGAGTTTGTTTTCTCTGTTGATTAAATTCACCTTGCTTGCTCCTCTAATCACCTGAAGGAGGAGCGAGGCTTGTGTCTTATAATAGACCTATTGAATTATAACCTGGTGTCGTATGATTTTTGACCTTGTCCTCTGATCACATCCAGATTGTTCCCACGTGCACTGCATGTTCTTACTTCTCCAGGCCAGGAGGTGGCGATCTTGACAATGGATTTCACAATGGTCTCCATCAGAGAGGACCCACAAATCAGGGACAGCGATTCAGAGATTACAGGCTCCTCAGTCCCAGACCCGAGCACAACGGGCCCGCTGGAGTCCCGGGTATCAGTTGTTGTGTCCCGGGCCCTGTACATAATACAAATGGGGCAACTGATCCTTCTGATTTTTCCCAACCGCACCAGGTCTCCACAGTCACTGAGATTATTTAAAGGCAGCCTCTGCCAACTAAGGACCCTGATTGATGAAAAACAGACTGAAATGGGTAAATAATACAGTACTGGGGAGTTACAGACACAGATTACCGTGGCTCTGCTGTGGCTGATGCTGTGGCCCTAACAGAGATTGGGCGGGACTGGGAATTCCTGGATACAAGGTGTTCAGTAAAGTTAGGAAAGAAGGAAAACTGCGAGAAGTGGTGGGATTGTTCTGGAGCCAGACAGTACTGACCAACCTTTGGCCCTGAGATATGATGGAGATGAAGGGTGAACTGTGCCGGGCTTTAACTCACTGTTACCAGAGTAAAGCAGGGATTACCCATTTCACAAGAGAGTAAATGGAACTAACAAACCAGGTGCATGTGAAACACCCACCCAGTCCCTGAGTGAGGGGGACAAGAACAGGGACATTCTCAGACAGAAAGGATGCTAAAAATGGTATCACCCTGAGACTGAAGGGTGAGGTGGGGATAGTGACAGCGACACTCCCCCAGAGAATGGGGAAAGTAACACTGACACATTTAAAACTGTATTATCACAAGTGAGAATTCAAACAGCCACCCACTCCGTCACACGGTGTTGAAGATGCACTGTCCTCATCAAAACACGTTTGAAAACTTCTTCATAACACGTCAGGGGAGAGAAACATTGAAAACTGTATTATCACGAGTGAGGGTCCATTTAATTCTCGGACCATGATGTTAAATGATCCCAGCCGTAAACAACACTGGTATATTGACGTCCTTATCTTATTGAACAACATTAAAACCTCGGCCAAACATTTTCCTGCAGACAGTGTATTTAAAATATCAAGAGGCTTTCCGCATTGTTGGTTTGATCAGTGACGCAGCAAGGAAGCAGCAGCTGCTCCATGAACTCCAACAAAAGAATGAGAACAGGCTCTTCATATGGAGCTGGCTCCCAAGAGTCCAGTTCAACAGCAGGGATCAAAGAACAAAGGACAATACAGCACAGGAACTGGCCCTTCGGCCCTACAAGCCTGTGCTGACACATTTTGCCCTTCCATACTGAAACTATCTTCACCTACAGGATTCATATCCCCCTATTCCCTTCCTAATCATGCATTTGTGCAGGTATTTCTTGAATGCTTCTATTGTGTCTGCTTCCACCCCCTCATCTGGCAGTGTGTATTAGGTATCCAACTCCCTTTGTGTGAAATACTTGCCTCCTACATCTCTTTTAAATTCCCCTATCTCTGCATCTTGAACCTCTGTTCCCTAATAATTGATCCATCCAATCTGGAAAATAAAGGCCTCATATTTTCCACTCTACCTATGCCGTTCACAACTTTACAAACTTCTATCAGGTCACGCCTCATTTTCCCACATTCCAGTGAAAACAACCGCAGTCTATCCAACATTCCTTCAGAACTAAAATCCTTCATACCAGACAATATCCTGGCAAACGTTTTCTGCACCATCTTCAAAGCATCCACATCTTTCTGGTAGTGTGGTGACCAGAACTGTGCACAATATTCCAATTGTGGCCTAACTAATGTTCAATAAAACTGCACATAACTTGTCGATCCTTATACTCAGTGTCCCTTCCAATGAAGGCACGCAGGCCATAAGTCTTTTTTACTGCCTTACCTCCCTTTGCTGCCACCTTCAGTGATCTGTGAACATACGCACCCAGATCCCTCTGCATATCAATACTCCAAAGGATTCTGCCATTCACTGTATAATTCCCACCAGTACATCATCTTTCAAAATGCATCACCTCACATTTGTCTGTATTAAACTACATCTGCCATTTTTCTGTCCATGCATCCAACTGATCTATATCCTGCTGTATCCTCTGAAATACTTTCTCATTATCTGTAACTCTACCAATCTTTGTATCAACTGTAAACTTCCTAATTAGACCAGCTACACTTTCCTATGCCTTTATGTAGACCATATACAGCAGAGTTCCCACCACCGATCCCTGTGGAACACCAGGAGTCACAGCCTTCCATTCTAAAAACCACCCTTCCATCACTGCCCTCTGTCTCCTCTGACTCAGCCAGTTTTGTGCCCAATGCTGGTAACATTTTAGACAAGACACCTTGTTGTCAGCTCGTTACTGTAACTTGATTCAGTTCATTCAGAAAGAGAAAAAGGACAATGTGCAGATTGTTGAACAGGCCCCTACACCTGGGCCTGAGGCAGGAGCCCAAGCTCCAACACACTGGCCTCACTTCACACCAACCTTCACACAGTGCGGGGTCATGAACTCCGGCCATCAATTCCTCTGGGATTGGGACGGAGTGAGGGAACAGGGACAATTGTAGAAGAGTCAGTGTGTTGGAAAGGTGCGCTGTGAGGCAGCAGTGCTAACCACTGTGCCACCGTGGGTCTCTGACACTCAGCCTGTTTATGTCAGTGAGGATTCTCCAGGTTATATCCTTGTAACAATTTGAGTTTTCCTTGTGATACCCAGTTGGGAATTTTAATGGCACCGAATCTTCCACACACGCCCACCTATCTTGATGCTCACCCTTCTTCCCCCTCTGAGTTGATTCCATTTCAGTAGAGTCTGTGATAATTCCATGGAGGATGTGCATGAGAAACTGCCACAGAGAATCTCCAAGCCCTTCAATAGAAGGAAGGCCAATGTTTGCAGCAAGCCTGGGCTGTGCTCTTGTGTACCTTGCCTGAAGGATTCCATGTGATCTGTCAGCCTCCCTCACAGTCTGATAACCATCTCGGACATTGGAAGGAAATGCCCAGGGTGCAGGATAACATGGTGCAAAAAGCCTTTCAGCTGAAGCTTCAGTGTTTGCCTTCGGTGTGCATTTTCACTTGCTCACTCCTCCCCTTTTACATGAAAATGAGGAAAGAACTCTTTTTGATGCAGTTTTTAAAATCATCTCAGAATATTCAAAGCTGTGAGCATAGAGCAGTCACGTTCACGGACAAGATGGTAAGGTCCCACAGTCAGTAAACGAATGATGAGACAAATCTGTTTTGGTGGCACTAGTTGAACAGTGAGCAGGACACCCGAGGGAATCTTTCAGAATGGGATCTTGTCGAGTCTCCTGAGGTGGGGGTGGGGGTGGGGGTGGTCGGGGTGTGGTGGTGGTGATGGAGCCTCAAACGATGGAGCCAGAGACTGTGCAACTTTCAGCAGTGCACCACGGTCTCAGTCTGGATTCTGTGCTCTCATTTCTGAGGTGGCTTTCAATCCGATGACCATTTTGACAATGAGGCAGGAGCATTGCCCATGGAGCCACAGTCAGTAACAATGTAAACTGTGTGGCTCTGAAAGCCTGAGTCTACATCTCAGCTCGGGAGGATATCAGCTCATTCATCAAATCTGTTTCTGCCCCTCTGCAGGCTGACCAGGCTGCCGGTGCCTTTCCAATACTCCCAGGTTTTCCCATGTGCCACATGACCCTCAGGTCATTCTCCTGAGGGATAGTTTACTCGGAGTCGAAATGTGTGGGGCTGGAAAAGCACAGCAGGTCAGGCAGTTGTGCTCAGGCCGAGGACATGATCTTGTTCCTCTGTCAGATCCTCTTCGAGAAACTCATGACTCACCGCTGCCCTCTGCAGGACAGTGGGGAAGGGCAACAAGCAAGGATGGAGATGGGGACACGAAGCCTGAAGTGCTGCTCTCTGCAGTTGGGGGCACGTTTTGGGAACCGTTTGTTAGATCTTTGAGTATAATTCAATTTGTTGCTGATTCCAGTGCTCATTCGAAGGACATTCGACCTTTCAATCCGATAAACCAGGTTCACCTATGTCATGGGGCGGCACAGTGGCACAGTGGTTAGCACTGCTGCCTCACAGCGCCAGAGACCTGGGTTCAATTCCCGCCTCAGGCGACTGACTGTGTGGAGTTTGCACATTCTCTCCGTGTCTGCGTGGGTTTCCTCTGGATGCTCCGGTTTCCTCCCACAGTCCAAAGATGTGCAGGTCAGGTGAATTGGCCATGCTAAATTGCCCGTCGTGATAGGTAAGCGGTAAATGTAGGGGTATGGGTGGGTTGCGCTTTGGCGGGTCGGTGTGGACTTGTTGGGCCGAAGGGCCTGTTTCCACACTGTATTGTAATCTACTCTAATCAAACCCCCAGCCTCCGGTGCCTGACTCTCTCTGAGGCATTACAGTCAAGGACTGTTCATGTGTCAATAAAGGGATACTTGGTGACATGGGGTTATATTATAATCAATGATCAGAAGGGTATCGATTAAAGATAAATGGCCGAAGGTTAAGAGGGAGCATAAGGAAACACATTTTCACCCAGAGGGTGGTGACAGTCTGGGACTCACTGCCTGTAAGGGTGGTTGAGGCAGAAACCCTCCCATAACATTGAAGTGTTTCAATGTGCAGCTGTAATGCCAAGGTGTACAGGGCTACGGGCCAATTACTGGAACATTGAATTAGGATAGTGAGGTGGATGTTTGACCAGTGACTCCCACATCCCAGGAAAGAATAGACGGCCTCAGTGGTAACACCGTCACCTGAACCTGCAGGTTTCAAGCCCCACTCCAGACACTGGAGCACTATCCTGAGGCTGGCAAAGACAAAGATGCCATCTGCTGGATGATCGGTTAAACCACTGCCCTCTCAGGTCAATGTGAATAAAAGGGCTTTGTGACCATGTCAGGGAAACTCTCCCCAGTGTGCTGACCAATGATTCTCTTATAACCAATGGTATTAAAACAGATACAAAACCAAAATACTGCAAATCTCAAATAGAAGCGCGATGCTGGAGAAAGGGAACAGGTGCAGCCTCTGTGGGAAGAGGAGGAGTTAACTTTTTGGGTTCAGTGATGTTTTATCAAAAAGGCAGCAAAATTATATTTTATTTAATTTTATGTTGTTTAATATTGTTTTGTTTAAATTTTGCTGAAAAAAAGTTTAGCCTGCTTGATTGGCTCCACATCCACAAACATCCATTCCCTTCACACCAACGCTCAGTAACAGCTGTGTGTACTATTCACAAGATGCACTGCAGAGATTCACCAAAGATCCTGAGACAACAGCTTCCAAACCCATGACCACTGAAATAAAGGACAAGGGCAGCAAATACATGGGAACATCACTGCGGCAAGATCCCCTCCAAGTCATTCATCAGTTTGATTTGGAAATATAACACTGTTCCTACATCATCCCTGGGTCAGAATCCTGGAATTCCCTTCCTAAAGGCATTGTGGTCTACCTACAACACACGGACTGCAGGGGTTCAAGAACTCAGCTTAGCAGCACCTTGTCCATACCATTTAAAGATGGACAGTAAAACGGCTGGTAAAAGTATGAATTGGCATGCTTAGAGCATAGAACATAGAACAGTATAGCACAGAACAGGCCCTTCAGCCCACGATGTTGTGCCGACCATTGATCCTCATGTGAGGTGAACCTAATGTACGAACCCTCAAATGTCTGTGACCATATGCATGTCCAGCAGTCTCTTAAATATTCCCAATGACTTCGCTTCCACAATTGCTGCTGGCTACTCATTCCATGCTCCCACAACTCTCTGTGTAAAGAACCCGCCTCTGACATCCCCTCTATATACTTTCTGCCAAACAGCTTAAAACTATGACTCCTCGTGTTAACAATTTCTGCCCTGGGAAAAAAAGTCTCTGGCTATCAACTCTATCATTGCCTCTCATTATCTTGTAGACCTCAGTTAGGTCCTCTCTCTTCCTTCTTTTTTCCAATGATAACAGTCCGAGCTCAGTGAATCTCTCTTCATAAGATAAGCCCTCCAGTCCAGGCAGCATCCTTGTAAACCTCCTCTGAACCCTCTCCAAAGCATCCACATCCTTCCTATAATAGGGCGACCAGAACTGGACACAATATTTCAAGTGCAGCCTAACCAAAGTTTTATAGAGCTGCAACAAGATTTCATGGCTCTTAAACTTAATCCCCCTGTTAATGAAAACCAAAACACCATATGCTTTCTTTACAAAGATATGCTGTTTTGGAAAATGTAGAGGTTGATGAATTCTCAGGGGAACGTAGCACGAACAGCCAAGTTTCCGGTATTGAGACTAGCTCGAATGCAACGAGGGGTACGTCGATTTCCAAGAGATCAATTGTGTCAGGGGAGTCTCTTGTCCGAGGTACAGACAGATGTTTCTATGGCCAGCAGCAAAAAAGCAGAATACTGGTGCCAGGATCAACAAAGTTGCAGAGAGGGTGCAGAAGGTTCTCACAGGGGAGAGGGGCCAGCAAGAGGTCCACATTGGAACCAATGACATAGGAAGGGAAAAGGTTGAGATTCTGAAGGGAGATTGCAGGGAGTTAGGCAGAAGTTTAAAAAGGAGGTCCTCGAGAATTGTAATATCTGGATTACTCCCGGTGCTACTAGCTAGTGAGGACAGGAATAGGAGGATAGAGCAGATGAATGCATGGCTGAGGAGCTGGTGTATGGGAGAAGGATTGACATTTTTGGATCATTGGAATCTCTTTTCGGGTAGAAGTGACCTATACAAGAAGGACGGATGGCACCTAAGTTAGAAGGTGACTAATATACTGGCAGAGAAATTTGTGACAACTGCTCGGGAGGATTTAAACCAGTATGGTGCGGGGGGAGGGGGGTGGATGGAGGGGGTGGTGGGGGACCCAGCAAGGAAAGAGATCAATCTGAGACTGGTACAGTTGAGAACAGAAGCGAGTCAAACAGTCAGGGCAGGCAGGGACAAGTAAGGACTAATAAATTAAACTGCATTTATTTCAATGCAAGAGGCCTAATGGAGAAGGCAGATGAACTCAGGGCATGGTTAGGAAAATGGGACTGGGATATCTATAGCAGTTACAGAAACATGTCTCAGGGATGGGCAGGACTGGCAGTTTAATATTCCAGGATACAAATGCTACAGGAAGGATAGAAAGGGAGGCAAGAGAGGAGGGGGATGGTGGCTGTGCTGAGGGACGATCTTCCCAGGAATACATCCAGGTATGTTATTTGGGTGGAACTGAGAAATAAGAAAGGGATGATTACCTTATTGGGATTGTATTAATGACCCCCCCCCCCCCGAATAGTCAGAGGGAAATTGAGAAACAAACTTGTAAGGAGATCTCAGCTATCTGTAAGAATAATAGAGTGGTAGTGGTAGGGGATTTTAACTTTCCAAACATAGACTGGGACTGCCATAGTGTTTAGGGTTTAGATGAAGGTAATTTGCTAAGTGCATACAAGACAATTTTCTGATGCAGCATGTGGATGTACCGACTTGACCTACTTTTGGGAAATAAGGCAGGGCAGGTGTCTGAGGTGTCAGTGGGGGAGCACTTTGGGGCTAGCGACCATCATTCTATTAGATTTAAAATAACGATGGAAAAGGATAGATCAGATCTAAAAGTTGAAGTTCTAAATTGGAGGAAGGCCAATTTTGACAGTATTAGGCAAAAACTTTCAAAAGCTGATTGGGGGCAGATGTTCACATGTAAAGGGATGGCTGGAAAATTGGAAGCCTTCAGAAATGAGATAACAAGAATCCAGGGAAAGTGTATACCTGTTAGGGTGAAAGGAAAGGCTGGTAGGTATAGGGGATGCTGGATGACTAAAGAAGTTGACGGTTTGGTTAAGAAAAAGAAGGAAGCTTATGTCAGGTATAGACAGGATATATCGAGTGAATCCTTAGAAGATTATAAAGGCAGTAGGAGTATACTTAGAGGGAGATCAGGAGTGCAAAAAGGGGGCATGAGATAGCTTTGGCACGTAGAATTAAGGAGAATCCAAAGAGTTTTTACAAATACATTAAGGACAAAAGGGTAACTAGGGAGAAAATAGGGCATCTCAAAGATCAGCAAGGCGGCCTTTGTGTGGAGCCGCAGAAAATGGGGGAGATATCAAATGAGTATTTTGCATCAGTGTTTACTGTGGAAAAGGATATGGAAGATATAGACTGTAGGGAAATAGATGGTGACATCTTGCAGCATGTCCATATTACAGAGGAGGAAGTGCTGGATGTCTTGAAACAGGTAAAGATGGATAAATCCCCAGGACCTGATCAGGTGTATCCTCGAACTCTGTGGGAAGCTAGAGAAGTGATTGCTGGGCCCCTTGCTGAGATATTTGTATCATCGACAGTCACAGGTGAGGTGCTGGAAGACTGGAGGTTGGCTAATGTCCATTCTTTAAGAAGGGTGGTAAGGACAAGCCAGGGAACTATAGACCAGTGAGCCTGACGTCAGTGGTGGGCATGTTGTTGGAGGGAATCCTGAGGGACAGGATGTACATGTATTTGGAAAGGCAAGGACTGATTAGGGATACTCAACCAGGTTTTGTGCGTGGGAAATCATGTCTCACAAACTTGATTGAGTTTTTTGAAGAAGTAACAAAGAGGATTGATGAGGGCAGAGATGTCTTTGAACTTCAGTAAGGCGTTCGGCAAGGTTCCCCATGGGAGACTGATTAGCAAGGTTAGATCTCATGGAATACAGGGAAAACTAGCCATTTGGATAAAGAACTGGCTCAAAGATGGTGGTGATAGCGGGTGGTGGTGGAGGGTTGTTTTTCAGACTGGAGGCCTGTGACCAGTGGAGTGCCACAAGAATCAGTGCTGGGTCGTCTACTTTTTGTCATTTACATAAATGATTTGGATGCAAGCATATGAGGTACAGTTTGTAGATGACACCAAAATTGGAGGTGCAGTGGACAGTGAAGAGGATTACCTCAGATTACAACAAGATCTTGGCCAGATGGGCCAATGGGCTGAGAATTGGCAGATGGAGTTTAATTCAGATAAATGCGAGGTGCTGCATTTTGGGAAAGCAAATCTTAGCAGGACTTATACACTTAATGGTAAGGTCCTAGGGAGTGTTGCTGAACAAAGAGACCTTGGAGGGCAGGTTCATAGCTCCTTGAAAGTGGAGTCGCAGGTAGATAGGATAGTGAAGAAGGCGTTTGGTATGCTGTCCTTTATTGGTAAGAGTATTGAGTACAGGAGTTGGGAGGTCATGTTGTAGCTGTACAGGACATTGGTTAGGCCACTGTTGGAATATTGTGTGCAATTCTGGTCTCTTTCCTATTGGAAAAATGTTGTGAATCGTGAAAGGGTTCAGAAAAGATTTACAAGGATGTTACCAGGGTTGGAGGATTTGAGCTACAGGGAGAGGCTGAACAGGCTGGGGCTGTTTTCCCTGGAGCATCAGAGGCTGAGAGGTGACCTTATACAGGTCTACAAAATGATGAGGGGCATGGATAGGGTAAATAGGCAAAGTCTTTTCTATGGGGTCGGGGAGCCCAGAACTAGAGGGCATAGGTTTAGGGTGAGAGGGGGAAGACATAAAAGAGACTTAAGGGGCAACTTTTTCACACAGAGGATGGTACGTGTATGGAATGATCTGCCAGAGGAAGTGGTGGAGGCTGGTACAATTGCAACATTTAAGAGGCATATGGATGGGTATATGAATAGGAAGGGTTTGGAGGGATATGGGCCAGGTGCTGGCAGATGGGACTAGATTGGGTTGGGATATCTGTTCAGCATGGACAGGTTGGACCGAACGGTCTGTTTCCATGCTGTATATCTTATGAGTCTATGACTTCGCTGCCAGATCCATCTCATACCCTCTTTTTCCTCTTCTGGTTTCACTCCAAGGTGTGTTTGTACACTTTAATAGTCATCTTGGGAGCCACTTGAGCCTGATAGCCTAAACCCAATGTATGCTTTCTTCTCTTCCCTGACCCTGCATTAGGATGCATGGTCAGAACAAATAGACTAACCAAAGAGACACAGCAAGCAGTCAGATAAACCATTGTAACCTTGTGAACAACGAAAAGATAAATGAACAACCTCAATACCAAAGACAGAGAAGCCCTAAAAACAATCAAAAATGAACAAGTTCATAATCATAGTAGCAGTAGATAAAGGCAGAATGATGATTATTATGAACAAGACTGAATATATTCAGAAAGCAAAGAAACTACTTGCAGATACTGATACCGACCTACAGACCACAGGCCACTGCTAACCAATAGAATAAACAACACACTGCAGGCACTGCAAAAAAAAAATGGACTGATAACCAGTATTGACCTACAAAGGATGAAATCAGAAAGCAAAACACCTCAAGGTCTTACGGATTAGTTGAGATACCCAGCCAGACCACCATTTAGACCCATTGTAGCACTTCCAATAACTCTATCACAGAAACTGGCAAGAGAAATTCACCAAAAACTGAAACATCTTATCAGTGGATCCAAAAAATCCATACACTCATCACAGGAATTCCGAGTCAACATCAAGAACATAAACATAGCAATGGTCTCATTCGATGTAACGGCACTGTTCACTTCAATTGACAAAACTTGAGGCAGAGAGACAATACTCAGCCTCCTGGACAAACAGAACAGATGACATGACGGGGAACCGGTCAACAAGGGCTGCATACTCAAACTACGAGGTTCTGGATTAGTGGTGCTGGAAGAGCACAGCAGTTCAGGCGGCATCCAACGAGCAGCGAAATCAATGTTTTGGGCAAAAGCCCTTCATCAGGAATAAAGGCAGTGAGCCTGAAGCGTGGAGCGATAACCTAGAGGAGTGTGGGAGTGGGGAGAAAGTAGCATAGAGTACAACGGGTGAGTGGGGGAGGAGATGAATGTGATAGGTCAGGGAGAGTGGAGTGGATAGGTGGAAAAGGAGCTTGGCAGGTCGGACAAGTCCGGACAAGTCAAGGGGACAGTGCTGAACTGGAAGTTTGAAACTAGGATGAGGTGGGGGAAGGGGAAATGAGGAAGCTGTTGAAATCCACATTGATGCCCTGGGGTTGAAGTGTACCGAGGCGGAAGATGAGGCGTTCTTCCTCTAGGCATCTGGTGGTGAGGGAGCGGTGGTGAAGGAGGCCCAGGACCTCCATGTCCTTGGCAGAGTGGGTGGGGGAGTTGAAATGTTGGGCTACGGGGCGGTTTGGTTGATTGGTGCGGGTGTCTAGGAGATGTTCCCTAAAGCGCTCTGCTAGGAGGCGCCCAGTCTCCCCATTGTAGAGGACACCGCATCAGGAGCAACAGATACAATAAATGATATTGGTGGATGTGCAGGTAAAACTTTGATGGATGTGGAAGGCTCCTTTAGGGCCTTGGATAGAGGTGAGGGAGGAGGTGTGGGTACAGGTTTTACAGTTCCTGCGGTGGCAGGGGAAAGTGTCAGAATGGGAGGGTGGGTCGTAGGGGGGTGTGGACCTGACCAGGTAGTCACGGAGGGGACGGTCTTTGCGGAAGGTGGAAAGGGGTGGGGAGGGAAATATATCCCTGGAGGTGGGGTCATTTTGGAGGTGGCAGAAATGTCAGCGGATGATTTGGTTTATGCGAAGGTTTGTAGGGTGGAAGGTGAGCACCAGGGGCGTTCTGTCCTTGTTACGGTTGGAGGGGTGGGGTCTGAGGGCAGAGGTGCGGGATGTGGATGAGATGCGTTGGAGGGCATCTTAATCACGTGGGAAGGGAAATAGTGGTTTTTAAAGAAGGAGGCCATCTGGTGTGTTCTATGGTGGAACTGGTCCTCCTGGGAGCAGATATGGCGGAGGCGGAGAAATTGGGAATACGGGATGGCATTTTTGCAAGAGATAGGGGTGGGAAGAGGTGTAATCCAGATAGCTGTGGGAGTCGGTGGGTTTGTATAAGATGTCAGTGTCAAGTCGGTCGTCAGTAATGGAGATGGAGAGGCAATTCATCAACTTCACTAACACATTCCCGTATTCCAGAAGGGTCTGTTTCAATTCTGTGTATCTCTATGACTCTGTAATTATATTAAAACTAAGAGAGTTATGGTCACTGGACCCAAAGAGCACTTTGACTGACACTTTAGTCACTTGCCCAACCTCGTATCCTCAAAGGAGCTCCAGTGTTGCTCACCACATCACCCCCCTCCCCCACGCCCCCCCAAGTCGGGCCTCTCCATATTGATTTAGGCAGATAGCAAAGAGCTGCATTATTCCTTCTCAGGGAGTGAATGCCATTAGCAATCTTCAAATTTATTGCCCATCTCCAGCTGCTCAGACTGAGTTCTTTGCTGAGCCACATCATGGGGCTGTTAAGAATGAATCACGTCATTGTAGGACTGGAGTCACAAACTGGCTGATGACTGAGACCCCTTGCCCAAAGAACATTTGTGAACGTGACATTGAGTTTCATGTGTTTTTCATATGGATCATAGATATTACATGGCTCACCACTGTCCTCTACAGGACAAATAGGGAAGGGCAGCAAGTAGCGGACACATCAACAGCCCACCCCCATCGCAGGGTAAATCAACATAAACGAAATGCAATTCAAATGATCAATCTGGTGAGGGCTTGTCATCATCTCTTTGAAAGACTGGAGCCTAGGCCACAAACAGAGCCATGACATGGGTGACCCAGGTTTGTCAGACTGCAAGGTGCAGTGCCCTTCGAATTGACATTGGGATCAGTGCAAAATAAATTAGACTCAAAGATCTAACAAAAGGCTATCAAAGTGTGTCACCAAACTATAAAGAGCAGCATTCAGGTGGATCGCTTCTCGGCCTTTTGGCTAACATCAAGTGTCTGTTCTTATCAGGACAGGTGTCGAGTTGCGAGTCATCAGAGCTAGTGAAGGTATCATCGCTGGATCGCTTCTCGGCCTTTTGGCTCGGAATATGTGTAGTTCCTGAGGACCAGAGGAAGAGATTCTGCTCCAGTGTTGTAGGTTCGACGCAGCAGACGTGTGCTGGCGGGGGAAGCACCACGGGGATCGTGTTGCGAGTCGTCGGAGCGGCTGGAGACCATTGCTGGATCGTGATTGGACGTTGGAGGATCGTTTGGTTGTGCTGACCTGCTCTTGGTGGATCTTCATGCTGGCTTTGGCCTAACGCCAATTCATGGACCAGCCCACCTCAGAGCTGTGGTCTTAGCAGCCACTCACCGCCTGGGCCAGGGCATTCGGAAAACAGTCAGGGTGACTGTGAAGAGGATGGAGGAGCACACACCAGTGGATCAGAGAGTGTTTGTGAAGAAAATTGTCGTGGAGTGTTGTGGGCTTGCACTGGACCTTTCCAACAAGCACCAAGACGTGGCTTGGCTGGTGGTGAGAAGGGCTCTGCCTGTGAGATCCTTTATGCACGCCCGGACTCTCTGCCGCACCGCATGCTGCCCTCGAAGTGGCTGCGGGGGGGACGAGACTGTCACACACCTCCTTCTGGAATGTGCCTATGCAGAGGAAGTCTGGAGAGGAATGCAGTGGTGCTTGTCGAGGTTCGTCCCGAGCAGCGCCGTGACGCGGGACTCCGTGCTCTACGGCCTGTTCCCCGGGACTCACACCGAGACGAACATTAACTGCGCCTGGAGGATCATCAACTCGGTGAAGGACGCTCTCTGGGTGGTCCGAAACCTGCTGATCTTCCAGCTGAAGGAGTTGACCCCGACCGAGTGTTGCAGACTGGCACATTCCAAGGTCCAAGACTACGTGTTGAGGGACGCGCTGAAGCTTGGGGCAGCTGCCGCCAAGGCGCGGTGGGGAAAGACCACCGTGTAAGATCGGCCTGCCGAAAGAAGAACAGGGGGCCCATACAGACGTTTTTTTGGGCTCTGCTGATGCCTCAGCCAAATATATGTATATATACAAGATTGAAAAAATGCACAGGATTGTAAAGGACAAGAATAAAGTCGAATCTGTGTTTGTAAATATGGACATATGTATGGCATGATCCAATGTACAGACCATCAAATCATTTATGAATAAAGTATATTTTTGAAATAAAAAAAAAAAAAAATGTGTACTTGGGGAGTTCTGGCGATGAGGCATTCTGCCAAATGGCTTTGACAGTCTGCTCAGGGAACCGCTCGACAGGATCCGCCCTCTCCTTTTCCCGAAGGGTCTCAAGGACGCTACGTGCTGACCACTTCCTGATGGACTTGTGGTCAAAGGTGTTTTTCCTCATAAATTTCTCCACGAAGGACAGGTGATACGGAACGGTCCAACTACTCGGAGCGTTCCGCGGCAGCGAGGCCAGGCCCATCCTTCGCAACACCGGGGACAGGTAGAACCTCAGTACATAGTGACACTTGGTGTTTGCGTACCGGGGATCCACGCACAGCTTGATGCAGCCACACACAAAGGTGGCCATCAGGGTGAGGGTGGCATTGGGCGTGTTTTTTCCCCCATTGCACCGGTCTTTGTACATAGAGTCTCTTCGGACCCGGTCCATCTTTGATCTCCAAATGAATTGGAAGATGGCCCGGGTGACTGCGGCGGCACAGGTCCTGGGGATAGGCCAGACCTGTGCCACATATAGCAATACTGAGAGTACCTCACACCTGATGACCAGGTTTTGTTGTGATGCTGTGGGTTTGCTGCTGTGGACGTGTACTGAGTGTTGGAGGTTCGACGCAGCAGAAGCGTGCTGGCGGGGGAAAAACTGCGGGTGTTGCGAGTCGTCGGAGCTGCTGGAGACCATCGCTGGATCGTGATTGGACGTTGGAGGATCGTTTGGTTGTGCTGACCTGCTCTTGGTGGATCTTCATGCTGGCTTCGGCCTAACGCCAATTCAGGGACCAGCCAACCTCTGAGCTATGGCCTCAGCAGCCACTCGCCGCCCGGGCCAGGGCATTCGGAACACAGTCAGGGTGACTGTGAAGAAGGTGGAGGAGCACACACCGGTGGATCGGACGGTGTTTGTGAAGAAAGTTCTGCTGGAGTGTTGCGGCCTTGCAGCCGCAGACGTGTACTGCCTGCAAGATTTCCCTGGGGCAGGCTACTTCGATGTGACCTTCAGAAGCGTGAAGCAGTGCGAACAGCTCCTGAAGGTCTTCAAGGAGAAGGAAGGGGAGCCGCTGTTCTCCATCTTGTCGGCGACGCCATTGTGTGTGCTTCCTGCACAGAGGAACCGGGTTGTTACAATCCATATGTACAACCCCTACGTTCCAGCGGCTGATGTCCTGACCTTCCTGGGAAGGTACGTCCAAGTCGAGGGAGAAGCCACCGATGTGATCGACCCCTTTGGGATCTGGACCAGTAAGAGGCAGGTCAAGGTAACTCTGAGGGCCGATGACAGTGGGAACATCCTCCACCCACCCTCGAGCTTCGCAATCGGAGGGAGCAGAGGCTACCTGACATATGCAGGGCAGCCCAAAGTGTGCCGAACCTGCGGGAAGTCGGGACACGTGGCGGTGGATTGCAAAGTGACCATCTGCAGGAACTGCAAACAGGAGGGTCACTTGACAAAGGACTGTCGGGAGGAAAAGAGCTGCAACCTGTGCGGGGAGGCGGGCCACATGTACAAGGCCTGCCCGAGATGAGGAGCCGCCACCTACGCACAGATGGCCGGAGGTGGCAACACGAGCCGCGGACCGACAAAGTCTAACGAGGTACCGCGAATCAGCAAAGGAACGGTGCCTGGAGGCACCCAGAAGGAAGGGAAAGTTGTAGAGGAGCAGGCAGCAGACAGCGGGGAGATGCAGCAGCCGACCCAAGCTCCTGCAAGACTGACGGAGGAAATGGAAGAGGAGGGATCAAAGGAGGCAGAGCAGTGGATTATCGTTAAAAACAGGAAAAGGAAACCTCTCGAGGGCCCCAAAGCCACCAAGCGAAGGGGGAAGAGACACCTCCAAGAGGAGGATACAGGCAGCTCCTCCGAGGGTGAGGACGGGCGCAAGAAGGGTCGCCTCCGGAGGAAGAGGCAGAGCGCCGTGGGGAGAAAGGAGGGCAACACCGCCCAAGAAGGAAAAGACGATCCCTCTGAGGGGATGGGTGAAGGCCTCCCCCTACCCGGTGAGAACCAAGGGGTACCCACCGGCCCACAGCTCCAGGGAACTGGGAGCAGCGTCCCAGTGACAGCCCTGATGTCAGATGGAGAACGGGGCGATGCGGACCCTGGGTCTGACACGATGACACCAGAGCGGGGAAATGACTCCAGCGTGGAGCCGGACAACTACCTCAGCCCTGGGAAGGTCCAGCAGTTTGCTGTCACCACGGGGATGCACGCAGCTACCCCACTGGAGCAAGACCAGAAGAAAATGGACACTGGTAACCCCGCAAACTGTTAAAATGGGGTTTAAAATTGCCAGCATAAATGTGCGTAGCATCAAAGCGGCTACGCGATGTGTTTCAACGCTGGCCTTCCTGGCCAACGTCAAAGCCGATGTCCTGTTTCTGCAGGAGTGCGGGATACCGCACCTCAGCAGTTACAGGAGATGGTCGAGCTTGTGGGCCCACGGGCCGTCAGTGTGGTCGGGGGGCAACGATAGCCGCGCCTCCGGCCTGGGTATCCTGTTGCGGGGAGGCAACTTCACCATCTCCGAGGTTAAGGAGGTGGTGGGCGGGCGCCTCCTCGTCGTGGACGTCAAATACAGAAACGCTCCCGTGAGACTAATCAACGTGTACGCCCCAGTGGGTAAGAGTGAACGGTTGGCCGTCCTGCAACAGCTTCCACTGCTGCTGGCTACGTCCAGGCCGGTCATTCTGGCCGGAGACTTCAACTGCATCATTGATGCTGATGGACGATCCGGCGGGGGGGACAGTAAACCGGACGCTACGTCCAGGGCCCTGATGGAAACGGTCAAAGACGCCAAGCTGCACGACGTCTTCAGCGCCCCTGCAGACGGAGCGCAGCGTAGATACACCTGGTCACGGGCAGACGGGTCTATCCGCTCAAGGATAGATTACCTGTTTGTGTCCCGAACGCTCTCGGTCAGATCCACCGACGTCAAGCCGGTGTTCTTCTCTGACCACTGCCTCCTGCTGGCCGACTGTCACCTACAGGACGAACAGCGGGCGGGCAAGGGAACGTGGAAACTGAACACTAAGCTGTTGACCCCGGGAAACATCGAAGAGCTCAAGAGGGATTACGCAGGTTGGAGAACCGTGAAGCCCCTCTTTGAGTCTCCAGCGGACTGGTGGGAAACGGTAAAAGGGAACATCAAGAGGTTCTTTATCCTCAAAGGTGTCCAGGAGGCGAGAGAGAGGCGGGGAAAACTGTCCCAGCTCCAGGAAAGTATGCAGAACCTGCTCCTGCTGCAGACGATGGGGGTGGATGTCACGGAGGACCTCAAGGAGGTGAAGGGCCAGCAAGCCTCGCTCTTTGCCTCGGAGGCCTCCAGGATAATCTTCCGGTCCAGGGTCCGCTCGGTGGAGCAGGACGAGACGTGCTCACGTTTCTTCTTCCAGAAGGTGCACAAAGAGAGCTCCGTGCTCAGCAGCCTGAAGAAAGAAGATGGCTCGGTAACGTCATCTCAGGCTGACGTCATGAGGATCAGCAAATCCTTCTACGCCAGCCTGTATGACTCGAAGCCGACCGACAGCACGGCCTCCCAGTCGTTCCTGTCCTCTATCACGGAGGTCCTAGATGACGGAACACGAGAGAGGCTGGACCAGCCGCTATCTCTGGATGAACTGACCAAGGCCCTCGAGTCCTTCGAAAAGAATAAAACTCCCGGAAGCGACGGCTTACCGGTCGAGGTTTATTCCGCTCTTTGGGACTTGATCGGCCAGGACCTGCTGGAGGTGTATGTCAGTATGCTCCGGGCAGGTACCATGAGTGAATCCATGAGGAAAGGCATCATCACCGTCGTCTACAAGCGGAAGGGGGAGAGGGAGGAAATTAGAAATTGGAGACCGATCTCACTGTTAAATGCAGACTACAAAATCCTGTCAAAGGTCATCGCCAACCGGATCAGGTCTGCTCTGGGATCGGTGATCCACCCGGACCAAACCTGTGCTGTACCGGGCAGGAAGATCTCTGAGAGTCTCGCACTCCTCAGGGATACGATCGCCTACGTGCAGGACAGGGGGGTGGACACCTGCCTCATCAGCCTGGACCAGGAGAAAGCCTTTGACAGGATATCGCATACATATATGAGGGATGTCCTCTCCAAAATGGGCTTTGGGGAGGGAATCGGAAATTGGATCAGACTGCTCTACACCAACATTGTCAGTGCAGTCTCAATCAATGGGTGGGAATCAGATAGCTTCCCTGTAAGATCTGGAGTCAGGCAGGGATGCCCCCTCTCACCCGCCTTGTTTGTGTGTTGCATAGAGCCATTTGCCGAATCCATCAGGAAGGATGCGAGCCTGAGGGGGGTGACTATTCCTGGCAGCGGGGGCCTGCAGGTTAAGGCCTCCCTGTACATGGATGACGTCGCTGTTTTCTGCTCGGATCCGCTGTCCGTGCGCAGACTCGTGTGCATCTGCGACCAGTTCGAACGGGCCTCGGGGGCCAAGGTAAACCGAGGCAAGAGCGAGGCCATGCTCTTCGGGAACTGGGCCGACCAATCCTCTATCCCCTTCACCGTCAGGACTGACCACCTGAAGGTGCTGGGTATTTGGTTCGGGGGGGCTGGGGCGTGCGCCAAGACCTGGGAGGAGCGGATCAGGAAGATGAGACAGAAACTAGGCAGATGGGGGCAACGGTCGCTCTCCATCGCGGGAAAAAACCTGGTCATCAGGTGTGAGGTACTCTCAGTATTGCTATATGTGGCACAGGTCTGGCCTATCCCCAGGACCTGTGCCGCCGCAGTCACCCGGGCCATCTTCCAATTCATTTGGAGATCAAAGATGGACCGGGTCCGAAGACACTCAATGTACAAAGACCGGTGCAATGGGGGAAAAAACACGCCCAATGCCACCCTCACCCTGATGGCCACCTTTGTGTGTGGCTGCATCAAGCTGTGCGTGGATCCCCGGTACGCAAACACCAAGTGTCACTACGTACTGAGGTTCTACCTGTCCCCGGTGTTGCGAAGGATGGGCCTGGCCTCGCTGCCGCGGAACGCTCCGAGTAGTTGGACCGTTCCGTATCACCTGTCCTTCGTGGAGATATTTATGAGGAAAAACACCTTTGACCACAAGTCCATCAGGAAGTGGTCAGCACGTAGCGTCCTTGAGACCCTTCGGGAAAAGGAGAGGGCGGATCCTGTCGAGCGGTTCCCTGAGCGCACTGTCAAAGCCATTTGGCAGAATGCCTCATCGCCAGAACTTTCCAACAAGCACCAAGACGTGGCTTGGCTGGTGGTGAGAAGGGCTCTGCCTGTGAGATCCTTTATGCACGCCCGGACTCTCTGCCGCACCGCACGCTGCCCTCGAAGTGGCTGCGGGGGGGGACGAGACTGTCACACACCTCCTTCTGGAATGTGCCTATGCAGAGGAAGTCTGGAGAGGAATGCAGTGGTGCTTGTCGAGGTTCGTCCCGAGCAGCGCCGTGACGCGGGACTCCGTGCTCTACGGCCTGTTACCCGGGACTCACACCGAGACGAACATTAACTGCGCCTGGAGGATCATCAACTCGGTGAAGGACGCTCTCTGGGCGGTCCGAAACCTGTTGATCTTCCAGCTGAAGGAGTTGACCCCGACCGAGTGTTGCAGACTGGCACATTCCAAGGTCCAAGACTACGTGTTGAGGGACGCGCTGAAGCTTGGGGCAGCTGCCGCCAAGGCGCGGTGGGGAAAGACCACTGTGTAAGATCGGCCTGCCGAAAGAAGAACAGGGGGCCCATACAGACGTTTTTTTGGGCTCTGCTGATGCCTCAGCCAAATATATGTATATATACAAGATTGGAAAAATGCACAGGATTGTAAAGGACAAGAATAAAGTCGAATCTGTGTTTGTAAATATGGACATATGTATGGCATGATCCAATGTACAGACCATCAAATCAATTTATGAATAAAGTATATTTTTGAAATAAAAAAAAAGACGTGTACTGCCTGCAGGATTTCCCTGGGGCAGGCTACTTTGATGTGACCTTCAGGAGTGTGAAGCAGTGCGAACAGCTCCTGAAGGTCTTCAAGGAGAAGGAAGGGGAGCCGCTGTTCTCCATCTTGTCGGCGACTCCATTGTGTGTGCTTCCTGCACAGAGGAACCGGGTTGTTACAATCCATATGTACAACCCCTACGTTCCAGCGGCTGATGTCCTGACCTTCCTGGGAAGGTACGTCCAAGTCGAGGGAGAAGCCACCGATGTGATCGACCCCTTTGGGATCTGGACCAGTAAGAGGCAGGTCAAGGTAACTCTGAGGGCCGATGACAGTGGGAACATCCTCCACCCACCCTCGAGCTTCGCAATCGGAGGGAGCAGAGGCTACCTGACATATGCAGGGCAGCCCAAAGTGTGCCGAACCTGCGGGAAGTCGGGACACGTGGCGGTGGATTGCAAAGTGACCATCTGCAGGAACTGCAAACAGGAGGGTCACTTGACAAAGGACTGTCGGGAGGAAAAGAGCTGCAACCTGTGCGGGGAGGCGGGCCACATGTACAAGGCCTGCCCAAGACGAGGAGCCGCCACCTACGCACAGATGGCCGGAGGTGGCAACACGAGCCGCGGACCGACAAAGTCTAACGAGGTACCGCGAATCAGCAAAGGAACGGTGCCTGGAGGCACCCAGAAGGAAGGGAAAGTTGTAGAGGAGCAGGCAGCAGACAGCGGGGAGATGCAGCAGCCGACCCAAGCTCCTGCAAGACAGACGGAGGAAATGGAAGAGGAGGGATCAAAGGAGGCAGAGCAGTGGATTATCGTTAAAAACAGGAAAAGGAAACCTCTCGAGGGCCCCAAAGCCACCAAGCGAAGGGGGAAGAGACACCTCCAAGAGGAGGATACAGGCAGCTCCTCCGAGGGTGAGGACGGGCGCAAGAAGGGTCGCCTCCGGAGGAAGAGGCAGAGCGCCGTGGGGAGAAAGGAGGGCAACACCGCCCAAGAAGGAAAAGACGATCCCTCTGAGGGGATGGGTGAAGGCCTCCCCCGACCCGGTGAGAACCAAGGGGTACCCACCGGCCCACAGCTCCAGGGAACTGGGAGCAGCGTCCCAGTGACAGCCCTGATGTCAGATGGAGAACGGGGCGATGCGGACCCTGGGTCTGACACGATGACACCAGAGCGGGGAAATGACTCCAGCGTGGAGCCGGACAACTACCTCAGCCCTGGGAAGGTCCAGCAGTTTGCTGTCACCACGGGGATGCACGCAGCTACCCCACTGGAGCAAGACCAGAAGAAAATGGACACTGGTAACCCCGCAAACTGTTAAAATGGGGTTTAAAATTGCCAGCATAAATGTGCGTAGCATTAAAGCGGCTACGCGATGTGTTTCAACGCTGGCCTTCCTGGCCAACGTCAAAGCCGATGTCCTGTTTCTGCAGGAGTGCGGGATACCGCACCTCAGCAGTTACAGGAGATGGTCGAGCTTGTGGGCCCACGGGCCGTCAGTGTGGTCGGGGGGCAACGATAGCCGCGCCTCCGGCCTGGGTATCCTGTTGCGGGGAGGCAACTTCACCATCTCCGAGGTTAAGGAGGTGGTGGGCGGGCGCCTCCTCGTCGTGGACGTCAAATACAGAAACGCTCCCGTGAGACTAATCAACGTGTACGCCCCAGTGGGTAAGAGTGAACGGTTGGCCGTCCTGCAACAGCTTCCACTGCTGCTGGCTACGTCCAGGCCGGTCATTCTGGCCGGAGACTTCAACTGCATCATTGATGCTGATGGACGATCCGGCGGGGGGGACAGTAAACCGGACGCTACGTCCAGGGCCCTGATGGAAACGGTCAAAGACGCCAAGCTGCACGACGTCTTCAGCGCCCCTGCAGACGGAGCGCAGCGTAGATACACCTGGTCACGGGCAGACGGGTCTATCCGCTCAAGGATAGATTACCTGTTTGTGTCCCGAACGCTCTCGGTCAGATCCACCGACGTCAAGCCGGTGTTCTTCTCTGACCACTGCCTCCTGCTGGCCGACTGTCACCTACAGGACGAACAGCGGGCGGGCAAGGGAACGTGGAAACTGAACACTAAGCTGTTGACCCCGGGAAACATCGAAGAGCTCAAGAGGGATTACGCAGGTTGGAGAACCGTGAAGCCCCTCTTTGAGTCTCCAGCGGACTGGTGGGAAACGGTAAAAGGGAACATCAAGAGGTTCTTTATCCTCAAAGGTGTCCAGGAGGCGAGAGAGAGGCGGGGAAAACTGTCCCAGCTCCAGGAAAGTATGCAGAACCTGCTCCTGCTGCAGACGATGGGGGTGGATGTCACGGAGGACCTCAAGGAGGTGAAGGGCCAGCAAGCCTCGCTCTTTGCCTCGGAGGCCTCCAGGATAATCTTCCGGTCCAGGGTCCGCTCGGTGGAGCAGGACGAGACGTGCTCACGTTTCTTCTTCCAGAAGGTGCACAAAGAGAGCTCCGTGCTCAGCAGCCTGAAGAAAGAAGATGGCTCGGTAACGTCATCTCAGGCTGACGTCATGAGGATCAGCAAATCCTTCTACGCCAGCCTGTATGACTCGAAGCCGACCGACAGCGCGGCCTCCCAGTCGTTCCTGTCCTCTATCACGGAGGTCCTAGATGACGGAACACGAGAGAGGCTGGACCAGCCGCTATCTCTGGATGAACTGACCAAGGCCCTCGAGTCCTTCGAAAAGAATAAAACTCCCGGAAGCGGCGGCTTACCGGTCGAGGTTTATTCCGCTCTTTGGGACTTGATCGGCCAGGACCTGCTGGAGGTGTATGTCAGTATGCTCCGGGCAGGTACCATGAGTGAATCCATGAGGAAAGGCATCATCACCCTCGTCTACAAGCGGAAGGGGGAGAGGGAGGAAATTAGAAATTGGAGACCGATCTCACTGTTAAATGCAGACTACAAAATCCTGTCTAAGGTCATCGCCAACCGGGTCAGGTCTGCTCTGGGATCGGTGATCCACCCGGACCAAACCTGTGCTGTACCGGGCAGGAAGATCTCTGAGAGTCTCGCACTCCTCAGGGATACGATCGCCTACGTGCAGGACAGGGGGGTGGACACCTGCCTCATCAGCCTGGACCAGGAGAAAGCCTTTGACAGGATATCGCATACATATATGAGGGATGTCCTCTCCAAAATGGGCTTTGGGGAGGGAATCGGAAATTGGATCAGACTGCTCTACACCAACATTGTTAGTGCAGTCTCAATCAATGGGTGGGAATCAGATAGCTTCCATGTAAGATCTGGAGTCAGGCAGGGATGCCCCCTCTCACCCGCCTTGTTTGTGTGTTGCGTAGAGCCATTTGCCGAATCCATCAGGAAGGATGCGAGCTGAGAGGGGTGACTATTCCTGGCAGCGGGGGCCTGCAGGTTAAGGCCTCCCTGTACATGGATGACGTCGCTGTTTTCTGCTCGGATCCGCTGTCCGTGCACAGAATCGTGTGCATCTGTGACCAGTTCGAAAGGGCCTCGGGGGCCAAGGTAAAACGAGGCAAGAGCGAGGCCATGCTCTTCTGGAACTGGGCCAACCAATCCTCTACCCGCTTCACCGTCAGGACTGACCACCTGAAGGTGCTGGGTATTTGGTTCGGGGGGGCTGGGGCGTGCGCCAAGACCTGGGCAGAGCAGATCAGAAGGATGAGACAGAAACTAGGCAGATGGGGGCAACGGTCGCTCTCCATCGCGGGAGAAATCTCAGTATTGCTATATGTGGCACAGGTCTGGCCTATCCCCAGAACCTGTGCCACCGCAGTCACCCGGGCCATCTTCCAATTCATTTGGAGATCAAAGATGGACCGGGTCCGAAGAGACTCAATGTACAAAGACCGGTGCAATGGGGGAAAAAACACGCCCAATGCCACCCTCACCCTGATGGCCACCTTTGTGTGCGGCTGCATCAAGCTGTGCATGGATCCCCGGTACGCAAACACCAAGTGTCACTACGTACTGAGGTTCTCCCTGTCCCCGGTGTTGCGAAGGATGGGCCTGGCCTCGCTGCCGCGGAACGCTCTGAGTAGTTGGACCATTCCGTATCACCTGTCCTTCGTGGAGAAATTTATGAGGAAAAACACCTTTGACCACAAGTCCATCAGGAAGTGGTCAGCACGTAGTATCCTTGAGACCCTTCGGGAAAAGGAGAGGGCGGATCCTGTCGAGCGGTTCCCTGAGCAGACTGTCAAAGCCATTTGGCAGAATGCCTCATCGCCAGAACTTTCCAACAAGCACCAGGACGTGGCTTGTCTAGTGGTGAGAAGGGATCTGCCTGTGAGATCCTTCATGCAAGCCCGGACTCTCTGCCACACCGCACGCTGCCCTCGAAGTGGCTGCGGTGGGGACAAGACTGTCACGCACCTCCTTCTGGAATGTGCCTATGCAGAGGAAGTCTGGAGAGGAATGCAGTGGTGCTTGTCGAGGTTCGTCCCAAGCAGCGCCGTGACGCGGAACTCCGTGCTCTACGGCCTGTTCCCCGGGACTCACACCGAGACGAACATTAACTGCGCCTGGAAGACCATCAACTCGGTGAAAGATGCTCTCTGGGCGGTCCGAAACCTGTTGATCTTCCAGCTGAAGGAGTTGACCCGGACTGAGTGTTGCAGACTGCCACATTTCAAGGTCCAAGACTACATGTTGAGGGACGCGCTAAAGCTTGGGGCAGCTGCCGCCAAGGCGCGGTGGGGAAAGACCACCGTGTAAGATCGGCCTGCCTGAAGAAGAACAGGGGGCCCATGCAGTCATTTGGGCTCTGCTGACAACTCAGCTAAAAATGTAATCGTATTGACCTGCAAATAGGAATGATTGCTCTGTTTTCGGTATGCAAACAAATGGAATGTTTACATATTAGATTAGATTACTTACAGTGTGGAAACAGGCCCTTCGGCCCAACAAGTCCACACCGCCCCGCCGAAGCGTAACCCACCCATACCCCTACATCTACATCTACCCTTTACCCTTTACCTAACACTACGGGCTATTTAGCATGGCCAATTCACCTGACCTGCACATCTTTGGACTGTGGGAGGAAACCGGAGCACCCGGAGGAAACCCACGCAGACACGGGGAGAACGTGCAAACTCCACACAGTCAGTCGCCTGAGGCGGGAATTGAACCCGGGTCTCTGACGCTGTGAGGCAGTAGTGCTAACCACTGTGCCACCGTGCCGCCCACTAATGTATGGCATGTCCAGTTGTACAGATCATCAAAGTATTTTATGAGTAAAGTATATTTTTTAAATTAAAAAAAAATATTTTGTGCCTGATTGCAGTGTCAATCTGAAGGGCACTGCACCTTGCAATCTGACAAACTAGGATCACCCATGTCATGGCTCTGTTTCTGGCCTTGGCTCCAGACTTTCAAAACAAGGCCTCACCAGTTTGATCATTTGAATTGTACGTCATTTATTTTGCTTTCTCCTGGAATGGGCTGAGCGTTGACGTGTTTGCTACTTGCTGCACCTCCCTATTTGTCCTGTAGAAGGAGGCAGGGAGCCATGTCATAGCTGGTAAAGATGGCGTTAGGATCTGTACTAAAAAAACCATGAAACTCGATGTCATGTTCATGAATGTTCATTGGGCAAGGGAACCCAGTCATCACCCGGTCTGCGTCTCCTGTCCCACAGTGACGTGTTTCATTCTTAATGGCCCCACGATCTGGTTCAGCAAAGAACTCCAGCTGCTTGGACTGAGATGGGCCATAAATTTGACGATTGCCAATGACATTAATGCCCTGAGAAGGAATAAGGCAGCTCTTTGCTGTCTGCCTAAATCAATATGTAGAGGGCCTTACTTGTTGGGGGTGGAAGGGAGGGGTACAGGGGTGGGAAGGGGTGGGTGCAATGCTGGACCTCCTCTTAGGAAATGAGATTGGGCAGTAGCAAAGAGAACTGATGAGGGCAGAGCGGTGGACGTAATCTACATGGACTTCAGTAAGGTGGTCAACAAGATTAGAACGACTGGTTAGCAAGATTGGATCTCATGAGATTCTTGGAGAACTAGTCATTTGGATACAGAACTGGCTCAAAGGTAGAAGACAGCGATTGGTGGTGGAAGGTTGTTTTCAGACTAGAAGTATGTGACCAGTGGAGTGCCACAAGAATCAGTGTGGCGTCCACTATTTTTCATCATTTACATAAATGATATGGATGTGAGCGGAGAGGTATAGTTAGTAAGTTTGCAGATGACACCAAAATTGGAGGTGCAATGGACAGTAAAGAAGATTACCTCAGATTACAACCGGCTCTTGATCAGATGGGGCAATGGGCTGAGAAGTGGCAAATGGAGTTTAATTCAGATAAATGCGAGGTGCTGCATTTTGGGAAAGCAAATCTTAGCAGGACTTATACACTTAATGGTAAGGTCCTAGGGTGTGTTGCTGAACAAAGAGACCTTGGAGTACAGGTTCATAACTCCTTGGAAGTGGAGTTGCAGGTAGATAGGATAGTGAAGAAGGCATTTGGTCTGTTTTCCTTTATTGGTCAGAGTATTAAGTGCAGCAGTTGGGAGGTCATGTGGCACCTGTACAGGACAGTGGTTAGGCCACTTTTGGAATATTGCGTGCAATTCTGGTTTTCTTCCTATCGAAAGGGTGTTGCGAAACTTGGTTTACAAGGATGTTGCCAGAGTTGGAAGTTTTGAGCTACAGGGACAGGTTGAATAGGCTGGGACTGTTTTCCCTGGAGCTTTGGAGGCTGAGGGGTGAACTTTTAGAGGTTTATAAAATCATGAGGGGCATGGAAAGGATAAATTGACATAGTCTCTTCCCTGGGGTCGGGGAGTCCAGAACTAGGGGGCATAGGTTTAGGATGAGAGGGGAAAGATGTAAGAGAGAGCTATGGGACAACTTTTTCACACAGAAGGTGGTACGTGTATGAAATGAGCTGCCAGTGGAAGTGGTGGAGGCTGGTACAATTGTAACATTTAAAAGGCATCTGGATAGGTATATGAACAGGAAGGGTTTGAAGGGATATGGGCCGTGTGCTGGTAGGTGGAACTATTGGGTTGGGATATTAGATTACTTTACTTACAGAGTAGAAACAGGCCCTTCAGCCCACACTGACCCACCAAAGCGCAACCCACCCAGATCCATTCCCCTACATTTACCCCTGCTCCTAACACTACAGGTAATTTAACATGGCCAATTCACCTGACCTGCACATTTTTGGACTGTGGGAGGAAACCGGAGCACCCAGAGTAAACCCACGCAGACACGGGGACAATGTGCAAACTCCACACAGTCAGTCGCCTGATGTGGGAATTGAACCCGGTTCTCTGGCGCTGTGAGGCAGCAGTGCTAACAACTGTGCCGCCCGATATCTGGTCGGCAGAGATGAGTTGGACTGAAGGGTCTGTTTCCGTGCAATGACTCTAGGATTGACAGTGACTAAAGTGTCAGGCAGAGAACACGTTAGCTACAGTGACCATAAGGGTCTTAGTTTTAGTATAGTCCTAGAGATAGCACAGAAACAGAACTTTTGGTCTTATGCTGACCAGTTATCCTAAATTAATCTAATACCATTTGCGAGCACTTGGCCCATATCCCTCTCAACTCTTTCTATTCATTTACCCAGCCAGACGCCTATTCAATGTTGAAATTGCACCAGCTGTCATGGTTGTGGGCATGTTTTCCGAGATGGGAAGATGATTTGCAGACATTTGTTCCCTGTATAGGTGACATCTTCAGTGCTTTGGAGCCTCCTGTGAAGGACTGCTGTACTGTGTCTTCTGGAATTGATTGCTTCCGGTTGCTTGTTGTAGTGGCCGGTATATTGGGTCTTGGTCTTTGTGTTTGTTGATAGACTCCATGGATAAGTGCCATGCTTCTCGAAATTCTCTGGCTGCCCTCTGTTTAGTTTGTCCTCTGATCGTTGTGTTGTCCCAGTCGAAATTGTGGTCCTTGTCATCTGTGTGTATAGCTACTAGGAGCAGCTGGTCTTGTATTTAGTGGCTAGTTGGTATTAACAATATCAAATCAGGCCATTTGACCCACCAACTCCACACCTGCCCTTTGAAGAGTAACCCACCCAGACCCATTCCCCTACCCTATTACTCTGAATTTATCCCTGACTAATGCACCTAACCTACACCTCCCTGAACACTATGGGCAATTTCACATGGACAATTCACTTAACCTCCACATCTTTGGATTGTGGGAGGAAACTGGAGTATCCGGAGGAAACCCACGCAGACATGGAGAGAATGTGCAAACTTCACACAGACAGTTGCCCAAGGCTGGAATTGAACCCAGGTCCCAGGTGCTATGAAGCAGCAGTGCTAACTACTGAGCCACCGTGCCACCCAGTGGACGTAGGTATCTAGTTGTCTGCCTGTTTGGCCTCTGTAGTGTTTCATGTAGTGTTTGCATGGAATCATGTAATTTATATTAGCCTTGCACATGATGGCACAGGGTCTTTTGTTCTGGCGAGTTGTCTGACCATGGCTGTCAGTTTTGTTTGTAGGGCCCACAGTGTGTTGTTTATTCTCTGGTTAGCAGTGGCATGGGGGTCACACTCCCTCTGTAGGTAGGTGTCAGTATCTGCAAGTAATTTCTCTGCTTTCTGAATATATTGTTCATACTAATCAGCATTCTGCCTTTATCTGCTGCTACTATGATTATGGCCTTGTTCATTTTTGAATGTTTTTAGGGCTTCTCACTCTTTGGTGTTGAAGTTGTTAATTTGTCTTTTCATTGTTAGCAAGGGTACAATGGTTTGTCTGACTGCTGCTGTGTCTCTTCAGTTTGTCTGGTAGTTCTGAGCAGACAGAGCATATTGATCTGTACAGCTAGGAAGTCTGTTGTTTTAGCATCCTTGTTGTTGTAGTTGAGTCCCTTGGCTAGTATGGTTTCTTCTGTACCTGAAAGCTGTCTGTTGGAGAGATTTCTTACCCAGGTGCCTGTCATATTGTCCTGTCTGCTGTTGGTTAGCTTGGTCATTTTGTGTTGCAGTTCTGTTCTCTTTCTCTAAGTGGTTCTGTTCTGTCCAATGGTGATGGCCTGTTTGATTATCACAGTTCACTTCTGATTTTTTTTTAATTTAACAATTTTTGATGCACAATTTCTTTGTCTGCATCTGTGTCGTCTGTTGTGTACATCTGTAATCGTGACCTGGATCATCCTGAGACTGTTTTATCTGACTGTTTCTCAAGCTTGTGGGTTGTTAATCAGTGGTCTGTATCTGACACAGGGTGGTAGTATTTCATTCCTTTGGCATCCGTATAGGACCCTGTCAAAAGGGCTAACAACACACTGCAGCGCACCCAACCTGCGAAGACAAGGTGAAGAACACCCCTATAGAGTCTTCACCAAGAATGGATACCCCCGCAACTTCATCCACAGATGCCTAACAGAACAAACGATACAAAAAGGACGTGCTACAACCCAACACACTGACCACTCTACCTTAAATAAAAACATCTCTGAACTGAAAGCCAAACTTCTCTGATGACTCAGATTCATGACAGCCACGTTCAGACAACAACTCACCAGAACAAAAAACCCTGTACCGTCATGTGCAAGACTAATATAATTTACAAGATTCCATGCAAACACTGCATGAAACACTACAGAGGTCAAACAGGCAGACAACTAGCAATCTACATTTACAAAGTCCAAATAGCCACGAAATGCCACGATCAGCTGTCATACTCACAGCTGACAAGGACCACTCATTCAAGGGGTCATTGCAACAATCATCAGCCCAGCTCTACAGAGGGCAGCAGAGAATTTCTAGAGGCATGGCCCTCCTTCATGGAATCCATCAACAAACACACAGACCGAGACCCAATATACCGGCCAGTACAATGAATAACCGGAACCGGCAACCGGAAGCAGCAGGAATGGAGCCAAATCAATTCCGGAAGGCACAGTACAGCAGCCCTTCACAGGAGGCTCCAAAACACTGACGATGTCACCTATTCAGGGGACAAATGTCTGCAAATCACCTTCCCAGTTTGGTGAACATACCCACAACCATAACAACCATCACGCGAGCTACAAATCTTTACGCAAATCTTGATTTGTACCAGTTGCCACTACTTCCTCTGCTAAAACATTGCCCCTTCGATCCCTTTTAAATCTTTCCCCTCTTACCCTAAACCTCTGATCTCTAGTTCTGAACTGTCCCACCACAGGGAAAAGACCTTGTCTGTTTACCCCATTCATTCCCGTCATGATATTATACACTTCTCTAAGGTCACCCCTCAGCCTCCGGTGCTCCAGGGAAAACAGCCGCAGCATATTCAGCCTCTCCCTACAGTTCAAACCCTCCAAACCTAGCAACATCCTTGTAAATCGTTTCTGAAACCTTGCAAGTTTCACAACATCCTTGCTATAGGCGGCAGATCAGAATTATACACAGTATTCAAAAGTGGCCGAACCAATGTCCTGTACGTCCACAACATGACCTCACAGCTCTTATTCTCAAAGCTCAGACCAAGAAATGAAAGCATACCACACACCTTCTTCACTATCATTTCTACCTGCAACTTCACTTTCAAGGAACTATGAACCTGCACTCCAAGGTCTCTTTTTTCAGCAAACTCCCCAGGACCTTACTATTAAGTGCATAAATCCTGCCTTGATTTGCCTTTCCAAAATGCAGACCTCATATTTATCTAAATTAAACTCCATCTGTTACTCCTGGGCCCATTGGCCCATCTGATCAAAATTCCATTGTACTCTGAGGAAGCATTCTTCACTGCCCACTACATTTCCAATTCTGTATCATCTGCAAACTTATTAACTATACCTCCTACGATCACATCCAAATTATTTATACAATTGACAAAAAGCAGTGGACCCATCACCGATATCCCTGTGGCATACCATTGATCACTGATCTGAAAAGCAACCCTCCATCACCACCCTCTGTCTTCTACCTTCATGTCAGTTCTGTATCCAAGTGGCTCGTTCTCCCTGTGTTCCACGTGATCGAATTATGTAAAAAGATAGGACAGGTCTAACAGATTAGGGTGCTAAACTGGCGCAGGGACAATTTTGAGGCAATTAGACAGGATCTAGCAGGGTGAGAGGTTTGAAGGAAAAGGAACAAATGGAAGGTAAATGGGAGGCTTTTAAAAGTGTGATATCAGAAGTTCATGGACAATATGTCTCTGTTAGGGTGAAGGGAAAAGCTGACAGGTTTAGGGATCCCTGTCTGACCAGGGATATTGAGGCTCTGGTCAGGGAAGAGAAGAAGGCATACATTGGGATAATGCTATCAGGCTCAAGTGAGTCTCAAGATGACTATTAAAAGTGTACAAACACACTGCAGAGGGAAATTAGAAGAGCAAAAAGAGGGTATGAGATGGATCTGGCAGATAAGGTTTAAAGATAATCCCAAGATGTTCTGTAGCTATGTTAAGGGTAAAAGGGTGGCAAGGGAGAGAATAGGTCTCCTTATCAGATCAGCATGGCCATCGTTGTGTGGAGCTACAGGTGATGGAGGAGAGTTTTAATGAATAATTCTTCTTGGTGTTTACTGATGAGAGATTCATGGATGCTCAGAAAATAAATGAAATGAGTGATGAAGTTTTGGACTGCATACATATTACCAAGTCAGGAGGTGTTTGGAACCTTAAAGCACATTAAAGTGAATAAATCCTCTGGGCCTGATCAAGTCCATCCTTGGATGTTATGGGAGGCTAGGGAAGAATTTGCAGAGGCCCTTGCAGAGATTTTTGCTTCAACGTTAGCTGCTGGTGAAGTTCTAGAAGACTGGAGGGTGGCTAATGTTGTTCCATTGTTTAAGAAAGGTAGCAAAGACAAGCCAGTGAACCACAGACTAGTGAGCCTGACATCAGTGGTAGGCAAGTTGTTGGAGAGGATACTGAGGAACAGGATCAACCAACATTTGGATAATCAAGGTCTGATTAGGGACAGTCAGCATGGATTTGTGCACGGGAAGTCATGTCTGGCAAATCATTTAGAGTTTTTCAATGAGATAACCAAGAGGATATATGAGGGTAGAGCAGTGGATGTTGTCTATATGGAGTTTAGTCAGGCCTTTGACAAGGTCCCACATGTCAGACTAGTCATGAAGGTTAGGTCACGTGGGATCCAGGGAGAGCTATCCAATTGGATTCAAAATTGGCAGGAAGCAGAGGGTAATGGTTAAAGGGTTTTTCTTGGACTGGAGGCCTGTGACTAGTGGTGTGTCACAGGGTCAGTGCTGGGACCTTTGTTATTTGTTATTTACATAAATGAACTGGATTTGAATGTATAAGGCATGATTAGTAAGTTTGTGGATGATACAAAATGAGGAGGTATCATTGATAGTGTGGAAGGTTGTCAAAAATTACACAGGGATCTTGATCAGATGGGGAAATGGGCTGAGGATTGGCAAATGCAATTCAATCCAGAGAAGTATGAGGTGTTGCACTTTGAAAAGTCAAATCAAGGTAGGACTTATACAGTAAATGGCAAGGTCCTGAGGAGTGTTGTGGAACAGAGGGACCGAGGAGTACAATTACTTTGTTCATTGAAAGTAGTGTTACAGATAGACAGAATGGTGAAGAAGGCATTTAGCATGCTAGCCTTCATTGGTCGAGGCATTGAGTATAGGAGTTGTGATGTTGTGTTACAGTTGTATAAGTTATTGGTCAGGCCACACTTGGAGTATTGTGTACAGTTTTAGTTGCCCTGTTAGAGGAAAGACATAGTTAAACTGGAAAGAGTGCAAAGAAAAATTATAAGGATTTTGTCATGACTGGTAGGTCTGAGTTATAGGGAGAGGTTGGCCAAGATGGGACTTTACTCCTTAGAACATAGGAGAATGAGGGGTAACCTTATTGAGGTGTATAGAATAACAAGGGGCTTTGATAGGATGAATGCAGATAGTCTTTTTTTCCCAGGGATGAGGAATTGAAAGTGAGAGGGCATAGATTTTTGGTGAGAGGGGAATGACTTAAGAAGGACCTGAGGGACAAATTCTTCACACAGAGGATGGTGTGTATATAGAATAGACGACCAGATAAAGTGGTTGAAGCAGATACAATAGCAACATTTTGAAAAATTTGCATAGATACATGAATGGGAAAGGTTTAGAGGGATATAGACCAAATGTGGGCAATTGGAAAAAGCTGAGTGGGCACCAGGGTCAGCATGGACTAGTCTGGGCTGAAGGGTCTGTTTCCATGTTGTATTACTCGGTGATTCTATTACTGTATTCTGTGAGCCACTGCACTCTCACTGTGATTGGTCTCTAATCCTCTCACATTAATTCATTGGATGATGTCAATATGTGAAGCTCTTATTATCTGCCAGAACATGGGATCCAGGGCCAGGAGCAGGCCTTTTGGGAGCGGCACAGCCAATGAAGAAGATTGCTACTGGTGTTGTTGTGGTCTCAGCTGCTGCACCTTTTGCTCCCTCACCCACTACTGTTCTTTCCAACAACTTTATTCATCAAAAATCTGTCTAATCCAACCTTGAGTAAACTCAATGAGCCAACCTCCACTCCCACCTAAAGAGATTTCCAAAGACATGTCATTATTCAACAAGAGAATATCTCCTCATTTTAAACAGGAGACTGCTTTGTGTTTGGCTGCTTTCCTATTTCTCGTCTGCTCCATAACAGGAACCATCCTCTCAGTATCCATCTTGGCATGTCACTTTAAGATTAGAAATTGTTAATGAGCGAGAACGTGTTGCATGAATGAGGAATTTCCCTTGGAAATGATTAACGGTGTTGATGGAAACTGTTTTCTCCAGTGCCAGAGTCCAGAATGAGAGGGTTGATAAAATTAGAATTGGGAATGACTTCATGGAGAACTCCTTCCGACAAAGAGTGGTGGAAATCTGGAACTCTCAATCTGAAAAAGCTGTCATGGCCAGGGTCCATCTTCCATTCACTCAGGACAGTAACGATCACAGCACTAAGAGGGAATGTGATCCAGGTCAGCCATGGCCTGACTGACTGGGGACCCAGACTGAAACAACTGATAACTCATTCCCACTGGAATGCACCAGATAGCTGCTGGTCTGCTTGGGTGTGAAAGGAGGGGAGTTTCCCCTTGGAAAAGGCACGAAGGTTTGTATTTTAGCCCCGCACTGTACTTGTCTCAGATGCACTTGATGGGGATCGGTGTGAGGAGAAATTTTATCTTGAGTTGAAATGAGCAGGGAAACGTGCTGGATGTTAAACCATTGTTGTCCCTGTCCCAGGAGTGTTCAATGGGGATAGAGCAAAGGTGATTTATTCAGTTAGTTGGTTCTTTGTTTGTTTATTTGTTTTTGTTTTTATTTCCGTTTATTTTTGTTTTGGTTCCTTCTGGTCCCTACCCAAAACAGGTTGGTGGGGACGGAGTCAAGGGAGTGGCATCTTTTTGTTTGTTTATTTGATTTTGTTTTTTCCCAGAGTAATAACATATTTAGTTTTGCTGAATAAAGTCAGGGCAGCTTTATTTTCTGTTTTGAAAGCGCAGTGTGTGCCTTTGCTCTGTGTTTCACCTGGTGCTGTCCCTGTACCGGCAGTGTCTGGTGAGGGCAGTTCTGGGGTGTCTTGGTTGTTTTTTTCTGTTTATACCTTTCATTGAGGAATGGAAAGGGATTTTATCCATGCTCTTCAACAGAAGGGCAAGCATTCTCCAGCTACTAGAGGGCAACTGTTTCACTGTTCTCTTACTCCATCCCGGTCCCAGTGGAATTGATGGCCAGAGTTCATGACCCCGCACTGTGTGAGGTTAGTGTGAAGTGAGGCCAGTGTGTTGGAGCTTGGGCTCCTGCCTCAGGCCCAGGTGTAGGGGCCTGTTCAACAATCTGCACATTGTTCTTATTTTGTTTCTGACCACAGACGTTTTGATATTGTTTAAGAAGCTAATGATGTAAATGCATCAGTGTTGTTCATGGCTGGGATCATTTAACATCAAGGTTCCCGTTTTTAATGGACACTCACTCGTGATAATACGGTTTTCAATATTTGCCTCCCATATATATTATTAAGAGGTTTGCAAATGAGGACAGTGTGTCTTCAACACTGAGTGACGGGCTGAGTGGCTGTTTGAATTATCATTTTCCTATCCTGTTTGGAATGCTGTTTGAAAATGAGATTTCTCCCAGGTTATATAAATATTGTGTTTGGAATTGATTTTTGGATTGCTAATCAGTAATAAAAACATCCTGTTCGGTTTTGTAGCTCAGTAATTGTGTTTGTTCCCTGAGATACTGAGAATTTACACAACCTTACATTTGCCTGTGATCCAGTTGTTGGCTGAAGCCTTTGGTTGTTCGGTGAGTCCAAGCCATTGCCTTGCTCTCTGCAGTTATACCATCAACTTGGTGTCTCAGTGTGAGCCAGGAGATCACTGCGTGGTGACTTCCTGTTACACCGTCGGTGTAAAGGCAAGTGGGAACTGTCGAGATTAATCCCATCATGAAAAACAGAACATTATGTTCAGCTGGAACTACCTCCACTGACTCATTTCTTTGGCCATCATTGCAGTAAAAGCAAATCTCTCCCTTTGCCAGCACAAAGAGAAAGTGCCCGTCAGATTCCCTTGTGAGTAATGGTTTAGCCCAATAGGAGCAGCCCTGGTAGATCATACTGTATCAGCCTGGACAGAATCCTGGGCAAACTCCAAATGAAAATGTGATCTTTAGTCGATCTGCTGTGATAGGAAATATGCAATTGGAATACTTGTTAGTGAATCACCTAGTCAACTGTGAAAATATAAAACAAACTAATTTCCCAGGAACATACGTCACAGCACAGTGAGAAAATGGGGAACAAGCGATTCCTGACCTCCCCACCCTGAGGAGTGTCACTGTACCTGTTCCCTCTCCCTCTTTGGGGAGTATCACAGTTACAGTCCCCTTTCCCTCCCCAGGAGGTGTCGCTGTTACTGTCTCCTCTCTCGCTCTGGGGAGTGTTGCTGATTCTGTCCCCACTCTTTGAGGGGTCTCACTTTTAATGCTCTCTCTCCCGCTCCTGGAGTATCCTTTCTGTCTGGTGATGTTATTGCTTCTCTCTCCCCTCTCAGGATCGGAATGGGCGTGAATACCCACCCAGTCTGTTCGTTTCTTTCACTCTTTTGTGAAATGGATAATCCCTGCTTCATTATACAGATCAGTGTTTGAAGCCTGGCACAGCTCACCCTTCATCGCAGTTAGATCACAGGGTCAAAGGTTGGTCAGTCCTGTCTGGGCCTGGAACAAAAGCGCAAACTAACTGGAGACAACCCAGATCAAGTCCCACTGAGAGTGTTATTGACCTTCACACTCAAAGCCCACCAAGGAGGTGGTCAACAGTCTCAATGTTGCCAAGGAGGACGTTCTCCCAGAGATTAATGATTCATTCTTGATTTTAAACAAGGGAGGTATGTTGTGAGGGGCAAAGGGGCAATGCAACCTTGAAGGCACATTCGAGGTTCAGAGAGTTACTTCACAACTGGTTCCCAGACTCTGTGACAGGGGAAGGTGGTGGAAACAGAGTGGCTCATGACTTTATGAGCAGCAAGGGCACTTCAGGAGTGATCTGGATCAGGAAAGGGACATCACTGCTCTTCACCCTCTGATCCAAAATCCCAAATTGAGAGACAACTTAGCATTTGTGTAGCACTTTCACAACTTCCGGGAGTCACAAAAATGGTTTTCAGCAGCTTCAGTCTTTTTGAAATATCAACACGGTTGGAACATGGGAAAGGTGCGGGGGCTGGGGGTTGGACTGGGGAAGCAACTGACACTCAGCAAGTGGAGACCTTCTCTACCCTTCCAAATTATCCCAGGGCAAGATTCCCACTCGTCTGAGAGGACAGGGGGCCTGCAGGATTAATGTCATCCAAAAGTCAGTCTGTGTGACAGTGCCGCATTCCCCTCACTGTGTACGCCACACTGTCAGAGTTCAACACCATTCTCAAATCTCTGACACGGGACTTGAACCTACAACATTCTGTTTGGAAGTAGAGAGCCCAGGCTGGTCATGCTGTATATCCCAACAGAAAGGCCTGTATGTTATCAAAGTTAAAAATCACACAACACCAGGTTATAATCCAACAGGTTTATTTGAAAGTACAAGCTTTCGGAGCACTGCTCCTTTGTCAGAGAACTGGTGGAGCAGGATCCTAGGACACAGAATTTATATTAAAAGATCAACGTGTCATAGATTTTTAATTTTCATCAAACACAGGCCAATACTGGCACCTCCACATCATGTGTTTGATCAGTTAGACTGCAGGGTGTGCTCATTGACAGGGTGGCTAGAAGATGGGCAATTGAATGCAGTTCTATCTCCAGAGCGAGAAGTTCTCCCCTCCTCCCCAGGCCCCTGAAATTGGGAAAGAGTGTCCGAGTGTCCGATCGTACTGTCCGGAGGCTTGGAGGGAATCCTCTGTTCGGTCCCTCACACTGTGTCCACTTGCCCACTCAGGTTGAAGACAAGGCTGATGTCCTCAATAAGGAGCTCCTTCAAACCAAACAGAGGCTGGTGGAAACTGAAGATGGGAAAAGGAAACAGGAGGAGGAGGAGTCAGCACAGGGCAGGGAGAGGTGGGGGATGTGGGGGTGAGGAGAACCTGACGTGGGGGGTAGAGGCCTTGTCCGTGTGGTTATTGTTTGATGCTGATTGAGCCTCTCGTTCTGATCTCTGCTTTCCCGCGATTGCAGATAAAGGAGGTTTCTCACAGGGAGTTAGAGAAAGCTGAATGTGAAATCTGCAGAACAAGTGCCATCATTTCAGAACACAGACAGGTCCAGACACCGTGACCTGCTGACTATTTCCTGGGAGATGGACACTGAGCAGATTGTGTTGAACCGAATGGTGCATCAGGTGGCTGGGTGGTTCAGGGTCAGAGTGTGGGGTTTGTCTCTCATTCCTTTCTTAATGTCAGTGGGTGACCATCCTCGAGCAGCTGCACCCTGCTGGGGCCTGGCTTCCCGGTTTCCTTTCACTGATGACACACACTTCAGTCTCATATTCAGGTGATGCTTTTGTAGCTTTGAGACGTTCGAGTTGAACATTCCCAGTCTGCTTTAGCTGCTGTGAGCACAGTATCTGCTGACTGCTCTCTGCTCAAAGCAGTTTCTGAGCAAAGACATTTTCCTGTCCCTTCCTCTTGAGGCCTGTACCTATTCCTGCATTTTCACAGCGCAAATCCTTCACTTACCACAACCACCTGTTGATGAGTAACACACTGGAAAGTACTGATTACTTTCTCCTAACCTCCTCTTCCAGCAAGAGCTCCATCTAGCAAGTGTCCTCTTGTCATGTCCTAACTCCTGACCAGCACAAAGACCTTTAGCAAGTATTTTATTAAAATTCCCTTTCTGCAGGCAAGCACAGAGGGATCTGGGAGTCCTGGTACATGAATCACAAAGTTTGCATACGGCAACAGCAAAAGATGAGGAAGGTCATAGATCATAGGATCCCTATAGTGTGGAAGAAGGCCATTTTATCCCATCAAGTCTATACTGACCCTCTGAAGAGAATCCCACCCAAACTTACCCCATTCCTGTAAGCCTACATTTCTTATGCATCATCCATCTTGCCTGCACACCCTGGACCCAATGGACAATTTAGCATGGCCAATCCATAAAAGCTGCATGTCTTTAGACTGTAGGAGGAAACTAGAGCACCCAGATGAAATACACACAGACACGGGGTAATGTGGAAACTTCACACAGACAGTCACCTAAAACAGGAAGTGAGCCTGGGTCCCTGGTGCTGTGAGGCCACAGTGCTAATCCCTGAGCCACTGTGCCAAGCAGACTTGGTAGATGGAGTGTTAGTGTGATCACACCACACCACAGACCCTTCAGCTAGATGTAAAGGAAGATCCCAATTCTTTCCCATTCGCTTCAAACCATTCGATTGATGTCAACATTCTGTACAGAATTGGGGTCAACAGTAAGTGCCTGTATAAATCTCAGTTATGGAATCACTGACCACAACATACTCTTAATCCAGGTTTAACTGGAATATGGGAATGGGGCCTAGGATATGATCACAACACATCCCCTCCCTTCCCCTCTTCAAAACAAATCTGAAATCACCACCTCTGTCAAAGTTTCACACGGAAATCGAACTCAAGGAGGGATAGCATGCTGCAAAGCTGTGGCACACATCCACAGACATAAACGAGGGAACAGTCATAGAGTCATAGAGATGTACAGCACGGAAACAGACCCTTCGGTCCAACCTGTCCATGCTGACCAGATATCCCAACCCAATCTAGTCCCACTTGCCAGCACCTGGCCCATATCCCTCCAAACCCTTCCTATTCATATACCCATCCAAATGCCTCTTAAATGTTGCATTTTTACCAGCCTCCACCACTTCCTCTGGCAGCTTATTCCATACATGTACCACTGTCTGTGTGAAAAGGTTGCCCCTTAGGGCTCTTTTATATCTTTCCCCTCTCACCCTAAAGCTATGCCCTCTAGGTCTGGACTCCCTGACCACTGGGAAAAGACTTTGCCTACTTACCCTATCCATGCCCCTCATAATTTTGTAAACCTCTATAAGGTCACCCCTCAGCCTCCGACGCTCCAGGGAAAACAGTGTCAGCCTGTTCAGCCTCTCCCTATAGCTCAAATCCTCCAACCCTGGCAACATCCTTGTAAATCTTTTCTGAACTCTTTCAGGTTTCACAACGCCTTTCCGATAGGAAGGAGACCAGAATTGCATGCAATATCCCAACTATGGCCTAACCAATATCCTGTACAGCCGCAACAAGACCTCCCAACTCCTGTACTCAATACTCTGACCAATTCAAGAAAGCATACCAAATGCCTTCTTCACTATCCTATCTACCTGCGACTCCACTTTCAAGGAACTATGAACCTGCACTCCAAGGTCTCTTTGTTCAGCAACACTCCCTAGGACCTTACTATGAAGTGTATAAGTCCTGCTAAGATTTGCTTTCCCAAAATGCAACACCTCACATTTATCTGAATCAAACTCCATCTGCCACTTCTCAGCTCATTGGCCCATCTGGTCCAGATCCTGTTGTAATCTGAGGTAACCCTCTTTGCTGTCCACTACACCTCCAATGTTGGTGTGATCTGCGGCACTCAGAGACATGCATCTGCAGACAATATTACTAACAGTCACACCTCGCTGACAGTCACACCTCCAGACAACATTGGGTATTAGTCACTTCCAACAGGGTCATGTATGATATAAGATCCTGACTGATCCTCTCTGAATGAAGGCCTTACTCAGTTCAGTTTTGAGTTCTCATTGTAAGTAACTGGCTCAGCTGGGAGAAATGAACATTACGACTGCAGCTACTAACATCTGAGATTGGCCGAAGCTGATTTCAGTGTTGGACAGCCGAGAGAGCAGAGTGCGATCCCACCAGCTGGGCCTGGAACAACGGAGTGAAGAGTGAATGCCTCAGATTGTAATGTTTGTGGTACCAGCAGCTTTCAGTTTCTGTTCTGTCCAGATCAAAGGGATCATTTGAAAATGATTGATGATTGGCTCTCAGCCCAACCTTCATTGATTGACAGGCCAGGCAGCCAATCAAAACAATCATTTGCTGAAATCCTGCCAAATAACTGAATGGCTGATGGTCATTTCCAAAGTACTCACAAGACACCAACTGAATCTTCTTCATCTTTATTCCCTTTTCCAGATTGACATTGATAGAAAACAGACGGCAATTAACAGCCCAGACAGAGGAAGCTGCACAAATTCACAGCCACAATGGTGCTTGAGGAAAACACTCGTGGAGATTTTCTCAGTAACATGATAATACTGTCCCTTTAAACAGTGATAAACCTTAAATTGGAACTGGCGGCTGCACAGGAAGGAGATCTGGTTTACTGAAGCAGAGACTTCAGAGGTTCACCTTGTTATGTGCAGCTGACAGTCTTCAGCATCTTCGAGAGATTTTACTTGGTATCGCAAGTCAACAATGTCCCAATCAAACACTCCCAGGACAAGGACAGCATGGGGTTAGATACAGAGTAAAGCTGCCTCTACATTATCCCCAAGAAACACTCCCATGTCAGGGATATGCATCATGAGATTAGATCAAGAGTAAATCTCCCTGTATCCTGTCCCAGTTCCCTGCTGTAACCCCCGAACCTCAGAAATGTCTCTGAGCCAGTCCCGAGAAGTAAGAGAGTTGAAATTCAGTGCTGACAATGACCTTTGTCCTGCCAGCTCAGCCCTGTTCTATTTAAAGTTGTGTCTCCTCTGTGGACTGTCTCAAACACTCCACACACATTCTGATCTCCTGATGCTCTTGCTGAGGGGAGAGGAGAGGTTCACGTGGTTGAGGGCACAGGAGAAGCGAGCGTTGGACTCCCAGTCAGACCCAGAGAGGGTCAGCAGGCTGCTGACACTGTAGGTGCTGTCCGAAGCTCGCAGGTAGTTGCTGGTCTGAACCCCGTCCGAAATGACTGCACCGTCCTTCTTCCACTGCACCTCCAGCTCATCGGGATAGAAGTGATTGGCAGGGCACACCAGGGTGACAGTGCCCTTGGTATTGACCAGCTCTGGGGAGGGGGGCAGCAGGGTCAGCTTGGGCTGACAGTTCTCACGGCCTGAAAGACAAGAGAAATAATTTTAATCCCTGCCATTCAAAGGGATTTCAATTTTCTGAACTCTGGCTAACAAACAATTTGCTTGAAGTTTTGCACTCAATACCTAACAACCTCAACAAAAGAACAGGCATTTTTGAAATTGCTTTTCGAGATGTGAGTGTCACTGGTAGGGTCAGCATTTATTGCCCATCCCTAATTTCCCCTAATTACAGACGGTGATGATGAAAGAGAAGGGACAGTTTTGGACCATTGTCTAGGAAATGAATGTGGGCAGCTGGAAGGGCTATCAATGCGGGAGCATTTCAGTGACAGTGATCAGAACTCAGTGAGATTGAGAGGAGGGATGGAGAAATGCAGAGACTGTGAACATCATTTTGTGATCCTCTCTGGCTCCAGATGAGATGTATGAAGGGGGGATAAGGTGATCACAAGGCAGTTGGGTATTTTCCATTTTTGGTTGACAGTGAAAGCAAGGAGTTTGTTTAATCCGGAACTGTATAAAACCCCAGTTAGAGCACAGTGAGGGAACAGTGTACGGTTCTGGTCACCACATTTCAGGAAGGATGTGATCCCAATAGAGACCAGGACAGAGGAGGGTTTTGTCACAAAGCGGGAGTTTGAGGAATGATTGGTTTGAGGGGAGATTTGATCAAGGTGCTTAAAATGATGAGGGATTTATATAGAATGGGTAGGAAGGACTGATTTCCATCAGCACAGAGGGCAATAATCAGGAGAGATTGAAATGAACTGGGGGCAGGGTTCGAGAAGTAATTGCTTTCACCCAGAAGCTGGTGGGATCTGGGACTCACTGTCTGAAAGGGTGCGAGAGGCAGAAACCCTCGTCACATTGAAAAAACACTTGGATATTCACTTGAAACATTGAAACCTCCAGAACTATGGAGCAAGATTTGGAAAGTGAGATCGAGCTCAATACCTCTTTTAAAAACCCACAGATCCGAAGAACTTTATACACAAACCTTGGATCAGACTTGGATCCAAACATTTCAGGAAGGAGTCACGTTCGGTGTCTGTGTAGAAGATTCTAGAGTACATTTCAAACCTTGCTGCAACAACTGGGCTGAGGTCAAGGGTGAGGCTGCAAAGACACTCAGTGTCCAGGGTTACCCAGGGTCACTGCTCCTAATGACCCCGTGACCCCTGTAAGGTGAGTGTGCATGGACAATGTGTGGGTCAAGATGGATGTGATCCCAATAGAAAAGAAACGGGGGAATTTTGAAGATTTTAACAGGAATAGTGAGTTTTAGCTTTCAGCAATGATTGGATTGGCTGGAACTGTTTTCTTTCAAACAGAGCAGGCTGAGGGGAGATTTGATTGAGGTGTGTAAAATGAGGGAGGGCCTGGAGAGTGGATATGAAGGACTGATTTCCATCAGCAGACACAGCAAGAAGTAACATAGAGTCAGAAATCATACAATCTGTATGGGTAGATTTGAGCAAACACAAGAGAAAAAGACCCTGATGCGAGTAATATCCAGGCACATGAGCAGTAATCAGGATGTGGGGAAGAAAATAAACCAGAGATGGAAAAGGCCTGTAAGAAAGGCCTCATTGCAAAATGAATGGGGGACTTCAATATGCAGGTGGACGGGAAAACCAGTTTGGTAGTCGATCGCCAGAAATGCAATTCATGTAACATCTACAAGATGATTTTTTTTTGGAACAACTTCTGGTAGAGCCCTCTGGGGCGTAGGCAATTCTGGATTTGGTCTTGTGTAATGAGGCAGACTTGATTGAGGAGCTTAATGTGAAGGTCCCCCTCAGAGGCAGTGACCGTATTGTGACAGAATTCACCCTGCAATATGAGTGGGAGAAGCTGGAATCAGATGTAATTGTATTGCATTTGAATAAAGATAAATACAAAGACATGAAGGGGGAGCTGGTCAGAGTTGATTGGAAGGGGAGTCTAGCAGGGAAGCAATGGCAGGAGATTTTGGGGGATAATTTGGAAGGGACAGCAGAAATTCAGCCCAAGGACAAACATACGTACCAAGGGGATTATGAGACAACTATGGCTGATAAGAGAAATCAGGGACAGCCTAAATGACAGTGGGGAAGAGGTGAGTGTCGTGGACGTTACTAAGGAAAAGGTGCTGGGGAAGTAGAAAAGTCTAAATGATCTCAGAGATGAAGGGCATGTCATATGAGGACTGTTTGTGCACTCAAGTGCTGTACTCTGTGGTGTTTAGAATAGTGAGGGGCTATCTGATTGAAACTTTCAGAATATTGAGAGGCCTGGATAGTGTGGTTGTGGAGAAAATGTTTTCACTCGTTGCAGAGACAAGTATGCGAGGGTCAGAGAATGACTCTTTTGAACCGAGATGATGAGGAATCTCTACAGCCAAAAGGTGCAAAATCTATGCAGCTCATTGCCACAGAGGGCAGTGGAGGTCACGTTGAGTGAATTCAAAACAGAGAGAGGTAAGTTCTTGATTGGTCATGGGTTCGAAGGCTGTGGAAGGAGGCAGGAGAATGGGCTTGAAAAATATCTCAGCCATAATGAAATAGCAGAATAGATTTGATGGGCTGAATGGCTTGATTCTGTTCTAATTAAGAACCAATTGTCTTTCAGTTTTCCAAATCCTGAGATACTGAAAGCATGGGACTGTGAGCCCAGCTGTAGCTGTTTGTCATCAGAACTTTGCCAAGAGGTAACCAGGGAGTGGAGCCAGTGTGTTCCATATAGGAACTTCAGGATGCTTCTGGGGATCCTGGAAGACCATGAGAGTAGGACGGTCAGTGACAGCAGTTTGAGCTCCGGGTTTCGGAGCTTGAGCAGCAGCTGGTATCAGTGCAGAGCGTCTGTGAGGCTGAGAGCTCCGTGGAGAGCACGTTTCTAGATGTGGTCACTCTGCAGCTTCAGAGTATGCAGCGAGAGAGGGAATGGAGGAGCAGCAGACAGTCCAAAAGGACCAGGCAGCTAGTACAGGAATCCCCTGAGTGCATCCCACTCTCCAACCAGGATTCAGTTCAGAACCCTGGTGAGAATGATGGTTCATCTGGGGAGTGCAGCCAGAGCCAAGACCATGGCACCATGGGAGGGCTCAGCTGTACAGGGGGGCACAAGGAAGACTGGAAGAGCGATAGTGAGAGGAGATTTGAGAGTGAGTGCAATTGATAAGTGTTTCTGCAGCTGCAGATGGGAATCCAGGATGGTGTGTTGTCTCCCTGGTGCCAGGGTCAAGGATGTCACTGAGCGGCTGCAGAGCACCCTGAGGGGAGACGGGGAACAGGCAGCAGTCGGGGTCCACTTCGGTCCCAGTGACAGAGGCAGAAAAGGGACGTAGTCCTGCAATCAGAATTTAGGGAGGTCGGGAGGGAGCTCAGAGCAGGAGCTGAAAAGTAGGCATGTGCACATTACTCCCAGTGCAGCAAATAAGTGAGAATAGAAACAGGAAGATAAGACGGATGAATAAGAGGCTGGAAAGAGGGTCTAGCAGGGAGGGCTTTAGATTCTTAGAGCATTGGGACTGGCTGTGGGCGAGATGTTACCTGTACAGACTGAATGGGATGCTCCTGAACAGAGCTGGGACTGAGTTCCTTATGGGGTGATTTGATGCTGCTGTTGGAGAGAGTTTAAACTGACTTGGTAGGGCTGTGGGAGCCAGGGGGGGACATCAGAGAGAAACACCAAGGTTTACAGAATCCTCAGTGCAGTCCAAAGATCACCATCAAGTGGATCTTGGGAATGAGGAGGCCCAAGTAGATCAAGTGTCAGTGAGAGGACATGAAGGGAAGAGTGATCATTGTATCATAAGGTTGAGGGTGACCATGGAACAGGAATCCAGATTCGAAATGATTCACTTGGGAAAACACAGACTTCCGTTGGGTACGAACACATCAGAGTGAATGAACTGGGGTGAAAGGTTGCAGCAAAGTCCTGAAGTGAATAATAGAGGTCCTAGTTCAGGGACAGTCGAGGTATATTCGAAGAATGGCACTCAATTCCTGGCTGTTTTGAGACAGAAGTGGTCGAAATATTGAAAATAAGAAAAGGGTAAAAGTGTAACGAGGGAGTGAATTGGTCCCCTTAAAGATGGCTAATTCACTTAGACCTGTACACTTTGGGCAATTTTGCATGACCAATCCATCTAAATTAGATATCTTTGGACTGTGGGAGGAAACTGGAGTACATAAAGGGATAGTCAATGTGGTTTTGTGGATTGGAAATCATTTCTCACTAACTTGATTGAGTTTTTTTGAAGAGGAAACAAAGAAGATTGATGAAGGCAGAGCAATTGACATTGTCCATCTGGATTTTAACAAAGCATTTGACAAGGTTAGCCATAGTAGACTGAGTAGGAAGGTTAGGTCACATGATTTCCAGGGTGAGCGCGTCATTTGGATAAAAAATTGACTTGAGGTAGGAGACAAAGGGTGGTGGTAGAGGGCTGCTTTTTGGACTGGAAGTCTGTGACCAGCGATGTGCCATAAATATCAGTGCTGGGTCCACTATTTTCATGATTTAAATAAATGATCTTGATGTGAATATAGTATGTAAGTTTAGTAAGTTTGCAGATTACATCAAAATTGGTGGTGAAGTGGATAATGAAGAAGTATCTCACAGTACAGCAGGACCTTGATCAGTTCGGGCAATGGCTGAGGAGTGACAGATGGTGTTCAATTTAGATAAGTGCAAGATGTTGCATTTTGGATCGGCAGGGCTTATACAGTTAATGGTAGGGCCGGGGGATTAATGGTAGGACCCTGGGGATTAATGGGAGGACCCTGGGGATTAATGGTAGGGCCCTGGGGATTAATAGTAGGGCGCTGGGGAGTGTTGTCGAACAGAGTCCGAGCAGTTCGGATGCACAGGAAGGATGTTATTAAACAGGAAAGGGTGCAGAAAATATTGACAAGGATTTTGCCAGGAGTGGAGGGTTTGAGCAAGAAGGAGAGACTGAATGGTCTGGGGCTCAGAGGTGACCTTACAGAGATTTTAAAAACCATGAGGGGCACAGATTTCGTAAACAGCTAAGGTCTTTTCCCTAAGACGGGCGAGTCCAAATCTGGAGGCATGGGTTTAAGAGGAGAGGCGAAGATTCAAAAGAGATCCGAGGAGTAACATTTTCAGCAGAGGGTGGTGCATATATAGAACAAGCTGCCAGAGGAAGTGAATGTGGCACATACAATTACAGCATTTAAAAGACATTTGGATGTACACATGAATAGGAAGCATTTTGAGGAATATGGGACAAATACTGGCAAAGGGGACTCGATCAGTTTAGGATATCTGGTTGGCGCAGACGAATTGGACCGAAGGGTCTATTTCAGTGCTATACAACTCAATGACTATGAGAGGCTGGACCCTGAAGTGCAGGAAGCTGAGGGGTGACCAGATAGAGGTTTGTGAAATCCTGATGGGGTGAGATAATGTAAATAACTCAGGAGGATGTCAATGTTTTGTAGACAGGGTAGAAAACATTCCCAAAGATTGTTCCAGGAATGAGAAACCTCAGTTTTGAAGATAGACTGGAGAAGAGATGGCTGAGAGGGGATTTGTTCGAGGAATTCAAAATCAGGGTTTGATCAGAGCAAACGGGGAAAAAATGTTCCCATTCATGAAAGGATTGAGAGCGAGAGGCCCCAAATTGGAAGCGATTAGTAAAAGAAGCAAAAGTCAAATAAGGAAAAACATTTTCAGGCAGTAAGTGGTTAAGGTGTGGAATGCACTGCCTGAGAGTGTGGTGGAGGCAGCTTCAATTGAAACATTCTGAAGGGAATGAGAATGTTATTTGAAAAGGAACAATGTGCAGGGTGACAGGGAGGAGGCAGGAGAATGACACTCAATGAATTGCTCATTCAGAGAGCCAGTGCAGACAAGATGGGCAGAATGGCCTCCTTATACGCTGTAACAATTCTGTGATTGTATGATTGAGCAGAGTTAAAGCTGGGGGAGGTGGAAGTTCGGTGTCTCACTGTGCTGCTGCTGATGCTGCTGCTGCTGAGGTCAGTGAAATCAGAGACTGGGACAGGGAGCCAGAGCTCACATCAAACTCTGCCCGTGTCTGTCACACTGAGACTGGCAGGAGGCTACTCACTGATTTCACTCCATGCTGCAGGAATGGGACCACAGGCTGCAAATGGACAGAGCTCCTCCACACGGTGAGTAAAACTGACTGACTTATATCTTGCTGCTTAAAGGGACAATGGAACTAAAGAGATACAGCTAGACACCCTGTCAGACACAGTGCTCCTCAATCAACCATTTCATTCACTGCAGCTCCCCACTAACACCTTCAACAATTCAACATTTGTGTTTTAGAAATTATGTTTGACAGGGTGAATAACGGAGGATTGAGGTTTACTTACTCAGTCTGAGCTTGGTTCCTTTACCGAACGCAAGCCACAGTGAGAGCTCCCAGAGCAGAGGCTGAACAAAAACCTCAGCTCTCTGCTTCTGTCTGTTTCTCCCACCCTCTCCCTCTCTCTGTCTGTCTCAACCACTCTCACCTTCTCCTTGTCTCTTTGTTGTCTCTCACCCACTGTCATCATCTCTCTGTCTCTCTGTTTCACTCATGTCTTTCTTTCTCTCCTTTTCTCTCATTCTTTCTCTCTCTTCTCTCTATCTCTCTCTCTCTCACTCACACTAGGTTGTTTCCAGCTGTGCTTGTGAACTTTATTTTTCATTGTTAAATCTTGCAGCTGCTCTTCACATAACTTGAGGCCTTCAGTGAGCGGTGGACACCACAGGGACTGGAGTGTGTCGTGGACAGTGACAATCCCCGCATGGGGCAATTTGCTCAGTTTCATTGATATATAAGCTATGAATTTGTCAGTACAGGAGGTGGGACTGTGTGTCTATTATTATATATTTTATGTAACTGTGGGATGTGTAAATGCAGGAGATGATCCTCTGTCTACTCAGGTTTTGTATGGCTTTGTATCACTGTGTAGAGGGTTGGCATCATCTTGAATACAATAATAGTCACCGACATCCAATTCCTGTACATTACTGATTGTCAAGGTGAATTCTATATCATATCCACTGCTGGTGAATCGCTCAGAGACTCCTGTGAATCAAGTTGTTGCACCATAGATTAGGAGACTGGGCTTTTGACCTTCTTGCTGCTGGTACCAGGAAAGATCATCATCAATATGATCTGGCCGTACAGGTGATGGTTGCAGTCTGTCCCAGTCTCACTGACAGCACCGGGGGAGACTGGCTCATGATGATGTCCCCACTGATACCTGAGGAGTCGGAGCGAAACACAGTGAAGTCAGAACTGTCACAGAAAGGGCCTGTCAAATGACAGATTGTTGGAGACACTGAGCATTCCTCTGGTTTTAGCATTTTCCTTTCAATCACAAGTCAGTGGAATTGGAGTGAAATGGAGAGCAGCTAAAGATTCAAGGTGGAAGGAGAGAGATTTGTACCTGCGACACAGAATACCAGGGGCCAGATCAGCTGGATGTGTGAAATCATGGTGTGTGCTCCTGTCTCTGTGCCTGGTCCCTGATAACCTCTCCCTTCACTGGTCTCTGCTTTATAAAGCTGCAGCCTGTGAGAGTCTGACTGGGTGTTCCTCAGTATGTAAATGGCATCGGGCAGAGAGAGCCACGTCAACCCCTTACACTTCCTTTTCTCTCTCTCTCTCTCTGTCTGTCTCAGACAGTCATTGAAGTGAACAAACTGAAAAAGACCATTTGGCTCATTGCTTCTGTGCTGGTCAACAATGAACTGATGACACTAACCCTATTCTCCAGCTCTTGATCCACAGCTCTGGAGGCTACAGCAAGACAAGTGAATACCTAAACATTCCTTCAATGTTCCGAGAGTTTGTGAGTCAACCAGCCTTTCAGGCAGTGAGTTCCAGACTCCCACCACCCTCTGGATGAAAACGTTTCTTCTCAATTTTCCTCTCAGCCTTATTCCTCAACTGGGCCTGGATTTGCTGAGGTTTGCAAGGATTTAAATGTATATGATTCCAACAGGGCTGGACTGACTCGATGTGGGGAGGAGGTTTCCCCTGGTTGGGGAGTCTGGAACCAGGGGACACAGTCTCGGTGGAAATGGGATAGACCATTTAGGACTGAGATGAGGAAACATTTCTTCACTCAGAGGATGGTCGATCTGTGGAATTCTCTCACACAGAAGGCTGTGGAGGACAGGACATTGAATATATTCAAGAAAAAAAGAGATCATTTTTGACGTTTTATCAGCATCAAGGGGAATGGGGAGAAAGCAGGAATATGGCTTTGAGAGAGAGAATCAGCCATGATCATACTGAATGACAGAGCAGACTCAAAGGGCCAAATGGCCTACACCTGTTCTAGGTTTCTATGTGTCCATGTCTGTTAACTTCAATCTCTGCCTTTGGTTACTTCTTTGGTCGATCTGTGGAATTCTCTCACACAGAAGGCTGTGGAGGACAGGACATTGAATATATTCAAGAAAAAAAGAGATCATTTTTGACATTTTATCAGCATCAAGGGGAATGGGGAGAAAGCAGGAATGCTGAAAAGAAGAAATGTTTCCTCCACATGTGGAAATAGTGCCTTCCTATCCACTCTATCCCAACCCCTCATAATCTTATACCCCTCTATCATGTCCACTCTCATCCTTCACTGCTCCAAGGAAAACAACCCCAGTCTTTCTAATCTTTCCTCATAGCTCAGACCCTCTAGGCCAGGCTGCAACCTGGGAAATCTCCTCCGCACCTTCTCACTTTCAATCACATCCTGCTGAAAGTGTGGTAACCAGAACCTGTCTGTCTCTTTGTCTCTCACCCTCTCTTGCCGTCTCACATCTGCCACCTCTTTCTCTCTCAACCTTTCTCAGTTTCTCTCATATTCTCTCTCTCTCATTCTGTCTCATAGTTGGTCTCTCCAACTTTCTCACTCTCCCTCAGTCTGTTTCCATTTCTCCATCTCTCACTCCATTTTCCTCACTCACTCCTTCTCTCACTCCAGTTAAAAGCCTTCACTTGAGTATCAGTCCCTTTCTATTCCTCCTCCTTTCTCTCTTTCTCCCTCTTTATAACCCTTCATTCACAGTTTTCTCTCTCTCCTTCTGTGCCATTCTGTCTCATCTCCTGCTCCTGTCTGTCTGTCTGTCTGTCTGTCTGTCCGTCTCTCTCGATCACACTGAACCCTACTCACTCTCTCTTAACTCCTTTCACTCTTGGTCTCACACCCACTTTCTCTTTTCCTTGGTCTCTTTCTCTCCCACTCTCTCTATCCCCATACCCCGTCTCACACACTATTTATCTCCAACCCTCAACTCCACCATCACTATCTCTCACTCCCTCCCCCAATCTCACTCTTTTTCAGATGCTCCTCCACCCCACCTGTCTCACACACATTTTCCATCCATCTCTTTCTGTCTGCCTGCCTCTATCTATCTATCTCTTTCTGTCACGCTCCTTCCCACAGTGTTGTTAATGGCAATAGTTAAATGCAAGGTAAATCTCCCGCTGCTCTGCCCCTCTAACGGATGTTCACCCCTGACCCCAGAAGCATGTTATCTCCTGGAGTGAGGCTCCATTTCTCACATTGACCAGGTTTTGGTCTCTCAGGAAGACAGTCAGATTCTTGTCAAATAAAGGGCAGTTCTGTGCTGTTGGCCTATTCTCACTGGGGACTGGTTTGGACACAAAGCTCATTCCATGAAGGCCCAGCAGAGAGAGGAGATCCTCAGGCTATCAGTGTGAGCTGGAGGGACAGGACAGGTTCTGACCCACTGACCCATCCTCTCCATTTACAACATGACCCAATCCCTTTCCCTCTCCTTCACCTTCCACGATCAGGCTCTATGTCAGGGTATTTTCCTGGACAATAAGAAACAACAGAAAGAAACTGAGCCCCACACTCACCATGATCACTGTTTCCCACTGGACATTCAAATAGAAACCAGTAAACATAGACCTCAGGATGGCAGAGGGAATGCTTAGAACCCTGATTTCCATTTCCCAATCTTGTTGCTTGTATTTTAATAAATCCTTTAAATTAATTCATGGGATGTGTGTGTGTTGCTGTCTGGGCTAGTATTTATCCCCACCCTGAAATGCCCCTGAGAAAATGGTGATGAGCTGTCTTTTTGCACTGCTGCAGTCCATGTTCTGCATGTAGACCCACAATGCCCTGAGGGAGGGATTTCCAAGATTTTGACCCAGCGACAGTGAAGGAACACCAATATATTTCCAAGTCAAGATGGTCAATGGCTTGGAGGGAAACTTTCAGGTGTTGCTGTTCCAATGTATCTGCTGCCCTTGTCTCGAGAGATAGAAGTGGTCATGGGTTTGGAAGGTGCTATCTAAGGAGCTTTGATATACTTCTGCAGTGCATCTTGTAGATGGTCCACACTGCTGATACAGAGTGTTGGTGGTGGATGGAATGGATACTTGTGGTGCAAATAAAGCAGGTTGCTTCGCACTGGATGAAGGGCTTTTGCCCGAAACGTCGATTTCGCTGCTCGTTGGATGCTGCCTGAACTGCTGTGCTCTTCTAGCACCACTAATCCAGTCCTTGCACTGGATGGTGTCAAGCTTCTTGAATGTTGTTGGAGTTGCACTTATCCAGGCAAGTGGGGAGTATTCCATGCCTGACTTGTTCCTTGTAGATAGAGGATAGGCTTTGGGGAGTCAGGAGATGAGCCTCTGACCTTCTCATGAAGCCATTCTAACGATTTGGTGAGCTCATTTGTGTTTCTGTTCACAATTAAGATGTTGGTAGTGAGGAATTCAGTGACAGTAAGGCCATTAAATTTCAAGTGATGGCGGCGAAATTCTGTCTTGACGGCGAGAGCCACTATTTGGCCTTTTACGGTGTGAATGTTCCCTGCCACTCATCAGCTCAAGTCGGGATATTGTCCAGGTCTTGCTGTTTTTGTACATGGACTGCTTCAGTATCTGAGGGTTTGCAAATGGTGCTGAATGCTGTGCAATCATTAACAAACATTCCCACTTCTGACCATATGATGGAGGGAAGGTCACTGACAAAGCAACTGAAGATAGTTGGGCTGAGGACAGGAGCCTGAGGAACTCCTGCAGAAATATTCTGGAGGTAAAGTGACTGACCTCCAACAACTATGACCATCTTCCTATGTGTCAGGTATATCAGGGCTCCTTGATGCCACACTCAGTCGATTACGACCTTGATGTCAAAGGTTGTCACTCTCACCTCACCTGGAATTCTGCTCTATTGTCCATGATGGATCAAACCTGTAAGGAGGTCAGGAACTGAGTGGCCCCTGATGGAATCCAAACTGTGTGACACTGAGCAGGCTATTGGTCAGCAGGTGCTGCTTGATAGCACTGTTGATAACAACTTCCATCAATTTGCTGATGATCGAGAGCAGACTGATATGCCAGGTGGGATGTATCGGGCTTTTTATATACAGGGACTACCTGGGCAAACTTCCACATTGCTGGGTCCATGCCAATGTTGTTGGAACAGTTTGGCTCAGGGAGTGGCTGTTTGTGGAGCACATGTTTTCAGTGCTATTGCTGAAATTTTGTCAGGGCATGTAGCCTTTGCAGTATCCAGTTCTATCAATCATTTCTTGACATCACATGGAATGAATCAAATTGGTTGAACACTGATATCTGGGGACCACTGGAGGAGGCCGAGACGGATCAACCACTTCGCATTTCTGGCAGAGGATTGTTGTGAATGCTTCTGTCTTACCTTTTGCTCTGGATGTGTTGGGCTCCTCTGTCAGTGAAGTTGGGGATGTTTGTGGAGCCTCCTCCTTCAGTGAATTGTTTAATTGTCCACCACCATTCATGACTAGACGTGGCAGGACAACAGAGCTTAGATCTGATCCATTGGTTTGGGATCGCTTAGCTTGGTCTATCACTTGCAGCATGTGCTGTTTAGCAAGTGGTCCTATTTGGTAACTTCATCAGATTGACAACTCATCTTCAGGTATGGCTGGTGCTGCTCCTGACACGCCCTCCTGTACTTTCCACTGAACCAGGGTTGATCCCCTGGCTTGATGATAATTGTAGATGGGGGATTACAATGGGCCATGATGTTGCACTTTGTGCTGTTTTTGATGTCCCACAGTGCTTCATTGCTCACATTTTTAACTTGCTGGATTTGTTCAAAGTCTATCGAACTTAGAACAGTGGGACAGAATTGTACAGAATGGTGATGGCTCCTGCCGTGGGATATCTTGAAGACAGGCTTGAGCATTCCACACACAGAATGGAAACGTGGGTGAAGTGGGAATGTACTTTTAGGTTCCGTGGAACTGACCCCCCAGCATGAAGTGTACCTCAGCAGGGGGAGAGGGAATGTTCAGGGTCCTGAGCTCCATTTCCCAGCCCAGGCAGTTTGTCTCCTAATGAGTGAATGAGATGTTAATTGGGAGCCCAGTATAGAGGCAGTCTTGTGCTGTGGGCCCAGGTCAATAAGAGGGAATTGGAATTCGAGTTGAGAAGGAAAGACCTGCTTGGTGATGCGGAGAGAGAGGGGCAGTGGGACTAATTGGGTCACTCACAGCCATGATGGGCTGAATGGCCTCCTCCTGTGCTGTCAGATTCCAGGGAGTGCCGACGGTTCAGTTTTTTCTCGTCTCAGTAACAAACGTCCAGCTGCTCCGAGCTCCTTCTTTCACTTCCTCTATTGGTGAAGTTGCAACCTTGTGCTCTGACAGACTTTGCAGTTATTTTTTACGCTGGGGCTTTCTGCTGTGGTCAGAGTCGAGTGCTACAAGGGAGGGTTTAAAGTAGATTAGCAGGTGGCTGGGAGCCTCAACAGCAGGGAGGCAAGTGCGAGGCTCAAAGGAGATAGAGTAATCAGAAATAGTGAGTTGAAGAGACAGATCAGGCAGGAATGTGGCAGGGAGCAAGGAATACCTGTTGAATTAAATTGCATTTATTTCAATGCAAGAGGGCTGACAGGTAAGGCCAATGAACACAGGGCACGAATAGGTACGTGCGACTGGGATATTATAGCCATTAGAGAAACATTGTTCAGGGAGGGACAGGACTGGCAGCTGAATGTGGAGGTGCATTAGACAACACAGAGGTGATGGAAGAAGGGGAGGGGGAGTTGCATTTTTGATTAAGGGGAGTATCATGGCAGTAGTCAGAAAATAAATAAATGAAGGGTCATTCAGTGAGGCTTTGTGAATGGAGCTAAGAAATCAGAAGGGCATGGTGACCTTATTGGGGTTGTACTACAGGCTCTCAAAAAGTCAATGGGAATTCGATGAACAAATATGCAGGGAGATGGAGAGACCTGCATGAGCAAAGGGTTGTCATAGGAAGGGATTTCAATTTTCCTAACAGAGACTGGGACTGCCAGAACGTTAAGAGCTTAGATGGGTTGGAATTTGTTAAGTGCATTCAGGATAGTTTCCTCAAGCATACTCTTGGGAAATAGGGCAGGACAGTTGATGGAGGTGTCAGTGGGGGAGCACTTTGGGATCAGTGACCATAGAACACAGAACATAAAACATAGAACTGTCCAGCACAGTTTGGACCCTTCAGCCCTCGATGCTGTGCTGGCCTTTTATCATATTCTAAGATCAGACTAACCTACATACTCTACATTGTATTATCCTCCATTTACGTATTCAAGAGTCGCTTAAATGTCCCTAATGTATCTGACTCTACTACCACCGCTGGCAGTGCATTCCACGCCCCCACCATTCTCTGTGTAAAGAATTTAACTCTGACATTTCCCCTAAACCTTCCTCCAACCATCTTAAAATTATGCACTTTCTGCCCTGCGAAAAAGGTTCTGGCTATCCACTCTATCTATGCCTGTCATCATCTTGCACGCGGAGAAAGTGAGGACTGCAGATGCTGAAGATCAGAGCTTAAAAATGTGTTTCTGGAAAAATGCAGCAGGTCAGGCAGCATCAAAGGAGAAGGAGAATCGATGTTTCGGGCATAAGCCCTTCTTCAGGAGCTTGAAGATTCCTGAAGAAGGTCTTATGTCCAAAACGTCGATTCTCCTTCTCCTTTGATGCTGGCTGACCTGCTGCGTTTTCCCAGCAACACATTTTTAAGCTATCATCTTGTAAGCCTCTATCAAGACACCTCTCATCCTTCTTCACTCCAATGAGAAAGCCCGAACTCCCTCAACCTTTCTTCATAAAACATGCCCTCCAGTCCAGGCAGCATCCTGTTGTCTCCTCTGCAGACTCTCGAAAGCTTCCATACTTTTCCTATAATGAAGCAACCAGAACTTAACGCAATATTCCAAGTGTAGTTTAACCAGGGCTTTATTGAGCTGCAGCATAACCTCGCCGCTCTTAAACTCAATCCTCCTGTTAATGAAAGCCAACACACCATATGCCTTCTTAAAAACCCTATCAACTTGGGTGGCAACTTTGAGAGATCTATGGATGTGGACCCCAAGATCCCTCTGTTCCTACACACTGCAAAGAATCCTGCCTTTAACCCTGTAATCTGTCTTCCAATTTGACCTTCCAAAATGAATTGTTTCACACTTTTCCAGGTTAAACTCCATCTGCCACTTATCAGCTCAGTCTGTCAATGTCCTTTTGCAAACTACAACAGCCCTCCACACTATCCACCCCTCCACCAACCTTTGTGTTATTGACAAACTTTCTAACACGGTAGGTGAATGGGGGTGGGGATGGAGGTGACAGGTCAGAGACGAGGGTGGAGCTGAGAGGTGGGAAGTTCCATCCTCCCCTTTGACTTATCACCTCCATCCCCACCCCCATTCACCTCTTGTACTCTTTGCTACCTTCTCCCCAGCCCCACACCTCTCCCATTTATCTCTCCACCCCGAAGGCTCCCTGCCTCCATTCCTGATGAAGGGCTTTTGCCCAAAACGTCGATTTTCCTGCTCCTCGGATGCTGCCTGACCTGCTATGCTTTTCCAGCACCACTCTGATCTAAACTCTGGTTTCCAGCATCTGCAGTCCTCACCTTTGCCTAAACTTTATAACACACCCTTCCACTTTCTAATTCAAGTACTAATCAAAATCACAAAGAGCAGAGGCCCCAGAATAGATCCCTGTGTAACACCACCAGTCACCGAGCTCCAGGCTGAATATTTTCCATCTACTATCACCCTCTGTCTTCTATGGGTGAGCCAATTTTGTATCCAGACAGCCAGATTTCCCTGTATCCCTGCCTCCTTACTTTTTGAATGAGCCTATAATTGGGAACCTAATCAAATACCTTGCTAAAATCCATGTACACCACATCCACTGCTCTATTTTCATCAATATGTTTTGTTGCACCCTCAAAGAATTCAATAGGGTTTGTGAGGCATGATCTGCTCCTTGTAAAGCTATGCTGACTATCTCTAATCAAACTATGCTTTTCCAAATAATCATGAATCCTGTCTCTCTGAAGCCTCCCCAATACTTTGCCCACTACTGACGTAAGACTGACTGGTCTGTAATTCCCAGGATTATCCCTATTCCCCTTCTTGAAGAGCAGAATAACATTTTCCACCCTCCAAACATCTGGCATGACTCCGGTGGACAGTGAGGATGCAAAGATCATCGCCAAAGGTGCAGCAATCTCTACCTTCACTTCCCGTAGTAACCTAGGGTATCTCCTGTCTGGCCCAAGGATTTTGTCTATCCTTATGTTTTTCAAACTTTTCAGAAAATCCTCCTTCCTAACATCAACCAGTTCTAGTATTTTAGTCTTTTTCACACTGTCCTCAGAAACGACAAGGTCCCTCTCAGTAGTGAATACTGAAGCAAAGTATTCATTAAGGACCTCCCCTACATCCTTTGACTCCAGGTGCAAGTTCCCTCCACTATCCCTGGTCATCCCTACCTTCACTCTGGCCATCCTCTTGTTCCTCATGTAAGTGTAGAGTGCCTTAGGGTTTTCCTTAATCCTACCCACTAAAGCTCTTTCCTGCCCCATTCCAGCTCTCCTAATTCCATTCTTCAGTTTCTTCCTGACTACCTTGTAACCCTCTAAAGCCATGTCCGCTCCTTGCCTCCTCAACCTTAAGTAAGCTTTCTTCTTCCTCTTGATTTATATGCTCCACATCCATTTTCATCCATGGTTCCTTCAACCTACCAGCCCTTCCTTGCCTCAGCAGAACAAACCTCTCCAGCAGTATCAACAAGTGCTTCTTAAACAGTCCCCACATTTCTGTCATGAATTTCCCTGAGAATATCTATTCCCAATTTAGGGTCCCCAGATCCTGCCTAATATCATTGCAATTCCCTTTCACGAATTAAACACTTTCCTATATCATCTGCTCCTATTCCTCTCCATGACTACAGTAAAGGTCAGGGAGTTGTGATCACTATCACCAAAATGCTGTTCCACAGAGAGATCTGACACCTAACATGCAAGCAGCTGTGATACTATCCCTGATTAACAATGTCACTCCTCCATCACTTTGACCTCCACCCCTCTTCCTTTTGAAACATTTAAACCCTGATACATCCAACAACCATTCCTGCCACTGTGATATCCAAGTCTTTATAATGGACACAACATCATAGTCCCAAGTACTGATCCATGCTCTGAGTTTGTCACCCTTATTCCTGACACTTCTTGAATTAAAATAGACACAATTCAACCCATCACACTTACTGCACCTTGTCCCATCAACTGTCTCTCTCTCTCCTCACAGACTCTCTATATGCTGTATCTGGATATTCGCGAACTACTCCATCATCTGATCCATAGCCTAGTTTCTGACCCCCTTCCCAATCTAGTTTAAACCCTTCTGAAGAGCTCTAACAATCGTCATGCCAGGATATTGGTGTCCCTCCAGTTCAGGTGGTGGGACACCAATAGTACAGGTCCCACCTTCCCCAGAAGATGATCCCAATGATCCACATAACTGAAGCCCTCTCTTCCACACCAGCTCTGCAGCCACATGCTCATCTGCACTCGCTGTCTGTACCTAGCCTCACTAGCATGTGGTACCAGTAGCAATCCTAAGATTACTAGTCTGCTTGTCCTGCCTTCTAGCTTCCAACCTAATGACCTATATTCTCTTTTCTGGTCCTCATCCCTTTCCCTACCTATGTTATTGGTACTGATGTGTACCACGACTTCTAACTGTTCTCCCTCCCCTTTAACAATCCTGTAGACTTGATCAGAGACATCCCTGACCCTGGCACCTGGGAGGCACCATACCATGCGGGGGGTCTCGCTCAAGACCACTAACTCTCCTCTCTATTCCTGTAACATTTGAATCTCCGATCACTCCCGAGTGATCCGAAGTTCTTGAGCTCCAGCTCCAGTTCCCTAACGTGGTCTGTGAGGAACTGGTGTTGGGTGCACTTCTCACAGATGAAGACAGCAAGGACACCCGTGGTGACCCTTAACTCCCACACCCTGCAAGAGGACCATCATTCTATTAATTTTAAAATAGTTATGGAGAGGGACAAAACTGGTCATAAGTTCAAGTTCTAAATTAGGTCAAGGTGAATTTTGTTGGAATTAGACAGGAGCTTGTACGGGTTGATTGGAATAGTTTCTTTGCAGGTAAAGGGACCTTGGGCAAGTGGGAGGCCTTCAAAAGTGAAATAGCTAGAGTTCAAGGTCGGTATGCTCCTGTGAGGGTGAAGGGACCAGTTAGCAGGATTAGGGAACCCTGGATGACAGGGTTTGAGGCTTTGACCAGAATAAAGAAGGAGGCATGGATCAGCTACTGGCAGCTGAGATCAAGGGAATCCCTGGAGGCATACAGGAAATACAGGAGTCTAGTGAAAAAGGAAATCAGGAGGGTGAAAAGGGGGCACAAGATAGTCTCAGCCAAGGCTATCAGATGGATAAAGAGGTACTTTAAGTGTATTAAAGGAAAAAGAATAATGAGAGAGAGAATAGGGTCTCTCAAGGACCAAAGTGGACATGTATGTGTAGATCCACAGAAGATGGGCGAGGTTCTCAATTAATATTTCTCCTCTGTGTTTACCATGGAAAAAGACATGAAGACTTAGGAACTTGGGGAAGTTAGTGGCAATATCTTGGGGACAGTCCATATCACAATAGAGGAGGTATTGGATGTATTAGAATACATGAAGATGTATATATATCCTGGTCTTGACCAGGTATATCCATGACACTGCAAGAGGGCTAGAGAAGAAATTGAGGGGGGCATGGTTGATATTTTTGCATCATCGTTAACCACAGGTAAAGTCCTGGAAGATTGGAGGGTAGTGAATGTTGTGCCCTTATTCAAGAATGACTGCAAAATAAAAGTCTGGGAACGAAAGACAGTAAGCTTAACATCTGTGGTAGGTCAGCTACTTGAGAAGATTCTGAGGGATACGATATACATACATTTGGAAAGATAGGGTTTGATTAGGAGTAGTCAGCATGGCTTTGAGAGTGGAAGATCATGCCTCACAAATTTATTGGAGTTCTTTAATGAAGTGACCAGGAAGTTAGATGAGGGTAGGGTGGTAGATGTAGTCGACATGGATTTCAGTGAGGCCTTTGATAAGTTTCCATGTGGTAGACTGCATTGGAAGGTTAGATTGTATAGAGTCTGAGATGAGCTGGCAAACTGGATACACAGTTGGCTTGATAGTAGGAAGCAGAGGGTAATAGTGGAAGGATGCTTGTCAGACTGGAGGCCTGTGAGTAATGGAGTGCCTTCGGGCTCGGTGCTGGGACCATTACTGTTTATTATCTATATCAATGATTTGGGTGAGAATCATTAGTAAGTTTGCAGATGACACTAAAATAGGCAGTATCGTGGACAGTGAGGAAGGTTATCAGAAATTGCAGCAGGAGCTTAATCCGCTGGAGAAGTGGGTCGAGAAATGGCTAATGGAGTTTAATATGGGTAAGTGTGAGGTCTTGCATTTTGAAAAGTCAAATCAAGGTAGGAGTTTCATGGTGAATGGTGAACTCCTTAAGGAGTTTGATGGAACAGAGAGATTTTGGAGTTCGGGTTCACAGTTTTTTTTAGATTAGATTCTCTACTGTATGGAAACAGGCCCTTCGGCCCAACTAGTCTACACTGACCCGCTAAAAAGTAACCCAGCCAGACCTATTCCCCTACATTTATACTTGACTAATGCACCTAAAACTATGGGCAATTTAGCATAGCCAATTCACCTAACCGACACATCTTTGGACTGTGGGAGGAAACCCACAGAGGGAGAATGTGAAAACTCCACACAGACAGTCACCCAAGGTGGGAATTGAATCCTTGCACTGTGAGACAGCAGTGCTCACCACTGAGCCACTGTGCCACCCAACTAAGCCACAGTTCTCTGAAAGTGGAATCACAGGGCAGTGAAGAAGGCTTTTGGCACACTACCCTTCATCAGTCAGGGCATGGAGTATAGATGTTGGGAAGTTATGTTGCATTTACACAGGACATCTTTGAGGCTATATTTGAAGTATTGTGTTCAGTTTTGGTCACCTTGCTAAAATAAGGATGTTATTAAACTGGAAAGAATGCAAAAGAAACTTACAAGGATGTTGCCTGGACTCGATGGTCTGAGTTGTAGGAAGATGTTGGACAAGCTAAGACTTTTTTCTTTCAAGCTTAGGAGACTGAGGGGGTGACCTTATAGAACTGTATAAGATCATGAGAAGCATGGGTAGGAGAATGCAATCATTCTTTTTCCCAAGGTTGGGGAATCGAGGACTAGAGGGCATTAGTTTAAGGTTAGAGTAGAAAGAATAAAAGGGAACCTGAGGGACACCTTTTTTACACAGAAGGTGATATGCATATGGAATGAGCTGCCAGCAGAAGTGGTTAAGGCAGATACATTAACAATATTTAAAAGGCATTTGGACAAACACATGGATAGGAAAGAATTAGAAGGATATGGGCCAAGTGCAGGGAAATGGGGTAAGTGTGGATGGAGATTTTGGTCGGCATAGACCAGTTTGGGCCAAAGGGCTTGTCTCTGTGCTGTAGGACTCGATGTGTCTATAACTCTAATCTCTAATGATAAGTAAAAAGAACAGCAGCTAAGAGCAGTCAGTATTGAGGAGCCAGCCTCACATTAAGAAGATCAAAGCCCTTCACTTCAGCTCCCCGTATGAACTCCATCCCTCTTGCTGTGCACTGCCTACTGCTCAAACAGATTCTTTACAACCTTGGCCTTATCTTTGAGCCTGTCCTACAAATTACAAATCCACTGAAAATCCCCGCCATGTCCACGGGATGTCTATTCCAATGTTGTCCTGGCCCCCATCACAGCCACCACCCTCCATAAACTTCTGCTGGCAGCTCATTCCATATGCGCACCAGCCTCTGTGTAAAAAAAAACTGATATTTGTATCTGAACTCACACCAAGTTGCATTTTCCCATCGCGAGCTCCACACCTCCTATTCTCACTGACATGTATTATCTCCCAGTTCAGCAACACCTCAATTTTCAAATATTCATCATTGTTCTCAAACACCTCCCTGCCCTCTACCCTCCCTATCTCCGTAACCTCCTCCAAGCTGCCTCACTCAGTGTGGTCAGCAATCCTGAATATATTGCTTTCCATTCCTTTCTCCAAGTAATTGAGAAATATTGCGAAAAGTCAAACTCCCAGTACAGATCCTACTATTCACCACTATTCACATCTTGCATATTGGAGGATACACACATTATCTTTCTTCTCTGTCTCCTACCTCTAATTCCTGATTGCAGGCAAACACTTTTATGAAATGAATGCTTCCATGTTTATAAAGAATCTTTTGCGTGGAACTTTCTTGAATGTCTTGTTGCTCAGAATGACCATATTTGCAGCCAGTGTTGTTTACTCAAGGCTCTCCAGCTCAGAGATGATGAGCTGGAGTCTGAGCCTGAACACTGGGACACATCAGGGAGGGACACTGTGTTTCAGGACACAGTCACACCCTGTCGGTTAGATCCTTCAAATGATAGCCAGTAGTCAAGGACAGAAGAATGTGACTACAAAGAAGCAGGTTAATTCAACCTGAATTTGGCATTGCAGGAGCCTCAGCTCTTGACCTGGTCCGACAGGAATGAGATACTTACTTCCTGCATGGATGAGGGAAAGGACTGCAGGGTGGATGGGCAAACTGACCATTGCACAAAGTAAAGAAGGGGATTCAATAATGATAGGTCTGATAGCACCATTTGAGAGCAGGATTAAGGGTCTCTCACATGGTGTGTTGCCTGCCTGGTGCCAAGGTAAGGGATATCTTAAACCAGCTTGAAAGTATATTGGAGTGGAAGGGGGAGGATCCAGTTGTGGTTCATATTGGGACTAATAACAACAGTAAAATAGGCAAGAGGTCCTGTTTGGGGAATATCAGAAATTAGGAACAAAACTAAAGAACAGGGGAAGCTGAGGGGTGCACCTGATTGAGGTACACAAAATTGTGGAAGGCAAAGTAGATCATGAGAATCTTTATTCCATGGAAGATGTGTCTAAGACCAGAAGGCATAAGATTAAGATGAGGATTAAGTGGTTTAGAATGGATTTGAGCAAATATTTTTTCACCCAGGTGATACAGTTATGGGACAGGCTGCCTGAGAGGGTGGTGAAGGCAGGTACTCTCACAACATTTAAGAGGCATTCGGACAAGCACTTAAAATGCCAGGGCATGTTGGCTATGGGCCAAGTGCAGGTTCATGGGATCAGTGCAGTTTGGTGTTTGTTGGTCAGCACAGAAATGATGGGCCGAAAGGCCTGTTTCTGTGCTATATCAATCCATAACTATGACTTTATGTTGAAGATAGTGCAGCCTTTGAAAAACTTTGAAGAGAAAGATGTGGAAGCATTTCCCACGTTGTTTGAGAAGATAGCAACACAAGTGAAGTGGCCAAAGCAGACTGGAGCTTGCCCATGCAAAGTAAAGGAACTGGGAAAGCACAAGAGATTTCTCCATCCCTGTCAGAGGAGCATTCTCAGGATCAAGAGGAGGGGAAAATGACTATTCAAAACTCATATGAGTCAGTTTCAGAAACATATAGGCAGAGGTTACAGAACTTAAGGAAACAGCCTGGACAAACTTCTATTGAGTTTGGGAGAGTTCAACAAAATAATGTTGGCAAGTGGATAAGAACACTGAAAGCTGAGAGTACTTACAATGCTCCCAGAGAAATTATTCTTTGAGAAGAATTTATGACTTCCTTTCCTTCCAGAATCAAAATTCCTGTAGAAGACCAAAGACCAACAGCAAGACCAGCAGCTACAATGATAACTGATCCAGAAAGCTTTCTCAGTCAGCCCCAGAAATGGGAGAAAAATAAAAATTGGGAGAGTGTGAGGAAGGCAGGGAGCCAGGGGAGTGAATGGACAGTAGGGAACAGCCCGAGAACTCCTCCTCAGATTAAGAAGGAAATTGCTGAGGGTGGAAGCTGAAATGTTTCTCTGGGAATAAGGTGGGTCATGTGTGTTTGGAATGTTGGAGGTTGTGAGGTAAATCCATGGGACTTACAGAAGTTAGTAAAAATGAATCAGAGAAGGGAACACAAACAGATAATCCCACGGAGCAGGTTGTAGCTGAAACTATAACAAAAAGGCTGGAGGTGAATTCTGTCTTTAGTAAAGGAAGTTGGAAGGTAGATGAGAGATGGACAGGATTTTTATCAAAAGGAATGGTGACTCCCTTTTCTTCAGCTAAACCCAGAATCCAACTGAGAGACACAGGGGCAACACAATCACTTTTGCTGGAGAAATAATTGATTTTCTCACCAGAGAGCTTGATGGGAGCTAAGGTATTAATCAATGGGATATTCCACTTCCATTGTATGAAGAGCAACTGGAATGTGATTTATTACCAGAGAAGTAATTGTTAGAGTAGGGAAAACATTCCCTGTTGAGGGAGTCGATTTCCTTCTGAGGAATGATTTGTCAGGACTAAAGGCAGTAGCTTGCCCGATAATTAAGAATGTCCAAAGGAGGGCCAAGAAACAGAACAATGACAGGAACAGGTTCCTGGTCTCTGTCCTTCATGTGAGGTAACCAGGGCAATGGTTAAATAAAATCCATCAATAAGGGTTGATGTGACACCACAGCAAGTGAAATGATCGCTGAAACTTTCCGAAAGGGTGAAGATAATCCAGGTGGAGTGTTTGGTGCGATGTCACTAATTACAGCAGATCCAAAAAGCAGATCCTGAATGAAGTAAATGAGCAGTCAGCCTGTGATCGAGGTTGAAGGGGTTTCAGAGTGCTATTATCATCAGAATGGAGTACTGATGAGTAAATGGAGACCCCCCTCATAGACCTGCAGATGAAGAATGGTTGGTTAGACTTTGGATACTGCTACCACCCAGCTACCATAGGGAGACATTGTGGGGAGCACATGAGATACCCAGGTCAGGACACGTCGGGATTCAGAAAACATTAGTAACCAGAAACAGTTATTTTACTTGGCCATCACTGTACTTTTTCATTCTGAGAAAGATCAAAAGAGAGATATAGTGAGATTCCTCAGATAATACATAGAAATTTACATGAGTTGTGGTTGTGGTCTCTGGGTCTCCAATCAATGGAGTTTAGAAGGATGAGGGGAATCTCATTGAAACTTACAGAATCCTGAGAGGTCTGGATCGAGTGAATGTGACATAGGAGAGACAGGGGCCCGCGGGCACAGCCTCAGATTGAAGGGATGACCCTTCAGAGCTGAGACAAGCTGACATTTGATCAGCAAGAGGGTGGTGGACCTGTGGAACTCACTGCCACAGTGGTCTATGGAGGCCCAGTCATTAAGAGTAGTTAAGAATAAGATAGATAGGCTCCTATTTGGTAAGAAGATGGAGCGTAGTGCAGAGAACAGAGGGGAATGGGGTTGAGAAACCAATAAACCATGATCGAATGACAGAGTTGACCCGATGGGCTGAATGGCCTGATACTGCTCTTGCCCGAAAATTCGATTTTACTGCTCCTTGGATGCTGCCTGAACTGCTGTGCTCTTCCAGCACCACTAATCCATGATACTGCTCCAATACATGGTTATAAATGTACACCTGGATATAGCACATTAATTGAACATGATAGTTCAGAACCAATAAAACAAAACCCATTTTGCTGAAAGCCAGAGAAATAGGTCAAATTAACAAAGGAAATTCAATACATGATAGAGAATCAACTGATTAAACTGTCAGAGTAATTGGAGTTCTCCTGTGGTGTTGGTTCCTAAACCAAACAGTTCGATTAGATTCTGAGTAGACTACAGGAAAGTGAATGCAGTAACAAAGACGGATTCATTCCCTATTCACAGATGAGAAGATTGCATTGACAGGTTGATAGTGTGTCATTCTTATCTAAAATTGATTAATTAAAAGGATATTGACAAGTACCGCCAACACCAAGAACACATCTTCAGGGTTAAACCAATTGGGGAGTGTTGCCATTTCGGCTTAAGAATGCTTCAGTCATATTCGAATGATTATTGTGAAAGTGAACAAGGTCACACTCCCCCACATTACACTCCATCTGCTCAACATTTCTCCATAGCCCAGCTGTATCTAATATTCAGCAGGATGGACCTTCACAGGGAAAGAGGAATTTGTGACTAGAATAATGCTGTCTGTGCAAACCATCTGTAAGGTCTTTGCTGCAATGGTTCACATTTATATCATCTGCACCATGGCTGATGAAGTCATGCATCCGGTATGCCTTCTTCCCCACCCTGTCTACCTGTGCTGACACCTTCAGGAATCTATGGATTTGTACGCCCAGTTCCCTTTGTTTCTCAACACTCCCGAAGGACCTACCATTCATTGTGTATATCCTTCCCTTATTAGGCCTCTAAACGTGCATCACATCACATTTATCAGGATTAAATTCCATCTGCCATTACTGAGTTCAGTTTACCAGCTGATCAATATCAGACTGCAGCCTGAAACCTTCCTCCTCACTATTAACAACACCAACAATTTTCATGTCATCTGCAAATTTACAAATTATACCGTATACAATCACATCCAGTGGTTTGTGTATACAGCAAACAACAAGAGTCCTAGCGTTGTTTCCTACGGTGCAACACTGGTCACAGGCCTCAAATCGTCCACCATCCCTCTTTGCCTCTTATTTGGAAGCTGGTTTTGGATCCTATCCTGCCTTGGATTCCAATGGGCTCTTAGCCTTTAGGCCAGCCTTCCATATGGAACCTTGTCAAAGGCCTCACTGAAGTCCATATAAGCCACATCAACTTCACGACCTCATCAATATGTTTATTCACCTTTTCAAAACAATCAGTTAACTTATTCAGAGGGAATTGTCCTCTAAAAAATCTGTGCTGGCATCCCTGTCCTACTGTCGGTTAATCCTGTTCGTCAGAATTGTTTCCAATAATTTCCCTCCCACTGGTATCAGACGGTTTGGTCCGTAATTTCCTGACCTATCCCGGTCACTCTTCTTGAGCAAAGGAACCATATCAGCAATCCTCCAGTCACCTGACACTTCACCTGTGGCCAGCAAAGTTTGAATATCTTCCCCAGCGTTCCAGCAATCACCTCCCTTGCCTCCCAGAGCTGCCTGGGATACATTTCATCAGGCTATGGGCATTCACACACCGTTATGCTCCCTTCATTCTTACTAATCTTGACATGCTCTAGAACCCCGTTACCCGAAGTAAAATCTCCAGCTACAATGTCTTTCTCTGTTGTGTCCATTGACTCCACACGATGTCCATTGGTCTCTAATAGATTCCACTATTTCCCTGGTCATCCTCTTACCCTTAACATACAGATAAAATTCTTTGGGGTTCTGTTTGATCCTATCTCACAAAGATATTTCATGGTCCCTCTTTACCCTCCTAATTTCCTTTTTAAGCACTCTACCCAGTACACTATACTTCTGAAGGGTCTCCCCTGCTTTTAATTCTCTTTATGTGACATGTGCTTCTTTCTTTTTCTTTATCCAACCTCACTATCCCTTCACATCCAGGGCCCCCTGGGCTTGCTGTCCCAGCCCTTCACTCTTAGGGGAACACGCTGTCCCTGAATTCTCACGATACCATTTTTAAAAGACGCCCACTTTCCAAACGTCGACTGACCTGCAAGTAGCTGCTCCCAGTCTATGTTTGTCAGATTCTGTTTAATGGCATTGAAATCGGCCTTCCCCCAATTAAGACACTGAACTTGTGCACTGTCTTTATCCCTTTCTATCATAACTTTGAAATTTACAGAGTTGTGGGCACTGTGCTTACCAACTGACACGTCAACCACTTGACCAGCATCATTCCCTCAGATTAGGTCTAGCTCTGCCCCATCTCTACTGGGACTATCTACGAACTGGTACAAAAAGATCTCCTGGATGGACTTTAAAAATTCTGTCCTGTCTAATCTTTTCACACAAAGGCGATCCCAGTTAATGCTCACAAAATTGAAATTCTCTCCTAATATAACCCTGTTCCTCTCACATCTCTCTGTGATTTGCCTACATATCTGCTCGTCTCTCTCCATCTGACTATTGGGGGGCCTGCAGTATAATCCCAGCAAAGTGATGGCACCTGTTTTATTTCTTAGATCAACCCAGATGGACTTATTTGAAGACACTTCTAAGACATCCTCTGTCATTACTGCAGTGATGGTTTCCTTTATGAATAGTGCAATGCACCCGTCTCCCTGTTGCATGCCCCCCCCATCCCGCCTGAAACTTCTATACCCTGGAATGTTATGCTGCCTGTCCTGTCCTTCCTACAACAGCCTCAGTGCTTGCAACAATATCATATTCCCACGTGCTGATCAATGTTATATGTCCATCTACCTTACAAGTCAAGCTCCTTGCATTAAAATAGATACTATTTAGCTTTCTAGTCCTCACATGTTCTGTATCCTGCCTATAACTCCCTGGTGGTTACTTAATACTTTTCTGTCTGTGTAGCCCTTACCCTCCCATGAGGGGAAACATCCTCTTACCGTTTATCTTGTCAAGCCCATTAAGACTCCTATATGTTTCAATGAGATAGCCTTTCACTTTCCTAATATCCAGCAAGCAGATTACAAACCTTTGAGCTTTGCCCACAGGACAGCCCCCTCCACACTGAGGATTATCCCAGTGAACCTTCTCTGATCTGCCTCCAGTGAAATAATATGTTTTCATAAATAAGGCAACCAAAACCGTTCACAGTACTCCAGATGTGGTCTCACCAGCACCTTGTACATTGGCAGTAAGAATTCCCAACCCCCTTGAAACAAGGGCCAACATCCCAATAGCTTTCCTGATTCCCTGCTGCTCCCGTGTGCTAACTTCCTGTGTTTCGGGCACTTTCATGTTGCAGCTTTCTCATTGTTTCTCCATTTAAATAATATTCTGTTGTTTTATTCTCCCTACCAAAAGGTACAACTTCACATTTTCCCACATGAAACTTCATCTGCCAGCCTTTCCTCACTGACCTCACCAATAAATATCTCTCTATTAACTGTTTGTATCACTCTTGTAACTTGCCTTTCTCCCTATTTTTGTGCCATCTGTAATTGTGGCTACAGTACATTCACTTGCTTCTTCCACGTCATTGATAAATATTGTAAACATTTGTGGCCCCAGCATTGATCCCTGTGGAATGCCACTGGTCACAGGTCACCAACCTGAAAAGGAATCCCCTTATCCCCAGTCCGTGTTTCCTGCCTATTTGCCAATTCTCTATCCATGCCGATATACTACCTTGAACTCCATGAGCTCTTATGATTTAATTTTCTGTGAGGTACGTGTTGAACACCTTCTGGAAGTCCAATCACAAACATCTAATGGATCCCCTCTACCCACTCTGGTGGGTCTTTCATGATAAACTCTAACAAATTAGTCAGCCTTAATATTTTGTTTATTATTGCTGTTCCTTAATGATTGATTCTAAAATTTTTCAAACAACAAATGTTTGTGAAATTAGCCTCTGGTTCCTCCCATTTTAGTCAATTAATAATAAGAATACATTCCTATCCACTCTATCTCTGCCCCTCACAATCTTATACCTCTCTACCAGGTTCCCTCTCAACCTTCACTGCTCCAAGGAAAACAACCCCAGCCCGTCCAATCTTTCCTCATAGCTCAGACCCTCCAGGCCAGGCAGCATCCTGGAAAATCTCCTCTGCACCCTCTGGAGTACCATCACACCCTTCCCATAATGTGGGGACCAGAACTACACACAATACTCCAGTTGTGGCCTAACCAGTGTTTTATGCAGTTCCAGCATACCCCTCCCCGCTCTTGTATTCTAAGAAAGGCAAGTATCCCATTTGTCTTCTGAGCCACCGTATCTCCCTGTCCCCCGATCTTCAGTACAATTTTGAGTCCTCACTCTCTGCCATAAACTTTACCCTTTTACCTTCTCCAAACCTGTCCATCCCTTGACATCCAGGGTTCTCTGGCCTTGTTGGTCCCACCCTTCATTTTTACAGTAACATGTTCACCCTGCACTCGCACTATTTCCTTTCAGAAAGACTCCCACTGCTCTGATATAGATTTTCCTACAAGGATCTGCTCCCAGTCCACTTCAGCTAGCTCCTGCTTCATCATTGGCTCTGGCACCACATGGAGGCCAGACCAGATAAGGATGGCAGATTTCCTTCCGTAAAGGACATTAGTGACCCTGATGGGTTTTTATGACGTTTGTCAATGATTTCATGGTCATCACTGGATTTATCGCGTCTTACAGCTGAAAAAGATCCTTTTGGTCCATTATCAAGCAGTTGCCTCCACTCATCCCACTCTATGCGTGTGAGAGTGTGAGAGAGTCTGGGAGAGTATGCGTGTATGTATTTGTGCATGTGTGTGTGTGTGTGTGTGTGTGTGTGTATGAATCTGTGTGAAAGCGTGTGACTGTGTGAATGTGTGTGTGAGAGAGAGAGAGAGTGTGAGCAAGAGAGAGAGAGAGAGACCCCCACCTTCTCCATTTTGTTTGCTCCATTACTTATGTCACCGTTCATCGCCTGTTCCACAAGTCACAGTAATGACAAATGGCTCCATCTCTGACCCATTCCCCATTGGGACTGGGACAAGCAGGGCTGTGTCATCGCCCCAACACTGTTCTCGATCTACCTCACTGCAATGCTTCAGCTCACCGCTGACAAGCTCCTTGCTGGGGTGGAGCTAACTTACAGAACCATGTTGGAAATTATTCAACATCTGCTGCCTTCAAGCCAAAACCAAAGTCAGCCCAACCAGTGTGATTGAGCTGCAATATGCAGATGATGCTTGTGTGTGTGCAATCTCAGAGAATGTATTCCAGACCATTGTCAGCATCTTTACTGAGTCATATGAGAGCATGGGCCTCACCCTGAACATCCACAAGATGAAGGTCCTAAACCAACCTGACCCGATCATCAAGGTCCATGAGGAGGCCTCAGAGAAACTTGAACACTTCCAAAACCTCAGAAGTCTTCAGTTGGCCAAAGCAGCTGTTGATGAAGAGATCCAGCATCACCCCCAATGTGTTAGAGCAGCCTTCAGCCACCTGAAGAAAAGGGTGTTCGAGGACAACAGCATCAGATCCAACACCAAGCTCATGGTTTACAGAGCCGTGGTGGTTCCCACCCTCCAATATGTCTCTGAGACATGGACTGACAGAGCAAGCACCTCAAGGCACCAGAGTAGTATCACCAATGCTGCCTGCACAAGATCCTGTGAGTCAGCAGGGAAGACAGATGCATTAGCACCAGTTAGTCCTCAAAAAGGCCAACATCCCCAGCATTGAGGCACTGACCACCCTTGATTGGCCACAATGGGCTGGACATGTCATCTGCATGACTTACACAAGCCCCCCCCAAGCAGGTGCTTTACTCCCAGCTTTGAAATGGCAGGCAAGCCCCAGGTGGACAGAGGAAGCGGTTCAGGGATAACCTCAGGGCCTCATTGGCAAAGTGTGGCATTCCCAGAGATACCTGGGATTCACTGGCCCAAAACTGTCTAAAGTGGAGGAGGAGCATCGAGCATCGTGAGGCTCACCACCGGGAAAAAAATGGAAGCTAGCTGAAAACAGCGAAAGGAAAACACTGCCTCACCAATGTCCCATCTACCCCTTCCCATGATCACCACCTACCCCACATATAGCAGAACCTGCTGTAGCCAAATCAGTCTGTCCAGCCACATATGGACTCACCCTGAAGGTGGAAGAGAGTCATCCTTGTCTGCGAGGGACCACTGTCAATGTTGATGTCTTTTGTGTGTATGTGTGTGTGTGTGTTGAAACTGTCTGAGTGATTCCAGGATTCAGACCTGAGAATATTACTTCAAGTATGGGAATTTGAGTTCAGAACACATTCCACTGATCTCTGGAACAGGAGGAGGCCTTTCAGGTCATTCACTGGGAAAGTGACTAGAATAATGACACATCTCTGAGAATCACATTAATAACTGTTTTATTGAAGCTTTCAAGAATTCTGTGTTGATTGACACAATGCTCTGGTTTGGGCTTTGCTGTCTGTACAAACCATCTGTAATGTCTTTGCTGCAATGGTTCACATTTACATCATCAACCTTACACTCAAAATATCCCATCATTATTCTCCATGGGATTTACTGGAATTGGCTCAAATGGGATCCCAGTAGCTCAAATGGATGCAGAGATGGAGCTCAGAGATATAGACAGACAGAGAGAGAGAGAGAGAGAGAGAGATTATGTCTCCAAAGAACAGGTCCACTCTGGATCAGAGGAAATCTTGGGTTAGGTATTGGGAGTGAGTGGGACTGCTGGATCTGAGAGGGGGAAAAGGTAACAATGAGAATCCAATCAGACAGAGCCTTGTCAGGGAGAGAGGGTGGGAGGGGGTGTAGGCACTGGGCACAGTAAACCAACTCATGGTGTCCAAGAGGCCGAGTGGGCAGTTTCTGGTGAGAAACTGAAGCTTCTGCAACTTCTCCTGGCTTCCAGCTCCATCATTAAATCAGGAGCAGTTTCAATAGAGGAACCCCATTTCTCATCAACACACACCGACACCATCATCAGAACCAAAGGAATAGGGACAGCAGGAGGCCATTCTGTCTCTCACTCCCTCCCTCTCTCTCTCTCTCTCTCTCTCCCCCTGGCCCTCCCTCTGTCTTGGTGCTGACTTTTACCTCTGAAGGGGTTTTCTGGGAGTCAGTGTTTCATAGAAGGGGCTGGGTCTCATGCTTTATGATGCCGTAGTGTTCATGAGTGTGGTGGGGGAGGGGATTCAGGCACTGTGCTTTGATGTCAGGCAGTGATGCCTGTCCCAGTGTATCAGACTGTGATGCTGTTGTTTGCTGGCACTGACATTATGATATTGATTGCAATGTCACTCAGTGTGACAGGAGGTTACATGGCTTGATCAGTGGTGAGGGAAAAACAGACTGAACAACGAGCTGCAATTATCAGTCACTGTTGAAACCCTTCACATAGCCCTCACTTCTAGAAACTTCGTCACCAAAGATTCTTTCAGCTCCTTCATGACAGCCCTGGAGCTGAAAAGGGAGAAAGAGAAAGACATCTTTTCAAGAGGCTCCTGGACACAATTGTGGGATATAGGTAAATTAATGTTACTTCTGCAATTCTGCAATTCCATCTTACAAAGTAAAATGAATTCATACCAGTGTGTAATTGTTTTAGCCAAGAGCTGAGTCAACAAGAATGGAAACGATGTGGAGGAAATATATAATTGTTTTTGTATTAGCTAAAACTGTATGTCAGAAGGTAGACATTATGGGCAAGTAGATAAGATGTTGTGAGGGGATGAAGTTAGGCTAGATACGCCTGTACAAACAGTAGACATAAACATGTGCTTCCCACTTTTACAAAAACACAGGAACAAACCCCAATTAAAAGGGTTATAGGGATCAGAACGGCCTCGGGAAAGGCACAGATGAAGGGGGTAGATAATGATGAAGAAAGAATACGCCGAACAATGACCTATAGCAGGATAAGGTCAAACAGCCTTGTGAGACCAGAAATAAGCATTTTATCACAGACAAGGCCGGATAAGGCAAGAGGTAAACAGGGGTAATGGGGGCCGGTCTTATGGAAGTGGACGATGTAAACAGGGGAGGGAGCAGTGTAAAACAATAGACATCAAATCATATAAATGTTGTGTATGAATTGAATTTGGTGTGTATGTCCCTTGCCTTGAAGACAGTGGCCATCACACCCACTTGCAAGGGTAAAATAAATGACAGTACTGATTCAGATCTTGTCTCGGACTGAAATTATTGAAGTGAGTGGGCTTTGTTTCTCACACAATGTACCCTGTGTATTCCCCATTAATGACAGGCCATCTGTCCACATTGAACTCATCGTTGAAGCTGCAGCCCAGCTGATCACATTAACTTCCAGAAGGCATTCAAGAAAATTTATAATGTTATAATGAGAACAAAAAGATGGAAGAATAATTAAATATATATTCAGGATTTTTGTACACAAAGGAAGACTCGAAAACATTCCCAAATTGTTGTGTTCACTGGGTCTAGACCAGGGATGGGGAACCTGCGGCTTTAAGGCTGCATGTGGCCTTCTAGGCCATTGTGTGTGGCCTTTTGAATGAATCCAAATTTTGCAGAAAAAATCTTTTTTTTTTAGTAATATGTATTTTTCATCCTTCATTATTTTTATTTTAATCTTAAAATGAATGTATTTAAAATACCAGAGAGTAAAAGAAAGTTCAACAAAATAATCCTCACAGACTGACCGCCACAATTAAAAAAATGTGAATTTTCAAGAATATATAATTGAAGTTTCTTGGATGCAGCCTTATTAGATTACAACTAACATAATGCAGCATTCCAACATGAAAAGGTTCCCCACCTCTGGTCTAGAGCGAGGGCGGAACAGTTTTTAAAGGTAAATGGATTTGGAAAAATTGATGGGATTAAAGTTTGATAATCGACATACTAGGTGTTCAGGAAATGGCTCAAAAACTTTGAAAACATTGGTGATCATCTTCCAAGATTCTATTGATTCTGGAACAATTCCTTCAGATTGGAGAGTTGCTGATGTAACCCCACTCTTAAAGTGGGAGGGAGAGAGAAAACAGGGAATTTTAGATCAGTCAGCCTGGTGTTGGTATTGGGGAAAATACTTGTGTCTGTTATAAAAGATGTAATAGCTGAGCACATGGAAAACAGTGACAGGATTGAACAGAGTCAGCATGGATTGTGGGAAGGGAAATCATACTTATCAAATCAACTGGAATTGTTTGAGGATGTAAGGAATGGATTTAACAAGGTGAAGCTCGTAGTTTTTTTTTCTTTATTCATTCATGGGAAGAGGGTCTCACTGCATAGGCAGCCTTATTGCCCAGAGGGCAGTTAAACGTCAACCATATTGTTGTGGGTCTGGAGTCACATGTTGTCCAAACCAGGTAAGGATGGCAGTTTCCTTCCCTAAAGGACATCAGTGAACCAGATGGGTTTTTCCAACAATCAACAGTGGATGCATGGTCATTATTAGATTCTTAATTCTGGATTAATGTGCTTCATTTACACTTTCAAAAGGTTTCTGATAAATCCCACAAAAGAGGATAGCATATAAATTAAGGCTCATGGGATTGTGGGCAGTGTATTGACATGGATAGAGAACTGATTGCAGACAGGAAACAAAGTCATGCAGTCATTGAGTCCTACAGCACGGAGACAGGCCCTTCGGCGTAAACTAGCCCACACCGACCAAAATGTCCGACCACACTAACACAATTTCCCTGTACTTGGTCCATATCCTTCTTAACCTTTTCCACCCATGTATTTGGCCAAATGCCTTTTAAATATTGTTAATGTACCCGCCTCAATCACTTCTGCTGGCAGCTCATTCCATACGTGTACCACCCTCTGTGTAACAAAGTGCCCCTCAGATTCCCTTTTATTCTTTCCCCTCTAAACTTAAACTGATGCCTTCTCGTCCTTTATTTACAAACCCTGGGAAAAAGACTGAGTGCATTCACCCTATCCATCCCTCTCATGATCTGAGACACTGCAAGAAGGTTCCCCCTCAGTCTCCTATGCTCGAAAGAAAAAGGTCCTAGCTTGTCCAACCTCTCCCTATAACTCAGACCCTTGAGTTCTGGCAACATTCTTGTAAATTTCTCCTGCACTCTTTTCCAGTTTAATAACATCTTTCCTATAACAAGGTGACCAAAACTGAACACAATACTCCAAGTGTGGCCTCACCAACTTCTACAGTGAATGTCCTGACTGATGAAGGTCAGTGTGTCAAAAGCCTTCATCACTGTCCTATCTAACAGTGACTCCACTTCCAGAGAACCATGCACCTGAATTCCAAGGTCCCTCTGCTCCACTACACTCCTTTAGGCCCTAGCATTCACCATGAAACCCCTCCCTTGATTTGACTTTCCAAAATCCAAGACCTCACACTTATCTATATTAAACTCCATTAGCCATTTCTCGGCCCACTTCCCCAGCTGATCAAAGTCCTGCTGCAATTTCTAATAACCTTCCTCACTGTCCACGATACCGCCTATTTCAGTGTGATTTGGAAATTTATGAATCAAGCCCTGTACATTCTCATCCAAATCATTGATATCGATGTAACGTAGGAATAAACGGGCCTTTTTCTGAAAGGGCTGGATGAGCACAGGTCTGGATACCAGCTACTCATATGATATGTTAATGATTCAGATGATGGAATTAAGATTAATATCTTCGAGGAGAAAGTGAGGACTGTAGATGCTGGAGATCAGAGCTGAAAATGTGTTGATGGAAAAGCGCAGCAGGTCAGTCAGCATCCAAGGAGCAGGAGAATTTGAAAAGGGATGAACTCTGATTTCTCCAGTTTCCTCATTTCCCTTCCTCCCACCTTGTCTCAGTCAAATCCCTCGCACTCAGCACCACCTTCCTAACCTGCAATCTTCTTCCTGACCTCTCCGCCCCCACCCCCACTCCGGCCTATCACCCTCACCTTGACCTCCTTCCACCTATCGCATTTCCAACGCCCCTCCTCCAAGTCCCTCCTCCCTACCTTTTATCTTAGCCTGCTGGACACACTTTCCTCATTCCTGAAAAAGGGCTCATGCCCGAAACGTCGATTGTCCTGCTTCTTGGATGCTGCCTGACCTGCTGCGCTGAAGGTTAATATCTCCAGTTTAGCAGATGACACAAAGCTGGTGAAGAGGGGGAGCTATCAGGAGGATGCAGAGGTGCTTCTGTGTGATTTGGATGAGTTGAGTAAGTCACAGTTGAAATATAATGTGGATAAATATGAAGTTACCCAGTTTAGTATCAACAACAGGAATGCAGATTATTATCTGAATGGGGATAGACTGAGAATGGAAAGATGCTACACAAGTCGCTAAAAGTAAGCAATGCAGGAGAAGCAAGTAGTGAAGAAAGCCAATGGTATTGAGGTCTTCATAGCGATAGGATTCAAGTAGAGGAGCAGAGGTGTCTTGCTGCAATTTTGCCGGGCTCTAGTGAGATCACACCTGGAGTATTCCATTAAAAATTGGCTCAGTGACAGGAGACAGAGCAAAGAGGCAGAAAGTTGTTTGTGTGACTGGATCCAGTGTGCAGTGGGATACCACAGGGATCACTGCTTGGTCTCTTATTATTTGTGATACTTAGAAACAATGTGGATGAGAATGTGATGGTGTAAGGGGTGGGGTTAGTGAATGAAAATGAGTTTGTATATGACATGAAGATTGGTGGATGGTTAACAGTGAGGAAGAAGGTGTTAGGTTACAGGAGGATGTAAGTGGATTGGTCAAATAGGAAGAGCAAAGGCAGATGGGATTTAACCACACTAAATGTGAGGTGAACCGCTGTGGAAGACACAACAGGTTAACAGGGCAGGAATGAAGACATATCGGACACTTACCTTTATCATTTTAGGGGTGGGTGATAAAAACAGGGAGGTTATACTGGAACTGTTCAGAACTTAGGTGAGGCCAGAGCTGAAGTACTGTGTGCAATTCTGGTCTCCACACTATAAGAAGGATGTGAATTTACTGGAGGGGGTACAGATGAGATTAACCAGGAAGTTGCCTGGGATGGAGCATTTCAATGATGAAGCAGAGAAGGTTGAGGGAGTCCCTGATAAAGATGTTTAAAGTTATGAGGGGAATGTACAGGGTGGATAAAATGTTCTCCTGAGGCAGAGAGATAATAACATGGTGGCACACATTCAATGTGAAAGGCAGGAGCTTCAGACGGGATTTGAGGAGCATATTTTTCACCCAGAACATGGTGACCATCTGAATACGTTGACAGGGAGGATAGTTGTGGTAGGAAACCTCATAAGCTTAGGATGAACACTGAAATGTCATAGCATTCAAGGCTATGGGCCTAATATTGGAAAGCGGGACTCATGCAGGTTTAATGTTGTTGGCTGTTACAGGTTCAATGGGCTGAAGGGCCTCTTCTGTACTGTGATTTTATGATTCTATTATGTGCAGTTTTGGTCCCCTTATTTGAGGAAGAATGATCTGGCTGTGGAGGGAGGGCAGGGAAGGGTTTGAGAACATGGGTGAGAATTTGAAAATCGAAGTGTTGCTAGACCGGGAGCCAATGGAGGTCAGCGAGCATGGGGGATTAGGGCGGGGGATGGTGATGTGGAGCTTAGATCAGCCTCAAAGATGAGGTCAAGGTTGTAACGAGTCTGTTTGAGCAGCAGACAGTGCTCAGGGAGAGGGATGGAGTTTGTGCCGGGAGCTGAAGAGGATGGCTTTGATCTTCCCAATGTGTTTCCCAGTGAGCCTGGCTCTTCAGTCCTGACTGCTCTTAGCTGCTGTGATTGTCACTGATTGGACACTTATTATTAGAGATTTTGACCACAGCAAAAAGCCCCAGAGTAAAAAATAACTGCAAAGACTGTCAGCTCGCAAGGTTGAAACTTCACCAAAAGAGGAAGTGAAAGAAGGAGCTCGGAGCAGCTGGCTGTTTGATACTGAGATGAGAGAAAACTGTGAACCATCTGCACTCCCTGGAATCTGACAGCACATAAGAATATAAGGACGAGGATCCTGAGTATAATGATGGTAAAAGTGTCAGTCTCTCTCTCACAAACACACACTCAAAGATCAAAAACAGAATCCAGCAGCAGCTCTGTCTCCAAACTGTGAAGTCGACACAGAATTTTCCTCTCAGTTTTCAACTGGCAGGATAGACTAAGCGGGGGAGGCAACACAGTGATGTGTACAGTCAGAAGGGAGTTGCCCTGGGAGTCCTCACTATTAACTATGGAACCCATGAAGCCTCATGACAGCAGGTCAAACATGGAGAAGGAAACCTCCTGCTGATTACCCCATAGCCCCGCCCTCCCCCTCCGACCTCAACTGAGCAGTCAGTCCTCCTCCATGTTGAATAATACTTGGAGGGAGCACTGAGGGTGGGAAGGATGCAACATATACCCTGAGTAAGGGACTTCAAAGTCCACCATCAAGAGCTGCTCAGAAGCATCACTACTGAGCAAGCTGGTCACGTTCGACCTGATCCAGCTGCTAGACTGGACCTGGGGCGGGTGGTGAGGAAACCAACAAGAGGGAAAAACATACTCACTATCACCCTCACCAATCTGTCTGCTGCTGGTGTATCTGTCCATGACAGTATCAGTAAGAGCGACCACTGCACAGTCTGTATGGAGACAAAATCCCATCTTCACATTGAGATTACCTTACATTTTGTTGGCGAGGAGATACGCAATGTCAGGAAGAACTTTGTTTTCAGCAGCAATTGGTAATGACTTGGAAATTAGTGCCCATTCAGGTGAGGCAGTTGAAGACACTCAGTTATTACAATGACAGATTGGATGGGCTCTTGATGGAAACAAACCTGCAAGGCTCTGGGGGCTGAGGAGGGGAGGGGGTGGGACTGACTGGATTGCCCCATGAAATGACAGCATTTACCTGACAGGCTGAATGTTCTCCCCCTGTGCTGGAAATAGGTCTCACTCAATGAGGGGTTCACAATTAGAGAGATTGGATGCAGTAAATATGGGACAAATTGTTTCTCCAGGCAGGAGGGTCAGTAACCAGAGGGCACACATTTCAGAAAGGGTCTGAAGGACAAGGGAGAAGATAGGAACATTTTTATCCAGCGAGTTCACGATGACGGTCTGCAAGGTGAGTGGAAGTGGATTCAACAGCAACTTTCAAAAGGGCATTTGGAGAAATAGCTGAAAAGGAAACAATTGTAGGGTTATACAGGAAGGGCTGGGTAAATGGGACTCATTGGACTAATTTGACTAACAGTCACAATCGGCCCAGTGACCTCTGTCTGTGCTGTATAAGAGCTTACACACACTTCGTCTCACCTTTCCACAAAGACTTGGAGAAACAGACAACCCAGTTTACAGAAGAGTGTTGTCTCATGCAAAACGCTCTTGAACCAACTCAGGGAACAGGCCAGACTAGATTTACTGATGAGGAATAAGTCAGCAAATCAATGGTAAGAGAAGAGCGAGGGAGGTCAGAGAGGACGCTGTCGGGGTCTGAAGGCTCTGCTGTCAATGGTGGGATGGAGGTAGCAGCAATGGGCAGGAGACCAGAGATGGAAGGAGGAGGGACGGAATGTGAGTCTGCAGCACGACACAGTGTGAGGGAGGAGGAAGGCCATGGAGGTAATTGTCTGGCAGTGAGGCCAGGAGCAGGGGTCAGTGAGGTCATGGGGAGGAAGGCAGTTAGGTCAGGGATCACTCTGCAATGGCATTTGGTGTGAGACAGGGAAGGGACCACTCCATTTCAGACAAGCTGGGGTTTATGGATAGAGGAGTCTGGGAGAAACGTCGGAATCATGGAGTCAGGAGGTGGGATGAGCGGGTGTAAGAGTCTCTGTGGTCTAGGGGCTGATGTCGTGCAGAGACAGACAATGTTGTGAAGATGGAAATAAGAGGACTATATGATGGAGAGGATGTGAGGTTTGCAACTCAGTTACTGGACAGTCCAGTGGGAAGCAGGCTCATGTTTATTGGTGAAGGATTCACATCCATTGGTGAGGAAGAACAGTGGGAGATTTCCCCTGAATTTAACTATATCCTCCCAGGGAGCAGGGTGGAAAGGGAGAAGGGCAGGGAGAGACAGAGTGAGGTACAGAGGGAGAGTGAGCAGGAGACTGTTAGTGACATAGAAAGAGAGAGAGAAGGCATTTAACTGCTGCACCAGGACTCTGTATCCCAATATCGACCAGTAACATGGGGTGTAGAGATCAGTTAGAGAATGATAGGGAGATGGAGGGTGGGAGAGAGGAGTGAGTAGGCAGAGGGACAGGCATCAAGAGAAACAGGAATGAGGGAGAGCTCTCTTGAATAACAGAGAGAGAGAGAGTGAAAGAGTTTGGAGTATAGAGAGAGTTAGAGAAAGAGAGAGAGAGAGAGAGATAGGGAGTGAGACAGAGTTTGGGAAAGGGACAGTGAAGGAATCATGAGTAGAGAGGAAGGTGGAGATGGATAGAGAGATAAAGAGCCAGACAGCTGGAGTGGGAGAGTTAAAGGCTTGAGAGTCTTTTTCTGTTGGTCAAAGTATACCGAATGGTTTTGTCACAGTGGTCAATGCTGGACCCTCAACTGTTTCCAATTTCAATCAATGAGTTGGATGAAGTGGGAGGAAAGGAAATTGTCGACAATTCAAAGACAATTTGGAAAGTAAGTTGTGATGCAGTCTAAAGGAGGCTATAAAAAAGTTAAATGAGTGGGCAAAGGTATGACAAATGGAGAATAATTTGGTAAAATGTGGAATTAGGAGAAAGTGAGGACTGCAGATGCTGGAGATCAGAAATGAAAGTGTGGTGCTGAAAAGGCACAGCAGGTCAGGCAGCTTCCCAGGAGCAGGAGAATCAATGTTTTAGGCATATGTCCTTTATTAGGAATGAGGCTATCGACGTTTTGGGATTAATCCCATCATCAGGAATGAGGGCTGATTCTTGATGAAGGGCTTATGCCCTAAACATTGATTTTCCTGCTCCTTGGATGCTGCCTGACGTGCTGTGCTTTTCTAGCACTACACTCTCGACTAAAATGTGGAATTGTCCATGAAAAAGAAGAGATGATAAAGGAGGGATGAAAAAGAAGCATATTATCGAAATGGGGAGAGATTGCAGAGTTCGGAGATGCAAAGGAATTTGGATATCTCAGTGCACGAATCACAAAACAGTCATGAACAGGCACTGCAAGTCATCAGGGAAGTTCAGAGAATGTTTTCATTTATCACGTGGGGAATTGAATACAAAAGTTGGGCAGTTCTATTTCAGTTCTACAGGAAACTAATGAGCCCACATCTGGAGGACTGTGCATAGCCTTGGACTCCTTATTTCAGGAAGGATGTTGGGAACAGTTCAGAGGAGGTTTCCCAGATTAATCCTTGGAATGAGTGTGGATTCCGACTGATGAGGAAAGATCAGACAGACTGGGATTGTATCCGTTAGAGTTTCAAAGAGCAAGAGGTGACTTGATTGAAATTTCGAAAATACTGAGAGGCCGAGATGTTGTGCATGTGGAGAGTAGATTTTCCACTATGGAAGATACCAGAACTGGGCTAGTATCACACTCACATTCACTCCATCACCGTCACCCTGGCCCCATTGTCAACAGAAATGAAGCAAAGGAATTTCTCTCAAAGGATTGTGAGAGTGTGGAATTGTTCTTCCAGGACCTTTTCAGGAAGAGAGTTGTTGACCATTTTTACAGTAGATTATTGTCAACCAAGGGGGTGAGAAGTGATCAGGTGAGAGGGGGCTGTGGGTTTGAGGTTACAATTAGATCAGCCGCCAGCTTATTGTCTGGTGGAACAGTATCTAGAACTCAGTGCCATTCTCTGGCTCCTAATTCATATCTTTACATTTTCATCTGAGGGAGTGCAAAACAAGGAGAGAAAGAGAGAAGAGGGAGAGGGAGGGACAGAGAGAGAAAAGAGAGAGAGAGGAAGAGAGAGAGATAGGACAGAGTTAGGGAGAGAGGTGGAGAGTGACAGAAAAAGAGAACATGGTGGAGCATGAAAGGATGAGATGGGGAAACGCATGGTGAAACAGAGAGAGAGAGAAAACAGAGAGAAAGAGAAAGAGATGGAGAAAAAGAAAGGCAAGTATACAAAAGGAGAGCTGGATAGTGATAAATAGAGAGACATAAATTCAGAAGGACAGATGTAGAGAGAGGCAGACAGAGACAGAGAGTGAAGGAGGCTCTGTCACTGATACAGATGGACAGGTGGAAAGGTTTACAGAGATGGTGAAAGACAGGAAAGAGAGAGATGGTAGAGCAGTGTGGCTGAGTGACAGAGAGAGTCATGGAGATCTGCAGCACAGAAAATGGCCCTTCGGCCCATTGAATCTACACCAGTTAAAACCAGCACCTGCCTATTCTAATCCCATTTCCCAGCACTTGGCCCATAGCCTTGAATGCCTTAACATCATCTCAGTGATTAGCACTGCTGCCTCACAGCACCAGGGTCCCAAGTTCGATTCCAGCCTTGGCCGACTGTTTGTGTGGAGTTTACACATTCTCCCCGTGTCTGCGTGGATTTCCTCTGGGTGCTCCGGTTTCCTCCCACAGTCCAAGGATGTGCAGGTTATGTGAATTGGCCATGTTAAATTGTCCCGTAGTGTTAGGTGCATTAGTCAGGGGTGAATGTAGGGGAATGGGTCTGGATGGGTTGCTCTTCGGAGGGTCAGTGTGGACTTGTTGGGCCGAAGGGCCTGTTTCTACACTGTAGGGAATCAAATCTAATCATCGGAACACATCTAAATACTTCTTCAAGGTTTTGAAGGTTTCTGCCTCTCTCCAGATTGAACCCTTTGGGTTAAAAGGTTTTTTTTTCATGTCCCATGTTAACCTTCTGCTCCTTACCTTAAACCCATGCCCAGGTCAATGATCCCTCCATCAAGGGGAAAGGTTTCTTCCTGTCTATCTTGTCCTTGCTCCTCATAATTTTCTACATCTCAATCATGTCCCCTCTCAATCTCCTCTGCTCCAAGGAAAACAGCCCTAATCTGTCCAATCTCTCTCCATAGGAGACAGGGCGGTTGGGAAAGCTTCACTAGTTTTGTCTCCATTGCTCAGACCTTTGAGTATCGGAGTTGGGATGTCATATTGAGGTTGTGTAGGCTGTTGGTGAGACCTCTTCTGGAGTACTGCATTCAGGAGGACATTATTAAGCTGGAGAGGGTTCAGAAAAGATTCACCAGGATGTTGGTGAGAATGTCGAGTTTGACTTATAAATAGAGGCTGGATAGGATGGGACTTCGTTCATGGGAGCATAGGAGGCTGAGGGGTGACATCATAGAGACAGGAAGAGAAAGTGACAGGGAGAGAGGTGGAGAGTGACAGAAAAAGAGAAACGGGGGGGTGGGGGGGCGGTAAAGGGATGAGATGGGGAGATGCTTGGAGAGACAGACAGAGAGAGAGAAAAAAAACAGAGAGAAAGAGAAAGAGATGGAGAAAAAGAAAGGAAAGTATACAAAAGGAGAGCTGGATAGTGATAAATTCATAGACATATATTCAGAAGGACAGATAGAGAGAGACAGACAGACAGAGAGTGAAGGAGGCTCTGTCACTGATATTTCGGCCCATTGAATCTTAACCAGTTAAAACCAACACCTGTCTATTCTAATTCCATTTCCCAGTGCTTGGCCCACAGCATAGAGGTTTATAAAATCAGGAGGGGTGGAGATGAGGTGAATGGCAGGTGACTCAGGACATATTTTTAAGTTGAGAGGAGAAAGTTTAAAAAAGACACGAGAGACAAGTTTTTTACTCAGGGGGTGGTTCCTGAGTGGAATAACTTCCAGACGAGCTGGTGGATGCAGGTATAGTTACAACATTTAGAAGATATTCGCATAGGTCCATGAATAAGCAATGTTTGGAGGGATAAGGGCCAATGGCAGTGAGGTGGGACTAGCTTTAGTTTGGGAACATGGTCGGTGTGGACTGGTTGGACGGTAGGGTCTGCTTCCTTGCTGTTTTCCTCTATGACTCAAGAAACTGAAATTCTCCAGCCCGTGCTCCATCCTGGTAAATCTCCTCTACAACCTCTCCAATGCTATCACATCCCCCCTGTAATGTGAATTCCTGGATTGCACACAATACCCTGGCTGTGGCCCTAACCAATATCTTATACAGATCCAGCATAACCTCCCTGCTTTTAAAACACTATACCTTGATTAGAAAAAGTAAGTATCCCTATTCCTTGGTGCCTACTTTATCTGCCTGTCCTGAAGGGACCTGTGCATACTCACAGCAAGATCCTATAGCCCTCAGGTTCTGCAGTCCTGGGTCCTACTGTCCTCGTGTCCTACTATCCAAGGGTCCTACTGTCCAAGGATCCTACTGATGTAGGGTCCTACAGTCCTTGGGTCCTACTCTCCATCATGTAATCCCTTGCCTTGTTTGTCCTGCCCAAGTACATCACCTCTCATTTATTCAGATTGAGTTCCATTTGCCGCTGATCAGCTCATTTAACCAGTCCATCTCGATCCTCCTGTAATCTAAGGCTATCCTCTTCACTATCTATCACCGATTAATATTTGTATCATCTGCGAACTTACTAAACCTCCTTCATGCAAGTCTAAATCATTGGTATAAACCACAAACAGCTAAAGCCCAAACACTGACCCCGTGGGACCGCACTGGACACAGACGCTCAGTCAGAAAAACAACCCTCATCCCTTACCCTCTGCTTCCTTACTCTCAGCAAATTCTGATACCAATTTGTCAAGATTCCTTGGACACAGAGAAAGTGAGAGACAGAGAGTGACAGTGAGTGAGAAAGGAGAGTGTGTGAGAGAGGGGATAGACAGAGTGTGACAGTGGGTGAGAAAGGACAGTGTGAGAAAAAGAGAGGAAAGGAGATTGTGAGGGATACAGGGGTGGTGACGGCCTATTCGTATTGTCGTAACACCATTAATCCAGGGACACTGGGAATGCTCTGAGGAACATATTCTGCCTCAGCTGGTGGTGGAACTTGAAATCAATTAAAAAGAAATCTGGAATGAAGAGTCTCATGGTGACCACAAACACATTAAAAAAACCCATCTGATTCAGAAATGTCATTGAGGAAAGGAAATGGCCTTTCTTGCCTCGTCTGGACTACATGTGACTCCAGACCCAGAACAATGTGCATGAATGTGAACTGCCCGCTCGGCAACTAGGAGTTAGCAATGAATGTTGGCTCAGCTAGTAATGCCAAAACCTGAAAATAAATTTAACAACTTAAAAATCTGCTCAAGATCTCGAAAATTTAAAATTGTGAGCAAATGAGTGAGTGAGTGCGAGAGAGAAGAGGAAGTGTGAAGGGCTACGTGGCTCTCTCTGCCTGATGCCATTTACATACTGAGGAACACCCAGTCAGACTCTCACAGGCTGCAGCTTTATAAAGCAGAGCCCAGTGCAGGGAGAGTTTATCAGGAACCAGGCACAGGGACAGGAGCACACACCATGATTTCACACATCCAGCTGATCTGGCCCCTGGTATTCTGTGTCGCAGGTACAAATCTCTCTCCTTCCAACTTGAATCTTTAGCTGCTCTCCATTTCTCTTCAATTCCACTGACTTGTGATTGAAGGGAAAATGCTGAAATCAGAGGAATGCTCAGTATCTCCAACAATCTCTCATTTGACAGTCTCTTTCTGTGACAGGTCTGACTTTACTGTGTTTCTCTCTGACCCCTCAGGTATCAGTGGGGACATCATCATGAGCCAGTCTCCCCCGGTGCTGTCAGTGAGACTGGGCCAGACCACAACCATCACCTGTACGGCCAGTCAATCTGTTAGCAAGTGGGTTCGCTGGTTCCAGCAACGAGAAGGACAGAAACCTTCTCTCCTGATCTATGATGCAACAACTCGATTCACAGGAGTCTCCGATCGATTCACCGGCAGTCAATCAGGGACCAGTTTCACTCTGACAATCAGCAACGTTCAGAATGAGGATGGCGCTGACTATTACTGTATGCAACATAATAGCAACCCTCTGCACAGTGATATAGAGCCGTACAAATACCTCAACATGCACAGCACCATTGCTACAGTTATATGTAAATGAAATTAAACAAATTACCCCATGCTGCATTCATTACTGTCCACTACACACTCCAGTCCCTGTGGTGTCCACCGCTCACTGAAGGCCTTAAGTTTCCCTCTTGCCCTCCATGGCCACATGTGAAGGGCAGCTGCAAGATTTAACATCAAAAAATAAAGTTCACAAACTGTCTGAGCCCAGCTGCACACAACCCAGAGAGAGAGAGAGAGATACATTGATACAGACAGAGACAGAGAGAGAAAAACAGAATCAGAATAAGACAACTAGAGAGAGAGAGAGAGAAAGACAGACATGAATAGGTGAGAGAAAGAAAGAGAGAGAGAGAGACAGGGAGAGGGTGAGAGTGACGGAGATAAGCAGAGAGCTGAGGTTTTGGTTCAGCCTCTGCACTGGGAGCTCTCACTGTGGCTTACGTTCGGTAAAGGAACCAAGCTCCGACTGAGTAAGTAAACCTCAATCCTCTGTTATTAACCCTGTTAATACTGAAATACACTTTCTAAAATACAGTTGCTGAATTGTTGAAGGTGTTAGTCGGGAGCTGCAGTGAATGAAATGGTTGATTGAGGAGCACTGTCTAACAGGGTGTCTAGCTGTATTTCTTTAGTTCCATTGCCCCCTTTAAGCAGCAAGATATAAGTCAGTCAATTTTACTCACCGTGTGGAGGAGCTCTGTCCATTTGCAGCCTGTGGTCCCATTTCTGCAGCATGGAGTGAAATCAGTGAGTAGCCTCCTGCCAGTCTCAGTGTGACAGACACGGGCAGAGTTTGATGTGAGCTCTGGCTCCCTGTCCCAGTCTCTGATCTCACTGACCTCAGCAGCAGCAGCAGCAGCACAGTGAGACACCGAGCTCCCACCTCCCCCAGATTTAACTCTGTTCAATCACACAATCACAGAATTGTTACAGTGCACAAGGAGACCATTCCACCCGTCCTGTCTAGACCAGCTCTCTGAATGAGCAATTCACTGAGTGTCATTCTCCTGCCTTCTCCCTGTCACTCTACACATTGTTCCTTTTCAAATAACATTCTCATTCCCTTTGGAATGTTTCAATTGAAGCTGCCTCCACCACACTCTCAGGCAGTGCATTCCACACTCTAACCACTCACTGGCTGAAAATGCTCTTCACTATCTCACTTTTGCTTCTTTTACCAACTAACTTCAAGCTGTGGTCTCTTGCTCTCAATCCTTTAACGAGTGGACACATTTTAGAGTCATAGAGTCACGTAGATGTGCTGCATGGAAACAGACACTTTGGTCCAACTCGTCCATGCTGACCAGATATCCCACCTAATCTAGTCCCACTTGCCAATACTTGGCCCATATCTGTCTTTAAAAAAAAGTGAGAACTGCAGAAGCGAGAAATCAGTCTAGATTAGAGTGGTGCTGGAAAAGCACAGCAGGCCAGGCAGCATCCGAGGAGCAGGAAAATCGACATTTCAGGCAAAAGCCCTTCTTCAGGACCTCACCATATATCCCTCTAAACCCTTCCTATTCATATATCCATCCAGATACCTTTTAAATGCTGGGATTGTTCCAGCCTCCACCACTTCCTCTGGCAGCTCATCCCATATATGCACTACCCTCTGTATGAAAAGGTTGCCCCTTAGGTCTCTTTTATATCTTTCCCCTCTCACCCTAAACCGATGCTGTCTAGTTCTGGACTCCCTCCTCCACCCCAGGGAAAAGACCTTGTCTATTTACCTTACCCATGCCCCTCATGATTTTATAAACCTCTATAATAATCCCCCCCACCTCAGCCTACGACGCTCCAGTGAAAACAGCCCCGGCCTATTCAGCCTCTCCCTCGAGCTCAAATCCTCTAACCCTGGTCACATCCGTGTAGATCTTTTCTGAATCCTTTCAAGTTTTATAACATCCTTCTGATCAGAAGGAGACCAGAATTGCACGCAATATTATATTTTCTCCCTATTTACTTTGTCCAGACCCCTCCTGATGTTGAATTCCTCAATCAAATCTCCCCTCAGCCTTCTCTTCTCCAAGTAAGACAGTCCCAGCTTCTCCAGTCTCTCTTCATCACGAATGTACCTCATCCCCAAACCTTCCTTGAGTATATTCTTTGTCCTCTCTGCAAAATATTAACATCCTTCCTGATTAATTAACCTAATCTATGCTCCCTAGTCTGATTTGGCCATATCCTTCATAACCTTTCCTATTCATGTTCCTGTCCAAATGTCTTTTAAATGTTGTAAATGTACTGACCTCGACCAGTTGCTCTGGCAGCTCGGTTCATACTTGCAGCACTATCTGTACGAAAATGCTGCCCCTCAGATCCTTTTCAATCTTTCCCCTCTCACCTTAAACCTATGCCTTCCAGTTTTGGACTCCCCTATCCCATGGAAAAGACCTTCGCTATTCACCTTATCTCTGCCCCTCATGATTTTATAAATTACTGAAGGACCACCCCTCGGCCCCTTACGCTTCAGAGAAACAAGTCCCAGCCTAATCAGCCCCTCCTTCTGACTCAAACTTTCCAGTTTCGGTAACATCCTTTTTCCAGTTTGATAATATAGTTCCTGTCGCAAGGCAACAGAATTGTATGCAGTACTCCAGATATGGCCCTCCCAATGTCGTGTACAGCTTTGGTATGATGTCCCTACTCCTGTACTCAATGTTCTGACCGATTAAGGCAAGCGTGCTCATTGCCTGCTTCACCACCCTGCCATTCCTTGGTCCACTGGCCCAGTTGATCAAGCACTCTCAGGTAGCCTTCTTCACTGTCCACTGTGGCACCAATTTTGATGTCATCTGCAATCTTATGGCCCATACCTCTTATATTCTCATCGAAATCATTTATATAAATGACAAACAACAGTGGACCCTGAACAGATTCTTGTGGAACATTGCTTGGTCACAGAGTTCCGATCTGAATAACAATCCTTTACCACCACTCTCTGTCTCCTATTGTCAAGCCAATTTTATATCCAGTTCACTAGCTCTTCCTGAATCCCATGTGATTTAATGATATAATCCTGTCTACCATCTGTCTACCATTCAGATATGTGCCTCTCCATCCTTCCCACTGGTCGGTGACCTAAAGACTGCACTGAATAATCTGACTGCACCTTTTTTTGTTCCTTATTGCCACCAAATTAACTCTGTCCTTGACCCCTCTGAGACATCCTCTTTCTCCAGCTCTGCAGTGGTCTCTTCAACCAATTCCTCCCCACCCCCCCAGCCCTTTTCCTATCTTTATGGAACATCTAATATCCAGGAATTAAGACACAGTCTTGCCCTTCTTTGAGCCCAGTCTCTGTCAGAGTCACTACATCAGATTCCCACATAGCAATCTATTTCTGTAACTCCCCAGTCTTAGTCCCCACTCTGTGCAGTTCCATACATGCACAGTGACCGTGATTTAGACTTTATTACTCTCACCCTCACTCTAACCCTGACAAATAAATTCCAATTCCACATTCTGCTGCTGTCTATCTCTCTCAGGATTCTGTGGACCTTGGTGTTCCTCTCTGCTATCTCCTCCTGGGTCCCACAGCCCTGCCAAGTTAGTTTCAACCCTCTCTAACAGCACCAGCGAATCACTCCACAAAGAACTCCATCCCAGCTCTGTTCAGGAGCACCCGTCTGGTTTGTACAGGTCCCATTTCCCCCGAGCCAGTCCCAAAAACCTGAGGTCCTCCCTCTTGGATCCTCTTTCCGGCCCTACATTCACCTGTCTTCTCCTTCTCTTTCTATTCTCACTTGTGTCGGGCACAGTGAGTATTCCAGAGATTCCTACTTTTGAGCTCCTACTGCTAATTCCACCCTGCGCTCCCTGACTCCAGGACCACATCCCTTTTCTGCCTCTATCACTGGGACCAATGTGGATCACAACTGTTGATTGTTCCCCCTCTCCCCTCAGGGTGCTCTGCAGCCGCTCAGTGATATCCTTGACCCTGGCACCATGGAGACAGCACACCATCCTGGATTCCCATCTACAGATGCAGAAACACCTATCGATTGCCCTCATTCTCGAATCTCCTCTCAATATCGCTCTTGGAGTCTTCCTTGTGCCCCCTGTACAGCTAAGCTCCCCCCCCCCCCCCACCTCCACCCCGTGGTGCCATGGACTTGGCTCTGGCTGCACTCCCCAGATGAACCATCATTCTCATCAGGATTCTGAACTGAATCCCGGTTGGAGAGTGTGATGCACTCGGGGATTCCTGTACTAGCTGCCAGATCCTTTTGGACTGTCTGCTGCTCCCCCATTCCCTCTCTCCCTGCATACTCTGAAGCTGCAGTGTGACCACATCTAGAAATGTGCTCTCCACGGAGCTCTCAGCCTCAGGGACGCTCCACACTGACACCAGCTGCTGCTCAAGCTCCGAAACCTGGAGCTTCAACTGATGTCACTGACCACACTTTCTACACTCACAGCGTCAGGGACCAGGGTTCGATTCCAGCCTCAGGTGACTGTCTTTGTGGAGTTTGTACATTCTCCTCGTGTTTACAAGGGTTTTCTCCAGGTGCTCTTGTGTCCTCCCACATTCCAACGAAGTGCAGGTTAGGTGAATTGATCATGCTAAATTGTCCATAATATTCAGGGGTGTGTTGGATAGGTGCATTAGTCTGGGGAAATGTAGAGTAATAGGGTTGGGTATGCATCTGGGTGGGTTACTCTTCGGAGGGTCGGTGTGGACTAGTTGGACCAATGGCCTATTTCGACTCTGTAGGGATTCTATGGTATTCCAGGAGCTGGGAAGCATTGTGAAGTTCCCACATGGAACAAGATGCAAACTCCTGGTTATCTTTCGGCAAAGGTCGAATGACAATGATGTTCATCAGGGTTCACAATCTAGTACTTTCAGTGTTCCAGGGGAAACGCTCAGTAGCTATCTGTTTGGGTTGAGTTCAGGCTGATATTTATCCCCGGAGCAACATCACTAACTTGTGCGTTGATCTCATTGCTGCTTGTGGGATCTTGCTGTATGCGAACTTGCTGCTACATTCCTGACATTACAACAGTGACTGGTTTTCAGAGAAGTCCCTCACTGACTGTAAATATCTTTGGGAGAGGCTGACATATGAAATACTCGATAGAAATATAAGTCTTTCTTTTGTTTGGATGAACTGGGAGCTCCCACAATCTCCGTGTTGATGAGACCTGCCCCAGGAGAACATCCACAGAAAGCTGCCTCCTGTGTGTCTGATGTGTCTGTGTGTCTCTCAGATGTGACTGAGCAGGCAGCAAGGGTTTCAGCAGCAACAAAGATGTTACTCTAGTGCCCCTCCCACTTTCACCCATCGACTTACCAACTCCTTTTGGGGAAAGGGCTCCGCACCTGCTTCAATGTCCCACACTCCACCTCAAGACAATAGACCCCACCAACACCCCCTCCCCCTCCCCACCTCCACAATCATCTGCTCTCCATCTCTCTCCTGAAGGCACTATCTCTGGCTGGGAAACATCTCGAGCCTCCCCAAGTGGACTCATTCCACCAAGTGTGAGGTGGGAGGTGGGGAGCATGGCCGAATATTGGACTGGAAGATGTCAGACGGGCCTCAGTGAGGAGCGCTCTCCCATCAGACTCACAATGTTGTGGCTTCATGTCACACTCCAGAGACTGCGGCTGTACTGTACATTGGTTAGGCCGCTGTTGGAATATTGCGTGCAATTCTGGTCTCCTTCCTATCAGAAAGATGTTGTGAAACTTGAAAGGGTTCAGAAGAAATTTACAAGGATGTTGCCAGGGTTGGAGGATTTGAACTATAGGGAGAGGTTGAATAGGCTGGGGCTGTTTTCCCTGGAGCGTCGGAGGCTGAGGGATGACCTTATAGAGGTTTACAAGATCATGAGGGGCAGCATAGGGTAAATAGACAAAGTCTTTTCCCCGGCGTCGGTGAGTCCAGAACTAGAGGGCATAGGTTTGGGGTGAGAGGGGAAATATATAAAAGAGACCTCAGGGGCAACGTTTTCATGCAGAGGGTGGTAAGTATATGGAATGACCTGCCAGAGGAAGTGGTGGAGGCTGGTACAATTGCAACATTTAAAAGGCATCTGGATGGGTATATGAATAGGAAGGGTTTGGAGGGATATAGGCCGGGTGCTGGCAGGTGGGACTAGATTGGGTTGGGATACGTAGTCGACATGGACGAGTTGGACCGAAGGGTCTGTTTCCATGCTGTAATCTCTATGACTATGACTTGAGCCCATCATCCAGGCTGAGAGTGCAGTGCAGTATTGAGGGAGTGCCACACTGTTGGGGGGTCAGCGCTAAGGGAGTGTTACAATGTCAGAGCTTCAGGGCTGTGAGAGTGTTGCACTGTCAGATGAACGTTCTTTCAGATGTGATGATCTGATGTCTGCCCTCTCAAGGGGCTGCAAAAGATCCAATCACATGATGAGACAAAGAGTGGGGTAGCTCCCTCTAGTGTCCTCATCAATATTTATCCCCCAATCAATGTCACTAAAAATCTGATTCTCTGCTCACTCCTGTTTTGCTCTCTGGGATCTTGCACAAATGCAAGAGAGGCTCAAGAGTCATCCTAATGTGGGCAAAAGGTGCTACACGAATGCAAATCTTTATTTGAGGTTGGAGCATCGTATTCCTGACCCTCACCCATTGTCTGTGTGCTCTCACCTTCCAGAGGTCATAGGGTCATTAGGAGCAGTGACCCTGGCTGAACCCAGGACACTGAGACTCTTTACAGCCTCACCCTTGACCTCAGCCCAGTGGTGTGCAGCAAGATTTGAAATGTAATCTATAACCTTCTACACACACACCTAATGTGACTCCGTCCTGAAGTGGGTTGATCCAAGTCTGCTCCAATGCTCTTGAATAAAGTTCTCCCGATATTTGGATGATCGTAGGTTTGTTAAAGAGATATTGAGGCAAAGGACTGAAATCTTGGGACAAGCACATCTGCAGTCCTTACCCAGTCTGATCTACATGTGACTCCAGACCCACAGCAATAAGTTTGACACTTAACTACCCTCTAAAATGGCTGGGCAAGGCCCTTCATTGTAACAATCGCTGGGAAGTCTCAAAAAAGGAATAAAACCTGATGGACTACCTGACGTCGACCTTGGCACCGGAAACAACATCAAACACAGCCACGTCTACCCTGCTCCAATCTCTTTACCAACATCTGGGGGTTCACGCCAAATTCTGGAGAACTGTCAAGGACTTGTCAAGCAACAGGCTGAAACAGTGATACTCACAAAATCATACCTTACAGACAATGTCCCAGATACCAGCTTCATCCTCACTGTACAACCAGCAAGACCGACCCAGCAGACATGTGCAGTCTTTATCATTCCAGGCCTGGATTATAAAACCAGGGAAGATGTGTTCGAGCTGTACAGAACTTTGGCTGGGCCTCAGCTGGAGAAATGTCTGCCGCTCTGGTCACCACACTATGGGAAGGATGTGATTGTACTGGAGGGGGTAGAGAGGAGATTCACCAGGATATTGCCTGGGATGGAGCATTTCATATGTGAGGAGAGGCTGGATAAGCTCGGGTTGTTTTCTTTGTAGCAGAGAAGGTTGAGGGGGTCCCTGATAGAGGTGTCTCCGATTGTAAGGGACATGGACAGGGTGGCACGGTGACTCAGTGGTTAGCACTGCTGCCTCACAGCACCAGGGACCCAGGTTTGATTCCAGCCTCGGGCAACTGTCTGTGTAGAGTTTGTACATTCTCCATGTATCTGCGTGGGTTTCCTACGGGTGCTCCAGTTTCCTCCCACAATCCAAAGATGTGTAGGTTAGGTGAATTGACCATACTTAATTGCCCAAAGTGCTCAGCGATGTGTGGGATAAGTGCATTAGTCAGGGGTAAATGTGGAATAATAGGGTAGGGGAATGGGTCTGGGTGGTTGCTCTTTTGAGGGTTGGTATAGACTTGTAGACCGAACGGCCTGTTCTACACGGTAGGGATTCTATGAGGAATAGAAAGCAGGTGTTCCCCTTCATCGGAGGGTCAATAGCATAATTTCAATGTGAAAGACAGGAGCTTCAGAGGGGATTTGAGGAGGAGTATTTTCACCCAGAGGATGGGGTCTGAAATGCACTGCCTGGGAGGGTAGTTGAGCTGGGCAACCTCACAACCTTTAAAACGAACTTGGCTCAGCACCCAGACTGTATTGTATGATTCTATGAAGCCTCCTACTGATTACTATGTACTGCCCTCCCTCGGCTGATCAATGAGAACAGCACTTGGATGAAGCACTGAGGGTGGTGAGGGCACAGACTGTACTCTGGGTGAGGGACTGAAATATCTACCATCAAAAAGGAATCTCAATAATCAACCATTTGTTTGTTGGGTTTGTTCTGTGTTGGCGACAAATGTTCAATTGGATTATTTTACCTGTTTATGTTTGGAAAGATGATATCCCTATGATTAGCAAGGATTAAGATTGTTTGTCTTGTCTTTCAGGCCGTGACAACTCTCAGCCCAAGCTGACCCTGCTGCCCCCCTCCCCGGAGCAGGTCAATGCCAAGGGCACTGCCACCCTGGTTTGCCTTGCCAATCACTTCTATCCCGATGAGCTGGAGGTGCAGTGGAAGAAGGACGGTGCAGTCATTTCGGACGGGGTTCAGACCATCAACTACCTGCGAGCTTCGGACAGCACCTACAGTGTCAGCAGCCTGCTGACCCTCTCTGGGTCTGACTGGGAGTCCAACGCTCGCTTCTCCTGTGCTCTCACCCACGTGACCCTCCCCTCTCCCCTCAGCAAGAGCATCAGGAGATCAGACTGTGTGTAGAATGTTTGAGACAGTCCACAGAAGAGACACAACTTTAATAGAACAGGGCTGAGCTGGCAGGACAAAGGTCATTGTCAGCATTGAATTTCAACTCTCTTCCTTCTCAGGACTGGCTCAGAGACACCTCTGAGGTTCAGGGTGAAGTTATGTCAATGGGACAGTGTAGAGCAAGTTTTACTCTGTATCTACAGCCTGTTGTCCCTATCTAGGGAGTGTTTGATGGGGACAGTGTAGACTTACGATGCCAAGTAAAAACTTTTGAAGATGCTGAAGACTGTCAGCTGTACAAAACAATGTGAACCTCAGAATTCTCTGCTTCAGTAAACCTGATCTCCTTCCTGCTCAGCCAGCAGTTCCAATTTAAGGTTTGTCACTGTTTAAAGGGACAGGATTCTCATGCTATTGAGAAAATCTCCACAAGTGTTTTCCTCAAGATCTGTTTTGTGGCTGTGAATTTGTGCAGTTTCCTCTGTCTGGGCTGTTAATTGCAGACTGTTTTCCGTCAATGTTAATCTGGTAAAGATAATAAAGATGAAGAAAGTTCAGTCTCTGTCTGGCTTTGGAAGTGACTCTCACCCACTCAGCTGATTGACTGCATTTCAGCACGTGCTTGTCCTGATGGCTGTTTGGCCTGTCAATCTGACACATCAGCTGAAGATCCAATAATTTCCAAATGATCCCTTCGATCTGGAATCTGTCAAGTTTACCCGATTCCAAACAGAACAGAAACTGAAAGCTGCTGGGGCTCAATCATTACAATCTGAGGCATTCCCTCTTCACTCTGTTGGTCCAGACCCAGCTGGTGGGATCACACTGTGCCCTCTCTGCTGTTGCTGGGTAATGTTTGAAAAGAGCTGTGGCCAATCACAGACACTGGAGGCTTCAGTCATTACATGCATTTCTCCCACCTTAGCCTGTTGCTCACAGTGACAGCTCAAAACTGAACAGAGTGAGGACTTAGTCCAGAGTGAGGGTCAGCCAGATCTCACAGCATGCATGATCCTGAGTTGGTGTGACTGTTACCCAATGCTGTCTGTCACTGTGGATGTGACTGTTACCCATACTGTCTGTAGGTGTGTGTCTTTGAGTGTGGGGGTGACTGTTATCCAGTACTGTCTCTTGGTGTGTGTCTCTGAGTGTGGTTGTGACTGTTACCCAATACTGTGTCTAGGTGTGCGCCTCTGTGTGTGGGTGTGAGACTGTTACCCAGTACTGTCTGTCCGTGCATGTCTCTGAGTGTGGGTGTGACTGTTACCCAGTACTGTCTATAGCTGTGTGTCTCAAAGTGTGGGTGTGACTGTTACCCAGTACTGCCTGTAGGTGTGTGTCTGAGTGTGGGTGTGACTGTTACCCAGTACTGCCTGTAGGTGTGTGTCTCTGAGTGTGGGTGTGACTGTTACCCAGTACTGCCTGTAGGTGTGTGTCTCTGAGTGTGGGTGTGAGACTGTTACCTAGTACTGTCTGTCCGTGCATGTCTCTGAGTGTGGGTGTGACTGTTAACCAGTACTGCCTGTAGGTGTGTGTCTCTGAGTGTGGGCGTGACTGTTACACAGTACTGTCTATAGGTGTGTGTCTTTGAATGTGGGTGTGACTTACCCAGTATTGCCTGTAGGTGTGTGTCTCTGAGTGTGGGTGTGACTGTTACCCAGTACTTCCCGTAGGTGTGTGTCTCTGAGTGTGGGTGTGACTTACCCAGTACTGCCTGTAGGTGTGTGCCTCTGAGTGTGGGTGTGACTGTTACCCAGTACTGTCTATAGGTGTGTGTCTCAGCTTTGCAGTATGCCATCCTTCCTTGAGTTTGATTCCAGTGTGAAACTCAGTTGGTGATTTCAGATTTGATTTGATTTGATGAAGAGAATGGAGAGGGGTTTGCTCTGCCAGGACAAATTGGGATCATTTCCTGGCCCCCATTCTCATATTCCTGTTAAACCTGGATTAATGGAATGCTGTGAATGGTGTGTCTATAACTGAGATTTACAGGACAGAGTAGAGCCTAACTTCTGTACAGAATGTGGTCATGTTGACACCAATCGAATGGTTTGAAGTGAACAAGAAAGAATTGAGATCTTCCTTTATATCTAGCTGAAGGGTCAGCACTATGGAGCAATCCCAAAACAGAGCCAGACCAACAAAGGGAGTTAGTTTCTTGTTGAAAATACAATTGTTACAAATGTGAGCTGCCTCGAAGAGTTGCCTCCACCAGGGTGAACAACAGGGGGCAGCTGGCATGACAGATAAACACACCAACAAAAGGAACCTGTTCACTGGGACAACAGGCTGCTGCAAGTTAAGCATAAAATATTGCCAAATTTTAACTACATTCAATACCAAACCTGTTTGAAAATTAAATAAAAAAGATAGATAATTTGTTCTTTGTGCACTGTACAAATAGAATCCTTTAGCCTTTTCTCTGTCACATCCACACACATCGGTTTATTAAGTCTCAAAGGGAAGAATATTGGACAGACCTGTGTAAAGATCCAGACAGAGCATTTTGTGTGTAAGACAGGATGAGCAGACTGAAACAGTGAATCATGGGAACTGACTTGTGCAAAACATCATAAACTCTGTAGAGCAGTTCTCAGTCCAGAGAGTCATACAGTCATAGAGTCCTACAGCATGGAGACAGGCCCCTTGGCCCAAACTGCTCCATGCTGACCAAATTGCCCATCCATGCTCACCCATTTCCCTGTACATGGCCCATATCATTCTAATCCTTTCCCATCTATGTATTCGTCCAAACATCTTTTAACTTTTGTTAATGTACCCATCTCAACCACTGCCGCTGACAGCTCATTCCATATGCGTACCACCCTCTGTGCAAAAAGGTTACCCCTCATTCCCTGTTATTCCTTCTGTTCCAACCTTAAACTGATGCCCTCTCGTCCTTGCTTCCCCAACCCTGTTGAAAAAGACCATGTCCATTCACCCCATCCATGCCTCTCATAATCTTATTCACCTCTATAAGGTCCCTCTTCAGTCTCCTTTGCTCGAAAGAAAAACATCCAAGCTTGTTCAACCTCTCCCTATAACTCAGAGCATTCAGTCCAGGCAAAATCCTTGTAAATTTCTTCGGCATTCTTTACAGTTTCATAACATCCTTCCTATAACATGACAACCAAAACTGAACATAACACTCCAAGCGCGGCCTCACCAACATCCCGTATGAATACAACATAATTTCCCAACTTCTTTAGTCAATGAAGGCCTGTGAGCCAAAAGCCTTCTTCATTGCCCTGTCCACCTGTGACTCCACCTTCAGAGAAGTGGAAACCTGAACTCCAAGATCCCCCTGATCCATTACATTCCTTAAGGCCCGACCATTTACCATGAAACTCCTACCTCGATTTGACTTTCCAAAATGCAAGACCTCACACTTATCTATATTAAATACCATTTGCCATTTCTCGGCCCACTTCCCCAGCTGATCAAGGTCCTGCTGCACTTTCTGATAGTCTTCCTCACTGTCCACGATACCGCCTATTTTAATGTCATCATCAAACTTGCTAATCATGCCTTGTACATTCTCACCCAAATCATTGATATAGTGAACAAACAGTAATGGGCCCAGCACCAGCCCATGAGGCACTCCATTAGTCACAGACCTCGAGTCTGACAAGCATCCTCCTAATATTACTCTTTGCTTCTTACCATCAAACCAATTTTGTGTCCTTGGATTCCATGCAAACTAATCTCCCAAAGCAGCCTACCATGTGGAACCTTACCAAAGGCCTAACTGAAATCCATCTAGACTATATCCACTGCCCTGCCCTCATCATCCTTCCGGGTCACTTCATCAAAGAACTCTAACAAAGTTGTGAGGCATGATCTCCCACTCACAAAGGTATGCTGATTACACCTAATCAAATTCTGTCTTTCAAAATGCATGTGTATCTTTGTCAGAATCTTCTCAAGTAAATTTCCCACCACCCATGTTAAGCTGACTGGTCTCTAGTTCTCAGGTTTTCCGTTACAGCCCTTCTTGAATAATGGCACAACATTTGCTATCCTCCAGTCTTCCAGGACCTCACCCATGGCTTAAGATGCTGCAAAAATATTAGCCAGAGCCCCCACAGTTTCTTCTGTCACCTTTTGCGGTGTTCTTGGATATATCTGGTCAGGACCAGGAGATTTATCCACCTTCAGACATTCTCGTACATCCAACACCTTCTGTCCTGTGATATGGACTGTCCCCAAGATATGACCACTAACTTCCTCAAGAACAAGAGTGGGGTGGGGGGGGGGGGGGGGGCGCAGTGTGCGTTTAAAATTGACTCACTCACCAGATTAAACCAATGAGATTCCCAAACAATGACTGCTGCCAACGAAAATGACAGGAAGGTACTGATTGTAAAATACAACATTTCCCATGATATAAAATACAAACAAACAATTGGCAAAATTAGATTCAGTTGTGAGAAACTACTTTATGTAGAGCTGTGGTTCACTTTGTGAGATCTTGTTGCCACAGTTAACAACATTTTTTTTTTGTTTGAGCTCAGATTGAGGGTACGTGAGGGTCACCTATAGTTTGAAATGACTCTAAAATAATATAGTTTAGGGCAGAGGATGAGAGAGACACATCCTCGCTGACTCTCCCTGCAGACTGGGACTCTTCTCCTCCAGCTCCACATGGGTGTGCTGCTGGGCTAGTTAATGGGTTACACTCCAGTGATACTGTCCTCTGCACACTGATATCACTGAGAGAGGGGCCCAGGGCCTGTGTTTCTGGTACATACTCATGGATTATGGGCATCACTGGCTGGGCCAGCATTCATTGCCCATCCCTAGCTGTCCTGGAGAAGGTGGTTGAGCTGCAATTGGGGATGGGCAATAGATGCTGGCACAGCCAGGATGCCCACAGCCCATGAGTGAATAGAAGACATTGATTGCTGAGTATTTAGCTCATTGTGAATAGATTCCCACAATCAGGAGGCTGTTGAGGCAGGAACCCTCAATTTCTTCCAGAAACATTTAGCTGAGTCCTTGAAACCCCTTCACATAAATGACTAAGGGCCAAGTGCTGGGAAACAGGATTGGAACATGCTTGGTAGTTGGTGTGGACATAATGGACCAAAATGCCTCCTTCTGTGCTGTAAAAACCTTGTGATTCCCCCAAACATACAACAAGTAATCCTATACAAAGACAGTACAAAGATAAATATTGGAGTGGGATGTGGGTGGATCATCAGAGGCTGCTCACCAGTCGATTCCTACCTTCACAAGATCCCATTCCTCCTTACTCACCGCCTGCTGTATCTCCAACCATGTCCTCAACTGTGAACAAATCTGAACAGGATAAGGCAGAGAGTTTTTGCTGCTCCTGTCACCTTGCTGACATGTGTGCGTAATTATAAATGTTCAAGTTATCAGACTGTACTCGACATACGTTTAGTGGGGAGTTATTAATTGTTATGCATTAATGGGACCTGCATCTGGATACCCCCACAAGAGGAAGCATCCCCTTTGTATCCATCTGTCACCTCCCCTCAGGGTCACAGTTAGTCCAGCTCTATCTGTTTGTTTATACATTCATTTGTGGGCTCTGGATGTCGCTGGTTGCACAGGAATAAATCATTTCTGTGTTGCTGCTTTTAAATTAAGCAGGAGGGTTTACCCAATGTTGTAACAGTTAAAATCGAGTGGCCAAGAACTATTTAAAGTAATAATTAACAACTTTATTTCTTAAGGTATAACCGAGAATAATTAACGAACCACTATTCACAATTTATTTCTCTCACCTATCTTTTAGCTTCCCTTTCGATAGCAGACAATGAAACACCCCTCCCAGATCATCTCAGCGCCTTCTATGCTGACTTTAAGCAGAATTTTGGCAGAGAGGTAACACAAGTCCTGACAAACCTATCCCAGCAGTCACTGCATCAGAGGTCAGATCATTTTTCCTCCGTGTGAATCCAAGGAAAGCGATGGGACCAGACGGAGTACCAGGCTGTGCATTCAGAGCATGTGCAGATCAACCGGCAGAGGTCTTCTCAGACATCTTCAAGCTGTCCCTGCAGCATGTCACTGTCTTTGCCTGTTTCAAGAGGGCCAACACCATCCCTGTGCCTAAGAAGGCTCATGCAGCATGTCTCAATGACTACCGCCTAGTGGCCCTAACGTCAGTGGTCATGAAGTGCTTTGAAAGGCTGGTCATGCATTATCTAACTCCAGCCTCGCCACTACTCTTGACCTGCTCCAATTTGCCTACTGGACCAACAGATCCACGTCAGATGTTATATCGCTTGCCCTTCACTCCTCCCTAGAACATCCTGACACCAAGAAGAGCTAAGAAAGAGTCCTACTCATTGACTACAGTTCAGTCTTCAACACTATTATTCCCTCAGAGACTGAGAACTAAACTTCGTGATCTCAGACTGAGCTCCACTGTCTGCAATTGGATCCTCAGTTTCCTGATCCACAGGCCACAATCAGTGAAGATGAGGGACAATATTTCATCCTCACTAATACTCAACACTGGAGCCCCCCAGGGGTGCGTACTCAGCCCTCTACTGTACTCACTGAATATCCATGACTGTGTTGCCAAATACTAGACTAATGCCATTTACTAGTTCACTGATGACACCACCATAGTCGGTCAAATCTCAGGTGGTGATGAAACAGATTACAGACAGGAGGTAGATGACCTGGAAAAATGGTACACTGAGAACAACCTAGCTCTCAATGCCAGCAAAACCAAGGGAGTCACTTTGACTTTTGGCAGAATGTTACTCACATTACCACCTACACATTAACAGCACAGAGGTGGAATGAGTGGATAGTGTCAAGCTCCTGGCAGTGGTCATCCGCAGCAAGCTTTCTTGGACTCTTCATGTAGATGCACTGGTTACAAAGGCCCAACAACATCTCTTTTTCTTCAGGCAGCTGAGGAAATTTGGCATGACGGCAAATACCCTTGCCAACTTTTATAAGTGCACCATTCTGTCTGGATGTATTACTATCTGGTGTGGCAACTGTACCTTTCAAGATCAGAGATGGTTACAGAGAGGGGTGAACTCGGCCTGGACAATTACAAAGGCCAACCTCCCATCTATAGAATCCATCTCCCAGGCCCCCTGTCAAGGAAAAGCTGCCAGCATTCTTAAAGATCCATCCCACCCTGGCAATATTTTTCTACAGCCTCTACCATCGGGGAGAAGGTACAGAAGCCTGAACCCACCCACCAGCCGGTTTCGAAACAGTTTCTACCCTGCTGTTGTTAGAATATTGAATGGACTCACAAACTCTTAGCCTGAACCTGTGTTTCTGTTTTTGCTGTTGTTATTTCTTTATCCATGCTACTTAACTCTGTGATCTGCCTGTATTGCTAGCAAGACAAAACTTTTCACTGTGCCTTAGTACACGTGACAATAAATATTACATTGCTCACCAGCGCCCTCTCCACGACAATTAGAGAAGGGCAATAAACAGTAGACACATCAACACTTGCCCCATCTCAGGAGAAATCAAAATAAATTAGGTACAATTCAAATGATCAACCTTCGGGGAGACTTGAATTCATCTCTTTGAAAGACTGGAGCCTAGGCCATGACATGGGTGATCCTGCTTTTTCAGATTGCAAGGTGGAGTACCCCCTGGATGGCACTGGGATCAGGCACAAAATAAATTACACTCAAAAAATTAACAAATGGCTACCAAAGCAGTGTCACCAAACTGCAAAAAAACCACCAAGTTATCGGGAAGAACTCAAGAGACAACAGAAAGCCATTAATGGGTGTAAGAGCATAAGGCAGATGTTGTTCAATACACCAGAAATACAGTAAAGCTATTGGGATAGAGTAGGGCAATGGGATCAATTGAATTTCTCTACTGAGAGTTGACAAGGAGCTTTCCTGGTTATGATGACTGAGCACAATAAAGGATGAAGTGTAGCTCATACTGTAAACAACTTACTGCAGTGGGGTAGAAAGGATGTTGAGTGACATAAATGCTTAAAATTGGGAAACATTTCTGTTTGGGAGAGGGCAGTGGTGAGCCATGTAATATCTGTGAATGAAGGCGCTGGGATCTGAACAAAAAAACCCCATGAAACTCAATGTCATGTTCATGAATGCAGTTTGGACAAGGGAACCCAGTCATCACCCGGTCTGTGACTCCAGTCCCACACAAAGTGTCCCACACAGTGACGCAATTCATTCTTAACGGCCCCATCATCTGGTTCAGAGCTCAGTCCGAGGAGCTAGCGATGGGCAATAAATTTGAGGTTTAATTTACAATAGTTTATAGTTCATTTTAAAAACTATTTGAAATAGTTAAATCTATGTTAACCGGAGTGTACAAGGCATAATTTCAAAATTTGCTGATGGTATGAAACTTGGATGTATTATGGCTCATGAAGAAGATAGTGTCTAACTTCAAAAAAAGATATAGGTAAGTTAATAGAATGAGCAGATGGTTGTGGATAGAACTTAATGGAAAAAGATGTCACTGATTCATTTTGGAAGGAAAATGTGGAGAGACAAAAAACAAAAAAAAACAAACTAAAGGGTACAAGTATGGGTGGGGGTAGGGACAGTAGGACCTGGATGTTTACGTGCATCAGTCATTGAAGGTGGCAAGATAGGCTGCTGTTCTCATGAGAGAGCAGCTGATTAAAGTAGATGTGATATCAACATGAACATAGAATACAACGTGGATGTGAAAAGAATGCTTTCTTTTCAGGGAGAATATAAAACTAAAACAAGTTCCCTCATTTAAGACCAAGATAAGCAGAGGTTTTTTTCTTGCTTAAGGTCATAGATCTTTGGAACTCTTCTTCAAACATAGAAGTGAAATCTCTGAATGCTTATAGTGACAAAGTAGATAGCCCTTGTTTATCATAAATCTATCGGAGTGAGTCAAGAATGTGGAATAGTCAGGTCAGCCATGGAGAGTAGGCTCAAGAGGATGAATCTCCTTCATTTGTCCCTAATTCGTATGATCGTGTCGCCAGTTCCACTGTTGAAAGAACAGCGTCTTGAAAGCTTGTGGTTTTCAATAAAGTCGCTGAAGTGGCTGCTGGTTGGTGTGAGCGCGAATGGAAGGGGACTTTATCCATAATCCTCAGCAGCAGGGCAAGAGGATTGCCACTAGAGGACAGCTGCTTCACTGTCTCTGATCAGTAAAACATATTTGGGGCCCTGCTTGGAGAGAACAGGCTCAATCTGTAGAGACACATAGAGTGTACAGCTTTAGAAGCAGGGTACTTATCGCACCACAATGAAAATATCCCCTGTGATAAGAAAAGTACTTTGATGTGACTTTTGTTTATCTTCACAGTGTGCTGTTATGTTCATTCTGTGATACACGGAGACAATGTCAGTACTGAGTGGCACAAAGTATATTTTCTCCTCTAACCCCTTTCCAAACACCCTCTCCATCTTTCTTTACTCTCTATTGACTCTTCTACAATTACCCCTACTCCCTCACTCCATCCTGGTCCCAGAGGAATTGATGGCCAGAGTTCATGACCCCGCACTGTGTGAAGGTTGGTGTGAAGTGAGGCCAGTGTGTTGGAGCTTGGGCTCCTGCCTCAGGAGCAGGTGTAGGGGCCTGTTCAACAATCTGCACATTGTCCTTTTTCTCTTCCTGACCGTACTGCAGTTTTCATGCTGCAGTAACTTGCTGGCAACAAAGTGTCTTGTCTAAAATGATCCCAGGGAGAAAGTGAGGACTGCAGATGCTGGAGACCAGTGTTGAAAAATGCGATGCTGGAAAATCACAGCAGGCTAGTACTGATTCTCCCCGTGTCTGCGTGGGTTTCCTCCGGGTACTCCGGTTTCCTCCCACACTCCAAAGATGTGCAGGTCAGGTGAATTGGACATGCTAAATTGCCCATAGTGTTAGGTAAGGGGTAGATGTTGGGGTATGAGTGGGTTGCACTTCGGAGGGTGCAGTGTGGACTTGTTGGGCCGAAGGGCCTGTTTCCGCACTGTAAGTAATCGAAGTAAAATCATCCAAGGAGCAGGAGAAGGGCATAAGCCCTTCTTCAGCACTGGACAGATCTCTGCTGTTGATTTTTTCTCTCTCTTTCTCTCAGGAGCCTGCTCTGTATTCAGTGTCTGTTATCATTAGTTTGTTGGAGTTCATATGTCAGCTGCTGCTTCCTTGCTATAGTACTGAAAAAAAGTCATCAATGCCTCTTGAGATTTAAATACTCCTTCAGGAAAGTGGTTGGCAGACTTTTTAACATCATTTAATATTCTAATGATGTGAATGCATCAGTGTTGTTCATGGCTGGGAGCATTTAACATCATGGTCCTAGTTTTCTATGGATCCTCACTTGTGTTAATACAGTTTGCAATGTTTCTCTCCCCTTTTGTGTTATTAAGAAGCTTGCAAACATGTTATGATGAGGACAATGCAACTTCAACACCATTTGACAGAGTGGGTGGCTGTTTGAATTCTCATCTCATTATCATCCAGCTTTCAAAGAAAATGCTGTAGTCTCTGAAATTAGATTGTACTCAGGTTTTATGCATATTGTGTTTGTATTTTATTTTTGGAATGCCAATTTGTCATAAAATTATCCTGTTCAGTTTTGTAGCTCAGTAATTGTGTTTGTTCCCTGAGATACTGAGATTTACACAACCCTCCATTTGAATGTGATCCAGTTGTTGGCTGAAGCCTCTGGTTGTTCGGTGAGTCCAAGCCATTGTCTTGCTCTCTGCAGTTGTCCCATCAACTTGGTTTCTCAGTGTGAGCCAGGAGATCACTGCGTGGTGACTTCCTGTTCCACTGTCGGTGTAAAGGCAAGTGGAAACCGTCGAGATTAATCCCATCATGAACATCAGAACATTATGTTCAGCTGGAACTACCTCCACTGACTCATTTCTTTGGTCACCATTGCAGTAAAAGCAAATCCCTCCCTTTACCAGCACAAAGAGAAAGTGCTTGTCAGATTCCCTCGTGTGTGATGGTTTAGCCCAATAGGAGCAGCCCTGGTAGATCATGCTGTATCAGCCTGGACAGAAACCTGGGCAAACTCCAAATGAAAACATATCCTTCAGTAGATCTGCTGCTACACAAAATATGGAGTTGGAATCCTTGTTCCCGAATCACCTCATCAAACCTAAATACAATTGTGAAAATATAAACCAAATCCATTTCCCAAGGACATATGTCACAACAAGAAAGTGGGGAGCAGACAGATACTGTTTGCCTGTCTCTGGGGAGTGTCATACATCCTGTCCTCTCTTTCTCTGCAGGATATCATTTTTACCATCCTTTCTGTCTGAGAATATTACTGTTCCTGTCCCCACTCTCTTGGGGACAGGGTGGGGGTGTCACACCCACCCAGTTTGTAAGTCCCACTTACTCTCGCGAAATGTGTAATCCCTGCTTCACGATGTGTGTGAGCCATATGAATGTCCAGCACAGCTAACCCTTCACTTCAATCAGACCACAGAGTCTGAGGTTGGTCCGTACTATCTGGACCCAGACAAAAACTGGATCATGATCAAGATAACCCAGATCAAGTCCCAATGTGACGGCTGTTGACCTTCACCCTCAAAGCCCACTGAGGAGGTGGTCATTAATCCCAGTGTTGTCATAGATTATGTTCTCCCAGAGATTCATGATTCATTCTAGATTTAGCACAAGTGTGTGATGTTGTCAGGTGACAGCTGGGAAGACATGGAGATAAAATATAAAAGGAGAGAGAATCATATTTATGTTATATGTTCCTTGAACTTAGGATGTTTGGAAATGTTTTACAGCCAATGGAATACTTCCAAAGTCCAGACATTGTTGGATTGTGGGAACTGTGACAGCCTGGGCAAGGCAGATCTTTTGGCAGCACCACCCAGAGACTGGAGGCTGCTACTGCAGGCAGGCTCCAACCAGCTCCACTGTGAGGGAAGGACACTGGAGCACACAAGGACATGGGAAATAGGAGCAGGAGGAAGACTCCAATAACTGTCCATCCTTTCTTAAATACAGGGACCAAAATTGCACACAATACTCCAAATGCAGGCTCACTAACACCCTGTACAGTTTTAAATTCCAACCCCCAGCAATAAAGGTGAAAATTCCTTTCACCTTCTCAATTATTTGTACCTGCACTAACTTTCAGTGTTTCATGCACAATACTACCCAGATCTCTCAGTGCTGCACTTTGTTGGAATCTCTCACTATTTAACTAATAGTCGGCCCAATTAATTATTCTAACCCAAGTGCATGGTCTAACACTTTCTGACATTAATTTCCGTCCGCTGTGTATTAGCGTTTCATTTCCAGTTGGTCTTCTCTTTGTGATTGACCGTCTCAATGCATCTATCTGTAGCATATCCCATCCCCATTTGTTGATGGCCCTGACACTTGATTGTTTAACCCTTTCCTGTTGGTTCCATTCAGTGACAGGCAGGAGGTGGAAGAACACAGCAAGTCAGGCAGCATCAGGAGGCGGAGAAGTTGATGTTTCAGGTGTAGCCCTTCTTCAGGAATGGGGTTGGGTGTACAGGAAGCTGCAGATAAAGGGGGTAGTGGGGACAGGATGATGAAGTGGGGATAGGTAGATGGGACAATTTGGTTGGTCAATGGAGTGAATCTGGTAGGTGGCAGGGAGGAGTGGAAGAGAGGGATAGGGGCTGGGAAGGGAGTTGGGGGAAGAGAAGAGTGGCTATTTGAAATTGGAGAACTTAATGTTGAGTCATCTGGGCTGTAGGCTGCCAGACGGAAGATGAGGTATTGTTCCTCCAATATGTGGTTTGGTTCATTGTGGCAATGGAGGAGGCTGATGATGGTCATGTTGGAAAGGGAATGGGAAGGGGAATTGAAATGGGTGGTGACTGAGAGATCTGGTCAGCCCCTGCAGGCCTGGCTGAGATGCTTGGTGAAATGTCCTCTAAGTTTCTATTTGGTCTTCCCAATGTAGAGGAGACCATATCGCGGGCACCTGATGCAGTGAACTTGGTTGGAGGGAGAGACAGGTGAACTTCTGTCTCACCTGGAAGGACTGTTTGGGGCCCTGGATGGAGGGGAGGGATTGGTGTACCAACAGGCTTTGCATGTTTTTGGGTTGCAGGGGAAGGTTCCTCGGGGTTCAGGAGGGTAGGTGGGCAAGTGGAGCAAACCAAGAATTGTCAAAGGGTAAGTCCTTGTGGAAGGCAAACAAGGGTGGGGAGAGGAAGATGTTCTTGGTGGTGTGGTCTAGTTGGAGTTGGTGGAAGTGTTTAAGGATGATGCGTTAATTGGTACAGGGATTGGTAATAGTTGAGGACAATAGGGTCTCTGACTTCATTGTGTTTGGGGGTGGTTGGGTTTAGAGCAATGGAACTGGAAATGGAGGTGGAGCAGTGGATGACAGAAGGAGGCAAAGCATATTATTCATAACAGGTGGTCACCTGTGATCAGCAGAATGTCTCCTCATCCGAGCAGATGGAGTGGAGGCAGAGGAATTGGGAGAATGGGATGGAGTTCTTGCAGGATACTGGTTGGGAGGAGGTGTAGTCCAGGTAGTAATGGGAGTCTGTGGGTTTGTAGTAAATGTCTGTCTGAAGATTATCACCAGAATTGGAAATGGAGAGGTGAAGAAAGGGCAGAAAGGTGTCTGAGATGGATGAAGTGAATTTGAGGACAGAGTGGAAGTTGTGGGGAAAGTTAATGAACTGCCCCAGTTCAGCCTGGGAGCAGGATGCCCTGTACTGATGGAATCACTGATGTAATGGCAGAAGAATTGGGGCACAGTGCCTGTATAGTCACTGAAGAGGGACTGATCAACATAGCTCAACCGGGTGCCCATGGCCATCCCATGGACCAGTTTGGCAAGGCGGAGGAGGGTATTGGTGGAGGGGGACTGGCTGGGTCTGTTGCAGAGGGAAGGGTGTTGGGCCTGGAGGCCATCCTTGTGGGGTATGGACATATATAAGGACTGCACATCCATAGTGGAGATAAAGCACTTAGGGCTGGGGAACTGGAAGTTTCTGAAAAGATGGAGGGCATAGTTGGTGTAGCGGATGTAGGTGGGCAGTGCCTGAACCAAGGAGGAGATTGAGGTAGGATGAGGGGAGTTTGTTGGGGCAGTGGCATACTGAGACAATGGGTCAGCCGGATAGTTGGGCTTGTGGATCTTAGGGAGCAGGTAGAACTGGGCAATGCAGATTGGAGACAGTGGAGGGGAGATCACTGGAGGCAATGGGGGCACAGACTGTGTGAATGATTTTAGCCTGATGAGTCATGGCGGGGTTATGGGCAAGGGGGAAGTAGGACATGGTGTCTTAGAATTGGGGTCCGGCCTCTGTGACACTTAGGTCTGTTCTCCAGACTAACACCTCCCCACCTTTGTCAGCGGGTTTGATGGTGAACCAGGGGTTAGCACAGAGAGAGTGGAGTGATCGATTGGACGGGGTGTGGTTGGAGTGGGTGAGGGGAAGAAATTGAGGTGGATGATGTCACATCAACAGTCAGCAATGAAGAGGTCTCAGGTGTGTACACAGCTGGTGGTGGGGGGTGGGGGGTTGGGGGGGAGGTGACCAAATGGAGGAGGAAGGTTGGAGGTGGGAGAAGGGGTCCTCAGAGGGAGTTTGGGAGTTTTTGTTAAAGAAGACGACACAGAGGTAGAGGTGGCGGAAGAAGAGCTCAGTGTCGTGGTGGGTGTGGGTTTCGTTGAGGTGGGGTCGGGCAGGAAAGACTGTGAGCCCTTTCCTGAGGATGGACCTTTTGGCCTCAGAGAGTTCGAGGTTGGGGGGATAGTAAATATGGGGCAAGGCTCAGCGGTGAGGTTTTCGGGGGTTCCCAATTTGACTGAAGGAGGGGAGGGGGGAGGGTGATGGCATGTGGTGGATAGGGGTTGGTTGTGATGTAGCCAGGGGAATGGGTGTGGGAGAGAAAGGAGATTAGGGCGGACGTGGGTTGTGGAGCGAGATGGGGGAGTGGGAAGGTGGTGATTTTTCTACACAACTTTTTTTTTATTTCAAAAATATACTTTATTCATAAATGATTTGATGGTCTGTACATTGGATCATGCCATACATATGTCCATATTTACAAACACAGATTCGACTTTATTCTTGTCCTTTACAATCCTGTGCATTTTTTCAATCTTGTATATATACATATATTTGGCTGAGGCATCAGCAGAGCCCAAAAAAACGTCTGTATGGGCCCCCTGTTCTTCTTTCGGCAGGCTGATCTTACACAGTGGTCTTTCCCCACCGCGCCTTGGCGGCAGCTGCCCCAAGCTTCAGCGCGTCCCTCAACACGTAGTCTTGGACCTTGGAATGTGCCAGTCTGCAACACTCGGTCGGGGTCAACTCCTTCAGCTGGAAGATCAACAGGTTTCGGACCGCCCAGAGAGCGTCCTTCACCGAGTTGATGATCCTCCAGGCGCAGTTAATGTTCGTCTCGGTGTGAGTCCCAGGGAACAGGCCGTAGAGCACGGAGTCCCGCGTCACGGCGCTGCTCGGGACGAACCTCGACAAGCACCACTGCATTCCTCTCCAGACTTCCTCTGCATAGGCACATTCCAGAAGGAGGTGTGTGACAGTCTCGTCCCCCCCGCAGCCACTTCGAGGGCAGCGTGCGGTGCGGCAGAGAGTCCGGGCGTGCATAAAGGATCTCACAGGCAGAGCCCTTCTCACCACCAGCCAAGCCACGTCTTGGTGCTTGTTGGAAAGTTCTGGCGATGAGGCATTCTGCCAAATGGCTTTGACAGTCTGCTCAGGGAACCGCTCGACAGGATCCGCCCTCTCCTTTTCCCGAAGGGTCTCAAGGACGCTACGTGCTGACCACTTCCTGATGGACTTGTGGTCAAAGGTGTTTTTCCTCATAAATTTCTCCACGAAGGACAGGTGATACGGAACGGTCCAACTACTCGGAGCGTTCCGCGGCAGCGAGGCCAGGCCCATCCTTCACAACACCGGGGACAGGTAGAACCTCAGTACGTAGTGACACTTGGTGTTTGCGTACCGGGGATCCACGCACAGCTTTTTGCAGCCACACACAAAGGTGGCCATCAGGGTGAGGGTGGCATTGGGCGTGTTTTTTCCCCCATTGCACCGGTCTTTGTACATAGAGTCTCTTCGGACCCGGTCCATCTTTGATCTCCAAATGAATTGGAAGATGGCCCGGGTGACTGCGGCGGCACAGGTCCTGGGGATAGGCCAGACCTGTGCCACATATAGCAATACTGAGAGTACCTCACACCTGATGACCAGGTTTTTTCCCGCGATGGAGAGCGACCGTTGCCCCCATCTGCCTAGTTTCTGTCTCATCTTCCTGATCCGCTCCTCCCAGGTCTTGGCGCACGCCCCAGCCCCCCCGAACCAAATACCCAGCACCTTCAGGTGGTCAGTCCTGACGGTGAAGGGGATAGAGGATTGGTCGGCCCAGTTCCCGAAGAGCATGGCCTCGCTCTTGCCTCGGTTTACCTTGGCCCCCGAGGCCCGTTCGAACTGGTCGCAGATGCACACGAGTCTGTGCACGGACAGCGGATCCGAGCAGAAAACAGCGACGTCATCCATGTACAGGGAGGCCTTAACCTGCAGGCCCCCGCTGCCAGGAATAGTCACCCCTCTCAGGCTCGCATCCTTCCTGATGGATTCGGCAAATGGCTCTATGCAACACACAAACAAGGCGGGTGAGAGGGGGCATCCCTGCCTGACTCCAGATCTTACAGGGAAGCTATCTGATTCCCACCCATTGATTGAGACTGCACTGACAATGTTGGTGTAGAGCAGTCTGATCCAATTTCCGATTCCCTCCCCAAAGCCCATTTTGGAGAGGACATCCCTCATATATGTATGCGATATCCTGTCAAAGGCGTTCTCCTGGTCAAGGCTGATGAGGCATGTGTCCACCCCCCTGTCCTGCACGTAGGCGATCGTATCCCTGAGGAGTGCGAGACTCTCAGAGATCTTCCTGCCCGGTACAGCACAGGTTTGGTCCGGGTGGATCACCGATCCTAGAGCAGACCTGACCCGGTTGGCGATGACCTTTGACAGGATTTTGTAGTCTGCATTTAACAGTGAGATCGGTCTCCAATTTCTAATTTCCTCCCTCTCCCCCTTCCGCTTGTAGACGAGGGTGATGATGCCTTTCCTCATGGATTCACTCATGGTACCTGCCCGGAGCATACTGACATACACCTCCAGCAGGTCCTGGCCGATCAAGTCCCAAAGAGCGGAATAAACCTCGACCGGTAAGCCGTCGCTTCCGGGAGTTTTATTCTTTTCGAAGGACTCGAGGGTCTTGGTCAGTTCATCCAGAGATAGCGGCTGGTCCAGCCTCTCTCGTGTTCCGTCATCTAGGACCTCCGTGATAGAGGACAGGAACGACTGGGAGGCCGCGCTGTCGGTCGGCTTCGAGTCATACAGGCTGGCGTAGAAGGATTTGCTGATCCTCATGACGTCAGCCTGAGATGACGTTACCGAGCCATCTTCTTTCTTCAGGCTGCTGAGCACGGAGCTCTCTTTGTGCACCTTCTGGAAGAAGAAACGTGAGCACGTCTCGTCCTGCTCCACCGAGCGGACCCTGGACCGGAAGATTATCCTGGAGGCCTCCGAGGCAAAGAGCGAGGCTTGCTGGCCCTTCACCTCCTTGAGGTCCTCCGTGACATCCACCCCCATCGTCTGCAGCAGGAGCAGGTTCTGCATACTTTCCTGGAGCTGGGACAGTTTTCCCCGCCTCTCTCTCGCCTCCTGGACACCTTTGAGGATAAAGAACCTCTTGATGTTCCCTTTTACCGTTTCCCACCAGTCCGCTGGAGACTCAAAGAGGGGCTTCACGGTTCTCCAACCTGCGTAATCCCTCTTGAGCTCTTCGATGTTTCCCGGGGTCAACAGCTTAGTGTTCAGTTTCCACGTTCCCTTGCCCGCCCGCTGTTCGTCCTGTAGGTGACAGTCGGCCAGCAGGAGGCAGTGGTGATGAGGTGTAGAGGGAGAAGTGGAGGGATAGGGTGCACTGTGGGGGTGGATGGGTGAGGAGGGAGAGCAAGTGTGCTGGCTGGCTGCAGGTAGGCAGTTGAACTCAGGGTGACTCTGGGAAATGTAGTCTGAGTCTTGGTTGCAGAGTGGATGGAGCCAGAAGTGGAGGCAGAGGCTAGAGTGAAGTCAAGGCCAGTCCGAATGTTTTGACCCAGGTTGGATTCCAGCCTCAGGCAACTGTCTGTGTGGAGTTTGCATATTCTCCAAGTGTCTGCGTCGGTTTCCTCTGGGTGCTCTGGTTTCCTCCCACAATCTAAAGACGTGCAGGTTAGGTGAATTGGCTGTGCTAAGTTGCCCATAGCGATCAGGCATGTGTAGATTAGGTTCATTAGTCAGGGCAAAAGTAGAGTAATGGGAAAGGGGATTTGGTCTTGGGTGGGTTACTCTTCCAAGGATCAGTGTGGACTTGTTGGGTCAAACGGCCTGTTTCTCACAGTAGGGATTCTATGACAGTCCATTCCAGATTCCCACCAACCCTGAGTGAAAACTGTCTTCCCCAAATCTGATTTGCAGTGTCCATGATGAGATCTTTCAAACCATTCATTTTATCTAGTGTCATTTAGCTTTTGAGCTCCTTGTTCCATAAATGTTTTATTCTTTTTGATAAAATATGAGTTCCCTGACAGGGGCAGTTATCTTTTGTCCAATCAGGGAATCCTGGCTGACAGAGAAAAAGGGGGGGATGGGGTTGACGTCCCCTGGACAGACAGGAGCACGTTTGGAATGAGGAACGGTTGGTGACGTAATGTTAGTGGGAGCTGGCGCTCCAGTCTGAGCCGAAGCTGTGACCGGACTGGACGTCAAGTGAAGAAGTGAAAGTAGTAATGGCTGACACGAGGACAATGTCTAGTGGTGATACTGTTGATGCACAATCCAGTACAGTCTATGAAGGAAGCCAAAAACAACTGGCTGGTGATACTCTTGCAGTGGATGCGATACCTGACCAGTGTATAAAATATAACATGAACTACAAGCACATTGGCATGTGTATTATCTTCAACAATAAGAATTTTCATCCAGTGACAGGCATGAATAAACGTAATGGTATGGATGAAGATGTGGCTAAACTGAACAAGACATTCAAAAATCTGGGCTACGATATTATGGTTTATAATGATAAAACATGCAATGAAATGTTTGAAATATTGCACAGAGCTGCCGAGAGAGATCACAGCCAAATGGCTTCATTTGTTTGTATTTTCCTTAGTCATGGAGATGAAGGGTTACTGTATGGAACAGATGGTGCTGAAGAAATTAAAAAATTCACCAGTATCTTTCGAGGAGATCAATGCAGATCTTTGGGTGGCAAACCAAAACTGTTCTTTATATAGGCTTGTTGAGGAAATGAATTTGATGGAGGTGTTGAGACTGACAGTGTTGTCGATGAAAAGAGTACTTCCCTGAAAAAAATACCTCGAGAGGCTGACTTCCTGTATACTTATTCTACAGCACCTGGCTATTACTCTTGGCGAAATACAGGCAATGATTCATGGTTTACTCAGTCGTTATGCCATGTACTTGATAGGCAAGGCAAGGAACTGGAGATCATGCAGATACTCACTAGAGTCAACCATAAAGTGGCACTTGAATTTGAGTCCAGCACAAGTACAGAGGCTTACAATGAGAAAAAGCAAATCCCTTGCATTATTTCAATGCTAACAAAGGAACTTTACTTTAGTTTGTTAAGACTCCTTTGGAAATGTGAAATTAAACAGTTTCTTCGATTTATTCCAGAATTAACTGCAACCTACAGCTTCCAATACTTTACTTGCCTGAAGAGCAATAAATACTTGAATCAACATAATCATAGAATTTTTGCTGGTTATTTTGACGGCATGAATACATTTCTAAAGTCTGTTCAGTTGAATTGTTGAATACAATATCTTCACAATGTTAAATTTTGAAAAGTGACAGTTGGTTTTTGAATTTCACTGTTAAAAGCAATTTAGCAAGTTTTAATGACTGAGCTTCTTTTGATAAATAAAACATCAAAGAACTGGTGATGTGGAGAAATTCAGCAAATTAGTGGACATTCTTCCCACAAACGCTGCCAGACCTAGAGTGTCTCCAGCAATTTGTTTTTATTTTGTTTGACATTATCGTGTTTGAAGATCTTGCATTGTTTTGTATGTATGAAAATCTGTGTTCAAATAGAATTAATTTTTTTCATAATTACAAAGTAATCCAGTGAGTGATTAAATGTAGATGCTGAAAAACAATTAGCTTTATTGTCTTTTAAATATGTTAACATGTCTCACCAGCATATTAAAATGTCGAATGCTGTACATTAATTCAGTCTTGTCAGCAGTAGCTTAGCTGTATAAACTTGAGTACCTAAAACAGGATGATATTTTGGTGTGCTACTGAAGGGCTGCTGCATTATCAGGTTCAGATGCAATTTTAAAGAGGCCAGATCTTGTTCCATGGTTGTATTGCCATTTTTGAACTTGAGGTTTAATCAAATGACTCTGCAGAGTGTAATTAGACAATTCACATAATGGGTAAGACTGAATTCTTAATTAGGAAACAGATTTTAAGGGTTATATTTTAAATATTTTCCTTTGTCACTATCTTAATTCTCCCTGTATTCTTAATTAAGAGACAAGCATAACGTTAAACTCTGATTACCGAGGATTCTTGACTTCTGTGGGTTTTTTTTATTGTGGTTGTAAGATGATCTGTGCATTTTTTTCTTCTGTATTTTCTGGAGAGGATGGGTGAGCTTGACCATTGCTGCCTTATCAATAATTGTTATGAACTTGCATCTTGAATACAAACTCCTTGAGTTGGGATGGCAAATTTGTACAGGGCTGCATTGTTCTGCTAAAAAAAATGCATACTTTGATTTATACTAAGTTGGAAATATCTAGACCCTAATTCTGTATAATGTTCAGCTGATGATAATGTAAATTTTAATTTTTAATGTTAATACCAGGACTCTTATTTGATATCTACACCTTTCTGAAATTTATATGGATGCTGAATATTACTAAGAATGGTGTCCTTTTCTGGTTCAGGTACATTACATGACTGAAATAAACAAACTGATACAAAAAAAAAGGGAGTGTGATCACACAGCATTGACCTTTGATGTGAAGGGCCACTGCTTGTCACTGGCCACTTGGGTGTTTGCTTATCTGGAGAGTTGGATCAGTGTATGACTGTGTGTGTGTGTGTGTGTGTGTGTGCACGTGCAAGGACTCTCCTCCTTGAAGGGGACTGTCCCTGTTGCTGCTTGGGGCCTGCCTCACTGCTGCTGCCTTGGACTTGCCTTGGGGCCCCTCCCCAGGATCTCTACCACTGCTGCTGCTGTAACTAGAGGCCCACCTCCGCTGCTGCTGCCTGGGACTCAATTTTGGGGCTGCCTGGGGCTTGCCTTGGGGACCCTCCCCAACAGGTCTGCCCCCCCCGCCCCCAAATGCTGCAACCAAGGGCCTGCCTTGGACTTGCCAGAGGCCTGCCTCCACTGCTGCTGTTGCCTAAGGCCTGCTTCCACCACCGCTGCCTCGGACATGCCTTGGGCCCCTCCCTACAACCTCCACCACTACTACTGCTGGAGGCCCACCTCCACTACTGCTGCCTCGGACTCAATTTCAGGGCTCCCTGGGACTTGCCTTGGGGACCTGCCCCAACAGGTGTGCCCCCACCACTGCGACCAAGGGCCTATGTGGGACTCGCCCGAGGCCTGCTTCTATCACTGCTGTTGCCTGAGGCCAGTCTCCACCGTCACTGCCTGGAGCCTAACATTTAGCAGCAGAGTATGGCGAGCCCGAAGGTCGCGGGCCCCAGCCGCACCTATGCCGTGGTAGCCGCTGCCTTAGGGTCGGCTGTCCCAACCCTGGCTGCAACGTCAGGCACCTAACCAAACGCCTGGGGGTAAAGGCCTATCCCCACCCTAATATGACCATCAAGGCCTGCAGCAAGGCCATGGCGAGTGTGGTCGACCCACTGGCCATCGTCGCTGAGGCCTGGATGTACGGGAAGGCCGTTTTTTTCCTTAAGACCGAGCAGGCGGTCCACCTGGCCGTGGAGAGGGGGCTCACTGTGGGCGGGACACATTTTCCCGTCGACCCTTCAGAGGTCACAGCCCAGAGGGTCATGATCTCCAATGTCCCACACTTCATTTCAAGCGAGCTCCTTCTTCCCCACCTCACCACCTTGGGGGAGATCCGGTCAGGGATCCAACTGCTCCTGCTCGGTCTGAAGGACCCCGCCCTCCGACCCATATACTCCTTCCGACACCAGGTGTTTATTTGCCTGGCCCGGGAGGAGGTCACGGAGGGATCCTTCACCCTCCTCCACGAGGGCGCGGCCTATCGTGCCTTCTGGATGGTGGATGGCGTGCGGTGCCACCTGTGCCGCGAGGTGGGGCACATTAGGAAAAACTGCCCCACCCAGAAGGCTGCCCAGCACACGCCAATGGCTGATGGTGGTGCCGCCGCACCCACTCCCCCTCTCCCGAAGTCAACACCACAGGCCCTGGAGGCTAAGCCAGAGGCTTCCAATGCTCCAGCCTCCGGCAGGGAGGGGGTTGAGCATCCGGCCGGCCAGAAGGCGCTCAAAAAGACGCATCGCATCAAGCCCTCCCTCGTGGAGACCACCCAAACCCCTTCCCCGACACCGAGCCCACGACCTGCCCCGCCCCTGCCTACGCCGACGATGTGCTCCTCACTTTCACTGACCTGGGGAGGATGCGCGAGTGCCTGGCCGTATACTCGGCAGCATCTTCTGCCAGGATCAACTGGGCCAAATGTTCCGGACTACTGGTCGGTCCATGGCAGGTGTACTCTCTGCCGGAGGAGTTATGGGGGTTGAGCTGGAGTACCATCCATCTCCTCTACCTGGGGGTCTACCTCAGCCCAGCTGAAGAATCCTGGCTGGCCAACTGGCAGGAGCTGGAGGCCAAAGTCTTGGCTCGCCTAGGCCGCTGGACAGGACTGCTCCGAGTGCTATCTTACAGGAGTCGAGTGCTGGTCATAAACCAGCTGGTGGCCGCCATGCTGTGGTACCGGCTGGTCACTTTGGTCGCTCCTCCTGGCTTTGTCGCTGACATCCAGAGAATGTTGGTCGACTTCTTCTGGGACAAAAAGATGCACTGGGTCGCTGCGCAGGTTCAGAGTCTCCCTATTGAGGAGGGCAGTCAGTCGCTGGTGTGTGTCCACACCCAGGTCGTGACGTTCCGCCTTCAGACCTTGCAGCGATACCTTTACGTCGAGTCTCCTCCTAGGTGGTGCGCCCTGGCGACGTATTTTTCCTGCCAGGTGCGCAACCTCAACTACGACACGCAGCTCTTGTTCGTCGACCGTAACGGTTTGGAGGTTGCCCTCAAGACGCTGCCTGTCTTTTACCAGGACTTGATCACTGTCTGGAACATGGTCGAATCGCGTCGCGCCTACCCTCCGGCTGGAGTAGCGGCTGTCGTCAGGGAGCCGTTGCTCAGGAATCTGCACCTCCATACTCTCGGGTTCGAGTGGCTGTTGGAGGGGATGGCCGTGACATCGAGGGTGACCAGGGTCGGGGACGTGCTGGGTGCCAGGGGCCTGAGCTGGACACTGCCGCAGGACATAGCGAGCAGGGCAGCAGTAGATATCTGGTACGTGGCCACCGCCATCCGACGGCTTAAAACGGCGGTGCTCAGACCCGACGTAGTGCACCGGTTGGAGGACGCTCAGGTGTGCGGTGGGATCCTGTCCGCGCTCACCCCAGCCTGGACGCAATTTCACATTGGCCCCAAGGTCCCGTACTTCCTGCGGGAGCCTGTGCCCCACAATCTCAGCCGCCTCCGCAATTTTCATTTTATTCCTTTTTCAGGGGGTAAAAAGGAGGGCCCTATATAGACTGCTGCTGCACACCGTCCACCTCTTTTCCCTCATCCACCGTCCGGACACACCTTGGCGTGCCCATTTGCCACCAGGTGGTGGGGATCCCCAGCGGAGGGCTCTCTACGCGGGAGTCCTCCCCCTTTCCCTCTGGGATCTGGGGTGGAGGGTGCTGCACGCAGCAGTCCCCTGCAATCACAGATTGAGGTGGTTCACGGACTCCCAGCCCAACTGCTTGTTCTGTGGCGCTGTGGAGTCCCTGGACCATGTATATATTGGGTGTGGGCGTTTGCACTCCCTTTTTTGATTTTTTAAAAAAACCTCCTCCTCTGCTTTTGGTTGCACTTCAGTTCCACGCTCCTGATCTTCGGGCACCCAGTACGGAGGAGTGAGGGCAGGTCCGAAGACCTCCTCGTGGGTCTGCTCCTGGGCCTGGCCAAACTGGCCATCAACAGGTCCAGGCAGCGGGCCATGGAGGGGGTCGTTAGGGTCGACTGCCTGCCCCTCTTCCGGGGTTACGTTAGAGCCCGGGTGTCCTTGGAGAAGGAGCACGTGGTGTCCACCAACACCCTGGAGTTGTTCAGGGAGAGGTGGGCGCCACAGGGAGTGGAGTGTATTATTTCCCCGTCCAACTCTATTTTGATTTAGTCCCTACCCTCCCCTTCACTGTTTTGATCACACAGCATTGCCCTCTGATGTGAAGGGCAGTGCTTGTCACTGGCCACTCGGGTGTTTTCCTATCTTCCTGGTGGTGGAAATTGAATAAAGATGCGTGCACCTTGTGTCTTTCACTGTGTCTCACACCTGTACACACACACACCATGGGTGCTGGGAAAAATATAAGCACTACTGCAATTAGGTGGCAGTGTGGGGTTAAATTTATAATTATAGTAAAAAGGGGGAGTGTGATCTTACAGCATTGCCCTTTGATGTGAAGGGCACTGCATGTCACTGTCCGTGGGGTGGTGTCCTATCTTCCTGGTGGTGGAAATTGAACAAAGATTCGTGCACTTTATGTCTCTCACTGTGTCTCACACCTGCACACACACAACATGGGTGCTGGGGAAAAAATAAGCACTACCGCAGTTAGGCGGGAGTGTGGGGGTTATATAAAAAAAAGTGAAAAAAAAGAAAAAAGGGGAGTGTCCGAAGGACTGGTACTCTGGGACCTGACTCTGAATTACAACTTGCCAACCAACCCCTTCCTTCTGCCACCTTCAATCTCCCCATGCTTACTCTTGTTTCCACTTCGATCCAGCTTGTGCTGCCTTTGGGAGAGGTTGGCCTTCCCTCCATTACCCAGGAATATGGTCATCATCCCAGAGCAATCACACTTTTAACTTGAGGGTCATCACAGCAGGTGCAGGGGGAGAGAAGGTGGCACCTTCATGGTGGTCATACCTGTCATTAATCCACCGCAACCTCTCTTGGGACTGCAAGAGTTCAACCTCCCTCCCTCAGACACCTCCCCTCCCTGGAAGGTAATATTGCTGCACCAAGTTTTGGGTTAATTAACCACTGAAAAATGACTATGGGGAGCCAGCAGTGGCTGGGCAGGCAGCCACGACTGCTCTGACCCTGGATTCAGAAAATCTCGGAATTGAGCAACACATTCAGGAGCACAGTGCCCACTGCCTCTGAAATCCCTCACTTACTGAGAATACACTCTCAGTATTCACCTTTTTCAGCTGTCATCTCAATTTACTATAAATTCTGTGTCCAATGATCCTGCCCTCCAGCTTCCTGATGAAGGAGCAATGCTCCGAAGGCTTCTACTTCCAAATAAATCTGTTTGACTCAAACCTGGTATTGTGTGATTTTTAACTTTGGCCATCTGAATGAACTGCCTCTAAGACTGAATCAGCTGAGCTGTTTTTTATTCATGATTTGAGAAGATAAAAGCCTCATCTTTAATCCCCAGCACAAAGCCCATTCTCAATCCATCGCTCGGAGACACAGACCTCAGAGAGACACCTACAGGCAGCACAGAGTAACACACGCGCACTGAGAGAGACACCTGCAGGTTGCACTGAGTAACACACTCACACTGTGAGACAGGCAGCATTGAGTAACATGATCACACTCCATGATGCCAGCAGGTGTCTCTCTGATTAACATACCCACCCTCAAAGGGACAACGACAGGCAGCATGAAGTTAAACACACACTCAGAGAGACACAGCCAGCAATGTCTGTGAATATCCAAGATTGTTTCAGCGGCTACCCAACATGCAGCAGAGATTGCACAGTGCGATCCCATCAGCTGGGCCTGGACCAACAGAGTGAAGACGGAATGAGTCAGATGTACTTATTGAGTCCTAACAGTTTTCAGTTTCTGTTCTTTTTGGAAACTTGTAACCGGCATAAATTCCTGGTCAAAGGAATCATTTGAAAATGAGTAATGATTGATGATTGTAATTGATTGACAGGCCAACGAACCAATCTTGACAATGACCTGCTGAAATGCAGCCAATCATCTGAGGGGTGAGGAGGTGGTCTATTTCCAAAGCACACAGAGACAGAGACTGAATCTTCATCTTTAATCCCTTTTCCACATTCACAATGACAGAAAAAAACTGCAATTAACAGCCCAGACAGAGGAAGCTGCTCAAATTCACGGCCACAATGGAGCTTGAGGCAATAACTTGTGGAAATTTGCTCAATAACACGATAATCCTGTCCCTTAAATAGTGACAAAACCTTAAACTGGAACTGACAGCTAAGCAGGAAGAAGATCTGGTTTACTGAAGCAGAGAATTCTGAGGTTACATTGTTTTGTACAGCTGACAGTCTTCAGCAACTTCAAGAGATTTTATTTGGCATCACAAGTCAACACTGACCCTCATCAAACACTCCCAGGCCAAGGACAGCATGAGGTTTGACATAGCATAAAGCTCTCTTGACACTGTCACATTGACCTGCTTTAACCTCCAAACCTAAGAAGGTTCTCTGAGCCGTCCTGAGAAAGAAAAGAGTTGAAATTCAATGCTGACAATGACCTTTGTCCTGCCAGCTCAGCTCTGTTCTATTTAAAGTTGTGTCTCCTCTGTGGACTGTCTCACACCCTCTACACACATTCTGATCTCCTGATGCTCTTGCTGAGGGGAGAGGAGAGGGTCACGTGGGTGAGGGCACAGGAGAAATGAGCGTTGGACTCCCAGTCAGACCCAGAGAGGGTCAGCAGGCTGCTGACACTGTAGGTGCTGTCTGAAGCTCGCAGGTAGTTACTGGTCTGAACCCCGTCCGAAATGACTGTACCGTCCTTCTTCCACTGCACCTCCAGCTCATCGGGATAGAAGTGATTGGCAAGGCACACCAGGGTGGCAGTGCCCTTGGCATTGACCTGCTCCGGGGAGGGGGGCAGCAGGATCAGCTTGGGCTGAGAGTTCTCACGGCCTGAAAGACAAGAGAAACAATTTTAATCATTGCCACTCGAAGGGAATTCAACCCTCACAGTATTCACTGGGAAAACAATCTTTTACAACATTTTTAGTCAAGACAGAATAAACCCAACAAAAGAACAGATATTGTTCACATTGCTTCCTGGGATGTGAGTGTCACGGGCAGGGCCAACATTTATTACCCATCCCTACCTGCCCCTGAGAAGGTGATGGTGAAGCAGCAGATAGAGAAGGGACAGTCTTGGACCATTGTTTATGGAATGAAAGTGGGCAGCTGGAAGGGCTATCAATGGGGGAGCGTTTTAGTGACAGTGATAAGAACTGAGTGAGATTGAGAGTAGGGATGGAAATGGAGAACTGTGCAGTGTGTAAAAGTTTTCATTACTAAACCGTGTGGTGTTTTGGTAGAAGTGGACTGGAAGCAGTGACATGATCGGAAATCAGTGTCAAGGCAGTGGGAGCCCACGCAGGACGAGACAGAGATCGTTCAGAATCTGTTCCCACAATGTGTAAGGGTCAGACTCCCAGATCTAGACCAAATGAACAAGAGGACTGGGGGTTACGTACTGACATGCTTTGGGAACTAATTGGCAGACAGGACAGAAAGAATGAGTTTTTCTTTCTGAATGACAGGTTATTACAACTTAGGGCACCACAGGGGTCAGTCCTTAGTATTCAGTTATTCATAAAATATAATAGAGTCATAGAATCAGAGGGACCCTAAAGGCCCATCAGCCCATTGTGTCCATACTGGTCAAAGTACAACACCCAATAATTGTCATCCATTTTTCCAGCATGAGGGAATTGGAGGCAGTATGTGTTTAAGAAGGAATTAGATACAGTTCTTAGGATTAAAGGGATCAAAGAATGTGGGGAGAAAGTAGGAACAGGGGACCGTGTTGGATGATCAGCCATGATCATATTGAATGGTGCAGCAGGCAGGGAGGGGCCGAATGGCCTACCTCTGCTGAAATTTTTGATGTTTCTATCTGTTTCTCATATAATGAAGGAATCTCTCTCGTCAATTTGAAGCTGGAAGTCACATGTGTGTGGAGGTGGAAGATGTGGCCATGGTGATTAATGAATGCGGGTCAGTAAGGTGGTTAAGAAGACACATGGGAGAAACTGTTTTTCTTTTTCCCTTGATGGAATGAGGGCACTGCTGGATCCGCAGCATTTTTTGCCGATCCCTAATCGCCCAGAGGACAGTTTAGAGTCAACCACATTACTGTGGGTCTGGAGTCTCATGGGAAGGATGGCAGTTTCCTTCCCGAAAGGACATCAGTGAATCAATGTCTTTTTCCTGACAATCAACGATGGTTTCATGGTCATCATTAGACTCTTAATTCCAGATTTTTTTTGATTGAATTTGAATACCACCATCTGCTGGATTCTAACCCTGGTCCCCAGAACATTATCTGGATCTCTGGATTAACAGCTCAGCAATAACACCATTAGACCATCGCCTCGCTTATCTCATTATTGGTTGACAGTGAAAGCAAGGGGTTTGTTTATTCTGGAACTGTATAAAACCCCAGTTAGAGCACAGTGAGAGAACAGTGTACGGTTCTGGTCACCACATTACAGGAAGGATTTGATCCATGAGAGACCAAGACAGAGGAGAATTTTGTCTGGAATGGCAAATTTTAGCTTTGAGGAATGATTGGATTGGCTGGGAGTGTCTTCGTTGGAACACAGGAGGCTGAGGGGAGATTTGATCGAGGTGTGTAAAATGATGAGGGGCCTGGATAGAGTGGGTAGGAAGGACTGATTTCCACCAGCAGAGAGGGCAATAACCATGGGGAGAGAATGAAATGAATTGGGGGCAGGGTTAGAGGGGAGTTGAGGGTAATTGTTTTCACCCAGTGGCTGGTGGGATCTGGGACGCACTGTCTGAAAGGATGGGAGAGGCAGAAACATTTAAAAAAACACTTGGATATTCACTTGAAACATCGAAACCTCCAGAGCTATGGAGCAAGAGCTGAAAAGTGGGATGGAGCTCGATATCTCTTTAACAAACCTCCGATCATCCACAGATCAGGAAAACTTGATCCGATAACATTGGAGCAGATTCGGATCCACACATTTCAGGAAAGAGTCACATTGAGGTGTCTGTGTAGAAGGTTCTAGATTATATTTCAAACCTTGCTGCACACCACTGTTCTGAGGGTCAAGGGTGAGGCTGCAATGAGTCTCCGTATTCCAGGGTCAGGCAGGGTCACTGCTCCTAATGACCCCATGACCCCTGGAAGGTGAGTGTGCGCAGACGATGGGTGAGCGTCTGGATCAGGAGACTCCAGCGTTAAAGAAAGACTTGCATTTGTGTAGCTCCTGTTCCCAACTCAGAATGACCCAATGGATCTTTCCAGCAGACTGTGCACTGCGAGATCCCAAACGCCGTGGGATAATTAGCAGAGAAATACATTTCTAGTGATTTTGACTGGGGGATAAATATTGACCATGAACACCAGGGGGAACTGCCTGCTCTTCATCCAATAGTGCCATGGAATGGCATCTTTCACAACTGAAAAACTCTCAGTTCATCCAAAAAAGAATAGTTCCTTGTAGATAATGTAGCAGGTCGCTCGGGGAGTGACAACGTCATTTGGTTTGCTTTCCTTTATTGGGCAGTGCATTGAGTATTGGAGTTGGGAGCTGTTGCGGCTGTACAGGATTTTGGTTAGGGCACTTTTGGAATACTGTGTGCAATTCTCGTCTCCCTGCTGTAGAAAAAATGTTGTGAGCCTTAAAATGATTCAGAAAAGATTTACAAGGATGTTGCCAAGGTAGGAGGGTTAGCGCGAAAGGGAGAGGCTGAATAGGCTGAGGCTGTTTTCCCTGGATCATTGCAGGTTGATGGGTGACCGTATAGAGGTTTATAAAATCATGTAGGGGATGGATAGGGTGAATGGAGAAGATCTTTTCTCCAGAATGGGGGAGTCGAGAACTGGAGGGCATAGGCTGTAGGTGACAGGGGAAAGATTTAAAAGGTACCGAAGGGACAACGTTTTCATTCAGAGGGTATTAAATGTATGGAATGAGCTGCCAGAGGAGGTGGTGAAGGCTGGTACAATTACAAATATTAAAAGGTATGGGTATATAAATAGGAAGAGTTGAGAGGGATATGGGCCAAATGATGGCAAATGGGACGAGATTAATTTCGGATATCTGGTTGGCATGGACGAGTTAGACCAAAGGGTCTGTTTCTGTGCTGTCCATCTCTCTGACTCTAATTATATTTCAATCCATTCCTTAATACTTCAGGATCTCCCAAAGACATTTACAGACAGTTTTGTTTGACAAGCAGTCACAGTTGCAATGTCAGTAACGTGGCAGCCAGTTTCTACACAGCAAGATCCCACGAGAAGCAATGAGATCAAAGAGCAATAATGATGTTGGCTCAACGATAAATATTGTCCTGATTAGTGAGCTGAAGGTGAAGATATCCCTGTGGATAAGTGACCATAATATGATAGAATTCCCCCTGTAGTTTGAGAGGGAGAAGCTGCAATCAGATGGAACAGGATTTCAATTGAGTAAAGGGAACGACAAAGACATGAGGAAGGAGCTGGCCAGAGTTGATTGGAAGGGGAGCCGAGCAGGTAAGATGGTGGGGCAGCAAATAGCAGCGTTTCTGGGTGTAATTCAGGAAGCAGAGCAGGAATTCATCCCAAAAAAAGAAGGAACATACTAAGGTGAGGATAAGGCAACCATGGCTGATGAGGGAGGTCAAGGACAGCATAAAAGCAACAGAAAAAGAATCCAATGTGATGGAGAATAGTGGGAAACCAGAGGATTAGGAAGTTTTTAAAAACTTGAGAGGATAACAATAAAAGCACTAAGGGGGAAAAAGGTGAAATGTGAGGGTATGCTCGCCAGCAATATAAAAGAAGATTGCAAGAGTTTTATCAGATATATAAAAAGGAAGAGGGAGGCAAAAATAGACATTGGTCACTGGGAAATCAGGCTGAAAAAAGAATAATAAGAAATGAAGAAATAGTCGAGGAATTGAATAGATACTTTGCATCAGTCTGCACCATGAAAAACACCAGCAGCATACCAGTACTCCAAGACTGGCAATAGACAATAGACAATAGGTGCAGGAGTAGGCCATTCTGCCCTTTGAGCCTGCACCACCATTCAATATGATCATGGCTGATCATCCTCAATCAGTGTCCTGTTCCTGCCTTATCTCCATAACCGTTGATTCCACTATCCTTGAGAGCTCTATCCAACTCTTTCTTAAATGAATCCAGAGACTGGGCCTCCACTGCCCTCTGAGGCAGAGCATTCCACACAGCCACCACTCTCTGGGTGAAGACGTTTCTCCTCATCTCTGTCCTATATGGTCTACCCTGTATTTTTAAGCTGTGTCCTCTGGATTGGCACTCACCCATCAGCGGAAACATGTTTCCTGCCTCCAGAGTGTCCAATCCTTTAATAATGTTGTATGTCTCAATCAGATCCCCTCTCAGTCTTCTAAACTCAAGGGTATACAAAACCAGTCGCTCCAGTCTTTCAGCGTAAGGTCGTCCTGCCATTCAAGGAATTGACCTCGTGAACCTACGCTGCACTCCCTCAATAGCCAGAATGTCTTTCCTCAAATTTGGTGACCAGAATTGCACACAGTACTCGAGGTGTGGTCTCACCAGGGCCCTGTACAGCTGCAGAAGAACCTCTTTGCTTCTATACTCAGTCCGTCTTGTTATGAAGACCAGCATTCTATTAGCCTTCTTCACTACCTGCTGTACCTGCATGCTTACCTTCATTGACTGGTGTACAAGAACACCCAGATTTCTTTGTACTGCCCCTTTACCTAAATTGATTCCAGTTAGGTAGTAATCTGCCTTCCTATTCTTACCACAAAAGTGGATAACCATACATTTATTCACAGTAAACTGCATCTGCCATGCATCTGACCACTCACCTAACCTGCCCAGGTCACCCTGTAATTTCCTAACATCCTCCTCACATTTCACCCTGCCACCCAGCTTAGTATCATCAGCAAATTTGCTAATGTTATTACTAATACCATCTTCTATATCATTAACATATATTGTAAAAAGCTGCGGTCCCAGCACTGATCCCTGCGGTACCCCACTGGTAACTGCCTGCCATTCCGAAATGGAGCCGTTTATCACTACTCTTTGTTTCCTATCAGCCAACCAAACTTCAATCTAGTTAGTACTTTGCCCCCAATACCATGTGCCCTAATTTTGCTCACTAACCTCCTATGTGGGAATTTTTCAAAAGCTTTCTGAAAGTCCAGGTACACTACATCTACTGGATCTCCCTCATCTATCTTCAGAGTTACATCCTCAAAAAATTCCAGAAGATTAGTCAAGCATGATTTCCCCTTATTAAATCCATGCTGACTCTGACCTATCCTGTTGCTACTATCCAGATGTGTCGTAATTTCATCCTTTATAATAGACTCCAGCATCTTTCCCACCACTGAGGTCAGACTAACTGGTCTATAATTTCCTGCTTTGTCTCTCCCACCTTTCTTAAAAAATGATACAACATGAGCTACCCTCCAATCTGCAGGAACTGATCCCGAATCTATCGAACTCTGGAAAATAATCACCAGCGCATCCACGATTTATCGAGCCACCTCCTTCAGTACCCTGGGATGTAGACCATCAGGCCCCCGGGGACTTATCATCCTTCAGACCTAACGGGCGGCACGGTGGCTAGCACACCAAGTGGTTAGCATTGCTGCTTCACAGTGCCAGGGACCCAGGTTCAATTCCTGCCTCGGGCAACTGTCTGTATGGAGTTTGCACGTTCTCCCCATGTCTGCGTGGGTTTCCTCTGGGTGCTCCGGTTTCCTCCCGCAGTCTAAAGATGTGCAGGTTAGGTGAATTGGCCATGCTAAATTGCCCGTAGTCTTAGGTGTAGGGGAATGGGTCTGGGTGGGTTGCTCTTCAAAGTGTCAGTGTGGGCTTTGTGGGCCGAAGGGCCTGTTTCCACACTGTAGGGAAGCTAATCTAATCTAACAGTCTCTCCAACACCAATTCCTGGCAAATATAAATTCCCTTAAGTGCAGGTCCTTCAGCCACTGTTACCTCAGGGAGATTGCTTGTGTCTTTCCCAGTGAACACAGATCTGAAGTAACAATTCAATTCTTCTGCCATTTCTTTGTTCCCTGTAATATATTCCCCTGTTTCTGTCTTCAAGGACCCAATTTTAGTCAGGGGGAAGAGGGGAGTGTAGTGGCCATCACTAAGGAGGAGGTACTGGGGAAGCTGAAAGGTCTGAATGTGGATAACTCACCCAGACTGGATGAACTACACCAGTGTGTTCTGAAGGAGATTGCTGAGGAGATTGTGGAGGCATTGGTGATGATCTTCCAGGAATCAATGGAGTCAGGGTGTGGAGGTGGAGTGGGGAGGGATTTGGTGGGGGCAAGGCACAGGAAAATGGCTCACATAACACACCTGTTTAAGAAAGGAGGGAGGTAGAAGGTGGGACATTATAGGCCAGTTACCCTGGACTCAGTTGTTGGTAAGGATTTAGACTTCAATTTAAGAATGAAATTGCAGAAGACCTGGATGTGCAATGGTAAAATAAGGCTGAGTCAACACGGTTTCATCAAGGAGACGTCATGCCTGGCAAAACTGTTAGAATTCTTTGAGGAGGCAATGAGGTAGTCAGACAAAGGAGAGTCCGAAGAAGTAATCTATTTGGATTTTTCAGAAGGCATTTGGCATAAGATAAGCGCCCATAGTGTGAGGGGCAATGTACTGGCATGGACTGCGGACTGGCAGTTTGGCGTAAAGCAGAGCGTGAGGAAAAATGGCAGCTGGTGACTGGTAGAGTTCTGCAGGCATCAATATTAGGACCATAACTATTCACGTTGTACATGAACAATCTGGATGTAGGAAGTGAATACATTGTTGCTAAGTTTGCAGGTGACATGAGATAGGTGGAGGGACAGGTAGTGTTGAGGAAGTGGGAAGGCTGTAAAAGGTCATGGATAGGCTCAGAGAGTGAGAAAAGTGGAAGATAGAATACAATGTGTTACAATGTGAGATTATGCACTTTGGGAGGAAGAAGAAATGCAAAGACTGTTTTCTAAATGAGGAAAGCCTTTGGAAATCTAAAGCACAAACCTCATTCAGGTTTCTCTTCAGGTGAACTGGCAGGTCCAGTTTGTGCTTGGGAAGGCAAATGAAATGATAGCATTCATTTCAATATGGCCAGAATACAAGGGCAGAGATGTTCTGCTGAGGCTGTGTAAGGCTCTGGTCAGACTGCATTTGGAATATTGTGAGCAGATTTGGGACCCATATTCTAAGAAACGGTGTGCTGGCATTGGAGGGGTTTACATGAATGATCCTGGGGATGAAGGGCTTGTCATTTGAGCTACCGTTGAAGACACTGGGTCTGCACTCGATGGAGTTTAGAAGGATGAGGAGGGATCTTATTGATATTTACAGATTACTGATCGGCCTGAACAGAATGGATACAGAGAAGATATTTCCAAAAACAGGAGAGACTCGGTAACCAAGGCACAGCCTCAGAATGAAGGGCCAACACTTTGGAGATGAGGAGGAATTTCTTCAGCCAGAGGGTGGGGAATCTCTGGAACTCATTGCTACAGAGTGCAGTGGAGGCCAAGTCACTGAGTGTATTTAAGACAGAGATAGATAGGTTCGTGATAGTTAAGATAGTTCGTGATCAAACATTCCTGCGGAGTAGGCAGGAGAATGAGGGTGAGGGACATATCTGCCAACAGCAAATGGCAGAGCTGAATGGCTGATTTCTGCTCCTATTTCTTAAAGACTTCTGGAGAGTTTCCCCAAAACCCTGGAACACTGAACCCATTGGACTGTGAGCCCTGCTGAAGCTGTTTGTCATTAGAACTTTGTGAAGAGATTAGCAAAGAGTGGAGAGAATGTGCACCAATATGGGAATTTCAGGATACTTCCCATCTCCTGGAATGCCATGAGTGTAGGAAGTGTGGTCAGTGACAGCAGTTGGAGCTCCAGGTTTCGGAGCTTGAGCAGCAGCTGGTGTCAGTGTGGAGAGTCCGTGAGGCTGAGAGCTCCATGGAGAGCACGTTTCTAGATGTGGTCACTCTGCACCTTCAGAGTATGCAGGGAGAGAGGGAATGGGGGAGAAGCAGACATCCAAAAAGACCAGGCAGCTAGTACAGGAATCCCCTGAGTGCATCCCACTGTCCAACCAGCATTCAGTTCAGAATCCTGATGAGAATGATGGTTCATCTGGGGAGTGCAGCCAGAGCCAAGTCCATGGCACCATGGGTGGCTCAGCTGTACAGGGTGGGGCACAAAGAAGACTGGAAGAGCGATCGTGAGAGGAGATTCGAGAGTGAGAGCAATCGATCGGTATTTCTGCAGCTGCAGATGGGAATCCAGGATGGTGTGTTGTCTCCCTGGTGCCACGGTCAAGGAAGTCACTGAACGTCTGTAGAGCACCCTGAGGGGAGGGGGGAACAGTCAGCAGTCATGGTCCTCATCAGTCCTCAGTGACAGGGGGAGAAAAGGGATGTGGTCCTGCAGTCAGAATTTAGAGAGCTTGTGAAGGAATTAGGAGCAGGAACTAAAAAGTAGGAATCACCGGATTACTCCCAGTACCCCATGCAAGTGAGAAGAGGAACAGGACGTAGAATAAGAGTCCAGGAGGGAGGGCTTTAGATCCTTGTGACATTGGGACTGGCCCTGGGGGAGATGGGACCTGGACAGGCCAGACAGCATTGCTCCTGAATAGAGCTGGGACTGAGTTCCTTCAGGGAGATTTACTAGTGCTGTTGGAGAGGGTTTAGACTAACTTGGCAGGGCTGTGGGAGCCAGGAGCGAATATCAGAGAGGGCCATCAAGGACCACAGAATCCTCAGTGCAGTCAATAAGTCACCACCCAGTGGGAAGGATGTGGAGGAATACACCTGAAAGCCCAAATATTATAGAGTTATTATAATGGAGTGGGGGGCTTTAATTTCTGAATATTGACTGGGATAGTAGCAGTGTGAAGCTCAGGAAGGGGCCAGAGTTGTGAGAGTGTGCTCAGGTGAACTTTCTCCAGCTGTGTGTTTCCAGTCCAATGAGAAAGGAGGCTCTGCTAGATCTGGATCTTGGGACTGAGGAGGCCCAAGTGGATCAAGTGTCAGTGAGAGGACGTTTAGGGAAGAGTGATCATTGTATCACAAGGTTTAGGGTGATGGAGGAAATGACCCATTTCAGGGTCAAACAAACTCACTGGGGAAAATGGCAGCTTGCATGGGATATGGATATATCGGATTTAAATAAAACGTTGGAGTCACAGGTACTGGACTTATGGGGTCAAAGGTTCGTAGGAAAGTCTGAGGTGAACAGTAGAGGATGGAGACCAGGGAGAGTCAAGGTATATTTGAGACAGGGCAAACAATTCCTGAACTCTTTTGAGGACAAAAGTGGTAGAACTATTGTAAATAAGAAAAGAGCAAAAGATAACTAGAGAGAGAATAGGGCCCCATGAAGATGAACAAGGTACCTCCGAGTGGATCCAAAGGAAATGGTTAAGATCCAAAATGAATATTCTGGGTCAATATTTATCATGGAGAAAGACATGGAAGTTTGGGAACTCGGGAAGTAAATAGTAATGTCTTGACAAGAGATCACATTACAGAAGAGGATTTCTTCTAATGCATAAAGGTAGATCCATCTCCGTGACCTGAACAGGAAAATCCCAGAATATTGTGGGAAGCTAGGGAAGAGATTGCTGACTCCTTGCTGAGTTTATCATCGACAGTCACAGGTAAGGTGCTGGAGAACTGGAGAGGTTGGCTAATGTTAGCCATTATTTAAGAAAGGCTGGAAGGAAAAGCCAGGGAATTATAGATCAGTGAGCCTGATGTCAGTGCTGGGTAAGTTGTTGGAGTGGATTCTGAGGAACAGGATTTACATGCATTTGGATAGTCAATGTGGTTTTGTGCATGGGAATTGTGTCTTACTAACTTGATTGAGGTTGTTTGAAGAGGTGACAGAGAAGATTGACGAAGGCAGAACAGTAGACACTGTCTATATGGACTTCAATAAAGTGTTTGACAAGGTTCCACATGATTGACTGGTTAGTAAGGTTAGACCACATGGGATCCAGGGAGAGCGAGATATTTGGGTAAAAGATTCCTTCAAGATAAGAGACAGAGAGTGGTGGTAAAGGGTTGCTTTTCAGTCTGGAGATCTGTGAATAGCTGTGTGCTGTAAGGATCTGTGCTGGGTTCACTGCTTTTCGTCATTTAAATAAATGACTTGGATGTGAATATAGGAGTTATGGGAAGTTTGTAAATGTCACAAAAATTAGTGATCCAGTGGATAGTGAAGAAGATGATCTCAGGGTACAGTGGGACCTTGATCAGATGGGGCAATGGGCAGAGGAGTGGCAAATGGAGTTCAGTTTAGATAAATGTGAGATGTTGCATTTGGAAAGGCAAACCAGGGCAGGAGTTATACAGTTAATGGGAGGGCCCTGTAGAGTGTTTCTGAAAAAAGAGTCCTTGGGGGGCAGGGGCAGGGGCAGGGGCAGGGGCATTATTCCTTGATAGTGGAACCACAGGGAGACAGGGAGATGAAGAAGGTGTTGGGTACACTTGCTTTTATTGGTCACATAGGAGTTGGGATATCATGTTATAGCTGTACAGGAAATTGGTGAGGCCACTTTGGGAATAATGTGAACAATTCTGATCATTCTGCGATAGGAAGGATGCTGATAAACTCAAAAAGCTGCAGAAAAGATTTACAAGGATATTGCTAGGAATTGGACGATTTAAACTATCGGCAGAGGCTGAATAGACTGGTACTATTTTCCCTGCAGGATCGGAGGCTGAGGGGTGGCCTTATAAATGTTTATTAAAAAATGAGGAGCATGGACAAGGTGTATATCCAAGGTCTTTTCCTTGGGAATGGGAGGCAGAGGTTCAAGATGAGAGACAAAAGACTCAAAAGAGCCCTGAGGGGTAACTTGTCACACAGAGGGTGATGCGAGTGTGGATTAAGGTGCCAGAGCAATGTTGGAGGTGGATACAATTACAGCATTTAAAAAATGTTTGGTTGAGGACATGAATAAGAAGAATTTAGAGAGATGTGGGCTAAATGCTAGCAAATGGGATGAGGTCAGTTTAGGATATCTGGTTAGCATGTATAAGCTAGACTGAAGGGCGTGTTTCCACGCTGTATGACTCCATGACGATGAGAGGCTGGAAAAGCTGAGACTTTTTACCCTGAAGCATAGGAAGCTGAGGAGTGAATTTATAGAAGTTTATAAAATCATGAAGGTCATGGATAATGCAGGAAGGACATGAATGTTTTGTAGAGATGGCAAAAATATCCAAAGGATCGTTCCAGGGATGAGGAACATCAGTTATGAATATAGATTGGAGAATTTGGGACTGTCTTCTTTGAAGAAAGTCACAGATCATGCAATACCAAATTATAGTCCAGCACGAGCTTTTGGAGCGCCGCTGACAACCACCTGATGAAGGAGTGGTACTCCGAAAATCAGGACTTCCAAATAAATTCCCTGTTGGACTATAACCTGTGTTGTGTGATTTTTAACTTTGTCTACCCCAATCCAACACCAGCACCTCCAAGTCTTTGGAGAAGGCTGAGAGGAGAATTGTTCCAGGAATTCAAAATCAGGAGGGGCCTGGACAGAGTAAATAGGGAGAAAGTGATCGCAATTCTGAAAGGATTGAGACCGAGAGACCACAGATTGAAAGTAATTGGAAAAGTAACAAAAGTGAGATGAGGAAAAATGTTTTTGACCAGTGAGTGGTTAAGGTGTGGAATGCACTGCCTGAGAGTGTGGTGGAGGCAGCTTCAATTGAAACAATATCAAGGGAATGAGACTGTTATTTGAAAAGGAACAATGTGCAGGGTGACAGGGAGAAAGCAGGAGAATGACACTCAGTCAATTGCTCATTCGGAGAGCTGGTCCAGACAGGATGGGCAGAATGGCCTCCTTGTGCACTGTAACAATTCTGTAATTGTGTGATTGAACAGAGTTAAAGCTCAGAGGTGGGAGCTCGGGGTCTCACTGTGCTGCTGCTGCTGCTGCTGCTGAGGTCAGTGGGATCAGAGAGTGGGACAGGGAGCCAGAGCTCACATCAAACTCTGCCCGTGTCTGTCACACTGAGACTGGCAGGAGGCTACTCACTGATTTCACTCCATGCTGCAGGAATGGGACCACAGGCTGCAAATGGACAGAGCTCCTCCACACGGTGAGTAAAACTGACTGACTTATATCTTGCTGCTTAAAGGGGGCATGGAACTGAAGAAATACAGCTGGACACCCTGTTAGACACAGTGCTCCTCAATCAACAATTTCATTCACTGCAGCTCCCAATTAACGCTTTCAACAATTAAGCGTTTGTGTTTTAGAAATTGTCTTTAGAATTTGAAAGGGTTAATAACGGAGGATTGAGGTTTACTTACTCAGCCTGAGCTTGGTTCCTGAACCGAACATAAACCACAGTGAAAGCTCCCAGTGCAGAGGGTGCACAAAACCCTCTGCTCTTTGTTACCCTCCATCAGTCTCAACCTCTAATCCTCTCTCTCTCTGTCACTCTCTTCCATCCTCACCCATGTCTTTTTCTCTCTGTCCAGCTGGGCTCGGGCAATTTGTGAACTTTATTTTTCAATGTTAAATCTTGCAGCTGCTCTTCACGTGTGGCCATGGAGTGTAAGAGGGAAACTTGAGGCCTTCAGTGAGTGGTGAACACCACAGGGACTGGAGTGTGTTGTGGACAGTGACAATCCCAGCATGGGGTAATTTGTTCAACTTAATTTATATGTGACTGTGGATGTGTCAGTGCAGGAGGTGGGACTGTGTGTCAATTATTATACATTTTATATAACTCTGGGATGTGTCAGTACCGGAGGTGGTGCTGTGCACATTGAGGTTTTTGCACGGCTCTGTATCACTGTGAAGGCCAGCTGTTAGGTTGCTGACACTAATAGTCAGTGACGTCCTCATTTTGAATGTTGCTGATTGTCAGGGTGAAACTGGTCCCTGATCTACTGCCGGTGAATCGATCGGAGACTCCTGTGAATCGATCTTTTGCTTCATAGATCAGGAGAGAGGGTTTCTGACCTTCTCGCTGCTGGTACCAGGTAAGATAGCTGTTAATGCTTTGACTGGCCTTACAGGTGATGGTTGCAGTCTGGCCCAGTCCCACTGACAGAACTGGGGGAGACTGGGTCATGATGATGTCCCCACTGATACCTGAGGGGTCAGAGAGAAACAAAATGAAGTCAGAACTGTCACAGAAAGAGCCTGTCAAATGAGAGATTGTTGGAGACAATGAGCATTCCTCTGGTTTCAGCATTTTCCCTTCAATCACAAGTCAGTGGAATTGGAGTGAAATGGAGAGCAGCTAAAGATTCAAGTTGGAAGGAGAGAGATTTGTACCTGTGACACAGAATATCAGGGGCCAGATCAGCTGAATGTGTGAAATCATGGTGTGTGCTCCTGTCCCTGTGCCTGGTTCCTGATAAATTCTACCTTCACTGGGCTCTGCTTTATAAAGCTGCAGCCTGTGAGAGTCTGACTGGGTGTTCCTCAGTATGTAAATGGCATCAGGCAGAGAGAGCCACGTCAGCTCTTCTCTCGCTTTCTCTCTCTGTCTCAGAGAGTCGTTGATGTGAACAGCAGTGAATGAGGCCATTTGGCGCGTTGTGTCTGTACTAGTCAAAAAAGATCTGATGACACTAATCCCATCCTCCAGCTCTTGGCCCATTATCCTGGAGGTTACAGCAACACAAGAGAATATCTAAACACTGCTCCAATGTCACGAGAGTTTGTGACTCAACCAGCCTTTCAGGCAGTGAGTTCCAGACTCCCATCACCCACTAGGTGAAAAAAATTCTCCTCAACTCTCCTCTCACTCTCTACCTCGACTGGGCCCGAACTCACTCAAGTTTAGAAGGATGAGAGGGGATCTGACTGAAACATATAAAATTCTAACAGGGCTGGGCAGGGAGGAAGTTTCCCCTGGTTGGGGAGTCTGGAACCAGGGGTCACAATCTCATTGGGGATATGGAATAGACAATTTGGGACTGAGATGAAGAAACATTTCCTTCCTGAGAGGGTGGTCAATCTTTTGAATTCTGTACCACAGAAGGCTGTAGAGGACAGGAAACTGAATATATTCAAAAAAGAGAGAGAGATAATTGTTTTGCATTTTAACAGCATGAAGGGAATGGAGAGAAAGCAGGAATATGGCTTTGAGAGAGAGAGGATCAGCCATGATCAGACTGAATGACAGAGCAGACTCAAAGGGCCAAATAGCCTATTATTGCTCTGGTTACTGTGTGTTCATGCCTTCAATCTCTGTCCCTCATTATTGAGTGCTTTGCTCATGTAAAAAGTGCCTTCCTACTCACCCTATCACTACCCCGAATAGTCTTATAGCCCTCTGTCAGGTCTCTCTCAGCCTTCACTGCTCTAAGGAAAACAACACCAACCTTTCCAACCTTTCCATCCCAGGCAGCATCCTGGTAAATCTCCCCTGTACCATCTCGAATACAATCACATCCTTCCAGAATGTGGTGACCAAGAACTGTCTGTCTCTCTCGGAGAAAGTGAGGACTGCAGATGCTGGAGATCAGACCTGAAAAATGTGTTGCTATAAAAGCGCAGCAGGTCAGGCAGCATCTAAGGAGCAGGAGAATTGACGTTTTGAGCATCAGCCTGTCTCTCTCTCTCTCTGTCTCTGTCTCACATCTGCCACTTCTTTCTCCCTCTCTTTTGCCCATTGTTAATTTCTCTCATATTCTCTCTCTCTCTCTCTTACTCACACACTGTCTCATAGCCATTCTCTCCAATTCACTCACACTCCATCACTCCATCTCATAATTTCTACTTCTCCATCTCTCACTATCTCAGTCACTCGCTCCCTCTCTTGCTTCAGTTGAAAACCTCCAATTGTTATCTGCGCCTCTCTATTCCTCCCTCTTTCTCTCTCCTTCCCTCTCTGCCTCCCAATTTACAGTCTCTCTCCCTCCCACTCTGTCATTCTGTCTTTAACCAGACTCATCTCTCTCTCACACACATCCACTCAACCCTACGCGCTCTCTCTTGATTCCCTTCATGCTTGGTCTGACACCCACCCTGTCTCTTTCCCTCTCTCCTTATCTCTTTCTCTCTCTCCACCTCTCTTAGTCACACTATCTGACATCTTGTTTCTCTGTTCTATCCCTCAACTTCACCATTTCTACCTCCCTCTGCGTCCCCTCACATATCTCACACTGTCTCAAATGCTCCTCCCTCTGTCCCTCTGTCCCTCAATCTCTCTCACTCACTCACTCATTCACACTCTCACACACTATCTCTCTCTCTCTGTCTCGCTTCTCCCTCTTTCTCACAGTGTCCCGGATGATGACAGTTGAATGCAGGATAAATCTCCCTCTGCTCTGTCCCACTGATGGATGTTCACCCTTGACCCAGAAGCATGTCTTTTCCTGGAGTAAGGCCCCATTTCCCACACTGACCAAACATTTAGCTTGTCTCAGGCAGATGGACAGATTCTTGTCAAATGAAGGACAATTCTATGTTGTTACCCTATTCTCCCTGGGGACTGGTTTGGACACAAAACTCATTCCATGAAGGCCCAGCAGACAGAGGAGATCCTTAGGCCATCAGTGTGAGCTGGAAGGAACAGGACAGGCTCTCTGTCCATCCACATCATGTTACAATCCCTTCCTCTCTCCTTCCCCTTCCATGATCAGGCTCTGGGTCAGGGTGTTTCACTGGGATGAGGGCTGGACCATTAAACAATTACAACAGAAAATAACTGAACCCCACATCCACCATGGTGTCCATGACTCACTGGACTCTCCAACAGTGCCCAGTAAACGTGTAATTCAGTTCACGGAGCTGACTGGTGGAGAGACATTGGCCTTCTTCCCACTGAACTTCCCAATAAAGACTCATAAACATGGGCATCCTTCCTGCTGGAACCTCCAATCGAGACCAGTAAACATTGGCCTCCTTCCTGCTGTACTTTTCATAGGAGACCAGTAAACATGGACCTCCTTCTGACTGGATCCTCCAAGAGAGACCAGTAAACATTGGCCTCCTTCTGCTGGAGACAAATAGATGACTGAGTTTTTGAAGAAGTGATCAGAAATATAGATAAAGGTAGAGCAGTATATTCTGTCTACATGGACTTTTGCAAGGCCTTAGACAAGGTTCCCCTATGTAGACTGCTGAGTAAGATTGTATTGCATAAGATCCAGGGAGAGCTCGCCAATTGGATATAAAATTGGCCTGATGATAGGAGGCAGAGGCTGGTGAGAGAGGGTTGTTCTTCAGACTGAAGGCCAGTGACCAGCCGTCTGCCACAAGAATCGATCCTGAATCCACTGTTATTCATCATTTATTTGGTAGGAAATACACAATTAATGGTAGAGCCATGGGGAGTGTTGTTGAACAAAGAGACTGAGGGGTACAGGTACATAGTTCCTTGGAAGTGGTGTCACAGGTAGACAAGAAGAAGGTATTCGGCACGCTCACCTTCACTGGTCAAAGCAGGGAGGACAGGAGTTGGGACATCACATACAAGGCATTGATCAGGTCACATTTGGATACTGTGCACGTTTCTGCTCACTCTGCGATAGGAAGGAAGTTATTAAACTGGTTTGGATAAAAAATATAGATTAACAGGGATGTCACCAAGATTCGAGGGTTTGAATTATGAGGCGAGGATGGATAGTCCGAGATGATTTTCCAGGGAATGCCTGAGATTGAGGGGTAACCTCATAGAGGTTTACAGAATCATGAATGTCATGGATAACGTGAATTGCCAAAGTCTTTTCCCCAGTGTAGGAGAGTCCAGTGCTAGAAGGAATAGGTTGAAGTTGAGAGGGGAAAGAATTAGAAGGGACCTAAGAGGCAACCTTTTCACACAGAGGTTGGTGTGTATGTGTAATGAGCTGCCAGAGGAAGTGGTAGCAGTGAGTACAATTACTACATTTCAAGGGCATTTTTACAGGAACATGGATAGGAAGGATTTCGAGGGGATTGGGCCAAACACAGGTAAATGGGATTATTTCAGTTTTGGAAACTTGGTCAGCATGGATTAGTTGAGCTGAAGGGCCTGATGCCATACCGTAAACCTCTATGACTCTATGACGATGAACACACGAGCCACCTTCTCATAGGAACAATAAAGATGGAACTCCTTCCCACTGGGTGCTCCAGAAGAGACCAGTAAACATGGGTCTTCTTCAGACTGGACTGTCCAGTACCTGAGCTGCAAACCCCACATCCTCTCCATCATGTAGGCCTCTGATTTCAATCTCAACAGCATTGTCTGTTTCTGCATTACCTCAGCCCCTTGACCACAGAAATCCAACCTCACTACCAGCCAATTGCCTCCATGACCTCCCTTCTCCCTCACCCTGTGTCCTGCTGCAGACTCACATTCCCTCCCTCTGCCTTCCACCTTCTGTCTTTGGTCTCCTGCCTATTTCTGCTTCCTTCATCCCACCATTGACAGCAGAGCCTTCAGACCCCTAGAGCATGCTCTCTGACCTCCTGCCCCTCAATGGTTGTGCTGTTGAATATGCCGTTCACATCCATTGCTTTTGGATTGCTGTTCACTTGCCATTGTTTTGTCGATTTATTCCAGTTAATTGAATCTGGCCTGTTCACTGAGTTGGTACAAGAGCGTTTTCCTTGAGAAAACACTTTTCTGTAAACTGGTTTGTCTGTTTCTCCCAGTCTTTGTGTAAAGGTAAGACTAAGTGTGTGTAAGCTCTTATACAGCACAGACAGAGGTCACTGGGCCTATTGTGACTGTTAGTCAAATGAGTCCAATGTGTCCCATTTACGCAGCCCTTCCTGTATAACCCTGCAATTGTTTCCTTTTCAGCTATTTCTCCAAATGCCTTTTTGAAAGTTGCTGTTGAATCCACTTCCACTCACCTTGCAAACAGTCATCATGAACTCGCTGCATAAAAATGTTCCTATCTTTTCTCTTGTCCTTCAGACCCTTTCTGAAATGTGTGCCCTCTGGTTACTGACCCTCCTGCCTGGAGAAACAATTTGTCCTGTATTTGCTGCATCCAAACTCTCTAATTGTGAACCCCTCATTGAGGGAGACCTATTTCCAGCACAGGGGGAGAACATTCAGCCTGTCAGGGAAATGCTGTCATTTCATGGGGCAATCCAGTCAGTCTCACCCCCTCCCCTCCTCAGCCCCCAGGGCCTTGCAGATTTATTTCCATCAAGAGCCCATCCAATCTGTCATTGTAATAACTGAGTGTCTTCACCTGCCTCACCTGAATGGGCACTAATTTCCAAGTCATTACCAATTGCTGCTAAAAGCAAAGTTCTTCCTGCTATCCTACATCTCTTACCCAACAGAATATAAGGTAATCTCAATGTGAAGATGGGATTTTGTCTCCACACGGACTGTGAGGTGGTCACTCTTACTGATACTGTCATGGACAGATACACCAGCAGCAGGCAGATTGGTGAGGGTGATAGTGAGTATGTTTTTCCCTCTTGTTGGTTCCCTCACCACCTGCCCCAGGTCCAGTCTAGCGGCTGAATCAGGTGGAATGTGACCAGCTTACTCAGTAGTGATGCTTCTGAGCAGCTCTTGATAGTGGACTTTGAAGTCCCTTGCTCCTGCATCCTTCCCTCCCTCAGTGCTCCCTCCAAGTGTTGTTCAACATGGAGGACTGACTGGTCAGTTGAGGTTGGAGGGGAGGCGGTGCTCTGTGGTAATCAGCAGGAGTTTTCCTTCCCCATGTTTGACCTGCTGTTCATGAGGCTTCATGGGTTCCATAGTTAATGGTGAGGACTCCCAGGGCAACTCCCTTCCAACTGTACACACCACTGTGTTGCCTCCCTTGCTTGTTCTATCCTGCCAGTTAAAAACTGAATGAGGGAACAATTCTGTGCAGGTCTCACAGCTTGGAGATAGAGCTGCTGCTGGATTCTGTTTCTGATCTCCGAGTGCAGGCACGTGTGCTTGTGAGAGAGTGACTGACACTTTTTCCAAAACTGTGCTGTTTCTGCAAAACAATCCCAGAACCAGCCTCCTGTGCTGTCAGGTTCTTGGGCGTGCAGATGGTTCACAGTTTTCTCCCATCTCAGTAACAAACGTCCAGCTGCTCCGAGCTCCTTCTTTCACTTCCTCTATTGGTGAAGTTTCAACCTTGCGATCTGACAGTCTTTGCAATTATTTTTTACACTGGGGTTTTCTGCTGTGGTCAGAATCTCTAATAATAAGTGTCCAATCAGTGACAATCACAGCATCTAAGAGCAGTCAGGACAGTGGAGCCAGGCTCACTGGGAAATACATTGGGAAGATCAAAGCCATCCCCTTCAGATCTTGTTTATGGGACTCCAAACATGACCATTCTAATGTAGTGGCTGACACACATCACAGCCACTGCCCTCCGTATCCTTCAGCTCATCCAAACTTCTGCTGCTCGTATCCAAACTTGCACCAAGTCCCAGTCCCGCAACCCCCTGCACCCCATGCCTATATTGGCTCCTGGTCTAGCAACAACTTGATTTTGAAATTCTCATCCTTGTTCTCAAATCCCTTTCTGCCCTCCACCCTCCCTATCTCTGTAATCTCCTCCAAGCTGCCTCACTCTGTGTGGTCAGCAATCTTGGATAATTGGCTCTCGATTCCATCTTCCAAGTCATTGAGAGATATCGTGAAATACTGAGGTCCCTGCACAAATCCCTGGAGACACCACTATTCACATCTTGTTCATTGGAGAGCACACACATTATCCCTCCTCTCTGTCTCCTACCTCCTTTTCTATAACTGGCTTGATGGTAGGAAGCAGAGGGTAATATTGGAAGGATGCTTGTCAGACTGGAGGCGTATGTTGAGTGGAGTGCTTCAGGGCTCAGTGCTGGCCCCATTACTGTTTGTTATCAATATTAATGATTTGCATGAGAATCTGTAAGGCATGATTAGTAAGTTTGATGTGCAGGTCAAGTGAATTGGCCATGTTAAACTGGCCATAGTGTTAGGTACATTAGTAAAAGGGAAATGGGTCTAGGTGGGTTACTCTTCAGAGGGTAGGTGTGGACTGGTTGGGCCAAAGACCTGTTTCCACCCTGTAGAGAATCTCATCTCTAATCTTGTACAGGATGTCAGTGAGGTCGCACTTGGAATATTGTATTCAGTTTGGTCACCTTGTTATAGGAAGGATATTACTAAACCAGAAAGAGTACACAAGAAATTTACAAGGATGTTGCCTGGACTCAACAATCTGAGTTATAGGGAAAGGTTAGGCAAGTTAGGACTTTTTTCTTAGAACACAGGAGACTGGTGGGGGAACTTTTAGAAGTGTACAAGATCATGAGAGACATGGATAGGGTTGGGGAATCGAGGATGAGAGGGCATCAGTTTAGTGTTAGAGTGGAAAGAATAAAAGGGAACCTGAGGGGCAACATTTTTACACAGAGGGTGGCACGTATGTGGAATGAGCTGCCAGCTGAATTGATTGAGGTGGATACATGAACAACATTTAAAATACATTTGGACAAATACATAGATAGGAAAACATTTGAAGGATATGGGACAAGTGCCGGGAAATGGGTTAGCATGGATGGAGATGTTGGTCAGCACGGGCCAGTTTGGGCCAAAAGGCCTGCCTCTGTGCTGTAGGACTCGATGACTCTATGACTCTAAAATTCCATATGTTTCCATGTTTATGAACAGTCTCTCAAACATAGAAACAAAGGAACTAGGAGCAGGAGGAAGCCATTCAGCCCTTCGAGTGGGCTCTGCCATTCAATATGACCATGGCTGATCATCCAACTTCGTCCTCTGCTCCCATTTTTTCTCCATAAACTTTCATCTCTTTAGACCTAAGAACTATACTTATCCTCTCTTGAAAATATTGAATGTGTTGGGCGCAATTGCTTTCTGTGACAGAATATTGCACCAGCTTCCCAGTCTCTGGCTAAAGAACATAGAACATAGATAGAACATAGAACAATACAGCACAGAACAGGCCCTTCGGCCCACGATGTTGTGCCGAACTTCTATCCTAGATTAAGCACCCATCCATGTACCTATCCAAATGCCGCTTAAAGGTCGCCAATGAATCTGACTCTACCACTCCCTCGGGCAGCGCATTCCATGCCCCCACCACTCTCTGGGTAAAGAACCCACCCCTGATATCTCCCCTATACCTTCCACCCTTCACCTTAAATTTATGTCCTCTTGTAACACTCTGTTGTACCCGGGGAAAAAGTTTCTGACTGTCTACTCTATCTATTCCTCTGATCATCTTATAAACCTCTATCAAGTCACCCCTCATCCTTCGCCGTTCCAACGAGAAAAGGCCGAGAACTCTCAACCTATCCTCGTACGACCTACTCTCCATTCCAGGCAACATCCTGGTAAATCTTCTCTGCACCCTCTCCAAAGCTTCCACATCTTTCCTAAAGTGAGGCGACCAGAACTGCACACAGTACTCCAAATGTGGCCTAACCAAAGTCCTGTACAGCTGCAACATCACCTCACGACTCTTGAATTCAATCCCTCTGCTAATGAACGATAATACTCCATAGGCCTTCTTACAAACTCTATCCACCTGAGTGGCAACCTTCAAAGATCTATGTACATAGACCCCAAGATCCCTCTGTTCCTCCACCTGACCAAGAACCCTACCATTAACCCTGTATTCCGCATTCTTATTTGTTCTTCCAAAATGGACAACCTCACACTTGGCAGGGTTGAACTCCATCTGCCACTCCTCAGCCCAGCTCTGCATCATATCTAAGTCCCTCTGCAGCCGACAACAGCCCTCCTCACTGTCCACAACTCCACCTATCTTTGTATCATCTGCAAATTTACTGACCCACCCTTCGACTCCCTCCTCTAAGTCATTAATAAAAATTACAAACAGCAGAGGACCCAGAACTGATCCCTGCGGAACTCCACTTGTAACTGGACTCCATGCTGAATATTTACCATCTACCACCACTCTCTGACTTCGACCGGTTAGCCAGTTTTCTATCCAATTGGCCAAATTTCCCTCTATCCCATGCCTCCTGACTTTCCGCATAAGCCTACCATGGGGAACCTTATCAAATGCCTTACTAAAATCCATGTACACTACATCCACTGCTCTACCCTCATCCACATGCTTGGTCACCTCCTCGAAGAATTCAATAAGACTTGTAAGGCAAGACCTACCCTTCACAAATCCGTGCTGGCTGTCCCTAATCAAGCAGTGTCTTTCCAGATACTCGTAAATCCTATCCCTCAGTACCCTTTCCATTACTTTGCCTACCACAGAAGTAAGACTAACTGGCCTGTAATTCCCGGGGTTATCCCTATTCCCTTTTTTGAACAGGGGCACAACATTCGCTACTCTCCAGTCCCCTGGTACCACCCCCGTTGCCAGTGAAGACGAGAAGATCATTGCCAACGGTACTGCAATTTCCTCTCTTGCTTCCCACATAATCCTAGGATATATCCCGTCAGGCCCGGGGGACTTGTCTATCCTCAAGTTGTTCAAAATGTCCAACACATCTTCCTTCCTAACAGGTATCTCTTCTAGCTTATCAGTCCGTTTCACACTCTCCTCTTCAACAATACGGTCCCTCTCGTTCGTAAATACTGAAGAGAAGTACTTGTTCAAGACCTCTCCTATCTCTTCCGACTCAATACACAGTCTCCCACCACTGTCCTTGATCGGACCTACCCTCGTTCTCGTCATTCTCAGGTTTCTCACATACGCATAGAATGCCTTGGGGTTATCCTTGATCCTATCCGCCAAGGATTTTTCGTGCCCTCTCTTAGCTCTCCTAATCCCTTTCTTCAGGTCCCTTCTGGCTATCCTGTATCCCTCCACTGCTCTGTCTGAACCTTGTTTCCTCAACCTTATGTAAGCCTCCTTCTTCCTCTTTACTAGACATTCAACCTCCCTCGTCAACCAAGGCTCCCTCACACGACCATTTCTTTCCTGCCTGATCGGTACATACATATCAAGGACACGTCGTATCTGCTCCTTGAAAAAGTCCCACATTTCCACCACATCCTTCCCTGACAGCCTATGCTCCCAACGTATGCTCCTCAAATCCTGTCTTACAGCATCGTAATTTCCCTTCCCCCAATTGTAAAAACTCCCTTGTTGTGCGCACCTATCTCTCTCCATAACCAAGGTGAAAGTCACAGAATTGTGGTCGCCATCACCAAAATGTTCACCCACTAACAAGCCCACCACTTGTCCCGGTTCGTTACCGAGTACCAAATCCAATATGGCCTCCCCTCTGGTTGGACAATCTACATACTGCGTTAGAAAAGCTTCCTGGACACACTGCACAAACACCGCCCCATTCAATCTACTTGATCTAAAGAGCTTCCAATCAATATTTGGGAAGTTGAAGTTGAAGTTGAAGTTGAAATGTCTCATCATCTCAGTCTGAAATGGCCTTTCCCTTTTCTTTAAACCATAACTCGTAGTTCTGGATTCCCCAGTCATCAGGAACATCCTCCCTGTGTTGTTTTGGTCTTGTCCTGTTCGGATTTTCAAGGTTTCAATGTGATTCCTCTCAATCTTCTAAGCACCAATGAATATAGTCCTAACTGATCCAGTTTCTCATCAGATATAAGTGGTGTCATCCCAGGAATCAGTCTGGTAAACCTTTCCTTCCCTCCCTCCACAGCCAGAACATGCTTGCTCAGATAAGGAGCCCGAAACTACACACAACAGAATCATAAAATCACACATTACAGAGGAGGCCCTTCAGCCCATTAACTGTGTACCAGCCAAACGACACTAAACCTCTACCAGTCCCACTTTCCAACATGAGACCCACAGCTTGAATGTTATAACATTTCAACTGCTCACCCAAGTACATTTTAAAGTTTTTGAGGTTTCCCACCTCAACTACCTTCTCAGGCTGTGCATTCCAGATGCACACCATCCTCTGGATGAAAAACATTTTCCTCAAAACATCTTGAAACCTCCTATCTTTCACACTGAATGTGAGCCAACTTGTTAGTGACCCTCCCATGAAGGAGAACAGCTGTTTTCTCTCCACCCTGTCCATTCCCCTCATAACCTTATACACCTTGATCAGGTCCCCCCTCTCCTTCTCTGCTCTGAAGAAAACAACCCGAGCTGATCCAATTTCTCTTCATCACTGAGAGGTTCCATCCCACACAATATCCTGGTGATTCCCCTCTGTACCCCATCCAGTGCGATCACCTCCTTCCTACAGTGTGGTGACCTGAACAGCACACAGTACTCCAGCTGTGACTGAACCAATGTTCTGCTTAACTGCAACATATCCTCCTGCTTTTATAACCAATATCTGATATAACAAAGGCAAGTGTCCCATATGCCTTCATGCTGCTCTGTTCGCCTGTCTTGTCACATTCAGGGATCAGTGGAGAAGCACCCCAAGATCACTCTGTTCCTTTGAGCTTCCTCAGTTCAAAGAACAAAGAGCAACGAAAATTACAGCACAAGAACTGGCCCTTAGGCCCTACTAGCCTGCACTGGTCCATATCCTCCATCTAAACCTGTCATCAATTTTCCAAGGGTCTGTCTCCCTTTGCTCCCTGCCCATCCATGTATCTATCTAGAAATATCTTAAATGATGCTATTGTGCCTGCCTCTACCACTCCACTGGCAATGTGTTCCAGGACCAATCACTCTCTGTGTGAAGAACTTTCCACACATATCTCCCTTAAACGTTTCCACTCCCACTTTGAACTCATGACCCTAAGTAATTGAGTCCCCCACTCTGGGAAAAAGCTTCTTGCTATCCACCCTGAATATACCTCTCATGATTTTGTAGACCCCAATCAGGTCCCCCCTCAATGTTCGACTTTCTAATGAAAATAATCCTAATCTACTAAACCTCTCTTCATAGCTAGTGCCCTCCATACCAGGCAATCCTGGTGAACCTCCTCTGCACCCTCTCCAAAGCATCCACATCCTTCTGGTAATGTGGTGACCAGAACTGTACGCAGTATTTCAAATGTGACCAAGCCAAAGTCCGATATAATTCTAACATGACCTGCCAACTCTTGTAATGAATACCACGTCTGATGAAGGAAAGTACACTATAAGTCTTCTTGACCATTCTATCGACTTGTGTTGCCACCTCCAGAGTACAATGGACTGGAACACCCAGGTCTCTCTTGCCATCAATTTTCCCAGGGCGTTCCATTCACAATACAGTTTACTCCAGATTTGGATCTTCCAAAATTCATCAGATCGCCTTTGCCTGGTTTGAAATCCATCTGTCCCATTCTCTGCCCAACTCTTCAATCTATCTATATTCTGCTGCATTCTCTGACAGTCCCCTTCACTATCTGCTACTCCACCAATCTTAGTGTCATCTGCAAACTTGTTAATCAGACCACCTATACCTTCCTCCAGATCATTTATATATATCAAAAACAAGTGCGGTACAAGCACAGATTCCTGTTCTCCATTTTGAGAAACTCCTTCCACTGCTACTGTCTGCCTTCTGTTGCCCAGCCTGTTCTCTATCCATCTAGTGAGTACGCTCTGGATCCCATGCAACTTTAATTTCTTTATCAGGCTACCATGGGGAACTTTATCAAATGCATTCCTGAAATCTATGTGAATGACATCCACAGCCCTTCCCTCATCAATCAACTTCATCACTTCTTCAAAAACTTCTATAAAGTTGGTAGGACATGACATTCACTGCACAAGTTCATGCTGCCTATAACTGATAAGTCAATTTTCTTCCAAATGTAAATAGATCCTATCCCTCAGTATCTTCTCCAGCAGCTTCCCTACCACTACATCAGGCTCACTGGTTGATAGTTACCTGGATTATCCTGGCTACCCTTCTTAAACATTAGCAATTCTCCAGTCCTCTGGGACCTCATCCATGTTCAAGGTTGCTACAAAGATATCGATTAAGGCCCCAGCTATTTCCTCTCTTGCTTCCCCCAGTAAGCTGGGATCGATCCCATCCCGACCTGGGGACTTGTCCACCTTGATGCCTTTTAAAATACCTAACACTTCCTCCCTCCTTAAACTGACTTGACCCTGAGTAATCAAACATCTATCCCCAACTTCAACATCTGTCATTTCCCTCTCCTTGGTGAATACCGACGTAAAGCACTCATTAAGAATCTCATCCATTTTCTCTGACTCCGCACATAACTTTCCTCCTTTGTCCTTGAGTGGGCCAACCCTTTCACTAGTCATCCACTTGCTCCTTATATATGAATAAAAGGCTTTGGGATTTTCCTTAACCCTGTTTGTTAATGATATTTCGTGACCCCTTTTAGCCCTTTTAATTCCTCATTTCAGATTGGTCCTACTTTCCTGATATTCTTTGAAAGCTTTGTCTGTTTTCAACTACCTCGACCTTATGTATGCATGTTTTTTCCTCTTAGCTAGTCTCACAATTTCAACTGTCATCCAGCGTTTCCTAATCCTGCCATTTCAATCCCTTATTTTCACAGGGACATGTCTGTCCTGACTCTAGTCAACATCTCTTTAAAAGCCTCCCACATATCAAATGTGGATTTCCCTTTAAACAGCTGCTCCCAATCCACATTCCCCAGCTCCTGCCAACTTTTGCTATAGTTGGCCTTCCCACAATTTAGCCGTCTTTCTTTGGGACCACTCTCGTCTTTGTCCATGAGCATTCTAAAACTTACGGAATTGTCGTCACTGTTACCAAAATAATCCCCTACTGAAATTTCAACCACCTGGCCGGGCTCATTCCCCAACACCAGGTCCAGTATGGCCCCTTCCTGAGTTAGACTATTTCCACATTACTCTGTAAAATCCTCCTGGCTGCTCCTTACAAATTTTGCTCCATCTAAACTTCTAACATTAAGTGAATCCCAGTCAATGTTGGGAAAATTAAAATCTCCATTACCACCACCTTGTTACTCCTCTCTCTTTCCATAACCTGTCTACATATTTGTACCTCTATCCCATGTTCACTGTTAGGAGGCTTGTAGGATAGCACCAACATCTATCTTTCCTGTTTCTGAGCTCTGCCCATATTGCCCCACTGCTCGAGTCCTCCATAGTGCCCTCCTTCAGCACACCTGTGATATCCTCTCTGACCAGTAATGCAACTCCTCCATCCCTTTTACCTCCCTCTCTTTATCTGCCTGATGCATCTATATCCTGGGATACTTAGTTGCCAATCTTGCCCTTCCCTCAACCAAGTCTCAGTAATAGCAATAACATCGTACTCCCAGATACTAATCCAACCCCTCCCTCCTGCACCATCTCTCAAGCCACGCATTCATCCTGCCTATACTTTCATTTCGACTCTGATGAGCACATGGCACTGGTAGCAATCCTGAGATTACTACCTCTGAGATCCTACATTTTTAATATGGTTCCTAACTCCCTAAATTCTGCTTGTAGGACCTCATCCCATTTATTACCGATATCATTGGTGCCTACATAAGCCATCACAGCTAGCCGTTCACCCACCCCTTCAGAATGTCCTGCAGCCGATCTGAGACATCCCTGACCCGTGCAACTGGGAGGCAACATGCTATTCGTGAGTCTCGCTTTTAACCACAGAATCACCTATCTACTCCCCTTACAAAGTCCAAATTAACCATATCCACGGGCCCCCCTTAACAACTCCACTCACGACATCCTCAAAAAATTCCAGTCAATTTGTTAAGCAGTTCTGTTACTGTTTTCAAAGTTCTAAACTATAAAATATTTTATAATGAACTTGGGCATTTTCTCCACTGCTGATTTCCATCTAATTCATCTAAAATTTCTTATTTTCCCCCCCTCTCTCTCTTTTTCAATAGACATGTTAAATTAGCTTTCTCCACTCTGTAGGACCTATTCCACAGTCGATAAACAGATAACCATCAACGTTTCTAATATTTTACAACCACTTCCTGAAGCATTCCTGAAAATAGATTATTTGGCCCTGCTGATTTAACACACTTTAATTTTTCCAGAACCATTTTCCTCCAACAACTGATTTCCTTCAGTTCCTTCCTCTGATAAAACTCCAAGTTCACCAACATGTCTGAGATTTATTTGAGAATTCATTTGTGCAGAAAGATCCAGAATATGTTTATCTGTTATCTCTTTGTTCCAAGTATAACATTATAACACTTGTGTGGAATGTCCTTGAATGTCATCTGGACGTCCATATAAACAACACATTCCCTTTGCTCACACATCAATGACCTCGTTAAAACATGTAACCAGGTTAGTTAAAGATGTCTGACGCTTTTTAAATTCATCCTGACTTACTCTGATCAGTTCATATTTGTCAGACATTCTGTCTCGAAAACCAGATTTAATTACTTCCCAACAATAGACATTCAACGGAGACGTTATTGTGAGTGAGGTTAGTAAACACTGACACGAGGGGCTGAACAGCCTCCTCCTAGAGTCATACAGATGTACAGCATGGAAACAGACCCTTCGGTCCATGCCGACCAGACATCCCAACACAATCTAGTCCCACCTGCCAACTCCTGGCCCAGATCGCTCCAAACCCTTCCTATTCATATACCCATCCAGAAAACTTTAAAATGTGGCAATTGTACCAGCCTCCACCACTTCCTCTGGCAGCCCATTCCACACTCGCACCACCCTGTGCTTGAAAATGTTGCTCCTCAAGTCTCTTTTATATCTTTCCCCTCTTACCCTAAACCTATGCCCTCTAGTACTGGGCTCCACCACCCCAAGGAAAAGACTTGGTCTCTTTGCCCTATCCATGCCCCTCATGATTTTATAAACCTCTGTAAGGTCACCCCTCAGCCTCCGACACTCCAAGGAAAACATCCCACCCAATTTAACCTCTCCCTATAGCTTAAATCCTTCAACCCTGGTAACATCCTTGTAAATCTTTCCTGAACCCTTTCAAGTTTCACAACATCCTTCTGATAGGAAGGAGACCAGAATTGAATGCAATACTCCAAAAGTGGCCTAGGTGACCTCCCAACTCCTATACTCAATACTCTGACAATTAAAGGAAAGCATACCGAATGTCTTCTCCATTATCCTATCTACCTTTGACTCTACTTTCAAGGAGCTATGAACCTGCACTCCAAGGTCTCTTTGTTCAGCAACACTCCCGAGGACCTTACCATTAAGTGTATAAGTCCTGCTAAGATTTGCTTTCCCAAATGCAGCACCTTGCATTTATCTAAATTAAACTCCATCTGCCATTCATCAGCCCAATGGCCCATCGGATCAAGATCCTGTTGTAATCTGAGGTAACCTTCTTCGCTGTCCACTACACCTCCAATTTTGGTGTCATTTGCAAACTTACTAACTCTACCTCCTATGTTCATATCCAAATCACTTATGTAAATGACAAAAGGTAGTTGACCCAGCACCAATCTTTATGACACTCCACTGGTTATAGGCCTCCAGTCTGAAAAACATCCCTCCACCACCACCCTCTGTCTTCTACCTTTGAGCCAGTTCTGTATCCAAATGGCTAGTTCTCCTGTATTCCATAAGATCTAACCTTGCTAACCTGTCTCCCATGGGGAATCTTGTCGAATGCCTTACTGAAGTCCATACACATCCTGTCTAACGCTCTGCCTTCATCAATTCTTTCTGTTACTTCTTCAAAAAACTCAATCAAGTTTGTGAGACATGATTTCCCATGCACAAAACCATGCTGACTATCCCTAATCAGTCTTTGCCTTTCCAAATATATGGACAATCTGTCCCTCAGGATTCCTTCCAACAACTTCCTCGCAACCGACGTCTGGCTCACTGGTCGACAGTTCCCTTCCCACCTTTCTTAAATAGTGGCAACAATTAGTGAACCTCCAGTCTTCTGGCACATCATCTGTGACGATTGAGGATACAAATATCACAGTAAGAGGCCCAGCAATCTCTTCCCGAGCTTCCCACAGAGTCCTCAGGTACACCTAATTATGTCCTGGGGATTTATCTACTTTTACGCATTTCAAGACACCTAGCACATCCTCGTCTGTAATATGAACATTTTTCAAGATGTCACCATCTATTTCCCTACATTCTATATCTTCAATATCATTCTCCACCGCTAAATTGAAGCAAAATACTCGTTTGGTATCTGCCCCATCTCCTGCGTCTCCACACAAAGGTTGCCTTGCTGATCCTTGAGGGGACCTATTCTCTCCTTAGTTACCCTCTTGTCCTTAATATATTCATAAAACCGCTCCGGATTCTCCTTAACCCTATTTGCCAAAGCTATCTCATGTTGTTGCCCTCCTGATTTCCCTCTTAAGTATACTCCTACTGCCTTTGTATACCTCTAAGAATTCACTCGATCTATCCTGTCCATACCTGACATAACCAAACCCTTGTCATCCAATATTCCCTACACCTACCAGCCTTTCCTTTCACCCTAACTAAAATATACATTCTCTGGACTCAAGTTATCTCATTTCTGAAGCCTTCCCATTTTCCAGCTGTCACTTTACCTGCGAGCAACTGCCCCCAATCAGTTTTTCAGAGTTTTAGATTAGATTACTAAGTGTGTAAACAGGCCCTCCAGCCCAACAAGTCCACATTGACCATCCGAAGAGCAACCCACCCAGACCCATTCCTCTACATTTACCACTTCACCTAAAACTATGGGCAATTTAGCATGGCCAATTCACCTCACCTGCACATTTTTGGACTGTGGGAGGAAACCAGAACACCCGGAGGAAGCCCACGCAGACACAGGGAGAATGTGCAAACTCCACACAGACAGTTGCCTGAGTGGGAATTGAACCCGGGTCTCTGACACTGTGAGGCAGCAGTGCTAACCACTGTGCCACCATGCCTGATACCGGCAAAATTAACCTTCCTCCAATTTAGAACTTCAACTTCTGGATCTGGTCTATCCTTTTCCATCACTATTTTAAAATGAATAGAATTATGGTCACTGACCAAAAGCGTTCCTCCACTGACACCTCAGTCACCTGCCCTGCCTTATTTCCCAAGAGTAGGTCGAGTTTTGCACCTTCTCTAATAGGTACATCCACATACTGAATCAGAAAATTGTCTTGTACACACTTAACAAATTCCTCTCCATCTAAACCCTTAATACTATGGCAGTCCCAGTCTATGATTGGAAAGTTAAAATCCCCTACTATAACCACCCCATTATTCTGACTGATAACTGAAATCTCCTTACAAATTTGATTCTCAATTTCCCGCTGACTACTGGAGGGGGGCTATAATATAATCCCAACAAGGTGATCATCCCCTTCTTTTTTCTCAGTTCCACCCAAATAACTTCCCTGGATGTATTTCCGGGAATATCCTCCCTAAGTCCAGATGTAATGCTATCCCTTATCAAAAATGCCACTCTCCCTCTTCCTGTGCCACCCTTTCTGTCCTTCCTGTAGCATTTGTATCCTAGAACATTAAACGGCCAGTCCTCTCCATCCCTGAGCCATGTTTCTGTAATTGCTATGATGTCCCAGTCCCATGTTCCTAACCACGCCCTAAGTTCATATTCCTTCCCTGTTAGGCCTCTTGCATTGAAACAAATGCAGTTTAATTTATCAGTCCTTCCCTGTTCTCTGCTTTGTCCCTGCCTGCCCTGACTGTTTGACTTGCCTTTGTTCTCAACTGTAGCAATCTCAGAATGAAATCTTTCCTCACTATCTCCCTCGGTCCCACCCATCCATCTTACTAGTTTAAATCCTTCTGAGCAGCTCTAGCAAATTTTCCTGCCAGTATATTAGTCCCCTTCCAATTTAGGTGTAGTCCGTCCTTCTTGTAAAGGTCACTTCTACCTCAAAACAGCTTCCAAAAGTCCAAAAATCTGAATCCTTCTCCTGAACACCAGCTCCTCAGCCATGCATTCATCTGCTCTCTCCTCTATTTCTGCCCTCACTAGCTCATAGCACCAGGAGTAATTCAGATATTACTGCTCTCGAGGATCTCCTTTTTAAATTCCTGCCTAAGTCTCTGCAATCTCCCTTCAGAATCTCAACATTTTCCCTTCCTATATCATTGGTTCTAAAGTGTACCAAGACATCCTGCTGGTTCGTCTCCACCTTAAGAACATTTTGCACCCTCTCTGAGACATCCCTGATCCTGGCACCAGGGAAGCAACACACCATTCTGATTTTTCACTGCGGCCACAGAAACGTCTATCTGCACCTCGGGCTAGAGAGTCCCCTAACACAGTCGATCGGTTGGAACCCGACGTACCTCTCATTACATTAGAGCCAGTCTCAATACCAGAAACTTGGCTGCTCATGCGAAGTACCCCTGAGTTTCCATCACCCTCTACATTTTCCAAAACAGCATACTTGTTTGAACTGGGGATAGCCACAGAAAACTCCTGCAGCTACTTGCCTACCTCCCTTGCCTTTCCTGGAGTTATGATAAGAGCCCATGGGATCCAAGGCATTTTGGCAAATTGGATCCAAATATGAGGCAAAGAGTGATGGTGGAGGGTTGTCTTTGTGATTGGAAGACTGTGACCAGTGGTGTAAGACAGGGATTGGGGCTGGGACCCTTGCTGTTTGTAATGTACATTAACAAATTGATTGTGATTGTATAATTAGAAAGTTTTCAGAGGGCACATAAATTGGAGGTGTTATTGATATTGATTTGATTTTTATTTTAGTTTATTGTCACATGTACTTGAGTAAAAAAGCATTGGAGTACAGTGAAAAGTATGTAACGTCACCTCACAAGGTGCCATCTTAGGTACAAGGACCTCAGTACAGAATCATAAGAACAAGGTAGAAAGAAAGAATAAAGTTCAAAGTTACACGTTGCAGATCTTTTTAGTTTTAAGTAGAAAATTAAGAAATAAAGCTGGACGTTCAAGCATTAAAGCCTTTCTTAAGAACTTAGTTACCATGGGATCATACTTTAAGTAATCATCTCGAGACCAGAAGTCCGCGCTGAGGACTTCCCAGGTGGAGAGACCACCATATACAGAAAGAACCACTATCGCCACACTAGGCCGAGTGACCATCATGCTGGGCTGAGAGGCCACCACATCGAACTGAGAGGCCACCATGTTGGACCAAGTGTCTGCCTCGTCGGGCTGGAAGGTCTCCCTGCCAGGCCAGGACACTGCCACACCAAGCCAAAAGGCCACATCAGGTCTGCACTAGGTCAGAGGCCTGGCGACTGAGGCTGGAGGTCCGTGCCTGGGAGAAGAAATAAGGGAGAAGGACAAAAGAAAAACACAAAAGAAAAGGAAAAGAGAAGTGGAATAGAAAGAAGAAAAGAAAACAGACGGAGCAGATGAACTCGGTCTGAAGTGTCCTACTCTGTTGCCATCTTGGATTACTGGGTCTCAGGTTACAGTCTGATATTGATCAGCTTGTAAAATGGGCAGAACAATGACAGATGGAATTTAATCCTGATACCTTTGAGGTGATCCAACTTGGGAGGTCTAATAAGGGAAGGATATACACAATGAAAGGCATGTGCCTTGAGTGTCCTTATGCATGAATCACAGAGGGTTGGTCTACAGGTACAACAAGCAATTCGGAAGGCAAATACAATTTTGTCCTTCATTGCTAAAGGGATTGAGTTTGAAAAGCAGGAAGGCTATGTTGCAGCTGTACAGGGTGCTGGTGAGACCACACCTGGAGTACTGTGTGCAGTAATGGTCTCCTTACTTGGAAAAGCCTATACTGGCACTCAAAGGGATGCAGAGTAAGTTCACTGGGCTGATTCTGGGGTGGAAGGGGTTGGCTTATGAAGGGAAACTGCGTAGACTGGGATATATTCATTGGAACTTAGAAGAATGAGGGGAATATTATAGAAACAAATACACTTATAAAGAGAATAGTTAAGACAGAAGAAGAGAGGATGTTCCCACTGGCAGGTGAAATTAAAACAAGAGGGGATAGCCTCAAAATTAAGGGGAGCAGATTTAGGACTGAATTGAGAAGGAACTTCTTCACCCAGAGGGTCACAAATCTATGAAATTCCTTACTCAATGAAGAAATTGATGCTACTTTAGTAAGACAGATTTTTTTAACAATCAAGGAATTAAGAGATACAGTGAGAGCAAATGCCAGGTCTTGCACTTTAGAAAAAAGACTACAGACATAGTCTATTTTCTAAACGGTGAGAAAAGTCATAAAGCCAAAGTACAAAGGGATCTGGGAGTGCTAGTCCCGGATTCTCTAAAGGTTAACTTGCAGGCCGAATCTGTGGTTAAGAAAGCAAATTTCAGGTTGTCATTTATCTCAAGAGCAGAAAAATGTGTTGCTGGAAAAGCACAGCAGGTCAGGCAGCATCCAAGGAGCAGGAGAATCGACATTTCGGGCATAAGCCCTTCTTCAGGAATTCTCCTTTGAGAAGAATTTAAAACTTCCCTTCTAGAATCAGAATTCATGTAGAAGACCAAAGGGAAACGACAGTAAGTCGAGCAGCTAGAATGGCTAATGATTATAGACTCTGTTAAAACCAAAACCCTGTAGATGCTGGAATCCAAAGTAGACAAACAGGAGGCTGGAAAAGCACAAAAGGCCAAGCAGCATCAGGAGGTGGAGAAGCCACCTGATGGGAAACTGATCCGGAAACCTTTTTCCCATCAAGACCAGAAATGGAGAAAAATAAAAATTGGGAGAGTGTGAGGAAGGCAGGTAGCCAGGGGAGAGAATGGACAGTAGGAAACAGCCCGAGAACTCCTGGATAACATTGGAATGGTCACAATTGGAGTCACAAAAACATGGTTGTGAGTTTCAGTGGCTGATAATTGTGATGTGGAGGATTTGGGCCTCAAATCAGCCCCAAAGATGAGGCCAAAGTTGTAAAGAGTCTGGTTGAACAGCAGACAGTGCTCAGGGAGAGGGACGGAGTTTGTACCAGGAGCTGAAGAGGATGGCTTTGATCCTGCCAATATGTTTCACAGTGAGCCTGGCTCCTCAGACCTGATTGCTCTTAGCTGCTGTGATTGTCACTGATCGGACACTTATTATTAGAGATTCTGACCACAGCAAAAAGCCCCAGTGTAAAAAATAACTGCAAAAATTGTCAGATCGCAAGGTTGAAACTTCACCAATAGAGGAAGTGAAAGAAGGAGCTCGGAGCAGCTGGACGTTTGTTACTGAGACGGGAGAAAACTGTGAACCGTCTGCACTCCCTGGAATCTGACAGGACAGGAGGAGGCCAATCAGCCCATCATGTCTTTGAATGACCCAGTTAGTCCCACTGCTCCCTTCTCTCTCCCTGTAACCCAGGAAATCATTCCTTTACAGCTCAATCTCCAATTCCCTTTTAATAGACCTCATGTCCACAGAGTGAGACTGCCCTGAACCTGTCACAGAGTCATACAGCACAGAAACAAACCCTTAAGCCAAACTTCTACATGCTGACCAGGTTTTCTGAAGTGAACTCATCTTATTTGCCTGCATTTCACACATATCCCTTGAAACATTTCCTATCTATGTCTATTGTATCCTATGTCTTTCTCATCCACTCAAAAAGCTTGATACCATCCAGAGCAAAGCAAACAACTTGATTGGCATCGCATTCTCAAAGCATCCAACTCACCGTCACTGACGCTCCATAGCATCAGTGTGTATTATCTTTAAGATGCACTGCAGAAATTCATCACAGATCGTCAGATAGCACCTTCCAAACTCATGAACAAAAATAGAAACCTGGGCTTCAAATTGGCATCTCATTCATTCGTTAGATGACAAACTGTCTGAGCTGGGAAATGGAGCTCAGGATCCTGAACATTCCCTCTCCCCTCCTAAGGAACACTTCATTTGGTTTTGCATATTCACTTGTGGGAAGTGGGCTTCACCGGCTGGGACAACATTTTTTACCCTGTCCCTAGTTGCCCTGGAGTAGGTGGTGGGAAGCTGCCATCTTGAATTGTTATTGTCCACAAGCTGTAAGTTGACCCACAATGCTCTTGGGGAGGGAATGCCAGCATTTTAACCCAGCCTGGCTGAGGGATCAGCGACATATTTCCAAGTCAGCATGCTAAGCTTTTTCGATGGGAACTAGCAGCTCACAATGTTCCCATGTATCTGTTGCTCTTGTTCTAAATGGAAGTGAACATGGGTTTGGAAGGAAACCAAAGTAACTGCAGGTGCTGTAAATCCGAGACAAAACTAGAAAGTGCTGGAAAAGATCTGTAGGTCTGGCAGCATCTGTGAAGAGAAATCAGAGTTAATATTTCATGCTCACCCCGAAATGTTAACTCTGATTTCTCTGCAATTTGCTGCCAGACCTGCTGATCTTTTCCTGCAATTTCTATTTTTGTCCATGAGTTTGGAAGGTGCTATCTGAAGATCTGTGATGAATTTCTGCAGTGCACAAACCAACCAGCTCGATCAGTAATGCTGCTGCCGAGCCACTCTCAGTGGTGGACATTGAAACCCCTCACCCAGAGTACACTCTCTGCTATCATCACCCTCAGTGCTTCCTCCAAATGTTGTTCAACATCCAGGAAAGACTGATTCATCAGCCAAGGGAGCAAGATATCTTGTAATCACCAGAAAGGTTTCCTCGCCCATGTTTAACCTGGTGTCATGAGTCTTCACGGGGTCCAGAGCCAACTTTGAGACTTCCCAGGGTAACTCCCTCCTGGCTGTAGAGCACTGTGTCATCAGCTCTGCTGGGTCTGCCTTTCTGGTGGGACAGGACACACGCAGGGACAGTGATAGTGGTGTCTGGCGCATTGTCTCGAAGGTATGGTTCTGTGAGTATGACTGTGTCAGGCTGTTGCTTGAGTCATCTATAAGGCAGCTCTCCTGAATTTGGCACTAACCCCCTGACGTCAGTAAGGAGGACGGAGCAGGGTAGACAGGACTGTTTCTGTCATTGTCTTTTCAGTGTCGAGATCGATGCCTGTGGTCCGTCCGGTCTCATTTCTTTGTTGAAACATTGTCATAATTGATACAACTGAGAGCCTTGCTCAGCCATTTCAGAGGGCAATAGAGAGTCAACCATATTGCTAGGGGACAGTGCAGTGTACCCTGGCAGTACATTCCAACCTCCCCCACTTCCCCATTCTGTATATGGAAGGCTAAAGCCTGCCAGCAGGATATTCAACCGCAGGAGCTATCACAGCCAGTGCGCAATTCTGTCCCCACATTAAATCCACACAAATCTTGAGTTCACATAGCGCCTTCAATGCGCAAAACATTCCAAGAATGTTCACAAAGTTGCAGTAAGAGGGATGGGGGAGGGGGTGGGGGAACATAAGAACTAGGAGCAGGAGCAGGCAATTCAGCCCCTCGAGCCCGCTCCACCATTTAATACAATCATGGCTGATCCCGTCTCAGATTCAACTCCACTTTCCTGCCCACTCTCCATCATCCTTTAACCCATTACCCATTAAAGGTCTGTCCATCTCCTCCTTGGTGTGAGACAGGGAAGGGACCACTCCATTTCAGAAAAGTCTGACCGTGGAAGGGGAAGGAGAGGGGAAAGAATTGGAACATGTTGTGAATGGACGGGATGGGTCAGTGGGTCAGAGCCTGTCCTATCCCTCCAACTCACACTGATGGCCTGAGGATCTCCTCTCTCTGCTAGGCCTTCATGGAATGAGGTTTGTGTCCAAATCAGTCCCCAGTGAGAATAGGCCAACAGCACAGAACAGCACAGAACTGTCCTTCATTTGACAAGAATCTGTCCATCTTCTTGAGAGAGGCCAAACCCTGGTCGACGTGGAAATAGGGCCTTCCTTCAGGAGAAGACAGGGGTCAAGGGTTAACATCCATTAGTGGGGCAGAGCAGGGGGAGATTTATCCTGCATTCAACTGTCACCACCTTGGACACTGTCAGAAAGAGAGAGAAGCGAGACAGAGAGAGAGATAGAGAGAGAGAGATGCAGGGAGAAAGAGTTTGTGTGTGTGAGAGAGAGAGAGAGAGAGAAAGAAAGTGAGAGAGAGAGATAGAGGGACGAGCATCTGATACGGTGTCAGATATGTGAGGGGACCGAGAGAGGTAGAAATGGTGAGGTTGAGGGATAGAGAAACAAGATGTGAGACAGTGTGACTGAGAGGGATGGAAAGAGACAAAGAGACAAGGAGAGAGAGAGAGAGAGAAAGAGACAGGATGGGTGTGAGACCAAGCATGAAGAAAGTTCAGAGGGAGGGTAGGGTTGAGAGAGAGAGAGAGAGAGAGAGAGAGAGATGAGAATGGGTAGATTTAGAATGACAGAGAGAGAGGGAGAGAGACTGTAAATTGGGAGGTAGAGAGGGAAGGAGAGAGAAAGAGGGAGGAATAGAGTGACAGATAACAATTGGAGGCTTTTAATTGAAGTGAGAGAGGGAGCGAGTAATAGAGACAGTGAGAGATGGAGAAACAGATGATGAGACGGAGTGAGAAAGCATCAGTGAGTTGGAGAGAGTGACTATGAGACAGAGTGTGAGAGAGAGAGAGAAGGAGAGAACATGAAAGAGATTAACAGTGGGAGAGAGAGAAAGAGGCAGAGAGAAAGAAGTGGCAGATGTGGGTCAGAGAGAGAGAGAGGGACAAGTCCTGGTCACCACCTTCTGGGAAGAATGTGATTGCACTTGAGAGGGGGCAGAGATTTCCCAGGATGCTACCAGAATGTGAGCTTTGAGAAAAGATTGGAAAGGTTGGGATTGTTTTCCTTGGAGCAGTGAAGGCTTAAAAGGGACCTGGTAGAGAGGGATAAGATTATTCAGGACAGTGATAGGGTGGGTAGGATGGCACTTTTTACATGAGTAAATGACTTAATAACCTGGGACAGAGATTGAAGCTAACACAGACATGGACACATAGACATTTGTAGCAGCAGTAGGCCATTCGGCCCTTTGGGTCTGCTCTGTCATTCAGTATGATCACGGCTGTATCAATTTTTGAATGTCATCATTTCTTCGAGGGTCGGTGTGGGTTTGTCGGGCCAAATGGCCTGTTTCCACACTGTAGGCATTCTATGATCTATGGCTGATCCTCTCTCTCAAAGCCATATTCCTGCCTTCTCCCCATTCTCTTCAAACTGTTAAAATGCAAAACAATTATCTCTCTCTTTTACTTGAATAGATTCAGTTCCTTTCCTCCACAGCCTTCAGTGGTAAAGAATTCCACAGGTTGACCTCCTGTGGAAATGTTTCCTCATCTCAGTCCAAAATGGTCTACCATGTATCCCCCTGAGATTGTGAGCCCTGGTTCCAGACTCCCTAACCAGGGGAAACCTCCTCCCTGCCCAGCCCTGTTACAATTTTCTTTGTTCCAAATTTTATATGTTCCTCTCATCCTTCTGAACACGAGTGAGTCCAGGCCCAGGTGAGTTGGAGAGTTGGAGAGTGAGAGGAGAGTTGAGAAGAAATGTTTTCACCCAGAGGGTGGTGGGAGTCTGGAACTCACTGCCTGAAAGGCTGGTTGAGTCACAAACTCTCATGACATTGGAGCAGTGTTTAGATATTCCCTTGTGTTGCTGTAGGCTCCAGGGTAATGGGCCAAGAGCTGGAGGATGGGATTAGTATAATCAGATCACTGTTGACCAGCACAGACACTATGGGCCAAATGGCCTCATTCAGTGCTGTTCACATCAATGACTCTCTCCGACAGAGAGAGAGAGAGAGAAAAGGAAGTGTGAGGGGCTGACGTGGCTCTCTTTGCCTGATGCTATTTACATACTGAGGGACACCCAGTCAGACTCTAACAGGCTGCAGCTTTATAAAGCAGAGCCCAGTGAAGGGAGAGTTTATCAGGAACCAGGCACAGGGACAGGAGCACACACCATGATTTCACACATCCAGCTGATCTGGCCCCTGGCATTCTGTATTGCAGGTATAAATCTCTCTCCTTCCACCTTGAATCTTTAGCTGCTCTCCATTTCACTCCAATTTCACTGACTTGTGATTGAAGGGAAAATGCTGAAACCAGAGGAATGCTCAGTGACTCCAACAATCTCTCATTTGACAGGCTCTTTCTGTGACAGTTCTGACTTCACTGTGTTTGTCTCTGACCCCTCAGGTATCAGTGGGGACATCACCATGACCCAGTCTCCCCCAGTGCTGTCAGTGGGTTTGGGCCAGACTGCAACCATCACCTGTACGGCCAGTCAAAGCATTAGCAGCTACCTTGCTTGGTACCAGCAGCGAGAAGGTCAGAAACCCTCTCTCCTGATCTATTATGCAACAGAGCGATTCACAGGAGTCTCCGATCGATTCACCGGCAAGGGCTCAGGGACCAGTTTCACCCTGACAATCAGCAACGTTCAGAATGAGGATGTCGCTGACTATTATTGTCAGCAGGGTAGCAACTACCCTCGACACAGTGACACAGAGCTGTACAAAAACCTCAATACATAAAGCACTACCTCCTGTACTGACACATCCCAAAGTTATATAAAATGTACAATAATGGACACACAGTCCCACTGCCTGAACTGACATAACCCATAGTTAGATCGAAATGAAATTGAACAAATTACCTCATGCTGAGATTGTCACTGTCCACGACACACTCCAGTCCCTGTGGTGTCTCAACGCTAACTGAAGGCCTCAAGTTTCCCTCTTACACTCCATGGCCACATGTGAAGTGCAGCTGCAAGATTTAACATCGAAAAATAAATTTCACAAACCTCCAGAGCCCTGCTAGAATCAACCGAGAGAGACAGAGAGAGAAAGACACATGAATGAAGGAGAGACAGAGAGGGGCAGGGAGAGGGTGAGAGTGAGTGAGAGACAGCCAGAGACAGAGAGAGGTTGACAGTGATAAGAGGGAAGCAGAGAGCAGAGGTTTTTGTACAGCCTCTGCACAGGGAGCTTTCACTGTGGCTTACGTTCGGTAAAGGAACCAAGCTCAGACTGAGTAAGTAAACCTCAATCCTCTGTTATTAACCCTGTCAATACTGAAATACACTTTCTAAAATACAGTTGCTGAATTGTTGAAGGTGTTAGTGGGGAGCTGAAGTGAATGAAATGGTTGATTCAGAAGCACTGTGTCTAAAAGGGTGTACAGCTGTATTTCTATAGTTCCTTTGCCCCCCTTTAAGCAGCAAGATATAAGTCAGTCAGTTTTACTCACCGTGTGGAGGAGCTCTGTCCATTTGCAGCCTGTGATCCCATTCCTGCAGCATGGAGTGAAATCAGTGAGTAACCTCCTGTCAGTCTCAGTGTGACGGACACGGGCAGAGTTTGATGTGAGCTCTGGCTCCCTGTCCCAGTCTCTGATCTCACTGACCTCAGCAGCAGCAGCAGCAGCAGCAGCAGCAGCAGCAGCAGCAGCAGCACAGTGAGACACCGAGCTCCCACCTCCCCCAGCTTTAACTCTGCTCAACCACACAATCACAGGACTGTTCCAGTGCACAAGGAGACCATTCCATCCATCCTGTCTGGACTAGCTCTCCGAATGTGCAATTCAGTGAGTGTCATTCTCCTGCCTTCTCTCTGTCACCCTGCACATTGTTCCTTTTCAAATAACATTCTCATTCCCTTCGGAATGTTTCAATTGAAGCTGCCTCCACCAAACTCTCAGGCAGTGCATTCCACCCCTTAACCACTCACTCGCTGAAAATGCTTTTCCTCATTTCACTTTTGTTACTTATCCAATTACTTTAAATCTTAATCCTTTCACAAGTGGAATCATTTTCTCCCTATTTACACTGTCCAGGCCCCTCCTGATTTTGAATTTCTGGAACAATTCTCCTCGCCACCTTCTCCAAAGACTTAGAGGGGACAAAGTTAAAAATCACACAACACAGGTTATAGTCCAACAGGGGCTTTATTTGGAAGCAGTGGCTTTCGGAGCGCCCCTCCTTCATCAGGTGGTTGTCAGCCGTGCTCCAAAAGCTAGTGCTTCCACATTAACCTGTTGGACTATAACCTGGTGTGGTGTGATCTGTAACTTTCTCCAAAGAAGACAGATTGGAAAATTTGGGACTATCTTCATAACTGATGGTCCTCATCCCTGGAATGATCTTTGTGCATATGTTTGCCAGCGCTACAAAACATTCATCTCCTTCCTGCATTATTCACATTATTTATGTCCCTCATGATATTATAAACCTCTATAAGGTCACTCCTCAGCCTCTGGCACTTCAAGGTAAAAGGTCTCAGCTTTTCCAGCCTCTCATGGTCACGGACTCATACAGCATGGAAACAGGTCTTTCGGTCTAACTTGTCCATGCTAACTAGATATCCAAAACTGACATCATCCCATTTGCCAGCATTTAGCCCACATCCCTCTAAACCCTTCCGATCCATGTACCCATCCAAACCTCTTTTAAATGCTATAATTGTATCTGTCTCCAGCACTTTGTCCAGCAGCTCAGTCCATACACGCATCACCCCCTGTGTGACAAGTTACCCCTCAGGTCCCTTTTGGATCTTTTGCCTCTCGCCTTAAACCTGTGCCCTCTAGTTTTGGACTCTCCTTCCCAAGGAAAAGACCTGGGATATACATCCAGTTCATGCCCGTCATGATTTTATAAACATCTATAAGGCCACCCCTCAGTCTCTGATCCTGCAGGAAAAATAACCCGTCTATTGAGCCTCTTCCGACAGCTCAAACCCTCCAGTTCCAGGCAACATCCATGTAAATCTTTTCTGCAGCATTTTAAGTTTAACACCATCCTTCCTATCACATGATGATCAGAATTGTTCACATTATTCCCAAAGTAGGCTCACTAATTTTCTGTACAGCTGCAAATGGTGTCCCAACTCTGATACTTAGTGCAGTGACCAATAAAAGCAAGTGTACCCAACACCTTCTTCATTGCCCTGTCTCCTTGTGACTCCACTGTCAAGGAATAATGCACCTGCCCCTGCACCTGCCCCTGTCCCTGCCCCTGCCCCTGTCAGGCAACATCCAAGGAGCAGGAAAATCGAAGTTTCGGGCAAAAGCCCTTCATCAGGATTCCTCTAGTCGAGCCCCCAGATTCAGTGCAGCCCTCTAGACCTGCAATCTTCTTCCCGACCTCTCCACCCCACTCCCTCTCCAGTCTATCACCCTCACCCTCACCTCCTTCCACCAATATATTCCCAGTGCCCCTTCCCTAAACTCCGCCCCCCCACCTTTTATCTCAGCCCGCTTGGCACACCAGCCTCATTCCTGAAGAATGGCTTATGCCCGAAGTCGATTCTCCTGCTCCTCGGATGCTGCCTGGCCTGCTGCGCTTTTCCAGCATGACACTTTTCAACAGAGAATGTTGGGAAAGGGTTGCTTTTCAGACTGGAGATGAGTTATCAGCTGTGTGCCACAAGGATTGGTGCTGGGTCCATGGCTTTTCATCATTGAAATAAATGATTTGGATGTGAATATAGGAATTATGGCGAGTTTGTAAATTTCACCAAAATTGGTGGGACAGTGGATAGTGAAGAAGCTTATCTGAGAGTGCAGTGGGACCTTGATCATTTGGGGAAATGGGCAGAGGTGTGGCAAATTGACAAAAGTGAGGACTGCAGATGCTGGAAACCAGCGTTCCAGAGAGACCACTCCCTCCGTGACTCCCTCGTCAGATCCACACCCCCTACCAACCCAACCTCCACTCCCGGACCTTCCCCTGCAACTGCAAGAAGTGCAAAACTTGCGCCCACACCTCCCCCCTCACTTCCCTCCAAGGCCCCAATGGATCCTTCCATATCTGTCGCAAATTCACCTGCACCTCCACATACATCATTTACTGTATCCGCTGCACCTGATGTCTCCTGTACACTGGGGAGACAGGCCGCCTACTTGCAGAACATTTCAGGGAACACCTCTGGGACACCCGCACCAACCAACCCAACCGCTCTGTGGCTGAACACTTTAACTCCCCCTCCCACTCCGTCAAGGACATGTAGGTCTTTGGCCTCCTCCATCGCCAGACCCTGGCAACACGATGCCTGGAGGAAGAGCGTCTCATCTTCCGCCTAGGAACCCTCCAACCACAAGGGATGAATGTAGATTTCTCCAGCTTCCTCATTTCCCCTCCCCCCACCTTATCTCAGTCCCAACCCCCGGATTAAGCACCGCCCTCTTGACCTGCATTCTTCTTCCTGACCTCTCCGCCCCCACCCCCTCTCCGGCCTATCACCCTCACCCTCACTGACCTTACTAACCAGTCTGTCATGTGGAACCTTGTCAAATGTTTTGCTGAGGTCCATTTAGACAGTGTGTACTGTTCTGCCTACATCAATCATCTCTTCAAACAACCTCAATCACGTTAGTGAGACATGATTACCATGCACAAAACTGCATTGATTGTCCAAATGCATGTAAATCCTGTCCCTCAGAATTCACTCCAATAACTTAACCAGCAATGACATCAGGCTCACTGGTTTATAGTTCCTGGCTTTTCCTTACAGCCTTTCTTGAATAATGGCTAACATTAGCCAACCTATCTGGTTCTCCAGCACCTCACTCATGGCTGTTGATCAGAAACATACCTCAGCAAGGGGTCCAGCAATCTTTTTCCTAGCTTTCCACAATGTCCTGGGATACACCTGATCAGGTCCTGGAGATTTATCTATTGTCTTGCACTTTAAGAAATCCTCTTCCATAATGTGGACTTGCATAAAGACATTGCTATTTACTTCCCAAGTTCCCAAACTCCCATGTATTTCTCCATGATAAATACTGACCCGGAATATTCATTTAGGATCTGAACCATTTCCTGTGGATCCACCCAGAGGTACATTGTTCATCTTCATGGGGTCCTAATCTCTCTCTAGTTACTCTTCTGCCCTTTTCTTATTTACCATATTTCTACCACGTTTGCCCTCGAGTGAGTTTAGGAATTGTTTGCCCTCCCTCAAATATACCTTGACTATCCGTGGTCCACATCTTCTTCAGGACTTTCCTGACAACCTTTGACCCTACTTTATTCAGGTCCAATACATCCATATGCCATGAAAGCTGGCATTTTCCCCAGTCAGTATGTTTGACCCTGAAAATGCCTTTGTTCTTTTCCACTGTTGCCCTAAACCTTGTGATACAATGATCACTCTTCCCTAACGGTCCTCTCACTGACACTTGATCCACTTGGGCCTCCTCATTCCCAAGATCCAGATCTAGCAGAGCCTCCTTTCTCATTGGACTGGAAACATGCGGCTAGAGAAAATTCACCGGAACACACTCTCACAACTCTGGCCCCTCTCTGCCCATTACACTGCTACTACCCCAGTCTATATTCAGAAATTAAAGACACCCCTTCCACCCTAATTACAATGACTCTATTATATTTGCAGGTCTCTGTAAATTCTTTGCAAATGTATTCTTCCACATCCTTCCAACTGAGTGGTGACTTTTTGACTGCACTGAGGATTCTGTGGACCTTGGTGTTCCTCTCTGATATTCCGTCCTGGCTCCCACAGTCCTGCCAAGTTAGTTTAAACCCTCTCCAACAGCACTAGTAAATCTCCCCAAAGGAACTCAGTCCCAGCTCTGTTCAGGAGCAACACTGTCTGGTCTGTCCAGGTCCCATCTCCCCGAGACCCAGTTCCAATGTCCCAAGAATCCAAAGCCTCCCCTCCTGGACCCTTTTTCCAGCTCCATATTCACCAGTGATATCCTCCTGTTCCTCTTCTCACTTTCATGGGGCATTGCGAATAATGTGACGATTCCTATTTTTGTGCTCCTGAAGTTAATTCCCTCCTGAGCTCCCGAAATTCTGACTGCAAGACTACATCCCTTTTCTCCCTCTGTCACTGGGAGTGATGTGGACCACGACTGCTGACTGTTCCCCCTCTCCCCTCAGGGTGCTCTGCAGCTGCTCAGTGACATCCTTGTCCCTGGCACCCGGGAGACAACACACCATCCTGGATTCCATCTGCAGCTGCAGAAAAACCTATCGATGCACTCACTCTCAAATCTCCTCTCACTATCGCTTTTCCAGTCTTCCTTGTGCCCCCCTGTAGAGGTGAATCCCCCCTTGGCTCCATGGAGTTGGTTCTGGCTGCAATTCCCAGATGAACCACCATTCTTATCAGGATTCTGACCTGAACCTTGGTTGGAGAGTGGCATTCACTAAGGGGATACCTGTACTAGCTGCCTGGTCCTTTTGGACTGTCTGCTGCTCCCCCATTCCCTCTGTCCCTGCATACTCTGAAGCTGCGGAGTGACCATAGAGTCATAGAGTCTTAGTGATGTACAGCACGGAAACAGACTCTTCGATCCAACCTGTCCATGCCGATCAGATATCCCAACCCAATCTAGACCCACCTGCCAGCACACGGCCCATATCCCTCCAAGCTCTTCCTATTCGTATACCCATCCAAATGCTTCTAAAATGTTGCAATTGTATCAGCCTCCACCACTTCCTCTGGCGGCTCATTCCATACACGTACCACCCTCTGCGTGAGAAGGTGGCCCTGTAGTACTCTTTTAGATCTTTCCCCTCTCACCCTAAACCTATGCCCTCTAGTTCTGGACTCCCCAACCCCAGGGAAAAGACTTTGCCTATTTACCCTATCCATGCTCCTCATAATTTTGTAAACCTCTATAAGGTCACACCACAGCCTCCGATGCTCCGGGGTAAACAGCCCCAGCCTGTTCAGCCTCTCCCTGATCTCAAATCCTCTAACCTTGGCAATATCCTTGTAAGTATATTCTGATCCCTTTCAAGTTTCACATCTTTCCAATAGGAAGGAGACCAGCACTGCATGCAATATTCCAACAGTGGCCTAACCAATGTCCTGCATAGCTGCAACATGACCTCCCAACCCCTGTACTGAATACTCTGACCAGTAAGCAAAAGCATACCAAACGCCTTCTTCACTGTCCTATCTACCTGCGACTCCACTTCCAAGGAGCTATGAACCTGCACTCCAAGGACTCTTTGTTCGGCAACACTCCCGAGGACTTTACCATTAAGTGTATAAGTCCTGCTAACATTTGCTTTCCCAAAATGCAGCACCTCATACTTATCTGAATTAAACTCCATCTGTCACTTCTCAGCCCATTGGCCCATCTGGTCAAGATGCTGCTGTAATCTGAGGTAACCCTCTTTGCTGTCCACTACAATTTTGGTGTCTTCTGCAAACTTACTAACTGTACCTCTTATGCTCGCATCCAAATCATTTATGTAAATGACAAAAAGTAGAGGACCCAGCACCGATCCTTGTGGCACTCCACTGGTCACAGGCCTCCAGACTGAAAAACAACTCGCCACCACTACCTTTGAGTCAGAAGGTCTTCTACCTTTGAGCCAGTTCTGTATCCAAATGGCTAGTTCCCTCTGTACTCCGTGAGACCTAACCTTGCTAATCAGTCTCCCATGGGGAACCTTATCGAACGCCTAACTGGAGTCCATACAGATCACATCTACCGCTCTGCCCTCATCAATCCTCTTTGTTACTTCCTCAAAAAAATCAATCAAGTTTTTGAGACATGATTTCCCACACACAAAGCCATGCTTACTATCCCTAATCAGTTCTTGCCTTTCCAAATACATGTACATCCTCTCCCTCAGGATTCCCTCTGACAACTTGCCCACCACCGACGTCAGGCTCACTGGTCTATAGGCTTGTCCTTACCGCCCTTCTCAAACAGTGGCACCTCGTTAGCCAACCTCCAGTCTTCCAACACCTCACCTATGACTATCGATGATACAAGTATCTGAGCAAGAGGCCCAGCAATCACTTCTCTACTTCCCACAGAGTTCTAGGGTACACCTGATCAGGTCCTGGGGATTTATCCACTTTTATGCGTTCCAAGACATCCAGCACTTCCTCCTCTGTAATATGGACATTCTGCAAGATGTCACCATTTATTTCCATACAGTCTATATCTTTCATATCCTTTTCCACAGTAAATACTGATGCAAAATACTTATTTAATATCTTCCTCATTTTCTGTGGCTCCACACAAAGGCCGCCTTTCTGATCTTTGAAGGGACCTATTATCTCCCTAGTTACCCTTTTGTCCTTAATGTATTTGTAAAAACCCTTTGGATTCTCCTCAATTCTATTTGCCAAAGCTAATTAGAACAAGTCAACATGGATTTAGTAAGGGGAGGTCATGCCTGACAAACCTGTTGGTATTCTTTGAAGAGGTGACAAGTAGGTTAGACCAGGGAAATCCAGTGGATGTGGTCTATCTAGACTTCCAAAAGGCCTTTGATAAGGTGCCACACGGGAGGCTGCTGAGCAAGGTGAGGGCCCATGGTGTTCGAGGTGAGCTACTGGGATGGATTGAGTATTGGCTGTCTGACAGAAGGCAGAGAGTTGGGATAAAAGGTTCTTTTTCAGAATGGCAGCCGGTAATGAGTGGTGTCCCGCAGGGTTCAGTGTTGGGGCCACAGCTGTTTGCATTATATATTAATGATCTGGATGAAGGGACTGGGGGCATTCTAGCGAAGTTTTCAGATCATACGAAGTTAGGTGGACAGGCAGGTAGTACTGAGGAACTGGGGAGGCTACAGAAGGATCTAGACAGTTTGGGAAAGTGGTCCAGGAAATGGCTGATGGAATTCAACGTGAACAAATGCGAGGTCTTGCACTTTGGGAAAAAGAATAAAAGCATAGACTACTTTCTAAACGGTGAGAAAATTCGTAAAGTCAAAGTACAAAGGGATCTAGGAGTGCTAGTCGAGGATTCTCTAAAGGTCAACATGCAGATTGAGTCCGTGATTAAGAAAGCGAATGCAATGTTGTCACTTATCTCAAGAGGGTTGGAATATAAAAGCATCGTTGTGCTACTGAGACTTTATAAAGCTCTAGTTAAGCCCCATTTGGTGTACTGTGTCCAGTTTTGGTCCCCACACCTCAGGAACGACATACTGGCACTGGAACGTGTCCAGCGGAGATTCACACGGATGATCCCTGGAATGGTTGGTCCAACATATGAGGAAAGGCTGAGGATCCTGGATTGTATTCATTGGAGTTTAGAAGATTAAGGGGAGACTTAATAGAGACGTACAAGATAATACATGGCTTGGAAAGGGTGGACACTAGGAAATTGTTTCCGTTAGGTTAGGAGACTAGGATCCGTGGACACAGCCTTAAAATTAGAGGGGGTCAATTCAGAACAGAAATGCGGAGACATTTCTTCAGCCAGAGAGTGGTGGGCCTGTGGAATTCATTGCCGCAGAGTGCAGTGGAGGCCGGGACACTAAATGTCTTCAAGGCAGAGATTGATAGATTCTTGTTGTCTCGAGGAATTAAGGGCTACGGGGAGAATGCGGGTAAGTGGAGTTGAAATGCCCATCAGCCATGATTGAATGGCGGAGTGGACTCGACGGGCCGAATGGCCTTACTTCCACTCCTATGTCTTATGGTCTTATGGTCTTATCTCATGTCCCGTTTTTGCACTCCTGATTTCTCTCTTAAGTATCCTCCTAATTCCTTTATACTCTTCTAAGGATTCACTCAATCTATCCTGTCTATACCTTACATAAGCTTCCTCCTTTTTCTGAACCAAACCCTCAATTTCTTCAGTCATCCAGCATTCCCTATACCTCCCAGCCTTTCCTTTCACCCTGACAGGAATATACTTTCTCTGGATTCTCGTTATCTCATTTCTGAAGGCTTCCCATTTTCCAGCTGTACCTTTATCTGCAAACATCTGTCCCCCAATCAGCTTTCAAAAGTTCTTGCCTAATACCACAAAAAATTTGCCTTTCTCCAATTTCGAACTTAAACTTTTAGATCTGGTCGATCCTTTTCCATCACTATTTTAAATTTAATAGAATTATGGTCGCTGGCCCCAAAGTGCTCCCCCACTGACACCTCAGTCACCTGCCCTGCCTTATTTCCCAAGAGTAAGTCAAGTTTTGCACCTTCTCTAGTAGTTACATCCACATACTGAATCATAAAATTGTCTTGTACACACTTAACAAATTCATCTCCATCTAAACCCTTAACATTATGACAGTCCCAGTCTATGTTTGGAAAGCTAAAATCCCCGACCATAACCACCCTATTTTTCTGACAGACAGCTGAGTTCTCCTTACAAGTTTGTTTCTCAATTATAGGAGGTCTATAATACAATCCAATAAGGTTATCATCCCTTTCTTATTTCTCAGTTCCACCCAAATAACTTCTCTGGATATATTTCCGGGAATATCCTCCCTCAGCACAGCTGTAATGTTATCCCTAAGACAAAAACGCCACTCCCCCTCCACTCTTGCCTCCCTTTATTTCCTTCCTGTAGCATTTGTATCCTGGAACATTCAGCTGCCAGTCCTGCCCATCCCTGAGCCATGTTTCTGTAATTGCTATGATATCCCAATCTCGTGTTCCTAACCATGCCCTGAGTTCATCTGCCTTCCCTGTTAGGCCCCTTGCATTGAAATAAATGCAGTTTAATTTATTAGCCCTACCTTGTCCCTGCCTGCCCTGACTGTTTGACTCGCTTCTGTTCTCAACTGTACCAGTCCCAGATTGATCTCTTTCCTCACTATCTCCCTCGGTCCCACGCTCCCCTCCCCACCCCCCTCACCACCTTGCTAGTTTAAATCCTCCCGAGCAGCTCAAGCAAATCTCCCTGCCAGTATATTAATCCCCTTCCAATTTCGGTGCAATCCATCCTTCTTGTATAGGCCACTTCTACCCCAAAAGAGATTCCAATCATACAAAAATGTGAATCCTTCCCCCATACACCAGCTCCGCAGCCATGCATTCACCTGCTCTATCCTCCTATTCCTGCCCTCACTAGCTCGTAGTACCGGGAGTAATCCAGATATTATTACTTTCAAGGACCTGCTTTTTAAATTTCTGCCTAACTCTCTGTAATCCCCCTTCAGAATCTCAACTTTTTCCCTTCCTATGTCATTGGTTCCAATGTGGACGAAGACCTCTTGCTGGCCTTCCTCCCCCGTGAGAGCATTCTGCACCCTCTTTGAGACATCCTTGATCATGGCACCAGGGAAACAACACACCATTCTGCTTTTTCGCTGCTGGCCACAGAAACGTCTGTCTGTACCTCGAACTAGAGAATCCACGAACACAATTGATCTCTTGGAACCCAACGTACTCCTCATTGCATTAGAGCCAGTCTCAATACCAGAAACTTGGCTGTTCGTGCTATGTTCCCCTAAGAATCCATCACCCCCTACATTTTCCAAAACAGCATATCTGTTTTAAATGGGTATATCCACAAAGGACTCCTGCACTAGCTGCCTACCTCTCTTATCTTTCCTGGAGTTAACCCGTCCATGTGACTGTATCTGAGACGTTCCCCCCCTCCCTTCCTGTAACTGCCATCCATCACATACTGTTGTTGTTGCAAATTCTTCATTGCTTCCAATTGTCTCTCCAACCGATCCATTTGATCTGATAAGATTCGCAGCCAGCAGCATTTATGGCAGATATAATCCGCAGTAACCCTTAAACTCTTTAAACTCCCACATCTGACAAGAAGTACATATCACTCTATTAAAGGCCTTATTTTTCTCCTTCACAATCTACAGACCCAGAAAATAACAATGTCTTATTCCTCTACAAACCCTGCCCCAGGTTAAATTAATAGTTATGGCTTATATTTTAAGTTTAATCAAGAGACATATCTCCAGAAACATATAATCAAGAAAGAAGCGACTCTACTCACTACTGCAGATTCTCTGTAGGCTACACTTAAAACAACAATTAACTTATCTGATTCTGTGCTGTGAACTTCTCCCAACAGTTCCCCCAAGATCAGTTGTGAATTTCACAGTTTGATAATTTTCCCAGATGCACTCCGATGTCCAGCGATACATGAATTCAAAGAGCAAAGGCAGTAACTGTACAGGCTTCTCTCTCTCTCTCTCTCTCTCTCTCCTGCAATGACCTCACCATGTGCTTACTTTGTCTGTTCTTCTGCCTTTTAAAACTGCTGTTGTTTTGACTTTTTTTTCCAAAGCTCCAAAATAATGCAACAGCATAGAAAACAGTAATTGCTGATCCTGCAATTCGAGGAAATCACCCCCAGCAGCTAAAATACCTCAAAAAAGGAGCAGCTGTTACAGCCAGAAAGTTTTCCCGTCCTCCATCTTGGATTACCCAGAATCTTTCTTAACATCTAGAAACGTGCTCTCCACGGAGCTCTCAGCCTCACGGACGCTCCGCACTGACACCAGCTGCTGCTCAAGCTCTGAAACCCAGAGCTCCAACTGCTGTCACTGACCACACTTCCTACACTCATGGTATTCCAGGAGCTGGGAAGTATCCTGAAATTCCCACATAGATGCACATTCTCTCCACTCTTTGGTTATCTCTTGGCAACATTCTGATGACAAACAGCTACAGCAGGGCTCACAGTGTTCCAGAGTTTTGGGGAGCAGAAAGCAGAAATAGGAGCAGAAATCAGCCATTCAGCCCATTGAATCTGCTCTGCCATTTGATCTTGGCAGATATGCTTCTCACCCCCATTCTCCTGCCGACTCCACGGGAATGTTTGATCCCCTTAACACTCACAAACCTATCTATCTCTGTCTTAAATATACTCTTCCCTCTGTAGCAATGAGTTCTACAGATTCACCACCCTCTGGCTGAAGAAATTCCTCCTCATCTCAGCTCAAAAGAGTCGGCCCTTCATTCTGAGGCTGTGCCTTCGTTACCTAGACTCTCCTTTTTTCGGAAACATCTTCTCTGCATACACTCTTTCCAGGCTGATCAATATTCTGTAAATTTCAATAAGATCCCTCCTCATCCTTCGAAACTCCATCGAGTACAGACCGAGAGTCCTCAACCATGCCTCATATGACAAGCCCTTCATCCCCAGGATCATTCTTGTAAATCCCTCCAATGAAAGCACATCGTTTCTTAGAATATGGGTCCCAAATCTGTTCATGATATTCCAAAAGTGGTCTGACCAGAGCATTACACAGCCTCAGCACTACATTCCTGCTCCTGTATTCTAGCCCGATTGAAATGAATGTTATCATTTCAGTTGCCTTCCCAAGCGCAAACTAGACTTGCCTGTTCACCTTCAGAGAAACCTGAACGAGGTTTGTGCTTTAGATTTCCAAAGCATTTCCTCATTTAGAAAACAGCCTTTGCATCTCTTCTTCCTCCCAAAGTGCATAACCTCACACTGTAACACATTGTATTCTATCTTCCACTTCTTTGCCCACTCTCTGAGCCTATCCATGACCTTTTACAGCCTTCCCACTTCCTCAACACTGCCTGTCCCTCCACCTATTTCATGTCATCTGCAAACTTAGCAGCAATGTCTTCACTTCCTTCATTCCGATTGTTAACGCATGACATGAATAGTTATGGTTCCAACATTAACACCTGCAGAACTCTATTAGTCACCAGCTGCCATTTTTCCTCACCCTCTGCTTTATATCAACCTACCAGTCCTCAGTCCATGCCAGTACCTTGCCCCTAACTCTATGGGCTCGTACCTTATGTCAAAGGCCTTCTGGAAATTAAAATAGATTACATCTTCAAACTCTCCTTTGTCTGACTGGCTGGGAGCTGTTGCTGCTGTTCAGGACATTAGTTAGGCCACTTTTGGAAAACTGTGTGTAATTCTGGTTGCCCTGCTGTAGTAAAAATGTTGTGAACCTTAAAATGCTCCAGAAAAGATTTACAAGAATGTTGCCAAGGTTGGAGGTTTTCAGCTACTGGGAGAGGTTGAATAGGATCTAGTTTCCCTGGATTGTTGGAGGCTGAGCGGTGACCATTTTATGGTTTATAGAAGCATGAGGGGCATTGAAAGGATGAGTAGAGAAGGTATTATTTTCAGAGTTGGGGAGTCCAGTTCGAGAGGCATAGGTTGAAGGCGACAGGGGAAAGATTTGAAAGGGCCTGAAGGGGCAACTTTTTCACGTGGTGGGTGGTGTGTGTATAGCATGAGCTGCCAGAGGAAGAGGTGGAGGATGGTATGATTATAACATTTAAGAGGATGGGTACATGAATAGGGAGGGTTTAGAGGGATATGTGCAAAATGCTGGAAAATGGGACTAGCTTAATCGGAGGTTTGTTAAAGAGATATCGAGCTCCATCCTACTTTCCAGCTCTTGCTCCATAAGCCTGCGGTTTCACTGTTTCAAATGAATATCCAAGTGTTTTTTTCAATATGATGAGGGTTTCTGCCTCTCCAACCCTTTCAGACAGTGGGTCCCAGATCCCACCAGCCTCTGGCTGGAAACAATTACTCCACAATTCCCCTCGAACTCTGTGTCCAATTCATTTTAATCTCTCCCCATGGTTATTGCCCTCTCTGCTGATGGAAATCAGTCCTTCCTACCCACTCTATCCAGGTTCCTCATCATTTTACACACCTCGATCAAATCTCCCATCAGCCTCCTGTGTTCCAAAGAATACAATCCCAGCCAAACCAATCATTCCTCAAAGCTAAAACTCCCCATTTTTGACAAATTCCTCCTCTGTCCCCATCTCTAGTGGGATCACATCCTTCCTGTAATGTGGTGACAAGAACTGTACACTGTTCTCTCACTGTGCTCTAACTGGGGTTTTATACAGTTCCAGAATAAACAAACTCCTTGCTTTTGCTCTCAACCAAAAATGAGATAAGGGAGGTGATGGTCTAATGATATAATTACTGAACTCTTAATCCAGAGATCTAGATAATGTTCTGGGTACCAGGGTTAGAATCCTGCCACAGCTGTAGTGGAATGTGAATTCAATAAAAAAATCTGGAATTAAGAGTCTAATGATGACCATCGTTGATTGTCGGGAAAAAGCCATCTGATTCACTAACGACCTTTAGGGAAGGAAACTGCCATCCTTACCATGTGACTCCAGACCCACAGTAATGTGGTTGACTCTAAACTGCCCTCTGGGTGATTAGGGATGGGCAATAAATGCTACCGATCCAACAAAGCTCTCATTCCATCAAGGGAAAAAGAAAAACAGTTTATCCCATGTGTCTTCTTAACCACCTTACTGACCCGCATTCATTAATCACCATGGCCACATCTTCCACCTCACACACGTGTGACTTCCAGGTTCAAATTGACAAGAGACGTTCCTTCGATATCTGAGAAACAGATAGAAACATCAACATAGGAGGCCATTCAGCCCCTCAAGCCTGCTCCACCATTCAATTTGATCATGGCCAATCATCGAACATAGTCCCCTGTTCCTGCTTTCTCCCCACATTCTTTGATCCCATTAATCCAAAGAAATATATCTAATTCCTTCTTGAACTCATACTGCATCTCATGCTGGAAAAATGGATGAGAATTATTGGGTTGTTGTTTTTTGACCAATGTGGGCACAATGGACTGATGGGCCTTTTGGGTCTCCTGACTCTATGACTCTATTATATTATGAATAACTGGTTCCAAGGACTGGCCCCTGTGATACCCCAACTGGTAACTAGCTGCCATTCAGAAAAAGACTTGTTCTTCCTGCCCTGTCTGCCAACCAGTTCCCATTCCATGTCAGTGCATGACCCCAATCCTCTTGTTCGGTAGGATTTCCCTGATTCACTTGGACATATTTCATCCTTACAGCTCTTTGCCTTCCTCAGGTCCTGTTCAATTTTAATCCTGCATTTTCCATCCTCCTCTCAGCTTTCTGCAGGTTTGAACTCCAGATAACCAACATCACCTTCCATGTTTGGTCTTCCCTAGCCTTTTGACATCTCAGGCTAAGAGTTTAGATTTGGGAGTCCCACCCTTACTCTTTGTGGGAACAGATTCTGAATGATCTCTGTCTTGTCACTTGAGGGCTCCCACTGCCTTGACATTGATTTCCCATCATGTCACTGGTTCCAGTCCACTTTTACTAAATTACCGAAACATTTAGTGAAATGAAAACTTTTACACTTGCTCCATGGTTCTCCATTTCCATCCCTAATTTCAATATCACTGAGTTCTGATCACTGTCACTGAAATGCTCGCCATCTTTTAGTTCTTCCAGCTGCATTCATTCCCCAAACGATGGTCCAAAACTGTCCCTTCTCTTTCACCATCACCTTCTCAGGGGCAATTAGGGATGAGCAATAAATTCTGCTCCTGCCAGTGACACTCATATCCCAAGAATCAATTTAAAAAATGTAAATTCTTTTGTCTGGTTTATTAGGTATTGGAGACAAATATTCAAACATTTTACCAGTGAATATTTTGAGAATTGAAATCCCTTTGAATGGCAGGGATTAAAATTGTTTCTCTTGTCTTTCAGGCCGTGAAAACTCTCAGCCCAAGCTGACCCTGCTGCCTCCCTCCCCGGAGCAGGTCAATGCCAAGGGCACTGCCACCCTGGTGTGCCTTGCCAATCACTTCTATCCCGATGAGCTGGAGGTGCAGTGGAAGAAGGACGGTGCAGTCATTTCGGACGGGGTTCAGACCAGCAACTACCTGCGAGCTTCAGACAGCACCTACAGTGTCAGCAGCCTGCTGACCCTCTCTGGGTCTGACTGGGAGTCCAATGCTCGCTTCTCCTGTGCCCTCACCCACGTGACCCTCCCCTCTCCCCTCAGCAAGAGCATCAGGAGATCAGAATGTGTGTAGAGTGTTTGAGACAGTCCACAGAGGAGACACAACTTTAAACAGAACAGGGCTGAACTGACAGGACAAAGATCATTGTCAGCACTGAATTTCAACTCTCTTCCTTCTCAGGACTGGCTCAGAGACACTTTTGAGGTTCCGGAGTAAAGGTAGTTCATTGGGACAGTGTCGATCGAGCTTTATGCTGTGTCAAACCTCATGCTCTTCCTGTTCTGGGACTGTTTGATTGGGACAGGGTTGATTTGTGATGCCAAGTAAAATCTCTTGAAGTTGCTGAAGGCTGTCAGCTGTATGAAACAATGTGAACCTTCGAAATTTCTGCTTCAATAAATCAGATCTCCTTCCTGCTCAGCAGCCAGTTCCAATTTAAGGTTTTTGTCACTATTTGAAGGGCAGGATTCTCATGTTATTGAGAAAATCTCTACAAGTGTTTTCCTCAAAAGCCATTGTAGCTGTGAATTTGTGCAGCTTCCTCTGTCTGGGCTGTTAATTGCAGTCTGTTTTCTGTCAATGTCAGTCTCGAAAAGGGAATAAAGATGATGAAGATTCAGTCTCTGTCTCTGTGTGCTTTGGAAATGGACCACTCCATTCAGGTGATTCGCTGCATGTCAGCATTACATTGTCACAATTGGCTACCTGGCCTGTCAATCCGTGGTAGATGATACTGACAACCAATCAGCAATCAGTTTCAAATAATCCAGTTGGTCTGGAATCTGTGGAGGTTACAAGAATAGAAACTGAAAGCTGTTGGGATTCAATAATTACAATCTGAGGCATTCCGTGTTCTCTCTCTGTTCCAAACTCAAGTGGTGGGATCACACTGTGCACTCTCTGCTGCATGCTGTGTTTTAACTGAAATGACCTGAGGCCAATCACTGACACTGCAGACTGTATCTCTCTGAGTGAGTGTACTACATAATGCTGCCTGTAGGTGTCACTCTGAGTGTGGGTGTGTTATTCAAAGAGACACCTTCAGGCAGCTAGGGTTGTGAGCATGTTACTCAGTGCTGCCTGACTCTGTGTGTGTGTGTGTGTTAACTCAGTGTTGCCTGTAGGTGTGTCTCTGAGTGTGTATGTGTTATTCTGCACTGCCTGGAGGTATCTCACTAAGTGTCAGTGTGTTACTCTGTGTTGCCTGCAGGTGTCTCTCAGTGATGGATAGATGGCTTTGTGATGGGGATTGAAGATTAGGCCTTACTCTTCTCAAATCTCAGATGAAAAACAATTTAGCCTGCATTGGCAGCTCATTGAGGTGGCCAAAGTTAAAAATCGCACAACACCAGGTTAGAGTCCAACATGTTTCTCTGGAAGTACAAACTTTTGGAGTGCTGCTCCTTCATCAGGTGGCGAGTGGGGCAGGATCATAGGACACAGAATTTGTCATGAAATTTAAATGGCAGCTGAGAAAGGTGAATACTGAGTGTGTGTTCTCAGTAAGGGAGGGATTTCAGAGGCAATGCACTCTGTAGTTCCTAATGTGCTCCCCAATTACAAGGAGCCGGGGTCATTTCAATTGTGGTTGTCTGCTCAGCCAGTGCTGGCTAGCCATAGTCGTATTTCAAGCTCAGTTAGCCCTAAACCAGGTGCAGCAATATTACCTTACAGGGAGGGAGCTGTCTGAGTGAGGGAGGTTGAATTCTTGCAGCCCCAAGAGTGATTGCAGTGGATTAATTAAGGGTGCTACCACTTGAAAGTGTGACCTTCTCTCCCTCTGCCTCAGCTGTGATGACCCTCAGGGTTAAACTCACCACCAGTCATTTCTGTTTATAATGAGCGAGTGGGAGGAAGGGGAAAGTGAGGACTGAAGATGCTGGAGATCAGAGTTGAGAGTGTGTTGCTGGGAAACTACAGCAGGTCAGGCAGCATCGAGGACCAGGATAATCAATATTTTCGGCTTAAGCTCTTCATCAGGAATGGAGGGAAGGCATCTCTCCCAAAGGCATCACAGGCTGGATCGACGGGGCCACAAGAGTAAGCATGGGGAGATTGAGGGTGACAGAAGGAGGGGGTTGGTTGGCAGGTTGTTATTCAGAGTCAGGTACCAGAGTATCAGTCCTTCTGCCACTCCCCTTTTTTTTCTTTCCTTTTTTTTGTCATACACTGATCCAACTCCCAAGACAGGCAAAACACCCGAGTGGCCAGTGACAACCACTGCCCTTCACATCAAAGGGCAATCTTCTGTTTATTTTTTTTTGCGTGTGTGCAGGTCTGAGACACAGGGAAAGACACAAAGTGCACGAATCTTTATTTAATTTCCACCACCAGGAAGATATGAAAAACACCCGAGTGGCCAGTGACAAGCACTGCCGTTCACATCAAAGGGCAATGCTGTGTGATCAAAACAGTGAAGGGGAGGGTAGGGGTTAAATCAAAATAGAGTTGGACGGGGAAATAATGCACTCCACTCCCTGCGGCGCCCACCTCTCCCTGAACGACTCCAGGGTGTTGGTGGACACCGCGTGCTCCTTCTCCAAGGAGACCCGGTCTCTAACGTAACCCCAGAAGAGGGGGCCACTCCCCTTTTTATCTGTCAGCCAGAACTCCCTGATTGGACACGGTTAACAGCTCATCAGGGAACTCATATTATCAGAAAAAAATGAAACATTTATCGAACAAGGAGTTCGATAAGCAAGAACTAAACGACACGAGACAAAATGAGTGGTTTGAAAGATTTCATTACAGACATCACCAATTTGGCCCAACAAGTCCACACTGACCCACTGAAGAGAAACTCCCTGAGACCCATTCCCCTGCCCTATCACTCAACATTTCCCCTGACCGACGCATTCCTGAACACTGTGACAATTGTAACATGGCCAATTCACCTAACCTGCACATATTTGGATTGTGGGAGAAAACTGGAGCACATGGAGGAAATCCACACAGACACAGGGGGAGCGTGCAAGCTCCACAAAGACCTGGGGCTGGAATCGAAACTGGGTCCCTGGTGCTGTGAGTTAGCCATGCTAACCACTGAGCCACCATGCCACAAATTTTAAAAAATGCCCAAAGAGTTGATCATTTGTTAAGCTCCGTGAGCCTGACGTGATATAAACTATAAACATGCAACCCACTGTCAGGGAAGGTAGTGCAGGGTGGAAACCTTACAACCTTTAAATATCATAACGTTCAAGGATCTGGGATAAGTGCAGGAAATTGGGATGAGAGTGCCTTTAGTGATAGTTATGTTGGTTCAGACTCAATGGGATAAAGGACCTTTTTCTGCTCTGTATCAATCTGTGCTCCATGTTGAGAGGGCAGTGCAGGTTAATGGTGACTAGGTGAGGCAGTTCTAAGATGGCAAACACATGATCAAGGGTCAGAGGAAATGGCTCAAGCTTCAGTGAAGGCCCAAGTAGGTGCTTGGGAGGAGGGTCAAGGCTAATGGAGACAAGGCCCATGGAAACTGAGCGAGGGCACAGGGTGCTGACTGGCATCTCATTGTGTTGTAGTGAGGTAAATGGGGACAAGAGGGGAGTGTGTAGGGAGTTTCAGTTTCAGTTAAAATGTGACCTTTGTCAGCAGCAGCATGACCTTCAGCACCAGGGAGTGTCCCTGACTGTGTCAGACTCACAGACCGCTCTCTGTGTGATTCCACATAGCCACTCGTCTGGTCACTACATAAAGCCTTGCTCATGTCTACACTACCATTTACACCACCTTCTACACCCACTGGCTGCACCTTCTGTCTACACCACTGTCTGCACCCACCGTCTGCACCTACCGTCTGCACCTTCTGTCTATACCACTGTCTGCACCCACAGTCTACACCCACTGTCTGCACCCAGCATCCACAGCCACTGTCTCGTCACTCTGTGAACACCCACCGTCTACACCCACTGTCTACACCATTGTCTGCACCCTCCATCTACACCTTGCATCTTTCTGCTGTTGTAATATTGTATCCAATGATTTCATTGAGATTACTGCAACAGAAGCCTGAATTTTAGAACCAGCAATAATTGTCTTCTAACCATGACCTACAAAGTCTGTGTTCCACATTGGGCTGATTGATATTAATTACTGAATGCCATTTTGATTTCGCTGATGGCAGGACTGACGGATAAGGAGAGGTTGAGTTGATGAGGATTGTGTTTCCTGGAGTTTAGAAGAATGAAGAAAGGGAATCTTGGAGAAAGCTATAAAATTGGAAAAGGACGAGACACGTTAGATGGAGATGGGGAAGTCCAGAACCAGGGCACATGGTTTAAGATTAAGGGGTAAACTCTAGAGGACAGAGATGAGGAAATATGTTTTCACCCAGAGAGTGGTGAGCCTGTGGAATTCTCTGTCACAGAAAGTGGTTGAGGCCAAAACATGATGTTATCAAGAAAGAGGTAGAGATAGCTCTTGTGGCTAAAGAATCAAGGGATATGGGGTAGGGGTGGATTACAGTAATGTGCTCCATGACCAGCTTCAATCATATTGAATGGCATAGCAGGCTGGAGGGGACAAATGGCCTACTCCTGCTCCTATCCTCTATGTTTCTACATCACGTAAAATAGATTGCCAGGTGGAGATCACTCTGTCAGATGGGTAAGTATCCATTCATAGATTCCCCCCACACCACTCCCCTTTCATTTTAATTGAGTCCACTCCCTCTCTTCCTATGTCTTTGTTATCTGACCAGTGACCACACCTCCCATTTACCACCCCGGCAGGGAGCTGTGCTCATAACCCATCGTTTGTTTTAATTTGCTAACTGGGTGATGTGGATGGGGTTTTCAAAAACAGGAAGAGCTGAATTCTTATCAACTTTTGTGCTGATTTTTTTGTGTGCCTCCCTCAATATGGGTGACACAGCACTGCTGCCTCACAGAGCCAGGGACCCAGGTTCGAGAGTCAGACAGCATAGAGATAGGCCCTTCGGCCCACCATGCCAATGCTGACCAACAAACACTCAACTACACTAATCCCATTTACCTGCAGTCATCTGGAGCCTACCATGCCCAGGTATTATAAGTGCTCATCCAAATGTTTTTAAAGGTTGTGTAATTTTCAGCCTGCACCACCCTCTCAGGCAGCATGTTCCATATACCTACCACACACTGGGTCAAAAAATACTTCCACATTAATCTTATAACCTCTCGTCTTAAATAGATTTGGGTGAGGAGCAGAGGCTGCAGAACAGTGTGAGAGGTCAGGAGTGGAGAGAGGGAGAACAGTGTGAGGGTGAGGAATGGAGTTTGGAGAAGGAAGACACTTGTGTTCTGGAAAGCAGCACAAATAGGGAAGAGATCCAAGAGCTGATAGGAATAGTCTCCATGCTTCCTAACAGTAGCTTTAGGTGGGAAAGAGAATAAATCAGGAGATAATGAGGGCCTGTAACAAAGGCTGCGCATTAATTACAAATGACTTTTATCTTCATTGATTATTTATAGTCAGATTTTTCTTTGTCATTCATTGACAAAATGAGGGTGTCACTGCCTAGGACAGCATTTATTGCCCACCCCCAATTGCCCCAGAGGGCAGTTAACAGTCATCCATATTGCTGTGGGATTGGATTCCCATGTAGGCCAGACCAGGTAAGGATAGCAGTTCCCTTCCCTAAAGGACGTTAGTAAACCAGAGGGGATTTCCTGACAATCGACATGGATTAATGGTCATCGTTAGACTCTTAATTGCAGACTTTTAAATTGAATTTAAATTCCCCCATCTGCCACGGTGGGATTTGAGCCTGTGACCCCAGACCATATCTAGGTCTCTGTGCATTAATCACAGAAGGTTAGTATGTACGTACAGCAAGTCATCAGGAAATCTCATAGAACATTATGGTGTAGTGTGAGGGGAAACTGAATACAAGACTTCATTGAAACAAGCAAGATCCTTGGAGGGTCCTTGACCAGGTGAATGTGGAAAGGATGTTTCCTCTTGTGGGAGAATCCAGAACTAGGGATCATTGATTAAAATTAAGGGAGAGTCCATTCAAAACAGAGATGAGGAAGCATGTTATTCTCTCAGAGATTGTCAGTCTTTGGAATTCCCCTCCTTAAAAGGCAGTGGATGCAGAATTTAGAATCCATCCAGTGTGGAAACAGGCCCGTCAGCCCAACATGTCCACACTAACCCTCCGAAGAGCAACTAATCCAGACCCATTTCCCGACCTTATTTTACCCTAGGAAGAGGTAGATAGATTCTCGATGACTGAAGGGATGGAACGTTATCAGAGAATGTAGAGTTGAGGTTAAAATCAGATCAACCACGATCGTATTGAATGGGGGAGCAGGTTCAAAGGGCCGAGTGGCCTACTTTTGTTCCTTGCCCATATGTTGCCTCACAAAGCTTTGCACAAGCAAAGACTTCCACTCGTATTTTCTCTCTGCAGATTAAGCTGCTTGTGCAATAGGCCTCATCTGCACAGTGTTTTCTCCAGCCTTTCACTGTGAGGTTAAAGATAATGGTCCCATAATCAATCCATTAACTCTATGAGTTGGATTTTTGAAAACAATAAAATAAATTACAAGTCATGAAACAGACATTACAGCAAGCAAGAATAGGCAGCACGATGGCGCAGTGGTTACCACTGCTGCCTCACCGTGCCAGGGAACTGCCTCAGGTGGGTCTGTGTGGAGTCTGCACATTCTCCCTGTGTCTGCATGGGCTTTCCCTGGGTGGTCTGGTTTCCTCCCACAGTCTAAAGATCTGCAGGCTCGATAAATTGGCCATGCTAAATTGCCCAGAGTGTACAGGAATGTGCAGGCTTGGTGGAGGAACCATTGGAACATACAGAGATAGGATAGGGATCGAGATAGAATGACCTTCGGAGGGCGGTTTGGAGACAATGGGCTGAATGGCCTACTTCCACACTATAGGGATTCTCTGTTACAAATGCAAGTTTCTTCTTTCCATTCTAGCCCTGAAGCATGCATGTGGTTCTGTCTCATATCCACTCAAGGGATGGCAAACCTTTGAAGACAGGAACAGCCTCTATTCTGTTGGAAAGTACTTCTTCCACTCTGTGTCCTTCACAGCCTTGTAGACAGCAACAATGAAATCAGGAAGTAACCCAAAGCTATAATCTTCTGGGCTATTCATTAAACTGTGGAACCTGAAAAATACAATTAACGTCCAAGTCAATGAAGATATTTCTCAGCAATCACTAAATGCTGAGTTTTAGTACTCAGCAGGCCCCAGGAGTCAAAATAACTGAGTAGATCATTGCTCTGAATTGCTCATAAATATCACCTTCACATTTCTGGAGGCTTTGATCAAAAAGGTTGCTTACTCCTCTTCAATATACAGCTTAAAATCAACTCAAACTCCCAACCATCCAGCTGAGAGTAGAGCCCTGTACAAACTGGTACCTGGTCTGTGGGAGCACTGTCACCTCTGTCTCAGAAGTTTTGGGGAGTTTATTTTGATCATAGCGTCCTTCAGCACTGGAAGCTGTTCAGAGGATGTTCCCCAGACTGATTCCAGGAATGAAAGTGCTGTCCCATGAGGAGCAGTTAAAGAGCTTGGGCTTGTACTCGCTGGAGTTCAAAAGAATGAGGAGGGATCTGATTGAGGGATAGAAAATGTGAAAGGGGATTGAGAAGGTGGACGTTGAATAGATGCTCCCCCTTAATGGACAGTCTGGAACAAGAGGTCATCGATATAGAGTGAGAGGAGGTCAGTTCAAAACTGAGCTGAGGAGAAACTACATCTCCCAGAGGGTTGTGAATCTGTGAAACTCAATGCCCCAGAGAGCAGTGGAGGCAGAATCAATCAACAGATTCAAGAAAGATTCGTTTCTGATGGAAAGTGAGATAAAGAGCAATGGGGAGCAGGCAGGAGAGTGGAGTTGAGACCAGGATAAGATCAGCCATGGTCCTGTTAAATGGCGGAGTGGGCTCGAAGGGCTGAATTGACTCCTCCTGCTCCTATTTCCTATATGTTGAACACACAGTCAAGGCTGACACTGTAAAACTGAGGGAGCTGTTGTCTTTCAGGTGAGAGACAAAACAGAGGTCCTGCCACAATATATCGAACTGTACTATCTCCCCCAGTGACAAGTGCTGGAATTTGAATTCAAATCACAAAGCAAGCCACATTAATGGTGACCACAATAATGATCCCTGATTGCTGTCCAGCCTCAGCCTTACCCAGTCTGGACTTCATGTGACTCCAGCCCCACAGCAACCTGGTTAACTCTTAGGTGCCTTCTGAGAGGCCACAGCAAGGCCAGCAGTTCAAGGGAAATTAGTCTTGGGTAACAAATGCTGATCTATGCCAGTGACACCCACCTCCCAGAAAACAGAATGCAACAGAGATTGGTGTCAGCCAAAATTGTCAGATCAGACTCTCAATGAGATGGGGAAATGGTTAAAAATGTATTCAGCTCAGTATGGAACAGGTCCCCACTTGTTAGCACATCGTCACTGACCAAATAAGTGAGAGAAAACAGAAAACGAAAGGTGAGAACCCTCAAATGTGGGAATATCAGTGAGAATTCAGGCAACTGAAGGAAGACTTAATGAACTGCAAAGGAAGACAAAAAGTAAGTCAGAGTTACAGAAAAGTGATTGAGAAAGAGGCCTGCAAAGGGTCACAAGAATAACACAAATGTTTTACACGAAAATTAGAAAATCAAGGGGGCTCCAGTGCAATGTGAGCCCTTTAAAAACAAACTGGGAATTCCATGAATGAGACTAAGGGAATGGCCGATATGTACAATAATTAGTTGTGTCAGTCTTCACAGTCAAGGAACGGGATAATGCAGCTTATATTCCAGGGAGGTCCTGCCAAAATTGAATACTGGAATTCGCTAAACTTGATACATGCCAGAAAACAGCGAGCAGCTCTAAAGGCTGACAGATCTCCAGGACCTCAAGGGTTTAAAGGAAGGGGGAGGGGGGGAGAAGTTGCAGAGGCTTTTCCCATCAGGATCCAAAGCAGCAACGATTCCTTTAGTTTGGAAAATGTCTTGCTGTAACTCAATGGGTTCAAGAAAGATGAGAGCGGGAACCATGGAAATTACATTATGGTCAATCTAACATCTCTTTTGAGGGTATCATTGGAATCTATAATAAACAGCCGAGAGAATGAACATGTAGAGAATTGAAAATTGCCCACACAGATTTGTGATGGGTAGGTTCTGACTAATGAACCAAATGCATAAACTAAATAGTCGATAGAGCAGCAAGTTCAGAAGTACTCGATAATTTCCCACAAAACAGTCTGCTGATCAAAGTTAAAACCCATGGGATTGAAGATGAATGTTTGACTTGGTTAGGAGGCTGGTTTAGTGACAGACAACAGGGAAAGAAAGTGATGACCGGTGTTCCACAAGGTGGTGAGGCCTTAACTACTTACTGTATGTATTAATGAGAATCATAGTTTCACATTGACACAAAGACTGATGGAATAGTAAGCAGTGCAAATGGTCTTTTTGTATAAAACTCACTCCGAGGACATGAGTGTTGCTATCTGGGCCAGCATTTATTACGCATTCTGTGTTGTCCTTGTGAATCATGAATCATCATCCAGGGTAGAAGTTGGTCATTCAGCCCATCAAATCCGCACCAACCAACCAAACAGCATCCCATCTGGACTGACCCCATTCCTGTACTGCAGAAGACATATCTATGGACTGTGTAGAAGAAACCCACACAGACATGGTGAAAATGTGCAACCTCCACACAGACAGTTGTCCCAGGGTGAAATTGAACCCAGGCCCATAGTGCAGCACTAACCACTGAGCCACAATCCTGCCCTTTGCAAGGTGGTGGTGAGCTGCCTTCTTGAACCACTGCAGTACATGTGCTGTAGATAAACCCACAATGCCCTGAGGGAGAGAATTTCAGGATTTTCATCCAGCCACACTGGAGGAACAGTCATATATTTTCAAATCAAGATTCTATGTGGATTGGAGGGGAACGTGTTTTTGGTCGTGTTCTGTGTCCTTCTACATGGAAATGATCATGGGTTTGGAAGGTGCTGTCTCAAGAGACTTGGTGTGAATTCCTGCAGTGCATCTTGTAGATGGTGTACACGGCTGTTACTGAGCATCAGTGGCTGAGGGAGTGTATGTTTATCGATGTGGTGCCAATCAGGCAGGCTGCTTTGTACTGGATGATATCAAGCTTCTTGATTGTTTTTGGAGCTGCACCCATCCAGGCAAGTGGGGAGTAACCCATCACAGTCCTATCCAAAACTTGACTGATCTTTTCTTAATTCATTTACTGGATTGGGCATCACTTGCTATGTCAGCATTTATTGCCCAGAATCAAGTGGGGTGGCACAGCACTGGGACAAAGGTTTAATTTCACCTTTGGGCAACTGACTGTGTGGAGTTTGCACGTTCTCCCTGTGCCTGCCTGGGTTCTCTCCAGGTGATCTGGTTTCCTTCCACAGTCCACAAACGTGCAGGTTAGGTGGAATGGCCATGGGAAATGCAAGGTTACAGGGGAGTGGGTCTGGGTGAGATGCTCTTTGGAGAGGCAGTTTGGGCTGAATGGCCTGTTTCCACATTGTAGGGATTCTATGAATTTCTTCACTCAGAGGGTTTTGAATCTTTAGGATACTCATCGATACTTAGGCGTTTGAATAAATTCAAGATAGCGATAATAGGGGAGGCAATGAGTTAATGGTGTCATCACTAGATTCTTGATCCAAAGAGCCAAGTAATGTTCTGGGGGAGCTGGGATCGTTGTGGGGCAGCACGGTGGTACAGTGGTTAGCACTGCTGTCTCATAGCACCAGAATCCCAGGTTCGATTTTAGCCTCGGGTGATTGCCTTTTATGGAGTTTGCGCATTCTCCCTGTGTCTGCATGGGTTTCCTCTGGGTGCTCCGGTCTCCTCCCACAATCCAAAGATGTGCAGGTCAGGTGAATTGGTCACGCTAAATTGCCCATTGTCAGTGGTGAATATGAGGAATGAGTCTGGGTGAGTTACTCTTCGGAGGGTCAGTGTGGACTTGTTGGGCCAAAGGGCCTGTTTCCATACTGAAGGGAATCTAATCTAAATCCTGGCAATGCATGGAGTGGAATTTAAATTCAAAAAGGCTCTGAAGTTAAGAGTCTAATGACAACCACTGTTGGGGGAGAACACTGTCAGGCCCACTAATGTCCATCAGAATGTTGTCCTTGCTCATACTGACTGACATATGACTCCAGACCCACAGCAACATAGAATCATAAAATCCCTACTGTGTGGAAGAAGGCCATTCATCCCATCAAGTACAAGCAGCATCTCACCCAGAACCAGCCCCCTCTCCTAACCCTACACTTCCATGGCCAATCCAGCTAACCTTAACATCTCTGGACTGAGAGAGGAAACTGAGGCACCCAGAGGAAACCCATTCAGACACAGGGAGAACATACAAATCCAACACAGACAGTTGCCTGAAGGTGGAATCAAACCCAGGTCCCTGGCGCTGTAAGGTACTGACACCAGCCACTGTGCCACCCATTCCTCATCTCTGATCAAAATATCTAACCCCTTATTCCCAGACTGGGACTCTGCTTTAGAATCCCCAGGTAGGGGTACATCCTTCCAAAATCTACCCTGTCAGGGCCCTGGAGAATTTGAAATGTTTCAGTGCAATCTCATCCCAGTCTTCTGAATTCTAGGGAATCCTGACCCAGTCCCCTCTCGCAATCATTAGACAATCCCTCAGCCCGTCACATGAACTGTGGCTGGGTGTGATCATCTCAGTAAGAGTTTCAAGGAGGGAAGGAGAAAGGAAGACTTTCTGCTTTGAATCGATGCTAAAAACTGAAAAAGACGGAAAATATTGTCACTAACTATTTTCAAATACTCTTACTTTTCATCAAAGTGCCGGGTGAGGTTTCTTATGAATTTCAGGAGGTCACTGGTGAGATGTCCTTATATTCTTTATTCTTGCCTTGTCTCTTGTTCATGTTATTGAGGAGAATGGAGTCAAATGAACAGCAGAGTTTGTTTTCTCTGTTGATTAAATTCACCTTGCTTGCTCCTCTGAGCATCTGAAGAAAGGGCGAGGCTCTGAAAGATTATGTTTTCTAATAAACCTGTTGGACTATAATCTGGTGTCGTATGATTTTTGACCTTGTCCTCTGATCACATTCAGGTTATTCCTCCGGGCACTACATGTTCTTACTTCTCCAGGCCAGGAGGTGGCGACCTCGACAATGGATTTCACAATGGTCTCCATCAGAGAGGACCCACAAATCAGGGACAGCGATTCAGAGATTACAGGCTCCTCAGTCCCAGACCCGAGCTCAACGGGCCCCCTGGCATCCCAGGTACCGTCTGTTGCGTCTCGGACACTGTACATAATGCAAACAGTGGAATTGATCGTTCTGATTTTTCCCAACCTCACCAGGTCTCCACAATCATTGAGATTCGTTAAATGCAGCCTTTGCCAATTAAGGACCCTGATTGATGGGAAACAGACTGAAATGGGTCAATAATACAGTGTTGGGGAGTTACAGACACAGATTGCCAAGTGGAAATCTGATGCTGTGGCTCTAACAGAGATCGGGCGGGACTGGGGATTCCTGGATACAAGGTGTTCAGTAAAGATAGGAAAGATGGAAAACTGCGAGAAGTGGTGGGATTGTTCTGGGTCCAGACAGAACTGACCAACCTTAGGCCCTGAGATATGATGGAGATGAAGGGTTTCACAAGAGAGCAAATGGAATGAACAAAACAGGTGCATGTGAAACACCCACGCCGTCCCTGAGAGAGGGAGACAAGAACAGGGATATTCTCAGAGAGAAAGGATGCTAAAAATGGTATCACCCCGAGAGTGAAAGGTGGGGTGGAGACAGTGACAGCGACACCCCCCAGAGAGTGGTGAAAGTAACACTGACACATTTAAAACTGTATTAGCACAAGCGAGAATTCAAACAGACACCCACTCCGTCACGTGGTGTTGAAGATGCACTTTCCACATCAAAACACATTTGCAAACCTTTTAATAACACGTCAGGGGAGAGAAACATTGAAAACTGTATTATCACGAGTTAGGGTCCATTGAAATCTTGAACTATAATGTGAAATGTTCTGAGCCGTAAACAACACTGGTGTATTGACGTCATTATTCTGGATTAGTGGTGCTGGAAGAGCACAGCAGTTCAGGCTGCAAAAGCCCTTCATCAGGAATAAAGGCAGAGAGCCTGAAGTGTGGAAAGATAAGCTCGAGGAGGGTGGGGGTGGGAGAAAGTAGCATAGAGTACAATGGGTGAGTGGCGGAGGGGATGAATGTGATAGGTGGGGGGCGGGGGGAGGGTGGAGTGGATAGGTGGAAAAGAAGATAGGCAGGTAGGACAAGTCAGGACAAGTCATGGGGACAGTGCTGAGCTGCAAGTTTGGAACTGGGGTGAGGTGGGGGAAGGGGAAATGAGGAAAATGTTGAAGTCCACATTGATGCCCTGGGGTTGAAGTGTTCCTTGGCGGAAGATGAGGCGTTCTTCCTCCAGGCGTCTGGTGGTGAGGGAGCAGCAGTGAAGGAGGCCCAGGACCTCCATGTCCTCAGCTGAGTGGGAGGGGGAGTTGAAATGTTGGGCCACAGGGCGGTCGGGTTGATTGGTGCGGGTGTCCTGGAGATGTTCCGTAAAGAGCTCTGCTAGGATGTGTCCAGTCTCCCCAGTGTAGAGGACACTGCATCGGGAACAATGAATACAATAAATGATATTAGTGGATGTGCAGGTAAAACTTTGATGGATGTGGAAGGCTCCTTTAGGGCCTTGGATGGAGGTGAGGGAGGAGGTGTGGGCACAGGTTTTGCAGTTTCTGTGGTGCCAGGACGGGAGAGTAGGTTGAAGGGGGGCGTGGACCTGACCAGGTAGTCATGCAGGGAACGGTCTTTGCGGAAGGCGGAAAGGGGTGGGGAGGGAAATATATCCCTGGTGGTGGGGTCTTTTTGGAAGTGGCAGAAATGTCGGTGGATGATTTGGTTTATACGAAGGTTGGTGGGTGGAAGGTGAGCACCAGGGGTGTTCTGTCCTTGTTACGGTTGGAGGGGTGGGGTCTGAGGGCGGAGGTGCGGGATGTAGACGAGATGCGTTGGGGGGCATCTTTAACCACGTAGTGACGTCATTATCTTATTACACAATATTAAAATCTCAGTCAAACTTTTTCCTGCGGACAGTGTATTTAAAATATCAAGAGTCTTCCCACATTATTGGTTTGATCAGTGACATAGCAAGGAAGCAGTAGCTGCCCCATGAACTCCAACAAAAGAATGAGAACAGGCTCTTCATGCGGAACTGGCTCCTGAGAATCCAATTCAACAGGGAACAATACAGCACAGGGACAGGCCCTTCGGCCCTACAGCCTGTGCCAACACATTTTGCCCTTGCATACTGAAACTGTCTTCACCTACAGGATTCATATCCCTCCATTCCCTTCCTATTCATGCATTAGTGCAGGTATTTCTTGAATACTTCTATTGTGTCTGCTTCCACCCCCTCCTCTGGCAGTGTGTTCCAGGCACTCAACTCCCTTTGTGTGAAATACTTGCCTCGCACATCTCTTTTAAATTCCCCCACCCCTTGAACTTATGTTCCCCAATAATTGTCCCCTCCACCCTGGGGATAAAAAGCCTCATATTCTCCACTCTACATATCCCATTCACAACTTTTATAAACTTCTATCAGGACACGCCTCATTTTTCTGCATTCCAGTGAAAACAAACCTAGTCTATCCAACCTTTCTTCAGGACGACTATCCGCTATACCAGACAATATCCTGATAAACATTTTCAGCACCATCTTCAAAACATCCACATCCTTCTGATTGTGTGGTGACCAAAACTGTGTACAATATTCCAAGTGTGGCCTAACTAATGTTCGATAAAGCTGCAGCATAACGTGTCTATCCTAATACTCAATGCCCCTTCCAATGAAGGCAAGCATGCCATAAGCCTTTTTTACAGACTTACCTCCCCGTCCTGCCATCTTCAGTGATCTGTGAACATACACGCCCAGATCCCTATGCATATCAATACTCCAAAACCTTCTGCCATTCACTGTATAATTCCCACCTGTACATCACCTTTCAAAGTGCATCACCTCACATTTGGCTGGCTTAAACTACATCTGCCATTTTTCTGTCCATGCATCCAACTGATATAATATCCTGCTGTATCCTCCGACAATCCTTCTCATTTTCTGCAACTCTACCAATCTTTGTATCAACCGTAAACTTACTCATTGGACCAGCTACACTTTGCTCCAAATCATTTATGGAGATCATGAACAGCAGAGTTCCCACCATTGATCCCCGTGGAACATCACTAGTCACAGCCCTCCATTATGAAAACCGTTCATCCATCGCTACCATTTGTCTCCTGTGACTAACCTAGTTCTGTGCCCAACGCTGGGAACAATTTAGAGAAGACACCTTGTTGCCAGCTCGTTACTGCAACTTGATCCAGTTCATTCAGACAGAGAAAAAGGACAATGTGCAGATTGTTGAACAGGCCCCTACACCTGGGCCTGAGGCAGGAGCCCAAGCTCCAACACACTGGCCTCACTTCACACCAACCTTCACACAGTGCGGGGTCATGAACTCCGGGCATCAATTCCACTGGGACTGGGACTGGGATGGAGTGAGGGAACAGGGACAATGTCGAAGAGTCAATAAGGAGTAAAGCAAGATGGAGAGAGTGTGTTGGAAAGTGTTTAATGGAGGAAACATACTTTGTGATACCCAATACTGACAATGTCTACGTGTATCACAGATTGAAAAAAAAGCACAATCTGAAGACAATCTAAAGTCACATCAATGTATTTCTTTTTGATATATCATCGCATGCAGAGCATTTTCATTGTGGTATCCTGATTCGAGAACTGTACTCTCTCAGATTGAGCCGGTTGGATCCTCGCAGAGCCCCAGTTTATTTGTATTGTTCAGGAATGTGGGGGATACCGATGGTGGACTGGGGTACACCTGATGAAGGAGCAGTGCTTCAAAAACTTGTGATTTCAAATGAACCTGTTGAGCTAGAGCCTGGTGTTGTGTGCTCTCTGACTTTGTATTGTGCGGACACAGTGAAACAGCTGCCTTCCGGTAACTATAGAGTACTTGCACTGCTGCTGAGGATTATGGGTAACGCCTGCTTCCATTAGCCATGAACAAACCCGCAGTCATTGCCGTGGATTCCAGTGGGAATGAACGGTCAGTTGCTTCACAGATATTACATGGTTCACCGTCATCATCTCCAGGACAATTCGGGAAGAGCAACAAATAACCGACACGTCAACGCCCGCTCCATCCCAGGAGAAATCAAAATAAATGTCATCCAATTCAAATGACCAAACTGGTGAGGCTTGAATTCATCTCTTTGAAAGACTGAAGCGTCACCCAGAAACAGAGCCTTGAAATGGGTGAACCTGGTTTGTCTGACTGAAGGGTGGAGTGTCCTTCGGATTAGCAGTGGGATCAGCAAAAAAAATAATTATACGCAAAGATCTAACAAACAGCCATCAAAGCGTGCCACCAAAGCGCAAAGATCAGTATTTGAAGCTCCACGTCTCCATCTCCATCCATGTTTGTTACTCTTCCAACGTGACTCCTTCCTGAAGTGCGTTGATTCAAGTCTGCTCCAACGTTCTCTGATAAAGTAGTTCTGATCTGTGAGTGATCAGGGTTTTGTTAAAGAGATATTGAGAAAAAAGGACCGATGTCCTTTCGGGAAGGAAATCTGCCATCCTTACCTTGTCTGGCCTACACATGACTCCAGACCCACAGCAATGAGGTTAACTGTTAACCACCCTCTGTAATAGCCGAGCAAGGCCCTCCATTCTAACAATCACTGGGAAGTCTCAGAAACAGAATGAAACTTGATGGACAACCTGGCATCGACCTTGGCACCGGAAACAACATCAAACACAGCCCTGTCGACCCTGTTGCATCCTCCTTACTAACGTCTGCGGGCTCGTATCAAATTCAGGAGAGCTGTCTCACAGACTAGACTGACAAGCAACAGCCTGACACAGTCATACTCACATAATTATACTGAACAGTCTCCCAGGCACCACCATCGCCAGCCCTGTATAGGCCCTGTCCCACCAGCCGGGAAGATCCAGCAGAGGTGATTGCACAGTGATATAGAGCCAGGAGGGAGTGACCCTGGAAATCCCCAACATTGACTCCAGACATTTCGAAGTCGCATGGCATCAGGCCAGACATGGACAAGGAAACCAGTGGGTGTCCCATCAGCGGTAGGGATACAATTGGAGAAAATTCTGAAGGTCGAATGAATCTCCATATTGGGGTAGTCAGCACGGCTTTGTCAGAGGGAGGCCATGCCCAACAAATCTTTTGGAATTTTGTCGAGAAGGGGAACATGTGTGTAAATGCAGGGAGGTGCAGTTGATGTGGTTTATATGAATTTCAGTAAGGCCTTTGGCAAGGTTGTACTTGGGAGACTGATAAAGAAGATGTACAAGGCTATGGGATGCAGGGTAACTTGGCAAGTTGGATCCAAACTAGGCTTTGTGACAGGTGACAGAAGGTGATGCTAGAAGGCTGTTTGTGTGACTGGGTCCAGGGTGCAGTCGGATATCACAGGGATCAGTGTTGGGTCCCTCATAGCTCGTGATATACAGGAACAATGCCGAAGGGAATGTGGAGCTGGATGATAACTGGGTTTGTGGATGATGTGAAGATTGGTCGGATGGTTGACAGTGAAGAAGAAGGTTTTCGGTTACAGCAGGGTATAACCAGATTGGTCAAATGGGCAAATCAGAGGCAGATGGAATTTAAACCAGATAAATGTGAGTTGATACACTTTTGATATGTAACGTGTTAACAGGGCAGTTATGAAGGCAGTTGGGGTACATTTTAGGTGGAGATTAAAAGAGCATGGAGGATATGTTAGAACTATACAGAACAGTAGTTCGACAATACCTGGAGCACTGTGTGCAGTTGTAGTCACCACACTGTAGGAGGGATGTGATTACACTGGAGGGGGTGCAGAGGAGATTCAACAGGATGTTCCCAGGGATGGAACATTTCAGATGTGAAGAGGATGAATAAGCTCCTGTTGTTTTCTTTGGAGCAGAGAAGGTTCGGGGAGTTGGGGGGATCCTGATAGAGGGGGAGAAGGTTATGAGGGGAATAGACAGGGTGATAGTAAATAGCGGTGCCCCTGACTGGGAGGGTCAAGAACAAGTTGGCTCACATTTAATATAAAAAGCAGCAGCTTTAGAGGGGATTTGAGGAAAAGCTTTTTCACCCAGAGGGTCGGGGGGGGGGGGGGGGGGGCGGTGGAATCGGGAATGTCTGGGACGGGAGTTGAGGTGAGAAACCTCACAACCTCCACAAAGTACTTGGATGAGCAAGTGAAATGACCGAACATTCAGGGTTATGGGCCCACTTCTGGAATGTGGGTGGAGTGTTGATTTAGTGTTGCGTTGGTGGCATAGACCTGATGGGGCGAAGGGCCACTTCTGTTCTGTATGATTCTATGAATTCTCCCACTGCTTACCATGTACTGTTCTCCTTCGGCTGATGAATCAGTCTCTCAGCCACGTTGAACACAGAATGTACACTGGGTGGGGGACTTCAAACTGCACCAGCACAAAGGAATTTTAATAAACGGCCATTCTTTTGTTAGGTTTGTTCTGTATTGGATACAAATGTTCAAACTGATAGTTCTGCTCATTAATGTTTGGAGAGTTGAAATCCTTCCGAATGGCAGGGATTAAAATTGGTTCTTTTGTCTTTCAGGCCGTGACAACTCTCAGCCCAAGCTGACCCTGCTGCCTCCTCCGCTGAGCAGTTCAATGCCAAGGGCACTGCCACCCTGGTGTGCCTTGCCAATCTCTTCTATCCCAATGAGCTGGAGGTGCAGTGGAAGAAGGATGGTGCAGTCATTTCGGACGGGGTTCAGACCAGCAACTACCTGCGAGCTTCGGACAGCACCTACAGTGTCAGCAGTCTGCTGACCCTCTCTGGGTCTGACTGGGAGTCCAACGCTCGCTTCTCCTGTGCCCTCACCCATGTGCCCCTCCCCTCTCTCCTCAGCAAGAGCATCAGGAGATCAGACTGTGTGTAGTGTGTTCAAGACAGTCCACAGAGGAGACACAACTTTAAATAGAACAGGGCTGAGCTGGCAGGACAAAGATCATTGTCAGCACTGAATTTCAACTCTCTTCCTTCTCAGGATTGGCTCAGAGACACTCCTGAGGTTCAGGGCTCACGCCAGTTCATTGGAATAGTGTAGAAGGAGCTTTACTATGTATCTAACCCTCGCTGTCCTTGTCCAGTGAGTGTTTGATGGGGATAGGGGTTACTTGTGATGCCACATAAAATCACTTGAAGTTGCTGAAGACTGTCAGTTGTACAAAACAATGTGAACCTCAGAAACCTCTGCTTCAGTAAACCAGATCTCCTTCCTGCTCAGCTGCCAGTTCCAATTTAAGGTTTGGTCACTGTTTAAAGGGACAGGGTTCTCATGTTATTGAGAAAATCTCCGCAAGTGTTTTCCTCAAGCTCCATTGTGACTATGAACGTGTACAACTTCCTCTGTCTGGGCTGTTAATTACAGTTTTTTCTGTTGATGACAACTTGGGAAAGGGAATAAAGATGAAGATTCAGTCTCTGTCTTGTGAGTGCTTTGGAAATGTACCACCGCCCCCTCAGGTGATTGGCAGAATGTCAGCAAATGATTGTCGTGATTGGCTGCTTGGCCTGTCAATGAATGACGCATTGGCTAAACTTTGGACAGAGAGCCGATCATCAATCATTTCCAAGTGATCCCTTTGTCTGGGAATCTGTTGAGTTTACAAGATTCCAAACAGAACAGAAACTGAAAGCTGCTGGGGATGAATCACTACAATCTGAGATATTCCCTCTTCACTCTGTTGGTCCAGACCCAGCTGGTGGGATCGCACTGTGCTCTCTTTGCTGCTGCTGGGTAACACCTGAAACGAATTTAGGCCAGTCACAGATGCTGGACGCTGCAGTCGTGACGTTCACTTCTCCCACCTGACCCTGTTCCTAACAGTGACAGCTCAAAACTGAACTGAGTGAGGTCTTAGTTCAGAGAGAGGATCAGTCAGGATCTCACAGCATACATGCCCCTGTATGTGTGTGACATTTACCCAACACTGTCTGTCGGTATGTTGGTCAGTGTGGGTGTGACTGTCATTCACTGCTGTCTGTAGCTGTGTGTCTGTCAGTGTGGGTCCCACTGTTACTGTAACAACTGCACAGAGGCCAGTATCCCATCATTTGGAGGTTCCTTGACACTGACCCAGCTCCTTCAGAGGCAGCTCTCAGAGCAAACAGCGTGTCTGACACTCCTGTTTCTTTCTGATGTGGTGTCAGACTGCAATGGGCAAGTCAGAATTCACACAACACCAGGTTACAGTCCACCAAGTTTATTTGAAATCAGGTTGCTGCTGCATTGTCATGTGAAGAATCTCAATAAAAATCTGTTGGACTATAACCTGGTGTTATTTGATGTGTGGCTTTGTTTATTTCTGTCAGCCATATCTCCCTGATTGGATCAGATTATCCACCCCAATCAGGGAATTCATATTCTGTTAGATCCACTTGGATGACATACAAGCTTCCGGACAGTACAATCGGACACTCGGATCCTCTTTCCCAATCTCAGCCAGCTGGAGATGGTAGAGGGGAGGGGGAGCACATCTTGCTCAGGAGATGGAGCTGTCTTCAATTGCCCAGCTCCTAGCCACCCAGTCAGTGAGCATACCATGCAGTATAACTGATCACACACAGGTCTTTCTGATGGGGTACACAGCATGACTAGCCTGGGCTCTCTGCTTCCAACTAGAATGATGTAGGTTCAAGGACTGAGCCAGAGATTTGGGAATGGTGTTGTGCTTTGACATTGTGATGTACACAGGAAGGGGAATCCTGCTTTCTCACACGGACAGACTTTTGGATAAGCCATTAACCCTGTCGAAACACCAGCCCTCTGAGATGAGTGGAAAACTTGCCCTGGGACTAATTTTGAAAAGCAGTGAAGGCCTCCAGTTGCCTAGTGTCATTTGTTTCTCACAGTCCACATCATCTAGCTCCCCCTCGCTCCCCAGTCACAGTCCCTAGCCATGGGTCTCCCCCTCACTCCCCAATCACAGAGCCTTGGCCCTGGGACTCCCCCTCACTCCCCAGTCACGGAGCCTGGATCTCCCTTTGTTCCTACCCCCTCCCCCTGTCACAGAGTCTGGGAGGGAGTCATGAAGTAATGCTCCGAGCCTCGAATGTGCCATCGAAGGACAGCAAGGAAAACCCCGATTGAAGGAGGGGACGACGTGCTGGGTTACGTTGTCTCGAGGAAGCTGTTCAATATTGAATGGAACCAGCAGGAGAGGGCTGGACAATCAAGTCTCTGGGCCGTAAGCAAATGGGAATGGGACATGGTACAGGCAGATACACGGAGATGGATAATCACATAGAGAAGACCAAACTAGAAATGAGACACTAATACACAGGAGGTGGAGTTTAAAGACAGAAAGTGGAAGGTCATGCACTTCAGTAGGCATAACTAAAATACAGATTATTATTTAAATGGAGAGAGATTCCAACAAAGTGCAGAGGGATCTGGGTGTTTTTCTGCAAGAAACACAAAAAGTTAGTGCAGGTGCAGCAAGTCATTGAGAAGGTGAATGAAATTGAGGCCTTTATTGCTGGGCTTGGAGTGTTAAAGTAGATAAACCTTGTTATAACTATACATGGTGTTAGTGAGTCTGCACGTAGAGTACTGTCTGCAGTTTGTGTCCCTGTACTTATGAAAGCATGGACTGACATTGGAGTCCTCCTCCTGCTCCTATTTCCCATGGTCTTGTGTGCTCCAGTGCCATTCTCTCACAGCAGAACTGGTTTGGAGCCTGCCTGCAGTAGCAGCCTCCAGCCTCTGGGTGGTGCCTTGCCCAGCCTCCTGATTCCTCTCCCCAGTCTCCTGCTGCAGCAGGTGGGGGAGTCGATACAATGGTCCACTCGGTTATCCTCAATCCCTCCCCCATCTCCCAAACTCTCCAATCTGGCCTTCCACCTCATGACTGGCAACTGTGCCTTCAGTTTCCCAGGCCCTCAGCACGAGAATTTCCTCCACAAACCCCTCTGACTTCTTCAAACGAGCTCTTAGTCTCCTTCTGGTCATCAACAAAAACACCATATGTGCCCAACTTTTGGATGGTTCCTACACTAAAGATGTTATGTCAATACAAATTGTTATTGTTGCTATTACTGACTAGAAGTCATTTATTGACAGGTTTCACTGATATAAAAGGAAAGGGAATGACAACTGGCTGTGGAGAGGTAATCATTTTCAACCAGCTGTACCACCACTACCAGCTCACCAAGCTTCCTTGATATAGCTCCTTCCAAACCCCCCAACAGTTCCATCTCGAAGGATAGGGGCAACATACATATATGGACACCAGACCCTGAAACATCCCCTTCTGGTCACTCACCACCCTGACTTGGAAATATATCATTATTCCTTCACTGTCACTGGGAAAGAAAATTCTGGAATTCCCTCCCAAAGAGCATTGTGGGTCTTCCTACAGTACATGGACTGCAGCAGTTCAAGAAAGCAGTGCACCACCAACTTCACAGGGTAGCTAGAGATGGGGATAAAATGCTGGCAAAGTCAGTGTCGCCCACATCCCATGAATGAATTTTAAGAAGCCCCTTTGCCTTGTCATCTCCCGCCTACCCAGCCCAATACTCAGGCCTCACTTACTGCTTGGGTTTTATTTTCCAGCATCTTCCATTCTCTGCTCCGTGTCCTAGCCCCAATGTCCTAGTCGCTGTTATTGTGGGAGCTGGCTGAGTGTAAATGGAATGATGCATTCCCACATCACAACATTGTCTCCACATCAGACGTATTCCATTGACTGTAAAACAGCATTGAACCTCATGAGCTCATGAACGGTGAAACAGAAATACAATTCTCTCTTCTTTTTGTTCCCTCTCCATGCCTTCCCATCTGTTCCCTCACAACATCCTTCCCTTGTTTAAAATCTAGAATGACTCCTACTTCTCTGGGAGACAATACACTGTGACAACATTTGAGACTGATGACCAGCTTCTCGGTGGGCTTTGATTGTGAAGGTCAATAACACTCTCATTGGGACTTCACCTGGGTTGTCTCCAGTCAGTCAGTGTTATTGCTCTGGGGCCAGACAGTCCTGACCAAAGAGGTAAAAGCAATGACTGCAGATGCTGGAAACCAGATTCTGGATTAGTGGTGCTGGAAGGGCACAGTTTGCCCGAAACGTCGATTTCGAAGCTACTTGGACGCTGCCTGAACTGCTGTGCTCTTCCAGCACCACTAATCCAGTACTGACCAACCTCAGACCCTGTGACCTGATTGAGATGAATCGTGACCTGTGCTGGACTTTAACACTCGGGTCAGTGTAGTGAAGCAGGGATTACCCATTTCCCAAGAGAATAAAATGAATTAACAAACCAGGTGGATGTCAATTCCCTCCCTGACGCTGGGAGAGTTGGGGGACAAGGACAGTAACATCCTCAGACAGAAAGGATGGCAGAGATAGTTTGGCCCCAAAGAGGGAGGGGACAGGAAGAACTATACTACCCTGAGAGAGAGGGGACAGTTACAGCGACACTCCCCAGAGACAGTAACTGCCTGTTAACTATTTTCTTGTGGTGTTCTGATGAATGTCCTTGGGAAAATAGTTTGGTTTATATTTTCTCAGTAGTATTTGGGTTTGCTGAGTTGATTCAGTAATAAGTATTCCAATTCTACATTTCCTGTAGCAGCAGATCCACTGAAGGTCATCCTTTCATTTGGAGTTTGCCCAGGTTTCTGTCCAGGCTGATACAACATGATCTACCAGTGCTGCTCCTATTGGGCTAAGCCATCACACACGGGGGAATCTGACGGGCACTTTCTCTTTGTGCGGGTAAAGGGAGAGATTTGCTTTTACTGCAATGGCGGCCAAAGGTATGGATCAGTGGAAATGGGTAGTTTTCCTTGAAAGCTGTAGATAGTGGGATGAGAATTCAAACATCCACCCATTACGTCACACAGTGTTGAAGACACACTGTCCTCATCAAAACATGTTTGCAAAGCTCTTCGTAATACATAAGGGGAGAGAAACATTGAAAACTGTATTATCATGAATGAGGGTCCATTAAAAACTAGGACCATGACGTTAAATGATCCCGGCACTGATATATTTCCATTATTAGTTTGTTAAGCAATATTAAAACATCTGTGATCAGAAAGAAAAACCAAAACATTGTGCAGTTTGTTGAACAGGCCCCTACACCTGGTTCTGAAGCAGGAGCCCAAGCTCCAACACACTGGCCTCACTTCACACCAACCTTCACACAGTTCGGGGTCATGAACTCTGGCCATCAATTCCTCTGGGACCTGGATGGATTGAGGGAACAGGGACAATTGTAGAAGAGGCAATAAGAAGTAAAGTAAGATGTAGAGGGTGTTTTGGAAAGGGTTTAGAGGAGGAAATATACTTTGGACCACACAGTACTGACATAATCTATGTGTATCACGGAATGAATAAATAAACACACTATGAAGGCAATCATATCACAGGGGAAATTTCACTGGGGTGTGATAAGTATCCTGGTTCAAAAGCTGTTCTCCCTCTCTCTGTGGAGGAGAAAGTCAGGACTGCAGATGCTGGAGATCAGAGCTGAAAATGTGTTGCTGGAAAAGCGCAGAAGTTAGGCCACATCCAAGGAACAGGAGAATCGACGTTTCTCGCTTATGCCCGAAACGTCGAATCTCCTGTTCCTTGGATGCGGCCTGACCTGCTGCGCTTTTCCAGCAACACATTTTCAGCTCCCTCTCTCTGTCCCCATTTCTACAGATTGAACCGGTTAGACCCGAGCAGGGCCCAGTTCATTTGTTCTGTTCAGGGACAGTGAAACAGCTGCCCTCTAGTGGCTATAGAGTGCTGGTACCGCTGCTGAGAACCGGGGCCATGAGCACCTGAACGAAACAGCAGTCATTCCGGTGGGAATGAGTTATCAGTTGTTTCGGCCTCATTCCCCAGTCAATCACTCAGGCCATGGCTGACCTGGAACATATTCCTCCTTAATTCTGTAACCCTTACCATTCTGAGTGAATTAACTTTGAACCTCAACCTTGATAGCTTTTTCAGATTGAAAGTTCCAGATTTCCCCCACTCTTTGTCAGAAAGAGTTCATCCTGAAATCATTCCCAATTCTAATTTTATCCATTCTCTTGTTCTGGACACTGGAGAATACAGTTTACATCAACACTGTTAATCATTTCCAGAGAAAAGCCTTGCTTTTACAACCTGTTCTCTCTCATTAACAGTTTCTGATCTGAAGGTTACATGACAGGCTGGATACTGAGAGGGTGGTTCCTGTTACAGGGCAGACGAGAACAGGAGGGCCAATTTAACACAAAGCAGTCTCCCGTTTAAAATGAAGGAGGGTTTTCTTGCTGAGGGTTGACAATCTGTGGAATTCTCTTCTCTACATGGGAATGCAGGTTGGGCCATTGCGTTTAGTCAAGGTTGAGGTAGACAGATGTTTGATGAACAAGGCAGTTAAGGATAATGGGAGGGCGGAGGGAGGCAGAAAGTGCAGCTTAGACCATAACCAGATGAGCAGTGATATTCTTCATTGGCACAGCAGCTCCCAAAAGGCCTGCTCCTGCTCCTGAGTCCTATGTTCTGGCAAAGGCTGCAGCAATCCAGGACCCTCATCTTTCCTTTGTCACTCACTGACAGAAATATAATTTCAAAACAAGCATTATTTTATTTAACAAGGCCAAGTCAATTATGACATTTTCTCAGCTCTCTTTTCATCTCAGCAGGGCTTTAGAAACATGTGTATTGTGTTACATTGGAGAGGAGACAGACACAAGACAGAGTGAGGCCTCAGAGACACAGACAGCTTTCACTCTGCATAGCAAGGCTGTCACGGGAAACATCTGGTGAAAGGTTTGGAGGGAGGTGGAGAGGAGAGAGGCATGGGAAAAGAGACCTTACAGTTCAAAATAAAAGCTCAACACATAATGCCATCATCTAGTTAATTAATTTGAGAGGATTAGAAACACATAACAGTGAGTGTGTGGTGGATCAGAAGCTCAAAGGCAGACAGCAAAAAGCTGCATTATTCTTTCTCGGGGAGTTCATGTCATTGGCAAGCCTCAGATTTATTGCCCATCTCCAGCTGCTTGGACTGAGTTATTTTCTGAGCCAGATCACAGGGCCATTAAGAATGAATCACGTCGCTGTGGGACTGGAGTCAGAGACCAGGTGATGACTGGGTTTGCTTGCCTAAAGAACATTTGGGAACATGACATTGAGTTCCATGGCTTTTTTTGGACACATCCCAGCACCTTCTTTCCCAGATAATACATTACTCACCACCGCCCTCTCCAGGACAGTTAGAGAAGGGCAATAAATATCAGACCCATCAATGCACACTCCATCCCTGATGTCTGATGTGTCTGTGTGTCTCTCAGACGTGACTGACCAGGCAGCAAGGGTTTCAGCAGCAACAACGGTGTTGCTGTAGTTCTCCTCCCACTTTCACCCATCGACTTACAAACTCCTTCTGTGGAAAGGACTCAGTACCTGCCATCGCCTGCTTCAATGTCCCACATGCCACCTCGAGATAACAGACCCACACGCCCTCTACCATCATCTGGTCTCCATCTCTCTCCTGAAGGCACTATCTCTGGTTGGGAAACAGCTTCAGCCTCCCCAGGTGGTCACATTCCTCCAAATGTGGGCCGTGATGAGGAAACAAGGCAGGCTATTGGACCAGGAGGTGTCAGCCTGGTCTCAGTGGGGAGCACTCTCCCCTCACACTCACGATGTTGCAGACTGGGTGGATGAGCTATTGGGAAATGCAGGGTTACAGGGATAGTGTTGTGATTTGGACCTGGGTGGGATGCTCTTCGGAGGATTGGTGTGAACTCATTGGGGTGAATGGCCTGCTTCGACATTGTACAGATTTCATAATTACATGATTCTATCACAGAAGCAAATTATCCAGGCTGAGAGTGCAGTGCAGCGCTGAGGGAGTGCAGCACTGTCAGAGGGTCAGTACTGAGGGAGTGCAGCATTGTCAGAGGGTCAGTACTGAGGGAGTGCAGCACTGTCAGAGGATCAGAGGGTCAGTACTGAGACAGTGCAGCACTGTCAGAGGGTCAGTACTGAGGGAGTGCAGCACTGTCAGAGGGTCAGTACTGAGGCAGTGCAGCACTGTCAGAGGGCTCAGTACTGACCGACTATCTTTCAGATGGGATGTTCAGATGTCTGCCCTCTGAGGGGGCATTGAAGATCCAAACCTCTCAGATGCCATGACAGTATTAGAAGAGCAGGGCAGATCCCCATGGTGTCCTGGTAAATATTTATCTCCCAACCAACATCAGTAAGAATCTGATTCTCTGCTCATTACCAGACTGCATGCTGGGATCTTGCTGTATACAATCTGAGGTGGGGATAGGTGCTACACAAGTCCATGTCTTTCTTTGAGGTTGCAGTCTCCAGATCCTGACCCTCGCCCATTGTCAGAGCACTTTCACCTTCCAGGGGCCATTGGGTCATTAGGAGCAGTGACCCTGTCTGGTGACCCTGGGGTGGGGAGGTTGGGGGTGGGGGGGTGGGTTGGGACTGAGGGGGGAATGACAGCATTCTCCGACAGATGGAATGCTAAAAATGCTATCACTATTAGAGTGAAAAGGTGGGGTGGGGACAGTGACAGTGACCCCCTCCACAGAGAGAGGGGAAAGTAACACTGACACATTTGAAACTGTATTATCACAAGTGAGATTTCAAACAACCACCCACACCATCATGAGTCTTCCCACATTGTTGGTTTGATCAGTGACGTAGCAAGGAAGCAGCAGCTGCCCCATGAACTCCAACAAAAGAATGAGAACAGGCTCTTCATACGGAGCTGGCTCCCGAGAATCCAATTCAACAGCAGGGATCAAAGAACAAGAACAATACAGCACAGGAACAGGCCCTTCGGCCCTCCCAGCCTGTGCCACCACATTTTGCCCTTCCATACTGAAACTGTATTCACCTACAGGATTCATATCCCTCTATTCCCTTCCTATCCATGTATTCATCCAGGTATTTCTTGAATGCTGCTATTGTGTCTGTTTCCACCACCTCCACTGGCAGTGTGTTCCAGCCCCCCACCATCGTTTGTGTGAAATACTTACCTCACACATCTGTTTTAAACACCCACCAGCTACCCCCCCCCCAAAAAAAAACCTTGAACCTGTGTCCACTTGTAACTGACTCTGGGGAAAAGCCTCATACTTTCCACTCTCTCCATGCCATTCACAATTTCATAAACTTCTATTCGCTTGCCCCTCAACCTCCTGCATTCCAATGAAAACAAATCCAGTCTATCCAACCTTCCTTCATAACTAAAACCCTCCATATCAGACAGCATTCATGGTAAATCTTTTCAAAGAGAGGGTCATGTGGTGACCAGAACTGTATGCAAATGTTCCAAGTGTGGCCAAACTAAAGTTCAGTAAAGCTGCAGTATAACTTGTCTGTCCTAATACTCAGTGCTCCTACCAATGTCGCCAAGCGTGCCATTGGCCTTTTTTACTACCTTAGGTACTGCTACCTTCAGTGATCTGTGAACATGTACACCCAAATCCCTCTGCATATCAATACTCCAAAGGATTCTTCCATTCACTGTGCAGGTATTCTGCCACGTGCTTCATCTTTCAAAATGCATCATTTCACATTTATCTGGATTAAACTTCATCTGCCATTTTCTATCCATGCATCCAATTGTTCTATGCCCTGCTGTATCCTCTGATAATCTGATCATTAACTGCAACTCCAGCAATCTTTGTGACATCCACAAACTCATCAATTAGACTAGCCATGTTTTCAACCAAATTATTTCTGTAGTCCATGAACAGCAAAGGTCCCATCATTAATCCCTGTGAAACCCCACAAGACACAGCCCTCCATTCTGAAATCCATCCTTCCATTACTACCCTCTGTCTCCTCTAACTCAGCCAGTTCTGTACCCAGTGATGGAACATTTTAGATAAAACACCTTGTTGCCAGATCATTACTGTAACTTGATCCAATTCATTCAGAAAGAGAAAAAGGACAATGTTCAGATTGTTGAACAGGCCCCTACACCTGGGCCTGAGGCAGGAGTCCAAGCTCCAACACACTACACATGAAACTTAAGTCAGAGTGGGGTCATGAAGTCTGACCATATTTTCCTCTGGGACCGGGACGGAATGAGGGAACAGGAACAATTGTAGAAGAGTCAATAAGGATTAAAGCAAGATGGAGAGGGTGTTTTGGAAAGGGGCTAGAGGAGGAAATATACATTTTGTCACCCAACGCTGACATACTCTCCCTGTATCACCTCATGAATAAAACAGCACACTGTGAGGACAATCAAAAGTTACACCAAGGTACTTCTTTTTGATATATCATAGCATGCAGAGTATTTTCATTGTGGTGCAATTAGGTATCCTGGTTCAAAAGATGTACTCTCTCTCTCTCTCTCCTCGTTTGTACAGATTCAGACAGTTAGATCCTCACAGAGCCCCAGTTTATTTGGACTGTTCAGTAATGTGGGGATGCCGATGTGGACAGGGGTACACCTGAAGAAGGAGCAGCGCTTCAGAAGCTTGTGATTTCAAATGAATATATTGGGCTAGAACCTGGTGTTGTGTGTCCTCTGACTTTGAATTGTTTGGGCACAGTGAAACAGCTGCTTTCTAGTAACTATGGAGGACTTGCACAGCTGTTGAAGACTATGGGTAATGACTCCTTCCATTAGCTGCAAACACACCAGTAGTCAATCCAGTGGATTCCAGTGGGAATGACCAATCAGTTGCTCTGACCTAGTTCCCCAGTTAGTCAGGCCATGGCTGACCTGGAATACATTCTCCCGTTGTCCTGTATCCCGTACTGCGCTGAGAAAATGAACATTGAAACCCAACCTCAACAGCTTTTAATTTTGGATTGAGGGTTCCAGATTTCCATCACTCTGTCGGAAGGAATTTTTCCTGAAATCGTCTGAATTACAATTTTAACAAACCTCCTGTTCTGGACTCTGGCACTGGAGAAAGCAATTTACATCAACATTGTTCATCATCTCTGGGGAAAAGTCTCACTGATGTAACCTGTTCTCTCGCTCATTAACAGTTTCTGATCTGAAGGTGACATGACAGGCTGGATACTGAGAGGGTGGATCCTGTTTTCGGACAGATGAGAACTGGGGGGCCAGTTTAACACAAAGCAGTCTCCCATTGAAAAGGAAGGAGGGGTTTTCTTGCTTAGGGTTGACAGTCGGTGGAATTCTCTTCTCTACATGGGAATGGAGGTTCACTCATGGAGTTGGCTCAAGGTTACAGTAGACAGATGTTTTGATGAACAAGGCAATTAAGGATAATGGGAGGGGGTGGGGAAGCGGAAAGTGCAGGTGAGACCATAAGCAGTGATCTTCTTCATTGGCAGAACAGCTCCCAAAAGGCCTGCTCCTGATCCTGGGTCCTATGTTCTGGCAGAGGCTGCAGCAATCCTGGACCCCCATCTTTCCTTTGTCACTCACTGACAAAAATGTAATTTTAAAATGAAAATTATTTTCTTGAACAAGACCGACTCAACTCTTGTTGCAGTCATTTTCTTTGTTGGCTTTTTATTTTAACAGGGTTTTAGAAACACGTCATTTGTCTTATGTTGCAGTGGAGACAAACACAAGGCAGTGAGGCATCAGAGAACACCGAGAGCTTTCACTCTGCACAACAAGGCTGTCAGCACAAGCATCTGGTGACAGGATTGTAGGGGGTTGAAAAGGAGAGAGTCACGGAGAAAAGAGACCTATAGTTCAAAATAAAACCTCTTCATATATTCCCACACTCTAACGAATTAATGTTAGAGGATTAGAGACCCAGAACGGTGAGAGTGTGGTGGCTCAGATGCTAAAAGTCAGACAGCAAGGAGCTGCATTAATCCTTCTCATTATTATTTCTGCTTCATCATTGGGGAGCTTCATAATTATTGCCCAGCCCCAGTTGCTTGGACTAAGTTCTTTGTTGAGCCAGATCATGGGGTCATTAAAATGGATCATGTCACAGTGGGGCAGGAGTCACAGACTGGGCTCCCTCGCCGAAAGAACATTTGTGAACATCACATTGATTGTACAGATTCCAGCGCATTCCTTCCCAGATATTACATGGCTCGTCACCGCCCTCTCCAGGACAATTAGGGAAAGGCAACGCCCGCCCCATCCCAGGAGAAATCCAGAGAAATGATGTAAAATTAAAATGATCAAACTGCTGAGGCTTGAATTCATCTCTTGAAAGACTGGAGCTTCGGCCAGAAGCAGTGCCATGACATGGGTGACACTGGTTTCTCAGACTGAAAGGTGGAGTGTCCTTCGGATTGACACCGGGATCAGGCGCAAAATGAATTACACTCAAAGACCGAACAAACGGCTATGAAAGTGTGCCCCCAAACTGCACAGAACAGCACTTGTGGCGACGCGTGCCCGTCTCCATCCTTGCTTGTTGCCCTTCCCTAACTGTCCTGGAGAGGGCAGTGGTGAGCCATGAGTGTCTTGAAGAGGACCTGACAGAGGGACAAGGTCATGTCCTCGGCCTGAGCACAACTGCCTGACCTGCTGTGCTTTTCCAGCACCACACTTTTCGACTCCGAGTAAACTATCCCTCAGGAGAATGAGCTGTGGCACATGAGAAAACGTGAGAGTGTTGGAAAGGCACCACCAGCATGGTCAGCCTGCAGAGGGTCAGAAACAGATTTGACGAATGAGCTGATATCCTTCTGAGCTGAAATACAGACTCAGGCTTTCAGAGCCACACAGTTTACATTGTTACTGACCTTCGCCCCATGGGCAATGCTCCAGTTTCAGAGTTAAAATGGTTATTGGATTGAAATCCACCTCAGAAGCAAGAGCACAGAATCCAGGCTGAGACTGCGGTGAACTCTTGCACCATGTTATGTGTGGGATGTTCATTTAAAGCCCCACCAGCACCACCCAGACCCCAATCCCTCCACCTCAGGAAGCTCGACAAGATCCCATTCTGAAGAGATTTCCTCGGGTATGCTGCTCAATATCTATCTAACGCCACCAAAACAGATTTGTCTCATCATTCATTTGCTGATTTTGGGACTTCAGCATTTTGTCTTGTGAAGGGGATTGCACTGCGCACGCCTGGGACGATTAAAAAAAAAAACTGCACCAACAAGAGTTCTTTGTCCATTATCATGTAAGAGGGGAGCAATGAGCAAGTGAAAATCCAGACTGAATGCAAACACTGAAGCTTCAGCTGAAAGGCTTTTTGCACCATGTTAACCTGCTCCCTGGGCATTTCCTTCCAATGTCCGAGATGGTTATCAGGCTGGCTTGGAGGCTTGCAGGAGGCTGGAAGAACAAAGCAAGTCAGACAGAATCTAGAAGTGGAGAAGTTAACATTTCGGGTATAACTCTTCCTCAGAACTGCAAATGAGGGTAGGGGGAGCTGCAAATCAAGGTGGGATCAGCTGTTTGGGCAGGTGGAGGGGAATGGTGGAGTGGTCCACCATTGAATTATGAACACAGGTAGAGGGTTTGAAGTGGTTGGTCGATGGGAGGAATGAATCCATTTGGTGGCTGGAAGGGAGGGTCAGTGAGTGGAATAGAATGGAGGAGGGGGACAGGAAAGGGTGTCGAAAGTTGGGAAAGGGAGGCTTTTTGAAATTGGAGAACTCAATGTTGATTCCTCTGGATTTAAGCTACTCCAGGCAAAAGATAAATATTTGTTCCTCCAATTTGCAGTCTGATTGCTTGTGGCAATGGAGGAGGCAGAGGATGGTCATGTCAGAGAGGGAATAGGAAGGGGAATTGAAATAGGCAGTGACTGGGAGGCCAGGTCAGCCTTTGTGAGCATGGCTGAGATGCTCAGCAAAATATGCGGTTTACGTTCGGTCTCACCGATGCAGAGAAGACCACAACGGGTGCACTGGGTACAATAAACTAGGTTGGAGGAGAGGCAGGTGAACCTCTGTCTGACCTGGAAGGACTGGGGTCCTGCATGGAAATGGCAGGCATGGTGTGTCAGCAGGTTTTGCACCTTTAACGGTTGCAGGGGAAGGTACCAGGGTTTTGTTGGGGGAGAAGGTGTGAAGAGTGGTGAAAACCAAGGATTGGCAAAGGGAACGGTCCTTGTGGAAGGCAGAGAGGGGTGGGGAGGGGAAGATGTTCTTGGTGGTGGGGTCTAGCTGGAGGTGGCAGAATTGTTTGAGGATGATACATTGGATGTGGAGATTGATGGGGCCTAAGGTGAAGACAACGGGGACCCTGTCTTTATTGCATTTTGGAGGGGGGTGTTTAGATTTGGGGAGCAGAGAATGGAGGAGGTGCGGTGGAGGGCTGGCTGGATGGCAGAAGTGGGAAAAGTTCAAAATAGGTAGACATCTGGGACACTTGGGAGTGGAGCATCTCATCGTTCAAGCAGATGTGATGGAGATGGAAGAATTGGGAAAACGGGATGGTGTTCTTGCAGGATACTGGTGGGGAGAAGGTGTTGTCTAGGTAGTTGTGTGAGTCTGTGGGTTTACAGTAAATGTCTGTTCCTAGACTATCACCGGAGATGGAAATGGGATGGTCAAGAAAGGAGAAGGATTTGTCCAAGATAGACTACGTGAATTTAAGGGCAGGTTGGAAGTTGTTAGCAAAGTCAATGAACTGCTCCAGTTCAGCCTGGGTGCAGGATGCAGCACTGGTGCAGTCACTGATGTAATGGTGGGAGATTTGGGGAACGGTGTCTGTGCATGTACTGGTGAGGTGTTGTTTGATGGAGCCGACAACAAGCAGACATAGCTGGGACCCATGGGTACCCACTGGATTTGGAGGAAATGGGAAGAGTTGAAGAAGGCTGACAGATCACGTGGAAATGTTTGGAAAAGGTACACAAGGGCACAGTCCAGGCTTCCTGTAAATATCAGCCTTCCTTCTTCATAGGAGCTTCTCTATGGCGGTTTCAAGTACACATCCTCCGTGGAAATATCACAGACTTTACTGAAATGGAATGAACTGAAAGAAGAGAAGGAAATGGGAAGAATTAACCAGACAAGGGTAAGCATCAAGAGAGATGGGAGTGTGTGGGAGATTCCGTGGCATTAAAAAATCCCAAAGGAATTTCACAAGAAAAACTCAAATCTTTACAAGGATATAACAGGGAGATTACTTACTGACATCAAACAGGTTGAGTATTCGGGGCCATGTGCCTCTGGTGCCTAACTCTATATGAAAAATTACATTCACGGACAGTTGATGTGTAAATAAAGGGTGACTTGATGATGTGGAGTTATTTCATGATCAATGACCATGGGCATAGACTTAAGGGAAATGGCTGAAGATTAAGAGGGAATATGAGGAAACACACTTGCGTGCAGAAGGTGGTAGTAATTTGTAACTCGCTTTCTGTAAGAATAGTTGAAGCAGAAGCTCTCCCATAACATTGACGTATTTCAATGTGCAGCTGTAATGCCAAGGTATACAGGGATACAGGCCAAGTGCTGGAACATGGAATTAGAATAGCGAGGTGGTTGTTTGACTGGCTTTGGCTCAATGGGCTGAAGGGCCTTGTTCTTGGAGACCTGTTGTAGATGTCTGACTCTGCCAGGACTCCAGGAATGTGGCTGAAACTTATCTGCCATTTGAAAGGGTCAGCAAGCCACTCAGTTTCAGGGAAGTTAGGGATGGAGAAAAAATGATGTTCTTGCAAGTGACACCCACATCCCAGGAAAGAATAGACGGCCTCAGTGATATCACCGTCACCTGAACCTGCAGGTTTCAAGCCCCACTCCAGACAATGGAGCACTATCCTGAGGCTGGCAAAGGCAAAGACGCCATCTGCTGGATGATCGGTTAAACCACTGCCCTCTCAGGTCGATGTGATTTTCAGGGATTTGAGACCATCTCAGGGAAAATCTCCCCAGTGTGCTGACCAATGCTTCTCTTATAACCAATGACATTAAAACAGATACAAAAACAAAGTCCTGCAAATCTCAAATAGAAGTGCAATGCTGGAGAAAGGGAACAGGTACAGCCACTGTGGGAAGAGGAGGATTAACTTTTTGGGTTCAGTGATGCTTTATCAAAAAGGCAGCAAATTTTTATTTATATTTAATTTTCTGCTGTTTTATATTATTTTATTTAAATATTGTTGAAAACAAGTTTACCCACTTGATTGGAACCGCATTCACACACATGCATTCCCCCCACACCGATGCTCAGTAACACCTCTTTGTACTATTTACAAGATGCACTGCAGAGATTCACCAAAGATCCTGAGACAACAGCTTCCAAACCCACGACCACTTATATTTGGACAAGGGCAGCAGGTACACGGGACCATCACCCCAGCAAGTTCCTCTCCAAGTCATTCACCAGTTTGACTTGGAAATATGAAGCTGTTCCTACATCATCACTGAGTCAGAATTCGCTTCCTAAGGACATTGTGGATCGACCAACAGCACACGGACTACAGGGGTTCAAGAAGGCAGTTAATCACCACCAGGTCCAGGGCAATTAGACGCAGACAGTAAGACGCCTGGTACAAGAGTAGGCATGCTTCAGGACCAGGAAGTGAGACTGTGATGTTTCAGTTATTCCTGGACATTGGTGTGACCACATCTCAAATACTGACGGTAGTTTTGGTCTCCCTATTGAAGGAAGAATAATAAATGCATCAGAGGTGGTTCACAGGAATTTTACCCGATTGATCCCTGGAATGAGTGGGCTGGGTGATGAGGAAAGACTGGAAAAGGGGATAAAGGGAATGGGGCGGAGCCGGGTGTTGAGGTGGGGATAGGTTGAGAATGGTAGAGTGTATGACCTGATTATTCGATGGGAGAGATTAATTTGTATTCATCCCTCCCATCAACCAATCAGGTAGTACCCTCTACTTATCTTCAACTATTCCCATTTTACCACCCTGCCCCCACCACTGCCTTTATCGGCAGCTCCCCCATCTTTCCCCCACCTATTCCTGAAGAAGGGTTACAGCCAAAATGTTGACTTCTCCACCTCCTGATGCTGCCAGTCTTGCAGTGTTCTCCCAGCCTCCTGCTTGTCAACCTTGGATTCCAGCATTTGCAGTTTGTTTTGTCTCTAATCTCTTCAGGGGCCTAGATGAGAGTGAGGAAATTGGGTTTTGATGGAGCTACCCACAGACTCAAGTCAAAAGAAGCAAAGCAAGAAAGGCACGTGGATTGAATACAAGAGAGCAAATTGTGAGGGAAAACCAATTATTACCAGTTTAGCCATTGCAAAGGAGAGAGTGACAACATTGAATTGCTTCTGGTATCATCCTCTGAGCCCGAACATTTCACAGTGCCAGCTCCACATCCTTCCATTGGCTTTGTCATTGAGAGTCAACAGTTCCCTTCCCACAGCCCTTTTAAAAATATCCTGTTCCAGGGAATCACTGACACAGAAAATATTTCACCTTTTCTGGGAAAGTTGGAGAAATGTTGGATGTCAAGGAGCTATTCCTCAGCCTTCAGGGTCTGACAGAAGGATGTGTGTAGTCTGTGGATTCTGGAGACAGATCACTGAGATATTCCTCACTCCCATCAATACCTGACTTTATTCTGACATCAGTTTCTATTCTTCATTATAAAGTGCCCCCCCCCCCCAGTTTCAGACTAGACATTTCACACCCAGCCCCCATGTCCTCACATTGGAATCAAGAACCAAACTTGCCCCATCTCAGGATTGCCCTCTGAATGTGGTGTCAGTGTGTTAATGTTGTGTTTGAATGAAAGAGCCACAGTGGAATCTGGGACTGAGTCCAAGGGGTTTCTGAGCCACCAGCAGCCTCCCCGCTGTGTGAGGGTCTGTTTGGATAAAATTTCAGCCCCATGTGTTCCCACTGATACTGAGTCATGGAGTGAGATTGCCGGAGCCACATTTGGACTGAAAAACACAACAGTCAGGACAATGAGCTGCTCTGGAATCCACCCTGAGCCCTGGATGATCCTCACTGAGATGGCCCAGGGGCTACAGAGTATGACAGCAGAAAGTGGAACCAGTTTATCATTGACTGTCCTCCCCAGCCGTGACTCCCAGACTCCCCCTGGACTGAACATTCTCAATCTGACCCCAGGGACGCCCAGGACAATTTCATTTCATTTGAAGAGTAAAGAAAACCCAGGTCTAATTTATGGAATATTTATTTCCCAAATTGTTATTATGCAATTGTTATTCTGAGTAACAAGGTCCTGCTTGTCATATTCATCAATATAGGGGTCCCAGTGGCTCTGGCTCCCTAACAGTTGATTTGAATTTCTTGGCTTGTGATCTTGCTGTGTCTAAGGGATGGGTGAGCGTTGATGGGGAATTTCCATCAGATTATTGTGTTCCCCATTCTCCCTTCCTGCCTTCCTTCTTTTCCCCATTTATTGGGAAAGATTTCCTTGAGGTTGTGCATTCCTGCTGAAAGCGCCCCTTCTGGACACAATGGTAGCATTGCCCTCCTGCTCGAGGGACCCCATTGCTCCCTCTATTCTCCCCCTCATTCTCCAAGCCTTGAGGGTGGAGGTTAACACTTCACACAGCTTTCCCTGAGGACTCAGCTCTGGCCATTTCCAAAGCAGACACGAGACAGAGACTGAATCATCTTCATCTTTATTCCCTTTTCCAAATTGACATTGACCGAAAACAGTCAGCAATTAACAGCCCAGAGAGACGAAGCTACACAAATTCACAGCCACAATGGAGCTTGAGGAAAACACTTGTGGAGATTTTCTCAATAACATGAGAATCCTGTCCCTTTAAACAGTGACAAAACCTTAAATTGGAACTGGCGGCTGAGCAGGAAGGAGGTCTGTTTTACTGAAACAGAGATTTCTGAGGTTCACATTGTTTTTGCACAGCTGACAGGCTTTAGAATCTTCGAGAGGTTTTACTTGACATCGCAAGTTAACACTGTCCCCATCAAACACATCCAGGTCAGGGAAAGCATGGGGCTACATAAAGAGTAAAGTTTTCTCTACACTATCCCAATGACCTGCCTTAACCACTGAAGCTCAGAAGTGTCTCCAAGCCAGTCCTGAGAAAGAAGAGAGTTGAAATTCAGTGCTGACAATGACCTTTGTCCTGCCAGCTCAGCCCTGTTCCATTTAAAGTTGCGTCTCCTCTGTGGACTGTCTCTAACACTCTACACACATTCTGATCTCCTGATGCTCTTGCTGAGGGGAGAGGGGAGGGTCACGTGGGTGAGGGCACAGGAGAAGCGAGCGTTGGACTCCCAGTCAGACCCAGAGAGGGTCAGCAGGCTGCTGACACTGTAGGTGCTGTCTGAAGCTCGCAGGTAGTTGCTGGTCTGAATCCCGTCCGAAATGACTGCACCATCCTTCTTCCACTGCACCTCCAGCTCATCGGGATAAAAGTGATTGGCAAGGCACACCAGGGTGGCAGTGCCCTTGGCATTGACCTGCTCCGGGGAGGGGGGCAGCAGGGTCAGATTGGGCTGAGAGTTGTCACGGCCTGAAAGACAAGAGAAACAATTTTAATCCCTGCCTTTTGAAGGTACTTCAACTCTCTGAACAGTAACTGGTAAAACATTTGAACATTTGTATCCAGTCGGTAAAAACAATGACTGCAGATGCTGGAAACCAGATTCTGGATTAGTGGTACTGGAAGAGCACAGCAGTTCAGGCAGCATCCAAGTAGCTTCGAAAGCGACGTTTCGGGCAAAAGCTGCTGTGCTCTTCCAGCACCACGAATCCAGAATTTGTATCCAGTACCTAGCATACCTGACAAAAGCTCTGGCATTTTAAAAATTGATTTTTGGGACATGTACGGCACTGGCAGAGCCAGTTGCTGCCCATCCCTAACTGTCCCTGAGGAGATGATGGTGACGCAGCAGAAAGAGAAGGGACAGTCCTGGACCATCACTTAAGGAATGAATGTGGGCAGCTGGAAGGGCTATCAATGTGGGAGCATTTCAGTGACAGTGATCGGAACTCAGTGAGATTGAGAATAAGGATGGAAATGGAGAACCATGGAGCAAGTGTAAAAGTTTTCATTTGGGAACAACCCATTTTACCAAACTGTGTGGTAATTTGGTAAAAGTGTACTGGAACGATCGACTTGATGGGAGATCAGTGACAGGGCAGTGGGAGGCCTCCAAGGATGAGACAGAGACAGAGATCATTCAGAATCTTTTCCCAAAAGAGTAAGAGTGGCATCCCAAAGAGAGAGTCTCAGCAAAGATGTGAAACTATCGATATGATGTGGAGGCTCTGGTGTCGAATGGGGTGGACATGTTCAGGGGTCACATAACACCAGGTTACAGTCCAACAGGTTTAGTTAAAATCACAAGCTCTTGAAACGCTGCTCCTTCTTCAGGTGAAGTGACTTCAGTGCTGAAGGAACAGTGCTCTGAAAGCTTGAGATTTGAAATAAGCCTGTTAGACTATAACCTGGTGTAGTGTGACTTCTGACCTCAAATGAAGCCCAGTTAGAGCACAGTGAGAGAACTGCATGCAGTTCTGGTCACCACATTGCAGGAAGGATGTGATCTCCCTAGAGATGGGGACAGTGGAGGATTTTGTCAGGAATGAGGAGTATTAGCTTTGAGGAATGATTGGTTTGGCTAGGACTGGTTTCTTTGGAATGCAAGAGGCTGAGGGGAGATTTGATCGAGGTGTGTAAAATGATGAGGGGCCTGGATAGAGTGTGTAGGAAGGACTGATTTCCACCAGCAGAGAGGGCAATAACCATGGGGAGAGATTGAAATGAATTGGGGGCAGGGTTAGAGGGGAGTTGAGGAGTAATTGTTTTCACCCAGTGGCTGGTGGGATCAGGCTGAAAGGGTGAGAGCGGCAGAAACCCTCATCACATTGAAAAAACACTTGGATATTCACTTGAAACACCAAAGCCTCCAGAGCTATGGAGCAAGAGTTGGCATGTGGGGTGGAGTTTGACACCTCTTTAACAAACCTCCGATCACTCACAGCTCGGGAGAACTTTATCTAAGAACACTGGAGCAGAGTTGGATCAGCACACTTCAGGAAGGAGTCACATTGGGTGTCCATGTAGAAGGTTCGAGATTTTGATTCAAATCTTCCAGCTCAGCACTGGGGTAAGGTCAAAGGTGAGGCTGCAAAGAATCTCAGTGTCCTGGATCAGACAGTGTCATTGATCTTAATGATCCCATGTTCCCTGGAAGATGGAAGCGTGCATCCAATGGGCAAGGGTCAGGTTCAGGAGACTCCAACCTCAAAGAAAGACTTGCATTTATGTTGCACCTGCCTCCACCTAAGGATGTCGCAGTGGCTCTTTCCAGCAGACTGTGCTCAGCAAGATCCCAGAGAGCTGGGTGACAATGAGTCGAGGATCAGGTTTTTAGTGATGCTAATTCGGGAATCAATATTGACCAGGACACCAGGGGAAACAGTCCTGCTGTCTGTCTAATAGAGCCATGGAATGGCATCTCTGATATCTGAAAGGCTCCCAGTGCATCAAAAGAGAGACTTGTATGTCAGGGTCTCCCAAAGCACTTACAGAGAGTGAGGGACTTGTCTGAACACTGGTCACTGTTTAATGCAGAAAACATAATTTGTACACAGCAATATCGCGCAATCGTAAATGAGATTATGAGCATGTTCAGTGATGTTTCAGGGATTAATATTGACCTGAAGTCAACCCAAAGAGAAAGAAAACAGGTTCACTTGCACAGAACGTGAGAAAATGAAAGGCACAGGAGAAGGTGGGATTCGTGGTGAGTGATGGGTTTGATTGTTACGAGAAAAGAAAACGAAGGATCAGAATTTGTGAATGTCATATTGTAACAAGGCACGACAGAAGTGCAGGGGAACTTGACAGTAGAAATAACTTAAAGTCTTTGTATGATAACACATGAAGCATTCGGAATAAGGTAGACAGAGTGATGCCACAAATTGAGGTTCCCAAGGACTTTAAAATCATTAAAGTGACGCAGGGCTCAGGAAAGGTTAATAAAGTTCCCAGAATAATTAATAGGACATAGATTATGGAAAAGGTCAGAAAATTAATTTCAGGCAGAGTGCACAAGGGGACAACAAGAAAAGGAGGGCAGTCAATGCAGGACTGAGGGTGTTGCACCTGAATGCAGGGAGTATCTGAAATGTGGTAAATGAGCTTGTAGCGCAGATTGGAATTGGCAGGTAGGATGTTTTGAGTATCACAGAGATGTGGCTGTAAGGGGTTGAGGGCTGGGAATGAAATCCTCAAGGATGCACATCTAATTGACAGGACATGCTGATGGGCAGATGGGGGTGGGGTTACCGTATTGGGAAGAAATGAAATAAGATCAATCACAAGAAGGGATTTAGAGTTGGAATGCATTCAATCTGTGTGGGTAGAGTTGGGGAGTTGCAAGGGAGAAAGAGCATGATGAGAACTTTGCAAAGCCCCCCTCCCCAGCAGTAGTCAGGATATGAGGAAGAAAATAAATCAGGAGATAGAGAAGGATGTAATAAAGGCCCTGCTACAATAGTCATAAAAGACTTCAATATGGAGGTAGACTGGAAAATTAATTTGTTTGGGGATGTCAAGGGAAGGAATTAATGGAATGTCTACGAGATGGTTTTTGGAGCAGCTTGTGGTAGAGTTCACTATGGAACAGGCAATTCTGGATTGGGTGATGTCTAATGAAGAAGACCTGATTAGGGAACGTAGGGTGAAGGAATCCCTTGGGGGCATTGACCGTAATATGACAGAATTCACCTTGCAGTTTGTGACAGAGAATCTGGAGTCAGTTGTACTGGAAATGCAATTAACTTAAGGTAACTACAAAGACATGATGGAGGAGCTGGCCAGAGTTGATAAGAAGGGAAGATGAGCATAGGAGACAATGGAGCAGCAATGGCAGGAGTTTCTGGGAGTAATTTGGGAGGCAGAGCAGGAATTCAACTCAAGGAAGAAGAAAGATACTGAGTGGAGGCCAAGGCAACCGTGGCTGATGAGGGAAGTCAGGGTCAGCATAAAAGCAAAAGAAAAAACATGCAATGTGTTGGAGATTATTACGAAGCCAGATGATTGGGAAGCCTTTAAAAACAGCAGCGAGTAACTAAAAAAAAAGTAAGGGTGAGTGTGTAAATAAAATATAAGGTAAGCGAGCTAGTAACATAAAAGAATATTGCAAGAGGTTTTCTTTAGAAATATGAAAGGCAAGAAGGAGTCAATAATAGAAATTGTACCACTGGAAAAGGCAGAAATAGTAATGGGGAACAAAGAAATGGTGGAAGAAGTGCATCAGTGATTTAAATCAGCTTTCACAGTGGTGTGACAATGCTGCTCATTTTACAAGGTTGAGTTGTCCTTGGATTTTTTTCAAGAGGGGTTGTAAAATCAGATGTTCCAATTTGTCTGGGTTAGGGACTTTGCTCATGGCTAACAGATACTGCCTAAGGCAACAGTCAGGGAAAAGGCTTTTAGGTTTTATATGAAACAATTGCCCAATAAAAGGAGAGTGGCCAGTTCTTCCAGTTTGCTGTTTTTGACAAATAGTTGGTTAGAAGCTCCTGGATAAAGAAAACTGCTGGTGAGAAAGGTTCCCCAATTCAATATTTTCCAGTGGATTCACTGTCTGAAATTCCTCTCCTGTAAGAACCTCTGTGTTTATAGAACATATAACAATACAGCACAGAACAGGCCCTTCAGCCCACGATGTTGTGCCGAACTTCTATCCTAGATTAAGCACCCATCCATGTACCTATCCAAATGCCACTTAAAGGTCGTCAATGAATCTGACTCTCCCACTCCCACGGGCAGCGCATTCCATGCCCCCACCACTCTCTGGGTAAAGAACCCACCCCTAACATCTCCCCTATACCTTCCACCCTTCACCTTAAATTTATGTCCCCTTGTAACACTCTGTTGTACCCGGGGAAAAAGTCTACTCTATCTATTCCTCTGATCATCTTATAAACCTCTATCAAGTCACCCCTCATCCTTCGCCGTTCCAACGAGAAAAGGCCGAGAACTCTCAACCTATCCTCGTACGACCTACTCTCCATTCCAGGCAACATCCTGGTAAATCTTCTCTGCACCCTCTCCAAAGCTTCCACATCTTTCCTAAAGTGAGGCGACCAGAACTGCACACAGTTTATATTTACCTTTTTACCAAGGCTGTTGCAGCAAATTGGAACAGCTCTTTGTCAAGTTACATTTTCTCGTCAGTTGGGTTTTCAAATAGTTAAGTTATTCTAAATTCTGTTTTCTTTTGATTGTGTGTAAATAAATTCTCTTTCCCTTCAAGCTGAGTGGTTTGGCCAGTTCTATCAATCCTGGAATATCCAGGTTACATTTGCTTAACACAATTTGAAAGGTAAGGTCTGGACTGCATTCTCAAAATGTTTCGAAGGGTCTGGTCTGGTCCATGACAATGCCATAGAGTCATAGAGTCCGACAGCATGGAGACAGGCCATTTGGACCAAACTGGTCCATGCCAACCAAAATGTCCATTTACGTTAATTCTACACTTGGCCCTGATCCTTCTGAATCCTTTCCTTTCCTGTATTTGTCCAAATGCCTTTTAAATGTTATTAATGTACCCACCTCAACCACTTCCACTGGCAGCTCATTCCAAATGCGAACAACCCTCTGTGTAAAAAGGTTGCCCCTCAGATTCCCTTTTATTCTTTCCCCTCTGACCTTAAACTGATGCGCTCTAGTCCATATTCGCAAACCCTGGGGAAAAGACTGAGTGAATTCACCCTATCCATGCCTCTCATGAACTTATGAGGTCCTCCCTCAGTCTCCTACACTCTAAAGAAAAAAGTACTCTCCCTTTTACCCAAACCATTGAATCCTGGCAACATCCTTGCAAATTTCTTCTGCACTCTTTCCAGTTTAATAACATTCTTCCTGTAACAAGGTGACCAAAACTGAACACAATATTCCAAGTGTGGCTTCACCAATGTCCTGTATAACTGCAACATAACTTCCCAACGTCTGTAGTCAATGCTCTGACTGATGAAGGGCACTACAGAAAAAGCTCTCTTCTCTGCTCTATTTACTGTGACTCCATTTTCAGAGAATTGCTTACCTGAATTCTAAGGACCCTTCCACTATGTTCCTTAAGGCCCTATCATTCACCATGAAACTCCTACCTTGCTTTAAATTTCCAAAATACAAGACCTCACATTTAAACTCTATTTGTCATTTCTCGGCCCACTTCCCCAGCTCAGCAAGGTCCTCTTTGCAATTTCTGATAACTGTCTGCACTGTCCACGATGCTGCTTATTTGAGTGTCATCAGCAAACTCACTAACCATGAGTTAGTGAGGTACATTCTCATCCAAAACATTGATATAGATAACAAACAGCAATGGGCCCAGCACTGACCCCTGAGGCACTCCACTAGTCTCAGGCCTCCAGTACAATAAGGATCCTTCCCCTATTACCCTGTGCTTTCTACCACCAAGCCAATCGTGTATCCAATTTGTCAGGTCACCTTGAATTCCATGCAATCTAACCTTCCATAACAGCCTACCATGTGGAACCTTATCAAAGGCCTCACTGAAATCCATATAGACCACGTCTACAATCCTGCCCTCATCAACCTTCCTGGTCAATTCATCAAAGTACCTGAACAAATTTGTGAGGCATATTCTCCCATTCACAAAGTCATGCTGACAACTCCTAATCGAATCCACTCTTTCCAAATGCATGTGTATCTTATCTTATCAAACAACTTACCCACCACAAATGTGAAGCGTATAATTCCCAGGCTTTTGTTTTGCAGCCCTTTTTGAACAATGGCACAGTCTTCGCTATCCTCCAGTCTTCTGGGACCTCACCTGGGGCTAACCATGATACTAAAATATCAACCTGCACACCTGACCTTCAAGAGAGTTGGGAGCAGAAGTGAATGGAGAGGGCAGCACTAAGGTGGAGGGGTTGAGGCAGCTGAAAGGTCTGAAGGTGGATAAATCATTCAGACCCGATGGACTACACCCCAGAGTTCTGATGGAGATAGCTAAAGTAATTGTAGGGCCATTGGCTGTGATCTTTCAGAAATCACTGGAGTCAGGGGTGGTCCCAGAAGACTGGAAAATAGTGAATGTAACATCCCTGTTTAAGAAAGGAGGGAGGCAGAGATGGGACATTATACGCTGGTTAGCCTGACCTCGGTCATTGGTAAGATTTTAGAGATCTACTTAAGGGTGAGATTGCAGGTATATGGAATCTCACCCTTAAGCCTGGTAAAATTGCAGCCTGGTAAAATTGGGCTGAGTCAGCACAGCTTCATCAAAGGGAGGCATGCCTGACAAATCTGTTAGAAATCTTTGAGGTGGTAACAAGTGAGTTAGACAAAGGAGAGCCAGTGGATGTGATCCATTTGGATTTCCACAAGGCCTTTGACAGGGTACAATAAAGGAGACTGCTAAGTCAAATCAGAGCCCATGTTGCGGTGGGTAGAGGATGGTTGACCGGCACAAAGGCGAGAGTAGGGACAAAGGGATTTTTTTCTGGATGGCAGTTGGTGCTTTGTGGTGATCCGCAGGGATCTGTGATGGGACCACAACTATTCACTTTATCTATTAACAATCTGGATAAGGAACTGAAGATATTTTTCATATGTTTGTAGCTGACACAAAACTTGGTGAAAGGACAGGAGGAGTTGAGGAAGTGGGGGAGATTGCAGAAGGACTTGGTCAGGCTAGGAGAATGTGCAAAGAAGTGGCAGGTGGAGTACAATGCGGGAACTTGTGAGGCTAGATACTTTAGTGGGAAGAATAGAGGCACAGACTGTTTTCTAAGTGAGGAAGGATTTCAGAAATCTGAAGCACAAAGAGAATTGGGAGTCCTTGCTCAGATTTCTCTGAAGGTTAACGAGCAGGTTCACCATTGGCAGTTTGAAAGGCAATTACAATGTTAGCATTAACTTTAACATCATAGGTGTACTGCTGAGTTTGTATAAGTCTCTAATCAGAACACATTTGGAATTTTGGACTCCTTATTAAGGAATGATGTGCTGTCATTGGAGAGGGTCCAGAGCAAAAAGTGAGAAAGAATAAGAATGATCCTGGGAATGAAGGGGGTGTCATATAAAGGGTGGTTGAGGATTCTGGATCTGGATACAATTGTGTTTAGAAAGCTGAGGGGGGAATCTTATTGAAACTACAGAATATTGAGAGGCCTGGAGAACATGGAGAAGGTGTTTCCATGAGTAGAAGAAACTAGGGCCCGAAGGCACAGCCTCAGAGTGAAGAATGATCTGTCAGAACTGAGATAAGGAGGCATTTCTTCAGCCAGAGGGTGGTGAATCTGCAGAACTCATTGTCACAGAGGTCTATGGAGGCCAAGATGTTGAGAGTATTTAAAACAGAGACAGATACGTTCTTGATCAGTAAGGAGATCAAAAGTTAAAAGGAGAATGCAGGAGAATGGGGTTGAGGAACACATCACACAAGATAAAATGGCCAAGCAGACTCTATTCTGACTGGCCCAATTCTGCTCCTATATCTTAAGTATTTTGGGTTTATGTAGAGGTTCCTTGAAACCCTGGAAAACTGTAAGTACGGTCACTTAGTGGTTAGCCCTGCTATCTCACAGCGCTATGGACCCAGGTTTGATTCTAGCCTCGGGCGACTGTCTGTGTGGAGTTTGCACATTCTCCCTGTGACTGCGTGGGTTTCCTCTGGGTGCTCTGGTTTCCTCCCACAGTCCAAAGCTGTGCAGGTTAGTTGAATTGGCCATGCTAAATTGCCCATAGTGTAGGTCAGGTACATTAGTCAGGAGTAAATGTAGGTTAAAAAGGTAGGGGATTGGGTCTGGGTTGGTTACTGTTCGGAGGGTCAGTTGGACCAAATGGCCTGGTTCCATACTGCAGGAATTCTATGATTCTATGGACATTGAAAGTACTGGATTGTGAGCGCTGCTGTTGCTGTTTCTCAAAAGTACTTTGACAAAAGATAATCAGGGAGTGGTGAGAGTGTGCATCAGGTTGCATGACGGAACTGCTTGTCCTGCTTCCTGGAATACCATAAGCACAGGAAGTGTGGTCAGTGACAGCAGTTGGAGCTCCGGGTTTCGGAGCTTGAGCAGCAGCTGGTGTCAGTGCGGAGAGTCCGTGAGGCTGAGAGCTCCGTGGAGAGCATGTTTCTAGTTGTGGTCACTCTGCAGCTTCAGAGTATACAGGGAGAGAGGGAATGGGGGAGCGGCAGACAGTCCAACAGGACCAGGCAGCTTGTATAGGAATCCCGTGAGTGCATCCCACTCTCCAACCAGGATTCAGTTTGGAATCCTGATCAGAATGATGGTTCACCTGGGGAGTGCAGCCAGAGCCAAGTCCCTGGCACCATGGGGGGCTCAGTTGTACAGGGTGGGGGGCTGCGGGGGGCACAACGAAGACTGGAAGAGCGATAGTGAGAGGAGATTCAAGAGTGAGGGCAATCGATAGGTGTTTCTGCAGCTGAAGATGGGAATCCAGGATGATGTGTTGTCATCCCAGGGTCAAGGATGTCAAAGAGCAGCTGCAGAGCACCCTGAGGGCAGAGCACCCTGAGGCAGCAGTGGTGGTCCACATCAGTCCCAGTGACAGAAGGAGAAAAGGGATGTGGTCCTGCAGTCAGAATGTAGGGAGTTCCAGAGGGAATTAGCAGCAGGAGCTCAAAAGTAGGAATCTCCAAGATTACAGGAGCAGGAGAATCGACGTTTCGGGCATGTGCCCTTCTTCAGGAATGCCCAAAAAATCGATTCTCCTGCTCCTTGGATGCTGCCTGACCTGCTGCACTTTTCCAGCAACACATTATCAGCTCTGATCTACAGCATCTGCAGTCCGCACTTTCTTCTCCATCTCCAAGATTACCCCCAGTGCCCCACGCAACTGAGACTAGAAAGAGGAGGATAGCACAGGTGACGGTGGAACTGAAAAGACAGTCCAGGAGGAAGAGCTTTTGATTATTTTAACACTGGGACTGGCTTTGGGGGGAGATGGACATGTACAGACCAGATGGATAGCTCCTGAACAGATCTGGGACTGAACTCCTTTGGGGTGATTTACTAGTGCTGTTGGAGAGGGTTTAAACTAACTTGGCTGGCCTGTGGGATCCAGGAGGTCATACCAGAGAGGAACACAGAGGTGCACAGAATCCTGGGAGAGATAGATAGCACCAGAATAAGGAATAGAACTTCTTATCCAGTTTCAGAGTGAGGGAGAGAGAGTAATAAATTCTAAATCAGGATCACTGTGTAAGGATGGGACTGCATGGAATGTTGGGAATAAGACTGGGAAGGTACAGCCACAGAGTGTTATGTGGAAATCTGATGTGTGCCTCTCACATAGGAAGAGAAGATAATAAGAACATTAGAAATAGGAGCAGGAGTGGGCTATCTGACCCATTGAGGATGAGGGACGTTAGTTATGAAGGTAGACTGAAGAAGTTGGGACTGTCTTCCTCAGAGAAGAGAAGGCAGAGAGGAGATTTGATCAAGAAATTCAAAATCAGGAGGGGTCTGAACAGAGTAAACCAGGAGAAAATGTTCCCACCTGAGAAAGAATTGAGAGGGAGAGGCCATGGATTGAAAAAAATTGGTAAAAGAAGCAAAAGTGAGCTGAGGGAAAAACATTTTCAGCCAGTGAGTGGTTAAGGTGTGGAATGCACTGCCCGAGAGTGTGGTGGAGGCAGCTTCAATTGAAACATTCCAAAGGGAATGAGAATGTTATTTGAAAAGGAACAATGTGCAGGGTGACAGGGAGAAGGCAGGAGAATGACACTCAGTGAATTGCTCATTCAGAGAGCCAGTACAGACAGGATGGGCGGAACGGCCTCCTTGTGCACTGTAACAACGCTGTGATTGTGTGATTGAGCAGAGTTAAAGCTGGGGGAGGTGGGAGCTCGGTGTCTCACTGTGCTGCTGCTGCTGCTGCTGCTGCTGCTGCTGCTGCTGCTGCTGAGGTCAGTGAGATCAGAGACTGGGACAGGGAGCCAGAGCTCACATCAAACTCTGCCCGTGTCTGTCACACTGAGACGGGCAGGAGGCTACTCACTGATTTCACTCCATGCTGCAGGAATGGGACCACAGGCTGCAAATGGACAGAGCTCCTCCACACGGTGAGTAAAACTGACTGACTTATATCTTGCTGTTTAAAGGGGGCAATACGACTACAGAACTACAGCTGGACACCCTGTTAGACACAGGGCTCCTCAATCAACCATTTTTTCACTGCAGATCCCCACTAACACCTTCAACAATTCAGCATTTGTGGTTTAGAAAGTTTCAGTATTGAAAGGGTTATTAACAGAGGATTGAGATTTACTTACTCAGTCTGAGCTTGGTTCCTTTACCGAACGTAAGCCACAGTGAGAGCTCCCAGTGCAGAGGCTGTACAAAAACCTCTGCTCTCTGCTTCCCCCCATCACTCTCAACCTCTCCCTATCTCCCAGTCTGTTGATCACTCTCACCCTCTTTTTGTATCTTTCTGTCTCTGCCTCTGGGTTGTGAACTTTATTTTTCGTTGTTAAACCTTGCAGCTGTTCTTCACATGTGGCCATGGAGCGGAAGAGGGAAACTTGAGGTCTTTCGTGAGCATTGAGACACCACAGGAACTGGAGTGTGTAGCAGACAGTGACCATTCCAGCATGGGGTAATTTGTTCAGTTTCATTTAGATCTAACTGTGGGATATGTCAGTTCAGGCGGTGGGACTGTGTGTCCATTATTATGCATTTTATATAACTATGGATGTGTCAGTACAGGAGGTGATTCTGTGTGCTTTGAGGTTTTTGTATGGCTCTGTATCATTGTGTCAAGGGTAGCTGTCATACTGCATACAGTAATAGTCAGCAACATCCTCATTCTGAACGTTGCTGATTGTCAGGGTGAAACTGGTCCCTGATCCACTGCCGGTGAATCGATCGGAGACTCCTGTGAATCGAGTTGTAGCAGCATAGATGAGGAGAGATGGTTTCTGACCTTCTCGTTGCTGGTACCAGCTAACCCACTTGCTAACAGATTGACTGGCCGTACAGGTGATGGTTGCAGTCTGTCCCAGTCTCACTGACAGTGCCGGGGGAGACTGGGTCATGATGATGTCCCCACTGATACCTGAGGGGTCAGGAAGAAACACAGTGAAGTCAGAACTGTCACAGAAAGAGCCTGTTAAATGAGAGATTGTTGGAGAGACTGAGCTTTCTTCTGGTTTCAGCATTTTCCCTTCAATCACAAGTCAGTGGAATTGAAGAGAAATGGAGAGCAGCTAAAGATTCAAGGTGGAAGGAGAGAGATTTGTACCTGCGACACAGAATACCAGGGGCCAGATCAGCTGGATGTGTGAAATCATGGTGTGTGCTCCTGTCCCTGTGTCTGGTCCCTGATAAACTCTCCCTTCACTGGGCTCTGCTTTATAAAGCTGCAGCCTGTGAGAGTCTGACTGGGTGTTCCTCAGTATGTAAATGGCATCAGGCAGGGAGAGCCACGTCACCCCCTCACACTTCCTCTTCTCTCTTTCTCTTTGTCTCAGAGAGTCATTGATGTGAACAGCACTGAATGAGGCCATTTGGCCCATTGCGTCTGTGCTTGGAAACAAACATCTGATTTTACTAATCCCATCCTCCAGCTCTTGGTCCATTACCCTGGAGGTTACAGCATCACAAGGGAATATCTAAACACTGATCCAATGTCACGAGAGTTTGTGACTCAACCAGCCTTTCAGGCAGTGAGTTCCAGACTCCCACCACCCTCTGGGTGAAAACATTTCTCCTCAATTCTCCTCTCACTCTGCAACTCAACTGGGCCTGGACTCACTCGAGTTTAGGAGAATGAGACGGGATCTGATTGAAACATATAAAATTCTAACAGGCCCGGGCAGGGAGGAGGTTTCCCCTGGTTGGGGAGTCTGGAACCAGGGGACGCAGTCTCAGGGAGATATGGGGTAGACCATTTAGGACTGAGATGAGGAAACATTTCTTAACTCAGAGAATGGTCAACCTGATGAATTCTCTACCACAAACGGCTGTGGATGATAAGGAACTGAATATATTCAAGAAAAAAAGAGAGATAGTTGTTTAGCATTTTAACAGCATGAAGGAAATGGGGAGAAAGCAGGAACATAGCATTGAGAGAGAGGATCATACTGAATGACACACAAGACTCAAAGGGCTGAATGGCCTACTCCTGCTCCAAGTTTCTATATGTCTATGTCTGTGTTACCTTCAACCTCTGTCCCTGGTTATTGAGTCCTTTACTCTTATATAAAGTGCCTTCCTATGCACATATCACTGCCAACAATTATCTTATAGCTCTCTATCAGGTCCCCTCTCAACCTTCAATGCTCCAATGAAAACAGCCCCAAACTTTCCAATCTTTCCTCATAGCTGACCCTCCATCCCAGGCAGCATCCTGGGAAATCTCCTCTGCCCCTTCTTAAGTACAATCACATCCTTCCCAGAATGTGGTGATCAGGACCTCTCTATCTCTCTTTCTTTTCCCCTTTCTGTCTCAAATCTGCTACTTTGATCTCTCTACATCTATCTGTCTCTCCCACTGTTAATCTCTCTCATATTCTCTCTCTCTCACTCTGTCTCATAGCCACTCTCTCCAACTCACTCACGCTTCCTCACTCCGTCTCATAATGTTTCTCCATCTCTCACTGTCTCCATCACTCGCTCCATCTCTCACTTCAATTGAAAGCTTCCAAATGTCATCTTCCCCTCTCTATTTCTCCCTCTGTCTCTCCCTCCTTCTCCACATCCCGCTCGACCTCTATTTCTCTCTCTCTGTCTCGCTTCTCTCTCTTTCTCACATCATCCCAGGTGGTGACAGTTGAATTCAGGATAAATCTCCCTCTCTGCTCTGCCCCACAAATGGATGTTAACCCTTGACCCCAGAAGCATGTCTTCTCCTGGAGTAAAGCCCCATTTACACATTGACCAGGTTTTGGTATCTCTCAGGAAGATGGACAGATTCTTGTTAAATGAAGGGCAGTTTTGTGCTGTTGGCCTTTTCTCACTGGGGACTGGTTTGGACACAAACCTCATTCCATGAAGGCCCAGCAGAGAGAGGAGATTCTCAGGCCATCAGTGTGAGCTGGAGGGATAGGACAGGTTTTGACCCACTGAACCATCCTGTCCATTCACAACATGTTCCAATCCCTTCCCCTCTCCTTCCCCTTCCATGATCAGTCTCTGAGTCAGGGTGTTTTACTGGGATGAGGGTTGGACCATCACACAGTTACAACAGAAAGGAACTGAACCCCACACCCACCATGGTGTCCACGATGCACTGGACTCTCCAACAGAGTCCAGTAAACATGGATGTCAGTTCACGAGAGTGCCCATGGAGAGACATGGGCCTCCTTCCCACTGAAGCTCCCAATAGAGACCAGTAAACATGGACATCGTTCCTGCTTGAGCCTCCGTTAAAGACCAGTAAATGTTGGCCTCCTTCCTAATGGACTGTCCAAAGGAGACCAGTAAACATGGACCTCCTTCTGACTGGAAACTCCAAGAAGACCAGTAAATGTGCGCCTCCTATTCACTTGTCCTTCTAATGGAGACAAGTGGACAGCTGAGTTTTTGAAGAAATAGATAGATTAAGATAGATCAGTACACATCGTCGACATAAACTTCAGCAAGGCCTTAGTCAAGGTTCCCCATTGTAGACTGCTTAGTAAGATTATGTCACAGAGGATCCAGGGAGAGGTAACTAAAATGGGCCCGACGGGAAGAGGCTGAGGCTGGTGAGAGAGGGTTGTTCTTCAGACTGGAGGCCAGTGACCAGCCGTCTGCCACATGAATCGATCCTGGATCCACTGTTGTTCATCATTTAAATGAACAATTTGGATGAGAAAATAGCAAGAGTGGTCAGTAAGTTTGTCGCTGACATTAAAATTGTTGGCATCGTGGACAGGGAAGAAGGTTATCTAAGAGTGCAATGTCATCTTCATCAACTGGGCCAGTGGGTCAATAAATCCAGATGGAGCTTAATTTCGATAAATGCAAGGAGTTGCATTTTGGTAAGACCAACCAGGGCAGGAATTACACTATTAATGGTAGAGCCATGGGGAGTGTTGTTGAACAGAGAAACTAAGGGGTCCAGGTGCATAGTTCCTTGAAAGTGGTGTCACAGGTAGACAGATGGTGAAGAAGGTATTTGGCACGCGCACCTTCACTGGTCAAAGCAGTGAGTACAGGAACTGGGACATCATGTTACAGCTGTACAAGGCATTGGTAAGGCCACATTTGGACACTGTGTACATTCCTGCTCACTCTGCTATAGGAAGAAAGTTATTATACTGGTTTGGATAAAAGAAAGATTAATAGGGATGTTACCAAGTTTGGTGAGTTTGAATTACATGGTGAGGATGGATAGGCCAAGAGATTTTTCCAGTGAATGCAGGAGATTGAGGGGTGACCTTAGAGAGGTTTATAGAATCATTAGGGCCATAGATAAGGTGAATAGCCAAAGTTTTTTTTTCCCCAGGGTAGGAGAGTCCAGTACAAAAGGGAATAGGTTTAAGTTGAGAGGGGAAAGAATTAGAAGGGGCCTGAGAGACAACCTTTTCACACACAGAGGTTGGTGTGTATATGTAATAAGCTGACACAGGAAGTGGTAGAGGGGAGTACAATTACTACATTTCAAGGACATTTTTACAGGAACATGGATAGGAAAGATTTAGAGAAGATTGGGCCAAACACATGCAGATGGGACTACTTCAGTTTTGGAAACTTGGTCGACATGGATGAGTAGAGCTGAAGGGCTTGCTGCCATGCTGTAAACCTCTATGACTCTATGATGATGTAAACATGGAGCACCTTCCCATAGGACCAATAAACAGTAAACATGGGCCTCCTTCCCACTGGACTGTCCAGTACATGAGCTGCAGACCCCACATCCTGTCCATCACGTAGGTCTCTTATTTCAATCTGAACAACATTGTTCGTCTCTGCACTACCTCAGCCTCTTGACCACAGAAACCCAATTCCTGCTCGTCCCACCTCCTGATTCTATGATTTCAATGTCCTCTCCCAGCTTCCTGAAGCCACATTCCATAAACCCCAACTTGTCTGATATGGAGTGGTCCCTTCCCTGTCTTACAACTACAGTTGTTCCAGAATCTGACCTCACTGCCAGCCAATTGCCTCCAAAGCCTCCCTCCTCCCTCACTCGAATGTCCTGCTGTAGACTCACATTCCCTCCCTCCCCCTTCCACCTTCTGTCTCTGGTCCCCTGCCCATTGTTGCTTCCTCCATCCCACCATTGACAGCAGAGCCTTCAGACCCCTACAGCATGCTCTCTGACCTCCTGTCCTTCATCCCTCCCCCTCTCGTTGTTTGTGCTATTGAATATACTGTTCACTTCCATTACTGTTGGTTCGCTATTCCCTTGCCATTGATTTGCTGATTTATTCTCGTTAATCTAGTCTGGCCTGTTCCCTGAGTTGGTTCAAGAGTGTTTTGCTTGAGAAAACACTCTTCTGTGAACTGGTTTGTCTGTTTCTCCCAGTCTTTGTGTAAAGGTGAGACTAAGTGTGTAAATGCTGTCATTTCATGGAGCAATCCAGTCAGTCCCACCCCCTCCCCTCCTCAGCCCCCAGGGCCTTGCAGGTTTATTTCCATCAAGAGCCCATCCAATCTGTCATTGTAATAACTGAGTGTCTTCACCTGCCTCACCTGAAAGGGCACTAATTTCCAAGTCATTACCAATTGCTGCTGAAAACAAAGTTCTTCCTGACATCCTGTATCTCTTACCGAACAAAATGCAAGGTAATCTCAATGTGAAGATGGGATTTTGTCTCCACACGGACTGTGCGGTGGTCACTCTTACTGATACTGTTATGGACAGATACACCAGCAGCAGACAGATTGGTGAGGGTGACAGTGAGTTTGTTTTTCCCTCTTGTTGGTTCCCTCACCACCTGTCCCAGGTCCAGTCGAGCAGCTGAATCAGGTGGAATTTGACCACCTTGCTCAGTAGTGATGCTTCTGAGCAGCTCTTAATGGTGGACTTTGAAGTCCCTGACTCAGAGTATATCCTGCATCATTCCCACCCTTAGTGCTCTCTGCAAGTGTTGTTCAACATGGAGGGGGACTAACTGCTCAATTGAGATTGGAGGGGAGGGCGGTGCAATGTGGTAATCAGCAGGAGGTTTCCTTCCCCATGTTTGACCTGCTGTCATGATGAGGCTTCATGGGTTCCATAGTTAATGGTGAGGACTCCCAGGGCAACTCCCTTCCGACTGTACACACCACTGTGTTGCCTCCCCTGCTTGGTCTATTCTGTCAGTTAAAAGCTAAATGAGGGAACAATTCTGTGCAGGTTTCACAGCTTGGAGACAGAGCTGCTGCTGGATTCTGTTTCTGATCTCCGAGTGCAGGCGTGTGTGTTTGTGAGAGAGTGACTGTCCTTTTTTCCATCACTGTGCTGTTTCTGAAAAGAAAAATCCCAGAACCAGCCTCCTGTGCTGTCAGATTCCAGGCAGCGCAGACAGTTCACAGTTTTCTCCCATCTCAGTAACAAAGGTCCAGCTGCTCCAAGCTCCTTCTTTCACTTCCTCTTTTGGTGAAGTTTCAACCTTGCGCTCTGACAGTCTTTGCAGTTATTTTTTACACTGGGGCTTTCTGCTGTGGTCAGAATCTCTAATAATAAGTGTCCAATCAGTGACAATCACAGCAGCTAAGAGCAGTCAGGACTGAGGAGCCAGGCTCACTGGGAAACACATTGGGAAGATCAAAGCCATCCCCTTCAGATCCTGGTATAAACCCCATCCCTCTCCCTGAGCACTATCTGCTGCTCAACCAGACTCTTTACAAACTTGGCCTCATCTTTGAGGCTGATCTGAGCCCCATATCCTCCACATCACAATAATCGGCCACTGAAAATCTCTGCCATGTCCATGGGACTCCAAACATGACCATACCAATGTTGTGCTTGCACACATCACAGCCACTGCCCTCTGTAACCTTCAGCTCATCCCAAATTCTGCTGCCCATAACCAAACTCACACCAAATCCCATTTCCCCAACCCCCTGCACCCTGTGCCTACATTGGCTCCTGGTCCAGCAACACCTCGATTTTCAAATTCTCATCCTTGTTCTCAAGTCCCTCCCTGTCCTCCACTCTCCCTATCTCTGTAACCTCCTCCAAACTGCCTCACTCAGTGTGATCAACAGTCTTGGATATATGGCTGTCTATTCCTTCATCCAAGTCATTTAGAAATATTGTGAAATGCTGAGGTTCCAGCCCAGTTCCCTGAGGACACCACTATCCACATTTTAGTCATTGGAGAGCAAACACATTATCCCTCCTCTCTGTCTCCTCCCTCCAAACTAATTCCTGACCAAAGATAAATACTTTTCTCTAACTGGCGAGAATAGGAGAAAGCAGAGGGACATAGTGGAAGGACACTTGTCAGACTGGAGGCCTGTGTCTAGTGGAGTGCCTCAGGATTGATGCTGGGCCCATTACTGTTTGTTATCAATATCAATGATTTAGAAGACATTACAATAGCTGGTATTGTGGACAATGAGGAAGGTTATCAGATATTGCAGCAGGACCTTGATCAGCTGTGGAAGTGGGAAAAGAAATGATAAATTGAGTTTAATGTAGATAAGTACAAGGTCTTGCATTTTGGAAAGGTAAATCAAGATCGGAGTTTCATGGTGAATGGTAAGGCCTTCAGGACTGTAGTGGAACAGTGGGATCTCGGAGTTCAGGTGCACAGTTCTCTGAAAGTTGAGTCACAGTTAGACAGGGCAGTGAAGAAGGCTTTTGGCACACTGACCGTCATCAGTCAGGGTACTGGGTGTAGAAGTTGGGAAGTTATGTTTCAATTTTACATGACGTTAGTGAGGCTGCACTTGGAGTATTGTGTTCAGTTTTGGTCACCTTGTTATATGAAGGATATTATTAAACTGGAAAGAGTGCAGAATAAATTTACATGGACGTTGCCAGGTTTCAACATCTGGGTTTTTGGGTGAGGTTGGACAAGCTAGGACATTTTTCTTAAGAGTGTTGGAGACTAAAGGGGAATCTTTTAGAAGTGTATAAGATCTTGAGAGACATGGATAGGGTGAATGCACTCAGTCTTTGTCCCAGGGTTGGGGAATCAAGGACTAGAGGGCATCAGTTGAAGGTTAGAATTATTGGGAACCTGAGGGGCAACATTTTTACACAGAGGGTGGTATTTACATGGAATGAGCTGCCAGTGGAAGTGATTGAGGAGGGTACATTAACAACATTTAAAAGGCATTTGGACAAATACATAGATAGTATGTAATTTGAAGGATATGGGCCAAGTGCAGGGAAATGGGGTTAGTGTGGATGGACATTTTGGTCAGCACAGTCCAGTTTGGTCCAAAGGACCTGTCTCTGTGCTATCGGACTCGATGACACTGTGAGTCGAAAATTCCATAGGTTTCCATGTTTATGAACAGTCTGTCAAACATAGAAACAAAGGAACGAGGAGCAGGAGCAGGCCATTCAGCCCTTGGAGTCAGCTCTGCCAGTCAATATGACCATGGCTGATCATCCAACTTAGTCCCCCGTTCCCACTTTTTCTCCATAACCTTTAATCCCTTTAGTCCATAACCTTTAATCCCTGTCGCCTTCTTGAAAACATTTAATGTTTTGGGCTCGACTGCTTTCTGTGACAGAATATTCCACTAGCTTCCCACTGTCTGGCTAAAGAAATGTCTCCACATCTCAGTCTGAAATGGCCTTTCCCTTTTCTTTAAACTGTAATTCCTGGTTCTGAACTCTCCAGTCCTCAGGAACATAATTACTGTGTTTTCCGGTCTTGTCCTGTTAGGATTTTAAAGGTTTCAATGTGATTCCTCTCAAATTTCTAAATTCCAGTGAATATAGTCCTAACTGATTCAGTTTCTCATCAGATCTAAGTGCTGTCATCCCAGGAATCAGTCTGGGAAACCTTCGCTGCCCTCCCCCCACAGCCAGAACATCCTTCGTCAGATAAAGAGACCAAAACTGCACGCAACAGAATCATAAAATTACACAGTACAGAAGAGGCCCTTCAGCCCATGAACTGTGTACCAGCCAAACTACACTAAACCTACACCAGTCCAATTTTCCAACATGAGGCCCAAAGCTTGGATGTTATGATATTTCAACTGCTCACCCAAGTATTTTTTAAAGTTTGTGAGGTTTCCCTCCTCAAATACCCTCCCAGGCTGTGCATTCCAGATCCCCACCACACTCTGGGTAAAAAACACTTTGCTCAAAACATCTTGAAACCTCCTTTCTTTCACACTGAATGTGAGCCAACTTGTTATTGACCCTCCCACGAAGGAGATCAGCTGCTTTCTCTCCACCCTGTCCATTCCCCTCATAACCTTATACACCTCGATCAGGTCCTCCCTCACCTTCTCTGCTCTGAAGAAAACAACCCGACCTGATTCAATTTCTCTTCATCACTGAGAGGTTCCATCCCACACAATATCCTGGTGATTCCCCTCTGGACCCCATCCAGTGCGATCACCTCCTTCCTACAGTGTGGTGACCTGAACAGCACACAGTACTCCAGCTGTGGCCTAACCAATGTTCTGCTTAACTGCAGCATCTCCTCCTGCTTTTATAGCTAATACCTGAAATGACAAAGGCAAGTGTCCGCTGTGTCTTCATAACTGCTCTGTTAACCTGTCTTGCCACATCCAGGGATCAGTGGAGAAGCACACCAAGATCACTCTGTTCCTTTGAGTTTCCTCAGTTCAAAGAACAAAGAGCAACGAAAATTACAGCACAAGAACTGGCCCTTCGGCCCTACTAGCCTGCACTGGTCCATATCCTCCATCTAAACCTGTCATCAATTTTCCAAGGGTCTGTCTCCCTTTGCTCCCTGCCCATCCATGTATCTATCTAGATATATCTTAAATGATGCTATTGTGCCTGCCTCTACCACTCCACTGGCAATGTGTTCCAGGACCAATCACCCTCTGTGTGAAGAACTTTCCACACATATCTCCCTTAAATGTTTCCACTCTCACCTTGAACTCATGACCCCGAGTAATTGAGTCCCCCACTCTGGGAAAAAGCTTCTTGCTCTCCACCCTGTCTATACTTCTCATGATTTTGTAGACCCCAATCAGATCCCCCCTCAACGTTCGACTTTCTAATGAAAATAATCCTAATCCACTAAACCTCTCTTCATAGCTAGTGCCCTCCATACCAGGCAAACCTGGTGAACCTCCTGTGCACCCTTTCCAAAGCATCCACATCTTTCTGGTCATGTGGCAACCAGAACTGTATGCACTATTCCAAATGTGGCCAAGCCAAAGACCGATATAATTCTAATATGTCCTGCCAACTCTTGTACTGAATACCACGTCTGGTGAAGGAAAGTATGCCATATGCCTTCTTGACCACTCTATTGACCTGTGTTGCCACCTCCAGGTTACAATGGACCTGAACACCCAGGTCTCTCTGGGCATCAATTTTCCCAGGGCGTTCCATTCACAGTACAGTTTACTCCAGATTTGGATCTTCCAAAATTCATCAGATCGCCTTTGCCTGGTTTGAACTCCATCCGTCCGTTTCTCTGCCCAACTCTCCAATCTATCTATATTCTGCTGCATTCTCTGACAGTCCCCTTCACTATCTGATACTCCACCAATATGAGTGTCATCTGCAAACTTGTTAATCAGACCACCTATACCTTCCTCCAGATCATTTATATATATCAAAAACAAGTGCGGTACAAGCACAGATTCCTGTTCTCCATTTTGAGAAACTCCTTCCACTACTACTGTCTGCCTTCTGTTGTCCAGCCTGTTCTCTATCCATCTAGTGAGTACGCTCTGGATCCCATGCAACTTTAATTTCTTTATCAGGCTACCATGGGGAACTTTATAAAACGCATTCCTGAAATCCATGTGTATGACATCCACAGCCCTTCCCTCATCAATCAACTTCATCACTTCTTCAAAAAATTCGATAAAGTTGGTAAGACATGACATTCACTGCACAAATTCATGCTGCCTACAACTGATAAGTCGATTTTCTTCCAAATGGAAATAGATCTTACCCCTTAGTATCTTCTCCAGCAGCTTCCCTACCACTACATCAGGCTCATTGGTTGATAGTTACCTGGATTATCCTGGCTACCCTTCTTAAACATTAGCAATTCTCCAGTCCTCTGGGACCTCATCCATGTTCAAGGTTGCTACAAAGATATCGATTAAGGTCCCAGCTATTTCCTCTCTTGCTTCCCCCAGTAAGCTGGGAACGATCCCATCCCGACCTGGGGACTTGTCCACCTTGATGCCTTTTAAAATACCCAACACTTCCTCCCTCCTTAAACCGACTTGACCTAGAGTAATCAAACATCTATCCCCAGCTTCAACATTTGTCACTTCCCTCTCCTTGGTGAATACCGACGTAAAGCACTCATTAAGAATCTCATCCATTTTCTCTGACTCCACACATAACTTTCCTCCTTTGTCCTTGAGTGGGCCAACCCTTTCTCTAGTCACCCTCTTGCTCCTTATATATGAATAAAAGGATTTGGGATTTTCCTTAATCCTGCTTGTTAATGATATTTCGTGACCCCTTTTAGCCCTTTTAATTCCTCATTTCAGATTGGTCCTACTTTCACGATATTCTTCCAAAGCTTTGTCTGTTTTCAACTCCCTAGACCTTATGTATGCATCCTTTTTCCTCTTAGCTAGTCTCACAATTTCAACTGTCATCCAGCGTTTCCTAATCCTGCCATTTCAATCCCTTATTTTCACAGGGGCATGTCTGTCCTGACCCTTTAAAAGCCTCCCACATATCAAATGTGGATTTCCCTTTAAACAGCTGCTCCCAATCCACATTCCCCAGCTCCTGCCAAATTTTGCTATAGTTGGCCTTCCCCCAGTTTAGCCATCTTCCTTTCGGACCACTCTCATCTTTATCCATGAGCATTCTAAAACTTTTTGGAATTGTGGTCACTGTTACCAAAATAATCCCCGACTGAGATTTCAACCACCTGGCTGGGCTCATTCCCCAATACCAGGTCCAGTATGGTCCCTTCCTGAGTTAGACTATTTCCATATTACTCTGCAAAATCCTCCTGGATGCTCCTTACAAATTCTGCTCCATCTAAACTTCTAACATTAAGTGAATCCCAGTCAATGTTGGGAAAATGAAAATCTTCCATCACCACCACCTTGTTGCTCCAACATCTTTCCATGATCTGTTGACATATTTGTACCTCTATCCCACGCTCACTGTTCGGAGGCTTGTAGGATAGCACCATCATTGTTATCGCATCCTTCCTATTTCTGAGCTCTGCCCATATTGCCCCACTGCTCGAGTCCTCCATAGTGCCCTCCTTCAGCACACCTGTGATATCCTCTCTGACCAGTAATGCAACTCCTCCATCCCTTTTACCTTCCTCTCTTTATGTGCCTGATGCATCTATATCCTGGGATATTTAGTTGCCAATCTTGCCCTTCCCTCAACCAAGTCTCAGTAATAGCAATAACATCGTACTCCCAGATACTAATCCAAGCCCTAAATTCCTCTGCCTTACCTACTATGCTTCTCACATTAAAACAAATGCACCTCAGACCATTTGTCCCTTTGCGTTCATCATCTGCTCCCTACCTACTCTTCACCTTAGTCGCGCTGACTTCAATATCTAGTTCCTGACAGGCTTTAGTTGCTCCCTCCTATTTGTCCACTAACTTCCTCAGTTGGTTCCCATCCCACTGCTACACTATTTTGAACCCTCCCCAAGAGCGTCATCAAACATATCCCACAGGACATTGGTTCCAGTCCTGCCCAGGTGTAGACCGCTCGATTTGTAATTGTCCCACCTCTTCAGGAACCAGTCCCAATGTCCCAAAAATCTGAACCCCTCCCTCCTGCACCATCTCTCAAGCCACGCATTCATCCTGTCTATACTTTCATTTCGACTCTGACGAGTACATGGCAGTGGTAGCAATCATGAGATTACTACATCTGAGATCCTACATTTTAATATGGTTCCTAACTCCCTAAATTCTGCTTGTAGGACCTCATTCTGTTTATTACCGATATTATTGGTGCCTATGTGGACCATCACAGCTGTTCACCCACCCCTTCAGAATGTCCTGCAGCCGATCTGAGACATCCCTAATCCGTACAACTGGGAGGCAACTGGGAGGCAACTGGGAGTCCCGTTTTTGACCAGAGAACCGCCGATCTACTCCCCTCACAAAGTCCAAATCAACCATATCCACAGGCCCCCGTCTTATCAAATCCACTCACTATATCCTCAAACAATTCCAGTCGATTTCCCTTTCGACAATCCATGCTTCTTCTGTCCAGTTCTGTCACTGTTTTCAAAGTGCGAAACTATAAAATATTTTATAATGAACTTGGGCATTTTCTCCACTGCTGATTTCCAGCTAATTGGTCTAAAATTTCTTATTTTTCCCTCTCTCTCTCTCACTCTTTTTCAACAGACATGTTAAATTAGCTCCCTCCACTCTGTAGGACCTATTCCACAGTCGACAAACAGATAACCATCAACGTTTCTAATATTTTCCAACCACTTCCTGAAGCACTCCTGAAAATAGATTATTTGGCCATGCTGATTTAACACATTTTAATTTTCCCAGAACCATTTTCCTCCAACAACTGATTTCCTTCAGCTCCTTCCTCTGATAAAACTCCAAGTGCACCAACATGTCTGAGACTTATTTGGAAATTCATTTGTGCAGAAAGATCCAGAATATGTTTATCTGTCATCTCTTTTTTTCCAACTATAATATTATAACACTTGTGTGGAACTTCCTTGAATATCATCTGGACGTCCATATAAACAACACATTCCCTTATCTAACACATCAGTGACCTCGTTAAAGCATGTAACCAGGTTAGTTAAATATGTCTGACCCTTTTTAAATCCATGCTGACTTACTCTGATCTGTTCATATTTGTCGGACATTCTGTCTCTAAAACCAGATTCAATTACTTCCCAACAATAAACATTCAACAGCCTAATCCTAGTCACAGAGTCAAAGAGATGTACAGCATGGAAACAGAAACAGACCCTTTGGTTCAACTTGTCCATGCTGACCAGACATCCCAACCCAATCTAGACCCACCTGCCAACTCCTGGCCCAGATCCCTCCAAACCCTTCCTATTCATATACCCATCCAGATGCCTTTTAATGTTGCAATTGTACCAGCCTCCACCACTTCCTCTGGCAGCCCATTCTGCACTCGCACCACCCTGTGTGTGAAAAAGTTGCTCCTCAAGTCTCTTTTATATCTTTCCTCTCTTACCCTAAACCTATGCCCTCTAGCACTGGACTCCACCAACCCAGGGAAAGGACTTGGTCTCTTTGCCCTATCCATGCCCTTCATGAATTTATAAACCTCTATAAGGTCACTCCTCAGCCTCCGACACTATTTAACCTCTCCCGAGAGCTTAAATCCTCCAACCCTGGTAACATCCTTGTAAATCTTTTCTGAACCCTTTCAAGTTTCACAACATCTTTCTGATAGGAAGGAGACCAGAATTGAACGCAATACTCTGAAAGTGGCCTGGGTGACCTCCCAACTCCTATACTCAATACTCTGACAATTAAAGGAAAGCATACCGAATGTCTTCTTCATTATCCTATCGACTCTACTTTCAAGGAGCTATGAACCTGCACTCCAAAGTCTCTCTGTTCAGCAACACTCCCGAGGACCTTACCATTATGTGTATAAGTCCTGCTAAGATTTGCTTTCCCAAATGCAGCACCTTGCATTTATCTAAATTAAATTCCATCTGCCATTCATCAGCCCAATGGCCCATCGGATCAAGATCCTGTTGTAATCTGAGGTAACCTTCTTCGCTGTCCACTACACCTCCAATTTTGGTGTCATTTGCAAACTTACTAACTCTACTGCCTATGTTCATATCCAATCATTTATGTAAATGACAAAAAGTAGTTGACCCAGCACCAATCCTAATGACACTCCACTGGTCACAGGCCTCCAGTCTGAAAAACATCCATCCACCACCACCCTCTGTCTTCTACCTTTGAGCCAGTTCTGCATCCAAATGGCTAGTTCTCCTGTATGCCATGAGATCAAACCTTGCTAACCTGTCTCCCATGGGGATCCTTGTTGAATGCCTTACTGAAGTCCAGACACATCCTGTCTAACGCTCTGCCTTCATCAATTCTTTCTGTTACTTCTTCAAAAAACTCAATCAAGTTTGTGAGACATGATTTCCCATGCACAAAACCATGCTTTTGCCTTTCCAAATATATGGACAATCTGTCCCTCAGGATTCCTTCCAACAACTTCCTCACAACTGGCTCACTGGTCTACAGTTCCCTTACCACCTTTCTTAAATAGTGGCAACAATTAGTGAATCTCCAGTCTTCTGACACATTATCTGTGACTATTAAGGATACAAATGTCACAGTAAGAGGCCCAGCAATCACTTCCCTAGCTTCCCACAGAGTCCTAGGATACACCTAATTAGGTCCTGGGGATTTATCCACTATTATGCATTTCAAGACATCTAGCACTTCCTCGTCTGTAATATGAACATTATTCAAGATGTCATCATCAATTTCCCTACATTCTATATCTTCAATATCCTTCTCTACAGTTAAACTGAAGCAAAATATTTGTTTAGTATCTGCCCCATCTCCTGCAGCTGCACACAGAGGTCGCATTGCTGATCTTTGAGGGGCCCTATTCTCTCCTTAGTTACCCCCTTGTCCTTAATGTATTTGTAAAACCCCTCTGGATTCTCCTTAACCCTATTTGCCAAAGCTATCTCATGTCCCCTTGTTGCCCTCCTGATTTCCCTCTTAAGTATACTCCTACTGCCTTTGTATACCTCTAAGGATTCACTCGATCTACCCTGTCTATACCTGACATATGCTCCATTCTTTTTCTTAACGAAACCCTCAACTTCTCTTGTCATCCAATATTCCCTACACCTACCAGCCTTTCCTTTCACCCTAACTAAAATATACTTTCTCTGGACTCAAGTTATCTCATTTCTGAAAAGCTTCCCATTTTCCAGCTGTCCCTTTACCTGCGAGCAACTGCCCCAATCAGCTTTTCGGAGCTTTACATTAGATTACTTAGTGTGGAAACAGTTCCTTCAGCCCGACAAGTCCATCCTGACACTCCGAAGAGCAACCCATCCAGACCCATTCCCCTACGTTACCCCTTCACCTAACACTATGGGCAATTTAGCATGGCCAATTAACCTAACCTGCATATTTTTGGACTGTGGGAGGAAACCGGAGCGCCCGGAGGAAACCCACGCAGACACAGGGAGAATGTGCAAACTCCACACAGACAGTTGCCTGAGGTGGGAATTGAACTCGGGTCTCTGGCACTGTGAGGCAGCAGTGCTAACCATTGTACCACCATGCCTGATACTGGAAAAATTAGCCTTCCTCCAATTTCGAACTTCAATTTCTGGATCTGGTCTATCTTTTCCATCACTATTTTAAAATGAATAGAATTATGGTCGCTGACCAAAAGTGTTCCTCCACTCACACCTCAGTCACCTGCCCTGCCTTATTTCCCAAGAGTAAGTCGAGTTTTGCACCTTCCCTAATAGGTACATCCACATACTGAATCAGAAAATTGTCTTGTACACACTTAACAAATTCCTCTCCAACTGAACCCTTAACACTATGGCAGTCCCAGTCTATGATTGGAAAGTTAAAATCTCCTACTATAACCACCCCATTATTCTTACTGATAACTGAAATCTCCTTACAAACTTGTTTCTCAATTTACCACTGACTACTGGAGGGGGGCTATAATATAATCCCAACAAGTTGATCATCTCCTTCTTTTTTCTCAGTTCCATCCAAATAACTTCCCTGTATGTACTTCCGGGAATATCCTCCCTAAGTATAGCTGTAATGCTATCCATTATCAAAAATGCCATTCTCCCTCCTCTTGTACCTCCCTTTCTGTCCTTCCTGTAGCATTTGTATCCTGGAACATTAAACGGCCAGTCCTCTCCATCCCTGAGCCATGTTTCTGTAATTGCTATGATGTCCCAGTCCCATGTTCCTAACCATGCCCTAAGTTCATCTTCCTTCCCTGTTAGGCCTCTTGCACTGAAATAAATGCAGTTTAATTCATCAGTCCTACCTTGTACTCTGCTTTGTCCCTGCCTGCCCTGACTGTTTGACTTGCCTTTGTTCTCAACTGTACCAATCTCAGATTGAAATCTTTCCTCACTATCTCCCTCGGTCCCACCCGCCCATCTTACTAGTTTAAATCCTCCTGAGCAGCTCTAGCAAATTTTCCTGCCAGTATATTAGTCCCCTTCCAATTTAGGTGCAATCCATCCTTCTTGTACAGGTCAAAACAACTTCCAAAGATCCAAAAATGTGAATCCTTCTCCTGAACACCAGCTCCTCAGCCATGCCTTCATCTGCTCTATCCTCCTATTCCTGCCCTCACTAGCTCATAGCACCAGGAGTAATTCAGATCTTACTACTCTCGAGGACCTCCTTTTTAAATTCCTGCCTAACTGTCTGCAATCTCCCTTCAGAATCTCAACCTTTTCCCTTCCTGTGTCATTGGTTCCAAAGTGTACAATGACATCCTGCTGGTCCCTTTCCACCTTGAGAACATTCTGCACCCTCTATGACATCCTTGATCCTGGCACCAGGGAAGCAACACACCATTCTGATTTTTCACTCCTGGCCACAGAAACGTCTGTCTGTACCTCAGGCTATAGTCCCCTAACACAGTCCATCGTTTGGAACCCGACGTACCTCTCATTACATTAGAGCCAGTGTCAATACCAGAAACTTGGCTGCTCCGAGTACCCCTGAGTTTCCATCATCCCCAACATTTTCCAAAACAGCATACTTGTTTGAACTGGGGATAGCCACAGAAGACTCCTGCAGTACTTGCCTACCTCTCTTGCCTTTCCTGGAGTTATAGTAAGAGCCCATGGGATCCAAGGCATTTTGGCAAATTGGATCCAAATATGAGGCAAAGAGTGATGGTGGAGAGTTGTCTTTGTGATTGGAAGACTGTGACCAGTGGTGTAAGACAGGGATTGGGGCTGGGACCCTTGCTGTTTGTAATGTACATCAACAAATTGACTGTGATTGTATAATTAGAAAGTTTTCAGAGGCCCCATAAATTGGTGGTATTATTGATATTGATTTGATTTTTACTTTAGTTTATTGTCACGTGTATTCGAGTACAAAAGTATTGGAGTACAGTGAAACACATGTAACATCACCTCACAAGGTGCCATCTTAGGTACAAGGACCTCAGTACAGAATCGTAAGAACAAGGTAGAAAGAAAGAATAAAGTTCAAAGTTGCACGTTGCAGATCTTTTTAGTTTTAAGTAGAAAATGAAGAAATAAAGCTGAAAGTTCAAGCATTACAGCATTTCTTAAGAACTTAGCTACCATGGGATCATACTTTAAGTCATCATCTCGAGACCGGAAGTCCACACTGAGGCTTTCCCGGGTGGAGAGACGACCATATACAGAAAGGACCACTGTGTGGGCTAAGAGACAACCACGCTGGGCCACTCAAAGATCGCCACACTAGGCCGAGTGACCATCATGCTGGGCTGACAGTCGAGCATACTGGGCCGTGAGGCCACCACATCGAACTGAGAGGCCATCATGATGGACCAAGAGTCTGCCTTGTTGGGCTGGAAGGTCTCCCTGCCAGGCCAGGACACTGCCACACCAAGTCAAAAGGCCACATCATTAGGTCTGCACTGGGTCAGAGGCCTGGCGACTGAGGCTGGGAGTCCATGCCCGGGAGAAGAAATAAGGGAGAAGGACAAAAGAAAAACACAAAAGAAAAGGAAAAGAGAAGTGGAATAGAAAGAAGAAAAGGAAATAGACGGAGCAGATGAACTCGGGCTGAAGCATCCTACTCTGCTGCCATCTTGGATTACTGGGTCTCAGGTTACAGTCTGATATTGGTCAGCTGGTAAATTCGGCAGAGCAATGGCAGATGTAATTTAATCCTGATACCTCTGAGGTGATCCAACTTGGGAGGTCTAATAAGGGAAGGTTATACACAATGAAAGGCATGTGCCTTGAGTGTCCTTATGCATGAATCACAGAGGGTTGGTCTACAGGTACAACAAGCAATTAGGAAGGCAAATGCAATTTTGTCCTTCATTGCTAAAGGGATTGAGTTTAAAAAGCAGGAAGGTTATGTTGCAGCTGTATAGGGTGCTGGTGAGACCACACCTGGAGTACTGTGTGCAGTAATGGTCTCCTTACTTGAAAAAGGCTATACTGGCACTAAAGGGGTGCAGAGAAAGTTCACGAGGATGATCCTGGGGTGGAGGGGTTTGGCTTATGAAGGGAGACTGCGTAGACTGGGATATATTCATTGGAACTTAGAAAAATGAGGGGAACCTTATAGAAACAAATAAAATTATAAAGAGAATAGATAAGACAGAAGTGGAGAGGCAGGTGAAACTAAAACAAGAGGGTTGAGCCTCAAAATTAGGGGGAGCAGATTTCGGACTGAATTAAGAAGGATCATCTTCATCCAGAGGGTCATAAATCTATGAAATTCCTTACTCAATGAAGAAATTGATGCTACTTCAGGAAATGTTTTAAAGCTAAGACAGTTTTTTTTAACAAAAAAGGAATTAAGAGATACAGTGAGAGCAAATGCAAGGTCTTGCACTTCAGAAAAAATAACACAGGCATGGTCTATGTTCTAAACGGTGAGAAAATTCATAAAGCCAAAGTACAAAGGGATCTAGGAATGCTCGTCCCAGATTCTCTAAAGGTTGACTTGCAGGTTGGGTCTGTGGTTAAGAAAGCAAATGTAATATTGCCATTTATCTCAAGACGATTGGAATGTAAAATGAGATGTGCTACTGAGACTTTATAAAGCTCTGGTTAGGCCCCATTTAAAACACTGCGTCCAGTTTTAGGCCACACACCTCAGAAAGTACATACTGGTACTGGACCGTGTCCAGTGGAGATTCACACGGATGAGCCCTGGAATGGTAAGTCTAATATATGATGAACGGCCGAGGACCCTGGGATTGTATTCATTTGAGTTTAGAAGGTTGAGGGGAGGTCTAATAGAAACCTACAAGATAATGCATGGCTTAGGAAGGTTGGATGCTGGGAACTTCTTTCTGTTAGGTAGGGATACTAGCATCCGTGGGCACATCCTTAGAATTAGAGGGCGTCAGTTTAAAACGGAACTGAGGAGACATTTCTTCAGCTAGAGAGTTATGGTCCTATGGAATTCATTGCCACAGAGCGCAGTGGTGACCGAGATATTAAATGTCTTCAAGGCAGAGATTGATAAATTCTTAATCTCGCAATGAATTAAGGTCTACAGGGAGAGTGCAGGTAACTGTCCTTAAATGCCCATCACCCATGATTGAATGGCGGAGTGGACTCGATGGGCCAAATGGTCTTACTTCCACTCCTATGTCTTTAGGTCTGATGTGGAGCTGAGTCCATGAAAAGATCAACCATGATCTTATTGAATGGCAGAGCTGGGTTGAACGGCCAGACAGCCTACTCTTGCTCCTAGTTCTTATGTTCTTATGTTCCTTGGGAGTACTGAGGAACGAAGGGACCTTGGTGTACAAGTCCATCAATCCCGGAAGGTATCAACTCGACAGGGTGGTGAAGAAAGCATATGGGATACTTGTCATCATTAGCCAGGGTGTACAATATAGAAAGGAAGAATTCTTGTAGTTACAGGACAGAGCATTGGTTAGGTCATGTTTGGAATACTGTGCACATTTCTGGTCATATTGGAAGAATGTGATTGGACTGGAGAGGATGCAGAGGAGATTAACCAGATGTTCCCTGGGATGGAAAGTGTTAGTTCTGAGGAGAGACTGGATAGACTGGGTTTGTTTTCCCTGGGGGGAATCTGATTGAGGGATACAAAAATATGAAAGGCATAGACAAAGTCAATTGTGAGAATCTTTTCCCCATGGCAGACATGTCTATGACCAGGGGGAATAAGCTTAAGTGGTTTAGAGGGGTTTTGAGGACTTTTTTCCCCAGAGGGTGGTAGAAATATGGAATGTGCTGTTTGAGAAGGTGGTGGAGGCAGCTCCTCTCACAAAATTTAAGAAACATCCAGACGAGCACATAAAATGCCAGGGCATGGAAGGCTGCGGACCAAGTGCAGGTAAATGGAGTTTGGTGATTACTGATTGGCATCGACACGTCGACAAACAGAAGGGCCTGTTTGGTTGCTGTATGACTCTATGACTATGAAGAGAAGGATGTGGAAGCATTTTTCATGTCGTTAGTGAAGATAGCAACACAAGCGAGGTGGGAAAAACAGGTTGGACCTTGCTTGTGCAAAAATGAACTTGGGAAGCACAAGCGGTTTCTACAACCCTGTCAGAGGAATGTTCTCAGGATCATGAGGAGGGTAAAACGGCTATTCTAAGCACATATGAGTTGGCCCCAGAAGCATACAGACAGATGTTTCAGAACATACATAACCAGCCTGGACAAACCTCTACCGAGTTTACGAGAGTTCAACAAAATAATGTTGACAGGTGGATAAGAGCATTAACAGCTGAGAATACTTACAATGCTCTCAGAGAAGTTATCCTTTGAGAGGAATTTAAAATTTCCTTCCCTTCTAGAACCATTCATGTAGAAGACCAAAGGGGAATGACAGTAAGACAAGCAGCTATAATGACTAATGATTAGAGACTTCGTTAAAGACAAATCCCTGCAGATGCTGGAATCCAAAGTAGACAAACAGGAGGCTGGAAGAGCACAACAAGCCAAGCAGCATCAGGAGGTGGAGAAGTCACCTGATGGGAGATCTATCCAGAACCTTATTCCCATCAGGCCCAGAAATGGGAGAAAAATATAAATTGGGAGAGTGTGAGGAAGACAGGTTGCCAGGGGAGAGAATGGACAGTAGGGACCAGGCCGAGAACTCCACCTCAGATTAAGAAGGAAATTGCTGAGGGTGGAAGTGATGATCAGAAGCTGAAATGTTTCTCTGGGAATAAGGTGGGTTATGTGCGTTTGGAATGTTGGAAGTTCTGAGGTAGACCCATGGGATTTATAGGAGTTCGTAAAAATGAGTCAGAGAAGGGAACACAAACTGACAATCCCACAGAGCAGGTTGTAGCTGTAACTATAACAAAAAGGCTGGAGGTGAACTCTGTCATTAGTAAAGGAAGTCGGAAGGTAGATGAGAGGTGGACAGGACTTTTATCAAAAGGAACGGTGACTCCCTTTTCTTCAGCTAAACCCAGAACCAAACTGAGAAATACAGGGGCAACAAAATCACTTTGACTGGAGAAAGAATTGATTTTCCCTCCACAGAGCTCGATGGGAGCTAAGGTATTAATCAATGGGATTGGTGGAGAAAATATTCCACTTCCGTTCTGAAAGGTACAACTGGAATGTGATTTGTTATCAGGAGAAGTAATTGTCGGAGTGGGGAAAACATTCCCTGTTGAGGGAGTCGATTTTCTTCTGGGGAATGATTTATCAGGACTAAAGGCAGTAACTTCCCCAATAATTACAGAATGTCCAAAGAAGGGCCAAGAAACAGAACAACGACAGGAACAGGTTCCTGGTCTCTCTCCTTCATGTGAGGTAACCAGGGCAATGGTTAAACAAAATCCAATCAATAAGGGGTGATGTGACACCACAGCAAGTGAAAGGATCGCTGAAACTTTCCGAAAGGGTAAAGATAATCCAGGTGGAGTGTTTGCTATGATGTCCATAATTACAGCAGATTCAAAAAGCAGATCTTGAATGAAATAAATGAGCACAGTCAGCTCATACTGAGGTCGAGGCTGGAGGAGTTTCAGAGTGTTATTACCTTCAGAATGGAGCGCTGATGAGGAAGTGGAGACCCCCCCCCCCCCCCTCATAGACCCCCAGATGAAGAATGGTCGGTTAGATATTGGCTAGTGGTACCACCCAGCTATCATAAGGAGATAGTACAAGGGGCACATGAGAGTCCCATGGCAGGCCACATGGGGATTAGGAAAACACAGGCATCCAGAAACAGGTATTTTACTGAGCCAAAATTGGATAAAGATGTGGTGCAGTTTTATAAAATGTGACCTACTTGTCAAGTTATAGGTAAACCTCAGCATAAAACCAGTATCCTTAATTCCTCTCCCAGCTTTTGAGGAACAATTCAGTCATGCACATGTTTTCACGTAGTGAGTATAATGAAGCAGGGGATCAGAAAAAGCTTGAGATCAAAAAAGAACTAGACAATTCCCAAAGTAAACTTCCTGTTATGAGATGAACAAATTCAGAGGTATTAGAGAATTCAGACACTGTATTTTTGTATCTGGAAAAAGATCAACAGGTAGATTTAGTGAGGTTGCTCAGAAAATACAAAGATGTTTGTATGAGGAGTCATTGAGGACTTTGGTTCTGTACTTGATGGAGGTTAGAAGGATGAGAGGGAATGCCATGGAAACTTACAGAATACAGAGAGGCCTGGATCGAGTGGACATGGAGAAGATGTTTCCAATAATAGGAGAGTTGAAGACCCGAGGGCACAGCCTCAGAGTGAAGAGACAATCTTTTGTTCTTGTCAAAAATTGATTTATTAAAAGAATGTTGACAAGAACTCACTGATAACTAGAACTAAGCGAGTTTCTGTACTTATCACACCTAATGGATTAGACCCAATGGCAAGTTTTGCGATTTGGACTTCGCAACTCTCCAGTCACATTTGAATGGTAGTTGTGAAAGTGAACAAGGTCACACTCCCCCACATTACAGTCCAACTGCCCAATATTTTCCAAAGCCCAGCTGTATCTAATATTCAGCAGGATGGACCTTTACTGGGAAAGAGCCATCTCTGAGAATCACATTAATAACCTCTTTTATTGAAGCTTTCATAAGTTCTGTGTTGATTGACACAATGCTCTGGTTTGGGCTTTGCTGTCCGTACAAACCATCTGTAATGTCTTTGCTGCAATGATTCACATTTCCATCATCAAACTCACACTCCAAATATCCCGTCATTATTATCCATGGGATTCACTGGAATTGGCTCAGATCAGACTCCCAGCAGCTCAAGTTGAGAGAGGGGTGGGCTTCAGAGAGAGAGAGAGAGAGAGAGAGAGAGAGAGAGATGGAGTTCAAGGAGATAGAGAAAGGGAAAGAGAGAGAGAGAGCCGGACAACTGAGAGAGTGGGGGAATAGAGCTTGGAGAGAGAAAGAAGGGTGGAATTCAAAGTGAGATCTGTGCAGCTGAGGCGGAGGGGGGTTGGGTTGGGGGCGAAGAGGGGAGAGAGAGTAAGACAGAGAGATGGAGGTCAAGGAGTTGTATATCAAAGATAAATGATATTCTGTTAAAAACTTCACTGAATGAATGCTGTATGACTCTCTGACTCTATTGACACTATCTACAATGCTGCCTAACTTTGTGTCATTAGAAAACTAGAGTATCTGACTTTCTATGTCATTATCTAATTCATTCATAAATATTTTAAATAACTGAGGCATAAACACACATTCCTATTGGACACCACTGGTCACATCCTGCCAATTTCAGCACTTACCCATTATCCCTATTTTCGGTGACCTGTCACTCAACCAATTTCCAAGTGTGTCAGTATTTTAGCCTCAATTTTGTGGATTTCTACCTCAGTTGACAGTTTCTTACATGGGACTTTATCAAATGCCTTCTGGAAGTCCTTGTAAACAACATCCATAGACATTACTGTGTCCAGGACTTTCGTATCCTCTTCAAAAAAGTTCAATGAGATTTTTTTCAGCATGACCAACTTGTCATGAATCCATGCTGACTCTCCCTGATTAACTGACCATTTTCAAGGTCTTCAGTTACCCCCATACTGGATTACAGATCCCAACAATTTCCACACCACAAATATTGGCTTAGTGACCTGTAATTTCCTGTTTTTTCTCTCACATCCTTGTTAAATGTGAAGTGACATTTGCATTTTCCAATCCAGAGGTATGACTGCTTTATCCAGGGAACTCTGAAAGATTATAGCTGAAAATGTGTTGCTGGAAAAGCGCAGCAGGTCGGGCAGGATCCAAGGAGCAGGAGAATCGACATTTCGGGCATGAGCCCTTCTTCAGGAATCACTCTGAAAGATTATAGTTAGGGTGTCTACACTGTGATCTGTTCCTACCTTGATCACCCTCAGATGGAAACCCAGGTTCTGTGAATTTGTCACTCTTTAGTTCCATTAATTTCCTCATTACGGATATTTTACTGACATGAAATTTTATTCAGTCCCTGTCCCTGATCCTCTGTTAATTCCTTTGGGACTTCAGGCAAATCCTTTTCCTTTTCTACTGCAAATCTTGAGGTAAAGTATTTATTTAACATGGCTGTCATTTCCCCATTGTCACTGACAAGATCCCTCACTTTCAGTCTTTAATGGCCAACATTGCTCCTGACCTCCCAGCTTCCCTTTTCTGGAACTGTAACATTTCTCCTTATTGATCTTGATTTCCCTTACATGTTCCCTTTCAGAATCCCTTTTGGTGGATCTTAGAAGCTGCTTTGTGGCCCTTTGTATCTTTCCCATTCAGCAGAACCTGTTATTTTATTTGCTTTATTGTAAGCCTTTGTTTTTAGTTTTATTCTTTTCCTGATCTCTTTAATTGTCCATTGTTGTTTGTTCTAAGAAGTGGAGCTTTTCCCTCTCAGGTATAAACTGGTTTTGTTTCTGGTTGAATATTTCTTTAAACATTCCCCACTGCTCTTCAGTTGTTTTACCCATGAGCAGATTTTCTGTCTCATCTCGTTAAAATCGGCCCTTACCTTAATCTCAAACTCTAGCAGCTGATTCATGCTTTTCACTTTCAAATGTGGCATTGAACTCGATCGTGTTATGATCACTATTTGATAAAAGTTCATGCACAAATAGTTGCTAACTAAATCTGGTTCATTATTCATTACTAATTCCAATATTGCTTGTCCCCTTGTTGTATCCAGGACCTATTGCTGTTGGAAACTATTCTGGATACACAGCAGCAATTCACTACCTTTCTGACAGAGTGCTTGTCTCTTTCCCAAGCTAAGTTAAAGTTAAATTTCCCCATTAATAATACACACTTTGCTACACACTTGTTTAATTTCTGTATATATACAATCCAGCACCTCAGAGCTGCTGCTGACGGTGGGTGTGGGGAGGGGGGGGGGGGGGGGGGGGAGAGGAGGGGGGGGGGGGGGGAGAGGAGGGGGGAGGGTGTATCCAATATCTATTATAGTTTTAGATCCTTTCCTGCTCCTTAGTTGCACTGAATGCTTTCCCCTCATTATAACCTCCCTCACCATTGAAGTCTTTGTGTTTCTAATCAATAAAGCTGCTCCACCTCTTCTGTCATTTCCCCATGTTCATCCTGTGAACCTTACAACTGGATATATTAAGTTCCCAATCCTAACGATTCTGCAAATATATCTCAGTAATTGATCCTCTCGCAAAATCTTAAATTTGAATTTGTGCGTGCAGATTATTGAATTTATTCCTTACACTCAGTGCATTTGTATATTTCAAACTCTTATTTGGTCCATTCACTGGAGTCTGTTCCTCAGCACTGATGCTGTATTCACCTCTTTCTTATTTCTCTCTTCTGATAGCTTTCCTGATATTGCCCAAATAGTACCTTTTTCCTATTTTTACTGAGGTTGTTGGTCCCAACACGCTCAACAACTGGATCCTCCCCCATTTCCCCCACCCCCGCACTCCATTATACTTTCAAGCCGGTTCGAGATGCCCCTTATCTTGGCACCAGGCAGGCAACACACCATGCAGGAATCTCAATCCTGCTTATAAAGGATGCTATCAGTCCCCCTCATTATCAAATCCCCCTCTTTTCTTTGTGCTCCCCCAGCCTGAATGGCCTCCTGGCTCACAGTGCAGTGGTTTTCTTTCATTCATTCATAGGATATGGACATCTCTGGCCAAGCCAGCATTTCCTGTCAATAGGGCAGTAAACAGACAACCACATGGAATCATAGAATGATAGGTTCCATACAGTGTGAAACAGGCCATTCAACCCCATGAGTCCACACCAACATTCTGAGGAGCATCCCACTCAGATCTATCCCCTTATCCCTGCATCTCCCATGGTTAATGCACCTAATCTACACATCCCTGAACACTATAGGTAATTTCGCTTGGCCAATCCATCTAGCTTGCACATCTTTGAATTGTGGGAGGAAACTCATGTAGACATCGGGTGAACGTGCAAACTCCACACAGACGGTCGCCCTAGAGTGAATCAAACTCGGGATCCTGGCACTGAGAGGCAGCAGTGCTAACACTGAGTCACAATACCACCCATTGCTGTGTGTCTGGAGTCACATGTAAGGCCGGGTAAGGATCACAGATTTGCTCCACTAAAGGTTATTAGTGAACTGAATGAGTTTTCTCCACAATCAACAATGGAATAACAATCACCATAAGACTCTTAATTCCAGAACCATTGTTGAATTCAAATTCCACTGTCTGCCATGGCAGGATTTGATCCCACGTCCCCAGAACATTAGCTGAGTTTCTGGATTAATAGTCCAGCGATAATACCAATGGCCATTGTCTCCCCCTGTGTTAGCCTAGCTAATTGTGCCAAAATTGGCCTTCCCTCTGTTTTGACACTTAATTTCTGCTCTATCATAATCTTTTTACTTAATATAAATAAAGGGTGGCACAGTGGCTCAGTGGTTAGCACTGCTGCCTCACAGCACCAGGGTCCCAGGTTCTATTCTGGCCTTGGGCAACTGTCTGTGTGGAGCTTCCAGGTTCTCCCCGTGTCTGCGTGGGTTTCCTCTGGGTACTCTGGTCTCCTCCCACATTCCAAAGATGTGCAGGTCAGGTGAATAGTCCATGGTTGTTAGGTGCATTAGTCAGACGAGGGTGGGTTACTCTTTGGAGTGTTGGTGTGGACTTGTTGGACTGAAGGGCCTGTTTCCACACTGTAGGGAATCTAATCTAATCTTAACGACTTTGAACCTGATAGAGTTATGGTCACTATCGCCAAAAAGCTCCAAACCACGCTTGCCCATTCTGCAGTGTATCCGCAATAGTTTCCAAAAGCAATGCTTCTCCTCATTGACACAGGGAGCAAGTACCTCATTCCTAGTGGACAAGGAGCCGAGGCTCCTACAATGCTAAATCCAGGCTGCATCAACCTGCTCACTTATAGTTACACCCTCCTGTCCCTGACCACTGGCCATAATTTGAAGTATTTAACCTACAAGGTGTGACTCCCTCCTCAAACACAGTGTCCAGGTAACTCTCCCCCTATCTGATGTGTCACAGTTTTTAAGCTCTGATTCCAGCTCATCAACTCTGATCTGGAGTGCCTTGAGCAACCAACACTTGCTGCAGATGTGGTCACTCTGAGCTACAGTGGACTCCACCAGCTTCCCCAACGTGCAATTACTCCACATCACCTGGCCCTGTATGTGGAAACTGTTTGAGGCGGTTTTAATTTGTATTTTTAAATTTCCTGTTGGTCTTTATTTTTTAATCTGTAAAATATTTCTGTCAAGGAGACAGAGAAGGCTCCAGCACAGGAGGAGGCTGTTCAGCCCGTCGTGTCAGTGCTAGCTGTTTATTAACCTCATTCACAATGAACATCTCCATTGAATGTTTGTTGTCAGGAATTGATTGAATCTGTTTTTAGAGACAGGATGACGAACAAATGACTAACTAATATGAACTATTCCGAGAGAGTCAGCATGGATTTACAAAGGTTCAGATATCTTTAACTAGCCTGGTTACACTTTGTTAGGAGCTCACTAATGTGGGATATAAGGGAATGTCGATGACTATTGTCCATAGGGAATTCCACAAAACATTTAAAAAGAGACATGGAATCAGATGGAGTTTGAGAAATGCATTTACCTTGGGTCAGGAATGGGTCCAGAGCTAGGAGACAGAAAAGAGGGATAATGTACATGTCTTTCAATGAGCAAGTTGTGAATGGTGGTATCCCCAGGGATCTGTGCTGGGACCTCAGCTTCACACAATATTTCTCAAATGACTTGGATGAAGAAATAGAGAGCCATATATCCAAGATTGTTATCACACTGAGTGAGGTGGTTTGGAGGGTGAGATAGGGAGGGTGGAAGGACATGGAGAGGTCTGAGAACAAGGATAAGAACTTGCAAATCAAGATGTTGCTGGACTGGGAGCCAATGTAGGTCAGTTAGCACAGGGGGAGGGAATGGGGGAATGGGACTTGGTGTGAGTTTGGATACTGTCAGCAGAGTTTGGGATGAGCTGATGGTTACCGAAGATGGTGGTTGTGATGTGGGCCAGGATAACATTGGAATGGTCATGTTTAGAGTCCCCATTACAAAGCTGAGATTTTCAGTGTCTGATCTTTGTGCTGTGGAGGATGTGGGGCTCAGATCAGCCTCAAAGATGAGTCTAAGGTCGTAAAGAGTCTGGTTGAGCAGAAGACAGTTCTCAGGGAGAGGGATGGAGTTTGTACTAGGAGCTGAAGAGGATGGGTTTGATCTTTTCAATGTGTTTTGCAGTGAGTCTGGCTCTTCAGTCCTGACTGCTCTTAGCTGCTGTGATTGTCACTGATTGGACACTTATTATTAGAGATTCTGACCACAGCAGAAAGCCCCAGTGTAAAAAATAACTGCAAAGACTGTCAGAGCGCAAGGTTGAAACTTCACCAAAAGAGGAAGTGAAAGAAGGAGCTTGGAGCAGCTGGACCTTTGTTACTGAGATAGGAGAAAACTGTGAACCATCTGCACTCCCTGGAATCTGACAGCACAAGAGGCCATTCAGCCCATTGTGTCTGTGAGTGACCCAAGTAGTCCTACTGCTCCTCTCTCTCCCCATAATCCAGCAAATCTTTCCTTTTCAGCTCGATCTTAATTCTCTCTTGTAGACCTGGGTATACAGCACAAGACTGCCCCTAACCTGGGCTCCAAATTGGTATCTCATTCATTCATTAGGAGACAAACTGCCTGGGCTGGGAAATGGAGCTCAGGACCCTGAACATTCCCTCTCCCCTCCTGAGGGACACTTCATTCGGTTTTGCATATTCACTTGTGGGAAGTGGGCTTCACCGGCTGGACCAGCATTTTTTACCCTGTCCCTAGTTACCCTGGAGAAGGTGGTGGGAAGCTGCCTTCTTGAATTGCTATAGTCCACAAGCTGTAAGTTGACCCACAATGCTCTTTGGGAGGGAATGCCAGCATTTTAACCCAGCAAGGCTGAGGGAACAGCAATATATTTCCAAGTCTGGATGCTAAGCTTTTCGGAGGGGAAATTCCAGCTCATAGTGTTCCCATGTGTCTGCAGCTCTTGTTCTTCAAAATATAAGTGGACGTGGGTTTGGAAGGAAACCAAAAGAAATGCAGATGCTGTCAATCCGAGACAAAGATCGAAATTGCTGAAATAGCTCGGCAGGTCTGCCAGCATCTGTGAAGAGAGATTGGGTCAAGTATGAAATGTTAACTCTGATTTCTCTCCCCAGATGCTGCCAGTCCTACTGAGCTTTTCTGGCAATTTCTATTTTTGTCCATGTGTTTGGAAGGTGCGATCTAAGGACCTTTGGTGAGTTTCTGCAGTGCATCTTATCGATAATACACACTGCTGCTACTGAGCATCGGGAATGGTGAGAGTGGATGCTTTGAGAATATGATGCCAATCAAGCAGGTTGATTGGCTCTGGATGGTATCAAGTTTTTTGAGTGGATAAGAAAGACATAGACAGGAATGGATTAGAGGGATATGGGCCAAATGCAGGCAAATGAGACTCGTTCACTTCAGAAAACCTGGTCAGCATATAGAAGTTTAGCTTAAGGGTTTGTTTCTATGCTGTATGACCCTGTGACACTATCAATCTATGAATGTTGTTGGAGCTGCACCCATCCAGGTAAGTGGGGAGTATTCGATCACACTCCTGACTTGGTTGACAGGCTTTGGGGGAATCAGGAGGTGAATTTCTCGATACAGTATTCCTAGTCTCTAACCTGCTCTTGTAACCACTGTGCTTCAGTGGTGAGTCCAGTTGTGTTTCTGGTCAGTGGTACCTCAAGAATGTTGACAGTGGGCATTCAGTGATGGTAATAGTATTGACTGTCAAGGAGCAATGGTTAGATTGTCTCTTATGGGTGATGGTCATTGGCTGGCATTTACATGACACCGATGGGAAATACTGCTTCTGAGATGAAACCTGGATATTGTCCAGATACTGTTGCATTTGAACATGGACTGCTTCAGTATCTGAGGAGTTGAGAATGGTGCTGAACATTGTGCAATCTTTGGCAATCATCCCCATTTATGAGCTTGCCTTTAGTTGCAAAATCTGTTCAAAGTCTGTCCTATTTAGCATGGTGATAGTACCACACAACACAATGGAGGGGATTCTCAATGTGAAGGTCAAACTTTGTTTCTACAAGGACTGTATGATGGTCACTCTTACCAATACTGTCAAGGACAGATGCATCTCCAGCCACCAGATTGGTGAGGATGGGGTCAAGCATCTTTTTCCATCTTTTTGGTTCCTTCACCACTAGCTGCAGAGCCAGTCCCTCAGCTCCGTCCATTAGGAACCAACCAGCTCGATCAGAAATGCTGCTGCCGAGCCACTCTCAGTGGTGGACATTGAAATCCCACACCCAGAGTACACTCTCTGCTGTCACCACCCTGAGTGCTTCCTCCAAATGCTGTTCAACATGGAGGAGAGACTGATTCATCAGCTGAGGGAGCAAGATATCTTGTAATCACCAGACAACTTCCTTGCCCATGTTTAACTTGGTGTCATGAGTCTTCACAGGGTCCAGAGCCAACTTTGAGAAGTTCCAAGGTTACTCCCTCCGGGCTGTAGACCACTGTGTCATCAGCTCTGCTGGGTCTGCCTTTCTGGTGGGACAGGACACATGCAGGGACAGTGATGGTGGTGTCTGGGACATTGTCTGTATGATTCTGTGAGTATGACTGTGTCAGGCTGTTGCTTGACTAGTCTGTGAGACAGCTCTCCTGAATTTGGCACTAACCCCTTGATATCAGTCAGGAGAATGGAGCAGGGTAGACAGGGCTATTTCTGTCATTGCCTTTTCAGTGTCGAGATTGATGCCTGTGATCCGTCCGGTCTCATTTCTTTGTTGAAACATTGTCATAATTGATACAACTGAGAGCCTTGCTCTGCCATTTCAGAGGGCAGTTAAGGGTCAACCACATTGCTGGGGGACAGTTCCATGGACCCTGCAGTACATTCTGTCCTCCCCCACTTCCCCATTCTGTATGTGGAAGGCTGGAGGTTGCCAGCAGGATATTCAACTGCAGGAGCTATCACAGCCCCCTGCACAATTCTGTCCCCACATTAAATCTACACAAATCTTGAATTCACATCGCACCTTCAATGTTCAAAACGGTCCAAGATGGTTCACAAAGTTGCAGTAAGAGGAATGGGGGAGGGGGTGGAGGAACATAAGAACTAGGAGCAGGAGCAGGCAATTCAGCTCCTCGAGCCCACTCCACCATTTAATACAATCATGGCTGATCCCGTCTCAGCCTCAACTCCACTTTCCTGCCCACGCTCCATCATCCTTTAACCCATGACCCATTAAAGGTCTGTCCATCTCCTCCTTGGTGTGAGACAGGGAAGGGACCACTCCATTTCAGAAAAGACTGACCGTGGAAGGGGAAGGAGAGGGGAAAAGATTGGAACATGTTGTGAATGGACAGGATGGGTCAGTGGGTCAGAGCCTGTCCTGTCCCTCCAGCTCACACTGATGGCCTGAGGATCTCCTCTCTCTGCTGGGCCTTCATGGAATGAGGTATGTGTCCAAACCGGTCCCCAGTAAGAATAGGCCAACAGCACAGAACTGTCCTTCATTTCACAAGAAATGGGCGGCACGGTGGCACAGTGGTTAGCACTGCTGCCTCACAGCGCCAGAGACCCGGGTTCAATTCCTGCCTCTGTGTGGAGTTTGCACATTCTCCCCGTGTCTGCGTGGGTTTCCTCCGGGTGCAGGTCAGGTGAATTGGCCATGCTAAATTGCCCGTAGTGTTAGGTAAGGGGTAAATGTAGGGGTATGGGTGGGTTGCACTTCAGCGGGGCGGTGTGGACTTGTTGGGCTGAAGGGCCTGTTTCCACACTGTAAGTAATCTAATCTAATCTAATCTAAGAATCATCTGTCCTCCTGAGACAGACCAAACCCTGGTCAATGTGGGAAATGGGGCTTTATTCCAGGAGAAGACAGGGGTCAAGGGTTAACATCCATCAGTGGGGCAGAGCAGAGGGAGATTTATCCTGCATTCAACTGTCACCACCTTGGACACTATCAGAAAGAGAGAGAAGTGAGACAGAGAGAGATAGAATGAGAGTGTGTGTGTGTGTGTGTGACAGAGAAAGGGAGGAACAACTGAGACAGTGTGATATATGTGAGGGAACCAAGAGAGAGGTAGAGGGAGGTAGAAATAGTGAAGTTGAGGGATAGAGAAAGAGAAACAAGATGTGAGACAGTGTGACTGAGAGGGATGGAGAGAGACATAGGGACAAGGAGAGAGAAAGGGACAGGATGGGTGTGAGACCAAGCATGAAGAGACAGAGAGGGTAGGGTTGAGTGTGTGAGAGAGAGAGAGATAGAGAGAGAGAGAGAGAGAGAGAGAGAGAGAGATGAGTATGGGTCGATACAGAATGACAGAGAGGGAGGGAGAGAGACTGTACTTTGGGAGACAGAGAGGGAGGGAGAGAGACTGTACTTTGGGATACAGAGAGGGAGGGAGAGAGACTGTACTTTGGGATACAGAGAGGGAGGGAGAGAGACTGTACTTTGGGAGACAGAGAGGGAGGGTGAGAGACTGTACTTTGGGATACAGAGAGGGAGGGAGAGAGACTGTACTTTGGGAGACAGAGAGGGAGGGAGAGAGACTGTACTTTGGGAGACAGAGAGGGAGGGAGAGAGACTGTACTTTGGGAGACAGAGAGGGAGGGAGAGAGACTGTACTTTGGGATACAGAGAGGGAGGGAGAGAGACTGTACTTTGGGATACAGAGAGGGAGGGAGAGAGACTGTACTTTGGGATACAGAGAGGGAGGGAGAGAGACTGTACTTTGGGAGACAGAGAGGGAGGAGAGGGACTGTACTTTGGGATACAGAGAGGGAGGGAGGGAGACAGAGGGAGGAATATAGAGGGAAAGATAACAGTTGGAGGCTTTTAATTGAAGTGAGAGAGGGAGCGAGTGACAGAGACAGAGAGATGGAGAAACAGAGATTATGAGATGGAGTGAGAAATCATCAGTGAGTTGGAGGGAGTTACTATGAGACAGAGTGTAAGAAAGAGAGAGAGAAAACATGAGAGATTAACAGTGGAGGAGAGAGAGGTAAAGAGAAAGATGTGGCAGATGTGAGACAGAGAGAGAGGGACAAGTCTTGTTCATCACACTCTGGGAAGGATGTGACTGTACTTGAGAGGGTACAGGGGAGATTTCCCAGAATGCTGCCTGAATCTGAGCTTTGAGAAAAGATTAGAAAGGTTGGGGTTGTTTTCCTTGGAGCAGTGAAGGCTTAAAAGAGACCTGACAGAGAGGGATAAGATTATTCGGAGCAGTGATAGGGTGGGTAGGAATGCACTTTTTGCATGAGACAAGGACTCAATAACCTGGGACAGAGATTAAAGGTAACACAGACATGGCCACATAGAAACTGCTGCAGGAGTTGGCCATTCAGCCCTTTGAATCTGCTCTGTCATTCAGCATGATCATGGCTTATCCTCTATCTCAAAGCCATATTCCTACTTTCTCCCTATTCCCTTCATGCTGTTAAAATGCAAACAATTATCTCTCTCTTTTTCTTGAATATATTCAGTTCTTTATTCTCCACAGCCTTCAGTGAAGACAATTCCACAGGTTGACCACCCTCTGAGTGAAGAAATGTTTCCTCATCTCAGTCCTAAATGGTCGACCTCGTATTCCTCTGAGAGTGTGTCCCCTGGTTCGAGACTCCCCAACCAGGGGAAACCTCCTCCCTGCCCAGCCCTGTTAGAATTTTATACATCCATCTGAATTCGAGTGAGTCCAGGCCCAGTCAAGTTCGAGAGGGAGAGAGGAGAGTTGAGGAGAACTGTTTTCACCCAGAGGTGGTGGGAGTCTGGAACTCACTGCCTGAAAGGCTGGTTGAGTCACAAGCTCTCGTGACATTGGATCAGTGTTTAGATATTCCCTTGTGTTGCTGTAACCTCCAGGATAATGGGCCAAGAGCTGGAGGATGGGATTAGTGTCATCAGATCTTTGTTTAACAGCACAGATACAATGGGCCAAATAGCCTCATTCATTGCCGTTCACATCAATGACTCTGAGACGGAGAGAGAGAGAGAAAAGGAAGTGCGAGGGACTGATTGATGTGGCTCTCTCTGCCTGATGCCATTTACATACTGAGGAACACCCAGTCAGACTCTCACAGGCTGCAGCTTTATAAAGCAGAGCCTAGTGAAGGGAGAGTTTATCAGGAACCAGGCACAGGGACAGGAGCACACACCATGATTTCACACATCCAGCTGATCTGGCCCCTGGTATTCTGTGTCGCAGGTACAAATCTCTCTCCTTCCACCTTGAATCTTTCGCTGCTCTCCATTTCACTCCAATTCCATTGACTTGTGATTGAAGGGAAAATGCTGAAACCAGAGGAATGCTCAGTGTCTCCGACAATCTCTCATTTGACAGGCTCTTTCTGTGACAGTTCTGACTTCACTGTGTTTCTCTCTGACCCCTCAGGTATCAGTGGGGACATCATCATGAGCCAGTCTCCCCCGGTGCTGTCAGTTGGACTGGGCCAGACTGCAACCATCACCTGTACGGCCAGTCAAAGCATTAGCAGCTACCTTGCTTGGTACCAGCAGCGAGAAGGTCAGAAACCCTCTCTCCTGATCTATGCTACAACAACTCGATACGCAGGAGTCTCCAATCGATTCACCGGCAGTGGATCAGGGACCAGTTTCACCCTGACAATCAGCAACGTTCAGAATGAGGATGTCGCTGACTATTACTGTCAGCAGTACAACAGCTGGCCTTCACAGTGATACAGATCCGTTAAAAAAAAAGCTCAATACACACAGCACCAACTCCTGCACTGATACATCCCAGAATAATATAAAATGTATAATACTGGACACACACAGTACCACCTCCTGAACTGACATATCCGACAGTTAGATATAAATGAAACTGAACAAATTACCCCATGCCGGGATTGTCACTGTCCACGACACACTCCAGTCCCTGTGGTGTCCACCGCTCACTGAAGGCCTCAAGTTTCCCTCTTACACTCCATGGTCACATGTGAAGTGCAGCTGCAAGATTTAACATCGAATTTCACAACTCTCCCAAGCCCAGCTACACACAACCCAGAGAGACAGAGACAGAGACACAAAGGCACATGAATGAGGGAGAGACAGAGAGGGGCAGAAAGAGGGTGAGAGTGAACGAGAGACTGGGAGAGGTTGAGAGTGATGGGGGGAAGCAGAGAGCAGAGGGTTTTGTACAGCCTCTCCACTAGGAGCTCTCACTGTGGCTTACATTCGGTAAAGGAACCAAGCTCAGACTGAGTAAGTAAATCTTAATCCTCCATTAATATCCTTTTCAATACTGGAATACACTTTCTAAAATACAGTTGCTGAATTGTTGAAGGTGTTAGTGGGGAGCTGCAGTGAATGAAATGGTTGATTGAGGAGCACAGTGTCTAAAAGGGTGTCCAGCTGCATTTCTTTAGTTCCATTGCTCCCTTTAAGCAGCAAGATATAAGTCAGTCAGTTTTACTCACCGTGTGGAGGAGCTCTGTCCATTTGCAGCCTGTGGTCCCATTCCTGCAGCATGGAGTGAAATCAGTGAGTAGCCTCCTGCCAGTCTCAGTGTGACGGACACGGGCAGAGTTTGATGTGAGCTCTGGCTCCCTGTCCCAGTCTCTGATCTCACTGACCTCAGCAGCAGCAGCAGCAGCAGCAGCAGCAGCACAGTGAGACACTGAGCTCCCACCTCCCCCAGCTTTAACTCTGCTCAATCACACATTCACAGAATTGTTACAGTACACAAGAAGGCCATTCTGTCCATTCTGTCTGTACTGGCTCTCTGAATGAGCAATTGACTGAGTGTCATTCTCCTGCCTTCTCCCTGTCACCCTGCACATTGTTCCTTTTCGAATAACAGTCTCATTCCCTTCAGAATGTTTCAATTGAATCTGCCTCCTCCACACTCTCAGGCAGTTCTTTCCGCACGTTAAACACTCACTGGCCGAAAATGTTGTTTCCCATCTCACTTTTGTTACTTTCCCCAATTACTTTCGATCTGCGGTCTCTCAGTCTCAATCCTTTCTCAATTGGGAACATTTTCTCCCTATTTACTCTGTCCAGGCCCCTCCTCGTTTTAATCCCTCGAACAAGTCTCCTCTCAGCTTTCTCCAAAGAAGACAGTCCCAAATTCTCCAATCAAACTTCATATCTGATATTCCTCATCCCCGGAATGATCTTTGGGATTTTTTTTTGCCATTTCTACAAAACGTCACCTCCTTCCTGAATTATTCACATTTTCTATGACTCTCATGATTTTGTAAACCTCTACAAGGTCACTCCTCAGACTCTTACGCATCAGAGTAAAAAGTCTCAGCTTTTCCAGCCTCCCATAGTCATGGTGTCATACAGCATGGAAACAGATCTTTCAGTTCAACTTGTCCATGCTAACCAAATATCCTAAACTGACCTCATCCCATTTGTCAGAATTTGGTTTACATCCCTCGAAAATCTTCCTATCTGTGTACCCGTCCCAATGTGTTTGAAATGCTGTAATTGTATCTGCCTCCAACACTTTCTCTGGCAACTCGATCCATCTACATTCCACCCTCTGTGTGACAAGTTACCCCTCAGGTTCCTTTTGAATCTTTTGCCTCTCACCTTAAACCTACGCCATCTTGTTTTGTACTCCCTTTCCCAAGGAAAAGACCTTAGATATGCACCCTGTCCATGCCCCTCATGGTTTTATACACATCTATAAGGCCATCCCTCAGCCTTGAATTGCTGCAGGAAATATAGCCCCAGTTTCTTCAGCCTTTCCCTTTAGCTCAACCCCTCCAAATCCTGGCCATTGTCCTTGTAAATCTTTTCTGCAGCTTTTTAAGTTTAACAACATCCTTCCTATCACAGAATGATCAGAATTGTTCACATTATTGCCAAAGTGGCCTCACCAATCTCCTATACAGCTGCTCCATAGGATGTTTCAACTCCTGTACTCAATGCAGTGACCAGTAAAGGCAAGTATACTCAACACCTTCTTCATCAACCTGTCTTTCAAGGAATAATGCACCTGAATCTTCACCCCTAGGTCTCTTTGTTCAGCAACACTCCACAGGGCCCTACCATTACATGTACAAGTCCTGCCCGAGTTTGCCTTACCAAAATGCAACATCTCACATTTACCTAAACTGAACTCCATTTGCTACACCTCTGCCCACTGCCCCATCTGATCAAGGTCCTGCTGTACCCTGAGATGATTTTCTTCACTATCCACTGTCCCGCCAATTTTGATGTCATCGACAAACTTACTGAAACTCTTATATTCATATCCAAATCATTTCTTTAAATGACAAAAGCAGTGAACCCAGCACCAATGGCTGTGGCACACAGCTATTCACAGATCTCCAGTCTGAAAAGCAACCTTTTAAACATCACTCTCTGTCTCCTATCTTCAATTCAATTTTTTTAACCCCAATGGCTCACTCCCTCTGGATCCCATGTGGTCTAACCTTACTAACCAGTCTATCATGTGGAACCTTGTCAAACACTTTTCTAAAGTCCATATAGACAATGTCTACTGTTCTTCCTTCATCAATCTTCTTTGTCACCTCCTTAATCAAATTCAGCAGACATGAATTCCTATGCATAGAACCACATTGATTATCCAAAGAATGTAAATCCTATCCCACAGAATCCTCTCCAATATGTTCCCCAGCACTGACATCAGGCTCACTGTTCTATAGTTCCCTGGCTTTTCCTTACAGTCTTTCTCAAAATATGGCATAACATTAGCAAACCTCTCTGGTTCTCCAGCAAATTACCCATTGTTGTCAGTGATACACATATCGCAGCAAGGGGCCCAGCAATCTCTTCCCTAGTTTCCCACAATTTTCTGGGATACACATGATCAGGTCCTAAGGTTATCTATCTTTATGTATTTTATGATCTTTTGCGTCTCCTCATTTGTGTGTGGTCTCTTTTCAAGTCATCACTATTTCTGTAAATTCCCCAGCATTCTCCACAATAAGTACTGACCTGAAATATTTGTTTGGATCTCACCCATCTCTTGTGTCTTACCAAAATACAGCACTCACATTTATCTGAATTAAACTCCATCTGCCATTCCTCAGCCCACTGGCCCAGTTGATCAAGATTCCATTGTATTCTTAGACAGCCTTCTTCACAGCCAATGATGAGATTAGATTCTCTACAGCGTGGAAACAGGCCCTTCGGCCCAACAAGTCCACACCGATCCTCCGAAGAGTAACCCACCCAGACGCATTTCCCTCTCAGTAATTCATCTAACACTATGGACAATTTAGCATGGCCTATTCGCCTGACCTGCACATCTTTGGACCATGGGAGGAAACCAGACCACCCAGAGGAAACCCACGCAGACACTGGGAAAATGTGCAAACTCCACTCACCCAAGACTAGAATCGAACCTGGGACCCTGGTACTGTGAGGCTGCAGTGCTAACCATTGAGCCACCGTACAGCCCCACCAGAGCCACCCCTGAGCCACCGATGCTTCCTGAAAATTCACCTGAACACACTCTCGCAACTCTGGCCCCTCTCTGCCCATTACACTGCTGCTACTCCAAAATATATTCAGAAACTAAAGACCCCCGTTCTCATCATTCTCATCGGAATTCTGAACTGAATCCTGGTTGGAGAGTGGGATGCACTCAGGGGATTTCTGTACTAGCTGCCTAGTCCTTTTGGACTGTCTGCTGCTCCCCCATCCCTCTCTCCCTGCATACTCTGAAGCTGCAGAGTAACCACATCTAGAAACGTGCTCTCCACGGAGCTCTCAGCCTCACGGACGCTCTGCACTGACACCAGCTGCTGCTTAAGCTCCGAAACCTGGAGCATCAACTGCTGTACTCATGGTATTCTAGGAGCAGGGAAACATTCTGAAGTTCCCATATGGATGCACACTCTTTCTACTCTTGGATTATCTCTTTGCAGAGTTCTGATGACAAACAGCTGCAGCAGGGCTCACAGTCCAGTGGGTTCAGTGTTCCAGGGTTTAGGGGAAACTCTCCAGAAGTCTTTAAGAAATAGGAGCAGAAATCAGCCATTCAGCCCATTTAATCTGCTCTTCCATTTGATCTTGGCAGATATGCTTCTCATCCCCATTCTCCTGCCTACTCCACAGGAACATTCGATCCCCTTAACAATCATGAACCGACCTATCTTTGTCTTAAATACACTCAGTGACTTGGCCTCCACTGCCCTCTGTAACAATGAGTTCCACAAATTCACCACCCTCGGCTGAAGAAATTCCTCCTCATCTCAGCTCTAAAGGGTCGGCCCTTCATTCTGAGTCTGTGCCTTAGTTACCTAGTCTCTCTTGTATTTGGAAACATCTTTTCTGCACCCACTCTATCCAGGCCTCTCAGTATTCTGTAAATTTCAATAAGGTCCCTCTTCATCCCTCTAAACTCCATCAAGTACAGACCCAGAGTCCTCAACCACGCCTCATATGAAAAGCCTTTCAACCCCAGGATCATTCTTGTAAACCCCTTCAATACCAGCACGTTGTTTCTTAGAACATGGGTCCCAAATCTGCTCATAATATTCCAAATTCAGTCTGACCAGAGCCTTACATAGCCTCAGCAATACATCTCTGCCCTTGTATTCTAGCCATATTGAAATGAATGCTAACATTTCATTTGCCTTCCCAAGCACAAACTGAACCTGCCTGTTAACCTTAAGAGAAACCTGAATGAGGTTTGTGCTTTAGACCTCTAAAGGCTTTCCTTATTTAGAAAATACCTCCACACTCTGACTCCATTGATTCCTGAAAGATCATCACCAATGTCCCCATAATCTCCTCAGTGATCTCCTTCAGAACACACTGGTGTAGTTCATCCAGTCTGGGTGAGTTATCCACATTCAGACCTTTCAGCTTCCCCAGTGCCTCCTCCTTAGTGATGGCCAATACAGTCACCTCTGTTCCCTGACAGTCTTGAAGTACTAGGACATTGCTGGTGTTTTCCATTTTGCAGACTGATGTAATGTATGGATTCAATTCCTCTGCTTTGTCTTCATTTCCTGTTATTCTTTTTCCAATGTCTATTTCTGCCTCCCTCTTCATTTTTATATATCTGATGAAACTCTTGCAATCTTCTTTTATATTACTGGTTCGCTTGCCCCCACATTTCACCTTCTGTACCCTGAATGTTTTTCTTAGTTATTCTCTGCAGGTTTTTAAAGACTTCCTAATCCTCTGGCTTCCCACTATTTTCCACCACATTGTATGCCTTTTCCTTTTGCTTTTAAGCTGTCCTTGACCTCTCTCATCAGCCATGGTTGCCTTGTCCTCCCCTTAGTCTGTTTCTTCTTTTTCAGGAGGAATTCCTGCTCTGCTTCCTGAATTACACCCAGAAACTCTGCTGTTTGCTGCCCTGCCATCTTACCTGCTCGGCTCCCCTTCCAATCAACTCTGGTCAGCTCCTTCCTCATGTCTTTGTACTTACCTTTACTCAATCGAAATGCTGTTTCATCTGATTGCAGCTTCTCCCTCTCAAACTACAGTGGGATTTCTATCATATTATGGTCACTTATCCAGAGGGATACTTTCATCTTCAGCTCATTAATCAAATTGGCCTCATTACAAATCACTGAATCCAAAACTGCCTGTTCCAAATGATCAACCACAAGCTGTTTCAAAAACCATCTCGTAGACATTCCCATGAAATCCTTTTGTTGAGATGCGCTACCCGGTCCACCTATACATTGATGTCTGCCATAACATTTTGTATATGGTTTTCTGTCTCCAGCTCCAAACTTCCAGCTCAGCACTGTCTCCATAACTTATCCTACCTGCCTATCTTCTTTTCCACCTATGCACTAATTCCTCCCACCCACTATTATACTCAACTATTGAACTTTATGCTACTTTGTCCCCACCCCCACCCTCCTCTCACTTTTCTCTCCACCCTTCAGGCCTTCTGCCTTTATTCCTGATAAAGGGCTTTTGCCTGAAACGTTGATTTTACTGCTCGTCGGATCCTACCTGAACTGCTGTGCCACTCTAATCTAGAATCTGGTTTCCAGCATCTGCAGTCAATATTTTTACCCTTTTCTGTCTCCTGATTGATTTTCTTCCCCACACCCTGGTTACTGCTTGGAGACCTGAACATAACTTGCATCAGATTCTTTATTTCTTGCAGTTCCTCAACTCAGATTCTGCACCTTCTGACTGTATCAATTCTTGCTATTGATTTAAAGTCATTTCTTATGAACAAGGCAACTCTTGCCCCTCTCCTCATCTGACTGTCCTTTTGATAGGACAAGGATCCTTGGATATTTAGTTCCCAACCTGGATCCCCTTACATCCATGTCTCTGTGATACCCACAACATCGTACCTACCAGTTTCAATCTGCACTACAAGCTCATTGTGTACACTGTGTGCATTTAAGTACAACACCCTCAGTCCTGCATTGATTGCCCTCCTTCCCATCATTGTCCCCTTACCTGCTGTGCTTTATGTTCGACACCTGATCCATTCCACACTCTCTGTCCTATTAAATCTTCTAGAATCTTGAATAATCTCTCCTGAGCCCTCCTCCACTTCAACTAGTTTAAATTCCTTGGAAACAAAATTTGCCTTGATTTGTGACATCATTTTCCTACCTTACTCGGAATGTTTTGTGCATTTACACACAAAGTCTTTAAGTTTGATCTATTATTGATTTTCCCTGCACTTTTATGGTTCCTTTGACATTTGAAAATTCGGTCCTTTCCGTTTATTTTCAGTTCACAATCAATCCCATCACTAACCAGTAATCCTTTCTTCTCCTTGACCTTCCATCTTCTCATTTTCCATCCATCTGAACCAAATTACTTTCTCTTTGGGTTGAGTTCAGGACAATATTTATTCTTGAACCAAAATCATGAAGAATGCTTTTTGATCTCATTGCTTCCAGTGGGATCTTGCTGTGTAGAAATTGGCTGCCCCATTCCTGAAATTGCAAAATTAACTGGTTTCCAAACAAAATGTAAATGTTTCGGGAGAGCCTGAGCTGCTGAGGGCTTGATTGAAACACATGGAGATGTACAGCACAGAAACAGACTCTTCGATCTGACTCATCCACGCCAGCCACAGAGACATAGAGTCATGGAGTCAGAGAGATGTACAGCACAGAAACAGACCCTTCTGTCCAACTCATCCATGCCGAACAGATAATCTAAATTAATCTAGTCCCATTTGTCAGCATTTGGCCCATATCCTTCCAAACCCTTTCCTATTTATATACCCATCCAAATGCCTTTTAAATGTTATCATACCAGCCTCCACCACTTCCTCTGGCAGCTCATTCCAAAAATGTACCACCCTCGGCAGGAATACGTTATGCCTTAGTTCCCATTTAAATCATTCTCCTGATACTTTCCACCTATGCCCTCTAGTTCTGGGCTCCTTCACTCTGACCAAAATATCTTCTTGTTTCACTTGATCAATGCCCCTCATGATGTTAGAAACCTCGAGATGGTCATCCCTCAGCTTCCAGTGATCCAGGGAAAATAGCCTCAGCCGATTCAGCCTCTCCCGATCACCCCAACCCTCCAACTTGGCAACATCCTTGGAAATCTTTTCTGAACTTTTTAATGTTCCCAACATTTTTCCTACCGGAGGGAGACCAGAATTCCAGACAGTATTCCAAAAGGGGCCAAACTAATGTCCTATAGAGGTGCAACAGCTCTCAACTCCAATTCTCAATGCATTGCCCAATAAAGAAAAGCATGCCAAATGACTTCGTCACCCCACCCCCCCTCCACCACCCCCCCCGCCCCCCTCACCACCCCCCACCTACCTGCACCTCGACTTTCAAGGAACTAATCTTTTTTGGGATGAGTCTTTCAGTCGTCATTTTTCTAATCACCCTGTTCAGAAACAAACTTCTTGCTTTCACTCTCAACTAAAAATAAGATAAAGGAGGTGATGATTTAATGGCACTATCGCTGAGCTGTTCATCCAGAGATCCAGATTAATGTTCTAGGGGCCAGGGTTGGAATCCTGCCACAGCAGATGGTGGAATGTGAATTCAGTTTTAAAAATCTGCAATTAAGAGTCTAATGATGACCATGAAACAATTGTTGATTGTCAGGAAAAAGCCATCTGATTCCCTGATGTCCTTTAGGGAAGGAAACTGCCATCCTTACCATGTGACTCCAGACCCACAACAATGTGGTTGAGTCTAAACTGCCCTCTGGGTGATTAGGGATGGGCAATAAATGCTGATCCTATCAGTGACACTCACATCCCAAGAAGCAATTTGAACAATGCCTGTTTATTTATGGGGTTTGTTAGATATTGGCTACAAATGTTCAAATGGATTGTTTTGCCAGTGAATGTTCTGAGAGTTAAAATCCCTTCGAAGAGCAGGGATTAAAATTGTTTCCCTTGTCTTTCAGGCTGTGACAACTCTCAGCCCAATCTGACCCTGCTGCCTCCCTCCCCGGAGCAGGTCAATACCAAGGGCACTGCCATCCTGGTGTGCCTTGCCAATCACTTCTATCCCGATGAGCTGGAGGTGCAGTGGAAGAAGGACGGTGCAGTCATTTCGGACGGGGTTCAGACCAGCAACTACCTGCGAGCTTCGGACAGCACCTACAGTGTCAGCAGCCTGCTGACCCTCTCTGGGTCTGACTGGGAGTCCAACGCTCGCTTCTCCTGTGCCCTCACCCACGTGACCCTCCCCTCTCCCCTCAGCAAGAGCATCAGGAGATCAGAATGTATGTAGAGTGTTCAAAACAGTCCACAGAGGAGACACAACTTTAAATAGAACAGGGCTGAGCTGCCAGGACGAAGGTCATTGTCAGCGCTGAATTTCAACTCTCTTCGTTCTCAGGACTGCTCAGAGCCACGTCTGAATTTCAGGGGTTAAGGCAGTTCATTGAGACAGTGTTGAGACAGCTTTATGCTGTGTCAAACCACATGCTGTCCCTGTCCTGGGAGTGTTTGATGGGGACAGAATTGACTTGTGATGCCAATTAAAATCTCTTGAAGTTGCTGAAGACTGTCAGCTGTACCAAAACAATGTGAAGCTCAGAAGTCTCTGCTTTATTAAACCTGATCTCCTTCCTGCTCAGCCGCCAGTTCCAATTTAAGGTTTTATCACTGTTTGAAGGGACAAGATTCTCATGTTATTGAGAAAACCCCCACAAGTGTTTTCCTCAAGCTCCAATGTGGCTGTGAATTTGTGCAGCTTCCTCTGTCTGGGCTGTGAATTGCAGTCTGTTTTCTATCAATGTCAATCTGGAAAAGGGAATAAAGATGAAGAAGACTCAGTCTCTGTGTCTGTGTGCTTTGAGGATTGACCATTCCATTCAGCTGATTGGCTGCATTTCAGCATGGCATTGTCACAATTGGCTAATTGGCCTGTCAATCAATGACACATCCATTGCAGAGGATACTGACAGCCTATCATCAATCACTTTCAAATGATCCCTTTGATCTAGAATCATTGGAAGTTACAAGATTCCAAACAGATATCCATTAATGACCACATGGATCATCTCTGACACCTCCCTCCCCTTCCTGGATCAATCCATCTCCATTAATGATGACGACCGACTTGACGCTGACATTTTTTTACAAACCCACCAACACCGAAGATTCCACCTCTTCCCAACCTACCTCTTGCAAAAATGCCATCCCATATTCCCAATTCCTCTGCCTCCACCATATATGCTCCCAGGAGGACCTGTTCCACCATAGAACACAACAGATAGCCTCCTTCTTTAGAGACCGCAATTTCCCTTCCCACGTGGTCAAAAATGTGCTCCAACGCATCTCGTCCACATCCCACCCCTCTGCCCTCACACCCCACCCCTCTAACCGTAACGAGGATAGAACCCCCCTGGTGCTCACCTTCCACCCTACCAAGTTTCGCATAAACCACAACATCCGAAGACATTTCAGCCACCTCCAAATGTTCCCCCCCCGCCAACAGGGATATATTGCCCTCCCCACCCATTCCTGCTTTCTGCAAAGATCATTCCCTCCGTGACTACCTAGTCAGGTCCACGCCCCCCAATAACCCACCCTCCCATCCTGGCACCCTCCCCTGCCACCGCAGGAATTGCAAAATCTTTGCCCGCACCTCCTCGCTCACCTCCATCTAAGGCCCCGAAAGAACCTTCCACATCCATCAATCTTTTACCAGCACATCCACCAATATCATTTTTTGTATCCGTTGCTCCCGATGCGGTCTCCTCAACATTGGGGAGACTGGACGCCTCCATGCAGAGAGCTTTAGGGAACATCTCCGGGATACCCACACCAATTCACCCCCCTGCCCTGTGGCCCAACATTTCAACTCCCCCTCCCACTCTGCCGAGGACATGGAGGTCCTGGGCCTCCTTCACCGCCGCTCCCTCACCACCCGATGCCTGGAGGAAGAACGCCTCATCTTCTGCCTCAGAACACTTCAATCCCAGGACATCAATGTGGATTTCACCAGCTTCCTCATTTCTCCTTCTCCCACCTCACCCCAGCTCCAACCTTCCAGCTCAGCACCATCCTCATGACCTGTCCTACCTGCTTATCTTCCTTTCCACCTATCCACTCCACCCTCCTCTTTGACCTATCACCTCCATCCCCACCTACATTCACCTATTGTACTCTTTGCTACTTTCCCCCACCCTCCTCTCTGACCTATCACCTCCATCCCCACCCCCATTCACCTATTGTACTCTGCGCTACTTTCTCCTCAGCCCTCTCTCATTTATCTCTCCACTCTTCAGGCACCCTGCCCCTATTCCTAATGAAGAGCTTTTGCCCGAAACGTTGATTTTCCTGCTCCTCGGATGCTGCCTGACCTGCTGTGCTTTTCCAGCACCACTCTGATCTAGCCTCTGGTTTCCAGCATCTGCAGTCCTTGTTTTTACCTAGAAACAGAAAGCTGTTAGGGTTCAATAATTACAATTTTAGTCATTCCCTCTTCACTCTGTGGTCCAGGCTCAGGTGCTGGGATTGCACTCTGCACTCTTTGCTGCATGCTTTGTTGTACCTGAAGTGATCTTAGGCCAATCACTGACACTGCAGTCTGTGTGACCCTCTGAGCACAGGTGTATTATATAATGCTACCTGTAGGTGTCACTGTGAGTGTGGGTGTGTTATTCAGAGAGACACCTACAGGCAGCATGGAGTGTGAGCATCTTCCTCAATGCTGCCTGAGTCTCTGAGTGTGTGTGTTACTCAGTGTTGCCTGTAGGTGTCTGTGTGTGTGTGTGTGTGTTATTCTGCACTGACTGTAGGCAGTGCAATGATTTGGAGATGCCGGTGTTGAACTGGGATGTACAAAGTTAAAAATCACACAACACCAGATTATAGTCCAACAGGTTTAATTGGAAGCACACGAGCTTTCAGAGCACCCCTCCTTCATCAAGGGAGTGCCCTCCACAACCACATGATGATGGAGTGGCACTCCGAAAGCTAGTGTGCTTCCAATTAAACCTGTTGGATAACCAGGAGTTGTGTGATTTTTAACTTTGTATCTCAATGAGTGAGAGTGTGTTATTCTGTGCTGCCTGTTGGTGTCTCTGAGGTATTTGTCTCTGAGTGATGGGTAGAGAATGGGCTTTGTGATGGGGATTAAAGATTTGGCTTTAATGTTGTCAAATCTCGGAAGAAAAACACTTCAGTTTGAGATGGCAGCTCATTGAGGTGGCCAAAGTTAAAAATCGCACAACAGCTGGTTATAGTCCAACAGGTTTCTTTGGGAATTAATGGTGACCACGATAATGATCCCTGATTGCTGTCCAGCCTCAGCCTTACCCAGTCTGGACTTCATGTGACTCCAGCCACACAGCAACCTGGTTAACTCTTAGGTGCCTTCTGAGAGGCCACATCAAGGCCAGCAGTTCAAGGGCAATTAGTCTTGGGTAACAAATACTGATCTATGCCAATGACACCCTCCTCCCAGAAAACAGAATGCAACAGAGATTGGTGTCAGCCAAAATTGTCAGATCAGACTCTCAATTAGATGGGGAAATGGTTAAAGATGTATTCAGCTCAGTATGGAACAGGTCCCCACTTGTTAACACATTGTCACTGATAAAATAAGTGAGAGAAAACAGGAAACGAAAGGTGAGAACACTCGAATATGGGAATATCAGTGAGAATTCAGGAAACTGAAGGAAGACATGAAGAACTGCAAAGGAAGACAAAAAGGAAGCAAGAGTTACAAAAAAGTGATTGAGAAAGAGACCTGCAAGGGGTCACAAGAATAACACAATGTTTTACACGAAAATTAGAAAATCAAGGGGGCTCCAGTGCAATGTGAGCCCTTTAAAAACAAACTGGGAATTCCATGAATGAGACTAAGGGAATGGCCGATATGTACAATAATTAGTTGTGTCAGTCTTCACAGTCAAGGAACGGGATAATGCAGCTTCCACTCCAGGGAGGTTAGTAATGAATTGAAGATTGGAATTCATGAAACTTGATACTTGCCAGAAAACAGCATTGGAAACCGAGCAGCTCTAAAGGCTGACAGATCTCCAGGACCTCAGGGGTGGCAGGGGGAGGTGGGAGAAGTTTCAGAAGCTTTTCCCATCAGCTTCCAAAGCAGCAACCATTCCTTTAGTTTGGAAAATGGCTTGCTGTAACTCCACGGGTTCAAGAAAGATGAGAGGGGGAACCAAGGAATTTATATACTGGTCAATCTAACATCTCTTTTGGGGGTTTCATTGGAATCTATCGTTAGCAGCAGAGAGAATGAACATGTGGAGAATTGGAAATAGCCCACATAGATTTGTGACGGGTAGGTTCTGACTAACGAACCAAATACATAAACTAAAATAGTCGATTGGGAAAAAAGTCTCATCAACTTTCAGAAGTACTTGATAATTTCCCACAATACAGTCTGCTGATCAAAGTTAAAACCCATGGGATTGAAGATGAATGTTTGACTTGGTTCGGAGGCTGGTTTCGTGACAGACGACAGAGAAAGAAAGTGATGAGTGCTGTTCCACAAGGATTCTGTGGTGAGGACTTAACTACTTACTGTATGTATTAATGAGAATCATAGTTCCACATTGACACAAAGACTGATGGAATAGTAAGCAGTGCAGATGGTCTTTTTGTTTAAAACTCACTCCGAGCACAAGGGTGTTGCTGTCTGGGCCAGCATTTATTACACGTTCTGTGTAATCATGCAATCATCATACAGTGTAGAAACAGGCCATTCAGCCCATCAAATCCACACCAACCCAACGAATAGCATCCCAACTGGACTGACCCCATTTCTGTACTGCAGCATTTCCTATGGTCAACCCACACAGCCAACACATCCCTGGACACTATGTGCAATTTGGCATGGCGAATCCACCTAATCAACACATCTATGGACTGTGTAGAAGAAACCCACACAGACATGATGAAAATGTGCAACCTCCACACAGACAGTTGTCCCAGGGTGAAATTGAACCCAGGTCCCTAGTGCTGTGAGGTAGCAGCACTGACCACTGAGCCACGATCCTGCCCTTTGCAAGGTGGTGGTGAGCTGCCTTCTTGAACCACTGCAGCCCATGTGCTGTAGATAAACCCACAATGCCCTAAGGGAGGGAATTTCAGGATCTTCATCCAGCGACACTGGAGGAACAGTCATATATTTTCAAATCAAGATTCTATATGGATTGGAGGGGAACTTGTTTTTGGGAGTGTTCTGTGTCCTTCTACATGGAAATGATCGTGGGTTTGGAAGGTGCTGTCTCAAGAGACTTGGTATGAATTCCCGCAGTGCATCTTGTAGATGGTGCACACGGCTGTTACTGAGCATCAGTGGTGGAGGGAGTGTATGTTTATCGATGTGGTGCCAATCAGGCAGGCTGCTTTGAACTGGATGATATCAAGCTTCTTGATTGTTTTTGGAGCTGCACCCATCCAGGCAAGTGGGGAGTAACCCATCACAGTCCTATCCAAAACTTGACTGATCTTTTCTTAATTCATTTACTGGATTGGGCCTCACTTGCTATGTCAGCATTTATTGCCCAGAATCATGTGGGGTGGCACAGCACTGGGACAAAGGTTTAATTTCACCCTCGGGCAACTGACTGTGTGGAGTTTGCACGTTCTCACTGTGTCTGCCTGTGTTCCCTCCAGGTGATCTGGTTTCCTCCCACAGTCAACAAACGGTTAGGTGGAATGGCCATGGGAAATGCAAGGTTATAGGGGAGTGAGTCTGGGTGAGATGCTCTTTGGAGAGGCATTTTGGGCTGAATGGCCTGTTTCCACATTGTAGGGATTCAATGAATTTCTTCACTCAGAGGGTTTTGAACCTTTGGGATACTCATCGATACTTCAGCATTTGAATAAATGCAAGATAGAGATAATCCACATGTGGGGAGGCAATGAGTTAATGGTGTCATCACTAGATTCTTAATCCAAAGAGCTAAGTAACGTTCTGGGGGACCTGGGATCACCGTGGGGCAGCATGGTGGGACAGTGGTTAGCACTACTGTCTCATAGCACCAGAATCCCAGGTTTGATCTTAGCCTCGGGTGACTGCCTTTTATGGAGTTTGCACATTCTCCCTGTGTCTGCATTGGTTTCCTCCGGGTGCTCCGGTCTCCTCCCACCATCCAAAGATGTGCAGGTTAGGCGAATTGGTCACGCTAAATTGCCCATTGTCAGGGGTGAATATGGGGAATGGGTCTGGGTGAGTTACTCTTCGGAGGGTCAGTGTGTACTCGTTGGACTGAGGTCCACACAACTGGACTCTAATAGGAAATCTAATCTAAATCCTGGCAATGCATGGAGTGGAATTTTAAATTCAAAAAGACTCTGGAGTTAAGAGTCCAATGACAACCATTGTTGGGGGAGAACCCTGTCAGGCCCACTAATGTCCATCAGATTGCTGTCCTTGCCCATACTGACTGACATATGACTCCAGACCCACAGCAACATAGAATCATAAAATCCCTACTGTGTGAAAGAAGGCCATTCAACCCATCAAGTACAAGCAGCATCTCACCCAGAACCAGCCCCCTCTCCTAACCCTACACTTCCATGGCCAATCCAACTAACCTGCACATCTCTGGACTGAGAGAGGAAACTGAGGCACCCAGAGGAAACCCATTCAGACACAGGGAGAACATACAAATTCAACACAGACAGTTGCCTGAAGGTGGAATCAAACCCAGGTCCCTGGCACTGTAAGGTAGTGACACCAGCCACTGTGCCACCCATTCCTCATCTCTGATTGAAATGTCTAACCCCTTATTCCCAGACTGGGACTCTGCTTTAGAATCCCCAGGTAGGGCTTCATCCTTCCAAAATCTACCCTGTCAGGGCCCTGGGGATTTGAAATGTTTCAGTGAAATCTCAGTCTTCTGAATTCTAGGGAATCCTGACCCAGTCCCCTCTCTCAATCATTAGACAATCCCTCAGCCCGTCACATGAACTGTGGCTGGGTTTGATCATCTCAGTAAGAGTTTCAAGGAGGGAAGGAGAAAGAAAGACTTTCTGCTTTGAATCGATGCTAAAAACTGAAAAAGACGGAAAATATTGTCACTAACTATTGTTCAAATACACTTACTTTTCATCAAAGTGCTGGGTGAGGTTTCTTATGAATTTCAGGAGGTCACTGGTGAGATGTCCTTATATTCATTATTCTTGCCTTGTCTCTTGTTCATGTCATTGAGGAGAACGGAGTCAACTGAGAAGGAAATGAACAGCAGAGTTTGTTTTCTCTGTTGATTAAATTCACCTTGCTTGCTCCTCTGATCACCTGAAGAAGGGGCGAGGCTCTGAAAGATTATGTTTTCTAATAAACCTGTTGGACTATAATCTGGTGTAGTATGATTTTTGACCTTGTCCTCTGATCACATTCAGGTTATTACTCCGGGCACTGCATGTTCTTGCTTCTCCAGGCCAGGAGGTGGCGATCTCGACAATGGATTTCACAATGGTCTCCATCAGAGAGGACCCACAAATCAGGGACAGTGATTCAGAGATTACAGGCTCCTTAGTCCCAGACCCGAGCACAACGGGCCCCCTGGCATCCCTGGTACCGTTTTTTGCGTCCCGGACCCTGTACATAATGCAAATAGTGCAACTGATCATTCTGATTTTTCCCAACCTCACCAGGTCTCCACAATCATTGAGATTCGTTAAATGCAGCCTTTGCCAATTAAGGACCCTGAATGATGGGAAACAGACTGAAATGGGTCAATAATACAGTGTTGGGGAGTTACAGACACAGATTGCCAAGTGGAAATCTGATGCTGTGGCTCGAACAGAGATCGGGAGGGACTGGGGATTCCTGGATACAAGGTGTTCAGTAAAGTTAGGAAAGATGGAAAACTGCGAGAAGTGGTGGGATTGTTCTGGGCCCAGACAGTACTGGCCAACCTTAGGCCCTGAGATATGATGGAGATGAAGGGTGAACTGTGCCGAGCTTTAACTCACTGTTACCAGAGTGAAACAGGGATTATCCATTTCACAAGAGAGCAAATGGAACTAACAAACCAGGTGCATGTGAAACACCCACCCCGTCCCTGAGAGAGGGGGACAAGAACAGAGACATTCTCAGAGAGAAAGGATGCTAAAAATGGGATCACCCCGAGAGTGAATGGTGGGGTGGAGACAGTGACAGCGACACCCCCCAGAGAGTGGGGAAAGTAGCACTGACACATTTAAAACTGTATTATCACAAGCGAGAATTCAAACAGACACCCACTCCGTCACACGGTGTTGAAGATGCACTTTCCTCATCAAAGCACATTTGCAAACCTCTTCATAACACGTCAGGGGAGAGAAACATTGAAAAGTGTATTATCACGAGTTAGGGTCCATTTAAATCTTGGACCATAATGTGAAATGTTCCGAGCACTGGTGTATTGACGTCATTATTCTGGATTAGTGGTGCTGGAAGAGCACAGCAGTTCAGGCAGCATCCGCGGAGCAGTAAAATCGATGTTTCGGGCAAAAGCCCTTCATCAGGAATAAAGGCAGAGAGCCTGAAGTGTGGAGAGATAAGCTAGAGGAGGGTGGGGTGGGAGAAAGTGGCAAAGAGTACAATAGGTGAGTGGGGGAGGGGATGAATGTGATAGGTCGGGGGTGGGGGGAGGGTGGAGTGGATAGGTGGAAAAGAAGATAGGCAGGTAGGACAAATCATGGGGACAGTGCTGAGCTGCAAGTTTGGAACTGGGGTGAGGTGGGGGAAGGGGAAATGAGGAAACTGTTGAAGTCCACATTGATGCCCTGGGGTTGAAGTGTTCCTTGGTGGAAGATGAAGCGTTCTTCCTCCAAGCATCTGGTGGTGAGGGAGCGGCAGTGAAGGAGGCCCAGGACCTCCATGTACTCAGCTGAGTGGCAGGGGGAGGTGAAATGTTGGGCCACAGGGCGGTCGGGTTGATTGGTGCGGGTGCCCCGGAGATGTTCCCTAAAGAGCTCTGCTAGGATGCGTCCAGTCTCCCCAATGTAGAGGAGACCGCATCGGGAGCAACGGATACAATAAATGATATTAGTGGATGTGCAGGTAAAACTTTGATGGATGTGGAAGGCTCCTTTAGGGCCTTGGATGGAGGTGAGGGAGGAGGTGTGGGCACAGGTTTTGAAGTTTCTGTGGTGCCAGGACGGGAGGGTAGGTTGAAGGCGGGGGCGTTGACCTGACCAGGTAGTCATGGAGGGAACGGGCTTTTTTCGGAAGGTGGAAAGGGGTGGCGAGGCAAATATATCCCTGGTGGTGGGGTTTTTTTGGAAGTGGCGGAAATGTCAGTGGATGATTTGGTTTATACGAAGGTTACTGGGTGGAAGGTGAGCACCAGGGGTGTTCTGTCCTTGTTACGGTTAGAGGGGTGGGGTCTGAGGGCGGAGGTGCGGGATGTCGACGAGATGCGTTGGAGGGCATCTTTAACCACGTATTGACGTCATTATCGTATTACACAATATTAAAATCTCGGTCAAACTTTTTCCTGCGGACAGTGTGTTTAAAATATCAAGAAGCTTTCTGCATTGTTGGTTTGATCAGTGGCGTAGCAAGGAAGCAGCAGCTGCCCCATGAACTCCAACAAAAGAATGAGAACAGGCTCTTCACATGGAACTGGCTCCTGAGAATCCAATTCAACAGCAGGGATCAAAGAACAAGGAACAATACAGCACAAGAACAGGCCCTTCGGCCCTACAGCCTGTGCTGACACATTTTGCTCTTGCATACTGAAACTGTCTTCACCTTCAGGATTCATATCCCTCTATTCCCTTCCTATTCATGCATTAGAGCAGGTATTTCTTGAATACTTCTATTGTGTCTGCTTCCACCCCCTCCTCTGGCAGTGTGTTCCAGTTACTCAACCCCCTTTGTGTGAAATACTTGCCTCACACATCTCTTTTAAATTCCGCCGCCCCTTGAACCTCTGTTCCCCAATAATTGACCCCTCCACCCTGGGGAAAAAAGCCTCATATCTACATATCCCATTCACAACTTTATAAACTTCTATCAGGACACGCCTCATTTTTCCGCATTCCAGAGAAAACAAACCCAGTCTATCCAAACTTTCTTCAGGACGACTATCCGCTATACCAGACAATATCCTGATAAACATTTTCTGCACCATCTTCAAAACATCCACATCCTTCTGATAGTGTGGTGACCAAAACTGTGTACAATATTCCAAGTGTGGCCTAACTAATGTTCGATAAAGCTGCAGCATAACGTGTCTATCCTTATACTCAATGCCCGTTCCAATGAAGGCAAGCAGGCCATAAGCCTTTTTTACAGCCTTACCTCCCCGTGCTGCCATCTTCAGTGATCTGTGAACATACACACCCAGATCCCTCTGCATATCAATACTCCAAAGGCTTCTGCCATTCACTGTATAATTCCCACCTGTACATCACCTTTCAAAGTGCATCACCTCACATTTGGCTGGATTAAACTACATCTGCCATTTTTCTGTCCATGCATCCAACTGATATAATATCCTGCTGTATCCTCCAACAATCCTTCTCATTATCTGCAACCCTACCAATCTTTGTATCAACTGTAAACTTACTCATTGGACCAGCTACACTTTGCCCCAAATCATTTATGGAGATCATGAACAGCAGAGTTCCCACCACTGATCCCCGTGGAACATCACTAGTTACAGCCCTCCATTCTGATAATCGTTCCTCCATTGCTACCCTTTGTCTCCTGTGACTAACCTAGTTCTGTGCCCAACGCTGGGAACATTTTAGACAAGACACCTTGTTGCCAGCTCGTTACTGCAACTTGACCCAGTTCATTCAGAAAGAGAAAAAGGACAATGTGCAGATTGTTGAACAGGCCCCGACACCTGGTCCTGAGGCAGGAGCCCAAGCTCCAACACACTGGCCTCACTTCACACCAACCTTCACACAGTGCGGGGTCATGAACTCTGGGCATCAATTCCTCTGGGACTGGGACGGAGTGAGGGAACAGGAACAATGTCGAAGAGTCAATAAGGAGTAAAGCAAGATGGAGAGAGTGTGTTGAAAAGTGTTTAATGGACGAAACATTCTTTGTGATACCCAATACTGACAATGTCTACGTGTATCACAGAATGAAAAAAAAGCACAATCTGAAGACAACCTAAAGTCACATCAATGTATTTCTTTTTGATATATCATAGCATGCAGAGCATTTTCATTGTGGTATCCTGATTCGAGAGCTGTACTCTCTCAGATTGAGCCGTTTGGATCCTCGCAGAGCCCCAGTTTATTTATACTGTTAAATAATGTGGGGGATACCGATGGTGGACTGGGGTACTCCTGATGAAGGAGCAGGGCTTCAAAAACTTGTGATCTCAAATGAACCTGTTGAGCTAGAGCCTGCTGTTGTGTGCTTTCTGACTTTGTATTTTGCGGGCACAGTGAAACAGCTGCCTTCCGGTAACTATAGAGTACTTGCACTGCTGCTGAGGATTATGGGTAACGCCTCCTTCCATTAGCCATGAACAAAACCGCAGTCATTCCAGTGGATTCCAGTGGGAATGAACGGTCAGATGCTTCCCAGATATTACATGGTTCACCATCGCCATCTCCAGGACAATTCAGGAAGAGCAACAAATAACCGGCACGTCAACGCCCGCCCCATCCCAGGAGAAATCAAAATAAATGGCATATAATTCAAATGAACAAACTGGTGAGGCTTGAATTCATCTCTTTGAAAGACTGGAGCGTTGCCCAGAAACAGAGCCATGAAATGGGTGAACCTGGTTTGTCTGACTGAAGGGTGGAGTGTCCTTCGGATTAGCAGTGGGATCAGCAAAAAAAATAATTATACGCAAAGATCTAACAAACAGCCATCAAAGCGTGCCACCAAAGCGCAAAGATCAGTATTTGAAGCTCCACGTCTCCATCTCCATCCTTGTTTGTTGCTCTTCCAACGTGACTCCTTCCTGAAGTGCGTTGATTTCAAGTCTGCTCCAATGTTCTCTGATAAAGTAGTTCTGATCTGTGAGTGATCGGGGTTTTGTTAAAGAGATATTGAGACGAAGGACCGATGTCCTTTCGGGAAGGAAATCTGCCGTCCTTACCTTGTCTGGCCTACACATGACTCCAGACCCACAGCAATGAGGTTAACTGTTAACCACCCTCTGTAATAGCCGAGCAAGGCCCTCCATTCTAACAATCGCTGGGAAGTCTCAGAAACAGAATGAAACTTGATGGACAACCTGGCATCGACCTTGGCACCGGAAACAACATCAAACACAGCCCTGTCGACCCTGTTGCATCCTCCTTACTAACATCTGTGGGCTAGTGTCAAATTCAGGAGAGCTGTCTCACAGACTAGACTGACAAACAACAGCCTGACACAGTCATACTCACATAATTATAACGAACAGTGTCCCAGGCACCACCATCGCCAGCCCTGCATAGGCCCTGTCCCACCAGCAGGGAAGATCCAGCAGAGGTGATTGCACAGTGATATAGAGCCAGGAGGGAGTGACCCTGGAAATCCTCAACAGTGACTCCAGACATGACGAAGTCGCATGGCATCAGGCCAGACATGGACAAGGAAACCAGTGGGTGTCTCATCAGCGGTAGGGATACAATTGGAGAAAATTCTGAAGGTCGAATGAATCTCCATATTGGGGTAGTCAGCACGGCTTCGTCAGAGGGAGGCCATCCCCAACAAATCTTTTGGAATTTTGTCGAGAAGGGGACCAGGTGTGTAGATGCAGGGAGGTGCAGTTGATGTGGTTTATATGAATTTCAGTAAGGCCTTTGACAAGGTTGTACTTGGGAGACTGATAAAGAAGATATACAAGGCTATGGGATGCAGGGTAACTTGGCAAGTTGGATCCAAACTTGGCTTTGTGACAGGTGACAGAAGGTGATGCTAGAAGGCTGTTTGTGTGACTGGGTCCAGGGTGCAGTCGGATATCACAGGGATCAGTGTTGGGTCCCCCATTGCTCGTGATATACAGGAACAATGCCATAACTGGGTTTGTGGATGATGTGAAGATTGGTCGGATGGTTGACAGTGAAGAAGAAGGTTTTCAGTTACACCAGGGCATAACCGGATTGGTCAAATGGGCAGATCAGAGGCAGATGGAATTTAAACCAGATATATGTAAGGTGATGCACTTTTGAAGATGTAACATGTTAACAGGGCAGTTATGAAGGCAGTTGGCGTACTTGCCTTCATCCTTTTAGGTGGAGAGTAAAAGAGCATGGAGGATATGTTAGAATTATACAGAACAGTAGTTCAACCATACCTGGAGCACTGTGTGCAATTGTAGTTACCGCACTGTGGGAGGGATGTGATTACACTGGAGGGGGTGCAGAGGAGATTCACCAGGAAATTCCCAGGGATGGAACATTTCAAATGTGAAGAGGATGAATAAGCTCCTGTTGTTTTCTTTGGAGAAGAGAAGGTTCGGGGAGTGGCGGGGGGGGGTGTGTGGGATCCTGATAGAGGGGGAGAAGGTTATGAGGGGAATAGACAGGGTGATAGTAAATAGCTGTGCCCCTGACTGGGAGGGTCAAGAACAAGTTGGCTCACATTCAGTATAAAAGGCAGCAGGTTTCGAGGGATTTGAGGAAAAGCTTTTTCACCCGGGGTGGGGGGGTCGGGGGGCGGGTGGAATTGGGAATGTCTGGGAGGGGAGTTGAGGTGAGAAACCTCACAACCTCCACAAGTACTTGGATGAGCACCTGAAATGACTGAACATTCAGGGTTATGGGCCCACTTCTGGAATGTGGGTGGAGTGTTGATTTCGTGTTGCGTTGGTGGCATAGACCTGATGGGGCGAAGGGCCTCTTCTATTCTGTATGATTCTATGAATTCTCCCACTGCTTACCATGTACTGTTCTCCTTCGGCTGATGAATCAGTCTCTCAGCCACGTTGAACACAGAATGTACGCTGGGTGGGGGACTTCAAACTGCACCAGCACAAAGGAATTTTAATAAACGGCCATTCTTTTGTTAGGTTTGTTCTGTATTGGATACAAATGTTCAAACTGATAGTTCTGCTCGTTAATGTTTGGAGAGTTGAACTCCTTCCGAATGGCAGGGATTAAAATTACTCCTCTTATATTTCAGGCCGTGAGAACTCTCAGCCCAAGCTGACCCTGCTGACCCTCTCCCTGGAGCAGGTCAATGCCAAGGACACTGCCACCCTGGTGTGCCTTGCCAATCACTTCTATCCCGATGAGCTGGAGGTGCAGTGGAAGAAGGACGGTGCAGTCATTTCGGACGGGGTTCAGACCAACAACTACCTGCGAGCTTCGGACAGCACCTACAGTGTCAGCAGCCTGCTGACCCTCTCTGGGTCTGACTGGGAGTCCAACGCTCGTTTCTCCTGTGCCCTCACCCACGTGACCCTCTCCTCTCCCCTCAGCAAGAGCATCAGGAAATCAGAATGTCTGTAAAATGTTTGAGACAATCCACAGAGGAGACACAACTGTAAATAGAACAGGGCTGAGCTGGCAGGACAAAGGTCATTGTCAGCACTGAATTTCAACTCTCCTCCTTCTCAGGACTGGTTTCGGGGACACTTCTGAGGTTCAGGGGTTAAGACAGATGACTGGGACACGATAGAGAGAGCTTCACTCTGTACCCAATCTAGTGCTGTCCCTGTCCTGGGAGTGTTTGAAGGAGACAGTGTGAAGATAGCTTTATTATTTTTGTTATCCTGTCCCTATCCTAGCAGTAAGTGAGGACTGCAGATGCTGGAGACCAGAGTTGAAAAATGTGGTGCTGGAAAAACACAGCAGGTCAGGCAGCATCCGAGGAGTAGGAGAACCGACGTTTCGGGCATAAGCCCTTCTTCAGGAATGAGGCTGGTGTGTCAAGTGGGCTGAGATAAAGGGTAGGGGGGAGGGAATTTGGGGAAGGGGCGCTGGGAATACGATAGGTGGAAGGAGGTGAGGGTGAGGGTGATAGGTCGGAGAGGGGGTGGGGGCGGAGTGTTTGAGGAGAAGATTGCAGGTAAAGAGGGTGGTGCTGAATCCAGGGGTTGGGACTGAGATAAGGTGGGGGAGGGGAAATGAGGAAGCTGGAGAAATCTACATTCATCTCGTGTGGTTGGAGGGTTCCTACGCAGAAGATGAGGCGCTCTTCCTCCAGGCGTCGTGTGGCCACGGTCTGGCGATAGAGGAGGCCAAGGACCTGCATGTGATTGGAGGAGTGGGAGAGAGAGTTAAAGTGTTCAGCCACGAGGCGGTTGGGTTGGTTGCTACGGGTGTCCCAGAGGTGTTCCCTGATACGTTCCGCAAGTAGGCGGCCTGTCTCCCCAATGTAGAGGAGACCACATTGGGTGGAACGGATACAGTAAATAATGTGTGTGGAGGTGCAGGTGAATTTGCGACAGATATGAAAGGATCCATTGGGGCCTTGGAGGGAGGTGAGGGGGGAGGTGTGGGCGCAAGTTTTGCATTTCTTGTGGTTGCAGGGGAAGGTGCCGGGAGTGGAGGTTGGGTTGGTGGGGGGTGTGGACCTGACGAGGTTGTCTCTCCGGAACGCTGATAGGGGTGGGGAGGGAAATATATCCTCAGTGATGGGGTCTGTTTGGATGTGGCGGAAATGATGGTGGATGATATGATGTATCCGGAGATTGATGGGGTGGAAGGTGAAGACCAGTGAGGTTCTGTCCTGGTGACGATTGGTGGGGCGGGCTTTCAGAGCAGAGGTGGGGGAAGTGGAGGAGATGCCATGGAGAGCATCCTCGACCACGTCGGAGGGGAAATTGTGGTCTTTGAAGAAGGAGGCCATCTGGGTTGTTCAGTAGTGGAATTGGTCCTCCTGGGAGCAGATATGGTGGAGGCAAAGGAATTGGGAATATGGGATGGCGTTTTTACAAGGGGCAGGGTGGGAGGAGGTATAATCTAGGTAGCTGTGGGAGTCAGCTGGTTTGTCGTCAATGTCTGTGTTGAGTCGGTCGCCCGAGATAGAAATGGAGAGATCTCGGAAGGGGAGGGAGGAGTCTGAGACGGTCCAGGTAAATTTGAGGTCAGGGTGGAAGGTGTTAGTAAAGTGGATGAACTGTTCAACCTCCTCATGGGAGCACGAGATAGCGCCAATACAATCATCGATGTAGCGGAGGAAAAGGTGGGGCGTGTTGCCAGTGTCATTGTGGAAGATGGATTGTTCCACATATCCGTTGAAGAGGCAGGTATAGCTGGGGCCTATGCGGGTGTGCATGACTACGCCTTTGGTTTGGAGGAAGTGGGAGGATTGGAAGGAGAAGTTGTTAAGAGTGAGGACCAGTTCAGTCAGTTGAAGGAGGGTAATTGAAAAATGTGGTGCTGGAAAAACACAGTGGGCCAGGCAGCATCCGAGGAGCAGAAGAATCGATGTTTCGGGCATAAGCCCTTCTTCAGGAATGAGGCTGGTGTGCCAAGCAGGCTGAGATCCTAGGAATGTTTGATGAGGACAGCGTGGATATAGTTTCATTCTGTATCTGATTGTGTCCTGTCCCTGTCCTTGGTGTCTTTGAGGGGAACAGTACGGAAAGAGTTTTACTCAGTATCTAACCATATTCTGTCCCTGTCCAGGGAGACTGTTTGATAGGGATGGTACTGACTTGTAAGACCAAGCATAATCTTTCAAAGATGATGAAGACTGTCAGCTGTACAAAACAATGTGAACCTCAGAAGTCTCTGCTTCAGTAAACCAGATCTCCTTCCTGCTCAGCCACCAGTTCCAGTTTGAGGTTTTGTCAGTGTTTAAAGGGACAGGGTTCTCATGTTATTGAGAAAATCTCTACAAGTATTTTCCTCAAGCTCCGTTGTGACTGTGAATTTGTGCAGCTTCCTCTGTCTGGACTGTTAATTGCAGTCTCTTTTCTGTCAATGTCAATCTGGAAAATGGAATAAAGATGAAGAAGATTCAGTCTCTGTCTCTTGAGTGATTTGGAAATGGCCAGAGCTGAAGCCTCAGGGAAAGGGTGTGTGAAGTGCATGTCCACCCTCAAGGCACAGAACACAAGGAGGAGAATAGAGTGGGCAATGGGGTCCCGGAAGCAGGGGGGGACAATGCTACAGTTAGGGTCAGAAGGGGCACTTTCATTATTAATGCAGGGCGCCAAAGAAGTCTAACCCAATAAATGGGGGAAAGGAGGTATGTTGGTGTTCAGAAAGATCAAAGAATGTTGCCGAGAGTGAGCTGAACTCAGAGTGTGAATGGGAAGGTCCAACCAAGAGTGGAAAGGGTACGTTTCACTCCATAACCCCCCATTCACCTTGATGATGTTCTGAAGGGGCAGTCCCCATCCAGAATACCTGTGTCCGATGGTGTACAGTGAATGGGGAAGAGCCTGTATCAATATGTGTGAGGGTGTGGAACAGTAAACATATCGAATAGACACCATTATATCTCACACTGATTCATTCACCAAAATCACTGGGACCTGCTGTCTCTGGAGAATGAACTGAAGGAGTTCACAGGGGGGACTCTGTGATGGGAGGGCCATCAAAACCCTGGAGTGGAAGGGTGGGTTCTCTGGGCACTCAATGGCAGTGTATCTGAACACAATGGAGTGAGCGCACTCAGGGAGAGTTCAGAGCTGGTTGGCTCATTGCTGTCGGACTGGCAGTGGGTCTTTAGACAGTTGGTCATTTCAAACATGTTCTGGTCTATATCGGGACAGGGAGGGCTGAGGACCAGGACAAGTTCACCTTCATGTTTAAAGACCAACAATATTGATGGAGCTGTCTGCCCCAAGGGCTCCCCAATAGTCCCTCCATCTTCCAGCAGAGCATGGCACAGGGCTGTGAGAGTTCAGGTCAGTTCCCCCAAACAGTTTGGACACTGTGCGTGTCTGACTTGCTGCTGTTTGTGGAAACTGAGGAGGATGATTTGTCCCTTCAGAATGACAGAATTCCCAGGAGTTGCATGGAGGGATCCAGATGTTGATCCCTTCCCTGGAATATCCCGTGAAAAGCTGCTGCATTGCTTGGGCTCCTTGATGCAACATACCATCAAAGAGGCCTTGATGTCAAGTGCTGTCACTCTGCCTTCACCTCACTCACATGGTCAGGGAGAGCTCACTCCACTGACTCACATTTATCTGAATGAATTCCACTTGTTCCTGATCAGCTCATCTGACCCTCCCAGTCCATCTATATCCTCAGGTAATCTTGTACTGCTTTGGGACACCCCCATTTGGGAAGGTCAAAAACACGAAAACTTTAATTCAGATACTGAACACAATTACTGGTTTAATAGAGGAATGGACATCTTTCATTTGTAAATGGGATTAACATTTCTTTATTGAGTTAAAGTGACTCAGGTTAAATTCATCTGTCATGAATGTGTCAATCGACAACAACTCCCACACTGGGTTTTTGGATTGGAGGCTGAGTTGGAAATATCGGTGACACATCAGGGAGTTGCAGAGATACCTGGAGACTTTGTTCCAGAAGGATGTTATAAGTCTCAGGACCCGGCAGTCCAATTCCACGTGTGGGAAGGAGCAGGATCGTATGACATGAGGAGGGCAGGTAAGGGTTTGGAGAATATTGTCGGACAGGAAAACCCCTCACTACTGCTGTAGTTGTGGGTATGTTCACCGAGCTGAGAGGTTGATTTGCAGATGTTTTGACCCCTGTCAAGCTAAACAGAAGATGACCAGAGAATTTCCAGGGGCATGACACTCATCCATGTGCTCCATCAATCAACACATTGACCTCGACCCAATTTACTGACCACTGCAATGAACATCCAGAACCAGCAAGCAGAAGCAGCAGGAACAGAACCAAATAAATTCCAGAAGACACAGCACATCAGTGCTTCCCAGGTGGCTCCAAAGCTCTGAAGATATCACCTAAACAGGAGATGAAACATCTGCAAATCTACTTCCTAGCTCGGCAAACACAGCCACAACCATGGCAACCAGCACCCAAGCTACAAATCTGTGCACAAACCTTGAACCCCTCTCTCTTCTCTACTTCAGTGAGGACAAGGCCAACCTTTCCAATCTTTCATCATCACACAAATCACCCATTCCAGGGATCAATTGAGTAAAACTCCTCTGAACCACCTCCAATGCATTTATATTCTCCCTTCAATAAGGGGACCAGAACTGAATACGGTGTTTGAGATGTGGTCTCACTAAGTTCCAGTAATTTCTCATACATCACATCTTCACTTTGTGTGTAACTCCTCCGTCATTCTCCATTGCAATAATATGCAATGTTTTGATTCTTTCTGTCAAAGAGAACAACTTCACATTTTCCCAAATTATACACCATCTGCTTGAATTCTGTCTCCTCAGTGAACCGAACTCTATCGGTCTGCCCCTCGTCATGTCACATTCACAACATGCTTTTCTCCTTTTCTTTGAATCCTCTGTAAGTATTGCCCAGATGCTGTCAATTCCCTCACTGAAGCTAGTGAGAGAAATTGATGGCGGAGTGCCCAGTATGGAGTGCTATGGGATACAGTCGGGCACATGCAGCCAACCTAAAAGGGCTTCTCTCAGGATACTGTTTCCTGCTGGCTTGCCAGTCTTCTCAAGGATATTTACTTCTGGGAACACTGTTTCAAAAGGTCAACAACTTGAATATTTTAAAGGTGGAGGTAGCAGACTTTTGTTATACAAATTGTCAAGCGTTATGCAAGATGGATGGGAATGTGGAATTGGAAACACAACACATCAAGTCCTATTGCATGATAGCGAAGTCTTGACGGATTGAATAGCCTAATCCAGACTCTAATTTATAAGTTTGTACCAATTGAATGGTCTTTTCTCTGTACCCACTCATGCACACTGATTGTGTGAAAAACAAATTCTTCAACTCTTCGTCCTTCCTCTTTTGTGTCTTAATCCTGAGCTCTCAGTGTTGCTGGGAAATTTGAGAAGCATATTTATTCACTTGCTCATCCACTCCCTCCTCAGCCTCTCTTTATCACCTGAAACTCCACTCAACACCAACCTGCTGCGTCAGAGCAAGGTTCTCAGCTCAATGGATAAAGGAATCTTTTCCAGCACCAAGCTGGTGAGGGTCAGCTGGAGAACAATGTTTCATTGTTCATGCCTTCTTCAAAAACCAAGGTCTCCAGCCATTCTGTACATCCATGTTCACTCCTGGAGGGACCAGGCAGAGAGGAAGTGTCAGTGCAGCCATTGTGCAGCAGCCAGTGTCAAGTTGCCCCATTGCTAAACCCATTACAATGTCATTGTCTTCCCCCGACACCAAGCAGATGCTCCCATCACAAGCGGCTCCATGGCCCTGAGGACTGTGAGAGTGAGCCCTGTCCATTCACCTCGATCATCAAGCTCCAGCCTTCCTGAGGTGGTGGAAGCCAGGAGAATCCTGACCATGGGAGATTCCACACACACTCCCTCTCTCCCTGCAAGGAAAGATGATTCCATGGCCCTGCTTTCTCTCCAAACTGATCCGAATTTGAGTGTTGCTGAAAAAAAAGAGACATTTTGTTGAAGCTTTTGTCGTGCATACATAAAGACAATTTGCAAGAAATAGCACAGCAAAGGCAAATACCATTTACACGAGAGATCACAGTGGGTCAGGCAGCATCCATGGAGAGAAAGCAAGGCTAAATGAAATGATTTCACAAGAAGGCTTTTGCCTCACTCAAGTTCTATATGCTCAAATGACTATTTGATCCTGATTTCCTCTTTTGCTTCAGACCTGTTGAAATTCTAAAAGCAATTCTGTCTTTTTTTGAATGGAGCACTCATTTTATCATCATTCATCATTAAATTCCAATAACTGCATCAAAACATTTTTCCTGAACTCTTTTCTGTACCTGTACTTGAGAATATGTCATTTTGCCATTCAGTTTGTCTGCTCTGATGGTAAATCTACATTACTGCATTTCTTTGTTTAAGAACTTTTGAACATCAGAATACCCTCCCTCCACTGTCGAGATCCTGTTCTGTCCTTCATAGAATCGAGGAATTCCTACAGGGTGGAAGCAGGCCACACAGTCCAGCAAGCTCATACCGACTCTTTGAAGGCTATCCCACCCCAACCCACACCTCCCTTACCCTATCCCTGTAACCCTGCATTTTCCATGGCATTTTCCATTTGCTAGCCTGCACATCTCTTGGACATAATGAGAAATTTAGCACGGCCAATCACCCAACCTACGCATCTTCTCTCAGTTTTGCAAATGAAACATCAGTTTTGATTTTTACACTTTGGACAATACAGTTGGAAACATGACTCTAGGCACACTTAATCACTCAAGTGACCCATTTCAATGCCCCCAATGGCAGCAAAATTTCTCCCAATGAATATCAGAACAGTAGTAGTCAACTGGAATTCCCAGCCACCATCAGATGATATCAACTAGACTGAGGAGCCAATTGACCCCTAAATTCCTGAATCTATCCTGATTTAATGGCACCTCAGGGATTAATTCAGCTTAGCTTTCCCACAATGTGTCCAATCAAGGGACCTTGCTTCAGATGATGTCCTCATGTTAAACTGCCACCTCTCCCATGACCCACACCTGCCTTTAGTTGCTTTTCGTCTGGGATTCCATAATAAGCCAAGGTCTCCAGTGAGACCCCGGTCTCCAACAAGCATTGCTCTGCTCGTTTCCAACTGGGGACCTCCCCATGAACCAGAAGGAGCTCCCCAGAAGTTCTGTCACTGATGGTTGAGATCGTTGTTGACCCACCTTAGAGTGCACTGAAGCCAAACCTTTCTGACTCCATGGAAGGAGTTCTACCAACTTAGCCAAGGATGATACTTTAAAAAGTTATAAAATCTCTCAATAATTGGCACTGCTTTTGTGCAAGGTCAGAGTTTTGAGGTTTAAGCATGTTCTTTTGGAATGTAGTGAAGTGTTAGTATGGAGAATGTTGCTGCTGAGCAAGAACAGCCAACTCTGCCCAAAACGTCACCCCAATAATTAATCCATCACCATCCAATCAAATGCTTTCTAGCATTACTTTCCCTTTATAATTGCTCTTTTTCAGGTTATTAAATCCCTTTTAAAATAGTGCACACATGGGAACACCGCCCCCTGCAGGATTTTCCCCAAACAGTTCATCATCCTGACTTAGAAATACATCCCTGTTTCTTTGCTGTCACAAGGTTAAAATCAGGGAATTCTCTCCCTCAGGGCACACTGGGTCTACCTACAGCACATGGCTGCAGCGGGTTCAGGAAGGCAGCTCCTCACCATGTTCAAAGAAAATGGGGGACAGGCAGGAAATGCTGGCCAGCCAGCAGCGCCCATGTCCCACCAGAGAATAAAACATGGATAGGTTTTGTTTTAACAGTCTGTGGCAGAAAATTGCAAATTCTTACCACCTTCTGTGTAAAGAAATCTACATCCCAAAATAAAACCTTGTGACCGAGATCCCCTGTCCCTGTCCATTCTGTATTGTCCCTCAAAGCAGCCCCTAACTGTGCACCATATTCTAGCCATGACCTAACCATTCTTCAGGACAGCTGCCATGGTCACTCTCCCCTCCATCTATTCACTCTCAATATTCAGTCCAAAATCACATTGACCTTTGTTTCTGATATTGTTCCCAAGGTAAAGGGGATATGTCACTTGACATCTTTTCTTGTGCACTGCAGTCTTGTTTATAATATAAACGGCCCTTCAACCTTTATCGTTCTCAAAGGTGTTAGAACTGAGAAAACCCCTTCCAGTTCTCAATGGAGATATTCAGTTATTCCCGTTTCCCTGCTTCCCTTTATGTGTGACTGTGCTTCTGGTGTGTTCAACAACATGACACTTGCCTGCCTCATGCTCTTCCAACCACTGATGCCAATTGAGTTCTTCCAGATAAATTGCTGCTCTTTGCAGTTTGGTGACCTGCTTTGATAGCCGTTTGTTCGGTAGTTGAGTGTAATTCATTTTGTGCCTAAGCCCAGTGTCAATCCGAAGGACACTCCACCTTTCAGTCTGACAAACCAGGTTCACCCATGTCATGGCTCTATTTCTAGCCTAGCCTCCAGTTTTTTCAAAGAGATGAATTCAAGTCTCACCAGTTTGATCATTTGAAGTGTATCTCGTTTATTTTGATTTCTCCTGGGATGGGCGGGCACAAAAGTGGCTGCTATTTGTTGCACTTCCCTAATTGTCCTGGAGAGGGCAGCGGTGAGCCATGTAATATCTGGGAAGGAAGGCGCTGGGATCTGAACAAAAAAAACCCATGAAACTCAATGTTATGTTCATGAATGTAGTTTGGACAAGGGAACCCAGTCATCACCCGGTCTGTGACTCCAGTCCCCCACAGTGACGCGATTCATTCTTAACAGCCCCATGATCTGGATCGGAATTCAGTCCGAGCAACTGGAGATGGGCTATAAATTTGAGGCTTGATTTAAAATAGTTTATAAAACAGTTCATTCTAAAAATTATTTAAAATATTTAAATCTGAGTGCGCAAGGCATAATTTCAAAATTTGCTGATGGTTTGAAACTTGGATCTATTACGACCCATGAAAAAGATAGTGTCAAACTTCAAAAAGGGTGTAGGTAATGGAATGAACAAATGGTCGCAGATAGAATTTAATAGAAAGAGATGTCACTGATTCATTTTGGAAGGAAAACGTGGAGAGACAAAACAAACTAAAGGTTACAAGTATGGGTGGGTGTAGGGGCAGTAGGACCTGGATGTTTATGTGCATCAGCCATTGAAGGTGGCAGGATAGGCAACTGTTCTCATGAGATAGCAGCTGATTACAATAGACAATAGACAATAGACAATAGACAATAGACAATAGATGCAGGAGTAGGCCATTCTGCCCTTCGAGCCTGCACCGCCATTCAATATGATCATGGCTGATCATTCCTAATTAGTATCCTGTTCCAGCCTTATCTCCGTACCCCTTGACTCCACTATCTTTAAGAGCTCTATCCAATTCTTTCTTAAAAGAATCCAGAGACTGGGCCTCCACTGCCCTCTGGGGCAGAGCATTCCACACAGCCACCACTCTCTGGGTGAAGTAGTTTCTCCTCATCTCTGTCCTAAATGGTCTACCCCGTATTTTTAAGTTGTGTCCTCTGGTTCGGCACTCCCCCATCAACGGAAATATGTTCCCTCCTGCCAGAGTGTCCAATCCTTTCATAAGCCTATACGTTTCAATCAGATCCCCTCTCAGTCTTCTAAACTCAAGGGTATACAAGCCCAGTCGCTTCAGTCTTTCCGTGTAAGGCAATCCTGCCATTCCAGGAATTGACCTCGTGAACCTACGCTGCACTCCCTCAATAGCCAGAATTACAGTAGATGCCATATCATCATGAACATAGAATACAGCGTGGATGTGAAAAGAGTGCTTCCTTTTCAGGGAGAAGATAAAACTAAAATAAGTTCCCTCAGTTAAGACCGAGAAAAACAGGGTTTTGATTTCTTGCAGAAGGTCATCGGTCTTTGGAACTCTTCTTCAAACATTGAAATGAAACCTCTGAATGCTTGTAGTGAAGAAGTAGACAGTCATTCCTGATCAAAAATCTGTCAGAGTAACGTAAGAAGGTGAATAATCAGTTCAGCCATGGAGAGCAGTCTGAAGAGGATGAATCTCCTTCATTTGTCCCTAATTCGTATGACCGTGCATCCAGTTCCACCGTTGAAAGAACAGCGCCTTGAAAGCTTGTGGTTTTCAATGAAGTAACTGAAGTGGCTGCTGGTTTGTGTGAGCGCGAATGGGAGGGGACTTTACCCATAATCCTCAGCAGCCGTGCAAGCGCTCTCTCGCCACTAGAGGGCAGCTGTTTCACTGTCCCTGATCAGTAAAAAATAAACTGGGGCCCTGCTTGGATCGAACAGGCTCAATCTGGAGAGACCCAGAGAGAGAGTTTACAGCTTCAAAAGCAGGGTACTAATCACACCACAATGAAAATATCCCCAGTGATAAGAAAAGTACTTTGGTGTGACTTTTGTTTGTCTTCACAGGTGCTGTTTTGTTCATTCTGTGATACACGTAGACGATGACTGTACTGAGTGGCACAAAGTATATTTCCTCCTCTAACCCCTTTCCAAACACCCTCTTCATCTTGCTTTACTCTCTATTGACTCTTCTACAATTGTCCCTGTTCCCTCACTCCATCCTGGTCCCAGAGGAATTGATGGCCAGAGTTCATGACCCTGCACTGTGTGAAGGTTGGTGTGAAGTGAGGCCAGTATGTTGGAGCTTGGGCTCCTGCCTCAGGACCAGGTGTAGGGGCCTGTTCAACAATCTGCACATTGTCCTATTTCTCTTTCTGACCCTACTGGAAACTTCATGCTGCAGTAACTTGCTGGCAACAAAGTGTCTTGTCTAAAATGCTCCCAGCACTGGACATACCTCAGCTGTTAATTTTATTTCTCTCAGGAGCTAGCTCTGTATTCAGTGCCTGTTATCATTAGGTTGTTGGAGTTCACAAGTCAGCTGCTGCTTCCTTGCTATGATACTGGAAAATAGCCATCAATGCCTCTTGAGATTTAAATACTTCGTCTTCATGAAAGTGGTTGGCAGACTTTTTAACATCATTTAACAAGCTAATGATGTGAATGCATCAGTGTTGTTTCTGGCTGGGAGCATTTAACATCATGATACTAGTTTTTAATGGATCCTCATTCATGGTAATATAGTTTGCAATGTTTCTCTCTCTTTCTGTGTTTTAAGAGGCTTGCAAGTGTGTTATGATGAGAACACCATGTGATGGAGTGGGTGGTTGTTTGAATTCTCATTTTATTATCGTCCAGCTTTCAAAGAAAATGATGTAGTCTTTGTCATGAGATTGTACTCAGTTTTTACACATATTGTGTTTGGAATTTATTTTTGGAATGCCAATTTTCATATAAAGTCCTGTTCAGTTTTGTAGCTCAGTAGTTGTGTTTGTTCCCTGAGATACTGAGCGTTTACACAACACTCCATTTGTCTGTGACCCAGATTTTGGCTGAAGCCTCTGGTTGTTCGGTGAGTCTAAGCCATTGTCTTGTTCTCTGCAGTTATACCATCAACTTGGTTTCTCAGTGTGAGCCAGGAGACCACTGCGTGGTGACTTCCTTTCCACTGTCGGGGTAAAGTGGGAACTGTCGAGGTTAATCCCATCATGAACATCAGAACTTTATATTCAGCTGGAATTACATCCACTGACTAATTTCTTTGGCCGCAATTAAAGTGTAAACAAATGTCTCCCTTTGCCAGCACAAAGAGAAAGCGTCTGTCAGACTCCCTCATGTGTGATGGATTAGCCCAATAGGAGCAGCACTGTAGACCATGCTGCATCAGCCTGGACAGAAACCTGGGCAACCTCCAAATAAAAGCATGGCCTTCAGTAGATCTGCTGCCACACAAAATATGGAATTGGAATCATTGTTACCAAATCACCTCATCAAACCTAAATACAAGTGAGAAAATTTAAACCAAAGCCATTTCCCAAGGACATATGTCACAACAAGAAATTGGGGAGCAGACAGATACTGTTTGCCTGTCTCTGGGGAGTGTCATGCATCCTGTCCTCTCTTTATCATTTTTACCATCCTTTCTGTCTGAGAATATTATTGTTCCTGTCCCCACTCTTGGGGACAGGGTGGGGGTGTCACGCCCACCCAGTTTGTTAGTTCCATTTACTCTCGCAAAATGGGGAATCCCTGCTTCACTATGTGAATGAGCCATGTGTGAAAGCCCTGCACAGCTAACCCTTTATCTCAATCAGATCACAGGGTCTGAGGTTGGTCAGTACTGTCTCTACCCAGAACAATAACACTGACGGACTCAGACCAACTCAGACCAAGTCATAAGGAGATTGCTATTGACCTTCATCCACAAAGCCCACTGAGGAGGTGATCATTAATCCCAGTGTTGTCATAGATTAAGTTCTCCCAGAGATTCATGATTCATTCCGGACTTGACACAAGTGTTGTTAGATAATAGATGGGAAGGCATGGAGATAAAATATAAAAAGGGAGAGAATTATATATCTGTTATACCGTCCTTGAACTTAGGATGTTTGAAAATGTTTTACAGCCAATGGAATACTTCTGAAGTCCAGACATTGTTGTAATGTGGGAACTGTGACAGCCTGGCCAAGGCAGATCATTTAGCAGCACCACCTAGAGACTGGAGGCTGCTACTGCAGGCAGGCTCCAACCAGCTCTGCTGTGAGGGAAGGACACTGGAGCACACAAGGACATGGGAAATAGGAGCAGGAGGGAGACTCCAATGTCTGTCCATCCTTTCATAAATACAGGGACCAAAATTGCACACAATACTCCAAATGCAGGCTCACTAACACCCTGTACAGTTTGAACAGGCTTTCTCTACTTTAAACTTCCAACCCCCAGCAATAAAGGCGAAAGTTCCATTCACCTTCTCAATTACTTGCTGTACCTGCACTAACTTTTAGTGTCCCATGCATAAGGACACCCAGATCACTCTGTACTGCACTGTATTGGAATCTCTCAGTATTTAAATAATAGTCGGCCTTTAGATTATTCTGACCAAAGTGCATGGTCTCACACTTTCTGACATTAAATTCCATCCAATGGATCTGAATGTTTCATTTCCAGTTTGGTCTTCTCTTTGAGAATGACCACCTCAATGCATCTATCTGTTGCATGTCCCATTTGTTTATGGCCCTGATACTTGATTGTCCAGCCCTTTCCTGCAGTTTCCATTCAATGCCGACAGGGAGAAGGCTGGAGGAACACAGCAAGCCAGGCAGCGGAGTAGATTAGATTAGACTCCCAACAGTATGGAAACAGGCCATTCAGCCCAACCAGTCCACACCGACCCCCAAAGAGTAATCCATCCATACCCATTTCCACTCTAATGCACCTAACAAGATGGGCAATTTATCATGGCCAATTCATCTGACCTGCACATCTTTGGACTGTGAGAGGAAACCAGAGCATCCGGAGAAAACCCACGCAGATACGGGGAAAATGTGCAAACTCCACGCAGACAGTCGTCCTAGGCTGGAATCGGACCTGGGACCCTAGCGCTGTGAGGCAGCAGTGCTGCACAATTCTCTACAGTGTGGAAACAGGCCCTTCAGCCCAACAAGTCCACACCGCCTCTCTGAAGAGTAACGCACCCAAACCCATTCCTCTACCCCATATTTACCCCTGACTAACACACCTAACACTGTGGGCAGTTTAGCATAGCCAATTCACCTGACCTGCACATTTTTGGAATATGGGAGGAAACTGGAGCACCCGGAGGAAACCCATGCAGACACAGGGAGAATGTGCAAAGAGACAGGTAGGAATTGAACCCAGGTCCCTGGTGTTGTGAGGTAGCAGTGCTAACCACTGCACCACCATTCAATCCTAGTTGATATTTTGGTGTGGAACTCTTTTTCAGGAATGGCGGGGTGGGTGTAGGGGGAGCGAAGATAAAGGGAGTGGCAGGGACAGGATGATGAAGTGGGGATTGATGATGACAGGTAGAGGTTATGACCTGTTTGGTCAATCAGAAGAGTGAATCCGGTAGGTGGCAGGAAGGAGTGGAAGGGAGGGAGAGAGATTGGGAAGAGAGACAGGGGAGTGGGAAGGGTGGTTATATGAAATTGGAGAACTCAATGTTGAGTCCTCTGGGCTGTTGGCTGCCCAGGCATAATATGGGGTGTTGTTCCTCCAATGTGCAGTTTGGTTTGTTGTGTCAATGGAAGAGGCCAAGGATGGTCATTTCAGAAAGGGAGTGGGAAGGGGAATTAAAATAGGCAGTGACTGGGAGTCCAGTCAGCCCCTCCGGGCCCAGCTAAGATGCTCAGTGAACCATTCCCTCAGTTTATGTTTTGTCTTCCCAAAGTAGAGAAGACCACACTGGGAGCACCTGATGCAGTGAATTACGTGGGAGGAGAGACAGATGAACCTCTGTCTAACCTGGAAGGACTGTTTGGGGCCCTGTATGGAGGTGAGAGATTGGTGTACCAGCAGGTATTGCATCGTTTTGGGTTGCAGGGAAGGCACCTGGGGTTCGGGGGGGCGGGGGGTTGCGGAGGTGGGGTAGGTGGGAGAGTGACGCAAATTGTCAAAGGTGGAAGGCATCCAGCGGTGGGGAGAGGAAGATATATTTGGTGGTGTGGTCTAGTTGGAGTTAGCAGAAGTGTTCAAGGCTGATACTTTGGATACGGAGATTGGTGGACTGATAGGTGAGGATAATGGGGACTCTGTCTTCATTGCGTTTGGAGGGGGCTGGGTTTAGAGCAGTGGAACGGGAAATAGAGGGGATGCGTTGGATGACAGAAGGAGGAAAAGCACTTTGTTTGTAATAGATAGACATCTGTGATCAGTGGAAGGTCTCCTCCTCTGAGCAGATGGGGTGGAGGCAGAGGAATTGGGAGAATGGGATGGAGTTCTTGGAGGATACTGGATGGGAGGAGGTGTGGTCCAGTTAGATATGGGAGTCTGTGGCTTTGTAGTAAATGTCTGTCTGAAGATTGTCACCAGAATTGGAAATGGAGAGGACAACAAAGGGGAGGGAGGTGTCCGAGATGGACCTAGGGAATTTGAAGATGGTGTGGAAGTTGTGGGTTAAGTGAATGAACTGTTCCAGTTCAGCCTGGGTGCAGGCTGCTGCACCAACACAGTCATTGATATAATGGCGGAAGAGTGGGGGGATGGAGCCTGTGTCGGTACTGAAGAGGGATTGTTCAACATAGTCGATAAAGAGGCAGGCGTAGCTGGTGCCCATCCGGGTGCCCATGGCCATACACTGGATTTGGAGGAAATGGGAGGAGTTAAAGTAAAAGTTATTGAGGGTGAGGACCAGTTTGGCGAGGCGGAGGTGGGTATTGGTGGAGGGGGACTGTATGGGTCTGTCGGAGAGGTAGAAGTGGAGGCCCTGGAGGCCATCCTTATCGGGTATGGACATATATAAGGACTGCATGTCCATAATGGAGATAAAGCACTCAGGTCTGGGGAACTGAAGGTTACTGAAGAGATAGAGGGCATGGTTGGTGTAGCAGATGTAGTTGGGAAGTGCCTGAACGAAGGAGAAGAGGATGGAGTCGAGGTAGGATGAGAGGAGTTAAGTGGGGCAGGAGCATTCTGAAATGAGGGCTTCGCCAGGTCGTTGGGCTTGTGAATCTTGGGGAGCAGATAAAACTGGGCATTATGGGGTTGGGGGACTATGAGATTGGAGACAGTGGAAGCGAGATCACTTGAGGCAATGGGGGCACTGACAGTGCGAGTGATTTGGGTCTGATGGGTCACAGTGGGGTCATGGGCAAGGGGGGTAGGACATGGTGTCTGAGAGTTGGCGTTTGGCCTCTGTGACATGGCTACAGCCGTTCACAAGATAACCACCCCTCTGCCATTGTCAGCGGGTTTAATGGTGAACCAGGGGTTGGTGTGGAGACAGTGCAGCAGTGCATGTTCGGAGGGAGTCTGATTGGAGAGTGTGAGGGGGTGGAGAAATTAAGGTGGCTGAAGACACATCAACAGTCAGCAATGAAGAGATCTAAGGTCGGGACGGCTGGTTGGGGGGGGGGGGTTGACCAAGCAGATGAGGAACATTGGAGGCAGGTGTAGGGATCCTCAGAGGGAGGTTGTGAGTTTGTGTTAAAAAAGAAGACATGGAGGTAGAGGTGGCCGAAGAAGAGCTCAACATCCTGGAGGGTGTGGGATTTGTTGAGGTGGAAGCAGAGGAGAATGAATGTGAGCCCTTCCATGAGGATGGACCTTTTGGCCTCAGAATGTTTGAGGTCAGGGGGCATAGTAAATATGTAACAAGGCTCGTGGGTGGCGTTTTTGGGGGAAAGGGTGATGGCATGTGGTGGGTGAGGGTTGGGTGTGATGTAGCACGGAGGAATGGGTGTGGGAGAGAAAGGGGATTGGGGCGGAGGTGGGTTGTGGAGTGAGGTGGAGGAATGGGAAGGTGGGGATGAAGTAAAGAGGGAGAAGTGGAGGGATAGGGTGAACTGTGGGGGTGTATGGGTGAGGAGGGAGAGCGAGTGTTCTGGCTGGCTGCAGGTAGGCAGTCGGACTCAGGGGTGACCCTGGGAAATGTAGTTGCAGTCTTGGTTGCAGAGTGGGCGGGGCAGATGTGGAGGCTGAGGCTGGAGTGAAGTCAAGGCTTTTCTGATTATTTTGACCCAGGTTTGATTCCAGCCTCAGGCAACTGTCTGTGTGCAGTTAGCACATTCTCCCCACGTCTGTGTAGGTTTCCTCTGGGTACTCTGGTTTCCTCTCAAAATTTAAAGACGTGCAGGTTCGGTGAATTGGCTGTGCTAAATTGCCCATAGTGATCAGGGATGTGTAGGTTAGGTTCATTAGTCAGGGGAAAAGTAGAATAATAGGATAGGGTCTTGGGTGGGTAACTCTTCCAAGGATCAGTGTGGGCGTGTTGGGCCAAATAGCCTGTTTCCTCATTTTAGGGATTCTATGACAGTCTATTCCAGATTCTCACCACCTGCTGAGTGAAAAAGGTCTTCACCAAATCTTATTTGCAGTGTCCATGATGAAACCTTTCAAACCATTATTTTGTCTAGTGTCGTTTAGCTCTTGAGCTCCTTGTTCAATAAATCTTTTCTTCGTTTTGATAAAATATTAGTTCTCTGACAGGGACAGTTAACCTTGTCCAATCAGGGAGACCTGGCTGACAGATAAAAAGGGGAGTATCAGAAGGACTGATGCTCTGGGACCTGACTCTGAATTACAACCTGCCAACCAACCCCTTCCTTCTGTCACCCTCAATCTCCCCATGCTTACTCTTGATGCGCCTTCGATCCACCCTGTGCTGCCTTTGGGAGAGGTTGGCCTTCCCTCCATCACCCAGGAATGTGGTCATCATCCCAGAGCAGTCACACTTTTAATCCGAGGGTCATCACAGCTGGGGCGGGCGGGCGAGGGTGGGGGGGGGGGGGGGTGGTGGGGGCGGGGGGAGAAGGTGGCATCTTCATGGTGGTCAAACCTGTCATTAATCCACCGCAACCTCACTTGGGGCTGCAAGAATTCAACCTCCCTCCATCAGACAGCTCCCCTCCCTGAAATGTAATATTGCTGCACCTAGTTTTGGGTTAATTAAGCACTGAAATAGGACTATGGGGAGCCAGCATTGGCTGGGCAGGCAGCCACGACTGCTCTGACCCTGGATTCAGAGAATCCCCTCGGAATTGGGCAACACATTCCGGAGCACAGTGCCTACTGCCTCTGAAATCCCTCACTTACCGAGAATACACTCTCAGTAATCACCTTTCTCAGCTGCCATCTGAATTTACCATAAATTCTGTGTCCAATGACCCTCCAGCTACCCGATGAAGGAGCAGTGCTCTGAACGCTTTCTACTTCCAAATAAACCTGTTGACTATAACCTGGTGTTGTGTGCTTTTTAACTTTGGCCATCTGAATGAGCTGTCATCTCAGGCTGAATCAGCTGAACTGTTTTTCATTCATGATTTGAGAAGATTAAAGCCTCATCTTCAATCCCGAGCACAAAGCCCGTTCTCAATCCATCGCTCGGAGACACAGACCTCAGAGAGACACCTCCAGACGGCACAGAGAAACACATGCGCACTGAGAGAGACACCTACAGGCAACAGTATGTAACACACGCACTCTGAGAGACAGGCAGCACTGAGTAACAGACTCACAGTCCACAGGAGTCTCTGAATGTGGGTGTCTCTCTGAGTAACACACCCAACACTCAGAGATCTACAGGCAACATTAAGATAAACACTCACACTCAGAGAGACACACAAGGCCGACAATGTTGGTGAATGGCTGAAGATTGTTTCAGCAGCTAACCAACATGCAGCAGAGATTGCACAGTGCGATCCCATCAGCTGGGCCAGGACCACCAGAGTGATGAGGGAATGCATCAGATTGTACTTATTGAGTCCTAACAGCTTTCAGTTTCTGTTCTTTTTTGGAATCTTGTAACCTACACAAATCCCTGATCAAAGGGATCATTTGAAAATGATTAATGATTGATGATTATAATTGATTGGCAGGCCAACCAGCCAATCTTGACAATGATCTGCTGAAATGCAGCCAATCAACTGAGGTGGGGGGGAGGTCATCTATTTCCAAAACACACAGAGACAGAGACTGAATTTTCATCTTTATTCCCTTTTCCAGATTCACATTGACAGAAAAAAAACTGCAATGAACAGCCCAGACAGAGGAAGCTGCTAAAATTCACAGCCACAATGGAGCTTGAGAAAAACGCTTGTGGAGATTTTCTCAATAACAGGATAATCCTGTCCCTTTAAACAGTGACCAAACCTTAAATTGGAACTGACAGCTAAGCAGGAAGAAGATCTGGTTAACTGAAGCAGAGAATTCTGAGGTTACATTGTTTTGTACAGCTGACAGTTTTCAGCAACTTCAAGAGATTTTACTTGGCATCACAAGTCAAACCTGTCCCAATCAAACACTTTCTGGACAAGGTACAGCATGACGTTTGACATCGTGTAAAGCTCTCTTGACACTGTCGCAATGACCTGCTTTAATATCCCAACCTCAGAAGGTTCTCTAAGCCATCCTGAGAAGGGAAAGAGTTGAAATTCAGTGCTGACAATGACCTTTGTCCTGCCAGCTCAGCCCTGTTCTATGTAAAGTTGCGTCTCCTCTGTGGACTGTCTCCCACCCTCTACACACATTCTGATTTCCTGATGCTCTTGCTGAGGGGAGAGGGGAGGGTCACGTGGGTGAGGGCACAGGAGAAGCGAGCGTTGGACTCCCAGTCAGACCCAGAGAGGGTCAGCAGGCTGCTGACACTGTAGGTGCTGTCCGAAGCTCGCAGGTAGTTGCTGGTCTGAACCCCGTCCGAAATGACTGCACCGTCCTTCTTCCACTGCACCTCCAGCTCATCGGGATAGAAGTGATTGGCAAGGCACACCAGGGTGGCAGTGCTCTTGGCATTGACCTGCTCCGGGGAGGGGGGCAGCAGGGTCAGCTTGGGCTGAGAGTTGTCACGGCCTGAAAGATAAGAGAAACAATTTTAATCCCTGCCATTCGAAGGGAATTCAACCCTTACCAATATTCACTGGCAACACAATCTTTTTGAACATTTTTAGTCAATGCAGAATTAACCCAACAAAAGAACAGATATTGTTCAAATTGCTTCTTGGGATGTGAGTGTCACTGGCAGGGCCAGCATTTATTGGTCATCCCTAAATGCCCCTGAAAGAGAAGGGACAGTTTTCGACCATTGTTTATGGAATGAATGTGTGCACCTGGAAAGGCTATCAATGGGGGAGCATTTTCGTGACAGTGATCAGAACTCAGTGAGATTGAGAATATGGATGGAAATGGAGAACTGTGCAGTAAGTATACAACTTTTCATTTTAATAAACTGTGTGGTGCTTTGGTAAAAGTGGACCGGGAGCAATGACATGATGGGAAATCAGTGTCAGGGCAGTGGGAGCCCTTGAAGGACGAGACAGAGGTCGTTCAGAATCTGTTCCAACAAAGAGTAAAGGTGGGACTTTCCAATCTAGACCGAATGAACAAGAGGATTGGGGCCATGCACTGACATGGATTGGGTACTGGTTGGCCGACAGCACAGAAAGAAGGAGTCTTTTTCTGAATGGCAAGTAATTACGACTTAGGGTGCCACAGGGGTCAGTCCTTGGTACCCAGTTACTCATAATAAATAATAATAGAGTCAGAGAGCCAGAAAGGCCCATCAGCACATTGTGTCCACACTGGTCAAAAAACAACAACCTAATAATTGTCATCCAATTTTCCTGCAAAAGGGAATTAGATGCGGTGTGTATTTAAGAAGGAATTAGATATAGTTCTTAGGATTAAAGGGATCAAAGAATGTGGGGAGAAAGCAGGAACAGGGGACTGTTTTGGAAGATCAGCCATTATCATATTGAATGGTGGAGCAGGCTTGAAGGGCCGAATGGCCTACTGCTGCTCCTGTGTTTGATGTTTCCATCTGTTTCTCAGATAATGAAGGAATGTCTCTCATCATTTTGAAGCTGGAAGTCAGATGTGTTTGGAGCTGAAGATGTGGCCATGGTGATTAATGAATGCGGGTCAGTAAGGTGGTTAAGAAGACACATGGGAGAAACTGTTTTTCTTTTTCCCTTGATGGAATGAGGGCATTGCTGGATCGGCAGCATTTATTGCCCATCCATAATCGCTCAGAGGGCATTTAGAGTCAACCATATTACTGTGGGTCTGCAGTCACATGGTAAGGATGGCATTTTCCTTCCCTAAAGGACATTAGGGAATCAGATGGCCTTTTCTTACAATCAGTGATGGTTTCATGGTCATCATTAACCTCTTAATTACAGATTTTTTTTGTTTGAATTTGAATGCCACCATCTGCTGGATTCTAACCCTGCTCCCCAGAACATTATCTGGATCTCTGGATTAACAGCTCAGCAATAATACCATGAGGCCATCACCTCCCTTATCTCATTTTTGGTTGAGAGTGAAAGCAAGTAGTTTTTTTTATTCTGGAATTGTATAAAACCCCAGTTAGAGTCCAGTGAGAGAACTGTGCACGGTTCTGGTCACCACATTACAGGAAGGATGTGATCCCTCGAGAGACCAGGATAGAGGAGGAGTTTGTCTGGAATGGGAATTTTGAGCTTTGAGGAATGATTGGATTGGCTGGGAGTGTTTTCATTGGAACAGAGGAGGCAGAGGGGAAATTTGATGGTGTTGTGTAAAATGATGAGGGGCCTGGATGGATTGGATTGGAAGGACTGATTTCCACCAGCACAAAGGGCAATAACCATGGGGAGAGATTGAAATCAGTTGGGGGCAGGGTTAGAGGGGAGTTGAGGGAATTTGTTTTCACCCAGAGGTTGGTGGGATGTGGGACTCACTGTCTGAAAGGATGGGAAAGGCAGAAACCCTCATCATATTGAAAAAAACACTTGGATATTCACTTGAAACAGTGAAACCTCCAGAACTGTGGAGCAAGAGCTGGAAAGTGGGATGGAGCTCGATATTTCTTTAACAAACCTCCGATCACCCACAGATCAGGAAAACTTTATCCGAGAACATTGGAGCAGACTCGGATCCACACATTTCAGGAAAGAGTCACATCGGGTGCCTGTGTAGAAGGTTCTGGATTATATTTCAAACCTTGCTGGACACTATTGGGCTGAGGGTCAAGGGTGAGGCTGCAAAGAGTCTCAGTGTCCTAGGGTCAGACAGGGTCACTGTTCCTAATGACCCCATGACCCCTGGAAGGTGAGAGTGCTCATACAATGGATGAGGATCCGGATCAGGAGACTCCAAACCTGAAAGAAAGACTTGCATTTGTGTAGCACCTGTCCCTAACTCAGGATGTCCCATTTGATCTTTCCAGCAGACTGTGCCCAGAAAGATCCCAAACACCATGTGATAATTCGCAATAAATACATTCTTAGTGATTTTGACTGGGGGATAAATATTGACCAGGGACACCAGGGGGAACTGCCTGCTCTTTATCCAACAGTGCCATGGAATGGCATCTTTCACAACTGAAAGACTCTCAGTTCATCCAAAAAATGAAGAATAGTTCCTTGAAGACGAAGTTGCAGGTCGGTAGGGGAGTGACAAAATCATTTGGTTTGCTTTCCTTTATTGGTCAGTGCATTGAGTATTGGAGTTGGGAGCTGTTGCAGCTATACAGGACATTGATTAGGGCACTTTTGGAATACTGTGTGCAATTCTGGTCACCTTGTTACAAGAAAACTGTTGTGAATCTTAAAATGGTTCAGAAAAGATTTACAAAGATGTCGCCAAGGTTGGAGGATTTGCGTGAAAGTGAGAGGCTGAATAGGCTGAGGCTGTTTTCCCTGGATCATTGCAGGTTGATGGGTGACTGTATAGAGGTTTATAAAGTCATGGGTGGCATTGATAGGGTGAATAGAGAAGATCGTTTCTCCAGAGTGGGGGAGTCCAGGACCGCAGGGCATAGTTTGAAGGTGACGGGGAAAGATTTAAAAGGGACCTAAGGGACAACATTTTCATTCAGAGGGTGTTAAATGTGTGGAATGAGCTGCCAGAAGAAGTGGTGAAGGCTGGTACAATTACAACATTTAAAAGGCATGCATATGTCAATAGGAACATGTTAGAGGGATATGGGCCAAATGCTGACAAATGAGACGAGATTAATTTAGGATATCTGGTCAACATGGACAAGTTGGAGCGAAGGGTCTGTTTCTGTGCTGTCCATCTCTCTGACTCTAATTGTATTTCAATCCAGCCCTTAACATTTCAGGCTCTCCAAAAGACTCCAACAGGTCGTTTTGTTTGACAAGCAGCCCCTGTTGCAATGTCAGTAACATGGCAGTCAGTTTCTGCACAACAAGATCCCACTAGAAGCAATGAGATCAAAGAGCATTAATGATGTTGGCTCAACGATAAATATTGGCCTGAACTCAACCCAAAGAGAAAGTAATTTGGCTCAGTTGGATGAAAATGAGAAAATGGAAGGTAAAGGAGAAGGTAGGATTGCTGGTTAGTGATGGGATTACCAGAAAATAAAAGAAAGGGATGGAATTTTGAATATCAAAGGAAGCATAAAAGTGCAGGGAAAATCAATAATAGAACAAACTTAAAGAGGTTGTGTCTAAATGCACGAAGCATTCCGAGTAAGGTCGACAAAGTGATGCCACATATCGAGGTAAATTGAGTTTCTAAGGAATTTAAACCAGTTAAAGTGGAGGGAGAGGTTTTTCAAGTTTCTAGAAGATGTAATAGGACAGAAAGTGTGGGAAGGATCAGAGATCAAACGTAAAGCACAGCAGATAAGAGGACAATGATGAGAAGGAGGGCAGTCAATGCAGGACTGAGGGTGTTGTACTTAAAAGCACACAGTATACACAATGACCTTGGAGTGCAGATTGAAACTGGCAGGTACGATGTTGTGGCTGTCACAGAGACATGGCTGTAAGGGGATCCGGGCTGGGATCTAAATATCCAAGGATACATGTCCCATCAAAAGGACAAGCAGATGGGCAAAGGGGCAAGTGTTGCCTTGTTAATAAGGAATGAAATTAAATCAGTAGCAAGAAGTGATAGAGAGTCAGAAGGTGTAGAATCTGTGTGAGTAGAGCTGAGGAACCGCAAGAAATAAAGAATCTGATGCAAGTTCTGTCCAGGTCTCCAAGCAGTAATCAGGGTGTGGGGAAGGAAATCAATCAGGAGATAGAAATGCCAGATACAAAATGTCAGGGCAGACTTCAATGGATAGGTGGACTTGGTAGTGTGTCTCAAGGAAAGGACTTCATGGAATGTCTACGAGATGGTTTTTGAAACAGCTTGTGGTTGATCATTTGTAACAGGCAGTTTTGGATTCAGTGATGTGTAATGAGGCAAACTTGATTAGTGAGCTGAAGATGAAAGTATCCCTGTGGATAAGTGACCATAATATGATAGAAATCCCCCTGCAGTTTGAGAGGGAGAAGCTGCAATCAGATGGAACAGGATTTCAATTGAGTAAAGGGAACTACAAAGACATGAGGAAGGAGCTGACCAGAGTTGATTGGAAGGGGAGCCGAGCAGGTAAGATGGCAGGGCAGCAAATAGCAAAATTTCTGGAGGTAATTCAGGAAGCAGAGCAGGAATTCATTCCAAAAAAGAAGAAACATACTAATGGGAGGACAAGGTAACCATGGCTGATGAGGGACGTCAAGGACAGCATAAAAGCAAAAGGAAAAGGCATACAATGTGGTGGAAAATAGTGGGAAGCCAGTGGATTAGGAAGTCTTTAAAAACGTTTGGAGGATTACAAAAAAAGCACTAAGGGTTGAGAAGGTGAAATGTGAGGGGAAGCTGGCCAGTAATATACAAGGAGATTGCAAGAGTTTTATCAGATATATAAAAATGAAGAGGGAGGCAAAAATCGACTTTGGATCGCCGGAAAATGAGTCTGGAGAAAGAATAATAGGAAATGAAGGAATAGTCAAGGAATTGAATCGATACTTTGCATCAGTCTGCACAATGGAAAACACCAGCAGCATACCAGTACTTCAAGACTGTCAGGGGGCAGAGGGGAGTGTAGTGGCCATCACTAAGGAGGAGGTACTGGGGAAGCTGAAAGGTCTGAATGTGGCTAACTCACCCAGACTGGATGAACTACACCAGTGTGTTCTGAAGGAGATTGCTGAGGAGATTGTGGGGGCATTGGTGATGATCTTTCAGTAATCAATGGAGTCATGGTGTGGAGGTGGGGGAGGGTGGCATTTGGTGGGGGCAAGGGACAGGAAAATGGCTCACATAACAGCTCTGTATAAGAAATGAGGGAGGTAGAAGATGGGACATTATAGGCCAGTTACCCTGGACTCAGTTGTTGGTCAGGTTTTAGACTTCAATTGAAGGATGAAATTGTAGAGGACTTGGAAGTGCATTGAGAAAATAGGTCTGAGTCAAGGGGAGGTCATGCCTGGCAAATCTGTTAGAATTCCCAAAGGAGACAATGAGCCAGTCAGTCAAAGGAGAGTCTGAGGAAGTAACCTATTTGGATTTTCCAGAGGGCATTTGACATGAGATAAGCACTGATAGTGTTAGGGGTGAGGTACTGGCATGGACTGAGGACTGGCAGGTTGGCATAAAGCAGAGAGCGAGGAACAATGGCAGCTGGTGACCGGTAAAGGTCTGCAGGGCCTTAGGACCTTAACTATTCATGTTATACATTAACAATCTGGATGAAGGAAGTGAAGACATTGTTGCTAGGTTTTCAGATGACATGATATAAGTGGAGGGACAGGTAGTGTTGAGGAAGTGGGAAGGCTGTAAAAGGTCCTGGATATGCTCAGAGAGTGGGCAAAGAATTGGAAGATAGAATACAATGTGTTACAGTGTGAGGTTATGCACTTTGGGAGGAAGAAGAAATGCAAAGACTGTTTGCTAAATGAGGAAAGCCTTTGGAAATCTAAAGCACAAATCTCATTCAGGTTTCTCTTAAGGTTAACAGGCAGGTCCAGTTTGTGCTTGGGAAGGCAAATAAAATGTTCGCATTCACTTAAATAGGGCCAGAACACAAGAGCAGAGATGTACTGCTGAGGCTGTGTAAGGATCTAGTCAGACTGCATTTTAAATATTGTGAGCAGATTTGGGACCCATATTCTAAGGAACAATGTGCTGGCATTGGAGGGGTTTACAAGAATGATCCTGGGGATGAAGGGCTTGTCATATGAGACATGGTTGAGGACTCTGGGTATGTACTCGATGGAGTTTAGAAGGATGAGGAGGGATCTTATTGAAATTTGCAGAATACAGATAGGCCTGGATACAGTGGATGCAGAGAAGATGTTTCCAAAAACAGGAGACTAGGTAACAAAGGCACAGCCTCAGAATGAAGGGCCAACAATTTCGAGCTGAGATGAGGACAAATTTCTTCAGCCAGACGGTGGCAAATCTGTGGAACTCAGTGCTACAGAGGGCAGTGGAGACAAAGTCACTGAGAGTATTTAAGACAGAGATAGATAAGTTCGTGATTGTTAATGGGATTGATGGTACCTGTGGAGTTGGCAGGAGAATGGGGATTAGAAGCATATCTGCCAAGATCAAATGGCAGAGCAGATTCAATGGGCTGAATGGCTGATTTCTGCTCCTATTTCTTAAAGTCTTCTGGAGAGTTTCCCCAAAACCCTGGAACACTGAACCCACTGGACTGTGAGCCCTGCTGTAGCTGTTTGTCATCAGAACTTTGCCAAGAGGTCACCAAAGAGTGGAGAGAGTGTGCATCCATGTGGGAACTTTAGAATGCTTCCCAGCTCCTGGACTTCCAAGAGTGTAGGAAGTCTGGTCAGTGACAGCAGTTGGAGCTCCAGGTATCGGAGCTTGAGCAGCAGCTGGTGTCAGTACGGAGAGTCCGTGAGGGTGAGAGCTCCATGGAGAGCACATTTCTAGATGTGGTCACTCTGCAGCTTCAGAGTATGCAGGGAGAGAGGGAATGGGGGAGAAGCAGACAGTCCAAAAGGACCAGGCAGCTAGTACAGGAATCCCCTGAGTGCAGCTCACTCTCCAACCAGGATTCAGTTCGGAATCCTGATGAGAATGATGGTTCATTTGTGGAGTGCAGCCAGAGCAAAGTCCCTGGCACCATGGGTGGCTCAGCTGTACAGGGGGGCACAATGAAGACTGGAAGAGCGACAGTGAGAGGAGATTTGAGAGGGAGGGCAATTGATAGGTGTTTCTGCAGCTGCAGATGGGAATCCAGGATGGTGTGTTGTCTCCTTGGTGCCAGGCGCAAGGATGTCAATGAGCGGCTGCAGAGCGCCCTGAGGGGAGAGGGGGAACAGTCAGCAGTCGTGGTCCACATTGGTCCCAGTGACAAAGGGAGAAATAGGATGTGGTCCTGCAGTCAGATTTTAGGGAGCGTGGAAAGGAATTAGGAGCAGGAACTAAAAAGAAGGAATCTGCACATTACTTCCAGTACCGCCCACAAGTGTGAAGAGGAACAGGAGGATAACACAGGTGACTGTGGGGCTGGAGAGCGGGTCCAGGAGGGAGGCTTTAGTTTTTGGGACATTGGGAGTGGGTCTGGGGGAGATGAGACTTGGCCAGACCAGACAGCGTTGCTCCTGAACAGAGCTGTGACTGAGCTCCTTTGGGATGAGCTGGGCTGTGGGAGCCAGTGGGGAATATCAGAATGAAACACCGAGGTCCACGGAATCCTCAGTGTAGACAATAAATCACCACCCAGTGGAAAGAATGTGGAGGAATACAAATGCAAGGAATTTACAGAGACCTGCAAATATGATAGAATCGTTATAAATGGGGGACAGGGTCTTTAATTTCTGAATATAGATTAGGGTAGTAGCAGTGTAACAGGCAGAGAGGGGCCAGAGTTGTGAGAGTGTGTTCAGGTGAATTTTCAGATGGCATTGTGGACAGCGAAGAAGGCTGTCTAAGAGTACAATGGGCTCTTGACCAACTGGGCCAGTGGGCTGAGGAATGGCAGATGGAGTTTAATTCAGATAAATGTGAGTGCTGTATTTTGGTAAGACACAGGAGATGGGTGAGATCCTAAACAAATATTTCAGGTCAGTATTTATGGGGAAGAAGGACATGAAAGTGAGGGAATTTGGAAAAATAGTGACGTTTTGAAAAAGTCCACAATACAACTGAGGAGATGCGAAAGGTCTTAAAAGATATAAAGGTATATAAATCCCTAGGACCTGATCAGGTGTATCCCAGAACATTGTGGGAAACTAGGGAAGAGATTTCTGGGCCCCTTGCTGAGATATGTTTATCATTACAGCTATAGGGAAGGTGTTGGAGGACCAGAGAGGATGGCTAATTTTGTATCATCATTTCAGAAAGGCAAGAAGGAAAAGCTAGGGAACTATAGACCAATGAGCCTGATGTCAGTGTTAGGTAAGATATTGGAGTGGATTCTGAGGGACAGGATTTACATCCATTTGGATAATCAATGTGGTTTTGTGCATGGGAAATTGTGTTTCCCTGATTTGATTGAGGAGGTGACAAAGAAGATTGATGAAGGCAGAACAGTAGACAGTATCTGTTTGGACTTCAGTAAAGTGTTTGACAAGGTTCCACATGATAGACTGACTAGTAAGGTCAGACCACATGGGATCCAGGGGGAGCTAGCCATTTGGGTAAAAAAAAATTAGCTTGAAGATAGGAGAGAGAGAGTGGTGGTAAAGGGTTGATTTTCAGACTGGAGATCTGTGAATAGCTGTGTGCCGCAAGGAGTGGTGCTGGGTTCACTGCTTTTGGTCATTTAAATAAATGATTTCACTGTGAATATAGGAGTTAACATCAGTTTGTAAATGACACCAAAATTTGTGGGACAGTGGATAGTGAAGAGGTTTATCTCAGGGTACAGTGGGACCTTGATCAGATGGGGCAATGGGCAGAGGTGTAGCAAATGGAGTTCAATTTAGTTAAATGTGAGATGTTGCATTTTGGAAAGGCAAACCAGGGCAGGAGTCATACAGTTAATGGTAGGGCCCCTTGGAGTGTTGCTGAAAAAAGAGACGTGAAGGTGAAGGTGAAGGTGAAGGTGAAGGTGAAGGTGAAGGTGAAGGTGAAGGTGAAGGTGAAGGTGAAGGTGAAGGTGAAGGTGAAGGTAAGCTTCATTATTCCTTAAAACTGGATCACAGGGAGACAGGGTGATGAAGAAGGTGTTGGGAACGTTTGCCTTTATTGGTCACTGTATTGAGTATCGGAGTTGGGACATCATGTTGCAGCTATACAGGAGATTGGTGAGGCCACTTTGGGAATAATGTGAACAATTCTGATCATCCTGCGATTGTAAGGATACTGTTAAACTTTTAAAAGGTGCAGAAAAAGATTTTAAAAGATTTTGCTAGGAATTGGAGGTTTTGAACGATGGGGAGAGGATGAATAAACTGGGGCAATTTTCCCTGCAACATCGGAGACTGAGAAATTTATAAAATCATAAGGGACATAAATAATGTGAATAATTCAGGAAGCATGTGAATGTTTTGTAGAGATGGCAAATTAAATTCCCAAAGGTCATTCCAGGGATGAGGAACATCAGTTATGAAGATCTACTGGAGAATTTGGGACTGTCTTCTTTGGAGAAGGCTGAGAGGAGATTTATTGAAGGAATTAAAACCAGGAGGTGCCTGGACAGAAAAAATAAGGAGAAAATGTTCCCAATTGAGAAAGGATTGAGACTGAGAGACCACAGATTGAAATAAGTGGGAAAAGTAACAAAAGTGAGTGGTTAAGGTGTGGAATGCACTGCCTGAGAGTGTGGTGGAGGCAGCTTCAATTGAAACATTCCAAAGGGAATGAGACTATTATTTGAAAAGGAACAATGTGCAGGGTGACAGGGAGAATTGAGGAGAATGACACTCTGTCAATTACTCATTCAAAGAGCCAGTACAGATAGGACGGGTGAAATGGTGTCCTTGTACACTGTAATAATTCTGTGATTGTGTGATTGAGCAGAGTTAAAGCTGGGGGAGGTGGGAGCTCAGTATCTCACTGTGCTGCTGAGGTCAGTGAGATCAGAGACTGGGACGGGGAGCCAGAGCTCACATCAACCTCTGCCCGTGTCTGTCGCACTGAGTCTGGCAGGAGGCTACTCACTGATTTCACTCCATGCTGCAGGAATGGGACCACAAGCTGCAAATGGACAGAGCTCCTCCACACGGTGAGTAAAACTGACTGACTTATATCTTGCTGCTTAAAGGGGGCAATGGAACTACAGAAATACAGCTGGACACCCTGTTAGACACAGTGCTCCTCAATCAACCATTTCATTCGCTGCAGCTGCTCAATAACACCTTCAACAATTCAACATTTGTGTTTTAGAAGTTGTGTTTCAGTATTGACGGGGTTAATAACGGAGGATTGAGGTTTACTTACTCAGTCTGAGCTTGGTTCCTTTACCGAACGTAAGCCACAGTGAGAGCTCCCAGTGCAGAGGCTGCACAAAAACTTCTGCTCTTTGTTACTCCCCGTCACTCTCAACCTCTCCCTGTCTCTCAGTCACTCTTACCCTCTCCCTGCCCCTCTCTCTCTCCCTCACTCATGGCTTTTTCTCTGTCTGTCTGTATCTCTGGGTTGTGTCCAGCTAGGCTTGGGCAGTTTGCGAAATATATTTTTTGGAGTTCAATCTTGCAGCTGCTCTTCAAGTGTGGTCATGGAGTGTAGGTGGAAACATGAGGCCTTCAGTGAGTGGTGGACACCACAGGGACTGGAGTGTGTTGTGGACAGTGACAATTCTGGCATAGGTTAGTTTGTTCAGTTTCATTTAGATGTAAATGTGAATGTGTCAGTTCAGGTGGTGGGATGGTGTGTCCATTATTATATATTTTATATAACTGTGGATTGGGTCAGTACAGGAGTTGGTGCTGTGTGTATTGAGGTTTTTGTACGGATCTGTATCACTGTGAACGCCAGCTGTTATGCTGCATACAGTAATAGTCAGCGACATCCTCATTCTGAACGTTGCTGATTGTCAGGGTGAAACTGGTCCCTGATCCACTGCCGGTGAATCGATCGGAGACTCCTGTGAATCGACTTGTTGCACTGTAGATCAGGAGAGAGGGTTTCTGACCTTCTCGCTGCTGGTACCAAGCAAGGGAGCTGCTAATGCTTTGACTGGCCTTACAGGTGATGGTTGCGGTCTGGCCCAGTCCCACTGACAGCACCGGGGGAGACTGGGTCATGGTGATGTCCCCATTGATACCTGAGGGGTCAGAGAGAAACACAGTGAAGTCAGAACTGTCACAGAAAGAGCCTGTCAAATGAGAGATTGTTGGAGACACTGAGCATTCCTCTGGTTTCAGCATTTTCCCTTCAATCACAAGTCAGTGGAATTGGAGTGAAATGCAGAGCAGCTAAAGATTCAAGGTGGAAGGAGAGAGATTTGTACCTGCGACACAGAATGCCAGGGGCCAGATTAGCTGGATGTGTGAAATCATGGTGTGTGCTCCTGTCCCTGTGCCTGGTTCCTGATAAACTCTCCCTTCACTGGGCTCTGCTTTATAAAGCTGCAGCCTGTGAGAGTCTGACTGGGTGTTCCTCAGTATGTAAATGGCATCAGGCAGGGAGAGCCACGTCAGTACATCTTTTTTCTCTCTCTCTCTCACTCCCATTCTCTGTCTCTGTCTCAGAAAGTCATTGATCTTAACAGCACTGAATTATACCATTTGGCCCATTGTGTCTAAACTGGTCAGCAAAGATCTGATGACACTAATCCCATCCGCCAGCTCCTGGCCCATTACCGTGGGGGCTGCAGCAACACAAGTGAATATCTCAACACTGCTCCAATGTCATGAGAGTTTGTGACTCAACCAGCCTTTCAGGCAGTGAGTTCCAGACTCCCACCACCCTCTGGGTGAAAACATTTCTCCCCAACACACTTCTCACTATCTAATCAACTGGGCCTGGACTCACTCGAGTTCAGAAGAATGAGAGGGAATCTGATTGAAACATATAACATTCTAACAGGGCTGGGCAGGGAGGAGGTTTCCCCTCGTTGGGGAGTCTGGAACCAGGGGTCACAATCTAAGGGGGATACAGTGTAGACCATTTCAGACTGAGATGAGGAAACATTTCTTCACTCAGAGGATAGTCAAACTTTGGAGGACAAGGAACTGAATATATTCAAGAGAAAGAGAGAGATAGTTGTTTTACATTTTAACAGCATGAAGGAAATGGGGAGAAAGTAGGAATATGTCTTTGAGATGGAGGATCAGCCATGATCACACTGAATGACAGAGCAGACTCAAAGGGCCGAATGGCCTACTCCTGCAGCAGTTTCTGTGTGGCCATGTCTGTGTTACCTTCAATGTTTGTCCCTGGTTATTGAATCCTTGACTCTTGTAAAAACTGCCTTCCTGCCCACCCAATCACTGCCCTGAATAATCTTATACCCCTCTATCAGGTCCCCTCTCAACCTTCACTGCTCCAAAGAAAACATCCCCAACCTTTCCAAGCTTTCCTCACCGCTGGCCCTCCATCCCAGGCAGCATGCTGGTCAATCTCTGCACCCTCTCAAGTACAATCACATCCTTCCCAGAATGTGGTGACCACGACCTGTCCACCCCTTTCTCTCTCTCTCTCAATCAGTCACATAGCCACTCTCTGCAACTCACTCACGCTTCCTCACTCCGTCTCATAATCTCTACCTCTGCATCTTTCTCTCACACTGTCACTCACTCAATCTCTCGCATCAATTGAAAACCTCCAAATATTAATTGCCCCTCTCTATTCCTCTCTCTGTCTCTCCCTCCCTGCCTGCATTCCCAATCTACCGTCTTTCTCCCTCCCTCTCTGTCATTTTGTCTCTAACCATACTCATCTCTCTCTCACACACACACACACTCAACCCGACCAACTCTCTCTTGATTCCTTTCATTCTTGGTATCACACCCATCCTGTCTCTTTCTCTCTCTCCATCCCTCTCAGTCACATCTTGATTCTCTCTCTCTATCCCTCAATCTCACTACTTCTACCTCCCTCGATCTCTCTCTTGGTCCCCTCACATATCTCACACTGTCTCAGATGCTCCTCCCTCTATCCCTCAATTACACACACACACATACATCTTCTACCTCTCTCTCTGTCTCGCTTCTCTCTCTTTCTCACAGTGTCCCGGGTGGTGACAATTGAATGCAGGACAAATCTCCCTCTGCTCTGCCCCACTAATGGATGTTAACCCTTGACCCCAGAAGCATGTCTTTTCCTGGATTAAAGCCCCATTTCTCACATTGACCAGGGTTTGGTCTCTCTCAGGAAGACTGACAGATTCTTGTCAAATGAAGGGCAGTTCTGTGCTGTTGACCGATTCTCACTGGGGACTGGTTTGGACACAAAGCTCACTTCACGAAGGCCCAGCAGAGAGGGGAGATCCTCAGGCCATCAGTGTGAGCTGGAGGGGCAGGACAGGTTCTGACCCACTGACCCATCCTGTCCAATCCCTTCCCTTTCCTGCCCTTTCCATGATCAGTCTTTGAGTCAGGCTTTTTGACTGGGATGAGGGTCAGAGCATCACACAGTTACAACAGAGAGAAACTGGACCCACACCAACCATGAACTCCATGACACACTGGATACTCCAACAGAGTCCAGTAAACATGAAATTCAGTTCACAAAGCTGCTTTATGGAGAAACATAGGCCTCTTTACCACTGAAGCCATAAAAGCAGTAAACATTGGCCTCCTTCCTACTGGACTCTCCAAAGGAGACCAGTAAACATGGGCCTCCTATTCACTGGAGTTTCCAATTGAGATGAGCAGCTGACTGAGTTTTTGAAGAAGTAATCAAGAAGAAGAAGATAGGTAGAGTAGTACACTCTGTTGACATGGACGTTAGCAAGGCCTTAGACAAGGTTCCCCATAGGAGACTGCTTAGTAAATTTATATCACAAAGGATTCAGGGAGAGCTCGCCAATTGGATATAAAATTGGCCTGATGGTCGGAGGCAGAGGCTGGTGAGAGAGGCTTGTTCTTCAGACTGGAGGCCAATGACCAGCCGTCTGCCACGAGAACCGAACCTGGATCCACTGTTGTTCATCATTTAAATGAACAATTTGGCTGAGAAAATAGCAGGAATGAAAATGTGTTGCTGGAAAAGCGCAGCAGGTCAGGCAGCATCCAAGGAACAGGAGAATCGACGTTTCGGGCATAAGCCCTATAGCAGGAATGGTCAGGAAGTTTGTGGCTGACATTAAAATTGTTGGCATCGTGGACAGGGAAGAAGGCTACCCAAGAGTGCAAAGTCATCTTGATCAACTGGGCCAGTGGGTCAACAAATCCAGATGGAGTTGAATTTTGAAAAGTGCAAGGAGTTACATTTTGGTAAGACATACCAGGGCAGGAATTACACAAATAATGGTAGAGCCATGGGGAGTGTTGTTGAACAGACAGACTGAGAGGTACAGGTACATAATTCCTTGGAAGTGGGGCCACTGGTAGACAGGGTGATAAAGAAGGTATTTGGCACACTCACCATCACTGGTCAAAGCAGGGAGTACAGGAGCTGGGACATCATGTTCCAGCTGTACAAGGCATTGGTAAGGCCACATTTGGACACTGTGTAAATTTTCCTTGAGAAAACACTTTTCTGTAAACTGGGTTGTCTATTTCTCCCAGTCTTTGTGTAAAGGTGAGACTAAGTGTGTGTAAGCTCTTATACAGCTTGGACAGAGGTCACTGGGCTGATTGTGACTGCTAGTCAAATGAGTCCAATGTGTCCCATTTACCCAGTCCTTCCTGTATAACCCTGCAATTGTTTCCTTTTCAGCTATTTCTCCAAATGCCCTTTTGAAAGTTGCTGTTGAATCCACTTCCACTCACCTTGCAGACCGTCATCATGAACTCGCTGGATAAAAATATTCCTATCTTCTCCCTTGTCCTTCAGACCCTTTCTGAAATGTGTGCCCTCTGGTTACTGACCCTCCTGCCTGGAGAAACAATTTGTCCTGTATTTACTGCATCTAAACTCTCTAATTGTGAACCCCTCATTGAGTTAGACCTATTTCCAGCACAGGGGGAGAACATTCAACCTGTCAGGGTAATGCTGTCATTTCATGGGGCAATCCAGTCAGTCCCACCCCTTCCCCTCGTCAGCCCCCAGAGCCTTGCAGGTTTATTTCCATCAAGAGCCCATCCAATCTGTCATTGTAATAACTGAGTGTCTTCACCTGCCTCACCTGAATGGGCACTAATTTCCAAGTCATTACCAATTGCTGCTAAAAACAAAGTTCTTCCTGACATCGCGTATCTCTTGCCCAACAAAGTGTCAGGTAATCTCAATGTGAAGATGGGATTTTGTCTCCACACGGACTGTGAGGTAGTCACTCTTACTGACACTATCATGGACAGATACACCAGCAGCAGACAAGTTGGTGAGGGTGACAGTGAGTATGTTTTTCCCTCGTGTTGGTTCCCTCGCCACCTGCCCCAGCTCCAGTCTCGCAGCGGAATCACTTGGAACTTGACCTGCTTGTTCAGTAGTGATGCTTCTGAGCAGCTCTTGATGGTGGGCTTTGAAGTCCCTTACTCAGGGTATATCCTGCATCATTCCATCCCTCAGTGCTCCCTCCAAGTGTTGTTCAACATGAAGGAGGACTAACTGCTCAGTTGAGGTTGGCGGGGAGGGAGGTTTCCTTCTCCATGTTTGATCTACGTTCATGATGCTTCATGGGTTCTATAGTTAATGGTGAGGACTCCCAGGACAACTCCCTTCCGACTGTACCCACCACTGTGTTGCCTCCCCAGCTTGGTCTATCCTGCCAGTTAAAAACTGAATGAGGAAAACATTCTGTGTAGGCTTCACAGCTTGGATACAGAACTACTGCTGGATTCTGTTTTTGATCTCTGAGTGTGTGTTTGTGAGAGAGTGACTGACACTTTTACCATCATTATACTGAGGATCCTACTCCTTCTATTCTTATGTGCTGACAGATTCTAGGGAGTGCAGATGGTTCACAGTTTTCTCCCATCTCAGTAACAAACAGCCAGCTGCTCCGAGCTCCTTCTTTCACTTCCTCTTCTGGTGAAGTTTAAAACTTGCGATCTGACAGTCTTTGCAGTTATTTTTTACACTGGGGCTTTCTGCTGTGGTCAGAATCTCTAATAATAAGTGTCCAATCAGTGACAATCACAGCAGCTAAGAGCAGTCAGGACTGAAGAGCCAGGCTCACTGGGAAACACATTGGGAAGATCAAAGCCATCCTCTTCAGCTCCCGGTACAAACTCCATCCCTCTCCCTGAGCACTGTCTGCTGCTCAAACAGACTCATTACAACCTTGACCTCATCTTTGAGGCTGATCTAAGCCCCACATCACCACCCCCCGCCCTCCCCACCATGCTCACTGACCTACATTGGCTCCCGGTTGAGCAACACTTCTATTTTCAAATTGTCATCCTTGTTCTCAAACCCCTCCCTGCCCTCCCTCCCTCCACAGTCAGATCATTCTTCCTCAGATAAGGGGACCAAAACTGCACATAATCGAATCATAAAATCACAGTACAGAAGAGTCCTTTCAGCCCATTGAACCCGTGCCAGCCAAACAACATTAAACCTGCATGAGTCCCACTTTCCAATATTAGGCCCATAGTCTTGAATGCTATGACATTTCAGTGTTCATCCAAAGGTTATGAAGTTTCCTACCACAACTATAATCCCAGTCAATGTATTCAGACTGTCACCATCTTCTGGGTGAAAGATATGCTCCTCAAATCCCCTCTGAAGCTCCTGCCTTTCACATTTGAATGTGTGCCACCATATTATTATCTCTCTGCCTCAGGAGAACTTTCTATCCACCTTGTGCATTCCCCTCATAACTTTATACATCTCTATCAGGGACCCATTAACCTTCTCTCCTACAAAGAGAACAACCTGAGCTTATCCAGCATCTTTTCATCATTGAAATGCTCCACCCCAAGCAACTTCCTTGTTAATCTCATCTGCACCCCATCCAGTGTAATCACATCCTTCCTATCGTGTGGTGACCAGAACTGCACACAGTACTTCAGCTCTCACCTCCCCTAAGTTCTGAAGAGTTCCAACATAACCTCCCTGTTTTTCTCACCCACCCCTGAAATGATAAAGGTAAGTGTCCTATATGTTTTCATTCCTGCCCTGTTAACCTGCTGTGTCTTCCACAGTGCTTCACCTCACATTTAGCAGAGTTAAATTCCATCTGCCTTTGCTCTGCCTATCTGAACAATCCATTTATATCCTCCTGTAACCTCACACCTTCTTCCTCACTGTTAAACATCCTCCATTCTTCATATCATATACAAACTTAGATATCATTCACTAACCCCACCCCTCACTCCATCACATTCTCATCCACATTGTTTCTAAGTGTCACAAACAATAAGGGACGCAGCACTGATCCCTGTGGTATCCCACTGCACACTGGATCCAGTCACGCAAACAACTTTCTGCCTCTTCGCTCTGTCTCCTGTCACTGAGCCAAATATTAATGGAATACTCAAGGTATGATCTCACTGAAGCCCTGCAACATTGCAGCAAGATACCTCTGGCCCTGTTCTTGAATCCTATCGCTATGAAGACCTAAATACCATTGGCCTTCTTCACGACTGCTGCTCCTGCAATGCTTACTTTTAGCAACTGGTGTATAAGGACACCCAGGTCTTATTGTATCTCCCCATTCCCAAGCTATCCCATTTCAGATAATAATCTGCCTTCCTATTTTTGATACTAAACTGGGTAACTTCACATTTATCCACATTATATTTCATCTTTGACTTACTCAACCCGTCCAAATCACACAGAAGCATCTCTGCATCCTCCTGACAGCTCCCCCTCTCAACCAGCTTTGTGTCATCTGCTAAACTGGAGATATTAATCTTGATTCCCTTATCTAAATCATTAACATATGATGTGAGTAGCTGGTATCCAGGCCTGTGGTCCAGACCTGAGGTCATCCAGCCCTTTCAGAAAAAGGCCCGATTATTTCAAAATTACATCTATATCAATGATTTGGATGAGACTGTACAAGGCATGATTCATAAATTTCCAAATGACACTAAAATAGACGGTATCGTGGACAGTGAGGAAGGTTATCAGAAAGTACAGCAGGACTTTGATCAGCTGGGGAAGTGGGCTGAGAAATAGCAAATGGAATTTAATATAGACAAGTGTGAGGTCTTGCATTTTGCAAAGTCAAATCAAGGTAGGAGTTTCATGGTGAATGGTGAAGGAGTGTAGTGGATCAGAGGGACCGTGGAGTTCAGGTACACAATTCTCTGAAAGTGGAGTCACTGTTGGACAGGGCAGTGAGGAAGGCTTTTGGCACACTGATCTTCATCAGTCAGGGCATTGACTGTAGAAGTTGGGAAGTTATATTGCAGTTATAGAGGATGTTGGTGAGGCCACACTTGGATTATTGTGTTCAGTTTTGGACAGCTTGTTATAGGAAGGATATTATTAAACTGAAAAGAGTGCAGGAGAAATTTATGAGGATGTTGCCAGAACTCAAGGATCTGAGTTATAGAGAGAGGGTGGACAGCTAGGAATTTTTTTCTTTGGAGCATAGAAGACTGAGGGGGGAATCTGAAAGCAGTGTGTAAGATCATTAGAGGCATGGATAGGGTGAATGAACTCAATCTTTTTCCCAGGGTTTGTGAATAGAGGACGAGAGGGCATCAGTTTAAGGTTTGAGAGTAAGGAATAAAAGGGAACCTGAGGGGCACTTTTTTACTCAAATGATGGTCCGCATATAGAATGAGCTACCAGCGGAAGTGGTTGCACTGGGTACATTGACAACATTTAAAAGGCATTTGGCCAAATACATGAATAGGAAAGGTTCAGAAGGACATGGGCCAAGTGTATGGAAATTGGGTTAGCGTGGTCAAACATTTTGGTCGGAATGGGCCAGTTTAGGTCGAAGGGCCTGTCTCTGTGCTGGAGGACTCAATGACTCTATGACTTTGTTTCCTGTCTGCAATCAGTTCTCTATCCATGTCAGTACACTGCCCCCAATCCTATGAGCTTTAATTTTATATGCAATGCTCTTTTGTGGGATTATCAGAAGTCTCTTGAAAGTGCAAATGAAGCACATTAATCCAGAATTAAGAATCTAATAATGACCATGCATTCACTGTTGATTGTTGGGAAAAACCATCTGGTTCACTGATGTCCTTTAGGGAAGGAAATTGCTATCTGTACCTGGTCTGGACGACCTGTGACTCCAGACCCACAACAATGTGGTTGACTTTTAACTAATTAGAGATGGGCAATAAATGCTGGCTATCCAGTGATGCCCTCATCCCATGAATGAATAAAGAAAAAAAAACATTCACTAGCTCCCCCTTATTAAATCCACTCCTTACATCCTCAAACAATTCCAGTTGGTTGTTCAGTATGATTTCCCTTCCCACAATCCATGCTGACTGTGTCCAATCCTGTCACTGTTTTCCATGTGTTCAGCTATTAAATATTTTACAACGGACTCAAGAATTTTCCCCAATACCACCATCAGGCTGACTGATCAAAAATTCCCTGTTTTCTCACTCCCTCCCATTTTAATAGTAAGGTTACATCAGCAACTCTCCAATCTCAAGGAACTGTTCCAGAATCAATACAATCTTCGAAGATGACCACCAATGTTCCCAATATTTTTGAGCCATTTCCTGAATACTTAGTATGTCGATTATCAAACTTTAATCCCATCAATTTTCCCAAAACCATTTCCCTTTAATAAATGATTTTCTCCAGCTCCTCCCTCACTCTAGACTCTGTGAACCCAACAATTTGGGGATGTTTTAGAGTCTTCCTTTCTGTACAAAAATCCTGAATATGTATTTAATTATTCTGCCATCTTGTTGTTCTCATTATATGATTATAAATTTTGTGTGCAACTTTCTTGAATGCCTTCTGGAAATTCATATCAACAACACCCATTGACATTCCATTATCTCACACATTAGTAACCTCTTTAATAAAATGTAACCAAGTTAGTTCAAGGTGTTTAACCCTGAGAAAATCCATGCTGACTTTCTTGAATCAGTTCATATTTGTCAGACATTCTCTCTTAAAAACAGATTCAATCACTTCTCAACAAGAGACATTCAATTGAGAGGTTCATGTGAATAAATTTGTAAACAGCTAGCACTGACACAAGGGGCTGAACAGCCTCCTCCTTTGCTGGAGCCTTCTCTGTCTCCTTGACTGTAACATTCCGATAGGAAGAGGAGCTGGGCTGCAGCTTCGACAATGAGTTCAATGTGGACGGATGGAGTGTAATTAATGGGGTATTGTGACCAGGTGCCTCTCGAAAAGATGTCTTTCTCTTTCTCCCTTTTCAGCTCCAGGGCTGGCATGAAGGAGTTGAAAGAATCTTTAGTGAAGAAGGTTCCGGACGGTGAGGGCTGTATGAAGAGTTTCAGCAGTGACTAATGATTGCAGCTCCTTGTTCAGTCTGCTCCTCCCCCACCACTGATCAAGCCATGTAACCTCCTGTCACATTGAGTGACATTGCAATTGATATCATAGTGTCAGTGCCAGCAAAAAACAGCATCACAGTCTGACCCACTGGGACAGCCATCACTGCCTGATATCATAGAAAGGAGCCTGTATCCCCTCCCCCACCACACTCATAAACCATACAGCATCAAAAACATAATGAGACCCAATCCCTTCTATTAAACACTGGCTCCCAGAGAACCCCTTCAGAGGTAGAAGTCAGCACCAAGACAGAGAGAGAGAGAGAGAGAGAGAGAGAGAGAGAGAGAGTCCCTATTCCTTCTGTTCTAATGATGGTGTCAGTGTGTGTTGATGAAAAATGTTGAAACTGCTCCGGATTTAATGATGGAGCTGGAAGCCAGTAGGAGCTGCAGAAGCTTCAGTTTCTAACCAGAAACTGCCCACTCAGTCTCTTGGACACCATGAGCTGGTTTACTGTGCCCAGTGCCGACAACCCCTCCCTCCCTCCCTACCCTACAAGGCTTTGTCTGCTTGGATTCTCATTGTTACCTTTTACTGGTTCTGGAGGAAACTTCCCCTCTGATCCAGCATTCACACGCACTCCTAAAACCTGACCCGAGATCTCCTAAGATCCAGAGTGGACCTGTTTCTGTCCAATACGGAGTCCAATGATGACATTTGACTTGCTGTGGGGAAAGAATCAGCCAGGGTCCTGTGATTGCAATCAAGGATTCTCTCATCCAGTGCAGTCTCCATCCAGAGCACCATTCATCCAGTACAGTCTCCATCCAGAGCACCATTCATCCAGTACAGTCTCCATCCAGAGCACCATTCATCCAGTACAGTCTCCATCCAGAGCACCATTCATCCATTGCAGTCTCCAGTCAAAGCATTCTCTTCTGAGTTCCATCTCTCTCTCTCTCTCTCTTTCTCTCTCTCTCTCACACTCTCTCACACTCTCTCTCACTCTCTCTCTCTCTCTCTCTCTCTCTCTGTCTCTGAGCTTCAGCCCTACCTCCATCTGAGCTGCTGGGAGTCTGATTTGAGCCAATTCAGTGAGTCCCATGAAGAATAATGACGGGATATTTGGAATGTAAGTGTGTTGATGTAAATGTGAACCATTGCAGCAAAGACATTACAGATGGTTTGTACAGACAGCAAAGCCCAAACCAGAACATTGTGTCAATCAACACAGAACTCATGAAAGCTTCAGTAAAAACGATTATTAATATGATTCTCAGAGATGTGTCATTATTCTTGTTTCAAATGATGCTTTCCCAGAGAACGTCCTGAATGGCCTCCTCTTGGTCCAGAGATCTGTGGGATGTGTTCTGAACTCAAATTCCAATACTTTAGATAATATTCCCAAGTCTGAATCCTGGCCCCACTCAGATTCAACACACACACACACGCGTGCACACACACAACGCATCAACATTGGCCATGGTCTCTCGCAGACAAGGATGACTCTCTTCCACCCTCAGAATGAGTCTGTAGGTGGCTGGCCAGACTGATGTGGCTACCACAGGCTCTGTTACACTTGGGACAGGTGGTGGTCAAGGGAAGGGATGGATGGGACATTGGTGTGGTAGTGTGTCCTTTCTGCTGTTTTAGCCTGGCTTCCATTTTTTTCCCGATGCCTTCCTGGATGCTCCTCCTCCACCTTAGACAGTTTTGGGCCAGTGAATCCCAGGTGCCTGGGGAATGCAGCACTTTGCCAATGAGGTCCTGAGGGTATCCCTGAACCACTTCCTCTGTTCACTTGGGGCTTGCCTGCTGTGTCGAAGCTGGGAGTAGAGCACCTGCTTGAGGAGTCTTGTGTCGGTCATGCAGACGATGTGCCCAGCCCATCGTGGCCAATCAGGAATGGTCAGTGCCTCGATGCTGGGGATATTAGCCTGTTTGAGGACTAACTGGTGTTAGTGTGTCTGTCTTTCCTGCTGATTCACAGGATCTTGAGCAGGCAGCGTTGGTGATCATACTCCAGTGCCTTGAGGTGTTTGCTCTGACAGTCCATGTCTCAGAGCCATATTGGAGGCTGGGAACCCCCACAGCTCTGTAAACCATGAGCTTGGTCTTGGATCTGATGCTGTTGTCTTTGTACACCCTTTTGCTCAAGTAGCTGAAGATTGTGCTAACACATTGGAGGTGATGTTGGATCTCTTCATCAACAGTTGCTTTGGACAACAGGAGACTTCTTAATTATTGGAAGTAGTCTCTCAGGCTAATATTTATTGGTTAGGTCAGTGAGGAAGGGTTGGCAGATGATGTTTCATGTGGGAAAATGTGAAGTTGTATCTTTTGGAAGGGAGAACAAAACAACAGAATATTATTTAAATGGAGAAAAACTGAGAAAGCTGAAACAGGGGGCATTGCATTATTCACAAAGGAAACCATCACTGCAGTAATGAGGAAGGATGATTAGAAGTGTCTGAAACACACAAAGTTAGCGCACGGGAACAGCAGGGAATCAGGAAAGCTACTGGGATGTTGGCCCTTGTTTCAAGGGGGTTGGAGCATAAGTGGAGGGAATTCGTACTGCCAGTGTACAAGGTGCTGGTGAGACCACATCTGGAGTACTGTGAACAGTTTTGGTTGCCTTATTTATGAAAACATATTATTTCACTTGGAGGCAGATCAGAGAAGGTTCATTGGGATGATCCTCAGTGTGGAGGGAATTGTCCTGTGGGCAAATGAATGGCAATCTCATTGAAACATATAGGATTCGTAATGGGCTCGACAGGATAAACTGATGTTTCCCCTCATGGGAGGGGAAGGGTCACACAGACAGAAAAGCATTAGGTAACCAGCAGGGAGACGTAGGCAGGATGTGGAACATGGAGGGCCAGAAAGCTAAATTGTATCTATTTTAATGCAAGGAGCTTGACCAGTAAGGCAGATGAATGTATAACGTTGATGAGCATGTGGGAATATGAAATTGTTGCAATCACTGAGTCACGGTTGGAGGAAGGACAGGACTGGCAGCTTAACATTCCAGGATATAGACGTTTCAGGCAGGATGGGGGCATGCAGCAGAGAGACAGGGGGCATTGCATTATTCACAAAGGAAACCATCACTGCAGTAATGAGGGAGAATGTCTTAGAAGTGTCTTCAAATGAGGCCATCTGGGTTGATCTAAGAAATAAAATAGGTGCCATCACTTCACTGGGATTATACTGCAGGCCTCCCAATACTCAGAGGGAGATAGAAGAGCAGATATGTCAGCAAATCGCAGAGAGATGTTGGAGGAATAGGGTTCTGTTAAGAGGGAATATCAACTTTGTGAACATTAACTGGGATTACCTTTGTGTGAAATGCGATTGCCTTTGTGTGAAAGGATCAGACAGGATGGAAATTTTGAAATCAGTCCAGGAGATCTTTTTGTACCAGTTCGTAGATAGTCTCAGTAGAGATGGGGCAGAGCTTGGGAACGATTCCGGTCAAGTGGTTGAAGTGTCAATGGGTGAGCACAGTGACCACAACTCTGTAAGTTTTAAAGTCATTATGGAAAGGGATAAAGACAGTGCTCAATTTGTGTCTTAATTTGGGGAAGGCCAATTTCAATGTCATTCGACAGGATCTGGCAAACATAGACTGGGAGCAGCTATTTCCAGGTCAGTCTATATTTGGAAAGTGGGCATCTTTTAAAAGTGGTATCGTGAGAATTCAGGGACAGCGTGAACCCCTAAGTGTGAAGGCAGGGAGAGCAAGCTCAGGGAGCCCTGGATGTGAAAGGATAGTGAGAGTTTGATAAAGAAAAAGAAAGAAGCATGTGTCACATAAAAAGAATTAAAAGCAGGGGAGACCCTTCAGAAGTATAATGTACTGGGTGGGTGCTTAAAAAGGAAATTAGGAGGGTAAAGAGGGACCATGAAATATCTTTGTGAGATAGGATCAAGCAGAACTCCAAAACATTTTATATGGATGTTAAGGGCAAGAGGATGACCAGGGAAATAGTGAAATCTATTCGTGACTAGAGGGACAAATTTGCGTGGACATAGATGAGAGCTTAAATGAAATTTATTCATCTGCATTCACAAAGGAGAAAGACATTGTAAATGGAGGTTTTACTTCTGATAATGAGGTTCTAGTTCATGTTATTATTGGTAAGATGGAAGTATTGGATGTTGTAGAAGGCATAAAGTTGAATAAATCCCCAGGGCCTGATGAAATGTATCCCAGGCAGCTATGGGTGACAAGGGAGGTGATTGCTGGAACCCTGAAGGAGATATTCAAACTTTACTAACCACAGGTGAAGTGCCAGGTAACTGGAGGATTGCTGACGTGCTCTGATTTGCTCAAGAAGAGTGACAGGGATAGGCCAGGAAATTACAAACCAATTAATCTGACACCAGTGTGAGGGAAATTATTGGAAACAATTCTGACGAACAGGATTAATCAACACTTATAAAGCCTGAGATGCCAGCACAGACTTTTTAGAGGGCAATCCTGTCTGAATAATTTAATTGAGTGTTTTGAAAAGGTGAATAAACATGTTGATGAGATTGTGAATTTGATGTGTTTTATGTGGACTTCAGTGAGGCCTTTGACACGGTCCCATATGGAAGGCTGGCCCAAAGGATAAGAGCCCATTTGAATCCAAGGCAGGTTAGGATCCAAAACCAGCTTCCAAATAAGAGGCAAAGAGGGATGGTGGAAGATTTGAAGCCTGGGGCCAGTGTTGCACCATAGGAAATAACACTAGGGCCCTTGCTGATTGCTGTATACATTAACAATTGGATGTGATTGTACACGGTATAATTTGTAAATTTGCAGATGTTGATAACAGTGAGGAGGAAGGTTTCAGGCTTCAGACTGATATTGATAAGCTGGTAAACTGAACAGAGCAATGGAAGATAGAATTTAATCCTGATAAGTGCGAGGTAATGCACTTTGGGAGGTCTAATAAGGGAAGGATACACACAATCAGTGGTAGGTTCATCGGGAGTGCTGAGTAACAAAGAGACCTGGGTGTACAAATCCATAGACTCCTGAAGGTGTCAGCACAGACAGACAGGGTGGGGAAGAAGGATGCGTGACTTCATCAGCCAGGGTGCAGAAGATAGGAACAAGAAAGTTTGTTGCTACTTTACAGAGCCCTGATGAGGCCACAGCTGGAATATTGTGTGCAGATCTGGTCACCACACTATCAGAAGGATATGATTGCACTGAAGAGCGTGCAGAGAAGATACACTAGGATGTCGCCTTGGATGGAAAGTCTCAGTTATGAGGAAAGACCAGACAGGCTGGGTTTGTTTTCCCTGGAGCAGAGGAGCCTGAGGGGTGCACCTGATTGAGGTACACAAAATTATGAAAGGCAGAGACAAAGTAGATCATGAGAATCTTTACACTGTGGACGATGTGCCTAAAACCAGAAGGCATAAGATTAAGATGAAGATTAAGTGGTTTGGAAAGGATCTGAGCAAATGTTTTTCACCCAGGTGATACAAATATGGGACAGGCTGCCTGAGAGGGTGGTGAAGGCAGGTATTCTCATAATATTTAAGAAGCATCCGGACAAACACTTAAAATGCCAGGGCATTTTGGCTATGGGCCAAGTGCAGGTTCATGGGATTAGTGCAGTTTGGTGTTTGTTGGTCAGCACAGACATGGTGGGCCGAAGGGCTTGTTTCTGTGCTATATCACTCCATAACTATGACTTTACGTTGAAGACAGTGAAGCCTGTGACAAAATTTAAAGAGAAGGATATGGAAGCATTTCCCACGTTGTTTGAGAAGATAGCAACACAAGTGAAGTGGCCAAAAGCAGACTGGAGCTTGCCCATGCAAAGTAAATGAACTAGGACGGCACAAGAGATTTCTACATCCCTGTCTAAGGAGCATTCTCACGATCAAGAGGAGGGGAAAAGGGCTATTCTAAATACATATGAGTCGGTTCCAGAAACATACAGACAGAGGTTACAGAATGTACAGAAACAGCCTGGACAAACTTCTACTGAGTTTGAGAGGGATTAACAAAATAATGTTGACAGGTGGTTAAGAGCGTTAAAGGCTGAGAATACTTAACAATACTCTCAGAGAAATTACTCTTTGAGAAGAATTTATGACTTCTTTTCCTTCCAGAATCAAAATTCATGTAGAAGACCAAAGGCCAACCGCAAGACAAGCAGCTACAATGATAACTGATCCAGAAAGCTTTCTCAGTCAGCCCCAGAAATGGAAGAAAAATAAAAATTGGGAGAGTGTGAGGAAGGCAGGGAGCCGGGAAGAGAATGGACAGGAGGGACCATGCCAAGAACTTCTCAAATTAAGAAGGAAATTGCTGAGGGTGGAAGTGATGATCAGAAGCTCAAATGTTTCTCTGGGAATAAGGTGGACGATGTGTGTTTGGAATGTTGGAAGTTGTAAGGTAGACCCATGGGATTTATAGGAGTTAGTAAAAATGAATCAGAAAAGGAAACACAAACAGATAATCCCACGGAGCAGGTTGGAGCTGTAACTATAACAAAAAGGCTAGAGGTGAATTCTGTCATTAGGAAAGGAAGTTGGAAGGTAGATGAGAGGGGGACAGGAATTTTTTTCAAAAGGAACGGTGACCACTTTTTCTTCAGCTGAACCCAGAACCAAACCATACAGGGGCAACAAAATCACTTTGACTGGAGAAAGAATTGATTTTCCTTCCACAGAGCTTGATGGGAGCTAAGGTATTAATCAATGGGATTGGTGGAGAATATATTCCACTTCGATTGTATAAAGTGCAACTGGAACGTGATTTGTTATCAGGAGAAGTAATTGCCAGAATGGGGAAAACATTCCCTGTCGAGGGAATCGACTTCCTTCTGGCGAATGATTTGTCAGGACTAAAGGCAGTAGCTTCCCCGATAATTACAGAATGTCCAAAGGAAGTCCGAGAAACAGAACAATGACAGGGACCGGTTCCTGGTCTCTCTCCTTCGTGTGAGGTAACCAGGGCAATGGTTAAACAAAATCCATCAAGAAGGGGTGATGTGACACCACAGCAAGTGAAAGGATCGCTGAAACTTTCTGAAAGGGTGACGATAATCCAGGTGGAGTATTTGGTATGATGTCACTAATTACAGCAGATCCAAAAAGCAGATCCTGAATGAAATAAATAAACATAGTCAGTTAATACTGAAATTAAGGATGAAGGAATTCCAGAGTGCTATGATCTTCAGAATGGAATGCTGATGAGGAATTGGAGACCCCCTCATAGACCAACAGATGAAGAATGGTTGGTTAGACATCGGCTAGTGTTCCCACCCAGCTATCATAGTGCAAGGAGTACATGAGACTTCCATGGCAGGTCACATGGGGATTTGGAAAACACAGGCATCCAGAAACAGGTATTTTACTGAGCCACAATTGGATAAAGACGTGGTGCAGTTTTATAAAATGTGTCCTACTTGTCAAGTTTTAGGTAAACCTCAACACAAAACCAGCATCCTTAATTCCTCTCCCAAGTTTTGAGGAACCATCCTGACATGTACAGGTTTGTCAAGTAGTGAGTATAATCAAGGAGGGGATGAGAAAATGCTTAAGATCGAAAAATAACTGGACAATTCCCAAAGTGTACTTCCTGTTTTTAGGTGAACAAATTCAGAGGTATTAGAGAATTCAGACACTGTATTTTTGTATTTGGAGAATGATCAACAGGTAGATTTAGTGATATTGCTCAGAAAATACAAAGATGTTTGTATGAGGAGTCATTGAGGACTTTGGTTCTGTACTTGATGGAGTTTAGAAGGATGAGAGTTAATGCCATTGAAACTTACAGAATACAGAGAGGCCTGGATCGAGTGGACGTGGAGAAGATGTTTCCAATAATAGGGGAGTTGAAGACCCAAGGGCACAGCCTCAGAGTGAAGAGACGATCTTTTGAACTGAGTTGAAGAGGAATTTCTTCAGCCAGAGTGTTGTTAACCTGTGGAACTGATTGCTGCAGTGGGCCTTGGAGGCCAGGTCATTGAGTGAATTAAGATAGAGATAGATTGGCTCTTGATTGGTCAAGGGATCAAGATCTACAGAGAGAAGGTAAGAGATTGGGGTTGAGAAACATTGTCAACTGTAAATGAACGGTGGATCAGACTTGATGTGCCAAATGATCCAATTCTGCTCCGTTATCCTGTGGACTTTTATTGAAACATTTCAATGGACCACATGATTCAAGTATGAAATGGATTTGATAATTCAGACACAATAAAACAAACACGAACAGAAACAGGCCAACGTAACAGAGGGCTTCCATGTTGGAGAATCAGTTGATTGAACCAACTCAGAGTAATTGGAGTTCTCCTGTCGTATTGGCTCCTGAACCAAACTGTTCAATTTGATTCTGTGTCGACTCTGGGAAAGTGTATATAGTCACAAATTCATTCCCTATTCCTGGACAAGAAGATTGCACGGACAGGGTAGGTAGTGTATCATTCTTACCTAAAATTGAGTTGTTAAAAGGATATTGACAAGAACTCACTGATCGCTAGAACTAAGTGAGTTCTGTATTTGTCACACCTAATGGATGACACCCAATGATGAACTTTGTAATTTGGACTTAAGGGCACTCCAGTCACATTTGAATGATTATTGTGAAAGAGAACAAGGTCACACTCCCCCACATTACACTCCATCTGCCAACATTTCTCCAAAGCCCAGCTGTACCTAATATTCAGCAGGATGGACCCCTTCACTGGGAAAGAGTAATTTGTAACTAGAATATTGACACATCTCTGCGAATCTCATTAATAACTGTTCTTTTTGAAGCTTTCATTGGTTCTGTGTTGATTGACACAATGTTGTGGTTTGGGCTTTGCTGTCTGTACAAACCATCTGTAATGTCTTTGCTGCAATGGTTCACATTTACATCATCAAACTCACACTCCAAATATCCCATCATTATTCTTCATGGGGTTCATTGAAATTGGCTCAGATCAGACTCCCAGCAGCTCAAATGGAGGGAGAGGTGGGGCTTAGAGAAAGAGAGAGAGAGAGAGAGATGGAGCACTGAGAGAGGGGGGGATGGAGCATGGAGCATGGAGAGAGAAAGAGGGATTCAACTCAGAGTGAGATCTATCCAGCTGAGGTAGGGAAGTGAGTGGGGAGAGACAGTGAGAGGGAGAGATGGAGGTGAAGGAGTTGTAAATCAAAGACAAATTAGACACTGTTATAGACTTCCCTGGATGAATGCTGTATGACGCTATGAGTCTATCAACACTATCTACAATGCTGCCTAACTTTGTGTCATGAGCAAAGTAGAATATCTGACTTTCTATGCCATTATCCAAGTCATTCATAACTAATGTAGCTAATTGAGGTGTGAGCACACATTCCTATTGGACACCACTGGTCACATCCTGCCAATTTCAGCACTTACTCATTATCCCTATTTTCAGTCACCTGTCACTCAACCAATTTCCAAGTGTGTCAGTATTTTAGCCTCAATTCTGCAGATGTCTACCTTAGTTAACAGTTTCTTACATGGGACATTATCAAATGCCTTCTGGATGTCTATCTAAACAACATCCATAGACATCACAGTGTCCAGGAATTTCATTTTCTCTTCAACAAAGTTCAGTGAGGTTTTTCACCATGACCAACTTCTCATGAATCCATGCTGACTCTACCTGACTAACTGACCATTTTCAAGGTCTTCAGTTACCCTCATCATTGATAATAGACTCCAACAATTTCCACACCACAAATATTGGCTTAGTGACCTGTAATTCCCTGGATTTTCTCTCATATACTTGTTAAATGTGAAGTGACATTTGCAATTTTCCAATCCAGAGGAATGACTGATGTATCCAGGGAACTCTGAAAGATTATAGTCAGGGTGTCTAAATGTGGTCTGTTAGTACCTTTATCACTCTCAGATGGAAACTGTCAGGTCCTGAGGATTTGTCATTCTTTAGTTCCATTATTTTCCTCATTACAGACGTTTTACTGACATTAATTTTATTCAGTTGCTGCCCGTGATCCTCTGTTAATTCCTTTGGGACTTCAGGCAAGTCCTCCTTCTTTTCTACTGCATCTTGAGGTAAAGTATTTATTTAACATGGCTGTCATTTCCCCATTGTCACGGACAATATCCCCCAGTTTTAATGGTTAACATTGCTCCTGACCTCCCAGCTTCCCTTTTATGGAACTGTAACATTTCTCCTTACTGATTTTGTTATCCCTTACATGTTTCCTTACAGAAGCCCTTTTGGTAGCTCTTCAAAGCTGCTTTGTGACCTTTTGTATTTTTCCCATTCAGCAGAATCTGTCATTTTCTTTGCTCTTTGTAAGCTTTTTTTAGTTTTATTCTTTTCCTTATCTCTTTAATTGTTGTTTGTTCGAAGAAGTGGAGACTTTCCCTCTCAGGTATCAACTGGTTTTGTTTTGTGGTGAATGTTTCTTTCAACATTCCCCACTGTTTTTCAGTTGTTTTACCCATGAGCAGATTTTCCCAGTTTACAGTCTCTGTCTCATCTCGGAAAACTCAGCCCTTACCTTAATCTCAAACTCAATTCATGCTTTTCATTTTCAAATGTGGTGTTAAACTCAATCGTGTTCTGATCACTATTTGATAAATGTTCATGCACAAAGGTTTCATAACTAAATCTGGCTCATTATTCATTGCTAATTTCAATATTGCTTGTCCCCTTGTTACATCCAGAACCTATTGCTGTTGGAACTATTCCGGATACACTCCAGAAATTCACTTTTTTTCTGACAGAATACTTGTCTATCTCCCAATCTAAGTTAAAGTTAAACTTCCCCATTAATAATGCACTGGCTTTGCTACACACTTGTCTAATTCCTGCATTTATACAATCCAGCACGTCAGAGCTGCTGCCAGGGGGCCTGTATCCAACATCTATTACAGTTTTAGATCCTTTCCTGCTCCTCAGTTCCACTGAATGCTTTCCCCTCATTATAACGTCCCTCACCATTGAAGTCATTTTGGTTCTAATCAATAAAGCTGCTCCACCTCTTCTGCCATTTCCCCATGTCCATCCTGTGAACCTATATTTAGTTCCCAATCCTAATGATTCTGCAAATATGTCTCAGTAATTGATCCTACAGCAAAATCTTAAATTTGAATTTCTGCGAGCAGATTATTGAATTTATTCCTTATATTCCGTACATTTGTATTCTTATTTGGTCCATTCACTGGAATCTGTTCCTCAGCCCTGATGCTGTATTCACCTCTTTCTTATTTCTCTCTATCTGTTTAATCTGATATATACTTCTGATATCTTTCCTAATATTGCCCACATAGGACCATTTGCCTATTTTTGCTGAGGTTGTTGGTCCGAACACAACAACAACAACTGGATTCTCCCCCACTCCCCGCTTCCCCCTCCCCCGACTCTGCGAAACTTAAAAACCAGTTTGAGATGCCCCTTACCTTGGCACCAGGCAGGCGACACACCATGTGGGACTCTCAATCCTGCTCACAAAGGATGCTATCAGCCTCCCTCATTATTAAATCCCCCCTTTTCTTTGTGCTCCCCTGCCTGAATGGTCTCCTGGACCATGTTGCAGTGGTTTTCTTTCATTCATTCATAGAATATTGGCATCTCCGGCCACGCCAGCATTTCCTGCCCATAGGGCAGTTAACATTCAACCACATGGAATCAGAGAATCCATACAGTGTGAAACAGGCCATTCAGCGCTATTAGTTCACACCAACATTCTGAAGAGCATCCCACCCAGACCTATCCCCCTACCCCTGCACCTCCCATGGTTAATGCACCTAACCTACACATCCCTGAACCCTATGGGTTATTTAGCATGGCCGATCCACCTAACTTGCACATCTTTGAACTGTGGGAGGAAACCAGAGCATCTGATGGAAACCCACGTAAACATGGGGTGAACGTGCAAATTCCACGCAGACAGTCCATGAGGGTGGAAGCTTTTATTCCTGATGAAGGGCTTTTGCCCGAAACGTTGATTTCGCTGCTCGTTGGATGCTGCCTGAACTGCTGTGCTCTTCCGGCACCAATAATCCAGTATTTGATTTTCAGCATCTGCAGTCATTGTTTTTACCCTAGCACTGTGTGTCAGCAGTGCGAACCACTGAGTCACCATGCCGCCCATTGCTGTGGGTCTGGAGTCACATGTAGGCCAGGCCAGGTAAGGATGACAGATTTCCTTCTCTAAAACACATGAGTGACTGAATGGGCTTTCCCCATCGTCAACAATACATCAATACTCACCATCAGACTCTTAATTCCAGAACCATTCTTGAATTCAAATTCCACTGTCTGCCATGGCAGGATTTGACCCAGGTCCCCCAGGACATTAGCTGAGTTTCTGGATTAATAATCCAGTGATAATACCACGAGGCCATTGCCTCCCACTGTGTGTGCCTATCTAATGGTGCTGAAATTGGCCGTCCCCCCGTTTAGACACTTAATTTCTACTCCATCTTTATCTCTTTATATAATGACTTTGAAATTTATGGAGTTCTGGTCACTTTCACCGAAATGCTCACACCACATCTGTCCATTCTCCCGACAATCCATTGACACAGGGAGCAAGTATCTCATTCCTGTTGGACAAGGAGCTGAGGCTCCTACAATGCTAAATCCAGGCTGCATCGACCTGCTCACTTATATTCACACCCTCCTGTCCCTGACCACTGGCCATAATTTGAAGTATTTAACCTACAAGTGGTGACTACCTCCTTACCACAGTGCCCAGGTAACTCTCCCCCTCCCTGATGTATCGCAGTGTTTGAAGCTCAGACTTCAGCTCATCAACTTTGAGCTGGAGTGCCTTGAGCAACCAACACTTTCTGCAGATGTGGTCACTCTGAGCTACAATGGGCTCCACCAGCTTCCCCAACGCACAATTACGACACATCGCCTGGCCCTGTATGTGGAAATTACTTGAGGAGTTTTTAATTTGTATTTTTAAATTTGCTGTTGGTCTTTAGTTTTTATCTGTAAAATATTTCTGTCAAGGAGACAGAGAAGGCTCCAGCACAGGAGGAGGCTATTCAGCCCCTCGTGTCAGTGCTAGCTGTTTACTCACCTCATTTACAATGAACATCTCTGTTGAATGTTTGTTGTCAGGAAGTGATTGAGTCTGTTTTTAGAGACAGAATAACAGAAAAATATGAACTATTCCGAGAGTCAGCATGGATTTACAAAGGTTTAGACATCTTTGACTAACCTTGTTACACTTTGTTAGGAGCTCCCTAATGGGTGATATAAGGGAATGTTGATGGCTATTGTCAATAGGGAATTCCAGAAGACATTTAAGAATGTTCCACAAAAGAAACATGGAGTCAGATCTTACATTCCACAACCATCTGATGAAGGAGCAGTGCTCTGAAAGCTGGTGATTCCAAATAAACCGGTTGGATTAAAACCTGGTGTTCTGTGATTTTTAACTTTGTACATGACAGTTCAACATCGGCACCTCCAAATCATGGAACTTGAGAAACGCATTTACCTTGGGTCAGGAATGGGTCCGGAGTTAAGAGACAGACAGGGGGGATAATGTGTGTGTTTTCCAATGAATGATGTCAATCGTGGTATTCCCAGGGAGCTGTGCTTGGACCTCAGCTTCTCACGATATTTCTCAATGACTTGGATGAAGAAGCATAGAGGCACATCTCTAAGATTGCTGACCACACTGAGTGAGGCAGCTTGGAGGAGGTTACAGAGATAGGGAGGGTGGAGGGCAGGGAGGGATTTGAGAACAAGAATGAGAAGTTGAAAACTGAGGTGTTGCTGAACCTGGAGCCTATGTCGGTCAGTGAGGATGGGGGTGGTCGTGGTGGGGTGGGGTGGGGGACTTGGTGAGAGTTCGAATACTGACAGCAGAATTTGGGATGAGCTGAGGTGTGTCGGCCGTTGTGATGTGGGCCAGGATAACATTCATTAGGAGACGCCGGTGTTGGAGTGGGGAGCAATGGCTGTTGTCTGTAGGGAATTCCGGAAGACATTTAAGAATGTTCCACAAAAGAAACATGGAATCAGATCTTATTCTCCACAGCTACCTAATGAAGGAGCAGCGCTCCGACAGCTGCTGCTTCCAAATAAACCTGTTGGACTAGGACCTGGTGTTCTGTGATTTTTAACTTTGTACACGACAGCCCAACACCAGCACCTCCAACATTGCACTACACAACATACACACAGGTAAACGGACACACACACACACACACACACATATAAGTTTGTGGGGTGAATTCGTATTTGCAGAATTACATTTTATTTTGCTCAAAAACTGCATGAATCCATGTAAGATTCTGTATGTCCGTTTTTTGAATGAGTATCAGTCTGACCATTGTGGCACAGACAACCTCACAGGGAGTTAACACCTTCAATACCTTATCAGAGCCAACATGACACCAATTGTTAAAGTTCACAAGAGAATGTAACTTTTAAAAAATGTTTTACAATTTACATATGAAAGAACTGAAACCAACATGATCATTCTAAAAGATGAGAGACTTAACAAACAATCGGGTCTTTTTCAATATATAATTCCAGTTACATCACACTGGAAACTTTTGCTATAAATTCTGTGTCTTACAATCTTATTCTCCACAACCACCTGCTGAAGGAGCAGTGCTCCGACAGCTAGTGCTTCCAAATAAACCTGTTGGACTATAACCTGGTGTTGTGTGATTTATAACCAGGATAACATTGGAATGGTCATGTTTGGAGTCCCCATGACATTGCTGAGATTTTCAGTGGCTGATCTTTGTGATATGGAGGATATGGGGCTCACATCAGCCTCAAATATGAGGCTAACATTGTAAAGAGTCTGGTTAAGCAGCAGACAGTGCTCAGGGAGAGGGATGGAGTTTGGACCGGGAGCTGAAGAGGATGGTTTTGATCTTCCCAATGTGTTTCCCTATGAACCTGGCTCCTCAGTCCTGACTGCTCTTAGCTGCTGTGATTGTCACTGATTGGACACTTATTATTAGAGATTCTGACCACAGCAGAAAGCCCCAGTATAAAAAATAACTGCAAATGCTGTCAGATCGCAAGGTTGAAACTTCACCAATAGAGGAAGTGAAAGAAGGAGCTCAGAGCAGCTGGACATTTGTAACTGAGTCGGAAGAAAGCTGTGAATTGTCTGAACTCCCTGGAATCTTACAGCACAGGACGAGGCCATTCAGCCCATCATGCCTTTGAATGACCCAATTAGTCCCACTGCTCCTCCCTCTCCCCAAAAACCCAGCATATCTTTCCTTTTCAGCTCAATCTCCAATTCCCACTTATAGACCTGGGACCACAGAATGAGACTGCCCTGAAGCTGGGTTCCAAATTGGCATCTCATTCATTCATTGGGAGATAAACTGCCTGGGCTGGGAAATGGAGCTCAGGACCCTGAACATTCCCACTCCCCTCCTGAGGGACACTTCATTTGGTTTTGTATATTCACTCGTGGGAAGTGGGCTTCAAAGGCTGGGCCAGCATTTTTTACCCTGTCCTAGTTGCCCTTGAGGATTTTAGATTAGATTCCTTTCAATACGGAAACAGGCCCTTCGGCCCAACAAGTCCACACCGACCCTCCAAAGAGTAACCCACCAGATCCATTACTCATGACTAATGCACCTTTCGCTCTAGCAATTTAATATGGCCTGCGCATCTTTGGATTGTGGGAGGACACCCACAGAGACATGGGGAGAATATGAAAACTTTACACAGACAGTTGACCAAGGCTGGAATCGAACCTGTGAGGCAGCAGTGCTAAACATTTGAGCCACCGTACCATCCCAAAGGTGATGGGAAGCTGCCTTCTTGAATCGTTATAGTCCATAAGCTATAAGTTGACCTACAATGTTCTTGGGAGGGAATGCCAGCATTTTGACCCAGCAACCGTTAAGGAACAGCAATATATTTTCAAGTCAGGATGCGAAGTTTTTTTTGAGGGAAATGTGTAGCTCATAGTGTTCCCCTGTATCTGCTGCTCTTGTTCTAAATGGAAGAGGACGTGGGCTTGGAAGGAAACCAAAAGAACTGCAGATGCTGTAAATCAGAGACAAAAATAGAAATTGCTGGAAAAGCTCAGCAGGTCTGGTAGCATCTGTGAAGAGAAATCAGAATGAATATTTCATGCTTGATCCAAAATGTTAACTCTGATTTCTCTCCCCAGATGCTGCCAGACCTGCTGACATTTCCTGCAATTTCTATTTCTGTCCAAGGGTTTGGAAGGTGCTATCGGAGGATCTTTGGTGAGTTTCTGCAGCACATCTTATCGATAAGACACACTGCTGCTACTGAGCATCGGTGATGGTGAGAGTGGATGTGATGCCAATCAAGCAGGCTGCTTTGCTCTGGATGGTATCAAGCTTTTTGAGTGGACATAGGATACAATAGACATAGACAGGAATCGATTAGAGGGATATGGGCCAAATGCAAATGAGACGAGTTCACTTCAGAAAACCTGGTCAGCATGTAAAAGTTTGGCCAAAGGGTTTGTTTCTGTACTGTACGACTCTGTGACACTATCAATCTATAAATGTTATTGGAGCTGCACCCATCCAGTCAAGTGGGGAGTATTCGATCACACTCCAGACCTGAATGATAGGCTTTGGGGGAATCAGGAGGTGAGTTACTCGATACAGTATTCCTTGCCTCTAACCTGCTCTTGTAATCATTCTGTTTCTGTGGTGAGTCCAGTTGAGTTTCTGGTCAATGGTACCTCAAAATGTTGATAGTGGGGATTCAGTGATGGTGATAGCATTGACTGTCAAGGGGCGATAGCGAGATTGTCTGTTATTGCTGATGGTCATTGGCTGGCATTTGCATGGCACCAATGGGAAATGTTGCTTCTCAGATGAAACCTGGGTATTGTGCAGATATTGCTTCATTTGAACATGGACAGTTTCAGTATATGAGACGTTGAGATTGTGCACTTATTGGCAATGATCCACATTCATGCTCTTGCCTTGAGCTGCAATATCTGTTTGGAGTCTGTCCAATAGTAGATAGATAGTACCACACACGAAAATGGAGGGTAGTCTCAATGCAAAGGTCAAACTTTGTTTCTACAAAGACAGTGTTATGGTCACTCTTACAAATTCTGTCAAGGACAGATGCATCTCCAGCTGAGGTGAGGATGGGGTCAAGTATGTTTTTCCATCTTTTTGGTTCCTTCACCACCAGCTGCAGAGCCAGTCCCTCATCTACGCCATTAGGAACCAACCAGCTCGATCAGTAGTGCTACTGCCGAGCCACTCTCAGTGGTGGACATTGAAATCCCACACCCAGCGTACATTCTGTGCCTGTCACCACCCTCAGTGCTTCCTCCAAATGCTGTTCAACATGGAGGAGACCGATTCATCAGCTGAGGGAGCAAGATATCTTGTAATCGCCAGGAGGTTTCCTCGCCCATGTTTAACCTGGGGTCATAAGACTTCATGGGGTCCGGAGTCAACTTTGAGGCCTTTCAGGGTAACTCCCTCCTGGCTGGAGACCACTGTGTCATCAGCTCTGCTGGGTCTGCCTTTCTGGTTGGACAGGACACATGCGGGACAGTGATGGTGGTGTCTGGGACATTGTCTGTAAGGTATGGTTCTGTGAGTATGACTGTGTCAGGCTGTTGCATGACTAGTCTGTAAGACAGCTCTCCTGAATTTGGCACTTGCCCCCAGATGTCAGTAAGGAGGATGGAGCAGGGAAGACAGGGTTGTTTCTGTCAATACCTTTACTGTGTCAAGATTGATGCCAGGCAGTCCGTTTGGTTTCATTTCTTTGTTGAGACGTCGTCACAATTGATACAACTGAGAGCCTTGCTCGGACATTTCAGAGGGCAGTTAAGGGTCAACCACATTGCTGGGGGACAGTACCATGGATCCCAACATCACATTCTGACTTCCCCGACTTTCCCTTTCTGTATGTGGAAGGCCGAATCCTGCCAGCAGGATATTCAACTGCAGGAGCTATCACAGTCCCTGCATAATTCTTTCCCCACATTAATTCAACACAAATCTGGAATTCACATCGCACCTTCAATGTCCAAAATATTCCAGGATGTTTCACAAACTTGCAGTATGAGGAATGGGGGAGGGTGGTGGATGAACATAAGAACTAGGAGCAGGAGCAGGCAATTCAGCCCCTCGAGCCCACTCCACCATTTAATACAATCATGGCTGATCCCGTCTCAGCCTCAACTCCACTTTCCTGCCCACGCTCCATCATCCTTTAACCCATTACTCAGTAAATATCTGCCCATTTCCTCCTTGGTGTGAGACAGGGAAGGGACCACTCCATTTCAGACAGTTGGGCTTTATGGAGTGGGTGGAAGGAAGGTGAGAGAGGACACCGGAATTATGGAATTAGGATGTGGGATGAACAGGAATAAGGGTTTCTGCGGTCAAGGGGCTGACGTAGTGATGGAGGGGATGTGGGGTTTGAAGCTCAGATACTGGAGGGTGCCGTGGTAAGGAAGCCCATGTTTACTGGTCTCTATTGGAAGATCCAGTGTTAACAGGATGCATGTCTACTGGTCTCCATTGTAAGGTCCAGGGCAAAGAAGGCCCTAGTTTACTGGCCTCTACTGAAGTGTCTTGTGAGATGGTGACCCATGTTTATTGGAGTCTATTAGACCATCCAGTGGGCTGGGGGCCTGTGATTACTGGTATCTGTTGAAGGGCCCAGTGTAATGGAGGTCCATGTTTACTGATATGTATTGGATGATCCAATGGTATGGAGATCCATATATACTGGTCTCTGTTGGACATTCAGTGGGAAGGAGGCCTATGTTTAATGGTCTCCATTGGATAGTCTAGTGCACCATGGACACCATGGTGGGTGTGGGGCTCAGTTCCTTTCCGTTGTAATTGTGTGATGGTCCTGACCTCATCCCAGTAAAACACCCTCACCCAGAACCTGACCGTGGAAGGGGAAGGAGAAGGGAAGGGATTAGGTCATGTTGTGAATGGACGGGATGTGTCAGTGGGTCAGAGCCTGTACTGTCCTTCCAGCTTACACTGATGGCCAGAGGATCTCCTCTCTCTGCTGGGCCTTCATGGAATGAGGTTTGTGTCCAAACCAGTCCTCAGTGAGAACAGGCCCACAGCACAAAACTACCCTTTGTTTAACAAGAATCTGTCCATCATCATGAGACAGGCTAATGCCTGGTCAATGTGGGAAATGGGGACTTAGTCCTGGAGAAGACATGCTTCTGGGGACAAGGGTTAACATCCATTAGTGGGCCAGAGCAGAGGGAAATTTGCCCTGCAATTAACTGTCACCACTTGGGATACTGTGAGAAAGAGAGGGAAGAGAGACAGAATGAGAGTTGGAGGGAGAGTGTGTGTTTGTGAGTGAGAGGGAGAGAGGGTGGTTTGTCTGCAATAGTGTGAGATGTGTGGAGGGAGTGAGAGAGATGCAAACCTGGAAGTAGAGATGGTGAGGTTGAAAGATATGGGGAGAGAAATAGAGTGGGAGACAGCGTGACTGAGAGGGACGGAGAGAGAGACAGAAAGAGACCAGGAGATGTGAGACCAAGGGTGAAGGGAATCAAGAGAGAGACGGTAGGGTTGAAAGTGTGTGTGTGTTTGTGTGTGCGTGTGTGTGTGTGTGTGTGTGTGTGTGTGTGTGTGAGAGAGAGAGAGAGAGAGGGAGGATGGGAGAGATTAACAGTGCCAAAGAGAGAGATCGAGAGAAAGAATTGGCAGATGTGAGACAGAATGGGAAGAGAGGGAGTGATAAAGAGAGAAAGTGATAAAAAGAGAGAGACAGCATCTGGTCACCACATTGTGGGAAGGAAGTGATTGTACTCGGGAAGGTGCAGAGATTTCCCAGGATGCTGTCTGAGCTGTAGGATCTGAGTGATGAGGAAAGATTGGAAAGACTGGGGTTGTTTTCCTTGGAGCAGTGAAGGTTGAGAAGAGACCTGACAGAGGACTATAAGATTACAAGGGGCACAGATAGATTCGACAGGAAGGCAGTTTTTATATGAGGAGAGGGGTCATAAACCAGGGTCAGAAACTGAATGTAACACAGACACAGAAACACAGAAACTAGAAGCAGGAGTAGGCCATTCGGCCCTTTGAGTCTGCTTTGTCATTCACATCGACCAGGCATTAGTCTGTCTCATGGCTGATCCTCCATCTCAAAGCCATATTCCTGATTTCTCCCCATTCCCTTCATGCTGTGAAAAGGCAAAACAAGAATCTGAAATACATTCAATTCCCTCTCCTCCAAAGCCGTCTACATTGTAGGTACAGAATTTAACAGGTTGACTATCCTCAGAGTGAAGAAATGTTTCCTCATCTCAGCCCTAAATGGTCAACCTTGTATCCCCCAAGTCTGGGTCCCCTGGTTCCAGAATTCCCAACCAGGGGAAACCTCCTCCTTGCCCAGCTCTGTTAGAATTTTATACATATCAATCAGATTCCCTTTTATCCTTCTGAACTCGAGTGAGTCTCCGCCCAGTGGAGTTGGAGAATGAGAGGAGAGTTGAAGCAAAATGTTTTCACCCAGAGGGTGGTGGGATTCTGGAACTCACAGCCTGAAAGGATGGTTGAATCACAAACTCTCATGACATTGGAGCAGTGTTTAGATAATCACTTGTGTTGCTGTAGCTTCCAGGACGATGGAACAAGAGCGGGAAAATGGGATTAGTTTGTCAAGGACTTTGTTGTCTAGCACAGACACAATGGGCCAAATGGCCTCATTCAGAGCTGTTCACATCAATGTCTCTCTGAGACAGAGAGAGAGAGAGAGAGAGAGAGAGAGAGAGAGTGCAGGGCTGACGTGGCTCTCTCTGCTTAATGCCACTTACATATTGAGGAACACCCAATCAGACTCTCACAGGCTGCAGCTTTATAAAGCAGAGCCCAGTGAAGGGAAAGTTTATCAGGAACCAGGCACAGGGACAGGAGCACACACCATGATTTCGCACATCCAGCTGATCTGGCCCCTGGTATTCTGTGTCTCAGGTACAAATCTCTCTCCTTCCACCTTGAATCTTTCGCTGCTCTCCATTTCACTCCAATTCCACTGAATTGTGATTGAAGGGATAATGCTGAAACCAGAGGAATGCTCAGTGTCTCCAACAATCTCTCATTTGACAGGCTCTTTCTGTGATAGTTCTGACTTCACTGTGTTTCTCTCTCACCCCTCAGGTATCAATGGGGACATCATCATGACCCAGTCTCCCCCGGCGCTGTCAGTGGAACTGGGCCAGACCGCAACCATCACCTGTACGGCCACCGAAGACATTACAGCTACCTTGCTTGGTACCAGCAGCGAGAAGGTCAGAAACCCTCTCTCCTGATCTATGGTGCAACAACTCGATTCACAGGAGTCTCCAAGCGATTCACCGGCAGTGGATCAGGGACCAGTTTCACCCTGACAATCAGCAACGTTCAGAATGAGGATGTCGCTAACTATTACTGTATGCAGCGTTACACCAGACCTTCCCAATGATACAGAGCCGTATAAAAACCTCAATACACACAGCACCACCTCCTGTATTGATACATTCATATTGACATGTTGCATGCAATAATGGACACACAACCCTACCTCCACCAACAATACACATAGTTAGATATAAATGAAACTGAACAAATTACCCCATGCTGGAATTGTCACTGTCCACTACACACTCCAGTCCCTGTGGTGTCCATCTCTCACTGAAGGCCTCAGGTTTCCCTCTTCCACTCCATGGCCACATGTGAAGAGCAACTGCAAGATTTAACATCGATAAATAAAGTTCACAAACCGTCCGAGCCCAGCTGGACACAGCACAGAGAGAGAAACAGAATGAGACAAACAGAGAGAAAGAAAGACATGAATGAGGGAGAGACAGAGAGGGGCAAGGAGAGGCTGAGGGTGAATGAGAGACGGACAGGAAGAGGGTGAGAGTGATGGAGGGAAGCAGAGAGGAGAGGTTTTTGTACAGCTTCTGCACTGGGAGCTCTCACTGTGGTACACGTTCGGTAAAGGTACCAAGCTCAGACTGAGTAAGTTAACCCCAATCCTCTGTTATTAAGCACTGAAACTTGCTAAAACACAAATGCTGAATTATAGAGTCATAAAGTCATAGCGATGTACAGCATGGAAACAGACCCTTTGGTACAACCCATCCATGCTGACCAGATATCCCAATCCAATCTAGTCCGACCTGCTAGCACCCAGCCCATAAGACCAAAGACATAGGAGTGGAAGTAACGCCATTAGGCCCATCGAGTCCACTCTACCATTCAATCATTGCTGATGGGCATTTCAATTCCACTTACTCGCATTCTCCCCGTCGCCCTTAATTCCTTGTGACATCAAAAATTTATCAATCTCTGCTTTGAAGACATTTAGCGTCATGGCCTCCACTGCACTCCACGGCAATGAATTCCACAGGCCCACCACTCTCTGGCTGAAGACATGTCTTTGCATTTCTGTTCTGAATTTACCCCCTCGAATTCTAAGGCTGTGTCCACGGGTCCTAGTCTCCTCGCCTAACGGAACCAATTTCCTTGCGTCCACCCTTTCCAAGCCATGTATAATCTTGTAAGTTTCTATTAGATCTCCCCTTAATCTTCTAAACTCCAGTGAATACAATCCCAGGATCCTCAGCCATTCCTCGTATGTTAGACCTACCATTCCAGGGATCATCCATGTGAATCTCCGCTGGACACGCTCCAGTGCCAGTATGTCCTTCCTGAAGTGTGGGGCCCAAAACCGGACACAATACTCCAAATGGGGCCTAACCAGAGCTTTATAAAGTCTCAGTAGCACAACAGTGTTTTTATATTCCAACCCTCTTGAGATAAATGACAACATTGCATTCGCTTTCTTAATCACGGACTCAACCTGCATGTTTACCTTTAGAGAATCCTCGACTAGCACTCCCAGATCCCTTTGTACTTTGGAAAGTACTTTGTATTTTGGCCATATCCCTCCAAACCCTTCCTATTCATAATCCATCCAAATGCCTCTTACATGTTGCAATTGTACCACCCTCCAATTGTTGAAGGTGTTAGTGGGGAGCTTCAGTGAATGAAATGGTTGATTGAGGAGCACTGTGTCTAACAGGGGTCCAGCTGTATTTCTTTAGTTCCATTGCCCCCTTTAAGCAGCAAGATATAAGTCAGTCAGTTTTACTCACCGTGTGGAGGAGCTCTGTCCATTTGCAGCCTGTGGTCCCATTCCTGCAGCATGGAGTGAAATCAGTGAGTAGCCTCCTGCCAGTCTCAGTGTGACAGACACGGGCAGAGTTTGATGTGAGCTATGGCTCCCTGTCCCAGTCTCTGATCTCACTGACCTCAGCAGCAGCAGTAGCAGCAGCAGCAGCAGCACAGTGAGACACTGAGCTCCCACCTCCCCCAGCTTTAACTCTGCTCAATCACACAATCACAGAATTGTTACTGTGCACAAGGAGGCCATTCTGCCCATCCTGTCTGGACCGGCTCTCCGAATGAGCAATTCACTGAGTGTCATTCTCCTGCCTTCTCCCTGTCACCCTGCACATTGTTCCTTTTCAAATAACAGTCTCATTCCCTTCAGAATGTTTCAATTGAAGCTGCCTCCATCACACTCTCGGGCAGTGCATTCCACACCTTAACCACTCACTGGCTGAAAATGATTTTTCTTCATTTTACTTTTGTTTCGTTGAACGATTACTTTCAATCTGTGGCCTCTCACACTCAAACTTTTTCCCGATTGGGAACATTTTCTTTCTATTTACTGTATCCAAACTCCTCGTGATGCTGAATTCCTTGAACAAACCTCCTCTCAGCCTTCTCTTCTCCAAGGAAGACAGTCCCAACTTCTCCAATCCACCTTCATCACTGACATTCCTCACCGCTGGAATGACCTTTGGTTTCTCCCGATAGCCCAAACACACCAGTCCCAGCAACAGATGAACAACACCTTGCTCAGCAACACTCCACAGGGCCCTACAATTCACTGTATGGGTTCTCCGTGGGTTGGATTTCCAAAATGCAGTATCTCACTTACTCTATATCGGAACACATCTGCCACCCCTCCACCCATTGCCTTATCTGATCAAGGTCCTGCTGTACTCTGAAATAATCTTCTTTACTATATACTACATAGTGTAATATACACTGTTAGTAAACTCACTAACTGTACCACCTACATTCACATCCAAACCATGCTTTCAAATTACAAAAGTCAGTGGACCCAGCATCAATCCTTGTGGCATACCACTGGTCACAGACCCCCAGTCTAAAAAGTAGCTCTCTGCTACCATTCTTTGTCTCCTATCTTCAAGCCAATTTTATATCCAAATGGATCCCCTGGATCCCATGTGATCTAACCTTTCTAACCTGTGTACCATGTGGAATCTTGTGAAATGCTTTGCTGAAGTCCATGTTGAAAATGTCTGCCTTTATCAATCTTCTTTGCCACTGCTTCAAAAAATCTCAGTCCTTCAGAATCCCCTCAAAAAACGTACCCCCCACTGACATCAGGCTCACTGGTCTATATTTCCCTGGCTTTTCCTGACAGCCTTTCTGAAATAATGGCACAGCATTAGCCAACCTCTCCAGTTCTCTAGCTCCTCACCCGTGGCTGTTGATGACACAAATATCTTAGCAAGGGGCCCAGCAATCTCTTTTCTAGATTCCCACAGTATTCTGGGATACACCTGATCAGGTCCCAGAGATTTTTCCAAGTTCCCTAGCTTCCATGTCGTTCTCCACAGTAAACACAGCCACAAAAATATTCGTTTGCGATCTCACCCATCTCCTCTGTCTTACCAAAATGCAGCACTTTGCATTTATCTAAATTAAACTCCATCTGCCATTCCTCGGCCCAATGGCCCAGTTGATCAGGATTCCATTGTGCTCACAGATAACCTTCTTCAGTGTCCACTGTGCCACCAATTTTAGTGCCTTCCACAGATGTACTAATGATTCATCCTTTCTTCACATCCAAATCATTTATATAAATAGTGAACAACAATATCACAAGTTTCCACAAAAAAAAGCCATGCTGATGATCCCAAATCAGTCCTTGCCTTTCCAAATGCATGTAGATGCTGTCTTTCAGAATTCCTTCCAACAACTTACACACCACTGGTGTTAGACTCACTGGCCTGTAGTTCCTTGGCTTTCCCTTGCAGCTTTTCCTCAATAATGGAACAACATTAGCCACCCTCGAATCAGACAGCACCTCACCCGTGGTTGTTGATAATACAAATATTTCAGCAAGGGACACAGGCAATCTCTTCTTTGGCTTCTCACCATGTCCTGGGATACACTTAGAGTCATAGATCAGATTTATCAAATTTATGCATTTTAAGAACTCCTCTTCTGTAATGAGGATTCTTGTCAAGACATCGTTATTTATTTCCCTGAGTTCCCTAGCTTTCATGTCTTTCTCCCCAGTAAATACATTCATGAAATATCCCTTTAGGATCTCACCTGACCTCTCTGGGCCTACACATATGTGACCTCATTTATCCTTAAGGGGCCCTATTCTGTCCGCAGCTAATCTTTTGCCCTTTTATTATTCAAGGAACACAGAACATAGAACATTACAGCACAGTGCAGGCCCTTCAGCCCTCGCTGTTGCAACGAAGTGTTGAACCAATCTGAAACCCATCTATCCTACATTATTCCATTTTCATTCCACATGTTTATCCAATAACTATTTCAATGCCCTTAAAGTTGGCAAATATACAACTTTTGCAGGTAGTGCATTCCAGTCCCCTAATCCTCTCTGAATAAAGAAGCTACCTCTGACATCTGTCCTATATCTATCAACCCTCAATTTGAAGCAATGTCCCCTCATGCTATCCATCACCATCTGGGGAAAAAAGTCTCTCACTATCCACCCTTTCTAATCCTCTGATTATCTTGTATGTCTCAATTAAGTCATCTCTCAACCTTCTTCTCTCGAATGAAAACAGTCTCAAGTCCCTTAGCCTTTCCTCATAAGATCTTGCCTCCATACCAGTCAACATCCGAGTCAATCTCCTCTGAACCCTTTACAAAGCTTCCACATCCTTCTGATAATGCTGTGACCTGAACTGTACACAATACCCCAAGTGCGGCCGCACCAGAGTTTTGTACAGCTGCACCATGACCTCATGGCTCCGAAACTCAATTGTTCTGCCAATGAAAGCTAACACACCTTACGCATTCTTAACAATCCCATCAACCTGGGTGGCAACTTTCAGGAATCTATATATATGGACACCGAGATCTCTCTGCTCACTTGTACTACCAAGAATCTTACCATTAGCCCAGTACTCTTTATTCCTGTTGCACCTTCCAAAATGAATCATCTCACACTTCTCCGCATAAAACTCCATTTGTCACCTCTCAGAGCACCTCTGCAGCTTATCTATATACCTGTGTAATCTACAATATCCGTCGGCATTATCCACAACTACACTGACCTCAGTGTCATTCGCAAATTTACTAACCCATCTTTCAGCACCCTCATCGAGCTCATTTATAAAAACGACAATCAACAATGACCCCAAAACAGATCCTTGTGGTACACGACTAGTAACTGAACTGCAGGATGAACATTTCCCATCAACCACCACTCTCTATCCTCTTTCAGCAAGCCAATTTCTGATCCAAACAGTGAAGTCACCGTCAATCCCATGGCTCTGTATTTTGTGCAATAGCCTACCGTGGAGAACCTTATTGAATGCCTTTCTGAAATCCATATACATCACATCAACCACTCTACCCTCATCCACCTGTTTGGTCACCATCTCAAAGAACCCAATCAGATTTGTGAGACACGACCTATCCTTCAATATTTGGTCATTTTCACCCCCGAAATGCCTTTGTTCTTTTCGACTGTTGCCCTAAACTTTGCGATACAATGATCACTCTTCCCCAAAATGTCCTCTCACTGATACTTGACCTACTTGGGCCTCCTCATTCCCAAAATCCAGGCTGAGCAGAGCCTCCTTTCACATTGGACTGGAAACACACAACTGGAGAAAATTCACCTGAACACACTCCCACAATGCTGGCCAAGCTGTGCCTGTGACACTGCTCCAATCCCAGGCTATATTCAGATAATTAAAGTCCCCCATTATAATAACTCAGTAATGTGTCCAATTCTCTGTAAGTTCCTTGGAGATTTATTCCTTTGCATCCAGCCCACTGCTTGGTGACCTATAGACTGCACTGATGATTCTGTGGTCCTTTGGTGTTCCTCCCTGATGTTACATCCTGGTTTCCATAGCCCTGCCAAGTTAGTTTAAATCCTCTCCAATAACACTAACAAATTACCCCACAAGGAAATCTGTCCCAGCTCTGTTCAGGAGCAATCCATCTGTTCTCTTCAACTCCCGTCTCCCCCAGAGCCAGTCCTAGTGTCCCAAGAATATAAGATCCTCCATCCTGTGTCCTCTCTCCATGCCCATAGTCACTGGAATTATCCTTCAGTTCCTAATCTCACTGGTAAGGAGCACTGGAAATAATCTGGAGATTCCTACTTTTTAGTTCCTGCTGCTAATTCTTTCCCAAGCTCCCCAAATTCTGACTGCAGGATATTTTCTCCCTCTGTCACTGGGACTGATGTGGACCACGACTGCTGCCTGTTCCCCCTCTCCCCTCAGGGTGCTCTACAGATGCTCAGTGACATCTTTGACCTTGGCACCAGGGAGACAACACACCATCTTGGATTCCCATCTGCAGCTGTAGAAACACTATCGATTGTCCTCACTCTCGAATCTCCTCTCACTATCGCTCTTCCAGTCTTCCTTCTGACCCCCTGGACAGCTGGGGCCCCCATAGTGCCATGGACTTGGCTCTCGCTGCACTTCCCAGATGAACCATCATTCTCAACAGGATTCTGAATTGAATCTTGGTTGGAGAATGGGATGCACTCAGGGGATTCCTGATCTAGCTGTCTGGTCCTTTTGGACTGTCTGCTGCTCCCCCATTCCCTCTCTCCATGCATACTCTGAAGCTGCAGAGTGACCACATCTAGAAATGTTCTCTCCATGGAGCTCTCAGACTCACGGATACTCTGCACTGACACCAGCTGCTGCACAAGCTCCAAAACGCGAGCTTCAACTGCTGTCACTGACCATACTTCCTACATTCCTGGAGGGAAGCATTCAGATCCTAGGTATCCATGCCACATACCTCTTTCTGCAGCAGTGAGTTCCACAGATTCACAAGCCTATGGCGGAAGGAATTCCTCCTTATCTCAGTTCAAAAGGGTCTTCCCTTCACTCTGAGACTGTGCCGTTGGATCCTGGTCTCTTCCCCTGTTGGAAACATCTTCTCCGTGTCTACTCTAGACAGGTCTCTCAGTATTCTGTGTGTTTCAGTGAGATTCCCTTCATCCTTCTCAACTCCATCGAATCCTCAACTGTTCCTCATATGGTAAGCCCTTCATCCCTAAGATGATTCTTGTAAAACTCTTCTGTACACCCTCCAATGCCTGCACATTTTTCCTTATATACAGGGCTCAAACCTGCTCACAATAAATGAATTGCGTTCTGACCAGAGCCTTCTGCAGCTTCAGCAGGACGTCCCTGTTCTTGTGTTCTACCCTTCTTGAAATGAATGCTGACATTGCATTTGCCTTCCTAACTGCCAACTGAACCAACATGCTAACGTTAAGAAAAACCTGATTATGACTCCTCAATCCCTTTGTGATTCAGTTTTCTGAATCCTTTCCCATTTAGAAAACAGTCTACATCTTTATCCTTCCTACGAAAGTGCATAAGCTCACACTTTCCTTCATTGTATTCCACCTGCCACTTCTTTGCCCACTCTCTGAGCCTGAGCAACTCCTTCTTCAGATTCTCCACTTCCTCAACATGACCAGTCCCTCCACTTACCTTTGAGTTACCTGCAGATTGAGCAACAATGTCCTCAGACCCTTCATCCAGATCATTAATTAATCATTTATTCATAGCTGTAGTCCCAGCATGGACCTTTGCAGGACCATACTAGTCACCGGTTGCCATCCTGAAAAAGATCCTTTTCTCCCACTCTCTGCCTTCTGCCAGGTGGCCAATCTTCTATCCATGCCAAGACCTTGCCCCGAACACCATGAGCTCTTCTCTTCTTTACTAGCCTCCTATATGGCACATTGTCAAATGCTGTCTGTAAATCCAAATAGATCACGTCCACTGGTTCTCCTTTATTTAACTTGTTCATTCCTTCCTCCAAGAATTCGAACAGATTTGTCAGGCCTCCCCTTGATGAAGCCATGCTGACACAGCCCGAGTTGATCATACACTTCCACTCCCCTGCAATCTCATCCTTAAACTGAAGTCTACAATCTCACTAAAGACTGAGGTCAGACTAACCAGCCTATAATTTCCCATCTTCTGCCTCCCTCCTTTCCTAAACAGGGGTGTTACATTTGCCATTTTACAGTCCTCTTGGACTCTCCCTGACTCCAGTGATTCCTGAAAGATCACCATCAATGCTTCCACAATCTGCTCAGCTATCTCCTTCAAACTCTGGGATGTAGTCCATCCAGTCCAGCTGATTTATCCATCTCAGAACTTTCAGCTTCCCCAGCACCTTCTCCCCAGTGATCACCATTATTGTCATCTCTGCCCCTGAATCTCTTTTAAGTCCTAGTATAATACTGGTATCTTCCACCACGAAGACTGATGTAAAGTCACTTTTCAGATCCTCTGCCATTTCTTTGTTCCCCATTAGTACTTCTCCAGCCTCATTTTCCAGCAGTCCAACATCCAGCCTTGCATTCCTCTAAGCTTTTATATTTCGACAAAAAAAGTCTTACAATCTTCTTTTATATTACCAGCTGGCTTACCCTTGTATTTCATCTTCTAACCCCTTCTTGCATTTTTAGTTATAAGCTTACAAGATCCTTGGGTTTAAAGTACAGCACAGAGTACAAAAGCAAGGCAGTGATGCTATACCTCTACAGATCATTGATCAGACCAGATTTGGAGGATTGCGTTCAGTTCTGAGCACCTTATTTAAAGAACAATAATAAAACCCGGGAGAGAGTTCAAAGGAGCTTTATTGGAATGATACCAGGAATGAAGGATTTTAAATACAAGGAAAGCATAGAGAGATTGGGCTTATTCTGCTCTGAGCAGAGAAGATTAAGAGGTGATCTTATAGATTTGTTCACTGTTTTGAACAATTTTGACCGGGTTCAGGAGAATATTCCATTTCCATGCATTGGTATGTCTGTTACTATGGGTAACAATTTCAAGATGGTCAGCAAGACAGCCAGGAGTGAGATGAGGAGGGATGCCTTTACGAAGAGAGTTGTTAGGATTTGAAACATGCTGCCTGACAGGATGGTGGAGGTGGATTCTGTTGGAAGTTTCAATGTGAAGTTAGAAAGCAACAGAGATCGGACTGGAGAGTGGGGCTGACAGCTCTTTTTCGAACCAGTACAAACATGATGGGTTGAATGGCCTCCTTCTGTACTATAAATTCAATTGTTCCATTTCATCCTGTCAGCTCTTTGCTTTCCTCAGATCCTGTTCAACTTCACTCCTGCATTTTCTATCCTTCTCTCAGCATTCTGCAGGTTTGAACTCCACATAACCAACATCACCTTCCCTGTTTGGTCTGCCCTACTCTGCCTGCTTTGCCACATCCCAGGCTGAGAGTCTAGATTTGGGAGTCCCACCCTTACTCATTGTGGGAACAGATTCTGAACGATCCCTGTCTCATCCTTCGAGGCCTCCCACTGCCCTGACACTGATTTCCCATCTTGTCACTGGTTCCAGTCCACTTCAACCAAAACACCACATGGTTTAGTAAAATGGTTCATTCCCAAACACTTGCTCCATAGTTCTCCATTTCCATCCCTCCTCTCACTGTCACTGAAATGCTCCGCCATTGATAGCACTTCCAGCTGCCCACATTCATTCCATAAACGATGGTCCAAAACTGTCCCTTCTCTCTCTGCTGCGTCACCATCACCTTCTCAGGGGCAATTAGGGATGGGTAATAAATGCTGGCCCTGCCAGTGATACTCACATCCCAAGACGCAATTTGAACAGTGCCTGTTCTTTTGTCGGGTTTGTTATGTATTGAAGACAAATGTTCAAATGAATCGTTTTGCCAGTTAATGTTTGAAGAGTTGAAATCCCTTCGAATGGCAGGGATTAAAATTGTTTCTCTTGTCTTTCAGGCCGTGAGAACTCTCAGCCCAAGCTGACCCTGCTGCCTCCCTCCCCGGAGCAGGTCAATGCCAAGGGCACTGCCACCCTGGTGTGCCTTGCCAATCACTTCTATCCCGATGAGCTGGAGGTGCAGTGGAAGAAGGACGGTGCAGTCATTTCGGACGGGGTTCAGACCAGCAACTACCTGTGAGCTTCGGACAGCACCTACAGTGTCAGCAGCCTGCTGACCCTCTCTGGGTCTGACTGGGAGTCCAACGCTCGCTTCTCCTGTGCCCGCACCCACGTGACCCTCCCCTCTCCCCTCAGCAAGAGCATTAGGAGATCAGAATGTGTGTAGGTTGTTCAAGACAGTCCACAGAGGAGACACAACTGAAAACAGAACAGGGCTGAGCTGGCAGGTCAAAGGTCATTGTCAGCACTGAATTTCAATTCTCTTCCTTCTCAGGACTGGCTGAGAGACACTTCTGAGGTTCAGGAGTTAAGGCAGGTCATTGGGACAGTTTAGAGAGGGTTTTATGCTGTGTCAAACCTCGTGTTGTCCTTGCCCTGGGAGTGTGCGATGGGAACAGTGTTGACTTGCGATGCCAAGTAAAACCTTTCAAAGATGCTGAAGACTGTCAGCTGTACAAAACAATGTGAACCTCAGAAGTCTCTGCTTCAGTAAACCAGATCTCCTTCCCGCTCAGCCGCCAGTTCCATTTTAAAGTTTTGTCACTGGTTAAAGGGGCAGGATTCTCATGTTATTGAGAAAATCTCCACAAGTGTTTGCCTCAAGCTCCATTCTGGCTGTGATTTGTGCAGCTTCCTCTGTCTGGGCTGTTAATTGCAGACTGTTTTCTGTCAGTGTCAATTTGGAAAAAGGAAAAAGATGAAAAAGTTTCAATCTCTGTCTCTGTGTACTTTGGATTTTTTTAGAGTAAGAGGATATCTGACACTCCTGTCTTTTATTTTATAACACCCCCACACCATCCCCTAACTGTGGTACCGCTTATATTTTCCCCAGCACCCATGTTGTGTGTATGCAGGTGTGGGACACAGTGAAAGACACAAGGTTTACAAATCTTTATTCAATTTACACCACCAGAAAGAAAGGAAACACCCAGGAGGCCAGTGACAAGCAGTGTCCTTCTTCGGGGGCAATGCGACATGATCACACAGTGAAGGGGAGGGCTGTGTACATTGGAAATGGACAGCCACCCTGAGCTGATTGGCTGCATTTCAGCAGGTTATTGTCACAATTGGCTACTTTGCCTGTCAATCAATGACACATCTGTTGGAGGTGATATGATCCATTTGATCTGGAATCTGTCAAGGTTACAAACAGAACAGAAACTGAAAGCTGTTGGGACTCAATAGTTACAATACGAGGCATTCCCTCCTCACTCTTTTGGTCGAGACACAGCTGTTGGGATTGCACTGTGCACTCTCTGTTGTTTGCCTGGTAGCATCTGAAATGATGTTCAGCCTATCACAGATACTGCAGGCTGTGCGTTTCTGTAAGTGTGAGTGTATTACTTAATGCTTCTTGTACGTGTCTCTCTGAGGTATGAGTATGAGTATGAGTGTGTGTGTGAGTGTGTTCCACAGACAGACACCTAAGGGCAGCACTGAGTAACACACCCACATTCAGAGAGACACCTCCAGGCAGCACTGAGTAACATGCTCACACTCAGAGACACACCTACAGGAGGCATGGAGTGTGAGCATTTTACACAGTACTGCCTGTCTCTCTGACTGTATGTGTTACTTAGTGCAGCCTGTCGGTGTCTCTCTGAGGTATTTGTCTCTAAGCGGTGGATCGAGAATGGACTTTGTGCTGGAGGTTAAAGATTAGGCTTTAATCTTCTCAAATCATGAATGAAAAACAGTTCAGCTGATTCAGTCTGAGATGGCAGCTCATTAAGATGGCCAAATTTCCCCAGCTGCCCGTTGAGAGACACTGACTGGTAGCACTGCGTAACCTGCTCACGCTCAGAGAGAGACCTGCAGGCAGCATGGAGTGTGAGCATGTTACTCAGTGCTGTCTGGCTACCTCAGTGTGTGTGTTATTCTGTTCTGATCGTCGGTATCTCACTGAGTGTGAATGTGTTACTCTGTGATGCCTGCAGGTGACTCGGAGGTATTTGTCTCTTAGCAGTGGATAGAGAATAGGCTTTGTGATGAGGATCGAAGATTAGGCTTTAATCTTCTCAAATCTCAGATGAAAAACAATTCAGTCTGAGATGGCACCTCAATGAGATGGCCAAAGATAAAAATCACACAACCCCAGGTTAGAGTCCAATAGGTTTCTTTGGAAGTACAAGCTTTCGGAGTGCTGCTCCTTCATCTGTTAGCTAGCAGGGCAGGATCATAGTTCACAGAATTTACAGTGAAATTGAGATGGTAGCTGAGAAAGGTGAATACTGAGAGTGTATTCTCAGTAAGGGAGAGATTTCAGATGCAGTGGGCACAGTGCTCCCTCATGTGTTGCCCGATTACAAGGGGACTTTCTGGAGCCAGGGTCATTTCAGTAGTGGCTGTATGCTCAGCTAATGCTGGCGAACTATAGTCATATTTCAATGGCCAATTCGCCCTAAACTAAATGCAGCAATATTACCTTACAGGGAGGGGAGCTGTCTGAATGAGGGAGGTTAAACTCTTGCAGCCCCAACAGGCCCAAACTCACGCATTCCTGAACACAATGGGCAATTTTAGCATGACCAATTCACCTAACTTGCACATGTTTGGAATGTGGGAGGAAACCCACACGGACACAGAGAGAATGTGCAAAATGTACAGAAGCAGTCACCTGGGGCTGGAATTGACCCAGGTCCCTAATGCTGTGAGGCAGCAGTGCTAACCACTGAGCTACCTTGCCATCCATTAAAAAAGCCCAAAGAGTTGAGCTTTTATTAATCTCCATGAGGCTGAGGTGACATAAACTATAAACAGACAACCCTCTGCCAGGGAAGGTAGTGGAGGGTGGAAACCTCACAATCTTTAAATAGAATAACATTTAAGGATCTGGGACAATTGCAGGAAATTGGGATTAGAGTGCCTTTCATGGTAGCTATGTTGGTGCAGACTCAATGGGCCAAAGGGCCTCTTCTGCGCTATATCAATGTATGCTCCAACCTGAGAGGACAGTACAAGTTAATGGTGACTAGGTTAGGCTGTTCCAAGATGGCAAACTCATTATCAAGGATCAGAGGAAATGGTTCAAGCTTCAGTGAAGGCCCAAGTAGGTGCTTGGAAGGAGGATCAAGGCTAATGGAGACAAGGTCAATGGAGACTGAGCGAGGGCACTTGTCTGGTCACCACGCACAGCCTTGCTTACGTCTATTATGTCTACACTACCATTTACACCACTGTCTGCACCCACTGTCTGCACCCAGCATCTACAGTCACTGTCTGCACCCTCCATTTGCACCACCCATATTTCTGTTGTTGTAAGATTGTATCCAATAATTCCATTGAGATTACTGCAACAGAAACCTGAATTTCAGAATTGGCAATGATTACCTTCAAACCCTGACCTTCAAAGTCTGTGTTCTACAATGAGCTGATTAATATTAATTACTATATGCCATTTGATTTCTGTGAGGACAGGCCTGACGTATAACGAGAGGTTAAGTTGGTAAGGATCGTGTTCACTGGAGTTGAGAAGAATGAAGGAAGGGAATCTTGGAGAAAGCTATAAATTGGAACCAGACAAGACAAATGGAGTTTGGATGTCCACAGTGGTGAGAAGTTCAGCACCAGGGCTCATAGTTTAAGGTTGAGGGGTAAACCCTATAGGACAGAGACGAGGAAAAATGTCTTCGCCCAGAGAGTGATGATCCTGTGGAATTCTCTATCACAGAAAGTGGTTGATGCCAAAACATTATGTTTTCAAGAAGGAGGGAGAGATAGCTCTTGTGGCTAAAGAATCAATGGATATGGGAGGAGAGAGGGATTACAGTGTTGTGCTCAATGATCAGCCACAATCATTCAGAATGGCAGAACAGGCTGGAGGAGCTGAATGGCCTATTCCTGCTTCTATCCTCTGTGTTTCTATGGAGTATAAAATAGATTGCCAGGTGGAGGTCACTCTGTCAGATGGGTAAGTATCCATTCACAGATTCCACCCACACCACTCCCCTTCCATTTTAATTGGTCTCACTCCCTCTCTTCCTACGATTTTGTTATTTGACCAGTGACCACAACTCCCCACCAATACGTCACTCCCGCAACCCTGCGGGAGCTGTGCTTGTCACCCATTGCTTGTTTTAACTTACTAATTGGGTGATGTGATGGTGAGGTTTTCAAAGGTGTCCTTCAATAAAAACATGGGTGACATAACACAGCTGGCTCACAGAACGAGGGAGCCAGGTTCGAGAGTCATACAGCACAGAAATAGGCCCTTCATCCCACCATGTCAATGCTGACCAACAACCACTAAACTACACTAATCCCATTTCCCTGCAGTTGAGTGGAGCCGATTATGCCCTGGCATTATAAGTGCTCACCCCAATGTTTTTTAAAGGTTGTGAGATTGTCAGCGTGCACCACCCTCTCAGGCAGCATGTTCCATATACCTACCACACGCTGGGTCAAAAAATACTTACACCTTAATCTTATGAACCCTGGTCTTAAACAGGTCTGGGTGAGGAGCAGAAGCTGCAGAACAGTGTGAGAGGTCAGGAGTGGAGAGAGGGAGAACAGTGTGAGGGTGAGGAATGGAGGCTGGAGCAGGAAGTCACTTGTGTTCTGGAAAGCAGTACATATAGGGAAGAGATCCAAGAGCTGGTAGGAATGGTCTCCATGCTTCCTATCAGTAGCTTTAGGTGGGAAAGGGAATAAATCAGGAGATAATGAGGGCCTGGAACTCAGGCTGCTCGTTAATTACAAATGACTTTAATCCTTAGGTCGATTGTTTATAGCAAGAATTTTCTTTTTAATTCATTCACAGGATGAGGACATCCCTGACTAGGACAGCATTTATTATCCACCCCTAATTGCCCCTGAGGGCAGTTAACTGTCATCCACATTGCTGTAGGATTGGATTCCCATGTAGGCCAGACCAGATCAGGATGGCAGTTCCCTTCCCTAAAGGGCATTATTGAACCAGATGGGTTTTCCTGACAATCAACATGGATTCAGGGTCATCGTTAGGCTCCGAACTGCAGATGTTTAAAAATTGATTTCAAATTCCCCCATCTGCCACGGTGGGATTTGAGCCTGCAACCCGGAACCACATCTGGGTCTCTGTGCATTAATCACAGAATGTTAGTGTGTAGATACAGCAAGTCATCAGGAAATCTCATAGAACGTTATGGTCTGTTGTGAGGGGAAACTGAAAGCAAGACTTCATTGAAACATGCAAGATCCTGAGGTGCCTTGTCCAGGTGGATGTGGAAAGGATGTTTTCTCTTGTGGGAGAATCCAGAACCAGGGATCACAGTTTAAAATTAAGGGAGAATCCATTCAGAACAGCAATTAGGAAACATGTTTTTACTCTCAAAGGTTGCCAGTCTTTGGAATTCTCTTCCTTAAAAGGCAGTGGATGCAGAATCTTTAGATATTTTTAAGGCAGATGTAAATAGATTCTTGATGACTGAAGGGATGGAACATTATTGGAGAATGTAAAGTTGAGGTTTAAATCAGATCAACCACGATCTTATTGAATGTGGGAGTAGGTTCAAAGGGCCGAGTGGCCTACTTTTGTTCCTTGCCCATATGTTGCCTCATACATTTTCACACGATCGGAGACTGTCGCTCGTATTTTCTATCTGCAGATTAAGCTGCTTGTGCAATAGGCCTCATCTGCACAGTGTTTTCTCCAGCCTTTCACTGTGATATGTTAAAGACACTGGTCCCATGATCAAAGCATTAACTCTGAGTTGGTTTACTTAAACAATAAAACACATTACAAGTCATGAAGCAGACATTACAGCAAGCAATAATGGGCAGCACAGAGCCTCAATGATTAGCACTGCTGCCTCATATCGCACGGGACCTGGGTTCGATTCCATCCTTATGCAACTGTATGCGGCGTTTGCACATTCTCCCCGGGTCTGTGTGAGTGTCCTCTGGGTGCTCCAGTTTCCTCCACAATCCAAAGATGTGCAGGCCAGGTGAATTGGCCGTGCTAAATTGGCCATAGTGTTCGGGGATGTGTGGGTAGGTGCAGTTATCAGGGAAAATGTTGAGTAATAGAGTGGGGGAATGGGATGCTTTTGGAGATTCAGTGGGGACTTGTTGGGATTCTGTGAATTGATCTCAGTCTGTGCAGCTTGCAGGCTCACAGATGATTAACTGGTAAGTGGAGTACATACACAGGGTTGGATTTTCTCAAAGGCAATATGTTCATGCACCACACAGCCAATGAACATCAAGAGGAGATAGCTACATTCTCTCTTGTTAGAGACAGTAATTGACTGGCAGTTGTGTGGCACAAATGTAACCTTATTCATGTTCCAAGCCCACATCTCCAGCAGTAAACTGCTTTGGAACATCCTCAGGTGATTAAAAAGTGCCATACATTTGGGTGTACGATGGCTCAGTGGTTAGCACTGCTGCCTCACTGCATCAGGGACCCACCTCAGCCAGGTCTGTGTTGAGTCTGCACATTCTCCCTGTGTCTGTGTGGGCTTCCCTGGGTGCACTGGTTTCCTCCCACAGTCCAAAGATCTGCAGCCTCAGTAAAATGGCCATGCCAAATTGCCCATAGTGTCTAGGGATATGCAGGCTCGGTGGATTAGCCATTGGAAAATACTGGGATAGCACAGGGGACTGGGTGGAGTGCTCTTCAGATGGGCAATGTGGACTTGATAGGCTGAATAGCCCACTTCCACGCGATAGGGATTCTGTGATACAAATGCAAGTTCCTTCTTTCCATTCTAGCCCTGAAGCATGCATGTGGTTCTGTCTCATATCCACTCAAGGGATGGCAGCACTTTGAAGACAGGATCAGCCTCTATTCTTTTGCAAAGTGCTTCTTCCACTGTCCTTCACAGCCTTGTAGACAGCAACAATGAGATCGGGAAATAACCCAAAGCTATAATCTTCTGGACTCTTCATTAAACTGTGGAACTTGAAAAGTACAATTAATGGCCAAGTCAATGAAGATATTTCTCAGCAATCCCTAAATGCTGAGTTTTAGTACTCAGCATGCCCCAGGAGTCAAAATAACTGAGTCGATCATTGCTCTGAATTGCTCACAGGTGTCACCTTCACATTTCTGGAGGCTTTGATCAAAAAGGTTGCTTACCAATATACAGCTTAAAATCAGCTTAAACTCCCAACCATCCAGCTGAGAGCGGAGCCCTGTCCAAACTGGAACCTGGTCAGTGGGAGCACTGTCACCTCTGTCTCAGAAGCTTTGTCTAGTTAAAACAGAGACTTTGCTAGACAATTATTTAGCACAGAAACAGACCCTTTGGTTCAACTCATCCATGCCAACCAGATATCCTAAATTAATCTATTCCCATTTGCCAGGATTTGGCCCATATCCCTCTAAACCGTTCCTATTCATAAAACCATACAGATGCCTTTTAAATGTTGCAATTGTAACAGCCACTGGCAGCTAATTCCATACACACACCACCCTCTGCATGAAAACGTTGCCCCTTAGATCCCCTAAAAATCTTTCCTCTCTCATCTTCAACCTATGGCCTCTACTGTTGGACTCACATACCCAGGGAAAAAGACCTTGGCTGTTCACCTTATCAATGCTCTTCACGATTTTATAAATCTCTATAAGGTCACACCTCAGCCTCCATTGCTTCAGGGAAAATAGCCCCAGTCTATTCAGCCTCTCCCTATAACTCAAACCCTCCAACCCCAGAAACATCCTTACAAACCATTTTCCCACCCTTTCAAGTTTAACAACCTTGTTCCTAGAGCAGGAAGACTGAACTGAGCCCTGTATTCTCAGGTGTCCTCACCAATGGCCACTTTGGGGGACAGCCAGAACATGACATCCCAACTCCTATACTCAATGCACAGACCAATAAAGGCAAGTGTATCAATCCCCAACTTCACTCCCCTGTTTACCCATGGCTTCGCTTTCAAGGAACTGTGAATTTGCACTCCAAGGTCTCTTTGCTCATCAACACTCCCCAGGACTTTGTCCTTATTTGCCTTACCAAAATACAACACCTTACATTTATCTAAATTATCTCCATCCACCACTCCTTATCCAATGGCCCATCTGAACAAGCATTGAACATATATTATAAACTTGCTCATATAGAAAGCATTGGGGAGGCCACACCTGGAGTATTGTGTGCAATTTTCATCTACTTATTTGAGGAAGGGTGTGGTGGCACTGTAGGCTGTTCAGAGCATGTTCCCCTGACTGATCCCAGGGATGGAGGGGCTGTCCCATGAGGAGCAGTTAAATAGCTTGGGCTTGTACTCGCTGGAGTTCAAAAGAATGAGGAAGGATCTGATTGAGGGAGAGAAAATGTGAAAGGGGATTAATAAGGTGGACATTGGATAGATGCTCCCCCCTTGCAGGACAGTTTCGAACAAGAGGTCATCGATATAGAGGGAGAGGAGGTCGGTTCAAAACTGAGCTGAGGAGAAACTACATCTCCTAGAGGGATATGAATCTGTGAAACTCAATGCCCCAGAGTGCAGTGGAGGCAGAGTCAATACACAGGTTCAAGAAAGATGTGTTTCTGATGAAAAGTGAGATAAAGAGCGATGATTAGCAGGCAGGAGAGTGGAGTTGAGACCAGGATAAGATCAGCCACAGTCATGTTAAATGGTGGAGCGGGCTCGAAGGGCTGAATTGCCTCCTCCCACTCCTCTTTCCTGTGTTGACCACACAGTCAAGGCTGACACTGCAAAACTGAGGGAGCTGTTGTCTTTTAGGTGAGAGACAAAACAGAAGTCCTGCCACAATATATCGAACTGTACTATCTTCCCCCGTGACAAGTGCTGGAATTTGAATTCAAATCACAAAGCATGCCACAACAATGGTGACCACGATAATGATCCCTGAATGCTGTCCAGCCTTAGCCTTACCCAGTCTGGACTTCATGTGAGTCCATCCCCAGAGCAATCTGGTTAACTCTTGGGTGCCTTTATACATCGTCGCTGACAAAATAAGGGGAAAAACAGAAAACAAAAGGTCGGAACACTCAAATATGGGAATATCAGTGAGAATTCAGGCAACTGAAGGAAGATATGAAGAACTGCAAAAGAAGACAAAAAGGAAGCAAAAGTTACAAAAGGCTTATTGAGAAAGAGACCTGCAAGGGATCACAAGAATAAGACAAATGATTTGCACGAAAATTAGAAAATGAAGGGGTCTCCAGTGCAATGTGAGCCCTTTAAAAACAAACTGGGAATTCCATGAATGAGACTAAGGGAATGGCCGATATGTATAATAATTAGTTGTGTCAGTCTTCACAGTCAAGGAACGGGATAATGCAGCTTCCATTCCAGGGAGGTTAGTAATGAATTGAAGACTGGAATTTGTGAAACTTGATACTTGCCAGAAAACAGCATTGGAAAGCGAGCAGCTCTAAAGGCTGACAGATCTCCAGGACCTCAGGGGTTTAAAGGGAGTGGGAGGGGGGAGAAGTTTCAGAAGCTTTTCCCATCAGGTTCCAAAGCAGCAACAATTCCTTTAGTTTGGAAAATATCTTGCTGTAACTCCCCGGGTTCAAGAAAGATGAGAGAGGGAACCAAGGAAATGATATACTGGTCAATCTAACATCTCTTTTGGGGGTTTCATTGGAATCTATAATTAATAACTGAGAGAATGAATATGTAGAGAATTGCAAATAGCCCACATAGATTAGGGATGGGTAAGTTCTGACAAATGAACCAAATGCATTAACTAAATTAGTTGAATGGGCATATAGTCTTATCAACTTTCAGACGGACTTGATAATTTTCCACTAAACAGTCTGCTGACTGAAGTTAAAACCCATGGGATTGAAGATGAATGTTTGACTTGGTTAGGAGACTGGTTTTGTGACGTACGACAGAGAAAGAAAGTGAGGAGTGGTGTTCCACAAGGATTCTGTGGTGAGGCCTTAACTACTGACTGTATATATTAATGAGAATCATAGTTCCACATTGAAACAAAGACTGATGAAATAGTAAGCAGTGAAGATGGTCTTTTTGTTTAAAACTCACTCCGAGGACATGGGTGTTGCTGTCTGGGCCAACATTTATTACACATTCTGTGTTGCCCTTGTGACTCATGGAATCATCATACAGTGTAGAAGCAGGCCATTGAGCCGATCCAATCCATAGCAAACCAATGAACAGCATCCCATCTGGACTTACCCCATCCCTGTCCTGCTGCATTTCCCGCGGCCAACCCACCCAGCCAACACATCCCTCGACACTATGCGTAATTTGATATGGCTAATCCACCTAACCAACACATCTATGGATTGTATGGAAGAAACCCACACAGACAGGGGGTAAATGGGCGACCTCTACACAGACAGTCATCCCAGGGTGAAATTGAACCCAGGTCCCTGGTGCTGTGAGGTAGCAGCACTGACCACTGAGCCATAATTCTGCCTTTTGCAAGGTGGTGGTGAGCTGCCTTCTTGAACCACTGCAGTCCATGTGCTGTAGATAAACCCACAATGCCCTTAGGGAGGGAATTTCTGGATCTTCATCCAGCGACACTGGAGGAACAGTCATATATTTTCAAATCAAGATTTTATGTGGATTGGAGGGGAACTTGTTTTTGGTAGTGTTCTGTGTCCTTCTACATGGAAATGATCGTGGGTTTGGAATGTGCTGTCTCAAGAGAATTGGTGTGAATTCCTGCAGTGCATCTTTTAGATGGTGCACACGGCTGTTACTGAGCATCAGTGGTGGAGGGAGTGTATGTTTATCGATGTGGTGCCAGTCAGGCAGGCTGCTTTGTACTGGATGATATCAAGCTTCTTGATTGTTTTTGGAGCTGCGTCCATCCAGGCAAGTGGGGAGTAACCCATCACAGTCCTATCCAAAACTTGACTGATCTTTTCTTAATTCATTTACTGGATTGGGCATCACTTGCTATGTCAGCATTTATTGCCCAGAATCAAGTGGGGTGGCACAGCACTGGGACAAAGGTTTAATTTCACCTCAGTCAATTGACTGTGTGGAGTTTGCACGTTCTCCTTGTGCCTGCCTGGGTTCCCTCCCGGTGATCTGGTTTCCTTCCACAGTCCACAAACGTGCGGGTTAGGTGGAATGGCCATGGGAAATGCAAGGTTACAGGGGAGTGGGTCTGGGTGAGATGCTCTTTGGAGAGGCAGTTTGGGCTGAATGGCCTGTTTCCACATTGTAGGGATTCTATGAATTTCTTCACTCAGAGGGTTTTGAATCTTTGGGATACTCATCGATATTTAGGTGTTTGAATAAATTCAAGATAGCGATAATACACATGTGGGGAGGCAATGAGTTAATGTTGTCATCGCTAGATTCTTGATCCAAAGAGCCAAGTAATGTTCTGGGGGAATTGGGATCACCGTGGGGCAGCATGGTAGTACAGTGGTTAGCACTGCTGCCGCATAGCACCAGAATCCCAGGTTTGATCTTAGCCTCGGGTGACTGCCTTTTATGGAGTTTGCACATTCTCCCTGTGTCTGCATTGGTTTCCTCCGGGTGCTCCGGTCTCCTCCCACCATCCAAAGATGTGCAGTTTAGGTGAATTGGTCACGCTAAATTGCCCATTGTCAGGGGTGAATATGGGGAATGAGTCTGGGTGAGTTACTCTTCGGAGGGTCAGTGTGGACTTGTTGGACCGAAGTCCACACAACTGGACTCTAATAGGGAGAATCTCATCTAAATCCTGGCAATACATGGAGTGGAATTTTAAATTCAAAAAGACTCTGCAGTTAAGAATCCAATGCCAACCATTGTTGGGGGAGAAAGGAGGGCAACACCGCCCAAGAAGGAAAAGACGATCCCTCTGAGGGGATGGGTGAAGGCCTCCCCCTACCCGGTGAGAACCAAGGGGTACCCACCGGCCCACAGCTCCAGGGAACTGGGAGCAGCGTCCCAGTGACAGCCCTGATGTCAGATGGAGAACGGGGCGATGCGGACCCTGGGTCTGACACGATGACACCAGAGCGGGGAAATGACTCCAGCGTGGAGCCGGACAACTACCTCAGCCCTGGGAAGGTCCAGCAGTTTGCTGTCACCACGGGGATGCACGCAGCTACCCCACTGGAGCAAGACCAGAAGAAAATGGACACTGGTAACCCCGCAAACTGTTAAAATGGGGTTTAAAATTGCCAGCATAAATGTGCGTAGCATTAAAGCGGCTACGCGATGTGTTTCAACGCTGGCCTTCCTGGCCAACGTCAAAGCCGATGTCCTGTTTCTGCAGGAGTGCGGGATACCGCACCTCAGCAGTTACAGGAGATGGTCGAGCTTGTGGGCCCACGGGCCGTCAGTGTGGTCGGGGGGCAACGATAGCCGCGCCTCCGGCCTGGGTATCCTGTTGCGGGGAGGCAACTTCACCATCTCCGAGGTTAAGGAGGTGGTGGGCGGGCGCCTCCTCGTCGTGGACGTCAAATACAGAAACGCTCCCGTGAGACTAATCAACGTGTACGCCCCAGTGGGTAAGAGTGAACGGTTGGCCGTCCTGCAACAGCTTCCACTGCTGCTGGCTACGTCCAGGCCGGTCATTCTGGCCGGAGACTTCAACTGCATCATTGATGCTGATGGACGATCCGGCGGGGGGGACAGTAAACCGGACGCTACGTCCAGGGCCCTGATGGAAACGGTCAAAGACGCCAAGCTGCACGACGTCTTCAGCGCCCCTGCAGACGGAGCGCAGCGTAGATACACCTGGTCACGGGCAGACGGGTCTATCCGCTCAAGGATAGATTACCTGTTTGTGTCCCGAACGCTCTCGGTCAGATCCACCGACGTCAAGCCGGTGTTCTTCTCTGACCACTGCCTCCTGCTGGCCGACTGTCACCTACAGGACGAACAGCGGGCGGGCAAGGGAACGTGGAAACTGAACACTAAGCTGTTGACCCCGGGAAACATCGAAGAGCTCAAGAGGGATTACGCAGGTTGGAGAACCGTGAAGCCCCTCTTTGAGTCTCCAGCGGACTGGTGGGAAACGGTAAAAGGGAACATCAAGAGGTTCTTTATCCTCAAAGGTGTCCAGGAGGCGAGAGAGAGGCGGGGAAAACTGTCCCAGCTCCAGGAAAGTATGCAGAACCTGCTCCTGCTGCAGACGATGGGGGTGGATGTCACGGAGGACCTCCAGGAGGTGAAGGGCCAGCAAGCCTCGCTCTTCGCCTCGGAGGCCTCCAGGATAATCTTCCGGTCCAGGGTCCGCTCGGTGGAGCAGGACGAGACGTGCTCACGTTTCTTCTTCCAGAAGGTGCACAAAGAGAGCTCCGTGCTCAGCAGCCTGAAGAAAGAAGATGGCTCGGTAACGTCATCTCAGGCTGACGTCATGAGGATCAGCAAATCCTTCTACGCCAGCCTGTATGACTCGAAGCCGACCGACAGCGCGGCCTCCCAGTCGTTCCTGTCCTCTATCACGGAGGTCCTAGATGACGGAACACGAGAGAGGCTGGACCAGCCGCTATCTCTGGATGAACTGACCAAGGCCCTCGAGTCCTTCGAAAAGAATAAAACTCCCGGAAGCGACGGCTTACCGGTCGAGGTTTATTCCGCTCTTTGGGACTTGATCGGCCAGGACCTGCTGGAGGTGTATGTCAGTATGCTCCGGGCAGGTACCATGAGTGAATCCATGAGGAAAGGCATCATCACCCTCGTCTACAAGCGGAAGGGGGAGAGGGAGGATATTAGAAATTGGAGACCGATCTCACTGTTAAATGCAGACTACAAAATCCTGTCAAAGGTCATCGCCAACCGGGTCAGGTCTGCTCTGGGATCGGTGATCCACCCGGACCAAACCTGTGCTGTACCGGGCAGGAAGATCTCTGAGAGTCTCGCACTCCTCAGGGATACGATCGCCTACGTGCAGGACAGGGGGGTGGACACCTGCCTCATCAGCCTGGACCAGGAGAAAGCCTTTGACAGGATATCGCATACATATATGAGGGATGTCCTCTCCAAAATGGGCTTTGGGGAGGGAATCGGAAATTGGATCAGACTGCTCTACACCAACATTGTCAGTGCAGTCTCAATCAATGGGTGGGAATCAGATAGCTTCCCTGTAAGATCTGGAGTCAGGCAGGGATGCCCCCTCTCACCCGCCTTGTTTGTGTGTTGCATAGAGCCATTTGCCGAATCCATCAGGAAGGATGCGAGCCTGAGAGGGGTGACTATTCCTGGCAGCGGGGGCCTGCAGGTTAAGGCCTCCCTGTACATGGATGACGTCGCTGTTTTCTGCTCGGATCCGCTGTCCGTGCACAGACTCGTGTGCATCTGCGACCAGTTCGAACGGGCCTCGGGGGCCAAGGTAAACCGAGGCAAGAGCGAGGCCATGCTCTTCGGGAACTGGGCCGACCAATCCTCTATCCCCTTCACCGTCAGGACTGACCACCTGAAGGTGCTGGGTATTTGGTTCGGGGGGGCTGGGGCGTGCGCCAAGACCTGGGAGGAGCGGATCAGGAAGATGAGACAGAAACTAGGCAGATGGGGGCAACGGTCGCTCTCCATCGCGGGAAAAAACCTGGTCATCAGGTGTGAGGTACTCTCAGTATTGCTATATGTGGCACAGGTCTGGCCTATCCCCAGGACCTGTGCCGCCGCAGTCACCCGGGCCATCTTCCAATTCATTTGGAGATCAAAGATGGACCGGGTCCGAAGAGACTCTATGTACAAAGACCGGTGCAATGGGGGAAAAAACACGCCCAATGCCACCCTCACCCTGATGGCCACCTTTGTGTGTGGCTGCATCAAGCTGTGCGTGGATCCCCGGTACGCAAACACCAAGTGTCACTACGTACTGAGGTTCTACCTGTCCCCGGTGTTGCGAAGGATGGGCCTGGCCTCGCTGCCGCGGAACGCTCCGAGTAGTTGGACCATTCCGTATCACCTGTCCTTCGTGGAGAAATTTATGAGGAAAAACACCTTTGACCACAAGTCCATCAGGAAGTGGTCAGCACGTAGCGTCCTTGAGACCCTTCGGGAAAAGGAGAGGGCGGATCCTGTCGAGCGGTTCCCTGAGCAGACTGTCAAAGCCATTTGGCAGAATGCCTCATCGCCAGAACTTTCCAACAAGCACCAAGACGTGGCTTGGCTGGTGGTGAGAAGGGCTCTGCCTGTGAGATCCTTTATGCACGCCCGGACTCTCTGCCGCACCGCACGCTGCCCTCGAAGTGGCTGCGGGGGGGACGAGACTGTCACACACCTCCTTCTGGAATGTGCCTATGCAGAGGAAGTCTGGAGAGGAATGCAGTGGTGCTTGTCGAGGTTCGTCCCGAGCAGCGCCGTGACGCGGGACTCCGTGCTCTACGGCCTGTTCCCCGGGACTCACACCGAGACGAACATTAACTGCGCCTGGAGGATCATCAACTCGGTGAAGGACGCTCTCTGGGTGGTCCGAAACCTGTTGATCTTCCAGCTGAAGGAGTTGACCCCGACCGAGTGTTGCAGACTGGCACATTCCAAGGTCCAAGACTACGTGTTGAGGGACGCGCTGAAGCTTGGGGCAGCTGCCGCCAAGGCGCGGTGGGGAAAGACCACTGTGTAAGATCGGCCTGCCGAAAGAAGAACAGGGGGCCCATACAGATGTTTTTTTGGGCTCTGCTGATGCCTCAGCCAAATATATGTATATATACAAGATTGAAAAAATGCACAGGATTGTAAAGGACAAGAATAAAGTCGAATCTGTGTTTGTAAATATGGACATATGTATGGCATGATCCAATGTACAGACCATCAAATCATTTATGAATAAAGTATATTTTTGAAATAAAAAAAAAAAAACCATTGTTGGGGGAGAACCCTGTCAGGCCCACTAATGTCCATCAGATTGTTGTCCTTGCTCATAATGACTGACTAATGACTCCAGACCCACAGCAACATGGAATCATAAAATCCCTACTGTGTGGAAGAAGGCCAATTAGCCAATCAAGTACAAGCAGCATCTCACCCAGAACCAGCCCCCTCTCCTAACCCTACACTTCCATGGCCAATCCAACTAACCTGCACATATCTGGACTGTGAGAGGAAACTGAGGCACCCAGAGGAAACCCATTCAGACACAGGGAGAACATACAACTTCACACAAACCGTTGCCTGAAGGTGGAATCAAACCCAGGTCCCTGGCACTGTAAGGTAGTGACACCAGCCACTGTGCCACCCATTCCTCATCTCTGATCAAAATGTCTGACCCCTTATTCCCAGACTGGGACTCTGCTTTAGAATTCCCAGGTCGGGCTTCATCCTTCCAAAATCTACCCTGTCAGGGCCCTGGAGAATTTGAAATGTTTCAATGAAATCTCATCCCAGCCTTCTATTTCTACGGAATCCTGACCCGGTCCCCTCTCGCAATCATTCAACAATCTCTCAGCCCGTCACATGAACTGTGGCTGGGTTTGATAATCTCACTAAGAGTTTCAAGAAGGGAAGGAGAAAGAAAGACTCTTTCTGCTTTGAATCGATGCTAAAAACTGAAAACGCAGGAACATATTGTCACTGACTATTGTTCAAATACACTTTTCATCAAAGTGCTGGGTGAGGTTTCTTATGAATTTCAGGAGGTCACTGGTGGTGTCCTTATATTCTTTATTCTTGCCTTGTCTTTTGTTCATGTCATTGAGGAGAACGGAGTCAACCGAGAAGGAAATAAACAGCAGAGTTTGTTTTCTCCGTTGATTAAATTCACCTTGCTTGTTCCTCTGAGCACCTGAAGAAAGGGCGAGGCTCTGAAAGATTATGGTTTCTAATAAACCTGTTGGGCTATAATCTGGTGTCGTATGATTTTTGACCTTGTCCTCTGAACACATTCAGATTGTTCCCACGGGCACTGCATGTTCTTACTTCTCCAGTCCACGAGGTGGCGATCTTGACAATGGATTTCACAATGGTCTCCAACAGAGAGGACCCACAAATCAGGGACAGCGATTCAGAGATTACAGGCTCCTCAGTCCCAGACCAGAGCACAACGGGCCCCCTGGCATCCAAGGTACCGCTTGTTGCGTCCCGGACCCTGTACATAATGCAAATGGTGCAACTTATCTTTCTGAATTTTCACAACCTCAACAGGTCTCCACAATCATTGAGATTCGTTAAATGCAGCCTTTGCCAATTAAGGACCCTGATTGATGGGAAACAGACTGAAATGGGTCAATAATACAGTATTGGGGAGTTACAGACTCAGATTGCCAAGTGGAAAACTGATGCTGTGGCTCTAACAGAGATCGGGCGGGACTGGGGATTCCTGGATACAAGGTGTTCCGTGAAGATTGGAAAGAGGGAAAACTGCGAGAAGTGGTGGGATTGTTCTGGGCCCAGACAGTACTGACCAACCTTAGGCCCTGAGATATGATGGAGATGAAGGGTGAACTGTGCCGGGCTTTAACTCACTGTTACCAGAGTGAAACAGGGATTATCCATTTCACAAGAGAGTAAATGAAACTAACAAACCAGGTGTATGTGAAACACCCACCCAGTCCCTGAGAGAGGGGGTCAATAACAGGGACATTCTCAGACAGAAAGGATGCTAAAAATGGTATCACCCCGAGAGTGAAGGGTGGGGTGGAGACAGTGACAGCGACACCTCCCAGAGAGTGGGGAAAGTAACACTGACACATTTAAAACAAACGTGAATTCAAACAGACATCCACTCCGTCACACGGTGTTGAAGATGCACTTTCCTCATCAAAACACATTTGCAAACCTCTTTATAACACGTCAGGGGAGAGAAACATTGAAAACTGTATTATCACGAGTTAGGGTCCATTTAAAACAAGGACTATGATGTTAAATGTTCCCAGCTGTAAACAACACTTGTATATTGACGTCATTATCTTATTAAACAATATTAAAACCTCGGTCAAACATTTTCCTGCAGACAGTGTACTTAAAATATCAAGAGGCTTTCCGCATTGTAGGTTTGATCAGCGACGTAGCAAGGAAGCAGCAGCTGCCCCATGAACTCCAACAAAAGAATGAGAACAGGCTCTTCATACGGAGCTGGCTCCCGAGAATCCAATTCTGTGCCCAATGCTGTGCCAGGTCTGTGCCCAATGCTGGGAACATTTTAGACAAGACACCCTGTTGCCAGCTCGTGACTGCAACTTGATCCAGTTCATTCAGAAAGAGAAAAAGGACAATGTGCAGATTGTTGAACAGGCCCCTAACCTGGCCTGAGGCAGGAGCCCAAGCTCCAACACACTGGCCTCACTTCACACCAACCTTCACACAGTGCGGGGTCATGAACTCCGGGCATCAATTCCTCTGGGACTGGGACGGAGTGAGGGAACAGGGACAATGTTGAAGAGTCAATGAGGAGTAAAGCAAGATGGAGAGATGTGTTGGAAAGTGTTTAATGGAGGAAACATACTTTGCGATACCTAATACTGACAATGTCTACGTGTATCACAGAATGAAAAAAAAGCACAATCTGAAGACAATCTAAAGTCACATCAATGTATTTCTTTTTGATATATCATAGCATGCAGGGCATTTTCATTGTGGTATCCTGATTCGAAAGCTGTACTCTCTCAGATTGAGCCGGTTGGATCCTCGCAGAGCCCCAGTTTATTTGTACTGTTCAGGAATGTGGGGATACCGATGGGGGACTGGGGTACACCTGATGAGGGAGCAGGGCTTCAAAAACTTGTGATTTCAAATGAACCTGTTGAGCTAGAGCCTGGTGCTGTGCGCTCACTGACTTTGTATTGTGCGGGCACAGTGAAACAGTTGCCTTCCAGTAACTATAGAGTAATTGCACAGCAGCTGACGATTATGGGTAACGACTCCTTCCATTAGCAGCGAACAAACGCACAGTCATGCCAGAGGATTCCAGTGGGAATGACCAGTCAGTTGTTTCCCAGATATTACACGGTTCACCATCGTCATCTCCAGGACAAGTCGGGAAGAGCAACAAATAACCGACACGTCAACGCCAGCCCCATCCCAGGAGAAATCAAATAAATGGCATCCAATTCAAATGAACAAACTGGTGAGGCTTGAATTCATCTCTTTGAAAGACTGGAGCTTTGCCCAGAAACAGAGCCTTGAAATGGGTGAACTTGGTTTGTCAGACTGAAGGGTGGAGTGTCCTTCGGATTAGCAGTGGGATCAGCAAGAAAAAATTATACGCAAAGATCTAATAAACAGCCATCAAAGCGTGCCACCAAAGTGCAAAGATCAGTATTTGAAGCTCCACGTCCCCATCTCCATCCTTGTCTTTTGCTCTTCCCTAATTGTCCTGCAGAGGGCGGTGGTGAGCCATGAGTTTCTCGAAGAGGATCTGACAGAGGGACAAGGTCATGTCCTCGGCCTGAGCACAACTGCCTGACCTGCTGTGGTTTTCGAGCGCCACACGTTACGACTCCGAGTAAACTATCCCTCAGGAGAATGACCTGTAGCACAAGAGGAAACGTGGGAGTGTTGGAAAGGCACCGCCAGCCTGGTCAGCCTGCAGAGGGGCAGAAACAAATTTGATGAATGAGCTGATATCCTTCTGAGCTGAGATGCAGACTCAGGCTTTCAGAGCCACACAGTTTACATTGTTACTGACCGTGGCTCCATGGGCAATGCTCCTGCATCATCGTCAAAATGGTCATCGGGTTGAAAGCCACCTCAGAAATGAGAGCACAGAATCCAGGCTGAGACTGTGGTGCACTGCTGAAAGTTGCACAGTCTCTGGCTCCATCATTTGAGGGTCCACCACCACCACCACACCCCGACCATCCCCACCCCCATCTCAGGAGGCTCGACAAGATCCCATTCTGAAAGATTCCCTCGGGTATCCTGCTCACTATTCAGCAAGTGCCAACAAAACAGTTTTGTCTCGTCATTCGTTTCCTGTCTGAGGGACCTCACCATCTTGTCCGTGAACGTGACTGCTCTATGCTCACAGCTTTGAATATTCTGAGTTGATTAAAAGAAAACTGCACCAATAAGAGTTCTTTCCTCATTATCGTGGAAAAGGGGAGCAATTAGCAAGCGAAAATGCAATGAGCGCAAACACTGAAGCTTCAGCTGAAAGGCTTTTTGCACCATGTTAACCTGCTCCCTGGGCATTTCCTTCCAATATCAGAGATGGTTATCAGGCCGGGGCGGAGTCTGACAGATCACATGGAATCCTTCAGGCAAGGTACACAAGGGCACAGTCCAGGCTTGCTGCAAACCTTGAAGGGCTGGGAGATTCTCTGTGGCAGTTTCGCGTGCACATTCTCCATGGAATTATCACAGACTTGACTGAAATGGAATGAACTCAGAGAGGAGAAGGAAATGGGAAGAATTAACCAGACAAGGGTTAGCATCAAGAGAGGTGGGAATGTGTGGAAGATTCAGTGCCATTAAAATTCCCAACTGGATTTCACAAGGAAAACTCAAATCGTTACTAGGGCATAACAGGGAGAATTCTCACTGACATGAACTGTCTGAGAGTCAGAGATCCTGAGTCTCTGGTGCCTGACTCTCTTTGAGGCATTACAGTCAAGGACTGTTCATGTGTCAGTGAAGGGTGACTTGGTGACATGGGGTTATATTATAATCAATGATTGGAGGGGTATAGATTAAAGGTAAATGGCTGAAGGTGAAGAGGGAACATAAGGAAACAGATTTTCACCCAGAGGGTGGTGGAAGTCTGGGACTCACTGCCTGTAAGGGTGGTTGAGGCAGAAGTGCCGCTGTGATGCCAAGGGCTATGGACCATTTGCTGGAACATGGAGTTAGAATAGTGAGGTGGTTGTTTTGACTGGCTTTGGCTCATTTGGCCGAAGGGCCTTGTTCTTGTAGACCTGTTATAGAAATCTGATTCTGCGAGGACTCCAACAATGTGGCTGACTCTTACCTGCGATTTGAAAGGCCGAGCAAGCCACTCAATTTCAGGGCAGTTAGGGATGGGGAACAAATGCTGGCCTTACCAGTGACACCCACATCCCAGGAAAGAATAGACAGCCTCAGTGGTAACACTGTCACCTGAACGTGCAGGTTTGAAGCACAACTCCAGAGACTGGAGCACTATCCTGAGGCTGGCAAAGGCAAAGATGCCATCTGCTGGATGATTGGTTAAACCACAGCCTTCTCAGGTCAATGTGAATGTCAGGGCTTTCCGATCATCTCAGACAAAATCCCCCCTAGTGTGCTGACCAATGCTTCTCTTATAACCAATGGCATTAAAACAGATACAGAAACAAAATACTACAAATCTCAAATAGAAGCACGATGCTGGAGAAAGGGAATAGGTGCAGTCTCTGTGGGGAGAGGAGGAGTTAACCTTTTGGGGTTCAGTGAGGTTTTATCAAAAAAGCAGCAGCATTTTATTTTATTCCATTTTAAGTTGTTTTATATTATTTTATTTAAATTTTGTTTATCAAATTTTAGCCCGCTTGATTGACGCCACTTCCACACACAGCCATTCCCACCACACCAACACTCAGTAACATCTGTGTGTCCTATTTACAAGATGCACTGCAATAAATTCAACCAAAATCCTGAGACAACACATTCTAAACCCATGATTACTTGAATCAAGATGGACAAGGGCAGCAGATACAATGGGAACATCACCCCAGCAAGTTCCCTCTAAGCTATTCAACAGTTTGACTTGGAAATATCATCACTGGGTCAGAATTCTGGAATTCCCTTCCTAAGGATATTGTGGGTTTACCTACAGCACCATCTTGTCCAGGACAATTAAAGATGGACAGTAAAAAGGCTGGTAAAAGTAAGAGTAGGTGTGATTTGGGACCAGAAAGTAAGACTGTGATGTTTCAGTTATTCCTGGACATTGGTGTGACCACATCTCAAATACTGTATTGTGTGTAGTTTTGGCCTCCGTATTGATGGAAGAATATAAATGAATTAGAGGTGTTTCAGAGGCTTTTTACCCGATTGATCCCTGGTATGAGTGGGTTGTGAGATGAGGAAGGATTAGAAAAGCTGGCCTTGTTCTCACTGGAATTTAGAAAAGTGAGGGGTTTTCCTGTCCCACAGTATTCTCCAACTCCCTATCTGCCTCCCTCATGGGTCATACCCTCCTGCCCCTTACTACATGTGGAATTGAACTGCGCAGTCCTGAGGCCTATAACTTCCTTCTGGAACTAAGTCTCCAGGTATCTCCGGCACTCCCTGATATATCACTGCTTTTTCAATTCAGCCTTCACTCCAAACTCCCTGAGTGGGAGTTCCTGTATTTTTATACATCCACTGCAGATATATTTACCCTGAATCATTTCAATGAAATAAAGAAATGTTGATCTCACCTATAAATGAAAAATATCCATTCCTTCATTGGACCAGTAACTATCTTCAGTCTCTGTTTTGAAGTTTCAGTACTTACCATTTATAAACCTTCCCTAATGGACATGTCCTGAAACAGTCTATTTACACATTTCCTCAAACTAAACAATTTCCAGATTCCTATTTTCTTGTTTATCATTTTGTTTCATTCAAACCAAGTGCATGTGCAGGCTCCCAGCAGCAAATCACTTTGGAAAAGCAAAGGTCGACTCCTTCCCCGAGTTCACCGAACTCCCACACTGACCAAACTTCCCAGCATTCCCCTGTGTGTTGGCTGCACTCAGTGAGAGCTGCAGTATATAGGCTGCCCTGTATTTATACTGTTTCTGATTTAAATCACTCCATTCTGTTGTGTTATTGTTCAGGACCTTTGTTAAGCTCACTCATTTCTCAGACGAGAGCTTCCTTCTTTCAGCCTGAGAGACACTTTACATTTACAACGAGCAAATGTGACTTCAATGTTGGAATCTGTTTTCAGGATTGATGGGCTCGATGGTTTGATTCAATGAGACGAGGTATGAAATACCTGTGACTCTTGTTGCAATCCAGTCTCCTCTGTCTAATCTCTTCACGGGTCGATGTTTCAGGTATTACCCTTCTTCAGGACTGGGGGTGGGTGTTGGGGAAGCTGCAGATAAATGGATTTGTGGGGGGAGCAGGGTGGTGAGGTGGGGACAGGTTGAGAAAGGTAGAGAGTATATCCTGATTGGTCGATGGGAGAGATGAATCTGGACTCATCACCCCCACTCCCTTTATCTGGAGCTCCCCCAACACCCACTCCCAGTCCTGAAGAAGGGTAATACCCGAAACGTTGATTTCTCCACCCCCTGATGCTGCCTGGCTTGCTGTGTTCTCTCAGCCTCCTGCTGGTATCCCTTGGATTCCAGAGTTTGCAGTTTGTTTGGTCGCTAATCTCTTCAGGGGCCCGGAGGGGTGTGAGGAGATTGGGTTTTGATGGAATTTACCCAGACTGAAGTCAAAAGAAGCAAAGCAACAAAGGCAAGTGGATTGAATACGTGAGAGGAAATTGTGAGCAAAAAGTAATTGTTACCAATTTAGAAATTGCAAAGGAGAGAGCGACAACATTGAATTGCTTCTGGTGTCACCTTCTGTGCCCAAACATTTCACAGAGCCAGCTCCACATCCATCCATTGGCTTTGCCATTGAGAGTCAGTAATTCCCTTCCCTTTTTAAAATGCCCTGTTCCAGGGAATCATTGACAGAGAATATTTCACCTTTCCTGGGAAAGTTGGAGAAATATTGGATGTCAAGGGGTTGTTTCTCAGACTAAAGGGTCTGACAGAAGGATGTGTGCAGTCTGTGGATTCTGGAGACAGATCACTGAGATATTCCTCACTCCCATCAATACCTGACTTTATTCTGACATCAGTTTCTATTCTTCAATATAAAGTACCCCCACCAGTTTCAGACTAGACACTTCACACCCAGCCCCCATTTCCTCACATTGGAATCAAGAACCAAACTTGCCCCATCTCAGGATTGCCCTCTGAATGTGGTGTCAGTGTGTTAATGTTGTGTTTGAATGAAAGAAACACAGTGGAAGCTGGGACTGAATCCAAGGGGTTTGTGAGCTACCAGCAGCCTCCACACTGTGTTTGAATAATATTTCAGCCCCATTGGCCCCCACTGATACTAGAGCATAGAGTGAGATTGTTGGAACCACATGTGGACTGAGGAACACATCAGTCAGGACAATGAGCTGCTCTGGAATCCACCCAGAGCCCTGGATGATCCTCACTGAGATGTCCCAGGGGCTACAGAATATGACAGCAAAAAGTGGAACCAGTTTATCATTGACTGTCCTCCCCAGCCATGACTCCCAGACTCACCCAGACTGAACATTCTCAATCTGACTCCAGGGACACATGGGGCAATTCCATCTCATTTGAAGAGTAAAGAAAACCCAGGTCTAATTTATGGAATATTTATTTCTCAAATCCTGTGGAATTGTTATTCTGAGTAATAAGATCCTGCTGATCATATTCATTCCAGTGGCTCTGGCTCCCAAACAGTTGAGTTGAATTTCTTGGTTTGGGATCTTGCTGTGCTTAAGGGATGGGCGAACCTTGACAGGAAATTCCAATCAGATTATTGTGTTCCCCAATGTCCCCTCCTGCCTTTCTTCTTTTCTCCATTTATTGGGAAAGATTTTCTTGGGGTTGTGCATTCCTGTTGAAAGTGCCCCTTCTGGACACAATGGGAGCATCGCTGTCCTGCACCAGGGAGCTGATTGCCCCCTCTATTCTCTTCTTCTTTCTCCAGGCCTTGAGGGTGGAGGTTAACACTTCACACACCCTTTCCCTCAGGCTTCAGCTCGGGCCATTTCCAAAGCACACAAGAGTCAGAGACTGAATCTTTTTCATCTATATTCCCTTTTCCAGATTGACATTGACAGAAAACAGACTGCAATTAACAGCCCAGACAGAGGAAGCTGCACAAATTCACAGCCACAATGGAGCTTGAGGAAAACACTTGTGGAGGTTTTCTCAGTAACATGAGAATCCTGTCCCTTTAAACAGTGTCAAAACCTTAAATTGGAACTGACAGCTGAGCAGGAAGTAGGTCTGTTTTACTGAAGCAGAGACTTCTGAGGTTCACATTGTTTTTGTACAGCTGATAGTCTTCAGCATTTTCAATAGGTTTGACATGGCATCACAGGTCATCACTGCCCCAATCAAACACTCCCAGAACAGGGTCAGCATGGAGTTTGATACAGAGTAAAGCTTCTTTTTGATGATCGCAATAACCTGCCTTAACTCTTGAACATCAGAAGTGTCTCTGAGCCAGTCCCAAGAAGGAAGAGAGTTGAAATTCAGTGCTGACAATAACCTTTGTCCTGCCAGCTCAGCCCTGTTCTATTTAAAGTTGTGTTTCCTCTGTGGACTGTCTCAAACATTCTACACACATTCTGATCTCCTGATGCTCTTGCTGAGGGGAGAGGGGAGGGTCACGTGGGTGAGGGCACAGGAGAAGCGAGCGTTGGACTCCCAGTCAGACCCAGAGAGGGTCAGCAGGCTGCTGACACTGTAGGTGCTGTCCAAAGCTCACAGGTAGTTGCTGGTCTGAACCCCGTCCGAAATGACTGCACTGTCCTTCTTCCACTGCACCTCCAGCTCATCGGGATAGAAGTGATTAGATTACTTACAGTGTGGAAACAGGCCTTTCGGCATCAAGTCCACACCGACCCTCCGAAGTGCAACCCACCCTGACCCATTCCCCGACATTTACCCCTTCACCTAACACTACAGGCAATTTAGCATGGCCAATTCACCTCACCTGCAAATATTTCGACTGAGGGAGGAAACCAGAGCACCCGGAGGAAACCCACGCAGACACGGGGAGAATGTGCATACTCCACACAGACAGTTGCCTGATTGGCAAGGCACACCAGGGTGGCAGTGCCCTTGGCATTGACCTGCTCCGGTGAGGGGGGCAGCAGGGTCAGCTTGGGCTGAGAGTTCTCACGGCCTGAAAGACAAGAGAAACAATTTTAATCCCTGCCATTCGAAGGGATCTCAACCGTCTGAACATTAACTCGTAAAACAATCCGTTTGAACATTTGTAACCAATACCTAACAAAGCGGACTAAAGAACAGGGATTTTTTGAGATTAGGTTCCCTACAGTATGGAAACAGGCCATTCAGTCCAACAAGTCCACACTGACCCTTTGAAGAGAAACCAATCCAGACCCATTCCCCTCCAACTAATGCACTTAACACTATGGGGAACTAAATATGGCCAATTCACCTAACCTGCACATCTTTGGACTGTGAGGGAAAACCAGAGCATATAGAAAAACCACACAGACATGGGGAGAATGTGCAGACTCCACACTGACAGTCACCAGAGGCTGGAATTGAACCCGTGTGCCTGGCACTGTGAGGCAACAGTGCTAACCCCATTTTAAATTGCTTCTTGAGATGTGAGTGCCACTGGCAGGATCAGCATTTATTGCCCATCCCTAATTGCCCCTGAGAAGGTGATGGTGAAAGAGAAGGGACAGTTTTGGATCATTGTTTAGGGAATGAATGTGGGAAGCTGGAAGGGCTATCAATGGGGGAGTATTTCAATGACAGTGATCAGAACTCAGTGAGATTGAGAGAAGGGATGGAAATGGAGAACCATGGAGCAAGTGTAAAAGTTTTCATTTGGGAACAAAACCATTTTACTGAACTGGGCAGTTACTTGGTAAAACTGGGCTGAAAAACAAAATGCAGGGGAAAGCAAAGATCAGAACGAGAGGCTCAATCAGCATCAAACAATAACCACATGGACCAGACTCAGGCCTCACTGGATAGTTGGGTTTCATTTTCCAGCCTGTCCCACTCTCCGCTCCTGTCCTGGTCAATAGCTCCCTGTTATTGTGGGAGCCTGCTGACAGTAAATGAGCTCTCACAGTTCCCACATTACAACAATGGCTAGACTTTGAAGATATTCCATTGTCTGGAAAACATCTTTGAACATTCTCAGCTCATGAACGGTGTAACAGAAATACAATTCTCTCTCCATTTTGTTTCCTCTCCATGCCTTCCCATCTGTCTCCTCACAACATCCCTCCCTTGTTTAAAATCTGGAATGAATTATGAATCTCTGGGTGAACTTATCCTGTGGCAACATTGAGACTAACAACAACCTCCTCGATGGGCTTTGAGTGTGAAGGTCAATAACACTCTCATTGGGACTTGATCTGGGTTGTATCCAGTCAGTCAGTGTTACTGTTCTGGGACCAGACAGTTCTGATTGAGATGAAGGGTGAGCTGTGCCGGGTATTAACACACAGGTCTGTGTAGTGAAGCAGGGATTACCCACTCCACAAGAGAGTAAGCCGATCAAATAAACTGGGTGGCTGTGACACCCCCAACCTGACAGAGAGGGGTGGGGGATGGGGAACATGAGTAGTAACATCCTCAGACAGAAAGGATGCTCAAAATGGCATGGCCCCAAAGAGGGAGGGGACAGGAACAGCTACACTCCCCTGAGAGAGGGGGGACAGTTACAGTGACACTCTCCAGAGACAGGGGACAGTAACTGTCTGTTCACCATTTTCTTGCTGTGTTGTGACGTATGTCCTGGGAAATTGGTTTGGTTTATATTTTCTCAGTTGTATTTGGGTTTGATGAGTTGATTCAGTAACAAGGATTCCAATCCTATATTTCCTGTAGCAGCAGATCCACTGAAGGTCATCCTTTCATTTGGAGTTTGCTCAGGTGTCTGTCCAGCCTGATACACCATGACCTCCCAGTGCTGCTCCTATTGGGCTAAACCATCACACACCAGGGAATCTGACAGGCATTTTCTCTTTGTGCTGGCAAAGGAAGAGATTTGTTCTTACTACAATGGCAGCCAAAGAAATTGTTGAACAGACACCTACACCTGGGCCTGAGGCAGGAGCCCAAGCTCCAACACACTGGCCTCACTTCACACCAACCTTCACACAGTGCAGGGTCATGAACTCCGGTCATCAATCCCTCTGGAGCTGGGATGGAGTGAGGGAACAGGGACAATTGTAGAAGAGTCAATAAGGAGTAAAGCAAGATGGAGAGAGTGTGTTGGAAAGGGGTTAGAGGAGGAAATATACTTTGTGCCACTCAGTACTGACATTGTTTACGTGAATCGCAAAATGAATAAAAAACCCACTGTGAAAATAACCATATCACAGGGAACATTTTCATTGTGGTGTGATAAGTATCCTGGTTCGAAAGCTGTTGGCCCTCGCTCCCTCCTTCTCTCATTCTCCGCATTTCTACAGATTGAACCGGTTAGATCCGAGCAGGGCCCCAGTTCATTTGTTCTGTTCAGGGACAGTGAAACAGCTGCCCTCTAGTGGCTATAGAGTGCTGGTACCGCTGCTGAGAACCACGTGTCAAGTCCCGGGCCACGAGCATCTGAGCGAAACAGCAGCTATTCCGGTGGATTCCAGTGGCTGGTTGCCCAGTCAGTCAGTCAGGCCATGGCTGACCTAGAACACATTCCCCCTTAATTCTGTAACACTTACCATCCTGAGCGAATGAACATTGAACCCCGACCTTGGTAGCTTTTTCAGATTGAAAGTTCCAGATTTCCCCCACTCTTTGTCAGAAAGAGTTCCTCCTGAAATCATTCCCAATTCTAATATTAATTATCCTCTTGTTTTGGACTCTGGCATTGGAGAATACAGTTTACATAAACACTGTTAATCATTTGCAGGGAAAAGCCTCGCTTTTGCAACTTGCTCTCTCTCATTAACAATTTCTGATCTGAAGGTGACACGACAGGCTGGATACTGAGAGGATGGTACCTGTTACAGGAGAGAACAGGCGAGAACTGGAGGGCCGGTTTAAGATAAAGCAGTCTCCCGTTTAAAAGGAAGGAGGGGTTTTCTTGCTGAGGGTTGACAGTTTGTGGAATTCTCTTCTCTACATGGGAATGCAGGTTGGGCCATTGAGTTTAGTCATGGCTGAGATAGGCAGGTTTTTGATGAACAAGGCAGTTAAGGATAATTGGGGGGGGGGGGGGGGGGGAGGCAGAAAGTGCAGCTGAGACCATAACCAGATGAGCAGTGATCTTCTTTATTGGCACAGCAGCTCCCAAAAGGCCTGCTCCTGCTCCTGAGTCCTATGTTCTGGCAGAGGCTGCAGCAAACCTGGACCCCCATCTTTCCTTTGTCACTCACTGACAGAAATGTAATTTCAAAACAAACATTATTTTCTTTAACAAGACCAAGTCAATTATGGTTGCTGACATTTTCTCAGCTCTCTTTACATCTCAGCAGGGATTTAGAAACATGTGTTTTGTGTTACATTGGAGAGGAGACAGACACAAGACAGAGTGAGGCCTCAGAGACACAGACAGCTTTCACTCTGCATAGCAAGGCTGTCACGGGAAACATCTGGTGAAAGGTTTGGAGGGAGGTGAAGAGGAGAGAGGCATGGGAAAAGAGACCTGACAGTTCAAACTAAAAACACTTCACATATTGCCATCGTTTAATGAATTAATGTGAGAGGATTAGAGACCCATAACAGCTAGAGTGTGGTGGACCAGAGGCTCAACAACCCCCACTCAGGGTGTTTGGATTGGAGGCTAAGTTGAAATAATTGGTGACACATCAAGGAGGTGCAGAGATACCTGGAGACTTTGTTCCAGAAGGAAGTTATAAGCCTCAGGACCGGGCAGTCCAATTCCATGAGTAGTAAGGGGCAGGAGGGTATGACAATGAGGAGGGCAGGGAAGGATTTGGAGAATGCTATAGGACAGGAAAACCTCTCACTCTTGCTGTAGCTGTGGGTATGCTCACCGAGCTGAGAAGTTGATTTGTAGACATTTTGTACACCGTCTTGGTGACGTCTTCAGTGCTTTGGAGCGTCCTGTGAAGCGCTGTTGAACTGTGTCTTCTGGAATTTACTTGGTTCCATCCTGCTGTTTCCGGTTGTTGGTTTGGGAATGTTCATTTTAGTGGTCGGTATATTGGGTCTCGGTCAATGTGTTAATTGGTGGAGCCCATGGCTCTAGAACTTCTCTGGCTGCCCTCTGCTGAGCTTGTCCTATGATCATAGTGTTGGCCCAATCGAATCTGTGGTCCTTGTCATCTGTGTGCATTATGGAATCTGTGTGGTTAGCACTGCTGCCTCACAGCGCCAGAGACCCGGGTTCAATTCCCGCCTCAGGCGACTGACTGTGTGGAGTTTGCACGTTCTCCCCGTGTCTGCGTGGGTTTCCTCCGGGTGCTCCGGTTTCCTCCCACAGTCCAAAGATGTGCAGGTCAGGTAAATTGGCCATGCTAAATTGCCCATAGGGTTAGGTAAGGGGTAGATGTAGATGTAGATGTAGGGGTGTGGGTGGGTTACGCTTCGGCGGGGCGGTGTGGACTTGTTGGGCCGAAGGGCCTGTTTCCACACTGTAAGTAATCTAATCATCATTCATCATAAATGTCCAATAACTGCATCAAAATATTTTTACTGATCTCTTTCCTATACCTGGTATATGACTGGAGAATGTGTCATTTTGCCTTTCAGTTTGTCTGCTCTGATGGTAAATTTACATTTACTGTGTTTTTTTGTTTAAGAACTTTCGAACATCAGAATACCCTCCCTCCACTGTCGAGATCCTGTTCTGGCCATCATAGAAACATAGGATCGAGGAATTCCTACAGAGTGGAAGCAGGCCACACAGCCCAGCAAGTTCGTACCGACCCTTTGAAGACCATCCCACACAGACCCACACCTCCCTTACCCTATCCCCATAACCCTGCATTTTCCATGACATTTTCCATTTTCTTGCCTGTGCATCTCTTGGACATATGAGTGATTTAGCACGGCCAATCCGCCAACCTACGCATCTTCTCTCAGTTTTGTAAATGAAACATGAGTTTTGATTTTTACACTTTGGACTGGATTCAATACAGTTGGAAACATGACTCTGTGCACGTTTAATCATTCAAGTGGCCCATTTCAATGCCCCCAATGGCAGCAAAGTTTCTCTCAATGAATATCAGGATAGAAGTAGTGTGCTGGAATTCCCAGACATCAGCAGATGATATCAACTAGATTGAGGAGACAATTGGACATCAACATTCCTGAATCTATCCTGATTTAATGGCCACTCAGGGATTAAATAGGCTTGGCTTTCACACAATGTGTCCAAGCAAGGGACCTAACTTCAGATGATGTTCTCATGTTAAACTGCCACCTCTCCCATGACCCCACACCTGCCTTGAGTTGCATTTGGCCTGGGATTCCATAATAAGCCAAGATCTCCAATGAGAACACTGCCTCCAACAAGCATTGCTCTGCTCGCTTCGAACTGGGGCCCTCCCCATGAACCAGAAGGAGCTCCCCAGCAGTTCTGTCACTGATGGGTGAGATCGTTGCTGACCCACCTTACAGTGGACTGAACCCAAACCTTTCTGACTCCATGGAAGGAGGTCTACCAATTTAGCCAAGGCTGAAACTTAAAGAAAGTCATAAAATCTGTCAGTAATTAGCACTATCTTTGTGTAAGGTCAGAGTTTTGAGTTTTAAACATGTTCTTTTGGAATGCAATGAAGCGTTACCATGGAGAATGTTGCTGCTGGACAAGAACAACCAACTCTGCCCAAAAGGTCACCACAATAATTAATCCATCACCATCCAGTCGAATACTTTGTAGCATTACTTTCCCTTTATTATTCCTCGTTTTCAGGTTATTAAGTACCCTTTAAAATAGTGTGCAAATGGGAACATTGCCATCTGTAAGATTTCTCCAAAACCATTCATCATCCTGACTTAGAAATACATCCCTGTTCCTTCACTGTCACTGGGTTAAATTAGGGAATTCTCTCCCTCAGTGTATTCTGGGTCTACCTACAGCACATGGCTGCAGCGGGTTCAGGAAGGCAGCTCCTCACCATGTTCAAAGAAAATGAGGGACAGGCAGGAAATATTGGCCAACCAGCAGCGCCCATGTCCCACCAGAGAATAAAATATGGATAGGTTTTGTTTTAACAGCCTGTGGCAGAAAATTGCAAATTCTTACCACCTTCTCTGTAAAGAAATCTACACCCGAAATAAAACCTTGTGACCGAGATCCACTGTCCCTGTCCCATTCTGTATTGTCCCTCAAAGCAGCCCCTAACTGTGCACCATATTCTGGGCGTGACTTAACTGTTCTTCAGGACGGCTGCCATGGTCACCCTCCCCTGCATCTCCTCACTCTCAATATTCAGTCCAAAATCACATTAACCTTTATTTCTGATATTGTTTCCAAGTTAAAGGAGATATGTCACTCGGCATCCTTTCTTGCGCGCTGCAGTGTTGTTTATAATATAAACGGCCCTTCAACTTTTATCGTTCTCAGAGGCATGACAACCGAAGAAAATCCCTTCCAGCTCACAGTGGAGAAATTCAGTTAGTCCCGTTTCCCTGCTCTATCCCAATTGTTTCCCTTTATGTACCTGTCAGGCAGGGAGGAAAGGGTCGTGTGAGGGAGCCGTGGTTTAATAAGGAATTGGAATCCCTTGTTAAATGGAAGAGGGCGGCCTATGTAAAGATGAGGTGTGAAGGTTCAATTGGGGCGATTGAGAGTTATAAGGTAGCCAGGAAGGTTCTGAAGAGAGAGCTAAGAGCAGCAAGGACGGGACATGAAAAGTCCTTAGTTAGTAGGATTAGGGAAAACCCAAAGGCTTACTATAGGTATGTCAGGAATAAAAGAATGACTAGGGTAGGAATAGGTCCAGTCAAGGATAGTAGTGGGAAGTTGTGTGTAGAGGCTGAAGAGATTGGGAAGATATGGAATGAATACTTTTCGTCAGTATTCACTCAGGAACAGGACATTGTTGCCGATGTGAATACTGAGTCACAATTAATTAGAATGGACGGCTTTGAGGTATGTAGGGAAGAGGTGTTGGAAATTCTGGAAAGGGTGAAAATAGATAGTCCCCTGGGCCTGATGGCATTTATCCTAGGATTCTCTTGGAAGCAAGGGAGGTGATTGCAGAGCCATTGGCCTTAATTTTTATGTCCTCGTTGTCTCCAGGAATAGTGCCAGAAGACTGGAGGATAGCAATTGTGGTTCCCTTGTTCAAGAAGGGGAGTGGGGACAGCCCTAGTAACTATAGGCCGGTGAGTCTCACTTCTGTTGTGGGCAAAGTATTAGAGAGAATTGTAAGGGATAGGATTTATGAACATCTGGATAGGAATAATGTGATCAGGGATAGTCAGCATGGTTTTGTGAAGGGCAGGTCGTGCCTCACAAACCTTATTGAATTCTTCGAGAAGGTGACTAAGGAGATGGACGAGGGGAAAGCGGTAGATGTGGTGTATATGGATTTTAGTAAGGCATTTGATAAGGTTCCCCATGGTAGGCTACTGCAAAAAATACAGAGGTATGACATTGAGGGTGCATTAGAGGTTTGGATTAGGAATTGGCTGGCTGGAAGAAGACAGAGGGTAGTAGTTGATGGTAAAGGTTCATCTTGGAGTGCAGTTACTAGCGGTGTTCCGCAAGGATCTGCTTTGGGACCATTACTGTTTGTCATTTTTATAAATGACCTGGAGGAGGGACTAGAAGTTTGGGTGAGCAAGTTTGCAGATGATACGAAAGTCGGTGGAGTTGTTGACAGTGAGGATGTGTCAGGTTACAGCGGGATATAGATAAGCTGCAGAGCTGGGCAGAAAGGTGGCAAATGGAGTTCAATGTAGCTAAGTGTGAGGTGATTCACTTTGGTATGAGTAACAAAAAGATGGGGTACTGGGCTAATGGTTGGATACTTGGTAGTGTGGAAGAGCAGAGGGATCTTGTTGTCCATGTACACAGATCTTTGAAAGTTGCCACCCAGGTAAATAGTGCTGTGAAGAAGGCATATGGCGTACTGGCTTTTATTGGTAGAGGAATTGAGTTCCGGAGTCCTGAGGTCATGTTGAAGTTGTACAATACTCTGGTGCGGCCGCGTCTGGAGTATTGTGTGCAGTTTTGGTCGTCATACTATAGGAAGGATGTGGAGGCACTGGAACGGGTGCAGAGGAGGTTTACCAGGATGTTGCCTGGTATGGTAGGAAGATCGTATGAGGAAAGGCTGAGGCACTTGGGGCTGTTTTCATTATGGAAAAGAAGGTTTAGGGGTGACTTGATAGAGGTGTACAAGATGATTAGGGGTTTAGAAAGGGTTGACCATGAGAACCTTTTTCCACGTATGGAGTCAGCTATGATGAGGGGTCATAGCTTTAAATTAAGGGGTGGTAGGTATAGGACAGATGTTAGGGGTAGATTCTTTACTCAGCGAGTCGTGAATTCATGGAATGACCTGCCAGTAGCAGTGGGGGACTCTCCCTCTTTATGGGCATTTAAACGGGCATTGGATAGGCATATGGAGGATAGTGGGCTAGTGTAGATTAGGTGGTCTTGGATCGGCGCATCATCGAGGGACTGCGCTGTATTCTTCTATGTTCTATGTTCTATGTGTGACTGTGCTTCTGGTGTGTTCAACAACATGACACTTGCCTGCCTAATGCTCTGACACCCACTGATACCTGTTGAGTTCTCCCAGATAAGTTGCTGCTCTTTGCAGTTTGGTGACTTTTTTTTTATTTCAAAAATATACTTTATTCATAGAATGATTTTATGGTCTGTACATTTGATCATGCCATACATATGTCCATATTTACAAACACAGATTCGCATTTATCCTTGTCATTCGCATTTACAATCCTGTGCATTTTTCAATCTTGTACATATACATATATTTAAACTGATAAGAACAGAAACTTTTTTTTTATTTCAAAAATATACTTTATTCATAGAATGATTTTATGGTCTGTACATTTGATCATGCCATACATATGTCCATATTTACAAACACAGATTCGCATTTATCCTTGTCATTCGCATTTACAATCCTGTGCATTTTTCAATCTTGTACATATACATATATTTGGCTGAGGCATCAGCAGAGCCCAAGAAAACGTCCGCATGGGCCCCCTGTTCTTCTTTAGGCAGGCCGATCTTACACGGTGGTCTTTCCCCACCGCGCCTTGGCGGCAGCTGCCCCAAGCTTCAGCGCGTCCCTCAGCACGTAGTCTTGGACCTTGGAATGTGCCAGTCTGCAACACTCGGTCGGGGTCAACTCCTTCAGCTGGAAGATCAACAGGTTTCGGACCGCCCAGAGAGCGTCCTTCACCGAGTTGATGATCCTCCAGGCGCAGTTAATGTTCGTCTCGGTGTGAGTTCCAGGGAACAGGCCGTAGAGCACGGAGTCCCGTGTCACGGCGCTGCTCGGGACGAACCTCGACAAGCACCACTGCATTCCTCTCCAGACTTCCTCTGCATAGGCACATTCCAGAAGGAGGTGTGTGACAGTCTCGTCCCCCCCGCAGCCACTTCGAGGGCAGCGTGCGGTGCGGCAGAGAGTCCGGGCGTGCATAAAGGATCTCACAGGCAGAGCCCTTCTCACCACCAGCCAAGCCACGTCTTGGTGCTTGTTGGAAAGTTCTGGCGATGAGGCATTCTGCCAAATGGCTTTGACAGTCTGCTCAGGGAACCGCTCGACAGGATCCGCCCTCTCCTTTTCCCGAAGGGTCTCAAGGACGCTACGTGCTGACCACTTCCTGATGGACTTGTGGTCAAAGGTGTTTTTCCTCATAAATTTCTCCACGAAGGACAGGTGATACGGAACGGTCCAACTACTCGGAGCGTTCCGCGGCAGCGAGGCCAGGCCCATCCTTCGCAACACCGGGGACAGGTAGAACCTCAGTACGTAGTGACACTTGGTGTTTGCGTACCGGGGATCCACGCACAGCTTGATGCAGCCACACACAAAGGTGGCCATCAGGGTGAGGGTGGCATTGGGCGTGTTTTTTCCCCCATTGCACCGGTCTTTGTACATAGAGTCTCTTCGGACCCGGTCCATCTTTGATCTCCAAATGAATTGGAAGATGGCCCGGGTGACTGCGGCGGCACAGGTCCTGGGGATAGGCCAGACCTGTGCCACATATAGCAATACTGAGAGGACCTCACACCTGATGACCAGGTTTTTTCCCGCGATGGAGAGCGACCGTTGCCCCCATCTGCCTAGTTTCTGTCTCATCTTCCTGATCCACTCCTCCCAGGTCTTGGCGCACGCCCCAGCCCCCCCGAACCAAATACCCAGCACCTTCAGGTGGTCAGTCCTGACGGTGAAGGGGATAGAGGATTGGTTCGCCCAGTTCCCGAAGAGCATGGCCTCGCTCTTGCCTCGGTTTACCTTGGCCCCCGAGGCCCGTTCGAACTGGTCGCAGATGCACACGAGTCTGTGCACGGACAGCGGATCCGAGCAGAAAACAGCGACGTCATCCATGTACAGGGAGGCCTTAACCTGCAGGCCCCCGCTGCCAGGAATAGTCACCCCTCTCAGGCTCGCATCCTTCCTGATGGATTCGGCAAATGGCTCTATGCAACACACAAACAAGGCGGGTGAGAGGGGGCATCCCTGCCTGACTCCAGATCTTACAGGGAAGCTATCTGATTCCCACCCATTGATTGAGACTGCACTGACAATGTTGGTGTAGAGCAGTCTGATCCAATTTCCGATTCCCTCCCCAAAGCCCATTTTGGAGAGGACATCCCTCATATATGTATGCGATATCCTGTCAAAGGCTTTCTCCTGGTCCAGGCTGATGAGGCAGGTGTCCACCCCCCTGTCCTGCACGTAGGCGATCGTATCCCTGAGGAGTGCGAGACTCTCAGAGATCTTCCTGCCCGGTACAGCACAGGTTTGGTCCGGGTGGATCACCGATCCCAGAGCAGACCTGACCCGGTTGGTGATGACCTTTGACAAGATTTTGTAGTCTGCATTTAACAGTGAGATCGGTCTCCAGTTTCTAATTTCCTCCCTCTCCCCCTTCCGCTTGTAGACGAGGGTGATGATGCCTTTCCTCATGGATTCACTCATGGTACCTGCCCGAAGCATACTGACATACACTTCCAGCAGGTCCTGGCCGATCAAGTCCTAAAGAACGGAATAAACCTCGACCGGTAAGCCGTCGCTTCCGGGAGTTTTATTCTTTTCGAAGGACTCGAGGGCCTTGGTCAGTTCATCCAGAGATAGCGGCTGGTCCAGCCTCTCTCGTGTTCCGTCATCTAGGACCTCCGTGATAGAGGACAGGAACGACTGGGAGGCCGCGCTGTCGGTCGGCTTCGAGTCACACAGGCTGGCGTAGAAGGATTTGCTGATCCTCATGACGTCAGCCTGAGATGACGTTACCGAGCCATCTTCTTTCTTCAGGCTGCTGAGCACGGAGCTCTCTTTGTGCACCTTCCGGAAGAAGAAACGTGAGCACGTCTCTTCCTGCTCCATCGAGCGGACCCTGGACCGGAAGATTATCCTGGAGGCCTCCGAGGCAAAGAGCGAGGCTTGCTGGCCCTTCACCTCCTTGAGGTCCTCCGTGACATCGACCCCCATCGTCTGCAGCAGGAGCAGGTTCTGCATACTTTCCTGGAGCTGGGACAGTTTTCCCCGCCTCTCTCTCGCCTCCTGGACACCTTTGAGGATAAAGAACCTCTTGATGTTCCCTTTTACCGTTTCCCACCAGTCCGCTGGAGACTCAAAGAGGGGCTTCACGGTTCTCCAACCTGCGTAATCCCTCTTGAGCTCTTCGATGTTTCCCGGGGTCAACAGCTTAGTGTTCAGTTTCCACGTTCCCTTGCCCGCCCGCTGTTCGTCCTGTAGGTGACAGTCGGCCAGCAGGAGGCAGTGGTCAGAGAAGAACACCGGCTTGACGTCGGTGCAGCTGACCGAGAGCGTTCGGGATACAAACAGGTAATCTATCCTTGAGCGGATAGACCCGTCTGCCCGTGACCAGGTGTATCTACGCTGCGCTCCATCTGCAGGGGCGCTGAAGACGTCGTGCAGCTTGGCGTCTTTGACCGTTTCCATCAGGGCCCTGGACGTAGCGTCCGGTTTACTGTCCCCCCCGCCGGATCGTCCATCTGCATCAATGATGCAGTTGAAGTCTCCGGCCAGAATGACCAGCCTGGACGTAGCCAGCAGCAGTGGAAGCTGTTGCAGGACGGCCAACCGTTCACTCTTACCCACTGGGGCGTACACGTTGATTAGTCTCACGGGAGCGTTTCTGTATTTAACGTCCGCGACGAGGAGGCGCCCGCCCACCACCTCCTTAACCTCGGAGATGGTGAAGTTGCCTCCCCGCAACAGGATACCCAGGCCGGAGGTGCGGCTATCGTTGCCCCCCCGACCACACTGACGGCCCATGGGCCCACAAGCTCGACCATCTCCTGTAACTGCTGAGGTGCGGTATCCCACACTCCTGCAGAAACAGGACATCGGCTTTAACGTTGGCCAGGAAGGCCAGCGTTGATACACATCGCGTAGCCGATTTAATGCTACGCACATTTATGCTGGCAATTTTAAACCCCATTTTAACAGTTTACGGGGTTACCAGTGTCCATTTTCTTCTGGTCTTGCTCCAGTGGGGTAGCTGCGTGCATCCCCGTGGTGACAGCAAACTGCTGGACCTTCCCGGGGCTGAGGTAGTTGTCCGGCTCCACGCTGGAGTCATTTCCCCGCTCTGGTGTCATCGTGTCAGACCCAAGGTCCGCATCGCCCCGTTCTCCATCTGACAGCAGGGCTGTCACTGGGACGCTGCTCCCAGTTCCCTGGAGCTGTGGGCCGGTGGGTACCCCTTGGTTCTCACCGGGTAGGGGGAGGCCTTCACCCACCCCCTCAGAGGGATCGTCTTTCCCTTCTTGGGCGGTGCTGCCCTCCTTTCTCCCCACGGCGCTCTGCCTCTTCCTCCGGAGGCGACCCTTCTTGCGCCCGTCCTCACCCTCGGAGGAGCTGCCTGTATCCTCCTCTTGGAGGTGTCTCTTCCCCCTTCGCTTGGTGGCTTTGGGGCCCTCGAGAGGTTTCCTTTTCCTGTTTTTAACGATAATCCACTGCTCTGCCTCCTTTGATCCCTCCTCTTCCATTTCCTCCGTCTGTCTTGCAGGAGCTTGGGTCGGCTGCTGCATCTCCCCGCTGTCTGCCGCCTGCTCCCCTACAACTTTCCCTTCCTTCTGGGTGCCTCCAGACACCGTTCCTTTGCTGATTCGCGGTACCTCGTTGGACTTTGTCGGTCCGCGGCTCGTGTTGCCACCTCCGGCCATCTGTGCGTAGGTGGCGGCTCCTCGTCTTGGGCAGTTTGGTGACCTGCTTTGAGAGCCATTTGTTCGGTCTTTGAGTGTAATTCATTTTGTGCCTGATCCCAGTGTCAATCCGAACGACACTCCACCTTTCAGTCTGACAGACCAGGTTCACCCATGTCATGGCTCTACTTCTAGGCTTGGCTCCAGTTTTTCAAAGAGAGGAATTAAAGCCTCACCAGTTTGATCATTTGAAGTGTATCTCGTTTATTTTGATTTCTCCTGGGATGGGCGGACACAAAAGTGGCTGCTATTTGCTGCCCTTCCATAATTGTCCTGTAGAGGGCAGTGGAAAGCTATGTAATATCTGGAAAGGAAGGCGCTGGGATCTGAACAAAAAAACCATGAAACTCAATGTCATGTTCATGAGTGTAGTTTGGACAAGGGAACCCAGTCATCACCCAGTCTGTGACTCCAGTCCCGCAGTCACATGATTCATTCTTAACGGCCCCATGATCTGGCTCAGAACTCAGTCCGAGGAGCTAGAGATGGGCAATAAATTTGAGGTATAATTTACAATAGTTTATAAAATAGTTCATTTTAAAAACTATTTAAAATAGTTAAATCTATGTTAACCTGAGCGCACAAGGCATAATTTCAAAATTTGCTGATGGTATGAAACTTGGATCTATTATGACTCATGAAGAAGATCGTGTCTAACTTTAAAAAGATACAGGTAAGTTAATGGAATGAGCAGATGGTTGCAGATAGATTTTAATGGAAAGAGATGTCACTGATTCATTTTGGAAGGAAAACGTGGAAAGACAAAACAAACTAAAGGGTACAAGTATGGGTGCGTGTAGGGGAAGTAAGACCTGGATGTTTATGTGCATCAGTCATTGAAGGTGGCAGGATAGGCAACTGTTCTCATGAGAAAGCAGCTGATTAAAGCAGATGCCATATCAACATGAACATAGAATACAGCGTGGATGTGAAAAGAATGCTTCCTTTTCAGGGAGAATATAAAACTAAAATAAGTTCCCTCATTTCAGACCGAGATAAGCAGGGATTTATTTTTCTTGCTGAAGGTCATAGATCTTTGGAATTCTTTTTCAAACAAAGAAATTAAACCTCTGAATGCTTGTAGTGAAGAAGTAGATAGTCATTGCTTATCAAAAATCTATCGGAGCGAGGCAAGAATGTGGAATAATCAGGTCAGCCATGGGGAGCAGGCTCAAGAGGATGAATCTCCTTCATTTGCCCCTAATTCATATGATCGTGTGTCCAGTTCCACCGTTGAAAGAACAGCATCTTGAAAGCTTGTGGTTTTCAATAAAGCAGCTGAAGTGGCTGCTCGTTTGTGTGGGCGTGAATGGAAGGGGTCTTTACCCATAATCCTCAGCAGTAGGGCAAGCACTCTTTCGCCACTAGAGGGCAGCTGCTTCACTGTCCCTGATCAGTAAACAGTAAACTGGGACTCTGCTTGTAGGTGACCGGCTCAATCTCGAGAGACGTATAAAGTGTACAGCTTTAGAAGCAGGGTACTTATTGCACCACAACGAAAATGTCCCCGTGATATGGAAAGTACTTTGATGTGACTTTTGTTTGTCTTCACAGTGTGCTGTTTTGTTCATTCTGTGATGTCAGTACTGTGTGGCACAAAGTATACTTCCTCCTCTAACCCCTTTCCAAAACACCCTCTCCATCTTTCTTTACTCTCTATTGACTCTTCTACAATTGCCCCTGTTCCCTCACTCCATCCCAGTCCCTGAGGAATTGATGGCCAGAATTCATGACCCTGCACTGTGTGAAGGTTGGTGTGAAGTGAGGCCAGTGTGTTGGAGCTTGGGCTCCTGCCTCAGGACCAGGTGTAGGGGCCTGTTCAACAATCTGCACATTGTCCTTTTTCTCTTTCTGACTGTATTGGAGTTTTCAAACTGCAGTAACTTGCTGGCAACAAACTGTCTTGTCTAAAATGATCCCAGTACTGGACATACCTCGGCTGTTGATTTGTTTTCTCTCAGGACCCAGCTCTGTATTCAGTGCCTGTTATCATTTTGTTAGAGTTCATATGTCAGCTGCTGCTTCCTTGCTATGGAACTGGAAAAAAAATCATTAATGCCTCTTGAGATTTAAAAATACTCCATCTTTATGAAAGTGGTTGGCAGACTTTTTAACATTATTTAACATTCTAATGATGTGAATGCATCTGTGTTGTTTCTAGTTGGGAGCATTTAACATCATCATCCTAGTTTTTATTGGATCCTCACTCGTATTAATACAGTTTGAAATGTTTCTCTCTCCTTCCGTGTTGTTAAGAGGCTTTCAAATGTGTTATGATGAGAACACTGTGAGATGGAGTGGGTGGTTGTTTGAATTCCCATCTCATTATCGTCCAGCTTTCAAACAAAATGCTGTAGTCTTTGAAATGAGATTGTACTCAGTTTTTATACATATTGTGTTTGGATTTTATTTTTGGAATGCCAATTTGTCATAAAAATATCCTGTTCAGTTTTGTAGCTCAGTAGTTGTGTTTGTTCCCTGAGATCCTGAGAGTTTACACAACACTCCATTTGCCTGTGACCCAGTTGTTGGCTGAAGCCTCTGGTTGTTCGGTGAGTCCAAGCCATTGTCTTGCTCTCTGCAATTATACCATCAACTTGGTTTCTCAGTGTGAGCCAGGAGACCACTGCATGGTGACTTCCTGCCTCACTGTCGGTGTAAAGGCAAGGTTAATCCCATCATGAACAACAGAACTTTCCACTCAGCTGGAAGTACATCCATAAACTAATTTCTTTGGCCGACATTGCAGTAAAAGCAAATCTCTCCCTTTGCCAGCAGAGAGAGAAAGTGCCCATCAGATTCCTTCGTGAACAGCACTGGTCGATCATGCTGTATCAGCCTGGACAGAAACCTGGGCAACCTCCAAATGAAAGCTTTAGGGTGCAGGACCTGGAGTGTAGGGAGGTTAGGAATATGGCATCAATCTTAAAGGAGGGTGCCTGTAAACAGAAGAGTGGTTTGAAGTGTGTATACTTTAATGCCAGAAGTATACGAAATAAGGTAGGTGAACTTGCAGCGTGGGTTGGTACCTGGGACTTCGATGTTGTGGCTATTACGGAGACATGGCTAGATCAGGGACAGGATTGGCTGTTGCAGGTTCCAGGGTTTAAATGTTTTAGTAGGGTCAGAGGTGGGGGTAAAAGAGGGGGGGGGTGTGGCTTTGCTTGTCAAAGATAGTATTACAGCGGTGGAAAGGAAGATGTACGAAGATTTGCCATCTGAGGTAGTTTGGGTTGAGGTTAGGAATAGGAGAGGTGAGGTCACCCTGTTAGGAGTCTTTTACAGGCCTCCTAATAGTCCTAGAATCGTTGAAGAAAGGATTGTGAAGATGATTCAGGAGAAGAGTGACAGTAATAGGGTGATTGTTATGGGAGACTTTAACTTTCCTGATATTGATTGGGAAAGCTATAGCTCCAGTTCGTTAGATGGGTCAGTGTTTGTGCAATGTGTGCAGGAGAGTTTCCTGACACAATATGTAGATAAGCCAACAAGAGGTGAGGCCATACTGGATTTGGTTCTGGGTAACGAACCAGGCCAGGTATTAGAACTAGAGGTAGGTGAGCACTTTGGGGACAGTGACCACAATTCGGTGATTTTTACACTCGTGATGGAGAGGGATAAGTGTGTACTACAGGGCAAGAGTTATAGCTGGGGGCAGGGAAAGTATGATGCGTTGAGGCATGACTTAGGATGTGTGGATTGGAAAAGCAGATTCCAAGGCAAGAGCGTAATTGATATGTGGAACTTGTTCAAGGAACAACTATTGAGTGTCCTTGATAAGTACGTACCTATCAGACAGGGAGGAAAGGGTCGTGTGAGGGAGCCGTGGTTTAATAAGGAATTGGAATCCCTTGTTAAATGGAAGAGGGCGGCCTTTGTAAAGATGAGGCGTGAAGGTTCAATAGGGGCGATTGAGAGTTATAAGCTAGCCAGGAAGGACCTGAAGAGAGAGCTAAGAGCAGCAAGGAGGGGACATGAGAGGTCCTTAGTTGGTAGGATTAGGGAAAACCCTAAGGCTTTCTATAGGTATGTTAGGAATAAAAGAATGACTAGGGTAGGAATAGGTCCAATCAAGGATAGTAATGGGAAGCTGCGTGTGGAGGCTGAAGAGATTGGGGAGGCACTGAATGAATACTTTTCGTCAGTATTCACTCAGGAACAGGACATTGTTGTCGATATGAATACTGAGGCACGAATAAGTAGAATGGATGGCTTTGAGATATGTAGAGAAGAGGTGTTGGAAATTCTGGCAAGGGTGAAAATAGATAAGTCCCCTGGGCCTGATGGCATTTATCCTAGGATTCTCTGGGAAGCAAGGGAGGAGATTGCAGAGCCATTGGCCTTGATTTTTGTGTCCTCTTTGTCTACAGGAGTAGTGCCAGAGGACTGGAGGCTAGCAAACGTGGTTCCCTTGTTCAAGAAGGGGAGTAGGGATAATCCTAGTAACTATAGGCCAGTGAGTCTCACTTCTGTTGTGGGCAAAGTCTTAGAGAGAATTGTAAGGGATAGGATTTATGCACATCTGGATAAGAATAATGTGATCAAGGATAGTCAGCATGGTTTTGTGAAGGGCAGGTCGTGCCTCACAAACCTTATTGAATTCTTTGAGAAGGTGACTAAGGAGGTAGATGAGGGGAAAGCGGTAGATGTGGTATATATGGATTTTAGTAAGGCGTTTGATAAGGTCCCCCATGGTAAGCTACTGCAGAAAATACAGAGATATGGCATTGAGGGTGAGTTGGAGGTTTGGATTAGGAATTGGCTGGCTGGAAGAAGACAGAGGGTAGTAGTTGATGGCAAAGGTTCATCTTGGAGTGCCGTCACTAGCGGTGTTCCGCAAGGATCTGTTTTGGGACCATTGCTGTTTGTCATTTTTATAAATGACCTGGAAGAAGGGTTAGAAGGTTGGGTGAGCAAGTTTGCAGATGATACGAAAGTCGGAGGAGTTGTAGACAGTGAGGAAGGATGTGGCAGGTTACAGCGGGATATAGAGAAGCTGCAGAGCTGGGCAGAAAGGTGGCAAATGGAGTTCAATGTAGCTAAGTGTGAGGTGATTCACTTTGGTAAGAGTAATAAAAAGATGGGGTACTGGGCTAATGGTCGGATACTTGGTAGTGTGGAAGAGCAGAGGGATCTTGGTGTCCATGTACACAGATCTCTGAAAGTTGCCACCCAGGTAAATAGTGCAGTGAAGAAGGCATATGGCGTACTGGCTTTTATTGGTAGAGGAATTGAGTTCCGGAGTCCTGAGGTCATGCTGCAGTTGTATAAGACTCTGGTGCGGCCGCATCTGGAATATTGTGTGCAGTTTTGGTCGCCATACTATAGGAAGGATGTGGAGGCACTGGAACGGGTGCAGAGGAAGTTTACCAGGATGTTGCCTGGTATGGTAGGAAGATCCTATGAGGAAAGGCTGAGGCACTTGGGGTTGTTTTCATTGGAGAAAAGAAGGTTTAGGGGTGACTTGATAGAGGTGTACAAGATGATTAGGGGGTTAGATAGGGTTGACAGTGAGAACCTTTTTCCACGTATGGAGTCAGCTATTACAAGGGGGCATAGCTTTAAATTAAGGGGGGGGGGGTAGATATAGGACAGATGTTAGGGGTAGGTTCTTCACTCAGCGAGTCGTAAGTTCATGGAATGCCCTGCCAGTAGCAGTAGTGGACTCTCCCTCTTTATGGGTATTTAAGCGGGCATTGGATAGGTATATGCAGGATAGTGGCTTAGTGTAGGTTAGGTGTGCTTTGATCGGCGCAACATCGAGGGCCGAAGGGCCTGGACTGCGCTGTAATGTTCTATAAAGCATGACCTTCAGTGGATCTGCTGCCACACGAAATATGGAATTGTAATCCTTGTTACTGAGAAAATATAAATGAAACTCATTTCCCAAGGACATATCTCACAACAATAAAGTGGGGAACAGACAATTACTGTTCACTTTTCTCTGGGGAGTGTCATGTTTCCTGTCCCCCCTCTCTCTCTGCAGGGTACCATTTTTACCAACCTTTCTGTCTGAGAATATTACTGTTTCTGTCCCACTGTCTTGGGGAGAGTATGGGGTTGTCACACTCACCCAGTTTGTTCGTTCCATTTACTCTTGTGAATTGGGTAATCCCTGCTTCACTCTGTATGTGAGCCATGTGTGAAAGCCCAGCACAGCTAACCCTTCATCTCAATCAGATCACAGGGTCGAAGGTTGATCAGTACTGTCTGGACCAGACAAAAACACTGACTGACTGGAGACAATTCAGATCAAGGCCCCATGAGTCAGCTATTGACCTTCACCCTCAAAGCCCACTGACGAGGTGGTCATTAATCCCAGTGTTGTCATAGATTAAGTTCTCCCAGATTTTCATGATTTATTCTAGATTTTACACAAGTGTGTGATGTTGTCAGGTGACATCTGGGAAGACATGGAGATAAAATATAAAAGGAGAGAGAATTATATATGTGTTATACGTTCCTTGAACTTAGGATGTTTGGAAATCTTTTCCAGCCAATGGAATACTTCCAAATTCCAGACATTGTTGTAATGTGGGAACTGTGACAGCCTGGGCAAGGCAGATCTTTTGGCAGCACCACCCAGAGACTGGAGGCTGCTACTGCAGGCAGGCTCCAACCAGCTCTGCTGTGAGAGAAGGATATTGGAGCACACAAGGACATGGGAAAAAGAAGCAGGAGGAAGCCTCCAATATCTATCCATCTTTTCTTAAATACAGGGACCAGAATTGCACACAATATGCCAAATGCAGGCTCACTAACACCCTGTACAGTAAACAAGACTTCTCTACTTTAAAATTCCAACCCCCAACAATAAAGGAGAAAATTCCATTCACCTTCTCAATTACTTGCTGTACCTGCACTAACTTTCTGTGTCCCATGCACAATACTACCCAGATCACTCTGTACTGCAATTTGTTGGAATCTCTCACAATTTAAATAATCGTCGGCCTTTAGATTATTCTGACCCAATTGCAAGGTCTCACACTTTCTGACATTAAATTCTGTTCACTGTGTATTAATATTTCATTTCCAGTTTGGTCTTCTCTTTGTGATTGACTGTCTCAATGCATCTATCTGTAGCATATCCCATTCCCATTTATTCATGGCCCTGACACTTGATATCTAACCCTTTTCTGCTGGTTCCATTCAATGATAGGCAGGAGGCTGGAAAAATACAGCAAGTTAGGCAGCATCAGGTGGTGAAGAATTGACATTTTGAGTGTAACTCTTCTGCAGGAATGGGGCTGGGTTTTGGGGGAGCTGCAGATAAAGCGGGTGGCTGGGACAGGATGATGAAGTGGGGATAAGTGATGACAGGTAGAGGGTACTACCTGGTTGGTTAATTGGAGGAATGAATCTGTTTGGTGGCAGGGCGGAGTGGAAGGGAGGGCAAGGAGTTGGGAAGGGAGTCTGGGGATAGGAAGGGTGGTTATTTGAAATTGGCAAACTCAATTTTGAGTCCTCCGGGCTGCAGGCTGCCCAGACAGAAGATGAGATGTTGTTCTTTCGATTTGTGGTTTGGTTCATTGTGGCAATGGAGGAGGGCAGTGATCGTCATGTCGGAAAGGGAATGGGAAGGGGAATTAAAATGGGTGGTGACTGGGAGGACCGTTCGGTCCCTCCGGGCCTGGCTGAAATGCTTGGTAAAATGTTCCCTAAGTTTACGTTTGGTCTTCCCGATGTAGAGATGACCACAACGGGAACACCTGATGCAGTGAACTAGGTTGGAGGAGAGATAGTTGAACTTCTGTCTCACCTGGAAGGACTGTAATTGGTTCTCGATGGAGGTGAGGGGTTTGTGTACACGCAGGCTTTGCATCTTTTTAAGTTGCAAGGGAAGGTTCCTGGGGGTTCGGGAGGGTTGGTGGGCGAGTGGCACAAACCAAGAATTGTCAAAGGCAATAGTCCATGTGGAAGGCAGCCAGGGATGGTGAGAGGAAGAGGTTCTTGGTGGTGTGGTCAAGCTGGAGTTGGTGGAAGTATTTAAGGATGATGTCGTGGATATGGAGATTGGTTGGGTGGTAGGTGAGGACAAGTGGGCTCTGCCTTTATTATGTTTGGAGGGGTTTAGAGCAGTGGAATGGGAAATGGAGGTGGTGCAGTGCATGACAGAAGAAGGAATAGCACATTGTTCGTAATAGGTGAACATCTGTGATCAGTGGAATGTCTCCTTATCTGAGCAGTTGGGGCAGAGGCAGAGGAATTGGGAGAATGGGATGGAGTTCTTGCAGGATACTGAGTGAGAGGAGGTTTACTCCAGTTAGTTATGGGAGTCTAAGTAAATGTCAGTCTGAAGATTGTCACTGGAGATGGGAATGAAGAGGTCATTAATGGGGAGGGAGGTGTCCAAGTGGACCAAGTGAATTTGAGGGCAGGGTGGAAGTTGTGGGTGAAGTCGATGAACTGCTCCAGTTCAGTCTGGGTGCAGGATGCTGCACCGATGCAGTCATCAATGTAATGGCAGAAGAGCTGGGGCACAGTGCCTGTGCAGGTACTGAAGAGGGACTGTTCAACATAGCCAATCAAGGGGCAGGAGTAGCTGGGGCCCATCCAGGTACTCATAGCCACCCCCTGGACTTAGCAGAAATGGGAGAAGTTAAAGGAAAAGTAGTGGAGGGTGAGGACCAGTTCAGCAATGCAAAGGAGGGTATTGGTGGAGGAGACTGGATGGGTCTGTTGGAGAGAAAGAAGCAGAGGGCTGGAGGCCATCCTTACTGGGTATGGACATATATAAGGACTACACACCCATAGTGAAGGTAAAGCACTTAGGGCTGGGGAACTGGAGGTTACTGAAGAGATGGAGGGTATGGTTGATGTCACGGATGTAGGTGGGAAGTGTCTGAACCAAGGAGGAGAGGATAGAGTTGAGGTAGGAAGAGATGAGTTCAGTGGGGCAGGAGCATGCTGAGATGATGGGTTACCCAGGGTAGATGGGCTTGTGGATCTTGGGGAGCAGACAAAACTGGGCATTGCAGGGCTGGGGACGATGAGATTAGAGGCAGTGGAGGGGAGATCACTGGAGGCAATGGGGGCACTGACAGGGCGAGTGATTTTGGCCTGATGGGTCACGGCAGGGTCATAGGCAAGTGGGAAGTAGGACATGGTGTTGGAGAGTTGGCATTCGGCCTCTGCGACATAGCAGTGAATCTTCCAGACTACCACTGCCCCACCTTTGTCAGTGGGTTTGATGGTGAACCAGGGGTTGGAGAGGAGAGAGTGGAGTGCTGCATGTTCAGGGAGGGTATGGCTGGAGAGGGTGAGGGGAGAAATTGAGGCACCTGATGTCACATCAGCAGTCAGCAATGAAGAGGTCTAGGAAGTGTACACAGCTGGAGGGGGTGACCAAGAGGAGGAGGAAGGTTGGAGGTGGGACAAAGGGTCCTCAGAAGGATGTTGGGAGTTTTTGTAAAAGAAGACATGGAAGTAGAGACGGCGGAAGAAGAGGTCCGCGTCGTAGTGAGTGTGGGTTTTGTTGAGGTGGCGTAGGGCGGGAATGACTGTGAGCCCTTTCCTGAGGATGGACCTTTTGGCCTCAGAGAGTTCAAGGTCGGGAAGGATAGTAAGTATAGGACAAGGCAAAAGGTTGAGCTTTTCGGGGGGACCAAGATGGCTGAAGGAGGGGAGGGGGAAGGGTGAGGGTTGGTTGTGATGCAGCATGTGGTGGGTGAGGTTTGGTTGTGATGCAGCACGGGGAAATGGGTGTGGGAGAGAAAGGAGATTGGGACGGAAGTGGGTTGTGTGGTGAGGTGGAGGAGTAGGAAGTTGGGGATGAGGTGAAGAGGGAGAAGTGGAGGGATAGGGTGCACTGTGGGGATGGATGGTTGAGGAGAGTGAGTGAGTGTGCTGGTAAGCAGGAGGTAGGACTCAGGGTGACCCTGGGAAATGCAGCCAGAGTCTTAGTTGTAGAGTGGGCAGGGCCAGAAGTAGAGGCAGAGGCTGCAGCGAAGTCAAGACTAGTCCGACTGTTTTGACCTGGGTTTGATTCCAGCCTCAGGCAACCGTCTGTGTGGAATTTGTACATTCTCCCCGTGTCTGCATGGGTTTCCTCTGGGTGATCTGGTTTCCTCTCACAATCTAAAGACATGCAGGTTAGGTGAATTGGCCGTGCTAAATTGCCTATAGTGATCTGCCAACCAACCCCCTCCTTCTGTCACCCTCAATCTCCCCATGCTTACTCTTGATGCCCCTTCGATGCAGCTTGTGCTGCGTTTGGGAGAGGTTGACCTTCGCTCCATCAACCAGGAATGTGGTCATCATCCCAGAGGAGTCCCACTTTTAACCTGAGGGTCATCACAAGCTGGGGCAAGAGGAGAGAAAGTGGCACTGTCATGGTGATCATAGCTGTTATTAATCTACCGCAACCTCTCTTGAGGCTGCAAGAGTTCAACCTCCCTCACTCAGACAGCTACCCTCCCTGGAAGGTAATATTGCTGCACCTAGTTTTGGGTTAATTAACCATTGAAGTATGACTATGGGGAGCCAGCATTGGCTGGGCAGGCAGCCACGACCGTTCTGACCCTGGATTCAGTAAATCCCCTCGGAATTGGGCAACACATTCGGGAGCACAATGCCCACGACCTCTGAAATCCCTCACTGACCGAGAATACACTCTCAGCTGCCATCTCAATTTACTGGAAATTCTGTGTCCAATGATCCTGCTCCTCCAGCTACCTGATGAAGGAGCAGTGCTCTGAACGCTTCTACTTCCAAATAAACCTGTTTGACTATAACCTGGTGATGTATGCTTTTTAAATTTTGGCCATCTGAATGAGCTGCTATCTCAGACTGAATCAATTGAACTGTTTTTCATTCATGATTTGAGAAGATTAAAGCCCCAGCACAAGGCCCATTCTCACTCCAGGGCGAGAGACACATACCTCAGAGAAACACCGACATGCAGCACAGAGGAACACACTCGCGCTGAGAGAGACACCTACAGGCAACACTAAGTAACACACGCACTCTGAGAAATAGGCAGCACTAAGTAACATGATAACACTCCATGCTACGGATCGATCTCTCCGAATGTGCATGTGTTACTCAGTGCTGTCTGTAGGTGTTTCTCTGAGTGTGAGCATGTTACTCAGTGCTGTCTGTAGGTGTCTCTCTGAGCAACATACCCACACTCAGAGAGACACCTGCAGGCAGCATAAAGTTAAACACTCACACTCAGAGAGACACAGCTGACAATTTCTGTGAATGGTCGAAGATTTTTTCAGGGGCTACCCAACATGCAGCAGGGATTGCACAGTGCGATCCCTTCAGCTGGGCCTGGACCAACTGATTGAAGAGGGAATGTACTTATTAAGTCCTAACAGCTTTCAGTTTTTGTTCTTACCGCCTGATGAAGGAGCGTTGCTCCGAAAGCAAGTGTGCATCCAATTCAACCTGTTGGACTATAACCTGATGTTGTGTGATTTTTAACTGTGTATACCCCAGTTCAACACCGGCATCTCCAAATCATTTTCTTATTGGAATCTCATATCCGATATAAATTCCTGATCAAAGGGATTATTTGAAAAGGATTGATGATTGATGATTGTAATTGATGGACAGGCCAAGCAACCAATTGTGACAATGACCTACTGAAATGCAGCCAATCAATAGGGGGAGGGGGGAGGTTGTCTATTTTCAAAGCGCACAGAGACAAAGACTGAATTTTCATCTTTATTCCCTTTTCCACATTCATATTAACAGAAAAAGAAACTGGAATTAATAGCCCAGACAGAGTAAGCTGCTCAAATTCACAGCTACAATGGAGCTTGAGGAAAACACTTGTGGAGATTTTCTCAATAGCATGAGAATCCTGTCCCTTTAAACAGTGATAAAACCTTAAATTGGAACTAGTGGCTGAGCAGGAAGAAGATCTGGTTTACTGAAGCAGAGATTTCTGAGGTTCACATTGTTTTGTACAGCTGACAGTCTTCAGCAACTTCAAGAAATTTTATTTAGCATCACAAGTCAACCGTGTCCCCATCAAACACTCCCAGGACAAGGACAGCATGAGGTTTGACACAGCATTAAGCTCTCTCGACACTGTCCAAAGACCTACTTTAACATCCAAACCTCAGGAGTGTCTCCAAGTCAGTCCCGAGAAGGAAGAGAGTTGAAATTCAGTGCTAACAATGACCTTTGTCCTGCCAGCTCAGCCCTGTTCTACATAAAGTTGTGTCTCCTCTGTGGAATGTCTTGAACACTCTACACACATTCTGATCTCCTGATGCTCTTGCTGAAGGGAGAAGAGAGAACCCCTTGGTGAGGGCACAGGAGAAGCGAGCGTTGGATGCCCAGTCAGACCCAGAGAGGGTCAGCAGGCTGCTGACACTGTAGGTGCTGTCCGAAGCTCGCAGGTAGTTGCTGGTCTGAACCCCGTCCGAAATGACTGCACCGTCCTTCTTCCACTGCACCTCCAGCTCATCGGGATAGAAGTGATTGGCAAGGCACACCAGGGTGGCAGTGCCCTTGGTATTGTCCTGCTCCGAGGAGGGGGGCAGCAGGGTCAACTTGGGCTGAGAGTTCTCACGGCCAGAAAGACAAGAGAAACAATTTTAATCCCTGCCATTCGAAGGGAATTCAACCCTCACAATATTCACTGGCAAAACAATCTTTTTGAACATTTTTGGTCACTGCAGAATAAACCCGACAAAAGAACAGGCATTGTTCACATTGCTTCTTGGGATGTGAGTGTCACTGGCATTTATTATTCATCCCTAATTGCTCCTGAGAGGGTGATGATGAAAGAGAAGGGACAGTTTTAGACCATTGTTTATGGAATGAATGAGGGCAACTGGAAGGATTATAATGGGGGATCATTTTAGTGACAGCGATCAGAACTCAGTGAGATTGAGAGGAGGGATGGAAATGGAGAACCATGGAGCAAGTGTAAAAGTTTTCATTTTACTAAACTGTGTGGTGCTTTGGTAAAAGTGGACCGGAAGCAGTGACATGATGGGAAATCAGTGTCAGGGCAGTGGGAGCCCTCGAAGGACGAGACAGAGATTGTTCAGAATCTGTTACCACAATGAGCAAGGGTGGGACTCCCAAATCTAGACCAAATGAACAAAGGGCTTAGGGGGCATGCACTGACATGGATTGGGAACTGGTTGGCAGAAAAGACAGAAAGAAGGAGTCTTTTTCTGAATGACAGGTAGTTACAACTTGGTGTACCACATGTGTCAGTCCTTGGTACTCAGTTATTCATAATATATAATCATAGAGTCATCGAGTCAGAGAGACCCAAAAGGCCCATCAGCCCATTGCGTCCATATTGGTCAAAAAACAACAACTCAATAATTGTCATCCATTTTTTTCCAAAATGAGGGAATTAGATATAGTTCTTTGGATTAAAGTGATCAAAGAATGGGGAGAAAGCAGGAAAAGGGGAATGTGTTGGATGATCAGCCATGATCATATTGAATGGTGGAGCAGGCTTGAGGGACCGATTGGCCTACTCCTGCTCCTAGTTTGGACATTTCTATCTTTTTTTCAGACAATGAGGGAATGTCTCTCATCAATTTGAAGCTGGAAGTCACATGAGTGTGGAGATGGAAGATGTGGCAATGGTGATTAATGCACGTTAGTAAGGTGATCAAGAGACACACGGGAGAAAGTGTTTTTCTTTTACCCTTCATGGAATGAGGGCATTGCTAGATCAGCAGCATTTATTGCCCATCCCTAATCGCCCAGAGGGCAGTTTAAAGTCAACCACATTGTTGTGGGTCTGGAGTCACATGGTAAGGATGGCAGTTTCTTTCCCTAAAGGACATTAGGGAATCAAATGGCATTTTTCTGATAATCAACAATGGTTTCATGGTCATCACTAGATTCTTAATAACAGATTTGTTTGATTGAATTTGAATGCCACCATCTGCTGGATTCTAACCCTGGTCCCCAGAACATTATCTGGATCTCTGGATTAACAGTTCAGCAATAATACCATTAGACCATCACCTCCTTTATCTCATTATTAGTTGACTGTGAAAGCAAGAATTTTGTTTATTCTGGAACTATATATAACCCCAGTTAGAGCACAGTGAGGGAACAGTGTACGGTTCTGGTCACATTACAGGAAGGATGTGATCCCACTAGACACGGAGATAGAGGAGGATTTTGTCAGGAATGGGGAGTTTCAGCTTTGAGGAATGATTGGATTGGCTGAGACTGTTTTCTTTGGAACAGAGGTGGCTGAGGGGAGATTTGATGGTGTTGTGTAAAATGATGAGGGGCCTGGATAGAGTGTGTAGGAAGGACTGATTTCCACCAGCACAGAGGGCAATAACCATGGGGAGAGATTGAAATCATTTGGGGGCAGGGTTTGAGGGGAGTTGACGGGAATTGTTTTCCACCAGAGGCTGGTGGGATCTGAGACTATCTGTCTGAAGGGGTGGGAGAGGCAGAAACTCTCATCACATTGAAAAAAACACTTGGATATTCACTTGAACAGAGAAACCTCCAGAGCTATGGAGCTCGAGCTGGAAAGTGGGATGGAACTCGATATGTCTTTAACAAACCTCCAATCACACACAGATCAGGAGAACTTTATCCGAGAACATTGGAGCAGACTTGGATCTACACAATTCAGGAAAGTGTCACGTCAGGTGTCTGTGTAGAAGGTTCTAGATTATATTTGAAACCTTGCTGCACACCACTGGGCTGACGTCAAGGGTGAGACTGCAAAAAGTCTCAGTGTCCTGGGGTCAGACATGGTCACTGCTCCTAATGAACCCTGGAAGGTGAGAGTGCGCAGACAATGGGTGAGGATCCTGATCAGGAGACTGAAACCTTAATGACAGACTTGCATTTCTGTAGCACGTATCCCCAACTCAGGATGCCCCAATGGATCTTTCCAGCAGACTGTGCATAGCAAGATCCCAAACACGGTATGATAATTAACAGAGGAATATATTTTTAGTGATTTTGACTGTGGGATAAATATTGACTAGGGACACCAGGGTGAACTGTCTGCTCTTCATCCAAAAGTGTCATGGTATTGCATCTTTCACAACTGAAAGACTCCCAGTTCATCCAAAACCCAAAATAATAGATCCTTGAATGTGGAGTTGCAGGCAGGTAGGTGGAGGGGGGTGGGGGGTGAAGAAATAATTTGGTTTGCTCTCCTTTATCGGTCAGTGCGTTGAGTATTGGAGTTGGGAGCTGTTGCAGCTGTACAGGACATTGGTTTGGGCACTTTTAGAATACTGTGTGCAATTCTGATTTCCCTGCTGTAGGAAAAATGTTGTGAATCTTAAAATGGTTCAGAAAAGATTTAAAAGGATATTGCCAAGGTTGGAGGTTTTGAGCAAAAGGAAGAGGCTGAACAGGCTGGGGCTTTGTGAGTTGATGGGTGACCGTATAGAGGTTTATAAAATCATATAGGGTATGGATAGGGTAAATAGAGAAGATCTTTTCTCCAGAGTGGGGGAGTCCAGAACTGGAGGGCATAGGCTGAAGGTGACGATATAAAGATTTAAAAGTGATCGAAGGGACAATGTTTTCATTCAGAGGATGTTAATTGTGTGGAATGAGCTGCCAGAAGTAGTCAAGACTTTTACAATTACAACATTTAAAAGGCATTGGTATATAAATAGGAAGAGTTTAGAGGGATATGGGTCAAATGCTAGCAAATGGGACTAGATTAATTTAGGATATGTGATCAACATGGACGAGTTGGACTGAAAGGCCTGTTTCTGTGCTGTCCATCTCTCTGACTCTAATTGTATTTCAATCCAGCCCTTAACAATTCAGGCTCTCTCAAAGACATTTACAGACTGTTTTGTTTGACAAGCAGTCAAAGTGGCAGCCAGTTTCTACACAGCAAGATCCCACTAGAAGCAATGAGATCAAAGAGCAATAATGATGTTGTCTCAACGATAAATATTGGCCTGAACTCAACCCAAAGAGAAAGTAATTTGGTTCAGTTGGATGGAAAATGGGAAAATGGAAGGTAAAGGAGAAGGGAGGATTGCTGGTTAGTGATGGGATTGATTATTACCAGAAAATAAAAGAAAGAGATGGAATTTTGAATATCAAAGGAACCATAAATGTGCAGGGAAAATCTATAATAGAACAAACTTAAAGAGTTTGTATCTGAACACACGAAGCATTGCGAGTAAGATCGACAAAGTGATGCCACAAATCGTGATAAATTTAGTTTCCAAAAAATTTAAACCAGTAAAAGTGGAGGAGGGCTCAGGAGAGGGTATTCAAGTTTTTAGAAGATGTAAAATAAGTTTGAGAGGATGGAAAGGACTAGAAATCAAATATCAAGCACAGCAGATAAGAGGACAATGATGGGAAGGAGCTTAGAAATGTGTTGCTGGAAAAGTGCAGCAGGTCAGGCAGCATCCAGCATCTGCAGTCCTCATTTGTTCCTAATGATGAGAAGGAGGGCAGTCAATGCAGGACTGAGGGTGTTGTACTTAAAAGCACACAGTATACACAATGAGCTTGTCGTGCAGATTAAAACTGGCAGGTACGATGTTGTGGGTATGACAGAGACATGGCTGTAAGGGGATCCGGGCTGGAACTAAATATCCAAGGATACATGTTCTATCAAAAGGACAGGTAGATGGGCAGAGGGGGGAAGAGTTGCCTTGTTAGTGAGAAATGAAATTAAATCAATAGCAAGAAGTGATAGAGAGTCAGAATCTGTGTGGGTAGAATTGAGGAACCGCAAGAAATAAAAATCTGATGCAAGTTATGTTCAGGTCTCCAAGCAGTAATCAGCATGTGGGGAAGGAAATCAGTCAGGAGGCAGAAAAGCCATAAACTAAATGTCACGGCAGACTTCAATGGATCGGTGGACTGGGTAGCACGTCTCAGGGAAATGATTTCATGGAATGTCTATGAGATGGTTTTTGGAACAGCTTGTGGTTGAGCCATTATGGAACAGGCAGGTCTGGATTCAGTGATGTCTAATGAGGCAAACTTGATTAGTGAGTTTAAGGTGAAAGTATCCCTATGGATACGTGACCATAATACGATAGAATTCCCCCTGTAGTTTGAGAGGGAGAAGCTGCAATCAGATGGAACAGGATTTCAATTGAGTAAAGGTAACGACAAAGACACGAGGAAGGAGCTGGCCAGAGTTGATTGGAAGGGGAGCTGAGAAGGTAAGATAGTGGGGCAGCAAACAGCAGAGTTTCTGGGGGTAATTCAAGAAGCAGAGTAGGAATTCATCCCAAAAAAGAAGAAACATAATAAGGGGAGGACAAGGCAACCATGGCTGATGAGGGAGGTCAAGGACAGCGTAAAAGCAAAAGAAAAAGCACACAATGTGATAGTGAATAGTGGGAAGCTAAAGAATCGGGAAGCCTTTAAAAACCTGTAGAGGATAACTGAAAAAGCATTAAGGATGGAGAAGGTGAATTGTGGGGGTAAGCTAGCCAGTAATATAAAAGAAGATTGCAAGTGTTTGATCAAATCTATAAAAAGGAAGAGGAAGGCAAAAACAGACTTTGGATCGCTGAAAAATGAGACTGGAGAACAAAGAATAGGAAATGAAGGAATTGAATAGATACTTTGCATCAATCTGCACCATGGAAAACACCAGCAGCGTACCAGGACTTCAAGACTGTCAGGGGGCAGAGGGGAGTGTAGTGTCCATCACTAAGGAGGAGGTACTGGGAAAGCTGGAAGGTCTGAATGTGGATAAATCACCCAGACTGGATGAACTACACCTGTGTGTTCTGAAGGAGATTGCTGAGGAGTTTGTGAAGGCATTGGTTATGATCATTCAGGAATCAATGGAGTCAGGGTGTGGAGGTGGGGTGGGGTGGGGAGGGATTTAGTGGGGGCAAGGGACAGGAAAATGGCTCACACAATACCACTGTTTAAGAAGGGAGGGAGGTAGAAGATGGGACATAATAGGCCAGTTAGCCTGGACTAAGTTGTTGGTAAAGTTTTAGACTTCAATTTAAGGATGAAATTGAAGCACAATGATAAAATAGGGCTGAGTCAACATGGCTTCATCCAGCGGAGGTCATTCCTGGCAAATCTGCTAGAATTCGTTGAGGTGGCAATGAGCCAGTCAGACAAAGGAGAGTCAGAGGAAGTAATCTACTTGGATTTCCAGAAAACATTTGACATATGATAAGCGCCCATAGTTTTAGGGGCAATGTACTGGCATGGACCGAGGACTGGCAGGTTGGCATAAAGCAAAGAGTGAGGAACAATGGCCGCTGGTGACGTGTAGAGTTCTGCAGGTGTCAATGTTGGGACCATAACTATTCACATTATACATGAACAATCTGGATGAAGGAAGTGAAGACATTGTTGCTAAGCTTGCAGATGACATGAGGTCGGTGGAGGGACAGGGAGTGTTGAGGAAGTGGGAAGGCTGTAAAAGGTCCTGGATAGGCTCGGAGATTGGGCAAAGAAAGTGGCAGATAGAACACAATGTGTTACAATGTGAGGTTATGCACTTTGGGAGGAAGAAGAGATGCAAAGATTGTTTTCTAAATGAGGAAAGCCTTTGGAAATCTAAAGCACAAACCTCATTCAGGTTTCTCTTCAAGTTAACAGGCAGGTCCAGTTTGTGCTTGGGAAGGCAAATAAAATGTTCGCATTCATTTCAATAGGGCCAGAATACAAGAGCAGAGATGTACTGCTGAGGCTGTGTAAGGCTCTGGTCAGACCATATTTGGAATATAGTGAGCAGTTTTGGGACCCATATTTTAAGAAACAATGTGTTGGCATTGGAAGAGATTACAAGAATGATCCTGGGGATGAAGAGATTGTCATATGAGGCGTGGTTGAGGACTCTGGGTCTGTACTCAATGGAGTTTAGAGGGATGAGGAGAGATCTTATTGAACTTTACAGAATACTGATAGGCCTGGATAGAATGGATGTGTCCAAAAACAGGAGAGACTTGGTAACCAAGGCACAGCATCAGAATGAAGGCCGACCCTTTCCAGCTGAGATGAGGAGGAATTTCTTCAGCCAGAGGGTGGGACATTTGTGGAACTCATTGTTACAGAGGGCAGTGGAGGCCAAGTCACTGAGTTTATTTAAGACAGAGATAAATAGGTTCGTAATTGTTAAGGGGATTGAAATTTCCTGTGAGTAGGCAGGAGAATGGGGGTAAGAAACATATCTGCCAAGATCAAATGGAAGAGCAGATTCAATGGGCTGAATGGCTGATTTCTGCTCCTATTTCTTAAAGTCTGGAGAGTTTCCCCAAAACCCTGGAACACTGAACCCACTGGACTGTGAGCCCTACTGTAGCTGTTTGTCATCAAAACTTTGCCAAGAGATAACCAAAGAGTGGAAAGAGTGTGCATCCATGTGGGAACTTCAGAATGCTTCCCAGCTTCTGGAGTACCATGAGTACAGGAAGTGTGGTCAGTGACAGCAGTTGGAGCTCCGGGATTCGGAGCTTGAGCAGCAGCTGGTGTCAGTGCGGAGAGTCCGTGAGGCTGAGAGCTCCGTGGAGAGCATTTCTAGATGTGGTCACTCTGCAGCTTCTGAGTATGCAGGGAGAGAGGGAATGGGGGAGAAGCAGACACTCCAAAAGGACCAGGCAGCTAGTGCAGGAATCCCGTGAGTACATCTCAATCTCCAACCAGGATTCAGTTCAGAATCCTAATGAGATTGATGGTTCATCTGGGGAGTGCAGCCAGAGCCAAGTCCCTGGCATCACGGGTGGCTCAGCTGTACAGGGGGGCACAAGGAAGACTGGAAGAGAGATAGTGAGAGGAGATTCGAGAGTGAGGGCAATCAATAGGTCTTTCTACAGCTGCAGATGGGAATCCAGGATGGTGTGTTGTCTCCCTGGTGCCAGGGCCAAGGATGTCACTGAGCAGCTGCTCAGCACCCTGAGGGGAGAGGGGGAACAGTCAGCAGTCGTGGTCCACATCGGTCTCAGTGATGGATAGAGAAAAAGGATGTGGTCCTGCAGTCAGAATTTAGGGAGCATGGAAAGGAATTAGGAGCAGGAACTAAAAAGAAGGAATCTGTGGATTACTTCCAGTGCCCCACATAAGTGAGAAGAGGAACAGAAGGATAATACAAGTGACTGTGGGGCTGCAGAGAGGGTCCAGGAAGGAGGGCTTTAGATTTTTGGGACATTGGGAGTGGGTCTGGGGCGATAGGAACCTGGACAGACCAGACAGCGTTGCTCCTGAACAGAGCTGTGACTGAGTTCCTTTGGGGTGATTTACTAGTGCTGGTGGAGAGGGTTTAAATTAACTTGGCAGGGCTGTGGGAGCCAGGAGGGAATATCAGAGAGGAACACCAAGGTCCACAGAATCCCCACCACCCAGTGGGAAGGATGTGGAGAAATACAACTTCAAGGAATTTACAGAGACTTGCAAATATGATAGAATGGGGTGACGGGGTTTTTAATTTCTGTATATAGACTGGGGTAGTAGCAATGTAACAGGAGGAGAGGGGCCAGAATTGCAAGACTGTGTTCAGGTGAATTTTCAGGTAACCTTGTGGACAGTGAAGAAGGCTGTCCAAGAGTACGATGGAATCTTGACCAACTGGGCCTGTGGGCTGAGGAATGGCAGTTTAATTCAGATAAATGTGAGTGCTGTATTTTGGTAAGTCACAGTAGATGGGTGAGATCCTAAACAAATATTTCAGATCAGTATTTATTGGGGAGAGGGACATTGAAAGCGAGGGAATTTGGAAAAATAGTGATGTTTTGAAAAAGTCCACAATACAAATTAGGAGATGCGAAAGTTCTTAAAACATATGAAGATAGATAAATCCCTAGGACCTGATCAGGTGTATCCCAGAACATTGTGGCAAACTAGGGAAGAGATTGCTGGGCCCCTTTCTGAGATATGTTTATTATCAACAGCTATAGGTAAGGTGTTGGAGTACCAGAGAGGTTGGCTAATGTTTCATTATTTCAGAAAGGCTGTAAGGAATAGCCAGGGAACTGTAGGCCAGTGAGCCTGATGTCAGTGCTAGATAAGATATTGGAGTGGATTCTGAGGGACAGAATTTACATCCAGTTGGATAATCAATGTGATTTTGTGCATGGGAAATTGTGTCTCCCTGCTTTGATTGAGGAGGTGACAAAGAAGATTGATGAAGGCAAAACAGTAGATACTGTCTGTATGGACTTCAGTAAAATGTTTGACACGGTTCCACATGATAGACTGGCTAGTAAGGTTAGACCACATTGGATCCAGGGGGAGCTAGCCATTTGGGTAAAAAAAAGCTTGAAGATAGGAGAGAGAGAGTGGTGGTAAAGGGTTGATTTTCAGATTGGAGATCTGTGAAGAGCTGTGTGCCACAAGGAGTGGTGCTGGGTCCACTGCTTTTGGTCATTTAAATAAATGATTTCTCTGTGAATATAGGAGTTAACATAAGTTTGTAAATGACACCAAAATTGGTGGGACAGTGGATAGTGAAGAAGATTATCTTAGGGTACAGCAGGATCTTGATCAGATGGGGTATTGGGCAGAGGACTGGCAAATGGAGTTCAGTTTAGATAAATGTGAGATGTTGCATTTTGGAAAGGCAAACCAGGGCAGGAGTTATACAGTTAATGGGGGGGGGGCTGTTGAGTGTTGCTGAAATCGGAGAGTGAGAGGTGAAGGTGAAGGTGAAGGTGAAGGTGAAGGTGAGGGTAAGGGTGAGGGTGAGGGTGAAGGTGAAGGTGAAGGGTGAGGGTGAAGGTGAATAGTGAGGGTGAGATTGAGGGTGAGGGTGAAGGTGAAGGTGAAGGTGAGGGTGAGGGTCAGGCTGAAGGTGGGGGTGAGGGTGAGGGTGAAGGTGAAGATGAAGGTGAGGGTGAGGGTGAGGTTGAAGGTGAGGGTTAAGGTGAAGGGTGAGGGTGAAGGTGAAGGTTGAGGGTGAGATTGAGGGTGAGGATGAGGGTGAAGGTGAGGGTGAGTGTGAGGGTGAAGGTGAGTGTGAGGGTGAGGATGAAGGTGAAGGTGAAGGTGAAGAGTGAGGGTGAGGATGAAGGTGAAGGTGAGGGTGAGGGTAAGGTTGAGGGTCAGGGTGAGGGTGAAGGTGAGGGTGAGGGTCAGGCTGAAGGTGGGGGTGAGGGTGAGGGTGAAGGTGAAGATGAAGGTGAGGGTGAGGGTGAAGGTGAAGGTAAGGGTAGTGTGCATTATTCCTTAAAACTGGATCACAGGGAGACAGGGTGATGAAGAAGGTGTTGGGAACGTTTGCCTTTATTGGTCACTGTATTCAGTATCGGAGTTGGGACATCATATTGCAGCTGTACAGGAGATTGTTGAGGCCACTTTGGGAATAATGTGAACACATCTGATCATTCTGTGATAGGAAGGATATTGTTAAACTTTAACAAGGTGCAGAAAAAGATTTACAAAGATTTTGCTAGGAATTGGAAGGTTTGAACGATAGGGAGAGGATGAATAAACTGGAGCAATTTTCCCTGCAACATCAAATGCTGAAAAATTTATAAAACCATGAGGGACATGGAAAATGTGAATAATTCAGGAAGCATGTGAATGTTTTGTAGAGATGACAAATTATATTCTTAAAGATCATTCCAGGGATGATGAACGTCTGTTATGAAGATCTACTGAAGAATTTGGGACTGTCTTCTTTGAAGAAAGCTGAAAGGAGATAAGTTCGAGGAATTCAAAATCAGGAGGGGCCTGGATACAGTAAAGAGGGAGAAAATGTTCCCATATGAGAAAGGGTTGAGACCAAGAGACCACAGATTGAAAGTAATTGGGAAAAGTAAGAAAATGAGATGAGGAAAAACATTTTCCGCCAGTGAGTGGTTAAGGTGTGGAATGCGCTGCCTGAGAGTGTGGTGGAGGCAGCTTCAATTGAAACATTCCGAAGGGAATGAGAATGTTATTTGAAAAGGAACAATGTGCAGGGTGACAAGGAGAAAACAGGAGAATGACAGTCAGTGAATTGCTCATTCAAAGGCCAGTACAGACAGGGTGGGCAGAATGGCCTCCTTGTGCGCTTTAACAATTCTATGATTATGTGATTGAGCAGAGTTAAAGCTGGGGGAGGTCGGAGCTCGGTGTCTCACTGTGCTGCTGCTGCTGCTGAAGCCAGTGAGGTCAGAGACTGGGACAGGGAACTAGAGGTCACATCAAACTCTGCCCGTGTCTGTCACACTGAGACTGGCAGGAGGCTACTCACTGATTTCACTCCATGCTGCAGGAATGGGACCACAGGCTGCAAATGGACAGAGCTCCTCCACACGGTGAGTAAAACTGACTGACTTGTATCTTGCTGCTTAAAGGGGGCAATGGAACTAAAGAGATACAGCTGGACACCCTGTTAGACACAGTGTTCTTCAATCAACCATTTCATTCACTGTCGCTCCCCACTAACACCTTCAACAATTTAGCATTTGTGTTTTAGAAATTGTGTTTCAGTATTGACATGGATAATAACGGAGGATTGAGGTTTACTTACTCAGTCTGAGCTTGGTTCCTCTACCAAACATAAGCCACAGTGAGAGCTCCCTGTGCAGAGGCTGCACAAAAACCTCTGCTCTCTGCTTCCCTCCATCACTCTCACCCTCTCCCTACCGTTCTCTCTCTCCCTCACTCATGGCTTTTTCTCTGTCTGTCTGTCTGTCTGTATCTCTGGGTTGTGTCCAGCTGGGCTTGGCCAGTTTGTGAAATTTATTTTTCAATGTTAATTCTTGCAGCTGCTCTTCAAGTGTGGCCATGGTGTGCAGGAGGGAAACTTGAGACCTTCAGCGAGTGGTAGACACTGCAGGGACTGGTGTGTGTTGTGGACAGTGACAATTCTGGCATGGGTTAGTTTGTTCAGTTTTATTTATAAGTAACTGTGGATGTGTCAGTGCAGGTGGTGGGACGGTGTGTCCATTGTTATACATTTTATATAACTCTGGGATGTAAAAACAATGACTGTAGATGCTGGAAACCAGATTCTGGATTAGTGGTACTGGAAGAGCAAAGCAGTTCAGGCAGCATCCAAATAGCCTAACTCTGGGATATGTCAGTACAGGAGGTGGTGCTGTGCACATTGAGCTTTTTGTACGGATCTGTATCACCATGAAGGCCAGCTGTAACCTCGCTGACAGTAATCTTCAGCGACATCCTCATTCTGAATGTTGCTGATTGTCAGGGTGAAACTGGTCCCTGATCCACTGCCGGTGAATCGCTCGGAGACTCCTGTGAATCGTGTTGCTGCACTGTAGATCAGGAGAGAGGGTTTCTGACCTTCTCGCTGCTGGTCCCAAGCAAGGTAGCTGCTAATGCTTTGACTGGCCGTACAGGTGATGGTTGCAGTCTGGCCCAGTCCCACTGACAGCACCGGGGGGACCGGGTCATGATGATGTCCCCACTGATACCTGAGGGGTCAGAGAGAAACACAGTGAAGTCAGAACTGCCACAGAATTAGAGATTGTTAGAGACACTGAGCATTCCTCAGGTTTCAGCATTTTCCTTTCAATTACAAGTCAGTGGAACTGGAGTGAAATGGAGATTCATGGTGGAAGGAGAGAGATTTGTCCCTGCGACACAGAATACCAGGGGCCAGATCAGCTGGATGTGTGAAATCATGGTGTGTGCTCCTGTCCCTGTGCCTGGTTCCTGATAAACTCTGCCTTCACTGGGCTCTGCTTTATAAAGCTGCAGCCTGTGAGTGTTTGACTGGGTGTTCCTCAGTATGTAAATGGCATCAGGCAGGGAGAGCCACGTCAGCCCCTCACACTTCCTCTTCTCTCTCTCTGTCTCTCTCTGTCTCTCTCTCTCTCTCTCAGTCTCAGAGAGTGATTGATGTGAACAGCACTGAATGAGGCCATTTGGCCCATTGTGTCTGTGCTGGTAAACAGCGATCTGATTTCACTAATCCCATCCTCCAGCTCTTGGCCCATTCCCCTGGAGGCTACAGCAATACAAGGGAATATCTAAACACTGCTCCAATGTCACGAGAGATTGTGACTCAACCAGCCTTTCACGCAGTGATTTCCAGACTCCCACCACCCTCTGGGAGAAAACATTTGTCCTCAACTCACCTCTCACTCTCCAACTCGACTCACTCGAGTTTAGTAGGATGAGAGGGGATCTGATTGAAAATATAAAATTCGAACAGGGCTGGACGGGGAGGAGATTTCCTCTGGTTGGGGAGTCTGGAACCAGGGGACACAGTCTCAGGGGGATACCAGGTCGATCATTTAGGGCTGAGATGAGGAAACATTTCTTCACTAGTGGTGGTCAATCTATTGAATTGTCTACCACAAATGGCTGTGAAGAACAAGGAACTGAATATATTCAAGAAAAAGAGAGATAATTGTTTTGCATTTTAACAGCATGAAGGAAATGGGGAGAAAGCAGGAATATGGCCTTGAGATGGAGGATCAGCCATGATCATACTGAATGACAGAGCAGGCTCAAAGGGCTGAATGGCCTCCTCCTGCTCCGAGTTTCTATGTGTCTATGTCTGTGTTACCTTCAGTCTCTGTCCCTGGTTATTAAGTCCCTTACTCTTGTAAAACGTCTCTTCCTACCCACCCGATCACTGCCCCAAATAATCTTATACCCCTCTATCATGTCCCCTCTCAACCTTCACTGATCCAAAGAAAATAATCCCAACCTTTCCAAGCTTTCTCCACAGCTGGCCCTCCCCTGGTAAATCTCTGCCCCCTCTCAAGTACAATCACATCCTTCCCAGAATGTGGTGACCACGACCTGTACACCTCTCTCTCTCTATCTCCCTTTCTGACTCACATCTGCCACTTCTTTCTCTCTACTACTATCGCTTTCTCCCACTGCTAATCTCTTTCATATTCTCTCTCTCTCTCTTTCTTTCTCTCTTTCACTCTGTCTCATAACCACTCCCTCCAACTCACTCATGCTTCCTCACTCCGTCAGATATTCTCTATTTCACCATCTCTCTCTGTCTCCGTCACCCACTTCACTTGAAAGCCTCCAAATGTTATCTGCCCCTTTCTATTCCTCCCTCTGTCTATCTCCCTATCTCTCCGTATCCCAATCTACAGTCTTTCTCTCTCCCTCTCTGTCATTCTGTCTCTAACCATACTCATGTCTGTCTCTCTCACTCTCACACATACACACTCAACCCTACCCTCTGTCTCCCGATTCCCTTCATTCTTGGTCTCACTCCTCTTGTTCTTTCCGTCACTCTTTCCCTCACTCCATCCCTCTCAGGCACATATTGTTTCTCTCCCTCTATCCCTCAACATCACCATTTCTACGTCTCTCTTACCTCTCTCTTGGTCCCCTCACATATCTCACACTGTCTCAGATGCTCCTCCCTCTATCTCTTGATCACACACACACACAGACAGACACTCTCGCTCCAACTCTCTCTGTCTAACTTGTCTCTCTTTCACAGTGTCAGTGTCACAGGTGGTGACAGTTGAATTCAGGATAAATCTCCCTCTGCTCTGCCCCACTGATGGATGTTAACACTTGACCCCAGAAGCATGTCTTCTCCTGGTGTAAGGGCACCATTTCTTGCATTGACCAGGGTTTGACGTCTCTCAGGAAGATGGACAGATTCTTCAAATGAAGGACAGTTCTGTGCTGTTGGCCTGTTCTCACTGGGGACTGGTTTGGACACAAAGCTCAATTCATGAAGGCCCAGCAGAGAGAGGAGATCCTCAGGCCATCAGTGTGAGCTGGAGGGACAGGACAAGCTCTGACCCACTGACTCATCCTGTCCATTCAAAACATTTCCAAACCCTTCCCCTGTCCTTTCCCTTCCATGATCAGTCCCTGAATCAGGGTGTTTCACTGGGATGAGTTACAACAGAATGGAACTGAACAACACAGCAACCATGATGTCCATGATACACTGAGGACGACAACAGAATCCGGTAAACATGGACCTCCTTCTGACTGGATCCTGCAATAGAAACCAGTAAACATGGGCCTCCTATTCACTGGACCTTCCAATGGAGATGAGCAGATGACTGAGTTTTTGACGAAGCAATCAAGAAGATAGATCAAGGTCGAGCAGTACACACCATCTACATGGGCTTTAGCAAGGCTTATACAAGGTTCCCCATGGCAGACTGCTTAGTAGGATTATATCACATAGGATCCAGGGAGAGCGAGCCAATTGGATATAAAATTGGCCTGATGGTGGGAGGCAGAGGCTGGTGTGAGACGGTTGTTCTTCAGACTGGAGGCCAGTGACCAGCCGTCTGCCATAAGAATCGATCCTGGATCCACTGTTGTTCATCATTTATGTTCACAATTTGGATGAGAAAATAGCAGGAATGGTCGGGAAGTTACATTTTGGTGAGACATACCAGGGCAGGAATTACACAATTAATGGTAGAGCCATGGGGAGTGTTGTTGAACAGAAAGACTGAGGGGTACAGGTACATAGTTCCTTGAAAGTGGTGTCACAGGTAGACAGGATGATGAAGAAGCAATTGGGCATGCTCACCCTCACTGGTCAAAGCCGGGAGTACAGGAGCTGGAACATCATGTTACAGCTGTACAAAGCATTGGTAAGGCCACATTTGGACACTGTGCACATTTCTGCTCACCCTGCTATAGGAAGGAAGTTATTACACTGATTTGGGTAAAAGAAAGACTAACAGGGATGTTACCAAGATTGGAGGGTTTGAATTATAAGGCGAGGATGGATAGGCCGAGATGTTCCAGAAGAGACCAGTAAACAACAGCCTCCCTCCTATGGGACTGTCCAGTACCTGAGGTGCAAACCCACATCCTCTCCGTCATGTAGGTCTCTTATTTTATTCTCAGCAACACTGTCTGTTTCTCCACTACCTCAGACCCTTGACCACAGAAAGCCTAAATCCTGCTTGTCCCGCCTCCTAACTCTATGATTCCAATGTCCTCTCCCAGCTTCCTAAAGCCACATTCCATAAACTCCAACTTGTCTGATATGGAGTGGGCCCTTCACTGTCTTACCTGTATGTCATTGCAGAATGACCCCTGACCTCACCGCCAGCCAATTGCCTCCATGGCCTCCCTCCTCCCTCACTCTGTGTTCTACTGCAGACTCACATTCCCTCCCTCCCCTTCCATCTCCTGTCTCTGGTCTCCTGCCCGTTGCTGCTTCCTCCATCCCACCATTGACAGCAGAGCCTTCAGACCCCTAGAGCATGCTCTCTGACCTCCTGCCCTTCATCCCTTCCCCACTCAATGGTTGTGCTGTTGAATATATTGTTCAGTTCCTTCACTTTTATTTCAGTGTTCACTTGCCATGGATTTGCTGATGCATTCTAGTAAATTGAGTCTGGCCTGTTCCCTGAGTTGGTTCAAAACTGTTTTGTTTGAGAAAACACTCTTCTGTAAACTGGGTTGTCTGTTTCTCCCAGTCTTTGTGTAAAGGTGAGACTAAGTGTGTGTAAGCTCTTGTACAGCACAGACAGAGGTCACTGAGCCTAATGTGACTATTAGTCAAATTAGTCCAATGAGTCCCATTTACACAGCCCTTCTTGTATAACCCTGCAATTGTTTCCTTTTCAGCTATTTCTCCAAATGCCCTTTTGAAAGTTGCTGTTGAATCCACTTCCACTCACCTTGCAGACAGTCATCATGAACTCGCTGGATAAAAATGTTCCTATCTTCTCCCTTGTCCTTCAGACTCTTTCTGAAATGTGTGCCCTCTGGTTACTGACCCTCCTGCCTGGAGACACAATTTGTCCTGTATTTCCTGCATCCAAACTCTCTAATTGTGAACACCTCATTGAGTGAGACCTATTTCCAGCACCGGGGGAGAACATTCAGACTGTCAGGGAAATGCTGTTATTTCATGGAGCAATCCAGTCAGTCCCACCCCCTCCCCTCCTCAGCCCCCAGAGCCTTGTAGGTTAATTTCCATCAAGAGCCCATCCAATCTGTCATTGCAATAACTGAGTGTCTTCACCTGCCTCACCTGAATGGGCACTAATTTCCAAGTCATTACCAATTGCTGCTAAAAACAAAGTTCTTCCTGACATCCTGTATCTCGTACCCAACAAAATGTAAGGTAACTTAAATGTGAAGATGGGATATTGTCTCCACACGGACTGTGCGGTGGTCACTCTTCCTGATACTGTCATGGACAGATACACCAGCAGCAGGCAGATTGGTGAGGGTGATAGTGAGTATGTTTTTCCCTCTTGTTAGTTCCCTCACCACCTGCCCCAGGTCCAGTCTAGCGGCTGAATTAAGCGGAACTTGACCAGCTTGCTCAGTAGTGATGCTTCTGAGCAGGTCTTGATGGTGGACTTTGAAGTCCCTTACTCAGAGTATATCTTGCATCCTTCCCACCCTCAGTGCTCCCTCCAAGTGTTGTTCAACATGGAGGAGGACTGACTGCTCAGTTGAGGTTGGAGGGGAGGGCGGTGTTCTGTGGTAATCAACAGGAGGTTTCCTTCCCCATGTTTGACCTGCTGTCATGAGGCTTCATGGGTTCCATATTTAATGGTGAGGACTCCCAGGGCAACACCCTTCTGACTGTACACACCACTGTGTTGCTTCCCCTGCTTGGTCTATCCTGCCAGTTAAAAACTGAATGAGGGAACAATTCTGTGCAGGTTTCATTTCACAGCTTGGAGACAGAGCTGCTGCTGGATTCTGTTTCTGATCTCCGAGTGCAGGCGTGTGTGTTTGTGAGAGAGTGACTGACAATTTTTCCATTACTGTGCTGTTTCTGCAAAAAGAAATCCCAGAACCAGCCTCCTGTGCTGTCAGATTCCAGGAAGTGGAGACAGTTCACAGTTTTCTCCCATCTCAGTAACAAACATCCAGCTGCTCCGAGCTCCTTCTTTCACTTCCTCTATTGGTGAAGTTTCAACCTTGCGTTCTGACAGTATTTGCAGTTATTTTTTACACTGGGGCTTTCTGCTGTGGTCAGAATCTCTCATAATAAGTGTCCAATCAGTGACAATCACAGCAGCTAAGAGCAGTCAGGACTGAAGAGCCAGGCTCACTGGGAAACATCTTGGGAAGATCAAAGCCATCCTCTTCATCTCCTGGTACAAACTCCATCCCTCTCCCTGAGCATTGTCTGCTGCTCAACCAAACTCTTTGTAAGCTTAGCCTCATCTTTGAGGCTGATTTGAGTCCCACATCCTCTGCATCACAAAGATCAGTCACTGAAAATCTCAGCCATATCATGGGGACTCCAAGTATGACCATTCCAATGTTGTCCTGCCCCATATCACAGCCACCACACTCTGTAAATGTGAGCTCATCCCAAACTCTGCCGCCCATATCCAAACTCACACCAAGTCCCATCCTCATCCCCCACCCATGCCTCCACTCCCCCACCAATGCTCACTGACCTACATTGGCTCCCGGTCCAGCAACATGTCAATTTTCAAATTCTCATCCTTGTTCTCAAACCCCTCCTTGCCTTCCCTGCACAACCAGATCATGCTTCCTCAGATCAGGGGACCAAAAGTGCACAGAATAGAATCATAAAATCACACAGTACAGAAGAGGCCCTTCAGCCCATTAAACCCATACCAAGCAAACAACACTAAACCTACATGAGTCCCGCTTTCCAATATTAGGCCCACAGCCTTGAATGTTATGACATTTCAGTGTTCACCCAATTACATTTTAAAGGTTATGAAGTTTCCTACCTCAACTACCCTCCCAGTCGATGTATTCAGACACTCACCATCTTCTGGGTGAAAATTATGTTCCTCAAATCCCCTCTAAAGCTCCTGCCTTTCACATTGAATGTGTGCCACCATGTTATTAACTGTCTGTCTAAGGAGAACTTTCTATCCACCCTGTGCATAACCTTATATATCTCGATCAGGGACCCCTCTCAACCTTCTCTGCGACAAAGAGAACAACCTGAGCTTATCTAGCCTCTCTTCATCATTGAAATGCTCCACCCCAGGCATCTTCCTGGTTAATCTCATCTGCACACTGCCCAGTGTAATCACATCCTTCCTATAGTGTGGTGGCCAGAACTGCACACAGTACTTCAGCTCTCGCCTCCCCTCAGTTCTGTACAGCTCCAACATAACCTCCCTGTTTTTATCACCCACCCCTGAAATGAGAAAGCTAAGTGTCCCATATGTCTTCATTCCCGCCCTGTTGTGTCTTCCACAGTGCTTCACCTGACATTTAGCAGGGTTAAATTCCACCTGCCTTTGCTCTGCCTATCTGACCAATCCACTTATATCCTCCTGTAACATCTTCTTCCTCACGGTTAACCATCCTCCAATTTTCATATCACACACAAACTTAGTCACTGACCCCACCCCTCACCCCATCACATTCTCATCCACATTGTTTCTAAGTTTCACAAACAATAAGGAACCCAGCAGAGCTCCCTCTGGTATCCTACTGCACACTGGACTCCAGTCATACAAACAACTTTAAGCCTCTTCCCTCTGTCTCCTGTCACTGAGCCAAATTCTGATGGAATACTCCAGGTGTGATCTCACTGACACCCTGCAAAATTGCAGCAAGATATCCCTGCCCCTGTACTCGAATCCTGTCGCTATGAAGACCTCAATACCATTGGCCTTCTTCACTACTTGCTGCTCCTGCAATGCTTACTTTTAGGGACTGGTGTATAAAGACACCCAGGTCTTATTATACCTCTCCATTCCCAATCTATCCACATTCAGATAATAACCTGCCTTCCTGTTTTTGATACTAAACTGGGTAACTTCACATTTATCCACATGATACTTCATCTGTGACTTACTCAACTCATCCAAATCACACATGTGTGTTTCTGCATTCTCCTGACAGCTCCCCCTCTCAACCAACTTTGTGTCATCTGCTAACCTGGAGATATTAATCTTAATTCCCTTATCTAAATCATTAACATATTATGTGAGTAGCTGGTATCCAGGCCTGTGGTCCAGACCTGAGCTCATCCAGTCCTTTCAGAAAAAGGCCCGTTTATTCCTACATTACATCTATATCAATGATTTGGATGAGATGTACAAGGCATGATTCATAAGTTTCCGGATGACACTAAAATAGGCGATATCGTGGACAATGAGGCAGGTTATCAGAAAGTGCAGCAGGACCTGGGGATGTGGGCAGAGAAATGATTAATGGAATTTAATGTAGACAAGGGTGAAGTCTTGCATTTTGGAAAGTCAAATCAAGGTAGGGGTTTCATGGCGAATGGTGAAGGAGTGTCGTGGAGCAGAAGGACCTTGGAATTCAGGTGCACGATTCTCTGAAAGTGGAGTTACTGTTAGACAGGGCAGTGAAGAAGGTTTTTGCCACACTGGCCTTCACCATTGAGTATAGAAGTTGGGAAGTTACGTTACAGTTACACAGGATGTTGGTGAGGCTGCACTTGGATTATTGTGTTCAGTTTTGGTCACCTTGTTATACAAAGGACATTATTCAACTGGAAAGGGTGCAGAAGAAATTTACAAGGATGTTGCCAGAACTCAAGGGACTGAGTCATATAGAGAGGTTGGACAAGCTAGGACCTTTTTCTCTGGAGCATAGAAGACTGACAGGGGATCTTATAGCAGTGTGTAAGACCATGAATGGCATGGATAGGGTGAATGCACTCAATCCTTTTCCCAGAGTTTGCGAATAGAGGACTAGAGGGCATCAGTTTAAAGTTAGAGCAGAAGGAATAAAAGGGAACCTGAGTGCACTTTTTAATACAGATGGTGGTCCGCATATGGAATGAACTGCCAGTGGAAGTGATTGAGGTGGGTACATTGACAACATTTAAAAGGCATTCAGCCAATACATGGATAGGAAAGGTTCAGAAGGACATGGGCCAAGTGAATGGAAAATGGGTTAGTGTGGTCGGACATTTTGTTCGGTGTGGGCCAGTTTAGGCCGAAGGGCCTATCTCCCTGCTGTAGGACTCTATGACTCCATTACTTTGTTTTCTGTCTGCAATCAGTTTTCTATCTGTGTCAGTACATGCCCGCAATCCCATGAGCCTTAATTTTATACACGATCCACTTTTGTGGGATTTATCAGAAGCCTTTTGAAAGTGCAAATGAAGCACATTAATCCAGAATTAAGAATCTAATGATGACTATGAATCCACTGTTGATTGTTGGAAAAACCCATCTAGTTCACTAATGTCCTTTAGGGAAGGAAACTGCCATCCTTACCTGGTCTGAAGTACAAGTGTCTCCAGACCTACAACTATGTGGTTGACTTTAAACTGCTCTCTGGGCAGTTAGAGACGGGCAATAAATGCTGCTGATCCAGTGACACCTTCATCTCGTGAATGAATAAAGAAAAAAAAATTCACTATCTCCCCTTATTAAATCCAATCCTTACATCCTCAAACAATTTCAGTTGATTTGTTAAATATGATTTCCCTTCCCAAAATCCATGCTGACTCGATCCAATCCTGTCACTGTTTTTCATTTGCTCAGCTATTAAATCTTTTATAACGGACTCAAGTATTTTCTGCAATATCAATATCAGGTTGACTGGTCTAAAATTCCATGTTTTTTCTCTCTATCCCATTTTAAGTGTGAGGTTACATCAGCAACTCTCCAATCTGAATGACCTGTTCCAGGATCAATAGAATCTTGGAAGATGACCACCAATGTTTCCAAAAGTTTTGAGCCATTTGCTGAATACCTCGGATGTTGATTATCAAACTTTAATCCTATCAATTTTCCCAAAATCATTTTCTTTTAAAAACTGATTTTCTCCAGTTCCTCCCTTGCTCTAGACCCTGTGAACACAACAATCTGGGGATGTTTTAGAGTCTTCCTTTGTGTACAAAAGTCCTGAATATGTATTTAATTATCCTGCCATCTTATTGTTCTCATTATAACATTGTAAATTTTGTATGCAACTTTCTCGAATGCATTCTGGAAGTTCATGTGAACAATACCCATTGACATTCCCTTATCTCACCTCTTTAATAAAATGTAGCCAGGTTAGTTAAAAGTGTTTAACCCTGAGAAAATCCATTTTGACTTTCTCGAATCAGTTCATATTTGGCAGTTTCCTTCCCTAAAGGACATTAGTGAACTAGATGGGTTTTTCCATATCTCTAAAAAACAGATTCAATCACTTCCCAACAAGAGACATTCAATGGAGATGTTCATTGTGAGTGAGATTAGTAAACAGCTAGCACTGACACAAGGGGCTGTACAGCCTCCTCCTGTGCTGGAGCCTTCTCTGTCACCTTGACTGAATAATTCAGAATAGGAACAGGAGTTGGGCTGCAGCTTCAACAATAAGTTCAATGTGAACGGATGGAGTGTCATTAGTGGGGAATACACAGTGTACATTGTGTTCAAGAGCCCCTCGAAAAGACATCTTTCTCTTTCTCCCTTTTCAGCTTCAGGGAAATCATGAAGGAGCTGAAAGGATCTTTGGTGAAGGTGTTTCCGGACGGTGAGGGCTGTGTGAAGGGTTTCAACAGTGACTAATGATTGCAGCTCGTTGTTCAGTCTGCTCCTCCCTCATCACTGATCAAGCCATGTAACCTCCTGTCACACTGGGTGACATTGCAATCAATATCATAGTGTCAGTGCCAGCAAAAAACAGCATCGCAGTCTGACACACTGGGACCAGCATCACTGTCTGACGTCAAAGAACAGAGCCTGTATCCCCTCCCCCACCACAATCATAAATCGTACAGCATCAAAAACATAATGAGACCCAATCCCTTCTATTAAATACTGACTCCCAGAGAACCCCATTCAGCACCAAGACAGAGGGAGACCTGGGGGGTAGGGGAGCGTAGGGCGGAGAAGAGAGAGAGATGGAATGGCCTCCTATTGTCCCTGTTCCTTCTATTCTGATGATGGTGTTGGTGTGTGTTAATGAAAAATAGGGTTCCTCTGTTGAAACTGCACCTGATTTAATGATGGAGCTGGAAGCCAAGAGAAGCTGCAGAAGCTTCAATTTCTAACCAGAAACTTCCCACTCGGCCTCTTGGATACCATGAGCTGGTTTGCTGTGCCAAGCACTGACACTTCCCCCCCTCCCCGACAAGGCTCTGTCTGATTGGATTCTCATTGTTACATTTTCCCGGTTCTGGAGGAGATTCCCCCTCTCAGATCCACCATTTCCACTCACTCCCAAAACCTGACCCAAGATCTCCTATGATCCGGAGTGCACCTGCTCCTGTCCAATATCAAGTCGAATTATGACAATTGCTGTGGGGAAAGGATCTCTCTCTCTCTCTATCTCTATCTCTCTCTCCCCCCTACCCCCACTCTCTGTCTCTCTCTTTCTCAGAGCTCCATCCCTCTCTTCATTTGAGCTGCTGAGGGTCTGATCTGAGCCAATTCCAGTGAATGCCATGGAAAATAATGCGAGATATTTGGAGTGTAAGTTTGATGATGTAAATGTGAACCATTGCAGCAAAGACATTACAGATAGTTTGTACAGACAGCAAAGCCCAAACCAGAGCATTGTGTCAATCAACACAGAACTAATGAAAGCTTCAATAAAAACGGTTTTTAATGTAATTTTCAGAGATGTCTCATAATTCTCGTTTCAAACAACTCTTACCCAGTGAATGACCTGAAAGGCCTCCTCCTGTTCCAAAGATCTGTAGAATGTGTTCTGAACTCAAATTCCCATACTTCAAGAGATATTCCCAGATCTGGATCACTCAGATAGTTTACACACACACACACACACACACACACACACACACACACACACACCACCACCACCACCACATCAGCAGTGGCCCCTCGCAGATAAGGATGACTCTCAGGGTGAGTCCATATGTGGTTGGACAGACTGATGTGGCGACAGCAGGTTCTGCTATATGTTGGGCACGTGGCGATCACGGGAAGGGATAGATGGGGCATTGGTGTGGCAGTATGTTCCTTTCGCTGTTTTCGTCTGACTTCCATTGTTTCTCCCGGTGGCGAGTCTCAAGGTGCTCGATGCTCATCCTCCACTTTAGACAGTTTTGGGTCAGTGAATCCCAGGTGTCTGTGGGAATGCCACACTTTGCCAATGAGGTCCTGAGGGTATCCCTGAACCACTGTCCACCTCTGTCCACCTGGGGCTTGCCTGCCGTTTCAAAGCTGGGAGTAGAGCACCTGCTTGGGGAGGCTTGTGTCGGTCATGCAGACGACGTGTCCAGCCTAGTGTGGCCAATCAAGGGTGGTCAGTGCCTCAATGCTGGGGATGTTGGCCTGGTCGAGTATTAACTGGTATTTCTGTGTCTGTCCTCCCTGCTGACTCACAGGATCTTTTGAAGGCAGCATTGGAGATACTACTCCAGTGCCTTGTGGTGCTTTCTCTGACAGTCCATGTCTCAGAGCCATATTGGAGGGTGGGAACCACCACAGCTCTGTAAACCATGAGCTTGGTGTCAGAACTGTTTTTGTTGTCCTTGAACACCCTTTTTCTCAGGTGGCTGAAGCCTGCGCTAACGCATTGGGGGTGATGTTGGATCTCTTCATCAACAACTGCTTTGGCCAACAGAAGATTTCTCTGGTATTGGAAGTGGTGAACATTTTCCTCATGGACCTTGATATTCAGGAGTTTGGTCAATAATGCCAGGCCAGGTTGGTGTAGGACCTTCATCTTGTGAATGTTTAGGGTGATACCCATGCTCTCATGTGACTCACTAAAGATGCTGACAAAGATCTGGAGTACATTCTCTGAGATTACACACACACACGCATCATCAACATACTGCAGCTCGATGACACTGCTTGAGATAACTTAGGTTTTGCCTTGAAGGCAACAGAGGTTGAATAATTTCCAACACTTTCTGTAAGTCTCGGAGTTTGCTGGTGGTGAGGTGAATCATTGCAAAGAGGTAGAATGAGAATAGTGTTGGGGTGATAATGCAGCCATGCCTGACATTGGTCCAAATGGGGAATGGGTCGTCGATGAAGCCATTTGTGATTGTGGAGCAGGCAAAGGATGGTGACAAATATAATAGTGCAAACAAAGTGAAGAATGTAGGGGTCTCTCCCACTCACACATACACATGCGCGCGTGCACACACACACACACACACACACACACACACACACACACACACACACACACACACACACACAAACTCTGCCAGATTCTCTCACACTCTCTTCCACATACAGTGAGATAAGTGGAAGCAACAACTTGATAATAGACCACAAGATCTTTTCCAGCTGTAAGATGCAATGAATCCAGTGATACTCTGAAACATTGACAAACGTCATAAAAACTCATCAGGTTCATAGAACATAGAACATAGAACATTACAGCGCAGTACAAGCCCTTCAGCCCTTGATGTTGCGCTGACCTGTCATACCAATCTGAACCCCATCTAACCTACACTATTCCATGTACTTCCATACGCTCGTGCAATGACAATTTAAATGTACTTAAAGTTGGCGAATCTACTACCGTTGCAGGAAAAGCATTCTATACCCTTACTATCTCTGAGTAAAGAAACTACCTCTGACATCTGTCCTATATCTATCACCCCTCAATTTAAAGCTATGCCCCCTCGTGCTCGCTGTCACCATACTTGGAAAAAGGCTCTCCCTGTCCACCATATCTAACCCTCTGATTATCTTATATGTCTCTATTAAGTCACCTCTCAACCTTCTCCTCTCTAACAAAACCACCTCACGTCCCTCAGCCTTTCCTCGTAACACCTTCCCTTCATAACAGGCAACATCCAAGTAAATCTCCTCTGCACCCTTTCTAAAGCTACCACATTCTTCATATAATGCGGTGATCAGAACTGTACAAAATACTCCAAGTTCAGTCGCACCAGAGTTGTGTACAGTTGCAGCATAACCTCATGGTTTCAGAACTCGATCCCTCTATTAATAAGAGCTAAAACACTATATGCCTTCTTAACAACCCTGTCAACCTGGGTAGCAACTTTCAAGGATCTGTGTACCTGGACACCAAGATCTCTCTGACAATAGACAATAGACAATAGGTGCAGGAGTAGGCCATTCTGCCCTTCGATCATGGCTGATCATCCTCAATCAGTGTCCTGTTCCTGCCTTATCTCGTAACCCTTGATTCCACAATCCTTGAGAGCTCTATCCAACTCTTTCTTAAATGAATCCAGAGACTGGGCCTCCACTGCCCTCTGGGGCAGAGCATTCCACACAGCCACCACTCTCTGGGTGAAGAAGTTTCTCCTCATCTCTGTCCTAAATGGTCTACCCCGTATTTTTAAGCTGTATCCTCTGGTTGGGTACTCACCCATCAGCGGAAACATGTTTACTGCCTCCTTTAATAATCTTATATGTCTCAATCAGATCCCCTCTCGGTCTTCTAAACTCAAGGGTATACAATCCCAGTCGCTCCAGTCTTTCAGTGTAAGGTAGTCCCACCATTCCAGGAATTGACCTCGTGAACCTACGCTGCACTCCCTCAATAGCCAGAATGTCTTTCCTCACTCATGTGCTCTGGGGAAGGAAATGTAACATTCTTATCTGGTCTGGCCTCCATGTGATACCAGAGCCAATGATGAAGCAGGAGCTGGCTGAAGTGGACTGGGAGAAGCTCCTGGCAGGAAAATCTACATCAGAGCAGTGGGTGACTTTCCAAATGAAATAGTGAGAGTGCAGGGCCAACAGGTTCCTGTAAAGGTGAAGAGTTGGACCAAGGCCAGAGAACCTTGGATGTCTATGGATGGACAGGATTGGAGAAGGAAAAAGGGGAACGTTTATGGCAGTTGATGAGGACTCAGCATTGTACTGAAGATCAGAGGGACCTCAGTGAGTATATCCAAAAATCTCTGAAGGTAGTTGGACAGAGTGATATGGTGGTTCAGAAGACAAATGGGATACTTTCCTTTATTAGAATATAAGAGCAAGGTTGGGGGGGGGGGGAGATGGTTGGTGGTGGTGGGGGTTATGCTGGAACTCCATAAAACACTGGTTAGGCCATAACTGGAGTATTGTGTGTCGTTCTGGTCACCATATTATGGGAAGGGTGTGGTTGTACTCCAGAGGGGGCAGAGGGGATTTCGCAGGGTGCAGCCTGGCCTGGAGGGTCGAGCTATGAGGAAAGATTTGAAAGACTGTGGTTGTTTTCCTTGGAGTAGTGAAGGCTCAGAGGGGACCTGATGGAGGGCTACAAGACGATGAGGGGCAGAGAGACAGTGGATAGGAATGCATTCTTTTCATAAATTGGCTAAAATGGGATTAAAAATAGGTTAATTAGACGAACATCTGTTGTTTGAAAAATATTGGAATTAATCATTAAGGGAACAGTAATAATAATAAAAATATTAAGGCTGACTAATTTGTTAGAGTTTATCATAAAGACCAACCAGGGTGGATAGAGGGTATCCAGTAGATGTGTTGTATTTGGACTTCCAGAAGGTGTTCAGCAAGGTGCCCAACAGAAAGTTAAATGATAAGAGCCCATGGAGTTTGAGGTTGTATATTGACATGGATAGAGAACAGGCAAATGGACAGGAAACAGAGAGTGGGAATAAGGGGGTTCCTTTTCAGGTTGGTGACCTGTGACCAGTGATGTTACACAGAGATCAGTGCTGGGACCACAACTATTTACAATATTTATCAATGACGTGGAAGAAGCAAGTGAATGTACTGTAGCCACAATTACAGATGGCACAAACATAGGTTGTAAAGGCAAGTTGCAAGAGTGATACAAACAGTTATCAGATATTTATTGGTTAGGTCAGTGAGGAAAGGTTGGCAGATGAAGTTTCATGTGGGACAATGTGAAGTTGTACCTTTTGGAAGGGAGAACAAAACAACAAAATGGAGAAAAACTGAGAAAGGTGCAACACGAAAGTGCTTGAAACACAGAAAGTTAGCGCACGGTAGCAGCAGGGAATCAGAAAAGCTATTGGGATGTTGGCCCTTATTTCAAGGGGGTTGGAGCATAAGTGGACGGAATTCTTACTGCCAGTGTACAAGGTGCTGGTGAGACCACAGCTGGAGTACTGTGAACAGTTTTGGTTGCGTTTTTTTATGAAACATATTATTTCACTGGAGGCAGATCAGAGAATGTTCCCTTGGATGATCGTCAGGGTGGAGGGGCTGTCTTATGAGCAAAGGTCAAAGGTTTGAAATCTGCTTGCTGGAGTTTAGGAAAATGAATCGCAATCTCATTGAAACATATAGGATTCTTAAGGGTCTTGACAAGATAAACAGTAAGACCATGTTTCCCCTCATGGAGAGTAAAGTGTCCACAGACAGAAAAGCATTAGGGAACCACCAGGGAGACATAGGCAGGATACAGAACATGTGAGGACCTAAAAGCTAAATAGTATCTATTTTAATACAAGGAGCTTGACTGGTGAGGCAGATGAACATATAACATTGATCAGCACATGGGAATATGACATTGTTGCAATCACTGTGACACAGTTGGAGGAAGGACAGGACTGGCAGCTTAACGTTCCAGGGTATAGAAGTCTCAGGTGTGATGGGGGGATGCAACAGGGAGTTGGGGGCATTGCATTATTCACAAAGGAAACCATCACTGTAGTAATGAGGGAGGATGTCTTAGAAGCATCTTCAAATGTGGCCATCTGGGTTGACTAAGAAATAAAACAGGTGCCATCACTTTGCTGGGATTATACTGCAGGCTCCCCAATAGTCAGATGGAGATAGAAGAGCAGATATGCATGCAAATCACAGAGAGATGTGAGAGGAATAGGGTTATATTAGGAGAGATTTTCAACTTTGTGAACATTAGCTGGGATTGCCTTTATGTGAAATGTGATTGCATTTGTGTGAAAGGATAAGAAAGAAGCATACAGAGAATTAAAAGCAGGAGAGACTCTTCAGAAGTATAGTGGGGTGCTTAAAAAGGAAATTCGGAGGACAAAGAGGGATCATCTTTGTGAGATAGGATCAAGCAGAACCCCAAAGAATCTTATCTGTATGTTAAGGGCAATAGGATGACTCGGGAAATAACAGAATCTATTAGAGACCAGAGAGGCAATCTTTGTGTGCAGCCAATGGACATGGGTGAGATCTTCAATGAAATTTTCTCATCTGCATTCACAACAGAGAAAGACATTGTAGCTGGAGATTTTACTTCTGGTAACGAGGGTCTAGAGCATGTTAAGATTAGTAAGAGCGAAGTATTGGATGTTTTAGCGAGCATAAAGGTGCGTCAATGCCCAGAGCCTAATGAAATGTATCCCAGGCTGCTCTGGGAGGCAAGGGAGGTGATTGCTGGAACCCTGGGGGAGATATTCAAACTTTGCTGGCCACAGGTAAAGTGTCAGGTGACTGGAGGATGGCTGACATGGTTCCTTTGCTCAAGAAGAGTGACCGGGATAGGCCAGGAAATTACGGACAAAACCATCTGATACCAGTGGGAGGGAAATTATTGGAAACAATTCTGATGAACAGGATTAACCAACAGTAGGACAGGGATGCCAGCACAGATTTGTTAGAGGGCAATCCCCTTTGATTAAGTTAGTTGAGTGTTTTGAAAAGGTGAATAAACATATTGATGAGGTCGTGAAGTTGATGTGGTTTATATGGACTTCAGTGAGGCCTTTGACAAGGTCCCATATGGAAGGCTAGTCCAAAGGCTAAGAGCCCATTGGAATCCAAGGCAGATGAGGATCCAAAACCAGCTTCCAAATAAGAGCCAAAGAGGGGTGGTGGAGGATTTGAGGCCTGTGACCAGTTTTGCACCGTAGGAAACAACGCTAGAACCCTTGTTGTTTGCTGTATACATTAATAACTGGATGTGATTGTACACGGCATAATTTGTAGATTTGCCGATGACATGAAAATTGTTGGTGTTGTTAATAGTGAGGAGGAAGGCTTCAAGCTACAGTCTGATATTAATCAGCTGGTAAACTGAACACAGCAATGGCAGGTGGAATTTAATCCTGATAAGTGTGAGGTGATGCACGTTTGGAGGCCTAATAAGGGAAGGATATACACAATGAATGGTAGGTTCTTAGGGAGTGCTAAGAAACAAAGGGAACAGGGTGTACAAATCCATAGATTCTTGAAGGTGTCAGCACAGGTAGAAGGATGGGGAAGAAGGCATATGGGATGTGTGACTTCATCAGTCAGGGTGCAGAAATTAGGAAAAAGGAAGTTTATTGATGCTTTACAGAGCCCTGATCAGGCCACAGCTGGAATACTGTGTGCAGTTCTAGTCACCACATTATCAGAAGGACATGGTTGCACTGAAAAGGGTACAGAGGAGATACACCAGGATGTTGCCTAGGATGGAAAGTCTCAGTTATGAGGAAAAACTGGATCAACTGGGTTTGTTTTCCCTTGAGCAGGGGAAGCTAAGAGGTGCACCTTATTGAGGTACACAAAATTATGAAAGGCAAAGACAAAGTAGATCATGTGATTCTGCACTGGATGAATGATGCTCTGGCTGGAGACTGCACTGAATGAGTGAGCCTTGACAGCAAACACTGGGCCCTGACTGATTCTTTCCCTGCAGGAAGGGATCCAGTGGATTGTCATCATTGGACTCGATATTGGACCGTAACAGGTCCACTCTGGGTCAAAAGGAAAATCAGGTCAGATTTTGGGAATGACCGGGACGTCTAGATCTGAGAGCCAAAGACTGGCTGGATGTAAGAAGGAAGAATGTGGTTTTAGGTTCCAGGATGATGTAACCAAATTGGTCAGATGGGCATATCATGGAAGATGGAATTTAACCTTGATAAATGTGAGTTGATGCATTTTGGAAAAAGTCACAATGAGAATCCAGGAAAATGTAACAATGAGAATCGAGTCAGACAGAGACTCGTTGGGAAGGGAGGGGGTGTCGGTGCTGGGCACAGTAAACCAGCTCATGATGTCCAAGAGGCCAAGTGGGCAGTTTCTGGTTAGAAACTGAAGCTTCTGCACCTTCTCCTGGCTTCCAGCTCCATCATTAAATCAGAAGCAGTTTCAACAGAGGAATCCCATTCTTATCAACAGACACTGACACCATCATCAGAACAGAAGGAATGTCTCCCTCTCTCTCCATGCTCTGTCTCTCTATTTTGTTGCTGAGTTCTATGTTTATGGGGATTCAGACTCTTTTCTTTGATGTCAGGCAGTGACGCCTGTCCCAGTATGTCAGACTGTGATGCTGTTGTTTGCTGGCACTGACACTATGATATCGATTGCAATGTTGACAGGAGGTTACATGGTTTGATCAGTGATGGTGGAGGAGCAGGCTGACCAAGGAGCTGTAATCATTAGTCACTGCTGAAAATCTTCACACAGCACACACCGAGAGAGTCAGTATGGATATAAAAGGGGTCAGACATATTTAACTCACTCAATTACATTTTTAAATGACGTCACCAATGTGGGAGACAAGGGAATGTCGTTGCATGCTTTTCCTATGAACTTCCAGAAGACATTCGAGCAAGTTTGGCACCAGAATGATAATGTTATAATGGGAACAAAAAGATGGCAGAATAATTAAATGTATATTCCGGATCTTTGTACACAAAGGAAGACTCGAATATATCACAAACATGTTGGAATCACAGGGTCTAGGGTGAAGGAGGAACTACAGGAAATCAGTTTTATTAGGGAAAAGGTTTTGGGAAAATTGATGGGATTAAACTTTAACAAATCCACAGGGACCAACAAGCTGCTTCTTAGAGTACCTGCATAAGTGCCCAAGTACTGGACAGTCCTGACAGATTGGAGAGTTGATGATGTAACATCGCTATTTAAAATGGGAGGGAGAGAGAAAACAGGGAATTTTAGTCCAGTCAGCCTGATGTTGATATTGGGGAAAATACTCGAGTCCATTGTAAAGATGTAATAGCTAAGCATGTGGAAAACTGACAGAATTGGACACAGTCAACATACATTGTTGAAAGGGAAATCATGCTTAACAAATTGACTGGATTTGTTTCAGGATATAACTAGTGGATTTGATAAGGGGGAGCCAGTGGTTATGGTTTATCTAGATTTTCACAAAGTTTTTCATAAATCCCTGATAAGATGCCAGTGTGTAAAATTAAGGTAAAATTAATCGTAAATAATGTACTGATATAGATAGAAAACTGGTTGTGGAGAAATAAAGAGGCCTTTTTCTGAAAGGATACTGCATGCCTAGACTCTAGTTATTCACAATATCTCCCACTGATTTAGATGAAGGAACTTCAGTATAACAGCTCCAAGTTTGCAGATGTCACAAAGCTGTGTGGGAGGGTCAGCTTTAAGGAGGATGCAGAGATGCTTCAGTGTGATTTGGACAAATTGAGTGAGGGACAGATAAAATGCAATGTGACTAAAATGACATTAACCAGTTTAGTAGCAAAAACAGTGAGGAAGATTATTATTTGAATGGTGACAGTTTGGGAATGGGATGTGCAATGAGAGCTGGGTGTCCTTGTATATAGGTCGCTAAAAGTAAGCGTGCAGGAGCAGCAGGCGGTGATGAAGGCAAATGGTACATTGGATTCATCACAAGAGGATTCAAGTACAGGAGCAGGGATGTCTTGCTGCAGTTATACAGGGCTTTAGTGATATCACGCCTAGAGTATTCAATTCAAAATTAGTTCGGTGACAGGAGGCAGAAAGCTGTCTGTGTGACTGGCTCCAGTGTGCAGTGTAATATTATAGGGATCAGTGCTGGGTGCCTTATTATATGGAAGCAATGTTGATGAGCATGTGAGGGGGGAATAATCAGTAAATTTCTAAATGATGCAAAGATTGGCTGGTTGTATGAAGGAAGAAAGAAGGTGGTTTTAAGTTCCAGGATGATATAACCAGATTGGTCAGATGGGCAGATCATAGCAGATGGAATTTAACCCTGATAAATGTGAGTTGATGCATTTTAGAAAAGATAACAAGATAAGGCATTACTCAATGAATGGCAGGACATGAGGAAGCTCACAGCAACAGAGGGAGCCTGCGATGGATGGACATGTTAATAGGACAATTAAGAAAAGAGGTGGGAGACCTGCCTTCATCAGTTGAAGCATAAATTAAAAGAGCTGGGAGGATGTGTTAGAGCTAAACAGAACTTTGGTTAGGCCACAGCTGGAGTACTGTGTGCAGCTCTGGTCACCACACTATGGGAAGGATGTGATTATACTGGAAGAGGTGAAGAGGACATTCACCAGTAAGTTGCCTGGGATGGAGCAGTTCAGCATGGAAGAGAGGGCGGAGAAGCTTGGGTATTTTCTTGGAGCAGAATGTTGAATGGGGACCTGATAGAGATGTATAAGGTTATGAGGGACATGAAGCGGATGGATAGAAAGCTGAAGGGTCAATAGCAAGTTGGCTCACATTCACAATGAAAGGCAGGAACTTTACAGAGGATTTGAGGAAATGTTTTTTTCAACCAGAGGGTGGGGGTCTGGAATACACTGCTTGTGAGGGCAGTTGATGCGGGAAACCTCAAAATCTTTAAAAAGGACTTGGCTGAACACCTGAAATGTCTTGACATTCAAGCTATGGGACTCATGTTGGAATGTGGGATTAATGCATGTTTAGTGCAGTTTGGCAGATACAGATTCAATGGGCTGAAGAGTCTCTTCTGTCCTGTATGATTTTATGATTTGATAGTGTGTGGGCACAGGTCTGAGCTGAATAAACGGCCATGATCATACTGAAGGGCAGACCAGGCGCGAAGGGCTGAATGTTCAACTCCTGCCTCTAATTTCTATGTTTCTATGTTTGAGAGCCTGGCTCCTCAGTCCTGACTGCTCTTAGCTGCTGTGATTGTCACTGATTGGACACTTATAATTAGAGATTCTGACCACAGCAGAAAGCCCCAGTGTAAAAAATAACTGCAAAGACTGTCAGCTTGCCAGATTGAAACTTCACCAATAGAGGAAGTGAAAAAGGAGCTCGGAGCAGATGGATGTTTATTACTGAGATGGGAGAAAACTGTGAACTGTCAGCACTCAGTGGAATCTGACAGGACAGGAGGGGACCATTCACCTCATTGTGCCTGTGAGTGACCCAATTAGTCCCACTGCCACTCGCTCTCCCCATAACACAGCAAATCTTTCCTTATCAGCTTGATTTCTAATTCCGTCTTTTAGATCTGGGTCCAAGGCATGAGGCTGTCCCTAACGTGGGCTCTAAATTTGCATCTCATTCATTCACTGGGAGCAAACTTCATGGATTTGGGAAATGGAGCTTTGGACTCTGAACATTCTCTCCTGTCACCTGAAAGACACTTCATGTTGGGGGACAGTTCCATGACCGGACAGTGCATTCCTACATTGCTCACTTTCCCATTCTGTGCCTGGAAGCCTGGAGCCTGGAGCCTGTCAGCAAGATATTCAACTACAAGAACCATCACTACTTTATACAAATCTGTCCCACTGCTCTAATTTAGATAGACTTTGAACAAACCTGGCAAGTAAGAACTGCAATCAATGAGGCACTGTGGGTGGTCAATAGAAGCAGTATTGTATATCAGCAAAATCTGTATCCTCATTTCCCATTGTATCCTCCACTCAACCATTACCATAAACCATGGTTCAATGGAGAGTGCAGGAGGGAATGCCAGGAACAGCATCAGGCAAACCTGAAAATGTGCTAGTTTAGTGAAGCTACCAAACAGTATGACATCCATACCAATCAGCATAAGCAGCAAATCATAGAGTCATACAGCATTGGGTCCAAATCATCCATGCCGAACAAGCATTCAATTTCACTTAGTCCCATTTGCCAACATTTTGTCCCACATGTCTCTAAAAGCTTCCTATTCATATAACCATCCAGATGCCTTTTAAATATTGTAATTCTACCAGCCTCCACCACTTCCTCTGGCAGCTCAATCCATACATACACTCTGTGTGAAAAAATGTTTTTTCGGTCTGTTTCAAACCTATCCCCTCTCACCTTAATCCAATGGTCCCTCATTTTGGACTCCCCCACCCTGGGGAAAAGACCTTGCCTATTTACCTTATTCATGCCTCTCATGATGTGATAAACCCCTCAGCTTCAGCGAAAATAACCCCAGTCTATTCAGCCCCTCCCTATAGCGCAAATCTTCCAACTCTGGCAACATCCTTGTCAATCTTTTCTGGACCCTTTCAAGTTTCACAACATCCTTCCTCTAGCAAGGAGACCAGAACTGAATGCAATATTCAAAAATTGGCCTAATCAATGTCCTGTACAGCTGCAACATAACCTCTCAACCCTTATACTCCATACGCTGACTAACAAAGGCAAGCATATAAATTGCCTTCTTCACTGTCCTTTCTACCTGTTACTCCACTTTCAAGGAACTAAGAACCGACACTTCAAGGTCTCTTCACTCAGCAACACTCCCCAGGACTTTACCATTCGGCGTTTAAGTCCTGCCCTGATTCACTTTCCCAAAATGCAGCACCTCATCTTTATCTAAATTAAATTTCATTTGCCAATACTCGGTCCATTTGTCCATCTGATCAAGATCCTGTTGGACTATGAGGTAACATTCTTTGCTGTCATCTGCAAACTTACTGACCATACCTCCTCTGTTCACATCCAAATCATGGACAGTTGATAGGGCAATGTTGCAGTAAGTGTGATGGTTTGAAGTGTGGCTACCAGGTATTTTAATGCTAGAAGTTTCAGGAAGAAGGGCGATGAACTTTGAGCATGGATCAGTACTTGGAACTATGATGTTGTGGCCATTATGGAGAGTCAGATATCACAAGGGCAAGAATGATTGTTGGATGTTCCAGGGTTTAGATGTTTCAAAAGCAATAGGGAGAGAGGTAAAAGAGGTAGGTAAGTGGCTTTGCTAATCAGGGATAATATCACAGCTGCAGAAAGGAGGTTGGAAAGGAGGGTTTGTCTACAGAGTTAGTATGGGTGAAGGTCAGAAACCGGAAAGGAGTAGTCATTTTATGCAGAGTTTATTAACAGATCGCCCCAATTGCAACAGACACAGAGAAGCAGAGTGGGAGGCAGACTTTGGAACGGTGCAGAACTAACAGGGTTGTTGTCATGGGTGACTTTAACTTTCCTCATGTTGATTGGAACCTCCTCAGTTCAAATAGTTTGGATGCAGCTGTTTTTGTCAGGTGTGTCCAGGAAGTATTCTTGACTCATTATGTAATTAGGCTGATTAGAGGGGAGGCCATATTGGATTTGTTTCTTGGCAACAAACTCGGCCACGTGTCAGATCTCTCGGTGGGAAAACATTTCGGTGATAGTGATCACAACTCTCTGACCTTTACTATCGTCATGGAGAGGGATAGGAGCTGACAGTATAGAAAAGCATTTAATGGGGGAAGGGGGAAATTATAATGTTATTAGGCAGGAACTGGGGCACCTAAACTGGGAACAGATCTTCTCGGGAAAATGCAGGACAGAAATGTGGAGGTTATTTAGGTCGCACTTGCTGATTATGCTGGATAGATTTATCCCACAGAGCAATGATGGAATGAAGGAACCTTGGTGACAAGGGATGTGGAGCATCTAGTCAAGAGGAAGAAGGAAGCTTACTTAAAGTTGACGAAGCAAGAATCAGACAGGGCTCATGAGGGTGACAATGGAGCCAGGAAGGAATTGAATAATGGACTTAGCAGAGCTAGAAGGGGGCATGAAAAAGCTTTATTGAGTAGGATTAAGGAAAACCTCAATGTGTTCTACACTTCTGTGAAAAACAACGGAATGGCCAGAGTGAGGGTAGGGCCAATCAGGGATGGTGAAGGGAACGTGTGCCCAGAGTTGGAGGAGGTAGCGGAGGTCATTAATGAATACTTTGCTTCAGTACTCATTTCTGAGAGAGACCTTGACCTTTGTGAGGACAGCGTGAAACAGGCTGATATGCTCAAATACGTTGATGATGAGAAGGACGATGTTCTGAAAATTTTGAAAGAATATATCGGGATAGATAAGTTCCCTAAGCCCAGATGGGATATACCCAAGATTACTATCGGAAGTGAGAGAAGGGATTGCTGCACCGTTGGTGATGATCTTTGCATCCTCACTGTCGTCTGGAGTAGTGCCAGATGGTTGGATGTTGGAAAATGTTATTCCCTTGTTCAAGAAAGCAACGATCTTGGGAATTATAGACCAGTCAGTCTTACATTTGTGGTGGACAAATTATTGGAGAGAATTCTGAGAGACAGGGATTTATGATTACTTGGAATACCATAGTTTGATTGGAGTTAGTCAGCATGGCTTTGGGAGGGCTAGGTCATGCCTGACAAGCCTTAGTGAATGCTTTGAGGATGTGACAAAACACTTTGATGAAGGTAGAGCAGTGGATGTGGTGTGCATGGATTTTAGCAAGGCAATTGATATGGTTCTCTTTGGTAAACATATTCCAAACATAAGGTGGCATGGGTTACACGGAAATCTGGCTGTCTGATTATAGAATTGGCTGGCCCGTAGAAGCCAGAGAGTGGGGTAGTAGATGGAAAATATTCAACCTGGAGCTTGGTGACCAATGGTGTTCTGCAGGGATCTATTCTGGGATCTCTGCTGTTTGTGATTTTTATAAATAACTTGAGTGAGGAAGTGGAAGAGTGGGTTAGTAAGTAAGCTGATGACACGAAGGTTTGTGGAGTGGGGATAGTGTGGAGGGCTTTTGGAGTTTGCAGCGGGATACTGACAGGATGCAGAGCTGGGCTGAGAAGTGGCAAATAGATGTAAACCTGGAAAAGCGTGAAGAGATTTGTCTTGGAAGGTTGAATTTGACTGCAGAATACAGGGTGGATGGCAGGATTCTTAGCAGTATGGATGGACAGAGGAATCTTGGGGTCCATGTCCATAGATCCCTAAAAGTTGGCACCGAAGTTGATAGGGTTGTAAAGAATGGTGTATTGGCTTTCATTAGCAGCGGGATTGAGTTGAAGAGCCATGAGGTTATGCTACAGCTATATAGAGCCGTGATTAGACTACACTTGGGATATTGTGTTCAGCTATTTTCGCCTCATTATAGGAAGGATGTTGAAGCTATAAAGAGGATGCAGAGAAGATTTACCAGGATGTTACGTGGACTGGAGGGCATGTCTTATGAAGAAAGACTGAGGGAGCTAAGTCTTTCTCATTGGATCAAAGAAGGATGACAGGTGATTTGATAGAGGTGTATAAGGTAATGAGAAACATAGATAGAGTGAATCATCAGAGAAATTTTTCCCAGGGCAGAAATGGCTATCATGAGGGGGCACAATTTAAGGTGATTGAAGGAAGGTTTAGGGGGGATGTTGGAGCTTAGTTCTTTACACAGACAGTGGGTGTTTGCGTGGAATGCACTGCCAGAGGCTGTAGTAGACTCAGATACATTAGGGACATTTAAGCGACTCTTGAATAGGCACATGGATGATAATAAAATTAAGGGTATATTGGATAGATTGATCTTCAAATAGGATAAAAGGTTGGCACAACCTCGAAGGCCAAAGGGACTGTACTGTGCTGTACTGTTCTGTGTTCTGTGTTCGATGTTCTACAAATGACAAAAAGCACTTTATCCTTCACTGATCCTTTTGGAACACCACTGGTCACAGGCCTCCAGTCCAGGCCTCTATATAGTCTTCGATTAGATTTGATTACTTACAGTGTGGAAACAGGCCCTTCGGCCCAACAAGTCCACCCCGCCCCGCCGAAGCATGGCCCACCCATACCCCTACATTTACCCCTTACCTAACACTACGGGAAATTTAGCATAGCCAATTCACCTGATCTGCACATCTTTGGACTGTGGGAGGAAACCGGAGCACCCGGAGGAAACCCACGCAGACACGGGGAGGACTTGCAAACTCCCCACGGTTAATCGCCTGAGGCAGGAATTGAACCCGGGTCTCTGCCACTGTGAGGCAGCAGTGCTAACCACTGTGCCACCGTTGCCTTCAAGCCAGTTTTCTATCCATGTGGCTTTTTGTCCCTGTATTCCATGTGATATAATCTTGCTCAGCAGAAGTTCAAGAGGAACCTTGTCGAACACCTTAATGAAGACTATATAGACCACGTTCATCACTCTGCCTTCATCAATCCTATTACTTCTTCAAAAAGCTCAATCAAGTTCATGAGACATGATTTTCCAGGCACAAAGCCACGTTGACTATCCCTGATCAGTCCTTGCATTTCCAAATACATGTGCAACCTGTCCCTCAGGATTCCCTCCAATAATTTGGCCACCACCAAGATCAGGCTTACCAGTTTATAGTTCCCTGGCTTATCCTTCCCAACTTTCTTAAACAGTGGCATCACGTTAGCCAACCTCCAGTCTTCCGGCACCTCATCTTTGGCCATTGAAGATACAAATATCTCGGCAAGGGGCCCAACAATCCCTCGCTTCCCACAGTGTTCCAGTGCACACTTGATCAGGTCCCAGGGATGTATCCACCTTTATGAGGTTTAAGATTTCCAGCAGATCCTGCTCTGTAATATGGTCATTTTTTTCAAGAAGTCACAATTTATTTCCCCAAGTTCCCGATGTTCCATATCCTTCTCCATGGTAAACACTGATGCAAAATACTCATTTGCAATAGAAAAGGCTAAGTGATTCCACAACCAGTGGCCCAGATCTCTGCTCTGTAGTCCTGCCACATCCACTCATGGATGGTTGCAGATAATTAAAGAACTCAGTGGAGACGGAGGGGTGGGGGGTGCACAAGTCTTCCCATCCTCAATGATAGAAAAGCTTCACACATCAGTGCAAAAGATAAGGCTTCAGAAACCGCAACAATCTTCAGCCAGAATTGCCCAGTGGATGATCCATCTTGGTCTCGTTCAGTGATTCCCAGGATCACATACATCAGTGTTCACCCAATTCGATGCACTCCACGCAACATCAAGAAATTGTTGGGGGCTGCAACCATTGTAGATAGTTTGAGATTGCAAAGGTTATGTGCCCTGACAATATTCTGGAAATAGGACTGAAGACTTGTGCTCCAGAACTTGCTGCTCCCCTACGCAAGCTCTTCAAGGACAGCTAGAACACTGGTATCGAACCAACAATGTGAAAAATTGTCCAGATATGTCCTGGACGTAAATAGTAGGACAAATCCAAATTATCACCTCATCGGCCAACTTTCGGTCCTCAATAAAGCAATGGAAGGTGTCTCAACAGTGCTATGAAACAACATCTGCTCAGCGATAAACTGGACAGTGATTCTCACTTGGGTTCTGCCAGGGCCACTCAGCTCCTGACCTCATTACAGCCTTGGTGCAAACATGGACAAAAGAGCTGAATTTCAAAGGGATGGTGAAAGTGACAGCCCTTGGCATCAACATCAAATTTTATTGAATGTGGTATCAAGGAGCCCAGGAAAAACTGGAATCAATGGATATCAGGTGACAAAATCACCACTGGTTAGAGTCCTACCTGGTACATAGGAAGATATGGTTGTTGGAGGTCAGTCATTTCTGCAGGCGTTCCTCAGGATAGTGTCATAGGCCGAATCATCTTCAGCTGCTTTATCAATGATCAGAGTCGCCACTGATTGCACAATGTTCAACACCACTCACAATTCCTCAGATACTGAAGCAGTCCATGTTCAAAAATGTTAGAATCTGGACAATATCCAAACTTGGGCAGACAAGTGCCAAGTAACATTCACACAACACAAATGGCAGCTAATGGCTAATCCAACAAGAGAGAATGTATCCAATGTTTCTTGAAATTCAATGGCATTACTACCACTGAGTGCCTCACCATCATTGTCCCAGCTGTAAACAAAAACCTGACTGATCTCACCAAGTAGTTAGAATGGCTTCATAAGGTCTGAGGTTAACAATCCTGCAGCAAGTAACTCAGCTCCTGACTCCCCAAGGCTTGTCCACCATCCATAAGGCACAAGTCAGAGTGTGATGGAATATTCTCGATTTGCTTGGATGGGTGCAGTTCCATTAACATCCAAGAATCCTGACACCACCCAGGATATAGCAGCCCTCTTGATTGGCACCACATTCACAAATAAGTACTCCCTCCAAAACCAATGCTCAGTAACAGCATTGCATACAGTCTTTAAGATGCACTGCAGAAATTCATCAATGCTCATGAGACAGGATCTTCTAAATCCACAACCACATCCATTTAGAAGCTCAAGGACATCAGATAAATGGGAACTACCTGAAAATTCCCCTCCAAGTCACTTACCATCCTAACTTGGAAATGTGTCGCCATTCTTTTACTGCTGCTAGGTCATAATCCTGGAATTCCCTCCCCAAAGTCATTGTGGTTATACATACTGCACATGGACTACATATGTTCAAGAAAACAGCTCTTCACCATCTTCTCCAAGGTAAATATTGGCAGAACCAACAATATCCACATCCAGTGAATGAATTTAAAGAATTTATTAAAACAGAGAAATATGATTTGGAAATGGAGCTCAAGGTTCCAAACTTATCCTCTGCTGTTCTCAGGTCCATGTTTACTGGTCTCTGTTGGAGGGTTCTAGTGCGACGTGGACACCATGATGGGTGTGGTGTTCAGTTCGTTTATGTGTACTTGTGTGATGGTCCAGCCCTCATCCCGGTAAAACAGTCTGACCCGGAGTCTAGCCATGAAAGAGGAAGGAGAGTGGAAGGGATTAGAATATGTTGTGAATGGAGAGAATGGGTCAGTGGGTCAGAGCCTGTCCTGTCCCTCCAGCTCACACTGATGGCCTAAGGATCTCTTCTCTCTGCTGTGCCTTCATAGAATGAGGTTTGTATCCAAACCAGTCCTCAGTGAGAATAGGCCAACAGCACAGAACTGCCCTTGATTTAACAAGAATCTGTTCATCTTCCTGAGAGAGGCCAAAGCATGTTCAATGTGGGAAATGGGGCTTTACTCCAGGAGAAAACATGCTTCTGGGGTCAAGGGTTAACATCCATGATTGGGGATGAGCAGAGGGAGATTTACAGTCACCAGCTGGGAGACTGTGGAAAATGGAGACACAGGGAAAGAGAGAGGGAGGGAGAGAGAGATGGAGGGAGAGAGTGTGAGGGAGTGGAGGAGGAGAGTCTGGAAAGTGTGAGATGGATGGAAGGAATCAAGAGAGAGGTAAAGAGAAGTAGAGATTGTGGGATTGAGGGATAAAGCGAAAGAGAAATAGGATGTGAGACAGTGTCACTGAGAGGGACAGAGAGTCAGAAAGTGTTAGAGAAGGAGAAAAAGAGATATGGCAAGTGTAAGACAGAATGAGCGAGGGAGAGAGATTGAAAGTTATGAACAAAGGCTGGTAGAGAGGGAGGAAGAGAGAAAATGGGTTGAACAGAGGGGGACTGATACCCAGGTAGAAGTTTTCAATAGGAACAAGAGAAGGAGTGTGTGAGTGAGATGGTAAGCGATGAAGAAATGGAGATTGTGAGACAGACTGAGGAAGAGTGAGGAAGTTGGAGAGAGTAGCTATGGGACAGAGTGTGTGAGACGGGGAGAGAGAGAGAGAATGAATGAGAGACTGAGAGAAAGGGAGAGAAAGAGACGGAAGATGAGAAACAGAGTCCACCTCATCAATGCCGACCAGATATCTGGAATTAATCTCGTCTCATTTGCCAGCATTTGACCCATATCCGTCTCAACCCTTCCTATTCATGTACCCATCGAGATATATTCTAGAATATTATAAATCTGCAAGCTTCCACCACTTCCTCTGGTAGTTCATTCCATACAGGCATCATCCTCTGTGTGAAACAGTTGCCCCTTTGGCCCCTTTTAAATCTTTCTCCTCTTAATTTTAGTTTTGGTCTCCCTTACCATGAAATAAACAAACCATGGCTATTGACCCTATCCATGCCCCATGAGGTTTTACACCTCTATAAAGTCACCCTTCAGCCTCCAATGCCCCAGGGAAAATAGCCCCAGCCTATTCAACCTCTCCCTAAAGATTAATTCCATTAAACCTTGGCAACATCCTTGTAAATCTTTTCTGAATAGTTTCAAGTTTAACAGCATCTTTCCTGTAGCAGGGAGACCAGAATTTAATGATAGAACATAGAACATAGAACATTACAGCGCAGTACAGGCCCTTCGGCCCTCGATGTTGCACCGATCAAAGCACCCCTAACCGACACTAAGCCACTATCCTGCATATACCTATCCAATGCCCGCTTAAATACCCATAAAGAGGGAGAGTCCACTACTGTTACTGGCAGGGCATTCCATGAACTTACGACTCGCTGAGTGAAGAACCTACCCCCAACATCTGTCCTATATCTACCCCCCCTGAATTTAAAGCTATGCCCCCTTGTAATAGCTGACTCCATACGTGGAAAAAGGTTCTCACTGTCAACCCTATCTAACCCCCTAATCATCTTGTACACCTCTATCAAGTCACCCCTAAACCTTCTTTTCTCCAATGAAAACAACCCCAAGTGCCTCAGCCTTTCCTCATAGGATCTTCCTATAATACCAGGCAACATCCTGGTAAACTTCCTCTGCACCCGTTCCAGTGCCTCCACATCCTTCCTATAGTATGGCGACCAAAACTGCACACAATATTCCAGATGCGGCCGCACCAGAGTCTTATACAACTGCAGCATGACCTCAGGACTCCGGAACTCAATTCCTCTACCAATAAAAGCCAGTACGCCATATGCCTTCTTCACTGCACTATTTACCTGGGTGGCAACTTTCAGAGATCTGTGTACATGGACAACAAGATCCCTCTGCTCTTCCACACTACCAAGTATCCGACCATTAGCCCAGTACCCCATCTTTTTATTACTCTTACCAAAGTGAATCACCTCACACTTAGCTACATTGAACTCCATTTGCCACCTTTCTGCCCAGCTCTGCAGCTTCTCTATATCCCGCTGTAACCTGCCACATCCTTCCTCACTGTCTACAACTCCTCCGACTTTCGTATCATCTGCAAACTTGCTCACCCAACCTTCTAACCCTTCCTCCAGGTCATTTATAAAAATGACAAACAGTAATGGTCCCAAAACAGATCCTTGCGGAACACCGCTAGTGACGGCACTCCAAGATGAACCTTTGCCATCAACTACTACCCTCTGTCTTCTTCCAGCCAGCCAATTCCTAATCCAAACCTCCAACTCACCCTCAATGCCATATCTCTGTATTTTCTGCAGTAGCTTACCATGGGGGACCTTATCAAACGCCTTACTAAAATCCATATATACCACATCTACCGCTTTCCCCTCATCTACCTCCTTAGTCACCTTCTCAAAGAATTCAATAAGGTTTGTGAGGCACGACCTGCCCTTCACTAAACCATGCTGACTATCCTTGATCACATTATTCTTATCCAGATGTGCATAAATCCTATCCCTTACAATTCTCTCTAAGACTTTGCCCACAACAGAAGTGAGACTCACTGGCCTATAGTTACTAGGATTATCCCTACTCCCCTTCTTGAACAAGGGAACCACGTTTGCTAGCCTCCAGTCCTCTGGCACTACTCCTGTAGACAAAGAGGACACAAAAATCAAGGCCAATGGCTCTGCAATCTCCTCCCTTGCTTCCCAGAGAATCCTAGGATAAATGCCATCAGCCCCAGGGGACTTATCTATTTTCACCCTTGCCAGAATTTCCAACACCTCTTCTCTACATATCTCAAAGCCATCCATTCTACTTATTCGTGCCTCAGTATTCATATCGACAACAATGTCCTGTTCCTGAGTGAATACTGACGAAAGGTATTCATTCAGTGCCTCCCCAATCTCTTCAGCCTCCACACGCAGCTTCCCGTTACTATCCTTGATTGGACCTATTCCTACCCTAGTCATTCTTTTATTCCTGACATACCTATAGAAAGCCTTAGGGTTTTCCCTAATCCTACCAACTAAGGACCTCTCATGTCCCCTCCTTGCTGCTCTTAGCTCTCTCTTCAGATCCTTCCGGGCTACCTTATAACTCTCAATCGCCCCTATTGAACCTTCACGCCTCATCTTTACAAAGGCCGCCCTCTTCCATTTAACAAGGGATTCCAATTCCTTATTAAACCACGGCTCCCTCACACGACCCTTTCCTCCCTGTCTGATAGGTACGTACTTATCAAGGACACTCAATAGTTGCTCCTTGAACAAGTTCCACATATCAATTACGCTCTTGCCTTGGAATCTACTTTTCCAATCCACACATCCTAAGTCATGCCTCAATGCATCATACTTTCCCTGCCCCCAGCTATAACTCTTGCCCTGTAGTACACACTTATCCCTCTCCATCACGAGTGTAAAAAATCACCGAATTGTGGTCACTGCCCCCAAAGTGCTCACCTACCTCTAGTTCTAATACCTGGCCTGGTTCGTTACCCAGAACCAAATCCAGTATGGCCTCACCTCTTGTTGGCTTATCTACATATTGTGTCAGGAAACTCTCCTGCACACATTGCACAAACACTGACCCATCTAACGAACTGGAGCTATAGCTTTCCCAATCAATATCAGGAAAGTTAAAGTCTCCCATAACAATCACCCTATTACTGTCACTCTTCTCCTGAATCATCTTCACAATCCTTTCTTCAATGATTCTAGGACTATTAGGAGGCCTGTAAAAGACTCCTAACAGGGTGACCTCACCTCTCCTATTCCTAACCTCAACCCAAACTACCTCAGATGGCAAATCTTCGTCCATCTTCCTTTCCACCGCTGTAATACTATCTTTGACAAGCAAAGCCACACACCCCCCCCCTCTTTTACCCCCACCTCTGACCCTACTAAAACATTTAAACCCTGGAACCTGCAACAGCCAATCCTGTCCCTGATCTAGCCATGTCTCCGTAATAGCCACAACATCGAAGTCCCAAATGTATTCCAAAAGTGGTATAACCAATATCCTCTACAGCCACAACATGACATCCCAACTCCTGTAAAGACCAAAATTACTGTGGATGCTGCAAAATCAGAAAATAATAGAAATTGCTATTGAGGAATGTGTCGGAGAGAGGGGTTCAGATTTGTGGGACATTGGGACCGGTTCTGGGGAAGGTGGGACTATTACATGTTGGACGGTCTACACCTGAACCGGACTGGAACTAATGTCCTTGGGGGAGTTTTTGCTACTGTTGTTGGGGAGTTTGTAATCTAATGTGGCAGGGGGCTAGGAACCAGAAGAGAAGACGAGTAGACAATAAGGTGGAAAGTGAAGACTGTGAGGATCATGAAGTTAGCATTACCAAGGGGAAGAGTAGGCAAAAGAATGAATGCAAAAGAACTGGTAGCCTGAAGTGCATATACTTTAATGCAAGGAGTGTAGTGGGTAAGGAAGATGAACTTAAGGCTTGGATTGGTGCCTGGGAGTACGACATTATTGCAATCACAGAGACTTGGTTGAAGAAAGGGCATGATTGGCAACTAAATGTTCCAGGATATAGATGCTTCAGACAGGACAGGGAGGGAAGTAAAAGGGAGGGAAGACTTTCATTTCTGGTCAAAGATGATATCAAAGCAATGCTCAATGAGGACAAGATGGAGGGTTTGAGCAGCGAGGCATTATGGGTGGAGCTGAGAAATAAGAACGGTGCAATTACTTTGTTGGGGCTGTATTACAGGCTTCCCAACAGTGAGAGTGAGGTAGAAGAATAAAATAGGTAAACAGATTATGGAAAGATATAGAGGCAAAAGGATGGTGGTGATGGCAGATTTTAATTTTCCCAACATTGACTGGTGTACACTTAGTGTCAGAGGTCTAAATTGGGCAAAATGTGTAAGGAGCATCCAGGAATGTTTTCTAGAGCAGTATATCAATATTCTGATGAGGGAAGGGGCCATATTAGAGCTGGTGTTGGGGAATGAGCCAGGCCTGTTGGTAGAAGTTGCGGTCGGGGATTTCTTTGGGAATAGTGGCCACAATTCTGTAAGTTTTAGAATACTCCTAGACAAAGATGAGACTGGTCCAAAGGGAAGAGTACTAAACTGGGCAAAGGCCAATTATATCAAAATTGGGCAGGTACTGGGAAATATGGATGAGACACAGCTATTTGAAGGGAAGTCCACATTTGATATATGAGAGGCTTTCAAAGATAGGTTCAAGATTGTGCAAGATAGGTATGTCCCTATGAAAACAAGGGATAGAAAAGGCAAGATTTGTGAGTCGTGGATGACAGGAGAAATCGTGCGACTAGCCAAGAGGAAAATGAAAGCATACATAAGGTCCAAGCAGCTAAGAACAGAACGGGCCTTGGAGGAATATCAGGAGAGTAGGAATTTTAAATGAGGAATCATGCAGGATACAAGGGATCATGAAATAACTTTAGCGAGCAGAATTAGGAAGAATCCCAAGGCCTTTCATTCTTATATAAGAAGCAAGAGGGTAACTAGAGAAAAGGTTTGCCCACTAAAGAATAAGGAAGGAAAGTTGTGTGTTGAACCTGAGAATGTGGGTGAGATTCTCAATGATTACTTTGCATCAGTGTTCACTGAGGAGAGGGAAAGGATAGGGTAGGGTAGGCGAAAGGATATTAACCTATCCAGGACCAGATGTCAAAGGAGGCGAGAGAGGAAATAGATGGGGCCCTGACAGATATCTTTGTCGCATCCTTAAACACAGGTGAGGTGCTGGAGGACTGGAGGGTTAATCATGTTTTCCCCATGTACAGGAAGTATAGTATGGACATTCCGGGTAACTACAAACCAGTGAGCCTGATGTCAGTGGTGGGAAAATTGCCGGAGAAGGTACTGAGTGATAAAGTCGATTTATAATTGGAAAAGAATGGGCTTATCAGTGATAGGCAACATGGTTTTGTGCGGAGGAGATCTTGCCTTACCAAATTAATAGAGTTATTTGAGGAAGTGACCAAGTTGTAAGATGAAGAAAGGGCTGTAAATGTCATATACATGGACTTTAGTAAGGCATTTGATAAGGTTCCCAATGGTAAACTAATGGAGAAAGTGAAGTCACATGGTGTACAGGGTGTTCTAGCTAGATGGATAAAGAACTGGTTGAGCAACAGGAGACAGAGAGTTGTGGTTGCAGAGAGTTTTTCAAAATGGAGAAAGGTGACCAGTGGTGTTCCACAGTGAGCAGTGCTGGGGCCGCTGTTGTTTGTGATATATATACATGATCTGGAAGAGGGCATTGCTGGTCTGATCATTACGTTTGCAAACAACACGAAAATTGATGGAAGAGCAGAAAGCATAGGAAACTTTCAAAGAATGCAGGAGAATATAGATAGGCTGGAGAGTTGGGCAGAGAAGTGGCAGATGGAGTTCAATCCAAGCAAATGTGAGGTAATGCGTTTTGGGAAGTCTAATTCTAGAACAAACTATACTGTAAATGGAAGAGCTTTGGGAAAATTTGATGAACAGAGAGATTTGGGAGTTCAGGTCCATTTTATCTTGAAGATGGCTGCACAGGTGGATGGAGTGGTCAAGAAGGCATACGGTAGGCTTGCCTTCATAAGATGTGGTATTGAGTAAACGAGCTGGCAGGTCATGTTAAAATTGTACAAGACTTTGGTTCGGCCAGATTTAGAATACTGTGTACAGTTCTGGTTGCCACATTACCAAAAGGATGTGGATGCTTAGGAGAGGGTACAGGAAAGGTTTATGAGGATGTTGCTTGATATGGAAGGTGCTAGCTATGAAGAGAGGTTGAGTAGTCTAGGATTGTTTTCATCAGAAAAAAGGAGATTGGGGGGGCGGTCTGACTGAGGTTTCCAAACTCATGAAAGGGATAGAGACGATAAATAGAGATAAGCTTTTTCCCAGGGTGAGGGATTCAATAATGAGAGGTTCCAATGTTCAAGATGAGAGGTGGAAAGTTTAAGAGTGATATACACAGCAAGTACTTCGCACAAAGGGTGGTAGGTGCTTGGAACGTGTTGCCAGCAGAGGTGGTAGAGGCAGGCACGGTAGATTATTTAAGGTGCATCTCGACAGATGCATGAGTAGGTGGGGAACAAAGGGGTACAGATGTTTAGGAATTGGGCGACAGGTTTAGACTGTGGATTTGAATCAGCTCAGGTTTGGAAGGCTGAAGGGCCTGTTTCTGGGCTGTAAATTTTCTTTGTTTTTTGTGTTTGTTCTTTGCTGGAAAAGCTCAGTAGATCTGGCAGCATCTGTGGAGAGGAATCAGAATTAACATTTCGGGTCCAATGACCCTTCCTCAGTTCTGAAAAAAGGGTCACTGGACTTGAAACAATAACTCTGATTTCTGTCCACAGATGCTACCAGATGTGTTGAGCTTTTCGAGCAATTTCTGGTTTTGTTTTAATACTCAATGCTCTGACTAATAAAGGCCAGTGTCCCAAATACCTTCTTCACTAACCTGTCAATCTATGACTCCGCTTTGAATGAACTATGAAACTGCACCCCAAGATCTCTTTGTTTGGCAATACTCCCTGGGTGTCTCCCATTAAGTGTATAAGTCCTGCCCTGGTTTGTCTTACCAAACTGCAGCACCTCACATTTATCTAAATTAATCACCATCTGCCACTCCTCAACCAATTGGCCCATCAGATCAAGATCCCATTATACCCTGATGTAACCTTCTTCATCGTCCATTACACTACAATTGCCCAAGGCTGGCATCAAACCTGGGTCCATGGTGCAGTGAGGCAGCAGTGATAACCACTGAGCCACCATGCCACCCTGAATAGCTTCCCACCATGGCATGGATGAGGAAGATGGTCAGGAATCAAAATTGGCAGGAGAGCAGAAGAGAAAGAAATTGCTCTTAAATTTCTTCCCTGAGTAACAAAGTATTCATAAACAGAACAATAACAAACCAGGCTAAAATCTCCTTTCTCCTCACTATTTTTTAACCTCAAAACTTTCCTTAGTTACTAGTTCAAGTCCAGTTGCAAGGGCAATTTAAATGTGCAGCACTTCCATTTACAAATGAACCAGCCGCAACATAAAGCAATTTGCCAGCTTCCAGGTAACACTCATGTCCCTGGATGTTTCAGTTTCTTCTTAAATAGGGTCTCTTTTGACCTTTTGTTTCTTTACTTGGATTCTTTTTTTTACTTTTTTTTTAAGAATGCACCATTTTGGTCATAGTTCATATAACGTTTCAATGAAAAGTTCATTTTAAAGATCAATAATTAATTCCTCAAGAAGTACTGAATTAACCTCCAACATACTTCTCTAGCAAGAATGTTGATCAAACAGCTCAATGTAATTGATAAATCAGCACGATATTCACGTTGACAAGGATTGATTCCTTTTTTAAACAATGTTGTAGAGTCAATTTAACTTGAATTATCTGGAAGAGCATGAATATCTGCAACCATATATGAGCAGCTGTAAGTGTAAGTTACAAATACAGTTCCAAGAAACCAAAGTCGCTTCAGACCAAGAACATGAGTGCACTTCAATTTCTTTGTCATGAGAGAAGGTCGAAAATACTGAAACAATTCTTTTCCCTTTCAAATTGCTTTTCTGGGGAAGAAACGACATGAGACAGAAATGTCTGTATCAAGGCAATTATTCCTGCAATTTAAATGATAAAATACTACAGGTTGTACAGTCAAAAAGAATATGGCACGATATTCGAGCAAGTCACAATGTTTGTGAATTGATTACAATGTTCCCAAAATAGACATTTTCAGGCTGCAATTACTGATATGAATGAAATTTATAAAAAATAGATAATTGAACAACCGAATTTTTTTTAAGAAGTCTACCATGGATCCAGAACATGAAGTCACTGCAAAAAATGCTAAATCTGCAAGAGTAAAGTCAGAGCAGTGCCAGAGGCCAAGGACAAATTGCTAATGAGCTTAATTGATCACATTACTCAATCACATGAAAGAAAATAAAATTAAAATGAACTGAACATAGGATACTAACATTAAAGAGACACAATTTTACATTAAATTATCTCACAGCACCAGGGACCCTGGTTCAATTCCAGACTTGGGTGACTGTGTGTGTAGTTTACACATTCTCCCTTTGTCTGCATGGGGTTCCTCCAGGTGCTCTGGAATCCAAAGTCCAGGTTAGGTGAATTGGACATTCTAAATTGCCCATACTGTTCAGGGATGTGTAGGTTAGGTCCATTAATCAGCGGTAAATGTATAATACAATGGGGTAATGGGTCTGAGTGGGTTTCTCTTCGGAGGGCATTTGTTATGCTGAATGGCTTGTTTCCACACTGTACGGATTCTGTGATTCTAAAACTTAAAATTTATAAATAGGAATTGAATAATAAAGGAAGGAGTAACCCTAGGAATCATTCCAGCTTAAAAAGGAGCCCGGAATTTTAACTTAAATTTTAATTCCATTAATTAAATAAAACAGGATTGTTCAGAGGGTGGCAATGCAGGTTGGTATTTTATAACGGCAGAATGTGTGAGTTTGCAGAGAGCATCACAATCGTGTATTAATCCATGTCATAACCTTAGCTATAAATACAATAAGTTAATTAATCAAGAAACTTTAATATGGAGCTGCTGAACTGGAATACAGCATTTTAATAGATTAGCAGTTAGTTGGTGAGATTGAAATCAAAACACATTTCCTTTTATGGAAGGAGTTTACTGACTTCCTCGACCTTACCCCTCTGATCCCACACTGATATGAAAGATGCTTTCTATTTTCATTTGCTCAATTAATAGCCATAACCTGTTTATTCTGAGGCTTAAATAAATGCAGGGGTAACTTTAATGGTATGATCCACCAGACATTAACAAGCAGTCATAAATCTTGAATCAGGGCTCTTATGGTGCATTGGTAATATCCATACTTCTGTGCCACAACCTTTGCTTTTATCTGAAAGGTACAAGATTCATGTTGCTTGTTGGATGAGGATTAAATCTTCAAAGTGGATGACGAAAATAACTATAGTACAGTGGTCAGCATGGGATGAAATACAGATGGGGAAATGTTAACTGTAATTATAGCTAAGGTTATGACAGGCTTCTTGCAGCTGGAGAGAGCAAGGTAGAGGAGAGGGAAGATGCAGTTTCCATAATCCACATAGGAACCATCAGCAGGGGAGACAGTGGTACAATTAGTAATTGAGACACCCCCCCCCCCAGGTTAATCCTCTAGGGACATGGGATTGCATCCTCCCACGGCAGGTGGCTAAATTAATAATCTCAACTTTAAAGCTAATGTAATGGCAACAACAAAATCATTATTAACAGTCATCATTTTAAAAAGAAAATCTGGTTCACAAATCTCCTTGAGGGAGGGAAATCTGCCATCCTGATGGAAATCTGGCCTCGAGTGACTCCCAACTGATAGCAATGTGGGTGACTCTTAAATGCGCTCTGAAATGGCCCGAGCAAGTCACTCAGTTACAGCAAACTGCTATGAGTAAAAGAAAAGGAATGAAACTAGACAGCATAGTTGGCATTGATCAAGACACTGGAAATGTCAATAACAAACACAACCCTGTCGACCTTACAAAGTCCTCACTAGTATCTGGAGTGCTTATATCAATATTCGTAGTGCTGCCTCACAGATGAGTCAAGCAACAGCCTGACTGTACCTTCCTCTCAGAATCATAATTTGCAGACAAATGTCCCAGACACCACCATCAGCAGTTGTTACTCTTACTGACAGATATACACATATCATACTTAGCTATCACAGGCATGCAATATTCCAAAGGCAGGACAGACACAGCAGAATGTTGGCAGAGCAGTATACAGTCGGGAGGGAAGAGCAAGGAAACCCCTTGTTGTTTACCACCTAATGCCTTCTCTTGGCTGATGAATCAGTACTGGATTAGTGGTGCTGGAAGAGCACAGCAGTTCAAGCAGCATCCAACGAGCAGAGAAATCGACTTTTCGGGCAAAAGCCCTTCATCAGGAATGATGAATCAGTAGCCCATCATGCTGACCACCACCTGGAGTCACAAGTGAGAATGTACAATGTGCAGCAACAGAATTGTATTTACCCAAAAGCTGTGAGTTGATCACCTGGAATATCCCACTCTACGATGACCATTAACTGCAGAGCAATCAACCCTGGTCTGATGAAGAGTGCTAGAGGCATGCCTGAAGTAGCACTGAATACTTAGAAATGAGATTTCAATCTGGTGATGTTAGGATTACTTGCATGCCAAACAATGGAAGCAGCAAGTGGTAGACAGCGCTAAGTGATCCCACCACGAAAAGATCAGATCGGTTACATTATGGGAAGGTTGTGATTGTCCTCAAGAGGGTACAGAGAAGATCTACCAGGATGCTGCCTGACCTGGAGGCTCTCCGCAATGAGGAAGGAGTGGAAAGGCTGGGGTTGTTTTCATTGGAACTGTGAAGGTTGAGTTGGTACCTGGTAAAGGGGTGTAGGTTATGGGGGCAGAGATAGAGTGGGGAGGAAAGCACATTTTCCATGAATAACGGGGTTAATCACCAGGTGCAGAGATTGAAGGCAACATAGGCATAGAAACATAGAAACCCAGAGCAGGAGTAGGCCATTGAACCCTTTGAGATGTGTCTATCATTACATATGATCATGGCTGATCCTCTCTCAATGCCATATTTCTGCTTTCTCCCATCCTCCTTGATCAGTCAAAATGTAAAAATATTACCTCTCTATGTTTCTTAAATATATTCATCATCTTGTCCTCCACAGCCTTCAGTGTTAGAGGATTCCACAGGTTGACCACAGTCTGAGTGAAGAAATGTTTCCTCATCTCAGTCCGAAATGCTCTACCCTCTATCTCTCTGAGCCTGTGTCCCCTGGTTCCAAACTCCCCAACAAGGGGAAATCTCCTCCCGGTCCAGCCCTGTTATAATTTTATATGTTTCAATCAGATACCCTCTCATCCTTCTGAACTTGAGTGAGTCCAGGCCCAGTCGAGTCAGAGGCTGAGAGGAGAGTTGAGGAGAAATGTTTTCATCCAGAGGATGTAGGAGACTGCAATGCACTGCCTGTAAGGCTGGTTGAGTCACGAACTCTTGGAACATTGGAGCAGTGTTTAGATATTCACTTGTGTTGCTATAGGCTCCAGGGCTATCAACCAAGAGCTGGAGAATGGGATTACTGTCGTCAGATCTTTGTTGACCAGCACAGACACAATAGGCCAAATGGCCTCAATCAGTGTTGTTCAGGTCAATGATTGTCTGAGACAGAGAGAGAGAGAGAGAGAGAGAGAGAGCGGGGGGGCGCATGTTGTGAGTTTGAGTTAGTGAGAGAGGGAGGCATTTAACTACTATCTCAGGACTCAGTGTTGCAGTACGATAGAGATCAGATCAAGAGTGACAGAGATGGAGAGAGGGACACAGACAAAGAGAGACGGAGACAGTGAGAAACTGGAAACTCAGAGTACAGGGAAAAAAGGAGTGAGCAAACAGATTAAGAAAAGGGGGAAGGATAAGAAAAGATGCTAAGAAAGAGAGAGGGGGGGGGGGGGCAGACAGACAGTGACCAACCAACATTAAGGGAGAAGGAGAGAGAGAGTGACATCAAGACATGGAGAAAAAGAGACAATGTAACTGGGAGAGGACAGAGAGGGAAATGGAGAAAGAAAATGAAGCAATGAGTCATTGTAAGACATGCATAGATATAAATGGAAAGAAAGAGAGTGAGTGCAAGATGTGAAATGGAAAAGAGAAGGAAGAGGAAGTGCGAGGTGCTGACGTGGCTCTCTCTGCCTGATGCCATTTACATACTGAGGAACACCCAGTCAGACTCTCACAGGCTGCAGCTTTATAAAGCAGAGCCCAGTGAAGGGAGAGATTATCAGGAACCAGGCACAGGGACAGGAGCACACACCATGATTTCACACATCCAGCTGATCTGGCCTCTGGCATTCTGTGTCGCAGGTACAAATCTCTCTTCTTGCACCTTGAATCTTTAGCTGCTCTCTATTTCACTCCAATTCCACTGACTTTTGATCGAAGGGAAAATGCTGAAACCAGAGGAATGCTCAGTGTCTCCGACAATCTCTCATTTGACAGGCTCTTTCTGTGACAGTTCTGACTTCACTGTGTTTCTCTCTGACCCCTCAGGTATCAGTGGGGACATCATCATGAGCCAGTCTCCCTTGGTGCTGTCAGTGGGACTGAGCCAAACTGCAACAATCACCTGTACGGCCAGTCAAGGCATTGGCAATAACATTGCATGGTACCAGCAGCGAGAAGGTCAGAAACCCTCTCTCCTGATCTATGAAGCAACAAGTCGATTCACAGGAGTCTCCAATCGATTCACCGGCAGTGGATCAGGGACCATTTACTCAGACTGAGTAAGTAAACCTCAATTTTCTGATATTAACCCTGTCAATACTGAAACTTTCTAAAACACAAATGCTAAATTGTTGAAGGTGTTCGTGGGGAGCTGCAGTGAATGAAATGGTTGATTGAGGAGCACTGTGTCTAACAGGGTGTCCAGCTGTATTTCTTTAGTTCCATTGCCCCCTTTAAGCAGCAAGATATAAGTCAGTCAATTTTACTCACCGTGTGGAGGAGCCCTGTCTATTTGCAGCCTGTGGTCCCATTCCTGCAGCATGGAGTGAAATCAGTGAGAAGCCTCCTGCCAGTCTCAGTGTGACAGACACGGGCAGAGTTTGATGTGAGCTCTGGCTCCCTGTCCCAGTCTCTGATCTCACTGACCTCAGCAGCAGCAGCAGCAGCAGCAGCAGCAGCAGCAGCACAGTGAGACACCGAGCTCCCACCTCCCCCAGCTTTAACTCTGCTCAATCACACATTCACAGAATTGTAACAGTGCACACGGAGACCATTCCGCCCAGCCCGTCTAGACTGACTCTCTGAATGAGTAATTCACTGAGTGTCGTTTTCCTGCCTTCTCCCTGTCACCCTGCGCATTGTTCCTTTTCAAATAACAGTTTCATTCCCTTCGGAATGTTCCATTTGAAGCTGCCTCCACCACAATCTCAGACAGTTCATTCCACACCTTAACCACTCACTAGCGGAAGAGGATTTCACCATCTTACTTTAGCTTCTTTACCCAATTACTCTCAGTCTATGGCCTCACCCTCTCAATCCTTTCCTGAGTGGGAACATTTTCTCCCAATTTACTCTGTCCAGACCCCTCTGGATTTTGAATTTCTCGATCAAATCTCCTGTCAGTCTTCTCTTTGTAAAAGAGCCACATCCTTCCTGAATTAGATTAGATTAGATTACTTTAGATTAGATTAGATTACATTACAGTGTGGAAACAGGCCCTTCAGCCCAACAAGTCCACACCGCCCCGCCGAAGCGCAACCCACCCATACCCCTACATCTACCCCTTACCTAACACTACAGGCAATTTAGCATGGCCAATTCACCTAACCTGCACATCTTTGGAGTGTGGGAGGAAACCGGAGCACCCGGAGGAAACCCACGCAGACACGGGGAGAATGTGCAAACTAAACACAGAGAGTCGCCTGAGGCGGGAATTGAACCCGGGGCTCTGGCGCTGTGAGGCAGCAGTGCTAACCACTGTGCCACCGTGCCGCCCACAATTATTCCAGTTTAATAACATCCTTCCTATAGTAGGGCAACCAGAATTGTATGTAGTACTCCAAGTATGGCTTTACCAATGTCTTGTAAAGCCATAATATGATATCTGAACTCCTGTCCTTAGTGCTCCCACTGATGAAGGCGTGTACCAAATACTTACTTTCCCACTCTATCTCTCCCCGTGGTGCCACTTTCAAGGAATTATATAACTGCATCCCTAGGTCTCTGTCTTCGATAACACTCCACAGAGCCCAATCATTAACTGTGTACATCCTGCCCTGGTTTGTCTTTAAAAAATGCAATCTCTCGCATTTATCTAAATTAAACTCCACCAGCCATTCCTGAGCCCACTGGCCCAGTTAATCAAGATCACATCGTACCCTTCACTGTTCACTGTGCCACCAATCTTGATTTCATTGGCAAACTTACTAACCATGTACAATGATTAGAACCAGGTAGATATTATTGACTATGAGATCCTTGATTGGGGTAGTTAACCTGGATCAATCAGGGAGCTCTGGCTGACTGATATAAACAGGGGATTCAGGGAGTCTCCTGAGTTCAGGGACTGACTCCAAGCGGGCTGGCTGCAGCCAGTGTATTCTGTAAATAAAGGGGACTTGGTGACAGGATACCAGCCTCTTTGTAGTTGTTTCACCATACCTCCAGGATTCTCATCCAAATGGCTGATGTATATGATGAATAATGGTGAAGCCAGAACTGATCCTGGCAGCATACCGCTGGTCACATGCTTCCAGTCAGAGCAATACTTTCTACCAACACACTCTGGCCCTACTGTAAAGCCAACTTTGCATCAAACTGGCGAGCTGTAGCCATCCCTCGATTCAATGTGATCTAACCTTATTATCTAGTCAACCATATCAGACCTTCTTCCCTAAATATCCTCTCGCTGACACTTGATCTACTTGGGCCTCCTCATTTCCAAGATCCAGGTCTAGCAGAGCCGGCTTTCTCATTGGACTTGAAACAGACGACTGGAGAAAATTCACCTGAACACACTCTCATAATTCTGGCCCCTCTCTGCCTTTCACAATGCTACTAACCCAGTTGAACTTTGTTTCATTAAATGTCTCCATTGTAATGATTCTATAATGTTTGCAACACGTCGTAAATTTCTTGCAGATTTGTCTCTTGAATAATCGGTGAGTTACAGACTGCACTGAACAATCTGATTGCACCTTTTTTGTTCCTGATCTTGAGCCAAATCGATTCTGTCCTTCACCCTTCTGCGACATCCTCTTTCTCCAGCTCTGCAATGATCTCCTTAACTATTCCCACTAGTCCCCATCCTTCTCCCCCTTTTCTCTCTTTCCTGAGCACCTGGTATCCAGGAATATTGAAGACACAGTCCTGTCCTTCTTTTAGTCCGGTCTCTGTTCGAGCCACAACATCAGGTTTCCACTTGGCACTCTTTGTATGTAACTCCCTAGTCTGATTCCCTATACTTGCTGGAGGCTCATATATGCAGTCACCCAGAATTAGAATTTGTTAGTCATTCTCTCACTCTGCCTGCTCAGTTACTATTCCTTACTCTGGTGTTATCTATCTTCCCAGGATTCTGTAGGCCTTGGTGTTCCTCTGTAATATTACCTCCTGGTTCCCACAGGCCTGCAAAGTTAGTTTAAACTCTCTCCAAAAGCACCAGCAAATCACCGACAAAAACCTCAGTCCCAATTCTGTTCAAGCCCTCCAGTCTGTCCCATACCTCTTCTGGAGCCAACTCCAACTCCATAGAATTTAAAGCCTTCCCTCCTGGACCCTCTTTCCGGCTCCACATTCACCTGTGTTATCCTCTGGTTCCTATTCTCACTTGCATGGGCCACTGGGAGTAATCCAGAGATTTCTACTTTCGTGCTCCTAAGTCCCTGCTCAACTCCCTAAATTCTGACTGCAGGACCACACCCTTTTTCACCATCCATCACTGGGACTGATGTGGACCACGACTGCTGCCTGTTCCCCCTCTCCCCTCAGGGTGCTGTGCAGCTGCTCAGTGACAGCCTTGACCCTGGCACCAGGGAGACAGCACATCATCCTGGATTCCCAACTTCAGCTGCAGAAACAGCTAGCGATTGCCCTCACTCTCGAATCTCCTCTCAATATCACTCTTCCAGTCTTCCTTGTGCTCCCCTGTACAGCTGAGCCCCCCGTAGTGACATGGACTTGGCTCTGGCTGCACTCCCCAATTGAACCATCATTCTCATCAGGATTCTGAACTGAATCCTGGTTGGAGAGTGGTAAACACTAAGGGGATTCCTGTACGAGCTGCCTGGTCCTTTTGGACTGTCTGCTGCTCCCCCATTCCCTCTCTCCCTGCATACTCTGAAGCTGCAGAGTGACCACATCTCGAAATGTACTCTCCACGGAGCTCTCAGCCTCACGGATGCTCCGCACTGACACCAGCTGCTGCTCAAGCTCCGAAACCCGGAGCTCCAACTGCTGTCACTGACCACACTTCCTGTACTCATGGTATTTCAGGAGTGACTCTGGGAGTGCTCAACATTGACTCTGGACCCCATGAAGTCTTATGGCATCAGGTCAAGCATGGGCAAGGAAAACCAGTCTGTCTCACATCAGTGGGAGGGATACGATTGGAGGAAGTTTTGAAGACAGAATGAATCTCCATTTCAGGGATAGTCAGTGTGGCTTTGTCAGAGAGACACCAGAGCCAACAAATCTGGTGGAATTTTGTCGAGGTCACTGGGTGTGTAGATGAGGGTGGTGAAGTTGATATAGTATGCTTGTATTTCAGCAAAGCCTTTGACAAGGTCCCACATGGGAGACTGATAAAGAAGGTAAAAGCAAATGGGATTCAGGGTAACTTGGTAAGTTGGATCCAAGCTTAGCTTTGGGACAGGTGACAGAGAGTGATGGGAAAAGGCTGTTTATGTGACTGGGTCCAGTATGGAGCCGCATACCACAGGGATAAGTGCTGGGACCCACACTGATTATAATATATACAAGCATTGTCAATGAGAATACAGGAGGGGATGATACTGAGTTTGTGGACTACATGAAGATTGGCTGGATGGTTGGAAGTGAGGAAGATGGTCTTAGGATTCAGGATTGATCAGATGGGCAGATCAGAGGCAGCTGGAATTTAAATTTGATAAACGTGAGACGTCGCACTTTGGAGGAATTAACAAGACAATGGAGTACTCAATGAATGGCAAGATACTGGGAATCTCAGTGTGAAAACATAATCTTGGATTGATTGTCCACTTATACCTGAAAGTGCCAGGGCAGGTTAATACAGCAGTTATGAAGGCATATAGGATAGTTGTCTTTGTAATTTCAGGTATAGATTATAAGAGCAGGAACGATATGTTCGAGTGATGCAGAACTTTAGTTAGGCCTCAGCTGGAGGACTGTGTGCAGTTACAGTAACCACACTGTAGGAAGGATGTGATGAGGCTGGAAGGGGTTGCAGAGGAGATTGACCAGGAAGTTGCCTGGGATGGAGCATCTGAGATAATGTGGTGAGAGGCTGGATACAGTCATATTGTTTACTTTGGAGCAGAGAAGGTTGAGGAGGAGGATCTGACAGAGAGGTGCAAGGTATGGGGGAAGTTTACAGGTTAGGAAGTGGGCGGCACGGTGGCACAGTGGTTAGCACTGCTGCCTCACAGCGCCAGAGACCCGGGTTCAATTCCCGCCTCAGGCGACTGACTGTGTGGAGGTTGCACGTTCTCCCCGTGTCTGCGTGGGTTTCCTCCGGGTGCTCCGGTTTCCTCCCACAGTCCAAAGATGTGCAGGTCAGGTGAATTGGCCATGCTAAATTGCCTGTAGTGTTAGGTAAGGGGTAAATGTAGGGGTATGGGTGGGTTGCGCTTCGGCGGGGCGGTGTGGACTTGTTGGGCCGAAGTGCCTATTTCCGCACTGTAAGTAATCTAATCCAATCTAATCTAATAACTGTTCCCCTCAGATAGTGGGGCAATAACAGGATGGCACACATTCAATGTGCAAGGTTTAGAGGGGATGTGAAGAAATGTTTCTTCCCCCAGAGGGTGGGGGTCTTGGATACATTGCCTTGGGAGTGTAGTTGAGGCAGCAAACCTCAAAAACTTGAGCAGTACTTGGATAAGCACCCAAATTGTCATAATTTTCAATGTTATGGGCTCAGTTCTGGAAAGTGGGTGGAGAGTAGATTTCCAGTATCTTAGTTGTAAAGACTTGATGGAGTGAATAGCCTCTTCTGTATTGTATGTTTGTATGGAACCACCTGCTTGTTAAAACATACTGCCCTCTCTTGGCTGATACATCAACCTCTCCTCCACGTTGAACACTTGGAGGAAGCACCGAGGGTGTTGATGGCACAAAATGTACTCTGAGTGGAGGACTTCAATGCCCAACATCAAAGAGAAAGTTTAATAAATGTCTATTCGTTTGTCAGCTTTGTAAGTATTGCCTGCAAATGTTCAAATGAATTGTTTTGCCAATTAACGTTCTGAGAGTTGCAATCCCTTCAAATGGCAGGGATTAAAATTGTTTCTTTTGTCTTTCAGGCCATGAGAACTCTCAGCCCAAGCTGACCCTGCTGCCCCCCTCCCCAGAGCAGGTCAATGCCAAGGGCACTGCCACCCTGGTATGCCTTGCCAATCACTTCTATCCCGATGAGCTGGAGGTGCAGTGGAAGAAGGATGGTGCAGTCATTTCGCACGGGGTTCAGACCAGCAACTACCTGCGAGCTTCGGACAGCACCTACAGTGTCAGCAGCCTGCTGACCCTCTCTGGGTCTGACTGGGAGTCCAACGCTCGCTTCTCCTGTGCCCTCACCCACCTGACCCTCCCCTCTCCCCTCAGCAAGAGCATCAGGAGATCAGAATGTGTGTAGAGTGTTTGAGACAGTCCACAGAGGAGACACAACTTTAAATAGAACAGGGCTGAGCTGGCAGGACAAAGGTCATTGTCAGCACTGAATTTCAACTCTCTTCCTTCTTGGGACAGCTTGGGTACACTTCTGAGGTTAAGGAGTTAAGACAGATCATTGGGACAGTGCAAAGGGGAGAGCTTTTCTCTGTATCTAACCCCATTCTGTCCCTGAACTGGTGAAATTTGATGACAACGATGTTAACCTGTGATGCCAAGAAAATCCTCTCAAAGGTGCTGAAGACTGTCAGCTGTACAAAACAATGTGAACCTCCAAAGTTTCTGCTTCAGTAAACCAGATGTCATTCCTGCTCAGCCGCCAGTTCCAATTTACGGTTTTGTCACTGTTCAAAAGGACAGGCTTCTCATGTTATTGAGAAAATCTCCACAAATGTTTTCCTCAAGCTCCAATGTGGCTGTGAATTTGAGCAGCTTCCTCTGTCTGGGCTGTTAATTGCAGTCTGTTTTCTGTCAATGTCAATCTGGAAAAGGGAATAAAGGTGAAGAAGATTCAGTCTCTGTCTCGTGTCTGATTTGAAAATGGTCAGAGCTGAAGCCTTAGGGAAAGGGTGTGTGAAGTGAAAAGTTGCACCATCAAGGCATGGAACATAAGGGGGGCAAAGAGATGGGGTCCACCGAAACAGGAGGGCACTGCTACAACTGTGGCCAGAAGGGGCTCTTACAGAAATGCAGGGCCCCAAGGAAACCTTCTCCAATAAATGGGGAAAAGATGGAAGGTGTGTTCAGTTTCCAAAAGGCAGGGGACCGATGCTGAGAGGAAGCTGAACTCAGATTGTAGACAGGGAAGGTGCATACCCAGAATGGAGATGGCATCTCTCTCCTTCAACGATCCCCCCTTGGTGCTCTAAAGGGATTGTACCCACCTCAAATACATGTGCCCAATGGTGTATGATGAATGGGGAAAATCCTGTGCCCACGTGTGCGCAGGTGGAGAACGGGGAATGTATCTCGTAGACACACTGATTCATCTATCGAAAGCACTGGGATCAGCTCTCTCCAGTAGACGACCAATTGGAGAGTTTCAGGCGGGTACATCGGCGATGGAAGAGCTAGCAAAACCCAAGAGTGTAAGGGTGGGCTCCCTGGGCACTTAATGGGAAAGCATCTGAACATAATACAAAGAGATCACTAATGGAGTGTTTGGAGCAGACTCGCTCTTTGTTGATGGACTGGCAATGGGTCTTTACACAGTTGGTCATTTCAAACATGTTCTGCTCCATATTGGGGCAGGAAGGGCTGATGACCGGGACATATTCACCTTCCTGTTTAAAAATCAACAATATTGATGGGTCTGTCTACCCCAAGGGTTCCCAACCTTCCAGCAGAGCATGGCACAAGAGCTACAAGAGTTCTGTTCAGCTCCCCCAAACACTTTGGCCCGTGTACGGCTGACTTGCTGCTGTTATCCAGAACTGAGGAGACCTTGTCCCTTCGGGATGACAGAACTCCCAGAAGCTGCTCAGAGGGATCCAAATATTAATGTGTTCCCTGGAACAGCAGGTGAAAAGCTGCTCCATTGCTCAGGCTCCTTGATGCCACACACCATCAAAGAGCCATGATGTCAAGTGCTGTCACTCTGACCTCACCTCACTCGTATGGTCAGGGAGAGCTCAGTCCACTGACACACATTTATCTGAATGAATTCCACTTGTTACTGATCAGCCCATATATATCCTTTCGTATCTTCTACTGCTTCAAATAACCTCAGTCAGGGCAGGTCAATAAATGGAAAGCATTAAAACTTTAATACAAAACCTGAAGACAATTTCTGGTTTCATAAAGGAATGGATACGTTTCATTTTTTAAGTGAAATCAGCAGTTCTTTGTTGAATTAAAGTGATTCAGGGTAAATACATCCGTAGGGAATGTATAAAACTACAGCAACTCCCACTCAGGGTGTTTGGATTGGAGGCTGAGTTGAAATAATTGGTGACACATCAGGGAGGTGCGGAGATACCTGGAGACTTTGTTCCAGAAGGAGGTTATAAGCCTCAGGACTGGGCAGTCCAATTCCATGGTGTAGTAAGGGGCAGGAGGGTATGACTATTAGGGGGGCAGATAAGGGTTTGGAGAAAACTGTAGGACAGGGAAACCTTCACTCTTCTCAACACGAGTGAGATCAAGGGTAGCCTTTCCAATCTTTCTTCATCACACAGCCCACACATTCCAGGGATCAATAAAATAAGCCTCCTCTGAACCACGTCCAATGCATTTATATTCTTCCTTCAATAAGGAGACCAAAACTGTGCGCAGTTTTTGAGATGCAATTTCACCAGTATCCAGGAATAACTGAAACAACACTCCCACAATTTTGTTTTAACTCCTCAGTTAGTCTCATGGCAATAATACACAACATTTTGTTTCTTCTAATCAAACAACTTCACATTTTCCTAAATTATACATCATTTGCTGATTTCTGTCTCCTCATAGAACATATCTCTATTGGTCTGGCCCCTGTCCTGTCATCTTCGCAACCTACTTTCTTCTCCATCTTTGTTTCATCGGTGAATGTAATCCCCATGCCTTCAATCCCCACTATGAGAGAGAATGGAAACAGTTGAGGGCCCAACACTGAACACTTGGGGCACACTTGTCATATGCGGCCAATCTGAAAACGGCTTCTTTCTGGACACTCTGGTTTCTGCTCATCTCCCAGTTTTCGATTGGATATTTCCCTCAGAGTACACTGTTTCGAAAGTTCAACAACTGTATTAGAAGGTGATGGAGGTATGGGCAGTGAATATTTTGAGTAGAGATAACAGATTTTTGTCACTCAGAAGGATCGAAGCTGATACAGCCTCAAGGGGAATGTGGAATTGGAAACACAAACAGATCAGCCATTTTGAATGATGGAGATTTAAATCCAATTGGATTTTGTGTCCTGGACATATTTTAAATTAATTGTTTAAATTCGAATCTGGTTAACTTCAAAAACAGCCCAACCCAAACTAATGTTAATAATCTCAACGCCATTTGTTATATACTTTCAATTCTCAGTATTCTATGTGACAGCTAGTCACAGACTCATGTGAGCACCCTGCTCCCCTAAAGGGTCCGTACACACTTTCGACATCATAACACCTCTCCTCTTAAAAAAAAACAACCATCAAATTGAAAAGATGGCTTTTTTATGCTCTCTAAATCTTACCTCTGCATTATGAACTACACATGTCAGTAATATAGTTACATATTTCTTACTGATTTTGCATGTATATGTATCAGTTCTTTCTTATCTGTATCCTAATTCAGCTTCTACTTTGTAAGTTTAAACCAATTGAATGTTCTGTTCTCTGTACTCACTCGTACCATGTCTGTTTAAAAAAAATTATTCGACTCTTCATGCTTCCTCCTTCATGTCTTAACCCTGCACTCTCAGTGTTGCTGGGAAATTTGAGAAACACAATTATTCACTTGCTCATTCACTCCCTTGTCAGCCTCTCTTTATCTCCCAAAACTCCACTCAGCACCAATCTGCTGGGTCAGGAGCAAGGCTTTCAGTTCAATGTATAAAGGAACCTTTTCCAGCACCAAACTGGTGAGTGTCAGCTGGAGAACAATGTTCCATTGTTCATGTCTGCTTCAAAAACCAAAGTGTTCAGCCATTCCATGCAGCTTCACTCACTCCTGAAGGGATCAGGCAGAGAGGAAGAGTTTGTGGAGCTAGCGTTGACTTGCTGAGTTTTCAAACCCATTACAATGTCATTGTCTGCCCCCAACACCCAGCAGATGTTCCCATCACAAGAGGCTCCATGGCCCTGAGGACTGCGAGAGTGAGCCCTGTCCATTCACCTCGATCATCAAGCTCCAGCCTTCCTGATGTGGTGGCAGCCAGGAGAACCCTGCTCAAGGGAGATTCCACACACACTCCCTCCCTCCCTCTTGGAAAACATGATTTCATGTTCCCGCTTTCTCTCCCAACTGATCCTAATTTGAGTGTTTCTGAAAAGAAGAGACATTTTGTCTTTCTGATCATACTGGAGCCTTCAAGCTGCAGTAATTAGCTGGAAACAAGCTGACTTGTCTAAAATGTTCCCGGCGTTGGACAGATCTCTGCTGCTGAATTTTATTCTCAGGAGACAGATCTGTATAATGTGTCTTGTTATTTTTACTTTGTTCGAGTTCATGTGTCAGATGCTGCTTCCTTGCTCTCGTACTGATAAAATCACCAGTGCGGAATGTTTTCATGAAAGTGTTTGGCAGAATTTCAAATATTGTTTAACAATCTAAAGTTGGAGATACATCAGTGTTGTTTATGGCTGGGATTATTTAACATCATGGTCTGAGTTTTTAATGGTCCCTCACACGTGATAATTCAATTTCCAATGTTTCTGTCCCCTTAGGTGTTATGAAGATGATTGCAAACATATTTTGTTGAGATCAGAGCATCGTCAACACCATTTGACAGAGTGGGTGGTTGTTGAATTCTCATCCCACAATTGTCTAGCTTTCAAAGAAAGTGCTATCATCTTTGTGATTACAATTGAAAATAGATTGCTCCCAGATTTTATAAATACTGTGTTTGAATTTTATTTTTGGAATGCTAATTTGCAATAAAAATATCCTTTTCAGTTTTGTAGCTCAGTCATTGTGTCAGTCATAGAATCATACAGTCATAGAGATATACAGCACAGAAACAGACCTTTCAGTCCAACTCGTCCATGCTGACCAGATATCCTAAATAAATCTAGTCCCAGTAGCCAGCACTTGGCCCATATCCCTCTAAACCCTTCCTATTCATGTACCCAACCAGATGTGTTTTAAATGTTGTAATTGGACCAGCCTCCATCACTTCCTCTGGCAGCTCATTCCATACACACACCACTCTCTGTCTGAAAAAAGTTGCCCCTTCGGTCCCTTTCATAAAATTCCCCTCTCATCCTCAATCTATGGCCTCTAGCTTTGGATTCCCCAACCCCAGAGAAAAGAACTTGTCTATTTACCTTATCCATGCCTCTTATGCTTTCATAAATTTATCTAAAATCACCCCTCAGCTTCCTACACTCCAGGGAAAACAGCCCCAGCATATTCAGCCTCACCCTGTCGCTCAAATCCTCCAACCCTGGCAACATCCTTGTAAATCTTTTGTGAACCTTTTCAAGTTTCACAACATTGCAGATTTGTTCCTCGACATCCCTCCCACTAGTCAGTGACCCAGAGTGAAATCTGATTGCACATTTTTTTCTTCTGTATCTCGAGTGAATAAATTCTGTCCTTGACCCCTCTGGGACATTCACTCATTCCAGCTCCACACTGATCTCTATAAACAATCCTCAACCATTTCTCTATTTCCTATCTTTCCTGAACACCTTGGATCCAAAAACATTTAAAACCTAATCTTGCCTTTCTTTGAGCCGGGTTTCTGTTGGTGCCACAACATCAGACTTCCACATGGCAATCTGTGTCTGTAACTCCCCAGTCTTGTTTCCCAAACACCATGTAGTCCTATTCATGCACAGTCACTTTGGTTCAGACTTGATTAAACTCTCCCGCTCTCTGACCCTGCCTAATAAGTTACGATTCCTCATTCTGGTGAAATCTATCTCCCAGCAATCTTGGAGCTTAGAGTTCTTCTCTGATATTACCTTTTGGATCCACAGCCCTGCCAAATCAGTTGAAGCCCTCCCCACTAGCATTTACAAGTCACCCCATAAATGACTTAGTCCCATTTTTGTTCAGGAGCAACCTCTGTACAACTTCCAACTCACCAGGGTCCAGTCACAACATCCCAAGAATCTAAAGCCCTCCCTCCTTGCCGAATATTGTACCAGGTGATATCAGCTGGACCTCAGTGGGAGCACTCTCCCCTCGGGCTCATAATGCTTTGGCTTCACATCCCACTCCAGAGATTTCAACCCATAATCCAGGCCGAGAGTGCAGTGCAGTACTGAGGGAGTGCTGCATTGTCGGAGAGTCAGTACTGAGGGAATGCAACACTGTCAAAGGAGCAGTACTGAGGTATTACCACACTGTCGGAGGGTGAGTACTGAGGTATTGCCATACTGCCGGAGGGTCAATGCTGAAGGAATGCAACACTGTCAGCGGGTCAATATTGAGTTATTGTCACATTGTCAGAGGGTCAGTAGTGAGGTATTGCTAAACTGTCGGAGGGTCAGTATTGAGGGAGCACCACACTGTCAGAGGGACCACCTGATGCCTTTCCCTCTCTGGTGGGGTGGGGGGGAGGGGGGAGGTATGGGGTGGGGGGAAGTGCAGTTGGAGATGCCATGGCACTATTAGATGAAGAGCAAGGCAGTTTCCCCAGGTGTTCTGGTCAATATTTATCCTCCAATCAACATCACTAAAAAAAGGTGATCTGCTCATTACCATTCTGCTTTCTGGAATCTTGCTAAACACATTCAGACGTGAGGGGCATAAGGCACCCTATGGTGCGGGACAGGTGCTTCACAAATGCAAGTCTTTCTTTGAGGGAGGGAGTCTCCTGATCCTGACCTTTGCCCTTTGTCTGTGTGCTCTCACCTTCCATGGGTCATGGGGTCATTAGGAGCAGTAACCCTGTCTAACCCCGGGACACTGAGACTCATTGCAGCCTCACCCTTGACCTAAGCCCAGTGCTGGGTAGCAAGGTTCGAAATGAGATCTAGACCTTTTACATGGACATCCAATGTGACTCTTTCCTGAAGTGTGTTGATCCTAGTCTGTTCCAATGTTCTCGGATAAAGTTCTCCTGATCTGTGGGTGATCAGGGGTTTGTTAAAGAGATATCAAGATAAAGAACTGATGTCCTTTAAGGAATGAAATCTATCATCCTTATCCAATCTAACCTACACATGTACCTACACGTGACTCCAGACCCACAGGAATGAGGTTAACTGTTAACCACCCTCTGTAATGGCTGACCAAGGCATTCCCTTTTACCAATCACTGGAAAGTCTCAAAACTCGAATGAAACCAGAAAGACTACTTGACATTGACCTCGGTGTCAGAAACAGCAACATCAAACACAGTCCTGTCCACCCTGTACCATTCTCCGTACTTTATCTGGGGGCGAGTGCCAAATTCAGGAGAGCTGTCTCACAGACTCGTCAAGCAAGAGCCTGACACAGTCATACTCACAGAATAATACCTTACAGGCAATGTCCCAGACACCACCGTCAACATCCCTCGATATGGCCTGTCCCACTCGCCGGACAGACCCAGCAGCAGTGGTGGTGCAGTCTTCATCATTTCACGCACAGATTATTAGAACAGGGAGGATATGTTGGAGCTGGGCAGGACTGGTTAGGCCACAGCTGGAGTACTGTGTGCAGTTCCGGTCACCACACTGTGGGAAGGATGTGATTACACTGGACGGGATGCAGAGGAGATTTATCAGAGAGTTGCATGGAATGGAGCATCTGAAAAGATGTGAGGTGAGGCTGGATAAGCTTGGGTGGTTTACTTTGGAGCAGAAAAGTTAGATGAGAGAACTGATCGAGGTGTACAAGGTCATGATGGGAATGGAGAGGATGGATAGAAAGTAGTTATTGCCCTTATATGGAGGTTCAGTAACAAGTTGGCACACATTCAATGTGAAAGGCAGAAGGTTGGCAGGGGATTTGAGGAAATGTTTTTTCACCCAGAGGGTCGGGGTCTGGAATGCACTGCCTGGGAGGGTCACTGAGCCAGAAAGCATCGCAACCTTTAAAATGTACTTGAATGACCACCGGAAATGTCCGAACTTTCAATGTATTGATCTGGTTCTGGAAAGTTGATGCAGTGCAGTGTTGGTGGTACAGATTTGATGGAGTGAATGGCCTCTTCTATACTGTATGATTTGATTAAACCTCTGGTTGATTGGCACATACTGTCCTTCCTCGGCTGATGAGTCAGTCTCTCCTCCATGTTGAACCGCACTTGGAGAAAGCTCTGAGGGTGATGAGGGCACAGAATGAACACTGGGTGGGGGATTTTAATAAATATCCATTCTTTTGTTGGGTTTATTAGGTATTGGCTACAATGTTCAAACAGATTGTATTCTCAGTGAATCGTCGTAGAGTGCCCGGGATTAAAATTGTTTCTCTCATCTTTTAGACCGTGAAAGCTCTCAGCCCAAGCTGACCCTGCTGCCCCCCTCCCTGGAGCAGGTCAATGCCAATTGCACTGCCACCCTGGTGTGCCTTGCCAATCACTTCTATCCTGATGAGCTGGAGGTGCAGTGGAAGAAGGATGGTACAGTCATTTCGGACGGGGTTCAGACCAGCAACCACCTGCGAGCTTCAGACAGCACCTACAGTGTCAGCAGCCTGCTGACCCTCTCTGGGTCTGACTGGGAGGCCAACACTCGCTTCTCCTGTGCCCTCACCAACGTGACCCTCCCCTCTCCCCTCAGCAAGAGCATCAGGAGATCAGAATGTGTGTAGAGTGTTTGAGACAGTCCACAGAGGAGACACAACTTTAAATAGAACAGGACTGAGCTAGCAGGACAAAGCTCATTGCCAGGAATAAATTTCAACTCTCCTTCTTTGGACTGGCTCGGAGATGCTTCTGAGGTTCATGGGTCAAGCCACCCCATTGAGACAGTGTAGACTGCACCTGACCCTGTCCTCTTTTTGTCCTGTGAGTGTTTGCAGGGAACAGTGTTGAGACAGTTTTATTCTGTATCTAACCCAAGATTCTCCCTGTTTGATTGGGACAGTGGAGAGAGACAATTTCTCTGTATCTAATCCTGTGCAGTCCCTGTCCTGGGAGTGTTTAATGGGGACAGTGTAGACTCCTATTGCCAAGTAAAATGCCTCAAAGATGTTGAAGACTGTCAGCTTTACAAAAACAACGTGAACCTCAGAGGTCTCTGCTTCAGTAAACCAGATCTCCTTCCTGCTGTGCACAGCCTGCTGGAAAGAGCCATTGGGGCATCCTGAGTTGGTGACAGTTGTTACACAAATGTAAGTCTTTCTTTCAGTTTGGAGTCCCCTGATCCTGACCCTCACCCATTATCTGCACACTCTCACCTTCCAGGGGTCATGGAGTCATTCGGAAAAGTGACCTTGGCTGGCCCTGGGACACTGAGACTCTTTGTAGCCTCACCCTTGACCTCAGCCCAAGGCTTGAAATGTAATCTGGAACCTTCCACATGGACACCCAATGTGACTCTTTCCTGAAGTGCTGTCTGAAGCTCGTAGATAGTTGCTGGTCTGAACCCCGTCCGAAATGACTGTACCATCCTTCTTCCACTGCACCTCCAGCTCATCAGGATAGAAGTGACTCTTTCCTAACATATCTGCTACAATGTTATCGGATAAAGTTCTTCTGATCTGTGGGTGATCGGAGATTTGTTAAAGAGATATCAAGCTCCATCCCACTTTCCAGCTCTTGCTCCATAGCTCTGGAATTTTCAATGTTTCAAGTGAATATCCAAGTGTTTTTTCAATGTGATGAGGATTTCTGCCTCTCCCATCCTTTCAAACAGTGAGTCTCAGATCCCAAATGCCTCTGGCTGAAAACAAATATCCACAACTCCCCTCTATCCTGCCCCCAAATAATTTCAATCTCTCCCCATGGTTATTGCCCTCTCTGCTGATGGAAATCAGTCCTTCCTATCCACTCTATACAGGCCCCTCATCATTTTACACATCTCGATCAAATCTCCCCTCAGCCTCCTCTGTTCCAAAGAAAACAGTCCCAGCCAAACCAATCATTCCTCAAACTCCCCATTCCTGACAAAATCCTCCTCTGTCCCCGTCTCAAGTGGGATCACATCCTTCCTGTAATTAGGTGACCAGAACCTTACACAGTTCTCTCAATGTGCTCTAACTGGGGTTTTATACAGATCCAGAATAAACAAACTCCTTGATTTCACTCTCAAACAAAAATGAGATAAGCGAGGTGATGGTCTAATGGTATTATTGCTGAACTGTTAATCCAGAGATCCAGATTAATGTTCTGGGGACCAGGGTTAGAATCCTGGCACAGCAGCTGGAATTTGAATTCAATAAAAGAAATCTGCAATTAAGTGTCTAATGATGACCATGAAACAATTGTTGATTTTCAGGAAAAAGCCATCTGATTCCCTAATGTCCTTTAGGGAAGGAAACTGCCATCCTTACCATGTGACTCCAGACCCACAGTAATGTGGTTGACTTTAAACTGTCGTCTGGGTGATTATGGATGGGTAATAAATGCTGCCGATCCAGCAATGCCCTCTTTCCATCAGGGGAAAAAAAATGTACCCCATGTGTCTTCTTAACCACCTTACTGACCCGCATTCATTAATCACCATGGCCACATCTAACACTTCCACACACATGTGACTTCCAGCTTCAAACTGATGAGAGACATTCCTTCATTACCTTAGCAATACATAGAAACATTAAAAATCATAGCAGGAATAGGGCATTCAGCATCTCAAGCCTGCTCCACCATTTAATATGATCATGGCTGATCATCCAACACAGACCCCTGTTCCTGCTTTCTCCCCACATTCTTTAATCCATTTAATCCTAAGAACCAAATCTAATTCCTTCTTGAACACATACCGCATCTAATTCCCTCATGCTGGCAAAATGGATGAGAATTACTGGGTTGTTGTTTTTTGACCAATATGGACACAATGGTCTGATGGGCCTTTTGGGTCTCTCTGACTCTATGACTGTATTATTATGTATTATGAATGACTAGCTACCAAGGACTGACCCCTGTGGTACGACAACTGGTAACTACCTGCCATTCAGAAAAAGACTTGTCGTTTCTGTCCTGTCTGCCAATCAGTTCCTAATCCATGTCAGTACATGACCCCCAATCCTCTTGGTCGTTGGGATTACCCTGATTCACTTGAACATACTTCATCCTGTCAACTCTTTGCTTTACTCAGATCCTGTTCAATTTCATCCCTGCATCCTCTATTCTCCGCTCAGCTTTCTGCAGGTTTGAACTCCAGATAACCAACATCACCTTCCCTATTTGGTCTTCCCTACTCTGGCTGCCTTTTGACATCCCAGGCTGAGAGTCTAGATTTGGGAGTCCCACCCTTATTCATTGTGGGAACAGATTCTCAACAATCTCTGTCTCATCCTTCGAGGGCTTTCACTCCCCTGACACTGATTTCCCATCATATCGCTGGTTCCAGTCCACTTTTGCTAAATCACCACACAGTTGAGTAAAATAGTTCATTCGCCAATGAAAACTTTTACACTTGCCCCATGGTTATCCATTTCCATCCCTCCTCTCACTGTCACTGAAATGCTCCCCCATTGATAGCCTTTCCAGCTGCCCACGTTCATTCCATAAACGATGGTCCAAAACTGTCCCTTCTTTTACCACCACCTTATCAGGAGCAATTAGGGATGAGCAATAAATGCTGGCCCTGCCAGTGACACTTACATTCCCAAAAAGCAATTTGAACAATGTCTGTTCTTTTGTCGGGTTTATTCTGTATTGACTACAAATGTTCAATAAGATTGTCTTGCCAGTGAATATGCTGAGCGTAAAAATCCATTTGTTTGGCAAGGATTAAAATTGCTTCTCTTGCCTTTCAGGCCGTGAGAACCCTCAGCCAAAGCTGCCCCTGCTGCGCCCCCACCCCCCCACCCCGGGACCAGGTCAATACCAAGGGCACTGCCAGGCTGGTGTGCCTTGCCAATCACTTCTCTCCCGATGAGCTGGAGGTGCAGTGGAAGAAGGACGGTGCAGTCATTTCGGACGGGGTTCAGACCAGCAACTACCTGCGAGCTTCGGACAGCACCTACAGTGTCAGCAGCCTGCTGACCCTCTATGGGTCTGACTGGGAGTCCACCGCTCGCTTCTCCTGTGCCCTCACCCATGTGGCCCTCCCCTCTCCCCTCAGCAAGAGCATCAGGAGATCAGAATGTGTGTAGAGTGTTCGAGACAGTCCACAGAGAAGAGACAACTTTAAATAGAACAGGGCTGAGCTGGCAGGACAAAGATCATTGTCAGCACTGAATTTCAACTCTCTTCCATCTCAGGACTGCTTGGGGCAACATCGGAGGTTCAGTAGTTAAGACAGGTTGTTGCGATAGTATAGAGAGACCTTTATGCTGTGTCAAACCGTATGCTGTCCCTGTTCTGGGAGTGTGTGATAGGGACAGGGTTATCTTGTGATGCCAAGTCAAACCTCTCGAAGATGCTGAAGACTGTGAGCTGTGCAGAAACAATGTGAACCTCAGAAGTCTCTGCTTCAGTAAACCTTGCTGCTCAACCACCAGTTCCAATTTAAGGTTCTGTCACTTTTTAAAGGGACAGAATTTTCACATTATTGAGAAAATCTCCTCAAGTGTTTTCTTCAAGCTCCATTGTGGCTGTGAATTTGTGCAGCTTCCTCTGTCTGGGCTGTTAATTGCAGTCTGTTTTCTGTCAATGTCAATCTGGAAAAGGGAATAAAGATAAAGAATATTGGGTCTCTGTCTCTGTGTACTTTGGACTTATTTTTTCCCCAACACCCATGACGTGTGTGTGTGCAGGTGTGAGACACAGTGAAAAATCCTAGTTCTTTTTTTGTTTTTTACCTTTTTCTCTTTTTTTTCTTTTGCGGTAGTGCTTATTTTTCCCCAGCACCCATGTTGTGTGTGTGCAGGTGTGAGACACAGTGAAAGACACAAGGTGCATGAATCTTTATTCAGTTTCCACCACTAGGAAGAAAGGAAACACCCGAGTGGCCAGTGACAAGCAGTGCCCTTCACATCAGAGGGCAATGCTGTCTGTGTACTTCGGAAATGAACAGTTACCCTCAGCTGATTTGTTGCATTTCAGCAAGTCATTGTCACAATTAGCTATTGGCCTGTCAATCAATGACACGTCAGTTGTAGATGATGCTGACAGTCTTTCACCAATCTCTTTCAAATGACCCCTTTGATCTGGAATCTGTGGAGGTTAAATGATTCCAAACAGAACAGAAACTGAAAGCTGTTGTGACTCAGTAATTACAATCTGAGGCATTCACTCGTCATTCTGTGATCCAAACGCAGCTGGTGGGTTTGCACTGTGCACTCTCTGCTGCATGCTGGTTAGCACCTGAAAATGATGTTCGGCCTTTCACAGACACTGCAGTCTGTGTGTCTCTCTGTGTGTGTGTATTACTTAATGCTGCCTGCTGGTGTCTCTCTGAGGTTTGAGTGTGTGTGTTATTCAAAGAGACACCTGCAGGCAGCACTGACAAACACACTCACATTCGGAGAGACATTTGCAGGTAGCACTAAGTAACACTCCCATATTTGGAGAGACACCTTCAGACAGCACTGAGTAAAATGCTCACACGCAGAGAGATACCTACAGGCAGTACTGAGTAACACACCCATATTCAGAGAGACACCTACAGGCAGCATGGAGTGTCAGCATGTTACTTCGTGACTCAGTGCTGCCTGTGCATGTTACTTAGTGCATTCTGTCAGTGTCTCTCTGAGGTATTTGACTCATAACGCTGCAGAGAGAATGGGCTTTGTGCTGGGGATTGAAGATTAGGCTTTAAGCTTCTCAAATCATGAACGAACAACAATTCAGCTGATTCAGTCTGAGGTGGCACCTCATTAAGATGGCCATAGTTCAAAATTACACAACAGCAGGTTAGATTCAAACAGGTTTATTTGGAAGTACAAGCATTCAGAGCCCTCCTCCTTCATGAGGTAGCTACTGGGGCAGGATCATAGAATACAGAATTGATAGTAAATTGAGATGGCAACTAAGAAAGGTGAATGCTGAGAGTGTATTCTCAGTAAGGGAGGCATTTCTGAGGCAGTGTGCACTGTGCTCCCTAATGTGCTCCCTTTCTGGAGGCTTTCTGGAGCCGAGGTCATTGTCATAGTGATTACCTGCTCAGCCAATGCTGGCGAGCCATAATCATATTTTAGTGGTCAATTAGCCCTAAGTGAGTTGCAGCAATATTACCTTACAGGGAGGGGAGCTGTCTGAGTGAGGGAGGTTCAATATTTGCAGCTCCAAGAGAGGTTACAGCGGATTAATGAAGATGACAACTTCTCTCCCCCTGCCTCAGCTGTGGTGACCCTCAGGTTAAACCTACCACCATTTGTCTCTGTCTCGAATGGGCAAGTGGGGCTATGCTCCTCTGGGATGATGACCACGTTCCTGGGTGATGGAGGGAAGGTCAACCAAAGGCAGCACAGAATGGATCGAAGGGGCATCAAGAGTAAGCATGGGGAGATTGAGGGTGACAGAAGGAGGGGGTTGGTTGGCAGATTGTTATTCAGAGTCAGATCCCAGAGTATCAGTACTTCTGACACTCCGCTTTTTATTTCTCTTTCTTTTCTTCACCTTTTCTTTTCTTTTGCCTTTATCACACTGTCATGTGAACCACTCTATGGAGAGAGCTGCATTCCACAGCAGTGTCAGGCTCTGAGGCAAGGATACTACTGGGATAGGAAAAGGCCTAGTGGTATCATTGCTAGACTATAAATGTGAAGAACCAAGTAAAGTTCTGGGGACCTGTGTTTGAATCCCAACATGCAGGTGGAGGAATTTTAATTCAATATCAATCTGGAAATCAGATGACCATGAAGCCATTGGTGATTGTCAGAAACAAAAATCACCTGGTTCACTACTGGCCTTGAGGGAAGGAGGACTGCTGTCCTTACCTGGTCTGGCCTACACGTATCACCAGAACCAAGGAGTAACCCACCCAGAACCATTCCCCTCCCCTATCTTTCCCCTGACTAATGTGCCTAACTGAACACTATGGGCAACTTTAGCATGGCCAATCCACATACACTGCATATGTTTGGATTGTGGGAGGAAATCAGAGCACCCAGAGGTACCCCACACAGACACGAGAAGTATGTGCAAATGCCACACAGTCAGTCACGTGAGACTGGAATCAAACCCAGGTCGCTGGTGCTGTCAAGCAGCAGTGCTAACCACCGAGCCACCAACCCACTCACAGCAAAAACCCAAAGAGTTGAGCTTTTGTTAACCTCCTTGAGCCTGACGAGATACAAGCAATAAACATGAACCCTCTGTCAGGGAAAGTAGTGGAGGGTGGAAAGCTTACAACATTTAAATATCATAACATTCACGGATTTGGGACAAGTGCAGGAAATTGGGATTACAGTGCCTTTAGTGATAGTTATGCCGGTGCAGACTCAATGGGCCTTCTCTGTGCTGAATCAATCTATGCACCCTGCTGAGAGGGCAGTGCAGGTTAATGGTGACCAGGTTAGTCAGTTCCAAGATGGCAGACACTTGATCAAGGGTCAGAGGAATTGGATCAAGCTTCAATGAAGTCCCAAGTAGGTGCTTGGAAGGAGGTTCAAGGCTAATGGAGACAAGGTCAATGGAGACTGAGCGAGGGCACAAGGTGCTGGATGGCATCTCCAAGGGTTGTAGTGAGGCATGAGGGGACACGAGGGGAGTGTGTAGGGAGGGAGTGCAGTTTCAGTTGAAATGCGACCTTTACCAGCAGCAGCATGACCTTCAGCACTAGGGGGTGTCCCTAACTGTGTCAGGCTCACTGGCTGCTCTCTGTGTGATTCCACACAGCCACTGATCTGGTCAAACACAACTATATACTGATTAATCTAACATCTCTTTTGAGGGTTTCATTGGAATCTATAATTAACAGCAGAGAGAATGAGGATTAGATTACTTATGGTGTGGAAACAGGCCCTTCGGCCCAAAAAATCCACACCCGCCCTCCAAGGACCAACCCACCCAGCCAATTCCCCGAACACTATGGGCAATTTAGCATGGCCAATTGACCTAACCAGCGCATTTTTGGACTGTGGGAGGAAACCCACACAGACACGGGGAGAATGTGCAAACTCCACATAGAAAGTTACCTGAGGTGGGAATTGGACCCAGGTCTCTGGTGCTTTGAGGTAGTAGCACTAACCACTGTGCCACTGTGCCACTGTGCTACCCCTTCTCATATAGAGAATTGGAAATAGTCCACATAGATTTGTGATGGGTAATTTCTAACTAACAAACCAAATGCATTAACTAAAATAGTCAATAGGACGTATAGTCTTAGCAACTTTCAGAAATATGCAATAATTTTCCACAAGGAATCTGCTGACGAAAGATAAAACCCATGGGATTGAAGATGAATATTTGACTCGGTTATGAGACTGGGGAAAAAAAACATTTTGAATGGTGTTCCACAGGATTCTGTGATGAGGACTTAACAGGATATAAATGCTGCAGGAAGGATAGAAAGGGAGGCAAGAGCGGGCGGGGGAGGGGTGGCATATTTGATAAGGGATAGCATTACAGCTGTACTGAGGGAGGATATTGCTGGAAATACATCCAGGGAAGTTATTTGGGTGGAACTGAGAAATACGAAAGGGATTATGATTTTATTGGGATTGCATTGTAGACCCTCTGATAGTCAAAGGGTAATTGAGAATCAAATTTGTAAGGAGATTTCAGCTATCTGTAAGAATAATAGGATGGTTATGGTAGGGGATTTTAACTTTCCAAACATAGACTGGGACTGGCATCATGTTAAGGGTTTCGATGGAGAGGAAGTTGTGTACAAAAAAACGTTCTGATTCAGTATCTGGATGTACCCAGTAGAGAACGTGCCAAACTTGACGTACTCTTGGGAAATAAGGCAGGGCAGGTGACTGAGTTATCAATGGGGGAGCACTTTGGGCCAGCAACCATAATTCTATTAATTTTAAAATAGTGATGGAAAAGTATAGACCAGATCTAAAAGATGAAGTTCGAAACTGCAGAAAGGCCAATTTTGACAGTATTAGGCAAGAACTTTCGAAAGCTGATTGGGTACAGATGTTCACAGGTAAAGGAACGACTGGAAAATGGGAAGCCTTCAGAAATGAGATAACAAGAATCCAGAGAAAGCATATTCCTGTGAGGGTGAAAGGAAGGGCTGGTAGGTATAGGGAATGCTAGATGACTAAAGATATTGAATGTTTGATGAATGAAAAGAAGGAAGCACATGTCAGGTATAGACAGGATAGATCGAGTGAATCATGAGAAGAGTATAAAGGCAGTAGGAGTATACTTAAGAGGGAAATCAGGAGGGCAAAAAGGGGACATGAGATAGTTTTGGCAAATAGAATTAAGGAGAATCCAAAGAAATTTTACAAATACATCAAGGACAAAAAGGTAGCTAGGGAGAGAATAGGGTCCTTCAAAGATCAGCAAGGCAGCCTGTGTGTGGAGCCGCAGGAGATGGGGGAGAAACTAATTTTGCATCAGTATTTACTGTGGAAAAGGATGTGGAAGGTATAGAATGTAGGGAATTAAATGGTGACATCTTGTGAAATGTCCATATTACAGAGGAGGAAGTGCTGGATGTCTTGAAATGGATAAAGGTGAATAGATCCCCGGGACCTGTTCAGGTGTACGCTAGAACTTTGACGGAAGCTGAGGAAGTGATTGCTGGGCCCCTTGCTGAGATATTTGTATCATCAATAGTCACAGGTGAGGTGCTGGAAGAATGGAGGCTGGCTAACATGGTGCCACCTTTTAAGAAAGCTGGTAAGGATAAGCCAGGGAACTATAGACCAGTGAGCCTGATGTCGGTGGTGGGCAAGTTGTTGGAGGAAATCCTGAGGGACAGGAGGTCTATATATTTTGAAAGGCAAGGACTGATTAGCGATAGTCAACATGGCTTTGTGCGTGGGAAATCTTGTCTCACAAACCTGATTGAGTTTTTTGAAGAAGCAACAAAGAGAATTGATGAGGGCAGATCTGTAGATGTGATCTATATGGACTTCAGTAAGGCATTCAACAAAGTTCCCCATGGGAGACTGGTTAGCAAAGTTAGATTTCACATGGACAACTAGCCGTTTGGATACAGAACTGGCTCAAAGGTAGAAGACAGAGGAGGGTGGTGGAGGGATGCTTTTCAGACTGGAAGTCTGTGACCAGTGGAGTGTCACAAGGATCAGTGCTGGGTCCATTACTTTTTGTAATTTACATAAATGATTTGGATATGAGCATAAGAGGTACAGTTAGTAAGTTTACAGATGACACCAAAATTGGAAGTGTGGTGGACAACGAAGAAAATTACCTCAGATTACAACAGGATCTTGATCAGATGGGCCAATGGGCTGAGAAGTGGCAGATGGAGTTTAATTCAAATAAATGTGAGGTGCTGCATTTTGGGAAAGCAAACCCTAGCAGGACTTATACACTTTATGGTAAGGTCCTAGGGAGTGTTGCTGAACAAAGAGACCTTGAATTGCAGGTTCATAACTCCTTGAAAGTAGAGTTGCAGGGAGAAAGGAAAGAGAAGGTGTTTGGTATGCTTTCATTTATCGGTCAGAGTATTGAGTACTGGAATTGGGAGGTCATGTTGCAGCTGTATAGGACATTGTTTAGGCTGTTGTTGAAATATTGCATGCAATTCTAGTCTCCCTCCTGTCGGAAAGATGTTGTGAAACTTGAAAGGGTTCCGAAAAGATTTACAAGGATGTTGCCAGGGTTGGAGGATTTGCGCTATTGGGAGAGGCTGAACAGGCTGGGGCTGTTTTCTCTGGAGCATCGGAGCCTGAGAAGAGGCCTTATAGATGTTTACAAAATTATGAGGGGCATGGATAGGATAAATAGAATTCCTACTGTGTGGAAGAAGGCCATCAAGTCCAAGCAGCATTCCACCCAGAGCCACACCCCTCTCCTATTGCTGTAACCCTACACTTCCCATGGCCAGTTCACCTAACCTGCACATCCTTGGACAGACAATGGAGACTAGTGCACCCGGAGGAAACCCACACAGACATGGGGAGAACATGCAAACTCCACAAAGAAAATCACCTCAGGGTGGAATCAAAGCCTGGTGTTGTAAGATAGTGGTGCTGCTCACTGTGCCACCCATTCCTCATCTTTGATCTAAATGCCTAATCCCTTATTCCCAGACTGCGACTCTGCTTTAGAATCCCCAGTTAGGGGGTACAAAGTTAAAAATCACACAACACCAGGTTATAGTCCAACAGGTTTAATTGGGAGCACTAGCTTTTGGAGCACTGCTCCTTCATCAACCTTCACCTGAGGAAGGAGCGGCACTCCGAAAGCTAGTGCTTCCAATTAAACCTGTTGGACTATAACCTGGTGTTGTGTGATTTGTAAATTTGTATACCCCAGTCCAACCCCGGCATCTCCAAACCCAGGTAGAGGCACATCCTTCCAAAATCTATCCTGTCAGGGCCCTGGAGAATTTAAAATGTTTCAGTGAAATCTCCTCCGAACCTTCTAAATTCCAGGGAGTCCTGACCTAGTCCCCTCCCTCGATCATTAGACAATCCCCTCAACCCATCACATGAACCCATCACTTGGTTTGATCATCTCAGTAAACGTTTCAAGGAGGGAAGGAGATGGAAAGACTCTTTCTGCTTTGATTTGATACCAAACATTGAAAAAGCAGGAAAATATTCTCACCAAGTATTTTTCACTTTACTTGGAGGTCACTGGTGTGATGTCCTTATATTCTTTATTCTTGCCTTTTCTCTTGTTCATGTCATTTCGGAGAACAGAGTCAACCGAGAAGGAAATGAACAGCAGAGTTTGTTTTCTCTGTTGATTAAATTGACCTTGTTTGCTCCTCTGATCACCTGAAAGAAGGGGCAAGGCTCCGAAAGGTTGTATTTTCTAATAAACCTGTTGGATATAACCTGGTTTTGTGTGATTTTTGACCTTGTCCTCTGATCACATTCAGGTTATTCCCACAAACACTGCATGTTCTTGCTTCTCCAGGTCAGCAGGTGGCGATGTTGACTTTGGCTTTCATAATGGTCTCCATCAGAGAAGACCCACAAATCAGGGACAGAGACCAGAGATTGCAGGCCCTGCTCTTGCTCCTCAGTCCCAGACCCGAGCACAATGGGCCCCCTGGAATCCCGTGCCCTGTGCATAATGCAAATGGTGTGACTGATCCTTCTGATTGTTCCCAACCTCACCAGGTCTCCACAGTCACTGAGATTATTTAAATACAGCCTTCGCCTATTAGGGACCCTGATTGATAGGATACAGACGGAAATGGGTTAATAATACAGTATTGGAGGGTTACAGATGCAGATTGTCAAGTGGAAATCTGATGTTGTGGCTCTAACAGAGATCCCGGATTGGGGATTCCTGGATACAAGGTGTCCAGTAAAGATAGCAAAGAGGGAAAATTGTGGGAAGTGGTGGGATTGATCTGGTGCCAGACAGTACTGACCAACCTTAGGCCCTGAGATATGACGGAGATGAAGGGTGAACTGTGCCGGGCTTTACCAGAGTAAAACAGGGATTACCCATTTCACAAGAGAGTAAATGGATCTAACAAACCAGGTGCATGTGAAACACCCACCCAGTCCCTGAGAGAGGGAGGGACAAGAACAATGACATTCTCAGACAAAAAGGATGCGAAAAATGGTATCACCCCGAGAGTGAAGGGTGGGGTGGATATAGTGACAACGACACCCCCCAGAGAGTGGGGAAAGTAACACTGACACATTTAAAACTGTATTATCACAAGTGAGAATTCAAACAGACACCCATTCCGTCACATGGTGTTGAAGATGCACTGTCCTCATCAAAACACGTTTTCAAACCTCTTCATAACACGTAAGTGGAGAGAAACATTGAAAACTGTATTATCACGAGTGAGAGATGGTGCATTTAAATCTTGGACCATGATGGTAAATGTTCCGAGCCATAAACAACACTGGTGCATTGACGTCATTATCTTATTAAACAATATTAAAACATCAGCCAAACATTTTCCTGTGGACAGTGTATTTAAAATATCAAGAGACTTTCCACATTGTTGGTTTGATCAGTGACGTAGCAAGGAAGCAGCAGCTGCCCCATGAACTCCAACAAAAGAATGAGAACAGGCTCATCATACGGAGCTGGCTCCCGAGAATCCAAGTCAACAGCAGGGATCAAAGAACAAGGAACAATACAGCACAGGAACAGGCCCTTCAGCCCTACAAGCCTGTGCTGACACATTTTGGCCTTCCTCACAGAAGCTGTCTTCACCTACAGGATTTATATCCCTCTATTCCCTTCCCATTCATGCATTAGTGCAGGTATTTATTGAATAATTCTATTGTGTGTGCTTCCACCCCCTCCTCTGGCAGTGTGTTCCAGATTCTCAACTCCCTTTGTGTAAAAACCTTACCTCACACATCTCTTTTAAATTCCCCCGCAACTTGAACCTCTGTCCCTGAGTAAGTGATCATACACCCTGAAAAAAAGCCTCATATTTTCCACGCTACATATGTCGTTCACAACTCTGTAATCTTCTATCAGGACACACCTCATTTTCCTGTATTCCAATGAAAACAAAACCAGTCTCTCCAACCTTTCTTCAGAACTACAATCCCCCATAACAGACAATATCCTGGTACACATTTTTTGCACCATCTTCAAAATATCCACATCCTTCTGGTAGTGTGCTGACCGGAACTACATGCAATATTCCAAGTGTGGCCTAACTATTGTTCGATAAAGCTACAGAATAACTTGTCAATCCTTATACTCAGTGTCCCTTCCAATGAAGGCAAGCATGCCATTAGCCTTTTTTACTGCTTTACTCTCCTGTACTGCCACCTTCAGTGATCCGTGAACATGCACACCCAGATCTCTCTGCATATCAATACTCCAGAGGATTCTGCCATTCACGGTATAATTCCCACCTGTACATCACCTTTCAAAATGTGTCACCTCACATTTGTCTGGATTAAGCTACATCTGCCATTTTTCTGTCCAAGCAGCCAACTGATCTATATCCTGTGGTATCCTCTGACAAACCTTCTCATTCTCCACAACTCTACCAATCTTTGTATCAACCGTAAACTTACTAATTAGACCAACTATGCCCTCCACCAATTCATTTATGTAGAAGACCACTGAACCTTGTGGAACATCATGAGTCTCCACCCTCTATTCTGAAAACTATCCTTCCATCACTGCCCTCTGTCTCCTGTGACTAAGCCAGTTCTGTATTTAATACTGGGAACATTTTAGACAAGACACATTGTTGCCAGCTCGTTATTGCAACTTGACCCAGTTCATTCAGAAAGAGAAAAAGGACAATGTGCAGATTGTTGAACAGGCCCCTACACCGGGGCCTTACACTGGGGCCTGAGGCAGGAGCCCAAGCTCCAACACACTGGCCTCACTTCACACCAATCTTCACGCAGTGCGGGGTCATGAACTCCGGGCATCAATTCCTCTGGGACTGGGATGGAGTGAGAGAGTAGGGGGAATGTCCAAGAGTCAATAAGGATCAAAGCAAGATGGAAAGAGTGTGTTGGAAAGTGTTCAATGAAGGAAACATGCTTTGTGATACCGAACATGTTTTGTGATACCCAACACTGACATAGTCCACATGTATCATAGAATGAAGAAAAAGCACAATCTGGAGACAATAAAAAATCACACCAAAGTACTCCGTTTTGATATATCATAGCATGCAGGGCATTTTCATTGTGATGGGATAAATATCCTGGTCCGAAAGCTCTTCTCTCTTTTTCTCTCTCTCTCCCCACGATTCTCCAGATGGAGCCGGTTAGATCCTCTCAAAGCCCCAGTTTATTTGTACTGTTCAGTAATGTGGGGATGTCGATGGTGGACTGGGGTACACCTGGTGAAGGAGCAGCATTTCAGAAGCTTGTGATTTAAAATGAACCTGTTGGCTAGAACCTGCTTTTGTGTGAATTCTGACTTTGTATTTTTTGGGCAGAGAGAAACAACTGCCTTCTAGTAACTATAGAGTACTTGCACAGCGCTGAGGATTATGGGTGATGACTCTTTCCATTAGCCATGAATAAACCCACATTCATTCCAGTCGATTCCAGTGGGAATGTCCTGTCAGTTGCTTCCCAGATATTATATGGCTCACCACCGCCTTCTCCAGGACAATTCGGGAAGGGCAACAAGTAACCAACACGTCAACGCCCGCCCCATCCCAGGAGAAATTAATATAAATGGCATACAATTCAAATGATCAAACTGGTGAGGCTTGAATTCATCTTTTTGAAAGACTGGAGCCTCGGCCAGAAACAGAGCCATGACATGGGTGACCCTGGTTTGTCAGACTGAAAGGTGGAGTGTCCGTTGGATTATCACTGGGATCAGCAAAAAATGAATTATACTCAAAGATCGAACAAACGGCTATCAAAGCGTGCCCCCAAACTGCAGAGAACAGCACTTGAGGCTTCGCGGCCCCATCTCCATCCTTGCTTGTTGCCCTTCGCCTCTGTCCTGCAGAGGGCGGTGGTGAGCCATGAGTTTCTCGAAGAGGATCTGACAGAGGGACAAGGTCATGTCCTCGGCCTGAGCACAACTGCCTGACCTGCTGTGCTTTCCCAGCGCCACACTTCTTGACTCCAAGCAAAACTATCCTTCAGGAGAATGAGCTGTGACACAGGAGGAAATGTGGGAGTGTTGGAAAGGCACCGGCAGCCTGGTCAGCCTGCAGAGGGGCAGAAACAGATTTGATGAATGAGCTGATATCCTTCTGAGCTGAGATGCAGACTCAGGCTTTCAGAGCCACACAGTTTACATTGTTACTGACCGTGGCTCCATGGGCAATGTTCCTGCCTCATCGTCAAAATGGTCATCAGATTGAAAGCCTCCTCAGAAATGAGAGCACAGAATCCAGGCTGAGACCGTGGTGCACTGTTGAAAGTTGCACAGTCTCTGGCTCCATCATTTAAGGCTCTACCACCACCACATCCTGACCACCCCAACCCCCACCTCAGGGGGTTCGACAAGATCCCATTCTGAAGAGAGTCCCTTGGGTATCCTGCTCACTATTCAACGAGTGCCAACAAAACAGATTTGCCTCGTCATTGGTTTCCTGTCTGCGGGACCTCACCATCTTGTCTGGGAACGTGATTGCTCTGTGCTCACAGCTTTGAATATTCTGAGATGATTAAAAAAAAACTGCACCAACAAGAGTTCTTTCCTCATTATCATGTAAAAGGGAGGAGTTAATATTTGGGGTTCAGTGATGTTTTATCAAAAAAGCAGCAACATTTTATTTTATTTCATTTTAGGTTGTTTTATATTATTTTATTTCAATTTTGTTTAGCAAATTTTAGCCCGCTTGATTGGCACCACTTCCACACATATCCATTCCCTCCACACCAACATTCAGTAACATTTGTGTGTACTATCTACAAGATGCATTGCAGAAATTCACCAAAGGTCCTGAGACAACACCTTCTAAACCCATGATTACTTGAATCAAGAAGGACAAGGGCAGCATCACCCCAGCAAGTTCCTCTCCAAGCCATTCACCAGTTTGACTTGGAAACATCGTCACTTGGTCAGAATCCTGGAATTCCCTTCCTAAGGACATGATGAGTCTACCTACAGCACACAGACTGCAGCGGTTGAAGAAGGCAGCTCAGTACCATCTTGTCCAGGACAATTAAAGATGGACAGTAAAAACGCTGGGAAAATTAAGAGTCGGCGTGATTTGGGACTAGAAAGTGAGGCTGTGATGTCTCAGTTATTCCTGGACATTGGTGTGATCACATCTCAAAAACTGTATTGTGTGTAGTTTTGGTCTCCTTTTTGAAGGAAGAATATAAATGCATTAGAGGTGTTTCAGAGGAGTTTTACCCGATTGATCCCTGGAATGAGTGGGCTGTGAGATGAGGAAAGATTGGAAAGGCTGGCCTTGTTCTCACTGGCGTTTGGAACAGTGAAGGGTTTTCCTGTCCCACTGATATTCTCCAAATCCCTATCTGCCTCCCTCATGTGTCGTACCCTCCTGCCCCTGACTACATGTGGAATTGAACTGTGCAGTCCTGAGGTGTAGAATTTCCTTCTGGAACTAAGTTTCCAGGTATCTCCGGCACTCCCTGATATATCACTGCTTTTTCAATTCAGACTTCATTCCAAACTCCCTGAGTGGGAGTTCCTGTCGTTTTATACATTTACTGCAGATGTATTTAAATGCAATAAAGAAATGTTGATCTCACTGACAACTGAAAAATATCCATTCCTTCATTGGTCCAGTAATTGTCTTCAGTCTCTGTTTTGAAGTTTCAGTACTTTGCATTTATTAACCTTCCCTAATGGACATGTCTTGAAGCAGTCTATTTACACATTCCCTAATACTAAACAAATTCCAGATTCCTATTTTCTTGTTTACCATTTTGCTTCATTCAAACCAATGCATGTGCAGGCTCCCAGCAGCTGAAGTGACAGTTCCAAATCACTTTGGAAAAGCAATGGTGGACTACTTCCCCGAGTTCACCGAACTCCCACACTGACCAAACCTCCCAGCACTCCCCTCTGTGCTGGCTGCACTCAGTGCGAGCTGCAGTATATAAGCTGCCCTGTATTTATACTGTTTCTGATTTATATCACTACATTCTGTTGTGCTGTTGTTCAGGATCTGGGTTAAGCTCACTCATTTCTCAATCGAAAGCTTCCTTCTTTCAGCCTGAAAGAGACTTTACATGTGCAACCAGCAAATGGAAATTCAATGTTGGAATCTGTTTTCAGGATTGATGGGCTCGATGATTTGATTCAATGAAATAACCTCGTCTAATCTCCTCAGGAAAGGTCGGGGGGGGTGGGGTAGGTGTCAGGGGAGTTGCAGATAAAGGTGTGGGTGGGGGCGAGGTGGTGAGGTGGGGATAGGTTGAGAAAGATAGAGAGTATGACCTGATTGGTCGATGGGAGAGATGAATTCAGAATTCTCCCTCCGTTCGACCAACCATGTCCTATCCTCGACCTGTCTCCACCTATCCCCACGTAACCACCCTGCCCCGGCCACTCCCTTTATCCGCAGCTCCCCAAACACCCTCCCTCCCAACTTCCAGAAGAAGGTTTACACCCAAAACATCGATTTCTCCACCTCCTGATGCTGCCAGTCTTGCTGTGTTCTCCCAGCCTCCTGCTTGTTAACCTTGCATTCCAGCATTTGCAGTTTGTCTCTAATCTCTTCAGGGGCCAGGATGAGTGTGAGGAGATTGGGTTTTGATGGAACTACCCACAGACTGAAGTCGAAAAAAGCAAAGTAAGAAAGGCACGTGGATGAAATTCGAGAGAGCAAATTGTGAGCAAAAAGTAATTGTGACCAGTTTAGCAATTGCAAAGGAGAGAGCGACAACATTGAATTGCTTCTGGTGTCATCCTCTATGCCCTGATATTTCACAGTGCCAGCTCCACATCCTTCCATTGGCTCTGTCATTGAGAGGCAACATTTCCCTTCTCACAGCCCTTTTTAAAATGTCCTGTCCCAGGGAATCACTGAGGCAGAGAATATTTCACCTTTTCTGGGAAAGATAGTGAAATATAGGGTGGCAAGGAGCAGTTTCTCAGCCTTCAGGGTCTGACAGAAGGATGTGTATAGTGTGTGGATTCTGGAGACAGATCACTGAGATATTCCTCACTTCTATCAATACCTGACTTTATTCTGACATCAGTTTCTATTCTTCATTATAAAGTACCTCCACCAGCTTCAGACTGGACATTTCACACCCAGCCCCCATGTCCTCACATTGGAATCAAGAACCAAACTTGCCCCATCTCAGGATTGCCCTCTGAATGTGGTGTCAGTGTGTTAATGTTGTGTTTGAATGAAAGAGCCACGGTGGAATCTGGGACTGAATCCAAGGGGTTTGTGAGCCACCAGCAGCCTCCACACTGTGTGAGGGTCTGTTTGGATATGATTTCAGCCCCATTGATTCCCACTGATACTAAAGACCTAGAGTGAGATTATTGGAGTCACAAGTGGACTTAGGAACACAACAAGGTAAAAACAATGACTGCAGATGCTGAAAACCAAATATTGGATTAGTGGTGCTGGAAGAGCACAGCAGTTCAGGCAGCATCCAACAAGCAGCGAAATCGACGTTTCGGGCAAAAGCCCTTCATCAGGAATAGGAACACAACAGTCAGGTCAATGATCTGCTCTGGAATCCACCCTGAGCCCTGGATGACTCTCACTGAGATGGCCCAGGGGTTACAGAATATGACAGCAGAAAGTGGAACCAGTTTATCATTGACTGCCCTCCCCAGCCGTGACTCCCAGACTCCCCTGGACTGAACAATCTCAATCTTACTCCAGGGACACACGGGACCATTCAATCGCACTTTAAGAGTAAAGAAAGCCCAAGTCTAATTTAAGGAATATTTATTTCCCAATTTCTTAGAAATTGTTATTCTGAGTAACAAGATGCTGCGGATCATATTTATCAATGCAGGGTTCCCAGTAGCTCTGGCCATTTCCAAAGCACACACGAGACAGAGACTGAATCTTCTTGAACTTTATTCCCTTTTCCAGATTTACATTGACAGAAAAAAAGACTGCAATTAACAGCCCAGACAGAGGAAGCTGCTCAAAATCACAGCCACAATAGAGCTTAAGGAAAACACTTGTGGAGATTTTCTCAATAACCTGAGAATCCTGTCCCTTTAAGTAGTGACAGAAGCTTAAATTCGAACAGACGGCTGAGCAGGAAGGAGATCTGGTTTACTGAAGCAGAGATTTCAGAGGTTCACATTGTTTTTGTACAGCTCACAGTCTTCACCATCTTTGAGAGGTTTCACTTGGCATCACAAGTCATCACTGTTCCCATAAAACGCTCCCAGGACAGCGTCAGCACGGGGTTTGATGCAGAGTAAAGCTTCCTTTTGATGATCCCAATGACCTGCCTTAACCCTTGAACCTCAGAAATGTCACCGAGCCAATCCCAAGAAGGAAGAGAGTTGAAATTCAGTGCTGACAATGACCTCTGTCCTCCCAGCTCAGCCTGTTCCATTTAAAGTTGTGTCTCCTCTGTGGACTGTCTCCAACACTCTACACACATTCTGATCTCCTGATGCTCTTGCTGAGGGGAGAGGGGAGGGTCACGTGGGTGAGGGCACAGGAGAAGCGAGCGTTGGACTCCCAGTCAGACCCAGAGAGGGTCAGCAGGCTGCTGACACTGTAGGTGCTGTCCGAAGCTCGCAGGTAGTTGCTGGTCTGAACCCCGTCTGAAATGACTGCACCATCCTTCTTCCACTGCACCTCCAGCTCATCGGGATAGAAGTGATTGGCAAGGCACACCAGGGTGGCAGTGCTCTTGGCATTGACCTGCTCTGGGGAGGGGGGCAGCAGGGTCAGTTTGGGCTGAGAGTTTTCACGGCCTGAAAGACAAGACAAACAATTTTAATCCCTGCCATTCAAAGGGATTTCAATTCTGAACATTCACTGGCAAAACAAACCATTTGAACATTTGTCTTCAATACCGAACAAACCCCATATAAGGACAGGGCCTTTTAAAATTGCTTCTTGGGATGTGAGTGTCTCTGGCAGGGAGAGCATTTATTGCCCATCCCTAATTGTCCCTGAGACGGTGATGGTGAAAGAGAAGGGACAGCTTTGGATCATTCTTTAGGGAATGAATGTGGGCAGCTGGAAGGGCTATCAATGGGGGAGCATTTCAGTGACAGTGATCAGGACTCAGTGAGATTGAGAGTCGGGATGGAAATGGAGAACCATGGAGCAAGTGTGAAAGTTTTCATTTGGGAACAAAACTATTTTACTAAAGTGGGCAGGGATTGTGTAAAAGTGGGCTGAAAAACAAAATGCAGGGGTGAAATTTACCAGGACCTGAGGAATGCAAAGAGCTGACAAGATGAAATGTGTCCAGATGAAGTCAAGGAAATCCCAGTGATGTTTTATAATCACAGAAAGAACAAGAAGAGAATGAAGGAATGTATGAGTCCCATTCGAGAGCAGGAAGGGAACTTGTGTGCGGTGGTGGAAGATGGAGTAATGGTTCCTCATGAAAACTTCTGGTCTGTTTTCACAAAAGAGAGGGACATATATAGCAGTAACTGTAGTTCAGGAGGAGAACTGTGCACTATTGGAACAGCATCTTTCACATCTGAAAGACTCCCAGTTCATCCAAAGAAAAGAAAGATCCATGCTGTCCCAAAGACATTTGCAGACAGTGTGGGACTTGTTTGAAATGTGGTCACTGTTGGAATGTAGAAAATGTGCAAACCAGATTGTACACAAGATCCCACAAGCAACAATGAACCAAGGAACATTTTTGAGTGATGTTTATTCAGGAATAAGTATCAGCCTGAATATGATTCAAAGAGAAAGTAACGAGAACAGTTGGATGGAAAATGAGGAAATGAAAGTTAAAGGAGAAGGGAGGAATACTGGTTAGTGATGGGATTGATTGTTACCAGAAAATAAAAGGAAAGGGACAGAGTATTGTGAATGTCATATTGTACTGAGGGAACTTAAAAGTGCAGGGAAGCTCAATATAGAACAAGCTTAAAGGTTTTGTCTCTTCGGAATAATGTAGACAAAGTGGTACCACATAAACCAAGGGAAATCAAGTTTGCGAGGAGTTTAAACTAACTAAAGAAGGTAGGAGCTCAGGAGAAGTTATTAAAGTATCGAGACCAAGTAATAGGATCGAGAGTATGGAAAGGATCAAGAATCGAACTTGAGGCACTGCAGGGTGGAATGGTGGATCAGTGGTTAGCACTGCTGTCTCACAGCTTCGGAGACACAGACTCAATTCCAAATGACTGTCTGTGTGGGATTGACACATTCTCCATGTGTCTACTTGGGTTTCCCTCAGTGTCACAAAGCTGTGTAGGTTAGGAGGATTATCCATGGGAATTGTAGAGTGGGTGGGATGCTTTTTGGAGGGTCAGTCTGCTTACACACTGTAGGGATTCCATAATTTCTAAAGGAGATAACTATGAGAAGGAGGCAGTCAATGCATGACTGATGGTGTTGTAGTTAGATGCATCGAGTATATGAAACAAGGTAAATGAGCCTGTAGCGCAGGGACGTGGCTGCAAGGGGATCAGGGCTGGGAACTAAATATCCAAGGATGCACATCCTATTGAAAGGAAATGCGAGGGGATAGAGGGTCAAGAATGAAGGAGGAACTGAAGGTAATCCTTGTTAGTCAGGAAATGGTTTTGGGGAGATTGATGGTACCAAAACTTCTAAGTCTGCAGGAGCCAGCAACTCATCAGAGTATTTAAGAAAGTGGGTGTAGAAATAGTGGACACATTGTTGATCATTTTGCAACATTCTGTCGACTATGATAGAGTTCCAATGGACTGGACAGTATCCAATGTAACCCCACTTTTTAATAAAAGGAGGGAGAGTGGAAATGAGGAATTATACATGAAGAAAACGCTGGAGTCAGTTATGAAAGATACAGTAACCGAGCATTTGGAAAGCAGTGACAGGATCGGTCCAAGTCAGCATGGATCTACTAAAGGGAAATCAGGCCTGACACATCTTCTGGAAGGTTTTGAGGATGTGATCAATGGACAACAGAAATTGATGAAAAAGTTCAGCAGGTCTGGAGGCATCTGTGGACAGCAATTGAAGTTAACATTTCAGATTGAGTGACCCTCCCTCAGGACCCAGTGGATGTTGTGTTCTGGACTTTCAAAAGGCTTTTGACAAGGTCCCATACAAGAGATTAGTGAGCAAAATTAAACCTCGTGGTATTGGACGTAATGTATTGACATGGAGAGAGAATTTGTTGGCAGGTAGAAAGCAGAGAGTTGGAATAAATGGGTTCCTTTCAGTGTGGCAGGCAGTGATGAGTGGGGTACCGCAGGTTCAGTGCTGGGAACCCAGCTGTTCACAATATACATAAATGATATGGATAAAGGAATTGAATGCAATCCCTCCAAATTTGCAGATGACACTTAGCTGGGTGGCAATGTGTGCTGTGAAGAGGATACTAAGAGGGTGCAGAGTGACTTGGACAGGCTGGCTGAGTGGACAAATAATTGGCAAATGCAATATAATTTGGGTATATGTGAGATTATCCACTTTGGTGGTAAAACAGGAAGTCAGATTATTAGTGAATGGTGAAAGTTTAGGAAAAGGTGAGGTGCAATGAGAGTTGGGTGTCATGGTGGAACAGTAACTGAAAGGGGGCATGCAGGTGCAGCAGGCAGTGAGGAAAGCTAATGGCATGCTGGCCTTCACAGTGAGAGGATTTATGTACTGGAGTAAGGATGTCTTGCAGAATTAAGGCCTCAGCTTGAGTATTATGTGCAAATTTGGTCTCCTAGTCTGAGGAAGGACATTCTTACTATGGAGGGAGTCGAGCGAAGGTTCACCAGACTGATTCCCGGGACAGCAGGACTGACATATGAGGAAAGACTGGATCAACTGGGCTTGTACTCACTGGGATTTAGAAGAATGAGAGGAATCTCACAGATGGGATTTGGCAGGCTTGATGCTGGAAGAATGTTGTTGATATTAGGAAAGTCCAAAACTAGGGGTCACAGTCGAAGATTAAGGGTTAAGTTATTCCGATGTTGTGAACCTGTGGAATCAAGGGATATGGGGGTGGAGTGGGAATGGGATAATAGATTGCGTCATCAGCCATGATCATATTGAATGATGGTGCAGACTCAAAGGGCTGAGTGGCCTATTCCTGCAGCTATTTTCTATGTTTCTATGTTTCTAATGATGGGTAGATGTGTGAGGGTGGTGGGTGTGTGTGTGGGAGGAGCAGGTTTACCCTGTCAGGAAGAACTGTAATTACATCGACAGCAAGAGGAAATATGGAGTTGGAAAGCATAGAATCTGTGTGAGTCAACTTAAGGATCCACAAAATAGCAAAGGGCTTGATGGGAATTATGTACAAGTCTCCTCTCAGTAGTCGGGATGTGGGGCAGAAAATAAATCAGGAGATAGAAAACGCACATAAGAAAGGAATTATTACAATAATCATGGGGACTACAATATGCAGGTGGACTGGGAAAGTCAGGTTGGGAATGGATCTCAAGGAAAGGAATTCATGGAATGTTTGCGAGATGCTTTTATTTTGGAACAGTTTGTGGTAGACCCATGAGGAAACAGGTAATTCCGGATTTGGTGATACGTAATGAGGCAGCCCTGATTGGGGAACTGAAGGTGAGTGAACCCTGAGGGGGCAGTGACCATAATGTGATACAATTCACCCTGCAGTTCGAGAGGGAGAAGCTGGGAATTATATGTAATAATAGGAGTCAATGAGCAAGTTAGACAAAGGAGAGCCAATGGACATGATCTGTTTGGGTTTCCAGAAGGCCTTTGACAAGTTGCCACACAGGAGGCTGCTAAACAACATAAGAGCCCATGGGGTTTGGGGCCTGGTACTGACATGGATAGAGAGTGGGAAAAAAAGGGTCTTTTGCAGGATGGCAGCTGGTGCCTCATGCAGTTCAGCAAAGGGTAGTCTTGGGACCTCAGCTATTCATTTAACAATTAATTATATATTAACGATCTTGAAAAAGGAGCTGAGGGCATTGTTCCTAAATTTGCTGATGACACAAAGAGGAGGGGAGGGACAGGGAGAGTTGAGAAAGCAGGGAGGCTGCAGAAGGACTTGGAAAGGCTCAGAGAATGGGCAAAGAAGTGACAGATGGAATACAAAGTGGGAAAGTATGAGGTTATTTGACGATAGGTTGGAAGAATAGAGACACAAACTGTTTTCTAAATGGGGAAATTTGGAATTCTGACACATAAAAGGACTTAGGAGTCCTCTTTCAGATTTTACTTAAGGTTAATATGTGCGTTCAGTTAGCAATTAGGAAGACAAATGCAATGTTAGCATTCATTTCAACTGAGTTAGAATACAAGAGCAGGTGTGTACTGCTGAGGCTGTATGAGACTCTGGCCAGACTGCATTTGGAATATTGTGAACAGTTTTGGGACCTGTATCTAAGGAGGGATGTGCTTACAATGGGGGAGATCCAGAGGAGGTTAATGAGAATGACCCTGGGGGTGACAGCCTGGTCTATTGAGGAGAGATTGAGGACTCTGGATGTGTCCTTGACAGAGTTCTTAAGGACATGCGGAGATCACATTGAAACTTACAGAATACTGAGAGGCCTGGATAGAGTAGGCGGGGATGAGATGTTTCCACCAGTAAGAGAAACATGCACCAGAGGGCACAGCCACAGAATTTAGGGATAATCCATTAGGACTGAGATGAGGAGGAATTTCTTCTGCCAGAGGGTGGTTAATCTGTGGAACTCATGCTGTGGAGGTGAAGGCATTGAGTGTGTTTCGGACGGACATTGATAGTTTCCTGATTGGGAAGGCGATCAAACATAATGGGAAGAAGACAAGAGAATGGTCATGAGAAACACATCAGCCATGACCAAACGGCACAGCAGACTTGATGGGGCAAATGGCCTAATTCTGCTCTGTTATTATATTGTCTTTTGAACAGACTCTGCAAAACCCTATAACACTGGAAGGCCTGGATTTGAGCCCAGCTGGAGCTGTTTGTCATCAGACCTTTATCAAGGGATAACCAGGGAGTAGTGAGAGTGTGCACCCTGTTCCATGTGGGAACTTCAGGATGCTTCCCATCTCCTGGAATACCATGAGTTCAGGAAGTGTGCTCAGTGACAGCAGTTGGAGCTCTGGGTTTTGGAGCTTGAGCAGCAGCTGGTGTCAGTGCGGAGAGTCCGTGAGGCTGAGAGCTCCGTGGAGAGCACGTTTCTAGATATGGTCACTCTGCAGCCTCAGAGTATGCAGGGAGAGAGGGAATGGGGAGCAGCAGACAGTCCAACAGGACTAGGACACTAGTACAGGAATCCCCTGAGTGCATCCCACTGTCCAACCAGGATTCAGTTTGGAATCCTGATGAGAATGATGGTTCATCTTGGGAGTGCAGCTGGAGCTAAGTCCATGGCACCGCGGGGACTCAGCTGTACAGGGGGGCACAAGGAAGACTGGAAGAGCGATAGTGAGAGGAGATTCAAGAGTGAGGGCAATCGATAGGTGTTTCTGCAGCTGCAGATGGGATTCCAGGATGGTGTGTTGTCTCCCATCCTGAGGGGAGAGGGGGAACAGGCAGCAGTTGTGGTCCCAGTGACAGAGGGAAAAAAGGGATGTGGTCCTGCAGTCAGAATTTAGGGATCTCTGGAGGCAATTAGCAACAGGAGCTCAAAATTGTGAATCTCTGGACTACTCCCAGTGACCAATGCAAGTGAGGATAGGAACAGAAGGATAAGGCAGGGTGTATCTGAGGCTGGAAAGGTGCTCCAGGAGGGAGCGTTTGAGATTCTTGGGACATTGGAATGACTGTGGGAGATGTGACCTCTATAGACCAGATGGGTTGCTCCTGAACAGAACTGAGCTCCTTGTGGGGTGATTTGCTGGTGCTGTTGGAGAGGCTGTTAATGAATATGGAAGGGGGGCTGTGGGAACCAGGAGGAAATATCAAAGAGGAACACCAAGAAAAACAGAATCATGGAAGAGATAGATACTCTAAAGTAAGGAATAGTAACTTATTTGGCCGGGTCACAGTGAGGGAGAGAGTGATAATTTCTAAATCCAACTGACTGTGTGCATGTATGGGCCTGCGTGGAGTATGGGGAGTAAGATTGGGGAGTTACAGACACATATTACCAAGTGGAAATCTGGGGTTGTTGCTCTTACAGATGAGGCTCAAATGAGGACAGGACTGGGTCTTAAATATTCCTGGATACAAAGTTTTCAATAAAGATGGGAAAAGGGGAAGAAGGTGTGGAATTGGTTGAGATCGGTGCAGAGCAGGAGAAAGAGGATGTCCCAGAGGGGTCAAGGGCAGAATCCATTTGGTTTGAGATAAGGAACAAAAAAGGTGCAATCAGGTTGTTCAGTGCAGTCTGTCGGTCACCAACTCGAGGAAAGGATGTAGAGGAAGAAATCTGCAAGAAATTCACAGCACACATTTGGGTAACTTTAATTATCAGAATATAGAATGAAATCAGAGCAGTGTGAAGGGCAGAGAGGGGCCAGAGTTGGGACAGTGTGCTCGGGTGAATTTTCTCCAGCCATGTGTTCCCATTCCAATCAGAAAGGAAGTTCTGCCAGACCTGGATCTTGGGAATGAGGAGGCCCAAGCATATCAAGTGTCAGTGGGAGGACATTTAGGGAAGAGTGATAATTGTATCACAAGGTTTAGGGAGACAGTGGAAAAGGACAAAGGACAATCTAGAGTAAAGTCATGACCCTGGATCATATCCCATGGATCACCTCCACATGTCTCACTCTTCGAATTTTCATATTTTATTTTAAAACAGAATATGAATGAGTTACCAATCTAATATTTTGCCGCAGTATGTATGGTTGAGAAGGACATCGAAGTGAAGAAAATTCCGGAAATAAATGTTGATGTCTTGAGAAAAGTCCATATTACAGAAGAAGAGGTGCAGTAATCTGTTGTTTAAACTCATAAAGGTAGATAAATCCCCAGGACCTGATCAGTTCCATCCCAGTACTTTGTGGGAAGCTTGGGAAGAGACTTTTGACACCCCTTGGTGAGATGTTTGTATCATCAACAGTCACGGATGATGTGCTGGAAGACTGGAGCATGGCTAATTTTGTGCTGATATTTAGGAAGGTCTGCAAGGATTACCCTGGGAATTATAGACCGGTGAGTCTGATAGTGGTAAGTTGTTGGAGGGGATTTTGACAGGCAGGATCTGAATGCATTTGGAAAGACAAGGATTGATTAAGGATAGTCCACAAGGCTTTGTCAGTGGGAAATCATGTCTCACAAATTTGATTGAGTTTTTTGAAGACATGACCAAGAAGATAGCTGAGGGCAGAGTGGTAGACATTGTCTACATGGACTTTAGCAAGACCTTTGACAAGGTACTGCATGGACAACTGGTTAGTAAGTTAGATCAAGTTGGATCCAGGGAGGGCAAGCTAACGGATACCAAATTGGCTGAATGGTTGGAGACAGAGAGTGGTTGTTGTTCAGACTGGAAGCCTGTGACCAGCGGTGTGGCAAAAGGATTGGTTCTGGGTTCATCATTGTTCGTCATTTATAGAAACAAATTGAATTAGAATATAGGAGGCATGGTTTGTGAGTTTGCAGATGATACTAACATTGGTGGTCTCATGGACAGAGAAGAAGGCTATTTGAGAGTACATTTACATTACACATTAAGATAATAGCGAGGTGTTGCATTTTGGTACAAAAACCAGTCCAGGGCTAACACAGTTAACTGTGGGGCCATAGGGAGTGTTGTCAAACAGGGAGACCAAGGGGTGGAGGCACATAGAGGATTGAAACTAGTGTCACATGGAGATAGGGTGGTGAAGAAAGCATTTGGTACAATTGCTTCTATCGGTCAGAGCATTACATGTGGGAGTTGTTACGACTCTCCAAGGTATTGATCAGGCCCATTCCCAGTCACCCTGCTATTGGAAGGATGTCATTATATTGGAAAGGGTGTAAAAAGGATGACAAGGATGTCACCAAGACTGGAGGGTTTGAGTTATAAGGAGAGGCTGGTTAGGTCTGGGCTGTTTTCCTTGGAAGGTCAGAGACTGCTGGGTGACATTTTAGAGGTTTATAAAATCATAATGGGCATAGATAAGATGACTAGCTCATGTTTATTCCCCAGAGTAAGGGAGTCCAAAACTAAACAGCAGAGGTTTAAAGCAAGAGGGGAAAGATTCAAAAGGGACCTGAGGTGCATCTCGTTCACATAGAGGGTAGTGTGTGTATTGAATGAGCTGCCAGAGGAAGTCGTAGAGGTGAGTATGATAACAACATTTAAAAGACATTTGAACAGGTACATGCAGAGGAATGGTATGGGGGAAATTAGCTAAATGCAAGCAAATGGGACTAGAGGAATAGATAAGAGGGATAATTCATGACGGATGTGAATATTTTGGAGATGGGGTAAAAAAATTCCCATAGAAGGTTCAGGGATGAGGAAAGTCAGTCATGAACAAACTTTGGAAAAATTTGGACTGTCTTCCTTGGAGAAGTGAAGGCTGAGAGGAAATTTGTTTGAGGAATTCAAAATCAGGAAGTGTCTGGCCAGCGTAAATAGGGAAAAAATGTTCCCACTCATGAAAGGATTGAGAAGGAGAGGGCACAGATTTAAAGTAATTGGTGAGGGAATCAAAAGTGAGATGAGGAAAATCATTCTCAGCCAGTGAGTGGTTAAGGTGTGGAATGCACTGCCTGAGAGTGTGGTGGAGGCAGCTTCAATTGAAACATTCCGAAGGGAATGAGACTGTTATTCGAAAAGGAACAATGTGCAGGTTGACAAGGAGAAGGCAGGAGAATCACACTCAGTGAATTGCTCATTCAGAGAGCCAGTATGGACAGGATTGGCGGAATGGCCTCCTTGTGCACTGTAACAATTCTGTGATTGTGTGATTGAGCAGACTTAAAGCTGGGGGAGGTGGGTGACTAACTGTGCTGCTGCTGCTGCTGAGGTCAGTGAGATCAGAGACTGGGACAGGGAGTCAGAGCTCACATCAAACTTTGCCCGTGTCTGTCACATTGAGACTGGCAGGAGGCTACTCACTGATTTCACTCCATGCTGCAGGAATGGGACCACAGGCTGCAAATGGACAGAACTCCTCCACACAGTGAGTAAAACTAACAGACTTATATCTTGCTGCTTAAACGGACAATGGAACTACAGAAATACAGCTGGACACCCTGTCAGACACAGTGCTCCTCAATCAAACTTTTCATTCACTGCAGCTCCCCACCAACACCTTCAACAATTCAGCATTTATGTTTTAGAAAGTGTATTTCAGTATTGACAGGATTCATAACGGAGGATTGAGGTTTACTTACTCAGTCGGAGCTTGGTTCCTTTACCGAACGTATGCCACAGTGAGAGCTCTCAGTGCAGAGGCTGCACAAAAACCTCTGCTCTTTGCTTCCCTTTCTCACTCACTCTCACACTCTCCCTCTCACTCTCTTTCTCTCTCCCTCATTCATGTGTCTTTCTGCCTCTGTTTCTCTGGGTTGTGTCCAGCTGGGCCAGGGCGGTTTGCCAAATGTATTTTTCAAATGTTAAGTTTTGCAGCTGTTCTTCACGTGTGGCAATGGAGTGTAAGAGGGAAACTTGAGGCCTTCAGTAAATGGTGGACACCACAGAGACTGGAGTGTGTAGTGGACAGTGACAATCCAGCATGGGTTAGTTTGTTCATTTACATTTATATGTGACTGGATGTGTCAGTACAGGCAGTGGGACTGTGCCCATTGAGGTTTTTGTATGGCTCTGTAACACTGTGTCAAGGGATGCTGTAACCTTGAAAACAGTAATAGTCAGCGACATCCTCATTCTGAACGTTGCTGATTGTCAGGGTGAAACTGGTCCCTGAGCCCTTGCCGGTGAATCGATCGGAGACTCCTGTGAATCGACTTGTTGCAGCATAGATCAGGAGAGAAGGTTTCTGACCTTCTCGTTGCTGGTACCAGCTAACATAGTTGCTAACAGATTGACTGGCCGTACAGCTGATGGTTGCGGTCTGGCCCAGTCCCACTGACAGCACCGGGGGAGATTGGCTCATGGTGATGTCCCCACTGATACCTGAGGGGTCAGAGAGAAACACAGTGAAGTCAGAACTGTCACAGAAAGAGCCGATCAAATGAGTAATTGTTGGAGACACTGAGCATTCCTCTGGTTTCAGCATTTTCCCTTCAATCACAAGTCAGTGGAATTGAAGAGAAATGGAAAGGAGCTAATGATTCAAGGTGGAAGAAGAGAGATTTGTACCTGCGACACAGAATGCCAGGGGCCAGATCAGCTGGATGTGTGAAATCATGGTGTGTGCTCCTGACCCTGTGCCTGGTTCCTGATAAACTCTCCCTTCACTGGGCTCTGCTTTATAAAGCTGCAGCCTGTGAGAGTCTGACTGGGTGTTCCTCAGTATGTAAATGACATCAGACAGAGAGAGCCACGTCAGCCCCTCACACTTCCTCTTCTCTCTCTCTCTCTCTCTCTCTCACTCTCTCTGTCTCAAAGAGTGATTGATGTGAACAGCACTGAATGAGGCCATTTGGCCCATTGCGTCTGTGCTGGTCAACAGTGATCTGATGACACTAATCCCATCCTCCAGCTCTTGGCTCATTACCCTGGAGCCTACAGCAACACAAGGGAATTTCTAAACACTGATCCAATGTCATGAGAGTTTGTGACTCAACCAGCCTTTCAGGCAGTGAGTTCCAGACTCCCACCACCCTCTGGGTGAAAATATTTCTCCTCAATTCCCCTCTCACTCTCCAATTTGACTGGGCCTGGACTCACTCGAGTTCAGAAGGATGACAGGGACTCTGATTGAAACATACAAACTTCTAACAGGGCTGGGCAGGGAGGAGGTTTCCCCTGGTTGGGGAGTCTGGAACCAGGGGACCCAGTCACAGGGGGATACAGGGTCGACCATTTCGGACTGAGATGAGGAAACACTTCTTCACTCAGAGGGTGGTCAACCTGTGGAATTCTCTACCACTGAATATATTCAAGAAAAAGAGAGAGATAATTGTTTTGCATTTTAACAGCATGAAGGGAGAGGAGAGAAAGCAGGAATATGGCTTTGAGAGAGAGGGGCAGCCATGATCATACTGAATGACAGAACAGACTCAAAGGGCGAAATGGCCTGCTGCAGCTCTGAGTTTCTGTGTGTCCATGTCTGTGTTACCTTCAATCTCTGTCCCTGGTTATTGAGTCCTTTACTCATGTAAAAATGCCTTCCTACCCACACTATCACTGCCCCAAATAATCTTATACCCCTCTATCAGATCCCGTCTCAGCCTTCACTGCTCCAAGGAAAACAACTCCAACCTTTCTAATCTTATCTCAAAGCTCACATTCAGGCAGCATCCTGGGAAATCTCCCTGTACCCTCTCAAGTACAATCACATCCTTCCCAGAATGTGGTGATCAGGACCTGTCCTCTTCTCTCTCTCTCTCTCTCTCTCTCTCTCTCTCTCTCTTTCTCTATCTCTCTCTCTCTATCTCCCTTTCTGACTCACACCTTACACTTCTTTCTCTCTACCTCTATCTCTCTCTCCCCCACTGTTAATCTCTTTCATATTCTCTTTCTGTCTCAAATCCACTCCCTCCAACTCATTCACAGTTCCTCACTCCGTCTCATAATCTCTATTTCTGCAACTTTCTCTGTCTCTGTCAGTCGCTCCAAATCTCACTATAATTGAAAGCATCCAAATGTTATCTTCCTTCCATTCCATGTGAGTCTCTGAGTCAGGCTGTTTCACTGGGATGAGGGTTGGACTATCACACAGTTACAACAGAAAGGAACTGATCCCCATACCCAATAGCGACCAGTAAACATGGGCCTCTTTCCTGCTGGAACCGCCAATAGAGACCAGTAAACATTGGCCTCCTATTCACTGGAGTTTCCGATGGAGACGAGTAGATGACTGAGTTTTTGAAGAAGTAATCACAAAGATAGATAAAGGTAGAGCAGTACACTCTGTCTACATGGACTTTAGCAAGTCCTTAGACAAGGTTCCCCATGGTAGACTGCTTAGAAAGATTATATCACATAGGATCCAGGGAGAGATCGCCAATTGGATAGAAAATTGGCATAATGGTAGGAGGCAGAGGCTGGTGAGAGAGGGTTGTTCTTCAGACTGGAGGCCAGTGACCAGCCGGATGCCACAAGAATCGATCCTGGATCCACTGTTGTTCATCATTTATATGAACAATTTGGATTAGAAAATAGCAGGAAGTGTCAGGAAGTTTGTGGCTGACATTAAAATTGTTGGCATAGTGGACAGGGAAGAAGGTTATCCAAGAGTGCAATGTCATCTTCATCAACTGGGCCAGTGGTCAACAAATCTAGATGGAGTTTAATTTCAATAAATGGAAGGAGTTGCATTTTGGTAAGACAAACCAGGGCAGGAATTACACAATTAATGGTAGAGCCATGGGGAGTGTTGTTGAACAGAAAGACTGAAGGGTACAAGTACATATTTCCTTGAAAGTGGTGTCACAGATAAACAGGGTGGTGAAGAGGGTATTTGGCACGCTGACCTTCACTGGTCCAAACAGGGAGTACAGGAGCTGGGACATCATGATACAGCGTACAAGGCATTGGGAAGGCCACGTTTGGACACTGTGTACATTTCTGCTCACCCTGGTATAGGAAGGAAGTTATTCCACTGATTTGGGTAAAATAAAGATTAATTAGAAAGTTTGAATCATAAGGCAAGGATGGATAGGCTGAGATGTTTTCCAGGGAATGCAGGAGATTGAGGGGTGACCTTATAGAGGTTTATATAATCATGAGGGTCATATATAAGGTGAATAGCTAAAGTCTTTTCCCCAGTGCAGGGGAGTACAGTACTAGAAGGAATAGGTTTAAGTCGAGAGAGGAAAGAATTTGATGGGGCCTGAGAGACAACCTTTTCACACACAGAGGTTGGTGTGTATGTGTAATGAGCTGCCAGAGGAAGTTGTAGAGGGGAGTACAATTACTACATTTCAAGGACATTTTTACAGTAACATGGATAGGAAGGATTTAGAGAGGATTGGGCCAAACACAGGCAAATGGGACTAGTTCAGTTTTGGAAACTTGGTCAGCATGGATGAGTAGAGCTGAAGGGCCTGATGCAATGCTGTAAACCTTTGTGACTCTATGATGATGTATACATGGGCCACCTTCCCATAGGACCAGTCAACATGGGCCTCCTTCCCACTGGATTGTCCAGTATCTGAGCTGCAAAACCAACAGTGTGTCCTCTCTTATTTCAATCTCAATCACGTTGTCTGTCTCTGCACAGAAACTCTAATTCCTGCTTGTCCCACCTCCTAACTCTATGATTCCAGCTTCCTGAATCCACATTCCATAAAAGCCAGCTTGTCTGAGATGGAGTGGTCTTTTCCCTGTCTTACCATGTGTTGTTCCAGAATGATCCCCGAACTCACTGCCAGCCAATTGCTTCCATGGCCTCTCTCCTCCCTCAGTCTGTGTCCTGCTGCAGACTCACATTCCCTCCCTCCCCCTTCCATCTTCTGTCTCTGGTCTCCTGCCCATTGCTGCTTCCTCCATCCCACCATTGACAACAGAGCCATCAGACCCCTACTACGTGCTCACTGACCTCCTGCCCTTCATCCCTCCCCCTCTCGATGGCTGTGCTATTGAATATACTGTTCACATCCATCACCTTTGGTTCACCATTGCTTTGCCATTGATTTGCTGACTTATTCAGGTAAATCTAGTCTGGCCTGTTCCCTGAGTTGGTTCGAGAGCATTTTGCTTGAGAAAACACTCTTCTGTAAACTGGGTTGTCTGTTTCTCCCAGTCTTTGTGTAAAGGTGAAACTAAGTGTGTGTAAGCTCTTATACAGCACAGACAGAGGTCACTGGGCCTATTGTGACTGTTAGTCAAATGAGTCCAATGAGTCCCATTTACCTAGCCCTTCCTGTATAACCCCGCAATTGTTTCCTTTTCAGCTATTTCTCCAAATGCCTTTTTGAAAGTTGCTGTTGAATCCATTTCCACTCACCTTGCAGACAGTCATCGTGAACTCGCTGGATAAAAATGTTCCTATCTTCTCTCTTGTCCTTCAGACCCTTTCTGAAATGTGTGCTCTCTGGTTACTGACTCTCCTGACTATAGAAACAATTTGTCCTGTATTTACTGTATCCAAACTCTCTAATTGTGAACCCCTCATTGAGTGAGACCTATTTCCAGCACAGGGGGAGAACATTCAGCCTGTCAGGGAAATGCTGTCATTTCATGGGGCAATCCAGTCAGTCCCACCCCCTCCCCGACTCAGCCCCCATGGCCTTGCAGGTTTATTTCCATCAAGAGCCCATCCAATCTGTCATTGTAATCACTGAGTGTCTTCACCTGCCTCACCTGAATGGGCACTAATTTCCAAGTCATTACCAATTGCTGCTGAAAACAAAGTTCTTCCTGACATCCTGTATCTCTTGCCCAACAAAGTATAAGGTAATCTCAATGTAAAGATGGGATTTTGTCTCCACACGGACTGTGAGGTGGTCACTCTTACTGATACTGTCATGGACAGATTGGTGAGTGTGATAGTGAGTATGTTGGTTCCCTCACCACCTGTCCCAGGTCCAGTCAAGCAGCTGAATCAGGTGGAACTTGACCAGCTTGCTCAGTAGCGATGCTTCTGAGCAGCTCTTGATGGTGGGCTTTGAAGTCCCTTACTCAGGGTATATCCTGCATCTTTCCCACCCTCAGTGCTCTCTCCAAGTGTTGTTCAACATGAAGGCGGACTGACTACTCAGTTGAGGTTAGAGGGGAGGGCGGTGCTCTGTGGTAATCAGCAGGATGTTTCCTTCCCCATATTTGACCTGCTGTCATGAGGCTTCATGGATTCCATTGTTAATGGTGAGGACTCCCAGGGCAACTCCCTTCCAACTGTACACACCACTGTGTTGCCTCCCCTGCCTGGTCTGTCCTGCCAGTTAAAAACTGAATGAGGGAACAATTCTGTGCAGGTTTCACAGCTTGGAGACAGAGCTACTGCTGGATTCTGTTTCTGATCTCCGAGTGCAGGCCTGTGTATTTGTGAGAGAGTGACTGACACTTTTTCCATTACTGTGCTGTTTCTGCAAAACAAATCCCAGAACCAGCCTCCTGTGCTGTCAGATTCCAGGGAGCGCAGATGGTAGACAGTTTTCTCCCATCACAGTAACAAACGTCCAGCTGCTCAGAGCTCCTTCTTTCACTTCCTCTCTTGGTAAAGTTTCAACCTTGCGATCTGACAGCCTTTGCAGTTATTTTTTACACTGGGGCTTTCTGCTGTGGTCAGAATCTCTAACAATAAGTGTCCAATCAGTGACAATCACAGCAGCTAAGAGCAGTCAGGACTGAGGAGCCAGGCTCACTGTGAAACACGTTGGGAAGATCAAACCATCCTCTTCAGATTCTGGTATGAACTCCATCGCTCTCCCTGAGCACTGTCTACTGCTCAATCAGACTCGTTACATACTTGGCCACATCCATGCAAAATATCTGAGCTCCATATCACAAAGATCAGCCACTGAAAATCTCAGCCACGTCTGGGACTCCAAACATGACCATTCCAATACTGTACTTGCACTCATCACAGTCACAGCCCTCCATAATCTTGAGCTCATTCCAAATTCTGCTGCCCATATCCCAAGTTGCAGCAAGTCCGATTCCACCAATCCCCTGCACCCCAGGTTTACATTGGCTCCTAGCCCAGAAACACTCCAATTTTCAAATTCTCATCCTTGTTCTCAAATCCCTCCCTGTCCTCCACCTTCCCTATCCCTGTGACCTCCTCCACGCCGCCTCACTCAGTGTGGTTAGCAATCTTGGATATATGACTCTCTCATCCTTTCTGCACATCATTGAGAAACATTGTGCATAGCTGAGCACAGATCCCTGGGGACACCGCTTGCTCATTAGAGGACACACACACATTATCCGTCCTCTCTGAGTCCTACCTCCAAACTAATTCCTGACATAAGACAAATAATTTTCACTAATTGGTTTGGTGGGAGAAAGCAGAGGTTAATCGTGGAAAGATGCTTGTCAGGCTGGACGCCTGTGTCTAGTGGAGTGCCTGAGGGCTAGGTGCTGGGCCCATTACTGTTTGTTATGTGTATCAATGATTCGGATGAGAATCTGTAAGGCATGATTAGTAAGTTTGCAGAAGACATTACAAAAGGTGGTATCATGGAGATTATCAGATATTGCGGCAGGACCTTGATCAGCTGGGGAAGTGGGAAGAGAAATGAAAGTTAAATTTATGCAGATTAGTGTGAGGCCTTGAATTTTAGAAAATTAAATCAAGATCGGGCTTTCATTGTGTAGGGCTTAAGGAGTGTAGTGGAACAGTGGGATCTTGCAGTTCAGGTACACGGTTCTCTGAAAGTTGAGTCACAGTTAGACAGGGCAGTGAAGAAGGCTTTTGGTGCTCTGGCCATTATCAGTCGGGGCACTGGGTACGGGAGTTGAGAAGTTATGTTGCAGTTGTACAGGACATTAGTGTCGCCGAACTTGAACTATTCAGTTTTGGTCGCCTTGTTATAAGAAGGATATTATTCAACTGGAAAAAGTGCAGAAGAAATTGACAAGGATGTTGTCAAGTTTCAATGTCTGAGTTTTTGGGAGAGATTGGACAAGCTAGGATATTTTTCTTAGAGTGTAGGAGACTGAAGGGGAATCCTTTAGAAGTGTATAAGACCATGAGAGACACGGATAGGGTGAATGCACCCAGTCATTTTCCCAGGGTTGGGAAATTGAGAGCGATAGGGCAACAGTTTAAGGTGAGAGGGGAAAGAGAAAAAGGGAACCTGAGTGGCTACATTTTTACACAGAGGGTGGTACACATATGGAGTGAGCTGCTAGTTGAAGTGATTGAGGCGGGTGCATTAACAACATTTAAAAGGCATTTGGACAAATACATAGATAGGTAAACGTTGAAAGGATATGGGCCAAGTGCAGGGAAATGGGGTTAGTGTGAATGGACATTTGGTCAGCACAGTCCATTTTGGGCCAAAGGGCCTGTCTCTGTGCTGTAGGACTCTATGACTCTATAATTCCATATGTTTCCATGTTTATGAACAGTCTCTCAAACATAGAAACAAAGGAACTAGGAGCAGGAGCAGGCCATTCAGCCCTTTGAGTGGGCTCTACCATTCAATATTACCATGGCTGATCATCCAACTTAGTCCCCTGTTCCCACTTTCTCCCCGTAACCTTTAGTCCCTTTAGTCCTAAGAACAATACCTATCTCCTTCTTGAAACTATTTAATGTTTTGGTCTCAACTGCTTTCTGTGACAGAATATTCCACTAGCTTCCCGGTCTCTGGCTAAAGAAATGTCTCCTCATCTCAGTCTGAAATGGCCTTTCCCTTTTCTGTAAACTGTAATTGCTGGTTCTGGATTCCCCAGTCATCAGGAACATCCTTCCTGTGTTTTTCCGGTCTTGTCCTGTTAGGACTTTACAGGCTTCAAAGTGATTCCTCTCAATCTTCTAACCTCCAGTGAATATAGTCCTAACCAATCCAGTTTCTCCTCAGATCTAAGTGCTGTCATCCCCGCAATCAGTCTGGTAAAACTTCGCTGCCCTCCCTCCACTGCCCAAACATCCTTCCTCAGATAAAGAGACCAAAACTGCACACAATATAATCATAAAATCGTACAGTATAGAAGAGGCCCTTCAGCCCATTAACTGTGTACCAGACAAGCTACACTAAACCTACACCATTCCAACTTTCCAACATGAGGCCCATAGTTTGAATGTTATGACATTTAAACTGCTCATCCAAGTACTTTTTAAATTTTGTGAGGCTCCCCAATTCAACTACCCTCCCAGGCTGTGCATTCCAGACCCACACCGTCCTCTGGATGAAAAACATCTTGAAACCTCCTATCTTTCATATTGAGTGTGAGCCAACTTGTTATTGACCCTCCCACGAAGGAGAACAGCTGCTTTCTCTCCTCCCTGTCCATTCCCCTCATAACCTTATACACCTCGATCAGGTCCCCCCTCCACCTTCTCTGCTCTGAAGAAAACAACCCGAGCTGATCCAATTTCTCTTCATCGCTGAGAGGTTCCATCGCACACAACATCCTGGTGATTCCCCTCTGTACTCCATCCAGAGCAATCACATCCTTCCTACAGTGTGGTGACCTGAACTGCACACAGTACTCCAGCTGTGGCCTCACCAATGTTCTGCTTAACTGCGACATATCTTCCTGCTTTTATAACCAATACCTGAAATGACAAAGGCAAGTGTCCCATATACCTTCATAACTGCTCTCTTCACCTGTCTTGCCACATGCAGGAATCAGCTGACAAGTACACAAACATCACTCTGTTCATCTGAGCTTCCGCAGTTCAAAGAACAAAGAACAAAGAAAATTACAACATAGCAACAGGCCCTTCGGCCCTCCAAGCCTGCGCCAATCCAGATCCTCTATCTAAACCAGAGACCTATTTCCCAAGGATCTGTATCCCTTTGCTCCCTGCGCATTCATGTATCTGTCCAGGTACATCTTAAATGAGGTTGTCATGCCTATCTATATCATCTCCACTGGTAACATATTCCAGGCACCCACCACCCCCTGTGTAATCAACTTTCCATGCATATCTCCCTTAAACTTTTCCCCTTTCACCTTGAACTCATGACCCCTGGTAATTGAGTCCCGCATCCCGGGGAAAATTTTCTTGCTTTCCACCCTGTCTACACCTCTCACGGTTTTGTCGACCTCAATCTGGCACCCCCCCTCAACCTTCATCTTTCCAATGAAAATAATCCTAATCTACTCAACCTCTCTTTATAACTAATGCCCTCCATACCTCAATTCTGATTAACCTCCTTTGCATACTCTCCCAAGTATCCACAATCTTATGATAATGTGGTGACCAGGATTCTACACTGTTTTCCAAATGTGGCTGAACCAAAGTCTGATACAATTTTAACATGACCTGCCAACTCTTGTACTCAGTACACTGTCTGATGAAGGAAAGCATGCCATCTACCTTTTTAACCATTCTATTGACTTGCATTGCCACATTCAGGGAACAATGGACCTGAACACCCAGACCTCTCTGTACATAAATTTTCCCCAGGGCTTTCCATTTTCCATATAGTTCACGCTGGAATTGCATTTTCCAAAATTCATCACCTCACATTTGACCAGATTGAACTCCATCTGTCTGTTTCTCTGCCCAATTCTCCAATCTATCTATGTTCTGCTGTATTCTCTGACAACCTCCACTACCTACTATTTCACCAATCTTAGTATCATCTGCAAACTTAATAATCAATCAACCTATGCTTTCCTCCAGATCATTTGTCCATGTCACAAATAAGAGTGGTCCCAGCACAGATCCCTGTGGAACACCACTGGTCACAGTTCTCCATTTTGAGAAATTTCCTTCCACTATTACTTTCTGTTTCCTGTTGCCCAGCCTGTTCTCTATCCATGTAGCTAGAACACCCTGGATCCCACGTGACTTCAATTTTTTTTCATCAGGCTACCATGGGGAACCTGATCAAACTGAAGTCCATGTATATGACATCTACAGCCCTTCCCCCATCAATCTATTTTGTCATTTCTTCAAAGAATTTTATTAAGTTGGTAAGACATGACATTCCCTACACAAAATCATGCTGCCTATCACTGATAAGTCTATTTTCTTCCAAATGTCAATAGATCCTATCCCTCAGTATCTTCTCCAGCAGCTTCCCTACCACTGACTTCAGGCTCACTGGTCTATAATTACCTGGATTATCCTGGCTACACTTTTTAAATGAGGGGACAACATAAGAAATTCTCCAATTCTCTGGGGCCTCTCCCGTGTTCAAAGTTTGCGACAACGCCCCAGCTATTTCCTCTCTCATTTCCCTCAGTAAACTGGGATTCCTGATGAAGGGCTTTTGCCCGAAACGTTGATTTCGCTGCTCGTTGGATGCTGCCTGAACTGCTGTGCTCTTCCAGCACCACTAATCCAGTATTTGATTTTCAGCATCTGCAGTCATTGTTTTTACCTTTGGGATAGGTCCCATCTGTGCCTGGGCACTTGTCCACCTTAATGCCTTTTTGAATACCCAAAAATTCTTCCCTCCCTGTGCTGACTTGACCGAGAGTAATCAAACATCAATCCCTATCCTTAACAATCATCATTTCCCTCTCCTTGTTGAATACCAACACAAAGTACTCATTAAGAATCTCACCCATTTTCTCTGACTCCACACCTAACTTTCCTCCTTTGTCCTTGAGTGGGCCAACCCTTTCTCTCGTCACCACCTTGCTCCTTATATACGAATAAAAGCCTTTGGGATTTTCTTTAACCCTGTTTGGTAATGATATTTCATGACCCCTTTTAGCCCTTTTGATTTTCCATTTCAGATTGATCCTATTTTCCTCATAGTTTTCCAAAGATTCATCTGATGTCAGCCAGCCAGACCTTATGAATGCATCCTTTTTCCACTTGGCCAGTCTCACAATTTCACATGTTATCCAGGGTTCCCTAAACTTGCCATTTCAATCACTCATTTTCACAGGGACATGTCTGTCCTGCACTCTTATTAACCTCTTTTTAAAAGCCTCCCACACATCAAATGTGGATTTACTTTCAAACTGCGGCTCCCAATCTGCATTCCCCATCTCCTGCCGGATTTTGCCCTCAGTTTAGCCCTCTTCCTTTAGGACCACTCTTGTCTTTTTCCATGAGCATTCTAAAACTTATGAAATTGTGATCACTGTTCCCAAAGTAATCCCGACTGAGATTTCAACAACCTGACTGCGCTCATTCCAGTACAAGGGTCCAGTATGGCCCCTTCCTGAGTTGGACTATTTACATATGGCTATATAAAACCCTCTTGGATGCTCCTTACAAATTCTGCTCGATCTAAACCTCTAACTCCCAGTGAATCCCCGTCAATGTTGGGAAAGGTAAAATCTCCCATCACCACCACCCTATTGCTCCTACATCTTTCCATAATCTGTTTACAAATTTGTTTCTCTATCCTGCACTTGCTGTTGGGAGGCCTGTAGTTCAGCCCCAACATTATCGCATCCTTCCTGTTTCTGAGCTCTGTCCATATTGTCTCACTGCTCGAGTCCTCCATAGTGCCCTCCTTCAGTACAGTTGTGATATCTTCTTTAACCAGGAATGCAACTCCTCCACCCCTTTTATCTCCCTCTCTTTATCCGCCTGATGCACCTGTATCCGGAAATATTTAGTTGCCATTCTTGCCCTTCCCTCAACCAAGTCTCAGTCATAGCAATAACATCATACTCCCAGATACTAATCCAAGCCCTAAATTCCTCTGCCTTACCTACTACACTTATTGCATTAAAACAAATGCACCTCAGACCACCTGTTCCTTTGCGTTCCTCATCTGCTCCCTGCCTATTCTTCCTCTTAATCACAGTGACTTCATTATCTAGTTCCTTACAGGCTTTAATTACTACCTCCTTACTGCCCTCTAACCTCCTCATTTTGTTCCCATTCCCCTGACAGATGTGAAAAACAGCATAAGATTTGTTGGATTCATCAAAGGCAAAGTGCCAATTTCTAATTAGAGTGACAATCATGATGCTAGCCAACTATTATAATCCCAACTGCTGGTATTATTGGACAACACAGATCTCAGACTGTAACACAAACAGAAACTGCTGAAGAAATTCAGTTGGTCTGCAGCATCTATGGAGCATAAGCACACAATGCTGATGATTTAGATTTAGTAATAAGACCTCCTTACACAATCCAAATGAAGATAAAATAAAACATACTGACAGAAAATACAAATTCAAAAGATTTCAAAACACACAGCAAAATAAATGAATGTTTGAATGTTATTGATTTATAGTTCTCAAATAATGGGGAAAAGGGGTTCATTTCTCTATTGCACCTTTAGGTTTAACTTAACTGTATTTTTCATTTCATTGTCTTGAAAGTTTGATTGCCTTTTCCTTGATTAATACTTCGCTGGCCACAGGTGAAGTGCCAGACTGGAGGATTGTCAATGTGGTTCCTTTGTTCAAGAAGAACAGCAGGGATAGGCCAGGCAATTCCAGACCAATTAGTCTGATGTCAGTGTGAGGGAAATTATTTGAAAAAATCCTGAAGTACAGGATACTTGGAGAGTTAGGGATGCCAGTATTGATTAGATTGACCAAGGCCCCGCATGGAAGGCTGGTCCAGATGGTCAGAGCCCATGGGATCAAAGGCAAGTTGGCAAATTGGATCCAAACATGGCTTCCAAATATGATGGTGATTGGAAGTCTGTGATCAGCGGTGTATTACAGGGATTGGGGCTTGGACCCTTTCTGTTTGTAACAAATTGGATGTGATTGTATAATTAGAAAGTTTTTAGATCCCACATAAATTGGTGGTGTTTTTGATATTGATTTGATTTTTATTTTAGTTTATTGTCACGTGTACTCACATACAAACATATAGGATTACAGTGAATGGTATGTCATGTTGCTTCACAAGGTGCCATCTTAGGTCCAAGGACCGAGGTACAGAATCTCAAGAGTAAGTTAGAAAGAAAGATTAAAGTTAAAAGTTACACATTACAGACCTTTTTAGTTTCAAGATGAAAATAAAAAAATAAATCTAGAAGTTCAAACATTACAGTATTTCTGAAGCACTGAGCTACCATGGGATCATTTACTTTGCGACATCACCTCGAGAGTGGACATCCATGCTGAGGCCGTGCTGGGCCGAGAGACCACCATATACAGCAAAAGACCACCTTGTGGGCCAAGAGACAACCAAACTGGGCCACTGAGAGATCACCACACTAGGCTGAGAGTCAATCACGCTGGGTCAAGAGGTCACCACATTGAACTGAGAGACCATCATGTCTGACCAAGAGTCTGACTCACCAGGCTGGGAAATCGCCCTGCCAGGCCAGGACACTGCCACACCAAGCCGATAGGCCACATCACTGGGTCTGCACTGTTTCGGATGCCAGGCATCTGAGCCAGGAGAGAAAAGAGAGAAGGACAAAAGAAAAACACAAAAGAAAAGAAGAAAAGGTGGAATAGAAAGAAGAAAAGGAAACAGATGGAGCAGATGAACTCAGTCTGAAGTGTCCTACTCTGCTGCCATCTTGGATTACCGGGTTTCAGGCTACAGTCTGATATTGATCAGCTGGTAATTGGGCAGAGGCAATGCAGATGGAATTTAATCCTGATAATGTAAGATGATGTATTTGAGAGGTCTAATAAGGGAGGGATATACACAATGAAAGGTATGTGTCTTGGGTGTCCTTGTGCATGGATCACAGAAGGTTGGTCTGCATGTACAACAAGGAATTAAGAAGGTAGATGGAATTTTGTCCTTCATTGCTAAAGGGATTCAGTTTAAAAAGCAGGGAGGTTATGTTGCAGCTGTACGAGGTGCAAAGAGGCCACACCTGGAGTACTGCGTGCAGTTTTGGTGTCCTTATTTGAGAAAGTATGTTCTGGCACACAAAGGGGTGCAGAGGAGGTGCACTAGGTTGATTCCAGAGTTGAGAGGGTTGGCTTATGAGGGGAGACTGAGTAGACTGGGATATATTCATTGGAACGTAGAAGAATGAGGCGGGTGGGGGATCTTATAGAAACATAAAATAATGAAGAGAATAGATAAGACATAGGACGTTTCCACTGGTAGGTGAAACTAAAACAAGAGGGCATAGCCTCAAAATTAGGGGGAGCAGTTTTAGGACCAAATTGAGAAGGAACCTCTTCACCCAAAAGATCATAAATCTCTGGAATTCCTTGCCCAATGAAGGAGTCGATGCTACTTCTGTAAACGTTTTCAAAGTTAAGATTTTTTTTTGAACAGTAAAGGAATTAAGAGATACAAGTGAGAGCGTGGGTAAGGGGAGCTGAGTCCATGAAAAGATGATCCATGATCTTATTGAATGGTGGAGTCGGCTTGAAGGGCCAGTAGGCCTACTCCTGCTCCTAGTTCTTATGTTCTTATGTGCCTTGGGGGTAGTGAGGAACAAAGGGACCTTGGTGCACAACTTCTTTGATCCCGGGAGGTATCAGCACAGCTAGACAGGGTGGTGAAGAAGGCACATGGGATGCTTGCCATGATTAGCCAGGGTGTAGAATATAGGAGCAAGGAAGTCTTGTTGTTAATTTACAGAGCATTGGTTAGGTCATATCTGAAATACTGTGTACAGTTCTGGTCATGACACAGTCAGAAGGATGCAATTGGACTGGAGCGGGTGTAGAGGAGATTTACCAGGATGTTTCTGGGATTGAAAGTCTTTCCGATGAGGAAAGACTGGTTAGACTGGGTTTGTTTTCTCTGGAGCATAGGAAGCATGGGGGGAATCTAAAGAAGGGATAAAAAATGTTGAGACACATAGACAAAGTCAATCGTGATCACATTTTCCCCATGGCAGGCATGTCTAAGATCAGAGGGAATAAGCTTAATGTGAAGAAAATGTGTTTTAGAGGGGATTTGATGAAGCTTTTTTTTCCCCCAGAGGGTGGTAGAAATATGGAATGTGCTGCCTGAGATTGTGGTGGAGGCAGGCCCTCTCACAACATTTACAAAACATCCAGACATGCACATAAAATGCCAGGGCATGGAAGGCTACGGACCAAGTGCAGGTAAATGGGATGAGTGCAGTTTGATGTTTACTGATCGGCATCGACATGGTGGGCAGAAGGGCCTGTATGTTTGCTGTATGACTGTATAACTATGAAGAGAAGGATGTGGAAATATTTTTCATGTTGTTTGAGAAGATAGTTAAACAAGTGAGGTAGAGAAAAACAATGGAACTTGCCCATGCAAAAATGAACTTGGGAAGTACACGAGGTTACAACATCCCTATCAGAGGAACGTTCTCAGGATCACGACGATGTGAAAAGGTGAAAAGTGCAGACGAGTTGGTCTCAGAAACATACAGGCAGAGGTTTCAGAACTTACAGAAACAGCCTCCATAAAACAGCTGAGAATACTTACAATGCTCTCAGAAAAATTATTCTCTGTGAAGAATTCAAAACTTCCTTCCCTTCATGAATCAGAATTCATGTAGAAGACCAAAGGGGAACGACAGTAAGACAAGCAGCTATAATGGCTAATGATTATAGACTTCGTTAAAGCCAAACACCTGCAGATGCTGGAATCCAAAGTAGACAAACAGGAGGCTGGAAGAGCACAACAAGCCAAGCAGCATCAGGAGGTGGAGAAGTCACCTGATGAGAGACTGATCCAGAAACCTTATTCCCATCTGGCCCAGAAATGGGAGTAAAATAAAAAATTGAGAGAGTGATGGGAAGGCAGGGAGCCAGGGGAGAGAATGGACAGTAGGGACCAGGCCAAGAACTCCACCGCAGATTAAGAAGGAAATTGCTGAGGGTGTATGTGGCGCTCAGAAGCTGAAATGTTTCTCTGGGAATAAGGGGGGACTTGTGTTTTTGGAATGTTGGAAGTTCTGAGGTAGACCCATGGGACTAACAGGAGTTAGTAAAAATGAATCAGAGAAAGGAACACAAACAGATAATCCCACGGGGCAGGTTGTAGCTGAAACTATAACAAAAAGGCTGGAGGTGAATTCTGTCATGAGTAAAGGATGTTGGAAGGTAGATGAGAGGCAGACAGGATTTTTGTCAAAAGGAACGGTGACCACTTTTTCTTCAGCTAAACCCAGAACCAAACTGAGAGATACATGAGCAACACAATCACTTTTACTGGAGAAAGAATTGATATTCCCTCCAGAGAGCTCGATGGGAGCTAAGTATTAATCAATGGGATTGGTGGAGAATATATTTCACTTCAATTGTATACAGTGCAACTGGCATGTGATTTGTTATCAGGAGAAGTAATTGTCGGAGTGGGGAAAACATTCCCTGTCGAGGGGGTCGATTTCATTCTGGGGAATGATTTGTCAGGACGAAAGGCAGTAGCTTCCCTGATAATTACAGAATGTCCAAAGGAGGTCCAAGAAACAGAACAATGAGAGGATGAGGTTCCTGGTCTCTCTCCTTCGTGTGAGGTAACCAGGGCAATGGTTAAACAAAATCCATCAATAAGGGGTGATGTGACACCACAGCAAGTGAAAGGATTGCTGAAACATTCCTAAAGGGTGAAGATAATCCACCTAGAGTGTTTGGTATGATGTCCCTAATTACAGCAGATCCAAAAAGCAGATCCTGAATGAAATAAATGAGCACTGTCAGCTCATACTGAGGTCGAGGCTGGAGGGGTTTCAGAGTGTTATTACCTTCAGAATGGAGCGCTGATGAGGAAGTGGAGACCCCCCCTCATAGACCCCCAGATGAAGAATGGTTGATTAGACATTGGCTAGTGGTCCAATCCAGCTATCATAGGGAGATATTGTGAGGAGTACATCAGATTCCCATGACAGGACCATGGTGATTTGGAAAACACAGGCATCCAGAGTCACATGTACTGAGCCAAAAGTATGTAAAGATGTGGTTCAGTTTTATAAAACGTGTCATATTTGACCTCATCCTTAGAAATCTGTCAGTTACAGATGCATTTGCCCATGACAGTATCAATAAGAGTGACCACCACATAATCCTTGCGAAAATCAACTCCTGCATTCACACTGAGAATAATCTCTATTGTTTTGTGTGGCACTATCACCACGCTAACTGGGACAGACTTACAACAGATCTCTCAACTCATGACTGGGCATCCATGAGGCTCTATGGGCCATCAGCAGCATCAGAATTCTGCTCCAGCACTATCTGAAACTTCATGGCCCAGTGTATCCCCCACTCAACCATTACCATCTAAGCAGGGGATCAACCCGGTTCAATGGAGAATTGATGAGGGCATGCCTGGAGCAGCACCAGCCATACATCAAGATGAGGTGTCAACCTGGTGAAGCTACCAAGCAGAAATCCTTGCATGCTAAACAGTATAAGCAGAAAGTGATAGACAGAATTAAACAATCCCACAACCAATGGATCAGGTCTAAGCATTGCAGTCCTGTCACATCCAGTCGTGAGTGGATCTCATGACATCCACATGATGTCAAGAAATGGTTGGAGGCCCTAACAAAACTGGAATCAATGGGTATTGGGGGCAAACTCTCCGGTGGTTAGCATCAGACCTGACACATAGGAAGATGATCATGGTTGTTAGAGTTCAGTCATGTCAGCTCCAGGTCATCTCTGGAGGAGCTCCTCAGGTTCGTGTCCTTCAGTTGCTTCATCAATGACCTTCTCTCCATAAGGTCAGAAATGGAAATGTTCACTGATGATTGCACAATGTTCAGCAGCATTTTCGACTCCTCAGATATTAAAACAATCTGTGTCCAAATGTAATAACATCTGGACAATATCCAGGCTTGGGCTGACAAGTGGCAGGTAACATTCATGTCACACAAGTGCCAATCTATGACCATCACCAGTAAGAGACAATCGAACCAGCGCCCCTTGACATTCAGTGGTGTGACCATCACTGAATCCCCCACTGTTACCATCCTGGGAGTTACCATTGATCAGAAACTCAACTGGACTCACCAAATAAAAACTGTGGTTCTAAAAACAGGTCAGATGCTAAGAATACTGCGGCAAGTGCCTCACCTCCTGAATCCTGAAAGCCTATCCACAATCTACAAGGCACAAGTTGGGAATGTGATAGAATACTCTCCACTTGCTTGGATGTGTGCATCCCCCAATATCATCCAAGAAGCTTAACACCATCCAGGACAAAGCAGCCCGCTTGATTGGCACTGCATCCACGCCGTCTGCCACCAATGCTCAGTAGCAGCAGTGTGTGCCATCTGCAAGATCCACTACAGAAATTTGCCAAAGATCCTCAGACAGCACCTTCAAGACACACAATTAGTTCCATCTAGAAGGACAAAGGCAGCCAATATTTTTTCAAGTTCCAAGCACCACTTTCACGTTCCCCTCCAAGCCACTCACCATCTTGACTTGGAATATATTGCTTTCCTTCACTGTTGCTGGCTCCAAATCCTGGAATTGCCTCCATAATGGCATTGACGGTCAGCCCACAGCAGGTGGACTGCAGCAGTTCAAGAAGGCAGCTCCCCACCACCTTCTCAAGGTGCAACTTGGAATGAGCAATAAACGCTGGCCATCCAGCGCTGCCCACATTCCACAAAATGAATAAATAAAAATAACTTGTTGAGTTGTAGGTAAACACGTGATGAAAGCAGGATTCTTAATTCCTCTCCTAGGTTTTGAAAAATCATTCAGTTGTGTACAGGTGTGTGAAGCAGTGAGGGAGCAGAGAGGGATGAGAAAAACTGTGAGAGCCAAAGAGAATTGGACAATTCCCAAAGTGAACTTTCTCCTGTGAGGTGAACAAACTCAGAGGCATTAGAGAATTCAGAGACTGTATTTTTGTATCTGGAGAAAGATTAACAGAGGGACAGAGGGAGATTGCTCAGAGAATACAAAGAAGTTTGTATAAGGAGTGGTTGAGGCCTGTACTCGGTCTGTACTCGATGGAGTTTGAAGGATGAGGGAGAATCTCAGTGAAACATACCGTGTACTGAGAGGCCTGGATAGAGGAGACATGGAGAAGATGTTTCCACTTGGCAGAGAGACTGGGACCTGAGGAACAGCCTCAGAACGGGTGATCCTTTGGAAGTGAGATGAGGAGGAGATCCTTCATCCAAAAAGTGGCTAATCTGTGGATTAATCATTGCCACATAATGCTGTGGAGGCCATGTCCTTGAGTGTATTTAAGACAGAGATAGATATGTTCTTGATTAGTAAGGTGATAAAAGATAACGGAGAGAACACAGGAGAATGGGATTCACAAACAAATCAACTGTGATGGAATTGCAGAGCAGACTTGATGGGCTGAATGGCCACATTCCGCACTGATACATGGTCTTTAAAAGATACACTTGGATGTTCCACATTAATCAAACATGACGTGGATGTAGGTAATTCAGACCCAATAAAACAAAACCCATTTTGGTTAAACCCAGAGAAACAAGCCAAAGTAACAAAGGAAGCTCAATATTTGTTGGAGTATTAATTGATTGAACTGTCAGAGTAATTGGAGTTCTCCCATGTAGGATTGAGCAAAATTCCCTATTATTTAAAGAGGCAGCTGGGCTGAGCTCTGGGGAAACACAGAGACACGGAGATGGCTGCCTGGAACCATTGTGCTGCCTGGAATTCCAGTTCACACCTCAACCCTTAAAGAGACACCAACCAGAACTCATTCTCCAGACTGAACCTCACTTTTACACCTCGGCCTACTAACAAAGACATTTTGGAACCTGTTCAGATACTGGACATTCAACACAATCAATATTCATTCACAGAGATATTGGGCATTCAACATCAATCAAGATACATTCACTCACACTCTTAACTGTCAAGAAGCCAACTGACCCCAAAGGGAACACCAGAAACATATTGACCAACACAGATCTGAGGGGAGATAATGGGGCACACAGTCTGTATAATAGCCAGCCCTAATCAGAGGGCGAGTCTTTTCAACAACTAGTTTCTGCAGGATCAGCTTCAGCAAGCCCCAACAAGCAGCTTCAGAACCAAGAACTACAGAGGCTGAACAGAGAAGCTGCATCCAGAAACCAAACCAAGAGCATCATCGCAACAAAAGACACTCGAGAGCAGGAACACCAACCAAACGCTATCTGAACAAGAGCTTCGAGAGACAGGCCTGTTCCGATCACATTCCCAGATACTTTCACCCCATCCCTACCCCCATTCCATTTATCTCTCAGCCCCCGGCCCACAGGTCTTATTCCTGCTGAAGGGCTTATGCCCAAAACATTGATTCTCCTGCTCCTCAGATGCTGCCTGACCTGCTGTGCTTTTCCAGCACAACACTCTCAACCCTGATCTCCAGCATCTGCAGTCCTCACTTTCTCACAGACCTGTCCTGAGCCAAGAGAACTGACAGCGAGAATCTCACCAACAGGACACATTTTAAACCTGTATTTTCCTCGGTGCTGAGCTGAAAATCCTGAGACCCCAAAGTTTCCCTCTGAGCTCGCAGGGAGGGGATGGTGGGTGGTGACAGTGCATTGGGACCCCAAGGGTAGGGAGCCTGATTAAAGTTTGTGTGATTCAAACTGTTTTGCTTCTAATAGTAGAAAGTGAGGACTGCAGATGCTGGAGATCAGAGTTGGAAAGTGAGGTGCTGGAAAAGCGCAGCAGGTCAGTCAGCATCCGGGGAGCAGGAGAATCGATGTTTTCGACAGAAGCCCTTCATCAGGAATGTTGGGAGGAACGACTTGCAGAACATTTCTGGGACACATGGACCAAACAACCTCACCACCCTGTGGCCGGACACTTCAAATCCCCCTCCAACTCTGCCAAGGACATGCAAGTCCTGGGCCTCCTCCACTGCCAACTCCAAGCCATTCGACGTCTGATTGGATTAGATTAGATTCCCTACAGTATGCAAACAGGCCCTTCGTCCCAACCCTCCAAAGAGTAACCCACCCAGACTCATTCCCTGACCATATATTTACCCCTGACTAATGCACATGAGACTATGAGCAATTTAATATGGCCAGTTCAGCTAACCTACACATTTTGATTAGATTAGGTTCCCGAGAAGTTGGAAACAGGCCCTTCGACCCAACCAGGCACCGACTCTCCGAAGAGTAACCCACCCAGACCCATTTCCCTCTGACTAATGTACCTAACACTGTGGGCAATTTAAAATGGCCCATTCACCTGACCCGCACATCTTTGGACTGTGGGAGGACACCGGAGCACCCAAAGGAAACCCGCACATGGGGAGAACGTGCAACCTCCACACAGACAGTCGCCCAAGGCTAGAATCGAACCTGGGTCCCTAGTGCTGTGAGGCAGCAGTGCCAACCACTGAGCCACCATGTCTGGGGAAAGAATGCCTCATTTTCCACCTTGGGACCCCCCAACTACACGGAATCAATGTTGTTTTCACTAGTTTCGTTCTCTCCCCTCCCCCCACCCACCCACCAACGAATATCCAATCCTCCAACTAGACACTACCCTCTTGAATTCTCCTATCGATCCATCTTCCATCCCACCTATCTGCTCCACTATCCCTTCTGAACTATCACTACCACCTCCACCCCCACCTGCATCTATCTATCCCCTTCCCAGCTACTTTCCTCCACCCCCCGCCCCACCCTCCTATTTATCTCTCAGCCCCCTTCCACTCCCCCATCCTTCCTGATGAAGAGCTTATGCCTGAATCGTCGATTCTCCTGTCCCTTAGATGCTGCTGTGCTTTTCCAGTGCCACACCTTTCCACTCTAGCTTCGAATAGTGTATAATCAGTGTTTAATTTGGTAGTGCATTTAATTATTGTTCTCTGTATAATGGATACTGTTAATTTCACTGATTATTACATTTGCATTTGCTCCAGTATTATACTTACCTTTTGTATTGAATAAACGCAGAAATTCTTTTGCCCTGAAACACCCATCTACTGCCTTCTTCGTTTGACATTTTTAAATAAATCCAGTGGCAGAACCAGGGATCTGGGGTTGATTCAAACCATCTAAAAATCAGCAAATTACTGATCATAAACTAGACAGGGTACCCTGATTGAACTGTAAGAGTAATTGGAGTTCTCTTGTAGTGTTGGTTCTGAAACCAAATGTTTCAATTCGATTCTGTGTAGACAGTTGGAAAGTGAAGGTTGTCACAAAGATGGATTTGTACCGTATTCCCAGGACAGGAGATTGCATTGATAGGATAGGTAGTGTGTCATTCTTATCCAAAATTGATTTGTTAAAAGTACCACTGACAACAAGAGCAAAGGAAATTTTTGCATTTGTTGCATTCTGGATCTTTGTATACAATGGAAAACTCAAATACATTCTCAACATTTTGGGATAACAGGGTATAGACTGAAAGCAGAACTGAAGAAAACGAGCTTTATTCGGGAAATGTTTTTGGAAAATTTATGGGATTAAATTCTGATAAATGCACAGTATCCAATAATCTACACCTCAGATTACTTCAGAAAATGCCCAAAACGTTTGGAAACATTGATGTTCAAGATTCTATACATTCTGGAATAATTCCCACTGACTGGAGAGTTGCTAATGTAACATCACTATTTAAAATGGGAGGGGGAGAGAAACTGGACATCTTAGACCAAGCAACCTGAAAATACGCAAGTCTATTACAAAACATTTAATCACTGCGCACGTGAAAGACAGTGATAGGATTAAACAGAGTCAGCATGGTTTGTGGAAACAGAAATCACGCTGAACAAATTGACTGGAATTGCTTGAGTATGTAAAGAGCAAATTTGACAAGAAGGAGGCAATTGACGTGGTATATTTGGAACTTTCACAAGGTTTTTAATAAGTCCCACAGAAGAGAGCATAAAAAAATTAAGATTCCTGGGACTGGGAGCAGGGTACTGACATGGATAGAGAACTGTTTGGTAGGCAGGAAATAAAGAGTAAAAATAAACTGGAATTTTTCTGAAAGGGTACCACAGGCCTGGATCGAGCTATTCACAACATGTGTTCATGGTTTAGATGAGGGAACTTAAGATTAATATCTCCAAGTTTGCAGATGAGACAAAGCTGGAGGGGGAGCTGTGAGGAGGATGCAGAGATACCTCAGTTGATTTGGAGACATTGAGTGATGGCGGATGAAATACAATGAAGTGAAATGTGAGGTTACCCAGTTTAGGAGCAAAACGTGGAAGGCAGATTATTCTCTGAATGGTGATAGATTTGGAATGGGGAGGTGCAATAAGACCTGCGTGTCTATGTATACCAGTCACTGAAAGTCAGTGTGCATGTGCAGCAGGCAGTGAAGAAGGTAAATGATATATTACCATCATAGTGAGAGGATTTGAATACAGGAGCAGAGATGTCTTGCTGTAATTGTATGGGGACGTAGTGAGACCACACCTGGAATATTCAAACCAAAACTGGTTCAGTGACAGGAGACAGAAGGTGGAGGCAAAAAGTTGTTTGTGTGACTGGGCCCAGTGTGCAGTGGGATAACACAGGGATCAGTGCTGGGTCCCTTATTGTTCACGATGTATTGAAACAATGAAGATAAGAATATGAGAGGTGAGGGGTGGGAGTGAGTGGATGGTGACTGAGTTTGTAGACGACACAAGGTTTAGCAGATGGTTGACAGTAAGGAAGAAGGTCTTAGGTTACAGGAGGATCTAACTGGATTGGTCAGATGGGCAGATCAGAGACAGATGGAACTTACCCCTGATAAATGTGAGGTGATGAACTTTGGAAGATATAACAGGTGAATAAGATATTTATGAAGGTAGACAGAACACTTGCCTTTATCATTTCAGGTAGATGAGAAGACCAGGGAAGATATGTTGGAGCTATACAGAACTTTGGTTAGGTCACAGCTGGAGTACTGTGTGCAGTTCTGGTCACCATGCGATCGGAAGGATGGGATTGTACTGGAGGGAATGCAGAGGGTATTCGCCAGGATGTTGCTTGGGATGAAGCATTTCAGTGATGAAGAGAGGCTGGATAAGCTCGGGTTGTTTTCTTTGAAGCACAGAAGGTGGAAGGGGGACCTGATAGAGGTGTATAAGGGTATGAAGGGAATGGGCAGAATGAATAGAAAGCAGCTTTTCCCCTTACTCAGAGTTGACACACATTCAATGTGAAAGACAGGAGCTTTAGAGGGGATTTGAAGAGCAGGTTTTCATTCAGAAGGTCGTGGGGGTCTTGTTTGTACTGCCTGGGATGGTTGGTGAGGTGGCAAATCTCCCAACCTTTAAAAACTACTTGGATGAACACTTGAAATTTCATAGTATTTAAAGCTATGGGCCACGTTTTGGAAAGTGGAACTGGTATAAACTTAGTGTAGTTTGGCTGGTACACAGTTAATGGGCTGAAGGGCCTCTTCTGTACTGTGTAACTTTATGTTTCTATTGCCCTCAGTTTTGGTTTCCTTATCTGAGGAAGGACGTTCTGGCTGTGGGGGGAGGGCAGCGAGGGTTTACCAGACTGATTCCTGGGATGACAGCACTTAGTTCTGAGGAGAAACTGGATCGGTTCGGATTATATTCACTGGAGTTTAGAAGATTGAGGGGGCGTCACATTGAAAACTCGAAAATCCTAACCGGATATGGCAGGATGTTCCTGATGACTGGGGAGTCCAGAACCAAGGATGAAAATTTAAGGATATGGGAAACGCCATGTAGAGCTGAGATGGAGAGAAATGTTTTCATTCAGTGAATGGGAAGAATGTGGAAGTTTCTGTCACTGAAAGAAATTGAGCTCAAACCGCTGAATGCTTTTGAGAAAGGGCACGATATAGTTCTCAGGGTGGAAGGGTTCAAAGGTTACGGGGACAAAGTGGGAACAGGCGATTGTGTTGGATGATCAGTCATTGTCACATTGAATGGCGGAACAAGCTCCAAGGGCTACTCCTGCTCCTAGTTTCACTGTTTGAGAGACTATTCATCAACATGGAAACATATTGATTGAGAAAACACATTTGCTTTGGGTCAGGAATTAGTTTGGAGGCAGGAGACAGAGAGGAAGGATAATGTGTGTATTCTCCAGTGAGCAAGATGTGAATAGTTGGGTCCCCAGGGATCTGTGCTGGGACCTCAGTGGTTCACAATATCTCTCCATGATGTGCATAAAGGATTAGACAGCCATATATGCAAGATTGCTAACCACACTGAATGAGGCAGCTAGGAGGAGGTTACAGAGATAGGGAGGGTTGAAGGACAGGTAGGGTTTTTGAATAAGGATGAGAATTGGTAAATTGAGACATTGTTGGACTGGGAGCCAATGTCGGTTAGCGAGGATGGTGGGGGATGGGGATGGGACTTGGTGCAAGTTTGGATACGCGCAGCAGAGTTTGGGATGAGCTGAAGTTTACAGAGGGCAATGGCTGTGATGTGGGCCAGAACAACATTGGATTGATCATGTTTGGAGTCCCAAAGCAAAGAGATTTTCAGTGGGTGATCTTTGTGACATGGAGGATTTGGAGCTCAGATCAGCCTCAAAGATAAGGCCAAGATAGCAAGGAGTCTGATACTAAATAAAAGCTGAAAAAGCTGTGGTTGCTGGAAATGAGAAACAGAAACAAAATTGCTGGAAAAGCTCAGCAGGTCTGGCACCATCTGTGGAGAGAAAGCAGAGTTAACATTTTGGGTCAAGTGAACCTTTTTTAGAACTGTTCTGTTTTTGTAAAGAGTCTGGTTGAGCAGCAGACAGTGCTCAACGAGAGGGATGAAGTTTTTAGTGGGATCTGAAAAGGATGGCTTTGATCTTCACAATGTGTTTCCCAGTGAGCCTGTCTCCTCAGTCCTGACTGCTCTTAGCTGCTTTGATTGTCACTGATTGGACACTTATTATTAGAGATTCTGACCACAGCAGAAAGCCCCAGTGTAAAAAATAACTGCAAAGACTGTCAGATCGCAAAGTTGAAACTTCACCGAGAGAGGAAGTGAAAGAAGGAGCTCGGAGCAGCTGGACATTTGTTACTGAGACGGGAGAAAACTGTGAACTGTCTGCACTCCCTGGAATCTGACAGTACATAAGGATATTAAAACTAGGAGCAGGAGTAGGTTATCTGGCCCCTCAAGCCTGCTCCGCCATTCAATAAGATCATGGCTGATCTTTTCATGGCCTCAGTTCCCCCTACCTGCCCCCTCACCATAACCTTAATTCTTTTACTGTTCAAAAAATATCCACCTTAGCTTCAAAAACATTTACTGAGGAAACCTCAACAACTCTGCTGGGCGGGGAATTCCATCGATTCACAACTCTCTGGGTGAAGAAGTTCCTTCTCAATCCAGTCTGAAATCTGCTCCCCTTAGCACAGGAGGAGGCCATTCAGCCCATCGTGTCAGTGAGTGATCCAATTAATCCCACTGCCCCTCTCTCTCCATAACCCAGTAAATCTTTCCTTTTCAGCTCAATCTCTAGTTGCCTCTTGTAAACCTGGGTCCATAGCAGAGACTGTTCCCTAACCTGGGCTCCAAATTGGCGTCTTATTCATTCATTGGGAGACAAATGGGCTCCCTGGGCTGGGCTGGGAAATGGAGCTCAGGACCCTGAACATTCCCTCTCCCCTCCTGATGGACACTTGATGCTGAGGGATTGTTCCATGGAGTGCTACCATATATACCCTACCATACACACTTCCCCATTCTGTGTGTAAAAGACTGGAGCTTGCCAGCAGGATATTCAACTGCAGGAGCCGTCATCAGTTTGATCAATTCTGACCACATTCACTTTCCAGAATGTTTCAACTCATTACTTATATAACATTTGTCCATCTCCTCCTACGTGTGAGGCAGGGAAGGGGCCACTCCATTTCAGACAATTTGGAATTTATGGAACACAAATGGAGTAACTTGGAAAGGACGTCGGAATCATGGTGTTTGGAGGTGGGATGAGCAGGAATAAGTGTTTCTGTGGTCAAAGGGCTGGTGTAGAGCAGAGACAAACAATGTTGTGGAGTTTGAAATAAGAGACCTATGTGATGGAGAGGATGTGGGGTTTGAACCTCCAATACTGGAGGGTTCAGTGGGAAAGAGGCCCAAGCTTATTGCTGATCATTGGACATTCCATTAGGATGGAGGCCCATGTTTACTGATCTCTGTTGGAGGTTCCAATTGAGTCCCATGGAATTGGAATGTTGGTATTTCTTGCAGAAATTGCAATCTTGGTATTTATTATAAAAGGACTGGATTACAAAAATAAAGAAATATTGTTACAATTCTGTGAGCCATTGGTGAGACCACATCTGAAGCATTGTGTCCAATTGTGGTCTCCTTACTTGGTGAAGGATATGGTGGCACTGGATGCAGTTCAGAGGATGTTCACCAGACTGATCCCGGGATGAAAGGGCTGTCATACAGGAATGGCTGAATAGCTGGGGCTTGTACTCACTGGAATTCAGTCGCATGATGGGAGATGTGAGTGAGCTATATAAGATGCTAAAGGGGATTGATAAGGCAGACATGGAACAGATGTTCCCTCTCGTGGGCCAGTCTCGAACAATAAGTCATAGATATAGAGTGAGAGGAGGTAGGTTCAAAACTGAGATGAGGAGAAACTCAGTGGTACAGTGATGAGCACTGTTGCCTCACAGTGACAGGGACCCAGGTTCGATTCCACCCTCAGGCAAATATATGGAGTTTGCACATTCTCCCCCTGTCTTGCATGGGTTTCACTTGGGGGCTCTGGCTTCCTCCCATAGTCTAAAGTTGTACAACCTAGGAGGATTGGCCATGCTAAATTACCCGTAATGTCCAGGGATGTCTATGTTCAGTTCATTAGTCATGGCAAATGTAGGGTTACAGGGAAAGGGTAGGGGGAATGGGTCTGGGTGGAATGCTCTTTCAAGGGTCGTTGTAGACTTGTTGGGCCGAATGGCCTGTTTCCATTCTGTAGGGATTCTGTTCTATTGTAACTCCTTCTCTCAGAGTGTTGTGAATCTGTAGAAGTCACTGGCCCCAGAGAGTGCAGTGAAGGCAGAATCAATCAACAGATTGAAGAAAGAAACAGATATCTTTCTGATTAAAAGCAGGATAGAGGGCAATAGGGAGCAGTCTGGAAAGTGGAGATGACTATAAGATCAGCCATGGTCATGTTAAACGGCAAATGGGCTTGAAGGGCTGAATTGCCTATTCCTGCTCCTCATTCCGAAGTTCCAATCTTGCTCCGGCAATGTGATCCATGTTAACTGGTCTCTACAGGAGGATCCAGTTGCAAGAAGTCGCATGTTTACTGGTCTCTGTTGGAGGGTCCAGTTTGAAACTGGTCCATATTTACTGGAGAGTTCAATGAAATGGAGGCCTTTCTTTCCTGGTTTCTATTGGAAGGTCCAACAGGAATAAGCGCCATATTCGCTCATCTTTGTTGGAGTACTCAGTGGTAAGAAGGCCCAATATTTACTCATCTCCATGAGAGAGTTCAGTGGCAAAGAGGCCCATGTTTAATGGTCTGTATTTGATGGACCGGTTGGAATGAATTCCATGTTTCCTGTTCGCTATTGGAGGGTCCCAATGGGTCATGGACACCATGGTAGGTGTGGGCCCCAGTTCCTTTCAGTTGGAATTGTGTGATAGTCCTGGCTTCATTCCAAAACCTGACTGTAGAAGGGGAAGGAGAAGTGAAGGGATTGGACAATGTTGTGGATGGATCAGTGGGTCAGAGCCTGTCCTGTCCCTCCAGCTCACACTGATAGCCTGAGGATTTCCTCTCTCTGCTGGGCCTTCATGGAATGAGGTTTGTGTCCAAACCAGTCCCCAGTGAGAATAGGCCAACAGCACAGAACTGCCTTTCATTTGACAAGAATCTGTCCATCTTCCTGAGACAGGCTGATGCCTAGTCAATGTGAGAAATGGGACCTTACTCCAGGAAAAGATATGCTTCTGGGGTCGAGAGTTAACATCCATTAGTGAGGCAGAGCAGAGGGAGATTTACCCTGTATTTAAATGTTGCCAACTGGGACATTCTGAGAAAGAGAGAGGCAGGGAGTGTGTGTGTGTGTGTGTGTGTATGTGTGTGTGAGAGAGAGAGAGAGATAGAGATAGAAGGACAGACTGTGAAAGAGAGAAAGGGATAGAGAGGGTCTGAGGCAATGTAAGATGAGTAAAGGGAGAGAGAGAGAGACCAAAATAGAGGGAGATAGAGATGGTAAGGTTGAAGAATAGAGAGAGAGAGAGATAGGGTATGAGACAGTGTGACTGAGAGAGAAGAATAGAAAGGAGAGAGAAAACGACAGAGTGAGTGTGAGACTAAGGGTAAAGGGAATCGAGTGAGAGAGACAGACAGACGGACAGACAGACAGGTTTCGGTCACCGCATTATGAGAAGGATATGACTGAACTCAAGAAGGTGCAGAGCAGATTTCCCAGGATACAACCTGGCCTGGAGGGTCTGAGCTATGAGGAAGGATTGGAAAGGCAGGGATTGTTTCCCTTGGAGTAGTGAAGGTTGAGAGGGAACCTGCTAAAGGGCTATAAGATTATGAGGGGCAGAGATAGAGTGGACTGGAAGGCAATTTTTCCATAAGTAGAGGAATCAATACCTAGGGGCAGATTGAAGATAACTCAGACATACAAAGATAGAAACAGGGAGTAGGGTTAGAGTTAGGGTTAGGGTTAGGGTTAGGGTTAGGGTCAGGGTTAGGGTTAGGGTCAGGGTTAGGGTTCGGGTTTCGCCCTGTGATGCTGCTCTATCATTCAATATGATCATGGCTGATCCTCTCCCTCAATGCCAAGCTGGGATTAGTATTGTTAGATCATTGATGACCTGGATAAATTTGTTAAATGCTGTTCATGTCGTTGAGCTTCTGATTGAGAGAGGGATAGAAAACACACAGAGAGAAAGAGAGAGAGAGAGAGAGAATGGTTCACATTGTGAGATTGAGTGAGAGGGCAAGGCATTTAACTGCTACCCCAGGACTCAGTGTTCCAATGTCCCGGAATAGCGTCTGCTATAGAGATCAATTAGAGAGTGACAGGAGGGAGGGACAGAGACAAAGAGAGAGTGAGAGAATAAGAGATTGAAGGGATGAGGAAAGAACAAGTGAGGAAACAGGTAGATAGTTAAGTGAAGGAGAGCAATGGATGACAAGAAAGAGAGAGAGAGAGAAACCAACCAACACAGAAGGGAAGGAAGATAAACAGAGTGTCAAACATACATGGAAAAAGGGAAAGATAGAAGTGGTTATATAATTGGGAGAGGACAGAGTGGGAAACGGAAATAGAAAAAGAGGGAGTAAGTCAATTAATGTCAGGAATATATACAAAAGATAGGGGAGAAATAGAAAAAAGGGAAAAGGGAGGAGGTTCGGAAGGATGAGCAAGAGAGAGAGAGAGAGAGAGAAGAGGAGGTGTGGGGGGCTGACGTGGCTCTCTCTGCCTGATGCCATTTACATACTGAGGAACACCCAGTCAGACTCTCACAGGCTGCAGCTTTATAAAGCAGAGCCCAGTGAAGGGAGAGTTTATAAGGAACCAGGCACAGGGACAGGAGCACACACCATGATTTCACACATCCAGCTGATCTGGCCCCTGGCATTCTGCATCACAGGTACATCAGCAATCTCTCCTTCCAATCTGAAACTTTAGCTCTACATTTTACTTCATTGTGATTGAAGGGAAAATGCTCAGTGTCTTCAACAATCTCTCATTTGACAGGCTCTTTCTGTGACAGTTCTGACTTTACTGTGTTTCTCTCTGACCCCTCAGGTATCAGTGGAGACATCATCATGACCCAGTCTCCCCCAGTGCTGTCAGTGGGACTGGGCCAGACCGCAACACCCACCTGTAAATCCAGTCAGAGTGCCACGACTGATGTTGAATAGTTCCAGCAGCGAGAAGGACAGAAACCCTCTCTCCTGATCTACAATGCAGTACAATACACAGGAGTCTCCGACAGATTCACCGGGACAGAAGTGCCCAGCACACACTTCACCCTGACAATCAGCAACATTCAGAATGAGGATGTTGCTGACTATTACTGTCAGCAAAGTAGGAGCAGGCCTTGGTACAGTGATACAGAGCCATACAAAAACCTCCCGAGCTCCCGAATTCCTGACTGCAGGACTACATCCCTTTCCTCCCTCTGTCACTGGGACCGATGTGGACCACGACTGCAGCCTGATCCCCCTCTCCCCTCAGGGTGCTCTGCAGCAGCTCAGTGACATCCTTGACCCTGGCACAGGGAGACAACACTCCATCATGGATTCTCATCTGAAGCTGCAGAAACACCTATCGATTGTCCTCACTCTCGAATCTCTTCTCACTATCGCTCTTCCAGTCTTCCTTGCGCCCCCCCTCGCCCCTCCCCGGACAGCTGAGCCCCCCAACACCACCGTGGTGCCATAGACTTGGTTCTGGCTGCACTCCCCAGATGAACCATCATTCTCATCAGGATTCTGAACTGAATCCCGAATGGAGAGAGGGATGCAATCAGGAGATTCCTGTACTAGCTGCCAGATCCTTTTGGACTGTCTGCTGCTCCCCCATTCCCTCTCTCCCTGCATACTCTGAAGCTGCAGAGTGACCACATCTAGAAATGTGCTCTTCAGGGAGCTCTCAGCCTCACGGATGCTCCGCACTGGCACCAGCTGCTGCTCAAGCTCCGAAACCGGGAGCTCCAACTGCTGTCACTGACCACACTTCCTGTACTCATGGTATTCCAGGAGCAGGGAAGTATCCTGAAGTTCCCACATGGAACAAGATGAACCTCTCTCCATTCCCTGATTACCTCTTGGCAAAGTTCTGATGAGAAACTGCTCCAGCAGGGCTCACAATCCAGTGCTTTCAGTGTTCTTGGGTTTTGCAGAGTCTCTTCAAAAAACATCAGAATTAGGCCATTCACTCCATCAAGTCTGCTGTGCCATTTGGTCATGGCTGATGTGTTTCTCAAGACATTGTCTTGCCTTCTTCCCATTATGTTTGATTGCCTTGCCAGTCAAGAACCTATCAATGTCTGTCCTAAATACACTCAATGACTTCACCACCACAGCAATAAGTTATCCTTTAACTCTGCGGCTGTGCCTACTGGCCCAATTTTCTCTTCCTTGTGGAAACATCTTCTCCATGTCCCCTCTGTCCAGGCCTCTCTGTATTCTGTAAGTTTAAATGTGATCTCCCCATGTCCTTCTGAACTCCATCAAGTACACAGCCAGAGTCCTCAACCGCTCCTTATCAGATCAGGCTGTCACCCCCAGGGTCATTCTCATAAACCTCCTCTGGATCTCCCCCAATGCAAGCACATCCCTCCTTAGATATGGGTCCCAAAACTGTTCACAATATTCCAACTGCAGTCTGACCAGAGTCTCACACAGCCTGAGCAGGACATACCTGCTCTTATATTCTCACTCAGTTGAAATGAATGATAACATTACATTTCTCTTCCTAATTGCTAACTGAACCAAAATGTTCACCTTCAGAGTGACCTGAAAGAGGACTTCCAAGTCCCTTTGTACTTGAGAATTCTGAATTTTCCCATTTAGAAAACAGTTTGAGTCTCTATTCCTCCAACCTAAGGGCATAACCTCAAACTTTCCCACATTGTATTACATCAGCCACTTCTTTGCCCACTCTCTGAGCCTTTCCAAGTCCTTCTGCAGCCTCCCTGCTTCCTCAACTCTGCCTGTCCCTCCCCTCATCTTTGTGTCATCAGCAAATTTACTTGAGATCCATTCCCAACCTGACTTTCCCAGTCCACCTGCATATTGCAGTCCCCATGACTATTGTAATAATCCCTTTTTGACATGCCTTTTCTATCTCCTGATTTATTTTCTGATCCACATCCCGATTACTGCGAGGAGGCTTGTACATAACTCCCATCAGGGTTTTTGTTTCTTTGTGGTTTCTTAAGTTGACTTTCACAGATTCTATGCATTCTAACATTATATTTCCTGTTGCTGTCGATGTCATTTCAATTCGAACTGACAGAGTAAACCTGCTCCCCAACATCCCAACCTGCCCATCCACCGATCATTAGAAATGTGGAAACATAGAAAATTGCTGCAGGAATAGGCTATTTAGCCCTGAGAGCCTGCCCCACCGTTCAATATGATCATGACTGATTATGCAATCTCCGTATCCCCTTCCCACTCTCCCCCATATCCCTTGATCCTTTTAGCTGCAAGTGCCACATCCCTCTTGACATATGTCTAACAAACTGGCCCCACGAGCTTTCTGTGGTAGAGAATTCCACAGGTTCACAACATCAGAATAACCTAGCCCTTATTTGTGATCTTTGACCCCGAGTTTTGGATTCCCCGAATATCGGGAACATTCTTCCAGCATCGAGCCTGTCAAATCCCATCAGGATTTTACATGTTTCTGTGAGATTCCCCTCATTCTTCTAAATCCCAGTGAGTACAGGCCCAGTCGATCATCTGTCAGTCCTGCTGTCCCAGGAATCAGTCTCATGGACCTTCACTGGACTCCCTCAATAGCAAGAATGTCCTTCCTCAGACTAGGAGACCAAAACTGCACACAATACTCAAGGTGAGGCCTCACCAAGGCCCTATTTAATTCTGCAAGACATCCTTATACTCCAATACACAAATCCTCTCACTGTGAAGGCCAATATACCATTAGCTTTTCTCACTGCCTGCTGCACCTGCATGCCCCCTTTCAGTGACTGTTCCACCATGACACCCAGCTCTCATTGCACCTCACCTTTTCCTAAACTTTCACCATTCATTAATAATCTGACTTCCTGTTTACCACCAAAGTGGATGATCGCACATTTACTCACATTATATTGCATTTGCCAAACATTTGTCCACTTATCCAGCCTGTCCAAGTAACCCTGCAGCCTCTTAGCATCCTCCTCACACCACACACTATCACCCAACTTCTTGTCATCTGCAAATTTGTAGAGATTGCATTCAATTCCTTTGTCCATATCGTTTATCAATATTGTGAACATCTGGGGTCCGAGCACTGAACCCTGTGGTACCCCACTCATCACTGCCTGCCACTCTGAGAAGGACCCATTTATTCTAACTCTCTGCTTTCTATCTGGCAATGAGTTCTCTCTCCATGTCAATACATTCTCTCCAATACCATGAGGTTTAATGTAACTCACTAATCTCTTGTATGGGACTTTGTCAAAAGCCTTTTGAAAATCCAGATACACAACGTCCACTGAGTTCTGAGGGAGGGTCACTCAATCCAAAACTCTAACTTTGATTGCCCTCCACAGATGCTGCCAGATCTGCCGAAATCTTTCATCATTTTTTGGTTTTATTGTCCACTGATTCAGCCTTGTCCACTCTCAACTGATCACATCCTCAAAACCTTCCAGAAGATGTATCAGGCCTGATTTCTCTTTCGTAAATCCATGGTGACTTGGACCGATCCTCTCACTGATCGATTATTGTATATTTAATAACTGACTCTGGTGTTTTCCTCATGTATAAAACCTCATTTTCACTCTCCCTCCTTTTATTAAAACGTGGGGTAATATTGCATACTGTCCAGTCCATTGGAACTCTGTCAGAGTCGACAGAATGCCAGAAAATGATCACCAATGTGCCCACTATTTCCACACCCACTTTCTTCAGGACACTGAGTTGCAGAGCATCAGGACCTGGGGGCATATTAAGTTTTGACAGCATCAGCTTCTTCAAGACCATTTCCTGACTAACAAGGATTACCTTCAGTTCCTCCTTCACACTTGACCCTTTATCCCCTTGAATTTCCTTTCAATAGGATGTGCATCCCTGGATATTTAGTTCCCAGCCCTGATCCCCTTGCAGCCATGTCCCTGCGCTACAGGCTCATTTACCTTGTTTCATATACTCGATGCATCTAAGTACAACACCCTCAGTCATACATTGACTGCCTCCTTCTCATAGTTATCTCCTTTAGAAATCACAGAATCCCGACAGTGTGGAATCAAGCCATTCAGCCCAGGCTGACCCTCCAAAAAGCATCCCACCCAACCCTACAATTCCCATGGATAATCCTCCTAACCTACACATCTTTGTGACAATGGGAGAAAACCCAAGTAGACACGGGGAGAATGTGTAAACGCCACACAGACAGTCAGTTGGAATTGAGTCTGTGTCTCCGGAGTTGTGAGACAGCAGTGCGAACCACTGATCCACCATCCCATCCTGCGGGGCCTCAAGTTCGATTCATGATCCTTTCCATACTCTCGATCCTATTACTTGGTCTGGATGCTTTAATAAAGTGTCCAGAGCCCCTACCTTCTTTAATTAGTTTAAATTCATCGGAAGCTTGATTTCCGTTGGTTTGTATGGTACCACTTTGCCTACATTATTCCGAATGGTTCATGCGTTAAGAGACAAAACCTTTAAGTTTGTTCTAGTATTGAGCTTCCCTGCACTTTTAGTTTTCCTCAGTACAATATGACATTCACAATACTCTGTCCCTTTCCTTTTATTTTCTTGTAACAATCAATCCCATCACCACCTACGAACCCTACCTTCTCCTTTAAGTTTCATTTTCTCATTTTCCATCCAACTGTTCCAGTTACTTTCTCTTTGAATCGCATTCAGGCTGATAATTATCCCTGAACAAACATCCCTCAAAATGTTCCTTGGTTCATTGTTGCTTGTGGGATCTTGCTGTGTACAATCTGGCTTCCACATTTCCTTCATTACAACAGTGACCAAATTTCAAACACATCCCACACTGTCTGCAAATGTCTTTGGGACAGTATGAATCTTCCTTTTCTTTGGATGAATTAGGAGTCTTTCAGATGTGAAAGATGCCGTTCCAATGTTGCACAGTCCTCCTCCTGAACTACAGTTTCTGCTTTGTCCCTCTCTTTTGTGAAAACAGACCGGAAGTTTTCATGAGGAACCATTGCTCGATCTTCCACCACCGCACACAAGTTCCCTTCCTGCTCTCGAATGGGCCTCATACATTCCTTCATTCTCTTCTTGTTCTTTCTGTGATTATAAACATCACTGGGATTTCCCGGACTTCATTTGACACTTTTCATCCTGTCAGCTCTTTGCTTTCCTCAGGTCCTGGTAAATTTCATCACTGCATTTTGTCTTTCAGCTCACTTTTAACCAATCCCTGCCCAGTTCATTAAAATGGTTTTGTTCCCTAATGAAAACTTTTCCACTTGCCCCATGGTTCTCCATTTCCATCCCTTCTCTCAATCTCACTGAGTTCTGATCACTGTCACTCAAATCCTCCCCCATTGAAAGCCCTTCCAGCTGCCCATATCCATTCCATAAATGATGGTCCAAAGCTGTCCCTTCTTTTTCACCATCACTTTCTCAGCGGCAATTAGGGATGGGCAATAAATGCTGGCCCTGCCAGTGACCCTCACATCCGAAGAAGCAATTTTAAAATGCCCTGTCCTTTTATGGGGTTTGTTAGGTATTGAAGACAAATGTTCAACTGGATTATTTTGCCAGTGAATGTTCAGAGTTGAAATCCCTTTGAATGGCAGGGATTAAAATTGTTTCTCTTGTCTTTCAGGCCGTGACAACTCTCAGCCCAAGCTGACCCTGCTGCCCACCCCGCCGGAGCAGATCAATGCCAAGGGCTCTGCCACCCTGGTGTGCCTTGCCAATCACATCTATCCCGATGAGCTGGAGGTGCAGTGGAAGAAGGATGGTGCAGTCATTTCGGACGGGGTTCAGACCAGCAACTACCTGCGAGCTTCAGACAGCACCTACAGTGTCAGCAGCCTGCTGACCCTCTCTGGGTCTGACTGGGAGTCCAACGCTCGCTTCTCCTGTGCTCTCACCCACGTGACCCTCCCCTCTCCCCTCAGCAAGAGCATCAGGAGATCAGAATGTGTGTAGAGGGTGGGAGACAGTGCACAGAGGAGACACAACTTTAAATAGAACAGGGCTGAGCTGGCAGGACAAAGGTCATTGTCAGCACTGAATTTCAACTCTCATCCTTCTTGGGATTGGCTCAGATACACGTCTGAGGTTCAAGGGTTAAGGCAGGTCTTTGGGATAATCAAAAACAAGCTTTACAGTGTATCAAACCCCATGCCCCCTGTTCTAGGAGTGTTTGATTGGACAGTGAAGACTAGTGATGCCAAGTAAAACCTCTCAAAGATGCTGAAAACTGTCAGCTGTACAAAACAATGTGAACCTCAGAAGTCTCTGCTTCAGTAAACCAGATTTCCTTCCTGCTCAGCCACCAGTTCCAATTTAAGCTTCTATCACTGTTTAAAGGGACAGGATTCTTATGTTATTGTGAAAATCTCCACAAATGTTTTCCTCAAGCTCCATTCTGGCTGTGAATTTGTGCAGCTTCCTCTGTCTGGGCTGTTAATTGAAGTCTGTTTTTTGTCAATTTCAATCTGGAAAAAGGAATGAAGATGAAGAAGATTCAGTCTCTGTCTCGTGTCTGCTTTGGGAATGGCCAGAGCTGAAACCTCAGGGAAAGGTGTGTGAAGTGTTAACCTCCACCTTCAAGGCCTGGAACAAGAGGGGGAGAATCAAGGTGGTAATGAGGTCCCTGGATCAGGAGGGCAATTCTACAACTCTATCCAGAAGGGGTTCTTTCAGAAGGAATGCAGGGCCCCAAGGAATTCTTTCCCAATAAATGGAGAAAAGAAGGAAGGCAGGAATGGACACTGGGGAACACAATAATCTGATAGAAATTCCCTCACCCAACCCTTAGGCACAGCAAGATCGCAGGCCAAGAAATTCAACTCAACTGTTTGTCAGGCAGTGCCATTGAGAACCCTGTATTTATGAATATGACCAATAGATTCTTGTTATTCAGAATAACAATTCTACAGGGTTTGTATAATAAATATTCCGTAAATTAGACCTGGGTTTTCTTTCCTCTTCAAATGGGACGGAATTGCCCCGTGTGTCCATGGGGTCAGATTGAGAATGCTCAGTCCGCGGGCATCTGGCAGTAACGGCTGGGCAGGACCATCAATGATGGTCCTTCTGATGTCATATTCTGTAGCCCCTGTACCATCTCAATGAGGATCATCCAGGGCTCAGGGTGGATTCCAGAACAGCTCATTGCCCTCAGTCGAGATTTCAGTTCAGCAATCTCAGTCCATGGCTCTTATGTCAGTGGGAACCCATGGGACTGAAATCTTATCCAAACAGAGCCTCACACAGCGGGGAGGCTGCTGGTGGCTCAGAAACCCTTGGGATTCAGTCCCAGATTCCACCGTGGCTCTTTCATTCAAACACATCATTAGCACACTGACACCACATTCAGAGGGCAATCCTGAGATGGGGCAAGTTTGACTCTTGATTCCAATGTGAGGAGATGGGGGCTGGGTGTGAAATGTCAAGTCTGAAACTGGTACTTTATGATGAAGAATAGAAACTGTTGTTAGAATAAAGTCAGGTGTTGATGGGAGTGAGGAATATCTCAGTGATCTGTCTCCAGAATCCACAGATGGTACACATCCTTCTGTCAGACCCTGAAGACTGAAATCAGCTCTTCGACATCCTATATTTCTCTATCTTTCCCAGAAAAGGTGAAGTCTTCTCGGCCTCTCTGGGACAGGACATTTAAAAAGGGCTGTGGGAAGGGAACTGTTGACTCTCAATGACAAAGCCAATAGATGGATGTGGAGCTGCTCTGTGAAATGCTTGGGCACAGAGGATGACACCAGAAGCAATTCAATGTTGTTGCTCTCTCCTTTGCAATTGCTAAACTGGTAACAATTACTTTTTGCTCACAATTTGCCTCCTTGTATTCGATCCACGTCCCTTTCTTGCTTTGCTTCTTTTGACTTCAGTCTGTGGGTAGTTCCATCAAAACCCAATCTCCTCACACTCATCCTGGCTCCTGAAGAGATTAGAGACAAATAAAAAACTGCAAATGCTGGAATCCAAGGTTGACAAACAGGAGGCTGGGAGAACACAGCACACCCAGGCAGTGTCAGGAAGAAGAGAAGTCGACGTTTTGGGTATAACGTTTCTCCAGGAAGTGGGGTGGGTGGGGGTTGGGGGAGCTGCAGATAAAGGGAGTGGCGGGGGCAGGGTCGTTAGGTGGAGATAGATGGAGACACGTAGAGGATAAGACCTGGTTGGTCGAGGGGAGGGATGATTCTGGATTAATCTCTCCCATCGACCAATCAGGTCACACTCTCTATCTTTCTCAACCTATTCCCACCTCACCAACTTGCTCCAACCCATCCCTTTAACTGCAACTCCCCTCACACCTATCCCCGCTTCCTAAAGAAGCGTTACACTTGAAATATCGATCCCTGAAGAGATTAGACGAGGACATTTCATTGAATCAAACCATCGAGCCCATCAATCCTGAAAACAGATTCCAACATTGAAGTCATATTTCCTGTTTGCAAATGTAAAGTCTGTTTCAGGCTGAAAGAAGAAAGCTCTCGATTGAGAAATGAGTGAGCTTAACCCAGATCCTGAACAACAGCACAACAGAATTGAGTGATATAAATCAGAAACAGTATAAATACAGGGCAGCACATATACTGCAGCTCGCACTGAGTGCAGCCAGCATAGAGGGGAATGCTGGGAAGTTTGGTCAGTGTGGGATTTCGGTGAACTCGGGGAAGGAGTCGACCTTTGCTTTTCAAAGTGATTTGGAACTGTCACTTCAGCTGCTGGTAGCCTGCACATGCACTTGGTTTGAATGAAACAAAACGATAAACAAGAAAATAGGAATCTGGGATTTGTTTAGTTTGAGGGGCTGTATAAATAGACTGCTTCAGGACATGTCCATGAGGGAAGGTTAATAAATGGTAAGTACTGAAACTTCAAAACAGACTGAAGACAATTACTGCTCTAATGAAGGAATGGATATTTTCCATTTGTAAGTGAGATCAACATTTCTTTATTGCATTGAAATGATTCAGGGTAAGTATATCTGCAGTGAATGTATAAAACGACAGGAACTCCCACTCAGGGAGCTTGCAATGAATGCTGAATTGAAAAAGCAGTGATATATCAGGGAGTGCCAGAGATACCTGGAGACTTAGTTCCAGAAGGAAGTTATAGACCACAGGACTGCACAGTTCAATTCCACATGTGGTAAGGGGCAGGAGGGTATGACCCTTGAGGCAGGCAGATAGGGAGTTGGAGAATACTGTGGGACAGGAAAACCCCTCACTCTTCTAAACCGCCGTGAGAACAAGGACAGCCTTTCCAATCTTTCCTCATCACACAGCCCCCTCATTCCAGTGATCAATCGGGTAAAACCCCTCTGAACCACCTCCAATGCATTTATATTCTTCCTTCAATAAGGAGGCCAAAACTACACACAATACAGTATTTCAGATGGGATCACACCAATGTCCAGGAATAACTGAAAGATCACAGTCTTACTTTCTGGTCCCAAATCACACCTACTCTTACTTTTACCAGCCTTTTACTGTCCATCTATAATTGTCCTGGACAAGATGGTGCTGTAGGTAGACCCACAATGTCCTTAGGAAGGGAATTCCAGAATTCTGACCCAGTGATGATATTTCCAAGTCAAACTAGTGAATAGCTTAGAGGGAACTTGCTGGGATGATGTTCCCATTGTATCTGCTGCCCTTGTCCATCTTGATTCAAGTAATAATGGGTTGAGAATGTGTTGTCTCAGAACTTTTGATGAATTTATTGCAGTGCATCTTCTAAATAGTACACACAGATACTGAGTGTTGGTTGGTGGAAATGGATGTGTGTGGAAGTGGTCCAATCAAGCAGGCTAAAATTTGATAAACCAATTTTAAATAAAATAATATAAAACAACTTAAAATGGAATAAAATAAAATGCTGCTGCTTTTTTGATAAAACATCACTTAACCCCAAAACGTTAACTCCTCCTCTCCCCACAGAGGCTGCACATGTTCACTTTCTCCAGCATCATGCTTCTATTTGAGATTTGTAGTATTTTGTTTCTGTATCTGTTTTAATGCCATTGGTTATAAGATAAGTATTGATCAGCACACTGGGGGCGATTTTGTCTGAGACGATCATAAAACCCTTACATTCACATTGACCTGAGAAGACAGTGGTTTAACAAATCATCCAGCAGATGGCATCTTTGCCTTTGCCAGCCTCAGGATAGTGCTCCAGTCTCTGGAGTGGGGCTTGAAACCTGCAAGTTCAGGTGATGGTGTTAACACTGAGGTTGTTTACTCTTTCCTGGGATGTGGGTGTCACTGGTAAGACCAGCATTTGTTCCCCATCCCTAACTGCCCTGAAACTGAGTGGCTTGCTCGGCCTTTCAAATGGCAGGTAAGGGTCAGCCGCATTGCTGGAGTCCTGGCAGATTCAGACATCTACAACAGGTCTACAAGAACAAGGCCATTTGGCCCAATGAGCCTTAGCCAGTCAAACAACCACCTCACTATTCTAATTCCATGCTCCAGCACTTGGCCCGTAGCCCTATATGACTTGGCATCACAGCTGCACATCGAAATACTTCAATGTTATGGGAGACCTTCTGCCTCAACCACCCTTACAGGCAGTGAGTCCCAGACTGCCACCACCCTCAGGGTGGAAATGTGTTATCTTATGTCTCCTCTTAACATTCAGCCATTTATCTTTAATCTGTACCTCTCCGGTCATTACTCATGATGCAACCCCATGTCACCAAGTCTCCCTTTATTGACACATGAACAGTCCTTAACTGTAATGCCTCATAGAGAGTCAGGCACCAAAGGCTCAGGATCTCTGACACTCAGCCTGTTCATGTCAGCGAGTATTCTCCCTGTTATATCCTAGTAACGATTTGAGTTTTCCTTGTGAAACCCAATTGGGAATTTTAATGGCACTGAATCTTCCACACACTCCCACCTCTCTTGATGCTCACCCTTGTCTGGTTAATTCTTCCCATTTCCTTCTCCTCTCTGAGTTCATTCCATTTCAGTAAAGTCTGTGATAATTCCATGGAGGATGTGCACGCGAAACTGCCACAGAGAATCTGCCAGCCCTTCAAGGTTTGCAGAAAGCCTGGACTGTGCCCTTGTGTACCTTGCCTGAAGGATTCCATGTGATCTGTCAGCCTCCATCCCAGCCTGATAACCATCTCGGACATTGGAAGGAAATGCCCAAGGAGCAATGGTGAAAAAAGGCTTTTAGCTGAAGCTTCAATGTTTGCATTCTGTGGATTTTCACTTGCTCATTGCTCCCCTTTTACACGATAATGAGGAATGAACTCTTGTTGTTGCAGTTTTCTTTTAATCAACTCAGAATATTCAAAGCTGTGAGCACAGAGCAGTCACGTTCACAGACAAGATGGTGAGGTCCCACCGACAGTAAACGAATGACGAAACACATCTGTTTTGTTGGCACTAGTTGAATAGTGAGCAGGACACCCTCGGGAATCTTTCAGAATGGGATATTGTCGAGTTTCCTGAGGTGGGGGTGGGGGTGGTCGGGGTGTGGTGGTGGTGGAGCCTCAAATGATGGAGCCAGAGACTGTACAACTTTCAGCAGTGCACCACAGTCAGCCTGGATTCTGTGCTCTCATTTCTGAGGAGGCTTTCAAACCGATGACCGTTTTTACGATGAGGCAGGAGCATTGCCCATGGAGCCACGGTCAGTAACAATGTAAACTGTGTGGCTCTGAAAGCCTGAGTCTGCCGCTCAGCTCGGAAGTATATCAGCTCATTCATCAAATCTGTTTCTGCCCCTCTGTAGGCTGACCAGGCTGGCGGTTCCTTTCCAACACTCCCACATTTCCTCTTGTGGCACAGCTCATTCTCCTGAAGGATAGTTTACTCGGAGTCGAAAAGTGTGGCGCTGGAAAAGCACAGCAGGTCAGGCAGTTGTGCTCAAGCTGAGGACATTACCTTGTCCTTCTGTCAGATCCTCTTCGAGAAACTCATGGCTGACCTCCCACAGTCCAAAGATGTGCATTTCAGGTGAATTGGCCACGCTAAATTGCCTGTAATGTTAGGTAAGGGGTAAATGTAGGGGTATGGGTGGGTTGCGCGTCGGCGGGGCGGTGTGGACTTGTTGGGCCGAAGGGCCTGTTTCCACACTGTAAGTAATCTAATCTAATCTAAACCACCGCCCTCTGCAGGACCATTAGGGAAGAGCAACAAGCAAGGACGGAGATGGAGACGTGGAGCTTCAAATACAGATCTTTGCACTTTGGTGGCGCGCTTTGTTAGATCTTTGCGTCTAATTTTTTCTGCTGATCCCACTGCTAATCCGAAGGACACTTCACCCTTCAGTCAGACAAACCAGGTTCGCCCATTTCAAGGCTCTGTTTCTGGGCAACGCTCCAGTCTTTCAAAGAGATGAATTCAAGCCTCACCAGTTTGTTCATTTGAATTGGAGGCCATTTATTTTGATTTCTCCTGGGATGGGGCGGGCGTTGACGTGTCGGTTATTTGTTGCTCTTCCCGACTTGTCCTGGAGATGGCGATGGTGAACCATGTAATATCTGGGAAGCAACTGACTGGTCATTCCCACTGGAATCCACTGGAATGACTGCGGGTTTGTTCGTGGCTAATGGAAGGAGGCATTACCCATAATCCTCAGCAGCAGTGCAAGTACTTTATCGTTACTGGAAGTCAGCTGTTTCACTGTGCCCGCACAATACAAAGTCAGAGAGCACACAACACCAGGCTCGAGCTCAACAGGTTCATTTGAAATCACAAGTTTTCGAAGTGCTGCTCCCTCATCAGGTGTACCCCAGTCCACCATCGGTCTCCCCACATTACTGAACAGTACAAATAAACTGGGGCTCTGCGAGGATCCAACCGGCTCAATCTGAGCGACTGCAGCTCTCGAATCAGGATACCACAATGAAAATGCCCTGCATGCTATGATATATCAAAAAGAAATACATTGATGTGACTTTAGATTGTCTTCAGATTGTGCTTTTTTTTTCATTCTGTGATGCACGTAGACATTGTCAGTATTGGGTATCACAAAGTATGTTTCCTCCATTAAACACTTTCCAACACACTCTCTCCATCTTGCTTTACTCCTTATTGACTCTTCAACATTGTCCCTGTTCCCTCACTCCGTCCCAATCCGAGAGGAATTGATGCCCGGAGTTCATGACCCCGCACTGTGTGAAGGTTGGTGTGAAGTGAGGCCAGTGTGTTGGAGCTTGGGCTCCTGCCTCAGGCCCAGGTGTAGGGGCCTGTTCAACAATCTGCACATTGTCCTTTTTCTCTTTCTGAATGAACTGGGTCAAGTTGCAGTAACGAGCTGGCAACAAGGTGTCTTGTCTAAAATGTTCCCAGCATTGGGCACAGAACTGGCTTAGTCACAGGAGACAAATGGTAGTGATGGAAGAACGGTTTTCAGAATGGAGGGCTGTGACTAGTGATGTTCCACAGGGATCAGTGGTGGGAACTCTGCTGTTCATGATCTCCATAAATGATTGGAGCAAAGCGTAGTTGGTCCAATGAGTAAGTTTACGGTTGACACAAAGATTGGTAGGGTTGCAGATAATGAGAAGGATTGTCAGAGGACACAGCAGGATATTATATCAGTTGGATGCATGGGCAGAAAAATGGCAGATGAAGTTTAATCCAGCCAAATGTGAGGTGATGCACTTTGAAAGGTGATGGACAGGTGGGAATTATACATTAAATGGCAGAATCCTTTGGAGTATTGATGTGCAGAGAGATCTGGGCGTGTATGTTCACAGATCACTGAAGATGGCAGCACGGGGAGGTAAGGCTGTAAAAAAGGCTTATGGCCTGCTTGCCTTCATTGGAATGGGCATTGAGTTTCAGGATAGACAAGTTATGCTGCAGCTTTATAGAACTTTAGTTAGGCCACACTTGAAATATTGCATACAGTTCTGGTCACCACACTATCAGAAGGATGTGGATGTTTTGAAGATGGTGCAGAAAATGTTTATCAGGATATTGTCTGGTACAGCGGATAGTCGTCCTGAAGAAAGGTTGGATAGGCTGGGTTTGTTTTCACTGGAATGCAGAAAAATGAGGCGTGTCCTGATAGAAGTTTATAAAGCTGTGAATGGGATATGTAGAGTGGAGAATATGAGGCTTTTTATCCCCAGGCTGGAGGGGTCAATTATTGGGGAATAGAGGTTCAAGTGCAGGGGAATTTAAAAGAGATGTGCGAGGCAAGTATTTCACACAAAGGGAGTTGAGTACCTGGAACACACTGCCAGAGGAGGGGGTGGAAGCAGACACAATAGAAGTATTCAAGAAATACCTGCACTAATTCATGAATAGGAAGGGAATAGAGGGATATGAATCCTGTCGGTGAAGATAGTTTCAGTGAGGAAGGGCAAAATGTGTCAGCACAGGCTGGGAGGGCCGAAAGGCCTGTCCCTGTGCTGTATTGTTCCTTGTTCTTTGATCCCTGCTGTTGACTTGGATTCTCGGGAGCCAGCTCCGTATGAAGAGCCTGTTCTCATTCTTTTGTTGGAGTTCATGGGGCAGCTGCTGCTTCCTTGTTACGTCACTGATCAAACCAACAATGCGGAAAGCCTCTTGATATTTTAAATACACTGTCTGCAGGAAAATGTTTGGCCGAGGTTTTGATATTGTTTAATAAGATAATGACATCAATTTACCAGTGTTGTTTACGGCTGGGAACATTTAACATCATTGTCCTTGTTTTAAATGAACCCTAATTCGTGATAATATATTTTACAATGTTTCTGTCACCTGACGTGGTATGAAGAGGTTTGCAAACGTGTTTTGATGAGGAAAGTGCATCTTCAACACCGTGTAATGGAGTGGGTGTCTGTTTGAATTCACGCTTGTTTTAAATGTGTCAGTGCTACTTTCCCCACTCTCTGGGGGGTGTCGCTGTCACTGTCTCCTCCCCACCCTTCACTCTCGGGGTGATACCATTTTTCGCATCCTTTTTGTCTGAGAATGTCATTGTTCTTGTCCCTCCCTCTCTCAGGGACGGGGTGGGTGTTTCAAATGCACCTGGTTTGTTAGTTCCATTTGCTCTCTTGTGAAATGGATAATCCCTGTTTCACTCTGGTAACAGTGAGTTAAAGCCCGGCACAGTTCACCCTTCATCTCCATCATATCTCAGGGCCTAAGGTTGGTCAGTACTGTCTGGGCCCAGAACAATCCCACCACTTCTCGCAGTTTTCCATCTTTCCTATCTTCACTGAACACCTTGTATCCATGAATCCCCAGTCCTGCCCGATCTCTGTTAGAGCCACAGCATCAGTTTTCCACTTGGCAATCTGTGTCTGTAACTCCCCAATACTGTATTATTGACCCATTTCAGTCTGTTTCCCATCAATCAGGGTCCTTAATTGGCAAAGGCTGCATTTAACGAATCTCAATGATTGTGAAGACCTGGTGAGGTTGGGAAAATTCAGAAAGATGAGTTGCACCATTTGCATTTTGTACAGGGTTCGGGACGCAACAAGCGGTACCTTGGATGCCAGGGGGCCCGTTGTGCTCGGGTCTGGGACTGAGGAGCCTGTAATCTCTGAATCGCTGTCCCTGATTTGTGGGTCCTCTCTGATGGAGACCATTGTGAAATCCATTGTCAAGATCGCCACCTCCTGGCCTGGAGAAGTAAGAACATGCAGTGCCTGTGGGAACAATCTGAATGTGTTCAGAGGACAAGGTCAAAAATCATACGACACCAGATTATAGTCCAACAGGTTTATTAGAAAACATAATCTTTCAGAGCCTCGCCCTTTCTTCAGATGCTCAGAGGAGCAAGCAAGATGAATTTAATCAACAGAGAAAATAAACTCTGCTGTTCATTTCCTTCTCGGTTGACTCCGTCCTCCTCAATGACATGAACAAAAGACAAGGCAAGAATAAAGAATATAAGGACATCTCACCAGTGACCTCCTGAAATTCGTAAGAAACCTCACCCAGCACCTTGATGAAAAGTAAGAGTATGCAAACAATACTTAGTGACAATATTTACCTGCTTTTTCAGTTTTTAGCAACTGTCTGTGTTGAATTTGTATGTTCTCCCTGTGTCTGAATAGGTTTCCTCTGGGTGCCTCAGTTTCCTCTCTCAGTCCAGAGATGTGGAGGTTAGTTGGATTGGCCATGGAAGTGTAGGGATTAGAGAGGGGGCTGGTTCTGGGTGAGATGCTGCTTGTACTTGATGGGCTAATTGGCCTTCTTCCCCACAGTAGGGATTTTATGATTCTATGTTGCTGTGGGTCTGGAGTCATATGTCAGTCAGTATGAGCAAGGACAACAATCTGATGGACATTAGTGGGCCTGACAGGGTTCTCCCCCAACAATGGTTGTCATTGGACTCTTTACTCCAGAGTCTTTTTGAATTTAAAATTCCACTCCATGCATTGCCAGGATTTAGATGAGATTCTCCCTATTAGAGTCCAGTTGTGTGGACTTCGGTCCAACAAGTCCACACTGACCCTCCGAAGAGTAACTCACCCAGACTCATTCCCCATATTCACCCCTGACAATAGGCAATTTAGCGTGACCAATTCACCTAACCTGCACATCTTTGGATGGTGGGAGGAGACCGGAGAACCCGGAGGAAACCAATGCAGACACAGGGAGAATGTGCAAACTCCATAAAAGGCAGTCAGCCGAGGCTAAAATCAAACCTGGGATTCTGGTGCTATGAGGCAGCAGTGCTAACCACTGTACCACCGTGCTGCCCTACGGTGATCCCAGGTCCCTCAGAACGTTACTTGGCTGAAGAATCTCGTGATGACACCATTAACTCATTGCCTCCCCACATGTGATTTATCGCTATCTTTAATTTATTCAAATGCCTAAATATCGATGAGTATATAAAAGATTCAAAACCCTCTGAGTGAAGAAATTCATAGAATCCCTACAATGTGGAAAAAGGTCATTCAGCCCAAACCGCCTCTCCAAAGAGCATCTCACCCAGACCCACTCCCCTCTAATCTTGCATTTCCCATGGCCATTCTACCTAACCCGCACGTTTGTGGACTGTGGAAGGAAACCAGATCACCTGGAGGGAACCCAGGCAGGCACAGGGACAACGTGCAAACTCCACACAGTCAGTTGCCCAAGGGTGAAATTAAACCTTTGTCCCAGTGCTGTGCCACCTCACTTGATTCTGGGCAATAAATGCTGACATAGCAAGTGATGCCCAATCCAGTAAATGAATTAAGAAAAGATCAGTCAAGTTTTGGATAGGACTATGATGGGTTACTCCCCACTTGCCTGGATGGATGCAGCTCCAAAAACAATCAAGAAGCTTGATATCATCCAGTACACAGCAGCCTGCCTGATTGGCACCACATCGATAAACATACACTCCCTCCACCACTGATGCTCAGTAACAGCCATGTGCAGCTTCCAAACCCACGATCATTTCCATGTAGAAGGACACAGAATACTACCAAAAACAAGTTCCCCTCCAATCCACATAGAATCTTGATTTGAAAATATATGACTGTTCCTCCAGTGTCGCTGGATGAAGATCCTGAAATTCCCTCCCTAAGGGCATTGTGGGTTTATCTACAGCACATGGACTGCAGTGGTTCAAGAAGGCAGCTCACCATCACCTTGCAAAGGGCAGGATCATGGCTCAGTGGTCAGTGCTGCTACCTCACAGCACCAGGGACCTGGTTTCAATTTCACCCTGGGATGACTGTCTGTGTAGAGGTTGCACATTTTCCCCATGTCTGTGTGGGTTTCTTCCATACAATCCATAGATTGTTGATTAGGTGGATTAGCCATACCAAATTACGCATAGTGTCGAGGGATGTGTTGGCTGGGTGGGTTGGCCGTGGGAAATGCAGCAGGACAGGGATGGGGTAAGTCCAGATGGGATGCTGTTCATTGGGTTGGTATGGATTGGATGGGCTGAATGGCCTGCTTCTACACTGTATGATGATTCCATAAGTCACAAGGGCAACACAGAATGTGTAGTAAATGTTGGCCTAGACAGCAATACCCATGTCCTCGGAGTGAGTTTTAAACAAAAAGACCATCTTCACCGCTGACTATTCCATCAGTCATTGTGTCAATGTGGAACTACGATTCTCATTAATGCATACACTAAATAGTTAAGGCCTCACCACAGAATCCTTATGGAACACCACTCGTCACTTTCTTTCTCTGTCGTATGTCACAAAGCCAGCCTCCTAACCAAGTCAAACATTCATCTTCAATCCCATGGGTTTTAACTTCAGTCAGCAGCCTGTTTTGTGGAAAATTATCAAGTACTTCTGAAAGTTGATGAGACTATATGCCCATTCAAATAATTTAGTTAATGCATTTGGTTCATTTGTCAGAACCTACCCATCCCTAATCTATGTGGGCTATTTGCAATTCTCTACATATTCATTCTCTCAGTTATTAATTACTGATTCCAATGAAACCCCCAAAAGAGATGTTTGATTGACCAGTATATAATTTCCTCGGTTCCCTCTCTCATCTTTCTTGAACCCGTGGAGTTACAGCAAGATATTTTCCAAACTAAAGGAATTGTTGCTGCTTTGGAACCTGATGGGAAAAGCTTCTGAAACTTCTCCCCCCTCCCCCTCCCTTTAAACCCCTGAGGTCCTGGAGATCTGTCAGCCTTTAGAGCTGCTCGCTTTCCAATGCTGTTTTCTGGGAAGTATCAAGTTTCACGAATTCCAATCTTCAATTCATTCCTAACCTCCCTGGAATGGAAGATGCATTATCCCGTTCCTTGACTGTGAAGACTGACACAACTAATTATTGTACATATCGGCCATTCCCTTAGTCTCATTCATGGAATTCCCAGTTTGTTTTTAAAGGGCTCACATTGCACTGGAGCCCCCTTGATTTTCTAATTTTCGTGTAAAGCATTTGTGTTATTCTTGTGACCCCTTGTAGGTCTCTTTCTCAGTAAGTTTTTTGTAACTCTTGCTTCCTTTTTGTCTTCTTTTGCAGTTCTTCATATCTTCCTTCAGTTGCCTGAATTTTCACTGATATTCCCACATTTGAGTGTTCTGACCTTTCGTTTTCTGTTTTTCCCCTTATTTTGTCAGCGACGATGTATAAAGGCACCCAAGAGTTAACCAGATTGCTGTGGGGATGGAGTCAACTGAAGTCCAGACTGGGTAAGGCTGAGGCTGGACAGCATTCAGGGATCATTATCGTGGTCACCATTAATGAGGCTTGCTTTGTGATTTGAATTCAAATGCCAGCACTTATCACGGGGGAAGATAGAACAGTTCGATATATTGTGGCAGGACCTCTGTTTTGTATCTCACCTGAAAGACAACAGCTCCCTCAGTTTTGCAGTGTTAGCCTTGACTGTGTGGTCAACATAGGAAATAGGAGTGGGAGGAGGCAATTCAGCCCTTACAGCCCGCTCCACCATTTAACATGACTGTGGCTGATCTTATCCTGGTCTCAACTCCACTCTCCTGCTTGCTCCCCATCGCTCTTTATCTCACTTTTCATCAGAAATACATCTTTCTTGAACCTGTGGATTGATTCTGCCTCCACTGCACTCTGGGGCATTGAGTTTCACAGATCCACATCCCTCTAGGAGATGTAGTTTCCCCTCAGCTCAGTTTTGAACCGACCTCCTCTCCCTCTATATCGATGACCTCTTGTTCAAAACTGTCCTGCAAGGGGGGAGCATCTATCCAATGTCCACCTTATCAATCCCCTTTCACATTTTCTCTCCCTCAATCAGATCCTTCCTCATTCTTTTGAACTCCAGCGAGTACAAGCCCAAGCTATTTAACTGCTCCTCATGGGACAGCCCCTTCATCCCTGGGATCAGTCAGGGGAACATCCTCTGAACAACCTACAGTGCCACCACACCCTTCCTCAAATAAGTAGACCAAAATTGCACACAATACTCCAGGTGTGGCCTCCCCAATGCTTTCAACATGAGCAAGTTTATAATATATGATCAATGCTTGTTCAGATGGGCCATTGGATAAGGAGTGGTGGATGGAGATAATTTAGATAAATGTAAGGTGTTGTATTTTGGTAAGGCAATTAAGAACAAAGTCCTGGGGAGTGTTGCTGAGCAAAGAGACCTTGGAGTGCAAATTCACAGTTCCTTGAAAGCGAAGCCATGGGTAAACAGGGAAGTGAAGTTGGGGATTGATACACTTGCCTTTATTGGTCTGTGCATTGAGTGTAAGAGTTGGGATGTCATGTTCTGGCTGTCCCCCAAAGTGGCCATTGGTGAGGACACCTTGAGAATACAGGGCTCAGTTCAGTCTTCCTGCTCTAGGAACAATGTTGTTAAACTTGAAAGGGTGGAAAAATGGTTTGTAAGGATGTTTCTGGGGTGGGAGGGTTTGAGCTATAGGGAGAGGCTGAATAGACTGGGGCTATTTCCCCTGAAGCAATGGAGGCTGAGGGGTGACCTTATAGAGGTTTATAAAATCATGAAGAGCATTGATAAGGTGAATAGCCAAGGTCTTTTTCCGTGGGTATGTGAGTCCAAAACTAGAGGCCATAGGTTTAAGATGAGAGAGGAAAGATTTTTTAGGGGATCTAAGGGGCAACGTTTTCATGCAGAGGGTGGTGCGTGTATGGAATTAGCTGCCAGAGGCTGTTACAATTGCAACATTTAAAAGGCATCTGTATGGGTTTATGAATAGGAACGGTTTAGAGGGATATGGGCCAAATCCTGGCAAATGGGAATAGATTAATTTAGGATATCTGGTTGGCATGGATGAGTTGAACCAAAGGGTCTGTTTCTGTGCTAAATGATTGTCTACCTAAGTCTCTCTTTTAACTAGACAAAGCTTCTGAGACAGAGGTGACAGTGCTCCCACTGACCAGGTTCCATTTTGTACAGGGCTCCGCTCTCAGCTGGATGGTTGGGAGTTTAAGCTGATTTTAAGCTGTATATTGGAGAGAAGTAAGCAACCTTTTTGATCAAAGCCTCCAGAAATGTGAAGGTGACATTTATGAGCAATTCAGAACAATGATCTACTCAGTTATTTTGACTCCTCTGGCATGCTGAGTACTAAACCTCAGCATTTAGGGATTACTGAGAAATATCTTCATTGACTTGGCCATTAATTGTAGTTCTCAGGTTCCACAGTTTAATGAAGAGTCCAGAAGATTATAGCTTTGGGTTATTTCCCGATCTCATTGTTGCTGTCGACAAGGCTGTGAAGGACACAGTGTGGAAGAAGTACTTTGCAAAAGAATAGCGGCTGCTGCTGTCTTCAAAGGGCTGCCATCCCTTGAGTGGATATGAGACAGAACCACATGCTTCAGGGCTAGAATGGAAAGATGGAACTTGCATTTATATCACAGAATCCCTATAGCATGGAAGTGGGCTATTCAGCCTATCAAGTCCACATTGCCCATCTGAAGAGCACTCCACCCAGCCCCCTGTGCTATCCCTGTATTTTCCAATGGCTAATCCACCGAGCCCGCATATCCCTAGACACTATGGGAAATTTAGCATGGCCAATTTACTGAGGCTGCAGATCTTTGGACTGTGGGAGGAAACCAGAGCACCCAGGGAAGTCCACATAGACATAGGGAGAATCTGCAGACTCAACACAGACCTGGCTGAGGTGGGTCCCTGGTGCGGTGAGGCAGCAGTGCTAACCACTGAGCCGTCGTACACCCAAATGTATGGCACTTTTTATCACCTGAGGATGTTCCAAACCAGTTTACTGCTGGAGATGTGGGCTTGGAACATGAATAAGGTTACATTTGTGCCACACAACTGCCAATGACTGTCTCTAACAAGAGAGAATGTAGCTATCTCCTCTTCATGTTCAGTGGCTGTGTGGTGTGTGAACATGTTGCCTTGGAGAAAATCCACCCCTGTGTATGTACTCCACTTACCAGTTAATCATCTGTGAGCCTGCAAGCTGCACAAACTGAAGATCAATTCACAGATTCCCAACAAGTCCCCGCTGAATCTCCAAAAGCATCCCATTCCCCCACTCTATTACTCAACATTTTCCCTGATAACTGCACCTACCCACACATCCCCGAACACTATGGCCAATTTAGCATGGCCAATTCACCTGACCTGCGCATCTTTGGATTGTGGAGGAAACCGGAGCACCCAGAGGGCACCCACACAGACCCGGGGAGAATGTGCAAACTCCACATACAGTCGCCTAAGGGTGGAATCTAACCCAGGTCCCGCGCGATGTGAGGCAGCAGTGCTAACCATTGAGGCTCTGTGCTGCCCACTATTGCTTGCTGTAATGTCTGCTTCATGACTTGTAATGTGTTTTATTGTTTAAGTCAACCAACTCAGAGTTAATGGATTGATCATGGGACCAGTATCTTTAACATGTCACAGTGAAAGGCTGGAGAAAACACTGTGCAGATGAGGCCTATTGCACAAGCAGCTTAATCTGCAGATAGAAAATATGAGCGACAGTCTCCGATCGTGTGAAAATGTATGAGGCAACATATGGGCAAGGAACAAAAGTAGGTCACTCGGCCCTTTGAACGTACTTCCACATTCAATAAGATCGTGGTTGATCTGATTTAAACCTCAACTTTACATTCTCCAATAATGTTCCATCCCTTCAGTCATCAAGAATCTATCTACCTCTGACTTAAAAATATCTAAAGATTCTGCATCCACTGCCTTTTAAGGAAGAGAATTCCAAAGACTGGCAACCCTTGAGAGTAAAAACATGTTTCCTAATTGCTGTTCTGAATGTACTCTCCCTTAATTTTAAACTGTGATCCCTGGTTCTGGACTCTCCCGCAAGAGAAAACATCCTTTCCACATCCACCCGGTCAAGGCACCTCAGGATCTTGCATATTTCAATGAAGTCTTGCTTTCAGTTTCCCCTCACAACACACCATAACGTTCTATGAGATTTCCTGATGACTTGCTGTATCTACACACTAACCTTCTGTGATTAATGCACAGACACCCAGATGTGGTTCCGGGGATGCAGGCTCAAATCCCACCGTGGCAGATGGCGGAACTTGAAATCAATTTTTAAAAATCTGCAGTTAGGAGCCTAACGATGACCCTGAATCCATGTTGATTGTCAGGAAAACCCATCTGGTTCACTAATGTCCTTTAGGGAAGGGAACTGCCATCCTGATCTGGTCTGGCCTACATGGAAATCCAAACCTACAGCAATGTGGATGACAGTTAACTGCCCTCTGGGGCAATTAGTGGTGGGTAATAAATGCTGTCCTAGTCAGGGATGTCCTCATCCTGTGAATGAATTAAAAAGAAAATTCTTGCTATAAACAATCGACATAAGGATTAAAGTCATTTGTAATTAATGAGCAGCCTGAGTTCCAGGCCCCCATTATCTCCTGATCTATTCCCTTTCCCACCTAAAGCTACTGATAGGAAGCATGGAGACTATTCCTACCAGCTCTTGGATCTCTTCCCTATATGTACTGCTTTCCAGAACTCAAGTGACTTCCTGCTCCAGCCTCCATTCCTCACCCTCACACTGTTCTCCCTCTCTCCACTCCTCACCTCTCACACTGTTCTGCAGCCTCCGCTCCTCATCCAGACCTGTTTAAGACCAGGGGTCATAAGATTAAGGTGTAAGTATTTTTTGACCCAACGTGTGGTAGGTATATGGAACATGCTGCCTGAGAGTGTGGTGCCGGCTGAAAATCTCACAACCTTTACAAAACATTGGGGTGAGCACTTATAATGCCAGGGCATAATCGGCTCCAGGCAACTGCAGGGAAATGGGATTAGTGTAGTTTAGTGGTTGTTGGTCAGCAATGACATGGTGGGCTGAAGGGCCTATTTCTGTGCTGTATGACTCTCGAACCTGGCTCCCTCGTTCTGTGAGGCAGCTGTGTTATGTCACCCATGTTTTTATTGAAGGACACCTTTGAAAACCTCACCATCACATCACCCAATTAGTAAGTTAAAACAAGCAATGGGTGACAAGCACAGCTCCCGCCAGGGTTGCGGGAGTGACGTGTTGGTGGGGAGGTGTGGTCACTGGTCAAATAACAAAATTGTAGGAAGAGAGGGAGTGAGAACAATTAAAATAGAATGGTAGTGGTGTGGGTGGAATCTGTGAATGGATACTTACCCATCTGACAGAGTGACCTCCACCTAGCAATCTATTTTATGCTCCATAGAAACACAGAGGATAGAAGCAAGAATAGGCCACTCAGCCCCTCCAGCCTGTTCTGCCATTCTAAATGATTGTGGCTGATCATTGAGCACTATGCTGTAATCCCTCTCTACTCCCATATCCCTTGATTCTTTAGCCACAAGAGCTATCTCTACCTCCTTCTTGAAAACATAACGTTTTGGCATCAACCACTTTCTGTGACAGAGAATTCCACAGGATCACCACTCTCTGGGTGAAGACATTTTTCCTTGTCTCTGTCCTATAGGGTTTACCCCTCAACATTAAACTATGAGCCCTGGTACTGAACTTCTCACCACTGTGGATATTCAAACTCCATTTGTCTTGTCTAGTTCCAATTTTATAGCTTTCTCCAAGATTCCCTTCCTTCATTCTTCTCAACTCCAGTGAACACAATCCTTACCAACTTAACCTCTCGTTATACGTCAGGCCTGCCCTCACAGAAATCAAATGGCATTTAGTAATTAATATTAATCAGCTCATTGTAGAACACAGACTTTGAAGGTCAGGGTTTGAAGGTAATCATTGCCAGTTCTGAAATTCAGGTTTCTGTTCCAGTAATCTCAATGGAATTATTGGATACAATCTTACAACGCAGAAATATGGGTGGTGCAAATGGAGGGTGCAGACAGTGACTGTAGATGCTGGGTGCAGACAATGGGTGTAGACAGTGGTGTAAATGGTAGTGTAGACATAATAGACGTAAGCAAGGCTTTGGGTGGTGACCAGACAAGTCAGTCTCCATTGACCTTGTCTCCATTAGCCTTGATCCTCCTTCCAAGCACCTACTTGGGCCTTCACTGAAGCTTGAGCCATTTCCTCTAACCCTTCATGATGAGTTTGCCATTTTGGAACAGCCTAACCGAGTAACCATTAACTTGCACTGTCCTCTCAGCTTGGAGCATACATTGATATAGCTCAGAAGAGGCCCTTTGGCCCATTGAGTCTGCACCAACATAACTACCATGAAAGGCTCTCTAATCCCAATTTCCTGCAATTGTCCCAGATCCTTAAATGTTATTCTATTTACAGATTGTGAGGTTTCCACCCTCCACTATCTTCCCTGGCAGAAGGTTGTGTGTTTATAGTTTATGTCACCTCAGGCTCATGGAGATTAACAAAAGCTCAACTCTTTGGGCTTTTTTAATGGATGGCAAGGTAGCTCAGTGGTTTGCACTGCTGCCTCACAGCACTAGGGACCTGGGTCGATTCCAGCCCCAGGTGACTGCTTCTGTACAATTTGCACATTCTCTCTGTGTCTGTGTGGGTTTCTTCCCACATTACAAACATGTGCAAGTTAGGTGAATTGGTCATGCTAAAATTGCCCATTGTGATGAGGAATGCGTGAGTTTGGGCCTGTTGGGGCTGCAAGAGTTTAACCTCCCTCATTCAGACAGCTCCCCTCCCTGTAAGGTAATATTGCTGCATTTTGTTTAGGGCTAATTGGCCATTGAAATATGACTATAGTTCGCCAGCATTAGCTGAGCAGACAGCCACTACTGAAATGACCCTGGCTCCAGAAAGTCCCCTTGTAATCGGGAAACACATTAGGGAGCACTGTGCCCACTGCCTCTGAAAACTCTCCCTTACTTGTTCTTGTTGTCTAGAGGCATTAAGGGCTACGGGGAGAATGCTGGTAAGCGGAGCTGAAATGCGCATCAGCCATGATTGAATGGCGGAGTGGACTCGATGGGCCGAATGGCCTTACTTCCACTCCTATGTCTTATGGTCTTATGGTCTTATACTGAGAATACACTCTCAGTATTCACCTTTCTCAGCTACCATCTCAATTTCACTGTAAATTCTGTGAACTATGATCCTGCCTTGCTAGCTACCAGATGAAGGAGCAGCACTCCAAAAGCTTGCACTTCCAAAGAAACCGATTGGACTCTAACCTGGGGTTGTGTGATTTTTATCTTTGGCCATCTCACTGAGGTGCTATCTCAGACTGAATTGTTTTTCATCTGAGATTTGAGAAGATTAAAGCCTAATCTTCGATCCTTATCACAAAGCCTATTCTCTATCCACTACTAAGAGACAAATACCTCAGAGTCACCTACAGGCATCACAGAGTAACACACTCACACTCAGTGAGATACTGACAGGCAGTACAGAATAACACACCCACTCAGAGAGACACCTATAGGGATCACAGAGTAAAGCATTCACACTCAGTGAGATACCGACGATCAGAACAGAATAACACACACACTGAGAGAGCCAGACAGCACTGAGTAACATGCTCACACTCCATGCTGCCTGTAGGTCTCTCTCTGAGCGTGAGCAGGTTACGCAGTGCTGCCAGTCAGTGTCTCTCCTCGGGCAGCTGGAGAAATTTGGCCATCTTAATGAGCTGCCATCTCAGACTGAATCAGCTGAACTGTTTTTCATTCATAATTTGAGAAGATTAAAGCCTAATCTTTAACCTCCAGCACAAAGCCCATTCTCGATCCACCACTTAGAGACAAATACCTCAGAGAGACACCGACAGGCTGCACTAAGTAACACACACAGTCAGAGAGACAGGCAGTACTGTGTAAAATGCTCACACTCCATGCCTCCTGTAGGTGTGTCTCTGAGTGTGAGCATGTTACTCAGTGCTGCCTGGAGGTGTCTGTCTGAATGTAGGTGTGTTACTCAGTGCTGCCCTTAGGTGTCTGTCTGTGGAACACACTCACACACGCTCATACTCATACTCATACCTCAGAGAGACACGTACAAGAAGCATTAAGTAATACACTCACACTTACAGAAACGCACAGCCTGCAGTATCTGTGATAGGCTGAACATCATTTCAGATGCTACCAGGCAAACAACAGAGAGTGCACAGTGCAATCCCAACAGCTGTGTCTAGACCAAAAGAGTGAGGAGGGAATGCCTCAGATTGGAATTATTGAGTCCCAACAGCTTTCAGTTTCTGTTCTGTTTGTAACCTTGACAGATTCCAGATCAAATGGATCATATCACCTCCAACAGATGTGTCATTGATTGACAGGCAAAGTAGCCAATTGTGACAATGACCTGCTGAAATGCAGCCAATCAGCTCAGGGTGGCTGTCCATTTCCAATGTACACAGCTCTCCCCTTCACTGTGTGATCATGTTGCATTGCCCCCGAAGAAGGACACTGCTTGTCACTGGCCTCCTGGGTGTTTCCTTTCTTTCTGGTGGTGTAAATTGAATAAAGATTTGTACACCTTGTGTCTTTCACTGTGTCCCACACCTGCATACACACAACATGGGTGCTGGGGAAAATATAAGCGGTACCACAGTTAGGGGATGGTGTGGGGGTGTTATAAAATAAAAGACAGGAGTGTCAGACATCTTCTTACTCTAAAAAAATCCAAAGTACACAGAGACAGAGATTGAAACTTCTTCATCTTTATTCCTTTTTCCAAATTGACATTGACAGAAAACCGTCTGCAATTAACAGCCCAGACAGAGGAAGCTGCACAAATCACAGCCAGAATGGAGCTTGAGGCAAACACTTGTGGAGATTTTCTCAATAACATGAGAATCCTGCTCCTTTAACCAGTGACAAAACTTTAAAATGGAACTGGCGGCTGAGCAGGAAGGAGATCTGGTTTACTGAAGCAGAGACTTCTGAGGTTCACATTGTTTTGTACAGCTGACAGTCTTCAGCATCTTTGAAAATTTTTACTTGGCATCGCAAGTCAACACTGTTCCCATCACACACTACCAGGACAAGGACAACACGAGGTTTGACACAGCATAAAACCCTCTCTAAACTGTCCCAATGACCTGCCTTAACTCCTGAACCTCAGAAGTGTCTCTCAGCCAGTCCTGAGAAGGAAGAGAATTGAAATTCAGTGCTGACAATGACCTTTGACCTGCCAGCTCAGCCCTGTTCTGTTTTCAGTTGTGTCTCCTCTGTGGACTGTCTTGAACAACCGACACACATTCTGATCTCCTGATGTTCTTGCTGAGGGGAGAGGGGAGAGTCACGTGGGTGTGGGCACAGGAGAAGCGAGCGTTGGACTCCCAGTCAGACCCAGAGAGGGTCAGCAGGCTGCTGACACTGTAGGTGCTGTCTGAAGCTCGCAGGTAGTTGCTGGTCTGAACCCCATCTGAAATGACTGCACCGTCCTTCTTCCACTGCACCTCCAGCTCATCGGGATAGAAGTGATTGGCAAGGCACACCAGGGTGGCAGTGCCCTTGGCATTGACCTGCACCGGGGAGGGGGCAGCAGGGTCAGCTTGGGCTGAGAGTTCTCACGGCCTGACAAACAAGAGAAACAATTTTAATCCCTGCCATTCGAAGGGATTTCAACTCTTCAAACATTAACTGGCAAAATGATCCATTTGAACATTTGTCTTCAATACATAACAAACCTGACAAAAGAACAGGCACTGTTCAAATTGCTTCTTGGGATGTGAGTATCACTGGCAGGGCAAGCATTTATTACCCATCCCTAATTGCCCCTGAGAAGGTGATGGTGATGCAGCAGAGAGAGAAGGGACAGTTTTGGACCATCGTTTATGTAATGAATGTGGGCAGCTGGAAGGGCTATCAATGGGGGAGCATTTCAGTGACAGTGAGAGGAGGGATGGAAATGGAGAACTATGGAGCAAGTGTTTGGGAATGAACCATTTTACTAAACCGTGTGGTGTTTTGGTCGAAGTGGACTGGAACCAGTGACAAGATGGGAAATCAGTGTCAGGGCAGTGGGAGGCCTCGAAGGATGAGACAGGGATCGTTCAGGATCTGTTCCCACAATGAGAAAGGATGGGACTCCCAAATCTAGACTCTCAGCCTGGGATGTGGCAAAGCAGGCAGAGTAGGGCAGACCAAACAGGGAAGGTGATGTTGGTTATCTGGAGTTCAAACCTGCAGAAAGCTGAGAGAAGGATAGAAAATGCAGGAGTGAAGTTGAACAGGATCTGAGGAAAGCAAAGAGCTGACAGGATGAAATGGAACAATCGAATTTATCGTACAGAAGGAGGCTATTCAACCCATCATGTTTGTACTGGTTCTAAAAAGAGCTGTCAGCCCCACTCTCCAGTCCGATCTCTGTTGCTTTCTAACTTCACCAATTTCAAATATACACATTGAAACTTCCAACAGAATCCACCTCCACCGTCCTGTCAGGCAGCATGTTTCAAATCCTAACAACTCTCTTCGTAAAGGCATCCCTCCTCATCTCACTCCTGGATGTCTTGCTGACCATCTTGAAATTGTTACCCATAGTAACAGACATACCAATGCATGGAAATGGAATATTCTCCTGAACCCGGTCAAAATTGTTCAAAACAGTGAACAAATCTATAAGATCACCTCTTAGTCTTCTCTGCTCGGAGCAGAATAAGCCCAATCTCTCTAAGCTTTCCTTGTATTTAAAATCCTTCATTCCTGGTATCATTCCAATAAAACTCCTTTGAACTCTCTCCCGGGTTTTATTATTGTTCTTTAAATAAGGTGCTCAGAACTGAACACAATCCTCCAAATCTGGTCTGATCAATGATCTGTAGAGGTATAGCATCACTGCCTTGCTTTTGTACTCTGTGCTGTACTTTAAACCCAAGGATCTTGTAAGCTTATAACTAAAAATGCAAGAAGGGGTTAGAAGATGAAATACAAGGGTAAGCCAGTTGGGAATATAAAAGAAGATTGTAAGACTGTTTTTTTTTGTTGAAATATAAAAGCTTAGAGGAATGCAAGGCTGGATGTTGGACTGCTGGAAAATGAGGCTGGAGAAGTACTAATGGGGAACAAAGAAATGGCAGAGGATCTGAATAGTGACTTTACATCAGTCTTCGTGGTGGAAGATACCAGTAGTATACCAGAACTTAAAAGAGATTCAGGGGCAGAGATGACAATAATGGTGATCACTGGGGAGAAGGTGCTGGGGAAGCTGAAAGTTCTGAGATGGATAAATCAACTGGACTGGATGGACTACATCCCAGAGTTTGAAGGAGATAGCTGAGCAGATTGTGGAAGCATTGATGGTGATCTTTCAGGAATCACTGGAGTCAGGGAGAGTCCAAGAGGACTGTAAAATGGCAAATGTAACACCTCTGTTTAGGAAAGGAGGGAGGCAGAAGATGGGAAATTATAGGCTGGTTAGTCTGACCTCAGTCTTTAGTGAGATTGTAGACTACAGTTTAAGGATGAGATTGCAGGGGAGTGGAAGTGTATGACCAACTCGGGCTGTGTCAGCATGGCTTCATCAAGGGGAGGCCTGACAAATCTGTTCGAATTCTTGGAGGAAGGAATGAACAAGTTAAATAAAGGAGAACCAGTGGACGTGATCTATTTGGATTTACAGACAGCATTTGACAATGTGCCATACAGGAGGCTACTAAAGAAGAGAAGAGCTCATGGTGTTCGGGGCAAGGTCTTGGCATGGGTAGAAGATTGGCCACCTGGCAGAAGGCAGAAAGTGGGAGAAAAGGATCTTTTTCAGGATGGCAACCGGTGACTAGTATGGTCCTGCAAAGGTCCATGCTGGGACTACAGCTATGAATGAATGATTAATTAATGATCTGGATGAAGGGTCTGAGGACATTGTTGCTCAATCTGCAGGTAACTCAAAAGTAAGTGGAGGGACTGGTCATGTTGAGGAAGTGGAGAATCTGAAGAAGGAGTTGCTCAGGCTCAGAGAGTGGGCAAAGAAGTGGCAGGTGGAATACAATGAAGGAAAGTGTGAGCTTATGCACTTTAGTAGGAAGGATAAAGATGTAGACTGTTTTCTAAAAGGGAAAGGATTCAGAAAACTGAATCACAAAGGGATTGAGGAGTCATAATCAGGTTTTTCTTAACGTTAGCATGTTGGTTCAGTTGGCAGTTAGGAAGGCAAATGCAATGTCAGCATTCATTTCAAGAAGGGTAGAACACAAGAACAGGGACGTCCTGCTGAAGCTGCAGAAGGCTCTGGTCAGAATGCAATTCATTTATTGTGAGCAGGTTTGAGCCCTGTATATAAGGAAAAATGTGCAGGCATTGGAGGGTGTACAGAAGAGTTTTACAAGAATCATCTTAGGGATGAAGGGCTTACCATATGAGGAACAGTTGAGGACTCGATGGAGTTGAGAAGGATGAAGGGAATCTCACTGAAACACACAGAATACTGAGAGACCTGTCTAGAGTAGACACGGAGAAGATGTTTCCAACAGGGGAAGAGACCAGGATCCAATGGCACAGTTTCAGAGTGAAGGGAAGACCCTTTTGAACTGAGATAAGGAGGAATTCCTTCCGCCATAGGTTTGTGAATCTGTGGAACTCACTGCTGCAGAAAGAGGTATGTGGCATGGATACCTAGGATCTGAATGCTTCCCTCCAGGAGTGTAGGAAGTATGGTCAGTGAAAGCAGTTGAAGCTCGCGTTTTGGAGATTGCGCAGCCGCTGGTGTCAGTGCAGAGCATCCGTGAGTCTGAGAGCTCCATGGAGAGAACATTTCTAGATGTGGTCACTCTGCATCTTCAGAGTATGCATGGAGAGAGGAAATGGGGGAGCAGCAGACAGTCCAAAAGGACCAGACAGCTAGATCAGGAATCCCCTGAGTGCATCCCATTCTCCAACCAAGATTCAATTCAGAATCCTATTGAGAATGATGGTGCATCTGGGAAGTGCAGCGAGAGCCAAGTCCATGGCACTATGGGGGGCTCAGCTGTCCAGGGGGTCAGAAGGAAGACTGGAAGAGCGATAGTGAGAGGAGATTCAAGAGTGAGGACAATCGATAGGTGTTTCTACAGCTGCAGATGGGAATCCAAGATGGTGTGTTGTCTCCCTGGTGCCAAGGTCAAAGATGTCACTGAGCAGCTGTAGAACACCCTGAGGGGAGAGGGGGAACAGGCAGCAGTCGTGGTCCACATCAGTCCCAGTGACAGAGGGAGAAAATATCCTGCAGTCAGAATTTGGGGAGCTTGGTAAAGAATTAGCAGCAGGAACTGAAAAGTAGGAATCTCCAGATTATTTCCAGAGGTCCTTGCAAGTGAGAATAGGAACTGGAGGATAATTCCAGTGACTATGGGCATGGAGAGAGGACACAGGATGGAGGATCTTTGATTCTTGGGACACTAGGACTGGCTCTGGGGGAGACGGGAGTTGAAGAGAACAGATGGATTGCTCCTGAACAGAGCTGGGACAGATTTCCTTGTGGGGTAATTTGTTAGTGTTATTGGAGAGGATTTAAACTAACTTGGCAGGGCTATGGAAACCAGGATGTAACAGCAGAGAGGAACACCAAAGGACCACAGAATCCTCAGTGCAGAATATAGGTCACCAAGCAGTGGGCTGGATGCAAAGGAATAAATCTCCAAGGAACTTACAGAGAATTAGACACATTACTGAGTTATTATAATGGGGGACTTTAATTATCTGAATATAGCCTGTGATTGGAGCAGTGTCACAGGCACAGCTTGGCCAGCATTGTGGGAGTGTGTTCAGGTGAATTTTCTCCAGTTGTGTGTTTCCAGTCCAATGTGAAAGGAGGCTCTGCTCAGCCTGGATTTTGGGAATGAGGAGGCCCAAGTAGGTCAAGTATCAGTGACAGGACATTTTGGGGAAAAGTGATCATTGTATCGCAAAGTTTAGGGAAACAGTCGAAAAGAACAAAGGCATTTCGGGGGTCAAAATGACCAAATGGTGAAGGATAGGTCGTGTCTCACAAACCTGATTGGGTTCTTTGAGATGATGACCAAACAGGTGGATGAGGGTAGATGTGATGTATATGGATTTCAGAAAGGCATTCAATAAGGTTCTCCACGGTAGGCTATTGCACAAAATACAGAGCCATGGGATTGACGGTGACTTCACTGTTTGGATCAGAAATTGGCTTGCTGAAAGAGGATAGAGAGTGGTGGTTGATGGGAAATGTTCATCCTGCAGTTCAGTTACTAGTCGTGTACCACAAGGATCTGTTTTGGGGTCATTGTTGATTGTCATTTTTATAAATGAGCTCGATGAGGTTGCTGAAAGATGGGTTAGTAAATTTGCGAATGACACTGAGGTCAGTGTAGTTGTGGATAATGCCGAAGGATATTGTAGATTACACAGGTATATAGATAAGCTGCAGAGGTGCTCTGAGAGGTGACAAATGGAGTTTTATGCGGAGAAGTGTGAGATGATTCATTTTGGAAGGTGCAACAGGAATAAAGAGTACTGGGCTAATGGTAAGATTCTTGGTAGTACAAGTGAGCAGAGAGATCTCGGTGTCCATCTATATAGATTCCTGAAAGTTGCCACCCAGGTTGATGGGATTGTTAAGAATGCGTAAGGTGTGTTAGCTTTTATTGGCAGAGCGATTGAGTTTCGGAGCCATGAGGTCATGGTGCAGCTGTACAAAACTCTGGTGCGGCCACACTTGGGGTATTGCCTATAGTACTGGTCACAGCATTATCGGAAGGATGTGGAAGCTTTGGAAAGGGTTCAGAGGAGATTGACTCGGATGTTGACTGGTATGGAGGCAAGATCTTATGAGGAAAGGCTAAGGGACTTGAGACTGTTTTCATTAGAGAGAAGAAGGTTGAGAGATGACTTAATTGAGACATACAAGATAATCAGAGGATTAGAAAGGGTGGACAGTGAGAGACTTTTTTCCCCAGATGGTGATGGATAGCATGAGGGGACATTGCTTCAAATTAAGTGATGATAGATATAGGACAGATGTCAGAGGTAGCTTCTTCATTCAGAGAGGATTCGGGGAGTGTAATGCACTGCCTGCAACAGTAGTACATTTGCCAACTTTAAGGGCATTGAAATGGTTATTGGATAAACATGTGGAATGAAAATGGAATAATGTGGGATAGATGGGTTTCAGATTGGTTCAACACTTCGTTGCAACAGCGAGGGCTGAAGGGCTTGTACTGTGCTGTAATGTTTGATGTTCTGTGTTCCTTGAATAATAAAAGGGCAAAAGATTAGCTGCGGACAGAATAGGGCCCCTTAAGGATAAATGAGGTCACATATGTGTAGGCCCAGAGAAGTCAGGTGAGATCCTAAAGGGATATTTCATGAATGTATTTACTGGGGAGAAAGACATGAAAGCTCGGGACCTCCGGGAAATAAATAACGATGCCTTGACAAGAATCCTCATTACAGAAGAGGAGTTCTTAAAATGCATAAATTTGATAAATCTGATCTATGACTCTAAGTGTATCCCAGGACATGGTGAGAAGCCAAAGAAGAGATTGCCTGTGTCCCTTGCTGAAATATTTGTATTATCAACAACCACGGGTGAGGTGCTGTCTGATTCGAGGGTGGCTAATGTTGTTCCATTATTGAGGAAAAGCTGCAAGGGAAAGCCAAGGAACTACAGGCCAGTGAGTCTAACACCAGTGGTGTGTAAGTTGTTGGAAGGAATTCTGAAACACAGCATCTACATGCATTTGGAAAGGCAAGGACTGATTTGGGATCATCAGCATGGCCTTTCTTTGTGGAAACTTGTGATATTGTTGTTCACTATTTATATAAATGATTTGGACGTGAAGAAAGGATGAATCGTTAGTACATCTGTGGAAGGCACTAAAATTGGTGGCACAGTGGACACTGAAGAAGGTTATCTGTGAGCACAATGGGATCCTGATCAATTGGGCCATTGGGCCGAGGAATGGCAGATGGAGTTTAATTTAGATAAATGCAAAGTGCTGCATTTTGGTAAGATGGGTGAGATCTCAAACGAATATTTTTGTGGCTGTGTTTACTGTGGAGAACGACATGGAAGCTAGGGAACTTGGAAAAATCTCTGGGACCTGATCAGGTGTATCCCAGAATACTGTGGGAATCTAGAAAAGAGATTGCTGGGCCCCTTGCTGAGATATTTGTGTCATCAACAGCCACGGGTGAGGAGCTAGAGAACTGGAGAGGTTGGCTAATGCTGTGCCATTATTTCAGAAAGGCTGTCAGGAAAAGCCAGGGAAATATAGACCAGTGAGCCTGATGTCAGTGGTGGGTACATTTTTTGAGGGGATTCTGAAGGACTGAGATTTTTTGAAGCAGTGGCAAAGAAGATTGATAAAGGCAGACATTTTCAACATGGACTTCAGCAAAGCATTTCACAAGATTCCACATGGTACACAGGTTAGAAAGGTTAGATCACATGGGATCCAGGGGATCCATTTGGATATAAAATTGGCTTGAAGATAGGAGACCAAGAATGGTGGCAGAGAGCTACTTTTTAGACTGGGGGTCTGTGACCAGTGGTATGCCACAAGGATTGATGCTGGGTCCACTGACTTTTGTAATTTGAAAGCATGGTTTGGATGTGAATGTAGGTGGTACAGTTAGTGAGTTTACTAACAGTGTATATTACACTATGCAGTATATAGTAAAGAAGATTATTTCAGAGTACAGCAGGACCTTGATCAGATAAGGCAATGGGTGGAGGAGTGGCAGATGTATTCCGATATAGAGTAAGTGAGATACTGCATTTTGGAAAGCCAACACACGGAGTACCCAAACAGTGAATTGTAGGGCCCTGTGGAGTGTTGCTGAGCAAGGTGTTGTTCATCTGTTGCTGGGACTGGTGTGTTTGGGCTATCGGGAGAAACCAAAGGTCATTCCAGTGGTGAGGAATGTCAGTGATGAAGGTGGATTGGAGAAGTTGGGACTGTCTTCCTTGGAGAAGAGAAGGCTGAGAGGAGGTTTGTTCAAGGAATTCAGCATCACGAGGAGTTTGGATACAGTAAATAGAAAGAAAATGTTCCCAATCGGGAAAAAGTTTGAGTGTGAGAGGCCACAGATTGAAAGTAATCGTTCAACGAAACAAAAGTAAAATGAAGAAAAATCATTTTCAGCCAGTGAGTGGTTAAGGTGTGGAATGCACTGCCCGAGAGTGTGATGGAGGCAGCTTCAATTGAAACATTCTGAAGGGAATGAGACTGTTATTTGAAAAGGAACAATGTGCAGGGTGACAGGGAGAAGGCAGGAGAATGACACTCAGTGAATTGCTCATTCGGAGAGCCGGTCCAGACAGGATGGGCAGAATGGTCTCCTTGCGCACAGTAACAATTCTGTGATTGTGTGATTGAGCAGAGTTAAAGCTGGGGGAGGTGGGAGCTCAGTGTCTCACTGTGTTGCTGCTGCTGCTGCTGAGGTCAGTGATTTCAGAGACTGGGACAGGGAGCCATAGCTCACATCAAACTCTGCCCGTGTCTATCACACTGAGACTGGCAGGAGGCTACTCACTGATTTCACTCCATGCTGCAGGAATGGGACCACAGGCTGCAAATGGACAGAGCTCCTCCACACGGTGAGTAAAACTGCTTCTTAAAGTGGGCAATGGAACTAAAGAAATACAGCTGGACCCCTGTTAGACATAGTGCTCGTCAATCAACCATTTCATTCACTGAAGCTCCCCACTAACACCTTCAACAATTGGAGGGTGGTACAATTGCAACATTTAAGAGGCATTTGGATGGATTATGAATAGGAAGGGTTTGGAGGGATATGGCCAAAATACAAAGTACTTTCCAAAGTACAAAGGGACCTGGGAGTGCTAGTCGAGGATTCTCTAAAGGTAAACATGCAGGTTGAGTCCGTGATTAAGAAAGCGAATGCAATGTTGTCATTTATCTCAAGAGGTTTGGAATATAAAAGCAATGTTGTGCTACTGAGACTTTATAAAGCTCTGGTTAGGCCCCATTTGGAGTATTGTGTCCGGTGTTGGGCCACACACCTCAGGAAGGACTTACTGGCACTGGAGCGTGTCCAGCGGAGATTCACATGGATGATCCCTGGAATGGTAGGTCTAACATACGAGGAATGACTGAGGATCCTGGGATTGTATTAACTGGAGTTTAGAAGATTAAGGGGAGATCTAATAGAAACTTACAAGATTATACATGGCTTGGAAAGGGTGGACGTAAGGAAATTGGTTCTGTTAGGCGAGGAGACTAGGACCCGTGGACACAGCCTTAGAATTCGAGGGGGTAAATTCAGAACAGAAATGCAAAGACATTTCTTCAGCCAGAGAGTGGTGGGCCTGAGGAATTCATTGCCGTGGAGTGCAGTGGAGGCCCTGACGCTAAATGTCTTCAAAGCAGAGATTGATAAATTCTTGATGTCACAAGGAATTAAGGGCGACGGGGAGAATGCGAGTAAGTGGAATTGAAATGCCCATCAGCCATGATTCAATGGTAGAGTGGACTCAATGGGCCGAATGGCGTTACTTCCACTCCTATGTCTTTGGTCTTATGGGCTGGGTGCTGACAGGTCGGACTAGATTGGATTGGGATATCTGGTCAGCATGGATGGGTTGTACCAAAGGGTCTGTTTCCATGCTGTACATCGCTATGACTTTATGACTCTATAATTCAGCATTTGTGTTTTAGAAAGTTTCAGTGCTTAATAACAGAGGATTGGGGTTAACTTACTCAGTCTGAGCTTGGTTCCTTTACCGAACGTGTACCACAGTGAGAGCTCCCAGTGCAGAAGCTGTACAAAAACCTCTCCTCTCTGCTTCCCTCCATCACTCTCACCCTCTTCCTGTCCGTCTCTAATTCACTCTCAGCCTCTCCCTGCCCCTCTCTGTCTCTCCCTCATTCATGTCTTTCTTTCTCTCTGTTTGTCTCATTCTGTTTCTCTCTCTGTGCTGTGTCCAGCTGGGCTCGGACGGTTTGTGAACTTTATTTATCGATGTTAAATCTTGCAGTTGCTCTTCACATGTGGCCATGGAGTGTAAGAGGGAAACTTGAGGCCTTCAGTGAGCGGTGGAAACCACAGGGACTGGAGTGTGTAGTGGACAGTGACAATTCCTGCATGGGGTAATTTGTTCAGTTTCATTTATATCTAACTATGTGTATTGTTGGTGGAGGTAGGGTTGTGTGTCCATTATTGCATGCAACATGTAAATATGAATGTATTTATACAGGAGGTGGTGCTGTGTGTATTGAGGTTTTTATACGGCTCTGTATCACTGGGAAGGTCTGGTGTAACGCTGCATACAGGAATAGTTAGCGACATCCTCATTCTGAAAGTTGCTGATTGTCAGGGTGAAACTGGTCCCTGATCCACTGCCGGTGAATCGCTTGGAGACTCCTGTGAATCGAGTTGTTGCACCATAGATCAGGAGAGAGGGTTTCTGAACTTCTCACTGCTGGTACCAAGCAAGGTAGCTGCTAATGTCTTCGCTGGCCGTACAGGTGATGGTTGCGGTCTGGCCCAGTTCCACTGACAGCGCCGGGGGAGACTGGGTCATGGTGATGTCCCCATTGATACCTGAGGGGTGAGAGAGAAACACAGTGAAGTCATAACTATCACAGAAAGAGCCTGTCAAATGAGAGATTGTTGGAGACACTGAGCATTCCTCTGGTTTCAGCATTTTCCCTTCAATCACAATTCAGTGGAATTGGAGTGAAATGGAGAGCAGCTAAAGATTCAAGGTGGAAGGAGAGAGATTTGTACCTGTGACACAGAATGCCAGGGGCCAGATCAGCTGGATGTGTGAAATCATGGTGTGTGCTCCTGTCCTTGTGCCTGGTCCCTGATAAACTCTCCCTTCACTGGGCTCTGCTTTATAAAGCTGCAGCCTGTGAGAGTCTGATTGGGTGTTCCTCAATATGTAAGTGGCATTAAGCAGAGAGAACCACGTCAGCCCTGCACTCTCACTCTCCCTCTCTCTCTCTCTCTGTCTCAGAGAGTCATTGATGTGAACAGCTCTGAATGAGGCCATTTGGCCCATTGTGTCTGTGCTGGACAACAAAGTCCTCGACAAACTAATCCCATTTTCCCGCTCTTGTTCCATCGTCCTGGAAGCTACAGCAACACAAGTGATTATCTAAACACTGCTCCAATGTCATGAGAGTTTGTGACTCAACCATCCTTTCAGGCAGTGAGTTCCAGAATCCCACCACCCTCTGGGTAAAAACATTTTGCTTCAACTCTCCTCTCATTCTACAACTCCACTGGGCCGAGACTCACTCCAGTTCAGAAGGATAAAAGGGAATCTGATTGATATGTATAAAATTCTAACAGAGCTGGGCAAGGAGGAGGTTTCCCCTGGTTGGGAATTCTGGAACCAGGGGACCCAGACTTGGGGGATACAAGGTTGACCATTTAGGGCTGAGATGAGGAAACATTTCTTCACTCTGAGGATAGTCAACCTGTTAAATTCTGTACCTACAATGTAGACGGCTTTGGAGGAGAGGGAATTGAATGTATTTCAGATTCTTGTTTTGCCTTTTCACAGCATGAAGGGAATGGGGAGAAATCAGGAATATGGCTTTGAGATGGAGGATCAGCCATGAGACAGACTAATGCCTGGTCGATGTGAATGACAAAGCAGACTCAAAGGGCCGAATGGCCTACTCATGCTTCTAGTTTCTGTGTTTCTGTGTCTGTGTTACCTTCAGTTTCTGACCCTGGTTTATGACCCCTCTCCTCATATAAAAACTACCTTCCTGTCGAAACTATCTGTGCCCCTTGTAATCTTATAGTCCTCTGTCAGGTCTCTTCTCAACCTTCACTGCTCCAAGGAAAACAACTCCAGTCTTTCCAATCTTTCCTCATCACTCAGACCGTACAGCCCAGGCAGCATCCTGGGAAATCTCTGCACCTTCCCGAGTACAATCACTTCCTTCCCACAATGTGGTGACCAGATGCTGTATCTCTCTTTTTATCACTTTCTCTCTTTATCATTCCCTCTCTTCCCATTCTGTCTCACATCTGCCAATTCTTTCTCTCGATCTCTCTCTTTGGCACTGTTAATCACTCCCATCCTCCCTCTCTCTCTCTCTCTCTCTCTCTCACACACACACACACACACACACGCACGCACACACACACACACACACTTTCAACCCTACCGTCTCTCTCTTGATTCCCTTCACCCTTGGTCTCACATCTCCTGGTCTCTTTCTGTCTCTCTCTCCGTCCCTCTCAGTCACGCTGTCTCCCACTCTACCTCTCTCCCCATATCTTTCAACCTCACCATCTCTACTTCCAGGTCTGCATCTCTCTCACTCCCTCCACACATCTCACACTATTGCAGACACACCACCCTCTCTCCCTCTCACACACAAACACACACTCTCCCTCCAACCCTCATTCTGTCTCTCTTCCCTCTCTTTCTCACAGTATCCCAAGTGGTGACAGTTAATTGCAGGGCAAATTTTCCTCTGCTCTGGCCCACTAATGGATGTTAACCCTTGACCCCAGAAGCATGTCTTCTCCAGGACTAAGTCCCCATTTCCCACATTGACCAGGCATTAGCCTGTCTCATGATGATGGACAGATTCTTGTTAAACAATGGGTAGTTCTGTGTTGTTGGCCTGTTCTCACTGAGGACTGGTTTGGACACAAACCTCATTCCATGAAGGCCCAGCAGAGAGAGGAGATCTTCAGGCCATCAGTATAAGCTGGAAGGACAGGACAGGCTCTGACCCACTGACACATCCCGTCCATTCACAACATGACCTAATCCCTTCCCTTCTCCTTCCCCTTCCACGGTCAGGTTCTGGGTGAGGGTGTTTTACTGGGATGAGGTCAGGACCATCACACAATTACAACGGAAAGGAACTGAGCCCCACACCCACCATGGTGTCCATGGTGCACTGGACTATCCATTGGAGACCATTAAACATAGGCCTCCTTCCTTCTGAAAGTCCAGCAGAGACCAGTATATATGGATCTCCATACCATTGGATCATCCAATACATATCAGTAAACATGGACCTCCATTACACTGGGCCCTTCAACAGACACCGGTAATCACAGGCCCCCAGCCCACTGGATGCTCTAATAGACTCCAATAAACATGGGTCACCATCTCACAAGACACTTCAGTAGAGGCCAGTAAACTAGGTCCTTCTTTGTCCTGGACCTTACAATGGAGACCAGTAGACATGCATCCTGTTACCACTGGATCTTCCACTAGAGACCAGTAAATATGGGCGTTCTTACCACTGCACCCTCCAGTATCTGAGCTTCAAACCCCACATCCCCTCCATCACTACGTCAGCCCCTTGACCGCAGAAACCCTTATGCCTGTTCATCCCACCTCCTAATTCCATAATTCCGGTGTCCTCTCTCACCTTCCTTCCACCCACTCCATAAAGCCCAACTGTCTGAAATGGAGTGGTCCTTCCCTGTCTCACACCAAGGAGGAAATGGGCAGATATTTACAGAGTAATGGGTGAAAGGATGATGGAGAGTGGGCAGGAAAGTGGAGTTGAGGCTGAGACGGGATCAGCCATGATTGTATTAAATGGTGGAGTGGGCTCGAGGGGTTGAATTGCCTGGTCCTGCTCCTCGTTCTTATGTTCATCCACCACCCTCCCCCATTCCTCATACTGCAAATTTGTGAAACATCCTGGAATGTTTTGGACATTGAAGGTGCGATGTGAATTCAAGATTTGTGTTGGATTAATGTGGGGAAAGAATTATGCAAGGACTGTGAAAGCTCCTGCAGTTGAATATCCTGCTGGCAGGATTCGGCCTTCCACATACAGAAAGGGAAAGTCGGGGAAGTCAGAATGTGATGTTGGGATCCATGGTACTGTCCCCCAGCAATGTGGTTGACCCTTAACTGCCCTCTGAAATGGCCGAGCAAGGCTCTCAGTTGTATCAATTGTGGCGACGTCTCAACAAAGAAATGAAACCAAATGGACTGCCTGGCATCAATCTTGACACAGTAAAGGTATTGACAGAAACAACCCTGTCTTCCCTGCTCCAACCTCCTTACTGACATCTGGGGGCAAGTGCCAAATTCAGGAGAGCTGTCTTACAGACTAGTCATGCAACAGCCTGACACAGTCATACTCACAGAACCATACCTTAAAGACAATGTCCCAGACACGGCCATCACTGTCCCGCATGTGTCCTGTCCAACCAGAAAGGCAGACCCAGCAGAGCTGATGACACAGTGGTCTACAGCCAGGAGGGAGTTACCCTGAAAGGCCTCAAAGTACATCCAAAGTACTTCCGGACCCCATGAAGTCTTATGACCCCAGGTTAAACATGGGCGAGGAAACCTCCTGGTGATTACAAGATAACTTGCTCCCTCAGCTGATGAATCGGTCTCCTCCATGTTGAACAGCATTTGGAGGAAGCACTGAGGGATGGTGACAGGCACAGAATGTACGCTGGGTGTGGGATTTCAATGTCCACCACTGAGAGTGGCTCGGCAGTAGCACTACTGATCGAGCTGGATGGTTTCTAATGGGCGTAGCTGAGGGACTGGCTCTGCAGCTGGTGGTGAAGGAACCAAAAAGATGGAAAAACGGACTTGACCCCATCCTCACCTCAGCTGTAGATGCATCTGTCCTTGACAGAATTTGTAAGAGTGACCATAACACTGTCTTTGTAGAAACAAGGTTTGACCTTCGCATCGAGACTCCCCTCCATTTTGATGTGTGGTACTATCTATCTACTATTGGACAGACTCCAAACAAATATTGCAACTCAAGGCAAGAGCATAAATGTGGATCATTGCCAATGAGTGCACAATCTCAACGTCTCATGTACTGAGACTGTCCATGTTCAAATGCAGCAATATCTGCACAATACCCAGGTTTCATCTGAGAAGCAACATTTCCCATTGGTGCCATGCAAATGCCAGCCAATGACCATCAGCAATAACAGACAATCTCGCTATCGCCCCTTGACAGTCAATGCTATCACCGTCACTGAATCCCCACTATCAACATTTTGAGGTACCATTGACCAGAAACTCAACTGGACTCACCACAGAAACAGAATGATTACAAGAGCAGGTTAGAGGCAAGGAATACTGTATCGAGTAACTCACCTCCTGATTCCCCCAAAGCCTGTCAATCAGGTCTGGAGTGTGATCGAATACTCCCCACTTGCCTGGATGGGTGCAGCTCCAATAACATTTATAGATTGATAGTGTCACAGAGTCGTACAGCACAGAAACAAACCCTTTCGCCAAACTTTTACATGCTGACCAGGTTTTCTGAAGTGAAATCGTCTCATTTGCATTTGGCCCATATCCCTCTCATCGATTCCTGTCGATGTCTATTGTATCCTCTGTCTTTCTTATCCATTCAAAAAACTTGATACCATTCAGAGCAAAGCAGCCTGCTTGATTGGCATCACATCCACTCTCACCATCACCGATGCTCAGTAGCAGCAGTGTGTCTTATCGATAAAATGCGCTGCAGAAACTCACCAAAAATCCTCAGATAGCACCTTCCAAACCCTTGGACAAAAATAGAAATTGCAGGAAAGCTCAGCAGGTCTGGCAGCATCTGGGGAGAGAAATCAGAGTTAACATTTTGGATCAAGCATGAAATATTAATTTTGATTTCTCTTCACAGATGCTACCAGAACTGCTGAGCTTTTCCAGCAATTTCTATTTTTTGTCTCGGATTTACAGCATCTGCAGTTCTTTTGGTTTCCTTCCAAGCCCACCTCCACTTCCATTTAGAACAAGAGCAGCAGATACATGGGAACACTATGAGCTACACAATTCCCTCAAAAAAACTGAGCATCCTGACTTGAAAATATATTGCTGTTCCTTACTGTTGCTTGGTCAAAATGCTGGCATTCCCTCCCAAGAACATTGTAGGTCAACTTACATCTTATGGATTATAACGATTCAAGAAGGCAGCTTCCCATCACCTTTGGGATGCTACGGTGGCTCAAATGTTTAGCACTGCTGCCTCACAGGTTCGATTCCAGCCTTGGTCAACTCTCTGTGTAAAGTTTTCATATTCTCCCCGTGTCTGCGTGGGTGTCCTCCCACAATCCAAAGATGCGCAGGCCGTATTAAATTGCTTAGAGTGTTAGGTGCATTAGTCATGAGTAATGGATCTGGTGGGTTACTCTTTGGAGGGTCGGTGTGGACTTGTTGGGCCGAAGGGCCTGTTTCCATATTGAAGGGAATCTAATCTAAAATCCTCAAGGGCAACTAGGACAGAGTAAAAAATGCTGGCCCAGCCTTTGAAGCCCACTTCCCACGAGTGAATATACAAAACCAAATGAAGTGTCCCTCAGGAGGGGAGAGGGAATGTTCAGGGTCCTGAGCTCCATTTCCCAGCCCAGGCAGTTTGTCTCCCAATGAATGAATGAGATGCCAATTTGGAACCCAGCTTCAGGGCAGTCTCATTCTGTGGCCCCAGGTCCATAAGTGGGAATTGGAGATTGAGCTGAAAAGGAAAGATATGCTGGGTTATGGGGAGAGGGAGGAGCAGTGGGACTAATTGGGTCATTCAAAGGCATGATGGGCTGAATGGCCTCGTCCTGTGCTGTAAGATTCCAGGGAGTTCAGACAGTTCACAGTTTTCTTCCGACTCAGTTACAAATGTCCAGCTGCTCTGAGCTCCTTCTTTCACTTCCTCTATTGGTGAAGTTTCAACCTTGCGATCTGACAGCCTTTGCAGTTATTTTTTACACTGGGGCTTTCTGCTGTGGTCAGAATCTCTAATAATAAGTGTCCAAGCAGTGACAATCACAGCAGCTAAGAGCAGTCAGGACTGAGGAGTCAGGTTCACTGGGAAACACATTGGGAAGATCAAAGCCATCCTCTTCAGCTCGCGGTACAAAGTCCATCCCTCTCCCTGAGCACTGTCTGCTGCTCAACCAGACTCTTTACAATTTTAGTCTCATCTTTGAGGCTAATTTGAGCCCCATATCCTCCACATCACAAAGACCAGCCACTGAAAATCTCAGCAATGTCATGGGGACTCCAAACATGACCATTCCAATGTTATCCTGGTTATAAATCACACAACACCAGGTTATAGTCCAACAGGTTTATTTGGAAGCACTAGCTTTCGGAGCACTGCTCCTTCAACAAGTGGTTGTGGGGAATAAGATTGTAAGACACAGAAATTATAGCAAAAGTTTCCAGTGTGATGTAACTGGAATTATATTTTGAAAAAGACCCGATTGTTTGTTAAGTCTCTCACCTTTTAGAATGATCATGTTGGTTTCAGTTCTTTCATATGTAAATTGTAAAACATTTTTTAAAAGTTACATTCTCTAGTGAACTTTAACAATTGGTGTCATGTCGGCTCTGATAAGGCATTGAAGATGTTAACTCCCTGTGAGGTTGTCTGTGCCACAATGGTCAGACTGATCCTCATTCAAAAAACGGATATACAGAATCTTACATGGATTCATGCAGTTTTTGAGCAAAATAAAATGTAATTCTGCAAATACAAATTCACCCCACAAACTTATATATATGTGTGTGTGTGTCCGTTTACCTATGTATATGTTGTATAGTGCAATGTTGGACGTGCTGGTGTTGGGCTGTCGTGTACAAAGTTAAAAATCACACAACACCAGGTTCTAGTCCAACAGGTTTATTTGGAAGCAGCAGCTGTCGGAGCGCTGCTCCTTCATTAGGTAGCTGTGGAGAATAAGATCTGATTCCATGTTTCTTTTGTGGAACATTCTTAAATGTCTTCCGGAATTCCCTACAGACAACATCCATTGCTCCCCACTCCAACACCGGCGTCTCCGAATCAATGTTATCCTGGCTCACATCACAACGGCCGACACACCTCAGCTCATCCCAAATTCTGCTGTCAGTATTCAAACTCTCACCATGTCCCCCACCCCACCCCACCACGACCACCCCCATCCTCACTGACCGACATAGGCTCCAGGTCCAGCAACACCTCAATTTTCAACTTCTCATCCTTGTTCTCAAATCCCTCCCTGCCCTCCACCCTCCCTATCTCTGTAACCTCCTCCAAGCTGCCTCACTCAGTGTGGTCAGCAATCTTAGAGACGTACCTCTCTGCTTCTTCATCCAAGTCATTGAGAAATATCGTGAGAAGCTCAGGCCCCAGCACAGATCCCTGGGAATACCACAATTGACATCACTCATTGGAAAACACACACATTATCCCCTCTCTGTCTCTTAATTCCAGACCCATTCCTGACACAAGGATTCTCAAATTCCATCTGATTCCATGATTTAGAGGTGCAGATGTTGGACTGTCATGTACAAAGTTAAAAATCACAGAACACCAGGTTTTAATCCAACCGGTTTATTTGGAATCACCAGTTTTCAGAGCACTGCTCCTTCATCAGATGGTTGTGGAATGTAAGATCTGACTCCATGTTTCTTTTATGGAACATTCTTAAATGTCTTCTGGAATTCCCTATGGACAATAGCCATCAACATTCCCTTATATCACCCATTAAGGAGCTCCTAACAAAGTGTAACAAGGTTAGTTAAAGATGTCTGAACCTTTGTAAATCCATGCTGACTCTCGGAATAGTTCATATTTTTCTGTTATTCTGTCTCTAAAAACAGACTCAATCACTTCCTGACAACAAACATTCAACAGAGATGTTCATTGTGAATGAGGTGAGTAAACAGCTAGCACTGACACGAGGGGCTGAATAGCCTCCTCCTGTGCTTCTCTGTCTCCTTGACAGAAATATTTTACAGATAAAAACTAAAGACAAACAGCAAATTTAAAAATACAAATTAAAAACTCCTCAAGTAATTTCCACATACAGGGCTAGGCGATGTGTCGTAATTGTGCGTTGGGGAAGCTGGTGGACCGCATTGTTGCTCAGAGTGACCACATCTGCAGCAAGTGTTGGTTGCTCAAGGCACTCCAGCTCAAAGTTGATGAGCTGAAGTCTGAGCTTCAAACACTATGACACATCAGGGAGGGGGAGAGTTACCTGGACACTGTGTTTGAGGAGGCAGTCACACCTTGTAGGTTAAATACTTCAAATTATGGCCAGTGGTCAGGGACAGGAGGGTGTGAATATAAGTGAGCAGGTCGATGCAGCCTGGATTTAGCATTGTAGGAGCCTCAGCTCCTTGTCCAACAGGAATGAGGTACTTGCTTCCTGTGTCAATGGATTGTCGGGAGAATGGACAAATGTGGTGTGAGCATTTCGGTGAAAGTGACTAGAACTCCATATGTTTCAAAGTGATTATGTAAAGACATAAAGATGGAGTAGAAATTAAGTGTCTAAACGGGGGGACGGCCAATTTCAGCACCATTAGATAGGCACACACAGGGGGAGGCAATGGCCTAGTGGTATTATCACTGGATTATTAATCCAGAAACTCAGCTAATGTCCTGGGGGACCTGGGTCAAATCCTGCCATGGCAGACAGTGGAATTTGAATTCAAGAATGGTTCTGGAATTAAGAGTCTATTGGTGAGTATTGATGTATTGTTCACGATGGGGAAAGCCCATTCAGTCACTAATGTGTTTTAGAGAAGGAAATATGTCATCCTTACCTGGCCTGGCCTACATGTGACTCCAGACGCACAGCAATGGGAGGCATGGTGACTCAGTGGTTCACACTGCTGACACACAGTGCCAGGGTCCCGAGATTGATTCCACCATCATGGACTGTCTGCGTGGAATTTGCACGTTCACCCCATGTTTACGTGGGTTTCCATCAGATGCTCTGGTTTCCTCCCACAGTTCAAAGATGTGCAAGTTAGGTGGATTGGCCATGCTAAATAACCCATAGTGTTCAGGGATGTGTAGGTTAGGTGCATTAACCATGGGAGATGCAGGGGTAGGGAGATCGGTCTGGGTGGGATGCTCTTCAGAATGTTGGTGTGAACTAATGGCGCTGAATGGCCTGTTTCACACTGTATGGATTCTCTGATTCCATGTGGTTGAATGTTAACTGCCCTATGGGCAGGAAATGCTGGCGTGGCCAGAGATGCCAATATTCTCTGAATGAATGAATGAAAACCACTGCATCATGGTCCAGGAGACCATTCAGGCAGGGGAGCACAAAGAAAAGAGGGGGATTTGATAATGAGGGAGGCTGATAGCATCCTTTGTGAGCAGGATTGAGAGTCCCACATGGTGTGTCGCTTGCCTGGTGCCAAGGTAAGGGGCATCTCAAACTGGTTTTAAAGTTTCGCAGAGTGGGGGGAGGGGGGAGCAGGGAGTGGGGGAGACTCCAGTTGTTGTTGTTGTGTTGGGACCAACAACCTCAGCAAAAATAGTCAAAAGGTCTTATGTGGGCAATATTGGGAAAGATATCAAAAGTATATATCAGATTTAACAGATAGAGAGAAATAAGAAAGAGGTGAATACAGCATCAGGGCTGAGGAACAGATTCCAGTGAATGGACCAAATAAGAATACAAATGCACGGAATATAAGGAGTAAATTCAATAATCTGCTCGCAGAAATTCAAATTTAAGATTTTGCTGTCGGATCAATTACTGAGACATATTTGCAGAATCATTAGGATTGGGAACTAAATATAGGTTCACAGGATGGACATGGGGAAATGGCAGAAGAGATGGAGCAGCTTTATTGATTAGAAACAAAATGACTTCAATGGTGAGGGATGTTATAATGAGGGGAAAGCATTCAGTGGAACTGAGGAGCAGGAAAGGATCTAAAACTGTAATAGATGTTGGATCCAAGCCCCCTGGCAGCAGCTCTGAGGTGCTGGATTATATAAATGCAGGAATTAGACAAGTGTGTAGCAAAGCCAGTGCATTATTAATGGGGAAGTTTAACTTTAACTTAGATTGGGAGATAGACAAGTACTCTGTCAGAAAGGTAGTGAATTTCTGGAGTGTATCCGGAATAGTTCCAACAGCAATAGGTTCTGGATGTAACAAGGGGACAAGCAATATTGAAATTAGCAATGAATAATGAGCCAGATTTAGTTATGAAACCTTTATGCATGAACATTTATCAAATAGTGATCATAACACGATTGAGTTAAACATCACATTTGAAAGTGAAAAGCATGAATCACCTGCTTGAGTTTGAGATTAAGGTAAGGGCTGACTTTTCCGAGATGAGACAGAGACTGTCCACAGCAAACTGGGAAAATCTGCTCATGGGTAAAACAACTGAAAAACAGTGGGGAATGTTGAAAGAAACATTCACCACAAAACAAAACCAGTTTATACCTGAGAGGGAAAATCTCTACTTCTTCGAACAAACAACAATGAAAATTAAACAGATAAGGAAATGGGGAAATGACAGCCATGTTAAATAAATATTTTCCCTCAAGATTTGCAGTAGAAAAGAAGGAGGACTGGCCTGAAGTCCCAAAGGAATTAACAGAGGATCACGGACAGCAACTGAATAAAATTAATGTCTGTAATGAGGAAAATAATGGAACTAAAGAGTGACAAATCCTCAGGACCTGACAGTTTCCATCTGGGAGTGATAAAGGTAGTAACAGACCACATTTAGATACCCTGACTATAATCTTTCAGAGTTCCCTGGATACATCAGTCATACCTCTGGATTGGAAAATTGCAAATGTCACTTCACATTTAACAAGGATATGAGAGAAAATCCAGGGAATTACAGGTCACTAAGCCAATATTTGTGGTGTGGAAATTGTTGGAGTCTATTATCAAGGATGTGGGTAACTGAAGACCTTGAAAATGGTCAGTTAATCAGGTAGAGTCAGCATGGATTCATGAGAAGTTGGTCATGGTGAAAAACCTCACTGAACTTTGTTGAAGAGAAGATGAAATTCCTGGACACTGTAATGTCTATGGATGTTGTTTATATAGACATCCAGAAGGCATTTGATAAAGTCCCATGTAAGAAACTGTGAACTAAGGTAGACATCTGCAGAATTGAGGCTAGAATACTGACACACTTGGAAATTGATTGAGTGACAGGTGACTGAAAATAGGGATAATGAGTAAGTGCTGAAATTGGCAGGATGTGACCAGTGGTGTCCAATAGGAATGTGTGCTCACACCTCAATTAGCTACATCAGTTAATCAGGTAGAGTCAGCATGGATTCATGAGAAGTTGGTCATGGTGAAAAACCTCACTGAACTTTGTTGAAGAGAAGATGAAATTCCTGGACACTGTAATGTCTACGGATGTTGTTTATATAGACATCCAGAAGGCATTTGATAAAGTCCCATGTAAGAAACTGTGAACTAAGGTAGACATCTGCAGAATTGAGGCTAGAATACTGACACACTTGGAAATTGATTGAGTGACAGGTGACTGAAAATAGGGATAATGAGTAAGTGCTGAAATTGGCAGGATGTGACCAGTGGTGTCCAATAGGAATGTGTGCTCACACCTCAATTAGCTACATTAGTTATGAATGACTTGGATAATGGCATAGAAAGTCAGATATTCTACTTTGCTCATGACACAAAGTTAGGCAGCATTGTAGATAGTGTTGATAGACTCATAGCGTCATACAGCATTCATCCAGGGCAGTCTTTAACAGTGTCTAATTTGTCTTTGATTTACAACTCCTTCACCTCCATCTCTCCCTCTCACTGTCTCTCCCCACTCACTTCCCTACCTCAGCTGGATAGATCTCACTCTGAGTTCCATCCCTCTTTCTCTCTCCATGCTCCATCCCCCCCTCTCTCAGTGCTCCAGCTCTCTCTCTCTCTCTCTCTCTTTCTCTCTCTCTAAGCCCCACCTCTCCCTCCATTTGAGCTGCTGGGAGTCTGATCTGAGCCAATTCCAATGAACCCCATGAAGAATAATGATGGGATATTTGGAGTGTGAGTTTGATGATGTAAATGTGAACCATTGCAGCAAAGACATTACAGATGGTTTGTAGAGACAGCAAAGCCCAAACCAGAACATTGTGTCAATCAACACAGAACCAATGAAAGCTTCAATAAGAACAGTTATTAATGAGATTCGCAGAGATGTGTCATTATTCTAGTTACAAATTACTCTTTCCCAGTGAAGGGGTCCATCCTGCTGAATATTAGGTACAGCTGGGCTTTGGAGAAATGTTGGCAGATGGAGTGTAATGTGGGGGAGTGTGACCTTGTTCTCTTTCACAATAATCATTCAAATGTGACTGGAGCGCCCTTAAGTACAAATTACAAAATTCATCATTGGGTGTCATCCATTAGGTGTGACAAATACAGAACTCACTTAGTTCTAGCGATCAGTGAGTTCTTGTCAATATCTTTTTAACAACTCAATTTTAGGTAGGAATGAGCCAGCACGGATTTGTGAAGGGTAGGTCTTGCCTTACAAGTCTTATTGAATTCTTCGAGGAGGTGACCAAGCATGTGGATGAGGGTAGAGCAGTGGATGTAGTGTACATGGATTTTAGTAAGGCATTTGATAAGGTTCCCCATGGTAGGCTTATGCGGAAAGTCAGGAGGCATGGGATAGAGGGAAATTTGGCCAATTGGATAGAAAACTGGCTAACCGGTCGAAGTCAGAGAGTGGTGGTAGATGGTAAATATTCAGCATGGAGTCCAGTTACAAGTGGAGTTCCGCAGGGATCAGTTCTGGGTCCTCTGCTGTTTGTAATTTTTATTAATGACTTAGATGAGGCAGTCGAAGGGTGGGTCAGTAAATTTGCAGATGATACAAAGATAGGTGGAGTTGTGGACAGTGAGGAGGGCTGTTGTCGGCTGCAGAGGGACTTAGATATGATGCAGAGCTGGGCTGAGGAGTGGCAGATGGAGTTCAACCCTGCCAAGTGTGAGGTTGTCCATTTTGGAAGAACAAATAAGAATGCAGAATACAGGGTTAATGGTAGGGTTCTTGGTCAGGTGGAGGAACAGAGGGATCTTGGGGTCTATGTACATAGATCTTTGAAGGTTGCCACTCAGGTGGATAGAGTTTGTAAGAAGGCCTATGGAGTATTATCGTTCATTAGCAGAGGGATTGAATTCAAGAGTCGTGAGGTGATGTTGCAGCTGTACAGGACTTTGGTTTGGCCATATTTGGAGTACTGTGTGCAGTTCTCGTCGCCTCACTTTAGGAATGATGTGGAAGCTTTGGAGAGGGTGCAGAGAAGATTTACCAGGATGTTGCCTGGAATGGAGAGTAGGTCGTACGAGGATAGGTTGAGAGTTCTCGGCCTTTTCTCGTTGGAACGGCGAAGGATGAGGGGTGACTTGATAGAGGTTTATAAGATGATCAGAGGAATAGATAGAGTAGACAGTCAGAAACTTTTTCCCCGGGTACAACAGAGTGTTACAAGGGGACATAAATTTAAGGTGAAGGGTGGAAGGTATAGGGGAGATGTCAGCGGTGGGTTCTTTACACAGAGAGTGGTGGGGGCATGGAATGCGCTGCCCGTGGGAGTGGTAGAGTCAGATTCATTGGCGACCTTTCAGCGGCATTTGTATAGGTACATGGATGGGTGCTTAATCTAGGATAGAAGTTCGGCACAACATCGTGGGCCGAAGGGCCTGTTCTGTGCTGTATTGTTCTATGTTCTATGTTCTATGTTCTATGATACACTACCTACCCTGTCTGTGCAATCTTCTTGTCTGGGAATAGGGAATGAATTTGTGACTATATACACTTTCCTCGAGTCTACACAGAATCAAATTGAACAGTTTGGTTCAGGAGCCAATACTACAGGAGAACTCCAATTACTCTGACTTGGTTCAATCAACTGATTCTCCAACATGGAAGCCCTCTGTTACGTTGGCCTTTCTGTTCGTGTTTGTTTTATTGTGTCTGAATTATCAAATCCATTGCATACTTGAATCATGTGGTACATTGAAATGTTTCAATAAAAGTCCACAAGATAACGGAGCAGAATTGGGCCATTTGGCACATCAAGTCTGATCCACCGTTCATTTACAGTTGACAATGTTTCTCAACCCCAATCTCTTACCTTCTCCCTGTAGATCTTGATCCCTTGACCAATCAAGAGCCAATCTATCTCTATCTTAATTCACTCAATGACCTGGCCTCCAAGGCCCACTGCAGCAATCAGTTCCACAGGTTAACAACACTCTGGCTGAAGAAATTCCTCTTCAACTCAGTTCGAAAGATCGTCTCTTCACTCTGAGGCTGTGCCCTTGGGTCGTCAACTCTCCTATGATTGGAAACATCTTCTCCACGTCCACTCTATCCAGGCCTCTCTGTATTCTGTAAGTTTCAATGGCATTCCCTCTCATCCTTCTAAACCCCATCAAGTACAGAACCAAAGTCCTCAATGACTCCTCATACAAACATCTTTGTATTTTCTGAGCAATATCACTAAATCTACCTGTTGATCTTTCTCCAAATACAAAAATACAGTGTCTGAATTCTCTAATACCTCTGAATTTGTTCACCTAATAACAGGAAGTTCACTTTGGGAATTGTCCAGATATTTTTCAGACTTAAACATTTTCTCATCCCCTCCTTGATTATACTCACTACTTGACAAACCTGTACATGTCAGGATGGTTCCTCAAAACTTGGGAGAGGAATTAAGGATGCTGGTTTTATGTTGAGGTTTACCTAAAACTTGACAAGTGGGACACATTTTATAAAACTGAACCACATCTTTATCCAATTGTGGCTCAGTAAAATACCTGTTTCTGGATGCCTGTGTTTTCCAAATCCCCATGTGATCTGCCATGGAAGTCTCATGTACTCCTTGCACTATGATAGCTGGGTGGGACCACTAGCCGATGTCTAACCAACCATTCTTCATCTGTTGGTCGATGAGGGGTTCTCCAATTCCTCATCAGCATTCCATTCTGAAGATGATAGCACTCTGCAATTCCTTCAGCCTTGATTTCAGTATTAACTGACTATGTTTATTTATTTCATTCAGTATCTGCTGTTTGGATCTGCTGTAATTAGTAACATCATACCAAATACTCCACCTGGATTATCGTCACCCTTTCGGAACGTTTCAGCGATCCTTTCACTTGCTGTGGTGTCGCATCATCCCTTATTGATGGATTTTGTTTAACCATTGCCCTGGTTACCTCACACGAAGGAGAGAGACCAGGAACCTGTCCCTGTCATTGTTCTGTTTCTGGGACTTCCTTTGGACATTCTGTAATTATCGGGGAAGCTCCTGCCTTTAGTCCTGACAAATCATTCCCCAGAAGGAAGTCGATTCCCTCAACAGGGAATGTTTTCCCCACTCTGGCAATTACTTCTCCTGATAACAAATCACGTTCCAGTTGCACTTTATACAATCGAAGTGGAATATATTCTCCACCAATCCCATTGATTAATACCTTAGCTCCCATCGAGCTCTCTGGAAGGAAAATCAATTCTTTCTCCAGTCAAAGTGATTTTTTTGCCCCTGTATTTCTCAGTTTGGTTCTGGGTTTAGCTGAAGAAAAGTGATCACCGTTCCTTTTGATAGAAATCCTGTCCCCCTCTCATCTACCTTCCAACTTCCTTTACTAATGACAGATTTCACCTCCAGCCTTTTTGTTATAGTTACAGCTACAACCTGCTCCGTGGCATTATCTGTTTGTGTTCCCTTCTCTGACTCATTATTACTAACTCCTATAAATCCCATGGGTCTACCTCACAACTTCCAACATTCCAAACACACATGGTCCACCTTATTCCCAGAGAAACATTTCAGCTTCTGATCATCACTTCCACCCTCAGCAATTTCCTTCTTAATTTGAGGAGGAGTTCTTGGCCTGGTCCCTCCTGTCCATTCTCTTCCCGGCTCCCTGCCTTCCTCACTCTCTCCCAATTTTTATTTTTCTCCCATTTCTGGGGCTGACTGACAACGCTTTCTGGATCAGTTATCATTGTAGCTGCTTGTCTTGCGGTTGGCCTTTGGTCTTCTGCATGAATTTTGATTCTGGAAGGAAAAGAAGTCATAAATTCTTCTCAAAGAATAATTTCTCTGAGAGTATTGTTAAGTATTCTCAGCCTTTAACGCTCTTATCCACCTGTCAACATTATTTTGTTAATCCCTCCCAAACTCATTAGAATTTTGTCCAGGCTGTTTCCGAACATTCTGTATCCTCTGTCTGTATGTTTCTGGAACCGACTCATATGTATTTAGAATAGCCCTTTTCCCCTCCTCTTGATCCGGAGAATGCTCCTCTGACAGGGATGTAGAAATCTCTTGTGCTTTCCCAGTTCATTTACTTTGCATGGGCAAGCTCCAGTCTGCTTTTGGCCACTTCACTTGTGTTGCTATCTTCTCAAACAACGTGGGAAATGCTTCCATATCCTTCTCTTCAAATTTTGTCACAGGCTTCACTGTCTTAACATAAAGTCATAGTTATGGAGTGATATAGCACAGAAACAAGCCCTTCGGCCCACCATGTCTGTGCTGACCAACAAACACCAAACTGCACTAATCCCATGAACCTGTACTTGGCCCATCGCCAACATGCCCTGGCATTTTAAGTGCTTCTCCGGATGCTTCTTAAATATTATGACAATACCTGCCTTCACCACCCTCTCAGGCAGTCTGTCCCATATTTGTATCGCCTGGGTGAAAAAAACATTTGCTCAGATCCTTTCCAAACCACTTAATCTTCATCTTAATCTTATGCCTTCTGGTTTTAGGCACATCGTCCACAGTGTAAAGATTCTCATGATCTACTTTGTCTCTGCCTTTCATAATTTTGTGTACCTCAATCAGGTGCACCCCTCAGGCTCCTCTGCTCCAGGGAAAACAAACCCAGCCTGTCTGGTCTTTCCTCATAACTGAGACTTTCCATCCTAGGCAACATCCTAGTGTATCTTCTCTGCACCCTCTTCAGTGCAATAATGTCCTTCTGATAGTGTGGTGACCAGATCTGCTCACAGTATTCCAGCTATGGCCTAATCAGGGCTCTGTAAAGTAGCAACAAACTTTCTTGTTCCTATCTTCTGCACCCTGGCTGATGAAGTCACGCATCCTTCTTCCCCACCCTGTCTACCTGTGCTGACACCTTCAGGAGTCTATGGATTTGTACACCCAGGTCTCTTTGTTACTCAGCACTCCCGATGGACCTACCACTCATTGTGTGTATCCTTCCCTTATTAGACCTCCCAAAGTGCATTACCTCGCACTTATCAAGATTAAATTCTGTCTTCCATTGCTCTGTTCAGTTTACCAGCTGATCAATATCAGTCTGAAGCCTGAAACCTTCCTCCTCACTATTATCAACATCTGCAAATTTACAAATTATACCGTGTAAAATCACATCCAATTGTTAATGCATACAGCAATCAGCAAGGGCCCTAGTGTTGTTTCCTACGGTGCAACACTAGTCCCAGGCTTCAAATCTTCCACCATCCCTCTTTACCTCTTATTTGGAAGCTGGTTTTGGATCCTAACCTGCCTTGGATTCAAATGGGCTCTCAGCCTTTGGGCCAGCCTTCCATATGGGACCGTGTCAAAGGTTTCACTGAAGTCCATATAAAACACATCAAATTCACAATCTCATCAATATGTTTATTCACCTTTTCAAAACACTCAATTAAATTATTCAGACAGGATTGCCCTCTAAAAAATCTGTGCTGGCATCTCTGGCTTTATAAGTGTTGATTAATCCTGTTCGTCAGAATTGTTTCCAATAATTTCCCTCACACTGGTGTCAGATTAATTGGTCTGTAATTTCCTAGCCTATCCCTGTCACTCTTCTTGAGCAAATCAGAGCACGTTAGCAATCCTCCAGTTACCTGGCACTTCACCTGTGGTTAGTAAAGTTTGAATATCTCCTTCAGGGTTCCAGCAATCACCTCCCTTGTCACCCATAGCAGCCTGGGATACATTTCATCAGGCCCTGGAGATTTATGCAACTTTATGCCTTCTACAACACCCAGTACTTCCTTCTTACCAATAATAACATGAACTAGAACCTCATTATCAGAAGTAAAATCTCCAGCTACAATGTCTTTCTCCTTTGTGAATGCAGATGAATAAATTTCATTTAAGATCTCATCTACGTCCACACAAAGATTGTCCCTCTGGTCACGAATAGATTTCACTATTTCCCTGGTCCCTCTTGCCCTTAACATCCATATAAAATGTTGTGGGGTTCTGCTTGATCCTATCTCACAAAGATATTTCATGTCCCTCTTTACCCTCCTAATTTCCTTTTTAAGCACCCACCCAGTACATTATACTTCTGAAGGGTCTCCCTTGCTTTTAATTCTTTTTATGTGACATATGCTTCTTTCTTTTTCTTCATCAAACTCTCACTATCCTTTCACATCCAGGGCTCCCTGAGCTTGCTGTCCCTGCCCTTCACACTTAGGGGTTCACACTGTCCCTGAATTCTTATGATACCACTTTTAAAAGATGCCCACTTTCCAAATATAGACTGACCTGCAAGTAGCTGCTCCCAGTCTATGTTTGCCAGATCCTGTCGAATGACATTGAAATTGGCCTTCCCCAAATTAAGACACAAATTGTGCACTGTCTTTATCCCTTTCCATAATGACTTTAAAATTTATAGAGTTGTGGTCACTGTGCTCACCCATTGACACTTCAACCACTTGACCGGCATCGTTCCCGAGCTCTGCCCCATCTCTACTGACACTATCAACGAACTGGTACAAAAAGACCTCCTGGATGGATTTCAAAATTTCCGTCCTGTCTGATCCTTTCACACAAAGGCAATCGCATTTCACACAAAGGTAATCCTAGTTAATGTTCACAAAGTTGATATTGCCTCCTAACATAACCCTATTCCTCCAACATCTCTCTGTGATTTGCTGACATATCTGCTCTTCTATCTCCCTCTGAGTATTGGGAGGCCTGCAGTATAATCCCAGTGAAGTGATGGCACCTGTTTTATTTCTTAGATCAACCCAGATGGACTCATTTGAAGACACTTCTAAGACATCCTCCCTCATTACTGCAGTGATGGTTTCCTTTGTGAATAATGCAATGCCCCCTGTCTCTCTGCTGCATGCCCCCATCCTGCCTGAAACGTCTATATCCTGGAATGTTAAGCTGCCAGTCCTGTCCTTCCTCCAACCGTGACTCAGTGATTGCAAAAATGTCATATTCCCACATGTTCATCAACGTTATACATTCATCTGCCTTACTGGTCAAGCTCCTTGCATTAAAATAGATACAATTTAGCTTTCTGGCCCTCCATGTTCCACATCCTGCCTACATCTCCCTGTTGGTTACCTAATGCTTTTCTGTCTGTGTGACCCTTCCCCTCCCATGAGGGGAAACATCAGTTTATCCTGTCGAGCCCATTACGAATCCTATATGTTTCAATGAGATTGCCATTCATTTGCCCACAGGACAATTCCCTCCACACTGAGGATCATCCCAATGAACCTTCTCTGATCTGCCTCCAGTGAAATAATATGTTTTCATAAATAAGGCAACCAAAACTGTTCACAGTACTCCAGATGTGGTCTCACCAGCACCTTGTACACTGGCAGTAAGAATTCCCTCCACTTATGCTCCAACCCCCTTGAAATAAGGGCCAACATCCCAGTAGTTTTCCTGATTCCCTGCTGCTCCCGTGCGCTAACTTTGTGTGTTTCAGACACTTCTAAGACATCCTTCCTCATTACTGCAGTGATGGTTTCCTTTGTGAATAATGCAATGCCCCCTGTTGCAGCTTTCTCAGTTTTTCTCCATTTAAATAATATTCTGTTGTTTTGTTCTCCCTTCCAAAAGATACAACTTCACATTTTCCCACATGAAACTTCATCTGCCAACCCTTCCTCACTGACCTAACCAATAAATATTAGCCTGAGAGACTTCTTCCAATAATTTAGAAGTCTCCTGTCGGCCAAAGCAACTGTTGATGAAGAGATCCAACATCACCTCCAATGTCTTAGCACAGTCTTCAGCGACTTGAGCAAAAGGGTGTACAAAGACAACAGCATCAGATCCAAGACCAAGCTCATGGTTTACAGAGCTGTGGGGGTTCCCAGCCTCCAATATGACTCTGAGACATGGACTGTCAGAGCAAACACCTCAAGGCACTGGAGTATGATCACCAATGCTGCCTGCTCAAGATCCTATGAATCAGCAGAAAAGACAGACACACTAACACCAGTTAGTCCTCAAACAGGCCAATATCCCCAGCATCGAGGCACTGACCATTCCTGATTGGCCACGATGGGCTGGGCACATCGTCTGCATGACTGACACAAGACTCATCAAGCAGGTGCTCTACTCCCAGCTTCGACACAGCAGGCAAGCCCCAGGTGAACAGAGGAAGTGGTTCAGGGATACCCTCAAGGCCTCATTGGCAAAGTGCTGCATTCCCCAGGCACCTGGGATTCACGAGCCCAAAACTGTCTAACGTGGAGGAGGAGCATCCAGGAAGGCATCAGGCATCCTGAGACTTGCCACCGGGAAAAAATTGGAAGCCAGGCTAAAACAGCAGAAAGGACACACTACCACACCAATGTCCCATCCATCCCTTCCCTTGACCACCACCTGTCCCAAGTGTAACAGAGCCTGTGGTAGCCACTTCAGTCTGTGCAAACACCGACAGACTCATTCAGAGGGTGGAAGAGAGTCATGCTTGTCTGCGAGAGACCATGGCCAAACTTGATGTGTTGTGTGTGTGCACGCAATAGTGTGTGTGTATGTGTGTGTGTGTGTGTGTGTGTGTGAATCTGAGTGGGGCCAGGATTCAGACTTGGGAATATCATCTAAAGTATGGGAATTTGAGTTCAGAACACATCCCACAAATCTCTGGAACAAGAGGAGGCCATTCAGGACGTTCTCTGGGAAAGCGTCGTTTGAAACACGAATAATGACACATCTCTGAAAATCATATTAATAATCGGTTTTACTGAAGCTTTCATGAGTTCTGTGTTGATTGACACAATGTTCTGGTTTGGGCTTTGCTGTCTGTACAAACCATCTGTAATGTCTTTGCTGCAATGGTTCACATTTACATCATCACATTTACATTCCAAATATCTCGTCATTATTCTTCATGGGACTCACTGAATTGGCTCAGATCAGACTCCCAGCAGCTCAAATGGAGGGAGGGCGCTCAGAGATAGAGAGAGAGAGAGTGAGAGACAGGGTGGGGAGTGAGAGAGAGTGAGAGCGAGAGAGAGAAAAAGAGAGAGAGATGGAACTCAGAAGAGAATGCTTTGACTGGAGACTGCAATGGATGCACGGTGATCTCGATGGAGACTGCAATGGATGAATCGTGCTCTGGATGGAGACTGTCCTGGATGAATGGTGTTCTAGATGGAGACTGTACTGGATGAATGGTGCTCTGCATGGAGACTGTACTGGATGAATGGTGCTCTGGATGGAGACTGTACTGGATGAATGGTGCTCTGGATGGAGACTGTACTGGATGAATGGTGCTCTGGATGGAGACTGTACTGGATGAATGGTGCTCTGGATGGAGACTGCACTGGATGAGAGAATCCTTGATTGCAATCACAGGACCCTGGCTGATTCTTTCCCCACAGCAAGTCAAATGTCATCATTGGACTCGGTATTGGACAGAAACAGGTCCACTCTGGATCAGAGGAGATCTCGGGTCAGGTTTAAGGAGTGAGTGGGAATGCTGGATCAGAGGGGGAGTTTCCTCCAGAACCGGGAAAAGGTAACAATGAGAATCCAAGCAGACAAAGCCTTGTAGGGGAGGGAGGGAGGGAGGGGTTGTCGGCGCTGGGCACAGTAAACCAGCTCATGGTGTCCAAGAGACTGAGTGGGCAGTTCCTGGTTAGAAACTGAAGCTTCTGTGGCTCCTCCTGGCTTCCAGGTCCATCATTAAATCTGGAGCAGTTTCAACATTTCTCATCAACACACACTGACACCATCATTAGAACAGAAGGAATAGGGACTCTCTCTCTCTCTCTCTCTCTCTCTCTCTCTCTCTCTCTCTCTCTGTCTTGGTGCTGACTTCTACCTCTGAAGGGGTTCTCTGGGAGCCAGTGTTTAATAGAAGGGATTAGGTCTCATTATGTTTTTGATGCTGTATGGCTTATGAGTGTGGTGGGGGAGGGGATACAGGTTCCGTTCTATGATGTCAGGCAGTGATGGCTGTCCCAGTGGGTCAGACTGTAATGCTGTTTTTTGCTGGCACTGACACGATGATATCGACTGCAATGTCACTCAATGTGACAGGAGGTTACATGGCTTGATCAGTGGTGGGGGAGGAGCACAGTGAACAAGGAGCTGCAATCATTAGTCACTGCTGAAACCCTTCATACAGCCCTCACCATCCGGAAACTTCTTCACCAAAGATTCTTTCAACTCCTTCATGCCAGCCCTGGAGCTGAAAAGGGAGAAAGAGAAAGACATCTTTTCGAGAGGCTCCTGGACACAATTCCCCACTAATTACACTCCATCCGTCCACATTGAACTCATTGTCGAAGCTGCAGCCCAGCTCCTATTCCTATCGGAATGTTACAGTTAAAGAGACAGAGAAGGCTCCAGCACAAGAGGAGGCTGTTCAGCCCCTTGTGTCAGTGCTAGCTGTTTACTAATTTATTCACAATGAACCTCTCCATTGAATGTCTCTTGTTGGGAAGTGATTGAATCTGTTTTTAAGAGAGAATGTCTGACAAATATGAACTGATTCAAGAAAGTCAGCATGGATTTTCTCAGGGTTAAACACCTTGAACTAACTTGGTTACATTTTATTAAAGAGGTTACTAATGTGTGAGATAATGGAATGTCAATGGGTGTTGTTGATATGAATTTCCAGAAGGCATTCAAGAAAGTTGCACACAAAATTTATAATCTTATAATGAGAACAACAAGATGGCAGAATAATTAAATACATATTCAGGATTTTTGTACACAAAGGAACACTCTAAAATATCCCCAAATTGTTGGGTTCACAGAGTCTAGAGTGAGGGAGGAACTGGAGAAAACCATTTATTAAAGAGAAATGGTTTTGGGAAAATTGATGGGATTAAAGTTTGATAATCGACATACTAAGTATTCAGGAAATGGCTCAAATATTTTGGAAACATTGGAAGTCACCTTCGAAGATTGTATTGATTCTGGAACAGTTCCTTGAGATTGGAGAGTTGCTGATGTAACCTTACTCTTAAAATGGGAGGGAGTGAGAAAACAGGGAATTTTTGATCAGTCAGCCTGATGGTGGTATTGGGGAAAATTCTTGAGTCTGTTGTAAAAAATTTAATAGCTGAACACATGGAAAACAGTGACAGGATTGGACACAGTCAGCATGGATTGTGGGAAGGGAAATCATACTTATCAAATCAACTGGAATTGCTGGAGGATGTAAGGAGTGGATTTAATAAGGGGGAGCTAGTGAATGTTTTTTTTTCTTTATTCATTCATGGGATGAGGGCATCACTGGATAGCCAGCATTTATTGCCCATCTCTAATTAGTTAAAAGTCAACCACATTGTTGTGGGTCTGGAGTCACAGGTAGTCCAGACCAGGTACAGATAGCAATTTCTTTGCCAAAAGGACATCAGTGAACCAGATGGGTTTTTCCAACAATCAACAGTGGATGCATGGTCATTATTAGATTCTTAATTCTGGATTAATGTGTTCATTTGCACTTTCAAGAGACTTCTGATAATCCCACAAAAGAGCATTGCGTATAAAATTAAAGCTCATAGGATTGGGGGCAGTGTACTGACATGGATAGAGAACTGATTGCAGACAGGAAACAAAGTCATATAGTCACAGAGTCCTCCAGCACAGAGACAGGCCCTTCGGCCTAAACTGGCCTACTCCGACCAAAATGTCTGATCATGCTAACCCAATTTCCATACACTTGGCCCATGTCCTTCTGAACCTTTCCTATTCATGCATTTGGCCAAATGCCTTTTAAATGTTGTCAATGTACCCAGTGCAACCACTTCCACTGGCAGCTCATTCCATATGCGGACCATCATTTGAGTAAAAAAGTGCCCCTCAGGTTCCCTTTTATTCCTTACTCTCTAACCTTAAACTGATGCCCTCTCGTCCTCTATTCACAAATCCTGGGAAAAAGATTGAGTGCATTCACCCTATCCATGCCTCTCATGATCTTACACACTGCTGTAAGACTCTCCCCTCAGTCTTCTATGCTCCAAAGAAATAAATTCCTAGCTTGTTATCCACATTATATTTCATCTGTGACTGACTCAACCCGTCCAAATCACACAGAAGCATCTCTGCATCCTCCTGACAGCTCCCCCTCTCAAACAGCTTTGTGTCATCTGTTAAACTGGAGATATTAATCTTAATTCCATCATCTAAATCATTAACATATGATGTGAGTAGCTGGTATCCAGGCCTGTGGTCCAGACCTGAGCTCATCCAGCCCTTTCAGAAAAAAGCCCGTTTATTTCAAAATTCCATCTATATCAATGATTTGGATGAGACTGTACAAGGCATGATTCATAAATTTCCAAATGACACTAAAATAGACGGTATCGTGGACAGTGAGGAAGGTTATCAGAAAGTGCAGCAGGACTTTGATCAGCTGGGGAAGTGGGCTGAGAAATAGCAAATGGAATTTAATACAGACAAGTGTGAGGTCTTGCATTTTGGAAAGTCAAATCAAGGTAGGAGTTTCATGGTGAATCATGAAGGAGTGTAGTGGATCAGAGGGACCTTGGAGTTCAGGTGCACAATTCTCTGAAAGTGGAGTCACTGTTGGACAGGGCAGTGAGGAACAACTCCGACCCTTGAGTTCTGGCAACATCCTCATAAATTTCTCCTGCACTCTTTTCAGTTTAATAATATCCTTCCTATAACAAGGTGTCCAAAACTGAACACAATAATCCAAGTGTGGCCTCACCAACATCCTGCATAACTGCAATATAACTTCCCAACTTCTACAGTCAATGCCCTGACTGATGAAGGTCAGTGTGCCAAAAACCTTCCTCACTGCTCTTCAGTCCTGACTGCTCTTAGCTGCTGTGATTGTCACTGATTGGACACTTATTATTAGAGATTCTGACCACAGCAGAAAGCCCCAGTGTAAAAAATAACTGCAAAGACTGTCAGATCGCAAGGTTTAAACTTCACCAAAAGAGGAAGTGATAGAAGGAGCTCGGAGCAGCTGGCTGTTTGTTACTGAGATGGGAGAAAACTGTGAACCATCTGCACTCCCTAGAATCTGACAGCACATAAGAATATAAGGACTAGGATCCTGAGTATAATGATGGTAAAAGTGTCAGTCACTCTCTCACAAACACACACACGGAGATCAAAAACAGAATCCAGCAGCAGCTCTGTCTCCAAGCTGTGAAGCCTACACAGAATTTTTTCCTCATTCATTTTTTAACTGGCAGGATAGACCAAGCAGGGGAGGCAACACAGTGGTGTGTACAGTCGGAAGGGAGTTGCACTGGGAGTCCTCACCATTAACTATGGAACCCATAAAGCATCATGACAGTAGATCAAACATGGAGAAGGAAACCTCCCTCCCCTCCAACCTCAACTGAGCAGTCAGTCCTCCTCCATGTTGAACAACACTTGGAGGGAGCACTGAGGGAGGGAAGGATGCAGGATATACTCTGAGTAAGGGACTTCAAAGCCCACCATCAAGAGCTGCTCAGAAGCATCACTACTGTACAAGCTGGTCAAGTTCCAAGTGATTCCGCTGCGAGACTGGAGCTGGGGCAGGTGGCGAGGGAACCAACAAGAGGGAAAAACATACTCACTGTCACCCTCACCAATCTGTCTGCTGCTGGTGTATCTGTCCATGACTGTATCAGTAAGAGTGACCAACTCACAGTCCGTGTGGAGACAAAATCCCATCTTCACATTGAGATTACCTTACATTTTGTTGGGCAAGAGATACAGGATGTAAGGAAGAACTTTGTTTTTAGCAGCAATTGGTAATGACTTGGAAATTAGTACCCTTTCAGGTGAGGCAGGTGAAGACACTCAGTGATTACAATGACAGATTGGATGGGCTCTTGATGGAAATAAACCTGCAAGGCCCTGGGGGCTGAGGAGGGGAGGGGGTGGGACTGACTGGATTGCCCCATGAAATGACAGCATTTACCTGACAGGCTGAATGTTCTCCCCCTGTGTTGGAAATAGGTCTCACTCAATGAGGGGTTCACAATTGGAGAGTTTGGATGCAGTAAATACAGGACAAATTGTTTCTCCAGGCAGGAGGGTCAGTAACCAGAGGGCACACATTTCAGAAATGGTCTGAAGGACAAGGGAGAAGATAGGAACATTTTTATCCAGCGAGTTCATGATGACGGTCTGCAAGGTGAGTGGAAGTGGATTTAACAGCAACTTTCAAAAAGGCTTTTGGAGAAATAGCTGAAAAGGAAACAATTGCAGGGTTATACAGGAAAGGCTGGGTAAATGGGACTCATTGGACTCATTTGACTCACAGTCACAATCGGCCCAGTGACCTCTGTCTGTGCTGTATAAGAGCTTACACACACTTAGTCTCACCTTTACACAAAGACTGGGAGAAACAGACAACCCAGTTTACAGAAAAGTGTTTTCTCAAGGAAAATGTACACAGTGTCCAAATGTGGCCTTACCAATGCCTTGTACAGCTGGAACATGATGTCCCAGCTCCTGTACTCCCTGCTTTGACCAGTGAAGGTGAGCGTGCCAAATACCTTCTTTATCACCCTGTCGACCTGTGGCCCCACTTCCAAGGAATTATGTCCCTGTACCTCTCAGTCTGTCTGTTCAACAACACTCCCCATGGCTCGACAATTATTTGTGTAATTCCTGACCTGGTAAGTCTTACCAAAATGTAACTCCTTGCACTTTTCAAAATTCAACTCCATCTGGATTTGTTGACCCACTGGCCCAGTTGATCAAGATGACATTGCACTCTTTGGTAACCTTCTTCCCTGTCCACGATGCCAGCAATTTTAATGTCAGCCACAAACTTCCTGACCATTCCTGCTATAGGGCTTATGCCCGAAACGTCGATTCTCCTGTTCCTTGGATGCTGCCTGACCTGCTGCGCTTTTCCAGCAACACATTTTCATTCCTGCTATTTTCTCAGCCAAATTGTTCATTTAAATGATGAACAACAGTGGATCCAGGTTCGGTTCTCGTGGCAGACGGCTGGTCACTGGCCTCCAGTCTGAAGAACAACCCTCTCTCACCAGCCTCTGCCTCCTACCATCAGGCCAATTTTATATCCAATTGGCGAGCTCTCCCTGTATCCTATGTGATATAATTTTACTAAGCAGTCTACTATGGGGAACCTTGTCTAAGGCCTTGCTAATGTCCATGTAGACAGAGTGTATTGCTCTACCTATCTTCTTCTTCTTGATTACTTCTTCAAAAACTCAGTCAGCTGCTCATCTCAATTGGAAACTCCAGTGAATAGGAGGCCCATGTTTACTGGTCTCCTTTGGAGAGTCCAGTAGGAAGGAGGCCAATGTTTACTGCTTTTATGGCTTCAGTGGTAAAGAGGCCTATGTTTCTCCATAAAGCAGCTTTGTGAACTGAATTTCATGTTTACTGGACTCTGTTGGAGTATCCAGTGTGTCATGGAGTTCATGGTTGGTGTGGGTCCAGTTTCTCTCTGTTGTAACTGTGTGATGCTCTGACCCTCATCCCAGTCAAAAAGCCTGACTCAAAGACTGATCATGAAAGGTGCAGGAAAGGGAAGGGATTGGACAGGATGGGTCAGTGGGTCAGAACCTGTCCTGTCCCTCCAGCTCACACTGATGGCCTGAGGATCTCCCCTCTCTGCTGGGCCTTCGTGAAGTGAGCTTTGTGTCCAAACCAGTCCCCAGTGAGAATCGGCCAACAGCACAGAACTGCCCTTCAAATGACAAGAATCTGTCAGTCTTCTTGAGAGAGACCAAACCCTGGTCAATGTGAGAAATGGGGCCTTAATCCAGGAAAAGACATGCTTCTGGGGTCAAGGGTTAACATCCATTAGTGGGGCAGAGCAGAGGGAGATTTGTCCTGCATTCAATTGTCACCACCCGGGACACTTTGAGAAAGAGAGAGAAGCGAGACAGAGAGAGAGGTAGAAGATGTATGTGTGTGTGTGTAATTGAGGGATAGAGGGAGGAGCATCTGAGACAGTGTGGGATATGTGAGGGGACCAAGAGAGAGATAGAGGGAGGTAGAAGTAGTGAGATTGAGGGATAGAGAGAGAGAATCAAGATGTGACTGAGAGGGATGGAGAGAGAGAAAGAGACAGGATGAGTGTGATACCAAGAATGAAAGGAATTGAGAGAGAGTTGGTCGGGTTGAGTGTGTGTGTGTGAGAGAGAGATGAGTATGGTTAGAGACAAAATGACAGAGAGGGAGGGAGAGAGACTGTAGATTGGGAATGCAGGCAGGGAGGGAGAGACAGAGAGAGGAATAGAGAGGGGCAATTAATATTTGGAAGTTTTCTTTTGATGCGAGAGATTGAGTGAGTGACAGTGAGAGAGAAAGATGCAGAAGTAGAGATTATGAGACGGAGTGAGGAAGCGTGAGTGAGTTGGAGAGAGTGGCTATGAGACTGATTGAGAGAGAGAGAGAAAGGGGTGGACAGCTCCAGGTCACCACATTCTGGAAAGGATGTGATTGTACTTGAGAGGGTGCAGAGATTGACCAGCATGCTGACTGGGATGGAGGGCCAGCTGTGAGGAAAGCTTGGAAAGTTTGGGATTGTTTTCTTTGGATAGTGAAGGTTGAGAGGGGACCTGATAGAGGGGTATAAGATTATTCAGGGCATTGATAGGGTGGGCAGGAAGGCACTTTTTACAAGAGTCAAGGATTCAATAACCAGGGACAAACATTGAAGGTAACACAGACATGGCCACAGAGAAACTGCTGCAGGAGTAGGCCATTCGGCCCTTTAAGAATGCTCTATCATTCTGTATGATCATGGCTGATCCTCCATCTCAAAGCCATATTCCTACTTTCTCCCCATTTCCTTCATGCAGTTAAAATGTAAAACAATTGTCTCTCTCTTTCTCTTGAATATATTCAGTTCCTTGTCCTCCACAGTTTGACTACCCTCTGAGTGAAGAAATGTTTCCTCATCTCAGTCTGAAATGGTCTACGCTGTATCCCCCTGAGATTGTGACCCCTGGTTCCAGACTCCCCAACCAGGGGAAACCTCCTCCCTGCCCAGCCCTGTTAGAATGTTATATTATTCAATCAGATCCTCTCTCATCCTTCTAAACTCAGTGAGTCCAGGCCCAGTTGATTAGAGAGTGAGAAGTGTGTTGGGGAGAACTGTTTTCACCCAGAGGGTGGTGGGAGACTGGAACTCACTGCCTGAAAGGCTGGTTGAGTCACAAACTCTCGTGACAGTGGAGCATTGTTTAGATATTCACTTGTGTTGCTGCAGCCCCCAAGGTAATGGGCCAAGAGCTGGAGGATGGGATTAGTGTCATCAGATCTTTGCTGACCAGTTTAGACACAATGGGCCAAATGGTCTCACTCAGTGCTGTTATCCTCAATGACTTTCTGAGACAGAGAGAGAGAATGGGAGTGAGTGAGAGAGAAAAGAGGTACTGACGTGTCTCTCCCTGCCTGATGCCATTTACATACTGAGGAACACCCAGTCAGAGTCTCACAGGCTGCAGCTTTATAAAGCAGAGCCCAGTGAAGGGAGAGTTTATCAGGAACCAGGCACAGGGACAGGAGCACACACCATGATTTCACACATCCAGCTGATCTGGCCCCTGTTATTCTGTGTCGCAGGTACAAATCTCTCTCCTTCCACCTTGAATCTTTCGCTGCTCTCCATTTCACTCCAATTCCAGTGACTTGTGTTTGATGGGAAAATGCTGAAACCAGAGGAATGCTCAGTGTCTCCAATAATCTCTCATTTGACAGGCTCTTTCTGTGACAGTTCTGACTTCACTGTGTTTCTCTCTGACCCCTCAGGTATCAGTGGGGACATCATCATGAGCCAGTCTCCCCCGGTGCTGTCAGTGGGACTGGGCCAGACCGCAACCACCACCTGTAAGGCCAGTCAAAGCATTAGCAGCTCCCTTGCTTGGTACCAGCAGCGAGAAGGTCAGAAACCCTCTCTCCTGATCTACAGTGCAACAACTCGATTCACAGGAGTCTCCGATCGATTCACCGGCAGTGGATCAGGGACCAGTTTCACCCTGACAATCAGCAACGTTCAGAATGAGGATGTCGCTGACTATTACTGTCAGCAACATTATAGCTACCCTCTGCACAGTGATACAGATCCGTACAAAAACCTCAATACACACAGCACCAACTCCTGTACTGACCCAATCCACAGTTATATAAAATATATAACAATGGACACACCATCCCACCACCTGAACTGACACATTCACATTTACATCTAAATGAAACTGAACAAACTAACCTATGCCAGCATTGTCACTGTACACAACACACTCCAGTCCCTGTGGTGTCCACCACTCACTGAAGGCCTCATGTTTCCACCTACACTCCATGACCACACTTGAAGAGCAGCCGCAAGATTGAACATCAAAAAATATATTTCGCAAACTGCCCAAGCCTAGCTGGACACAACCCAGAGATACAGACAGACAGAAAAAAAGCCATGAGTGAGGGAGAGAGAGAGGGGCAGGGAGAGGGTAAGAGTGGCTGAGAGACAGGGAGAGGTTGAGAGTGACGGAGAGTAAGAAAGAGCAGAAGTTTTTGTGCAGTCTCTGCACTGGGAGCTCTCACTGTGGCTTACGTTCGGTTCAGGAACCAAGCTCAGACTGAGTAAGTAAACCTCAATCCTCTGTTATTAACCCTGTCAATACTGAAACACAATTTCTAAAACACAAATGCTGAATTGTTGAAGGTGTTATTTAGCAGCTGCAGCGAATGAAATGGTTGATTGAGGAGCACTGTCTCTAACAGGGTGTACAGCTGTATCTCTTTAGTTCCATTGCACCCTTTAAAAAGCAAGATATAAGTCAGTCAGTTTTACTCACCGTGTGGAGGAGCTCTGTCCATTTGCAGCCTGTGGTCCCATTCCTGCAGCATGGAGTGAAATCAGTGAGTAGCCTCCTGCCAGTCTCAGTGTGACAGACACGGGCAGAGTTTGATGTGAGCTCTGGCTCCCCGTCCCAGTCTCTGATCACACTGACCTCAGCAGCACAGTGAGACACTGAGCTCCCACCTCCCCCAGCTTTAACTCTGCTCAATCACACAATCACAGAATTGTTACAGTGTACATGGAGACCATTCCACCTGTCCTATATGTACTGGCTCTCTGAATGAGTAATTGACCGAGTGTCATTCTCCTCACTTCTCCCTGTCACCCTGCACATTGTTCCTTTTCAAATAATAGTCTCACTCCCTTTGGAATGTTTCATTTGAAGCTGCCTCCACCACACTCTCAGGCAGTGCATTCCACACCTTAACCACTCACTTTTGTTACTTTTCCCAATTATTTTCAATCTGTGGTCTCTCAGTCTCAATCCTTTCTCAATTGGGAACATTTTCTCCTTATGTTTTCTGTCCAGGACCCTCCTGGTTTTAATTCCTTCAACAAATCTCCTCTCAGCCTTCTCCAAAGAAGACAGTCCCAAATTCTTCAGTAGACCTTCATAACTGATGTTCCTCATCCCTGGAATGACCTTTGGGAATTTAATTTGCCATCTCTACAAAACATTCACATGCTTCCTGAATTATTCACATTATTTATGTCCCTCATGATTTTATAAATGTCTCAGCCTCCGATGTTGCAGGGAAAATTGCCCCAGTGTATTCATCCTCTCCCGATCATTCAAACCCTCCAATTCCGAGCAAAATCTTTGTAAATCTTTTTCTGCACCTTTTAAAAGTTTTACAATATCCTTCCCATCGCAGAATGATCAGAATTGTTCACATTATTCCCAAAGTGGCCTCACTAATCTCCTGTACAGCTGCAACATGATGTCCCAACTCCGATACTCAATACAGTGACCAATAAAGGCAAACGTACCCAACATCTACTTCATCGTCCTGTCTCCCTGTGATCCAGTTTTAAGGAATAATGCAGCTTACCTTCACCTTCACCTTCACCTTCACCTTCATCTTCATGTCTCTTTTATCAGCAACACTCCACAGGGCCCTACCATTAACTGTATAACTCCTGCCCTGGTTTGCCTTTCCAAAATGCAACATCTCACATTTAAATAAATTGAACTCCATTTGCCACACCTTTGCCCATTGCCCCATCTGATCAAGGTCCCACTGTACCCTCAGATAAACTTCTTCACTATCCACTGTCTCACCAATTTTGGTGTCATTTACAAACTGATGTTAACTCCTATATTCACAGTGAAATAATTTATTTAAATGACCAAAAGCAGTGAACCCAGCACCACTCCTTGCGGCACACAGCTATTCACAGATCTCCAGTCTGAAAATCAACCCTTTACCACCACTCTCTCTCTCCTGTCTTCAAGCTAATTTTTTTTTTACCCAAATGGCTAGCTCCCCCTGGATCCCATGTGGTCTAACCTTACTAGTCAGTCTATCATGTGGAACCTTGTCAAACACTTTACTGAAGTCCAAACAGACACTGTCTCCTGTCTGCCTTCATCAATCTTCTTTGTCACCTCCTCAATCAAATCAGGGAGACACAATTTCCCATGCACAAAACCACATTGATTATCCAAATGGATGTAAATCCTGTCCCTCAGAATCCACTCCAATATCTTACCAAGCACTGACATCAGGCTCATTGGTCTATAGTTCCCTAGATTTTCCTTATAGCCTTTCTGAAATAATGATACAACATTAGCCATCCTCTCTGCTCCTCCAACACCTTACCTATAGCTGTAATGATAAACATATCTCAGCAAGGGGCCCAGCAATCTCTTCCCTAGTTTCCCACAATGTTCTGGGATACACCTGATCAGGTCCTCGGGATTTATATACCTTTATATCTTTTAAGGCCTTTCGCATCTCCTCAGTTGTATTGTGGACTTTTTCAAAACGTCACTATTTTTCCAAATTCCCTCACTTTCATGTCCTTCTTCCCAATAAATACTGACCTGAAATATTTGCTTAGGGTCTCACCCATCTCCTGTCTTACCAAAATACAGCACTCACATTTATCTGAATTAAACTCCATCTGCCATTCCTCAGCCCACTGGCCCAGTTGGTCAAGAGCCCATTGTACTCTCAGACAGCCTTCTTCGCTGTCCACAATGCCATCTGAAAATTCACCTGAACACACTCTCACAACTCTGGCCCCTCTCTGCCTGTTACACTGCTACTTCCCTAATCTATATTCAGAAATTAAAGACCCCGTCCCCCTTTATAATGATTCTATCATATTTGCAGGTCTCTGTAAATTCCTTGCATTTGTATTCCTCCACATTCTTTCCACTGGGTGGTGATTTATTGTCTACACTGAGGATTCCGTGGACCTTGGTGTTTCATTCTGATATTCCCCACTGGCTCCCACAGCCCAGCTCATCCCAAAGGAGCTCAGTCACAGCTCTGTTCAGGAGCAACGCTGTCTGGTCTGGCCAAATCTCATCTCCCCCAGATCCACTCCCAATGTCCCAAGAACCTAAAGCCTCCCTCCTGGACCCGCTCTCCAGCCCCACAGTCACCTGTGTTATCCTCCTGTTCCTCTTCACACTTGTGGGGGGCACTGGAAGTAATGTGCAGATTCCTTCTTTTTAGATCCTGCTCCTAATTCCTTTCCACGCTCCTGAAATTCTGACTGTAGGACTACATCCTATTTCTCCCTCTGTCACTGGGACCGATGTGGACCACGACTGCTGACTGTTCCCCCTCTCCCCTCAGGGCGGTCTGCAGCCGCTCAGTGACATCCTTGAGCCTGGCACCAAGGAGACAACACACAATCCTGGATTCCCATCTGCAGCTGCAGAAACACCTATCAATTGCCCTCCCTTTCGAATCTCCTCTCACTGTTGCTCTTCCAGTCTTCGTTGTGCCCCCCTGTACAGCTGAACCACCCGTGGTGCCAGGGACTTGGCTCTGGCTGCACTCCCCAGATGAACCATCATTCTCATCAGGATTCCGAACTGAATCCTGGTTGGAGAGTGAGATGCACTCAGGGGATTCCTGTACTAGCTGCCTGGTCCTTTAGGACTGTCTGCTTCTCCCCCATTCCCTCTCTCCCTGCATACTCTGAAGCTGCAGAGTGACCACATCTAGAAACGTGCTCTCCACGGAGCTCTCAGCCTCACGGACTCTCCGCACTGACACCAGCTGCTGCTCAAGCCCCGAAACCCAGAGTTCCAACTGCTGTCACTGACCACACTTCCTACACTCTTGGAATTCCAGGAGCTGGGAAGCATTCTGAAGTTCCCACATGGATGCGCACACTCTCCACTCTTTGGTTACCTCTTGGCAAAGTTCTGATGACAAACAGCTACATCAGGGCTCAGTCCAGTGGGTTCAGTGTTCCAGGGTTTTGGGGAAACTCTCCAGAAGACTTTAAGAAGTAGGAGCAGAAGTCAGCCATTCAGCCCATTGAATCTGCTCTGCCATTTGATCTTGGCAGATATGCTTCTCATCCCCATTCTCCTGCCTACTCCACAGGTACCATCAATCCCCTTAACAATCACAAACCTATCTATCTCTGTCTTAAATACACTCAGTGACCTGACCTCCACTGCCCTCTGTAGCACTGAGTTCCACAGATTCGCCACCCTCTGGCTGAAGAAATTTGTCCTCATCTCAGCTCGAAAGTGTTAGCCCTTCATTCTGAGGCTGTGCCTTGGTTACCTAGTCTCCTGTTTTTGGAAACATCTTCTCTGCATCCACTGTACCCAGGCCTATCTGTATTCTGCAAATTTCAATAAGATCCCTCCTCATCCTTCTAAACTCCATCGAGTACAGACCCAGAGTCCTCAACCATGTCTCATATGACAAGCCCTTCATCCCCAGGATCATTCTTGTAAACCCCTCCAATGCCAGCACATTGTTCCTTAGAATATGGGTCCCAAAACTGCTCACAATATTTAAAATGCAGTCTGACTAGAGCCTTACACAGCCTCAGCAGTACATCTCTGCTCTTGTGTTCTGGCCCTATTTAAATGAATGCGAATATTTTATTTGCCTTCCCAAGCACAAACTGGACCTGCCTGTTAACCTTAAGAGAAACCTGAATGAGATTTGTCCTTTAGATTTCCAAAGGCTTTCCTCATTTAGCAAACAGTCTTTGCATTTCTTCTTCCTCCCAAAGGGCATAACCTCACACTGTAACACATTGTATTCTATCTTCCAATTCTTTGCCCACTCTCTGAGCATATCCAGGACCTTTTACAGCCTTCCCACTTCCTCAACACTACCTGTCCCTCCACTTATATCATGTCATCTGAAAACCTAGCAACAATGTCTTCATTTCCTTCATCCAGATTGTTAATGTATAACATGAATAGTTAAGGTCCAAACACCCTGCAGACCTCTACCGGTCACCAGCTGCCATTGTTCCTCGCTCTCTGCTTTATGCCAACCTGCCAGTCCTCAGTCCATGCCAGTACCTCACCCCTAACACTATCAGCGCTTATCTCATGTCAAATGCCCTCTGGAAAATCCAAATAGGTTACTTCCTCAGACTCTCCTTTGACTGACTGGCTCATTGTCTCCTTTGGGAATTCTAACAGATTTGCCAGGCATGACCTCCCCTTGGCTCAGCCCTATTTTCTCAATGCACTTCCAAGTCCTCTACAATTTCATCCTTCAATTGAAGTCTAAAACCTGACCAACAACTGAGTCCAGGGTAACTGGCCTATAATGTCCCATCTTCTACCTCCCTCCTTTCTTATACAGAGCTGTTATGTGAGCCATTTTCCTGTCCCTTGCCCCCAACAAATGCCACCCTACCCCACCTCCACACCCTGACTCCATTGATTCCTGAACGATCATCACCAATGCCCCCACAATCTCCTCAGCAATCTCCTTCAGAACACACTGGTGTAGTTCATTCAGTCTGGGTGAGTTATCCACATTCAGACCTTTCAGCTTCCCCAGTACCTCCTCCTTAGTGATGGCCACTACACTCCCCTCTGCCCCCTGACAGTCTTGAAGTACTGGTATGCTGCTGGTGTTTTCCATTGTGCAGACTGATGCAAAGTATCGATTCAATTCCTTGGCTATTCCTTCATTTCCTATTATTCTTTCTCCAGACTCATTTTCCGGCAAACCAAAGTCTATTTTTGCCTCCCTCTTCCTTTTTATATATCTGATAAAACTCTTGCAATCTATTTGTATATTACTGGCCAGCTTACCCTCACATTTCACCTTCTCAACCCTTAGTGCTTTTTTCGTTATCCTCCAAAAGTTTTTAAAGACTTCCTAATCCACTGGCTTCCCACTATTTTCCACCACATTGTATGCCTTTTCCTTTTGCTTTTTTGCTGTCGACCTCCCTCATCAGCCATGGTTACCTTGTCCTCCCCTTAGTATGTTTCTTCTTTTTTGGAATGATTTCCTGCTCTGCTTCCTGAATTACCCCCAGAAATTTTGCTATTTGCTGCCCTGCCATCTTACCTGCTCGGCTCCCCTTCCAATCAACTCTTGTCAGCTCCTTCCTTATGTCTTTATACTTTACATTACTCAATTGAAATACTGTTCCATCTGATTGCAGCTTCTCCCTCTCAAACTGCAGGGGGATTTCTATCATATTATGGTCACTTATCCACAGGGATACTTTCATCTTCAGCTCACTAATCAAGCTTGCCTCATTACACATCACTGAATACAAAACTGCCTGTTCCAAATGATCAACCACAAGCTGTTTCAAAAACCATCTCGTAGACATTCCATGAAGTCCTTTCCTTGAGATACACTACCAAGTCCACCTATCCATTGAAGTCTGCCCTGACATTTTGTACCTGGCGTTTCTATCTCCTGATTGGTTTCCTTCCCCACACCTTGATTACTGCTTGGAGGCATGGACAGAACTTGCATCAGATTATTTATTTCTTGCGGTTCCTCAGCTCGACTCACACAGATTCTACACCTTCTGTCTCTCTATCACTTCTTGCTATTGATTTAATTTCATTTCTTACTAACAAGGCAACACTTGCCCCTTTGCCCATCTGCTTGTCCTTTTGATGGGACATGTATCCTTGGATATTTAGATCCCAGCCCGGATCCCCTTACAGCCATGTCTCTGTGACAACCACAACATCGTACCTGCCAGTTTCAATCTGCACTACACGATCATTGTGTATACTGTGTGTGTACAACACCCTCAGTCCTGCATTGACTGCCCTCCTTCTCATCATTGTCCTCTTATCTGCTGTGCTTTACGTTTGATCTCTGATCCTTCCCACACTTTCTGTCCTATTACATCTTCTAGAAGCTTGAAAAACCTCTCCCTCCACTTTAACAGGTTTAAATTCCTTAGAAACTCAATTTACCTCGACATGTGGCATCACTTTGTCGACCTTTATCGGAATGCTTCGTGCATTTAGATACAACCTCTTTAAGTTTGTTCTATCATTGATTTTCCCTGCAATTTTATGCTTCCTTTGATATTCAAAATTCCATCCCTTTCTTTTATTTTCTGATAATCCCATCACTAACCAGCAATCCTACCTTCTCCTTTACCTTCCATTTTCTCATCTTCATCCAACTGAGCCAAATTACTTTCTCTTTGGGTTGAGTTCAGGCCAATATTTATCGTTGAGCCAACATCATTAATGCTCTTTGATCTCATTGCTTCTAGTGGGATCTTGCTGTGCAGAAACTGGCTGCCATGTTACTGACATTGCAACAGGGGCTGCTTGTCAAACAAAACGACCTGTTGGAGTCTTTTGGAGAGCCTGAAATGTTAACGGCTGGATTGAAATACAATTAGAGTCAGAGAGATGGACAGCACAGAAACAGACCCTTCGCTCCAACTTGTCCATGTTGACCAGATAACCTAAATTCATCTCGTCTCATTTGCCAGCATTTGGCCCATATCCTTCTAACATGTTCCTATTTACATATGCATGCCTTTTAAATGTTGTAATTGTACCAGACTTCACCACTTCTTCTGGCAGCTCATTCCACACATTTAACACCCTCTGAATGATAATGTTGTCCCTTAGGTCCCTTTTAAATCTTTCCCCGTCACCTTCAACCGATGCCCTGCGGTCCTGGACTCCCCCACCCTGGAGAAAAGATCTTCTCTATTCACCCTATATATGCCACCCATGACTTTATAAACCTCAAAACAGTCACCCATCAACCTGCAATGATCCAGGGAAAACAGCCTCAGCCTATTCAGCCTCTCACTTTCGCGCAAATCCTCCAACCTTGGCAACATCTTTGTAAATCTTTTCTGAACCATTTTAAGATTCACAACATTTTTCTTGTAACAGGGTGACCTGAATTACACACAGTCTTCCAAAAGTGCCCTGATCAATGTCCTGTATAGCTGCAACAGCTCCCAACTCCAATACTCAATGCACTGACCAATAAAGGAAAGCAAACCAAATGAATTTGTCACTCCTCTACCAACCTGCAACTTCATCTTCAAGGAACTATTCTTCATTTTTTGGATGAACTGAGAGTCTTTCAGTTGTGAAAGATGCCATTCCATGGCACTATTGGATAAAGAGCAGGCAGTTCCCCCTGGTGTCCCTGGTCAGTATTTATCCCCCAGTCAAAATCACTAAGAATGTACTTCTCTGCTAATTATCACATGGTGTTTGGGATCTTGCTGGACACAGTCTGCTGGAAAGATCTATTGGGACATCCTGAGTTGGGCACAGGTGCTACACAAATGCAAGTCTTTCTTTCAGGGTTGGAGTCTCCTGATCCGGATCCTCATCCATTGTATGAGCACTCTCACCTTCCAGGGGTCATGGGGTCATTAGGAACAGTGACCCTGTCTGACCCTAGGACACTGAGACTCTTTGCAGCCTCACCCTTGACCCTCAGCCCAATAGTGTGCAGCAAGGTTTGTAATATAATCCAGAACCTTCTACACAGACACCCGATGTGACTCTTTCCTGAAATGTGTGGATCCGAGTCTGCTCTAATGTTCTCGAATAAAGTTCTCCTGATCTGTGGGTGATCGGAGGTTTGTTAAAGAAATATCGAGCTCCATCCCACTTTCCAGCTCTTGCTCCACAGTTCTGGAGGTTTCGCTGTTTGAAGTGAACATCCAAGTGTTTTTTTTCAGTATGATGAGGGTTTCTGCCTTTCCCACCCTTTCAGACAGTGAGTCCCACATCCCACCAACCTCTGGGTGAAAACAAATACCCTCAACTCCCCTCTAACCCTGCCCCCAACTGATTTCAAACTCTCCCCATGGTTATTGCCCTTTGTGCTGGTGGAAATCAGTCCTTCCTATCCAATCTATCCAGGCCCCTCAGCATTTTACACAACACCATCAAATCTCCCCTCTGCCTCCTCTGTTCCAATGAACACACTCCCATCCAATCCAATCATTCTTCAAAGCTCAAAATTCCTGGTCTCTCGAGGGATCACATCCTTCCTGTAATGTGGTGACCAGAACCGTACACTGTTGTCTCACTGTACTTTAACTGGGGTTTTATACAATTCCAGAATAAAAAAACTCCTTGCTTTCACTCTCAACCAAAAATGAGATAAGGGAGGTGATGGTCTCATGGTATTATTGCTGAGCTGTTAATCCAGAGATCCAGATAATGTTCTGGGGACCAGGGTTAGAATCCAGCAGATGGTGGCATTCAAATTCAAATTTAAAAAAATCTGTAATTAAGAGTTTAATGATGACCATGAAACCATCATTGATTGTTAGGAAAAAGCCATCTGATTCCCTAATGTCCTTTAGGGAAGGAAACTGCCATCCTTACCATGTGACTCCAGACCCACAGTAATGTGGTTGACTCTAAACTGCCCTCTGGGTCATTATGGATGGGTAATAAATGCTGCCGATCCAGCAATGCTCTCATTCCATCAAGGGAAAAAGAAAAAACAGTTTCTCCCATGTGTCTTCTAAACCACCTTACTGACCCGCATTCATTAATCACCATGGCCACATCTTCAGCTCCAAACACATCTGACTTCCAGCTTCAAAATGATGAGAGACATTCCTTCATTATCTGAGAAACAGATCGAAACATCAAACACAGGAGCAGCAGTAGGCCATTCGGCCCTTCAAGCCTGCTCCACCATTCAATATGATCATGGCTGATCATCCAACACAGTCCCCTGTTCCTGCTTTCTCCCCACATTCTTTGATCTCTTTAATCCAAAGAACTATATCTAATTCCTTCTTAAATACACACCGCATCTAATTCCCTTTTGCTGGAAAAATGGATGACAATTATTGGGTTGTTGTTTTTTGACCAGAGTGGACACAATGGGCTGATGGGTCTTTCCGGCTCTCTGACACTATTATTATTTATTATGAGTAACTGGGTACCAAGGACTGACCCCTGTGGCACCCTAAGTCGTAATTACTTGCCATTCAGAAAAAGACTCCTTCTTTCTGTGCTGTCGGCTAACCAGTACCCGATCCATGTTAGTACATGGCCCCAATCCTCTTGTTCATTCGGTCGAGATCGGGAAGTCCCACCTTTACTCTTTGTGGGAACAGATTCTGAATGACCTCTGTCTCGTCCTTCAAGGGCTCCCACTGCCCTGACACTGATTTCCCATCATGTCACTGCTCCCGGTCCACTTTTACCAAAGCACCACACAGTTTAGTAAAATGAAAAGTTTTATACTTACTGCACAGTTCTCCATTTCCATCCATATTCTCAATCTCACTGAGTTCTGATCACTGTCACGAAAATGCTCCCCCATTGATAGCCTTTCCAGGTGCACACATTCATTCCATAAACAATGGTCGAAAACTGTCCCTTCTCTCTCAGGGGCATTTAGGGTTGGGCAATAAATGCTGGCCCTGCCAGTGACACTCACATCCCAAGAAGCAATTTGAACAATATCTGTTCTTTTGTTGGGTTTATTCTGTATTGACTAAAAATGTTCAAAAAGATTGTGTTGCCAGTGAATATTTGTGAGGGTTGAATTCCCTTCGAATGGCAGGGATTAAAATTGCTCCTCTTATCTTTCAGGCCGTGAGAACTCTCAGCCCAAGCTGACCCTTCTGCCCCCCTCCCCGGAGCAGGTCAATGCCAAGAGCACTGCCACCCTGGTGTGCCTTGCCAATCACTTCTATCCCGATGAGCTGGAGGTGCAGTGGAAGAAGGATGGTGCAGTCATTTCGGACGGGGTTCAGACCAGCAACTACCTGCGAGCTTCGGACAGCACCTACAGTGTCAGCAGCCTGCTGACCCTCTCTGGGTCTGACTGGGAGTCCAACGCTCGCTTCTCCTGTGCCCTCGCCCATGTGACACTCCCCTCTCCCCTCAGCAAGAGCATCAGGAGATCAGAATGTGTTTAAAGTGTTTGCGATAGTCCATAGAGGAGACACAACTTTAAATAGAACAGGGCTGAGCTGGCAGGACAAAGGTCATTGTCAGCATTGAATTTCATCTCTTTTCCTTCTCAGGACGGCTCAGAGAACCTTCTGAGGTTTGGGTATTAAAGCAGGTCATTGCGACAGTGTCAAGAGAGCTTTACACGATGTCAAACGTCATGCTGTACCTTGTCCAGAAAGTGTTTGATTGGGACAGGGTTGACTTGTGATGCCAAGAAAAATCTCTTGAAGTTGCTGAAGACTGTCAGCTGTACAAAACAATGTAACCTCAGAATTCTCTGCTTCAGTAAACCAGATCTTCTTCCTGCTTAGCTGTCAGTTCCAATTTAAGGTTTGGTCACTGTTTAAAGGGACAGGATTATCCTGTTGTTGAGAAAATCTCCACAAGTGTTTTTCTCAAGCTCCATTGTGGCTGTGAATTTGAGCAGCTTCCTCTGTATGGGCTGTTAATTGCAATTTTTTTCTGTCAATGTGAATCTGGAAAAGGGAATAAAGATGAAAATTCAGTCTTTGTCGCTGTGTGCTTTGGAAATAGATGACCTCCCCCCCACCTCAGTTGATTGGCTGCATTTCAGCAGGTCATTTTCAAGATTGGCTGGTTGGCCTGCCAATCAATTATAATCATCAATCATTTCAAATGATCCCTTTGATCAGGGATTTGTGTAGGTTACAAGATTCCAAAAAAGAACACAAACTGAAAGCTGTTAGGACTCAATAAGTACAATCTGAAGCATTCCCTCATCACTCTGTTGGTCCTGGACCAGCTGATGGGATCGCACTGTGCAATCTCTGCTGCATGTTGGTTAGCCACTGAAACAATCTTTGGCCATTCACCAACATTGTCGGCCTTGTGTGTCTCTCTGAGTGTGAATGTTTAACTTAATGTTGCCTGTAGATCTCTGAGTGTGGGTGTGTTACTCAGAGAGACACCCACATTCAGAGACTCCTGTGGACCGCGAGTCTGTTCCTCAGTGCTGCCTGTCTCTCAGAGTGCGTGTGTTACATACTGTTGCCTGCAGGTGTCTCTCTCAGTGCGCATGTGTTACTCTGTGCTGTCTGGAAGTGTCTCTCTGAGGTCTGTGTCTCCGAGCGATGGATTGAGAACGGGCTTTGTTCTCGGGATTGAAGATTAGGCTTTAATCTTCTCAAATCATGAATGAAAAACAGTTCAGCTGATTCAGCCTGAGATGGCTGCTCATTCAGATGGCCAAAGTTAAAAAGCACACAACACCAGGTTATAGTGAAACAGATTTATTTGGAAGTAGAAAGCGTTCAGAGCACTGCTCCTTCATCAGGTAGCTGGAGGGTCATTGGACACAGAATTTATGGTAAATTCAGATGGCAGCTGAGAAAGGTGAATACCGAGAGTGTATTCTCGGTAAGTGAGGGATTTCAGAGGCAGTGGGCACTGTGCTCCGGAATGTGTTGCCCAATTCCGAGGGGATTCTCTGAATCCAGGGTCAGAGCAGTCGTGACTGCCTGCCCAGCCAATGCTGACTCCCCATAGTCATATTTCATTGCTTAATTAACCCAAAACTAGGAGCAGCAATATTACATTTCAGGGAGGGGAGCTGTCTGATGGAGGGAGGTCAAATTCTTGCAGCCCCAAGAGAGGTTGCAGTGGATTAATGACAGGTTTGACCACCATGACGGTGCTACCTTCTCCGCCCCCCGCCCCCGCCCCCAACACCGCCCCAGCTGTGATGACCCTCGGATTAAAAGTGTGACTGCTCTGGGATGATGACCACATTCCTGGGTGATGGAGGGAAGGCCAACCTCTCCCAAAGGCAGCACAGGGTGGATCGAAGGGGCATCAAGTGTAAGCATGGAGAGATTGAGGGTGACAGAAGGAAGGGGTTGGTTGGTAAGTTGTTATTCAGAGTCGGGTCCCAGAGCATCAGTCCTTCTGACACTCCCCTTTTTATCTGTCAGCCAGGGCTCCCTGATTGGACAAGGTTAACTGTCCCTGTTAGAGAACTCATATTTTATCGAAAAGAATAAAACATTTATTGAACAAGGAGCTCAAGAGCTAAACGACACTAGACAAAATAATGGTTTGAAAGGTTTCATCATGGACACTGCAAATAAGATTTGGTGAAGAACTTTTTCACTCAGCAGGTGGTGAGAATCTGGAATAGACTGTCATAGAATCCCTAAAATGAGGAAACAGGTTATTTGGCCCAACACGCCCACACTGATCCTTGGAAGAGTTACCCACCCAAGACCCAATCCCCTATCCTATTATTTTACTTTTCTGCTGACTAATGAACCTAACCTACATATCCCTGATCACTATGGGCAATTTAGCACAGCCAATTCACCTAACCTGCACGTCTTTAAATTTTGAGAGGACACCAGAGTACCCAGAGAAAACCTACACAGACGTGGTAAGAATATGATAACTGCACACAGACAGTTGCCTGAGGCTGGAATCAAACCTGGGTCAAAACACTCAGAAAAGCCTTGACTTCACTCCAGCCTCAGCCTCCACATCTGCCTCACCCACTCTGCAACCAAGTCTGCAACTACATTTCCCATGGTCACCCATGAGTCCTACTGCCTACCTGCAGCCAGCAAGAACACTCGCTCTCCCTCCTCACCCATACACCCCCACAGTGCACCCTATCCCTCCACTTCTCCCTCTTTACTGCATCCCCACCTTCCCACTTCCCCACCTCACTCCACAACCCACCTCCGCCCCAATCCCCTTTCTCTCCCACACCCATTCCTCCGTGCTACATCAAAACCAACCCTCACCCACCACATGCCATCACCCTTTCCCCCAAAAACGCCACCCACGAGCCTTGTTACATATTTACTATGCCCCCTCGACCTCAAACATTCTGAGGCCAAAAGGTCCATCCTCATGGAAGGGCTCACATTCATTCCCCTCTGCTTCCACCTCAACAAATCCCACACCCTCCAGGATGTGGAGCTCTTCTTCGGCCATCTCTACCTCCATGTCTTCTTCTTTAACACAAACTCACAACCTCCCTCTGACGACCCCGACACCTGCCTCCAATGTTCCTCCTCTGCTTGGTCACCCCCCCCCCACCAGCCGTCCCGACCTTAGATCTCTTCATTGCTGACTGTTGATGTGTCTTCAGCCGCCTTAATTTCTCCACCCCCTCACACTCTCCAATCACACTCCCTCCGAACATGCACTGCTGCACTGTCTCCACACCAACCCCTGGTTCACCATTAAACCCGCTGACAATGGCAGAGGGGTGGTTATCTGGAGAACGGCTGTAGCCATGTCACAGAGGCCAAACGCCAACTCTCAGGCATCATGTCCTACCCCCCTTGCCCATGACCCCACCGTGACCCATCAGACCCAAATCACTCACACTGTCAGTGCCCCCATTGCTTCAAGTGATCTCGCTTCCACTGTCTCCAATCTCATAGTCCCCCAACCCCATAAAGCCCAGTTTTATCTGCTCCCCAAGATCCACAAGCCCAACTACCTGGCAAACCCCTCATTTCAGAATGCTCCTGCCCCACTGAACCTCTCTCATCCTACCTCGACTCCATCCTCTCCTCCTTCGTTCAGGCACTTCCCAACTTCATCTGCTACACCAACCATGCCCTCTATCTCTTCAGTAACCTTCAGTTCCCCAGACCTGAGTGCTTTATCTCCATTATGGACATGCAGTCCTTATATATGTCCATACCCGATAAGGATGGCCTCCAGGGCCTCCACTTCTACCTCTCCGACAGACCCATACAGTCCCCTGCCACTAATACCCACCTCCGCCTCGCCAAACTGGTCCTCACCCTCAATAACTTTTACTTTAACTCCTCCCATTTCCTCCAAATCCAGTGTATGGCCATGGGCACCCAGATGGGCACCAGCTACGCCTGCCTCTTTATCGACTATGTTGAACAATCCCTCTTCAGTACCGACACAGGCTCCATCCCCCCACTCTTCCGCCATTATATCAATGACTGTGTTGGTGCAGCAGCCTGCACCCAGGCTGAACTGGAACAGTTCATTCACTTCACCCACAACTTCCACACCATCTTCAAATTCCCTAGGTCCATCTCGGACACCTCCCTCCCCTTTGTTGTCCTCTCCATTTCCAATTCTGGTGACAATCTTCAGACAGACATTTACTACAAAGCCACAGACTCCCATATCTAACTGGACCGCACCTCCTCCCATCCAGTATCCTCCAAGAACTCCATCCCATTCTCCCAATTCCTCTGCCTCCGCCCCATCTGCTCAGAGGAGGAGACCTTCCACTGATCACAGATGTCTATCTATTACAAACAAAGTGCTTTTCCTCCTTCTGTCATCCAACGCATCCCCTTCTATTTCCCGTTCCACTGCTCTAAACCCAGCCCCCTCCAAACGCAATGAAGACAGAGTCCCCATTATCCTCACCTATCAGCCCACCAATCTCCGTATCCAAAGTATCAGCCTTGAACACTTCTGGTAACTCCAACTAGACCACACCACCAAATATATCTTCCTCTCCCCACCGCCGGATGCCTTCCACAAGGACCATTCCCTTTGACAATTTGCGTCACTCTCCCACCTACCACACCTCCGCAACCCCCCGCCCCCCCGAACCCCAGGTGCCTTCCCTGCAACCCAAAACGATGCAAAGCCTGCTGGTACACCAATCTCTCACCTCCATACAGGGCCCCAAACAGTGTTTCCAGGTTAGACAGAGGTTCATCTGTCTCTCCTCCCACCTAATTCACTGCATCAGGTGCTCCCAGTGTGGTCTTCTCTATTTTGGGAAGACCAAACATAAACTTAGGGAATGGTTCACTGAGCATCTTAGCTGGGCCCGGAGGGGCTGACTGGACCTCCCAGTCACTGCCTATTTTAATTCCCCTTCCCACTCCCTTTCTGAAATGACCATCCTTGGTCTCTTCCATTGAGACAACAAACCAAACTGCACATTGGAGGAACAACACCCCATATTACGCCTGGGCAGCCAACAGCCCAGAGGACTCAACATTGAGTTCTCCAATTTCATATAACCACCCTTCCCACTCCCCTGTCTCTCTTCCCAATCTCTCTCCCTCCCTTCCACTCCTTCCTGCCACCTACCGGATTCACTCCTCCCATTGACCAAACAGGTCATAATCTCTACCTGTCATCATCAATCCCCACTTCATCATCCTGTCCCTGCCACTCCCTTTATCTTAGCTCCCCCTACACCCACCCCGCCATTCCTGAAAAAGAGTTCCACACCAAAATGTCAACTAGGATGGAACGGTGGCTTAGTGGTTAGCACTGCTACCTCACAACACCAGGGACCTGGGTTCAATTCCTGCCTGTCTCTTTGCACATTCTCCCTGTGTCTGCATGGGTTTCCTCCGGGTGCTCCAGTTTCCTCCCATATTCCAAAAATGTGCAGGTCAGGTGAATTGGCTATGCTAAACTGCCCACAGTGTTAGGTGTGTTAGTCAGGGATAAATATGGGGTAGAGGAATGGGTTTGAGTGCGTTACTCTTCAGAGAGGCGGTGTGGATTGTTGGGCTGAAGGGCCTGTTTCCACACTGTAGAGAATTGTGCAGCACTGCTGCCTCACAGCGCTAGGGTCCCAGGTTCGATTCCAGACGAGGACGACTGTCTGCGTGGAGTTTGCACATTTTCCCCGTATCTGCGTGGGTTTTCTCCGGATGCTCTGGTTTCCTCCCACAGTCCAAAGATGTGTAGGTCAGATGAATTGGCCATGATAAATTGCCCATCTTGTTAGGTGCATTAGAGGGGAAATGGGTATGGTTGGATTACTCTTTGGGGGTCGGTGTGGACTGGTTGGGCTGAATGGCCTGTTTCCATTCTGTTGGGAGTCTAATCTAATCTACTCCGCTGTCTGACTTGCTGTGTTCCTCCAGCCTCCTCCCTATCTACATTGAATGGAAACTGCAGGAAAGGGCTGGACAATCAAGTATCAGGGCCATAAACAAATGGGACATGCAACAGATAGATGCATTGAGGTGGTCATTCTCAAAGAGAAAACCAAACTGGAAATGAAACATTCAGATCCATTGGATGGAATTTAATGTCAGAAAGTGTGAGACCATGCACTTTGGTCAGAATAATCTAAAGGCCGACTATTATTTAAATACTGAGAGATTCCAACACAGTGCAGTACAGAGTGATAGAACATAGAACATAGAAGAATACAGCGCAGTACAGGCCCTTCGGCCCTCGATGTTGCGCCGATCAAAGCCCACCTAACCTACACTAACCCACTATCCTCCATATACCTATCCAATGCCCGCTTAAATACTCATAAAGAGGGAGAGTCCACTACTGCTACTGGCAGGGCATTCCATGAACTTACGACTCGCTGAGTGAAGAACCTACCCCTAACATCAGTCCTATATCTACCCCCCCTTAATTTAAAGCTATGCCCCCTTGTAATAGCTGATCTGGGTGTCCTTATGCATGGGACACTAAAAGTTAGTGCAGGTACAGCAAGTAATTGAGAAGGTGAATGGAACTTTCGCCTTTATTGCTGGGGGTTGAAAGTTTAAAGTAGAGAAAGCCTGTTCAAACTGTACAGGGTGTTAGTGAGCCTGCATTTGGAGTATTGTGTGCAATTTTGGTCCCTGTATTTAAGAAAGGATGGACAGACATTGGAGTCTCCCTCCTGCTCCTATTTCCGATGTCCTTGTGTGCTCCAGTGTCCTTCCCTCACAGCAGAGCTGGTTGGAGCCTGCCTGCAGTAGCAGCCTCCAGTCTCTAGGTGGTGCTGCCAAATGATCTGCCTTGGCCAGGCTGTCACAGTTCCCACATTACAACAATGTCTGGACTTCAGAAGTATTCCATTGGCTGTAAAACATTTTCAAACATCCTAAGTTCAAGGACGGTATAACAGAAATATAATTCTCTCCCTTTTTATATTTTATCTCCATGCCTTCCCATCTATTACCTCACAACACTTGTGTCAAGTCCGGAATGAATCATGAATCTCTGGGAGAACTTAATCTATGACAACACTGGGATTAATGATCACCTCCTCAGTGGGCTTTGTGGATGAAGGTCAATAGCAATCTACTTATGACTTGATCTGAGTTGGTCTGAGTCAGTCAGTGTTATTGTTCTGGGTAGGGACAGTACTGACCAACCTCAGACCCTGTGATCTGATTGAGATAAAGGGTTAGCTGTGCAGCGCTTTCACACATGGCTCATTCACATAGTGAAGCAGGGATTCCCCATTTTGCGAGAGTAAATGGAACTAACAAACTGGGTGGGCGTGACACCCCCCTCCCCCCTCTGTCTCCAAGAGTGGGGACAGGAACAATAATATTCTCAGACAGAAAGGATGGTAAAAATGATAAAGAGAGGACAGGATGCATGACACTCCCCAGAGACAGGCAAACAGTATCTGTCTGCTCCCCACTTTCTTGTTGTGACATATGTCCTTGGGAAATGGGTTTGGTTTATATTTTCTCAATTGTATTTAGGTTTGATGAGGTGATTTGGTAACAATGATTCCAATTCCATATTTTGTGTGGCAGCAGATCTACTGAAGGCCATGCTTTTATTTGGAGGTTGCCCAGGTTTCTGTCCAGGCTGATGCAGCATGGTCTACAGTGCTGCTCCTATTGGGCTAATCCATCACATATGAGGGAATCTGACAGACGCTTTCTCTTTGTGCTGGCAAAGGGAGACATTTGTTTACACTGTAATTGCGGCCAAAGAAATTAGTCAGTGGATGTAATTCCAGCTGAATGTAAAGTTCTGATGTTCATGATGGGATTAACCTCGACAGTTCCCACTTTACCCCGACAGTGGAAAGGAAGTCACCACGCAGTGGTCTCCTGGCTCACACTGAGAAACCAAGTTGATGGTATAACTGCAGAGAACAACACAATGGCTTAGACTCACCGAACAACCAGAGGCTTCAGCCAAAATCTGGGTCACAGGCAAATGGAGTGTTGTGTAAACGCTCAGTATCTCAGGGAACAAACACAACTACTGAGCTGCAAAACTGAACAGGACTTTATATGAAAATTGGCATTCCAAAAATAAATTCCAAACACAATATGTGTAAAAACTGAGTACAATCTCATGACAAAGACTACATCATTTTCTTTGAAAGCTGGACGATAATAAGATGAGAATTCAAACAACCACCCACTCCATCACATGGTGTTCTCATCATAACACACTTGCAAGCCTCTTAAAACACGGAAAGAGAGAGAAACATTGCAAACTATATTACCATGAATGAGGATCCATTAAAAACTAGTATCATGATGTTAAATGCTCCCAGCCAGAAACAACACTGATGCATTCACATCATTAGCTTGTTAAATGATGTTAAAAAGTCTGCCAATCACTTTCATGAAGACGAAGTATTTAAATCTCAAGAGGCATTGATGACTATTTTCCAGTATCATAGCAAGGAAGCAGCAGCTGACATGTGAACTCCAACAACCTAATGATAACAGGCACTGAATACAGAGCTAGCTCCTGAGAGAAATAAAATCAACAGCTGAGGTATGTCCAGTGCTGGGAGCATTTTAGACAAGACACTTTGTTGCCAGCAAGTTACTGCAGCATGAAATTTCCAGTAGGGTCAGAAAGAGAAAAAAGACAATGTGCAGATTGTTGAACAGGCCCCTACACCTCGGCCTGAGGCAGGAGCCCAAGTTCCAACACACTGGCCTCACTTCACACCAACCTTCACACAGTGCGGGGTCATGAACTCTGGCCATCAATTCCTCTGGGACCAGGATGGAGTGAGGGAACAGGGACAATTGTAGAAGAGTCAATAGAGAGTAAAGCAAGATGGAGAGGATGTTTGGAAAGGGGTTAGAGAAGGAAATATACTTTGTGCCACTCAGTACAGACATGGTCTACGTGTATAATAGAATGAACAAAACAGCACCTGTGAAGACAAACAAAAGTCACACCAAAGTACTTTTCTTATCACAGGGGATATTTTCATTGTGGTGTGATAAGTACTCTGCTTTTGAAGCTGTAAACTCTCTCTATGGGTCTCTCCAGATTGAGCCTGTTAGCTCCAAGCAGGGCCCCAGTTTATTTTTTCCTGATCAGGGACAGTGACACAGCTGCCCTCTAGTGGCGAGAGAGTGCTTGCACGGCTGCTGAGGATTATGGGTAAAGTCCCCTCCCATTCGCGCCCACACAAACCAGCAGCCACTTCAGCTGGTTTATTGAAAACCACAAGCTTTCAAGGTGCTGTTCTTTCAACGGTGGAACTGGATGCACGGTCATACGAATTAGGGACAAATGAAGGCGATTCATCCTCTTGAGCCTGCTCCCCATGGCTGAACTGATTCTTCACCTTCTTACCTTACTCTGACAGATTTTTGATAAGGAATGACTGTCTACTTCTTCACTACAAGCATTCAGAGGTTTCATTTCAATGTTTGAAGAAGAGTTCCAAAGACCGATGACCTTCTGCAAGAAATCAAAACCCTGTTTTTCTCGGTCTTAACTGAGGGAACTTAGTTTAGTTTTATACTCTCCCTGAAAAGGAAGCACTCTTTTCACATCCACGCTGTATTCTATGTTCATGCTGATATGGCATCTGCTTTAATCAGCTGCTTTCTCATGAGCACAGTTGTCTATCCTCCCACCTTCAATGGCTGATGCACATAAATACCCAGAACCTACTGCCCCTACACCCATCCATACTTGTAACCTTTAGTTTGTTTTGTCTCTTCACGTTTTCCTTCCAAAATGAATCAGTGACATTTCTTTCTATTAAATTCTATCTGCGACCATTTGTTCATTCCATTACCTATACCCTTTTTGAAGTTCGACACTGTCTTTGTCATGAGTCGGAATGGATCCATGTTTCAAACCATCAGCAAATTTGGAAATTATGCCTTGTGCACTCAGATTTAAATATTTTAAATAATTTTTAGAATGAACTATTTTATAAACTATTTTAAATCAAGCCTCAAATTTATTGCCCATCTGCAGTTGCTCGGACTGAATTCTGAGCCAGATCATGGGGCCATTAAGAATGAATCGCGTCACTGTGTGGGACTGGATTCACAGACCGGGTGATGACTGGGTTCCCTTGTCCAAACTACATTCATGAACATGACATTGAGTTTCATGGGGTTTTTTGTTCAGATCCCAGCGCCTTCCTTCCCAGGTATTACCTGGCTCACCACCGCCCTCTCCAGGACAATTTGGGAAGTGCAACAAATAGCAGTAACTTTTGTGCCCGCCCATCCCAGGAGAAGTCAAAATAAATGAGATACACTTCGAATGATCAAACTGATGAGGCTTGAATTCATCTCTTTGAAAAAACTGGAGGCTAGGCTAGAAATAGAGCCATGACAAGGGTGAACCTGGTTTGCCAGACTGAAAGGTGGAGTGTCCTTCGGATTGACACTGGGATCAGGCACAAAATGAATTACACTCAACGACCAAACAAACGGCTATCAAAGCAGGTCACCAAACTGCAAAGAGCAGCAATTTATCTGGAAGAACTCAATTGGCATCAGTGGTTGTAAAAGCATTAGGCGGGCAAGTGTCATGTTGTTTGAACACACCAGAAGCACAGTCACACATAAAGGGAAGCAGGGAAACGGGAATAACTGAATTTCTCCATTGAGAACTGGAAGGGGTTTTCTCAGTTATAACGCCTTTGAGAACGAGAATAGGTTGAAGGGTCGTTTATATTATAAACAACACTGCAGTGCACAAGAAAAGATATCAAGTGACATATCTCCTTTAACTTGGGAACAATATCAGAAAAAATGGTCAATGTGATTTTGGATTGAATATTGAGAGTGAGTATATGGAGGGGAGAGTGACCATGGCAGCTGTCCTGAAGAATGGTTAGGTCATGGCTAGAATATGGTGCACAGTTAGGGGCTGCTTTGAGGGAGAATACAGAATGGGACAGGGACAGGGGATCTCGGTCACAAGGTTTTATTTCGGGATGTAGATTTCTTTACACAGAAGGTGGTAAGAATTTGCAATTTTCTGCCACAGGCTGTTAAAACAAAACCTATCCATGTTTTATTCTCTGGTGGGACATGGGCGCTGCTGGCTGGCCAGCATTTCCTGCCTGTCCCCCATTTTCTTTGAACATGGTGAGGAGCTGCCTTCCTGAACCCGCTGCAGCCATGTGCTGTAGGTAGACCCAGTGTGCCCTGAGGGAGAGAATTCCCTGATTTTAAGCTTGTGACAGCGAAGGAACAGGGATGTATTTCTAAGTCAGGATGATGAACTGTTTGGGGAAAATCCTGCAGGTGGCGGTGTTCCCATGTGTGCACTATTTTAAAAGGGATTTAATAACCTGAAAAAGAGCAATTATAAAGGGAAAGTAATGCTAGAAAGCATTTGATTGGATGGTGATGGATTAATTATTGGGGTGACGTTTTGGGCAGAGTTGGCTGTTCTTGCTCAGCAGCAACATTCTCCATGGTAACACTTCATTACATTCCAAAAGAACATGTTTAAACCTCAAAACTCTGACCTTGCACAAAAGCAGTGCCAATTATTGACAGATTTTATGACTTTTTAAAGTATCAGCCTTGGCTAAGTTGGTAGAACTCCTTCCATGGAGTCAGAAAGGTTTGGGTTCAGTGCACTCTAAGGTGGGTCAACAACGATCTCACCCATCAGTGACAGAACTGCTGGGGAGCTCCTTCTGGTTCATGGGGAGGTCTCCAGTTGGAAACGAGCAGAGCAATGCTTGTTGGAGGCAGAGCTCTCACTGGAGACCTTGTCTTATTATGGAATCCCAGACGAAATGCAACTAAAGGCAGGTGTGGGTCATGGGAGAGGTGGCAGTTTAACATGAGGACATCATCTGAAGCAAGGTCCCTTGATTGGACACATCATGAGAAAGCTAAGCTGAATTAATCCCTGAGCTTCCATTAAATCAGGATAGATTCAGGAATTTAGGGGTCACTTGGCTCCTCAGTCTAGTTGATATCATCTGATGGTGGCTGGGAATTCCAGTTAACTACTTCTGTTCTGATATTCATTGGGAGAAATTTTGCTGCCATTGGGGGCATTGAAATGGGTCACTTGAGTGATTAAGTGTGCCTAGAGTCATGTTTCCAACTGTATTGTCCAAAGTGTAAAAATCAAAACTGATGTTTCATTTGCAAAACTGAGAGATGATGCGTAGGTTGGGGGATTGGCCGTGCTAAATTACTCATTATGTGCAAGAGATGTGCAGGCTAGCAAATGGAAAATGCCATGGAAAATGCAGGGTTACAGGGATAGGGTAAGGGAGGTGTGGATTGGGGTGGGATGGCCTTCAAAGAGTCGGTATGAGCTTGCTGGACTGTGTGGCCTGCTTCCACCCTGTAGAAATTCCTCGATTCTATGATTCTATGAAGGCCAGAACAGGATCTCGACAGTGGAGGGAGGATATTCTGATGTTCAAAAGTTCTTAAACAAAGAAATGCAGTAAATGTAGATTTACCATCAGAGCAGACAAACTGAAAGGCAAAATGACATATTCTCAAGTCATATACCAAGTACAGAAAAGAGTTCAGGAAAAATGTTTTGATGCAGTTATTGGAATTTAATGATGAATGATGATAAAATGAGTGCTCCATTCAAAAAAAAAGACAGAATTGCATTTTAGAATTTCAACAGGTCTGAAGCAAAAGAGGAAATCAAGATCAAATAGTCATTTGAGCATATAGAACTTGAGTGAGACAAAAGCCTTCTTGTGAAATCATTTCATTTAGCCTTGCTTTCTCTCCATGGATGCTGCCTGACCCACTGGGATCTCCAGTGTAAATGGTATTTGCCTTTGCTGTGCTATTTCTTGCAAATTGTCCTGATGTGTGCAAGACAAAAGCTTCAACAAAATGTCTCTTTTTTTTCAGCAACACTCAAATTCGGATCAGTTTGGAGAGAAAGCGGGGCCATGGAATCATCTTTCCTTGCAGGGAGGGAGGGAGTGTGTGTGGAATCTCCCATGGTCAGGATTCTCCTGGCTTCCACCACCTCAGGAAGCCTGGAGCTTGATGATCGAGCTGAATGGACAGGGCTCACTCTCACAGTCCTCAGGGCCATGGAGCCTCTTGTGATGGCAGCATCTGCTTGGTGTCAGGGACAGACAATGACATTGTAATGGGTTTGGAAATGGGGCAACTTGACACTGGCTGCTGCACAATGGCTGCACTGACTCTTCTTCTCTGCCTGGTCCCTCCAGGAGTGAACGTGGATGTACAGAATGGCTGGAGACCTTGGTTTTTGAAGAAGGCATGAACAATGAAACATTGTTCTCCAGCTGACACTCACCAGTTTGGTGCTGGAAAAGATTCCTTTATCCATTGAGCTGAGAACCTTGCTCCTGACCCAGCAGATTGGTGTTGAGTGGAGTTTCAGGTGATAAAGAGAGGCTGAGGAGGGAGTGGATGAGCAAGTGAATAAATATGCTTCTCAAATTTCCCAGCAACATTGAGAGCTCAGGATTAAGACACAAAAGAGGAAGGACGAAGAGTTGAAGAATTTTAGTTTTCACACAATCAGTGTGCATGAGTGGGTACAGAGAAAAGACCATTCATTTGGTATAAACTTATAAATTAGTGGCTGAATTAGGCTATTCAATCCGTCAAGACTTCGCTATCATGCAATAGGATCTAATATGTTGTGCTTGCAATTCCACATTCCCATCCATCTTGCATAACGCTTGACAATTTGTATAACAAAATTCTGCTTCCTCCACCATTAAAATATTCAAGTTGTTGAACTTTTGAAACAGTATTCCCAGAAGGAAATATCCTTGAGAAGACTGGCAAGCCAGCAGGATACAGTATCTTGAGAGAAGCCCTTTCAGGTTGGCTGCATGTGCCCGACTGTATCCCATAGCACTCCATGCTGGGCCCTCCGCCATCAATTTCTCTCACTAGCTTCAGTGAGAGAATTGACAGCATCTGGGCAATACTTACAGAGGATTCAAAGAAAAGGAGGAAAGCATGTTGTGAATGTGACATGACGAGGGGCAGACCAATAGAGTTCGGTTCACTGAGGAGACAGAATTCAAGCAGATGGTGTATAATTTGGGAAAATGTGAAGATGTTCACTTTGACAGAAAGAATCAAAACATTGCATATTATTGCAATGGAGAATGACGGAGGAGTTACACACAAAGTGAATGTATGAGAAATTACTGGAACTTGGTGAGACCACATCTCAAACACTGTATTCAATTCTGGTCCCCTTATTGAAGGGAGATATAAATGCATTGGAGGTGGTTCAGAGGAGTTTTACTCAATTGATCCCTGGAATGGGTGATTTGTGTGATGATGAAAGATTGGAAAGGCTGGCCTTGTCCTCACTGAAGTAGAGAAGAGAGAGGGGTTCAAGGTTTGTGCACAGATTTGTAGCTCGGGTGCTGGTTGCCATGGTTGTGGCTGTGTTTGCCGAGCTAGGAAGTTGATTTGCAGATGTTTCATCCCCTGTTTAGGTGATACCTTCAGAGCTTTGGAGCCTTCTGGGAAGCACTGATGGAATTTATTTGGTTCTGTTCCTGCTGCTTCTGCTTGCTGGTTCTGGATGTTCATTGCAGTGGTCAGTAAATTGGGTCGAGGTCAACGTGTTGATTGATGGAGCACATGGATGAGTGTCATGCCCCTGGAAATTCTCTGGTCATCTTCTGTTTAGCTTGACAGGGGTCAAAACATCTGCAAATCAACCTCCCAGCTCGGTGAACATACCCAAAACTACAGCAGGAGTGAGGGGTTTTCCTGTCCGACAATATTCTCCAAACTCTTACCTGCCCTCCTCATGTCATACGATCCTGCTCCTTCCCACACATGGAATTGGACTGCCGGGTCCTGAGACTTATAACATGCTTCTGGAACAAAGTCTCCAGGTATCTCTGCACCTCCCTGATGTGTCACCAATATTTCCAACTCAGCCTCCAATCCAAACACCCAGTGTGGGAGTTGTTATCGATTTATACATTCATTACAGATGTATTTAACCTGAATCACTTTAACTCAATAAAGAAATGTTAATCCCATTTACAAATGAAAGATGTCCATTCCTCTGTTAAACCAGTAATTGTCTTCAGTAACTGAATTAAAGGTTTCGTGCTTTCCATTTATTGACCTTCCCAAATGGGGGTGTCCCGAAGCAGTACAAGATGACCTGAGGATATAGATGTACTGGGAGGGTCAGATGGGCTGATCAGTAACAAGTGGAATTCATTCAGATAAATGTGAGTCAGTGGACTGAGCTCTCCCTGACCATGTGAGTGAGGTGAAGGCAGAGTGACAGCACTTGACATCAAGGCCTCTTTGATGGTGTGTGGCATCAAGGAGCCCAAGCAATGCAGCAGCTTTTCATGGGATATTCCAGGAAAGGGATCAACATCTGGATCCCTCCATGCAACTCCTGGGAATTCTGTCATTCTGAAGGGACAAGTCGTCCTCCTCAGTTCCCACAAACAGCAGCAAGTCAGACACGCACAGTGTCCAAACTGTTTGGGGGAACTGACCTGAACTCTCACAGCCCTTGTGCCATGCTCTGCTGGAAGATAGAGGGACTATTGGGGAGCCCTTGGGGCAGACAGCTCCATCAATATTATTGGTCTTTAAACATGAAGGTGAACTTGTCCTGGTCCTCAGCCCTCCTTGTCCCAATATAGACCAGAACATATTTGAAATGACCAACTGTCTAAAGACCCACTGCCAGTCCGACAGCAATGAGCCAATCAGCTTTGAACACTCCCTGAGTGCGCTCACTCCATTGTGTTCAGATACACTGCCATTGAGTGCCCAGAGAACCCACCCTTCCACTCCAGGGTTTTGATGGCCCTCCCATCACAGAGTCCCCCCTGTGAACTCCTTCAGTTCATTCTCCAGAGACAGCTGGTCCCAGTGATTTTGGTGAATGGATCAGTGTGAGATATAATGGTGTCTATTCGATATGTTCACTGTTCCACACCCTCACACACATTGATACAGGCTCTTCCCCATTCACTGTACACCATCGGACACAGGTATTCTGGATGGGGACTGCCCCTTCAGAACAGCATCAAGGTGGATGGGGGGTTATGGAGTGAAAGGTACCCTTTCAACTCTAGGTTGGATCTTCCCCATTCACACTCTGAGTTCAGCTCACTCTCGGCAACATTCTTTGATCTTTCTGAACTCCAACATACCTTCCTTCCCCCATTTAATGGGATAGACTTCTTTGGCGCCCTGCATTACTGATGAAAGTGCCCCTTCTGACCCTAACTGTAGCATTGCCACCCCCCTGCTTCCGGGACCCCATTGCCCACTCTATTCTCCTCCTTGTGTTCCGTGCCTTGAGGCACACCCTTTCCCTGAGGCTTCAGCTCTGGTCATTTCCAAATCACTCATGAGACAGAGACTGAATCTTCATCATCTTTATTCCATTTTCCAGACTGACATTGACAGAAAACAGACTGCAATTAACAGCCCAGACAGAGGAAGCTGCACAAATTCACAGTCACAACGGAGCTTGAGGAAAATACTTGTGGAGATTTTCTCAATAACCTGAGAACCCTGTCCATTTAAACAGTGACAAAACCTTAAACTGGAACTGGTGGCTGAGCAGGAAGGAGATCTGGTTTACTGAAGCAGAGACTTCTGAGGTTCACATTGTTTTGTACAGCTGATAGTCTTCAGCATCTTTGAAAGATTATGCTTGGTCTTACAAGTCAGCACCATCCCCATCAAACAGTCTCCCTGGACAGGGACAGAATATGGTTTGATACTGAGTAAAACTCTTTCCGTACTGTTCCCCTCAAAGACACCAAGGACAGGGACAGGACACAATCAGATACAGAATGAAACTATACCCACGCTGTCCTCATCAAACATTCCTAGGATCTCAGCCTGCTTGGCACACCAGCTTCATTCCTGAAGAAGGGCTTATGCCCGAAACATCGATTCTTCTGCTCCTCGGATGCTGCCTGGCCCGCTGTGTTTTTCCAGCCCCACATTTTTCAACTACCCTCCTTCAACTGACTGAACTGGCCCTCACTCTTAACAACTTCTCCTTCCAATCCTCCCACTTCCTCCAAACCAAAGGCGTAGTCATGCACACCCGCATAGGCCTCAGCTATACCTGCCTCTTCATCGGATATGTGGGACAATACATCTTCCACAACGACACTGGCAACACGCCCCACCTTTTCCTCCGCTACATCGATGATTGTATTGGTGCTACCTCGTGCTCCCATGAGGAGGTTGAACAGTTCATCCACTTTACTAAATCCTTCCACCCTGACCTGAAATTTACCTAGACCGTCTCAGACTCCTCCCTCCCCTTCCGAGACCTCTCCATTTCTATCTCGAGCGATCAACTCAACACAGACATTTACTACCAACCAACCGATTCCCACAGCTACCTAGATTATACCTCCTCCCATCCTGCCCCTTGTAAAAATGCCATCCCATATTCCCAATTCCTTTGCCTCCACCGCATCTGCTCCCAGGAGGACCAATTCCACTACCGAACAACCCAGATGGCCTCCTTCTTCAAAGACCACAATTTCCCCTCCTCCGTGGTCGAGGATGCTCTCCATCACATCTCCTCCACTTCCCGCACCTCTGCCCTTAAAGCCCGCCCCTCCAATCGTCACCAGGACAGAACCTCACTGGTCCTCACCTTCCACCCCATCAACCTCCGGATACATCATATCATCCGTCATTTCCGCCACATCCAAACAGACCCCATCACCGAGGATATATTTCCCTCCCCACCCCTATCAGCGTTCCGGAGAGACAACTCCCTCTGCGACTCCCTTGTCAGGTCCACACCCCCCACCAACCCAACCTCCACTCCCGGCACCTTCCCCTGCAACCACAAGAAATACAAAACGTGAGCCCACACCTCCCCCCTCACTTCCCTCCAAGGCCCCAATGGATCCTTCCATATCCGTCGCAAATTCACCTGCACCTCCACACACATCATTTACTGTATCCGTTCCACCCAATGTCGTCTCCTCTACATTGGGGAGACAGGTCGCCTACTTGCGGAACGTTTCAGGGAACACCTCTGGGACACCCGTACCAACCAACCCAACTGCCTCATGGCTGAACACTTTAACTCCCCCTCCCACTCCTCCAATCACATGCAGGTCCTTGGCCTCCTCTATCGCCAGACCCTGGTTACACGACGCCTGGAGGAAGAGCGCCTCATCTTCTGCGTAGGAACCCTCCAACCACACGAGATGAATGTAGATTTCTCCAGCTTCCTCATTTCCCTTCCCCTACCTTATCTCAGTCCCAACCCCTGGATTCAGCACCGCCCTCTTTACCTGCAATCTTTTTCTCAAACTCTCCGCCCCACCCCCTCTCCGGCCTATCACCCTCACCCTCACCTCCTTCCACCTATCGTATTCCCAGCGCTCCTCCCCCAAATTCCCTCCCCCCTACCCTTTATCTCAGCCCGCTTGGCACACCAGCCTCATTCCTGACGAAGGGCTTATGCTCGAAACGTCGATTCTCCTGCTCCTCGGATGCTGCCTGGCCTGCTGTGTTTTTCCAGCACCACATTTTTCAACTCTGGTCTCCAGCATCTGCAGTCCTCACTTACTCCTAGGATAGGGACAGGATAACAAAAATAATAAAGCTATCTTCACACTGTCTCCTTCAAACACTCCCAGGACAGGGACAGCACTAGATTGGGTACAGAGTGAAGCTCTCTCTATAGTGTCCCAGTAATCTGTCTTAACCCCTGAACCTCAGAAGTGTCCCCGAGACCAGTCCTGAGAAGGAGGAGAGTTGAAATTCAGTGCTGACAATGACCTTAGTCCTGCCAGCTCAGCCCTGTTCTATTTAAAGTTGTGTCTCCTCTGTGGATTGTCTCAAACACTTTACACACATTCTGATTTCCTGATGCTCTTGCTGAGGGGAGAGGGGAGGGTCATGTGGGTGAGGGCACAGGAGAAGCGAGCGTTGGACTCCCAGTCAGACCCAGAGAGGGTCAGCAGGCTGCTGACACTGTAGGTGCTGTCCGAAGCTCGCAGGTAGTTGCTGGTCTGAACCCCGTCCGAAATGACTGCACCATCCTTCTTCCACTGCACCTCCAGCTCATCGGGATAGAAGTGGTGGCAGTGCCCTTGGCATTGACCTGCTCCGGGGAGGGGGGCAGCAGGGTCAGCTTGGGTTGAGAGTTCTCACGGCCTGAAAGACAAGAGAAACAATTTTAATCCCTGCCATTTGAAGGGATTTCAGCTCTTCAGACATTAACTGGCATAAGCATCATTTTGAACTTTTGTATCTACCTAGCAAATCCAACAAAAGAATGAACATTTATTAAAATTCTTTTTTAATGGTGAACATTGAAGTCCCTCACCCAGAGTGCATTCTGTGCCCTCACCATCCTAAGAGCTTCCTCCAAGTGCTGTTCAACATGGAGGAGAGACTGATTCATCAGCCGAGGGAGGACAGTACGTGGTCATCAAGCCAGAGGTTTCACTGAATCAGAGAATCATACAGTGTACGAGAGGTCCCTCAACTGATCATGTCTGTCCCACCAAGACAAAACTAAATCTATTCTCCATCCACTTTCCAGAACCGGGCCCAAAACATGGAATGTTTGGATATTTCAGGTGCTCATCCAGGTATTTTTTAAAATGGTTGTGAGGTTCCCCACCTCAACTACCGTCCCAGGCGGTACATTCCAGACTCCCACATTCTGGGGGAAAAAGATTTTCCTCAACTCTTCTCTAAAGCTCCTGTCTTTCACATTGAATGGGAGCCAACTTATTATTGATGGTCCAACTAAGGGGAGCAGTTGCTTTCTATTCCCCATCTCCATCCCCACATAACCTTATACACCTCTGTCAGAGCCCCACTCAATCTTCTCTTTTCCAATGAAAACAACCTGAGCCTCTCTACACATTTGAGATCGTCCATCCCAGGCAACTTCCTCTGCACCCCATCCAGTGTAATCACTTCCTTCTTACAGTGTGGGGACTGGAACTGCACATAGTACTCCAGCTGTGGCCTAACCAGTTCTGCCCAGCTCCAACATATCCTCCCTGATCTTATAATCTGGGCCTGAAATGATAAAGACTGCACCACCTCCTCTGCTGGGTCTGTCCTGCTGATATGCCCAGGCCATATCCAGGGATGGTGATGGTGGCGCCTGGGCCATTGTCTGTAAGGTATGGTTCTGTGAGTGTGACTGTGTCAGGCTGTTGCTTGACAAGTCTGTGAGACAGCTCTCCTGAATTTGGCACCAGCCCCCGGATGTTAGTAAGGAGGATGGAGCATGGTAGACAGGGCTGTGTTTGATGTTGTTTCCGGTGCCAAGGTCGATGCCAGGTGTCCCATCAGGTTTCATTCTGTTTCTGAGTCTTCCCAGTGATTGTTAGATTGGAGGGCCTTGCTCGGCCATTACAGATGGTGGCTAACAGTTAACCTCATTGCTGTGGGTCTGGCGTCATGTGTAGATCAGACTGGGTAAGGACGGCAGATTTTCTTCCCTAAAGGACACCAGACCTTTATCTCAATATCTCGTTAACAAATCTCTTATCACTCACAGATCAGGAGAACTTTATCCGAGAACATTGGAGCAGACTGGGATCAAAGTGCTTCAGGAAGGAGTGACTTTTGCTGTCTGTGTGGAAGGTTCTAGATTACATTTCAAATTGTGCTGCCCAGCACTGGGCTGAGGTCAAGTGTGAGGCTGCAATGAGTCTCAGTGTCCAAGGGTCAGACAGGGTCACTCTCCTAATGACCCAATGGCCCCTGGATGGTGAAAGTGCTCTGACATTGGGCGAGGGTCAGGATCTGGAGACTGCAACCTCAAAGAAAGACATGGAAAAGTGTAGCACCTATCCCCACCTCAGATTGTATACAGCAAGATCCCAGCATGCAGTCTGATAATGAGCAGAGAATCAGATTCTTACTGATGTTGGTTGGGAGATAAATATTTACCAGGACACCATGGGGATCTGCCCTGCTCTTCTGATACTGTCATGGCATCTGAGAGGTTTGGATCTTCAATGCCCCCTGAGAGGGCAGACATCTGAACATCCCATCTGAAAGATAGTCCGTCAGTACTGAGCCCTCTGACAGTGCTGCACGGCCTCAGTACTGACCCTCTGACCCTCTGACAGTGCTGCACTGCCTCAGTACTGACCCTCTGACAGTGCTGCACTGCCTTAGTACTGACCCTCTGACAGCACTGCACTCCCTAAGTACTGACCCTCTTACCCTCTGACAGTGCTGCACTCCCTCAGTACTGACCCTCTGACAGTGCTGCACTCCCTCAGTACTGACCCTCTGACAGTGCTGCACTGCCTTAGTACTGACCCTCTGACAGCACTGCACTCCCTCAGTACTGACCCTCTTACCCTCTGACAGTGCTGCACTCCCTCAGTACTGACCCTCTGACAACGCTTCACTCCCTCAGTACTGACCCTCTGACAGTGCTGCACTGCACTCTCAGCCTGGATAATTTGCTTCTGTGATAGAATCATGTAATTATGAAATCTGTACAATGTCGAAGCAGGCCATTCACCTCAATGAGTTCACACCAATCCTCCGAAGAGCATCCCACCCAGATCCAAATCACAACACTATCCCTGTAACCCTGCATTTCCCAATAGCTCATCCACCCAGTCTGCAACATCGTGAGTGTGAGGGGAGAGTGCTCCCCACTGAGACCAGGCTGACACCTCCTGGTCCAATAGCCTGTCTTGTTTCCTCATCCCGGCCCACATTTGGAGGAATGTGACCACCTGGGGAGGCTGAAGCTGTTTCCCAACCAGAGATAGTGCCTTCAGGAGAGAGATGAGAGCAGATGATGGTAGAGGGCGTGTTGGTCTGTTATCTCGAGGTGGCATGTGGGACATTGAAGCAGGCGATGGCAGGTACTGAGTCCTTTCCCCAGAAGGAGTTTATAAGTCGATGGGTGAAAGTGGGAGGAGCACTACAGTAACACCGTTTTTGCTGCTGAAACCCTTGCTTCCTGGTCAGTCACGTCTGAGAGACACACAGACACATCAGACATCAGGGATGGAGTGTGCATTGACGGGTCTGCTATTTATTGCCCTTCTCTAACTATCCTGGAGAGGGCGGTGGTGAGCAATGTAATATCTGAGAAGGAAGGTTCTGGGATGTGTACAAAAAAAGCCATGAAACCCAAATGTCATGTTCCCAAATGTTCTTTAGGCAAGCGAAACCAGTCATCACCTGGTCTCTGACTCCAGTCCCACAGTGACATAATTCATTCTTAATGGCCCCGTGAATTGGCTCAGAAAATAACTCAGTCCAAGCAGCTGGAGATGGGCAATAAATTAGAGGCTTGCCAATGACATGGACTCCCCGAGAAAGAATAATGCAGCTCTTTGCTGTCTGCCTTTGAGCTTCTGATCCACCACACTCTCACTGTTATGGGTTTCTAATCCTCTCAAATTAATTAACTAGATGATGGCATTATGTGTTGAGCTTTTATTTTGAACTGTCAGGTCTCTTTTCCCATGCCCCTCTCCTCTCCACCTCCCTCCAAGCCTTTCACCAGATGTTTCCCGTGACAGCCTTGCTGTGCAGAGTGAAAGCTGTCTGTGTCTCTGAGGCCTCACTCTGTCTTGTGTCTGTCTCCTCTCCAATGTAACACAATACACATGTTTCTAAAGCCCTGCTGAGATGAAAAGAGAGCTGAGAAAATGTCAGCAACCATAATTGACTTGGTCTTGTTAAAGAAAATAATGCTTGTTTTGAAATTACATTTCTGTCAGTGAGTGACAAAGGAAAGATGAGGGTCCAGGTTTGCTGCAGCCTCTGCCAGAACACAGGACCCAGGAGCAGGAGCAGGCCTTTTGGGAGCTGCTGTGCCAATGAAGAAGATCACTGCTCATCTGGTTATGGTCTCAGCTGCACTTTCTGCCTCCCACCCCCCTTCCATTATCCTTAACTGCCTTGTTCATCAAACATCTGTCTACCTCAACCTTGACTAAACGCAATGGCCCAACCTCCATTCCCATGTAGAGAAGAGAATTCCACTGATTGTCAACCCTCAGCAAGAAAACCCCTCCTTCCTTTTAAACGGAAGACTGCTTTGTGTTAAACTGGCCCTCCTGTTCTTGTCTGCCCTGTAACAGGAACCACCCTCTCAGTATCCAGCCTGTCATGTCACCTTCAGATCAGAAACTGTTAATGAGAGAGAACAGGTTGTAAAAGCAAGGCTTTTCCCTGGAAATGATTAACGGTGTTGATGTAAACTGTATTCTCCAGTGTCCAAAACAAGAGAATGGATAAAATTAAAATTGGGAATGATTTCAGGAGGAACTCTTTCTGACAAAGAGTGCGGGAAATCTGGAACTTTCAATCTGAAAAAGCTACCAAGGTTGAGGTTCAAAGTTCATTCACTCACGATGGTAAGGGTTACAGAATTAAGGAGGAATATGTTCCAGGTCAGCCATGGCCTGAGTGACTGACTGGGGAATGAGGCCGAAACAACTGATAACTCATTCCCACCGGAATGACTGCTTTTTCGTCCAGGTTCTCATGGCCCTGGTTCTCAGCAGCGGTACCAGCACTCTATAGCCACTAGAGGGCAGCTGTTTCACTGTCCCTGAACAGAACAAATGAACTGGGACCTGCTCGGGTCGAACCGGTTCAATCTGTAGAAATGGGGACAGAGAGAGGGAGCAGAAAATGTGTTGCTGGAAAAGCGCAGCAGGTCAGGCCGCATCCAAGGAACAGGAGATTCGACGTTTCAGGCATAAGCGAGAAACATCGATTCTCCTGCTCCTTGGATGCGGCCTGACCTGCTGCGCTTTTCCAGCAACACATTTTCAGCTCTGATCTCCAGCATCTGCAGTCCTCACTTTCTCCTCCACAGAGAGAGGGAGAACAGCTTTCGAACCAGGGTACTTATCACACCCCAGTGAAATTTCCCCTATGATATGATTGCCTTCATAGTGTGTTTATTTATTCATTCTGTGATACACATAGATTATGTCAGTACTGTGTGGTCCAAAGTATATTTCCTCCTCTAAACCCTTTCCAAAACACCATCTCCATCTTGCTTTACTTCTTATTGACTCTTCTACAATTGTCCCTGTTCCCTCACTCCATCCCAGTCCCAGAGGAATTGATGCCCAGAGTTCATGACCCCGCACTGTGTGAAGGTTGGTGTGAAGTGAGGCCAGTGTGTTGGAGCTTGGGCTCCTGCCTCAGGACCAGGTGTAGGTGTCTGTTCAACAATCTGCACAATGTTTTGGTTTTTCTTTCTGATCACAGACGTTTTAATATTGCTTAACAAACTAATAATGGAAATATATCAGTGCCGGGATCATTTAACGTCATGGTCCTAGTTTTTAATGGACCCTCATTCATGATAATACAGTTTTCAATGTTTCTCTCCCCTTATGTGTTATGAAGAGCAAACATGTTTTGATGAGGACAGTGTGTCTTCAACACCGTGTGACGGAATGGGTGGATGTTTGAATTCTCATCCCACTATCTCCAGCTTTCAAGGAAAACTACCCATTTCCAATGATCCATATCTTTGGCCGCCATTGTAGTAAAAGCAAATCTCTCCCTTTACCCGCACAAAGAGAAAGTGCCCGTCAGATTCCCCCGTGTGTGATGGCTTAGCCCGATAGGAGCAGCACTGGTAGATCATGTTGCATCAGCCTGGACAGAAACCTGGGCAAACTCCAAATGAAAGGATGACCTTCAGTGGATCTGCTGCTACAGGAAATGTAGAATTGGAAAACTTATTATTGAATCAACTCATCAAACCCAAATACGACTGAGAAAATATAAACCAAACCAATTTCCCAAGGACATTCATCAGAACACCACAAGAAAATAGTTAACAGGCAGTTACTGACTCTGGGGAGTGTCGCTGTAACTGTCCCCTCTCTCTCAGGGTAGTGTAGTTCTTCCTGTCCCCTCCCTCTTTGGGGCCAAACTATTTCTGCCATCCTTTCTGTCTGAGGATGTTACTGTCCCTGTCCCCTAACTCTCCGAGCGTCAGGGGACTGCAGATGCTGGAATCTGGTTTCCAGCATCTGCAGTCATTGTTTTTACCTCGTTGGTCAGTACTCTCTGGCCCCAGAGCAATAACACTGACTGACTGGAGACAACCCAGGTCAAGTCCCAATGAGAGTGTTATTGACCTTCACACTCAAAGCCCACCGAGAAGGTGGTCATCAGTCTCAAATGTTGTCGCAGTGTAATGTCTCCCAGGGAAGTAGGAGTCATTCTAGATTTTAAACAAGGGAAGGATGTTGTGAGGGGACAGATGGGAAGGCATGGAGAGGGAACAAAAAGGAGAGAGAATTGTATTTCTGTTACACCGTTCATGAGCTCATGAGGTTCAATGCTGTTTTACAGTCAATGGAATACATCTGATGTGGAGACAATGTTGTGATGTGGGGAATGCATCATTCCATTTACACTCAGCCAGCTCCCACAATAACAGCGACTAGGACATTGTGACTAGGACATGGAGCAGAGAATGGAAGATGCTGGAAAATAAAACCCAAGCAGTAAGTGAGGCCTGAGTATTGGGCTGAGTAGGAGGGAGATGACAAAGCAAAGGGGCTTCTTAAGATTCATTCATGGGATGTGGGCGTCACTGACTTTGCCAGCATTTTATACCCATCTCTAGCTACCCTGTGAAGTTGGTGGTGCACTGCTTTCTTGAACTGCTGCAGTCCGTGTACTGTAGGAAAACCCACAATGCTCTTTGGGAGGGAATTCCAGAATTTTTTTCCCAGTGACAGTGAAGGAATAATGATATGTTTCCAAGTCAGGGTGGTGAGTGACCGGAAGGGCATGTTTCAGGGTGTGGTGTCCATATATGTCTGTTGCCCCTATCCTTCGAGATGGAACTGTTGGTGGGTTTGGAAGGTGCTATCTCAAGGAAGCTTGGTGAGCTGGTAGTGGTGGTACAGCTGGTTGAAAATGATCACCTCTCCACAACCAGTGGTCATTCCTTTCCCTTTTATATCAGTGAAACCTGTCAATAAATGACTTCTAGTCAGTAATAGCAACAGTAACAATTTGTATTGACATAACAGCTTTAATGTAGGAACCATCCAAAAGTTGGGCACATATGGTGTTTTTGTTGATGACCAGAAGGAGACAAAGAGCTCGTTTGAAGAAGTGAGAGGGGTTTGTGGAGGAAATTCACATGCTGAAGGCCTGGGAGACTGAAGGCACAGCTGCCAGTCATGAGGTGGAAGGCCAGATTGGAGAGTTTGGGAGATGGGGGAGGGATTGAGGATAACCGAGTGGACCATTGTATCGACTCCCCCACCTGCTGCAGCAGGAGACTGGGGAGAGGAATCAGGCGGCTGGGCAAGGCACCACCCAGAGGCTGGAGGCTGCTACTGCAGGCAGGCTTCAAACCAGTTCTGCTGTGAGAGAATGGCACTGGAGCACACAAGACCATGGGAAATAGGAGCAGGAGGAGGACTCCAATGCCAGTCCATGCTTTCATAAGTACAGGGACACAAACTGCAGACAGTACTCCACGTGCAGACTCACTAACACCATGTATAGTTATAACAAGGTTTATCTACTTTAACATTCCAAGCCCAGCAATAAAGGCCTCAATTCCATTGACTTTCTCAATGACTTGCTGCACCTGCACTAACTTTTTGTGTTTCTTGCAGAAAAACACCCAGATCCCTCTGCACTGCACTTTGTTGGAATCTCTCTCCATTTAAATAATAATCTCTATTTTGATTATGCCTACTGAAGTGCATACCTTCCACTTTCTGTCTTTAAACTCCACCTACTGTGTATTAGTGTCTCATTTCTAGTTTGGTCTTCTCTATGTGATTATCCATCTCCGTGTATCTGCCTGTACCATGTCCCATTCCCATTTGCTTACGGCCCAGAGACTTGAATGTCCAGCCCTTTCCTGCTGCTTCCATTCAATATTGAACAGTTTCCTCGAGACAACGTAACCCAGCACGTCGTCCCCTCCTTCAATCGGGGTTTTCCTCGCTGTCCTTTGATGGCACATTCGAGGCTTGGAGCATTACTTCATGACTCCCTCCCAGACTCTGTGACAGGGGGAGGGGGTGGGAACAGAGGGAGATCCAGGCTCCGTGACTGGGGAGTGAGGTGGAGACCCAGGGCCCAGGCTCCATGACTGGGGAGTGAGGTGGAGACCCAGGGCCCAGGCTCCGTGACTGGGGAGCGAGCGGGAGACCCAGGGCCCAGGCTCCATGACTGGGGAGTGAGGTGGAGACCAAGGGCCCAGGCTCCATGACTGGGGAGTGAGGGGGAGACCCAGGGCCCAGGCTCCATGACTGGGGAGTGAGGGGGAGACCCAGGGCCCAGGGGCCGTGACTGGGGAGCGAGGGGGAGCCAGATGAAGGTGGGCTGTGAGAAACAAATGACACTCGGCAACTGGAGGCCTTCACTGCTTTTCAAAATTAGTCCCAGTGCAAGTTTTCCACTCATCTCAGAGGGCTGGTGTTTCGACAGGGTTAATGGCTTATCCAAAAGTCTGTCCGTGTGAGAAAGCAGGATTCCCCTTCCTGTGTACATCACAATGTCAAAGCACAACACCATTCCCAAATCTATGGCTCAGTCCTTGAACCTGCATCATTCTGGTTGGAAGCAGAGAGCCCAGGCTAGTCATGCTGTGTACCCCATCAGAAAGACCTGTGTGTGATCAGTTATACTGCATGGTATGCTCACTGACTGGGTGGCTAGGAGCTGGGCAATTGAATACAGCTCCATCTCCTGAGCAAGATGTGCTCCCCCTCCCCTCCACCATCTCCAGCTGGCTGAGATTGGGAAAGAAGGTCCGAATGTCCGATTGTACTGTCCGGAAGCTTGTATGTCAGCCACGTGGATCTAACAGAATATGAATTCCCTGATTGGGGTGGATAATCTGATCTAATCAGGGAGATATGGCTGACAGAAATAAACAGAGCCACACATCAAATGACACCAGGTTATAGTCCAACAGTTTTTTTTTTAAAATTCTTCACATGACAATGCAGCAGCAACCTGATTTCAAATAAACTTGGTGGACTATAACCTGGTGTTGTGTGAATTCTGACTTGCCCATTGCAGTTCGACACCACATCAGAAAGAAACAGGAGCGTCAGACACGCTGTTTGCTCTGAGAGCTGCCTCTGAAGGAGCTGGGTCAGTGTCAAGGACCCTCCACATGATGGGATACTGGCCTCTGTGCAGTTGTTACAGTAACAGTGGGACCCACACTGACAGACACACAGCTACAGACAGCATTAAATGACAATCACACCCACACTGACCAACATACCGACAGACAGTGTTGGGTAAATGTCACACCCATACAGGGGCATGTATGCTGTGAGATCCTGACTGATCCTCTCTCTGAACTAAGACCTCACTCAGTTCAGTTTTGAGCTGTCACTGTAAGGAACAGGGTCAGGTGGGAGAAGTGAACGTCACGACTGCAGCGTCCAGCATCTGTGACTGGCCTAAATTCGTTTCAGGTGTTACCCAGCAGCAGTACAGAGAGCACAGTGCGATCGCACCAGCTGGGTCTGGACCAACAGAGTGAAGAGGGAATGTCTCAGATTGTAGTGATTCAGCCCCAGCAGCTTTCAGTTTCTGTTCTGTTTGGAATCTTGTAAAATCAACAGATTCCCAGACAAAGGGATCACTTGGAAATGATTGATGATCGACTCTCTGTCCAAAGTTTAGCCAATGCATCATTCATTGACAGGCCAAGCAGCCAATCACGACAATCATTTGCTGACATTCTGCCAATCACCTGAGGGGGCGGTGGTACATTTCCAAAGCACTCACAAGAGAGAGACTGAATCTTCATCTTTATTCCCTTTCCCAAGTTGTCATCAACAGAAAAAAATGTAATTAACAGCCCAGACAGAGGAAGTTGCACACGTTCATAGTCACAATGGAGCTTGAGGAAAACACTTGCGGAGATTTTCTCAATAACATGAGAATCCTGTCCTTTTAAACAGTGACCAAACCTTAAATTGGAACTGGCAGCTGAGCAGGAAGGAGATCTAGTTTACTGAAGCAGAGGCTTCTGAGGTTCACATTGTTTTGTACAACTGACAGTCTTCAGCAACTTCAAGTGATTTTACGTGGCATCACAAGTAAACCCAATCCCCATCAAACACGCACTGGACAAGGACAGCGAGGGTTAGATACAGAGTAAAGCTCCTTCTACACTGTTCCAATGAACTGGCATGAGCCCTGAACCTCAGAAGTGTCCCCGTGGCCAGTCCCAAGAAGGAAGAGAGTTGAAATTCAGTGCTGACAATGAGCTTTGTCCTGCCAGCTCAGCCCTGTTCTGTGGAAAGTTGTGTCTCCTCTGTGGACTGTCTTGAACACTCTACACACATTCTGACCTCCTGATGCTCTTGCTGAGGGGAGAGGGGAGGGTCACGTGGTGAGGGCACAGGTGAAGCGAGCGTTGGGCTCCCAGTCAGACCCAGAGAAGGTCAGCAGGCTGCTGACACTGTAGGTGCTGTCTCAGGTAGTTGCTGGTCTGAACCCCGTCCGAAATGACTGCACCGTCCTTCTTCCACTGCACCTCCAGCTCATCGGGATAGAAGTGATTGGCAAGGCACACCAGGGTGGCAGTGCCCTTGGCATTGACCTGCTCCGGGGAGGGGGGCAGCAGGGTCAGCTTGGGCTGAGAGTTCTCATGGCCTGAAAGACAAAAGAACCTATTTTAATCCCTGCCATTCGGAAGGAGTTCAACTCTCCAAACATTAACTCGCAGAACTATCAGTTTGAACATTTGTATCCAATACAGAACAAACCTAACAAAAGAATGGCCGTTTATTAAAATTCCTTTTTGCTGGTGCAGTTTGAAGTCCCCCACCCAGCGTACATTCTGTGTTCAACGTGGCTGAGAGACTGATTCATCAGCCGAAGAAGAACAGTACATGGTAAGCAGTGGGAGAATTCATAGAATCATACAGAACAGAAGAGGCCCTTCGCCACATCAGGTCTATGCCACCAACGCAACACTAAATCAACACTCCACCCACATTCCAGAAGTGGCCCCATAACCCTGAATGTTCGGTCAGTTCGGGTGTTCATCCAAGTACTTTGTGGAGGTTGTGAGGTTTCTCACCTCAACTCCCCTCCCAGACATTCCCGACCCCCACCCTCTGGGTGAAAAAGCTCTTCCTCAAATCCCCTCTAAAGCTGCTGCCTTTCATATTGAATGTGAGCCAACTTGTTCTTGACCCTCCCAGTCAGGGGTACAGCTATTTACTATCACCCTGTCTGTTCCCCTCATAACCTTCTCCCCCTCTATCAGGATCCCCCCCCCCACTCCCTGAACCTTCTCTTCTCCAAAGAAAACAACAGGAGCTTATTCATCCTCTTCACATCTGAAATGTTCCATCCCTGGGAACATCCTGGTGAATCTCCTCTGCACCCCCTCCAGTGTAATCACATCCCTCCTACAGTGCGGTGACTACAACTGCACACAGTGCTCCAGGTATGGTCGAACTGCTGTTCTGTATAATTCTAACATATCCTCCATGCTCTTTTAATCTCCACCTAAAATGATTAAGGCAAGTACGCCAACTGCCTCCATAACTGTCCTGTTAACATGTTACATCTTCAAAAGTGCATCACCTTCCAGATATCTGGTTTAAATTCAATCTGCCTCTGATCTGCCCATTTGACCTATCCGATTATACCCTGCTGTTACCAAAAACCTTCTTCTTCACTGTCAACCATCCGACCAATCTTCACATCATCCACAAACCCAGTTATCATCCATCTCCACATTCCCTTCGGCATTGTTCTTGTATATCACGAGCAATGAGGGACCCAACGCTGATCCCTGTGATATCCGACTGCACCCTGGACCCAGTCACACAAACAGCCTTCTAGCATCACCTTCTGTCACCTGTCACAAAGCCAAGTTTGGATCCAACTTGCCAAGTTACCCTGCATCCCATAGCCTTGTATATCTTCTTTATCAGTCTCCCAAGTACAACCTTGTCAAAGGCCTTACTGAAATTCATATAAACCACATCAACTGCACCTCCCTGCATCTACACACCTGGTCCCCTTCTCGACAAAATTCCAAAAGATTTGTTGGGCATGGCCTCCCTCTGACAAAGCCGTGCTGACTACCCCAATATGGAGATTCATTCGACCTTCAGAATTTTCTCCAATTGTATCCCTACCGCTGATGAGACACCCACTGGTTTCCTTGTCCATGTCTGGCCTGATGCCATGCGACTTTGTCATGTCTGTAGTCAATGTTGAGGATTTCCAGGGTCACTCCCTCCTGGCTCTATATCACTGTGCAATCACCTCTGCTGGATCTTTCCTGCTGGTGGGACAGGGCCTATACAGAGCTGGCGATGGTGGTGCCTGGGACACTGTTCGGTATAATTATGTGAGTATCACTGTGTCAGGCTGTTGCTTGTCAGTCTAGTCTGTGAGACAGCTCTCCTGAATTTGACACTAGCCCGCAGATGTTAGTAAGGAGGATGCAACAGGGTCGACAGGGCTGTGTTTGATGTTGTTTCCGGTGCCAAGGTCGATGCCAGGTTGTCCATCAAGTTTCATTCTGTTTCTGAGACTTCCCAGCGATTGATAGAATGGAGGGCCTTGCTCGGCTATTACGGAGGGTGGTTAACAGTTAACCTCATTGCTGTGGATCTGGAGTCATGTGTAGGCCAGACAAGGTCAGGACAGCAGATTTGCTTCCCGAAAGGACATCGGTCCTTCGTCTCAATATCTCTTTAGCAAAACCCCGATCACTCACAGATCAGAACTACTTTATCAGAGAACGTTGGAGCAGACTTGAATCAACGCACTTCAGGAAGGAGTCACGTTGGAAGAGCAACAAACAAGGATGGAGATGGAGACATGGAGCTTCAAATACTGATCTTTGCACTTTGGTGGCACGCTTTGATGGCTGTTTGTTAGATCTTTGCGTGTAATTATTTTTTTGCTGATCCCACTGCTAATCCGAAGGACACTCCACCCTTCAGTCAGACAAACCAGGTTCACCCATTTCAAGGCTCTGTTTCTGGGCATCGCTCCAGTCTTTCAAAGAGATGAATTCAAACCTCACCAGTTTGTTCATTTGAATTAGATGCCATTTATTTTGATTTCTCCTGGGATGGGGCGGGCGTTGACGTGTCGGTTATTTGTTGCTTTTCCCGAATTGTCCTGGAGATGACGGTGGTGAACCATGTAATATCTGGGAAGCAACTAGCAGGTCATTTCCACTGGAATCCACTGGAATGACTGCGGGTTTGTTCACAGCTAATGGAAGGAGGCGTTACCCATAATCCTCAGCAGCAGTGCAAGTACTCTATAGTTACCGGAAGGCAGCTGTTTCACTGTGCCCGCACAATAAAAAGTCCGAGAGCACACAACACCAGGCTCGAGCTCAACAGGTTCATTTGAAATCACAAGTTTTCGAAACGCTGCTCCCTCATCAGGTGTACCCCAGTCCACCATCGGTATCCCCCACATTACTGAACAGTACAAATAAACTGGGGCTCTGCGAGGATCCAACCGGCTCAATCTGAGAGAGTACAGCTCTCGAATCAGGATACCACAATGAAAATGCCCTGCATGCTATGATATATCAAAAAGAAATACATTGATGTGACTTTAGATTGTCTTCAGATTGTGCTTTTTTTTCATTCTGTGATACACGTAGACATTGTCAGTATTGGGTATCACAAAGTATGTTTCCGCCATTAAACACTTTCCAACACACTCTCTCCATCTTGCTTTCCTCCTTATTGACTCTTCGACATTGTCCCTGTTCCCTCACTCCATCCCAGTCCCAGAGGAATTGATGGCCAGAGTTCATGACCCCACACTGTGTGAAGGTTGGTGTGAAGTGAGGCCAGTGTGTTGGAGCTTGGGCTCCTGCCTCAGGCCCAGGTGTAGGGGCCTGTTCAACAATCTGCACATTGTCCTTTTTCTCTTTCTGAATGAACTGGATTAAGTTGCAGGAACGAGCTGGCAACAAGGTGTCTTATCTAAAATGTTCCCAGCATTGGGCACAGAACTGGCTTAGTCACAGGAGACAAATGGTAGTGATGGAAGAACAGTTTTCAGAATGGAGGGCTGTGACTAGTGATGTTCCACGGGGATCAGTGGTGGGAACTCTGCTGTTCATGATCTCCATAAATGATTTGGAGTAAAGCATAGCTTGTCCAATGAGTAAGTTTACGGTTGATACAAAGATTGGTAGGATTGCAAATAATGAGAAGCATTGTCAGACGATACAGCAGGATATTATATCAGTTGGATGCATGGGCAGAAAAATGGCAGATGAAGTTTAATCCAGCCAAGTGTGAGGTGATGCATTTGGAAAGGTGATGGACAGGTGGGAATTATACAGTGAATGGCAGAATCCTTTGGAGTATTGATATGCAGAGGGATCTGGGTGTGTATGTTCACAGATCACTGAAGATGGCAGCACGGGGAGGTAAGGCTGTAAAAAAGGTTTATGGCCTGCTTGCCTTCATTGGAACGGGCATTGAGTATAAGGATAGACACGTTATGCTGCAGCTTTATAGAACTTTAGTTGGGCCACATTTGGAATATTGCATACAGTTCTGGTCACCACACTATCAGAAGGATGTGGATGTTTTGAAGATGGTGCAGAAAATGTTTATCAGGACATTGTCTGGTATAGCGGATAGTCGTCCTGAAGAAAGGTTGGATAGACTGGGTTTGTTTTCACTGGAATGGAGAAAAATGAGGCGTGTCCTGATAGAAGTTTCTAAAGTTGTGAATGGGATATGTAGAGTGGAGAATATGAGGCTTTTTATCCCCAGGGTGGAGGGGTCAATTATTGGGGAACAGAGGTTCAAGGGGCGGGGGAATTTAAAAGAGATGTGTGAGGCACGTATTTCAAACAAAGGGAGTTGAGTACCTGGAACACACTGCCAGAGGAGGGGGTGGAAGCAGACACAATAGAAGTATTCAAGAAATACCTGCACTAATGCATGAATAGGAAGGGAATAGAGGGATATGAATTCTGTAGGTGAAGATAGTTTCAGTGAGGAAGGGCAAAATGTGTCAGCACAGGCTGGGAGGGCCGAAGGGCCTGTCCCTGTGCTGTATTGTTCCTTGTTCTTTAATCCCTGCTGTTGAATTGGATTCTCGGGAGCCAGCTCCGTATGAAGAGCCTGTTCTCATTCTTTTGTTGGAGTTCATGGGGCAGCTGCTGTTTCTTTGCTGCGTCACTGATCAAACCAACAATGCAGAAAGCCTCTTGGTATTTTAAATACACTGTCTGCAGGAAAATGTTTGACTGAGGTTTTAATATTGTTTAATAAGATAATGACATCAATATACCAGTGTTGTTGACGGCTGGGAACATTTAACATCATTGTCCTTGTTTTAAATGGACCCTAACTCGTGATAATACATTTTACAATGTTTCTCTCCCTTGATGTGGTCTGAAGAGGTTTGCAAATGTGTTTTGATGAGGAAAGTGCATCTTCAACACCGTGTGACGGAGTGGATGTCTGTTTGAATTCACGCTTGTTTTAAATGTGTCAGTGTTACTTTCCCCACTCTCTGGGGGGTGTCGTTGTCACTGTCTCCATCCCACCCTTCACTCTCGGGGTGATACCATTTTTAGCATCCTTTCTCTCTGAGAATGTCCCTGTTCTTGTCCCCCTCTCTCAGGGACTGGGTGGGTGTTTCACATGCACCTGGTTTGTTAGTTCCATTTGCTCTCTTGTGAAATGGATAATCCCTGTTTTACTCTGGTAACAATGAGTTAAAGCCCGGCACAGTTCACCCTTCATCTCCGTCATATCTCAGGGCCTAAGGTTGGTCAGTTCTGTCTCTGCCCAGAACAATCCCACCACTTCTCGCAATTTTCCATCTTTCATATCTTTACTGAACACCTTGTATCCAGGAATCCCCAGTCCTGCCCGATCTCTGTTAGAACCACAGCATCAGTTTTCCACTTGGCAATCTGTGTCTGTAACTCCCCAACACTGTATTATTTACCCATTTCAGTCTGTTTCCCATCATTCAGGGTCCTTAATTGGCAAAGGCTGAATTTAACGAATCTCAATGATTGTGGAGACCTGGTGAGGTTGGGAAAATTCAGAAAGATAAGTTGCACCATTTGCATTATGTACAGTGTCCGAGACGCAACAAGCGGTACCTGGGATGCCAGGGGGCCCGTTGTGCTCGGGTCTGGGACTGAGGAGCCTGTAATCTCTGAATCGCTGTCCCTGATGTGTGGGTCCTCTCTGATGGAGACCATTGTGAAATCCATTGTCAAGATCGCCACCTCCTGGCCTGGAGAAGCAAGAACATGCAGTGCCCGTGGGAACAATCTGAATGTGATCAGAGGACAAGGTCAAAAATCATACGACACCAGATTATAGCCCAACAGGTTCATTAGAAAACATAATCTTTCAAAGCCTCGCCCTTTCTTCAGATGCTCATAGGAGCAAGCAAGGTGAATTTAATCAACAGAGAAAACAAACTCTGCTGTTCATTTCCTTCTCGGTTGACTCCATTCTCCAAAATGACATGAACAAGAGACAAGGCAAGAATAAAGAATATAAGCACCTCCTGAAATTCATAAGAAACCTCACCCAGCACCTTGATGAAAAGTAAGAGTATGTGAACAATACTTAGCGAGTATATTTTCCTGCTTTTTCAGTTTTTAGCATTGATTCAAAGCAGAAAGAGTTTTACTTTCTCCTTCCCTCCGTGAAACTCTTACTGAGATGATCAAACACAGCCACAGTTCATGTGATGGGCTGAGGGATGGTCTAATGATTGCGAGAGGGGACCGAGTCAGGATTCCCTTGAATTCAGAAGGCTGGGATGAGATTTCATTGAAACATTTCAAATTCTCGAGGGCCCTGACAGGGTAGATTTTGGAAGTATGTACCCCTACCTGGGGATTCAAAAGCAGAGTCCCAGTCTGGGAATAAGGGGTTAGACATTTCGATCAGAGATGAAGAATGGGTGGCACAGTGGCTGGCGCCACTTCCTTACAGCGTCAGGGACCTGGGTTTGATTCCACCTTCAGGCAACTGTCTGTGTTGAATTTGTATGTTCTCCCTGTGTCTGAATGGGTTTCCTCTGGGTGCCTCAGTTTCCTCTCTCAGTCCAGAGATGTGCAGGTTAGTTGGATTGGCCATGGAAGTGTAGGGTTAGGGAAGGGGGCTGGTTCTGGGTGAGATGCTGCTTGTAATTGATGGGCTAATTGGCCTTCTTCCACACAGTAGGGATTTTATGATTCTATGTTGCTGTGGGTCTGGAGTCATATGTCAGTCAGTATGGGCAAGGACAGCAATCTGATGGACATTAGTGGGCCTGACAGGGTTCTCCCCCAACAATGGTTGTCATTGGACTCTTAACTCCAGAGTCTTTTTGAATTTAAAATTCCACTCCATGTATTGCCAGGATTTGGATTAGATTTCCTATTAGAGTCCAGTTGTGTGGACTTCGGTCCAACAAGTACACATTGACCCTCCGAAGAGTAACTCACCCAGACTCATTCCCCATATTCACCCCTGACAATTGGCAATTTAGCGTGACCAATTCACCTAACCTGCACATCTTTGGATGGTGGGAGGAGACCGGAGCACCTGGAGGAAACCCATGCAGACACAGGGAGAATGTGCAAACTCCATAAAAGGCAGTCACCCGAGGCTAAAATCGAGCCTGGGATTCTGGTGCTATGAGGCAGCAGTGCTAACCACTGTACTACCGTGCTGCCCCATGGTAATGCCAGGTCCCCCAGAACATTACTTGGCTCTTTGGATTAAGAATCTAGTGATGACGCCATTAACTCATTGCCTCCCCACATGTGGATTATCTCTATCTTGCCTTTATTCAAACGCCTAAGTATCGATGAGTATCCCAAAGGTTCAAAACCCTCTGAGTCAAGAAATTCATAGAATCCCTACAATGTGGAAACAGGCCATTCAGCCCAAACGGCCTCTCCAAAGAGCATCTCACCCAGACCCACTCCCCTATAACCTTGCATTTCCCATGGCCATTCCACCTAACCCGCACGTTTGTGAACTGTGGAAGGAAACCAGATCACCTGGAGGGAACCCAGGCAGACACAGGGAGAACGTGCAAACTCCACACAGTCAGTTACCCAAGGGTGAAATTAAACCTTTGTCCCAGTGCTGTGCCATCCCACTTGATTCTGGGCAATAAATGCTGACATAGCAAGTGATGCCCAATCCAGTCAATGAATTAAGAAAAGATCAGTCAAGTTTTGGATAGGACTATGATGGGTTACTCCCCACTTGCCTGGATGGGTGCAGCTCCTAAAACAATCAAGAAGCTTGATATCATCCAGTACAAAGCAGCCTGCCTGATTGGCACCACATCAGTAAACATACGCTCCCTCCACCACTGATGCTCAGTAACAGCCGTATGCACCATCTACAAGATGCACTGTAGGAATTCACACCAAGTCTCTTGAGACAGCACCTTCCAAACCAACAATCATTTCCATGTACAAGGACACAGAATACTACCAAAAACAAGTTACCCTCCAATCCACATAGAATCTTGATTTGAAAATATATTACTGTTCCTCCAGTGTCGCTGGATGAAGATCCTGAAATTCCCTCCCTAAGGGCATTGTGGGTTTATCTACAGCACATGGACTGCAGTGGTTCAAGAAGGCAGCTCACCATCACCTTGCAAAAGGCAGGATCATGGCTCAGTGGTCAGTGCTGCTACCTCACAGCACCAGGGACCTGGGTTCAATTTCACCTTGGGATGACTGTCTGTGTAGAGGTCGCACATTTTCCCCATGTCTGTGTGGGTTTCTTCCACACAGTCCATAGATGTGTTGATTAGGTGGATTAGCCATGCCAAATTGCACATAGTGTCGAGGGATGTGTTGGCTGGGTGGGTTGACCATAGGAAATGCTGCAGTACAGGAATGGGGTCAGTCCAGATGGGATGTTGTTCGGTGGGTTGGTGTGGATTTGATGGGCTGAATGGCCTGCTTCTACACTGTATGATGATTGCATGATTCAGAAGGGCAACACAGAACGTGTAATAAATGCTGGCCCAGACAGCAATACCCATGTCCTCGGAGTGAGTTTTAAACAAAAAGACCATCTGCACTGCTTACTATTCCATCAGTCTTTGTGTCAATGTGGAACTATGATTCTCATTAATACATACAGTAAGTAGTTAAGGCCTCACCACAGAATCCTTGTGGAACACCACTCGTCACTTTCTTTCTCTGTCGTCTGTCACTAAACCAGTCTCCGAACCAAGTCCAACATTCATCTTCAATCCCATGGGTTTTAACTTTGATCAGCAGACTGTATTGTGGGAAACTATCAAGTACTTCTGAAAGTTGATGAGACTTTTTGCCCAATCGACTATTTTAGTTCATGCATTTGGTTTGTTAGTTAGAATCTACCAATCACAAATCTATGTGGGCTATTTCCAATTCTCCACATGTTCATTCTCTCTGCTGCTAATGATAGATTCCAATGAAACCCTCAAAAGAGATGTTAGATTGACCAGTATATAATTTCCTCGGTTCCCTCTCTCATCTTTCTTGAACCCGTGGAGTTACAGCAAGCCATTTTCCAAACTAAAGGAATGGTTTCTGCTTTGGAAGCTGATGGGAAAAGCTTCTGAAACTTCTGTCACCTCCCCCTTCCTTTAAACCCCTGAGGTCCTGGAGATCTGTCAGCCTTTAGAGCTGCTCACTTTCCAATGCTGTTTTCTGGCATGTATCAAGTTTCACGAATTCCAGTCTTTAATTCATTACGAACCTCCCTGGAATGGAAGCTGCATTATCCCGTTCCTTGACTGTGAAGACTGACACAACTAATTATTGTACATATCGGCCATTCCCTTAGTCTCATTCATGGAATTCCCAGTTTGTTTTTAAATGGCTCACATTGCACTGGAGCCCCCTTGATTTTCTAATTTTCGTGTAAAGCATTTGTGTTATTCTTGTGACCCCTTGCAGGTCTCTTTCTCAATAAGTTTTTTGTAACTCTTGCTTCCTTTTTGTCTTCCTTTGCAGTTCTTCATATCTTCCTTCAGTTTCCTGAATTCTCACTGATATTCCCACATTCGAGTTTTCTCGTCTTTAGTTTTCTGTGTTCTTTCATTTATTTTATCAGTGACAATGGGGACCTGTTCTGTACTGAGCTGAATTCATCTTTAACCATCTCCCCATCTCATTGAGAGTCTGATCTGACAATTTTGGCTGACAGCAATCTCTGTTGCATTCTGTTTTCTGGGAGGTGGGTGTCACTGGCATAGATCAGCATTTGTTACCCAAGACTAATTGTCCTTGAACTGCTGGACTTGCTGTGGCCTCTCAGAAGGCACCTAAGAGTTAACCAGATTGCTGTGGGGCTGGAGTCACATGAAGTCCAGACTGGGTCAGGCCGAGGCTGGACAGCAATCAGGGATCATTATCGTGGTCACCATTAATGTGGCTTGAATTGTGATTTGAATTCAAATGCCAGCACTTGTCACTGGGGGAGATAGTACAGTTCAATATATTGTCGCAGGACCCCTGTTTTGTATCTCACCTGAAAGACAACAGCTCCCTCAGTTTTACAGTGTCAGCCTTGACTGTGTGTTCACATAGGAATTAGGAGCGGAAGGAAGCAATTCACCCCTTCGAGCCCGCTCTGCCATTTTACATGACCACAGCTGATTTAATCCTGCTCTCAACTCCACTCTCCTGCCTGCTCCCCATTGCTCTTTATCTCACTTTTAATCAGAAACACATCTTTCTTGAACCTGTGGATTGATTCTGCCTCCACTGCACTCTGGGGCATTGACTTTCACAGATTCACAACACTCTAGGAGATGTAGTTTCTCCTCAGCTGAGTTTTGAACCTCCCTCCTCTCACTCTAATTCGATGACCTCTTGTTCCAGATTGTCCCACAAGGGGGAGCATCTATTCATCATCCACCTTCTCAATCCCCTTTCCCATTTTCTATCCCTCAATTAGATCCCTCCTCATTCTTTTGAACTCCAGCGAGTCCAAGCCCAAGATATTTAACTGCTCCTCGTGGGACAGCCCTTTCACCCCTCGGATCAGTCTGGGGAACATCCGCTGAACAGTCTCCACTGCTGAAGGACTCTATGATCAAAATAGACTCCCCAAAACGTCTGAGACAGAGGTGACAGTGCTCCCACTGACCAGGTTCCAGTTTGTACAGGGCTCTGCTCTCAGCTGGATGGTTGGGAGTTTGAGTTGATTTTAAGCTGTATATTGGAGAGGGGTAAACAACCTTTTTGATCAAAACCTCCAGAAATGTGAAGGTGACATTTATGAGCAATTCAGAGCAATGATCTACTCAGTTATTTTGACTCCTGGGGCCTGCTGAGTACTAAAACTCAGCATTTAGGGATTGCTGAGAAATATCTTCATTGACTTGGACATTAATTGTACTTTTCAGGTTCCACAGTTTAATGAAGAGTCCAGAAGATTATAGCTTTGGATAACTCCCGATCTCATTGTTGCTGTCTACAAGGCTGTGAAGGACACAGAGTGGAAGAAGTACTTTCCAAAATAATAGAGGCTGCTCCTGTCTTCAAAGGGTTTCCATCTCTTGAGTGGATATGAGACAGAACCACATGCATGCTTCAGGGCTAGAATGGAAAGAAGGAACTTACATTTGTATCACCGAATCCGATAGTGTTGAAGTAGGCCTCTCAGCCCATTGACTCCACACCGCCCCTCCGAAGATCAGTCTACCTAGAGCCCTATCCTATCTCTGTATTTTCCAATGGCTACTCCACAGAGCCTGCACATCCCTGTACACTCTGTGCAATTTAGCACAGCTAATTTACCAGGCTGCTGATCTTTGGACTCTGGGAGGAAACCAGCGCACCTGGGGGAAGCCCACTCAGACACAGGGAGAATGTGCAGACTCCACACAGACATGCCTGAGGCAGGTACTGGCGCTGTGAGGCAACACTGCCAACCACTGACCCTCCATGCAGCCCATTATTGCTTGCTGCAATGTCTGCTTCATGACTTTTAATGTGTTTTATTGTTTTAAATAAACCAACTCAGAGTTAATGGATTGATCATGGGACCAGTATCTTTAACATGTCATGGTGAAAGGCTGGAGAAAACACTGTGCAGATGAGGCCTATTGTACAAGCAGCTTAATCTGCAGAGAGAAAATACGAGCGACATCCTTCGATCGTGTGAAAATGTATGAGGCAGCAGGAAGGCAACGAACAAAAGTAGGCCACTCGGCCCTTTGAACCTGCTCCCCCATTCAATAAGATTATGGTTGATCTGATTTTAACCTCAACTCTACATTCTCCAATAATGTTCCATCCCTTTAGTCATCAAGAATCTATCTACCTCTCCCTTAAAAATATCTAAAGATTCTGCATCCACTGGCCTTTAAGGAAGGGAATTCCAAAGACTGACAACTCTGAGAGTAAAAACATGTTTCTGAATCTCTGTTTTGTATGGACTCTCCCTTAATTTTAAACTGTGATCCCTGGTTCTGGATTCTCCCACAAGAGGAAACATCCTTTCCACATCCACCCAGTCAAGGCCCCTCATGATCTTGCATGTTTCAATGAAGTCTTACATTCAGTTTCCCCTCACAATACACCATGACATTCTATAAGCTTACCTGATGACTTGCTGTCCCTACATACTAACCTTCTGTGATTAATGCACAGAGAGCCAGATGTGGTTCGGGGGTCCCAGGTTCAAATCCCACTGTGGCAGATTATGGAATTTGAGTTCAATTAAATAATCTGCAATTAAGAGTCTAATGATGACCATGAATCCATGTTGATTGTCAGGAAAACCTATCCGGTTCATTAAATTCCTTGAGGGAAGGGAAATGCCATCCTTCCCTGGTCTGGACTACATGGGAATCCAATCCTACAGCAATGTGGTTGACTGTTAACTGCCCTCTGGGGCAATTAGAGGTGGGTAATCAATGCTGTCCTAGTCAAGGATGTCCTCATCCCATGAATGAATGAAAAAGAAAAATCTGACTCTAAATAATCAACATGAGGATTAATTGTAATTAATCCTTTGTAATTAATGAGCAGCCTTTGTTCCAAGCCCTCATTATCTCCTGATTTATTCTCTTTCCCACCATAAAGCTACTGTTAGGAAGCAGAGAGCTTATTCCTACCAGCTCTTGGATCTCTTCCCTATTTGTGCTGCTTTCCAGAACACTAGCGTCTTCTTGCTCCAGCCTCCATTCCTCACCCTCACACTGTTCTCCCTCTCTCCACTTCTGACCTCTCACACTGTTCTGCAGCCCACGCTCCTCATCCAGACCTGGTTAAGACCAGGGGTCATAAGATTAAGGTGAAAGTATTTTTTGACCCAGCGTGTGGTAGGTATATGGAACATGCTGCCTGAGAGGGTGGTGCAGGCTGAAAATCTCACAACCTTTAAAAAACATTTGAATGAGCACTTTTAATTCCAGGACACAGTTGGCTCCAGAAAACTGCGGGTAAATGGGATTAGTATAGTTTAGTGTGTGGTGGTTGGCATTGAAATGGTGTGCCGAAGGGTCTATTTCTGTGCTGTATGACTCTTGAATCTGGGTCCCGAGATCTGTGAGGTAGGAGTGCTGTGTCGCCCATATTGAGAGAGGGCACACAACAAAATCAGCACAAGGGGCGATAAGAATTCAGCTCCTCCTGTTTTTGAAAACACCACCATCGCGTCACTCAGTTAGCAATTTAAAACAAACGATGGGTGATAAGCACAGCTCCATGCTGGGGTGGTGGGAGGTGTGGTCACTGGTCAGATAACAATGACATAGGAAAAGAGGGAGTGGACCCAATTAAAATGGAAGGGGAGTGGTGTGGGGGGAATCTGTGAATGGATACTTACCCATCTGACAGAGTGCCCTCCACCTGGCAATCTATTTTACGCAATGTAGAAACATAGAGGATAGAAGCAGGAGTAGGCCATTCGGCCCCTCCAGCCTGCTCTGCCATTCAATATGATTGTGGCTGATCATCGAGCACTATACTTTAATCCCTCCCTGACCCATATGCCTTGATTCTTTAGCCACAAGAGCTATCTCTACCTCCTTCTTGAAAACTAATGTTTTGGCCTCAACTGCTTTCTGTGACAGAGAATTCCACAGGCTCACCACTCTCTGGGTGAAGACATATTTCCTCATCTCTGTCCTGTCGAGGTTACCTCTTAACGTTAACCTATGAGCCCTGGTTCTGGACTTCCCCACCATTGGGAACATCCTTACTCCATTTGACTTGTCTCATGCTGTTCCAATTTTATAGCTTTCACCAAGATTCCCTTCCTTCATTCTTCCAAACTCAAGTGAACACAATCCTCACCAACTCAACCTCTCCTTATATGTCAGTCCTGCCATCACAGAAGTCAAATGGCATTCAGTAATTAATATTAATCAGCCCATTGTGGAATATTGTGGAAATTAAATTGACTCGACTCAACTATTAGCATGAGCAACGAAAAAGAGCTTTATTAGATTTTTTAACCTCTGCATTGCAGAGGGACCACATGTACTTGACAAAAATGTCTTAGTGCAAGGGCCCTGAGTATAATTCAGATATTTGTCTTATACTGTTTCTTATCACACTCTCAAGGACAAAGACTGTGAAGATTTGAGTTGTTATTCTTTTCACTCCCTTGTTGTAGACATACTGTTCTTATATTTTTCTCTTGTTGAATGTTTACAAAGTTCGTCAGAGACAGGCTGTCTCTTGACAGCAGACTTCAGCAAAGTGTCAGAAAGTTTTAACTTTAGTAAAGCATTGTCTTTCAGATCTCAGAGTAAATGTTAATTTTGTTAATTTTCTATTACATCGAAGACAGACTTTGTAGGTCAGAGTTAGAAGACAATCATTGCCGGTTCTAAAATTCAGGCTTCGGGTGCAGTAATCTCAATGGAATCATTGGATACAATCTTACAACAGCAGAAAGATGGGAGGTGTAGATGGAGGGTGCAGACAGCAGTGTAGACATTGGGTGTAGATGGTGGGTGCAAACAGAGGGACTAGACAGTGGCTGTGGATACTGGGTGCAGACAATGGGTACAGACGGTGGTGCAGACCGAGGGTCCAGATGGTGGGAGTAGATGGTGTTGTAAACGGTCGTGTAGACATGAGCAAGACCTTGTGGTGACCACATGGGTGGCTGTGTGGAATCACACAGAGAGCAGTCAGTGAGCCTGACACAGTCAGGGACACCCCCTGGTGCTGAAGGTCATGTTGCTGCTGGTAAAGGTTGCATTTCAATTGGAACTGCACTCCCTCCCTACACACTCCCCTCTTGTCCCCACATGCCTCACTACAACCCCTGGAGATGCCAGTCAGCACTCTGTGCCCTCGCTCAGTCTCCATTGACCTTGCCTCCATGTGCCTTGACCCTCCTCCCAAGCACTTACTTGGGCCTTCACTGAAGCTTGTGCCATTTCCTCTGACCCTTGATGATGAGTTTGCCATCTTGGAACTGTCTAACCTGGTCACCATTAACCTGCACTGCCCTCTCAGCATGGAGCATAGATTGATACAGCACAGAAAAGGCCCTTTGGCCCAATGAGTCTGCACTGACATAACGACCGCGAAAGGCACTCTAATCCCAATTTCCTACACTTATCCCAAATCCTTGCATGTTATGATATTTAAATGTTGTAAGGTTTCCAGCCTCCATTACCTTCCCTGACAGAGGGTTGTGTGTTTATAATTCATATCACGTCAGGCTCACGGAGTTTAACAAAAGCTCAACTATTTGCCCTTTTCTTTAATGTGCGCTATGGTGGCTCAGTGGTTAGCACTACTGCCTTACAGCACCAGGGACCTGGGTTCGATTCCAGCCCCAGGTGACCGTCTTTGTGGAGTTTGCATGCTCCCCCTGTGTCTGTGTGGGTTTCCTCTGTGTGCTCCAGTTTCCTCCCACAATCCAAAGATGTGCAGGTTAGGTGAATTGACCATTCTAAAATTGCCACCGTGATCAAGAATCTGTCGGTCAGGGGAGATACTGAGTAAAAGGGTAGGGGAATGGGTCTCGGGGAGTCTGTCTTCAGAGGGTTGGTGTTGGCTTGTTGGGCCAAATAGCCTGTTTCCACACTGTGATAGTCTGTGGATTCTGTGACAGTCCATTCCAGATTCCCATCTCCCAGAATGAAAATCTTATTTCCCAAATCTCATTTGTGATGTTCGTAATGAAACTATTCATTTTGTCTTGTCTCGTTTAGCTCTTGTGCTCCTTGTTCAATAAATTTTTTTCCCAATAAAATATGAGTTCCTTGATGGGCTGTTAATCTTGTCCAATCAGGGAGCCCTGGCTGACAGATTAAAAAAGGGAGTGTCAGAAAGACTGATACTCTGGGACCTGACTCTGAATAACAACCTGCCAACCAACCCCCTCCTTCTGTCACCCTCAATCTCCCCATGCTTACTCTCGATGCCACTTCGATCCAGCCTGTGCTGCCTTCTGGAGAGGTTAACCTTCCCTCCATTCCTGATGAAGAGCTTATGCCCAAACCATTGATTATCCTGCTCCTTGGATGCTGCCTGACCTGCTGTGGTTTCCCAGCAACACACTCTTGACTCTGATCTCCACCATCTGCAGTCTTCGCTTTCTCCTTCACCCCAGCACCCAGGAAAGTGGATATCATCCCAGAGGAGCATAGTCCCACTCGCTCATTACAGACAGAGATGACTGGTGGTGTGTTTAACCCGAGGATCACCACAGCTGAGGCAGGGGGAGTGGAGGTGGGACCTTCGTGGTGGTAGCACCCTTCATTAATCCACTGAAATCCCTCTTGGAGCTGCAAGAATTCAACCTCACTCACTGCTCTCCTCCCTATAAGGTAATATTGCTGTGTCTAGTTTAGAGCGAATTGACCATTGAAATATAACTATGGCTAGTCATCATTGGCTGAGCAGACAGCCACTACTGCAATGATCCCAGCTCCAGAAAGTCCCCTTGTAATTGGGGAGCACATTAGAGACCACAGTGCCCACTGCCTCTGAAATCCCTCCCTCACTGAGAATAAACTCTCAGCATTCACCTTTTTCAACTGCCATCTCAATTTTACTGTAAATTCTGTGAACTATGATCCTGCCCCACGAGCTGCCTGATGAAGGAGCAGTGGTCTGAAAGCTTGTACTCCCAAAGAAACCTGTTGAACTCTAACCTGCTGTTGTGCGATTTTTAGCTTTGGCCACCTCAATGAGCTGCCATCTCAGACTGAAGTGTTTTTCTTCCAAGATTTGACAACATTAAAGCTAAATCTTCAATCCCCATCACAAAGCCCATTCTCTACCCATCACTCAGAGACAAATACCTCAGAGACACCAACAGGCAGCACAGAGTTACACACTCTCACTCATTGAGATACAAAGTTAAAAATCACACAACACCTGGTTATCCAACAGGTTTAATTGGAAGCACACGAGCTTTCGGAGTGCCACTCCATCATCATGTGGTTGTGGAGGGCACTCCCTTGATGAAGGAGCGGCGCTCTGAAAGCTAGTGTGCTGCCAATTAAACCTGTTGGACTATAATCTGGTGTTGTGCGATTTTTAACTTTGTACATCTCAGTCCAACACCGGCATCTCCAAATCATTGCACTGCCTCCAGTCAGTGCAGAATAACACACACACACACACGCACAGAGACACCTACAGGCAACACTGAGTAACACACACACTCAGAGAGTCAGGCAGCATTGAGGAAGATGCTCACACTCCATGCTGCCTGTTGGTGTCTCTCTGAATAACACACCCACACTCACAGTGACACCTACAGGCAGCATTATATAATACACCTGTGCTCAGAGGGTCACACAGACTGCAGTGTCAGTGATTGGCCTAAGATCACTTCAGGTACAACAAAGCCTGCAGCAAAGAGTGCAGAGTGCAATCCCAGCACCTGAGCCTGGACCACAGAGTGAAGAGGGAATGCCTAAGATTGTAATTATTGAGCCCTAACAGCTTTCTGTTTGTAGGTAAAAACAAGGACTGCAGATGCTGGAAACCAGAGGCTAGATCAGAGTGGTGCTGGAAAAGAACAGCAGGTCAGGCAGCATCCGACGAGCAGGAAAATCAACGTTTCGGGCAAAAGCTCTTCATCAGGAATAGAGGCAGGGTGCCTGCAGAGTGGAGAGATAAATGAGAGGTGGTTGAGGAGAAAGTAGCACTGAGTACAATAGGTGAAAGGGGGTGGGGATGGAGGTGATAGGTCAGAGAGGAGGGTGGGGGAAAGTAGCAAAGAGTACAATAGGTGAATGTAGGTGGGGATGGAGGTGATAGGTCAGAGAGGAGGGTGGAGTGGATAGGTGGAAAGGAAGATAAGCAGGTAGGACAGGTCATGAGGATGGTGCTGAGCTGGAAGGTTGGAGCTGGGGTGAGCTGGGAGAAGGAGAAATGAGGAAGCTGGTGAAATCCACATTGATGCCCTCGGATTGAAGTGTTCTGAGGCGGAAGATGAGGCGTTCTTCCTCCAGGCGTCGGGTGGTGAGGGAGCGGCGGTGGAGGAGGCCCAGGACCTCCATGTCCTCGGCAGAGTGGGAGGGGGAGTTGAAATGTTGGGCCAGAGGGCAGGGGGGTGGATTGGTGCGGGTATCCCGGAGATATTCCCTAAAGCTCTCTGCATGGAGGCGTCCAGTCTCCCCAATGTAGAGGAGACCGCATCGGGAGCAACGGATACAATAAATGATATTGGTGGATGTGCTGGTAAAAAAACTGATGGATGTGGAAGGCTCTTTTGGGGCCTTAGATGGAGGTGAGGGAGGAGGTGTGGGCAAAGATTTTGCAATTCCTGCGGTGGCAGGTGCCAGGATGTGAGGGTGGGTTATTGGGGGGCGTGGACCTGACTAGGTTGTCACGGAGGGAACGGTCTTTGCGGAAAGCAGGAATGGGTGGGGAGGGCAATATATCCCTGGTGGTGGGGTCCATTTGGAGGTGGCTGAAATGTCGTCGGATGTTGTGGTTTATGCAAAGGTTGGTAGGGTGGAAGGTGAGCACCGGGGGGGGGGGGGGGGGGGGGGTTCTGTCCTCGTTACGGTTGGAGAGGTGGGGATTGAGGGCAGAGGGGTGGAATGTGGACGAGATGCATTGGAGCATATTTTTGACCACGTGGGAAGGGAAATTGCGGTCTCTAAAGAAGAGGGCATCTGTTGTGTTCTGTGGTGGAACAGGTCCTCCTGGGAGCAAATATGGTGGAGGCAGAGGAATTGGGAATACGGGATGGCATTTTTGCAAGAGGTAGGTTGGGAAGAGGTGGAATCCTCAGTGTCGGTGGGTTTGTAAAAAAATGTCAGTGTCAAGTCGGTCGTCATCATTAATGGAGATGGAGTGATCCAGGAAGGGGAGGGAGGTGTCAGAGATGATCCCGGTGGTCATTAATGGATATCTGTTTGGAATCTTGTAACTTCCAATGATTCTAGATCAAAGGGATCATTTGAAAGTGATTGATGATTGGCTGTCAGTCTCCTCTACAACGGATGTGTCATTGATTGACATGCCAATTAGCCAATTGTGACAATGCCATTCTGAAATGCAGCCAATCAGCTGAATGGAATGGTCAATCCCCAAAACACACAAACACAGAGACTGAATCTTCTTCATCTTTATTCCCTTTTCCAGATTGGCATTGATAGAAAACAGACTGCAATTAACAGCCCAGACAGAGGAAGCTGCACAAATTCACAGCCACATTGGAGCTTGAGGAAAACACTTGTGGAGGTTTTCTCAATAACATGAGAATCCTGTCCCTTCAAACAGTGATAAAACCTTAAATTGGAACTGGCGGCTGAGCAGGAAGGAGATCTGGTTTACTGAAGCAGAGACTTCTGAGGTTCACATTGTTTTGGTACAGCTGACAGTCTTCAGCAACTTGAAGAGATTTTAATTGGCATCACAAGTCAACACTGTCCCCATCAAACACTCCCAGAACAGGGACAGCATGGGGTTTGACACAGCATAAAGCTGTCTCAACACTGTCCCAATGAACTGCCTTAACCCCTGAAATTCAGAAGTGGCTTTGAGCAGTCCTGAGAATGAAGAGAGTTGAAATTCAGTGCTGACAATGACCTTCGTCCTGCCAGCTCAGCCCTGTTCTATTTAAAGTTATGTCTCCTCTGTGGACTGTCTCCAACACTCTACACACATTCTGATCTCCTGATGCTCTTGCTGAGGGGAGAGGGGAGGGTCACGTGGGTGAGGGCACAGGAGAAGCGAGCGTTGGACTCCCAGTCAGACCCAGAGAGGGTCAGCAGGCTGCTGACACTGTAGGTGCTGTCCGAAGCTCGCAGGTAGTTGCTGGTCTGAACCCCGTCCGAAATGACTGCACCGTCCTTCTTCCACTGCACCTCCAGCTCATCGGGATAGAAGTGATTGGCAAGGCACACCAGGGTGGCAGTGCCCTTGGCATTGACCTGCTCTGCGGAGGGGGGCAGCAGGGTCAGCTTGGGCTGAGAGTTGTCACGGCCTGAAAGACAAGAGAAACAATTTTAACCCCTCCTCTTCGAAGGGATTTTAACTCTCTGAACATTCACTGGCAAAACAATCCGTTTGAACATTTGTAGCCAATTCCTAACAAACCCCATAAATAAACAGGCATTGTTCAAATTGCTTCTTGGGATGTGAGTGTCACTGATAGGATTAGCATTTATTGCTCATCCCTAATCACCCAGAGGGCAGTTTAGAGTTAACCACATTGTTGTGGGTCTGTAGTCACATGGTAAGGATGGCAGTTTCCTTCCCTAAAGGACATCAGGGAATCAGATGGCTTTTTCCTGACAATCAACAATTGTTTCATGGTCATGATCAGACTCTTAATTGCAGATTTTTAAAATTGAATTCACATTCCACCATCTGCTGTGGCAGGATTCTAACCCTGGCCCCCAGAACATTAATCTGGATCCCTGGATGAACAGCTCAGCGATCGTGCCATTAAATCATCACCTCCTTTATCTCATTTTTAGTTGAGAGTGAAAGCAAGAAGTCTGTTTCTGAACAAGGTGATTAGAAAAAGGACAACTGAAAGACTCCCAGTTCATCCCAAAAAAGATTCGTTCCTTGAAAGTGGAGGTGCAGGTAGGTGGGGAGTGGGGGGTGGGGCGGTGTGGGGGTGGTGGTGGTGACGAAGTCATTTGACATGCTTTCCTTTATTGGGCAATGCATTGAGAATTGGAGTTGTGAGCTGTTGCACCTGTACAGGACATTAGTTTGGCCCCTTTTGGAATACTGTGTGGAATTCTGGCCTCCCTGCTGTGGGAAAAATGGTGGGAACATTAAAATGATTCAGAAAAGATTTCAAAGGATGTTGCCAAGTTGGAGGGTGGGGGCGATCGGGAGAGGCTGAATCGGCTGAGGCTATTTTCCCTGGATCACTGGAAGCTGAGGGATGACCATATCGAGGTTTCTAACATCATGAGGGGCATTGATCAAGTGAAACAAGAAGATATTTTGGTCAGAGTGAAGGAGCCCAGAACTAGAGGGCATAGGTGGAAATTATCAGGAGAATGATTTAAATGGGAACTAAGGCATAACGTATTCCTGCCGAGGGTGGTACATTTTTGGAATGAGCTGCCAGAGGAAGTGGTGGAGGCTGGTATGATAACATTTAAAAGGCATTTGGATGGGTATAGAATAGGAAAGGGTTTGGAAGGATATGGGCCAAATGCTGACAAATGGGACTAGATCAATTTAGGTTATCTGCTCGGCATGGATGAGTTGGACAGAAGGGTCTGTTTCTGTGCTGTACATCTCTCTGACTTTATGACTCTATGTCTCTGTGGCTGGCATGGATGAGTCAGATCGAAGAGTCTGTTTCTGTGCTGTACATCTCCATGTGTTTCAATCAAGCCCTCAGCACCTCAGGCTCTCCCAAAACATTTACATTTTGTTTGAAAACCAGTTAATTTTGCAATTTCAGGAATGGGGCAGCCAATTTCTACACAGCAAGATCCCACTGGAAGCAATGAGATCAAAAAGCATTCTTCATGATTTTGTTTCAAGGATAAATATTGTCCTGAACTCAACCCAAAGAGAAAGTAATTTGGTTCAGTTGGATGGAAAATGAGAAGATGGAAGGTCAAGGAGAAGAAAGGATTACTGGTTAGTGATGGGATTGATTGTGACCAGAAAATAAACGGAAAGGACAGAATTTTCGAATATCAAAGGAACCATAAAAGTGCAGGGAAAATCAATAATAGATCAAACTTAAAGACTTTGTGTGTAAATGCACGAAGCATTCCGAGTAAGGTAGGAAAATGATGTCACAAATCAAGGTAAATTGAGTTTCCAAGGAATTTAAACTAGTTGAAGTGGAGGAGGGCTCAGGAGAGATTATTCAAGATTCTAGAAGATTTAAAAGAACAGAGAGTGTGGAAAGGATCAGGTGTCGAACATAAAGCACAGCAGGTAAGGGGACAATGATGGGAAGGAGGGCAGTAAATGCAGGACTGTGGGTGTTGTACTTAAATGCACACAGTGTACACAATGAGCTTGTCGTGCAGATTGAAACTGGCAGGTACGATGTTGTGGGTATCACAGAGACATGGATGTAAGGGGATCCGGGCTGGGAACTAAATATCCAAGGATCCATGTCCTATCAAAAGGACAGGCAGATGAGGAGAGGGGCAAGAGTTGCCTTGTTCGTAAGAAATGACTTTAAATCGATAGCAAGAAGTGATACAGTCAGAAGGTGTAGAATCTGTTGGGGTAGAGTTGAGGAACCCAAGAAATAAAGAATCTGATGCAAGTTATGTTCAGGTCTCCAAGCAGTAACCAGGGTGTGGGGAAGAAAATCAATCAGGAGACAGAAAAGGGTAAAAACATTGACTGCAGGTGCTGGAAACCAGATTCTAGATTAGAGTGGCACAGCAGTTCAGGTAGCATCCGACGAGCAGTAAAATCAACGTTTCAGGCAAAAGCCCTTTATCAGGAATAAAGGCAGAAGGCCTGAAGGGTGGAGAGAAAAGTGAGAAGAGAGTGGGGGTGGGGACAAAGTAGCATAAAGTTCAATAGTTGAGTAAAATAGGGGGTGGGAGGATGGAGTGGATAGGTGGAAAAGAAGATAGGCAGGTAGGACAAGTTATGGAGACAGTGCTGAGCTGGAAGTTTGGAGGTGGAGACAGAAAACCATATGCAAAATGTTATGGCAGACATCAATGTATAGGTGGACTGAGTAGCGCATCTCAACAAAAGGATTTCATGGAATGTCTACGAGATGGTTTTTGAAACAGCTTGTGGTTGATCATTTGGAATAGGCAGTTTTGGATTCAGTGATTTGTAATGAGGCCAATTTGATTAATGAGCTGAAGATGAAAGTATCCCTCTGGGTAAGTGAACATAATATGATAGAAATCCCACTGTAGTTTGAGAGGGAGAAGCTACAATCAGATGAAACGGTATTTCAATTGAGTAATGGTAAGTATAAAGACATGAGGAAGGAGCTGACCAGAGTTGATTGGAAAGGGAGCCGAGCAGGTAAGATGGTGGGGCAGCAAACAGCAGAGTTTCTCGGGGTAATTCAGGAAGCAGAGTAGGAATTCCTCCTGAAAAAAAAGGAACAGACTAAGGGGAGGACAAGGCAACCATGGCTGATGAGGGAGGTCAAGGACAGCATAAAAACAAAAGGAAAAGGCATACAATGTGGTGGAAAATAGTGGGAAGTCAGAGGATTAGGAAGTCTTTAAAAACGTGCAGAGGATAACTAAGAAAAACATTCAGGGTCCAGAAGGTGAAATGTGGGGGAAAGCGAACCAGTAATATAAAAGAAGATTGCAAGAGTTTCATCAGCTATATAAAAATGAAGAGGGAGGCAGAAATAGACATTGGAAAAAGAATAATAGGAAATGAAGAAAAAGCCAAGGAATTGAATCCATACATTACATCAGTCTGCACAATGGAAAACACCAGCAATGTCCTAGTACTTCAAGACTGTCAGGGAGCAGAGGTGAGTGTAGTGGCCATCACTAAGGAGGAGGCACTGGGGAAGCTGAAAGGTCTGAATGTGGATAACTCACCCAGACTGGATGAACTACACCAGTGTGTTCTGAAGGAGATCACTGAGGAGATTGTGGGGACATTGGTGATGGTCTTTCAGGAATCAATGGAGTCAGGGTGTGGAGGTATTTTCTAAATAAGGAAAGCCTTTAGAGATCTAAAGCACAAACCTCATTCAGGTTTCTCTTAAGGTTAACAGGCAGGTCCAGTTTGTGCTTGGGAAGGCAACTGAAATATTAGCATTCATTTCAATATGGCTAGAATACAAGGGCAGAGATGTATTGCTGAGGCTGTGTAAGGCTCTGGTCAGACTGAATTTGGAATATTGTGAGCAGATTTGGGACCCATATTCTAAGAAACGGTGTGCTGGAATTGAAGGGGTTTACAAGAATGATCCTGGGGATGAAGGGCTTTTCATATGAGGCGTGGTTGAGGACTCTGGGTCTGTACTCGATGGAGTTTAGAAGGATGAGGAGGGATCTTATTGAAATTTACAGAATACTGATAGGCCTGGATAGAGTGGGTGCAGAAAAGATGTTTCCAAATACAAGAGAGACTAGGTACCCAAGGCACAGCCTCAGAATGAAGGGCCGACCCTTTAGAGCTGAGATGAGGAGGAATTTCTTCAGCCAGAGGGTGGTGAATCTGTGGAACACATTGTTACAGAGGGCAGTGGAGGCCAAGTCACTGAGTGTATTTAAGACAAAGACAGGTAGGTTCGTGATTATTAAGGGGATCGAATATTCCTGTGGAGGAGAATGGGGGTAAGAAGCATATCTGCCAAGATCAAATGGAAGAGCAGATTCAATGGGCTGAATGGCTGATTTCTGCTCCTATTTCTTAAAGTCTTCTGGAGAGTTTCCCCAAAACCCTGGAACACTGAACCCACTGGACTGTGAGCCCTGCTGGAGCTGTTTGTCATCAGAACTCTGCAAAGAGATAATCCAAGAGTAGAAAGAGTGTGCATCCATATGGGAACTTCAGAATGTTTCCCTGCTCCTAGAATACCATGAGTACAGCAGTTGGAGCTCCGGGTTTCGGAGCTTAAGCAGCAGCTGGTGTCAGTGTGGAGCGTCCGTGAGGCTGAAAGCTCCGTGGAGAGCACGTTTCTAGATGTGGTTACTCTGCAGCTTCAAAGTATGCAGGGAGAGAGGGATGGGGGAGCAGCAGACAGTCCAAAAGGACTAGGCAGCTAGTACAGAAATCCCCTGAGTGCATCCCACTCTCCAACCAGGATTCAGTTCAGAATTCTGATGAGAATGATGAGAATGGGGGTCTTTAGTTTCTGAATATAGTTTGGAGTAGCAGCAGTGTAATGGGCAGAGATGCATTACTGAGAGGGAAATGGGTCTGGGTGGGTTACTCTTCGGAGGATCGGTGTGGACTTGTTGGGCCGAAGGGCCTGTTTCCACGCTGTAGAGAATCTAATTTAACCATTGGCTGTGAAGAAGGCTGTCTAAGAATACAATGGAATCTTGACCAACTGGGCCAGTGGGCTGAGGAATGGCAGATGGAGTTTAATTCAGATAAATGTGAGTGCTGTATTTTGGTAAGACACAAGAGATGGATAAGATCCAAACAAATATTTCAGGTCAGTATTTATTGTGGAGAATGCTGGGGAATTTGGAGAAATAGTGATGACTTGAAAAGAGACCACACATAAATGAGGAGACGCAAAAGATCATAAAATACATAAAGGTAGATAAACCCTAGGACCTGATCATGTGTATCCCAGAACATTGTGGGAAACTAGGGAAGAGATTGCTGGACCCCTTGCTGAGATATGTGTATCACTGACAACCATGGGTAAGGTGCTGGAGAACCAGAGAGGTTTGCTAATGTTATGCCATTATTTGAGAAAGACTGTAAGGAAAAGCCAGGGAACTATCGACCAGTGAGCCTGGTGTCAGTGCTGGGTAACATATTGGATGGATTCTGTGGGATAGGATTTACATTCTTTGGATAATCAATGTGGTTCTATGTATAGGAATTCATGTCTCCTGAATTTGATTGAGGAGGTGACAAAGAAGATTGATGAAGGCAGAACAGTAGACATTGTCTGTATGGACTTTAGTAAAGTGTTTGACAAGGTTCCACATGATAGACTAGTTAGTAAGGTTAGACCATATAGGATCCAGAGGGAGTGAGCCATTGGGGTTAAAAAAATTGGATTGAAGATAGGAGACAGAGAGTGATGTTTAAAAGGTTGCTTTTCAGACTGGAGATCTGTGAATAGCTGTGTGCCACAGGCATGGGTGTTGGGTTCACTGCTTTTGTCATTTAAAGAAATGATTTGGATATGAATATAAGAGTTTCAGTTAGTTTGTAGGTGACATCAAAATTGGCGGGACAGTGGATAGTGAAGAAACTCATCTCATGGTACAGCGGGACCTTGATTAGATGGGGCAGTAGGCAGAGGTGTAGCAAATGGAGTAAATTTAGGTAAATGTGAGATGTTGCATTTTGGTAAGGCAAACTAGGGCAGGACTTGTACATGTAATGGTAGGGCCCTGTGGAGTGTTGCTGAACAAAGAGACCTAGGGGTGAAGATGCAGGTGCATTATTCCTTGAAAGACAGGTTGATGAAGAAGGTGTTGGGTATACTTGCCTTTACTGGTCACTGCATTGAGTACAGGAGTTGAAACATCCGATTGAGCAGCTGTATAGGAGATTGGTGAGGCCACTTTGGGAATAATGTGAACAATTCTGATTATTCTGTGATAGGACGGATGTTGTTCAACTTAAAAAGCTGCAGAAAAGATTTACAAGGACATGGCCAGGAATTGGAGGGGTTGAGCTAAAGGGAAAGGCTGAAGAAACTGGGGCTATTTGTCCTGCAGCAAGTCAAGGCTGAGGGATGGCCTTATAGATGTGTATAAAACCATGAGGGGCATGGACAGGGTGCATATCCAAGGTCTTTTCCTTGGGAAAGGGAGTCCAAAACAAGATGGCGTAGGTTTAAGGTGAGAGGCAAAAGATTCAAAAGGAACCTGAGGGGTAACTTGTCACACAGAGGGTGGAATGTGGATGGATCGAGTTGCCAGAGAAAGTGTTGGAGGCAGATACAATTACAGCATTTAAATCACATTGGGACGGGTACACAGATAGGAAGATTTTCGAGGGATGTAAACCAAATGCTGGCAAATGGGATGTGGTCAGTTTAGGATATCTGGTTAGCATGGACAAGTTGAACTGAAAGATCTGATTCCATGCTGTCTGACACCATGACTATGGGAGGCTGGAAAAGCTGAGGCTTTTTACTCTGGTGCGTAAGAGTCTGAGGAGTGACCTTGTCGAGGTTTATAAAATCATGAGAGTCATAGAAAATGTGAATAATTCAGGAAGGAGGTGACGTTTTGTCGAAATGGCAAAAAAACATTCCCAAAGATCATTTCAGGGATGAGGAACATCAGTTATGAAGTTTGATTGAAGAATTTGGGACTGTCTTCTTTGGAGAAAGCCGAGAGGAGACTTGTTCGAGGAATTAAAACTAGAAGGGGCCTGGACAGAGTAAATAGGGAGAAAATGTTCCCAATTGAGAAAGGATTGAGACTGAGAGACCGCAGGTTGAAAGTAATTGGGGAAAGTAACAAAAGTGAGATGGGGAACAACATTTTCGGCCAGTGAGTGTTTAACGTGCGGAAAGAACTGCCTGAGAGTGTGGAGGAGGCAGATTCAATTGAAACATTCTGAAGGGAATGAGACTGTTATTCGAAAAGGAACAATGTGCAGGGTGACAGGGAGAAGGCAGGAGAATGACACTCAGTCAATTGCTCATTCAGAGAGCCAGTACAGACAGAATGGACAGAATGGCCTCCTTGTGCACTGTTACAATTCTGTGAATGTGTGATTGAGCAGAGTTAAAGCTGGGGGAGGTGGGAGCTCGGTGTCTCACTGTGCTGCTGCTGCTGCTGCTGCTGCTGCTGAGGTCAGTGAGGTCAGAGACTGGGACAGGGAGCCAGAGCTCACATCAAACTCTGCCCGTGTCGGTCACATTGAGACTGGCAGGAGGTTACTCACTGATTTCACTCCATGCTGCAGGAATGGGACCACAGGCTGCAAATGGACAGAGCTCCTCCACACGGTGAGTAAAACTGACTGACTTATATCTTGCTGCTTAAAGGGAGCAATGGAACTACAGAAATACAGCTGGACACAGTGCTCCTCAATCAACCATTTCATTCACTGCAGCTCCCCACTAACACCTTCAACAATTCAGCAACTGTATTTTAGAAAGTGTATTTCAGTATTGACAGGGTTAATAACAGAGGATTGAGGTTTACTTACTCAGTCTGAGCTTGGTTCCTTTACCGAACGTAAGCCACAGTGAGAGCTCCTAGTGGAGAGGCTGTACAAAAACCTCTGCTCTCTGCTTCCCCCCATCACTCTCAACCTCTCCCAGTCTCTCGTTCACTCTCACCCTCTTTTTGCCCCTCTCTGTCTCTCCCTCATTCATGTGCCTTTGTGTCTCTGTCTCTGTCTCTCTGGGTTGTGTGTAGCTGGGCTTGGGAGAGTTGTGAAATTCGATGTTAAATCTTGCAGCTGCTCTTCACATGTGGCCATGGAGTGTAAGAGGGAAACTTGAGGCCTTCAGTGCGCAGTGGACACCACAGGGACTGGAGTGTGTCGTGGACAGTGACAATCCCTGCATGGGGTAATTTGTTCAGTTTCATTTATATCTAACTGTCGGATATGTCAGTTCAGGTGGTGGTACTGTGTGTGTCCAGTATTATACATTTTATATTACTCTGGGATGTATCAGTGCAGGGGTTGGTGCTGTGTGTATTGAGGTTTTTGTACGGGTCTGTATCACTGTGAAGGCAAGCTGTTATACTGCTGACAGTAATAGTCAGCGACATCCTCATTCTGAACATTGCTGATTGTCAGGGTGAAACTGGTCCCTGATCCACTGCCGGTGAATCGATTGGAGACTCCTGTGTATCGAGTTGTTGCAGCATAGATCAGGAGAGAGGGTTTCTGACCTTCTCGCTGCTGGTACCAAGCAAGGTTGCTGCTAATGCTTTGACTGGCCGTACAGGTGATGGTTGCGGTCTGGCCCAGTCCCACTGACTGCACCGGGGGAGACTGGGTCATGGTGATGTCCCCACTGATACCTGAGGGGTCAGAGAGAAACACAGTGAAGTCAGAACTGTCACAGAAAGAGCCTGTCAAATGAGAGATTGTTGGAGACACTGAGCATTCCTCTGGTTTCAGCATTTTCCCTTCAATCACAAGTCAATGGAATTGGAGTGAAATGGAGAGCAGCGAAAGATTCAAGGTGGAAGGAGAGAGATTTGTACCTGCGACACAGAATACCAGGGGCCAGATCAGCTGGATGTGTGAAATCATGGTGTGTGCTCCTGTCCCTGTGCCTGGTTCCTGATAAACTCTCCCTTCACTGGGCTCTGCTTTATAAAGCTGCAGCCTGTGAGAGTCTGACTGGGTGTTCCTCAGTATGTAAATGGCATCAGGCAGAGAGAGCCACATCAATCAGTCCCTCGCACTTCCTCTTCTCTCTCTCTCTCTCTGTCTCAGAGTCATTGATGTGAACGGCAATGAATGAGGCTATTTGGCCCATTAAACAAAGATCTGATGACACTAATCCCATCCTCCAGCTCTTGGCCCATTATCCTGGAGGTTACAGCATCACAAGGGAATATCTAAACACTGATCCAATGTCACGAGAGTTTGTGACTCAATCAGCCTTTCAGGCAGTGAGTTCCAGACTCCCACCACCCTCTGGGTGAAAACAGTTCTCCTCAACTCTCCTCTCTCTCTCGAACTCGACTGGGCCTGGACTCACTCGAATTCAGATGGATGTATAAAATTCTAACAGGGCTGGGCAGGGAGGGGGTTTCTCCTGGTTGGGGAGTCTTGAACCAGGGGCACACTCTCAGAGGAATACGGGGTAGACCATTTTGGACTGAGATAAGGAAACATTTCTTCACTCAGAGGGTGGTCAACCTGTGGAATTCTCTTCACTGAAGGCTGTGGAGGATAAAGAACTGAATATATTCAAGAAAAAGAGAGAGATAATTGTTTGCATTTTAACAGCATGAAGGGAATAGGGATAAAGTAGGAATATGGCTTTTAGATAGAGGATCAGCCATGATCATACTGAATGACAGAGCAGGCTCAAAGGGCTGAATGGCCAACTCCTGCAGCAGTTTCTATGTGGCCATGTCTGTGTTACCTTCAATCTCTGTCCCAGGTTATTGAGTCCTTGTCTCATGCAAAAAGTACCTTTCTACCCACCCTATCACTGCTCCGAATAATCTTATCCCTCTCTGTCAGGTCCCTTTTAAGCCTTCACTGCTCCAAGGAAAACAACCCCAACCTTTCTAATCTTTTCTCAAAGCTCAGATTCAGGCAGCATTCTGGGAAATCTCCCCTGTACCCTCTCAAGTACAGTCACATCCTTCCCAGAGTGTGATGAACAAGACTTGTCCCTCTCTCTTTGTCTCACATCTGCCACATCTTTCTTTTAGATTACTTACATACTTTTAGATTTTAGATTACTTACAGTGTGGAAACAGGCCCTTTGGCCCAACAAGTCCACACCGCCCCGCCGAAGTGCAACCCACCCATACCCCTACATCTACCCCTTACCTAACGCTATGGACAATTTAGCATGGCCAGTTCACCTGCCCTGCACATCTTTGGACTGTGGGAGGAAACCGGAGCACCCGGAGGAAACCCACGCAGACACGGGGAGAATGTGCAAACTCCACACAGTCAGTCGCCTGAGGCGGGAATTGAACCCGGGTCTCTGGTGCTGTGAGGCAGCAGTGCTAACCACTGTACCACCGTGCCGCCCACTACCTCTCTTTACCTCTCTCTCCTCCACTGTTAATCTCTCATGTTTTCTCTCTCTCTTTCTCACACTCTGTCTCATAGTCACTCCCTCCAACTCACTGATGATTTCTCACTCCATCTCATAATCTCTGTTTTTCCATCTCTCTGTCTCTGTCACTCGCTCCCTCTCTCACTTCAATGAAAAGCCTCCAACTGTTATCTTTCCCTCTATATTCCTCCCTCTGTCTCCCTCCCTCCCTCTCTGTCTCCCAAAGTACAGTCTCCCTCCCTCCCTCTCTGTCTCCCAAAGTACAGTCTCTCTCCCTCCCTCTCTGTCTCCCAAAGTACAGTCTCTCTCCCTCCCTCTCTGTCTCCCAAAGTACAGTCTCTCTCCCTCCCTCTCTGTCTCCCAAAGTACAGTCTCCCTCCCTCCCTCTCTGTCTCCCAAAGTACAGTCTCTCTCCCTCCCTCTCTGTCTCCCAAAGTACAGTCTCTCTCCCTCCCTCTCTGTATCCCAAAGTACAGTCTCTCTCCCTCCCTCTCTGTATCCCAAAGTACAGTCTCTCTCCCTCCCTCTCTGTCTCCCAAAGTACAGTCTCTCTCCCTCCCTCTCTGTATCCCAAAGTACAGTCTCTCTCCCTCCCTCTCCTTCTCCCAAAGTACAGTCTCTCTCCCTCCCTCTCTGTCTCCCAAAGTACAGTCTCCCTCCCTCTCTCTCTGTCTCCCAAAGTACAGTCTCTCTCCCTCCCTCTCTGTATCCCAAAGTACAGTCTCCCTCCCTCCCTCTCTGTATCCCAAAGTACAGTCTCTCTCCCTCCCTCTCTGTCATTCTGTATCTACCCATACTCATCTCTCTCTCTCTCTCTCTCTCTCTCTCTCTGTCTCACACTCAACCCTACCCTCTCTGTCTCTTCATGCTTGGTCTCAAACCCATCCTGTCCCTTTCTCTCTCCTTGTCCCTTTGTCTCTCTCCATCCCTCTCAGTCACACTGTCTCACATCTTGTTTCTCTCTCTCTATCCCTCAACTTCACTATTTCTACCTCCCTCTACCTCTCTCTTGGTTCCATCACATATATCACACTTTCTCAGATGTTCCTCCCTTTCTCTGTCTCTCTCTCTGTCTCTCTCTCTCTCACACACACACACACACACACACACACAGACACTCTCGTTCTATCTCTCTCTGTCTCACTTCTCTCTCTTTCTCAGAGTATCCCTGGTGGTGACAGTTGAATGCAGGATAAATCTCCCTCTGCTCTGCCCCACTGATGGATGTTAACCCTTGACCCCTGTCTTCTCCTGGAGTAAAGCCCCATTTCCCACATTGACCAGGGTTTGGTCTGTCTCAGGAAGACAGGTGATTCTTGTGAAATGAAGGACAGTTCTGTGCTGTTGGCCTATTCTCACTGGGGACCGGTTTGGACACAAACCTCATTCCATGAAGGCCCAGCAAAGAGAGGAGATCCTCAGGCCATCAGTGTGAACTGGAGGGACAGGACAGGCTCTGACCCACTGACCCATCCTATCCATTCACAACATGTACCAATCCTTTCCCCTCTCCTTCCCCTTCCACGGTCAGTCTTTTCTGAAATGGAGTGGTCCCTTCCCTGTCTCACACCAAGGAGGAGATGGACAGACCTTTAATGGGTCATGGGTTAAAGGATGATGGAGAGTGGGCAGGAAAGTGGAGTTGAGTCTGAGATGGGATCAGCCATGATTGTATTAAATGGTGGAGTGGGCTCGAGGAGCTGAATTGCCTGCTCCTGCTCCTAGTTCTTATGTTCCTCCACCCCCTCCACCATTCCTCTTACTGCAACTTTGTGAACCATCTTGGACCGTTTTGAACATTGAAGGTGCTATGTGAATTCAAGATCTGTGTGGATTCAACGTGGGGACAGAATTATGCAGGGGGCTGTGATAGCTCCTGGAGTTGAATATCCTGCTGGCAACCTCCAGCCTTCCACATACAGAATGGGGAAGTGGGGGAGGACAGAATGTACTGCAGGGTCCATGGCACTGTCCCCCAGCAATGTGGTTGACCCTTAACTGCCCTCTGAAATGGCCGAGCAAGGCTCTCAGTTGTATCAATTATGACAATGTTTCAACAAAGAAATGAGACCGGACGGACCACAGGCATCGATCTCGACACTGAAAAGGCAATGACAGAAATAGCCCTGTCTACCCTGCTCCATCCTCCTCACTGACGTCAGGGGGTTAGTGCCAAATTCAGGAGAGCTGTCTCACAGACGAGTCAAGCAACAGCCTGACACAGTCATACACACAGAATCATACAGACAATGTCCCAGACACCACCATCACTGTCCCGCATGTGTCCTGTCCCACCAGAAAGGCAGACCCAGCAGAGCTGATGACACAGTGGTCTACAGCCAGGAGGGAGTTACCCTGGGACATCTCGAAGTTGGCTCTGGACCCCGTGAAGACTCATGACACCAAGTTAAACATGGGCAAGGAAGTCATCTGGTGATTACAAGATATCTTGCTCCCTCGGCTGATGAATCAGTCTCTCCTCCATGTTGAACAGCATTTGGAGGAAGCACTGAGGGTGGTGACAGCAAAGAGTGTACTCTGGGTGTGGGATTTCAATGTCCACCACTGAGAGTGGCTCAGCAGCAGCATTTCTGATCGAGCTGGTTGGTTCCTAATGGACGTAGCTGAGGGACTGGCTCTGCAGCTGGTGGTGAAGGAACCAAAAAGATGGAAAAAGATGCTTGACCTCATCCTCACCAATCTGGTGGCTGAAGATGCATCTGTCCTTGACAGTATTGGTAAGAGTGACCATCACACAGTCCTTGTAGAAACAAAGTTTGACCTTCACATTGAGAATCCCCTGCATTGTGTTGTGTGGTACTATCACCATGCTAAATAGGACAGACTTTGAACAGATTTTGCAACTAAAGGCAAGCTCATAAATGGGGATGATTGCCAAAGATTGCACAATGTTCAGCACCATTCTCAACTCCTCAGGTACTGAAGCAGTCCATGTTCAAATGCAACAATATCTGGACAATATCCAGGTTTCATCTCAGAAGCAGTATTTCCCATCGGTGTCATGTAAATGCCAGCCAATGACCATCACCAATAAGAGACAATCTAAACATTGCTCCTTGACAGTCAATACTATTACCATCACTGAATGCCCACTGTCAACATTCTTGAGGTACCATTGACCAGAAACACAACTGGACTCACCACAGAAGCACAGTGGTTACAAGAGCAGGTTAGAGACGAGGAATACTGTATCGAGAAATTCACCTCCTGATTCCCCCAAAGCCTGTCAACCAAGTCAGGAGTGTGATCGAATACTCTCCACTTACCTGGATGGGTGCAGCTCCAAAAACATTCATATATTGATAGTGTCACAGGGTCATACAGCATAGAAACAAACCCTTCAGCCAAACTTCTTTACGCTGACCAGGTTTTCTGAAGTGAACGAGTCTCATTTGCCTGCATTTGGCCCATATCCCTCTAATCCATTCCTGTCTATGTTTTTCTTATCCACTCAAAAAGCTTGATACCATCCAGAGCCAAGCAACCTGCTTGATTGGCATCATATTCTCAAAGCATCCACTCTCACCATTCCCGATGCTCAGTAGCAGCAGTGTGTATTATCGATAAGATGCACTGCAGAAACTCACCAAAGGTCCTCAGATAGCACCTTCCAAACCCATGGACAAAAATAGAAATCGCAGGAAAAGCTCAGCAGGACTGGCAGCATCTGGGGAGAGAAATCACAGTTAACATTTCATACTTGACCCAATCTCTCTTCACAGATGCTGCCAGACCTGCTGAGCTTTTCCAGCAATTTCGATCTTTGTCTCGGATTGACAGCATCTGCATTTCTTTTAGTTTCCTTCCAAACCCACGTCCACTTCTATTTTGAAGAACAAGAGCTGCAGACACATGGGAACACTATGAGCTGTATTTTCCCCTCGGAAAAGCTTAGCATCCAGACTTGGAAATATACTGCTGTTCCCTCAGCCTTGCTGGGTTAAAATGCTGGCATTCCCTCCCGAAGAGCATTGTGGGTCAACTTAAAGCTTGTGGACTATAGCGATTCAAGAAGGCAGCTTCCCACCACCTTCTCCAGGGTAACTAGGGACAGCGTAAAAAATGCTGGGCCAGCCGGTGAAGCCCACTTCCCACAAGTGAATATGCAAAACCGAATGAAGTGTCCCTCAGGAGGGGAGAGGGAATGTTCAGGGTCCTGAGCTCCATTTCCCAGCCCAGGCAGTTTGTCTCCGAATGAATGAATGAGATATCAATTTGGAGCCCAGGTTCGGGGCAGTCTTGTGCTGTATACCCAGGTCTACAAGAGAGAATTAAGATCGAGCTGAAAAGGAAAGATTTGCTGGATTATGGGGAGAGAGAGGAGCAGTAGGACTACTTGGGTCACTCACAGACACAATGGGCTGAATGGCCTCTTGTGCTGTCAGATTCCAGGGAGTGCAGACAGTTCACAGTTTTCTCCCGTCTCAGTAACAAATGTCCAGCTGCTCCGAGCTCCTTCTTTCACTTCCTCTCTTGGTGAAGTTTAAACCTTGCGATCTGACAGCCTTTGCAGTTATTTTTTACACTGGGGCTTTCTGCTGTGGTCAGAATCTCTAATAATAAGTGTCCAATCAGTGACAATCACAGCAGCTAAGAGCAGTCAGGACTGAGGAGCCAGGCTCACTGGGAAACACATTGAAAAGATCAAAGCCATCCTCTTCAGCTCCCAGTACAAACTCCATCCCTCTCCCTGAGCACTGTCTGCTGCTCAACCAGACTCTTTACGACCTTAGACTCATCTTTGAGGTTGAGCTCAGCCCCACATCCTCCACATCACAAAGATCAGACACTGAAAATCTCAGCTCTGTGATGGGGACTCTAAACATGACCATTCCAATGTTGTCCTGGCCCACATCACAGCCACCATCTTCGGTAAACATCAGCTCATCGCAAACTCTGCTGACAGTATCCAAACTCACACCAAGTCCCATTCCCCCATTCCCTCCCCCTGTGCTCACTGACATACATTGGCTCCCAGTCCCGCAACATCTTGATTTGCAAGTTCTCATCCTTGTTCTCAGACCTCTCCATGTCCTTCCACCCTCCCTATCTCACCCTCCAAACCACCTCACTCAGTGTGATCAACAATCTTGGATATATGGCTCTCTATTTCTTCATCCAAGTCATTGAGAAATATTGTGTGAAGCTGAGGTCCCAGCACAGATCCCTGGGGACACCACTATTCACATCTTGCTGATTGAAAGACATGCACATTATCCCTCCTCTCTGTCTCCTAGCTCCGGACCCATTCCTGACCCAAGGTAAATGCATTTCTCAAACTCCATCTGATTCCATGTCTCTTTTTAAATGTTTTGTGGAATTCTCTAAGGACAATAGCCATCGACATTCCCTTATATCCCACATTAGTGAGCTCCTAACAAAGTGTAACCAGGTTAGTTAAAGATGTCTGAACCTTTGTAAATCCATGCTGACTCTCTCGGAATAGTTCATGTTAGTTAGTCATTTGTTAGTCATCCTGTCTCTAAAAACAGATTCAATCAATTCTTGACAACAAACATTCAATGGAGATGTTCATTGTGAATGAGGTTAATAAACAGCTCGCACTGACACGATGGGCTGAACACCCTCCTCCTGTGCTGGGTCCTTCTCTGTCTCCTTGACGGAAATATTTTACAGATTAAAAAATAAAGACCAACAGGAAATTTAAAAATACAAATTAAAACCGCCTCAAACAATTTCCACATACAGGGCCAGGTGATGTGGAGTAATTGCACAATGGGGAAGCTGGTGGAGTCGACTGTAGCTCAGAGTGACCACATCTGCAGCAAGTGTTGGTTGCTCAAGGCACTCCAGCTCAGAGTTGATGAGCTGGAATCTGAGCTTCAAACACTGTGACACATCAGGGAGGGGGAGAGTTACCTGGACACTGTGTTTGAGGAGGCAGTCACACCTTGTAGGTTAAGTACTTCAAATTATGGCCAGTAGTCTGGGACAGGAGGGTGTAACTATAAGTGAGCAGGTCGATGCAGCCTGGATTTAGTATTGCAGGAGCCTCAGCTCCTTGTCCACCAGGAATGAGGTACTTGCTCCCTGTGTCAATGAGGAGAAGGATTGCTTTTGGAAACTATTGCGGATACACTGCTGAATGGGCAAGTGTGGTTTGGAGCTTTTTGGCGATAGTGACCATAACTCTATCAGGTTCAAAGTCATTAAGATTAGATTAGATTCCCTAAGGTGTGGAAACAGGCCCTTCAGCCCAACAAGTCCACACCAACGCTCCAAAGTGTAACCCACCCTCGTCTGACTAATGCACCTAACAACCATGGACTATTCACCTGACCTGCACATCTTTGGAATGTGGGAGGAGACCAAAGTACCCAGAGGAAACCCACGCAGACACGGGGAGAACATGGAAGCTCCACACAGACAGTTGCCCAAGGCCAGAATAGAACCTGGGACCCTGGTGCTGTGAGGCAGCAGTGCTAACCACTGAGCCACTGTGCCACCCTTTATTTATATTAAGTAAAGAGATAATGATAGAGCAGAAGTTAAGTGTCAAAACAGGGGGAAGGCCAATTTTGACACCGTTAGCTAGGCTAACACAGGGGGAGACAATGGTCATTGGTATTATCGCTGGACTATTAATCCAGAAACTCAGCTAATGTTCTGGGGCCTGGGGTCAAATCCTGTCATGGCAGACAGTGGAATTTGAATTCAACAATGGTTCTGGAATTAAGAGTCTAATGGTGAGTGTTAATCCATTGTTGATTGTGGAGAAAATTCATTCAGTTCACTAAGAATTCAGTTCACTAATAGAGGAGAAAATCTGTCATCCTTACCCGGCCTTACATGTGACTCCAGACACACAGCAATGGGTGGTATTGTGACTCAGTGTTAGCACTGCTGCCTCTCAGTGCCAGGATCCCGAGTTTGATTCACTCTAGGGCGACCGTCTGTGTGGAGTTTGCACGTTCACCCGATGTCTACATGAGTTTCCTCCCACAATTCAAAGATGTGCAAGCTAGATGGATTGGCCATGCTAAATTACCTATAGTGTTCAGGGATGTGTAGATTTGGTGCATTAACCATGGGAGATGCAGGGATAAGGGGATAGATCTGAGTGGGATGCTCCTCAGAATGTTGGTGTGGACTCATGGGGTTGAATGGCCTGTTTCACACTGTATGGAACCTATGATTCTATGATTCCATGTGGTTGTCTGTTAACTGCCCTATGGGCAGGAAATGCTGGCTTGGCCAGAAATGTCCATATCCTATGAATGAATGAAAGAAAACCACTGCACTGTGAGCCAGGAGGCCATTCAGGCTGGGGGAGCACAAAGAAAAGAGGGGGATTTGATAATGATGGGGACTGATAGCATCTTTTATAAGCAGGATTGAGATTCCTGCATGGTGTGTTGCCTGCCTGGTGCCAAGATAAGGGGCATCTCGAACCAGCTTGAAAGTATAATGGAGTGCGTGGGTGGGGGAAATGGGGGAGGATCCAGTTGTTGTGCGTGTTGGGACCAACAACCTCAGTAAAAATAGGAAAAAGGTACTATTTGGGCAATATCAGGAAAGCTATCAGATGAGAGAAATAAGAAAGAGGTGAATACAGCATCAGTGCTGAGGAACAGACTCCAGTGAATGGACCAAATAAGAGTTTGAAATATACAAATGTACTGAGTGTAAGGAATAAATTCAATAATCTGCACACACAAATTCAAATTTAAGATTTTGCTATAAGATCGATTACTGAGATATATTTGCAGAATCGTTAGGATTGGGAACTAAATATATCCGGTTGTAAGGTTCACAGGATGGACATGGGGAAATGACAGAAGAGGTGGAGCAGCTTTATTGATTCGAAACACAAAGACTTCAATGGTGAGGGAGGTTATAATGAGGGGAAAGCATTCAGTGCAACTCAGGAGCAGGAAAGGATCTAAAACTATAATAGATATTGTATACACCCTCCACCCCCGCCAACCCCCTCCCCTCCCCCCCCCACACACCCACCGTCAGCAGCAGCTCTGAGGTGCTGGATTGTATATATACAGAAATTAGACAAGTGTGTAGCAAAGTGTGTATTATTAATGGGGAAGTTTAACTTTAACTTAGCTTGGGAGAGAGACAAGCACTCTGTCAGAAAGGTAGTGAATTGCTGCTGTTTGTCCAGAATAGTTTCCAACAGCAATAGGTCCTGGATACAACATGGGGACAAGCAATATTGGAATTAGTAATGAATAATGAACCAGATTTAGTTAGCAACTATTTGTGCATGAACATTTATCAAATAGTGATCATAACACGATCGAGTTCAATGTCACATTTGAAAGTGAAAAGCATGAATCAGCTGCTAGAGTTTGAGATTAAGGTAAGGGCCGACTTTAACGAGATGAGACAGAAAATCTGCTCATGGGTAAAACAACTGAAGAGCAGTGGGGAATGTTTAAAGAAATATTCAACCAGAAACAAAACCAGTTTATACCTGAGAGGGAAAAGCTCTACTTCTTAGAACAAACAACAATGGACAATTAAAGAGATAAGGAAAAGAATAAAACTAAAAACAAGGGCTTCCAATAAAGCAAATAAAATAACAGGTTCTGCTGAATGGGAAAGATACAAAGGGCCACAAAGCAGCTTCTAAGATCCACCAAAAGGGATTCTGAAAGGGAACATGTAAGGGAAATCAAAATCAATACGGAGAAATGTTACAGTTCCATACAGTGGCACAGTGGTTAGCACTGCTGCCTCACAGCGCCAGAGACCCGGGTTCAATTCCCACCTCAGGCGACTGACTGTGTGGAGTTTGCACATTCTCCCCGTGTCTGCGTGGGTTTCCTCCGGGTGCTCCGGTTTCCTCCCACAGTCCAAAGATGTGTAGGTCAGGTGAATTGGCCATGCTACATTTCCCGTAGTGTTAGGTAAGGGCTAGATGTAGATGTAGGGGTATGGGTGGGTTACGCTTCGGCGGGGCGGTGTGGACTTGTTGGGCCGAAGGGCCTGTTTCCACACTGTAAGTAATCTAATCTAATCTAAAAAAAAGGGAAGCTGGGAGGTCAGGAGCAATGTTGGCCATTAAAGACTGAAAGTGAGGGATCTTGTCAGTGACAATGGGGAAATGACAGCCATGTTAAATAAATACTTTACCTCAAGATTTGCAGTAGAAAAGGAAAAGGATTTGCCTGAAGTCCCAAAGGAATTAACAGAGGATCAGGGACAGGGACTGAATAAAATTTCATATCAGTAAAATATCCGTAATGAGGAAATTAATGGAACTAAAGAGTGACAAATTCACAGAATCTGGGTTTCCATCTGAGGGTGATCAAGGTAGTAACAGATCACAGTGTAGACACCCTGACTAACCTTTCAGAATGATTCCTGAAGAAGGGCTCATGCCCGAAACGTCGATTCTCCTGCTCCTTGGATGCTGCCCGACCTACTGTGCTTTTCCAGCAACACATTTTCAGCTATAATCTTTCAGAGTTCCCTGGATATAGCAGTCATACCTCTGGATTGGAAAATGCAAATGTCACTTCACATTTAACAAGGATGTGAGAGAAAAACCAGGAAATTACAGGTCACTAAGCCAATATTTGTGGTGTGGAAATTGTTGGGATCTATAATCAAGTATGGGGGTAACTGAAGACCTTGAAAATGGTCAGTTAATCAGGGAGAGTCAGCATGGATTCATGACAAGTTGGTCACGCTGAAAAAATCTCATTGAACTTTTTTGAAGAGGATACGAAAGTCCTGGACACAGTAATGTCCATGGATGTTGTTTACAGGGACTTCCAGAAGGCATTTGATAAAGTCCCATGTAAGAAACTGTCAACTGAGGTAGGAATCCACAAAATTGAGGCTAAAATACTGGCACACTTGGAAATTGGTTGAGTGACAGGTCACCGAAAATAGGGAAAATGGGGAAGTGCTGAAATTGGCAGGATGTGACCAGTGGTGTCCAATAGGAATGCGTGTTTATGCCTCAGTTATTTAAAATATTTATGAATGAATTAGATAATGACATAGAAAGTCAGATACTCTAGTTTTCTAATGACACAAAGTTAGGCAGCATTGTAGATAGTGTCAATAGAATCAGAGGGTCATATAGCATTCATCCAGTACAGTTTTTAACAGAGTATAATTTATCTTTGATATACAACTCCTTGACCTCCATCTCTCTGTCTTACTCTCTCTCCCCTCTCCGCCCCAACCCAACCCCCCTCCGCCTCAGCTGCACAGATCTCACTTTGAATTCCACCCTTCTTTCTCTCTCCAAGCTCTATCCCCCACTCTCTCAGTTCTCCGGCTCTCTCTCTTTCTCTCTCTCTCCTTTAACTCCATCTCTCTCTCTCTCTCTCTCTCTCTCTCTCTCTGAAGTCCACCCCTCTCTCAACTTGAGCTGCTGGGAGTCTGATCTGAGCCAATTCCAGTGAATCCCATGGATAATAATGACGGGATATTTGGAGTGTGAGTTTGATGATGGAAATGTGAACCATTGCAGCAAAGACATTACAGATGGTTTGTACGGACAGCAAAGCCCAAACCAGAGCATTGTGTCAATCAACACAGAACTTATGAAAGCTTCAATAAAAGAGGTTATTAATGTGATTCTCAGAGATGGCTCTTTCCCAGTAAAGGTCCATCCTGCTGAATATTAGATACAGCTGGGCTTTGGAAAATATTGGGCAGTTGGACTGTAATGTGGGGGAGTGTGACCTTGTTCACTTTCACAATAACCATTCAAATGTGACTGGAGAGTTGCGAAGTCCAAATCGCAAAACTTGCCATTGGGTATAATCCATTAGGTGTGATAAATACAGAAACTCGCTTAGTTCTAGTTATCAGTGAGTTCTTGTCAACATTCTTTTAATAAATCAATTTTTGACAAGAACAAAAGATTGTCTCTTCACTCTGAGGCTGGGCCCTTGGGTCTTCAACTCTCCTATTATTGGAAACATCTTCTCCATGTCCACTCGATCCAGGCCTCTCTGTATTCTGTAAGTTTCCATGGCATTCCCTCTCATCCTTCTAAACTCCATCAAGGACAGAACCAAAGTCCTCAATGACTCCTCATACAAACATCTTTGTATTTTCTGAACAACCTCACTAAATCTACCTGTTGATCTTTTTCCAGATACAAAAATACAGTGTCTGAGTTCTCTAATACCTCTGAATTTGTTCATCTCATAACAGCAAGTTTACTCTGGGAATTGTCTAGTTCTTTTTTGATCTCAAGCTTTTTCTGACCCCCTGCTTCATTATACTCACTACTTGAAAACCTGGACATGACTGAATGGTTCCTCAAAAGCTGGGAGAGGAATTAAGGATGCTGGTTTTATGTTGAGGTTTACCTATAACTTGACAAGCAGGACACATTTTATAAAACTGCACCACATCTTTATCCAATTTTGGCTCAGTAAAATACCTGTTTCTGGATGCCTGTGTTTTCCTAATCCCCATGTGGCCTGCCATGGGACTCTCATGTGCCCCTTGTACGATCTCCTTATGATAGCTGGGTGGTACCACTAGCCAATATCTAACCGACCATTCTTCATCTGGGGGTCTATGAGGAGTGGTGGGGTCTCCACTTCCTCATCAGCGCTCCATTCTGAAGGTAATAACACTCTGAAACTCCTCCAGCCTCGACCTCAGTATGAGCTGACTGTGCTCATTGATTTCATTCAAGATCTGCTTTTTGGATCTGCTGTAATTAGGGACATCATAGCAAACACTCCACCTGGATTATCTTCACCCTTTTGGAAAGTTTCAGTAATCCTTTCACTTGCTGTGGTGTCACATCACCCCTTATTGATGGATTTTGTTTAACCATTGCCCTGGTTACCTCACATGAAGGAGAGAGACCAGGAACCTGTTCCTGTCATTGTTCTGTTTCTTGGCCCTTCTTTGGACATTCTGTAATTATTGGGGAAGATACTGCCTTTAATCCTGACAAATCATTCCCCAAAAGAAAATCGACTCCCTCAACAGGGAATGTTTTCCCCACTCCGACAATTACTTCTCCTGATAACAAATCACATTCCAGTTGTACCTTTCAGAACGGAAGTGGAATATTTTCTCCATCAATCCCATTGATTAATACCTTAGCTCCCATCGAGCTCTGTGGAGGGAAAATCAATTCTTTCTCCAGTAAAAGTGATTGTGTTGCCCCTGTACCTCTCAGTTTGGTTCTGGGTTTAGCTGAAGAAAAGGGAATCACCGTTCATTTTAATAAAAATCCTGTCCACCTCTCATCTACCTTCCAACTTCCTTTACTAATGACAGAATTCACCTCCAGTCTTTTTGTTATAGTTACAGCAACAACCTGCTCTGTGGGATTGTCAGTTTGTGTTCCCTTCTCTGACTCATTTTTACGAACTCCTATAAATCCCATGAGTTTACCTCACAATTTTCAACATTCCAAACGCACATGACCCACCTTATTCCAAGAGAAACATTTCAGCTTCTGAGCATCACATACACCCTCAGCAATTTCCTTCTTAATCTGAGGTGGAGTTCTCGAGCTGTTCCCTCCTGTCCATTCATTCCCCTGGCTCCCTGCCTTCCTCACACTCCCAATTTATATTTTTCTCCCATTTCTGGGAAAAAGGTTTCTGGATCGGTTTCTCATCAGGTGACTTCTCCACCTTCTGATGCTGCTTGGCTTGTTGTGCTCTTCCAGCCTCCTGTTTGTCTACTTTGGATTCCAGCATCTGCAGGGTTTTGGCTTTAACGAAGTCTATAATCATTAACCATTATAGCTGCTTGTCTTACTGTCGTTCCCCTTTGGTCTTCTACATGAATGGTTCTAGAAGGGAAGGAAATTTTAAATTCTTCTCAAAGGATAACTTCTCTGAGAGCATTGTAAGTATTCTCAGCTGTTAATGCTCTTATCCACCTGTCAACATTATTTTGTTGAACTCTCTTAAACTCAGTAGAGGTTTGTCCAGGCTGTTTGTGTATGTTCTGAAACATCTGTCTGTATGTTTCTGGGGCCAACTCATATGTGCTTAGAATAGCCGTTTTAACCTCCTCATGATCCTGAGAACATTCCTCTGACAGGGTTGTAGAAACCACTTGTGCTTCCCAAGTTCGTTTTTGCACAGATAAGGTCCAACCTGTTTTTCCCACCTCGCTTGTGTTGCTATCTTCACTAACGACATGAAAAATGCTTCCACATCCTTCTCTTCATAGTCATAGAGTCATACAGCAAACAAACAGGCCCTTCTGTTTGTCGACATGTCGATGCCAATCAGTAATCACCAAACTCCATTTACCTGCACTTGGTCCATAGCCTTCCATGCCCTGGCATTTTATGTGCTCGTCTGGATGTTTCTTAAATGTTGTGAGAGGAGCTTCCTCCACCACCTTCTCAAACAGCACATTCCATATTTCGACCACCCTCTGAGGAAACAAGTCCTCAAAACCCCTCTAAACCACTTTTTCACACGGTAAGCTTATTCCCTCTGGTCATAGACATGTCTGCCGTGGGGAAAAGATTCTCACAATTGACTTTGTCTATGCCTTTCATATTTTTGTATCCCTCAATCAGATTCCCCCCAGAGAAAACAAACCCAGTCTATCCAGTGTCTCCTCAGAACTAACACTTTCCATCCCAGGGAACATTCTGGTTAATCTCCTCTGCATCCTCTCCAGTCCAATCACATTCTTCCAACATGACCAGAAATGTGCACAGTATTCCAAACATGACCTAACCAATGCTCCGTCAGGTAACTACAAGAATTCTTCCTTTCTATATTCCACACCCTGGCTAATGATGACATCATCCCATATGCCTCCTTCACCACCCTGTCGAGTTAATGCCTTCCAGGATTGATGGACTTTGTACACCAAGGTCCCTTCGTTCCTCAGTACTCCCAAGGAACATAAGAACATAAGAACTAGGAGCAAGAGTAGGCCATCTGGCCCTTGAACCCAGCTCTGCCATTCAATAAGATCATGGTTGATCTTTTCATGGACTCAGCTCCACATAAGACCTAAAGACATAGGAGTGGATGTAAGACCATTTGGCCCATCGAGTCCACTCCGCCATTCAATCATGGGTGATGGGCATTTAAGGACAGTTACCTGCACTCTCCCTGTAGACCTTAATTCATTGCAAGATTAAAAATTTATCAATCTCTGCCTTGAAGACATTTAATATCTCGGCCACCACTGCGCTCCGTGGCAATGAATTCCATCGGACCATAACTCTCTAACTGAAGAAATGTCTCCTCAGTTCCGTTTTAAACTGACCCCCTCTAACTCTAAGGATGTGCCCACGGATGCTAGTGTCCCTACCTAACGGAAAGACGTTCCCAGCATCCAATCTTTCTAAGCCATGCATTATCTTGTAGGTTTCTATTAGACCTCCCCTCAACCTTCAAAACTCAAATGAATACAATCCCAGGATGCTCGGCCGTTCATCATATATTAGACTTACCATTCCAGGGCTCATCCGTGTGAATCTCCACTGGACACGGTCCAGTACCAGTATGTACTTTCTGAGGTGTGTGGCCGAAAACTGGACACAGTGTTTTAAATGGGGCCTAACCAGAGCTTTATAAAGTCTCAGTAGCACATCTCATTTTACATTCCAATCGTCTTGAGATAAATGGCAATATTACATTTGCTTTCTTAACCACAGACCCAACCTGCAAGTCAACCTTTAGAGAATCTGGGACGAGCATTCCTAGATCCCTTTGTACTTTGGCTTTATGAATTTTCTCACCGTTTAGAAAATAGACTATGCCTGTTTTATTTTTTCTAAAGTGCAAGACCTGGCATTTGCTCTCACTGTACCTCTTAATTCCTTTATTGTTAAAAAAAACTGTCTTAGCTTTAAAACATTTCCTGAAGTAGCATCAATTTCTTCATTGAGTAAGGAATTTCATAGATTTATGACCCTCTGGATGAAGATGATCCTTCTCAATTCAGTCCGAAATCTGCTCCCCCTAATTTTGAGGCTAAACCCTCTTGTTTTAGTTTCACCTGCCTCTCTACTTCTGTCTTATCTATTCTCTTTATAATTTTATTTGTTTCTATAAGGTTCCCCTCATTTTTCTAAGTTCCAATGAACATATCCCAGTCTACGCAGTCTCCCTTCATAAGCCAAACCCCTCCACCCCAGAATCATCCTAGTGAACTTTCTCTGCACCCCTCTAGTGCCAGTATAGCCTTTTTCAAGTAAGGAGACCATTACTGCACGCAGTACCCCAGGTGTGGTCTCACCAGACCCTATACAGCTGCAACATAACCTTCCTGCTTTTTGAACTCAATCCCTTTAGCAATGAAGGACAAAATTCCATTTGCCTTCCTAATTGCTTGTTGTACCTGTAGACCAACCCTCTGTGAATCATGCATAAGGACACTCAAGGCACATGCCTTTCATTGTGTATAACCTTCCCTTATTAGACCTCCCAAGTTGGATCACCTTAGAGGTATCAGGATTAAATTACATCTGCCATTGCTCTGCCCAATTTACCAGCTGACCAATATCAGACTGTAACCTGAGACCCAGTAATCCAAGATGGCAGCAGAGTAGGATGCTTCAGCCCGAGTTCATCTGCTCCGTCTATTTCCTTTTCTTCTTTCTATTCCACTTCTCTTTTCCTTTTCTTTTGTGTTTTTCTTTTGTCCTTCTCCCTTATTTCTTCTCCCGGGCATGGACTTCCAGCCTCAGTCGCCAGGCCTCTGACCCAGTGCAGACCTAGTGATGTGGCCTCTTGGCTTGGTGTGGCAGTGTCCTGGCCTGGCAGGGAGACCTTCCAGCCCAACAAGGCAGACTCTTGGTCCAACTTGGTGGCCTCTCAGTTCGATGTGGTGGCCTCACGGCCTAGCATGCTCGACTGTCAGCCCAGCATGATGGTCACTCGGCCTAGTGTGGCGATCTCTGAGTGGCCCAGCGTGGTTGTCTCTCAGCCCACATAGTGGTCCTTTCTGTATATGGTCGTCTCTCCACCTGGGAAAGCCTCAGTGTGGACTTCCGGTCTCGAGATGATGACTTAAAGTATGATCCCATGGTAGCTAAGTTCTTAAGAAATGCTGTAATGCTTGAACTTTCAGCTTTATTTCTTCATTTTCTACTTAAAACTAAAAAGATCTGCAACGTGTAACTTTGAACTTTATTCTTTCTTTCTACCTTGTTCTTACGATTCTGTACTGAGGTCCTTGTACCTAAGATGGCACCTTGTGAGGTGATGTTACATATTTTTCACTGTACTCCAATACTTTTGTACTCGAATACACGTGTCAATAAACTAAAAGAAAAATCAAATCAATATCAATAATACCACCAATTTATGGGGCCTCTGAAAACTTTCTAATTATACAATCACAGACAATTTGTTGATGTACATTACAAACAACTAGGGTCCCAGCCCCAATCCCTGTCTTACACCACTGGTCACAGGCTTCCAATCACAAAGACAACCCTCCACCATCACTCTTTGCCTCATATTTGGATCCAATTTGCCAAAATGCCTTGGATCCCATGGGCTTTTATCACATCTCCAGGAAAGGCAAGAGAGGTAGGTAAGTACTGCAGGAGTCTTCTGTGGCTATCCCCATTTCAAACAAGTATGCTGTTTTGGAGAATGTAGGGGATGATGGAAACTTAGGGGTACTTCGCATGAGCAGCCAAGCTTCTGGTATTGATACTGGCTCTAATGTAATGAGAGGTACGTCGGGTTCCAAACGATCGACTGTGTTAGGGGACTCTCTAGCCCGAGGTACAGACAGATGTTTCTGTGGCCAGCAGTGAGAAATCAGAATGGTGTGTTGCTTCCCTGGTGCCTGGATCAAGGATGTCATAGAGGGTGCAGAATGTTCTTAAGGTGGAAAGGGACCAGCAGGATGTCATTGTACACTTTGGAACCAATGACACAGGAAGGGAAAAGGTTGAGATTCTGAAGGGAGATTGCAGAGAGTTAGGCAGGAATTTAAAAAGGAGGTCCTCGAGAGTAGTAAGATCTGAATTACTCCCAGTGCTATGAGCTAGTGAGGGCAGGAATAGGAGTATAGAGCAGATGAATGCATGGCTGAGGTGCTGGTGTTCAGGAGAAGGATTCACATTTTTGGATCTTTGGAAGCTGTTTTGACCTGTACAAGAAGGACAGATTGCACCTAAATTGGAAGGGGACTAATATACTGGCAGGAAAATTTGCTAGAGCTGCTCAGGAGGATTTAAACTAGTAAGATGGGCGTGTGGGACCGAGGGAGATAGTGAGGAAAGATTTCAATCTGAGATTGGTACAGTTGAGAACAAAGGCAAGTCAAACAGTCAGGGCAGGCAGGGACAAAGCAGAGAACAAGGTAGGACTGATGAATTAAACTGCATTTATTTCAGTGCAAGAGGCCTAACAGGGAAGGAAGATAAACTTAGGGCATGGTTAGGAACATGGGAATGGGATATCATAGCAATTACAGAAACATGGCCGATGGAGAGGACTGGCCGTTTAATGTTCCAGGATACAAATGCTACAGGAAGGACAGAAAGGGAGGCACAAGAGGAGGGAGAATGGTATTTATGATAATGGATAGCATTACAGCTATACTTCGGGAGGATATTCCCGGAAACACATACAGGGAAGTTATTTGGATGGAACTGAGAAAAAAGAAGGGGATGATCACCTTGTTGGGATTATATTGTAGCCCCCCTCCAGTAGTCAGTGGGAAATTGAGAAACAAGTTTGTAAGGAGATTTCAGTTATCAGTAAGAATAACGGGGTGGTTATAGTAGGGGATTTTAACTTTTCAATCATAGACTGGGACTGTCCTAGTGTTAAGGGTTTAGATGGAGAGGAATTTTTTAAGTGTGTACAAGACAATTTTCTGATTCAGTATATGGATGTACCTATTAGAGAAGGTGCAAAACTCGACCTACTCTTGGGTAATAAGGCAGGGCAGGTGACTGAGGTGTCAGTGGAGGAACACTTTTGGTCAGCGACCATAATTCTATTCATTTTAAAATAGTGATGGAAAAGATAGACCAGATCCAGAAGTTGAAGTTCTAAATTGGAGGAAGGCTCATTTTGCCAGTATCATGCATGGTGGCACAATGGTTAGCACTGCTGCCTCACAGTGCCAGAGACCCAAGTTCAATTCCCACCTCAGGCAACTGACTGTGTGGAGTTTGCACATTCTCCCTGCGTCTGTGTGGGTTTCCTCCGGGCGCTCCGGTTTCCTCCCACAGTCCAAAAATGTGCAGGTTAGGTCAATTGGCCATGCTAAATTGCCCATAGTGTTAGGTGAAGGGGTAACATAGGGGAATGGGTCTGGGTGGGTTTCTCTTCGGAGGGTCAGTATGTACTTGTTGGGCTGAAGGGCATGTTTCCACACGAAGTAATCTAATCTAAAACTCTGAAAAGCTGATTGGGGCAGTTGCTCGCAGGTAAAGGGACAGCTGGAAAATGGGAAGCCTTCAGAAATGAGATAACTTGAGTCCAGAGAAAGTATATTTTAATTAGGGTGAAAGGAAAGGCTGGTAGGTGTAGGGAATATTGGATGACAAGAGAAGTTGAGGGTTTGGTTAAGAAAAAGAATGGAGCATATGTCAGGTATAGACAGGGTGGATCGGGTGAATCCTTAGAGGTATACAAAGGCAGTAGGAGTATACTTAAGAGGGAAATCAGGAGGGCAACAAGGGGACATGAGATAGCTTTGGCAAATAGGGTTAAGGAGAATCCAGAGGGGTTTTACAAATACATTAAGGACAAGGGGGTAACTAAGGAGAGACTAGGGCCCCTCAAAGATCAGTAAGGCGACCTCTGTGTGCAGCTGCAGTAGATGGGGCAGATACTAAACGAGTATTTTGCTTCAGTTTAACTGTGGAGAAGGATATTGAAGATATAGAATGTAGGGAAATCGATGATGACATCTTGAATAATGTTCATATTACAGATGAGGAAGTGCTAGATGTCTTGAAATGCATAAAAGTGGATAAATCCCCAGGACCTAATTAGGATGTATCCTAGGACTCTGTGGGAAGCTATGGAAGTGATTGCTGGGCCTCTTACTGTGATATTTGTATCCTCAATAGTCACAGATGATGTGCCAGAAGACTGAAGGTTCACTAATTGGTGCCACTATTTAAGAAAGGTGGTAAGGGAACTGTAGACCAGTGAGCCAGATATCGGTTGTGAGGAAGTTGTTGGAAGGAATCCTGAGGGACAGATTGTCCATATATTTGGAAAGGCAAAGACTGATTAGGGATAGTCAGCATGGTTTTGTGCATGGGAAATCATGTCTCACAAACTTGATTGAGTTTTTTGAAGAAGTAACAGAAAGAATTGATGAGGGCAGAGCATTAGACAGGATGTGTATGGACTTCAGTAAGGCATTCGACAAGGTTCCCCATGGGAGACAGGTTAGCAAGGTTAGATCTCACGGAATACAGGAGAACTAGCCATTTGGATACAGAACTGGCTCAAAGGTAGAAGACAGAGGGTGGTGGTGGAGGGATGTTTTTCAGACTGGAGGCCTGTGACCAGTGGAGTGTCATAAGGATTGGTGCTGGGCCAACTACTTTTTGCCATTAACATAAATGATTGGATATGAACATAGGCGGTCGAGTTAGTAAGTTTGCAAATGACACCAAAATTGGAGGTGTAGTGGACAGCGAAGAAGGTTATCTCAGATTACAACAGGATCTTGATCCGATTGGCCATTGGGCTGATGAATGGCAGATGGAGTTTAATTTAGATAAATGCAAGGTGCTGCATTTGGGAAAGCAAATCTTAGCAGGACTTATACACTTAATGGTAAGTTCTTCGGGAGTGTTGCTGAACAAAGAGACCTTGGAGTGCAGGTTCATAGCTCCTTGAAAGTAGAGTCGTAGGTATATAGGATAATGAAGAAGACATTCGGTATGCTTTCCTTTAATGGTCAGAGTATTGAGTATAGGAGTTGGAAGGTCACCCAGGCCACTTTTGGAGTATTGCGTTCAATTCTGGTCTCCTTCCTATCAGAAAGATGTTGTGAAACTTGAAAGGGTTCAGAAAACATTTACAAGGATGTTACCAGGGTTGGAGGATTTAAGCTGTAGGGAGAGGTTAAATATTATCAGAGGCTGAGGAGTGACCTTACAGAGGTTTATAAAATGAGGGGCATGGATAGGGCAAAGAGACCAAGTCCTTTCCCTGGGGTGGTGGAGTCCAGTGCTAGAGGGCATAGGTTTAGGGTAAGAGGGGAAAGATATAAAAGAGACTTGAGGAGCAACTTTTTCACGCACAGGGTGGTGCGAGTGCGGAATGGGCTGCCAGAGGAAGTGGTGGAGGCTGGTACAATTGCAAAATTTAAAAGGCATCAGGATGGGTATATGAATAGGAAGGGTTTGGAGGGATCTGGGCCAGGAGTTGGCAAATGGGACTAGATTGGGTTGGGATGTCTGGTCAGCATGGACAAGTTGGACCGAAGGGTCTGTTTCTGTTTCCATGCTGTACATCTTTTCGACTCTATGACTAGGATGAGGCTGCTCAGCCCATCATGTCAGTGCTAGCTGTTTACTAACCTCACTCATAATGAAAATCCCCGTTGAATGTTTATTGTTGGGAAGTAATTGAATCTGGTTTTAGAGACAGAATGTCTGACAAATATGAATAGATCAGAGTAAGTCAGCATGGATTTAAAAAGGGTCAGACATCTTTAACTAACCTGGTTACATGTTTTAACGAGGTCACTGATGTGTTAGATAAGGGAATGTGTTGTTTATATGGACGTCCAGATGACATTCAAGGAAGTTCCACACAAGTGTTATAATGTTATAGTTGGAACAAAGAGATGACAGATAAACATATTCTGGATCTTTCTGCACAAATGAATTCTCAAATAAATCTCAGACATGTTAGTGAACTTGGAGTTTTATCAGAGGAAGGAGCTGAAGGAAATCAGTTGTTGGACGGAAATGGTTCTGGGAAAATTAAAATGTGTTAAATCAGCAGGGCCAAATAATCTATTTTCAGGAGTGCTTCAGGAAGTGGTTGGAAAATATTAGAAACGTTGATGGTTATCTGTTTGTCGACTGTGGAATAGGTCCTACAGAGTGGAGAGAGCTAATTTAACATGTCTGTTGAAAGAGAGAGAGAGAGAGAGAGAGCGAGAGAGGGAAAATAAGAAACTTTAGACCAATTAGCCGGAAATCAGCAGTGGAGACAATGCCCAAGTTCATTATAAAATATTTTTTAGCTTAGCACTTTGAAAACAGTGACAGAACTGGACAGAGTAAGCATGGATTGTCGAAAGGGAAATCGACTGGAATTGTTTGAGGATATAGTGAGTGGATTTGATAAGACGGGCCCGTGGATATGGTTGATTTGGACTTTGTAAGGGGAGTAGATCGGCTGTTCTGTGGTCAAAAACGTGACTCACGAATAGCATGTTGCCTCCCAGTTGTACTGCTCAGGGATGTCTCAGATCGGCTGCGGGACATTCTGAAGGGGTGGGTGAACAGCTGTGATGGTTCACATAGGCACCAATAATATCGGTAATAAATGGAATGAGGTCCTACAACCAGAATTCAGGGAGTTAGCAACCATATTAAAATGTAGGATCTCAGAGGTAGTAATCTCAGGATTGCTACCAGTGCCATGTGCTCATCAGAGTCGAAATGAAAGTATAGGCAGGATGAATGCGTGGCTTGAGAGATGGTGCAGGAGGGAGGGGTTCAGATTTTTGGGACATTGAAACTGGTTCCTGAAGAGGTGGGACAATTACAAATCGAGCAGTCTATACCTGGGCAGGACTGGAACCAATGTCCTGTGGGATATGTTTGATCATGCTCTTGGGGAGGGTTCAAAATAGTGTAGCAATGGGATGGGAACCAACTGAGGAGGTTAGTGGACAATAAGGAGGGAGTAACTAAAGCCTGTCAGGAACTAGATATTGAAGTCAGCGTGACTAAGGTTAAGAGTAGGTAGGGAGCAGATGATGAATGCAAAGGGACAAATGGTCTGAGGTGCATTTGATTTAATGTGAGAAGAGCAGTCGGTTAGGCAGAGGAATTTAGGGCTTGGATTAGTATCTGGGAGTACGATGTTATTACTATTACTGAGCCTTGGTTAAGGGATGGGCAAGTCTCAGTCATAATAATAAGATTGGCAACTAAATATCCCAGGATATAGATGCATCAGGCGGATAAAGCGAGGGAGGTAAAAGGGATGGAGGAGTTGCATTACTGGTCAGAGAGGATATCACAGGTGTGCTGAAGGAGGGCACTATGGAGGACTGGAGCAGTGGGGCAATATGGACAGAGCTCAGAAACAGGAAGGGTGCAGTAACAATGTTGGTGCTATCCTACAAGCCTCTGAACAGTGAGCGAGGGATAGAGGTACAAATATGTCAACAGATTATGGAAAGATGTCGGAGTAACAAGATGGTGGTGATGGAAGATTTTAATTTTCCCAACATTGACTTGGATTCACTGAATGTTAGAAGTTAATTTGGAGTAGAATTTGTAAGGAGCATCCAGGAGGATTTTACAAAGTAATGTGGAAATAGTCTAACTCAGGAAGGGGCCATACTGGACCTGATATTGGGGAATGAGCCCAGCCAGGTGGTTGAAATCTCAGTCGGGGATTATTTTGGAAACAGTTACCACAATTCCATAAGTTTTAGAATGCTCATGGACAAAGATGAGAGTGGTCCGAAAGGAAGACGGCTAAACTTGGGGAAGGCCAACTTTCGCAAAATTTGGCAGGAGCTAGGGAATGTGGATTGCGAGCAGCTGTTTAAAGGGAAATCTACATTTGATATGTGGGAGGCTTTTAAAGAGAGGTTGACTAGAGTCAGGACAGACATCTCCCTGTGAAAATAAGGGATTGAAATGGGAGGATTAGGAAATGCTGGATGACAGATGAAATTGTGAGACGAGCTAAGAGGAAAAAGGATGCATACATAAGGTCTAGGTAGCTGAAAACAGACAAAGCTTTGGAAGAATATCGTGAAAGTAGGACCAATCTGAAATGAGGAATTAACAGGGGTCACAAAATATCATTAACAAACAGGATTAAGGAAAATCCCAAATCCTTTTATTCATATATAAGGAGCAAGAGGGTGACTAGAGAAAGGGTTGGCCCAGTCAAGGACAAAGGAGGAAAGTTATGTGTGGAGTCAGAGAAAATGGATGAGATTCTTAATGAGTGCTTTACATCGGTATTCACCAAGGAGAGGGAAATGATAGATGTTGAAGTTGGGGATAGATGTTTGATTACTCTAGGTCAAGTCGGATTAAGGAGGGAGGAAGTGTTGGGTATTTTAAAAGGCATCAAGGTGGACAAGTCCCCAGGTCGGGATGGGATCGATCCCAGCTTACTGGGGGAAGCAAGAGAGGAAATAGCTGGGGCCTTAATCGATATCTTTGTAGCAACCTTGAACATGGATGAGGTCCCAGAGGACTGGAGAATTCCTAATGCTTAAGAAGGGTAGCCAGGATAATCCAGGTAACCAATGAGCCTGATGTAGTGGTAGGGAAGCTGCTGGAGAAGATACTAAGGGGTAAGATCTATTTACATTTGGAAGAAAATTGACTTATCAGTTGGAGGCAGCATGAATTTGTGCAGTGAATGTCATGTCTTACCAACTTTATCGAATTTTTTGAAGAAGTGATGAAGTTGATTGATGAGGGAAGGGCTGTGGATGTCATTCACATGGATTTAAGGAATGCATTTGATAAAGTTCCCCATGGTAGCCTGATAAAGAAATTAAAGTTGCATGGGATCCAGAGCGTACTCACTAGATGGATAGAGAACAGGCTGGGCAACAGAAGGCAGACAGTAGTAGTGGAAGGAGTTTCTCAAAATGGAGAACAGGAATCTGTGCTTGTACCACACTTGTTTTTGATATATATAAATGATCTGGAGGAAGGTATAGGTGGTCTGATTAACAAGTTTGCAGATGACACTAATATTGGTGGAGTAGCAGATAGTGAAGGGGACTGTCAGAGAATACAGCAGAATATAGATAGATTGGAGAGTTGGGCAGAGAAACGAACAGATGGAGTTCAAACCAGGCAAATGCAATCTGATGAATTTTGGAAGATCCAAATCTGGAGTAAACTGTACTGTGAATGGAACGCCCTGGGAAAATTGATGCCCAGAGAGACTTGGGTGTTCAGGTGCATTGTAACCTGGAGGTGGCAACACAGGTCAATAGACTGGTCAAGAAGGCATATGGCATACTTTCCTTCACCAGACGTGGTATTCAGTCCAAGAGTTGGCAGGTCATGTTAGAATTATATCGGACTTTGGCTTGGCCACATTTGGAATACTGCGTACAGTTCTGTTTGCCACATTACCAGAAAGATGTGGATGCTTTGGAGAGGGTGCAGAGGAGGTTCACCAGGATTGCCTGATATGGAGGGCACTAGCTATGAAGAGAGGTTTAGTAGATTAGGATTATTTTCATTAGAATGTCGAACATTGAGGGGGGTCCTGATTGGGGTCTACAAAATCATGAGAAGTATAGACAGGGTGGATAGCAAGAAGCTTTTTCCCAGAGTGGGGGACTCAATTACTCGGGATCATGAGTTCAAGGTGAGAGTGGAAACATTTAAGGGAGATATGTGTGGAAAGTTCTTCACATAGGGTGATTGGTCCTGGAACACGTTGCCAGTGGAGGTGGTAGAGGCAGGCACAATAGCATCATTTAAGATATATCTAGATAGATACATGGATGGGCAGGGAGCAAAGGGAGACAGACCCTTGGAAAATTGATGACAGGTTTAGATGGAGGATATGGACCATTGCAGGCTAGTAGGGCCGAAGGGCCAGTTCTTGTGCTGTAATTTTCGTTGCTCTTTGTTCTTTGAACTGAGGAAACTCAAAGGAACAGAGTGATCTTGGGGTGCTTCTCCACTGATCCCTGAATGTGGCAAGGCAGATTAACAGAGCAGTTATGAAGGCACAGGGGACACTTGCCTTTGTCATTTCAGGTATTAGCTATAAAAGCAGGAGGAGATGCTGCAGTTAAGCAGAACATTGGTTAGGCCACAGCTGGAGTACTGTGTGCAGTTCAGGTAACCACACTGTAGGAAGGATGTGATTGTACTGGATGGGGTGCAGAGGGGAATCACCAGGATGTGGCGTGGGATGGAACCTCTCAGTGATGAAGAGAAATTGGATCAGCTCGGGTTGTTTTCTTCAGAGCAGAGAAGGTGAGGGAGGACCTGATCGAGGTGTATAAGGTTATGAGGGGAATGGACAGGGTGGAGAGAAAGCAGCTGATCTCCTTTGTTGGGGGGTCAATAACAAGTTGGCTCACATTCAACGTGAAAGATAGGAGGTTTCAAGATGTTTTGAGGAAAGTGTTTTTTACCCAGAGTGTGGTGGGGATCTGGAATGCACAGCCTGGGAGGGTATTTGAGGAGGGAAACCTCACAATCTTTGAAAAATACTTGGGTGAGCAGTTGAAATATCATAACATCCAAGCTATGGGCCTCATGTTGGAAAATGGGACTGGTGTAGGTTTAGTGTCGCTTGGCTGGTACACAGTTAATAGGCTGAAGGGCCTCTTCTGTACTGTGTGATTTTATGATTCTGTTGTGTGCAGTTTTGGTCTCCTTATCTGAGGAAGGATGTTCTGGCTGTGGGGGGAGGGCAGCGAAGGTTTACCAGACTGATTCCTGGGATGAGAAACTGGAGTTTAGAAATTTGAGAGGAATCACATTGAAACCTGAAAGATCCTAACAGGACAAGACCGGAAAACACAGTAATTATGTTCCTGATGACTGGAGAGTCCAGAACTAGGAATTACAGTTTGAAGAAAAGGGAAAGGCCATTTCAGACTGAGATGAGGAGACATTTCTTTAGCCAGAGACCGGGAAACTAGTGGAATATTCTGTCATAGAAAGCAGTCGAGCCCAAAACATTAAATGTTTTCAAGAAGGCGACAGGGATTAAAGGTTGTGGACTAAAGGGATTAAAGGTTACGGAGAAAAAGTGGGAACAGGGGACTAAGTTGGATGATCAGTCACAGTCATATTGACAGGCAGAGCTGACTCAAAGGGCTGAATGGCCTGCTCCTGCTCCTCGTTCCTTTGTTTCTATGTTTGACAGACTGTTCATAAACATGGAAACCTATGGAATTATAGAGTCATAGAGTCATCGAGTCCTACAGCACAGAGACAGGCCCTTTGGACCAAACTGGACTGTGCTGACCATAATGTCCATCCACACTAACCCCATTTCCCTGCACTTGGCCCATATCCTTCAAATTACATACTATCTATGTATTTGTCCAAATGCCTTTTAAATGTTGTTAATATACCCGCCTCAAGCACTTCCACTGGCAGCTCATTCCATATGAATACCACCCTCTGTGTAAAAATGTTGCCCCTCAGGTTCCCGTTTATTCTAACCTTCAACTGATGCCCTCTAGTCCTTGATTCCCCAACCCTGGGACAAAGACTGAGTGCATTCACCCTATCCATGTCTCTCAAGATCTTATACACTTCTAAAGGATTCCCCTTTCGTCTCAAACACTCTTAAGAAAAACGTCCTAGCTTGTCCAACCTCACCCAAAATCTCAGATGTTGAAACCTGGCAACTTCCTTGTAAATTTATTCTGCACTCTTTCCAGTTTAATAATATCCTTCATATAACAAGGTGACCAAAACTGAACACAATACTCCAAGTGCAGCCTCACCAACGTCATGTACAACTGAAACATAACTTCCCAACTTCTACACCCAGTACCCTGACTGATGACGGTCAGTGTGCCAAAAGCCTTCTTCACTGCCCTGTCTAACTGTGACTCAACTTTCAGAGAACTGTGCACCTGAACTCCAAGATCCCACTGTTCTACTACAGTCCTTAAGGCCTTACCATTCACCATGAACCTCCTACCTTGATTTACCTTTCCAAAATGCAAGACCTCATACTTATCGACGTTAAACTCAATTTATCATTTCTTTTCCCACTTCCACAGCTGATCAAGGTCCTGCTGCAATATCTGATAACCTTCCTCATTGTCCACAATACCAACTATTGTAATGTCTTCTAAATCAATGATATTGATAACAAACAGTAATGGGCCCAGCATCAATCCTGAGGCACTCCACTGGACACAGGCCTCCAGTATGACAAGTGTCCTTCCACTATGTCCCTCTGCTTTCTCCTATTCTCGCCAGTTAGAGAAAAGTATTTATCTTTGGTCAGGAATTAGTTTGGAGGTAGGAGACAGAGAGGAGGGATAATGTGTGTGCTCTCCAATGACTAAAATGTGGATAGTGGTGTCCCCAGGGAACTGGGCTGGAACCTCAGCATTTCACAATATTTCTAAATGACTTGGATGAAGGAATAGACAGCCATATATCCAAGACTGTTGATCACACTGAGTGAGGCAGTTTGGAGGAGGTTACAGAGATAGGGAGAGTGGAGGACAGGGAGGGACTTGAGAACAAGGATGAGAATTTGAAAATCGAGGTGTTGCTGGACCAGGAGCCAATGTAGGCACAGGGTGCAGGGGGTTGGGGAAATGGGATTTGGTGCGAGTTTGGATATGGGCAGCAGAATTTGGGATGAGCTGAAGGTTACAGAGGGCAGTGGCTGTGATGTGTGCAAGCACAACATTGGTATGGTCATGTTTGGAGTCCCATGGACATGGCAGAGATTTTCAGTGGCCGATCATTGTGATGTGGAGGATATGGGGCTCAGATCAGCCTCAAAGATGAGGCCAAGTTTGTAAAGAGTCTGGTTGAGCAGCAGATAGTGCTCAGGGAGAGGGATGGAGTTTATATCAGGATCTAAAGGGGATGGCTTTGATCTTCCCAATGTGTTTCCTAGTGAGCCTGGCTACTCAGTCCTGACTGCTCTTAGCTGCTGTGATCGTCACTGATTGGACACTTATTATTAGAGATTCTGACCACAGCAGAAAGCCCCAGTGTAAAAAATAACTGCAAAGGCTGTCAGATCGCAAAGTTGAAACTTCACCGAGAGAGGAAGTGAAAGAAGGAGCTCGGAGCAGCTGGACATTTGTTACTGAGACGGGAGAAAACTGTGAACGGTCTGCGCTGCCTGGAATCTGACAGCACAGGAGGCTGGTTCTGGGATCTTTCTTTTCAGAAATAGCACAGTGATGGAAAAAAGGACAGTCACTCTCTCACAAACACACACGCCTGCACTCGGAGATCAGAAACAGTATCCAGCAGCAGCTCTGTCTCCAAGCTGTGAAATCTACACAGAATTTTTTCCTCATTCAGTTTTTAACTGGCAGGATAGACCAGGCAGGGGAGGCAACACAGTGGTGTGTACAGTCAGAAGGGAGTTGCCCTGGGAGTCCTCACCATTAACTATGGAACCCATGAAGCCTCATGACAGCAGGTCAAACATGGGGAAGGAAACCTCCTGCTGATTACCACATAGCACCGCCCTCCCCTCCAACCTCAACTGAGCAGTTAGTCCCCCTTCATGTTGAACAACACTTGGAGAGAGCACTAAGGGTGGGAATGATGCAGGATATACTCTGAGTAAGGGACTTCAAAGTCCACCACTAAGAGCTGCTCAGAAGCATCACTACTGAGCAAGGTGGTCAAATTCCACCTGATTCAGCTGCTCGACTGGACCTGGGACAGGTGGTGAGAGAACCAACAAGAGGGAAAAACATACTCACTGTCACCCTCACCAATCTGTCCATGACAGTATCAATAAGAGTGACGACAGCACAGTCCGTGTGGAGACAAAATCCCATCTTCACATTGAGATTACCTTGCATTTTGTTGGACAAGGGATACGGAATCTCAGGAAGAACGTTTTTTTTAGCAGCAATTGGTAATGACTTGGAAATTAGTGCCCATTCAGGTGAGGCAGGGGAAGACACTCAGTGATTACAATGATAGATTGGATGGGCTCTTGATGGAAATAAACCTGCAAGGCTCTGGGGGCTGAGGAGGGGAGGGGGTGGGACTGACTGAATTGCCCCATGAAATGACAGCATTTACACACTTAGTCTCACCTTTACACAAAGACTGGGAGAAACAGACAAACCAGTTCACAGAAGAGTGTTTTCTCAAGCAAAACACTCTTGAACCAACTCAGAGAACACGCCAGACTAGATTTACTAGAATAAATCAGCAAATCAATGGAACTGAACAGAATATTCAATAGCACAAACAATAAGAGGGGAGGGATGAAGGGCAGGAGGGCAGAGAGGATAGTCTCGGGGTCTGAAGGCTCTGCGGTCAATGGTGGGATGGAGGAAGCAGCAATGGGCTGGAGACCAGAGACAGAAGGTGGAAGGTGGAAGGGGGAGGGAGGGAATGTGAGTCTACAGCAGGACACAGAGTGCGGGAGGAGGGAGGCCATGGAGGCAATTGGTTTGCTGTGAGGTCAGCTTCTGGAACAACTGTAGTTTTAAGACAGGGAAGGGACCACTCCATATCAGACAAGTTGGGGTTTATGGAATGTGGCTTCAGGAAGCTGGGAGAGGACATTGAAATCATCGAGTCAGGAGGTGGGAAGAGCAGGAATTGGGTTTCTGTGGTCAAGAGGCTGAGGTAGTGTAGAGACAGACAATGTTGTTCAGATTGAAATAAGAGACCTACGTGATGGACAGGATGTGGGGTTTGCAGCTCAGGTACTGGACAGTCCAGTGGGAAGGAGGCCCATGTTTACTGTTTATTGGTCCTGTGGGAAGGTGCTCCATGTTTACATCATCATAGAGTCATAGAGGTTTACAGCATGGCAGCAGGCCCTTCAGCTCTACTCATCCATGCTGACCAAGTTTCCAAAACTGAACTTGTCCCATTTGCCTGTGTTTGGCCCAATCCACTCTAAATCCCTGTCCTTGAAATGTAATAATTGTACTCCACTCTACCACTTCCTCTGGCAGCTCATTGCACATACACACTATCCTCTGTGTGAAAAGGTTGTCTCTCAGGTCCATTCTAATTCTTTCCCCTCTCAACTTAAACCTATTACTTCTCATACTGGACTCTCCTACCCTGGGGAAAAAAAACTTCGGCTATTCACCTTATCTATGGCCCTAATGATTCTATAAACCTCTCTAAGGTCACCCGTCAATCTCCTGCATTCACTGGAAAAATCTCTTGGCCAATCCATCCTCACCGTGTAATTCAAACTCACCAACCTTGGTAACATCCCTGTTAATCTTTCTTTTATCCAAACCAGTGTAATAACTTCCTTCCTATAGCAGGATGACCAGGAATGTACACAGTGTCCAAATGTGGCCTTCCCAATGCCTTGTACAGCTGTAACATGATGTCCCAGCTCCTGTACTGCCTGCTTTGACCAGTGAAGGTGCGCGTGCCAAAAACCTTCTTCACCATCTGTCAACCTGTGACACCACTTTCAAGGAACTATGCACCTGGACCCCTCAGTTTCTCTGTTCAACAACACTCCCCATGGCTCTACCATTAATAGTGTAATTCCTGCCCTGGTTGGTCTTACCAAAATGCAACTCCTTGCATTTATTGAAATTAAGCTCCATCTGGATTTATTGACCCACTGGCCCAGTTGATGAAGATGACATTGCACTCTTAGATAACCTTCTTCCCTGTCCACGATGCCAACAATTTTAATGTCAGCCACAAACTTACTGACCACTCCTGCTATTTTCTCATTCAAATTGTTCATTTCAATGATGAACAACAGTGGATCCAGGATCGATTCATGTGGCAGACGGCTGGTCACTGGCCTCCAGTCTGAAGAACAACCGTCTCACACCAGCCTCTGCCTCCTACCATCAGGCCCATTTTAGTTAGCTCTCCCTGGATCCTCTGTGACATAATCTTACTGAGCAGTCTACAATGGGGAACCTTGACTAAGGCCTTGCTGAAGTTCATGTCGACGATGTGTACTGATCTATCTTAATCTATCTATTTCTTCAAAAACTCAACTATCTACTTGTCTCCATTAGAAGGACAAGTGAATAGGAGGCCCACATTTACTGGTCTTCTTGGAGTATCCAGTCAGAAGGAGGTCCATGTTTACTGGTCTCCTTTGGACAGTCCATTAGGAAGGAGGCCAACATTTACTGGTCTTTATCGGAGGCTCAAGCAGGAATGATGCCCATGTTTACTGGTCTCTATTGGGAGCTTCAGTGGGAAGGAGGCCCATGTCTCTCCATGGGCACTCTCGTGAACTGACATCCATGTTTACTGGACTCTGTTGGAGAGTCCAGTTCATCGTGGACACCATGGTGGGTGTGGGGTTCAGTTCCTTTCTGTTGTAACTGTGTGATGGTCCAACCCTCATCCCAGTAAAAGACCCTGACTCAGAGACTGATCATGGAAGGGGAAGGAGAGGGGAAGGGATTGGAACATGTTGTGAAAGGACAGGATGGGTCAGTGGGTCAAAACCTGTCCTGTCCCTCTAGCTCACACTGATGGCCTGAGGATCTCCTCTCTCTGCTGGGCCTTCATGGAATGAGGTTTGTGTCCAAACCAGTCCCCAGTGAGAATAGGCCAACAGCACAAAACTGCCCTTCATTTAACAAGAATCTGTCCATCTTCCTGAGAGATACCAAAAGCTGGTCAACGTGGAAATGGGCCTTAACTCCAGGAAAAGACATGCTTCTGGGGTCAAGGGTTAACATCCATTTGTGGGGCAGAGCAGAGGGAGATTTATCCTGAATTCAACTGTCACCACCTGGGACGCTGTGAGAAAGAGAGAGAAGTGAGACAGAGAGAGAGAGAAATAGAGGTCGAGTGGGATGTGGAGAAGAAGGGAGAAATAGAGAGGGGTAGATAACATTTGGAGGCTTTCAATTGAAGTGAGAGATGGAGCGAGTGATGGAGACAGTGAGAGATGGAGAAAGATTATGAGATGGAGTGAGGAAGCGTGAGTGAGTTGGAGAGAGTGGCTATGAGACAGAGTGAGAGAGAGAGAATATGAGAGAGATTAACAGTGGGAGAGAGAGATAGATGTAGAGAGATCAAAGTAGCAGATTTGAGACAGAAAGGGGAAAAGAGAGAGAGGGAGAGAGGTCCTGATCACCACATTCTGGGAAGGATGTGATTGTACTTAAGAAGGGGCAGAGGAGATTTCCCAGTATACTGCCTGGGATGGAGGGTCAGCTATGAGGAAAGATTGGAAAGGTTGGGGCTGTTTTCATTGGAGCATTGAAGGTTGAGAGGGGACCTGATAGAGAGGTATAAGATAATTGTTGGCAGTGATACGTTGCATAGGAAGGCACTTTATACAAGAGTAAAGGACTCAATAACCAGGGACAGAGATTGAAGCTAACACAGACATAGACACATAGAAACTCGGAGCAGGAGTAGGCCATTCAGCCCTTTGAGTCTTGTGTGTCATTCAGTATGATCCTCTCTCTCAATGCGATGTTCCTGCTTTCTCCCCATTTCCGTCATGCTGTTAAAATGCAAAACAACTATCTCTCTTTTCTTCTTGAATATATTCAGTTCCTTATCCTCCATAGCCGTTTGTGTTAGAGAATTCATCAGGTTGACCATCCTCTGAGTGAAGAAATGTTTCCTCATCTCAGTCCTAAATGGTCTACCCCATATCTCCCTGAGACTGCGTCCCCTGGTTCCAGACTCCCCAACCAGGGGAAACCTCCTCCCTGCCCGGGCCTGTTAGAATTTTATATGTTTCAATCAGATCCCATCTCATCCTCCGAAACTCGAGTGAATTCAGGCCCAGTTGAGTTGCAGAGTGAGAGGAGAATTGAGGAGAAATGTTTTCACCCAGAGGGTGGTGGGAGTCTGGAACTCACTGCATGAAAGGCTGGTGGAGTCACAAAGTCTCGTGACATTGGATCAGTGTTTAGATATTCCCTTGTGATGCTGTAACCTCCAGGGTAATGGGCCAAGAGCTGGAGGATGGGATTAGTGAAATCAGATGTTTGTTTACCAGCACAGACGCAATGGGTCAAATGGCCTCATTCAGTGATGTTCACATCAATGACTCTCTGAGACAAAGAGAAAGAGAGAAGAAGAAGTGTGAGGGGGTGACGTGGCTCTCTCTGTCTGATGCCATTTACATACTGAGGAACACCCAGTCAGACTCTCACAGGCTGCAGCTTTATAAAGCAGAGCCCAGTGAAGGGAGAGTTTATCAGGAACCAGGCACAGGGACAGGAGCACACACCATGATTTCACACATCCAGCTGATCTGGCCCCTGGTATTCTGTGTCGCAGGTACAAATCTCTCTCCTTCCACCTTGAATCTTTAGCTGCTCTCTATTTCACTCCAATTCCACTGACTTGTGATTGAAGGGAAAATGCTGAAACCAGAGGAATGCTCAGTGTCTCCAACAATATCTCATTTGACAGGCTCTTTCTGTGACAGTTCTGACTTCACTGTGTTTCTCTCTGACCCCTCAGGTATCAGTGGGGACATCATCATGAGCCAGTCTCCCCCGGCGCTGACAGTGGGACTGGGCCAGACTGCAACCATCACCTGTACGGCCAGTCAATCTGTTAGCAAGTGGGTTAGCTGGTACCAGCAGCGAGAAGGTCAGAAACCCTCTCTCCTGATCTATCAAGCAACAAAGCGATTCACAGGAGTCTCCAATCGATTCACCGGCAGTGGATCAGGGACCAGTTTCACCCTGACAATCAGCAACGTTCAGAATGAGGATGTCGCTGACTATTACTGTATGCAGGGTAACAGCTACCCTTGACACAATGATACAGAGCCATACAAAAACCTCAAAGCACACAGAATCACCTCCTGTACTGACACATCCACAGTTATATAAAATGCATAATAATGGACACACAGTCCCACCGCCTGAACTGACATATCCCACAGTTAGATCTAAATGAAACTGAACAAATTACCCCATGCTGGAATGGTCACTGTCTGCTACACACTCCAGTTCCTGTGGTGTCTCAACGCTCACTAAAGACCTCAAATTTCCCTCTTACACGCCATGGCCACATGTGAAGAACAGCTTCAATGTTTAACAATGAAAAATAAAGTTCACAACCCAGAGGCAGAGACAGAAAGACACAAAAAGAGGGTGAGAGTGATCAACAGACTGGGAGATAGGGAGAGGTCGAGAGTGATGGGGGGGGGGGAAGCAGAGAGCTGAGGTTTTTGTACAGCCTTTGCACTGGGAGCTCTCACTGTGGTACACGTTTGGTAAAGGAACCAAGCTCAGATTGAGTAAGTAAATCTTAATCCTCCATTAATAACATTTTCAATACTGAAACTTTCTAAAACACAAATGCTGAATTGTTGAAGGTGTTAGTGGGGATCTGCAGAGAATGAAATGGTTGATTGAGGAGCCCTGTGTCTAACAGGGTGTCCAGCTGTATTTCTGTAGTTCCATTGCCCCCTTTAAGCAGCAAGATATAAGTCAGTCAGTTTTACTCACCGTGTGGAGGAGCTCTGTCCATTTGCAGCCTGTGGTCCCATTCCTGCAGCATGGAGTGAAATCAGTGAGTAGCCTCCTGTCAGTCTCAGTGTGACAGACATGGGCAGAGTTTGATGTGAGCTCTGGCTACCTGTCCCAGTCTCTGATCTCACTGACCTCAGCAGCAGCAGCAGCAGCAGCAGCAGCAGCAGCAGCAGCACAGTGAGACACCGAGCTCCCACCTCCCCCAGCTTTAACTCTGCTCAACCACACAATCACAGAATTGTTACAGTGCACACGGAGGCCGTTCTGCCCATCCTGTCTGTACTGGCTCTCCAAATGAGCAATTCACTGAGTGTCATTCTCCTGCCTTCTCCCTGTCACCCTGCATATTGTTCCTTTTCAAATAACAGTTTCATTCCCTTTGGAATGTTTCAATTGAAGCTGCCTCCACCACACTCTCGGGCAGTGCATTCCACACCTTAACCACTCACTGGCTGAAAATGTTTTTCCCTCAGCTCACTTTTGCTTCTTTTACCAATTATTTTCAATCCGTGGCCTCTCCCTCTCAATTCTTTCTCAGGTGGGAACATTTTCTCCTGGTTTACTCTGTTCAGACCCCTCCTGATTTTGAATTTCTCGATCAAATCTCCTCTCTGCCTTCTCTTCTCTGAGGAAGACAGTCCCAACTTCTTCAGTCTATCTTCATAACTAACGTCCCTCATCCTCAATGGGTCAGATAGCCCACTCCTGCTCCTATTTCTAATGTTCTTATTATCTTCTCTTCCTATGTGAAAGACACACATCAGATTTCCACTTAACACTCTGTGGCTGTACCTTCCCAGTCTTATTCCCAACATTCCATGCAGTCCCATCCTTACACAGTGACTCTGATTTAGAATTTATTACTCTCTCTCCCTCACTCTGAAACTGGATAAGAAGTTCTATTGCTTATTCTGGTGCTATCTAACTCTCCCAGGATTCTGTGCACCTCTGTGTTCCTCTCTGGTATGACCACCTTGATCCCACAGGCCAGCCAAGTTAGTTTAAACCCTCTCCAACAGCACTAGTAAATCACCCCAAAGGAACTCAGTCCCAGATCTGTTCAGGAGCAACCCGTCTGGTCTGTACATGTCCATCTCCCCCCAAAGCCAGTCCCAGTGTTAAAATAATCAAAAGCTCTTCCTCCTGGACTGTCTTTTCAGTTCCACCGTCACCTGTGCTATCCTCCTCTTTCTAGTCTCAGTTGCGTGGGGCACTGGGGGTAATCTTGGAGATGGAGAAGAAAGTGCGGACTGCAGATGCTGTAGATCAGAGCTGATAATGTGTTGCTGGAAAAGTGCAGCAGGTCAGGCAGCATCCAAGGAGCAGGAGAATCGATGTTTTGGGCATTCCTGAAGAAGGGCACATGCCTGAAACGTCGATTCTCCTGCTCCTGTAATCTTGGAGATTCCTACTTTTGAGCTCCTGCTGCTAATTCCCTCTGGAACTCCCTACATTCTGACTGCAGGACCACATCCCTTTCCTCCCTGTGTCACTGGGACTGATGTGGACCACCACTGCTGCCTGTTCCCCCTCTCCCCTCAGGGTGCTCTGCAGCTGCTCAGTGACATCCTTGACCGTGGCACCAGGGAGACAATACACCATCCTGGATTCCCATCTGCAGCTGCAGAAACACCTCTCGAATGCCCTCACTCTCGAATCTCCTCTCACTATCGCTCTTTCAATCTTCCTTCTGCCGCCCCTCCACAGCTGAGCCCCCCATGGTGCCAGGGACTTGGCTCTGGCTGCACTCCCCAGATGAACCATCATTCTGATCAGGATTCCAAACTGAATCCTGGTTGGAAAGTGGGATGCACTCACGGGATTCATGTACTAGCTGCCAGATCCTTTTGGACTGTCTGCCGCTCCCCCATTCCCTCTCTCCCTGCATACTCTGAAGCTGCAGAGTGACCACATCTAGAAACGTGCTCTCCACGGAGCTCTCAGCCTCACGGACTCTTCGCACTGACACCAGCTGCTGCTCAAGCTCCGAAACCCAGAGTTCCAACTGCTGTCACTGACCACACTTCCTGTACTCATGGTATTCCAGGAAGCAGGACAAGCAGTTCCCTCATGCAACCTGATGCACACTCTCACCACTCCCTGATTATCTTTTGTCAAAGTACTTTTGAGAAACAGCAACAGCAGGGCTCACAATCCAGTATTTTCAATGTCCATAGAATCATAGAATTCCTACAGTATGGAACCAGGCCATTTGGTCCAACAAGTCCACACTGACCCTCCGAACAGTAACCAACCCAGACCCAATCCCCTACCTTTTTAACCTACATTTACTCCTGACTAATGTACCTGACCTACACTATGGGCAATTTAGCACGGCCAATTCACCTAACCTGCACAGCTTTGGACTGTGGGAGGAAACCAGAGCACCCAGAGGAAACCCACGCAGTCACAGGGAGAATGTGCAAACTCCACACAGACAGTCGCCCGAGGCTAGAATCAAACCTGGGTCCATAGCGCTGTGAGGCAGCAGGGCTAACCACTAAGTGACCGTACTTCCAGTTTTCCAGTGTTTCAAGGAATCTCTACATAAACCCAAAATACTTAAGGTATAGGAGCAGAATTGGGCCAGTCAGAATAGAGTCTGCTCGGCCATTTGATCTTGTGTGATGTGTTCCTCAAGCCCATTTCCTGCATTCTCCTTTTAACTTTTGATCTCCTCACTGATCAAGATCGTATCTGTCTCTGTTTTAAATACTCTCAACATCTTGGCCTCCATAGACCTCTGTGACAATGAGTTCTGCAGATTCAGCACCCTGTGGCTGAAGAAATGCCTCCTTATCTCAGTTCTGATGGATCTTTCTTCACTCTGAGGCTGTGCCTTCGGGCCCTAGTTTCTTCTACTCGTGGAAACACCTTCTCCATGGTCTCCAGGCCTCTCAATATTCTGTAGTTTCAATAAGATTCCCCCCTCAGCTTTCTAAACACAATTGTATACAGATCCAGAATCCTCAACCACTCTTTATATGACACCCCCTTCATTCCCAGGATCATTCTTATTCTTTCTCACTTTTTCCTCTGGACGCTCTCCAATGACAGCACATCCTTCCTTAATAAGGAGTCCAAAATTCCAAATGTGTTCTGATTAGAGACTTATACAAACTCAGCAGTACACCTCTGATGTTAAAGTTAATGCTAACATTGTAATTGCCTTTCAAACTGCCAATGGTGAACCTGCACGTTAACCTTCAGAGAAACCTGAGCAAGGACTCCCAATTCTCTTTGTGCTTCAGATTTCTGAAATCTTTCCTCACTTAGAAAACAGTCTGTGCCTCTATTCTTCCCACTAAAGTATCTAGCCTCACAAGTTCCCGCATTGTACTCCACCTGCCACTTCTTTGCACATTCTCCTAGCCTGACCAAGTCCTTCTGCAATCTCCCCTTTTCCTCAACTCCACCTGTCCTTTCACCAAGTTTTGTGTCAGCTACAAACATATGAACAATATCTTCAGTTCCTTATCCAGATTGTTAATAGATAAGGTGAATAGTTGTGGTCCCATCACAGATCCCTGCGGATCACCACAAAGCACCAACTGCCATCCAGAAAAAAATCCCTTTGTCCCTACTCTCGCCTTTGTGCCGGTCAACCATCCTCTACCCACCGCAACATGGGCTCTGATTTGACTTAGCAGTCTCCTTTATTGTACCCTGTCAAAGCCCTTGTGGAAATCCAAATGGATCACATCCACTGGCTCTCCTTTGTCTAATTCACTTGTTACCTCCTCAAAGATTTCTAACAGATTTGTCAGGCATGCCTCCCTTTGATGAAGCTGTGCTGACTCAGCCCAATTTTACCAGGCTGCAATTTTACCAGGCTTAAGGGTGAGATTCCAAATACCTGCAATCTCACCCTTAAGTCGATCTCTAAAATCTTACCAATGACCAAGGTCAGGCTAACCAGCTTATAATGTCCCATCTCTGCCTCCCTCCTTTCTTAAACAGGGATGTTACATTCACTATTTTCCAGGCTTCTGGGACCACCCCTGACTCCAGTGATTTCTGAAAGATCACAGCCAATGGCCCTACAATTACTTTAGCTATCTCCATCAGAACTCTGGGGTGTAGTCCATCGGGTCTGAATGATTTATCCACCTTCAGACCTTTCAGCTGCCTCAACCCCTCCACCTTAGTGATGCCCTCTCCACTCACTTCTGCTCCCAACTCTCTTGAAGTTCAGGTGTGCTGGCTGATATTTTAGTATCATGGTTAGCCCCAGGTGAGGTCCCAGAAGACTGGAGGATAGCGAAGACTGTGCCATTGTTCAAAAAGGGCTGCAAAACAAAAGCCTGGGAATTATACGCTTCACATTTGTGGTGGGTAAGTTGTTTGATAAGATAAGATACACATGCATTTGGAAAGAGTGGATTTGATTAGGAGTTGTCAGCATGACTTTGTGAATGGGAGAATATGCCTCACAAATTTGTTCAGGTACTTTGATGAATTGACCAGGAAGGTTGATGAGGGCAGGATGGTAGACGTGGTCTATATGGATTTCAGTGAGGCCTTTGATAAGGTTCCACATGGTAGGCTGTTATGGAAGGTTAGATTGCATGAATTCCAAGGTGACCTGGCAAATTGGATACACGATTGGCTTGATGGTAGAAAGCACAGGGTAATAGGGGAAGGATCCTTATTGTACTGGAGGCCTGTGACTAGTGGAGTGCCTCAGGGGTCAGTGCTGGCCCCATTGCTGTTTGTTATCTATATCAATGTTTTGGATGAGAATGTACAAGGCATGGTTAGTGAGTTTGCTGGTGACACTCAAATAAGCAGCATCGTGGACAGTGCGGACAGTTATCAGAAATTGCAGCAGGACCTTGCTCAGCTGGGGAAGTGGGCCGAGAAATGACAAATAGAGTTTAAATGTGAGGTCTTGTATTTTGGAAATTTAAAGCAAGGTAGGAGTTTCATGGTGAATGATAGGGCCTTAAGGAACATAGTGGAACAGAGGGTCCTTAGAATTCAGGTAAGCAGTTCTCTGAAAATGGAGTCACAGTAAATAGAGCAGAGAAGAGAGCTTTTTCTGCAGTGCCCGTCATCAGTCAGGGCATTGACTACAGACGTTGGGAAGTTATGTTGCAGTTATACAGGACATTGGTGAAGCCACACTTGGAATATTGTGTTCAGTTTTGGTCACCTTGTTACAGGAAGGATGTTATTAAACTGGAAAGAGTGCAGAAGAAATTTGCAAGGATGTTGCCAGGATTCAATGGTTTGGGTAAAAGGGAGAGTACTTTTTTCTTTCGAGTGTAGGAGACTGAGGGAGGACCTCATAAGGTCATGAGAGGCATGGATAGGGTGAATTCACTCAGTCTTTTCCCCAGGGTTTGCGAATATGGACTAGAGCGCATCAGTTTAAGGTCAGAGGGGAAAGAATAAAAGGGAACCTGAGGGGCAACCTTTTTACATAGAGGGTTGTTCGCATTTGGAATGAGCTGCCAGTGGAAGTGGTTAAGGTGGGTACATTAATAACATTTAAAAGGCATTTGGACAAATACAGGAAAGGAAATGATTCAGAAGGATCTGGGCCAAGTGCAGGATTAGCGTAAATGGACATTTTGGTTGGCATGGACCAGTTTGGTCCAAATGGCCTGTCTCCATGCTGTAGGACTCTATGACTCTATGACATTGTTATGGACCAGGCCAGACCCTTCGAAACATTTTGAGAATGCAGCCCAGACCTTACCTTTTCGAATTGTGTTAAGCAAACGTAACCTGGATATTCCAGGATTGATACAACTGGCCAAACCACTCAGCTTGAAGGGAAAGAGAATTTATTTACACACAATCAAAAGAAAACAGAATTTAGAATAACTTAACTATTTGAAAACCCAACTGACGAGAAAATGTAACTTGACAAAGAGCTGTTCCAATTTGCTGCAACAGCCTTGGTAAAAAGGTAAATATAAACACAGAGGTTCTTACAGGAGAGGAATTTCAGACAGTGAGTCCACTGGAAAATGTTGAATTGGGGAACCTTTCTCACCAGCAGCTTTCTTTATCCAGGAGCTTCCAACCGACTGTTTGTCAAAAACAGCAAACTGGAAGAACTGGCCACTCTCCTTTTATTGGACAAGTGTTTAATATAAAACCTAAAAGCCTTTTCCCTGACTGTTGCCCTAGGCAGTATCTGTTAGCCATGAGCAAAGTCCCTAACCCAGACAAATTGGAACCTCTGCCTTTACAACCCCTCTTGAAAAAAAATCCAAGGACAACTCAACCTTGTGAAATGAGCAGCATTGTCACACCACTGTGAAAGCTGATTTAAAGCATCGATGCACTTCTTCCACCATTTCTTTGTTCCCCATTACTATTTCTGCCTGTTCCAGTGGTACAATTTCTATTATTGACTCCCTCTTGCCTTTCATATATCTAAAGAAAACCTCTTGCAATATTCTTTTATGTTACTACCTTACTTACCCTTATATTTTATTTACACACTCACCCTTACTTTTTTTTAGTTAATTTCTGCTGTTTTTAAAGGCTTCCCAATCCTCTGGCTTCCCAATAATCTCCACCACATTGCATGTCTTTTCTTTTGCTTTTATGCTGACCCTGACTTCCCTCATCAGCCATGGTTGATTGGCTTCCACTCAGTATCTTTCTTCTTCCTTGGGTTGAATTCCTGCTCTGCCTCCCAAATTACTCCCAGAAACTCCTGCCATTGCTGCTCCATTCTCTCTTATGCTCAGCTTCCCTTCTTATCAACTCTGGCCAGCTCCTCCATCATGTCTTTGTAGTTACCTTAAGTTAATTGCATTACCGGTCCAACTGACTCCAGATTCTCTGTCACAAACTGCAAGGTGAATTCTGTCATATTACGGTCAATGCCCCCAAGGGATTCCTTAACCCTACGTTCCCTAATCAGGTCTGCTTCATTAGACATCACCCAATCCAGACTTGCCTGTTCCATAGTGAACTCTACCACAAGCTGCTCCAAAAACCATCTTGTAGACATTCCATTAATTCCTTCCCTTGACATCCCCAAACAAATTAATTTTCCAGTCTACCTACATATTGAAGTTTTTTATGACTATTGTAGCAGGGCCTTTATTGCATCCTTCTCTATCTCCTGATTTATTTTCTTCCTCATATCCTGACTACTGCTGGGGAGGGGGACTTTGCAAAGTTCTCATCATGCTCTTTCTCCCTTGCAACTCCTCAACTCTACCCACACAGATTGAATGTATTCCAACTCTAAATCCCTTCTTGTGATTGATCTTATTTCATTTCTTACCAATACGGTAACCCTACCCCCATCTGCCCATCAGCATGTCCTGTCAATTAGATGTGCATCCTTGAGGATTTCATTCCCAGCCCTCAACCCCTTACAGCCACATCTCTGTGATACTCAAAACATCACACCTGCCAATTCCAATCTGCGCTACAAGCTCATTTACCACATTTCGGATACTCCCTGCATTCAGGTACAACACCCTCAGTCCTGCATTGACTGCCCTCCTTTTCATAGTTGTCCCCTTATGCACGATGCCTAAAATTAATTTTCTGACCCTTTCCATAATCTATGTCCGATTAATTATTCTGGGAACTTTATTAACCTCTCCTGAGCCCTGCGTCACTTTAATGATTTTAAAGTCCTTGGGAACCTCAATTTGTGGCATCACTCTGTCTACCTTATTCCGAACTTTAAGTTATTTCTACTGTCAAGTTCCCCTGCACTTCTGTATTGCCTTGTTACAATACGACATTCACAAATTCTGATCCTTCCTTTTATTTTCTGGTAACAATCAAACCCATCACTAACCACGAATCCCACCTTCTCCTGTGCCTTTCATTTTCTCACGTTCTGTGCAAGTGAACCCGTTTGCTTTCTCTTTGGGTTGACTTCAGGTCAATATCCATCCCTGAAACATCACTGAACATGCTCATAATCTCATTTACGATTGTGCGATATTGCTATGCACAAATTATGTTTTCTGCATTAAACAGTGACCAGTGTTCAGACAAGTCCCTCACTCTCTGTAAATGCTTTGGGAGGGTCTGACATACAAATCTCTCTTTTGATGCACTGGGAGCCTTTCAGATATCAGAGATGCCATTCCATGGCTCTACTAGACAGACAGCAGGACTGTTTCCGCTGGTGTCCTGGTCAATATTGATTCCCTAATTAGCATCACTAAAAACCTGATCCTCGACTCATTGTCACCCAGCTCTCTGGGATCTTGCTGAGCACAGTCTGGTGGAAAGAGCCACTGCGACATCCTTAAGTGGAGGCAAGTGCAACATAAATGCAAGTCTTTCTTTGAGGTTGGAGTCTCCTGAACCTGACCCTTGCCCATTGGATGCACGCTTCCATCTTCCAGGGAACATGGGATCATTAAGAGCAATGACACTGTCTGATCCAGGAAACTGAGATTCTTTGCAGCCTCACCTTTGACCTTACCCCAGTGCTGAGCTGGAAGATTTGAAACAAAATCTCGAACCTTCTACATGGACACCCAACGTGACTCCTTCCTGAAGTGTGCTGATCCAACTCTGCTCCAGTGTTCTTAGATAAAGTTCTCCCAAGCTGTGAGTGATCGGAGGTTTGTTAAAGAGGTGTCGAACTCCACCCCACATACCAACTCTTGCTCCATAGCTCTGGAGGCTTTGGTGTTTCAAGTGAATATCCAAGTGTTTTTTCAATGTGATGAGGGTTTCTGCCGCTCTCACCCTTTCAGCCTGATCCCACCAGCCACTGGGTGAAAACAATTACTCCTCAACTCCCCTCTAACCCTGCCCCCAATTCATTTCAATCTCTCCCCATGGTTATTGCCCTCTCTGCTGGTGGAAATCAGTCCTTCCTACCCACTCTATCCAGGCCCCTCATCATTTTACACACCTTGATCAAATCTCCCCTCAGCCTCCTGTGTTCCAAAGAAACCAGTCCTAGCCAAACCAATCATTCCTCAAAACTAATACTCCTCATTCCTCTGTCCCCTTCTCTAGGGGGATCACATCCTTCCTGCAATGTAGTGACCAGAACTGCATGCCGTTCTCTCACTATGCTCTAACTGGGCTTCATTTGAGGTCAGAAGTCACACGACACCAGGTTATAGTCCAACAGGCTTATTTCAAATCACAAGCTTTCAGAGCACTGTTCCTTCAGCACTGAAGTCGCTTCACCTGAAGAAGGAGCAGCGTTTCAAGATCTTGTGATTTTAACTAAACCTGTTGGACTGTAACCTGGTGTTATGTGACCCCTGAACATGTCCACCCCATTCGACACCAGAGCCTCCACATCATATCGATAGTTTCACATCTTTGCTGAGACTCTCTCTTTGGGATGCCACTCTTACTCTTTTGGGAAAAGATTCTGAATGATCTCTGACTCTGTCTCATCCTTGGAGGCCTCACACAGCCCTGTCACTGATCTCCCATCAAGTCAATGGTTCCAGTACACTTTTACCAAATTACCACACAGTTTGGTAAAATGGGTTGTTCCCAAATGAAAACTTTTACACTCGCTCTATGGTTCTCCATTTCCATCCTTATTCTCAATCTCACTGAGTTCCGATCACTGTCACTAAAATGCTCCCACATTGATAGCCCTTCCAGCTGCCCACATTCATTCCTTAAATGATGGTCCAGGACTGTCCCTTCTCTTTCTGCTGCGTCACCATCATCTTCTCGGGGACAGTTAGGGATGAGCAGCAACTGGCTCTGCCAGTGCCGTACATGTCCCAAAAAGCAATTTTTAAAATGCCAGAGCTTTTGTCAGGTATGCTAGGTACTGGATACAAATTCTGGATTAGTGGTGCTGCAAGAGCACAGCAGTTCAGGCAGCATCCAAGCAGCTTCAAAATCAATGTTTAGGGCAAAAGCCCTTCATTAGGGCTTTTGCCCGAAACGTCGATTTCGAAGCTACTTGGATGCTGCCTGAACTGCTGTGCTCTTCCAGCACCACTAATCCAGAATCTGGTTTCCAGCATCTGCAGTCATTGTTTTTACCAACTGGATACAAATGTTCAAATGTTTTACCAGTTACTGTTCAGATTGAAGTACCTTCAAAAGGCAGGGATTAAAATTGTTTCTCTTGTCTTTCAGGCCGTGACAACTCTCAGCCCAAGCTGACCCTGCTGCCCCCCTCCCCGGAGCAGGTCAATACCAAGGGCACTGCCACCCTGGTGTGCCTTGCCAATCACTTCTATCCCGATGAGCTGGAGGTGCAGTGGAAGAAGGACGGTGCAGTCATTTCGGACGGGGTTCAGACCAGCAACTACCTGCGAGCTTCGGACAGCACCTACAGTGTCAGCAGCCTGCTGACCCTCTCTGGGTCTGACTGGGAGTCCAACGCTCGCTTCTCCTGTGCCCTCACCCACGTGACCCTCCCCTCTCCACTCAGCAAGAGCATCAGGAGATCAGAATGTGTGTAGAGTGTTCGAGACAGTCCACAGAGGAGACACAACTTTAAATAGAACAGGGCTGAGCTGGCAGGACAAAGGTCATTGTCAGCACTGAATTTGAACTCTCTTCTTTCTCAGGACTGGCTTGGAGACACTTCTGAGCTTCAGTGGTTAAGGCAGGTCATTGGGATAGTGTAGAGAAAACTTTACTCTTTATGTAGCCCCATGCTTTCCCTGACCTGGATGTGTTTGATGGGGACAGTGTTAACTTGTGATGTCAAGTAAAACCTCTCGAAGATGCTAAAGACTGTCAGCTGTGCAAAAACAATGTGAACCTCAGAAATCTCTGTTTCAGTAAAACAGACCTCCTTCCTGCTCAGCCGCCAGTTCCAATTTAAGGTTTTGTCACTGTTTAAAGGGACAGGATTCTCATGTTATAGAGAAAATCTCCACAAGTGTTTTCCTCCATCTCCATTGTGGCTGTGAATTTGTGCAGCTTCCTCTGTCTGGGCTGTTAATTGCTGACTGTTTTCTGTCAAAGTCAATCTGGAAAAGGGAATAAAGATGAAGATGATTCAGTCTCTGTCTCGTGTCTGCTTTGGAAATGGCCAGAGCTGAGTCCTCAGGGAAAGCTGTGTGAAGTGTTAACATCCACCCTCAAGGCCTGGAGAATGAGGGGGAGAATAGAGGGGGCAATGGGGTCCCCAGAGCAGGAGGGCAATGCTACCATTGTGTCCAGAAAGGGCACTTTCAGCAGGAATGCACAGCCTCAAGGAAATCTTTCCCAATAAATGGAGAAAAGAAGGAAGGCAGGAGGGGACAATGGGGAACACAATAATCTGATGGAAATTCCCCATCAACGCTCACCCATCCCTTAGACACAGCAAGATCACAAGCCAAGAAATTCAAATCAACTGTTAGGGAGCCAGAGCCACTGGGAACCCTATATTGATGAATATGACAAGCAGGACCTTGTTACTCAGAATAACAATTGCACAATAACAATTTGGGAAATAAATATTCCATAAATTAGACCTGGGTTTTCTTTACTCTTCAAATGAAATGAAATTGTCCTGGGCGTCCCTGGGGCCAGATTGACAATGTTCCGTCCGGGGGAGTCTGGGAGTCACGGCTGGGGAGGACAGTCAATGATAAACTGGTTCCACTTTCTGCTGTCATACTCTGTAGCCCCTGGGCCATCTCAGTGAGGATCATCCAGGGCTCAGGGTGGATTCCAGAGCAGCTCATTGTCCTGACTGTTGTGTCCTTCAGTCCACATGTGGCTCCAGCAATCTCACTCCATGACTCAGTATCAGTGGGAACCCATGGGACTGGAAATTTTATCCAAACAGACCCTCACACAGCGGGGAGGCTGCTGGTGGCTCAGAAACCCCTTGGACTCAGTCCCAGATTCCACCGTGGCTCTTTCATTCAAACACAACATTAACACACTGACACCACATTCAGAGAGCAATCCTGAGATGGGGCAAGTTTGGTTCTTGATTCCAATGTGAGGAAATGGGGGCTGGTGTGAAATGTCCAGTCTGAAACTGGTAGGGGTACTTTATAATGAAGAATAGAAACTGATGTAAGAATAAAGTCAGGTATTGATGGGAGTGAGGAATATCTCAGTGATCTGTCTCCAGAATCCACAGACTGCACACATCCTTCTGTCAGACCCTGAAGGCTGAGAAACAGCTCCTTGACATTTAATATTTCTCCAACTTTCCCAGAAAAGGTGTAATATTTTCTGTGTCAGTGATTCCCTGGAACAGGACATTTTAAAAAGGGCTGTGGGAAGGGAACTGTTGACTCTCAATGACAAAGCCAATGGAAGGATGTGGAGCTGGCACTGTGAAATGTTAGGGCTCAGAGGATGACACCAGAAGCAATTCAATGTTGTCACTCTCTCCTTTGCAATTGCTAAACTGGTAATAATTGGTTTTCCCTCACAATTTGCTCTCTTGTATTCAATCCACGTGCCTTTCTTGCTTTGCTTCTTTTGACTTGAGTCTGTGGGTAGCTCCATCAAAACCCAATTTCCTCACTCTCATCCAGGCCCCTGAAGAGATTAGAGACAAAACAAACTGCAAATGCTGGAATCCAAGGTTGACAAGCAGGAGGCTGGGAGAACACTGCAAGACTGGCAGCATCAGGAGGTGGAGAAATCAACATTTTGGCTGTAACCCTTCTTCAGGAATGGGGGTGGGGGAATGATGGGGGAGCTGCAGATAAAGGCAGTGGTGGGGACAGGGTGGTAAGGTGGGAATAGGTGAAGATAGGTAGAGGGTACTACCTGATTGGTTGATGGGAGGGATGAATACAAATTAATCTCTCCCATCGACTAATCAGGTCATACTCTCTACCATTCTCAACCCCTCCCTACCTCAACACCCGGCTCTGCCCCATTCCCTTTATCCCCTTTTCCAGTCTTTCCTCATCACACAGCCCACTCATTCCAGGGATCAATCGGGTAAAATTCCTGTGAACCACCTCCAATGCATTTATTATTCTTCCTTCAATAGGGAGACCAAAACTACCCTCAGTATTTGAGATGTGGTCACACCAATGTCCAGGAATAACTTGTGGTGATTAACTGCCTGCTTGAACCCCTGCAGTCCGTGTGCTGTTGGTGGATCCACAATGTCCTTAGGAAGCGAATTCTGGGGATTCTGACTCAGTGATGATGTAGGAACAGCTTCATATTTCCAAGTCAAACTGGTGAATGACTTGGAGAGGAATTTGCTGGGGTGATGGTCCCGTGTACCTGCTGCCCTTGTCCAAATATAAGTGATCATGGGTTTGGAAGCTGTTGTCTCAGGATCTTTGGTGAATATCTGCAGTGCATCTTGTAAATAGTACACAGAGGTGTTACTACACATCGGTGTGGGGGGAATGCATGTGTGTGAATGCGGTTCCAATCAAGTGGGTAAAGTTGTTTTCAACAATATTTAAATAAAATAATATAAAACAGCATAAAATTAAATATAAATAAAAATTTGCTGCCTTTTAGATAAAACATCACTGAACCCAAAAAGTTAACTCCTTCTCTTCCCACAGAGGCTGTACCTGTTCCCTTTCTCCAGCATCTTGTTTTATTTGAGATTTGCAGTATTTTACTGTTGTATCTGTTTTAATGCCATTGGGTATAAGAGAAGCATTGGTCAGCACACTGGGGAGATTTTCCCTGAGATGGTCTCAAATCCCTTATATTCACATTGACCTGAGAGGGCAGTGGTTTAACCGATCATCCAGCAGATGGCGTCTTTGCCTTTGCCAGCCTCAGGATAGTGCTCCAGTGTCTGGAGTGGGGCTTGAAACCTGCAGGTTCAGGTGACGGTGTTAACACTGAGCCCATCTATTCTTTCCTGGGATGTGGGTGTCACTGGCAAGACCATAATTTTTTCTCCATCCCTAACTTCCCTGAAACTGAGTGGCTTGTTGGGCCTTTCAAATGGCAGATAAGGGTCAGCCACATTGCTGGAGTCCTGGCAGAGTCAGACATCTACAACAGGTCTACAAGAACAAGACCCTTCAGCCCAATGAGCCAAAGCCAGTCAAACAACCACCTCGCTATTCTAATTCCATGTTCCAGCACTTGGCCTGTAGCCCTGTACACCTTGGCATTACAGCTGCATATCGAAATACTTCAATGTTATGGGAGAGCTTCTGCTTCAACCATTCTTACAGAAAGCGAGTTACAAATTACTACCACCTTCTGCACGAAAGTGCGTTTCCTCATATTCCCTCTTAATCTTCAGCCATTTCCCTTAAATCTATGCCCATGGTCATTGATCATGAAATAACTCCACATCATCAAGTCACCCTTTATTTACACATCAACTGTCCTTGAATGTAATGTTTCATATAGAGTTAGGCACCAGAGGCACATCGTCCCTAACACTCAACCTGTTTGATGTCAGTAAGTAATCTCCCTGTTATATCCTTGTAAAGATTTGAGCTTTTCTTGTGAAATTCCTTTGGGATTTTTTAATGCCACGGAATCTCCCACACACTCCCATCTCTCTTGATGCTCACCCTTGTCTGGTTAATTCTTCCCATTTCCTTCTCTTCTTTCAGTTCATTCCATTTCAGTAAAGTCTGTGATATTTCCACGGAGGATGTGTACTTGAAACCGCCATAGAGAAGCTCCTATGAAGAAGGAAGGCTGATATTTACAGGAAGCCTGGACTGTGCCCTTGTGTACCTTTTCCAAACATTTCCATGTGATCTGTCAGCTTTCTTCAACTCTTCCCATTTCCTCCAAATCCAGCGGGTACCCATGCGTCCCAGCTATGTCTGCTTGTTGTCGGCTACATCAAACAACACCTCACCAGTACATGCACAGGCACCATTCCCCAAATCTTCCGCCATTACATCAGTGACTGCACCAGTGCTGCATCCTGCACCCAGGCTGAACTGGAGCAGTTCATCGACTTTGCTAAAAACTTTCAACCTGCCCTTAAATTCACGTAGTCTATCTTGGACAAATCCTTCTCCTTTCTTGACCATCCCATTTCCATCTCCGGTGACAGTACAGGAACAGACATTTACTGTAAACCCACCGACTCACACAACTGCCTGGACAACACCTTCTTGCAACCAGTATCCTGCAAGAACACCGTCCCATTTTCCCAATTCTTCCATCTCCGTCACATCTGCTCGTTCGAGGAGATGCTCCACTCCCAAGTGTCCCAGATGTCCACCTATTTTGAACAATGTTCTTTTCCCACTTCTGCCATCCAGACAGCCCTCCACCGCACCTCCTCCATTCTCTGCTCCCCAAATCTAAACACCCCCCTCCAAAATGCAATAAAGACAGGGTTCCCCCTTGTCTTCACCTTCGGCCCCACTAATCTCCACATCCAATGTATCATCCTCAAACAATTCTGCCAACTCCAGCTAGACCCCACCACCAAGAACATCTTCCCCTCCCCACCTCTCTCTGCCTTCCACAAGGACTGTTCCCTTTGCCAATCCTTGGTTTTCAACACTCTTCACACCTTTTCCCCCCAACAAAACCCTGGTACTTTCCCCTGCAACCGTAAAAGATGCAAAACCTGCCGACACACCACGCCTGTCATTTCCATGCAGGACCCCAGTCCTTCCAGGTCAGACAGAGGTTCACCTGCCTCTCCTCCAACGTAGTTTATTGTACCCAGTGCACCCATTGTGGTCTTCTCTGCATCGGTGAGACCGAACGTAAACTAAGGGCATGTTTTGCTGAGCATCTCAGCCATGCTCACAAAGGCTGACCTGGCCTCCCAGTCAATGCCAATTTCAATTCCCCTTCCTATTCCCTCTCTGACATGACCATCCTCTGCCTCCTCCATTGCCACAAGCAATCAGACTGCAAATTGGAGGAACAAATAATTATCTTTTGCCTAAACCCAGAGGAATCAACATTGAGTTCTCCAATATCAAAAAGCCTCCCTTTCCAAACTTTCGACTCCCTTCCCTGTCCCCCTCCTCCATTCTATTCCACTTACGGACCCTCCCTTCCAGCCACCAAATGGATTCACTCCTCCCATCGACCAACCACTTCAAACCTGTGTTCATCATTCAATACCTACCACTCCACCATTCCCCTCCACCCACCTAAACAACTGATCCCACCTTGATTTGCAGATCCCCCTACCCTCATTTGCAGTTCTGAAGAAGAATTATACCCGAAATGTTGACTTTTCCACCTCCAGATTCTGCCTGACTTGCTGTGTTCTTCCAGTCTCCTGCAAGCCTCCATCCCAACCTGATAACCATCTCGGACATTGGAAGGAAATGCCCAGGGAGCAGGTTAACATGGTGCAAAAAGCCTTTCAGCTGAAGCTTCAGTGTTTGCATTCAGTCTGGATTTTCACTTGCTCATTGCTCCCCTTTTACATGATAATGGAGAGAGAACTCTTGTTGATGCAGTTTTTTTTTTAATCATCCCAGGCTGTTTAAAGCTGCGTGCGCAGTGCAATCCCCTTCACAAGACAAAATGCTGAGGTCCCAAAATCAGCAAATGAATGATGAGACAAATCTGTTTTGGTGGCATTAGATGAATATTGAGCAGGATACCTGAGGGAATGTCTTCAGAATGGGATCTTGTTGAGCTCCCTGAGGTGGAGGGATTGGGGTCTGGGTGGTGCTGGTGGGGCCTTAAATGAATATCCCATATATAACATGGTGCAAGAGTTCACCGCAGTCTCAGCCTGGACTCTGTGCTCTTGTTTCTGAGGTGGCTTTCAATCCAATGACCATTTTGACTCTGAAGCAGGAGCATTGCCCATGGGGCCAAGGTCAGTAACAATGTAAACTGTGTGGCTCTGAAAGCCTGAGTCTGTACTTCAGCTCAGAAGGATATCAGCTCATTCATCAAATCTGTTTCTGCCCCTCTGCAGGCTGACCAGGCTGCCGGTGCCTTTCCAACACTCTCACGTTTTCCCTTGTGCCACAGCTCATTCGCCTGAGGGATAGTTTACTCGGAGTCGAAAAGTGTGGTGCTGGAAAAGCACAGCAGGTCAGGCAGTTGTGCTCAGGCTGAGGACATGACTTTGTCCCTCTGTCAGATCCTCTTCGAGAAACTCATGGCTCACCACTGCCCTCTCCAGGACAGTTAGGGAAGGGCAACAGCAAGGATGGAGACGGGCACGCGTCGCCACAAGTGCTGTTCTGTGCAGTTTGGGGGCACACTTTGATAGCCGTTTGTTTGGTCTTTGAGTGTAATTCATTTTGTGCCTGATGCCGGTGTCAATCCGAAGGACACTCCACCTTACAATCTGACAAACCAGGGTCACCCAGAAGCACTGCTTCTTGCCGAAACTCCAGTCTTTCAAGAGATGAATTCAAGCCTCAGCAGTTTGATCATTTTAATTTTACATCATTTCTCTGGATTTCTCCTGGGATGGGGCAGGCGTTGCCTTTCCCTAATTGTCCTGGAGAGGGCGGTGACGAGCCATGTAATATCTGGGAAGGAATGCGCTGGAATCTGAACAAAAAAAGACATGAAAATCAATGTGATGTTCACAAATGTTCTTTCGGCGAGGGAGCCCAGTCTGTGACTCCTGCCCCACTGTGACATGATCCATTTTTAATGACCCCATGATCTGGCTCAGCAAAGAACTTAGTCCAAGCAACTGGGGCTGGGCAATAATTATGAAGCTCCCCAATGATGAAGCAGAAATAATAATGAGAAGGATTAATGCAGCTCCTTGCTGTCTGCCTTTTAGCGTCTGAGCCACCACACTCTCACCGTTCTGGGTCTCTAATCCTCTAACATTAATTCATTAGAGTGTGGGAATATACCAAGAGGTTTTATTTTGAACTATAGGTCTCTTTTCTCCGTGACTCTCTCCTTTTCAACCCCCTACAATCCTGTCACCAGATGCTTGTGCTGACAGCCTTGTTGTGCAGAGTGAAAGCTCTCGGTGTTCTCTGAGGCCTCACTGCCTTGTGTCTGTCTCCACTGCAACATAAGACAAATGACGTGTTTCTAAAACCCTGTTAAAATTAAAAGCCAGCAAAGAAAATGACTGCAACAAGAGTTGAGTTGGTCTTGTTCAAGAAAATAATTTTCATTTTAAAATTACAATTTTGTCAGTGAGTGACAAAGGAAAGATGGGGGTCCAGGATTGCTGCAGCCTCTGCCAGAACATAGGACCCAGGATCAGGAGCAGGCCTTTTGGGAGCTGCTCTGCCAATGAAGAAGATCAATGCTTATGGTCTCACCTGCACTTTCCGCTTCCCCACCCCCTCCCATTATCCTTAATTGCCTTGTTCATCAAAAAATCTGTCTACTGTAACCTTGAGCCAACTCCATGAGTGAACCTCCATTCCCATGTAGAGAAGAGAATTCCACAGACTGTCAACCCTCAGCAAGAAAACCCCTCCTTCCTTTTCAATGGGAGACTGCTTTGTGTTAAACTGCCCCCCCAGTTCTCATCTGTCCGAAAACAGGATCCACCCTCTCAGTATCCAGCCTGTCATGTCACCTTCAGATCAGAAACTGTTAATGAGAGAGAACAGGTTACATCAGTGAGACTTTTCCCCAGAGATGATGAACAATGTTGATGTAAATTGCATTCTCCAGTGCCAGAGTCCAGAACAAGAGGGTTGTTAAAATTGTAATTCAGATGATTTCAGGAAAAATTCCTTCCGACAGAGTGATGGAAATCTGGAACCCTCAATCCAAAATGAAAAGCTGTTGAGGTTGGGTTTCAATGTTAATTTTCTCAGGGCAGTACAGTTTACAGGACAAAGGGAGAATGTATTCCAGTTCAGCCATGGCCTGATTAACTGGGGAACTGGGTCAGAGCAACTGATTGGTCATTCCCACTGGAATCCACTGGAATGACGACTGGTGTGTTTGCAGCTAATGGAAGGAGTCATTACCCATAGTCTTCAGCCTGTCTTCAGCAAGTCCTTCATAGTTACTAGAAAGCAGCTGTTTCACTGTGCCCGAACAATACAAAGTCAGAGGACACACAACACCAGGTTCTAGCCCAACAGATTCATTTGAAATCACAGGCTTCCAAAGCGCTGCTCCTTCTTCAGGTGTACCCCAGTCCAGCATCGGCATCCCCACATTACCGGACAGTCCAAATAAACTGGGGCTCTGTGAGGATCTAACCGGCTGAATCTGTACAAACGAGGAGAGAGAGAGAGAGAGAGAGAGAGAGAGACAGAGTACATCTTTTGAACCAGGATACCTAAATGCACCACAATGAAAATACTCTGCATGCTATGATATATCAAAAAGAAGTACTTTGGTGTAACTTTTGATTGTCCTCACAGTGTGCTGTTTTATTCATGAGGTGATACACGGAGAGTATGTCAGCGTTGGGTGACAAAATGTATATTTCCTCCTCTAGCCCCTTTCCAAAACACCCTCTCCATCTTGCTTTAATCCTTATTGACTCTTCTACAATTGTTCCTGTTCCCTCACTCCGTCCCGGTCCCAGAGGAACATATGGTCAGACTTCATGACCCCACTCTGTCTTAAGTTTCATGTGTAGTGTGTTGGAGCTTGGACTCCTGCCTCAGGCCCAGGTGTAGGGGCCTGTTCAACAATCTGCACATTGTCCTTTTTCTCTTTCTGAATGAACTGGATCAAGTTGCAGTAATGAGCTGGCAACAAGGTGTTTTGTCTGAAATGTTCCCAGCATTGGGCACAGAACTGGCTGAGTCAGAGGAGACAGAGGGCTGTGATGGGGGGATGGTTTTCAGAATGGAGGGCTGTGTCTTGTGGGGTTTCACAGGGATTAATGATGGGACCTTTGCTGTTCATTGTCTACATAAATGATTTGGATGAAAACATGGCGAGTCTAATTGATGAGTTTGTGGATGTCACAAAGATTGCGGGAGTTGCAGTTAATGATCAGATTATCAGAGGATACAGCAGGGCATAGAACAATTGGATGCATGGATAGAAAATGGCAGATGAAGTTTAATCCAGATAAATGTGAAATGATGCATTTTGAAAGATCAAGCACGTGGCAGAATACCTGCACAGTGAATGGCAGAATCCTTTGGAGTATTGATATGCAGAGGGATCTGGGTGTACATGTTCACAGATCACTGAAGGTAGCAGTACCTAAGGTGGTTAAAAAAGGCCAATGGCACGCTTGGCTACGTTGGTAGGAGCACTGAGTATTAGGATAGACAAGTTATACTGCAGCTTTACTGAACTTTAGTTTGAGGAGAAAGTGAGGACTGCAGATGCTGGAGATCAGAGCTGAAAATGTGTTCCTGGAAAAGCGCAGCAGGTCAGGCAGCATCCAAGGAACAGGAGAATCGACGTTTCGGGCATAAGCCCTTCTTCAGGAATGAGGAAAGTGTGTCCAGCAGGCTAAGATAAAAGGTAGGGAGGAGGGACTTGGAAGAGGGGCGTTGGAAATGCGATAGGTAGAAGGAGGTCAAGGTGAGGGTGATAGGCCGGAATGGGGTGGGGGTGGAGAGGTCAGGAAGAAGATTGCAGGTTAGGAAGGCGGTGCTCAGTTCGAGGGATTTGACTGAGACAAAGTGGGGGGAGGGGAAATGAGGAAACTGGAGAAATCTGAGTTCATCCCTTGTGGTTGGAGGGTTCCGAGGCGGAAGATGAGGCGCTCTTCCTCCAACCGTCTTGTTGCTATGGTCTGGCGATGGAAGAGACCAAGGACCTGCATGTCCTTGGTGGAGTGGGAGGGGGAGTTGAAGTGTTGAGCTACGGGATGGTTGGGTTGGTTGGTCCGGGTGTCCCAGAGGTGTTCTCTGAAACGTTCCACAAGTAGGCAGCCTGTCTCCCCAATATAGAGGAGGCCACATCGGGTGCAAAGGATGCAATAGATGATGTGTGTGGAGGTGCAGGTGAATTTGTGGTGGATATGGAAGTATCCCTTGGGGCCTTGGAGGGAAGGGGGGAGGTGTGGGCGCAAGTTTTGCCACTCCCGGCACCTTCCCCTGCAACCGCAAGAAATGCAAAACTTGCGCCCACACCTCCCCCCTTACTTCCCTCCAAGGCCCCAAGGGATACTTCCATATCCACCACAAATTCACCTGCACCTCCACACACATCATCTATTGCATCCTTTGCACCCGATGTGGCCTCCTCTATATTGGGGTGACAGGCCGCCTACTCGTGGAACGTTTCAGAGAACACCTCTGGGACACCCGGACCAACCAACCCAACCACCCCGTAGCTCAACACTTCAACTCCCCCTCCCACTCCAACAAGGACATGCAGGTCCTTGGACTCCTCCATCGCCAGACCATAGCAACAAGACGGTTGGAGGAAGAGCGCCTCATCTTCCACCTAGGAACCCTCCAACCACAAGGGATGAACTCAGATTTCTCCAGTTTCCTCATTTTCCCTCCCCCCACCTTGTCTCAGTCAAATCCCTCGAACTCAGCACCGCCTTCCTAACCTGCAATCTTCTTCCTGACCTCTCCGCCCCACCCCACTCCGGTCTATCACCTTCACCTTGACCTCCTTCCAACTATCGCATTTCCAACGCCCCTCCCCCAAGTCCCTCCTCCCTACCTTTTATCTTAGCCTGCTGGACACACTTTCTTCATTCCTGAAGAAGGGCTTATGCCCGAAACGTCGATTCTCCTGTTCTTTGGATGCTGCCTGACCTGCTGCGCTTTTCCAGCAACACATTTTCAGCTCTGAACTTTGGTTTGGCCACACTTGGAACATTTGCATATAGTTCTGGTCACCACATGACCAGAAGGATGTGGATGCTTTGGAGAGGGTAGAGAAAAGATTTACCATGAATGCTGTCTGTTATGGAGGGTTTTAGTTATGAAGGAAGGTTGGATAGACTGGATTTGTTTTCATTGGAATGCAGGAGGTTGTGGGGCAACCTAATAGAAGTTTATGAAATTGTTAATGGCATGGAGAGAGTGGAAAATATGAGGCTTTTCCCCAGAGTAGAGGGGTCAGTTACTAGTGGACACAGGTTCAAGGTGTGTGTCGGGGATGGGGGGGAGTAGCTGGTTGGTGTTTAAAACAGATGTGTGAGGTAAGTATTTCACACAAACGATGGTGAGGGGCTGGAACACACTGCCAGTGGAGGTGGTGGAAACAGACACAATAGCAGCATTCAAGAAATACCTGGATGAATACATGGATAGGAAGGGAATAGAGGGATATGAATCCTGTAGGTGAATACAGTTTCAGTATCGAAGGGCAAAATGTGGTGGCACAGGCTGGGAGGGCCGAAGGACCTGTCCCTGTGCTGTATTGTTCCTTGTTCTTTGATCCCTGCTGTTGAATTGGATTCTCAGGAGCCAGCTCCGTATGAAGAGCCTGTTCTCATTCTTTTGTTGGAGTTCATGGGGCAGCTGCTGCTTCCTTGCTACGTCACTGATCAAACCAGCAATGTGGGAAGACTCTTGATGGAGTGGGTGGTTGTTTGAATTCTCACTTGTGATAATACAGTTTTAAATGTGTCAGTGTTACTTTCCCCTCTCTCTGTGGAGGGGGTCACTGTCACTGTCCCCACCCCACCTTTTCACTCTTATAGTGATAGCATTTTTAGCTTTCCTTCTGTCGGAGAATGCTGTCATTCCCCCCTCCCTCCCAACCCACCCCGCACCCCCAACCTCCCCACCACCCCCCCACCCCCCAAATCTCTCGGGCACTGGGTGGGGGTGAATGGAATTTTAACCTTTATTGCTGCGGGTTGGAATTTCAAAATAGAGAAACCTTGTACCAATTCTAATGGGTGTTAATGAGCCTGCATGTGCAGTGCTGTGTGTGCAGTTTTGGTCCCTGTATTTAAGAAAGGATGGATTGGCATTGGAAGCATCCTCGTGCTCCAATTTCTCACAGCAGAACTGGTTTGGACCCTGCTTGCAGTAGCAGCCTCCAGCCTCTGGATGGTTCCTGGCCCAGCCTCCCGATTCCTCTCCCCAGTCTCCTACTGCAGCAGATGGGGGAGGCAATATAATGGACCACTCGGTTATCCTCAATCCCTCCCCCATCTCCCAAACTCTCCAATCTGGCCTTCCCCGTCATGACTCGCAGCTGTGCCTTCAGTCTCCCAGGCCCTCAGCACGGGGATTTCCTCCAAAAACCCCTCTCACTTCTTACAGTGAGCTCTTTGTCTCTTTTTGGTCATCATCACAAACACCGTATGTCCCCACCTTTTGAATGATTACTATATTAAAGATGCTAAGTTAATACAAGTTGTTGTTGTTGATATTACTGACCAGGAGTTATTTATTGACAGGTTTCACCGATGTAAGAGGAAAGGGAATGACCACCGGTGTAGAGAGGTGATCATTTTCAGCCAACTGTACCACTAACACCAGATCATCAAATGTCCTTAAAATAGTTCCTTCCAAACCCATGATTGCTTCAGTCTGGAACGACAAGGACAGCAGATATATGGGAACACCAATCCCTGGAAGTTCAATGCAAGCCACTCACCATCCTGACTTTGAACTGTTCCTTCACTGCCACTGGGTCAAAATCCTGGAATTTTCCCTCTAAGGGCTTCATGAGTCTTCAACAGTTCAAGAAAGCAACTCAGCACCAACTTCACCAGGGCAACTAGGGATAGGTAATAAATGCTGGCCCATTCAGTGAACCCCACATCCCATGAAGGAATTTTAAGAAGCCCACTTCCTTTGACATCTCCCTTCCACCCAGCCTAAGACTCAGGCCTCATTGACTGCTTGGGTTTCACTTGCCATTCCATCCTATTCTCCACTCTGTGTCCTATCCCTGAGATCCTTGTCAATAGTTCACTGTTATTGTGGGAGACTGCTGAGAGTAAGTGGGCTGTCACAGTTCCCACATTACAACAATGACTAGACTTTGGAAGTATTCCATTAGCTGTAAAACATCTTTGAACATCCTGAGCTCATGAACGGTGTAAAGAAGTGCAATTCTCTCTCCTTTTTGTTTCCTCTCCATGCCTTCCCATCTGTCTCCCCACAACATCCCTCCCTTGTTTAAAATCTAAAATGAATTATGAATCTCTGGGAGAACTCAATCTGTGGCAACATTGAGACTAACAACAACCACCTCCTTGGTGGGCTTTGAGTGTGAAGGCCAATAACACTCTCACTGGGACTTGATCTGGGTTGTCTCCAGTCAATCAGTGTTACTGTTCTGGGGCCAGACATTACTGACCAACCTTAGACCCTGTTACCTGATAGAGATGACGAATAACCTGCACTGGGCTTTAACACACTGTTACCATAGCACAGAGTGAAATTGTGTAGCGCTGGAAATGCACGGCCGGTCAGGCAGTATCCCTGGAGCAGGAGAGTCGACGTTTTGAGCATAAGCTCTTCATCAGGAATGGGGAGGAGGGAGTGAGGAGTCAGAGAGATAAATGGGAGGGAATTGGGGCTGGGAAGAAGGTCATGAAGATTGCAATAGGTACGTGGAGGTGGGGGGTGACAGTGATAGGTCAGAGTGAAGGGTGGAGTGGATAGGTGGGAAGGAAGTTGGACAGGTAGGACAGTTCAAGAGGTTAGACGGTTGGATCTGGGATAAACTGGGGGGAGTGGAGATGAGGAAACAAGTAACATCAACATTCAGAGTATTGAGTACAGGAGTTGGGAGGTCATGTTGCGGCTGTACAGGACATTGGTTAGGCCACTGTTGGAATATTGCATGCAATTCTGGTCTCCTTTCTATCGGAAAGATGTGAAACTTGAAAGGGTTCAGAAAAGATTTACAAGGATGTTGCCAGGGTTGGAGGATCTGAGCTACAGGGAGAGCTGAACAGGCTGGGGCTGTTTTCCCTGGAGCATCGGAGGCTGAGGGGTGACCGTATAGAGGTTTACAAAATTATGAGGGGCATAGATAGGATAAATAGACGTCTTTTCCCTGGGGTCAGGGAGTCCAGAACTAGAGGTTTAGGGTGAGAGGGGAAAGATATAAAAGAGACCTAAGGGGCAACTTTTTCATGCAGAGGGTGGTATGTGTATGGAATGAGCTGCCAGAGGATGTGGTGGAGGCAGGTACAATTGCAACATTTAAGAGGCATTTGGATGGGCATATGAATAGGAAGGGTTTGGAGGGATATGGGCTGGGTACTGGCAGGTGGGACTAGATTGGGTTGAGATATCTGGTTGGCATGGACGGGTTGGATCGAAGGGTCTGTTTCCATGCTGTACATCTCTATGACTCTATAACATTAATTCTGTGTCATTGGAGTGTCTCAAGTTGGAAGATGTGGTGTTCTTCCTCCAGTTGTCAGATGGCTTCAATTTGGCGGTGGAGGAGGCCAAGGGACTTGCATATCCTTCGCAAGTGGGAGGGGGAGTTGAAATGGTCGGCCACAGGGTGGTGGGGTTGTTTAGTGCGTGTGTCCTGAAGATATCATCTTCCAATCCTCCAATGAAGATGCACTGTCCTTACCAAAACATGTTGGCAAATCTCTTCATAACACGTAAAGGGAGAGAAACATTGAAAACTGTATTATCATGAGTGAGAGTCCATTTAAAACAAGGACTATGATGTTAAATGTTCCGAGCCGTAAACAACACTGGTATATTGATGTCATTATCTTATTAAACAATATTAAAACCTTGGCCAAACATTTTCCTGCAGACAGTGTATTTAAAATATCATGAGTCTTTCCGCATTGTTGGTTTGATCAGTGACGCAGCAAGGAAGCAGCAGCTGCCCCATGAACTCCAACAAAAGAATGAGAACAGGCTCTTCATACGGAGCTGGCTCCTGAGAATCCAATTCAACAGCAGGGATTAAAGAACAAGGAACGATACAGCACAGGAACAGGCCCTTCAGCCCTCCAAACCTGTGCCAACACATTTTGCCCTTCTATACTGAAACTGTATTCACCTACAGGATTCATATCCATCTATTCCCTTCCTATTCATGCATTAGTGCAGGTATTTCTTGAATATTGTGTGTTCTTCCACCCCCTCCTCTGGCAGTGTGTTCCAGGTACTCAACTCCCTTTGTGTGAAATACTTGGTTTGTACATCTCTTTACAATTATTTCCCCCAAAATCCCTGCACCTTGAACCTGTGTCCTCTAGTATTTGACCCCTCCACCCTGGGAAAAAGCCTCACTTCTTCAACCCTGCCTATCCCATTCACAACTCTGTAAACTTCTATCAGGACGCACCTCATTTTCCTGCATTCCAGTGAAAACAAACTCAGTCTCTCCAATCTTTCTTCAGAACGACAATCCCGCCTCCCTGCACCCCCCAATACCAGACAGTATCCTGTAAACATTTTCTGTACCATCTTCAAAACATCCACATACTTCTTTTTGAACTGTATGCAGTTGTATGCAACCAGAACTGTATGCCATATTCCAAGTGTGGCCGAACTAAAGTTCTATAAAGCTGCAGCATAACTTGTCTATCCTTATATTCAATGCCCCTTCCAATGTAGGCAAGCAGGCCATAAGCCTTTTCTCCAACCTTTTCTCCCTGTGCTGGCACATTCAGTGATCTGTGAACATACACACCCAGAACCCTCTGCATATCAATACTCCAAAGGATTCTACCATTCACTGTATAATTCCCACTTGGACATCACCTTTCAAAATGCATCACCTCACATTTGTCTGGATTAAACTACCTCTGCCATTTTTCTGTCCAAGCATCCAACTGATCTCTATCCAGCCATATCCAAGATAATCCTTCTCATTATCTGCAACTCCACCAATCTTTGTATCAATTGTAAACTTACTAATTAGATCAGCTACGCTTTCGTCCAAATCATTTATGTAGACCATATACAGCAGAGTTCCCTGTGGAACACCACGGGTTACAGCCCACCATTCTGAAAACCATCCCCCCATCACAGCCCTCTGTCTCCTCCTACACAGCCAGTTCTGTGCCCAATGCTGGGAACATTTTAGACAAGACACCTTGTCGCCAGCTCATTACTGCAACTTGATCCAGTTCATTCAGAAAGAGAAAAAGGACAATGTACAGATTGTTGAACAGACCCCTACACCTGGGCCTGAGGCAGGAGCCCAAGCTCCAACACACTGGCCTCACTTCACACCAACCTTCACACAGTGCAGGGTCATGAACTCCGGCCATCAATTCCACTGGGACTGGGACTGGGACGGAGTGAGGGAGCATGGACAATGTCTAAGAGTCAATAAGGAGTCGAGCAAGATGGAATGTGTGTGTTAGGAAGTGTTTAATGGAGGAAACATACTTTGTGACACCCAATACGGACATAGTCTCCGTGTATCACAGAATGAACAAAACAGCACTTGTTTTGAAGACAATCAAAAGTCACACCAAAGTACTTCTTTTTGATATATCATAGCATGCTCAGCATTTTCATTGTGGTGCGATAAGTATCCTGGTCCGAAAGCTGTTCGCTCTCTCGCCTTGTTTCTGCAGATGGAGCCAATTAGATCCTCGCAGAGCCCCAGTTTATTTGTACTGTTCAGTTCTGTGGGGATGCCAAAGGTGGACTGGGGTACACCTGATGAAGGAGCAGCACTTCGAAAGCATGTGATTTCAAATGAACCTGTTGGGCTCGAGCCTGGTGTTGTGTGCTTACTGACTTTGTATTGTGCGGGCACAGTGAAACAGCTGCCTTCTAGTAACTATAGAGAATGTGCACTTCAACTGAGGACGATGGGTAATGACTCCTTCCATTATCTGAGAATAAACCCACAGGCATTCCAGGGGATTCCAGTGGGAATGACCTGTCAGGTGCTTCCCAGATATTTCCCAGGGAAGCTCAACAAGCAAGGATGGAGATGGGAGCGCGAAGAACAAGTGCTGTTCTGTGCAGTTTGGGGGCACGCTTGGATAGCCAGTTGTTAGATCTTTGAGTGTAATTCATTTTTTGCTGAGCCCAGTGTCAATCCGAAGGACACTCCACCTTGCAGTCTGACAAACCAGGTTCACGCATGTCATGGCTCTGTTGCTGACCGAGGCTCCAGTCTTTCAAAGAGATGAATTCAAGCCTCACCAATTTGATAATTTGAATTATAGGTAATTTATTTTGATTTCTCCTGGGATGGGGTGGGTGTTGCCCTCCCCTAATTGTCCTGGAGAGGGCGGTGGTGAGCCATGTGTTTCTCGAAGAGGATCTGACAGAGGGACAAAGTCATGTCCTCGGCCTGAGCACAACTGCCTGACCTGCTGTGCTTTTCCAGTGCCACACTTTTCGACTCCGAGGAAACTATCCCTCAGGAGAATGGGCTGTGCCACAAGAGGAAACGTGGGAGTGTTGGAAAGGCACCGCCAGCCTGGTCAGCCTACAGAGCGGCAGAAACAGATTTGATGAATGAGCTGATATCCTTCTGAGCTGAGATGCAGACTCAGGCTTTCAGAGCCACACAGTTTACATTGTTACTGACCGTGGCTCCATGAGCAATGCTCCTGCCTCATCGTCAAAATGGTCATTGGATTGAAACCCACCTCAGAGATGAGAGCACAGAATCCAGACTGAGACTGTGGTGCACTGCTGAAAGTTGTACAGTCTCTGGCACCATCATTTGAGGCTCCACCACCACCACTCCCCGACTACCCCCACCCCACTTCAGGAGGATCGACAAGATCCCAATCTAAAAGAGATTCCCTCGGGGGCCCTGCTCAAAATTCAACTAGTGCCACCAAAACAGATTTGTCTTGTCATTCGTTTCCTGTCTGTGGGACTGCACCATCTTGTCTGTGAACGTGACTGCTCTGTGCTCACAGCTTTCAATATCCTGACACATTAAAAAAAAACTGCATCAACAAGAGTTCTCTCTCCATTATCGTGTAAAAGGGGAGCAGTGAGCAAGTGATAATGCACACTGAGCGCAAACACTGAAAGGCTTTTTGCACCATGTTAACCTGCGACCTGGGCATTTCCTTCCAATGTCGGAGGTGGTTATCAGGCTGGGATGGAGACTGACAGATCACATGGAATCCTTCTGGCAAGGTACACAAGGGCACAGTCCAGGCTTGCTGCAAATATTGGCCTTCCCCTTATTGAAGGGCTGGGAGCATCTCTATGGCGGTTTCTAGTACACATCCTCCGTGGAAATATCACAGACTTTACTGAAATGGAATGACCTGAAAGAGGAGAAGGAAATGGGAAGAATTAACCAGACAAGGGTGAGCATCAAGAGAGTTGGGAGTGTGTGGGAGATTCAATGCCATTAAAATTCCCAACTGGGTTTCACAAGAAAAGCTCAAATCGTTACCAGGATATAACCGGGAGAATCCTCGCTGACATAAACAGGCTGAGTGTCAGAGACCGCGAGCCTCCAGTGCCTGACTCTCTATGAGGCATTAGGGTCAAGGAATGTTCATGTGTCAATAAAGGGTGACTTGGTGACATGGGGTTATGTGATAATCAATGAACTGATGAGTATAGATTAAAGGTAAATGGCTGAAGGTTAAGAGGGAACATAAGGAAACACATTTTCACCCAGAGGGTGGTGATAGTCTGGGGACTCACTGCCTGTAAGGGTGGTTGAGGCAGAAGCTCTCCCATAACATTGAAGTGTTTCAATGTGCAGCTGTCATGCCAAGGTGTACAGGGCTATGGGCCAAGTACTGGAACATGGAATTAGGATAGTGAGGTGGATGTTTGACTGGCTTTGGCTCATTGGGCCAAAGGGCCTTGTTCTTGTAGACCTGTTGTAGATATCTGACTCTGCCAGGACTCCAGCAATGTGGCTGACCCTTACCTGCCATTTGAAAGGCCCAGGAAGCCACTCAGTTTCAGGGCAGTTAGGGATGGAGAAAAAATGATGGTCTTGCCAGTGACTCTCACTTCCCAGAAAATAATAGATGGGCTCAGTGTTAACACCGTCATCTGAACCTGCAGGTTTCAAGCCCCACTCCAGACACTGGAGCACTATCCTGAGGCTGGCAAAGGCAAAGACGCCATCTGCTGGATGATCGGTTAAACCACTGCCCTCTCAGATCAATGTGAATATAAGGGATTGGAGACCATCTCAGGGAAACTCTCCCCAGTGTGCTGACCAATGCTTCTCTTATAACCAATAGCATTAAAACAGATACAAAACCAAAATACTGCAAATCTCAAATAGAAGCACGATGCTGGAGAAAGGGAACAGGTGCAGCCTCTGTGGGAAGAGGAGGATTAACTTTTTGGGTTCAGTGATGATTTATCTAAAAGGCAGCAAATTTTTATTTATATTTAATTTTATGCTGTTTTATATTATTTTATTTAAATATTGTTGAAAACAGGTTTACCCACTTGATTGGAACCGCATTCACACACATGCATTCCCCCCACACCGATGCTCAGTAACAGCTCTGTGTACTATTTACAAGATGCACTGCAGAGATTCACCAAAGATCCTGAGACAACAGCTTCCAAACCCATAACCACTTATATTTGGACAAGGGCAGCAGGTACACGGGACCATCACCCCAGAAAGTTCCTCTCCAAGTCATTCACCAGTTTGACTTGGAAATATGAAGCTGTTCCTACATCATCACTGGGTCAGATTCCCCAGAATTCGCTTCCTAAGGACATTGTGGGTCTACCAACAGCACACGGACTGCAGGGGTTCAAGGAGGCAGTTAATCACCATCAGGTCCAGGGCAATGAGACATGGACAGTAAAAAGCCTGGTACAAGAAAGAGGAGGCGTGCTTAAAGACCAGAAGGTGAGACTGTGATGTTTCAGTTATTCCTGAACATTGGTGTGACCACATCTCAAATACTGAGGGTAGTTTTGGTCTCCCTCTTGAAGGAACAATATAAATGCATCAGAGGTGGTTCACAGGAATTTTACCCGATTGATCCCTGGAATGAGTGGGCTGTGTGATGAGGAAAGATTGGAAAAGGGGATGGGGCGGAGCCGGGTGTTGAGGTAGGGATAGGTTGAGAATGGTAGAGAGGATGACCTGATTATTCGATGGGAGAGATTAATTTGTATTCGTCCCTCCCATCAACCAACCAGGTAGTATCCTCTACCTATCTTCACCTATCCCCATCTCACCACCCTGCCCCCACCACTCCCTTTATCTGCAGCTCCCCCATCATTCCCCCACCCCCTCCAACCCACGCCCATTCCTGAAGAAGCGTTACAGCTTAACGTCGATGTCTCCACCTCCTGATGCTGTCAGTCTTGCTGTGTTCTCCCAGCCTCCTGCTTGTCAACCTTGGATTCCAGAGTTTGCAGTTTGTCTCTAATCTCTTCAGGGGCCTGGATGAGAGTTAGGAAATTGGGTTTTGATGGAGCTACCCACAGACTCAAGTCAAAAGAACCAAAGCAAGAAAGGCACGTGGATTGAATACAAGAGAGCAAATTGTGAGGGAAAACCAATTATTACCAGCTTAGCAATTGCAAAGGAGAGAATGACAACATTGAATTGCTTCTCGTGTCATCCTCTGAGCCCTAACATTTCACAGTGCCAGCTCCACATCCTTCCATTGGCTTTGTCACTGAGAGTCAACAGTTCTCTTCCCACAGCCCTTTTAAAATGTCCTGTTGCAGGGAATCACTGACACAGAAAATATTTCACCTTTTCTGGGTATGTTGGAGATATGTTGGATGTCAAGGAGCTGTTTCTCAGCCTTCAGGGTCTGACAGAAGGATGTGTGCAGTCTGTGGATTCTGGAGACAGATCATGGAGATATTCCTCACTCCCATCAATACCTGACTTTATTCTGACATCAGTTTCTATTCTTCATTATAAAGTACCCCCACCAGTTTCAGACTGGACATTTCACACCAGCCCCCATTTCCTCACATTGGAATCAAGAACCAAACTTGCCCCATCTCAGGATTGCCCTCTGAATGTGGTGTCAGTGTGTTAATGTTGTGTTTGAATGAAAGAGCCACGGTGGAATCTGGGACTGAGGCCAAGGGGTTTCTGAGCCACCAGCAGCCTCCCCGCTGTGTGAGGGTCTGTTTGGATAAGATTTCAGCTGCATTGGTCCCCACTAATACTAGAGCCATGAAGTGAGATTGCCGGAGCCACATGTGGACTGAGGAACACAACAGTCAGGACAATGAGCTGCTCTGGAATCCACCCTGAGCCCTGGATGATCCTTACTGAGATGTCCCAGGGGCTACAGAGTATGACAGCAGAAAGTGGAACCAGTTTATCATTGACTGTCCTCCCCAGCCATGACTCCCAGACTCCCCAGATTTAACATTCTCAATCTGACTCCAGGGATAAACGGGACAATTTCATCTCATTTGAAGAGTAAAGAAAACCCAAGTCTAATTTATGGAATATTTATTTCCCAAATTGTTATTGTTCAATTGTTATTCTGAGTAACAAGGTCCTGCTTGTCATATTCATCAATATAGGGTTCCCAGTGGCTCTGGCTCCCTAACAGTTAATTTGAATTTCTTGGCTTGTGATCTTGCTGTGTCTCAGGGATGGGTGAGCGTTGATGAGGAATTTCCATCAGATTATTCTGTTCCCCATTGTCCCCTCCTGCCTTCCTTCTTTTCTCCATTTATTGGGAAAGATTTCCTTGAGGTTGTGCATTCCTGCTGAAAGTGCCCCTTCTGGACACAATAGTAGCATTGCCCTCCTGCTCCGGGGACCCCATTGCCTCCTCTATTCTCCCCCTCATTCTCCAGGCCTTGAGGGTGGAGGTTAGCACTTCACACAGCTTTCCCTGAGGACTCAGCTCTGGCCATTTCCAAAGCACACACGAGACAGAGACTGAATCATCTTCATCTTTATTCCCTTTTCCAGATTGACATTGACAGAAAACAGAATGCAATTAACAGCCCAGACTGAGGAAGCTGCACAAATTCACAGCCATTTTCCTCAAGGAGCTTGAGGAAAACACTTGTGGTGATTTTCTCAATAACCTAAGAATCCTGTTCATTTAAACAGTGACAAAACCTTAAATTGGAACTGAAGGCTGAGCAGGAAGTAGGTCTGTATTACTGACGCAGAGACTTCTGAGGTTCACATTGTGTTTGTACAACTGACAGTCTTCAGCATTTTCAATAGGTTTGACTTGGCACCACAGGTAATCACAGCCCCAATCAAACACTCCCAGATTAGGGTCAGCATGAAGTCTAATACAGAGTAAAGCTTCTTTTTGATGATCGCCTTAACCCTTGCACTTCAGAAGTGTCGCCAAGCCAATTCCAAGAAGGAAGAGAGTTGAAATTCAGTGCTGACAATGACCTTTGTCCTGCCAGCTCAGTCCTGTTCGATTTAAAGTTGTGTCTCCTCTGTGGACTGTCTCAAACACTCCACACACATTCTGATCTCCTGATGCTCTTGCTGAGGGGAGAGGGGAGGGTCACGTGGGTAAGGGCACAGGAGAAGCGAGCGTTGGACTTCCAGTCAGACCCAGAGAGGGTCAGCAGGCTGCTGACACTGTAGGTGCTGTCCGAAGCTCGCAGGTGGTTGCTGGTCTGAACCCCGTCCAAAATGACTGCACCATCCTTCTTCCACTGCACCTCCAGCTCATCGGGATAGAAGTGATTGGCAAGGCACACCAGGGTGGCAGTGCCCTTGGCATTGACCTGCTCCGGGGAGTGGGATAGCAGGGTCAGCTTGGGCTTAGCGGTCTCACGGCCTAAAAAACAAGAGAATTTTGATCCCTGCCTTTTGAAGGGATTTTAACTCTCCAAACATGAACTGGCAAAACAATCCATTTTGAACGTTTGTCGCCAATTCCTAACAAACCCCATAAAAGAACAGACATTGTTTAAAGTGCATCTTGGGGTGTGGGTGTCACTGGCAGGGCCAGCATTTATTGCCCATCCCTAATTGCCCCTGACACGGTGATGGTTAAAGAGAAGGGACAGCTTTGGATCATTCTTTAGGGAATGAATGTGGGCAGTTGGAAGGGCTATCAATGGGGGAGCATTTCAGTGACAGTGATCAGAACTCAGTGAGATGGAGAGGAGGGATGGAAATGGAGAACCATGGGGCAAGTGTAAAAGTTTTCATTTGGGAACAAACCATTTCACTGAACTGGGCAATGATTTGGTAAAAGTGAGCTGAAAGACAAAATGCAAGGGTGAAATTAACCAGGACCTGAGGAAAGCAAAGAGCTGACAGGATGAGATCTGTCCAAATGAAGTCAAGGAAATCCCAGTGATGTTTTATAACCACAGAAAGAACAAGAAGAGAATGAAGGAATGTATGAGGCCCATTCGAGAGCAGGAAGGGAACTTGTGTGCGGTGGTGGAAGATGGACAAATGGTTCCTCATGAAATCTTTCGGTCTGTTTGCACAAAAGAGAGGGACAAAGCAGAAACTGTAGTTCAGGAGGAGGACTGTGCAACATTGGAACGGCATCTTTCACATCTGAAAGACTCTCAGTTCATCCGATGAAAAGAAAGATTCATACTGTCCCAAAGACATTTGCAGTGAGGGACTTGTTTGAAATGAGGTCATGAAGGAATGCAGGAAATTTGGAAAGCCAGATTGTACACAGCAAGATCCCACAAGCAACAATGAACCAAGGAACATTTTGAGTGATGTTTGTTCAGGGATAAATATCAGCCTGAATATGATTCAAAGAGAAAATAACTGGAAAAGTTGGATCGAAAATGAGAAAATGGATGGCAAAGGAGAAGGGAGGATGACTGGTTAGTGATGGGATTGATTGTTACCAGGAAATAAAAGGAAGGGACAGAATATTGTGAATGTCATATTGTACTGAGGAAACTTAAAAGTGCAGGGAAGCTCAATTGCAGACCAAACTTAAAGGCTTTGTCTCTTAATGCATGACCCATTCAGAATAGTGTAGAAAAAGCTGCACCACACAAACCAAGGTAAATCAAGCTTCGAGGAATTTAAACTAATTAAAGAAGGTAGGAGCTCAGGAGAAGTTATTAAAGCATCCAGACCAAGTAATAGGATCGAGAGTATGGAAAGGATCAGGAATGGAACTTGAGGCCCCGCAGGGCGGAATGGTGGATCAGTGGTTCGCACTGCTGTCTCACAGCTCCGGAGACACAGACTCAATTCCAACACATTCTCCCCGTGTCTACTTGGGTTTCCTCCCATTGTCACAAAGATGTGTAGGTTCGGAGGATTATCTATGGGAATTGAAGGTGGGTGGGATGCTTTTTGGAGGGTCAGTCTGGGCTGAATGGCCTGCTTCCACACTGTAGGGATTTCGTGATTTCTAATGGAGATAACTATGAGAAGGAGGCAGTCAGTGCATGACTGAGGGTGTTGTACTTCGATGCATCGAGTATATGAAACAAGGTAAATGAGCCTGTAGCGCAGGGACATGGCTGCAAGGGGATCAGGGCTGGGAACTAAATATCCAGGGATGCACATCCTATTGAAAGGAAATGCAAGGGGATAAAGGGTCAAGTGTGAAGGAGGAACTGAAGGTCATCCTTGTTAATCAGGAAATGGTCTTGGGGAGACTGATAGTATCAAAACTTGGTAAGTCCTCAGGGCCTGATGCTCGACATCCCAGAATCCTTAAGAAAGTGGGTGTAGAAATAGTGGACATATTGCTGGAAAATGATCACCATTCTGTAGACTCTAATGGACTAGACAGTATCCAATGTAACCCCACTTTTTAATAAAAGGAGGGAGTGTGAAAATGAGGAATTTTACATGAGTCAATTATTAAAGATAAAATAACCAAGCATTTGGAAAGCAGTGACAGGATTTGTCCAAGTCAGCATAGATTTACTAAAGGGAAATCAGGCCTGACACATATTCTAGAAGGTTTTGAGGATGTGATCAGTAGAGAGTGGGTATGGTAGATTCAAGATGGCGGCAGTCTGAACAGTCTGGTGTTTCGGGCTCTGTGCCATATCCCAGGCAAGGTGGGCTCCTATCCCTCCCCTCACCATTAGTCACCCCTGACGAAAGTTTGTGGTAGAAAGTCATGGGAGAACAGAGAGCCCCTTTAAATTAGGGTTGGGAAGATCTGAAGCTGAAATGAAGACATCTAAAGGAAAGGGAGCTAGAGGAGTGCAGCAGGCAGGGCACTCCTCTGCTATGTCGGGCACACCCACAGCCATTACGTCAAACCCTGTGGCAGCGCCCTTAAGTTCAGTGGAGCAGCAGAATTTACTAACAAAGCCTTGGAGGCCACGATGGAGAGCTCCAAGGAGCGGGTTTCAACCTTGGAAGGGCAGGTTCAGGCCCTGAAGGAACAAGTAGATGACCTCAAAAATCAAGGTCGGAGAAAAATCTACAGATCTTGGGCTGACCTGAGCATGTAGAAGGTGAAAACCTCACTGATTTCCTCAAGAGGTGACTTCCAGCGTTGCTGGGCCTGGAGATCGAGTCAGGCCGGGTGAGTGTGGAGTGGGCTGACCGCATCGTGATGTGTAGGTCTGGGCCGGCCCAGTGCCTGCACCCAGTCCTAGTGCGACTCCAGCATCACAAGGAAAAGCATTTAATAATAGAAACAGCCAGAAGACTGAGAAGGGATCCATAGGCTTTGGTTTATAAAGGTTTGAAAATAGTGTCTTTTCATAAATTTTCTGGGGCCATAATTAAGAAAAGACAGACCTTTGATGATGTCAAGAAAAAAAATTAAACATTGAATACTCTCTGAGGTTCCCGGTGATGCTACGTTTCAGTTATGGGGAAACTGTCTACAACTTCGACTCGGCGGATAAAGTAAAAGAACTCCTGAACTCGCTGAAATGAGAGACTTTGACCAAGGAGGAAGGAAAAGAGGCGTGCGGACAATGGCATAACGTAATTTTTTTTAATCTTCTCTCTCTTTGTTCTTTTCCCTTTTGGGGTCTCACGCTTTATAGGCTTGGTATTGCTTTAGTGAGAGATCCGGTATGTTTTATATTATAGCTGTTTGGTGGTTATTAGCTATTCTATTGTTCTGATTTGCTGGGTGAGGGTGGTTTCTTCTTTGATGTAAAGGTGTGAGAGGTTGAGATGAGAAAGGGGAGGGGTGGGTGTCCATTGTTAATTTGTCAGAGTGGAAATAATATTTTTTTTCCCCATTGCTTGGCTGTGGGGTGTGACCTTAACTGGAAGGTGCTGGGATGGATGTGAGGTTGGTAGCGAATGGCCCCCATGGGCAAGGGGTGGATCTCTGGAAATTTGTGTTTTTTATGTTTATTTGATGACATTCGGAGTAGTGGTTCGTTTTTTTTTAGCTTTAGTAGTTTTGGTGGCGTTTGTAGAAATAGTCTTTAGATTTGATAAAGTCTGTGTTTTTTTTTCCCACTTGTCACACATTGAATGGGCTTGTTCCTCTCGGTGGACTGCGGGCTGTAGTGTGTGGTCATGGCTAGCGATCTGTTCAGGTGGTGCATCTGGAATATAAAGGGGAGCCATTCCCCAATTAAAAGGAAAAAGGTGCTCTCAAATCTTAAGAGGGAAAGGGTTGACATCGCTCTACTGCAAGAGATGCATTTGACTGACAATGAACATCTGAAGTTACAGCAGGGAGAATACGATACGGTATTCTTCTCCCCCTTCAACTCCAAAAGCAGAGGAGTGGCCATCCCATTTCAGGTCAAACTAAGGATGAGCATGGATAGTTCATTATTCTCAAGGCTCTGGGACACGGAGAAGAGTATGCCATCCTGAACGTTTACTGTCCCCGGCACATCCGCTCAAGTTTTTAGCTGATGCAGTCTCGAAGTTAATGGCTCTTGGGATGCGCCGTATGATTACAGGAGGAGACTTTAATTGTCTCATGGACCCTGGGGTGGACAGGATGCCAAAGGGGCTGTTGGGTACACCTCTGCAGACTAGACCTGGGTGAAGAGGTGGGGCTAGTGGATGAATGGAGGTGTCTCCACCCGAATGGGAGGGACTTTACCTTTTACAAGTGCCACACAAGAATTGAAATGTTCTTTGTTCCTTCAGTTTATTTGGACTTGGTGTTAACCGCAGGATTGGGAGCGTTACTATTTTGGACCATGTGGCAATATATTTAGATGTTAAGACCAAAGGTAGTGAAGTAGACACACAGCAATGTTGCACGAATCTGTTTCTGTTGAAGGATGACAACTTTGTACAGTGTATCACAAGGGAGTACAGGGCTTTTTGGGACATCAATCTGGATGTGGCCATTAATCCATCAGTGCTCTGGGAGACCACCAAAGCATTCTTAAGGGGTATGATTATTTCACACTTGACAATAAGAAGGAGGCAGAGAGGGGAGCAGCAGCTGATACTTGAGGCCAGGCTGAAGGCAGCCAAATCGGTACATTATCCCAGACCATCCGGGTCATATTGTAACGGGTCACGGCTCTCTGGACTGCTCTGGACTCAGCACTCACACAAGTGGCAAAGAGTGGGGTCTCCTTGCAAAGCAAAGGCTGTTTGAATATGGGGATAAGCCAGGTAGATCCCTGGCTTACCTGGCTAGGAAGGAAAGTGCTCCACAGTCCATTGTGTTTATCAGGGAGAGAACTGTCAATGTCACTCATGAACTGAGGAAGATCGATGCCAGAATTCGGGAGTCTTATGCAGATTTATACCGGTCAGAAGACTGTGGGGATGGAGAAGTGAGAAGGGAATCCTCTTTTCAAAACCTGGACCTCCCTGGTATAAACGCAGATCAGGCCTCCCTTTTAAATGCACCTCTCACAGTACAGGAGGTGCAAGAGGCTGTAAGGCATCTGGTCCAGACGGATTCCCATGTGGATTTTACAAGGAGCTCATACACATGTCAGCTAACCCACTGCTGGAGCTGTATACTCATTCCTATGGCCAGGACTGTCTTCTGCCCTCTCTTACAGAGGCTAATATTGCTCATATTTTAAAGAAAGGGAAAGACCCTGAGGATTGTGCATTGTCTTGACCCATCTCGTTGTTGAATGTGGATTTTAAAATTCTATCAGAGGTGTTAGCTCTGAGCCTGGAGAAGGTGCTGCCCGTTATTATAAAAGAGGAGCAGACGGGTTTTATCAAGGGCTGCAGCTCCTCCAACATCATCAGGCAGGTATTGAACATAGTGCAACTATGTCAGCAGAGAATGATTCCGGTTTTGGTGGTCTCCCTGGAGGCAGAAAAGGCTTTTGATCGGGTGGAATGGTCGTATCTCTTTGCTGCTCGAGATCATTTTGGTCTGGGAGGGGCCTTTGCCAGGTGCGTAGCAGTGTTATATAAAGACCGCAAGGTGGCGGTTATCGTGAATGGGGTTAATTTTTGGTGCGGGGAGTGACAGGGATGTCCCCTGTTGCCCCTACGGTTAACTTTGTTACTTGAACCACTGGCAGGGACTGTCTGAAAAGACCCTGAAATTTTCTTTCCCCAAAGGTGGGAGTTGGGGAATACAAAATCACTCTCTATACAGACAATGTCCTACTGTTTTTACCTAACCCCAAAAAGTCCAAAACCCAGCGAATACAAAACATTAAATTATTCGGCAGCTTTTTGCGATACAGAATAAATTTTCCAAAATGGGAAGTCCTGCCTGTGGGGGGATTGGTGCAGGTACTGAAGCTGGAGGACGGAATGGAGTTTCCTTTTAGATGATCACAGAAAGGTTTTCTCTATCTGGGAATTTTTATTACCCCTCACTCCCCGCAACTGTATGGAGCTAACTTTGTGTTGCTGTTTGAGAGTGTAAAGCAGGACTTGCAGCGATGGGAGGGAATACCCACATCATGGCTCAACCGTATAGCCTTGATTAAAATGAATGTTGTTCCTTGGTTGTTATATCCTGTGAGGATGCTCCCTTTGTTATTACCCAATCAGGTGCTGCGGAAGTTTGCGGGGTGGCTTGGATCATTTATTTGGCGCTGTAGGCGCAACTTAATTAAATTTACCAAGTTGCAACTTCTGCAGGATATGGGGGGGTGGTGAACCTCCCAGATCTGAAGAGATATGAAATCAGCACAATGTTGCCATATGTAGGTGAATGGGTGAGCAATGACTCAAAGTCGATGTGGCTTGATGTAGAGGCCTCACAGGCGAGGTGCCCCTTCAGAAGCTTACTGTTCATGGATAAGATGAGATTGGTGGTTGCGCATTGTGAAAGTCTGATTATCATAAATACGGTAAAGCATGGAGGATAATGCGGCAGGGTGGGGGTAATTTGCCGTTCAACCCGTCAGTGGGAGGCCCAGGATTTAGACTGGGATCAAAGGACTCCGGCGTCAGAGCATAGAAGCGGAAAGGAATCCCCTGGCTGGGAGATTTATTTGAGGGAGAGCCCTTGATGTCTTTTAGCCAATTAGGTCAGAAATACAGAATCCCTAAGAGGGACGTTTTCTGATATTTCCAGGTTAGGAAGACTGCGTTCTTGACCCAGCCCCACCAGTCGGATATAGAATGAAGAGTGCTCCGATGTGGGGCCGGTATTTCAGTTAGTACCATATATCATCTGCAGAGAGGGAATGCCTCGGGGGACATGGAGAGAGTCAAGGGAATTTGGAATCAGGAGTTCAGGGAAGGAATCTCATCAGAAATGGGGGAATGAGAGAGAGAAAGAGAGAGAGAGAGATATTCATAGACTGCTTCAGTATCTGAGGAGTTATGTTCAAAGGCAACAAGATCTACACAATATGCAGGTTTGGACTAGCAAGAGGCAAGTGATGTTTGCAAACAAAACTGCCAGTCAATGACCATCTCCAGTAGGAGGCCTGTGACCACTGGTGGCCCACAAGGATCGGTGCTGGGTTCACTGTTTTTTGTCATTTACATAAATGATTTGGATGTGAACATGGAACATACTATGGTTAGTACGTTTGCAGATGACACCAAAATTGGTTGTGCAATGGACAGTAAGAAGGTTCAGAATACAACAGGATCTCGAACAGATGGGCTGAGGAGTGGCAGATGAAGTTTAATTAAGATAAATATGAGGTGCTGCATTTTGGAAAGGCAAATCAGGTCAGGACATATACACTCAATGGTAAAACACTGGGGAGTGTTGCTGAGGAAAGAGACCTTGGAGTGCAGGTTCATATTCCTTCAAAGTGGAATGACAAGTAAACAGGATAGTGAATGTTTGCCTTTATTGGTCAGAGCACTGAGTAGAGGAGTTGGGAGGGCATGTTGCGGCTGTACAGGACACTGATTAGGCCTCTTTTAAAATACTCTATGCAATTCTGCACTCCCTGCTCTCGGAAGGATGTTGTGAATCGTGAAAGGGCTATGAAAAGATTTACAAGGATGTTGTCAGGGTTGTGAGTTTTCTGCTGTAGGAAGAGGATGAATTGGTTGGGGATATTTTCCCTGGAGCAAAGGAGACTGGGGGGTGACTGTGTAAAGATTTTATAAAATCATGAGAGGCATGGATAGGGTAAATAGACAAGTCTTTTAACTGGTGTAGGAAATCAGGGCATAGGTGAGACTCGAAACACAGGACTGTCATCTGCAAGTGCCCTTCCAAGCCACTCACCATCCTGACTTCGAAAAATATCACTGTTTCTGCAGGATTGTTGTATCGCATTTCTGGAATTCCCTCCCTAAGGGCTTTGTGGGTCGACCTACAGCACATGAACTGCAGTGGTTACAAAAGATAGCTCACCAGGTTCTCAAAAGCAACTAGGATCAGTCTATAAATGCCGGCCAGCCAGCGATGCCCAGACCCTGTGAGTCATTTAAAAAATATTTATTGAGAAGTTTAGAATTAAAATGGGGTTCCTTGGTGCTCAATGAGCTTAGAGGAAAATATTTTCTTTTGTTCGTTCATGGAATGTGGGCATCATTGTCTGGCCAGCACTTATTGCCCCTTCCTCGTTGTCCTTGAGAAGGTGGTGCTGAGCTAGACCCACAATCTCATAAGGGAGGGACTTCCCAGAAGCAGTGACAGATTTCAGGTCAGGATAGTGGCCACTCTTTACAAGGTGTGTCACTCACTTAATCGACCTACATATTTTAACTCCAACCAGCATCACACTTGCAACATTATTACTGACAAGTAGGACAAAAGGATTACATGGAGTTATTACCTTCACTTCATTTAAATTCTGTGGGTTCCTCGCTCGTTTGAAGAAAACAGAGCTAATTCGGCTTGGCTTCATCCACGGGGCTGGGCTGGCACTGAGGTCTTCAGAAAATATCTCAGTGAAAATTTCTCTCGTCATGTTAAATACAAGCTGGAAGGAGGAAAAGAGTAACAGAGAAAAGATTATATTAGATACATCCTCTACCCCCAAAAAATATTTGTTAGATTGCTACAGTGAAAACAAAAGGGAATACTGTTCAAAATATATAAAATAACAACTGTTTGCTCCACGATCTGAACCAAGGATACATTTAGAATATCATTGATTACAGGAGAAAAGGCAAAAGAGAGATTAGAGAAGGGGTTTAAAAGGATTGGAGAACGACTAAGGTTAGGTGCAGATGTATTAGACAAGATTACCTGCATAATACTAAGGAAGGCACCACAACATAAAAGGAGGCAAATCTTTGAAACAAAATGAGTGACATCTGTGGGACATTCTGTAAATAGAAAGCAAACTATCATGGCTCCAATTATTACCTCCTAAAATTCGACCAGAGGATTGGAGGGCAGCTAACTCCTCGTTCAATACATGAAAAACAGGAATTTTGTGATTAGTTACTTTTGCTTCATTTTTTGGTAAATTAAGAGTTAAAAATATGGACTGAAGTATGAGCACTTGAAGAGACAGTAACTAATCAGGAGAAATGAGCATGAATTTCTAATGAGCAGATTGTGAACTATCAAACAATTTGACAAGGCTGTATTTGTAAAAGAGCAGATTAGTGGGAAAAAGTTTACATGATTGACGTGGATTTTCAGAAATTATTTCAAGTAGTTGCCTCTGAGAAGACCAATGGCAAAACTCAAGGGCACCTCAAATGAAGGGGAACACAGTTAAATGGATAGAGGTGGTTGGGAAAATGCAGGTCAGGGTAAAATAAAGATTTCACACGAGAAAGGTGTGGAGAATGGAAGGGACCCACAGGAGCCCATGCTCAGATTGCCCTTAATTGTTATAGTAATAAACACAATCTTGACTTGGGAATTTAAGAAAAGGAAATTAAATGATTCCAATTTGGGTTGAAGGGACAGAGATGGAATTGTACTGCAGTGACAGATACAGAAGAATATTTACCGGAAGATGGAATTGAAGTTGAGAGTGAGATGAAGTAATACATTGAGTGGATAAGAAAAGGAATTACACCTGAAATGGTAAAATCCTAATCCGATTACAGCAAAGGCCACAAAGTATTCAAATATACAGGCCATTTAAGGTGATAGATATGGCATTAAAAAAACACCTGGCTCTTCCAAGTGGACACAAACAATTTAAGTCACATTAAGTTGTGTAATGGAAAATTATCCACTTACTGTGAAATTTGAAAGATAATGCTTTTCTAAAATTTATTGCTGTGCTGAGCTTTATAAACAATACTTTGATGAGGTCTGCAGTCAACTGTTTGAATTTTGTAAACATTCAACTTGACCTTGCAATAGTCAAACTCAGCGAAAGCTGAAGCACTGCCATGTCCAAGACCAGGGGATGAGAGAATAACAACTTGAGCTTTCCCAGTCTTTGCCCTTGAGAGCGTGATAAGAAACAGTGTAAGGCAAGTATCTGAACAATGCTCTGATACCCCTTACATTGAGGCATCTTGCTGAATGTACTGGGTCAATTCTGCAGAATTTAAAGAAAGCTCCTTTCTTTGCTCTTGCTAATAGTTGAGTCAAGTCGAGTTAATTTCCACGACAGTTAAATAAGATCTTCAAATATTTTGGTCAATTTTGGGAATCTCAGCATATTCTCAAGATGTTATCAGGAAAAGAGGTGCAGACATGATCACAGATTGAGAAGTTCAACCTTTGAGGCTTTCTTTATCTGAAAATTATGGAGTGTCATGTGGAAGATCATGATTCTAAAGAGTTTTAAGAAGGTGAATAATAATCACATATTGTCTTATCAACTCATGGAAACAGCAACAGAAAGACAGAAATGATACAGAAGAACTTGAAACAAATACTGAGTGAGTGGAAGAGACACCATATATTATGTAAATAGAAGCAGAAACTATAGATTCCCAGAGTGAGCAAAGTTATGACAGATGGGATTTAACGGATAACAGTACGATGATGATGATGATAAATTAATAATGGGAGAGTACAAACAGTGGAGGAGAAAGGGGCTTTGTATTTTTAGGGAAGGGGCAAAATGGTAAATTGAATTCAATGCAGTCATTCGGATCAAGATAATGTTTTTAACATGCTCTGTTATACATATCATCAATCAGAGCTGCTGTGGAGCACTATTAAACCATACCTTTCTTGTTTAACTGAGGGAAAATAATTTTGTGTTCAAATGCCAAAAGCTGAATCACACCTCAAAAAAGTCTTCTGCTCACACTCTCTACACCTTTCTATTTATTATACTTAGGGGAATGAAAGATTTCAGACTGAATGTTCTGAGCTTCAGCTTTCCAAAATCAGATCACTTTCAGTTGACTGCTGCACCCCTTTTATATTCCTGCAATTTGTAGGTAAACGCAAATCAGAAAAGAATGTGTCAGTTTCGTCAGGATGTTGCTGTATCAAATCAAAGTTACCCAAGCTCCTATTTCAGCGATTTCCTATATTGAATGCTCAACAAGTAATGGATAGTATGAGAACTTGTCAAACACTTTCATGAAAAGAGCTGCTTGTCCAATCAATGTTAATATGTGCAAATCATAAACCCTTCTGTTCTTCTTATCAGATAGTCATTCAGTCTCTGGACTTTGCTTCAGAACACTACGCTGGAGAAACTGGGTGTGTATTGATTTAGCCAGAGATTGAAAAGTATGATTCAAAACTTAGTTTAAAAAAAACTCTTTAAAAACATTGCCTCCCTTTGAGGGAAGGTCAGAAAAGTGCAGGAGGAAAAGATTTGAATTTCAATAGCAATCTAAACTCAATAATCACACAGTAGAAATGGTCACTAAATCCTTGAGAAATAATCAGGTGTACTTATACATATTTTGAGAATTGATGGGCAAGGTAGAAAACAACAAGACACCAGAAATTTTAAGTACATTCCCCACAACTGGATTTTATCACCCACAAATATATTTAACAATTTATCAAGATATTCCTCACAACAGTCTTTTGGTAAAGGGTCATTGGGAAAGTGGAACGCTCAGGGTAATTTCTGAAAATGATGACCTGCAAAATGTGCCTGAAGAAAGTGGAGTTGTATTTTGACATATTGTTCGGGAAACAACAACAATCCTGTCATTGGTCCACCATCCTGTTGTTGGTACGGCAGGGACACAATCCTTTACTCGAAACCCTCGGGACCAGCTGGTTTGCAGAATTCGGAATTCTTTAGTTTTCAGAGTAAGTGACAGTTTAACAGTAAAATTTTTAAAACTCTTACTGAACAGCAGACCCACCTGTAAAAACGATGAGCCCTGAGACAGAACTGATGCCTGCCAGTGCTGGGCCACACCCCCAGTGTGATGTGGGTCGAGTGGGAGTCGAGTGGGTGTTGAGCAAACCCAAACAACCTTGTTAATTAGACAAAAAAAATTCACGACAAAAACTTCAGATTTCGGAGCTTTTCAGATTTCGGGATTTCGAATAAAGAATTGTCTACCTGTATGTTCAAATGTGGGAATTTAAGAAGCTCTGGAATCATTAACAAACAATTGCATCAATGCTTCGAGACCGATATCACATCTCCATATCTTGAAATTCAAATCCATCCCAAAACAGGTTCAAAATGAATACTTACAGGTCAGGGACAAAGATCTGGAGATAATATTTCCTCCTTATCACCAACACTGTCATCCCTTTCAGATGTCTCCAACTGGATAACAGCCTTGTGTTCCTCCTTTGGATCCTTGGAAAGTGACCTAGGCAAGGATTCAACATCCAGTTTGAAATGTAATCCTTGATTAGTAAGCTGGATCTTCTCAGCATGAGACTTCCATGATTTCTTCCAATTGTTCAATAGCGTCCTTCACAAAGGAAGATGGCAACATATCAACCAAAGAATTGGCCTTTGAATCACTGCTCTTCCGATCATCTCCTTTAAAGTCTTCACTATCCTCACGATTGTCCTTGAGTTCCTCTCCTTTGATGTCCACGTGCTTATCATGGATTTCCTCAGATTCAGGCTCGAGGAATGATACTTTAAATTGAGCCATTTCCCTGTTGAGTAAATCCAACAGAGAAATTTAAGCGTTCTTGTGGATATTTAGTGAAAACTCCTCCCTTTGTGCACAGACACATTGGTATTGATATCGGTTTCTGTCTCTAGTACTGCCTTGGATGCTTTCTCTATGAACACATCAGTACGGTTAATGTTTTCTTAATTCTGGTCTTCACACAAGTTTGCCAATCGTTCCTCCTCACCAGACTTGGGCAAGCTCTCTTTTAAATTTTGGTCATCTCCAAAAGTTACCACTGCCTTGCTAGGTTCATTAATAATGTGCAGTAAGTTAAAGGTACTTGGTTCAGAAAACTGATTACTTGCATTTTGATCATTCAAGCTGTTCTTAAATGAACTGAGCTTAAAATCTTACTGAGCTCAAACTCTTCCGCCTGCCATTATGTTACTTCTTTTGAAAGCTCTGGCTTTTTTCCTTCATCAAAACACATTTTGTAGTCTTGACCCAAGTTATCCTCCACAAGTAGGTCCCTTTCATCTTCAATTGTATTGATGCCATCCCCAGAATGTTCATGTTGAAAGGAAATCTTGTGGGGAGGAGCAAAGATGCCACATTTGTCCTTGCATGTGAAGTATTCAACTCCATCATATGTCCCATTATGACTGCCTTCTGGCTTATCCAGCTCCACACCAGCCCAAAAGCCACTGGCGAAGCTAGTTCTGCCCTTGAAGCGAAGTGTCCCTAGTGGATGCTACTAACTAAAATTCTTGCACCAATTTGGGATTCAGGCAGCTCATCGGTTTCAGGCAACATGGCTGTTGGGGTGCGACACGGAGAGGGAGAATGTGATGGTATGGGAATCTGTTCCTCTTTGCTAGCATCACTTTGCTCTTCTCAGTTGGTGATTTCAAGTCTACAAGTTGTTCTGAATGTACGCTACCACAGCTGGGAGACTATTTCTCACCTAGCCGCTCACTGATTTCATCATCCACACTGATACTTGGGGAAACACTTCGAGAAAGCTTCTCCCCTTCATTCATTCCCTCCTGCTTGAAATGCTCAGGACAGGAGAGCACTTGGGCCTCAGTGAGATTTTTGTCACTGGTGATTTTGATCCTTCGCGAAAGGGCTTCTGCAGATTCCAGGCCAGCTTTGCAACTCCCACCGTGTAAACTTTTATTCACGTCTTCATTCCTCCTTCGCAATGACTCCAAATTTTCTGAGTAAGTTGCTTCCTTTCCTTGGGAAAGGTACTCAAAACCTTGAGAAGAAGAATCATTCTCTGATGGAGTTCTTTTCAATTCTCCAGAGTCAGATAGCACAGATGCAATGGAGGTGCCCGACTTGACTGATCTGACAATCTTCACAGAACTGGCTGAATGATCACTTGCACCGTCCTCCTCATCAGGATAGCCATCCTTGTGCAAGTAATATTCCTCATCCTTCAGGTCCTCAAACGTCTTTTCAACAAGCTCAGCTACTAAAGGCTGTTCTGTGTCATCAGATAGGACTCTGTTTAGTGGAATTAATTCCTTGATACGCTCAGGGACATTGATGTGCTGCAGTTTCTCAATGTCTAATTTCAGCAAGGGTTCAGACTGATCAGATTGCTGAGACAAGCCTAGTACATCCACGACATCAGAAGTCTAATAATTTTAGATGACCAAGTTCCTCCTGGATATCATCTTGCCCAGATTGATGACTGGACACAACACTTTCATCGCCAGAACCATCCTCTGGCCTAAATGCCAACTGATCTGGCATACGACTACATTCAAGAGCTCCTGCCACATTATCCAGCCCTTCAACAAAGTCAGGTCGAGATTTCAAATAACATTTGAAAACTGGAGGATTCTTAGAGCGGTCATCAAGTCGACTATCGAAGACTGCAGACTTGTTTCAATCTGATGCATACAGTTCGCTGAGCAAGTTGGATTTCTGCCCATCTGGACTCGACGATTTTTGATCTGTAACAAATATAAGCAATTTGTGTTTATAACTCGGTATCTATAAAAAAGTGCCTAAATATAATGTCTTTCACAATCAATAATCCCCAAAATCTTATTGTAATGAATCAAATAATTTTTCAGCACATGGTTGAAACATTGGCAGTCCAAAAACCAATTTTGAACAGCATAGTTCTAGCAATGACACAGATGAAATAAACTGTTTTAGGTGTTCGTTGAAGACTGAATATTAGCTAAGACACCCACAAGGACCCTCTATGCTTGTCTTCCAAAAGTAGCAAAGGGCTCTTTGCATTTATCTGATGAGCAGTCAGGGCCTCAGCTCAGCAAATGATCGCGCTTGAACAGCAAAGCACACCCATGGCACTGCACGAGTGCATCAGTCTGATTCACAAAGCACAGGTCTCTGAAGTGGGACATGAACTCACTTTACGTAATCTTGCAATGAAAGCGCTTGAGAATGCAATTTTTATACCTTTCGAAAAAATGTGCATTCTTAATGAAAGAACAAGCCTTTTTTTGGTTAGATTACTTAGTGTGGAAACAGGCCCTTCGGCCCAACAAATCCACACCGACACGCAACCCACCCAGACCCATTCCCCTACATTTACCCCTTCATCTAACACTACGGGCAATTTAGCAAGGCCAATTCACCTAACCTGCACATTTTTGAACTGTGGAGCACCCGGAGGAAACCCACGCAGACACGGGGAGAATATGCAAACTCCACACAGACAGTCGCCTAAGGTGGGAATTGAACCCGAGCTCTGGCGCTGTGAGGCAGCAGTGCTAACCACTGTGCCACCGTGCCGCCCACATGAAATATGTTATTTAGATTCGTTAAAAACAAGGTTTAGTGATGGCACATAGTGGTCTGAACTAAATTAAAAAATCCAGCTACAAGGGAGAACACGTTGAGCTGAAGCAGTTAGTGAAGAATTGCAGAATTACAAAAAACCCGAATACATCAGCTGTCTATTTATGTTAGTTTCTGGTTTGAATGCTGATTGTTTATTCAGCAGCAAACTAAGTCAATTTATTAAACTACTCGTAAACATTTTATGGAATTTTGCAATCCTGAACTAACTTAACACCATAGGTGTTATAAAGAAACAAGCCCTATAGTTTGTGGTGCTACATACATATCCTGCTTTGTCATGGGGCCCAGTGATGCTTTGGATATTTCACTCTCAGGAAAAGATTTCCAGCTCTTTGCAGATCCAGTCCTGGAAACGTGGGAAATAATTTATAAAGTTGGAACTTTGCAGCATAAAACACACAGCACATGCAGAATAATCAGCTCTGTAATTTCATAACGGATACACCCCGACACCACCTTCCTGGACAGTGGTGACAAAGATGTTGCATCCATAATTACAGAATCATAGAATTTTACAGTACAGAATGAGGCCATTCAACCCATTGTGTCCACCCCGGCTATTTCATGCACTCACCATGCGCGATGGATTGTGTCCTTTTCGAGTTTTAACGTCGCTCGTCGACGCATGAATACCCCTATCCAGCGAAACCACAGCCGGATGATGTTAAGGGAAACGACAAAATACAATGTTGAATCAGAACTCAGCAAGGGAAGGGATGAGCTGGGTTAATCAACCATTAAACAGTGTTTACCACTCATCACCTCCTGTGTTGAGTGTGCACTTTATTTATTACACCTATTACCCACCACCAATTATTTATCTGAGCTAAAATCTACCAAACATTATTACTAAAACATTTTAAAAGATTTAAAAATTAAAATACCGAAAATTAATTAAAACAACAAACACTACTTAAAATTCTATGGTTATAATAATTTCTAAAAAAATTATTAAATTATGTCGTAAGGAGAACTTATGAGTCCATAAAAATCCGCAGCAGTTCCAGGGTCAGAGATAAAACAAGGGTGGTAATGTTCTGGGAGAAAGATTTAAATTTCAAAATCCCGAGGCTTTTCATAAGCTCATTATTCTTTTCCAGCCATTTTCCTCGGGCACCCATTACAAAACCATGGAAGGATATGTTTCCTCTTCCTGTGAGGTCCATTATCTCAGCCTTTAAATGTTGGTATTTACTTGTCTTATCTTCCCATGCTGCTTCCAAGGAGTTAATATGAAGGTCTGTCCTTATTGTCACATCTACAACAACTATTTGCTGGTCTTTCTTCAAAATTACATCAGGAATCCATAATTTCCCAGCCGTATCCTTGATCCTCGGTTCTATAAAAATTGTCCACCCATTCTTCCTAACAAATTTAGTTAATTCTTCTGCCACCCTATTGTGTCTTTTTATCCGCATATTCTTAACATAGGGACACCATCCAGAGATATGAGCCAACGTCTCTGAGGGTGCATTACATCTTCTGCAGGATTTAACATTAAAAGGCCTTCCATACGACAAGGATGTCCTTGTCGGAAATAGATTAGTCCTCAATAAGATTGAATTCATTACCTTTGATGTTTTCATATATTGAATCTTCTTCAACCAGTTGTTCGAAATACTATCATTTTTGTAGTAATGAGCGCCAGCTCCTTGACATGGGAGGGCTATTCATCTATCAAATTCCATTGATCTCCAATTGCCATAATTAGTGTTACTGAACTCTTCCAATTCCTCATCACTATCCTCTCCGATAGTATCGTTTTCTCCCAATTGTCGATTAACGTTCGGGTTCCAAATCAATTCCAGCCTTTTTAATTTACTCAATTTCCGCATCTTCTCAGCTACACTTTCACCCTCAAAATGAAACGAGGCATGCAAAATTTCATCTGAGGATCTGTGGAGCATCCCGAATTTTCTCATAATTGAAATTGGGATGAAGGTCGCCAATCTATTCAAAGCAAGGCCACCATCACGATATCGAGCATATAAAACGCCATCCGTGATCGACTGCGGAAGATGTAATATTTCTTTTGCAGTGTTCTTAATTATATCATCTCATTTGTTAAGATAATTTATAGAGGATTCTGATAAAATTAAATAATAATACAATCTAGGTATAAAATAGGTTTTTAAAAGCTCAAATCTTTGTACTGGTTTTAGGGGGGATGATTTTAAATTACTAATCCAATTTTCCAACCGATCTTCCCAGTCTGATTGGCTGACGCCAATCCACAGGTCTATTTTAGCACCTAAGTATTTAACTGTTTGACCTTTTTCTATAAATTGAATATTCCCGTCACTGAATTTCCAATTTGCCGTATCAATATAGATAATTGTCTTATTTTTAACAGTAAAGTATAACCCTTTAGTCTTTTTAACATTTACCTCCATTCCAGTATTATTACAGAATCTTTCTACTAGTTTTAAATTGTATTTCATTCCCTCATATGAATCGCTAACTAACGCTATGTCATCTGCAAATGCTAAAGTAGCACAGTGACAGCTTTTCACATCTGATCCTAAAATTATTCCTTTTTGCCTTTCTTCGATGGTCGCGATAAGAGGATCCATTACTATATTAAAAAGAATTGGTGACAAAGCATCCCCTTGCTTGACACCTCTTAAAATTTTAATCCTTTCTGTTCTACAGTTAAAACCCTCGATCTGTGTAAAATTATTCTCATATAAGTTAGCTATTAATTTAATAAATAAAACCAGGAGATGGAGTCTCCTAAGGGCTGTTAAAATTAATTTATGACCTACCGTATCGAATGCTTTGGCAAGGTGTACAAAGACCACTGCTAGATCTTTCTTTCTCTTTTTTGATCCCTTAATAATATTTTCTAAAATTTTAATATTTTCCTCGCATCCCTGAACGCCGGTCATAAAACCTTTTTGCCTTTTATTAAGACTTATCACTTTATTTACCATACCCGCCATTATTTTGGTAAATAATCTTAGCATAATTGGTCCAATCATTATTGGCCTCCAGTTATTTATATCTTTTAATTCCTCCTCATCATTTACTTTGGGGATCAATACGGTCCGACTCAATTTCATCTCATCTGGGATTTTACCAGTTTTAATCCAAATTGTACAGAGTCTAGGTTGCATTGTGTTGTCTTTATTAACAATCTTAATTATATCTTTTAATGTCATCCTGTCCGGCCCAGCTGCGGTACCGACGTCCATCGCCTTAATAGCCTGATTGACGTCGTCTACCGTTACCGGACCCAACAGGACCACATCATCAGATTCCTCAACTCTATTCTCATATTTAGCAAATCCTCTTAAATTGTTTTTCTCATTAACCTGAGAGAGTCTTATTTTATAGTACTCTTCTAACTCTTCCTTACTAAGGGGACATTTACATTTCGATGGAGCCCCCATTAGGGTTCTTGCCAAAAGCTGCCTATTCTTTTTATAAAGGATTTGCATTTCCTTAAACCTTCCTTTTTTCATACTGTACCTTCTTTTAGTATTATTCTCTTTTCCTTTCTTTCCTCGCCCACTATTCTTCGATTTTATTCCTACTTCTTTACTCCTTTTCTTAGATGTTACCCCTTTTTTTATCCTTTCCTATTTTCACCATAATTCTATCCATAATCATTTCATATTCCTTAAAACTACCTTTATTCCTACCTAATTTATCTTTGACTATTTTAATTAAATCCTCCAGTGATTTATCACTGTGGTCGAAATTATCTGTTCTACCCTTACCCTCTTGATTATCGCTATCAAGAGGCCTTCCCCCATCACCTATCCTTTCCACTTCTACTTCCTCATTATCTGTTTCTTCATTCACACTCATATTATTAAGTATTGCTTCCTGATCCATGCCCATATCCTCTTCGCAGCTTCTATTCTTTTTATTTCATAAACTTCTCTTATCTGAAATCTGTTTAGCTGTTTTAGTTCCCATTTTTTCCGCGATGAGTTTATTAATATTTTTACATCCCCTTAATTCCAAGTCCAATTGTTGTAATTTTGTAATTTCTTCCTCAGGCCATACTCCTTCCTTACTTTTCTCACTATTTACCACCTTTTCCTTGGTCTCTATTTTTCCCTTTTTCATTCCTCAAATTGGGATGCGCATGCCTCTCCTGCTGACTCAACCCACTAACTGTCTTAAGTTTTAATGGGCATAGTTCACAACAATGTGATTTATCACTCTCTACCCCTACCTCTCCCTCTACATTAACATTCTCATTATTAGTTATACTACATTTAGAATAGTGGCAGGCTACCGCTTGGTAGCTCCCTTCCCAACCACACTTGCTACATCTCACTCTCATCGATTTAATCCCCCTACACACTTTTAAATGTTTCCTAAATAACCCTGTTGTATTATAAATATTTTTACAATAATTACAACTAAAATTATCAATTGGATAATTAATTATTAATTCTAGTTTTTCAGTCTCCCTAATTATTGGGTGGATGACCATCCCTTCATTCCTCTCCTCACTATGTTCCGATTCTCCATTACGACTAAAATCAATGGGCCCTTTAAAATTCGAATTAAAATAAGTCCTGCTGTTAAAAAGACTGGGCTGTAGAGGGGCCTTCTCTATCAAGCCCTCAATTCGAATTCTGTCCAAGTTACTCTGGACATTTTTAACGGCTTCCTTGTGCCTGCCCAAGGACAACCTTGCCGGAGTAATAATTATGGTCTCATCTGTCTGAGTTGAGACAGACTGTCTAGTCCTTTTTTGGCTAGTACACTTAGCGCACAGTGCCGCCAATAACAACCGTGCGGGGCGGTTATTTTCCCGGTTTCCCACCCAACCAGAATTTTCAGTGTTAGCCATAATCGCCTCCACCAAAATTGAATTTAATCTGACCGAAAGGTCACCAGCCGTCTCGTACCTTTTCTATGAGGTCGTATTAGCCGGCCTGATCAGAGTAATGCTTTAACAACGGGATAAAATAATAAAATCGTCAGAAAAGCAAAGTACAGGTTAAAACCGTGGTAAAACCAACCATAAGGTCAAGGTAAAACCATCAGTAAAAACCAGACTAAAACTCTCCAACAGATAAAACTGTCAACCCGTTTAGCTTCGTCTTCCAGGCCGTTACCAGGGGGAACCACGAGGAGGTTCGACCTAACTTTGTGATCGACAAAATACGTAAAAACGAATCACAAAGGTGACTACGCAGGCACCGGTCGGAGACCAACAACCTTAAAAACACTGTAGTCACATCCCCCGAAGAGCTACCTAGATAGTCCCACTGTCCAGACTTATCTCTGTAGAAGTCTAACTTAATCACTTTCAATGAGCAACATTCCCCCATTTCTGTCTAACCTTCAGTACAGTCAGCAATAGGTAAAACTGACAACTGAAAGTGATAACTCCAGGCAGAATCACAAAATTGTTGCACGATTTTATTTCCACTAGATCGTCATAAATTGCTATCAGAGTCAACGGGATGTACAGCGCGGAAGCAGACCCTCCAGTCCAACTCGTCCATGCCGACCAGATATCCCAACCCAAACTAGTCCCACCTGCCAACACCTGGCCCATATCACTCCTATTCATATACCCATCCAGATGCCTTTTAAATGTTGCAATTGTACCAACCTCCACCACTTCCTCTGGCAGCTTATTCCATTTCCGTACCACCCTCTGTGTGAAAACGTTCCCCCTTAGATCTCTTTTATATCTTTCCCCTCTCACCCTAAACCTATGCCCTCTCGTTCTGGACTACTCCACCCCACAGAAAAGACTTTGCCCATCATGATTTTGTAAACCTCTAGAAGGTCACGCCTCAGCCTTCGACACTCCAGGGAAAACAGCCCTAACCTGTTTATCCTGTTTAACCCCTCTCTGTTGCTCAAATCCTCCAACCCTGGCAACATGCTTGTAAATCTTTTCTAAACCCTTTCAAGTTTCACAACATCTTTCCGTTAGGAAGGAGACCAGAATTGCACGCAATACGACTTATCTCCAGTTGTGAGTCATACTTTAAATTACAAAACCAGCTTTCTGTACATCTGTCTTATAGGAGTTACAATAATGAAAGGACAGTTAGCTGTCAAAAAAGTCTCAGAGAAAAGCAAAATAATTCCCACTCCAATTCATGATAGAATTGAAAAAAAAAGCACGTTACTGTACTGATCTGATGATACAACAGTCAACATATATGCACCTGGTTTGCCAAGCTGGAGGAAGACATTCTTCAGACAATACTGGCAGTGAAGATCTGGACCCCCGGTGGAATTGAGGGGGTGGGGCGGGGGGGGGGGGGGGTCTCTCTGTTCCGTGATCGGTAAAAAAGCTCTCACAATTGGTCTGGTTCTTTAACATTTCATTCTTTATTTTTCATACGACCAGGCACAGATTGTCCACAAACAGAGAGGTTATACACTTCCATGTTCCTCAGAGGAGCTGCGCATATGGCTTAAAACAGATATTTGCAAGGTTTGTGACGGTTTGTAGCTCAGGTTGAGATTTAGGGTGTAGGTTTGCTCGCTGAGCAGTAGGTTTGATATCCAGACGTTTCATTGGCTCGGTAACATCATCAGTGGCGACCTCCAAACAAAGCTGTATCAGAACACTATTCCAACGAGCCACACTGCAGCACAGACAAACTTCGGAAACAGAAGAGAACCACCTATTCAACGTATTCAAGAAGAACGGATACTCAAAAAATACAGTGCGCAGATTCCTCAAGAACAAACCACGACAAGCAGACTAAACACAGCCAGAAACCCTAACCTCCTTACCATACATCAAAGAAGTTTCAGAAATGACAGCCAGACTACTGAGACCCCTCGGAATCCTAGTAAGCACACAAACCCACCAACACTCTCAAACAAAAACTAAAAAACTTAAAAGACCCAGTACAACCCATGGACAAAACCAACGTCATCTACAAAATTCCATGCAAGGACTGCCACAAACACTACATAGGACAAACAGGAAGAAAGTTAGCCACCAGGATACACGAACACCAGCGAGCCACAAAAAGACACGACCCTCTCTCTCTCGTAGCCCTACACACGGATGAAAAAAACCACCATTTCGACTGGGACAACGCATCAATCCTGGGACAGGCTAAGCAAAGACATGCCAGAGAATTCCTAGAGGCCTGGCACTCCAACCACAACACCATAAACAAACACATAGATCTAGATGCCATCTATCAACCCCTCAGAAAACGAACAGGAAATGACATCACCACAAACCCCAGGAACCCCATACAGGAGAAAGATATAAATAGAAAGAAGGAGACAACAGCTTCGCTTCACTTGGAGGTCGCCACTGATGATGTTACCTAGCCAGGTAATGAAACGTCTGGATATCAAACCTACAGCTCAGCAAGCAAACCTACACCCCTTAAAACAGACATTTTTATACTTCTCTTAAAGAAAGGTACAGGCCATTATCGTATAGTACATTCAGACAATTACCAACTAACTTACGAAACAAACTTAACTGACAGCTACTCGGTCCAATGATATTTCCTGGGAACCAACTTTGTTTTCCAACACTTAAGCCACCCTAACTTCACTAACCAGTCTTGCCATCGGCACTTGAAGGTCAGTAAGGGTGGCCAGTAATGTCTCATCTAGTCTAGTTATTTCTATGCTGTAAAGGAAGCATTGTCTGCGAATCACTATTGAGGCAGACTGTGATTAGTCAATTATGCAGCTCTAACAGTGTTAAAAGCTATTTTATGCAGCTTTTAACAGAATTGTCAATTTGCAGCCTAGAAGACATTTTGTCATATTATTTGCATTGAGAAGCCATTTTGTTCCCACTTAAGTTAGTAACAGCATGGGTCAGTGGTTGTTCCTGACAACAACTAGTTATCTCAGCCTGTATTCAGGTATCAGATCCTCAGGAGATAGAGATAGGGAAGTGGGAAGCAAAACAAAAGGTCACATTTCATGTATAAAAGGGTATTGAATATGAATGGGCAGTGATCTTGTCCATTTCATTGTTTGAAAAATTACAGCGTGGGGGTTGGATCACAGTATATGTGGCAGTTCTCCATTCCAACAATACTCAATACTTTGGAGAAATCTTTCACCCACTCGACTGCTTTAAGGCACATCTCAAAAACTCACCCAATAGAACTGATTATATTCTGTATGAACATATAATATTCTGCAGCAGCAAGTATATAGGTTTTATGTCAAATGCAACCTTCAGCCATCATTTCATCTTTAATGATCATTTCATCTTTAAAAATAATGATTTATTCTCTTTCTTTTTCATATACAGAATAAACAGATCGACTTCATTACAAATGCATCTTTTCTTAAGAAAATGTTAAACTTCGGATAGTTCTGGTCATGAAATATTTCATCTCAAAAGATTGAATGAGCAAGGGGGTCAAAAGGCAAGGGGTCATAGAGTCAGTTCTACAACAGACCCAACTCACCCGCACAAACCAGATATCTCAACGTGACCTAGTCCCAGTTTGCCAGCATTTGGTCCATATCCTTCTCAACCCTTCCTATTCATGTACCCATCCCAATGCTTTTGTAAAGTTAAAACCGAACCCCTCTCCACCACTGGCAGCTCATTCCATGTATGCAGCCCCCTCTGCCTGAAAAAGTTACATCTCAGGCCCTTTTTAAATCTTCACTTCTCACCTTAAACCTTTGCCCTCTAGTTTATGACACCCCTGCCCTGGAAAAGAAATCTTGGCTATTCACCCTATCCATGACCCTCATGATTTTACAAACCTCTGCAAAAACTCTTCAGCCTCCAATGCTCTGGGGAAAAATACTTTAGCCTATTCAGCTTCTCCCTATAACTCAGTCCCAGCAACATCCTTGTAAATCTTTTCTGTACTCTCTCAAGTTTAACATCCTTCCTGTGGAAAGGTAATCAGAACTGTATGCAGTATTCCAGACGAGGCCTCACCAATGTCCTGTACAGCTGCAATGCAATGCCTCAACCACTACAGTCAATGTTCTGACCATTGAAGGTAAGCATGCCAAATGCCTTCTTCACCACCCTTTCTACTGGCAACTCCTCTTTCAAGAAACTATGCACCTACATCCCAAGGTGTCTTCATTCAGCAACACTCTCCAGGGCCCAACCATTAATTGTATAAACTAGTGACCGGATAGAGAACTTTGAAAATGAGATTTGATAGAGAAGTTTAAAAATGAAGACCATAAGACATAGGAGTGGAAGGCCATTCGATCCATCGAGTCCACTCCACCATTCAATCATGGCTGATGGGCATTTCAACTCCACTTACCCACACTCTCCTCGTACCCCTTAATTCCTTGCGAGATCAAGAATTTATCAATCTCTGCTTTGAAGACATTTAACATCCCTCCCTCTGTGGCAATGAATTCCAAAGGCCAACCACTATCTGGCTGACGAAATGTCTCCTCATTTCCGTTCTAAATTGACCCCCTCTAATTCTAAGGCTGTGCCCATGGGTCCTAGTCTTCCTGCCTAACGGAAACAACTTCCCAGCGTCCACCCTTTCTAAGCCATGCATTATCTTGTAAGTTTCTTGTAGATCTCCCTTCAACCTTCTAAACTCTCATGAATACAATCCCAGGATCCTCAGATATTCATGTTCAGCCTACTATTCCAGGGATCATCCATGTGAATTTCCGCTGGACACACTCCAGTGCCAGTATGTCCTTCCTGAAGTGTGAGGCCCAAAATAGGTCACAGTGTTCAAAGTGAGGCTTATCTCGAGCTTTATAAAATCTCAGTAGCACATCACTGCTTTAATATTCCAACCTTCTTGAGATAAATGACAACATTACATTTGCCTTCTTCACCACGGCCTCAACCTGCAAGTCAATCTTTAGAGAATCCTGGACTAACACTCCCAGATCCCTTTGTACTTTGGCTTTATGAATTTTCTCACCATTTAGAAAATACTCCAGGCCTGTATTCTTTTTTCCAAAGTGCAAGGCCTCACATTTGCTCATGTTAAATTTCATCACTCATTTCCTGGAGCACTCTCCTAAACTGTCTCAATCTTTCTGCAGCCTCCCCACCTCCTCAGAACATCCTGCCTGTCCATCTAACTACTTATCATTGGTGAACTTCACCAGAAAGCCCCCAGATCCCTTCATCCAGATCATTAACATATAAAGTGAACAGCTGCGGCCCCAACACTGAACCCTGCGGGATTCCACTTGTCACCAGATGCCATTCCGAGAAAGAACCTTTTATCCCAACTCTCTGCATTCTTTCAGACGGCCGAACCTCAATCCATGCCAGTAGCTCACCTCAAACACCATGGGCACTCACCTTACTCAGCAGCATCCCATGAGGCACAATACCAAAGGCCCTTTGGAAGTCTAAATAGATCACATCCACTGGGCTTCCCTGGTCTAACCTACTTGTTACCTCGTCAATGATTGCCCACAAGTTTTTCAGGCATGACCTTGCCTTACTAAATCCATGCTGGCTTGTTTTAATCAGACCCTGCACTTCCAAGAACTTACAAATCTCATCCTTAACGATGGATTCTAGAATTTTCCTACAACCGAGGTTAGGCGAAACAACCTATAATTTTCCATCTTTTGTCTTGATCCTTTCGTGAACAAAGGAGTTACAAAAGCGATTTTCCAATCATTTGGGACTCTCCCTGACTCCAGTGACAACCAATGCCTCTGCTATTTCCTCAGACACGTCCCTCAGAACATCTGGGATGGAGCCCATCGGGGCCAGGGGATTTATCAATTTTTACACCTTTCAGCTTTTCTCGCACTCTCTCTTTTGTAATGGATACCATACTCAGCTCTGCCCCCAACTCTCCTTCACAGTTGGGATATTACTCATGCCTTCCACTGTGAAGACTGATTAAGTTCTTCAGTTATTTCCTTATCTCCCATCACAAGCCTTCCTGTATCAGTTTGGAATGGCCCAATTTCTACTTTTGCTTCTCGTTTGTTTCTTATGTATTGAAAGAAATTTTTACTATCATTTCTAATATTTCTGGTGAGCTTATTTGATCCTCCTTTATTTCCATAGTCTTCCCAATCTTCTGACTTCCCAGTGCACTTGGTCACTTTATAGGCTTGCTCTCTCTCTTTAATATATTTCCTGACTTCCTTTGTCAGCCATGGCTGTCTAATGCCCCCGCCCCCGTATAATCTTTCTTTTTTTTTGGGCTGAACCTTTGTACCGTGTGCTCAAATACACCCAGAAACTCATGCCATTGTTGCTCTACTGTCTTCCCCACGAGGCTCTGCTTCCAGTCGATTTCCATCAGTTCCTCTCTCATGCCCCTTTAATTACCTTCATTTATCTTTGACACCATTACATCCAATTTTGCCTTCTCCCTTTCAAACTGCAGACTGAACTCAACTATGATTGCTGCCTCCTAAATGCTCCCTTTCTTGAAGATCTTTTAAAACGTCTGGCTCAATACATAGCACTAAGTCCAAAATAGCCTGCTCTCTTATAGACTCCATCACAAGCCGTTCTAAAAAGCCATCCTGTAAGCATTCCATGAATTCCCTTCCTTTTGGATCCACTGGCGACATTATTCACCCAGTCCTTTGCATATTGAAGTTCCCCATGATCCTCGTGACCTTGCCTTTTTGACATGCCCTATCTATTTTGTGGTACATCTGTGCCCCAAGTCCTGAACACTGCTGGGAGGTCTGTACCTAACGCCCATTATGGTTTTTTTGCCTTTGTGGTTTCTCAACTCCACCCACACAGAATCCACATCATCTGACCCTATGTCATTCAGTGCTATAGATTTAATTTCATTCTGAACTAAAAAAGGCAACTCTGCCCTCTCTCTCTCCCTAAGTTGTAAATCCTTGAATGTTTAACTGTCAGTCCTGAACCCCCTGCAACCACCTCTCTGTGATGCCTACCACATCACAGTCATTCACCATGATTTGTGCTGTTAATTCATCTACTTTGTTACGAATGCAACGAGCATTCAAGTAAACTGCCTTAATGTTAGTTTTCTTATCCTCATGATTTCCAACATCTCTACTAATATGTTCTAAGTTATCCTTCTTTTTTGCTTCAATTCTAGTCTACCTTGAACTTAAACACTGCACACATGCTAACCCACTTTCTACTTGACTCCATACTCCCTGTTGCTTTCCCTTTCCCCAGACTCATACGTTTATAGTCCTAGTGACCACCCGATTCATCCTTTTCGCCAGAACACTGGTTCCAGATCGGTTCAGGTGGAGACTGCCTCATCGGTACAGATCGCCCAGGTTCCAAAAATTGATGCCAATGCCCCATGAAATGGAAACCCTCTTTCCCACACCAATCTCATAGCCACGTGTTTACTTCCCTAATTTTCTTATCCCTATGACAATTAGCACGTGGCTCGGGCAGTAATCCAGAGATTATGACCCTCGAGGACCTGTTCTTCAATTTCCTTCCTGGTGCTTGACACTCCCCACACAGGCCCACATGCCTAGCCTTGCCTATGCTGTTAGTGCCAACACGGATCACAACAACTGAATCTTCTCCCTCCTGCTCCAATATCCTTTCAAGCCAATCGGAGATGTCCTGCACCCTGGCACCGGGCAGGCAACACACCATGTGGGACTCCCAATCCTGCTTGCAAAGGATACTATCTGTCCCCTAATTACAGAATCCCCTGTAACAACTTTTTACTCCCCTTCTTGTATGGCCTTCTGCACTATGTTGCAGTGGTCAGCTGGCTTATCCTGCCCACAGCCCTTTTCCTCACCCATACAGGAGGCAAAAATTACATATCTGTTGGACAAGGTCAAGGGCTGAGGCTCCTCCACTCCTGAACTCAGAGTCCCCCTACCTGCCTCACTTACAGTCACACCCTGTTGTTCCTGATCACTAACTGAATTTGAATTACTTTATCTACCCGGGTGTGACTGTCTCCTGAAACACTGCGTACAGGTAACTCTCCCCCTCCCGGATGTGCCGCATTGTTTGAAGCTCAGATTCCAGATCATTAATTCTGATCCGGAGTTCTTTTAGCACCCAACACTTGCTGCAGATGTAGTCACTGCCCTTCACAATGGGATCAGCCAGCTCTCACACCATACAGCTACAGCACATCACCTGTCTAGCCATCTCTACTTATTTAATTCATTTATACAAGTTTATGAATGAATGAATTTCTAGTACTTCTCTATGGTCTTATTCAACTAACCAACTAATAGCCAATTTTTAATCAATCACATGATACGCAAGAAATATCAATTGAAACACCTTACCTTAGCAACATACTGGAGGCCATTTTTTGGTGAGGGGGCGGGGCGGGGGGGTGACACTACACGTGCAGCATCTTGGGATTCAGCTGCTGCCCATATATACCCACCAGTCTGCTGCGCCTTGCTGTGCCCTCTCCCTCTGCTGCTCCTTTAAAAGCCTCACTTACTCAGCAGTCTTATGTCCGTTCCTGCTCAGTGTTCGCTCTGCCAAGGTAAGTTGTTTGGATTCAACCAAGAGCAATAGCAGAAGACAGCTTGGCAGAAGATGAAGAAATTTGGCAGGAGAAAACATGATTGGATGACCCATATTTTGGTAAGTGCTTCAGTTTTGGAATTGTTCAGTTTTACATTGTGGAATTACATCACGATTATGAACACTGTGTCATACAACTGAATTTTCTATTATTTCAAATGACAAAGGTTTTATCTGTTTTTGGCTTACCTGTCTGGTTCTCCTGCACACATCCAGAAAATGCTTCAGCTTTCTGATTGAATTGAAAACTTGGGTTCTCACTGGAGTAATTTGCTGAAAACCAAATCCTCCTATTCGTTAGTTGCCAGAAAAGTTGAAAAAATATTCAGAAGTACATTGAATTCAGTGCAGTTGGCAAAGTAGTGTCATGTGTACTTCTTTAAATCCCAATGTTTGATTTCACTTTCCCTCCATGTTTCTTTCAGTCCTATGATGAGTTTGTAAAGAAGACCGAAGCTGAACTCAGTATAAATCTTGATGTTGCCAGCTCAAACTCAACCAAACCGCAGATTAAAACTCTATACTCCACTGCTACTGAGAAACCGAAGATTAAACCTCCCTCTCTGCAGAGGTACTTTCAGTAATGGATGTAATTGTAACTTTACGAAGGGATGCCTCTTGTATTTCTCTTTTATGCCCTAGTGGAACCCCTTTTGTCCGAATAAGTTGGTGATGAAGTGGTTCTTTAGTTAAGGAGACTAGTACTTTTACAGAGACTTTACAGCAGAGAAACGTACCTTTTGGCCCAACAGATTTGTGCAGTTATTTTGTCTCCATGCGACTCTACTCCCACTTTGTCTTATCCCATCAGTGCATCCTTCTGTATATTTCTCCCTGAGGTACTTATCTAATTTCCCCTTTAACAAATTTGTGCTATTCAACTTCAGCATTCCCAGCTCTAGCAAGTTTCATGTTGTCACCTTTCTCAGGGAATAATGTTTTGTTTTGAATTTGTGATTCAATTCGTTAATGTTAACTTCCTGTTCAGTCAGCCTCACAAGTGAAAACACTTCTCCCTCTATGCAGAGCATTGAGTTTAGGAGTTAAAAAATCACGTTGCGGCTGTACATGACTCTGATTCGGCCTCGATTAGAATACCGTGTGCAATTCTGGAGTCCCTGTTCTCGGAGGGATTTTGTGAATCTTGAAAGGGTTATGCAGAGCTTTACAAGGATGTTGCCAGGGTTGGGGGGGTTTCTGCTATAGGAAGAGGATGAATTGGTTGGGGCTATTTTCCCTGCAGCATCGGAGGCTGAGGGGCGACTGTATAAAGATATTTAAAAGGGATCTGGATGAGTATTTGAATAGAAAGGTTTTCAGAGGAAAAAGGGCCAAACGCTAGCGAGGGGTCTAGGTTTTATCTCGTTTAACTGGTCAGGATGGACAGGTTGAACCAAAGGGTCTGCTTCTGAGCTGTACAACTCTATAACTCTCAGAATATTCAACCAACAGCCCTTGTCATTCAATGGTGTTACCATCACTGAATCCTTCACTATGAACATCATGGAGGTACCATGGACCAGAAACACATCTGGACTCATCATATAAATACTGTGGGCGACAAGGGCAGGTCAGAGACTTGGAGTACTGTGGTATATAACTCACCTCCTTAATCCCCATAGCAAATCCACCGAGTACATAGCACAAGTCAGGAGTTGATGGAATACGCCCAACTTGCCTGGAGGAGTGCAGCTCCAGTAACAATAAGCTCGCCACATCCAAGACACTTGATTGGCACCACATCTGCAAGCAGCCAGGCCCTCCACCACCCTCCACTCAGTCGCAGCAGTGTGTACAATCTACAAGATGCATTGCAGAAATTCAAAGATCTTTAGCCAGATCCTCCCAAATCTGTGACCATTTAGATTTAGAAGGACAAGAACAGCAGATACACAGGACTGTCACTTGCAAAATCCCCTCCAAACCACGCACCATTCTGATTTAGAAAAATATCACCGGTTCTTCAGGATTGCTGTTTCAAATCCCAGGAATTTCCCCCCCTTAGGGCATTGTGGGTCTACCTACAGCACATGGATGCAGTGGTTACAAAAGATAGCTCACCAGCTTCTCAAAATCAACTAGGATCGGTCAGTAAATGCTGGCCAGCCGGCGATGCCCAGACCCTAGGAGTCATTTTAAAAATGTTCATTGAGGAGTTTAGAATTAAAATAGAGTTCCTTGGTGCTCAATGAGCTTTGAGTAATTTTTTTTTGTTCATTCATGGAATGTGGGCGCTTATATAAATGTGGGCTAGCATTTATTGCCCCTTCCTAGTTGTCCTTGAGAAGATGGTAGACGGAAGAGGGTACTGCAGTTGCTGGAGATCAGAGTCAAGATTAGAGCGGTGCTGGCATTGCACAGCAGGTCAGGCAGCATCCGAGGATGAAAGGCTTTTTCCTGAAACGTTGATTTTTCCTGCTCTTTAGATGCTGCCTGACCTGCTGTACTACACCAGCACCCCTCTAGTCTTGACAAGATGGTGCTAACCTAGACCCACAATCTCATTCGGGAAGGACTTGCAAGAAGCAGTGGCAGAATTCCAAGTCAGGATAGTGGCCACTGTTCACAAATTGAGTCACTCACTTACACAATCTATACATTTTAGCTCCAGGTAAAAACAAGGACTGCAGATGGTGGAAACCAGAGTCTAGATTAGAGCGGTGCTGGAAAAGCACAGCAGGTCAGGCAGCATCCGAGGCTCCAACCAGCAGTGTATTTGCAACATTATTACATGGAATTATTACCTTCACTTCATTTAAATTCCTCGCTTGTTTGAAGAAAGCAGAGTTAATTCGGCTTGGCTTCATCCATGGGGCTTGGCTGGCACTGGGGTCTTCAGAAAACATCTCAGTGAGAATTTCTCTCGTCACGATGAATACAAGCTGGAAGAAGTAAAAGGGTAACAGAGAAAAAATTATATTAGATACGCCCTTCCCCCCCCCCCCCCAAAAAAAAAGCTCGTTAGATCACTACATGGAAAACAAAAAGGAATACTGTTCAAAATATATAAAATAGCAACTGTTTGCTCCACAATCTGAACCAAGGATAAATTTAGAATATCATTGATTGCAGAAGAGAAGGCAAAAGAGAGATTCAAGAAGGGATTTAATAGGATTGCAGAACGACCAAGGGTAGGTGCAGATGTATTAGACAAGCTTACTAATATAATACTAAGGAAGGCACCACAACATAAAAGGAGGCAAATCTTTGAAACAAAATGAATGACATCTGTGGGACATGCTGTAAATAGAAAGCAAACTATCATGGCTCCAATTATTAATTCCTAAAAGTTGACCAGAGGATTGGAGGGCAGCTAACTCCTCGATCAAAATAAGAAAAACAGGAATTTCTCAATCAGTTAGTTTTGCTTCATTTGTTGGTAAATTAAGAGTTAAAAATATGGAGATAAATACGAGCACTTCAAGAGACAGTTGCTAATCAAAAGCAATTAGCATGAATTTCTAATTAGCAGGTTGTGAACTATCAAATAATTTGACAAGGATGTATTAATAAAAGAGCAGATTAGTACGAGAAAAAGTGTATATGGTTTTCATGGATTTTCAGAAATTATTTCAAGAAGTTACCTCTGAGGAGACCAATGGCAAAACTCAAAAGCACCTCAAATGAAGGGGAGCAAAGTCAAATGGATAGAGGTGTTTGGGAAAATGCAGGTCAGGGTAAAATAAAGATTTCACACGAGAAAGGTGTGGAGAATGGAAGGGACCCACAGGAGCCCATGCTCAGATTGCCCTTAATTGTTATAGTAATAAACACAATCTTGACTTGGGAATTTAAGAGAAGGAAACTAAATGATTCCAACTTGGGTTGAAGGGACAGAGATGGAATTATTCTGCAGTGACAGATACAGAAGAATATTTACCGGAAGATGGAATTGAAGTTGAGAGTGAGATGAAGTAATACATTGAGTGGATAAGAAAAGGAATTACACCTGAAATGGGAAGATCCTAATCAGATCAGAGAAAAAGGCCACAAAGTATTCAAACATACAGGCCATTTAAAGTGACCGATATGGCCATTAAAAAAAACCTGACACTTCCAACTGCACACAAACAATTTAAGCGATTAAGTTGCATAAGATCTTCGAATATTTTGGTCAATTTTGGGAACCTCAACACAGCACAAATTCAGACTGAAAAGTGCAACCTGTAAGGCTTTCTTTGTCTGAAAATTATGGAGTGACCTGTGGAAGATCAAGATTCTGGAGAGTTTTAAGAAGATGATTCATAATTATATGTTGTATTATCAACCAATGGAAAGACAGATGATACAGAAAAAAAAAACAAAATGAGTGACTGGAAGAGACACCATGTAAATAGAAACAGAAACTATAGATTCTCAGAGTTGGCGAAGTGGCGATAGATGGGATTTAGTGAATAACAGGATGAGGTTGATGCTGATAAATTAATAATGGGAGAGTACAAACAGTAGAGGAGAAAGGGGCTTTGGACTTTTAGGGAAGGGGCAAAATGGGAAATTGAATTCAAAGCAGTCATCAGGATCGAGTTAATGTTTTTTAACATGCTCTGTTATGCATATCATCAATCAGATCTGCTGTGGAGCACTCTTAACTCACCTTTCTTGCTGAATTGAGAAAAAATAATTTTGTGTTCAAACACAAAAGCTGGATCTCACCTCACAAAAAAACTCTTTTGCTCACACTCTCTACATCTTTCCATTTATTATTCTCAAGATAGTCTGGGGGTATTCGTAGATCTCCTGGATCGTGGCCAAGTTCCTTCCACTTCCTCAGCCGCTGCATGAACCATCTTCTCAACCTCTAAAGCATCAGGAGCTACAGAAAAATAAGGTTCCCTTTGGATTTTCAGAGGCATATCCTTTGGAGACTGGGCCTCCTGTACTGGCTGCTGCACTTTGCTACAGCTCAGCCCAAAGTCCTCATCAAACGAATCCTGGTCATCTGCCAGGTCATCCAGTGCCTCATGACTCAATTCCAACTCTGCCAGGCGTTTGGTCAATTCTTCCTGCCACTTGTACCAAACACTGGGCTGCCCTGTTGCAAAGTACACAGACTATTGGTCTGTGTACGTTGGCCTCAGGCGACTGACTGTGTGGAGTTTGCACGTTCTCCCTGTGTCTGCATGGGTTTCCTCCGGGTGCTCCGGTTTCCTCCCACAGTCCAAAGATGTGCAGGTCAGGTGAATTGGCCATGCTAAATTGCCCGTAGTGTTAGGTAATGGGTAAATGTAGGAGCATGGGTGGGTTGCACTTCGGCGAGTCAGTGTGGACTTGTTGAGCCGAAGGGCCTGTTTCCACACTGTAAGTAATCTAATCTAAAAATCTAATCAATCGAGAAACTGAAGGTCAGGAACAAAACTGTGAAATCAAAGCATGAAAACGGGGAGACAAACAAACAAGAACCTTCTTTTTATATCTCAGAGTATGTCTGACGAGTTGGACACAGGCTGGAATTCATTTCCAATTTATTCACAGCCATGTCATGAAAGTTAAGGTTTCCACATGGAGTGACATTAAAGAGTATATTTTATCGGACTGAGTACTCAAACTCAATACACAATTCAGTTAATGGAGTCAGGAGAAATGCTTTATACTCGTTTTCAATTTTTAAAAATAGTTGACTTGATCAAGGTGGTGGAAAAAATCATCTTTACAAAGTTGCAAAGTATCCCAAGTGGTCTTCCTGGGCTTTAAAAATACATTTGTTCTGACAAGAACACATCACACTGAGCAATATTTCATGAGGCTCACAAAGGGAGAGATCCCACTGCTGACGATCATGGAGTGTGGAGGATAGGGAGAATACAGCTTTTGAACAGTTTCGGGTCAGATACATTGTGATGAAATCAGTGAATATTCTTCAAACTATGCAATCACAAGAAATATGGCTAGTTACGAGTTACCATGGAGAAAGTAATGTCCATTTTAGGAAATTGATACAGACTGGTCAAATCTTTCCTAGTTCAGAGTAGAAGTATGGAAAATCTCTTCATCTACTAACTGTTGTGTACTTAGAGCAATGAATGATTTCAGACTGAACTTTCTGAGCTTCAGCTTTCCAAAATCAGATCACTTTCAGTTGACTGCTGCACCCCTTTTTATTCCTGCACTTTATAGGAAAACACAAATATTGACAAATCAGAACAGCATGTGTCAGTTTAGTCAGGGTGTTGCTGTTTCAAATCAAACTGACCCAAGCACCTATTTCAGTGACTTCCTGCATTGAATGCTCAGAAAGGAATGGACAGTATGAGAACTTGTCAAGCACTTTCATCAAAAGAGCTGCTTGTCCAATCAATGTGAACATGTGCAAACCATAAACCCTTCTGTTCTTCTTATCAGATGGCCATTCAGGCTCGGGACTTTGCTGGAAAATTGTATGTGAACTGATTTTGCAAGAGATTGAAAAGCAAAATTAAAAACTTAGTTTAAAAGAACCTCTTTAAAAACATTGCCTCCCTTTTTGGGAAGGACAGAAAAGTGCAGGAGGAAAAGTTTTGAATTTCAATAGCAATCCTTCAGTTCTAAACTCAATAATTACACAGTGGAAATGGTCACTAAACCTTGAGAAATAATCAGGCATACTGACACTTATTGTGAGAATTGATGGGCAAGGTAGAAAACACTGAAACACCAGAAATTTTATTAATATTGCCCAGAGCTGGATTTTATCACCCACAAATATATTTAACAATTTAACAGTCTTTTTGTAAAGGGTCCTTAGTAAAGGGGAACACTCAGGGTAATTTCTGAAAATGATGACCTGAAAAATGTGCCTGAAAAAAGTGGAGTTGTATTTTGACATATTGTTACAGAAACAATGACAATCCTGTAAGTATGTTAAAACATGGGAATTTAAGAAGCTCTGGAATTATTAATAAAACAATTGCATGAATGCTTTGAGACCAATAACACATCTCCAATTCTTGAAATTCAAATCCATCCCAAAACAGGTTCAAAATTAATACTTGCAGGTTGAGGACAAAGATCTGGAGACAATACCTCCTCCTTATCATCATCACTGTCAGCTCTTTCAGATGTCCCCAATTGGATAACAGTCTTGTGTTCCTCCTCTCGATCCTTGGAAGGTGACCTGGGCCAAGATTCAACATCCAATTTGAACTATAATCCTTGATTAGTAAACTGGATCTTCTCAGCTCGAGACTTTGTGATTTCATGCAATTGTTCAACAGTGTCCTTGACAAAGGAAGATAGCTCAGGTGTACAATCCTTTACCTGAAATGCTCGGAACCAGCTGGTTCTCGGAATTTAGAACTCTTCAAATTTCAGAATAAGTGACAGTTTGATGGCGAAATGATTAAAAATCATACCGGAGGAGCATACTCACTCTATAAAATGGGGCGATGAAACAGAATTGTGGTTTGCCAGTGCTGCTCACCCCACCCCCCACTACGTCACATCTGAGTGATACGCCAAACAACCATGTTAATGAGGAAATAACTTCACAAAAACAACTTTGGAGCTTTTCGGATTTCAGGATTCAGTTTAAAGGATTGTCTACCTATATCATATCAACCAAAGAATTGGCCTTTGACTCACTGCTCTTCAGATCATCTCCGTTGAAGTCTTCCCTATCCTCACAATTGTCCTTGCGTTCCTCTCTTTTAATGTCCACGTGCTCCTCATGGATTTCCTCAGATTCAGGCTCGAGGAATGGTACTTTAAATTGAACCTCAAGTTGGTCCTTTTCCCTGTTCAGTAAATCCAACAGAGGAGTTGAAGAGATCTCATGGATATTTAGTGAAAACCTCTCCCATTGTGCACTGGAAGAACACACAGACACATTGGTATTGATTTTGGTTTCTGTCTTCAGTACTGTCTTGGATGCCTTCTCTATGTACACATCATTCCAGTTCATGTTTTCTTCATTCTGGTCTTCACTCAAGTTTGCCAATCGTTGCTCCTCACCAGACTTGGACAAGCTCTCTTTTCAATTTTGGTCATCTCCAAAAGTTTCCACTGCCTTGCTAGATTCATTAATAACATGCAGCAAGTCAAACTTACTTGGTTCAGAAAACTGATTACTTGCATTTTGATTATTCAAGTTGTTTTTAAATGGATCGAGCTTAAAGTCGACTTGCCCTCCAGGAGTATTACTTCGAACAAACTCTTCCGCCTGCAGTTCTGCTAATTCTTTTGAAAGCTCTGGCTCAACCTCCATCACATGTCCCATTATTACGGCCTTCTGGCGTATCCAGCCCCGCACCAGCCCAAAAGCCATTGGCAAAGCTCGTTCTGCCCTTGAAGCGAAGTGTTCCTGGTTGGATGCTACTAACTAAACTTCTTACACTAATTTGGAATTCAGGCAGTTCATCGGTTTCAGGCAACATAGCTGTTTGAGTGTGACACGGACAGAGACAGTGTGATGGCGTGGGAGTCTGTTCCTCATTGCTTGCATCACTTTGCTCTTCTCAGTTGGTGATTTCAAGTCTACAAGTTGTTCTGAATGTACGCAACCACAGCTGGGAGAGTATTCCTCACCCAGCCGCTCACTGATTTCATCATCCACACTGATGCTTGGTGAAACACTTCGAAAAAGCTTCTCCCCTTCATTCATTTCCTTCTGCTTGAAATGCTCAGGACAGGAGAGCACTTGGGCCTCAGTGTGATTTTTGTCACTGGTGATTTTGATCAGATTGCTGGGTGAGCCTCTGAGGGAGTTTACGCCCCCAGTGGGTATCCTGGTCCCAATCAACCCCGTCAGGGCTGGCACACAGCATTTGGGATCTCCCAATCACATGCAGAATTCCTTGAAGTGGCCAGTAAGGTATCTTTGCATTCTTTTGTGAGCAACGAATTAATGCAGCCACACTTCAGATCGTTCTGAAACTTTCACTCATCAACAATCTGACACTGAACAACAAGACTAATGATTTCTGCAAAACGTTCTCAAAATTCTAAAACCTGACAGTTTTGTTATATCGCGATATTTCTTTGCTTCGTCTTTCACAGAACAATTTCAGAATTAATTTAGACAACACCAATCCGACCAAATCTGAGTCCCCGACTCCTCTCTTCTTTTTAAAAAAAAGTGTCCTGGACTCAATTTTGGATCCACAGGTCCCCGACCTGTTAGTGGGTGTCCCCATCTCCTCTTTAATCTTTCCTGAATTAATTCTTACCAAGGCCGATCCCTGGTGAGCAGCGAGAGGTCAAGTGAACCACTAATGAATGAGGGGGAAACCAAACGGACAAAGTACTCACGTCTGGCTGGCTGATTCCTCTGCACTCATTAGCGGAGGTCTCAAGGCACTTTCACCGCTTCCCATAATCTGTCCGGAACGAGTCCAAGTCATTGCACCAGATGGGATTTGGACCCCAGTGGACTGGGGTGGGGGGGTTCTGTTCCGTGATTGGTCAATAAGCACTCACATTCTGTCTGGTTCTTTAAGACTTCATTCTTTATTTTTCATATGGCCGGGCACAGATCGCCCACAAACACAGAGGTTATACACTTCCGTGTTCCTCAGAGGAGCTGCACGCATGGCTTAAAACAAAGGTATTTTTATACTTTTCTTAAAGAAAGGTACAAGCCATTATCGCGTAGTACATTCAGACAATTACCGATCGAGTTACGAAATAATCTTAACTGACAGCAACTTGGTCCAATGATGTTTCCTGGGAACCAACTTTATTTTCCAACACTTAAACCACTCTTATCTCACGAACCGAATCTTTGCACCAGCACTTGAAGGTCAGTTAGATTGGCCAGAAATGTATCATCTAGTCTAGTTATTTCTGTGCTGTAAAAGAAGCATTGTCTGCTAATCTCTGTTGAGGCAGATTGTGATTAGTCAATTATGCAGCTCGAACAGCGTTAAAAGCTATTTTATGCAGCTTTTAGCAGAATTGTCGATTTGCAGCCCAGAAGCCAGTTTGTCATATTATTTGCATTAAGAAGCCATTTTGTTCCCATTTTAGTGAGTAAGAGCGTGTGAGAAGTGGTTGTTCCTGACAACAACTGGTTACCTCAGTCTGCATTCAGGATTCAGATCCTCTGTAGATAGAGACAGGGAAGTGGGAAGCAAAACAAAGGTCACATTTCATGTACAAAAGGGGATTGAATATGAATGGGCAGTGATTTAATTGTTTAAAAACTTACAGCATGGGGGTCAGATCACAGTATATGTGGCAGTTCTCTATTCCAACAATACTCAATACTTCGTAGATATTTTTCACCCACTAGACTGCTTTAAGGCTCATCTCAAAAACTCACCCAATAGAACTGATTATATTCTGTATGAACATATAATATTCTGCAGCAGCAAGTGTACAACCTTCAGCCATAATTTCCTCTTTAAAAATAATGATCCATTCTTTCTTTTTCACATACAGAGTAAACAGATCGACTTCATTACAAATGCATTTTTTTTAAAAAAGTCATTAAACTCCAGATAGCTCTGACCACGAAATATTTTATCTCAAAAGGTTGATTCAGCATTGACATCAAAATGCATGGGGTCAGAGAGTCAGTTATACAACAGACTCAGCTCATCCGCACCAACCAGATATCCCAACGTGACCTAGTCTCAGTTTGCCAGCATTTGGCCCAAATCCTTCTCAACCCTTCCTATTCATGTACCCATCCCAATGCATTTTAAAAGGTACGAGTTGTAATTGTACCCCTCTCCGCCACTCTGGAAGCTCAGTCCATGTGTGCAGCTCCCTCTGCCTGAAAAGTTATCGGTCAGGCCCTTTTTAAATCTTTCCCTCTCACCTTAAACCTATGCCCTCTAGTTTACAACTTCCCTGCCCTGGGAAAAAAAATCTTGGCTACTCACCCGATCATACCCCTCATGATTTAATAAACCTCTACAAAAACCCTTCAGTCTCCGATGCTCCATGGGAAAAATACTTCAGACTATTCAGCCTCTCCCTGCAACATCCTTGTAAATCTTTTCTGCAGTCTCTCAGATTTAACATCCTTCCTACAGAAAGGTGATCAGAACTGTATGCAGTATTCTAGATGAGGCCTCACTAACGTTCTGTACAGCTGCAACATAACACTTCAACCACGACAGAGAATGTTCTGACCAATGAAGGCAAGCATGCCAAATGTCTTCTTCACCACGCTTTCTACCTGCAACTCCACTTTCAAGGAACTATGCACCTGCATCCCGAGGTCTCTTTGTTCAGCAACACACCCAGGGCCCGACCATTAACTGTATAAACTAGTGACTGGATAGAGAACTATAAAAATGAGATTTGATAGAGAAGTTTAAAAATGAAGACCATAAGATAGAAGAGTGGAAGTAAGGCCATTCGGCCCATTGAGTCCACTCCGCCATTTAATCATGGCTGATGGGCATTTCAACTCCACTTACCCGCACTCTCTAACTAGAGCTTTATCAAGTCTTAGAAGCACATCAATGTTTTTATATTCCAACCCTCTTGAGATAAATGACAGCATTACATTTGCTTTCTTAACCACAGACTCAATCTATAAATCAACCTTGAGAGAATCCTGGACTAGCCCTCCAGATCCCTTTGTACTTTGGCTTTAAGAATTTTCTCACTGTTTAGAAAATAGCCCATGCCTGTTTTCTTTTTTTCAAAGTGCAAGGCCTCACCAATGTCCTGTACAGCTGCAACGTAACACTTCAACCACTACAGTCAATGTTCTGACAGATGAAGGCAAGCATGCCAAATGCCTTCTTCACCACCCTCTCTACGTTCAACTCCACTTTCAAGGAACTATGCATCTGCATCCCGAGGTCTCTTTGTTCAGCAACACACCCAGGGCCCGACCATTAACTGTATAAACTAGTGACTGGATAGAGAAATTTTAAAATGAGACTTGATAGAGAAGTTTAAAAATGAAGACCATAAGACAGAGGAGTGGAGGGCCATTTGGCCCATTGAGTCCACTCCACCATTTAATCATGACTGATGGGCATTTCAACTCCACTTATCCGTACTCTCTCCATAGCTCTTGATTCCTTGTGGGATCAAGAATTTATCAGTCTCTGCCTTGAAGACACCCAACATCTCAGCCTCCACTGTGCTCCATGGCAATAAATTCTGGCTGAAGAAATGTCTCATTTCCATTCTAAATTGATGCCCTCTCATTCTAAGGCTGTGCACACAGGCACTAGATTCCCTGCCTAACGGGAACAACTTCCTAGCTTCCACCCTTTCTAAGCCATGCGTTATCTTGTAAGTTTCTATTCGATCTCCCCTCAACCTTCTAAACTCTAATGAACACAATACCAGGCTCCTCAGCCGTTCATCATATGTTAGGCCTACCGTTCCAGGGATCATCCGTGACAGTCTCTGCTGAACACACACTAGTGCCAGTATGTCCTTCCTGAGGTGTGGGGCATAAAATTGGACACAGCATTTTAATTGGGTCTAACTAGAGCTTTAACAAGTCTCAGAAGTACATCAATGCTTTTATATTCCAACCCTCTTGAGATAAATGACAACATTACATTTGCTTTCTTAACCACGGACTCAATCTAGAAGTCAACCTTGAGAGAATCCGGGACTAGCACTCCCAGATTCCTTTGTACTTTGGCTTTATGAATTTTCTCTCCGTTTAGAAAATAGCCCATGCCTGTATTCTTTTTTTCAAAGTGCAAGGCCTCACATTTGCTCACGTTGAATTTCATCAGCCATTTCCTGGACCACCCTCCAAAACTGTCTAAATCTTTCTGCAGCCTCCCCACCTCCTCAGAACATCCTGCCTGTCCACATAACTACTTATCATCAGTGAACTTTACCAGAAAGCCCCCAGCTCCCTTCATCCAGATCATTAATATATAACATCAACAGCTGCGGCCCCAACACTGAATCCTGCGGGACACCACTTGTCACCAGCTGCCATTCCGAAAAAGAACCTTTTATCCCAATTCTCTGCCTTCTTTCAGACTGCCAATCCTCAATCCATGCCAGTAGCTCACCTCAAACACCATGGGCCCTCACCTTACTCAGCAGCCTCCCATGGGGCACCTAACCAAAGGCCTTTTGGAAGTCGAGATGGATAATATCCACTGGGTTTCCCTGGTCTAACCTACTTGTTAAGTCTTCAAAGAATTCGAACAGGTTTGTCAGGTACGATCTCCCCTTACTAAATCAATGCGGACTCATTCTAATCTGACCCTACACTTCCAAGAATTTAGAAATATCATCCTTAACAACATATTTGAGAATTTTATCGATAACCGAGGTTAGGCTAATCGGCCGACAAGTTTCCATCTTTTGCCTTGATCCTTCTTGGACAAGTGGGTTACAACAGCGATTTTCCAATCATCTGGCACTTTCCCTGACTCTATTGATTTTTGAAAGATCACAACCAACGCCTTCTCTATTTCCTTAGCTACTTCCCTCAGAACTCTAGGATGTAGCCCATCGGGACAGGAGATTTCTCAATTTTTAGACCTTTTAGCTTTTCTAGCACTTTCTCTTTTGTAATGGCAACCATACTCAACTCTGCTCCCTGATTTTCCTTAATTGTTGGGATATTACTCATGTCTTCCACTGTGAAGACTGACACAAAGTACTTATTAAGTTCTTCAGCTATTAACTCCCATCTCTAGCCTTCCTGCATCAATTTGGAATAGCTCAATTTCTACTTTTGCCACTCGCCTGTTTCTTATGTATTGAAAGTAACTTTCACTAACATTTCTAATATTACTGGTGAGCTTACCTTCATATTTGATCCTCTCCTTCCTTATTTCTCTCTTTGTTATCCTCCGTTTGTTTTTGTAGTCTTCCCAATCTTCTGATTTCCCAGTCTTCCCAGACACTTCGTAGGCTCTGTCTTTTGCTTTGATCCATTTCCTGACTTCCTTTGTCAGCCATGGCTCTCTAAATCCACCTCCCCCCTACCCGGAAACACCCAGAAACTCCTGCCATTGTTGCTCTCCTGTCTTGCCCACGAGGCTCTGCTTCCAGTTGATTTTCATCAGTTCCTCTCTCATGCCCCTGTAATTACCTTTATTTAACTGTAACACCATTACATTCGATTTTGCCTTCTCTCTTTCAAACTGTAGCCTGAACTCTACCATATTATAATTGCTGCCTCCTAAGTGTTCCCTGACTTTACGATCTTTTATGAAGTCTGGCTCATTACATAAAACTAAGTCCAGAATAGCCTGCTCCCTCGAGGGCTCCATCACAAGCTGTTCCAAAAAGACATCCTGTAAGCATTCCATGAATACCCTTTGTTTGGATCCACCGGCAACATTATTCAACTAGGTGATTTGCATATTCAAGTACCCCATGGTCACCTTGACCTTGCCATTCTGACATGCCCTATCTATTTCCTGGTACATCTTGCGCCCTTGGTCCTGCTGTGAGGTCACCACGTAACTCTCATTATGGCTTTTTTGCCTTTGCTGTTCTTCGACTCCACATCATCTGATCCTATGTCATTCAGTGCCATGGATTGAATTTCATTCTGAACTAATAAGGCAACCCTGCACCCACTGCCCACCTCCCTCTCTTTTCGATAAGTTGTAAATCCTTGGATGTTTAACTGCCGGTCCTAAACCCCCTGCAACCACGTCTTTGTGATGCCTACCACATCATCATTCATGATGATTTGTGCTGTTAATTCATCTACTTTGAAACAAATACTATGAGCATTCAGGTAAAATGTCTTAATGCTAATTTTCTTATCCTCATGATTTCCAACATCTCTAGTAATATGTTCAAAGTTATCCTTCGTTTTTGTTTCATTCCTGGTCTGCCTTCAACTGAAACCCTGCACACATGCTAACCTGTTGCTTATCGTTCTACTTGACTCCATACTCCCTGTTGCTTTCCCTTTCCCTTCCCCCAGACTCATAAGTTTAAAGTCCGAGTGACCACCCGATTTATCCTTTTCGCCACAACACTGGTTCCAGATCGGTTCAGGTGGATACTGACTCATCGGTACAGATCGCCCAGGTTCCAAAAAACTGATGCCAACGTCCCACGTGTTTACTTCCCAAACTTGCTTATCCCTATGACAATTAGCACGTGGCTCTGGCAGTAATCCAGAGATTATGACCCTCGAGGACCTGTTCTTCAATTTCCTTCCTCGTACTTGATACTCCCCACACAGGCCCACATGCCTCGCCTTGCCTATGCTGTTAGTGCCAACATGGATCACAACAACTGGATCTTGTCCCTCCCGCTCTAATATCCTTCCAAGCCAGTTGGAGATGTCCAGCATCCTGGCACCGGTCCAGCAACACACCATGTGGGACTCCCAATCCAGCTCGTAAAGGATACTATCTGTCCTCCTAATTATAGAATCCCCTGTAACAACTATTTGTCTTTTTGCTCCCGATCTTGAGTGGCCTTCTGAACCATGGTGTCATGGTCAGCTGGCTCCCTGTCCACAGCCCTTTTCCTCATCCATACAGGGAGCACAAATCGCATACCTGTTGGACAAGGTCAAGGGCTGAGGCTCCTCCACTTCTGAACTCAGAATCCCCCTTCCTGCCTCACTTACAGTCACACCCTGTTGTTCCTGATCACTAAATGAATTTGAATTACTTTATCTACCCGGGTGTGACTGCCTCCTGAAACAAAGCGTCCAGGTAACTCTCCCCCTCCTGGATGTGCCGCAGTGTTTGAAGCTCAGATTCCAGATCATTAATTCTAATCCAGAGTTCTTTGAGCAACCAACACTTGCTGCAGATGTGGTCACTGCCCTTCACAATGGGATCAGCCAGCTCCCACACCATACAGCTACAGCACATCACCTGTCTAGCCATCTCTACTTATTTAATTAATTTATACAAAATTATAAGTTAAATATTATTCAACTAATCAACTAATAGTGAACTTTTAATCAATCACACGATACACAAGAAATATCAATTGAAACGGCTTACCTTAGCAACACACGACAGTCCATTTCTTTGGTGAGAGGAGAGGGCGCGGGGAGACACGACACGTGTAGTATATCGGGATTCAGCTGCTGCCCAAATATATACCCAACAGTCCTCTGCGCCTCGCTGTGGCCTGTCGCTCTGCTGCTCCTTCAAAAGCCTCACTTATCAAGCAGTCTCACATCCGTTCCTGCTCAGTGTTCGCTCCGCCAAGCTAAGTTTTTATATTTTAAAGTGATCATCCCATCGGGTCTCTGATCCTCATTGTCGCTCCTCCCACTCCAACTGCCGCCCATAAAATGAAGAACACTGATCCCCCGAGATAAGTTTGTATATTTTAAAGTTAACTTCCCATCAGGCCTCTGGTCCTCGCTGAAGGTGCTTGAGCTGCATGGACGGAAAAATGTTTTCACTTGTGAGGCTGACCTGAACAGGAAGTTCACATTAACGAATCGAATCAGAAATTCAAAACAAAATATTCTTCCCTGAGAAGAATGACAACGTGGAACTTGCTTATGCCAGGAATGCTTCAGTTGAATAGCACGAATATGTTTAAGGGGAAATTAGATAAGTACCTCAGGGAGAAATATACAAAAGGATGCACTGATGGGATGAGACAAAGTGGGAGTAGAGTCGCATGGAGACTAAATAACTGCACGAGCCTGTTGGGCCAAAAGGCACGTTTCCCTGCTGTAAAGTATCTGTAAATGTTCTGGTCTCCTTCACTCAAGAACCATTTAATCACTAACTAATTTGGACAAAAGGGGTCCCACTGGGGTATGAAAGAGAAATACAAGAGACATCCCTTCATAAGGTTACACAATTAACATCCATTACTGAAAGTACCTCTGCAGAGAGCATGGTTTAATCTTCAGCTTCTCAGTATCAGTGGAGTACAGAGTTTTAATTTGCGGTTTGGTTGAGCTTGAGCTTCCAACATCAAGATCTTTACTGGGTTCAGCTTGGGTCTTTGTCATAAACTCATCATAGGACGGAAAGAAACATGGAAAGAAAGTGAAATTAAACGTTGGGATTTACAGAAGTACACATGACACTACTTTGCCAACTGCACTGAAATCAATGTACTTCTGAATTTTTAAATAAGTTTTCTGGCAACTAAGGAATAGCAGGATTTGGTTTTCAGCAAACTACTCCAGTGAGGACCCAAGTTTTCAATTCAATCAGAAAGTTGAAGCATTTTCTGGATGTATGCAGGGGAGCCAGACAGGTAAGCCAAAAACAAATAAAGCATTTGCCATTTGAAATAATAGAAAATTCAGATGTAGGATGCAGTGTTCATAATCGTGATGTAATGGTGCAATATAATACTGAACAGTTGCTAAACTGAAGCACTTACCAAAATATTGTCCATCCAATCACGTTTTCTCCTGCCAAATGTCTTCATCTTCTGCCAGTCTGTCTTTTGATATTGCTCCAGTTGATTCCAAACAACTTCATAACTTCATTAGAAATGAAGATCTGGGGATAGAAGCACAGGAGAAATGGCAGCTAATGCACATACCCTAAATACACAGACAAAACAACCTCCAATCCATTATCCTTCCCGTAAACTGCTCAATGAAGACTTTGATGCTTGGACCTTCTGATTCTTCTCCCATTCTGAATGATGTAAAATTGGATGAAACTCAAAGCATGTTCCATTAAACAAAAATCACTAAATGCTTTAAAATGTAATTATAATTGAAGTGAATAACATCAGTGAGACCCAAAAGCATATACAAAACAACTTTAAGGTAGCATGCAACACTCCAAGAGTGTGAGAAGGTTTGACATTTTCCCTTGACTAAGACCGAGACTGAGAAATGAGTAATTATTCACTTATCAATTCACTGCATTACATGGTTCAGCACTTTGCCAATAATTGCTGGCCTCTGCTCTGTCAAATTCCAAAAATATTCTGCCTTTAATAGACTGTAGGCAGACAACTGAAGATCAGCGCTGTGGGAGGTCTCACAATAAATATTGGGGCTGACGTGGATTCATACAGTGGACCCAGCATTTCAGGAAGATCAAATCGTTCTCAGTTTAATAGATGAGTTCATCAAAGTTATATGATCTAACCATTGACCACTGCCTCACATGGCTCCAGACAGGGAGATTGTGATAGGTTTCCCGGCTAACACCGTCAAAGGCAAGTAACATGCCCAGAAATGTAGGTGTGGGAAATAGCACAGTTCAGACTGAAGACACATTACAGTCGAGTTATAAAGACAAAGCAAAGGAAATGATTAGTCCCAAATTTGCTCTGTGGATGAAAAGCTGATTTACACATGCCCATTCTCAGCCCCTGGTAAAGTGCAACACTTCACAAACTGTACTCAAAGGGAAGTCAGGCTAGACAATGAGCTGCTTGATGTTGACTTTAGACCATGGTAAAAAGTTCACATTACAGTGTTGCAAGTCTGAGTTACTGGGAGGAGTCATCCAGGGAATACTTCAATGTCAGTGCCACAGTAAAAGAGAAGTTGCATTGTTGTAATAGGAAAGAACTTGGTCTTTGTGCTGGACAATACTTTGTAACCAATGCTCAAGTCATCCACCTGAACCTCAAATTGCCAAAACACTTGCAATATATATAACTTTTCACACTTGTACCATGTTGTTCTCAGCCTTTGAAGTATAGCCACTAATTATAATATAGTCAAAAGCTGCAACAAACTTTCACATAGCAAGTTCCCAAAATTAGAGAAATGGTTCAGTAAACGTTTAGCCATACTGACTCATGTAGTAGATTGACCAGGACCATGAGGGAGAACTCCACTCCTCTTCAAACTAGCACTAAAAATCTTTTTTTAAAAACTCACCCAAGGAGGGAAATGGGGCCTCACTTTGAAAACAATATTTCAGTGCTGCACCAGGACTGTCATCCAGGACTTCACTTCAGCGTTTGCTTAATCCCTTCTGCTGACTGAGGAAGAGTGCCACTGAGCCATGGCTAACACTCAGAGCTATTACATTGTCTCTCCAGTTGGGAGTAAAATGAGGTTCCTCAAGGATCACTGGGGAGATCAGAGTAAAACGGGGCTCCTCAGTTCCTGACCTAACTTATACCATAAGGTCAGAAGTGCGGATGGTTGCTTCAGTATCTGAGGAGTTATGTTCAAAGGCAACAAGATGTAGACAATATGCAGATTTGGACTGGTAAGAGGCAAGTAATTTTCGCATCAAAACTGCCAATTAATGACCATCTCCAGTAGGAGGCCTGTGACCACTGGTGGCCCACAAGGATCGGTGCTGGGTTCACTGCTTTTCGTCATTTACATAAATGATTTGGATGTGAACATGGAACATAGCATGGTTAGTAAGTTTGTAAATGACCCCAAAATTGGAGGTGCAGTGGACAGTGATGAAGGTTCAGAATACAACAGGATCTCGAACAGATGGGCTGAGGAGTAGCAGATGAAGTTTAATTCAGATAAATGTGATTTGCTGCATTTTGGAAAGGCAAATCAGGTCAGGACATATACACTCGATGGTAAAGTACTGGGGAGTGTTGCTGAGCAAAGAGATCTTGGAGTGCAGGTTCATAGTTCCTTGAAAGTGGAATGAAAAGTAAACAGGATAGTGAAGGTGGTGTTTGGTATGTTTGACTTTATTGGTCAGAGCATTGAGTATAGGAGTTGGGAGGGCATGTTGCGGCTGAATAGGACACTGATCAGGCCTCTTTTAGAATACTCTGTGCAATTCTGGACTCCCTGCTCTCGGAAAGATGTTGTGAATCTTGAAAGGGTTATGCAAAGATTTACAAGGGTGTTGCCAGGGTGGCGGGTTTCTGGTATAGGAAGATGATGAATTGGTTGGGGTTACTTTCCCTGGAGCATCAGAGGCTGAGAGGCAACTGTGAAAAGAGTTATAAAATTATGAGTGGTATGGATAGGGTAAATAGACAAGTCTTTCCCTGGTGAAGGCAAATCCAAAACTAGAGGGCATAGGTGAGAGGGGAAACATTTTAAAAGGTAGGTAACGGGTAACAGTTTCATGCAGAGGGTGGTGTGTACATGGAATGAGCTGCCAGAGGAAGTGGAGGCAGCTGGCATAATGATGATATTTAAAAGACATCTGGCGGCGTATATGAATAGGAAGGGTTTAAGAGGGAAATGGACCAAATGCTGGAAAATGGGACTAGATTTTATCTCAGATAACTGGCCTGTATGGAGAAGTAGAAGCGAAGGGTCTGTTTCTGAGCTGTACATCTCTATGACTCTAAGAGAATATTTAACTAATGACCCTTGACATTCAATGGAGTTACCATTACTGAATCTTCCACAATGAACATCATGGGGGTTACCATGGATCAGAAACTCATCTGGACTCATTGTATAAACACTGTGGGCGACAAGGGCACGTCAGAGGCTTGCAATACTGTGGTATATAACTCACCTCCTGATTCCCCATAGCAAATCCACCGAGTACAAAGCACAAGTCAGGAGTCTGATGGAATACACCCCACTTGCCTGGAGGAGTGCAGCTCCAGGAACACACAAAAAGCTCACCACATCCAAGACAAAGTAGCCCACTTGATTAGCACCACATCCGCAAGCAGCCATGCCCTCCACCACCCTCCACTCAGCAGCAGCAGTGTGTACAATCTACAAGATGCATTGCTGAAATTCAGAGATCTTCAGCCAGATCCTCCCAAATCTGTGACCATTTAGATCAAGAAGGACAAGAGCAGCAGACCGCCACCTTCAAGTTCCCCTCCAAGCCACTCATCATTCTGACTTCGAAAAATATCATTGTTTCTTCAGGATTGCTGCATCAAATTCCAGGACTTCCTTCCCAAAAGGACATTGTGGGTCTACCTACAGCGCATGGACTGCAGTGGTTACAAAAGATTGCTTACCAGGTTCTCAAAAGCAACTAGGATCGGTCAATAAATGCTGGCCAGCCAGCGATGCACAGACCCTGAGTCATTTAAAAATGTTCATTGAGGAGTTTAGAATTAAAACGGGGTTCCTTGGTACTCAATGGGCATAGAGGAATTTTTTTTTGTTCATTCATGAAATGTGGGCGTCACTGGCTGACCAGCACTTATTGCCCCTTCCAAGTTGTCCTTGAGAAGATGGTGCTGAGCTAGACTCACAATCTCATAAGGGAGGGACTTCCAAGATGCAGTGACAGATCTCCAAGTCAGGATAGTGGCCACTGTTTACAAGTTGAGTCACTCACTTACATAATCTACATATTTTAACTCCAACCAGCACCACGTTTGCAACATTATTACTGACAAGTAGGACAAAAGGATGACATTACCTTTACTTCATTTAAATTCTGTGGGTTCCTCGCTCGTTTGAAGAATGAAGAGCTAATTCGGCTTGGCTTCATCCACAGGGCTGGGCTGGCACAGAGGTCGTCAGAAAAGATGTCAACTAAAATTTCTTGTCATATTAAGGACAAGCTGAAAGAAGTAAAAAACTAACAGAGAAAAGATTATATGAGATGCGTCCTCTCCACTCAACAAAAAGCTTGTGAGATCATTGTGAAAACAAAAGGGAATCCTGTTCAAAATATATAAAATAACTGTTTGCTCCACGATCTGAACCAAGGATACATTTAGAAGTTCATTGATTGCAGGAGACAAGGCAAAAGAGAGATTAGAGAAGGGGTTTAAAAGGATTGCAGAACTACCAAGGGTAGGTGCAGATGTATTAGACAAGATTGCCTGCATAATACTGAGGAAGGCACCACAACATAAAAAGAGGCAAATCATCGAAACAAAATGAATGACATCTGTGGAACATGCTGTAAATAGAAAGCAAACTATCAAGGCTCTAATTATTAAGGTGAATAATAATCAAATATTGTATTATCAACAATGGAAACAGCAATAGAAAGTCAGAAACGATGGAGAAGAATTTGAAAAAAATGCTGAGTGGCTGGAAGGGACACCATATATTATGCAAATAGAAACAGAATCTATAGACTCTCAGACTGGGCAAAGTTATGACAGACGGGATTTAACGCATAACAGTACGATGATGATGAGGATGATAAATTAATAATGGGAGAGTACAAACAGTGGAGAAAGTGGAGAGAGTACAAACAGTGGAGGAGAAAGAGGCTTTGGATTTTTAGGGAAGAGGCAAAATGGTAAATTGAATTCAGTGCAGTCATCAGGATCGAGATAATGTTTTTAACCTGCTCTGTTTTACATATCATCAATCAGAGCTGTAATGGAGCACTCTTCACCCATACCTTTCTTGTTTAACTCAGAAAAAATAATTTTGTTTTCAAATACAAAATCTGGGTCTCACCTCACAATAAGCTCTTCTGCTCACACTCTCGTCATTCTTCCATTTATAATTCCCAAAGTCTGGGGGCATTTGCAAATCCCCCAGATCATGGCCAAGTTCCTGCCATTTGCACAGCTCCTCAGCTGCTGCATGAACCAATGTCTCAATCTCTACAGCATCTTGAGCGAAAGCAAAGTTATTTTCCCCTTGGATGTTTCAGGGCACATCTTTTAGGGACTGGGGCTCCTGCACTGGGCTGCCTTGTTGCAAAGTACACAAACTGTTGGTCAATCTATAAACTGAAGGTCAGGAACAAAAATGATGGAATTCATTTCAAAACATTAATGAACAATAAATGGTTATAATAAACTGTGAAATCAAAGCATGAAAATGGGAGACAAACAAACGAGAACCTTCTTTTTATATCTGAGAGTATGTCTGACGTGTCAGACACAGGCTGGAATTCATTTCCAATTTATTCTCAGCCATGTAATGAAAGTCAAGGTTTCCACATGGAGTGAGATCCAGAACATTAAACAATATATTTGATTAGACTGAGTACTCAAACTCAGTACAAAATTTACTTGATGGAGTCAGAACAAATGCTTTATACTCCTTTTTAAGTTTTAAAAATTTTTGGCCTTGATCAAGGTGGTGAAAATAATCATCTTTATAAAATTTCAAAGTGTCATAAGTTGTTTCCCTGAGCTTGAAATATAAACTTCGTATGAAAAAAACACGTCACACTTATCCATTCGGCGGAATCAATATTCCATTAGACTCACAAAGGGAGATATCATGGTCTATCATGGAGTGTGGAGGATGAGAAGAATAGAGTTATTGAACTGAAAAGAATACTTTTGGACAGTTCAGGATCAGATACATTGTGATGAAACCAGTGAATATCCTTCAAATTATGCAATCAAAAACATATGGCTTGTTACAAGTAACCATAGAGAAAGTAATGGCCATTTTAGAAAACTGATATTGACTGTTCAAACCTTTCCTGGTTCACAGTATAAGTATGGAGAATCTCTTTATCTTCTAACTGTCATGTACTTAGGGGAATGAATGATTCCAGACTGAACATTCTGAGCTTCAGCTTTCCAAAATCAGATCACTTTCAGTTGTCTGCTGCACCCCTTTTTATTCCTGCACTTTATAGGGAAACACAAATATTGGCAAATCAGAAGAGCATGTGTCGGTTTAGTCAAATCAAAGTGACCCAAGTACCTATTGCCGTGATTTCCGATATTGAATGCTCAGAAAGGAATGAACAGCATGAGAACTTGTCAAGCACTTTTATGTAAGAGCTGCTTGTCCAATCAATGTTAATATGTGCAAACCATAAACCCTTCTGTTCTTCTAATCAGATGATTACTCAGTCTCAGGACTTTGCTTCAGAACACCACGTTGAAAAATGGCGAACTGAAAAAGCCAGAGATTATTCAAAACTTAGTTTAAAAGATCCTCTAAAAACACTGCCTCCCTTTTAGGGAAGGATAGAAAAGTGCAGGAGGAAAAGGTTTGAATTTCAATAGCAATCCTTCAGTTCTAAACTCAGTAATTACACAGTGGAAATAGTCACTAAATCCTTGAGAAATAATCAGGCTAACTTACACTTATTTTGAGAATTGATGGGCAAGGTAGAAGTTTTAAGAATATTCCCCACAGCTTGATTTTATCACCCACAAATATATTTACAATTTATCAAGATATTCCTCACAACAGTCTTTTGGGAAAGTGTCCTTGGTAAAGGGGAACACTCAGGGTAATTTCTGAAAATGTTGACGTGCAAAATGTGCCCAAATAAAGTGGATTGTATTTTGACATTTGTGATGGAAACAATCACAATCTGACAATTATGTTAAAATATGGGAATTTAATATGCTCTGGGATTATTCATCAAACAATCACATCAATGCTTCAAGACAAATAACACACCTCCAATTCTTAAGATTAAAATTCATCCCAAAACTGGCTCAAAATTAATACTTACAGGTCGAGGACAAGGATCTTGAGATCGTACTTCCTCTTTATCATCAACACTGTCATCTCTTTCAGATGTCTCCAACTGGATGACAGTCTTCTGTTCCTCCTCTAGATCCTTGGAAGGTGACTTGGGTGAGGATTCAACAGCCAATTTGAACTTTAATCCTTGATTAGTAAACTGGATCTTCTCAGCTCTTCTCTTCTCTAATATCCCAAGTTGCCAGCATTTAGCCCATATCCTTCTCAACCCTTCCTATTCATATATCCAGCTGAAAGCCTTTTATAAGTTTGAAGTTGTAATTGTACCCCTCTCTACCACTCTGGCAGCTCATTCCATGTATGCAGCACGCTCAGCCTGAAAATGTTAACCCTCAGGCCCTTTTTGAATCTTCCCCTCTCACCTTAAACCTATGTCCTCTAGTTTTGGACTCCCATAACCTGGGAAAATGATCTCGGCTATTGACCCTATCCAACCCCCTCTACAAAAATCCTTCAGCCTCCAATCATCCAGGGAAATAATGCTTCAGCCTATTCAGCCTATTCCTGTAACTCAGTCCTGGCAACATCCTTGTAAATCTTTTCTGCACTCTCTCAAGTTTAACATCCTTCCTGTAGAAAGGCGATCAGAACTGTGTGCAGTATTCTAGAAATGTCCTCACCAATGTCCTGTATAGCTGCAATGTAATGCCTCAACCCCGACAGTCAATGTTCTGACCAATGAAGGCAAGCATGCCAAATGTCTCCTTCACCACCCTCTCTACGTGCAACTCCACTTTCAAGGAACAATGCACCTGCATCCCGAGGTCTCTTTGTTCAGCAACACACCCAGGGCCCGACCATTAACTGTATAAGCTAGTGACCGGATAGAGAATTTAAAAAATAAAATTTGATAGAGAACTTTAAAAATAAAGCAGCCCAAACTGCAGGGAGGGAGAATGTCTTCACTTGTGAGGCTGACCTGGACAGGAAGTTAACATTAATGAATCGAATCAGAAATTCAAAACAAAACTTTCTTCCTTGGAAAGGGGACAACATAGAACAAGTACCGGGAATGCTGAAGTTCAATAGCATGAATATGTTTCGGGGGAAATTGGGTAAGTACCTCAGAGGGAAACATACAGAAGGACGCACTGATGGGATGAAACAAAGTGGGAGTAGACTTGCATGGAGACGAAATAACTGCACGAATCTGTTGGGCCAAAAGGCACATTTCTCTGATGTAAAGTCACTGCAAAATGTACTGGTCTCCTTAACAAAAGAACAATTTAATCACCAACTAATTTGGACAAAAGGGGTCCCTCTAGAGTATAAAAGAGAAATACAAGAGCTATCCCTTCATAAGGTTACGCAATTAACATCCATTACTGAAAGTACCTCTGCAGGGTGAGCGGTTTAACCTTTGCCTTCTCAGTTTCAGTGGCGCACAGAGTTTTATTCTGTGGTTTGGTGGAGTTTGAGCTGCCAACATCAAGGTCTCCACTGAGTTCAGTTTGGGCCTTTGCAATAAACTCATCATAGAACTGAAAGAAACATGGAGAGAAGGTGAAATCAAATATTGAGATGATAAGAAGTACACATGACACTACTTTGCTAAACTGCATAAGACAAACCACAAAATCTTTTTTGAATGAACAAATCTAATTTTAGCAATCTGTAAAACCACAAAATTGAGAAAGATTAACAGGGAGACCAAAAAGCCCAGTTGGTTGAATGTGATCAAAACAAGTTTGTTTATTCTGGATATTCCTCTCAAGCCACTGCACACACCATTCAACGTCACAACAACCTATTTATGCAGCACTTAACAAGTAATAGGACCCAAAGCTGTTTTAATAAAGAATACTGGGACATTGTTCAGGAAGAAGAAAGTATAAAGACAGAATACCCAAGACACCATTGGAAAAAGGAAGCTCTTGAAAGTCAGATGAGATGAGGATATGAAGAGGAATTTGGGATAAAAGGTTTGAATGAATGTTTGGAAGAATATAAAAACTCTTATTAATGGCAGAGAGAAAAAAATCTAACAGAAAAAGCAATCCTGCTCAACCACTTTTCCTTACGATGGCAAGAATAAAAGTCAACAGCCCCCAACAATTTATAGTTAAAGGAGATGGATGCTGATTTGGTTTTGAGAACACAGTATGAAACATGTGAAATGCTCTGAACTCGACCACTGTACGGTCTCATGTTCCAACCATCCCCAGCTGAAACCTGCAGAGCAGTGCAGGGTTCAATCTCACCTCCAGTGTTTGATGAGGCTGGCCTCCTGCACTTTCAACCGCTCCTGTTGACGTTCCTCATGCTCTTTCTTCAGCTTGTCCACGAAGGACTTGCACTTCTTAAGTTCGTCCTTCAGTCCATGGATCCTGATCTCAGTATCACTCTGGTCTGACCTAGTTTCTGTTGAAGATCCACTCAATGGATGTTAACAAGTCTCCTTACAATCAAATTCAACTTGGACACTAACATTAGCGGATAAGAGATGTATGCAAACCTCCATAACTCTTGGTGACACTTCTCACAACCTGTTCAACGACATTAATCAAAACTGCCGTATCAGTGACAAAGCCTCGCGCAATGGACACACTGACCACTTGGGGGCCACAGTGTCACCAAACACATCAACTCCTCAGACCTGCAGTATCACTGTACACACCGGCCGATCACACAGCTGAACTATCTGGGCAGTCAGTAACGGTGAGCATGATGCAATTATTATGGTTCGAACCATATTGAGGAAAAGGCCAAATGAGAAGCTAGACACTAAAAGTTTGCAAAAAATGTGCATTTGAAGGACAGGAGAGGAATGGGATTTGGAAATGAATTCTGCAATCGGGCTACTATACATGGCCATGATTTAGGTTAACTCTGGAAGGGAAATGAAGACCACAAGAGGTTGGAGGATGATATTAGACTAAAAGTCACTAAGAGAGACAGGGATTCATCATGAAGGGCTTTCTTAAATGTGAACATTAGATTGGAGTTGTTGAAAAATTGGGAGGCAAAAGTAAATTAAGGACAGTCTGATAATTTTCAAAATAAGCGCTGTATCCAGACTTTTGGAAGTGCTCACATTCATGGAGTATAAGGACAGAAATCTGACCAGAAGAGGATGGAATGGTCAAGTCTCTGGGTGAGAGTTGTGAATGAAGGGGCAGGAGGTATGTAACTTTACAGAGACAGGTTTGTGAATAGTAAATGCTGGGTTCACTCGAGGCTGGAACATGCTGCTGAGATATAAAGGGTGTGGACCAGCTGAGGATAACAAATGAGAGGCTGGAGTGGCAAAGGGACACAGCTGGAGAGTCAGAAACAGGCAAACCTATTGGAGTTGACTTTTCTTTGTTGAATACTTCAGTGGTGTGCAATTGTTTCTGAAAAGCTAGTGGTATTCTTTCTCCAATTGAGACAGGTGTAACATGACTGAAGTTACAGACCAATGAAATCAAACTTACACTGGCATTCAGCTCTTACTGTTTCAACTTCAGAGATTCCAAAGGAAACTGACAGAACGAGAGGTTAACAGACAACCTATCATACCGATGCTGACTTAACTCTGGACTGTCACCCTCAATTACAGTGACAATACACTAATAAGCAAAACTAGAGGGAAAATCTCCTGTGACAGAACTCATGTCATCATCCCACCACGCAAGATGGTGGAACTTGAATTCAATAAAATAAAAAGTCTGGAATTAAGATTCAAATGATAACCATAAATTCATTGTCAATTGTCAGAAAAACCCCATCTGGTTCAGTAATGTTCTTTTATGAAGAGAAGTGCCATCTTTACCTGGTCTAGTTTCCATGTGACTCCAGACCCACAGCAATGTGGTTGACTCTTAACTGTTCTATGGACAATCATGGATGGGCAATAAATACTGGCCACCCAGCAATGCCCACATCCAACAAGTGAATTAAAACAAAATTCCCTTAATAAATCCTTCAGCAAGGCCATTTCAGGTGTTATTTTCACTTTCACTTTCGCTCAAGAATCACCATCCCTCGGTGTTGTGCTACACTCTCAGCCATGCAACATTTTTTTTTTAAAAATGCACATCGTGTTTGAGTTTCGAAGAACATCAAATAATTTGAAGAACCTGTGTGAATCTTGGTCATGTTTGAAATTTCCTACTTGACTGTGTCTCAGAAACTGTTTCATCAGACCAGCTGCTAGATGCTTGGCGGGATTTTAGAATAGGTCTGTCATACACACGGATGCTGGAGCTGATTTTCTGGCCATCTTGCTTCGATGTACCCTCAGTCACTTTTGAGGAAGGAGACTAAAAAACCAGAGAAAAAAGCAAACATTAGTTCCAGTCCGACATTATTTTCCAAGTTTATGAAAAAGGAAGAAGGTGGGATAAGCCAGGAGATTGATTGTCAGCCTCCCTCAGGGTGTCACAGTGGCTCAGTGGTTAGCACTGCTACCTCTATGTATCTGGATTCAAATTCCTCTCTTAAGCAACTCTGTGTGTGGAGTTTGCACATTTTCCCTGTGTCTGCATGGGTTTCCTCGAGGCTTCCTCTAGCTCCAGTTTCCTCCCACAGTCCAAAGATGTGCGGTTAGGTGGATTAGTGACACCACCACTAGGCCATCTAGAATTATGGGAAGGTTGAACAATCTCTCTTCCTAAGTTCTAGAATTCTATTCGCTCCATCATTAAAATCACAGCTTTTAAGGTAAAGCCTTTATTGCCCTATGAACCTGCTTTTACAAATCACTGTCCTTCATAGCACCAGGCCTGCTCCCACTCAAATTACAATTGCTGCTGGTACGTTTAATCTAAAATTTAAAAATACACTGCCACACACACACCCGCCAACACAATTCCACCTGTCATCTTTAAACCATTTCTGCTTCTTCTCAAACCTCCTCTCAGCTTCCATAACCTTTCCAAAACACTCATCATTCTGCTTAATTTACAATATTCTGATTTTCAACACCACACGCTCTTGGCACATAATCAAATTATTAAATGAACACTGAAAATAAAAGTGCCCCTAGAAGCAAACTCAGAAACCACGACTTACTTGAACCACTCTGGAACTTCCCCAAGTCCTTTTCTATGTTTCCGCCCTTCTATCTGTTTAAATCCCGTTTGCTATCCCTGCCTTAATTCCTTGGCAATTAATCTCATGCATGACACCTTGTCAAATGTTTTTTTTAAAAAGTGCATGTACGTACCCATCATATCTCCACTTCTGAAAGTTGAGGTTTTTTTAAGGATAGTCATCACTTTTGAAATCTGCTCTGATGCTTTATTTCAGTTACCTGGTTTCTTCCTGTTTTATCTTTAAAAACTTGCATTTATAACCAATGTTTCAAATGATAAAACAAACCAAGTAGCTTCACAGAAATAGAATAAAACATGATACTGAGCCTCAAAGAGATCCAAGGGCAGATGTGAAATCTGTCATACAGTTCGAGTGTCTTGAAGGAGGAAAGTGACATAGACAGAAGTAAAGTTCAGGGAGAGAATTAAAGAGGTCACTGTCTTAGTAACTGAAGGCTTTTCCAATAATGGAGCAATTAAAATTGAAATTCTCAAAGATTTAATTAAGGGAATAATTAAATTAATTTAAATGGTGCAAAGACTGGTTCTGGTATTATCATTCACCAACCGGCTTTCTGGAATAGAACAAGTAGTATAATACAATCGTCAAGTCTGGAAGTAAGACAGACATTGATGAGGTTTCTGCTGTGGAAGAACGGAGGTGGGGCAGAGACAGATAATCGGAGATTCCGTAAAGTGTCAGAGCAGGTCATTTGGCCTTTTAAGTCCACATCAATCCTCCGAGGTCCAGCCCACCCAGAGCCCCTTCCCCCCCACCTGGATTTCCCATTGTTAATCTACCGAGCCCGCACATATTTCCCATGCCTTCACAAAATTCCTATTCTTTCCCACATTACATTTCTCATTCCCCCACAGAATTCCCATTCTCTGCCACTCCCATTTCAAATTCCCTCTCAGAATTTCCATTTCATCCCACTCCCATGTTTCCCAACCCCACTCAGAATTCCCATTCCCCCAACACTTATACTTTCCATTCATTCTCAGAACTCCCATTCCCTCAGATCTCCCACCCCCCTCCCCATACTGTTTCCCATTCTCTCCACTTCCTGTTTCCCTGGGACTGATTTTGAGCGAAGTCAAGGATTTTCTATTCTCTGCAGCCTTAAATGACATTCTTTACTCAATAGAAACAGTTTTTGTAGAAAAATTACAATGCAAAACATCTTTTACCATTTTACTGTGTGTTGTGACAAAACCCTGGGAATAAACACCATCTGTGAAGATAGGATGGTCAGGACTGGTGGTCATCCGAAGGGCTGCTGATGGTGATTCCAGAGTCTGAGCAGGTGAACATCTAACCTCCTCAGGAATTGAACTGTCACTGTGGGGCTGGGAGCAAGATGGCGCAGGACATTCTTCCTCACTGCCTGTGTCTAGAGAAAATACCAATACTTAGAACATTTATACTGCAATGGGTTAACAGTGCTTAAAGTGAGGTGCACAATTCAGTTTGTCTGTCTTACAAGTCCGTCCTCCTTTCAATGTATTCTTTCCTTCAGATGCATGTAACAATATCATAATGGGAGTAGGTTAGAAACAGTTAACCAAAGAAAGTTAAGTCTGCACAGGTCACTGATGAAAAGCACCTTGAGCTAATTCAGATACTATCAGACATATCTGCTCATCGTCAAAATACTCCGATACAACATTCTGTGCAGTCCTGGAGTTACAGTTTCATGCTACTGCTAATGGGGAGGAATGAAATTAATTATCAATATTGCAAAGAAAATTAGATTTTTTCATGTAATCAAACTGATCACATAGCCTTGTGTAAACAACATCCATGCTCTCACACTAATTCCAACTTTTGCTGCTTCTCAACTCTGCAAGTGATACGCAACCATCAGCAGTGAAAGGAATTAAAATCTGAAACTCCAGCCTCCCTCAAAAGGGTGAGTGGGAAACCACACTGGGCTATTGTGTCAAGGTACCATTGAGAAAGATGATAATTCCAACATCTGACCTATGCTGATTAAATGGATCACGGCAGATACTTAGGAAATATGATTTCCTTGAATGAATGAGACAGGCAAAGTAAAAGGCCAGGTTTACACCTTGCATCTTCTGCATTAATCCAGACTGATGACATTTACACATCAGTACATCACGTCACACGTGCCATGACAATCAGCGATACCAAAGTGCACTTGAAAGTAGTCAGAACCACAGTAAACGCATTACTGTCTCGAAGAGAAAACAAATAAACAGGAAACAGAGGCTAACATTACCTTTTGATTCAGGAATCTTCTCACTTGCCTCTCTCTTTGCCATGTTTGGTTCAAGCTCCTTGTCCCAAGCAGTCAGAGCCTGTTTTTCCATTCGCCGGATCGCAGCTTCCTCAGTATCGAGCCACCGCTTCCACTCCAGCAGCTCCTCTGCATGCCGTCGTCGATGCATCAGTTTCTGCGCCCGTTGAGTGAGGAACCTGATGGACATGCAAGCAGGATGGGGGAAGAGAGAAAGAGTCAGCTAGCTGCCGATATTAATTTCTAAAATCGGACATTAACCTGCAGCTCAAAATGTATAATTCTTACTTTTTAAAATTCAACACTGTTTGGGTTATAGTTGCACAACACAAACAAAATTCAGGGCAAGGTCTCCTCGAACATTGCAGCATTACTGCATGTAAATAGGCTCAGTGCAGTTAACCAACACATTCAGAAGGATTTCCTCCAAATTTGCTGACGCAATATTCGTCAAAACCATCAACTTGAATCTGCAATGCTGCTCTCAAAAACAAACTTCAGTTTGACACAGAGCTCCCCACCCCACTGCAATTGGTAACCTGGCCCAGCCCAGGGATTGGAACTGGAACATTTGTGGGCTGTGATCTCAAAGGAAGCGAGCAAATACAATTCTGATAGCCTGGTCCTCAAAGTTTACGAAGAGGTTTGAGACAAGTGAGATGCTATGCCTTCTTGTATTTAGCTCAATAGCATTTCCTATTTACATTTTACAGTGTTTTGCAAAATATAAGGAATTATGCGTTGTTTTGCAATGGTGGGGGATTTTTATCCTAGTTTATCCCAGTTGCTGCCTCTCACACCCCAAGTCAAATACTAGGGTCTGTAATAAAACAAAGAGCTGCAGATGCTGAACATCTGAACCAAAGAAACAAAGTGCTTGAGAAACTCAGCAGGTCTGACAGCATCTGTGAAGAGAAACAAAAGTTCTGTTTTATGTTCACTGACTCTTCGTCTGAACGGGCAAAAGGTCTCTGGACTTGAAACTCAACAATTTTTTTCACTTCAGAAATGCTGCTGGACCTGAGTTTCGCCAGCACTACATTTTCTATATTGAACTTTATTTATAAAACAGATCGGAAAAATACTAATCTGCAAAAGTGAAACAAAAGTGTAAACTTGAGCGTAGTTTCCACACTTGAGTTACCCAAGGACACCTCAGTTTAAAAACAAGATTTATCTCAAAGTAGCATTCCATCTCAAAATGAGCCAAGTTACACCAGTAATAAAGCTCACCCACCCAATTCGGCTCTTCAGCACAACATCCTGCAGGGTTGGACAAAGCCACCTTTATCAACAAATGATCACGTCACAACATTGTCAGCCTAGAGCATGTCTCTTTAAAGGAGCTGAAAACAAACTTTCAATTTTTGCGAGGTTTTTTGATCATACCTAATTGAACACTTGCTAAAGGTTTGGTTAGGTCTGATCCATAGAGACAAAGGTCAAGCAAGCATCACACTTTCCATTCACTTCTACAAAGGGCTGGCACCACATTTCTTCAGGACTTAAAGAATTTTGGAAATTGTTTGTAAAATCAATGATCACATTAAAGAACTAATGCAATAAGAGTGAAGCCTGCAACAGCAGATTTTTCTTTGGAGGGCAGTGTGCCCGCTTTCCAAATTCTGGGTGCAAATACATTTATAAGCTATATTGGCGTACAGTCAAGTTTCTTACTGAACAGTAACAGGATTGGACAGAGTTGGCATAGATTTGAAAGAGGGGATTCATACTTCGCAATCTACTGAAATTTTGAGGATCTAACTAGTAGAATTGATAAGGGGCAACCAGTGGGTGTTACTTTGATTTCAGAATGTTTTTGATCGGGTCCCACATAAGAAATTAGCATATAATGTGAGAGTTCCGGGGGGGGGGGGGGGGGCGGGGGGAGGTGGGGGGAGTGTATTTGCATGGACAGAGAGCTAGTTGGCAGACAGGAAACAAAGAGCTGGAACAAATAGGCCATTTTCTGAATGGCAGCCAGTGACCAGTGAGGTACTACAGGGATCAGTGGTTCAAACCCAGTTATTTACAATATATACAAATGATTTAGATGAGGGAACTATTACTATTTCTAAGTTTGTGGGCGACACAAAGCTGGGTGGAAGGGGAAACTGTGAGGAGGATGCAGAGATGCTTCAAGTGTGATTTACATTTACATAAGTTGAGTGATTGGGAAAATGCATGGCATATGAAAGATAATTTTGATAAATGTGAAATTTTTGGTTGCAAAAACAGACAGCGAGATTATCTGAATAGATTAGGCAAGGGAGCGTTACAACAAAGAGTGTCTTTGTACACCAGTCACTGAGAGTAAGCATGCAGGTGCAGCAGGCAAATAGTATGTTGGCCTTCATGGTGGGGTAGGCCAGAACCAGTGGTCATAATCTAAAGGATATAGGTGAGGCGATTCAGAACTGAGATAAGGAGAAATTTCTTCATCCAGATAGTGTTTTTGATTAGATTACTTACAGTGTGGAAACAGGCCCTTCGGCCCTTCGACCAACCCGCCGAAGCGTAACCCACCCTTTCCCGTTCATTTACCCCTTTACCTAACACTACAGGCAATTTAGCATGGCCAATTCACCTGACGTGCACATCTTTGGACTGTGGGAGGAAACCAGAGCACCCAGGGGAAACCCACGCAAACATGGGGAGAATGTGCAAACTCCACACAGTCAGTCGCCTGAGTCGGGAATTGAACCCGGATCTCTGGCGCTGTGAGGCAGCAGTGCTAACCACTGTGCCACCATGCTGCCCACCATGTTGAACCAACAAAATTCTCTGCCACAAAATGTATTTCAGGACAAAACATTGAATATTTTCAAGGGTTAGATATAGTTCTCAGGGCTAAAGAGATCAAATGGCATGGGGAGAAAGTGGGACCAGGGCATGGAGTATGGAGTCATAGTCATACTGAATGACAAAGCAGGCTTTTCATGTGACTAACAGGAAAAATATACAATTACTTCTAAAACATGTTAATTGCTTATCTGGATCACAAAAGAAAAAGCTTATTCTTTTTTACAGCCTCTTTAAAGGTTTACACAAGCAGAATTACTACAAAGTTCCAGTGGTATTTAATTCACCCTGGGAGAACATGCTAGTTTCTATTAGCTTTCCAATATTACAACATTCACACAAATATAATTCACACTTCAAATTCTGCAATATTTTTCAATTATTTCACTAATTCTGTGTGAGTTTCATTCAGAAATGTAGTACAGCCTACATGTAATCCAAACGTTCACATCACATTGTCTAAGACAAAGAGATCTTCAATTAAACTGGATTATCACAAAATACTATTGCATTGTTGCAAAATGACAAAACGTTTTCCTCTCTCGTGATTAATGAATGAATAAATATTCAGTTAGATGCAGCGTTCTAACAAAAATACTATTTAGAACAGGTAAAGTTTGGAGCACAGTCTCTGCAGATTGTGTACACAGCTGCACTGTAACCACGGGGTATATTTGTGTTATTTAAATTCATTGAAGATGGTTTCAAGGAACAAGCGTGGTGCCAATGAAACCAGCATTTGTTGCTCATTCCCAATTGCCCTTAAGTGGTGGGATGCTGCCCTCTTGAAGGTACACCCACAGTGCTGTCAGGATGTGTACCAGGTTTAGTGATACAATTCCAATTCAAAATATTATGCAACTTGGAAGGGATTTGCGAGGTGGTCGCATTAGTAAGGGAGCAGTAGCTACCATTGTCTTTAGATGGCACAGATCATGGGTTTGGAAGGTGCCATCAAAACAGCCTTGGTTAGTTGCTGTAGTGCATCTCATATATGGTACACACTGCTGCAAATATGTGCCATTGAGGAGGAAATCAATGGGTGAGGTGTCAACCAAATGGGCTGCTTTGCTCAGGACAATGTCAAGCATTTTCCTTGTTGTTGGAGCAGTGCTCATGCAAGCACATGGAGAGTATTCCATCACACCCCCAAAACGTGCCTCTCGGGCTTTGGTCAGTTATTCTTTACAGAACACCCAGCTGCTGAGCTGCTCTTGCAGCCAGAGTATTTATGTGGCTGATCCAGTTAAAATCTCAGGTAAGTTACCCTGCCATCAATGCCAAGTCCTTTTCTCTTGAAAACTGAACAGGAAGTAGATGGTAGATTAACCCCACAACAGATCCTGTACGGTAGAAATATCAACAGTCAACAAAGAAAAAGAGGGAGATGTGATTGTCTTTTCTGTGGGAGTCTACGAAGAAGCTGCAGAAAAGTATTAAAGTAACAAACTTAATTTTGAATGCAGTTTAAAAAATAAAAAAGGGGAAATCAAATAGCTTTGAAGCAAGATTAAATTCAAATTCAAAATCAATACAGAATTCCTGCCACTGCTAAAATCATCCAAAATGCTCCTGAGTTTGTCCAGTTGCTACTAAATGCAGCACTGAGCCCTGAATATTATTTCTTATTGGTACTTGCAATTTTAAACAAAGGTTTGAGATCTGACAGCACTATTAAACTGACAGGCATTTTAACAAAAGTAGCTGCATGTAGTTGGAGATACTCAAGTCTACTCTGACGGTTACATACCAATTAAGTTTTCACATCCATAAGAATACCTCAATGTTCACCAAAGACACATTTGCCCTCTTAAAGAGGCACTGCCATTTGAAAATTCAACCTTGCAACTCAAATTTCAGATTTCTTAAAGCTACATTTATCAAGATGAGTGGGCTGCTAACTCTGCCAGACTATTTATGCAAGTCCAACTCAACGTTAAACAGGTCAATCTTTGTTGTATCCTGTTAGCATGAGCAGCTCAAGATTGTTTGTGTACCTTCAACTTCTTGCTTGAACAGTAATGCCCCTTTAAAAGCACGTTCCAGATTAATTATAAAGTCTGCAGTGTATTGCCAACTAGCAACTTGCTGCATCTACGTAAAGCCACAACTAAGCTAAAGGAATGCACATTTCTCCACACAATTCCTTTCCCTTGACCCTCTACCGACCCCCACATCATCCACATGCAGGTGATGAAACAGAGCATGCTCGATCAGTGAGAAGCAGAGGTTGCACAGTACCTGACCAGCTGGTTGTAGGTGTACAGCTGGAATTTGGGATGTACGTTGGGAAAACAGACACTGAGAGAAACCCAGTGATGAGACGTAAAGACAGAGAAGAAGTAGTGAGACAGGAGAGCAATGTTTACAAAAAAAGGAGCAATACAAGAAAAACAAAACAGCCGAGTATCATCCCAAAATTGCTTTATCTTTAGATACTCAAGAAAACCTCACATTATTAAGGAGAAATTACAAATATTCCATCAAAACATTTGTAGCCAACTTCCCTACACCTCTACCTCAACACAACCTCTTCTGCTCGGATTCATTAACTTCAAATGGCAACAGAGTTCATCAAAGCCAACCCCAGCTCCATTTCTCTTTCTGACTTAGATAGTGGGAGAATCTCAAGCACTGCCTTCCCAACAGTCCATCCACAGCTTACAAACCCATTTGATGTTTGTTTAATGTTGTAATTATTGCTACCTTCACTACCAACTCTGGCAGCTCATTCCATACATGTGTGAAAAAGTTGCCCCGTAGGTAACTTTTAAATTTTTCCTTTCTTACTTATGCTCTCTAGTTTTTGACTCCGTTATCCTGGGAAAAAGATCACGGCTATTCACCCTATCCATGCCCCTCATGATTTTATCAACTTTTAAGGTTACCCTTCAGCCTCTCCCTATAGCTCAAACCTTCAACCGAGCAACATCGTTGTAAAGTTTTTCTGAATCCTTTCAAGTTTTACAACACACCAGCACTGAGTGCATCATTCCAAAAGTGGCCTCACCAATGTCCTGTACAACCAGAACATGACATCCCAACTCTTATACTCAATGCACTGACCAATAAAGGCAAGCACACCAAACGGTTTCTTCACGACCCTGTCTGACTGAAACTCCTTCTTCAAGAAACTAGGAACCTGCACCCCAAGGTTTCCTTGTTCAGCAACACTGCCCAGGACCTTCCCATTAAGTCCTGCCCTGATGTGCCTGACCAAAATGCAGTATCTCACATTTAGTTAAACTAATTAGATCAGAAAAAAAACACCAGTAGTTTCGCACATCATCCCGATCGAATTATTTATCAAATATGCTAAACCTGAATCAAACCTTGCTTAAACCACACTTGGATACTGTGTGCAGGCTGATCATCATACTATAAATAGAAAAAGGAGAAACTGAAGTGGGTGCAGACAAGATTGACAAGGTTGATCACAGAAATGTGTGGGTTCACATGTCAGGAAAGGGTTGACAGGCTATGTCTCTTTTCTCTGAAAGAAGGACAAACAGGGACAGAATAGAGGTCTTTAAAATGTTGGGAGGGGTCAGCAGATTGGATACAGAAAAAATGTTTCCTTTCATAGGGAAGAGCATACCTTGAGGCCACAAAGTAGTCACCAAAAAATCCATCAGTGACATAGGGAAATTCTGCAAAATTGGATTACAACAATGAAGACTGAACAGGAAGTGGTTGAATCAAATATCATACGGGTATTAAAGGGGAAGATAGACAAGATTCGAGGGAGAAAGGAATAGAGGGTCAGGGTAATAGATGAGCAAAGGTGACAGGAGTCTCAAGTGGAACAGGAACACTGATATGAACTGACTGGAACAAATCATAGAATCCCTCAGTATGGAAACAGGCCATTTAGTCCATTGAGTCCATAATGACCCTTCGAACAGCATCCCACCCAGACTCACTCCCCTATGCTAGCAGTGTAACTCTGCATTTCCCAAGGATAATTCACCTAGCCTGCATACCGCAAGGCACTATGGGCAATTTAGCATGGCCAATCCACCTGACATGCATATTTGTGGACTGCAGGAGGAAACCCATGCAGACATTGGGAGAATGTGCAAACTCCACACAGTCGCCTGAAGGTAGAATAGAACCCAGGTTCCTGGCATTGTGAGGCAGCAGTGCTCGCCATTGAGCCATGGTGCTGCCCTAATAAGACCTGTTTACATCCTCTGTAGTGTACGCAATTGCTTTCATAGCATAAAAAAGCTTACACAATGATGTCAAGCTGATAATTCCACCAGAAAAAACAATTCCTGCAACATTTGCATGTACCTCCAGTTTCCTAACACACTCCACTGAAAGGCAAAGCAGGCTTTGCACCAGTGAAAGTTTTCACATTGCAATCCCATTCTGAGACTGTTACATTAGGGCAATGGGTGTAAGTAAAGAAGATGAGGGTAAGGAAAAAGCTCCACTACTTGGAGACCAGTAGCAGTGAGGCCATATTGATGTTTTGCTGCCCCACTCGCAGGGTCAAACATGACAACACCTCAGGTGGGATAATTAGAAACACCATATGCAGCAAACACACTGCCTTTGAAAAACACAGTGAAATGGACTTCATATATTTATCTCCGCGCAGAGCCACTCTCTCTCTCTTTCTCATCCTCTCTATAACATCACCAGCTGACAAATGAGCTGGTTGGCTTGCCAGTCTTTCACAGCAATATGCCTTATAAGAAGCCGTAAGAGATATTACTTTTCATCCATATGACTGCGCATCTTCTTCAGTTTTTGCATGATGCTGCTGGTCTCACTGCCTGAAATCGAAACAGGGGAGGGACTTCGCGTCTCCATATCTGTTTGTAGGGGACTGGAAGTGGGGCTCACATTGGAAACATTCTCCACTTCTGGTTGTTCTCCATTCTGGTGGTCCTGTCGAGTTAGAACCTGAGAATATACCAAGATGGACGGATGGAAAGTTAAGTTTGTTCCTAAAAGGAAAAAAGAATTAGTTGCAGTGAAACACAGATGAGATTCAAAGACTGGTTTCTGCAACTAAGCAACATCATTTCCTTTCAGGCAGGCAGAGCGTTTCATTAGTTTTGAATTAATTGAGCTTTAATTAATTGAAAATTTCAAAAGTGAGACTGATTTTTTTGTTTGTTGGGAATGTTTATTCAGGGAAACAGAATAAGGGAGGGAGATGTAGATCAATTATAATAGAAGCAAGTGCAAACAGATGAGTGGCTCAACAACCTAGTCCCATTCCTATGCACATGATCAAGTGCAAAAATGTTTTGACCCCTTTGTAGGATATGCTGATAACAGGTAGGAGCCAGATTGCAGGGAGCGAAAGAACAGAAGCACAGATACACTGGGCTGAAAGCTCCATTTCTTGTGCTGTCACTTCTACAGAATGCAGAACAAAACACGATATCGATGAGTACAAAGGACGGTATTCTCAGCAGCAGCAAGTATTCCTGAATATACAATTTTAGGTTGCAGAGATTCAGACTCTACATAAGGGAACATGTGAACATGTTACCAACTTAATAAAAGTACCGAGGCTTAAGTTGATGTTTCTCAGCGGCAGACAAACCATTCTTACATCTTTTCTGTAAAATATTAAAAGTTTTATTTATATTGTAATAATAATATAGACCAGAAACCTGGCTGACAGCAAGTTTGGATTGAAAGTGATCACCTATCATTCATGCTGCTGAGTAAGTAATTCCTTACTTTAACAGTCACTTTGCATTGAACAGTTCAGGAGTTTGCAAATGGTGGGATACGAACCAACTTGCTCTCCCCAGCTGATTTGAGTCTCTCCTGAATTTTGATGGTGGTCTGGAGCATATGTTCAATGTCCTCCTGCTGTTTCAGAATCAGCTGCCTCTCCCTGTGAGCAGCCTTGTTGGCCTTCCTGAAGAAGGGCTCATGCCCGAAACATCGATTCTCCTGCTCCTTGGATGCTGCCTGACCTGCTGCACTTTTCCAGCAATACATTTTCAGTTCTGATCTCCAGCATCTGCAGTCCTCACTTTCTCCTCTTGAAGATGCCTGATTTCAGCCTGTGATGAAATTGGATGCAATGTATTACTATGTTAGAGACCAACCAAACCCGTCTTTACATCGTCAATAAATTTATTTTGACGACAGACTACAGACAAAAATGAAGTCAGGGCACACAACTCCATTACCCATTAAGTTCTAAGTTGCACAGTTTCCAGGTGACACTGTGCAACTTTTACAACTTATAATGCTTGTTCTTGATGAAAACTTTGTGGGTTTTCTTCGACAAAATGTATTGTCAACACAACCTCAAACAGTCAAGTACTCCAGGTGGAAAATCATCATGAAAGAGTTACTCACGTTCTTTTTCGACAGCGGATGCCTAACTTTGAGTAAGCATTTCTGATTTTATTTCAGGAGGTTGCTTCCTGGTCTTTGGTGAGTTAACCTGAGTTCTCAAAAACTGTCCTCAGCAGCCAAGTACTTTGCAGAAGAGAAAGATAATGAATAGGCAGATTTCCGCATTCGAGAATTGTGAATTAGCTCTTGCTGCTGGGCAAGTTTGAAATTGTGCCTGGGTTGAGTGAATACAGAATCTGGCAAATCAGTAGTGGGTTCAACAGCAAATAACGTAACATTCCAAGTCTGCATGACACTGCCTGACACTGCGTGATTGGTAAAAGCTCTGCCAACAAAAATCAGCAACTTGTTGAGACCATCACTATATTTTTCTCAGTTTTGGTTTGGAACTGTGAGCTGAAGTTAAGAATTGAACTTTGAAAAGCAACTTGTTTTAAAACAACTAAATAAGGCTCAGTCGTTTATAATACAAGAGTTGATTTTACTCCCCTTCTTGAACAAGGGGACGACATTTGTTATCCTCCAGTCTTCTGGCACTATTCCTGTACACAATGACAACACAAAGATCAAAGCTCAAGGTTCTGCAATCTCCTCCCTGGCTTCCCAGAGAATCCTCGGATTAATCCCATCCAGCCGAGAGGCCTGATCTATTTTCACACTTTTCCAAATTGCTAACACCTCCTTATGAACCTCAATCCCGTCTAGTCTAATAGCCTGCATCGCAGTATTCTCCTCGACAACACTATCTTTTTCCAGTGTGAATACTAACAAAAAAAATATTCATTTAGTGCTTCCCCATCTCCTCGGACTCCATGCACAACATCCCACAACTATCCTTGATTGGCCCTGATCTTCCTCGTCATTCTTTTCTTCCTGATATAGTCATAGAAAGCTGTATGGTTTTCCTTGATCCTATCTGCCAGTGATTTTTCATGTTTCCTCCTGGCTCTTCTTAGCTCTCTCTTTAGGTCTTTCCTCACTAACTTGTAACTCTCAAGTTCCCGAACTGAGCTTCACGTCTCAACATAAGCCTTTTCTTCCTCTTGACAAGAGATTCAACTTCTTTAGTAAACCACAGTTCCCAACACATGGTATAATGATGCTGGAATTTACAGACAAACTTGGATAAATCTGCCCAAGTAGATCACACAGTTTCACCACTGCTGAATTAGTAACTAAACCAGAAAGAGAATGATCAGGGTTTAAGATTTTGTTAAACAGCAAATTCTTCTTAATACTTTATAACTTTAATGCCCTCCATGCTTCTCATACTCAATTTGGAGAAAATTTATTTCAACAAGATATTGCTTATGCTCACAAAATTAAAAAGGGTATTTTAAAAGAAAATCTGGAAATAAAAGGTTGGTGTCAGTAAAAGTGTCCACAAAGAAGTTGAGCAGCCATAAAAACCCAACTAATTCATGGAGGGACTTTGAAGAAGGAAATCTTCTGCCCACAACTAGTATGGCATATGTGACTACAGTATTATAGTAGCATGGATGGCATGCACACCATACCTACCAAACATTGACCATCTCTTGCAATCCTTTTGATATGAAATGGTATTATCATCACTGCTTCCCTCACAATTAACACATTAGAGTTCCCCTCGACCTGAAACTGAACCGGATCAGTTATACAATACTGTGTCAATAAAACCAGGTCAGAAGTTGAAAATGCTTCACTAAGTAACTCACTTCCTGTCTCCCCAGTACATGCCCAAGAAACATAACAAGCAAATAGAATGTAGCAACCTGCTTAATCAGCATCACATTCACCAATCTATACATTCACACCCTTGACCAATAAACAGTGAGAGCTATGTGCACTATACGATGCACTGCAGGAACTCACTCAATTCCTTCACCAGCATCTTCAAAGCCTCTGACCTCTACCACCTAAAAGGACACAGAGAGGAGATAACGTGGTAATACCATTACTTGTAAATTCCTCTCCAAGCCACACAACACCCTGACTTAGCAATATACCATTCCTTCACTGCTATAGGATCAAAATCCCAGGTACTCCTTTCCTGTCAGCATTGTGGTTGTACCTGTAGCAGGTGAACTGCAGATGTTTGAGGAAATGGCTCACTATCACCTTCCGAAGTGCAATGAAGGACGGACAACAATACTGGCCTTAACAGCAGCGAAGAAATCCATTGAAGTAATTTGTTTAAAATCGGGACCCGTGGGTTAGGACAACAGTCTTGCATCAATCTGTTCCAGAGCCCTGAACTCCAAACCTATCAGCACTTGCGAGTTGATATGTTTATATTGACCAAGCAGCCTGCAGTAGCTCAAGGCAGCTCAGCACCATGACCATTTCGGGAATGAGGGATAGTAAATAAATACCAGCATTACTGGAAACATCCCAAATTCAAAGAACAAACTTAAAAATTCAAAAAAGAGTCAAAATTACATTCATTCTACTCATTCCAAACAGTGATAAGGGGAAAGATGATGTGAATACCTAGATTCTGCACAACAGCCTCACTGCAATGAGAAAAGACAACAGCTTTCCCCCTTCTCCTGAAAGTATTACTGGAAATATCTGCACATTCTTACACTGCATTTTTGAAAGGCTATTCAGCTTAACATCACTGCATAGGTCAGCTACTCACTTTTTCTGGTGCTCCAACCAGACCAGCTATGCTTTGGTCTTTTCCTTCAAGGTTTGTTCTCTCAGCTTGAGGAGTGACACCTGGTGCTGTGCACGCATCTCCTCCTCCTCCATGTATTGTCGCACCATCTCCATGGTGAATTTAGAGAAACTGTCTTGTCCCCCAGAGAAAGGCATGCTCAAATCATGCTGAATAGTGAAAGACAGGAGGACAAACAGTACAGAGTGAGGTGATCTGCTTCCCCTGACCCAAGGAAACTTGCCCCATAATCCACGAAAACTCAGGACTGAGTGCAGACAACAACAATTAAAAGTAGTTGGAGTATCATCAGACATGCCAATCATGCTGCATCACAAGTGATCCCATCAAACTATCCCAATATTTATCAGGATGAGTAAATGCTGACTGCCTCATTTCATCATCTGTGAAACACATTAAGACTGGCGAAGTCCCTCATACCAATAATTTTCTGATCAGGACTCCAGTTATGGATTTGCTGCCAGGTTCTGATAAAAAACCAAAAACAGAATAAGGGTTGCACATACAGAGAATAAGGGTGTCATGGTTACATCAACATTAACCAGGAGGAGGCTATTTAGCTTCCTGAGCCTATTCCACCATTCACCCAAATCATGGTAATCTTCAACAGCATGACAAATCCCTGTCTTTGTCCCATAATCCTTCAGCATTTTGGTTAAAAATCTACCAATCTCGGATTTAAAATTTGTAACTGATTTCACATCAATCACTCTTTGTGGAAGGGAGTTTCAAACTTCATCCATTTGTGTGTGCAAAAGTGTTCCACAATATCACACCTCAATGTTCTGACTCTCACAATTTATCTATTCAATCTCTCTTCTTAAATTAAGCCTTGGAGCCCAAGTATCACTTCAGTAAGTCCACATTGCACTTCCACCAAGAGTGATACTCTTCTTAAGCCATGGTGCCCAGCCCTGACGGCTTGGATTGACTAGGTTTTGAACTGCTGAAGGATGATTTCCAATCCTTTGTTTTCGAGTCTTCTTTGGACATAAATGTCAACATTCCACTGGCCCCTTGATCACTTTTCTGAGCCTGTTTGTGACATTTTCATGAACTATATACAGCTGGTTCACCCCCATCAAGTTTCTTTGAACTCCACTGTCTCGCGATTTTCACAATCAAGAAATATCCTATTTTGATTCAACCTCTCACTTGCCGACACAAACTCATCTGTAGATTTTTCATTTACTTAATCTATCAAGATTGCTTTCTGATTTTATGCTTCCATCTACTGAGACTCGAGATCGCTGCTAATCTGTAGAGGCCCCAAATTTTGAATGTGGCTTTCCTTTCATTATGAATAGTGAATAGATAGGGCACCAACATAGATCCATGCAGAATATCACCAACCATATTCTTCCAATTAGAATATCTCTTATTATCTGCACAAATGTCTTTTGTTCAAATCAATTTCATCTGCAAGCTCCACTTTTCTTTTACATCTTATTACCCCCACCTTTAATGGACAGTAGAAAGTTGTAAATTCAGGGACATTCTTAGCAGTCAAATTTAGCTTGTGTTTACCTGACTAGGTGAGCAAGGAATCCCAGTAAATATTAATCTCTGTCTTCACTACATGGTAACTTGATGACAAAGATTAACAATGCAAAAGATTTATTCCTCTTCAAGGTTTCTTAACTCTGGCAACATTGTTAGTGAGTGGTACTTATCTTTTAAAAAAAAAAGCCCCTGCCCAACACTTGCCTTACATTCGTTGCCCCAACTGCTCCTCATCCTCTCCATCGAAATCTCATCGCAAGATACCTAGAACATGGAGAGGAGCAACTAATCCAAGCACTGAAATCCCACTACTTGGCACCACCACTCACCCTTGGCTAACCCATGGGAGAACTCACTTTTACAGCTATTGAAGCCAATTGATCCTGCAGTATGTCCTCATCGGAATCATCCTGCTGGCTGTGTTTCTTCCCCATATTAAAGCAGCGATGGCTCTCTGATGGCAGAAGGAGATGGAAGGATTTCTCTTCAATCTCATCTTCAGTCACTGACTCATCTAACTTAAGGGAGTACTCAGTGGCAAGAGAAGCAGAGCCTGGAGAGACAATAAATGATTTACATTGTTCTTTGTTATTTTCCATTGCTCACTGAAAGATTTAAAACTTGAACATGAAGTTAAAGGCTGAGCTAGAATCCTTGGATTAGTTATCTGCTCAAGGAGCAGAGTTGGGTTGCAACTTTTTGATTCAACACAACTGTTATGTTGAATCACACATTGTATAAGGGGACATGAAGTTTCCTTATGCATAACCACAGATCCAAGGGGAACACAAGAAAGTTGGATTGAATAGCTTAAGCATATGACTGAATAAAGGAATCTTGAAATAAATCAGTGCAAGACATGTTCCTATTTGACCCACTTATCCTTTGGGTATGGAAGGAGTGCTTACGGGGCAATTGATTTGGTTGATCTGAATCACCAAACTGAAGAGACACCATTCCCCATTTAAGTCATGAGATCAGTTGAAGGACGAAACATCATTTAGATTTGATGAAGTCTGTTTTTTTCGCACTTGTCGCACATTGAATGGGCTTCTTCCTCTTGGGGGACTGCAGGCGGTCGTGTGCAGTCATGGCTCACGATTTACTGTCCCCCGGTGCATCCTCTCAAATTTTTAGTTGATACAGTCTTTAAATTAGTGGGTCCTGGAGTACGCCATATATTTATAGAAGGAGACTTTAATTGTCTCATGGATCCTGGGGTGGACAGGATGCCAAGGGGGCTGTTGAGTACACCTCTGCAGACTAGACAGTTAGTGGACTTGTGTGAGGAGTAGGGGCGAGTGGATGTGTGGAGGTGCCCCCTCCCAAATGGGAGGGACTTTACCTTTTACTCCAACCCGCACAAGTGCCACGCAAGAATTGAAATGTTTTTTGTTCTGTCGGTTTGTTTGGACTTGGTGTTAGCCTGCAGGATTGGGAACATTACTATTTCGGAGCAAGTGGCAGTATATTTAGATGTTAAGATCAAAGGTAGTGCAGGAGACACATGACAATGGTGCACGAATCCATTTCTGTTGAAGGATGACAACTTTGTACAGAATATCACAAGGGAGTTCAGGGTTTTTTAGGTCTTCAATCAGGCTACAGCCAGTAACCCATCAGTGCTCTGGGAGACCACCAATTTCACACTTGACAATAAGGAGGCAGAGAGGAGAACAGCAGCTGATACTTGAGGCCTGGCTGAAGGCAGTCAAATCGGCATATTATTCCAGACCATCTGGGGTTAAATTACAACGGGTCATGGCTCTCCGGACTGCTCTGGACTCAGCGCTCACACAAGTGGCAAAGAGAGGGGTCTGCTTTGCAAAGCAAAGGCTGTTTGAATAAGGGGATAAGCCAGGTAGATCCCTGGCTAGGAAGGAAAGTGCTCCACAGTCCATTGTGTTTATCAGGGAGAGAACTGGCAATGTCACTCGTGAACTGAGGAAGATCGATGCCAGATTTCGGGAGTACTATGCAGAGTTATACCGGTCAGAGGGCTGTGGGGATGGAGAAGTGAGAATGGAATCCTCTTTTCAAAACTTGCACCTCCCTGGTATAAACGCAGATCAGGCCTCCCTTTTAAATGTACCTCTGACAGTACAACAGGTGCAAGAGGTGGTAAGGCAGCTCCAAGGTGTAAAGGCACCTGGTCCAGACTGATTCCCATATGGATTTAATAAGGAGCTCATACACATGTCAGCTGAACCACTGCTGGAGCTGTATATACATTCCTATGGCCAGGACTGTCTTCTGCCCTCTCTTACAGAGGCTAATATCGCTCATATTTTAAAGAAAGGGAAAGGCCCTGAGGATTGTGCATTGTATAGACCCAACTCGTTGTTGAACGTGGATTTTAAAATCCTATCAAAGGTGTTAGCTCTGAGCCTGGAGAAGGTGCTGCCTGTTGTTATAAAAGAGGAGCAGACGGGTTTTATCAAGGACCACAGCTCCTCCAACAACATCAGGCAGGTATTGAACATAGTGCAACTATGTCAGCAGAGAATGATTCCGGGTTTGGTGGTCTCCCTGGAGGCAGAAAAGGCTTTTGATCGGATGGAATGGTCGTATCTCTTTGCTCTTCTAGATCGTTTTGGTCTGGGAGGGGCCTTTGCCAGGTGGGTGGTAGTGTTATATAAAGACTCCAAGGTGGCATATATCATGAATGGGGTTAAATCGAGCAATTTTCATGTGGGGAAGAACAGCTGACAGGGATATCCCCCTGTAACTGCTACTGTTTACCTTTGTACTTGAAGCACTGGCGGAGGCTGTCCAAAAAGACCCTGAAACAATGGCACCGATGGTGGGATTTGGGGAACAAAAATCACTCTCTATGCAGATGATGAGAGAGAAAAAGATCTGGACTATTTACACTATCCATGCCCCTTCTTGATTGTATAAACCTCGACAAAAACGCTTCAGTCTCCAATGCTCCATGGGAAAAATGCTTCAACCTATTCAGCCTCTCCCTGTAACTCAGTCCCGGCAACATCCTTGTAAATCTTTTCTGCACTCCCTCAGATTTCACATCCTTCCTACAGAAAGGCAATCAGAACTGTATGCAGTATTCTAGACGAGGCCTCACCAATGTCCTGTACAGCTGCAACGTAACACTTCAACCACTACAGTCAATGTTCTGACCGATGAAGGCAAGCATGCCAAATGCCTTCTTCACCACCCTCTCTACCTGCAACTCCACTTTCAAGGAACTATACACCTGCATCCCGAGGGCTCTTTGTGCAGCAACACACCCAGGGCCCGACCATTAACTGTATAAGTTAGCGATTGGATAGAAATTTTAAAAATTAGATTGGATAGAGAACTTTAAAAATGAAGGTGCGTGAATTACATGGAGGGAGAAATGTTTTCACTTGCGTAGCTGACCTGAATAGGAAGTTAACATGACTGGATCAAATCAGCTGAAGCTCAGTTTAAACTGCTCACATTTTGTATCCAAATATCACTCTCGACCTTATTGTCATTCTCGCAACACTTCCATGCCAGCCATCATGAGATGGCACAATTCCATAATCTCAGCCACTCCCTCAACCAAAAACTGTTACTTTGAAATGTTTATCTGTTCCCCTCTCAAAATGAACCGTACAGATTGCAGTATTGAGCACATGGTACCGAAATCACCAAACCCTCAGGCACCTATTCCCATGAGACAGACAACCGATGCTTCTCGATGGCATCTTCTCCTATCCGACCTACCACCACTGACAGAAATACCTTTACACAGGTCCCTCAATTATCCGAATATCGGATTATCTGAAGGTGATCTTAAGGTCCCGAAAGAAACATTATGTCAAAGAGTGGTTTCAACCCTGATCACGTCTTCTGTTTACAGGTACAATGATTAAAAGCAAACTCAGCTCACTGAAATGCTGCCGAGGACAGTCCTGACTAGTCCAGGCACCATCTTCAAATGACCGACCTCCTGCCCTCTCTCTCCCCCAACACTCTCCCTGGAGTTCTACACGGGGGTGAACCCCAAACCCTCCATCCCCAGATTATCGCTCCAACATTGCCCTGTACAGGGCAGAGGCGGAACCTGTCAAAAAGTTGTGCGCTATTTGGAGACTTATCCCACAAAGGCAGTAGCAGTCTTCCTGTTGGTGCACAGTCTGGCTGCTCCACGGGAAGGGGTAAAGGGTGGAGGGCGTGCTCAGCGGTTTGGACGGTAGGTAGGGATTGACGGGAGTGCAGGGTTTGGTGAGTGGGATTGGGGCCGGGCGGTGGGGCGTGGACAAGGTTGGGGGTGGCAATGGGGCTGCTGGGTGAGATCAGATGGGGTTGGAGTTGGGTGGAAGACGGGGTTAGGGTTGGGCAGGCAGGTTCCCACGTGCAATGTGCTTTTGCTGAGTCTCCTGAATGGGGAACAGACTTCACAGAAAACTCCGAGCCCCAGAGGAAATCAATTAACCGAATAATCAATTATCCGAATGAAATAGCGCCTGCCCATCTCGTTCGGATAACTGAGGTTCCTCTGTATACAGTTCCTATATTCGGTAGCTACTGTAATTAAGACGACAAGCTGGAAAGATGAACAAAGACCAAAAATACTACGCACTCCCAATCTCCCATCTGTTACCAATGGTTTCTTTATTCAAGCTAAACCCCCGATCCATGTGTTATTTGCTCACTCTTCCATCATCCTGATGTCCAGTGTATAAATGGGACTCACACACTTATGCAACCCCTCACTTATGCTGAAAAAACCCATTCGGTAGAAGTAGCACATCGCTGTGTGAAGTGCACTGACAAACATCAAGGATTCAACATTTCGCTGTTAGAATGGCGTATTGAAAGAACTTCTGGTACCCACAACATGGGGAAAGTGAAGCCAGCACTGTGTGAAAAGGTTATCAAAGACACTGGTCATACTCCTGCTCTTCATCCATTAATACACTTGGACAATCAAACGTTTGATAGCACCCCCTGTTTACAAGATTCAGCTCTCGCCCTGAGTGGACTCATCATTCACTCACAGAAGTGCACCTTTGGAACTCCTTTTAGCCTTCATTGGCGATGTGAAAACAAAGGCTATCCATATTTACCCAATGACTGGTATGAATGTTGTGCCTCAGTACAAAATTTACCACTTTTTACCCTCCACCATGAAGTACCTGAGGTAGATGATGAATAGAATGCCTACCAACATGTGAAGCAATACAGAACAAAAAGGAGAGGAAAAACAAATGGGACTTAGACAACTTCTTCCATCAACAAACCTGGTGATCCAAGTTGCTGGGAGGACTTATTCCTGGCTGTGATGTTGAGATGGCCCGAGATCATATAAGTGACCATGCATACGACATCGAAAAACTTGCCAACTCAACTGCCCACACTTTGAAGCTGGTGAACAAGGAGTTACAGGAGACCCGGATGGTAACACTTCAGAATTGGCTCGTGCTAGATTCCCTCATTGTTAAAGGAGGCGCTTATTCTGTTATTGGCCCGCAATGTTGCACCTACATCAATGGTGGCTCTGAAGATGTTTTGGACAACTCAGATGTTATCAACAAAACGGGTCAAGATGCAGGGAAGTCACCTGCCGCACCATCGTCCAATCCATATGGATGGAGTATTACTTGCTGCCTTTGGTCGCTGTGTGGAACATACTGATAGTCCCCAGTCTCATCCTAGGAATATACAGTGTCGTCCACTTATGCATGGAATGGACCGTACATTGCTTTTCGCCTCAGCCAAAGATGAATCTTGTTAATCGACCCTTGTCTATCCCTGTAGCTCCACGTCCGAATGTGTATGCTGAAATCCAGTATCTTTCTGGCTCTGATCCTCTGGACAATGACTCGCAAGAGGAAGCACTCAATTATTGAGAATACAAATTGACTGAATGGACTAATTATACTTGTATAAGCTGTGTAGTTGTCATGAAATGACAAAAGGAGGGAATGAGAAAGTTTATAACCTTAAAACTTGTCCTTAAACATTTTGACTAAATGTAATGTTGAATTATAGAACACATTTGTTGCATAGTAGAAAATAAACAGGACAGCCAGGGAGGCGCCAGGCCACAAAAGGGGGAACCCAGGATGTGCAGAAGATAAAAACATCTGTTCTCACCAAGTGGTAACAGGATGCTCCAAGGCAATTAAGAACATTTTTGGGACCATTGCTGTTCGTCATTTTTATAAATGACCTGGAGGAAGGGATAGAAGGTTGGGTGAGCAAGTTTGCGGATGATACGAAAGTCGGTGGAGTTGTTGACAGTGAGGAAGGATATGGCAGGTTACAGCGGGATATAGAGAAGCTGCAGAGCTGGGCAGAAAGGTGGCAAATGGAGTTCAATGTAGCTAAGTGTGAAGTGATTCACTTTGGTAAGAGTAATAAAAAGATGGATTACTGGGCTAATGGTAGACTACTTGGTAGTGTGGATGAGCAGAGGGATCTTGGTGTCCATGTACACAGATCTCTGAAAGTTGCCACCCAGGTAAATAGTGCAGTGAAGAAGGCATATGGCGTACTGGCTTTTATTGGTAGAGGAATTGAGTTCCGGAGTCCTGAGGTCATGCTGCAGTTGTATAAGACTCTGGTGCGGCCGCATCTGGAATATTGTGTGCAGTTTTGGTCGCCATACTATAGGAAGGATGTGGAGGCACTGGAACGGGTGCAGAGGAAGTTTACCAGGATGTTGCCTGGTATGGTAGGAAGATCCTATGAGGAAAGGCTGAGGCACTTGGGGTTGTTTTCATTGGAGAAAAGAAGGTTTAGGGGTGATTTGATAGAGGTGTACAAGATGATTAGGGGGTTAGATAGGGTTGACAGTGAGAACCTTTTTCCACGTATGGAGTCAGCTATGACAAGGGGGCATAGCTTTAAATTAAGGGGGGTTGATATAGGACTGATGTTAGGGGGAGGTTCTTCACTCAGCAAGTCGTCAGTTCATGGAATGCCCTGCCAGTAGCAGTAGTGGACTCTCCCTCTTTATGGGTATTTAAGCGGGCATTGGATAGGTATATGGAGGATAGTGGGTTAGTGTAGGTTAGGTGGGCTTTGATCGGCGCAACATCGAGGGCCGAAGGGCCTGTACTGCGCTGTATTCTTCTATGTTCTATGTTCTATGTTCTATTTGCCTTAACAGCAATGAATCTGTGTAAACAGGAAACAGAGTGATAACATTCACGGGTGTTCACTTGTGAAATTAATGACAGTGTTTGATTCTGATCTCCGACTTGGTATCATCCTGCAAGCATGTCAAAAGCCTTGTAATTAATGGTCAGGTCGTATCAATTATACTGGATTCTTATTACCCTTGCAGGCTCGGCAGACAGAAAGGGAAAAACATTATTCTGTTATAGTCCCTAACCTGGGCGTTCAAAAAGACATTAGAGAGAGAATGAGTGAAGAACATTTTAATGCTGAGATTGCCAAAGCCAATAGAAAGTTAGCTCTTTGTGGTTTGGTTCAAATGCACGCTTACTTGCTGTGGATTCAATACAGAAAATAGGTGCAGGAATAGGCTATTTGGCCCTTCGAGCTAGCACCACGATTTATTACGGCCATGGCTGATTATCCACAATCAGTAACCTGTTCCGGTCTTACCCCCATAACCCTTGTTTTAAATTTAATTGCATTTTGGGACTTTATTATTTTGAGTAACCATCGCTGATTACGAAATGCAAACTCTGTAAAAGGTAATATTGATGAAGCTTTAATTTACTTGCTGTTCTTACAGACCAGGACTGCCCCACTGTCAATTCTAACGAGTCGGATCTTGTGTCCTACTTGAATTTGAATCGCAACTCTGAAAAGAAAAAATGGCTAATTCGAAACAAATGAATCATTTAAAATACAACCTTACAGTAACAGTTCAGCCTCAGGTTCAGAATGATTCTTTTCTTCAGATAAAAAGCAAGAGTCTGCTGCTAGCTTAAAAATTATCCTCACCCTAATATTGAAGAGATTCTGACACAATCTATGAAGAAGCCATTTTTTATGGTCAAAGTTTGCCCTCCTCGCTAAGAAGCCATTTTGTAAAACATGATACCTGACATGTGAGCAATGGGGTTTAAAATTGCCAGCATAAATGTGCGTAGCATTAAATCGGCTACGCGATGTGTTTCAACGCTGGCCTTCCTGGCCAACGTCAAAGCCGATGTCCTGTTTCTGCAGGAGTGTGGGATACCGCACCTCAGCAGTTACAGGAGATAGTCGAGCTTGTGGGCCCATGGGCCGTCAGTGTGGTCGGGGGGCAACGATAGCCACGCCTCGGGTCTGGGTATCCTGTTGCGGGGAGGCAACTTCACTATCTCCGAGGTTAAGGAGGTGGTGGACGGGCGCCTCCTCGTCGCGGACATTAAATACAGAAACGCTCCCGTGAGACTAATCAACGTGTACGCCCCAGTGGGTAAGAGTGAACGGTTGGCCGTCCTGCAACAGCTTCCACTGCTGCTGGCTACGTCCAGGCTGGTTATTCTGGCCAGAGACTTCAACTGCATCATTGATGCAGATGAATAATCCGGCGGGGGGGACAGTAAACCGGACGCTACATCCAGAGCCCTGATGGAAACGGTCAAAGTCGCCAGGCTGCACGACGTCTTCAGCACCCCTGCAGATGGAGCGCAGCATAGATACACCTGCTCATGGGCTGACGGGTCTATCCGCTCAAGGATAGATTACCTGTTTGTGTCCCGAATGCTCTCGGTCAGATCCACCGACGTCAAGCCGGTGTTCTTCTCTGACCACTGCCTCCTGCTGGCCGACTGTCACCTACAGGACGAACAGCGGGCGGGCAAGGGAACGTGAAAACTGAACACTAAGCTGTTGACCCTGGGAAACATCGAAGACCTTAAGAGGGATTACGCAGGTTGGAGCCTCTTTGAGTCTCCAGCAGACTGGTGGGAAACTGTAAAAGGGAACATCAAGAGATTCTTTATCCTCAAAGGTGTCCAGGAGGCGAGAGAGAGGCGGGGAAAACTGTCCCAGCTCCAGGAAAGTATGCAGAACCTGCTCCTGCTGCAGACGATGGGGGTCGATGTCACGGAGGACCTCAAGGAGGTGAAGGGCCAGCAAGCCTCGCTCTTTGCCTCGGAGGCCTCCAGGATAAAATTCCGGTCCAGGGTCCGCTCGGTGGAGCAGGACGAGACCTGCTCACGTTTCTTCTTCCAGAAGGTGCACAAAGAGAGCTCCGTGCTCAGCAGCCTGAAAAAAGAAGATGCCTCGGTAACGTCATCTCTGGCTGACGTCATGAGGATCAGCAAATCCTTCTATGCCAGTCTGTATGACTCGAAGCCAACCAACAGCGCGGCCTCCCAGTCGTTCCTGTCCTCTATCACGGAGGTCCTAGATGACGGAACACGAGAGAGGCTGGACCAGCCGCTATCTCTGGATGAGCTGACCAAGGCCCTCGAGTCCTTCGAAAAAAATAAAACTCCCGGAAGCGACGGCTTACTGGTCGAGATTTATGCCGCTCTTTGGGACTTGATCGGCCAGGACCTGCTGGAGGTGTATGTCAGTGTGCTTCGGGCAGGTACCATGAGTGAATCCTTGAGGAAAGGCATCATCACCCTCATCTACAAGCGGAAGGGGGAGAGGGAGGAAATTAGAAATTGGAGACCAATCTCACTGTTAAATACAGACTACAAAATCTTGTCAAAGGTCATCGCCAACCGGGTCAGGTCTGCTCTGGGATCGGTGATCCACCCGGACCAAACCTGTGCTGTACCGAGCAGGAAGATCTCTGAGAGTCTCGCACTCCTCAGGGATACGATCGCCTACGCGCAGGACAGGGGGGTGGACACCTGCCTCATCAGCCTGGACCAGGACAAAGCCTTTGACAGGATATCGCATACATATATGAGGGATGTCCTCTCCACAATGGGCTTTGGGGAGGGAATCGGAAATTGGATCAGACTGCTCTACACCAACATTGTCAGTGCAGTCTCAATCAATGGGTGGGAATCAGATAGCTTCCCTGTAAGATCTGGAGTCAGGCAGGGATGCCCCCTCTCACCCGCCTTGTTTGTGTGTTGCATAGAGCCATTTGCCGAATCCATCAGGAAGGATGTGAGCCTGAGAGGGGTGACTATTCCTGGCAGCGGGGGCCTGCAGGTTAAGGCCTCCCTGTACATGGATGACGTCGCCGTTTTCTGATGATCTGCTGTCCGTGCGCAGACTCATGTGCATATGTGACCAGTTTGAACGGGCCTCGGGGGCCAAGGTAAACCGAGGCAAGAGCAAGGCCATGCTCTTCGGGATCTGGGCCGACCAATCCTCGAAGGTCCTGGGTATTTGGTTCGGGGGTGCTGGGGCGTGCGCCAAGTCTTGGGAGGAGTGTATCAGCAAAGTGAGACAGAAACTGGGCAGATGGAAGCTACGGTCGCTCTCCATCGCGGGAAAAAACCTGGTCATCAGGTGTGAGGCACTGTCATTGCTATTATACATGGCACAGGTCTGGCCTATTCCTAGAACCTGAGCCGCTGCAGTCACCCAGGCAATCTTCCAGTTTATATGGAGGTCAAAGGGACTCGCTGTACAAAGATCTGGGCGACAGGGGAAAAAATATACCCAATGCCACCCTCACCCTGATGGCCACCTTTGTGTGTGGCTGCATCAAGCTGTGCGTGGATCCCCGGAATACAAACACCAAGTGTCACGATGTACTGAGGTTCTGCCTGTTCTGGTGTTTGTCGAGGTTCGTCCCGAGCAGCGCCGTGACGCGGGACTCTGTGCTCTATGGCCTGTTCCCCGTGACGTACACCAAGACGAACATTAACTGTGCCTGGAGGATCATCAACTCGGTGAAGGACGCTCTCTGGGCGGTCCGAAACCTGTTGATCTTCCAGCTGAAGGAGTTGACCCAGAATGACTGTTGCAGACTGGCACATTTCAAGGTCCAGGACTACGTGTTGAGGGACGCGCTGAAGCTTGGGGTAGCTGCCGCCAAGGCGCAGTGGGGAAAGACCACCGTGTAACATCAGCCTGCCTAAGAAGAACAGGGGGTCCGCGCAGTCATTTGGGCTCTGCTGACGCCTCAGCTAAAAATGTAATTGTACAGACCTGTAAATAGGAATGATTACTCTGTTTTCGGTATGCAAACAAATGGAATGTTTACATATGTATGGCATGTCCAGTTGTACAGATCATCAAAGTATTTTATGAATAAAGTATATTTTTGAAATTTAAAAAAAATTATTTTGTGCCTGATTGCAGTGTCAATCTGAAGGGCACTGCACCTTGCAATCTGACAAACTAGGATCACCCATGACATGGCTCTGTTTCTGGCCTCGGCTCCAGACTTTCAAAGAGATAAAACAAGGCCTCACCAGTTTGATCATTTGAATTGTACGTCATTTATTTTGCTTTCTCCTGGAATGGGCTGGGCGTTAACGTGTTTGCTACTTGCTGCACTTCCCTATTTGTCCTGTAGAGGGAGGCAGGGAGCCATATCATAGATGGTAAAGATGGCGTTAGGATCTGCACTAAAAAACCATGAAACTCGATGTCATGTTTATGAATGTTCATTGGGCAAGGGAACCCAGTCATCACCCGGTCTGCGTCTCCAGTCCCACAGTGACGTGTTTCATTCTTAATAGCCCCACGATCTGGTTCAACAAAGAACTCCAGCTGCTTGGACTGAGATGGGCCATAAATTTGACGATTGCCAATGACATTAATGCCCTGAGAAGGAATAAGGCAGCTCTTTGCTGTCTGCCTAAATCAATATGTAGAGGGCCTTACTTGTTGGGGGTAGAAGGGAGGGGTACAGGGCTGGGAAGGGGTGGGTGCAATGCTGGACCTCCTCTTACGAAATGAGATTGGGCAGTAGCAAAGAGGACTGATGAGGGCATAGTGGTGGACGTAATCTACATGGACTTCAGTAAGGCGGTCAACAAGATTAGAACGACTGGTTAGCAAGATTGGATCTCATGAGATTCAGGGAGAACTAGTCATTTGGATACAGAACTGGCTCAAAGGTAGAAGACAGGGATTGGTGGTGGAAGGTTGTTTTCAGACTAGAAGTCTGTGACTAGTGGAGTGCCACAAGAATCAGTGCGGGGTCCACTATTTTTCGTCATTTACATAAATGATATGGATGTGAGCGTAAGAGGTACAGTTAGTAAGTTTGCAGATGACACCAAAATTGGAGGTGTAATGGACAGCAAAGAGGATTACCTCAGATTACAACCGACTCTTGATCAGATGGGCCAATGAGCTGAGAAGTGGCAGATGGAGTTTAATTCAGATAAATGCGAGGTGCTGCATTTTGGGAAAGCAAATCTTAGCAGGACTTATACACTTAATGGTAAGGTCCTAGGGTCTGTTGCTGAACAAAGAGACCTTGGAGTACAGGTTCATAACTCCTTGGAAGTGGAGTTGCAGGTAGATAGGATAGTGAAGAAGGCATTTGGTCTGTTTTCCTTTATTGGTCAAAGTATTAAGTGCAGCAGTTGGGAGGTCATGTGGCATCTGTACAGGACAGTGGTTAGGCCACTTTTGGAATATTGCGTGCAATTCTGGTTTTCTTCCTATCGAAAGGGTGTTGTGAAACTTGATTTACAAGGATGTTGCCAGATTTGAGCTACAGGGACAGGTTGAATAGGCTGGGGCTGTTTTCCCTGGAGCTTTGGAGGCTGAGGGGTAAACCTTTAGAGGTTTATAAAATCATGAGGGGCATGGAAAGGATAATTGACATAGTCTCTTCCCTGGAGTCGGGGAGTCCAGAACTAGGGGGCATAGGTTTAGGATGAGAGGGGAAAGATATAAGAGAGAGCTATGGGACAACTTTTTCACACAGAAGGTGGTACGTGTATGAAATGAGCTGCCAGTGGAAGTGGTGGAGGCTGGTACAATTGTAACATTTAAAAGGCATCTGGATAGGTATATGAACAGGAAGGGTTTGAAGGGATATGGGCCGTGTGCTGGCAGGTGGAACTATTGGGTTGGGATATTAGATTACTTTACTTACAGAGTAGAAACAGGCCCTTCAGCCCACACTGACCCACCGAAGCGCAACCCACCCAGATCCATTCCCCTACATTTACCCCTGCTCCTAACACTACAGGCAATTTAACATGGCCAATTCACCTAACCTGCACATTTTTGGACTGTGGGAGGAAACCGGAGCACCCAGAGGAAACCCACGCAGACACGGGGACAATGTGCAAACTCCACACAGTCAGTCTCCACACAGTCAGTCGCCTGATGTGGGAATTGAACCCGGGTCTCTGGCGCTGTGAGGCAGCAGTGCTAACAACTGTGCCGCCCGATATCTGGTCGGCAGAGATGAGTTGGACTGAAGGGTCTGTTTCCGTGCTATGACTCTAGGATTGACAGTGACTAAAGTGTCAGGCAGAGAACACGTTAGCTACAGTGACCATAAGGATCTTAGTTTTAGTATAGTCCTAGAGATAGCACAGACACAGAACTTTTGGTCTTATGCTGACCAGATATCCTAAATTAATCTAATACCATTTGCTAGCACTTGGCCCATATCCCTCTCAACTCTTTCTATTCATTTACTCAGCCAGACGCCTTTTCAATGTTGAAATTGCACCAGCTGTCATGGTTGTGGGCATGTTTGCCGAGATGGGAAGATGATTTGCAGACATTTGTTCCCTGTATAGGTGACATCTTCAGTGCTTTGGAGCCTCCTGTGAAGGGCTGCTGTACTGTGTCTTATGGAATTGATTTAGTTCTGTTTCTGCTGCTTCCGGTTGCTTGTTGTAGTGGCCAGTAAATTGGGTCTAGGTCTGTGTGTTTGTTGATAGACTCCATGGATAAGTGCCATGCTTCTAGAAATTCTCTGGCTGCCCTCTGTTTAGTTTGTCCTATAATCGTTGTGTTGTCCCAGTCGAATTTGTGGTCCTTGTCATCTGTGTGTATAGCTACTAGGAGCAGCTGGTCTTGTATTTAGTGGCTAGTTGGTATTCACAGTATCAAATCAGGCCATTTGACCCACCAACTCCACACCTGCCTTTTGAACAGTAACCCACCCAGACCCATTCCCCTACCCTATTACTCTAAATTTATCCCTGACTAATGCACCTAACCTACACCTCCCTGAACACTATGGGCAATTTCACATGGACAATTCACTTAACCTCCACATCTTTGGATTGTGGGAGGAAACTGGAGTATCCGGAGGAAACCCACGCAGACATGGGGAGAATGTGCAAACTTCACACAGACAGTTACCCAAGGCAGGAATTGAACCCAGGTCCCAGGTGCTATGAAGCAGCAGTGCTAACTACTGAGCCACCGTGCCACCCAGTGGACGTAGGTATCTAGTTGTCTGCCTGTTTGGCCTCTGTAGTGTTTCATGTAGTGTTTGCATGGAATCATGTAATTTATATTAGTCTTGCACATGATGGCACAGGGTCTTTTGTTCTGGCGAGTTGTTGTCTGACCATGGCTGTCAGTTTTGTTTGTAGGGCCCACAGTGTGTTGTTTATTCTATGGTTAGCAGTGGCATGGGGGTCACACTCCCTCTGTAGGTAGGTGTCAGTATCTGCAAGTAGTTTCTCTGCTTTCTGAATATATTGTTCATACTAATCAGCATTCTGCCTTTATCTGCTGCTACTATGATTATGGCCATGTTCATTTTTGAATGTTTTTAGGGCTTCTCACTCTTTGGTGTTGAAGTTGTTAATTTGTCTTTTCGTTGTTAGCAAGGGTACAATGGTTTGCCTGACTGCTGCTGTGTCTCTTCAGTTTGTCTGGTAGTTCTGAGCAGACAGAGCATATAGTTCTGTGCAGCTAGGAAGTCTGTTGTTTTAGCATCCTTGTTGTTGTAGTTGAGTCCCTTGGCTAGTACGGTTTCTTCTGTACCTGTAAGCTGTCTGTTGGAGAGATTTCTTACCCAGGTGCCTGTAATATTGTCCTGTCTGCTGTTGGTTAGCTTGGTCATTTTGTGTTGCAGTTCTGTTCTCTTTCTCGAAGTGGTTCTGTTCTGTCCAATGGTGATGGCCTGTTTGATTGTCACAGTTCACTTAGAACATAGAACATAGAAGAATACAGCGCAGTACAGGCCCTTCGGCCCTCGATGTTGCGCCGATCAAAGCCCACCTAACCTACACTAACCCACTATCCTCCAATACCTATCCAATGCCCGCTTAAATACCCATAAAGAGGGACAGTCCACCACTGCTACTGGCAGGGCATTCCATGAACTTACGACTCGCTGAGTGAAGAACCTACCCCTAACATCAGTCCTATATCTACCCCCCCTCTTAATTTAAAGCTATGCCCCCTTGTAATAGCTGACTCCATATGTGGAAAAAGGTTCTCACTGTCAACCCTATCTAAACCCCTAATCATCTTGTACACCTCTATCAAGTCACCCCTAAACCTTCTTTTCTCCAATGAAAACAACCCCAAGTGCCTCAGCCTTTCCTCATAGGATCTTCCTACCATACCAGGCAACATCCTGGTAAACTTCCTCTGCACCCGTTCCAGTGCCTCCACATCCTTCCTATAGTATGGCGACCAAAACTGCACACAATATTCCAGATGCGGCCGCACCAGAGTCTTATACAACTGCAGCATGACCTCAGCACTCCGGAACTCAATTCCTCTACCAATAAAAGCCAGTACGCCATATGCCTTCTTCACTGCACTATTTACCTGGGTGGCAACTTTCAGAGATCTGTGTACATGGACACCAAGATCCCTCTGCTCTTCCACACTACCAAGTATCCGACCATTAGCCCAGTACCCCATCTTTTTGTTACTCTTACCAAAGTGAATCACTTCACACTTAGCTACATTGAACTCCATTTGCCACCTTTCTGCCCAGCTCTGCAGCTTCTCTATATCCCGCTGTAACCTGCTACATCCTTCCTCACTGTCTACAACTCCTCCGACTTTCGTATCATCCGCAAACTTGCTCACCCAACCTTCTAACCCCTCCTCCAGGTCATTTATAAAAATGACAAACAGCAATGGTCCCAAAACAGATCCTTGTGGAACACCACTAGTGACGGCACTCCAAGATGAACCTTTGCCATCAACTACTACCCTTTGTCTTCTTCCAGCCAGCCAATTCCTAATCCAAACCTCCAACTCACCCTCAATGCCATATCTCTGTATTTTCTGCAGTAGCCTACCATGGGGGAACTTATCAAACGCCTTACTAAAATCCATATATACCACATCTACCGCTTTCCCCTCATCTACCTCCTTAGTCACCTTCTCAAAGAATTCAATAAGGTTTGTGAGGCACGACCTGCCCTTCACAAAACCATGCTGACTATCCTTGATCACATTATTCTTATCCAGATGTGCATAAATCCTATCCCTTACAATTCTCTCTAAGACTTTGCCCACAACAGAAGTGAGACTCACTGGCCTATAGTTACTAGGATTATCCCTACTCCCCTTCTAAGAAGGGAACCACGTTTGCTAGCCTCCAGTCCTCTGGCACTACTCATGTAGACAAAGAGGACACAAAAATCAAGGCCAATGGCTCTGCAATCTCCTCCCTTGCTTCCCAGAGAATCCTAGGATAAATGCCATCAGGCCCAGGGGACTTATCTATTTTCACCCTTGCCAGAATTTCCAACACCTCTTCTCTACATATCTCAAAGCCATCCATTCTACTTATTCGTGCCTCAGTATTCATATCGACAACAATGTCCTGTTCCTGAGTGAATACTGACGAAAAGTATTCATTCAGTGCCTCCCCAATCTCTTCAGCCTCCACACGCAACTTCCCATTACTATCCTTGATTGGACCTATTCCTACCCTAGTTATTCTTTTATTCCTAACATACCTACAGAAAGCCTTAGGGTTTTCCCTAATCCTACCAGCTGAGGACCTTTCATGTCCCCTCCTTGCTGCTCTTAGCTCCCTCTTCAGGTCCTTCCAGGCTACCTTATAACTCTCAATCGCCCCTATTGAACCTTCACGCCTCATCTTTACAAAGGTCGCCCTCTTCCATTTAACAAGGGGTTCCAACTCCTTATTCAACCACGGCTCCCTCACACGACCCTTTCCTCCCTGCCTGATAGGTACGTACTTATCAAGGACACTCAATAGTTGCTCCTTGAACAAGTTCCACATATCAATTACGCTCTTGCCTTGGAATCTACTTTTCCAATCCACACACCCTAAGTCATGCCTCACCGCATCATAATTTCCCTGCCCCCAGCTATAACTCTTGCCCTGTAGTACACACTTATCCCTCTCCATTATTAGAGTAAAAATCACCGAATTGTGGTCACTGTCCCCAAAGTGCTCACCTACCTCTAGTTCTAATACCTGGCCTGGTTCGTTACCCAGAACCAAATCCAGTATGGCCTCACCTCTTGTTGGCTTATCTACATATTGTGTCAGGAAACTCTCCTGCACACATTGGACAAACACTGACCCAACTAACGAATTTGAGCTATAGCTTTCCCAATCAATATCAGGAAAGTTAAAGTCCCCCATAACAACCACCCTATTACTGTCACTCTTCTCCTGAATCATCTTCGCAATCCTTTCTTCAACGATTCTAGGACTATTAGGAGGCCTGTAAAAGACTCCTAACAGGGTGACCTCACCTCTCCTATTCCTAACCTCAACCCAAACTACCTCAGATGGCAAATCTTCGTCCATCTTCCTTTCCACCGCTGTAATACTATCTTTGACAAGCAAAGCCACACCCCCCCCCCTCTTTTACCCCCACCTCTGACCCTACTAAAACATTTAAACCCTGGAACCTGCAACAGCCAATCCTGTCCCTGATCTAGCCATGTCTCCGTAATAGCCACTTCTGATTTTTTTTTTAATTTAACAATTTTTGATGCACAATTTCTTGTCTGCATCTGTGTAGTCTGTTGTGTACATCTGTAATCGTGACCTGGATCATCCTGAGACTGTTTTATCTGACTGTTTCTCAAGCTTGTGGGTTGTTAATCAGTGGTCTGTATCTGACACAGGGTGGTAGTATTTCATTCCTTTGGCATCCGTATAGGACCCTGTCAAAAGGGCTAACAACACACTGCAGCGTGCCCAACCTGCGAAGACAAGGTGAAGAACACCCCTGTAGAGTCTTCACCAAGAATGGATACCCCCGCAACTTCATCCACGGATGCCTAACAGAACAAACGATACAACAAGGACGTGCTACAACCCAACACACTGACCACTCTACCTTAAATAAAAAACATCTCTGAACTGAAAGCCAAACTTTTCTGATGACTCAGATTCATGACGGCCACGCTCAGACAACAACTCACCAGAACAAAAGACCCTGTACCATCATGTGCAAGACTAATATAATTTACAAGATTCCATGCAAACACTGCATGAAACACTACAGAGGTCAAACAGGCAGACAACTAGCAATCTACATTTACAAAGTCCAAATAGCCACTAAATGCCACGATCAGCTGTCATACTCACAGCTGACAAGGACCACTCATTCAAGGGGGACAATGCAACAATCATCAGCCCAGCTCTACAGAGGGCAGCAGAGAATTTCTAGAGGCATGGCCCTCCTTCATGGACTCCATCAACAAACACACAGACCTAGACCCAATATACCGGCCACTACAACGAATAACCGGAACCGGCAACCGGAAGCAGCAGGAATGAAGCCAAATCAATTCCAGAAGGCACAGTACAGCAGCCCTTCACAGGAGGCTCCAAAACACTGAAGATGTCACCTATTCAGGGGACAAATGTCTGCAAATCACCTTCCCAGTTCGGTTAACATACCCACAACCATAACAACCAACATGTGAGCTACAAATCTTTACGCAAATCTTGAATTGTACCAGTCGCCGCTACTTCCTCTGCTAAAACATTGCCCCTTCGATCCCTTTTAAATCTTTCCCCTCTTACCCTCAACCTCTGATCTCTAGTTCTGAACTCTCCCACCACAGGGAATATACCTTGTCTATTTACCCCATTCATTCCCATCATGATATTATACACTTCTCTAAGGTTACCCCTCAGCCTCTGATGCTCCAAGGAAAACAGCCCCAGCGTATTCAGCCTCTCCCTACAGCTCAAACCCTCCAACCCTGGCAACATCCTTGTAAATCGTTTCTGAAACCTTGCAAGTTTCACAACATCCTTGCTATAGGCGGGAGACCAGAATTACACACAGTATTCAAAAGTGGCCGAACCAATGTCCTGTACGTCCACAATATGACCTCACAGCTCTTATTCTCAAAGCTCTGACTAATAAAGGAAAGCATACCACACACCTTCTTCACTATCATTTCTACCTGCAACTTCACTTTCAAGGAACTATGAACCTGCACTCCAAGGTCTCTTTTTTCAGCAAACTCCCCAGGACCTTATTATTAAGTGCATAAATCCTGCCCTGATTTGCCTTTCCAAATTGCAGACCTCATATTTATCTAAATTAAACTCCATCTGCTACTCCTGGGCCCATTGGCCCATCTGATCAAAATCCCATTCTTCACTGCCCACTACATTTCCAATTCTGTATCATCTACAAACTTATTAACTATACCTCCTACGATCACATCCAAATTATTTATATAATTGACAAAAAGCAGTGGACCCATCACCGATATCCCTGTGGCACACCATTGATCACTGATTTGAAAAGCAACCCTCCACCACCACCCTCTGTCTGCTAGCTTCATGTCAGTTCTGTATCCAAGTGGCTAGTTCTCCCTGTATTCCATGTGATCGAATTATGTAAAAAGATAGGACAGGTCTAACAGTTTAGGGTGCTAAACTGGCGCAGGGACAATTTTGAGGCAATTAGACAGGATCTAGCAGGGTGAGAGGTTTGAAGGAAAAGGAACAAATGGAAGGTAAATGGGAGGCTTTTAAAAGTGTGATATCAGAAGTTCATGGACAATATGTCCCTGTTAGGGTGAAGGGAAAAGCTGACAGGTTTAGGGATCCCTGTCTGACTAGGGATATTGAGGCTCTGGTCAGGGAAGAGAAGAAGGCATACATTGGGTTAATGCTATCAGGCTCAAGTGAGTCTCAAGATGACTATTAAAAGTGTACAAACACACCTCAGAGGGAAATTAGAAGAGCAAAAAGAGGGTATGAGATGGATCTGGCAGATAAGGTTTAAAGATAATCCCAAGATGTTCTGTAGCTATGTTAAGGGTAAAAGGGTGGCGAGGGAGAGAATAGGTCTCCTTATCAGATCAGCATGTCCATCGTTGTGTGGAGCTACAGGTGATGGAGGAGATTTTTAGTGAATAATTCTTCTTGGTGTTTACTGATGAGAGATTCATGGATGCTCAGAAAATAAATGAAATGAGTGATGAAGTTTTGGACTGCATACATATTACCAAGTCAGGAGGTGTTTGGAACCTTAAAGCACATTAAAGTGAATAAATCCTCTGGGCCTGATCAAGTCCATCCTTGGATGTTATGGGAGGCTAGGGAAGAATTTGCAGAGGCCCTTGCAGAGATTTTTGCTTCAACGTTAGCTGCTGGTGAAGTTCTGGAAGACTGGAGGGTGGCTAATGTTGTTCCATTGTTTAAGAAAGGTAGCAAAGACAAGCCAGTGAACCACAGACTAGTGAGTCTGACATCAGTGGTAGGCAAGTTGTTGGAGAGGATACTGAGGAACAGGATCAACCAACATTTGGATAATCAAGGTCTGATTAGGGACAGTCAGCATGGATTTGTGCACGGGAAGTCATGTCTGGCAAATCATTTAGAGTTTTTCAATGAGATAACCAAGAGGATATATGAGGGTAGAGCAGTGGATGTTGTCTATATGGAGTTTAGTAAGGCCTTTGACAAGGTCCCACATGCCAGACTAGTCATGAAGGTTAGGTCATGTGGGATCCAGGGAGACCTATCCAATTGGATTCAAAATTGACAGGAAGCAGAGGGTAATGGTTAAAGGTTTTTTCTTGGACTGGAGGCCTGTACTGGGACCTCTGTTATTTGTTATTTACATAAACGATCTGGATTTGAATGTATAAGGCATGGTTAGTAAGTTTGTGGATGATACAAAATTAGGAGGTATCATTCATAGTGTGGAAGGTTGTCAAAAATTACACAGGGTTCTTGATCAGATGGGGAAATGGCCTGAGGATTGGCAAATGCAATTCAATCCAGAGAAGTGTGAGGTGTTGCATTTTGAAAAGTCAAATCAAGGTAGGACTTACACAGTAAATGGCAAGGTCCTGAGGAGTGTTGTGGAACAGAGGGACCGAGGAGTACAATTACTTTGTTCATTGAAAGTAGTGTTACAGATAGACAGAATGGTGAAGAAGGCATTTAGCATGCTAGCCTTCATTGGTCGAGGTATTGAGCATAGGAGTTGTGATGTTGTGTTACAGTTGCATAAGTTATTGGTGAGGCCGCACTTGGAGTATTGTGTACACTTTTAGTTGCCCTGTTAGAGGAAAGACATAGTTAAACTGGAAAGAGTGCAAAGAAAATTTATCAGGATTTTGTCAGGACTGGTTATAGGTTATAACTCCCTGAGTTATAGGGAGAGGTTGGCCAAGATGGGACTTTATTCCTAAGAACATAGGAGAATGAGGGGTAACTTTATTGAGGTGTATAGAATCACAAGGGGCATTGATAGGATGAATGCAGATAGTCTTTTTTTTCCAGGGATGAGGAATTGAAAGTGAGAGGGCATAGATTTTTGGTGAGAGGGGAAAGATGTAAGAAGGACCTGAGGGACAACTTCTTCACACAGAGAATGGTGCGTATATGGAATGGACGACCAGATAAAGTGGTTGAAGCAGATACAATAGCAACATTTTTAAAAATGTGCATAGGTACATGAATGGGAAAGGTTTAGAGGGATATGAACCAAATGTGGGCAATTGGAAAAAGCTGAGTGGGCACCAGGGTCAGCATGGACTAGTCTGGGCTGAAGGGTCTGTTTCCATGTTGTATTACTCGGTGATTCTATTACTGTAGTCTGTGAGCCACTGCACTCTCACTGTTATTGGTCTCTAATCCTCTCACATTAATTCATTGGATGATGTCAATATGTGAAACTCTTATTATCTGCCAGAACATGGGATCCAGGGCCAGGAGCACGCCTTTTGGGAGCAGCCCAGCCAATGAGGAAGATCGCTACTGGTCTTGTTGTGGTCTCAGCTGCTGCACCTTTTGCTCCCTCACCCCCTACTGTTCTTTCCAACAACTTTATTCATCAAAATTCTGTCTAATCCAACCTTGAGTAAACTCAATGAGCCAACATCCACTCCACCTAAAGAGATTTCCAAAGACATGTCATTATTCAACAAGAGAATATCTCCTCGTTTTAAACAGGAGACTGCTTTGTGTTTGGCTGCTTTCCTATTTCTCGTCTGCTCCATAACAGGAATCATCCTCTCAGTATCCAACTTGGCATGTCACTTTAGAAATTGTTAATGAGCGAGAACGGGTTGCATGAATGAGGAATTTCCCTTGGAAGTGATTAACGGTGTTGATGGAAACTGTTTTCTCCAGTGCCAGAGTCCAGAATGAGAGGGTTGATAAAATTAGAATTGGGAATGACTTCATGGAGAACTCCTTCCAACAAAGAGTGGTGGAAATCTGGAACTCTCAATCTGAAAAAGCTGTCATGGCCAGGGTCCATCTTCCATTCACTCAGGACAGTAAGGATCACAGCACTAAGAGGGAATGTGATCCAGGTCAGCCATGGCCTGACTGACTGGGGACCCAGACTGAAACAACTGATAACTCATTCCCACTGGAATGCACCAGATAGCTGCTGGTCTGCTTGGGTGTGAAAGGAGGGGAGTTTCCCCTTGGAAAAGGCACGAAGGTTTGTATTTTAGCCCCGCACTGTTCTTGTCTCAGATGCACTTGATGGGGATCGGTGTGAGGAGAATTTTATCTTGAGTTGAAATGAGCAGGGAAACGTGCTGGATGTTAAACCATTGTTGTCCCTGTCCCAGGAGTGTTCAATGGGGATTGAGCAAAGGTGATTTATTCAGTTAGTTAGTTCTCTGTTTGTTTATTTGTTTTTGATTTTGTTTCCGTTTATTTTTGTTTTGGTTCCTTCTGGTCCCTGCCCAAAACAGGTTGGTGGGGACGGAGTCAAGGGAGTGGCATCTTTTTGTTTGTTTATTTGATTTTGTTTTTTTCCCAGAGGAATAAGATATTTATTTTTGCTGAATAAAGTCAAGGCAGCTTTATTTTCTGTTTTGAAAGCGCAGAGTGTGCCTTTGCTCTGTGTTTCACCCGGTGCTGTCCCTGTACCAGCAGTGTCTGGTGGGGGCAGTTCTGGGGTGCTTTGGTTGTTTTTTTCTGTTTATACCTTTCATTGAGGAATGGAAAGGGATTTTATCCATGCTCTTCAACAGAAGGGCAAGCATTCTCCAGCTACTCGAGGGCAACTGTTTCACTGTTCTCTTACTCCATCCCGGTCCCAGAGGAATTGATGGCCGGAGTTCATGACCCCGCACTGTGTGAAGGTTGGTGCGAAGTGAGGCCAGTGTGTTGGAGCCTCAGGCCCAGGTGTAGGGGCCTGTTCAACAATCTGCACATTGTTCTTATTTTCGTTCTGACCACAGACGTTTTGATATTGTTTAAGAAGCTAATGATGTAAATGCATCAGTGTTGTTCATGGCTGGGATCATTTAACATTAAGGTTCCCGTTTTTAATGGACACTCACTCGTGATAATACGGTTTTCAATATTTGCCTCCCTTATGTATTATTAAGAGGTTTGCAAATGACAACACCGAGTGACGGGCTGAGTGGCTGTTTGAATTGTCATTTTCCTATCCTGTTTGGAATGCTGTTTGAAAATGAGATTTCTCTCAGGTTATATACATATTGTGTTTGGAATTGATTTTTGGATTGCTAATCAGTTATAAAAACATCCTGTTTGATTTTGTAGCTCAGTAGTTGTGTTTGTTCCCTGAGATACTGAGAGTTTACACAACCTTCCATTTGCCTGTGATCCAGTTGTTGGCTGAAGCCTTTGGTTGTTCGGTGAGTCCAAGCCATTGCCTTGCTCTCTGCAGTTATACCATCAACTTGGTGTCTCAGTGTGAGCCAGGAGATCACTGCGTGGTGACTTCCTGTTCCACTGTCGGTGTAAAGGCAAGTGGGAACTGTCGAGATTAATCCCATCATGAACAACAGAACATTATGTTCAGCTGGAACTACCTCCACTGACTCATTTCTTTGGCCACCATTGCAGTAAAAGCAAATCTCTCCCTTTGCCAGCACAAAGAGAAAGTGCCCGTCAGATTCCCTTGTGTGTAATGGTTTAGCCCAATAGGAGCAGCACTGGTAGAGCATACTGTATCAGCCTGGACAGAAACCTGGGCAAACTCCAAATGGAAATGTGATCTTCAGTGGATCTGCTGTGATAGGAAATATGCAATTGGAATACTTGTTAGCGAATCTCTTCATCAACTGTGAAAATATAAAACAAACTAATTTCCCAGGAACATACGTCACAGCACAGTGAGAAAATGGGGAACAAGCGATTCCTGACCTCCCCACCCTGAGGAGTGTCACTGTACCTGTTCCCTCTCCCTCTTTGGGGAGTATCACAGTTACAGTCCCCTTTCCCTCCCCAGGAGGTGTCGCTGTTACTGTCTCCTCTCTCGCTCTATGGAGTGTTGCTGATTCTTCCCCACTCTTTGAGGGGTCTCACTTTTAATGCTCTCTCTCCCGCTCTGGGAGTATCCTTTCTGTCTGGTGATGTTATTGCTTCTCTCTCCCCTCTCAGGATCGGGATGGGCGTGAATACCCACCCAGTTTGTTCGTTTCTTTCACTCTTTTGTGAAATGGATAATCCCTGCTTCATTATACAGACCAGTGTGTTGAAGCCTGGCACAGCTCACCCTTCATCGCAGTTAGATCACAGGGTCAAAGGTTGGTCAGTCCTGTCTGGGCCTGGAACAAAAGCGCAAACTAACTGGAGACAACCCAGATCAAGTCCCACTGAGAGTGTTATTGACCTTCACACTCAAAGCCCAAGGAGGTGGTCATCAGTCTCAATGTTGCCAAGGAGGACGTTCTCCCAGAGATTAATGATTCATTCTTGATTTTAAACAAGGGACGTATGTTGTGAGGGGCAAAGGGGCAATGCAACCTTGAAGGCACATTCGACGTTCAGAGAGTTACTTCACAACTGGTTCCCAGACTCTGTGACAGGGGAAGGGGGTGGGAACAGAGTGACTCATGACTTTATGAGCAGCAAGAGCACTTCAGGAGTGATCTGGATCAGGTAAGGGACATCACTTGCTCTTCACCCTCTGATCCAAAATCCCAAATCAAAAGACAACCTTGCATTTGTGTAGCACTTTCACAACTTCCGGAAGTCACGAAAATGGTTTTCAGCAGCTTCAGTCTTTTTGAAATATCGCCACGGTTGTAACATGGGAAAGGTGTGGGGGCTGGGGGTTGGACTGGGGAAGCAACTGACAGTCAGCAAGTGGAGACCTTCTCTACCCTTCCAAATTATCCCAGGGCAAGATTCCCACTCGTCTGAGAGGACAAGGGACCTGCAGGATTAATGTCATCCAAAAGTCAGTCTGTGTGACAGTGCCGCATTCCCCTCACTGTGTACGCCATACTGTCAGAGTTCAACACCATTCTCAAATCTCTGACACGGGACTTGAACCTACAACATTCTGGTTGGAAGCAGAGAGCCCAGGCTGGTCATGCTGTATATCCCAACAGAAAGGCCTGTATGTTATCAAAGTTAAAAATCACACAACACCAGGTTATAATCCAACAGGTTTATTTGAAAGTACAAGCTTTTGGAGCACTGCTCCTTTGCCAGGGAACTAGTGGAGCAGGATCCTAGGACACAGAATTTATATTAAAAGATCAACGTGTCATAGATTTTTAATTTTCATCAAACACAGGCCAATACTAGCACCTCCACATCATGTGTTTGATCAGTTAGACTGCAGGGTGTGCTCATTGACAGGGTGGCTAGAAGATGGGCAATTGAATGCAGTTCTATCTCCAGAGCTAGAAGTTCTCCCCTCCTCCCCAGGCCCCTGAAATTGGGAAAGAGTGTCCGAGTGTCCGATCGTACTGTCCGGAGGCTTGGAGGGAATCCTCTGCTCGGTTCCTCACACTGTGTCCACTTGCCCACTCAGGTTGAAGACAAGGCTGATGTCCTCAATAAGGAGCTCCTTCAAACCAAACAGAGGCTGGTGGAGACTGAAGATGGGAAAAGGAAACAGGAGGAGGAGGAGGAGTCAGCACAGGGCAGGGAGAGGTGGGGGATGTGGGGGTGAGGAGAACCTGACGTGGGGGGTAGAGGCCTTGTCCGTGTGGTTATTGTTTGATGCTGATTGAGACTCTGGCTCTGATCTCTGCTTTCCCGCGATTGCAGATAAAGGAGGTTTCTCACATGGAATTAGAGAAAGCTGAATGTGAAATCTGCAGAACAAGTGCCATCATTTCAGAATACAGACAGGTCCAGACACCGTGACCTGCTGACTATTTCCTGGGAGATGGACACTGAGCAGATTGTGTTGAACCGAATGGTGCATCAGGTGGCTGGGTGGTTCAGGGTCAGAGTGTGGGGTTTGTCTCTCATTCCTTTCTTAATGTCAGTGGGTGACCATCCTCGAGCAGCTGTACCCTGCTGGGGCCTGGCTTCCCGGTTTCCTTTCACTGATGACACACACTTCAGTCTCATATTCAGGTGATGCTTTTGTAGCTTTGAGACGTTCGAGTTGAACATTCCCAGTCTGCTTTAGCTGCTGTGAGCACAGTACCTGCTGACTGCTCTCTGCTCAAAGAAGTTTCTGAGCAAAGACATTTTCCTGTCCCTTCCTCTTGAGGCCTGTACCTATTCCTGCATTTTCACAGCGCAAATCCTTCACTTACCACAACCACCTGTTGATGAGTAACTCACTGGAAAGTACTGATTACTTTCTCCTAACCTCCTCTTCCAGCAAGAGCTCCATCGAGCAAGTGTCCTCTTGTCATGTCCTAACTCCTGACCAGCACAAAGACCTTTAGCAAGTATTTTATTTATATCCCCTTTCTGCAGGCAAGCACAGAGGGATCTGGGAGTCCTGGTACATGAATCACAAAGTTAGCATACGGCAACAGCAAAAGATGAGGAAGGTCATAGATCATAGGATCCCTATAGTGTGGAAGAAGGCCATTTTATCCCATCAAGTCTATACTGACCCTCTGAAGAGAATCCCACCCAAACTTACCCCATTCCTGTAAGCCTACATTTCTTATGCATCATCCATCTTGCCTGCACACCTTGGACCCAATGGACAATTTAGCATGGCCAATCCACATAAGCTGCATGTCTTTAGACTGTAGGAGGAAACTAGAACACCCAGATGAAATACACACAGACACGGGGTAATGTGGAAACTTCACACAGACAGTCACCTAAAACAGGAAGTGAGCCTGGGTCCCTGGTGCTGTGAGGCCACAGTGCTAATCCCTGAGCCACTATGCCAAGCAGGCTTGGGAGATGGAGTGTTAGTGTTTAATGCAAAGGACTGTTGATGAAGCCTTATCTGGTGAGCGATGTATCATTTTGGTCTCAATGAAGAAAGAATGTCAAAAGTTGCAGGGAAAAGACAGGAGAATGGAGTTGAAGATTATCAGATCAGCCATAATCTCATTGAAATGTGAAGTGAACTTAAAGGGCTGAATGTCCTACTTAAACTACTGTATCTTACATAATTGTGTTCGAAACAGTTCAGAAAGAGTTCACTTAACTCATTCTTGTGATGAGGGGGTTATCCCCTGAGGAAAAGTTGGACATGCTGTACACATTGGAGTTTAGATAATGTGATGTGATCCTATTGAAACAGACAAGATCCTGCAGGATAAAAGCAATAGATTACGGATACTGGAAATCCGAACCGAAAAACAGGGAATCCTGAAGAAATTCAGTTAGGTTAGGCAGCACCTGTTGAGAGAGAATCAGAGTTAGGGTTTCTGAATAAGTTATACCAGACTCGAAATACTAACTCTGTTTTTCTCTCCACAGATATTGCTGGATTAACTGAGACCCTGAAGGGATGTGACAGATGGATACCAAGGGGGTGTTTCCTCTTGTGGGGGATTCCAGAAGTTGGGATACAGTTTTAAGTGATTCAGTTTACTTTGGATCAGCTAAAGGACTTGATTTGCACAATACACACAGAAAAAATGATCTACCTGTAACTTGCTTCTTTAATTTTCAAATAGGTTCGATATTAAATGTAGTTAACATTTGGGAAAATTGTATGCTTAACTTGCAGCAGTGTGTTGTTCCAGTGAACATGTTACTTTTGTTGGTGTATTTAGAACATAGAACATAGAACATAGAAAAGTACAGCGCAGTACAGGCCCTTTGGCCCTCGATGTTGCGCCGATCCAAGCCCACCTAATCTACACTAGCCCACTATCCTCCATATGCCTATCCAATGCCCGTTTAAATGCCCATAAAGAGGGAGAGTCCACCACCGCTACTGACAAGGCATTCCATGAACTCACGACTCGCTGAGTAACTGTAATTTAACTGTAATACCCAGCTGCCCCCAGTTGTTCACCCTGGAGGAGACATCTCTGGGGGGCAGCTTATATTTACTGGGGAGGTGATATTATCACTTGGCTATTAATCCAGAAACTCAGAATAATGTTCTGGTTTTGAATCCCACTATGGCAGATGGTGGAATTCAAGTTCAATAAGATAATATCTGGAATTAAGAGTTTAATAATTGTCAGAAAAACCCATCTGGTTCACTAATGTCCTTAAGGGAAGTAAATCTGCCCTCCTTACCTGGTCTGGCCTATGTGTGACTCCAGAGCCACAGCAATGTGGTTGACTCTCAGCTGCCCCCTGAAGTGGCCTAGCAAGCCACTCAGTTGTATCAATTGCTAGAAAGTTAGAACAAAGGAATGAAACTGAATGGACCACCTGGCATCAACCCTTCACAGTCATTGGGTCAAAATCCTGGAATTCCCTCCCTCACGGTACTGTGGGTCAACCCACAGCAAATGAACTGCAGCGATTCACCACCACCTTCTCAAGGGCAAATAGAGATGGGCTATCAATGCTGGCCAGCCAGCATTGCCCAAGTCCCACAAATGAATTTAAAGAAGTTATAACAATTGCATTTTCAACAGTGAACTAACTTACATTTGTTGGTCTGCCTGTGTCCTGTGATCACACCACACCACAGACCCTTCAGCTAGATGTAAAGGAAGATCCCAATTCTTTCCCATTCACTTCAAACCATTCGATTGATGTCAACATTCTATACAGAATTGGGGTCAACAGTAAGTGCCTGTATAAATCTCAGTTATGGAATCACTGACCACAACATACTCTTAATTCAGGTTTAATTGGAATATAGGAATGGGGCCTAGGATATGATCACAACACATCCCCTCTCTTCCCCTCTTCAAAACAAATCTGAAATCACCACCTCTGTCAAAGTTTCACACGGAAATCGAACTCAAGGAGGGATGGCATTCTGCAAAGCTGTGGCTCACATCCACAGACATTAACGAGGGAACAGTCATAGAGTCATAGAGATGTACAGCATGGAAACAGACCCTTCGGTCCAACCCGTCCATGCTGACCCGATATCCCAACCCAATCTAGTCCCAGCTGCCAGCACCTGGCCCATATCCCTCCAAACCCTTCCCATTCATATACCCATCCAAATGCCTCTTAAATGTTGCATTTTTACCAGACTCCACCACTTCTGGCAGCTTATTCCATACATGTACCACTGTCTGCGTGAAAAAGTTGCCCCTTAGGTCTCTTTTATATCTTTCTCCTCTCACCCTAAACCTATGCCCTCTAGGTCTGTGCTCCCTGACCCCAGGGAAAAGACTTTGCCTACTTACCCTGTCCATGCCCCTCATAATTTTGTAAACCTCTATAAGGTCACCCCTCAGCCTCCGATGCTCCAGGGAAAACAGCCTCAGCCTTTTCAGCCTCTCCCTAGAGCTCAAATCCTCCAACCCTAGCAACATCCTTGTTAATCTTTTCTGAACCCTTTCAGGTTTCACAACGCCTTTCTGATAGGAAGGAGACCAGAATTGCGCACTTTTTTATTTCAAAATATACTTTATTCATGTAAATAAATCTCTGGTACTTGTACAATTTTCCATGACGTTCATAGTTATATACATTGCATGTCTTAGCATTACAAAGAACAAATTGAATTAATCGAATTCACAGTTATCCTATTAACAGTTACCTTTATTAACTATCCAGTCTCTTGGTATTTGGCTGTGGCTTCAGCGGAACCCACCTACTGAGTGGGTGCCCTGTTATATGAAAGCAAATGAAACTTATTTAACCCCCAGTTTACGGGGTTACCATTGTCCATTTGACTGTCCTGTCTCTGGGGTAGCTTGTCTACATCCCCATAGTAAGCACGAACTGCTGGACCTTCGCTGGGCTGAGGTAGCTATCCAGCTCCTCACTGGGGTCATTTACCCGCTCTGGTTTCATTGAGCCAAGGAAAGGGTCCTCACTGTCCAGTTCTGTGTCGGACAATGGGACTGTCAGAGGATCACAGCTCTCGGTTGCCTGTAGTTGTGGGGCAGTGGGTACCTCCTGAGTCTCACTGGGTGGAGGGTGGACTTCAGGGGGTCCATTGTTTCCTGGTTGGGAGGAAATGCCCTCCTCTTTACCGACAGCGCTCTGTCTCTTCTTCTGGTGGTGATGGCCTTCTTTGCGTCCATCTTCCCCCTCCGAAGAGCTGGCCATCCCTCCCTCGTGCAGCTGTCTTTTCCCGTTTTGCTGGGAGGCTTTGGGGGCCTGGCAAGATTTCCTCTTCCTGTTTTTAACAGGTATCCACTCCTCTGCCTGCTTGATTACCTCCTCCTCCATTTCTTCCATCTGCCCGGCTAGAGCTAGGATCAGCTGCTGTGTCTCTCCGCTGGCTGCTGCCTCCTCCACTCCAGCCTGTTCTTCTTTCTGGGTGCCACCAGACTCCGTTTCCCTGCTGTCCGGGTGGACCTTACTGGTCTTTGGGGGTCCACGGCTCACATTGCCACCTCCAGCCATCTGTGCGTAAGTGGGGCCCCCCGTCTTGGGCAGGTCTTATACATATGGCCCGCCTCTCCGCACAGGTTGCAGCTCTTTTCTTCCTGGCAGTCCTTAGTCAAGTGACCCTCCTGTTTGCAGTTCCTGCAGATGGTCACTTTGCAATTCGCCGCCACGTGTCCCGACTTTCCGCAGGTTTGGCACACTTTCGGATGCCCTGCATATGTCAGGTGGCCTCTGCTCCCTCCAATTGCGAAGCTCGAGGGTGGGTGGAGGATGTTCCCACTATCATCGGCCCTCAGAGTTACCCTGACCTGCCGCTTACTGGTCCAGATCCCAAAGGGGTCGATCACATCAGTGGCTTCTCCCTCAACTTGGACGTACCTTCCCAGGAAGGTCAGGACATCAGCCGCTGGAATGTAAGGGTTGTACATATGGATTGTAACAACCCGATTCCTCTGTGCAGGAAGCACACACAATGGGGTCGCTGACAAGTTGGAAAACAGCGGCTCCCCTTCCTTCTCCTTGAAGACCTTCCTGCACACAATATTCCAACAGTGGCCTAACCAATGTCCTGTACAGCCGCAACATGACCTCCCAACTCCTGTACTCAATACTCTGACCTATTAAGGAAAGCATAACAAACGCCTTCTTCACTATCCTATCTACCTGTGACTCCACTTTGAAGGAGCTATGAACCTGCACTCCAAGGTCTCTTTGTTCAGCAACACTCGTGTATAAGTCCTGCTAAGATTTGCTTTCCCAAAATGCAGCACCTCGCATTTATCTGAATTAAACTCCATTTGCCACTTCTCAGCCCATTGGCCTATCTGGTCCAGATCCTGTTGTAATCTGAGGTAACCCTCTTTGCTGTCCACTACACCTCCAATGTTAGTGTCATCTGCGGCACTCAGAGACATGCATCTGCAGACAACATTACTAACAGACACACCTCGCTGACAGTCACACCTCCAGACAACATTGGGTATTAGTCACTTCCAACAGGGTCATGTATGATATAAGATCCTGACTGATCCTCTCGGAACGAAGGCCTTAGTCAGTTCAGTTTAGAGTTCTCATTGTGAGTAACAGGCTCAGCTGGGAGAAATTAACATTACGACTGCAGCTACTAACATCTGAGATTGGCCGAAGCTGATTTCAGTGTTGGACAGCAGAGAGAGTGGGCCTGGACCAACGGAGTGAAGAGTGAATGCCTCAGATTGCAATGATTGTGGAACCAGCAGCTTTCAGTTTCTGTTCTGTTTAGAATCTTGTAAACTCAACAAATTCCACATCAAAGGGATCATTTGAAAATGATTGATGTTTGGCTCTCAACCCAAACGTCATTGATTGACAGGCCAGGCAGCCAATCAAAACAATCATTTGCTGAAATCCTGCCAAATAACTGAATGGCTGATGGTCATTTCCAAAGTACTCACAACCGAATCTTCTTCATCTTTATTCCCTTTTCCAGATTGACATTGATAGAAAACAGACTGCAATTAACAGCCCAGACAGAGAAGCTGCACAAATTCACAGCCACAATGGAGCTTGAGGAAAACACTTGTGGAGATTTTCTCAGTAACATGAGAATACTGTCCCTTTAAACAGTGATAAACCTTAAATTGGAACTGGCGGCTGCACAGGAAGGAGATCTGGTTTACTGAAGCAGAGACTTCGGAGGTTCACCTTGTTTTGTGCAGCTGACAGTCTTCAGCATCTTCGAGAGATTTTACTGGGTAAAACAAGTCAACACTGTCCCAATCAAACACTCCCAGGACAAGGACAGCATGGGGTTAGATACAGAGTAAAGCTGCCTCTACATTATCCCCAAGAAACACTCCCATGTCAGGGATATGCATCATGAGATTAGATCCAGAGTAAATCTCCCTGTATACTGTCCCAGTTACCTGCTGTAACCCCTGAACCTCATAAATGTCTCTGAGCCAGTCCCGAGAAGGAAGAGAGTTGAATTTCAGTGCTGACAATGACCTTTGTCCTGCCAGCTCAGCCCTGTTCTATTTAAAGTTGTGTCTCCTCTGTGGACTGTCTCAAACATTCTACACACATTCTGATCTCCTGATGCTCTTGCTGAGGGGAGCGGGGAGGGTCACATGGGTGAGGGCACAGGAGAAACGAGCGTTGGACTCCCAGTCAGACCCAGAGAGGGTCAGCAGGCTGCTGACACTGTAGGTCCTGTCAGAATCTCGCAGGTAGTTGCTGGTCTGAACCCCGTCCGAAATGACTGCACCGTCCTTCTTCCACTGCACCTCCAGCTCATAGGGATAGAAGTGATTGGCAAGGCACACCAGGGTGGCAGTCCCCTTGGCATTGACCTGCTCTTGGGAGGGGGGCAGCAGGATCAGCTTGGGCTGAGAGTTCTCACGGCCTGAAAGACAAGAGAAATAATTTTAATCCCTACCATTCAAAGGGATTTCAATTATCTGAACTTTGACTAACAAACAATTTGCTTGAAGTTTTGCACTCTATACCTAACAACCTCAACAAAAGAACAGACATTTTTGAAATTGCTTTTTGAGATGTGAGTGTCACTGGTAGGGTCAGCATTTATTGCCCATCCCTAATTGCCCCTAATTACAGACGGTGATGGTGAAAGAGAAGGAACAGTTTTGGACCATTGTCTAGGGAATGAATGTGGGCAGCTGGAAGGGCTATCAATGGGGGATCATTTCAGTGACAGTGATCAGAACTCAGTGAGATTGAGAGTCGGGATGGAGAAATGCAGAGACTGTGAACATCATTTTGTGATCCTCTCTGGCTCCAGATGAGATGTATGAAGGGGGGATAAGGACAAGGCAGATGGGTATTTTCCATTTTTGGTTGACAGTGAAAACAAGGAGTTTGTTTAATCTGGAACTGTATAAAACCCCAGTTAGAGCACAGGGATGGAACAATGTATGGTTCTGGTCACCACATTACAGGAAGGATGTGATACCAATAGAGACCAGGACAGAGGAAGGTTTTGTCACAAAGCGGGAGTTTGAGGAATGATTGGTTCGAGGGGATATTTGATCAAGGTGCTTAAAATGATGAGGGATTTATATAGAATGGGTAGGAAGGACTGATTTCCATCAGCACAGTGGGCAATAATCAGGAGAGATTGAAATGAACTGGGAGCAGGGTTCGAGGAGTAATTGCTTTCACCCAGAGGCTGGTGGGATCTGGGACTCACTGTCTGAAAGGGTGGGAGAGGCAGAAACCCTCATCACATTGAAAAAACACTTGGATATTCACTTGAAACATTGAAACCTCCAGAACTATGGAGCAAGAGTTGGAAAGTGGGATGGAGCTCAATACCTCTTTTAAAAACCCACAGATCCGAAGAACTTTATACACAAACCTTGGATCAGACTTGGATCCAAACATTTCAGGAAGGAGTCACGTTCGGTGTCTGTGTAGATGATTCGAGAGTACATTTCAAACCTTGCTGCAACAACTGGGCTGAGGTCAAGGGTGAGGCTGCAAAGACACTCAGTGTCCAGGGTTAGCCAGGGTCACTGCTCCTAATGACCCCGTGACCCCTGTAAGGTGAGAGTGCATGGACAATGTGTGGGTCAAGAAGGATGTGATCCCAATAGAAAAGAAACGGGGGATTTTTGAAGATTTTATCAGGAATAGTGAGTTTTAGCTTTCAGCAATGATTGGATTGGCTGCAACTGTTTTCTTTCGAACAGAGCAGGCTGAGGGGAGATTTGATTGAGGTGTGTAAAATGTGGGAGGGCCTGGAGAGTGGATATGAAGGACTGATTTCCATCAGCAGAGACAGCATGAAATAACATAGAGTCAGAAATCATACAATCTGTATGGGTAGAGTTGAGCAAGCACAAGAGAAAAAGACCCTGATGGGAGTCATGTCCAGGCTCATGAGCAGTAATCAGGATGGGGGGAAGAAAATAAACCGGAGATGGAAAAGGCCTGTAAGAAAGGCCTCATTGCAATATGAATGGGGGACTTCAATATGCAGGTGGACGGGAAAATCAGTTTGGTAGTCGATCGACAGAAATGCAATTCATGTAACATCTACAAGATGATTGTTTTTTTGGAACAACTTCTGGTAGAGCCTTCTGGGGAGTAGGCAATTCTGGATTTGGTCTTGTGTAATGAGGCAGACTTGATTGAGGAGCTTAATGTGAAGGTCCCCCTCAGAGGCAGTGACCGTATTGTGACAGAATTCACCCTGCAGTATGAGAGGGAGAAGCTGGAATCAGATGTAATTGTATTGCATTTGAATAAAGATAAATACAAAGACATGAAGGGGTTGCTGGTCAGAGTTGATTGGAACGGGAGTCTAGCAGGGAAGCAATGGCAGGAGATTTTGGGGGATAATTTGGAAGGGACAGCAGAAATTCAGCCCAAGGACAAACATACGTACCAAGGGGATTATGAGACAACTATGGCTGACAAGAGAAATCAGGGACAGCATAAATGACAGTGGGGAAGAGGTGAGTGTAGTGTACGTTACTAAGGAAAAGGTGCTGGGGAAGTAGAAAGTCTAAATGATCTCAGAGATGAAGGGCATGTCATATGAGGACTGTTTGTGCACTCAAGTGCTGTACTCTGTGGTGTTTAGAATAGTGAGGGGCTATCTGATTGAAACTTTCAGAATACTGAGAGGCCTGGATAGTGTGGATGTGGAGAAAATGTTTTCACTCGTTGCAGAGACAAGTATGTGAGGGTCAGAGAATGACTCTTTTGAACCGAGATGCTGAGGAATCTCTACAGCCAAAAGGTGCAAAATCTATGCAGCTCATTGCCACAGAGGGCAGTGGAGGTCACGTTGAGTGAATTCAAAACAGAGAGAGGTAAGTTCTTGATTGGTCATGGGTTCGAAGGCTTGTGGAAGGAGGCAGGAGAATGGGCTTGAAAAATATCTCAGCCATAATGGAATAGCAGAATAGATTTGATGGGCTGAATGGCTTGATTCTGTTCTAATTAAGAACCAATTGTCTTTCAGTTTTCCAAATCCTGGGATACTGAAAGCATGGGACTGTGAGCCCTGCTGTAGCTGTTTGTCATCAGAACTTTGCCAAGAGGTAACCAGGGAGTGGAGCCAATGAGTTCCATATGGGAACTTCAGGATGCTTCCGGGGATCCTGGAAGACCATGAGAGTAGGACGGTCAATGACAGCAGTTTGAGCTCCGGGTTTCGGAGCTTGAGCAGCAGCTGGTGTCAGTGCAGAGCGTCCGTAAGGCTGAGAGCTCCGTGGAGAGCACGTTTCTAGATGTGGTCACTCTGCAGCTTCAGAGTATGCAGGGAAAGAAGGAATGGGGGAGCAGCAGACAGTCCAAAAGGACTAGGCAGCTAGTACAGGAATCCCCTGAGTGCATCCCACTGTCCAACCAGGATTCAGTTCAGAATCCTGGTGAGAATGATGGTTAATCTGGAGAGTGCAGCCAGAGCCAAGACCATGGCACCATGGGGAGGGCTCAGCTGTACAGGGGGGCACAAGGAAGACTGGAAGAGCGATAGTGAGAGGAGATTTGAGAGTGAGTGCAATCGAGAGTGAGTGCAGCTGCAGATGGGAATCCAGGATGGTGTGTTGTCTCCCTGGTGCCAGGGTCAAGGATGTCACTGAGCGGCTGCAGAGCGCCCTGAGGGGAGAGGGGGAACAGGCAGCAGTCGGGGTCCACATCGGTCCCAGTGACACCGGGAGAAAAGGGATGTAGTCCTGCAGTCAGAATTTAGGGAGGTCGGGAGGGAGTTCAGAGCAGGAGCTGAAAAGTAGTCATGTGCACATTACTCCCAGTGCCCCAAATAAGTGAGAATATAAACAGGAAGATAAGACAGATGAATAAGAGGCTGGAAAGAGGGTCTAGCAGGGAGGGCTTTAGATTCTTAGAGCATTGGGACTGGCTGTGGGCGAGATGTTACCTGTACAGACTGAATGGGATGCTCCTGAACAGAGCTGGGACTGAGTTCCTTTTGGGGTGATTTGTTGCTGCTGTTGGAGAGAGTTTAAACTGACTTGGTCGGGCTGTGGGAGCCGGGGGGAGCATCAGAGATAAACACCAAGGTTTACAGAATCCTCGGTGCAGTCCAAAGATCACCATCAAGTGGATCTTAGGAATGAGGAGGCCCAAGTAGATCAAGTGTCAGTGAGAGGACATTAAGGGAATAGTGATCATTGTATCATAAGGTTGAGGGTGACCATGGAACAGGAATCCAGATTCGAAATGATTCACTTGGGAAAACACAGACTTCCGTTGGGTAAGAACACATCAGAGTGAATGAACTGGAGTTAAACGTTGCAGCAAAGTCCTGAAGTAAATATACCTCGACTGTCCCTGAGGTCGGAGTTCAGGGACAGTCGAGGTATATTCGAAGAATGGCACTCAATTCCTGGCTGTTTTGAGACAGAAGTGGTCGAAATATTGTCAATAAGAAAAGGGAAAAAGTGTAACTAGGGAGTGAATAGGTCCCCTTAAAGATGGCTAATTCACTTAGCCTGCACATTCCTGTACACTTTGGGCAATTTAGCATGACCAATCCATCTAACTTAGACATCTTTGGACTGTGGGAGGAAACTGGAGTACATAAAGGGATAGTCAATGTGGTTTTGTGGATTGGAAATCATTTCTCACAAACTTGATTGAGTTTTTTTGAAGAGGAAACAAAGAAGATTGATGAAGGCAGAGCAATTGACATTGTCCACCTAGATTTTAACAAAGCATTTGACAAGGTTAGCCATGGTAGACTAAGTAGGAAGGTTAGGTCACATGAGTTCCAGGGTGAGCACGTCATTTGACTTGAGATAGGAGACAAACGGTGGTGGTAGAGGGCTGCTTTTTGGACTGGAAGTCTGTGACCAGCGATGTGCCATAAATATCAGTGCTGGGTCCACTATTTTCATCATTTAAATAAATGATCTTGATGTGAATATAGTATGTAAGTTTCGTAAGTTTGCAGATTACATCAAAATTGGTGGTGAAGTGGATAATAAAGAAGATTATCTCACAGTACAGCAGGACGTTGATCAGTTCGGGCAATGGCTGAGGAGTGACAGATGGTGTTCAATTTAGATAAGTGCAAGATGTTGCATTTTGGATCGGCAGGACTTATACAGTTAATGTCGGGCCTGGGGATTAATGGTAGGACCCTGGGGATTAATGGTAGGACACTGGAGATTAATGGTAGGACCCTGGGGATTAATGGTAGGACACTGGAGATTAATGGTAGGACCCTGGGGATTAATGGTAGGGCCCTGGGGATTAATAGTAGTGCGCTGGGGAGTGTTGTCGAACAGAGTCAAGCTGAAATTTGATCAGCAAGAGGGTGGTAGACCTGTGGAACTCACTGCCACAGTGGTCTATGGAGGCCCAGTCATTAAGAGTAGTTAAGAATAAGATAGATAGGCTCCTATTTGGTAAGAAGATGGAGCGTAATGCAGAGAACAGAGGGGAATGGGGTTGAGAAACCAATAAACCATGATCGAATGACAGAGTTGACCCGATGGGCTGAATGGCCTGATACTGCTCTTGCCCGAAAATTCGATTTTACTGCTCCTTGGATGCTGCCTGAACTGCTGTGCTCTTCCAGCACCACTAATCCATGATACTGCTCCAATACATGGTTATAAATGTACACCTGGATATGAAACATGATAGTTCAGAACCAATAAAACAAAACCCATTTTGCTGGAAGCCAGAGAAAAGGTCAAATTAACAAAGGAAATTCAATACATGATAGAGAATCAACTGATTAAACTGTCAGAGTAATTGGAGTTCTCCTGTGGTGTTGGTTCCTAAACCAAACAGTTCGATTAGATTCTGAGTAGACTACAGGAAAGTGAATGCAGTAACAAAGACGGATTCATTCCCTATTCACAGATGAGAAGATTGCATTGACAGGTTGATAGTGTGTCATTCTTATCTAAAATTGATTAATTAAAAGGATATTGACAAGTACCGCCAACACCAAGAACACATCTTCAGGGTTAAACCAATTGGGGAGTGTTGCCATTTCCTACGGTGCAACACTGGTCACAGGCCTCAAATCGCAGGCCTCTTATTTGGAAGCTGGTTTTGGATCCTATCCTGCCTTGGATTCCAATGGGCTCTTAGCCTTTAGGCCAGCCTTCCATATGGAACCTTGTCAAAGGCCTCACTGAAGTCCATATAAGCCACATCAACTTCACGACCTCATTAATATGTTTATTCACATTTTCAAAACAATCAGTTAACTTATTCAGAGGGAATTGTCCTCTAAAAAATCTGTGCTGGCATCCCTGTCCTACTGTCGGTTAATCCTGTTCGTCAGAATTGTTTCCAATAATTTCCCTCCCACTGGTATCAGATGGTTTGGTCCGTAATTTCCTGGCCTATCCCGGTCACTCTTCTTGAGCAAAGGAACCATATCAGCAATCCTCCAGTCACCTGACACTTCACCTGTGGCCAGCAAAGTTTGAATATCTTCCCCAGCGTTCCAGCAATCACCTCCCTTGCCTCCCAAAGCAGCCTGGGATACATTTCATTAGGCTATGGGCATTCACACACTGTTATGCTCCCTTCATTCTTACTAATCTTGACATGCTCTAGAACCCCGTTACCCGAAGTAAAATCTCCAGCTACAATGTCTTTCTCTGTTGTGTCCATTGACTCCACACGATGTCCATTGGTCTCCAATAGATTCCACTATTTCCCTGGTCATCCTCTTACCCTTAACATACAGATAAAATTCTTTGGGGTTCTGTTTGATCCTATCTCACAAAGATATTTCATGGTCCCTCTTTACCCTCCTAATTTCCTTTTTAAGCACTCTACCCAGTACACTATACTTCTGAAGGGTCTCCCCTGCTTTTAATTCTCTTTATGTGACATGTGCTTCTTTCTTTTTCTTTATCCAACCTCACTATCCCTTCACATCCAGGGCCCCCTGGGCTTGCTGTCCCAGCCCTTCACTCTTAGGGGAACACGCTGTCCCTGAATTCTCACGATACCATTTTTAAAAGACGCCCACTTTCCAAACGTCGACTGACCTGCAAGTAGCTGCTCCCAGTCTATGTTTGTCAGATTCTGTTTAATGGCATTGAAATCGGCCTTCCCCCAATTAAGACACTGAACTTGTGCACTGTCTTTATCCCTTTCTATCATAACTTTGAAATTTACAGAGTTGTGGGCACTGTGCTTACCAACTGACACGTCAACCACTTGACCGGCATCATTCCCTCAGATTAGGTCTAGCTCTGCCCCATCTCTACTGGGACTATCTACGAACTGGTACAAAAAGATCTCCTGGATGGACTTTAAAAATTCTGTCCTGTCTAATCTTTTCACACAAAGGCGATCCCAGTTAATGCTCACAAAATTGAAATTCTCTCCTAATATAACCCTGTTCCTCTCACATCTCTCTGTGATTTGCCTACATATCTGCTCGTCTCTCTCCATCTGACTATTGGGGGGCCTGCAGTATAATCCCAGCAAAGTGATGGCACCTGTTTTATTTCTTAGATCAACCCAGATGGACTTATTTGAAAACACTTCTAAGACATCCTCTGTCATTACTGCAGTGATGGTTTCCTTTATGAATAGTGCAATGCACCCGTCTCCCTGTTGCATGCCCCTCCATCCCGCCTGAAACTTCTATACCCTGGAATGTTATGCTGCCTGTCCTGTCCTTCCTACAACAGCCTCAGTGCTTGCAACAATATCATATTCCCACGTGCTGATCAATGTTATATGTCCATCTACCTTACAAGTCAAGCTCCTTGCATTAAAATAGATACTATTTAGCTTTCTAGTCCTCACATGTTCTGTATCCTGCCTATAACTCCCTGGTGGTTACTTAATACTTTTCTGTCTGTGTAGCCCTTACCCTCCCATGAGGGGAAACATCCTCTTACCGTTTATCTTGTCAAGCCCATTAAGACTCCTATACGTTTCAATGAGATAGCCATTCATTTTCCTAATCTCCAGCAAGCAGATTTCAAACCTTTGAGCTTTGCCCACAGGACAGCCCCCTCCACACTGAGGATTATCCCAGTGAACCTTCTCTGATCTGCCTCCAGTGAAATAATATGTTTTCATAAATAAGGCAACCAAAACTGTTCACAGTACGCCAGATGTGGTCTCACCAGCACCTTGTACATTGGCAGTAAGAATTCCCAACCCCCTTGAAACAAGGGCCAACATCCCAATAGCTTTCCTGATTCCCTGCTGCTCCCGTGTGCTAACTTCCTGTGTTTCGGGCACTTTCATGTTGCAGCTTTCTCATTGTTTCTCCATTTAAATAATATTCTGTTGTTTTATTCTCCCTACCAAAAGGTACAACTTCACATTTTCCCACATGAAACTTCATCTGCCAGCCTTTCCTCACTGACCTCACCAATAAATATCTCTCTATTAACTGTTTGTATCACTCTTGTAACTTGCCTTTCTCCCTATTTTTGTGCCATCTGTAATTGTGGCTACAGTACATTCACTTGCTTCTTCCACGTAATTGATAAATATTGTAAACAGTTATGGCCCCAGCACTGATCCCTGTGGAATGCCACTGGTCACAGGTCACCAACCTGAAAAGGAAACCCTTTATCCCCATTCCGTGTTTCCTGCCTATTTGCCAATTCTCTATCCATGCCGATATACTACCTTGAACTCCATGAGCTCTTATGATTTAATTTTCTGTGAGGTACGTGTTGAACACCTTCTGGAAGTCCAATCACAAACATCTAATGGATCCCCTCTACCCACTCTGGTGGGTCTTTCATGATAAACTCTAACAAATTAGTCAGCCTTAATATTTTGTTTATTATTGCTGTTCCTTAATGATTGATTCTAAAATTTTTCAAACAACAAATGTTTGTGAAATTAGCATCTGGTTCCTCCCATTTTAGTCAATTAATAATAAGAATACATTCCTATCCACTCTATCTCTGCCCCTCACAATCTTATACCTCTCTACCAGGTTCCCTCTCAACCTTCACTGCTCCAAGGAAAACAACCCCAGCCCGTCCAATCTTTCCTCATAGCTCAGACCCTCCAGGCCAGGCAGCATCCTGGAAAATCTCCTCTGCACCCTCTGGAGTACAATCACACTCTTCCCATAATGTGGGGACCAGAACTACACACAATACTCCAGTTGTGGCCTAACCAGTGTTTTATGCAGTTCCAGCATACCCCTCCCCGCTCTTGTATTCTAAGAAAGGCAAGTATCCCATCTGTCTTCTGAGCCACCGTATCTCCCTGTCCCCCGATCTTCAGTACAATTTTGAGTCCTCACTCTCTGCCATAAACTTTACCCTTTTACCTTCTCCAAACCTGTCCATCCCTTGACATCCAGGGTTCTCTGGCCTTGTTGGTCCCTCCCTTCATTTTTACAGTAACATGTTGACCCTGCACTCGCATTATTTCCTTTCAGAAAGACTCCCACTGCTCTGATATAGATTTTCCTACAAGGATCTGCTCCCAGTCCACTTCAGCTAGCTCCTGCTTCATCATTGGCTCTGGCACCACATGGAGGCCAGACCAGATAAGGATGGCAGATTTCCTTCCGTAAAGGTCATTAGTGACCCTGATGGGTTTTTATGACGTTTGTCAATGATTTCATGGTCATCACTGGATTTATCGCGTCTTACAGCTGAAAAAGATCCTTTGGTCCATTATCAGGCAGTTGCCTCCACTCATCCCACTCTATTCATGTGAGAGTGTGAGAGAATCTGGGAGAGTATGCGTGTATGTATGTGTGCATGTGTGTGTATGTGTGTATGAATCTGTGTGAGAGCGTGTGACTGTGTGAATGTGTGTGTGTGTGTGTGTGAGAGAGAGAGAGAGAGAGAGAGTGTGAGCAAGAGAGAGAGAGAGAGAGAGAGACCCCCACCTTCTCCATTTTGTTTGCTCTATTACTTTTGTCACCATTCATCGCCTGCTCCACAAGACACGGTAATGACAAATAGCTCCATCTCTGACCCATTCCCCATTGGGACTGGAACAAGCAGGGCTGTGTCATCTCCCCAACACTGTTCTCAATCTACCTCACTGCAATGCTTCACCTCACCGCTGACAAGCTCCTTGCTGGGGTGGAGCTAACTTACAGAACCATGTTGGAAATTATTCAACATCTGCTGCCTTCAAGCCAAAACCAAAGTCAGACCAACCAGTGTGATTGAGCTGCAATATGCAAATGATGCTTGTGTGTGTGCAATCTGAGAGAATGTATTCCAGACCATTGTCAGCATCTTTACTGAGTCATATGAGAGCATGGGCCTCACCCTGAACATCCACAAGATGAAGGTCCTAAACCAACCTGACCCGATCATCAAGGTCCATGAGGAGGCCTCAGAGAAACTCGAACACTTCCAAAACCTCGGAAGTCTTCAGTTGGCCAAAGCAGCTGTTGATGAAGAGATCCAGCATCACCCCCAATGTGTTAGAGCAGCCTTCAGCCACCTGAAGAAAAGGGTGTTCAAGGACAAGAGCATCAGATCCAACACCAAGCTCATGGTTTACAGAGCCGTGGTGGTTCCCACCCTCCAATATGTCTCTGAGACATGGACTGACAGAGCAAGCACCTCAAGGCACCAGAGTAGTATCACCAATGCTGCCTGCACAAGATCCTGTGAGTCAGCAGGGAAGACAGATGCATTAGCACCAGTTAGTCCTCAAAAAGGCCAACATCCCCAGCATTGAGGCACTGACCACCCTTGATTGGCCACAATGGGCTGGACATGTCATCTGCATGACTTACACAAGCCTCCCCAAGCAGGTGCTTTACTCCCAGCTTTGAAATGGCAGGCAAGCCCCAGGTGGACAGAGGAAGCGGTTCAGGGATACCCTCAGGGCCTCATTGGCAAAGTGTGGCATTCCCAGAGACACCTGAGATTCACTGGCCCAAAACTGTCTAAAGTGGAGGAGGAGCATCGAGCATCGTGAGGCTCACCACCGGGAAAAAAATGGAAGCTAGCTGAAAACAGCGAAAGGAATACACTGCCTCACCAATGCCCCATCTATCCCTCCCCGTGATCACCACCTACCCCACATATAGCAGAACCTGCTGTAGCCACATCAGTCTGTCCAGCCACATATGGACTCACCCTGAAGGTGGAAGAGTGTCATCCTTGTCTGCGAGGGACCACTGTCAATGTTGATGTCTTTTGTGTGTATGTCTCTGTGTGTGTGTGTGTTGAAACTGTCTGAGTGATCCCAGGATTCAGACCTGAGAACATTACTTCAAGTATGGGAATTTGAGTTCAGAACACATTCCACTGATCTCTGGAACAGGAGGAGGCCTTTCAGGTCATTCACTGGGAAAGTGACTAGAATAATGACACATCTCTGAGAATCACCTTAATAACTGTTTTATTGAAGCTTTCAAGAATTCTGTGTTGATTGACAAAATGCTCTGGTTTGGGTTTTGCTGTCTGTACAAACCATCTGTAATGTCTTTGCTGCAATGGTTCACATTTACATCATCAAACTTACACTCAAAATATCCCATCATTATTCTCCATGGGATTTACTGGAATTGGCTCAAATGGGATCCCAGTAGCTCAAATGGATGGAGGGATGGAGCTCAGAGAGATAGACAGAGAGAGAGAGAGAGAGAGAGAGAGAGAGAGAGAGAGAGTGAGAGATTATGTCTCCACAGAACAGGTCCACTCTGGATCCGAGTAAATCTTGGGTTAGGTTTTGGGAGTGAGTGGGACTGCTGGATCTGAGAGGGGGAAAAGGTAACAATGAGAATCCAATCCGACAGAGCCTTGTCAGGGAGAGAGGGTGGGAGGGGGTGTAGGCACTGGGCACAGTAAACCAACTCATGGTGTCCAAGAGGCCGAGTGGGCAGTTCCTGGTTAGAAACTGAAGCTTCTGCAGCTTCTCCTGGCTTCCAGCTCCATCATTAAATCAGGAGCAATTTCAATAGAGGAACCCCATTTCTCATCAACACACATCAACACCATCATCAGAACCAAAGGAATAGGGACAGCAGGAGGCCATTCTGTCTCTCGCTCCTTCCCTCTCTCTCTCTCTCCCCTGGCCCTCCCTCTGTCTTGGTGCTGACTTTTACCTCTGAAGGGGTTCTCTGGGAGTCAGTGTTTAATAGAAGAGGCTGGGTTCATGCTTTTTGATGCCATAGTGTTCATGAGTGTGGTGGGGGAGGGGATTCAGGCACTGTGCTTTGATGTCAGGCAGTGATGCCTGTCCCAGTGTATCAGACTGTGATGCTGTTGTTTGCTGGCACTGACATTATGATATTGATTGCAATGTCACCCAGTGTGACAGGAGGTTACATGGCTTGATCAGTGATGAGGGAAAAGCAGACTGAACAAGGAGCTGCAATCATCAGTCACTGTTGAAACCCTTCACATAGCCCTCACTTCTGGAAACTTCGTCACCAAAGGTTCTTTCAGCTCCTTCCTGACAGCCCTGGAGCTGAAAAGGGAGAAAGAGAAAGACATCTTTTCGAGAGGCTCCTGGACACAATGTGTATTCCCCATTAATGACAGGCCATCTGTCCACATTGAACTCATCGTTGAAGCTGCAGCCCAGCTCCTGTTTCTATCTGTGTTTCAGTCAAGGAGACAGAGAAGGATCCAGCACAGGAGGAGGCTGTTCATCCCCTTGTGTCAGTGCTAGATGTTTACCGACATCACTCACAATGAACATCTCTGTTGAATGTCTGTTGTTGGCAAGTGATTGAATCTGTTTTTAAGAGATAGAATATCTGACAAATATGAACTGATACAAGAAAGTCAGCATGGATTTTCTCAGGGTCAAACACCTAGAACTGACCTGGTTACATTTTATCAAAGAGGTCACAAAAGTGTGAGATAAGGGAATGTCGATGGGTGCTGTTCACATGAACTTCCAGAAGGCATTCAAGAAAATTGCACACAAAATTTATAATGTTATAATGAGAACAAAAAGATGGCAGAATAATTAAATATATATTCAGGATTTTTGTACACAAAGGAAGACTCGAAAACATTCCCAAATTGTTGTGTTCACAGGGTCTACACCAGGGGTGGGGAACCTGCGGCTTTAAGGCTGCATGTGGCCTTCTAGGCCTTTTGAATGAATCCAAAATTTGCAGAACAATTTTTTTTATTTTTTATTAATATGTATTTTTCATCCTTCATTATTTTTATTTTAATCTTAAAATGAATGTATTTAAAATACCAGAGAGTAAAAGAAAGTTCAACGAAATAATCCTCACACTGACCGCCACAATGAAAAAATGTGAATTTTCAAGAATATATAATTGAAGTTTCTTGGATGCAACCTTATTAGATTACAACTAACATCATGCAGCATTCCAACATGAAAAGGTTCCCCACCTCTGGTCTAGAGCGAGGGCAGAACAGTTTTTAAAAGTAAATGGGAAAATTGATGGGATTAAAGTTTGATAATCGACATACTAGGTGTTCAGGAAATGGCTCAAAAATTTTGGAAACATTGATGATCATCTTCCAAGATTCTATTGATTCTGGAACAATTCCTGCAGATTGGAGAGTTGCTGATGTAACCTCACTCTTAAAATGGGAGGGAGAGAGAAAACAGGGAATTTTAGATCAGTCTGCCTGGTGTTGATATTGGGGAAAATACTTGTGTCTGTTATAAAAGATGTAATAGCTGAGCACATGGAAAACAGTGACAGGATTGTACAGAGTCAGTATGGATTGTGGGAAGGGAAATCATACTTATCAAATCAACTGGAATTGTTCGAGGATGTAAGGAATGGATTTAACAAGGTGAAGCTCGTAGTTTTTTTTTCTTTATTCATTCATGGGAAGAGGGTGTCACTGGATAGGCAGCACTTATTGCCCAGAGGGCAGTTAAAAGTCAACCTTATTGTTGTGGGTCTGGAGTCACATGTTGTCCAGACCAGGTACAGATAGCAATTTCCTTCCCTAAAGGACATCAGTAAACCAGATGGGTTTTTCCAACAATCAACAGTGAATGCATGGTCATTATTAGATTCTTAATTCTGGATTAATGTGCTTCATTTACACTTTCAAAAGGCTTCTGATAAATCCCACAAAAGAGGATAGCATATAAAATTAAGGCTCATGGGATTGTGGGCAGTGTATTGACTTGGATAGAGAACTGATTGCAGACAGGAAACAAAGTCATGGAGTCATTGAGTCCTACAGCACGGAGACAGGCCCTTCGGCATAAACTGGCCCACACCGACCAAAATGTCCGACCACACTAATACAATTTCCCTGCACTTGGTGCATATCCTTCTTAACCTTTTCCACCCATGTATTCGGCCAAACGCCTTTTAAATATTATTAATGTGCCCGCCTCAATCACTTCTGCTGGCAGCTCATTCCATACATGTAACACCCTCTGTGTAACAAAGTGCCCCTCAGATTCCCTTTTATTCTTTCCCCTCTAAACTTAAACTGATGCCTTCTCGTCCTTTATTTACAAACCCTGGGAAGAAGACTGAGTGCATTCACCCTATCCATCCCTCTCATGATCTGAGACACTGCTATAAGGTTCCCCCTCAGTCTCCCATGCTCTAAAGAAAAAGGTCCTAGCTTGTCCAACCTCTCCCTATAACTCAGACCCTTGAGTTCTGGCAACATTCTTGTAAACTTCTCCTGCACTCATTTCCAGTTTAATAACATATTTCCTATAACAAGGTGGCCAAAACTGAACACAATACTCCAAGTGTGGCCTCACCAACTTCCCAACTTCTATAGTCAATGTCCTGACTGATGAAGGTCAGTGTGCCAAAAGCCTTCATCACTGTCCTGTCTAACAGTGACTCCACTTCCAGAGAACCATGCACCTGAATTCCAAGGTCCCTCTGCTCCACTACACTCCTTCAGGCCCTACCATTCACCATGAAACACCTACCTTATCTATATTAAACTCCATTAGCCATTTCTCGGCACACTTCCCCAGCTGATCAAAGTCCTGCTGCAATTTCTAATAACCTTCCTCACTGTCCACGATACCGCCTATTTTAGCTTGATTTGGAAATTTATGTATCAAGCCTTGTACATTCTCATCCAAATCATTGATATTGATGTAATGTAGGAATAAACGGGCCTTTTTCTAAAAGGGCTGGATGAGCACAGGTCTGGACCACAGGCCGGGATACCAGCTACTCACATGATATGTTAATGATTCAGATGATGGAATTAACATTAATATCTTCGAGGAGAAAGTGAGGACTGTAGATGCTGGAGATCAGAGCTGAAAATGTGTTGTTGGAAAAGCGCAGCAGGTCAGGCAGCATCCAAGGAGCAGGAGAATTTGGAAAGGGATGAACTCAGATTTCTCCAGTTTCCTCATTTCCCCTCCCCCCACCTTGTCTCAGTTAAATCCCTCGCACTCAGCACCGCCTTCCTAACCTGCAATCTTCTTCCTGACCTCTCTGCCCCCACCCCCACTCTGGCCTATCACCCTCACCTTGACCTCCTTCCACCTATCGCATTTCCAAAGCCCCTCCCCCAAGTCCCTCCTCCCTATCTTTTATCTTAGCCTGCTGGACACACTTTCCTCATTCCTGAAAAAGGGCTCATGCCCGAAACGTCGATTGTCCTGCTTCTTGGATGCTGCCTGACCTGCTGCGCTTAAGACTAATATCTCCAGGTCAGCAGATGACACAAAGCTGGTTGGGAGGGGGAGCTGTCAGGAGGATGCAGAGGTGCTTCTGTGTGATTTGGATGAGCTGAGTAAGTCACAGATGAAATATAATGTGGATAAACATGAAGTTACCCAGTTTAGTATCAAAAACAGGAATGCAGATTATTATCTGAATGGGGATAGACTGAGAATGGAAAAGTGCTATACATCAGTCGCTAAAAGTAAGTCAATGGTATTGAGGTCTTCATAGCGATAGGATTCAAGTACAGGAGCAGAGGTGTCTTGCTGCAATTTTGCAGGGCTCTAGTGAGATCACACCTGGAGTATTCCATTAAAATTTGGCTCAGTTGACAGGAGACAGAGCGAAGAGGCAGAAAGTTGTTTGTGTGACTGGATCCAGTGTGCAGTGGGTTACCACAGGGATCACTGCTTGGTCTCTTATTATTTGTGATACTTAGAAACAATGTGGATGAGAATGTGATGGTGTAAGGGGTGGGGTTAGTGAATGAAACTAAGTTTGTATATGATATGAAGATTGGTGGATGGTTAACAGTGAGGAAGAAGGTGTTAGGTTACAGGAGGATGTAAGTGGATTGGTCAAATAGGCAGAGCAAAGGCAGATGGGATTTAACCCTACTAAATGTGAGGTGAACCGCTGTGGAAGACACAACAGGTTAACAGGGCAGGAATGAAGACATATAGGACACTTACCGTTATCATTTCAAGGGTGGGTGATAAAACCAGGGAGGTTATATTGGAACTGTTCAGAACTTAGGTGAGGCCAGAGCTGAAGTACTGTGTGCAATTCTGATCTCCACACTATAAGAAGGACGTGAATTTACTGGAGGGGGTACAGATGAGATTAACCAGGAAGTTGCCTGTGATGGAGCATTTCAATGATGAAGCAGAGAAGGTTGAGGGAGTCCCTGATAAAGATGTTTAAAGTTATGAGGGGAATGTACAGGGTGGATAAAAAGTTCTCCTGAGGCAGAGAGATAATAACATGGTGGCACACATTCAATGTGAAAGGCAGGAGCTTCAGAGAGGATTTGAGCAGCATATTTTTCACCCAAAAGATGGTGACCATCTGAATACGTTGACAGGGAGGATAGTTGTGGTAGGAAACCTCATAAGCTTAGGATGAACACTGAAATGTCATCGCATTCAAGGCTATGGGCCTAATATTGGAAAGCAGGACTCATGCAGGTTTAATGTTGTTTGGCTGTTACAGGTTCAATGGGCTGAAGGGCCTCTTCTGTCCTGTGATTTTATGATTCTATTATGTGCAGTTTTGGTCCCCTTATCTGAGGAAGAATGATCTGGCTGTGGAGGGAGGGCAGGGAGGGGTTTGAGAACATGGGTGAGAATTTGAAAATCGAAGTGTTGCTCAACCGGGAGCCAATGTAGGTCAGCGAGCATGGTGGGGAGGGCGGGGGATTGTGATGTGGGGCTTAGATCAGCCTCAAAGATGAGGTCAAGGTTGTAACGAGTCTGTTTGATCAGCAGGCAGTGCTCAGGGAGAGGGATGGAGTTTGTGCCAGAATCTGAAGAGGATGGCTTTGATCTTCCCAATGTGTTTCCCAGTGAGCCTGGCTCCTCAGTCCTGACTGCTCTTAGCTGCTGTGATTGTCACTGATTGGACACTTATTATTAGAGATTCCAACCACAGCAGAAAGCCCCAGTGTAAAAAATAACTGCAAAGACTGTCAGCTCGCAAGGTTGAAACTTCACCAAGAGAGGAAGTGAAAGAAGGAGCTCGGAGCAGCTGGCTGTTTGATACTGAGATGAGAGAAAACTGTGAACCATCTGCACTCCGTGGAATCTGACAGCAAATAAGAATATAAGGACTAAGATCCTGAGTATAATGATGGAAAAAGTGTCAGTCTTTCTCTCACAAACAAACACTCAGAGATCAAAAACAGATCCCAGCAGCAGCTCTGTCTCCAAGCTGTGAAGCCTACACAGAATTTTTCTCTCATTCAGTTTTTAACTGGCAGGATAGACCAAGCAGGGGAGGCAACACAGTGGTGTGTACAGTCAGAAGGGAGTTGCCCTGGGAGTCCTCACTATTAACTATGGAACCCATGAAGCCTCATGACAGCAGGTCAAACATGAGGAAGGAAATCTACTGCTGATTACCCCATAGCATCCCCCTATCCTCTAACCTCAACTGAGCAGTCAGTCCTCCTCCATGTTGAATAATACTTGGAGGGAGCACTGAGGGTGGGAAGGATGCAACATATACCCTGAGTAAGGGACTTCAAAGTCCACCATCAAGAGCTGCTCAGAAACATCACTACTGAGCAAGCTGGTCACGTTCCACCTGATCCAGCTGCTAGACTGGACCTGGGGCGGGTGGTGAGGGAACCAACAAGAGGGAAAAACATACTCACTATCACCCTCACCAACCTGTCTGCTGCTGGTGTATCTGTCCATGACAGTATCAGTAAGAGTGACCACAGCACAGTCCGTGTGGAGACAAAATCCCATCTTCACATTGAGAATACCTTACATTTTGTTGGCGAAGAGATATGCGATGTCAGGAAGAACTTTGTTTTCAGCAGCAATTGGTAATGACTTGGAAATTAGTGCCCATTCAGGTGAGGCAGGTGAAGACACTCAGTTATTACAATGACAGATTGGATGGGCTCTTGATGGAAATAAACCTGCAAGGCTCTGGGGCTGAGGAGGGGAGTGGGTGGGACTGACTGGATTGCCCCATGAAATGACAGCATTTACCTGACAGACTGAATGTTCTCCCCCTGTGCTGGGAATAGGTCTCACTCAATGAGGGGTTCACAATTGGAGAGATTGGATGCAGTAAATACAGGAAAAATTGTTTCTCCAGGCAGGAGGGTCAGTAACCAGAGGGCACACATTTCAGAAAGGGTCTGAAGGACAAGGGAGAAGATAGGAACATTTTTATCCAGCGAGTTCATGATGACGGTCTGCAAGGTGAGTGGAAGTGGATTCAACAGCAACTTTCAAAAGGGCATTTGGAGAAATAGCTGAAAAGGAAACAATTTCAGGGTTATACAGGAAGGGCTGGGTAAATGGGGCTCATTGGACTAATTTGACTAACAGGCACAATCGGCCCAGTGACCTCTGTCTGTGCTGGAAAAGAGCTTACACACACTTAGTTTCACCTTTACACAAAGACTGGGAGAAACAGACAACCCAGTTTACAGAAGAGTGTTGTCTCATGCAAAACGCTCTTGAACCAACTCAGGGAACAGGCCAGACTAGATTTACTGATGAGGAATAAGTCAGCAAATCAATGGTAAGAGAACAGCGAGGGAGGTCAGAGAGGACGCTGTCGGGGTCTGAAGGCTCTGCTGTCAATGTTGGGATGGAGGAAGCAGCAATGGGCCGGAGACCAGAGATGGAAGGAGGAGGGAGGGAATGTGAGTCTGCAGCAGGACACAGTGTGAGGGAGGAGGGAGGCCATGGAGGTAATTGTCTGGCAGTGAGGCCAGGAGCAGGGGTCAGTGAGGTCATGGGGAGGAAGGCAGTTAGGTCAGGGATCACTCTGCAATGGCATTTGGTGTGAGACAGGGAAGGGACCACTCCATTTCAGACAAGCTGGGGTTTATGGAGCTTGGATAGAGGAAGCTGGGAGAAACGTCGGAATCATGGAGTCAGGAGGTGGGATGAGCAGGTATAAGAGTCTCTGTGGTCTAGGGGCTGATGTAGTGCAGAGACGGACAATGTTGTGGAGATGCAAATAAGAGGCCTATATGATGGAGAGGATGTGAGGTTTGCAACTCAGTTACTGGACAGTCGAGTGGGAAGCAGGCTCATGTTTATTGGTGAAGGATTCACATCCATTGGTGAGGAAGAACAGTGGGAGATTTCCCCTGAATTTAACTATATCCCCCCAGGGAGTAGGGTGGAAAGGGAGAAGGGCAGGGAGAGACAGAGTGAGGTACAGAGGGAGAGTGAGCAGGAGACTGTTAGTGACATAGAAAGAGAGAGAGAAGGCATTTAACTGCTGCACCAGGACTCTGTGTCCCAATGTCGAGCAGTAACATGGGGTGTAGAGATCAGTTAGAGAATGATAGGGAGATGGAGGGTGGGAGAGAGGAGTCAGTAGGCAGAGGGACAGGCATCGAGAGAAACAGGAATGAGGGAGAGCTCTCTTGAATAACAGAGAGAGAGAGAGTGAAAGAGTTTGGAGTATAGAGAGAGAGAGTTAGAGAAAGAGAGAGATAGGGAGTGAGACAGAGTTTGGGAAAGGGACAGTGAAGGAATCATAAATAGAGAGGAAGGTGGAGATGGATAGAGAGATAAAGAGCCAGACAGCTGGAGTGGGAGAGTTAAAGGCTTGAGAGTCTTTTTCTGTTGGTCAAAGTATACCGAATGGTTTTGTCACAGTGGTCAATGCTGGACCCTCAACTGTTTCCAATTTCAATCAATGAGTTGGATGAAGTGGGAGGAAAGGAAATTGTCGACAAGACAGAGACAATTTGGAAAGTAAGTTGTGATGCAGTCTAAAGGAGGCTATAAAAAAGTTAAATGAGTGGGCAAAGGTATGACAAATGGAGAATAATTTGGTAAAATGTGGAATTAGGAGAAAGTGAGGACTGCAGATGCTGGAGATCAGAAATGAACGTGTGGTGCTGAAAAGGCACAGCAGGTCAGGCGGCTTCCCAGGAGCAGGAGATTCAATGTTTTAGGCATATGTCCTTTATTAGGAATGAGGCTATCGACGTTTTGGGATTAATCCCATCATCAGGAATGAGGGCTGATTCTTGATGAAGGGCTTATGCCCTAAACATTGATTTTCCTGCTCCTTGGATGCTGCCTGACGTGCTGTGCTTTTCTAGCACTACACTCTCGACTAAAATGTGGAATTGTCCCTTTTGCAGGAGGGATGAAAAAGAAGCATATTATCGAAATGGGGAGAGATTGCAGAGTTCTGAGATGCAAAGGAATTTGGATATCTCAGTGCACGAATCACAAAACAGTCATGAACAGGCACTGCAAGTCATCAGGGAAGTTCAGAGAATGTTTTCATTTATTACGTGGGGAATTGAATACAAAAGTTGGGCAGTTCTATTTCAGTTCTACAGGAAACTAATGAGCCCACATCGGGAGGACTGTGCATAGCCTTGGACTCCTTATTTCAGGAAGGATGGAAATGTGTTGGGAACAGTTCAGAGGAGGTTTCCCAGATTAATCCTTGGAATGAGTGTGGATTCCGACTGATGAGGAAAGATCAGACAGACTGGGATTGTATCCGTTAGAGTTTCAAAGAGCAAGAGGTGACTTGATTGAAATTTCGATCATACTGAGAGGCCGAGATGTTGTGCATGTGGAGAGGACATTTTCCCCTATGGAAGATACCAGAACTGGGCTAGTATCACACTCACATTCACTCCATCACCGTCACCCTGGCCCCATTGTCAACAGAAATGAAGCAAAGGAATTTCTCTCAAAGGATTGTGAGAGTGTGGAATTGTTCTTCCAGGATCTTTTCAGGAAGAGAGTTGTTGACCATTTTTACAGTAGATTATTGTCAACCAAGGGGGTGAGAAGTGATCAGGTGAGAGGGGGCTGTGGGTTTGAGGTTACAATTAGATCAGCCGCCAGCTTATTGTCTGGTGGAACAGTATCTAGAACTCAGTGCCATTCTCTGGCTCCTAATTCACATCTTTACATTTTCATCTGAGGGAGAACAAAACAAGGAGAGAGAGAGAGAGAGAGAGAAGAGAGAGAGACAGGGAGAGAGAGGGAGAGGGAGGAACAGAGAGAGAAAAGAGAGAGAGAGGAAGAGAGAGAGATAGGACAGAGTTAGGGAGAGAGGTGGAGAGTGACAGAAAAAGAGAACATGGTGAAGCATCAAAGGATGAGATGGGGAGACGCATGGAGAAACGGAGAGAGAGAGAAAACAGAGAGAAAGAGAAAGAGATGGAGAAAAAGGAAGGCAAGTATACAAAAGGAGAGCTGGATAGTGATAAATAAAGAGACGTAAATTCAGAAGGACAGATGTAGAGAGAGGCAGACAGAGACAGAGAGTGAAGGAGGCTCTGTCACTGATACAGATGGACAGGTGGAAAGGTTTACAGAAATGGTGAAAGACAGGAAAGAGAGAGATGGTAGAGCAGTGTGGCTGAGTGACAGAGAGAGTCATGGAGATCTGCAGCACAGAAAATGGCCCTTCGGCCCACTGAATCTACATCAGTTAAAACCAGCAGCTGCCTATTCTAATCCCATTTCCCAGCACTTGGCCCATAGCCTTGAATGCCTTAACATCATCTCAGTGATTAGCACTGCTGCCTCACAGCACCAGGGTCCCAGGTTCAATTCCAGCCTTGGCCGACTGTTTGTGTGGAGTTTACACATTGTCCCCGTGTCTGCGTGGATTTCCTCTGGGTGCTCCGGTTTCCTCCCACAGTCCAAAGATGTGCAGGTTATGTGAATTGGCCATGTTAGATTGTCCCGTAGTGTTAGGTGCATTAGTCAGGGGTGAATGTAGGGGAATGGGTCTGGATGGGTTGCTCTTCGGAGGGTCAGTGTGGACTTGTTGGGCCGAAGGGCCTGTTTCTACACTGTAGGGAATCAAATCTAATCATCGGAACACATCTAAATACTTCTTCATGGTTTTGAAGGTTTCTGCCTCTCTCCAAATTGAACCCTTTGGGTTAAAAGGTTTTTTTTTCTCATGTCCCATGTTAACCTTCTGCTCCTTACCTTAAACCCATGCCCAGGTCAATGATCCCTCCATCAAGGGGAAAGGTTTCTTCCTGTCTATCTTGTCCTTCCTCCTCATAATTTTCTACATCTCAATCATGTCCCCTCTCAATCTCCTCTGCTCCAAGGAAAACAGCCCTAATCTGTCGAATCTCTCTCCATAGGAGACAGGGCGGTTGGGAAAGCTTCACTAGTTTTGTCTCCATTGCTCAGACCTTTGAGTATCGGAGTTGGGATGTCATATTGAGGTTGTGTAGGCTGTTGGTGAGACCTCTTCTGGAATACTGCATTCAGGAGGACATTATTAAGCTGGAGAGGGTTCAGAAAAGATTCACCAGGATGTTGGTGAGAATGTCGAGTTTGACTTATAAATAGAGGCTGGATAGGATGGGACTTCGTTCATGGGAGAATAGGAGGCTGAGGGGTGACATCATAGAGACAGGAAGAGAAAGTGACAGGGAGAGAGATAGGGAGAGAGGTGGAGAGTGACAGAAAAAGAGAAACGGGGGGGGTGGGGGGGGCGGTAAAGGGATGAGATGGGGAGATGCTTGGAGAGACAGACAGAGAGAGAGAAAAAAAACAGAGAGAAAGAGAAAGAGATGGAGAAAAAGAAAGGAAAGTATACAAAAGGAGAGCTGGATAGTGATAAATTCATAGACATATATTCAGAAGGACAGATAGAGAGAGACAGACAGACAGAGAGTGAAGGAGGCTCTGTCACTGATATTTCGGCCCATTGAATCTTAACCAGTTAAAACCAACACCTGCCTATTCTAATTCCATTTCCCAGTGCTTGGCCCACAGCATAGAGGTTTATAAAATCAGGAGGGGTGGAGATGAGGTGAATGGCAGGTGACTCAGGACATATTTTTAAGTTGAGAGGAGAAAGGTTTAAAAAAGACACGAGAGACAAGTTTTTTACTCGGGGGTGGTTCCTGAGTGGAATAACTTCCAGACGAGCTGGTGGATGCAGGTATAGTTACAACATTTAGAAGATATTCGCATAGGTACATGAATAAGCAATGTTTGGAGGGATAAGGGCCAATGGCAGTGAGGTGGGACTAGCTTTAGTTTGGGAACATGGTCGGTGTGGACTGGTTGGACGGTAGGGTCTGCTTCCTTGCTGTTTTCCTCTATGACTCAAGAAACTGAAATTCTCCAGCCCGTGCTCCATCCTGGTAAATCTCCTCTACAACCTCTCCAGTGCTATCACATCCCCCCTGTAATGTGAATTCCTGGATTGCACAAAACACCCTGGCTGTGGCCCTAACCAATATCTTATACAGATCCAGCATAACCTCCCTGCTTTTAAAACACTATACCTTGATTAGAAAAAGTAAGTATCCCTATTCCTTGGTGCCTACTTTATCTGCCTGTCCTGAAGGGACCTGTGCATACTCACAGCAAGATCCTATAGCCCTCAGGTTCTGCAGTCCTGGGTCCTACTGTCCTTGTGTCCTACTATCCAAGAGTCCTAATGTCCAAGGATTCTACTGATGTAGGGTCCTACAGTCCTTGGGTCCTACTCTCCATCATGTAATCCCTTGCCTTGTTTGTCCGGCCCAAGTACATCACCTCTCATTTATTCAGATTGAGTTCCATTTGCCGCTGATCAGCTCATTTAACCAGTCCATCTCGATCCTCCTGTAATCTAAGGCTATCCTCTTCACTATCTATCACCGATTAATATTTGTATCATCTGCGAACTTACTAAACCTCCTTCATGCAAGTCTAAATCATTGGTATAAACCACAAACAGCTAAAGCCCAAACACTGACCCCGTGGGACCGCACTGGACACAGACGCTCAGTCAGAAAAACAGCCCTCATCCCTTACCCTCTGCTTCCTTACTCTCAGCAAATTCTGATACCAATTTGTCAAGATTCCTTGGACACAGAGAAAGTGAGAGACAGAGAGTGACAGTGAGTGAGAAAGGAGAGTGTGTGAGAGAGGGGATAGACAGAGTGCGACAGTGGGTGAGAAAGGACAGTGTGAGAAAAAGAGAGGAAAGGAGATTGTGAGGGATACAGGGGTGGTGACGGCCTATTCGTATTGTCGTAACACCATTAATCCAGGGACACTGGGAATGCTCTGAGGAACATATTCTGCCTCAGCTGGTGGTGGAATTTGAAATCAATTAAAAAGAAATCTGGAATGAAGAGTCTCATGGTGACCACAAACACATTAAAAAAACCCATCTGATTCAGAAATGTCATTGAGGAAAGGAAATGGCCTTTCTTGCCTCGTCTGGACTACATGTGACTCCAGACCCAGAACAATGTGCATGACTGTGAACTGCCCGCTCGGCAACTAGGAGTTAGCAATGAATGTTGGCTCAGCTAGTAATGCCAAAACCTGAAAATAAATTTAACAACTTAAAAATCTGCTCAAGATCTCGAAAATTTAAAATTGTGAGCAAATGAGTGAGTGAGTGCGAGAGAGAAGAGGAAGTGTGAAGGGCTACGTGGCTCTCTCTGCCTGATGCCATTTACATACTGAGGAACACCCAGTCAGACTCTCACAGGCTGCAGCTTTATAAAGCAGAGCCCAGTGCAGGGAGAGTTTATCAGGAACCAGGCACAGGGACAGGAGCACACACCATGATTTCACACATCCAGCTGATCTGGCCCCTGGCATTCTGTGTCGCAGGTACAAATCTCTCTCCTTCCAACTTGAATCTTTAGCTGCTCTCCATTTCTCTTCAATTCCACTGACTTGTGATTGAAGGGAAAATGCTGAAATCAGAGGAATGCTCAGTATCTCCAACAATCTCTCATTTGACAGTCTCTTTCTGTGACAGGTCTGACTTTACTGTGTTTCTCTCTGACCCCTCAGGTATCAGTGGGGACATCATCATGAGCCAGTCTCCCCCGGTGCTGTCAGTGAGACTGGGCCAGACCACAACCATCACCTGTACGGCCAGTCAATCTGTTAGCAAGTGGGTTCGCTGGTTCCAGCAACGAGAAGGACAGAAACCTTCTCTCCTGATCTATGATGCAACAACTCGATTCACAGGAGTCTCCGATCGATTCACCGGCAGTCAATCAGGGACCAGTTTCACTCTGACAATCAGCAACGTTCAGAATGAGGATGGCGCTGACTATTACTGTATGCAACATAATAGCAACCCTCTGCACAGTGATATAGAGCCGTACAAATATCTCAACATGCACAGCACCATTGCTACAGTTATATGTAAATGAAATTAAACAAATTACCCCATGCTGCATTCATTACTGTCCACTACACACTCCAGTCCCTGTGGTGTCCACCGCTCACTGAAGGCCTTAAGTTTCCCTCTTGCCCTCCATGGCCACATGTGAAGGGCAGCTGCAAGATTTAACATCAAAAAATAAAGTTCACAAACTGTCTGAGCCCAGCTGCACACAACCCAGAGAGAGAGAGAGAGAGAGATACATTGATACAGACAGAGACAGAGAGAGAAAAACAGAATCAGAATAAGACAACTACAGAGAGAGAGAGAAAGACAGACATGAATAGGTGAGAGAAAGAAAGAGAGAGAGAGAGACAGGGAGAGGGTGAGAGTGACGGAGATAAGCAGAGAGCTGAGGTTTTTGTTCAGCCTCTGCACTGGGAACTCTCACTGTGGCTTACGTTCGGTAAAGGAACCAAGCTCCGACTGAGTAAGTAAACCTCAATCCTCTGTTATTAACCCTGTTAATACTGAAATACACTTTCTAAAATACAGTTGCTGAATTGTTGAAGGTGTTAGTCGGGAGCTGCAGTGAATGAAATGGTTGATTGAGGAGCACTGTCTAACAGGGTGTCTAGCTGTATTTCTTTAGTTCCATTGCCCCCTTTAAGCAGCAAGATATAAGTCAGTCAATTTTACTCACCGTGTGGAGGAGCTCTGTCCATTTGCAGCCTGTGGTCCCATTTCTGCAGCATGGAGTGAAATCAGTGAGTAGCCTCCTGCCAGTCTCAGTGTGACAGACACGGGCAGAGTTTGATGTGAGCTCTGGCTCCCTGTCCCAGTCTCTGATCTCACTGACCTCAGCAGCAGCAGCAGCAGCAGCAGCACAGTGAGACACCGAGCTCCCACCTCCCCCAGATTTAACTCTGTTCAATCACACAATCACAGAATTGTTACAGTGCACAAGGAGACCATTCCACCCATCCTGTCTAGACCAGCTCTCTGAATGAGCAATTCACTGAGTGTCATTCTCCTGCCTTCTCCCTGTCACTCTACACATTGTTCCTTTTCAAATAACATTCTCATTCCCTTTGGAATGTTTCAATTGAAGCTGCCTCCACCACACTCTCAGGCAGTGCATTCCACACTCTAACCACTCACTGGCTGAAAATGCTCTTCCCTATCTCACTTTTGCTTCTTTTACCAACTAACTTCAAGCTGTGGTCCCTTGCTCTCAATCCTTTAACGAGTGGACACATTTTAGAGTCATAGAGTCACGTAGATGTGCTGCATGGAAACAGACACTTTGGTCCAACTCGTCCATGCTGACCAGATATCCCACCTAATCTAGTCCCACTTGCCAATACTTGGCCCATATCTGTCTTTAAAAAAAAGTGAGAACTGCAGATGCGAGAAATCAGTCTAGATTAGAGTGGTGCTGGAAAAGCACAGCAGGCCAGGCAGCATCCGAGGAGCAGGAAAATCGACATTTCAGGCAAAAGCCCTTCATCAGGACCTCACCATATGTCCCTCTAAACCCTTCCTATTCATATATCCATCCAGATACCTTTTAAATGCTGGGATTGTTCCAGCCTCCACCTCTTCCTCTGGCAGCTCATCCCATATATGCACTACCCTCTGTATGAAAAGGTTGCCCCTTAGGTCTCTTTTATATCTTTCCCCTCTCACCCTAAACCGATGCTGTCTAGTTCTGGACTCCCTCTTCCACCCCAGGGAAAAGACCTTGTCTATTTACCTTACCCATGCCCCTCATGATTTTATAAACCTCTATAATGTTCCCCCCCACCTCAGCCTACGACGCTCCAGTGAAAACAGCCCCGGCCTATTCAGCCTCTCCCTCGAGCTCAAATCCTCTAACCCCGGTCACATCCGTGTAGATCTTTTCTGAATCCTTTCAAGTTTTATAACATCCTTCTGATCAGAAGGAGACCAGAATTGCACGCAATATTATATTTTCTCCCTATTTACTTTGTCCAGACCCCTCCTGATGTTGAATTCCTCAATCAAATCTCCCCTCAGCCTTCTCTTCTCCAAGTAAGACAGTCCCAGCTTCTCCAGTCTCTCTTCATCACGAATGTACCTCATCCCCAAACCTTCCTTGAGTATATTCTTTGTCCTCTTTGCGAAATATTAACATCCTTCCTGATTAATTAACCTAATCTATGCTCCCTAGTCTGATTTGGCCATATCCTTCATAACCTTTCCTATTCATGTTCCTGTCCAAATGTCTTTTAAATGTTGTAAATGTACTGACCTCGACCAGTTGCTCTGGCAGCTCGGTTCATACTTGCAGCACTATCTGTACGAAAATGCTGCCCCTCAGATCCTTTTCAATCTTTCCCCTCTCACCTTAAACCTATGCCTTCCAGTTTTGGACTCCCCTATCCCATGGAAAAGACCTTCGCTATTCACCTTATCTCTGCCCCTCATGATTTTATAAATTACTGAAGGATCACCCCTCGGCCCCTTACGCTTCAGAGAAACAAGTCCCAGCCTAATCAGCCCCTCCTTCTGACTCAAACTTTCCAGTTTCGGTAACATCCTTTTTCCAGTTTGATAATATAGTTCCTGTCGCAAGGCAACAGAATTGTATGCAGTACTCCAGATATGGCCCTCCCAATGTCGTGTACAGCTTTGGTATGATGTCCCTACTCCTGTACTCAATGTTCTGACCGATTAAGGCAAGCGTGCTCATTGCCTGCTTCACCACCCTGCCATTCCTGGGTCCACTGGCCCAGTTGATCAAGCACTCTCAGGTAGCCTTCTTCACTGTCCACTGTGGCACCAATTTTGATGTCATCTGCAATCTTATGGCCCATACCTCTTATATTCTCATCGAAATCATTTATATAAATGACAAACAACAGTGGACCCTGAACAGATTCTTGTGGAACATTGCTTGGTCACAGAGTTCCGATCTGAATAACAATCCTTTACCACCACTCTCTGTCTCCTATTGTCAAGCCAATTTTATATCCAGTTCACTAGCTCTTCCTGAATCCCATGTGATTTAATGATATAATCCTGTCTACCATCTGTCTACCATTCAGATATGTGCCTCTCCATCCTTCCCACTGGTCGGTGACCTAAAGACTGCACTGAACAATCTGACTGCACCTTTTTTTGTTCCTTATTGCGACCAAATTAACTCTGTCCTTGACCCCTCTGAGACATCCTCTTTCTCCAGCTCTGCAGTGGTCTCTTCAACCAATTCCTCCCCACCCCCCCAGCCCTTTTCCTATCTTTATGGAACATCTAATATCCAGGAATTAAGACACAGTCTTGCCCTTCTTTGAGCCCAGTCTCTGTCAGAGTCACTACATCAGATTCCCACATAGCAATCTATTTCTGTAACTCCCCAGTCTTAGTCCCCACTCTGTGCAGTTCCATACATGCACAGTGACCGTGATTTAGACTTTATTACTCTCACCCTCACTCTAACCCTGACGAATAAATTCCAATTCCACATTCTGCTGCTGTCTATCTCTCTCAGGATTCTGTGGACCTTGGTGTTCCTCTCTGCTATCTCCTCCTGGGTCCCACAGCCCTGCCAAGTTAGTTTCAACCCTCTCTAACAGCACCAGCGAATCACTCCACAAAGAACTCCGTCCCAGCTCTGTTCAGGAGCACCCGTCTGGTTTGTACAGGTCCCATTTCCCCCGAGCCAGTCCCAAAAACCTGAGGTCCTCCCTCTTGGATCCTCTTTCCAGCCCTACATTCACCTGTCTTCTCCTTCTCTTTCTATTCTCACTTGTGTCGGGCACAGTGAGTATTCCAGAGATTCCTACTTTTGAGCTCCTACTGCTAATTCCACCCTGAGCTCCCTGACTCCAGGACCACATCCCTTTTCTGCCTCTATCACTGGGACCAATGTGGATCACAACTGTTGATTGTTCCCCCTCTCCCCTCAGGGTGCTCTGCAGCCGCTCAGTGATATCCTTGACCCTGGCACCATGGAGACAGCACACCATCCTGGATTCCCATCTACAGATGCAGAAACACCTATCGATTGCCCTCATTCTCGAATCTCCTCTCAATATCGCTCTTGGAGTCTTCCTTGTGCCCCCTGTACAGCTAAGCTCCCCCCCCCCACCACCTCCACCCCGTGGTGCCATGGACTTGGCTCTGGCTGCACGCCCCAGATGAACCATCATTCTCATCAGGATTCTGAACTGAATCCCGGTTGGAGAGTGTGATGCACTCCGGGATTCCTGTACTAGCTGTCAGATCCTTTTGGACTGTCTGCTGCTCCCCCATTCCCTCTCTCCCTGCATACTCTGAAGCTGCAGTGTGACCACATCTATAAATGTGCTCTCCACGGAGCTCTCAGCCTCAGGGACGCTCCACACTGACACCAGCTGCTGCTCAAGCTCCGAAACCTGGAGCTTCAACTGATGTCACTGACCACACTTTCTACACTCACAGCGTCAGGGACCAGGGTTCGATTCCAGCCTCAGGTGACTGTCTTTGTGGAGTTTGTACATTCTCCTCGTGTTTACAAGGGTTTTCTCCAGGTGCTCTTGTGTCCTCCCACATTCCAACGAAGTGCAGGTTAGGTGAATTGATCATGCTAAATTGTCCATAATATTCAGGGGTGTGTTGGATAGGTGCATTAGTCTGGGGAAATGTAGAGTAATAGGGTTGGGTATGCATCTGGGTGGGTTACTCTTCGGAGGGTCGGTGTGGACTAGTTGGACCAATGGCCTATTTCGACTCTGTAGGGATTCTATGGTATTCCAGGAGCTGGGAAGCATTGTGAAGTTCCCACATGGAACAAGATGCAAACTCCTGGTTATCTTTCGGCAAAGGTCGAATGACAATGATGTTCATCAGGGTTCACAATCTAGTACTTTCAGTGTTCCAGGGGAAACGCTCAGTAGCTATCTGTTTGGGTTGAGTTCAGGCTGATATTTATCCCCGGAGCAACATCACTAACTTGTGCGTTGATCTCATTGCTGCTTGTGGGATCTTGCTGTATGCGAACTTGCTGCTACATTCCTGACATTACAACAGTGACTGGTTTTCAGAGAAGTCCCTCACTGACTGTAAATATCTTTGGGAGAGGCTGACATATGAAATACTCGATAGAAATATAAGTCTTTCTTTTGTTTGGATGAACTGGGAGCTCCCACAATCTCCGTGTTGATGAGACCTGCCCCAGGAGAACATCCACAGAAAGCTGCCTCCTGTGTGTCTGATGTGTCTGTGTGTCTCTCAGATGTGACTGAGCAGGCAGCAAGGGTTTCAGCAGCAACAAAGATGTTACTCTAGTGCCCCTCCCACTTTCACCCATCGACTTACCAACTCCTTTTGGGGAAAGGGCTCCGCACCTGCTTCAATGTCCCACACTCCACCTCAAGACAATAGACCCCACCAACACCCCCTCCCCCTCCCCACCTCCACAATCATCTGCTCTCCATCTCTCTCCTGAAGGCACTATCTCTGGCTGGGCAACATCTCGAGCCTCCCCAAGTGGACTCATTCCACCAAGTGTGAGGTGGGAGGTGGGGAGCATGGCCGAATATTGGACTGGAAGATGTCAGACGGGCCTCAGTGAGGAGCGCTCTCCCATCAGACTCACAATGTTGTGGCTTCATGTCACACTCCAGAGACTGCGGCTGTACTGTACATTGGTTAGGCCGCTGTTGGAATATTGCTTGCAATTCTGGTCTCCTTCCTATCAGAAAGATGTTGTGAAACTTGAAAGGGTTCAGAAGAAATTTACAAGGATGTTGCCAGGGTTGGAGGATTTGAACTATAGGGAGAGGTTGAATAGGCTGGGGCTGTTTTCCCTGGAGCGTCGGAGGCTGAGGGATGACCTTATAGAGGTTTACAAGATCATGAGGGGCAGCATAGGGTAAATAGACAAAGTCTTTTCCCCGGCGTCGGTGAGTCCAGAACTAGAGGGCATAGGTTTGGGGTGAGAGGGGAAATATATAAAAGAGACCTCAGGGGCAACGTTTTCATGCAGAGGGTGGTAAGTATATGGAATGACCTGCCAGAGGAAGTGGTGGAGGCTGGTACAATTGCAACATTTAAAAGGCATCTGGATGGGTATATGAATAGGAAGGGTTTGGAGGGATATAGGCTGGGTGCTGGCAGGTGGGACTAGATTGGGTTGGGATACGTAGTCGACATGGACGAGTTGGACCGAAGGGTCTGTTTCCATGCTGTACATCTCTATGACTATGACTTGAGCCCATCATCCAGGCTGAGAGTGCAGTGCAGTATTGAGGGAGTGCCACACTGTTGGGGGGTCAGCGCTAAGGGAGTGTTACAATGTCAGAGCTTCAGGGCTGTGAGAGTGTTGCACTGTCAGATGAATGTTCTTTCAGATGTGATGATCTGATGTCTGCCCTCTCAAGGGGCTGCAAAAGATCCAATCACATGATGAGACAAAGAGTGGGGTAGCTCCCTCTAGTGTCCTCATCAATATTTATCCCCCAATCAATGTCACTAAAAATCTGATTCTCTGCTCACTCCTGTTTTGCTCTCTGGGATCTTGCACAAATGCAAGAGAGGCTCAAGAGTCATCCTAATGTGGGCAAAAGGTGCTACACGAATGCAAATCTTTATTTGAGGTTGGAGCATCGTATTCCTGACCCTCACCCATTGTCTGTGTGCTCTCACCTTCCAGAAGTCATAGGGTCATTAGGAGCAGTGACCCTGGCTGAACCCAGGACACTGAGACTCTTTACAGCCTCACCCTTGACCTCAGCCCAGTGGTGTGCAGCAAGATTTGAAATGTAATCTATAACCTTCTACACACACACCTAATGTGACTCCGTCCTGAAGTGGGTTGATCCAAGTCTGCTCCAATGCTCTTGAATAAAGTTCTCCCGATATTTGGATGATCGTAGGTTTGTTAAAGAGATATTGAGGCAAAGGACTGAAATCTTGGGACAAGCACATCTGCAGTCCTTACCCAGTCTGATCTACATGTGACTCCAGACCCACAGCAATAAGTTTGACACTTAACTACCCTCTAAAATGGCTGGGCAAGGCCCTTCATTGTAACAATCGCTGGGAAGTCTCAAAAAAGGAATAAAACCTGATGGACTACCTGACGTCGACCTTGGCACCGGAAACAACATCAAACACAGCCACGTCTACCCTGCTCCAATCTCTTTACCAACATCTGGGGGTTCACGCCAAATTCTGGAGAACTGTCAAGGACTTGTCAAGCAACAGGCTGAAACAGTGATACTCACAAAATCATACCTTACAGACAATGTCCCAGATACCAGCTTGATCCTCCCTGTACAACCAGCATGACCGACCCAGCATACATGTGCAGTCTTTATCATTCCAGGCCTGGATTATAAAACCAGGGAAGATGTGTTCGAGCTGTACAGAACTTTGGCTGGGCCTCAGCTGGAGAAATGTCTGCCGCTCTGGTCACCACACTATGGGAAGGATGTGATTGTACTGGAGGGGGTCGAGAGGAGATTCACCAGGATATTGCCTGGGATGGAGCATTTCATATGTGAGGAGAGGCTGGATAAGCTCGGGTTGTTTTCTTTGTAGCAGAGAAGGTTGAGGGGGTCCCTGATAGAGGTGTCTCCGATTGTAAGGGACATGGACAGGGTGGCACGGTGACTCAGTGGTTAGCACTGCTGCCTCACAGCACCAGGGACCCAGGTTTGATTCCAGCCTCGGGCAACTGTCTGTGTAGAGTTTGTACATTCTCCATGTATCTGCGTGGGTTTCCTACGGGTGCTCCAGTTTCCTCCCACAATCCAAAGATGTGCAGGTTAGGTGAATTGACCATACTTAATTGCCCAAAGTGCTCAGCGATGTGTGGGATAAGTGCATTAGTCAGGGGTAAATGTGGAATAATAGGGTAGGGGAATGGGTCTGGGTGGTTGCTCTTTTGAGGGTTGGTATAGACTTGTACACCGAACGGCCTGTTCTACACGGTAGGGATTCTATGAGGAATAGAAAGCAGGTGTTCCCCTTCATCGGAGGGTCAATAGCATAATTTCAATGTGAAAGACAGGAGCTTCAGAGGGGATTTGAGGAGGAGTATTTTCACCCAGAGGATGGGGTCTGAAATGCACTGCCTGGGAGGGTAGTTGAGCTGGGCAACCTCACAACCTTTAAAACGAACTTGGCTCAGCACCCAGACTGTCTTGTATGATTCTATGAAGCCTCCTACTGATTACTATGTACTGCCCTCCCTCGGCTGATCAATGAGAACAGCACTTGGATGAAGCACTGAGGGTGGTGAGGGCACAGACTGTACTCTGGGTGGGGGACTGAAATATCTACCATCAAAAAGGAATCTCAATAATCAACCATTTGTTTGTTGGGTTTGTTCTGTGTTGGCGACAAATGTTCAATTGGATTATTTTACCAGTTTATGTTTGGAAAGATGAAATCCCTATGATTAGCAAGGATTAAGATTGTTTGTCTTGTCTTTCAGGCCGTGACAACTCTCAGCCCAAGCTGACCCTGCTGCCCCCCTCCCCGGAGCAGGTCAATGCCAAGGGCACTGCCACCCTGGTGTGCCTTGCCAATCACTTCTATCCCGATGAGCTGGAGGTGCAGTGGAAGAAGGACGGTGCAGTCATTTCGGACGGGGTTCAGACCAGCAACTACCTGCGAGCTTCGGACAGCACCTACAGTGTCAGCAGCCTGCTGACCCTCTCTGGGTCTGACTGGGAGTCCAACGCTCGCTTCTCCTGTGCTCTCACCCACGTGACCCTCCCCTCTCCCCTCAGCAAGAGCATCAGGAGATCAGACTGTGTGTAGAATGTTTGAGACAGTCCACAGAAGAGACACAACTTTAATAGAACAGGGCTGAGCTGGCAGGACAAAGGTCATTGTCAGCATTGAATTTCAACTCTCTTCCTTCTCAGGACTGGCTCAGAGACACCTCTGAGGTTCAGGGTGAAGTTATGTCAATGGGACAGTGTAGAGAAAGTTTTACTCTGTATCTACAGCCTGTTGTCCCTATCTAGGGAGTGTTTGATGGGGACAGTGTAGACTTACGATGCCAAGTAAAAACTTTTGAAGATGCTGAAGACTGTCAGCTGTACAAAACAATGTGAACCTCAGAATTCTCTGCTTCAGTAAACCTGATCTCCTTCCTGCTCAGCCAGCAGTTCCAATTTAAGGTTTGTCACTGTTTAAAGGGACAGGATTCTCATGCTATTGAGAAAATCTCCACAAGTGTTTTCCTCAAGATCTGTTTTGTGGCTGTGAATTTGTGCAGTTTCCTCTGTCTGGGCTGTTAATTGCAGACTGTTTTCCGTCAATGTTAATCTGGTAAAGATAATAAAGATGAAGAAAGTTCAGTCTCTGTCTGGCTTTGGAAGTGACTCTCACCCACTCAGCTGATTGACTGCATTTCAGCACGTGCTTGTCCTGATGGCTGTTTGGCCTGTCAATCTGACACATCAGCTGAAGATCCAATAATTTCCAAATGATCCCTTCGATCTGGAATCTGTCAAGTTTACCCGATTCCAAACAGAACAGAAACTGAAAGCTGCTGGGGCTCAATCATTACAATCTGAGGCATTCCCTCTTCACTCTGTTGGTCCAGACCCAGCTGGTGGGATCACACTGTGCCCTCTCTGCTGTTGCTGTGGCCAATCACAGACACTGGAGGCTTCAGTCATTACATGCATTTCTCCCACCTTAGCCTGTTGCTCACAGTGACAGCTCAAAACTGAACAGAGTGAGGACTTAGTCCAGAGTGAGGGTCAGCCAGATCTCACAGCATGCATGATCCTGAGTTGGTGTGACTGTTACCCAATGCTGTCTGTCACTGTGGATGTGACTGTTACCCATACTGTCTGTAGGTGTGTGTCTTTGAGTGTGGGGGTGACTGTTATCCAGTACTGTCTCTTGGTGTGTGTCTCTGAGTGTGGTTGTGACTGTTACCCAATACTGTGTCTAGGTGTGCGCCTCTGTGTGTGGGTGTGAGACTGTTACCCAGTACTGTCTGTCCGTGCATGTCTCTGAGTGTGGGTGTGACTGTTACCCAGTACTGTCTATAGCTGTGTGTCTCAAAATGTGGGTGTGACTGTTACCCAGTACTGCCTGTAGGTGTGTGTCTGAGTGTGGGTGTGACTGTTACCCAGTACTGCCTGTAGGTGTGTGTCTCTGAGTGTGGGTGTGACTGTTACCCAGTACTGCCTGTAGGTGTGTGTCTCTGAGTGTGGGTGTGAGACTGTTACCTAGTACTGTCTGTCCGTGCATGTCTCTGAGTGTGGGTGTGACTGTTAACCAGTACTGCCTGTAGGTGTGTGTCTCTGAGTGTGGGCGTGACTGTTACACAGTACTGTCTATAGGTGTGTGTCTTTGAATGTGGGTGTGACTTACCCAGTATTGCCTGTAGGTGTGTGTCTCTGAGTGTGGGTGTGACTTACCCAGTACTGCCTGTAGGTGTGTGTCTCTGAGTGTGGGTGTGACTGTTACCCAGTACTGTCTATAGGTGTGTGTCTCAGCTTTGCAGTATGCCATCCTTCCTTGAGTTTGATTCCAGTGTGAAACTCAGTTGGTGATTTCAGATTTGATTTGATTTGATGAAGAGAATGGAGAGGGGTTTGCTCTGCCAGGACAAATTGGGATCATTTCCTGGCCCCCATTCTCATATTCCTGTTAAACCTGGATTAATGGAATGCTGTGATTGGTGTGTCTATAACTGAGATTTACAGGACAGAGTAGAGCCTAACTTCTGTACAGAATGTGGTCATGTTGACACCAATCGAATGGTTTGAAGTGAACAAGAAAGAATTGAGATCTTCCTTTATATCTAGCTGAAGGGTCAGCACTATGGAGCAATCCCAAAACAGAGCCAGACCAACAAAGGGAGTTAGTTTCTTGTTGAAAATACAATTGTTACAAATGTGAGCTGCCTCCAAGAGTTGCCTCCACCAGGGTGAACAACAGGGGGCAGCTGGCATGACAGATAAACACACCAACAAAAGGAACCTGTTCACTGGGACAACAGGCTGCTGCAAGTTAAGCATAAAATATTGCCGAATTTTAACTACATTCAATACCAAACCTGTTTGAAAATTAAATAAAAAAGATAGATAATTTGTTCTTTGTGCACTGTACAAATAGAATCCTTTAGCCTTTTCTCTGTCACATCCACACACATCGGTTTATTAAGTCTCAAAGGGAAGAATATTGGACAGACCTGTGTAAAGATCCAGACAGAGCATTTTGTGTGTAAGACAGGATGAGCAGACTGAAACAGTGAATCATGGGAACTGACTTGTGCAAAACATCATAAACTCTGTAGAGCAGTTCTCAGTCCAGAGAGTCATACAGTCATAGAGTCCTACAGCATGGAGACAGGCCCCTTGGCCCAAACTGCTCCATGCTGACCAAATTGCCCATCCATGCTAACCCATTTCCCTGTACATGGCCCATATCATTCTAATCCTTTCCCATCTATGTATTCGTCCAAACATCTTTTAACTTTTGTTAATGTACCCATCTCAACCACTGCCGCTGGCAGCTCATTCCATATGTGTACCACCCTCTGTGCAAAAAGGTTACCCCTCATTCCTTGTTATTCCTTCTGTTCCAACCTTAAACTGATGCCCTCTCGTCCTTGATTCCCCAACCCTGTTGAAAAAGACCATGTCCATTCACCCCATCCATGCCTCTCATAATCTTATTCACCTCTATAAGGTCCCTCTTCAGTCTCCTTTGCTCGAAAGAAAAACATCCAAGCTTGTTCAACCTCTCCCTATAACTCAGAGCATTCAGTCCAGGCAAAATCCTTGTAAATTTCTTCGGCATTCTTTACAGTTTCATAACACCCTTCCTATAACATGACAACCAAAACTGAACATAACACTCCAAGCGCGGCCTCACCAACATCCCGTATGAATACAACATAATTTCCCAACTTCCTTAGTCAATGAAGGCCTGTGAGCCAAAAGCCTTCTTCATTGCCCTGTCCACCTGTGACTCCACCTTCAGAGAAGTGGAAACCTGAACTCCAAGATCCCCCTGATCCATTACATTCCTTAAGGCCCGACCATTTGCCATGAAACTCCTACCTCGATTTGACTTTCCAAAATGCAAGACCTCACACTTATCTATATTAAATACAATTTGCCATTTCTCGGTCCACTTCCCCAGCTGATCAAGGTCCTGCTGCACTTTCTGATAATCTTCCTCACTGTCCACGATACCGCCTATTTTAATGTCATCATCAAACTTGCTAATCATGCCTTGTACATTCTCACCCAAATCATTGATATAGTGAACAAACAGTAATGGGCCCAGCACCAGCCCATGAGGCACTCCATTAGTCACAGACCTCGAGTCTGACAAGCATCCTCCTAATATTACTCTTTGCTTCTTACCATCAAACCAATTTTGTGTCCTTGGATTCCATGCAAACTAATCTCCCAAAGCAGCCTACCATGTGGAACCTTACCAAAGGCCTAACTGAAATCCATCCAGACCATATCCACTGCCCTGCCCTCATCATCCTTCCGGGTCACTTCATCAAAGAACTCTGACAAATTTGTGAGGCATGATCTCCCACTCACAAAGGTATGCTGATTACACCTAATCAAATTCTGTCTTTCAAAATGCATGTGTATCTTTGTCAGAATCTTCTCAAGTAAATTTCCCACCACCCATGTTAAGCTGACTGGTCTCTAGTTCTCAGGTTTTCCGTTACAGCCCTTCTTGAATAATGGCACAACATTTGCTATCCTCCAGTCTTCCAGGACCTCACCCATGGCTTAAGATGCTGCAAAAATATTAGCCAGAGCCCCCACAGTTTCTTCTGTCACCTTTTGCGGTGTTCTTGGATATATCTGGTCAGGACCAGGAGATTTATCCACCTTCAGACATTCTCGTACATCCAACACCTTCTGTCCTGTGATATGGACTGTCCCCAAGATATGACCACTAACTTCCTCAAGAACAAGAGTGGGGTGGGGGGGGGGGGGGGGGGCGCAGTGTGCGTTTAAAATTGACTCACTCACCAGATTAAACCAATGAGATTCCCAAACAATGACTGCTGCCAACGAAAATGACAGGAAGGTACTGATTGTAAAATACAACATTTCCCATGATATAAAATACAAACAAACAATTGGCAAAATTAGATTCAGTTGTGAGAAACTACTTTATGTAGAGCTGTGGTTCACTTTGTGAGATCTTGTTGCCACAGTTAACAACATTTTTTTTTGTTTGAGCTCAGATTGAGGGTACGTGAGGGTCACCTATAGTTTGAAATGACTCTAAAATAATATAGTTTAGGGCAGAGGATGAGAGAGACACATCCTCGCTGACTCTCCCTGCAGACTGGGACTCTTCTCCTCCAGCTCCACATGGGTGTGCTGCTGGGCTAGTTAATGGGTTACACTCCAGTGATACTGTCCTCTGCACACTGATATCACTGAGAGAGGGGCCCAGGGCCTGTGTTTCTGGTACATACTCATGGGTTATGGGCATCACTGGCTGGGCCAGCATTCATTGCCCATCCCTAGCTGTCCTGGAGAAGGTGGTTGAGCTGCAATTGGGGATGGGCAATAGATGCTGGCACAGCCAGGATGCCCACAGCCCATGAGTGAATAGAAGACATTGATTGCTGAGTATTTAGCTCATTGTGAATAGATTCCCACAATCAGGAGGCTGTTGAGGCAGGAACCCTCAATTTCTTCCAGAAACATTTAGCTGAGTCCTTGAAACCCCTTCACATAAATGACTAAGGGCCAAGTGCTGGGAAACAGGATTGGAACATGCTTGGTAGTTGGTGTGGACATAATGGACCAAAATGCCTCCTTCTGTGCTGTAAAAACCTTGTGATTCCCCCAAACATACAACAAGTAATCCTATACAAAGACAGTACAAAGATAAATATTGGAGTGGGATGTGGGTGGATCATCAGAGGCTGCTCACCAGTCGATTCCTACCTTCACAAGATCCCATTCCTCCTTACTCACCGCCTGCTGTATCTCCAACCATGTCCTCAACTGTGAACAAATCTGAACAGGATAAGGCAGAGAGTTTTTGCTGCTCCTGTCACCTTGCTGACATGTGTGCGTAATTATAAATGTTCAAGTTATCAGACTGTACTCGACATACGTTTAGTGAGGAGTTATTAATTGTTATGCATTAATGGGACCTGCATCTGGATACCCCCACAAGAGGAAGCATCCCCTTTGTATCCATCTGTCACCTCCCCTCAGGGTCACAGTTAGTCCAGCTCTATCTGTTTGTTTATACATTCATTTGTGGGCTCTGGATGTCGCTGGTTGCACAGGAATAAATCATTTCTGTGTTGCTGCTTTTAAATTAAGCAGGAGGGTTTACCCAATGTTGTAACAGTTAAAATCGAGTGGCCAAGAACTATTTAAAGTAATAATTAACAACTTTATTTCTTAAGGTATAACCGAGAATAATTAACGAACCACTATTCACAATTTATTTCTCTCACCTATCTTTTAGCTTCCCTTTCGATAGCAGACAATGAAACACCCCTCCCAGATCATCTCAGCGCCTTCTATGCTGACTTTAAGCAGAATTTTGGCAGAGAGGTAACACAAGTCCTGACAAACCTATCCCAGCAGTCACTGCATCAGAGGTCAGATCATTTTTCCTCCGTGTGAATCCAAGGAAAGCGATGGGACCAGACGGAGTACCAGGCTGTGCATTCAGAGCATGTGCAGATCAACTGGCAGAGGTCCTCTCAGACATCTTCAAGCTGTCCCTGCAGCATGTCACTGTCCTTGCCTGTTTCAAGAGGGCCAACACCATCCCTGTGCCTAAGAAGGCTCATGCAGCATGTCTCAATGACTACCGCCCAGTGACCCTAACTTCAGTGGTCATGAGGTGCTTTGAAAGGCTGGTCATGCATTATCTAACTCCAGCCTCGCCACTACTCTTGACCTGCTCCAATTTGCCTACTGGACCAACAGATCCACGTCAGATGTCATATCGCTTGCCCTTCACTCCTCCCTAGAACATCCTGACACCAAGAAGAGCTAAGAAAGAGTCCTACTCATTGACTACAGTTCAGTCTTCAACACTATTATTCCCTCAGAGACTGAGAACTAAACTTCGTGATCTCAGACTGAGCTCCACTGTCTGCAATTGGATCCTCAGTTTCCTGATCCACAGGCCACAATCAGTGAAGATGAGGGACAATATTTCATCCTCACTAATACTCAACACTGGAGCCCCCCAGGGGTGCGTACTCAGCCCTCTACTGTACTCACTGAATATCCATGACTGTGTTGCCAAATACTAGACTAATGCCATTTACTAGTTCACTGATGACACCACCATAGTCGGTCAAATCTCAGGTGGTGATGAAACAGATTACAGACAGGAGGTAGATGACCTGGAAAAATGGTACACTGAGAACAACCTAGCTCTCAATGCCAGCAAAACCAAGGGAGTCACTTTGACTTTTGGCAGAATGTTACTCACATTACCACCTACACATTAACAGCACAGAGGTGGAATGAGTGGATAGTGTCAAGCTCCTGGCAGTGGTCATCCGCAGCAAGCTTTCTTGGACTCTTCATGTAGATGCACTGGTTACAAAGGCCCAACAACATCTCTTTTTCTTCAGGCAGCTGAGGAAATTTGGCATGACGGCAAATACCCTTGCCAACTTTTATAAGTGCACCATTCTGTCTGGATGTATTACTATCTGGTGTGGCAACTGTACCTTTCAAGATCAGAGATGGTTACAGAGAGGGGTGAACTCGGCCTGGACAATTACAAAGGCCAATCTCCCATCTATAGAATCCATCTCCCAGGCCCCCTGTCAAGGAAAAGCTGCCAGCATTCTTAAAGATCCATCCCACCCTGGCAATATTTTTCTACAGCCTCTACCATCGGGGAGAAGGTACAGAAGCCTGAACCCACCCACCAGCCGGTTTCGAAACAGTTTCTACCCTGCTGTTGTTAGAATATTGAATGGACTCACAAACTCTTAGCCTGAACCTGTGTTTCTGTTTTTGCTGTTGTTATTTCTTTATCCATGCTACTTAACTCTGTGATCTGCCTGTATTGCTAGCAAGACAAAACTTTTCACTGTGCCTTAGTACACGTGACAATAAATATTACATTGCTCACCAGCGCCCTCTCCACGACAATTAGAGAAGGGCAATAAACAGTAGACACATCAACACTTGCCCCATCTCAGGAGAAATCAAAATAAATTAGGTACAATTCAAATGATCAACCTTGGGGGAGACTTGAATTCATCTCTTTGAAAGACTGGAGCCTAGGCCATGACATGGGTGATCCTGCTTTTTCAGATTGCAAGGTGGAGTACCCCCTGGATGGCACTGGGATCAGGCACAAAATAAATTACACTCAAAAAATTAACAAATGGCTACCAAAGCAGTGTCACCAAACTGCAAAAAAACCACCAAGTTATCGGGAAGAACTCAAGAGACAACAGAAAGCCATTAATGGGTGTAAGAGCATAAGGCAGATGTTGTTCAATACACCAGAAATACAGTAAAGCTATTGGGATAGAGTAGGGCAATGGGATCAATTGAATTTCTCTACTGAGAGTTGACAAGGAGCTTTCCTGGTTATGATGACTGAGCACAATAAAGGATGAAGTGTAGCTCATACTGTAAACAACTTACTGCAGTGGGGTAGAAAGGATGTTGAGTGACATAAATGCTTAAAATTGGGAAACATTTCTGTTTGGGAGAGGGCAGTGGTGAGCCATGTAATATCTGTGAATGAAGGCGCTGGGATCTGAACAAAAAAACCCCATGAAACTCAATGTCATGTTCATGAATGCAGTTTGGACAAGGGAACCCAGTAATCACCCGGTCTGTGACTCCAGTCCCACACAAAGTGTCCCACACAGTGACGCGATTCATTCTTAACGGCCCCATCATCTGGCTCAGAGCTCAGTCCGAGGAGCTAGCGATGGGCAATAAATTTGAGGTTTAATTTACAATAGTTTATAGTTCATTTTAAAAACTATTTGAAATAGTTAAATCTATGTTAACCGGAGTGTACAAGGCATAATTTCAAAATTTGCTGATGGTATGAAACTTGGATGTATTATGGCTCATGAAGAAGATAGTGTCTAACTTCAAAAAAAGATATAGGTAAGTTAATAGAATGAGCAGATGGTTGTGGATAGAACTTAATGGAAAAAGATGTCACTGATTCATTTTGGAAGGAAAATGTGGAGAGACAAAAAACAAAAAAAAACAAACTAAAGGGTACAAGTATGGGTGGGGGTAGGGACAGTAGGACCTGGATGTTTACGTGCATCAGTCATTGAAGGTGGCAAGATAGGCTGCTGTTCTCATGAGAGAGCAGCTGATTAAAGTAGATGTGATATCAACATGAACATAGAATACAACGTGGATGTGAAAAGAATGCTTTCTTTTCAGGGAGAATATAAAACTAAAACAAGTTCCCTCATTTAAGACCAAGATAAGCAGAGGTTTTTTTCTTGCTTAAGGTCATAGATCTTTGGAACTCTTCTTCAAACATAGAAGTGAAATCTCTGAATGCTTATAGTGACAAAGTAGATAGCCCTTGTTTATCATAAATCTATCGGAGTGAGTCAAGAATGTGGAATAGTCAGGTCAGCCATGGAGAGTAGGCTCAAGAGGATGAATCTCCTTCATTTGTCCCTAATTCGTATGATCGTGTGGCCAGTTCCACTGTTGAAAGAACAGCGTCTTGAAAGCTTGTGGTTTTCAATAAAGTCGCTGAAGTGGCTGCTGGTTGGTGTGAGCGCGAATGGAAGGGGACTTTATCCATAATCCTCAGCAGCAGGGCAAGAGGATTGCCACTAGAGGACAGCTGCTTCACTGTCTCTGATCAGTAAAACATATTTGGGGCCCTGCTTGGAGCGAACAGGCTCAATCTGTAGAGACACATAGAGTGTACAGCTTTAGAAGCAGGGTACTTATCGCACCACAATGAAAATATCCCCTGTGATAAGAAAAGTACTTTGATGTGACTTTTGTTTATCTTCACAGTGTGCTGTTATGTTCATTCTGTGATACACGGAGACAATGTCAGTACTGAGTGGCACAAAGTATATTTTCTCCTCTAACCCCTTTCCAAACACCCTCTCCATCTTTCTTTACTCTCTATTGACTCTTCTACAATTACCCCTACTCCCTCACTCCATCCTGGTCCCAGAGGAATTGATGGCCAGAGTTCATGACCCCGCACTGTGTGAAGGTTGGTGTGAAGTGAGGCCAGTGTGTTGGAGCTTGGGCTCCTGCCTCAGGAGCAGGTGTAGGGGCCTGTTCAACAATCTGCACATTGTCCTTTTTCGCTTCCTGACCGTACTGGAGTTTTCATGCTGCAGTAACTTGCTGGCAACAAAGTGTCTTGTCTAAAATGATCCCAGGGAGAAAGTGAGGACTGCAGCTGCTGGAGACCAGTGTTGAAAAATGCGATGCTGGAAAATCACAGCAGGCTAGTACTGATTCTCCCCGTGTCTGCGTGGGTTTCCTCCGGGTACTCCGGTTTCCTCCCACACTCCAAAGATGTGCAGGTCAGGTGAATTGGACATGCTAAATTGCCCATAGTGTTAGGTAAGGGGTAGATGTTGGGGTATGAGTGGGTTGCACTTCGGCGGGTGCAGTGTGGACTTGTTGGGCCGAAGGGCCTGTTTCCGCACTGTAAGTAATCGAAGTAAAATCATCCAAGGAGCAGGAGAAGGGCATAAGCCCTTCTTCAACACTGGACAGATCTCTGCTGTTGATTTTTTCTCTTTTTTTTTTCTCAGGAGCCTGCTCTGTATTCAGTGTCTGTTATCATTAGTTTGTTGGAGTTCATATGTCAGCTGCTGCTTCCTTGCTATAGTACTGAAAAAAAGTCATCAATGCCTCTTGAGATTTAAATACTCCTTCAGGAAAGTGGTTGGCAGACTTTTTAACATCATTTAATATTCTAATGATGTGAATGCATCAGTGTTGTTCATGGCTGGGAGCATTTAACATCATGGTCCTAGTTTTCTATGGATCCTCACTTGTGTTAATACAGTTTGCAATGTTTCTCTCCCCTTTTGTGTTATTAAGAAGCTTGCAAACATGTTATGATGAGGACAATGCAACTTCAACACCATTTGACAGAGTGGGTGGCTGTTTGAATTCTCATCTCATTATCATCCAGCTTTCAAAGAAAATGCTGTAGTCTCTGAAATTAGATTGTACTCAGGTTTTATGCATATTGTGTTTGTATTTTATTTTTGGAATGCCAATTTGTCATAAAAATATCCTGTTCAGTTTTGTAGCTCAGTAATTGTGTTTGTTCCCTGAGATACTGAGATTTACACAACCCTCCATTTGAATGTGATCCAGTTGTTGGCTGAAGCCTCTGGTTGTTCGGTGAGTCCAAGCCATTGTCTTGCTCTCTGCAGTTGTCCCATCAACTTGGTTTCTCAGTGTGAGCCAGGAGATCACTGCGTGGTGACTTCCTGTTCCACTGTCGGTGTAAAGGCAAGTGGAAACCGTCGAGATTAATCCCATCATGAACATCAGAACATTATGTTCAGCTGGAACTACCTCCACTGACTCATTTCTTTGGTCACCATTGCAGTAAAAGCAAATCCCTCCCTTTACCAGCACAAAGAGAAAGTGCTTGTCAGATTCCCTCGTGTGTGATGGTTTAGCCCAATAGGAGCAGCCCTGGTAGATCATGCTGTATCAGCCTGGACAGAAACCTGGGCAAACTCCAAATGAAAACATATCCTTCAGTAGATCTGCTGCTACACAAAATATGGAGTTGGAATCCTTGTTCCCGAATCACCTCATCAAACCTAAATACAATTGTGAAAATATAAACCAAACCCATTTCCCAAGGACATATGTCACAACAAGAAAGTGGGGAATAGACAATTACTGTTCGCATGTCTTGGGGGGCATCGCTTTTCCTGCCTCCTCTCTCTTTGCGGGATATCATTTTTACCATCCTTTCTGTCTGAGAATATTACTGTTCCTGTCCCCACTCTCTTGGGGACAGGGTGGGGGTGTCACACCCACCCAGTTTGTTAGTCCCACTTACTCTCGCGAAATGTGTAATCCCTGCTTCACTATGTGTGTGAGCCATATGAATGTCCAGCACAGCTAACCCTTCACTTCAATCAGACCACAGAGTCTGAGGTTGCTCCGTACTATCTGGACCCAGACAAAAACTGGATCATGATCAAGATAACCCAGATCAAGTCCCAATGTGACGGCTGTTGACCTTCACCCTCAAAGCCCACTGAGGAGGTGGTCATTAATTCCAGTGTTGTCATAGATTATGTTCTCCCAGAGATTCATGATTCATTCTAGATTTAGCACAAGTGTGTGATATTGTCAGGTGACAGCTGGGAAGACATGGAGATAAAATATAAAAGGAGAGAGAATCATATTTATGTTATATGTTCCTTGAACTTAGGATGTTTGGAAATGTTTTACAGCCAATGGAATACTTCCAAAGTCCAGACATTGTTGGATTGTGGGAACTGTGACAGCCTGGGCAAGGCAGATCTTTTGGCAGCACCACCCAGAGACTGGAGGCTGCTACTGCAGGCAGGCTCCAACCAGCTCCACTGTGAGGGAAGGACACTGGAGCACACAAGGACATGGGAAATAGGAGCAGGAGGAAGCCTCCAATAGCTGTCCATCCTTTCTTAAATACAGGGACCAAAATTGCACACAATACTCCAAATGCAGGCTCACTAACACCCTCTATAGTTTTAAATTCCAACCCCCAGCAATAAAGGTGAAAATTCCTTTCACCTTCTCAATTACTTGTTGTACCTGCACTAACATTCAGTGTTTCATGCACAATACTACCCATATCTCTCGGTGTTGCACTTTGTTGGAATCTCTCACTATTTAACTAATAGTCGGCCCAATTAATTATTCTGACCCAAGTGCATGGTCTAACACTTTCTGACGTTAAATTCCGTTCGCTGTGTATTAGCGTTTCATTTCCAGTTTGGTCTTCTCTTTGTGATTGACTGTCTCAATGCAACTGTCTGTAGCATATCCCATCCCCATTTGTTGATGGCCCTGACACTTGATTGTTTAACCCTTTCCTGTTGGTTCCATTCAGTGACAGGCAGGAGGTGGAAGAACACAGCAAGTCAGGCAGCATCAGGAGGCGGAGAAGTTGATGTTTCAGGTGTAGCCCTTCTTCAGGAATGGGGTTGGGTGTACAGGAAGCTGCAGATAAAGGGGGTAGTGGGGACAGGATGATGAAGTGGGGATAGGTAGATGGTACAACTTGGTTGGTCAATGGAGTGAATCTGGTAGGTGGCAGGAAGGAGTGGAAGAGAGGGATAGGGGCTGGGAAGGGAGTTGGGGGAAGAGAAGAGTGGCTATTTGAAATTGGAGAACTTAATGTTGAGTCATCTGGGCTGTCGGCTGCCAGACAGAAGATGAGGTATTGTTCCTCCAATTTGTGGTTTGGTTCATTGTGGCAATGGAGGAGGCTGATGATGGTCATGTTGGAAAGGGAATGGGAAGGGGAATTGAAATGGGTGGTGACTGAGAGATCTGGTCAGCCCCTGCAGGCCTGGCTGAGATGCTTGGTGAAATGTTCCCTAAGTTTATATTTGGTCTTCCCAATGTAGAGAAAACCACATCGCAGGCACCTGATGCAGTGAACTTGGTTGGAGGGAGAGACAGGTGAACCTCTGTCTCACCTGGAAGGACTGTTTGGGGCCCTGGATGGAGGGGAGGGATTGGTGTACCAGCAGGCTTTGCATCTTTTTGGGTTGCAGGGGAAGGTTCCTGGGGGTTCAGGAGGGTAGGTGGGCAAGTGGCACAAACCAAGAATTGTCAAAGGGGATGTCCTTGTGGAAGGCACCAGGGGTGGGGAGAGGAAGATGTTCTTGGTGGTGTGGTCTAGTTGGAGTTGGTGGAAGTGTTTAAGGATGATGCGTTAATTGGTACATTGATTGGTAATAGCTGAGGACAATGGGGTCTCTGACTTCATTGTGTTTGGAGGGGGTGGGTTTAGAGCAATGGAACTGGAAATGGAGGTGGAGCAGTGGATGACAGAAGGAGGCAAAGCACGTTATTATTAACAGGTGGACACCTGTGATCAGCGGAATGTCTCCTCATCCGAGCAGATGGAGTGGAGGCAGAGGAATTGGGAGAATGGGATGGAGTTATTGCAGGATACTGGTTGGGAGGAGGAGTAGTCCAGGTAGTAATGGGAGTCTGTGGGTTTGTAGTAAAAGTCTGTCTGAAGATTATCACCAGAATTGGAAATGGAGAGGTGAAGAAAGGGCAGAAAGGTGTCTGAGATGGATGAAGTGAATTTGAGGACAGAGTGGAAGTTGTGGGGAAAGTTAATGAAATGCCCCAGTTCAGCCTGGGTGCAGGATGCCCTGTACTGATGGAATCACTGATGTAATGGCAGAAGAATTGGAGCACAGTGCCTGTATAGTCACTGAAGAGGGACTGGTCAACATAGCTCAACCGGGTGCCCATGGCCATCCCATGGACCAGTTTGGCAAGGTGGAGGAGGGTATTGGTGGAGGGGGACTGGCTGGGTCTGTTGCAGAGGGAAAGGTGTTGGGCCTGGAGGCCATCCTTGTGGGGTATGGACATATATAAGGACTGCACATCCATAGTGGAGATAAAGCACTTAGGGCTAGGGAACTGGAGGTTTCTGAAAAGATGGAGGGCATAGTTGGTGTAGCGGATGTAGGTGGGCAGTGCCTGAACCAAGGAGGAGAGTTGAGGTAGGATGAGAGGAGTTTGGTGGGGCAGTGGCATGCTGAAACAATGGGTCAGCTGGATAGTTGGGCTTGTGGATCTTAGGGGGGCAGGTAGAACTGGGCAATGCAGATTGGAGACAGTGGGGGGAGATCACTGGAGGCAATGGGGACACTGACTGTGTGAATGATTTTGGCCTGATGGGTCATGGCAGGGTCGTGGGCAAGGGGGAAGTAGGACATGGTGTCTTAGAATTGGGGTCCGGTCTCTGTGACATTTAGGTCTGTTCTCCAGACTAACACCTCCCCACCTTTGTCAGCAGGTTTGATGGTGAACCAGGGGTTAGCACAGAGAGAGTGGAGTGATCGATCGGACGGGGTGTGGTTGGAGTGGGTGAGGGGAAGAAATTGAGGTGGATGATGTCACAACAACAGTCAGCAATGAAGAGGTCTCGGGTGTGTACACAGCGGGTGGTGGGGGGTGGGGGGGGAGGTGACCAAATGGAGGAGGAAGGTTGGAGGTGGGAGAAGGGATCCTCAGAGGGAGTTTGGGAGTTTTTGTTAAAGAAGAAGACACGGAAGTAGAGGTGGCGGAAGAAGAGGTCCGTGTCGTGGTGGGTGCGGGTTTCGTTGAGGTGGGGTCGGGCGGGAATGACTGTGAGCCCTTTCCTGAGGATGGACCTTTTGGCCTCAGAGAGTTCGAGGTTGGGGGGATAGTAAATATGGGGCAAGGCTCAGGGGTGAGGATTTCGGGGGTGTCCCAATTTGACTGAAGGAGGGGAGAGGGGAGGGTGATGGCATGTGGTGGATGAGGGTTAGTTGTGATTTAGACGGGGGAATGGGTGTGGGAGAGAAAGGAGATTAGGGCGGAGGTGGGTTGTGGAGTGAAATGGGGAGTGGGAAGGTGGTGATGAGGTGAAGAGGGAGAAGTGGAGGGATAGGGTGCACTGTGGGGGTGGATGGGTGAGGAGGGAGAGCAAGTGTGCTGGCTGGCTGCAGGTAGGCAGTTGAACTCAGGGTGACTCTGGGAAATGTAGTCTGAGTCTTGGTTGCAGAGTGGATGGAGCCAGAAGTGGAGGCAGAGGCTAGAGTGAAGTCAAGGCCAGTCCGAATGTTTTGACCCAGGTTGGATTCCAGCCTCAGGCAACTGTCTGTGTGGAGTTTGCATATTCTCCAAGTGTCTGCGTCGGTTTCCTCTGGGTGCTCTGGTTTCCTCCCACAATCTAAAGACGTGCAGGTTAGGTGAATTGGCTGTGCTAAGTTGCCCATAGCGATCAGGCATGTGTAGATTAGGTTCATTAGTCAGGGCAAAAGTAGAGTAATGGGAAAGGGGATTTGGTCTTGGGTGGGTTACTCTTCCAAGGATCAGTGTGGACTTGTTGGGTCAAACGGCCTGTTTCTCACAGTAGGGATTCTATGACAGTCCATTCCAGATTCCCACCAACCCTGAGTGAAAACTGTCTTCCCCAAATCTGATTTGCAGTGTCCATGATGAGATCTTTCAAACCATTCATTTTATCTAGTGTCATTTAGCTTTTGAGCTCCTTGTTCCATAAATGTTTTATTCTTTTTGATAAAATATGAGTTCCCTGACAGGGGCAGTTATCTTTTGTCCAATCAGGGAATCCTGGCTGACAGAGAAAAAGGGGGGGATGGGGTTGACGTCCCCTGGACAGACAGGAGCACGTTTGGAATGAGGAACGGTTGGTGACGTAATGTTAGTGGGAGCTGGCGCTCCAGTCTGAGCCGAAGCTGTGACCGGACTGGACGTCAAGTGAAGAAGTGAAAGTAGCAATGGCTGACACGAGGACAATGTCTAGTGGTGATACTGTTGATGCACAATCCAGTACAGTCTATGAAGGAAGCCAAAAACAACTGGCTGGTGATACTCTTGCAGTGGATGCGATACCTGACCAGTGTATAAAATATAACATGAACTACAAGCACATTGGCATGTGTATTATCTTCAACAATAAGAATTTTCATCCAGTGACAGGCATGAATAAACGTAATGGTATGGATGAAGATGTGGCTAAACTGAACAAGACATTCAAAAATCTGGGCTACGATATTATGGTTTATAATGATAAAACATGCAATGAAATGTTTGAAATATTGCACAGAGCTGCCGAGAGAGATCACAGCCAAATGGCTTCATTTGTTTGTATTTTCCTTAGTCATGGAGATGAAGGGTTACTGTATGGAACAGATGGTGCTGAAGAAATTAAAAAATTCACCAGTATCTTTCGAGGAGATCAATGCAGATCTTTGGGTGGCAAACCAAAACTGTTCTTTATATAGGCTTGTTGAGGAAATGAATTTGATGGAGGTGTTGAGACTGACAGTGTTGTCGATGAAAAGAGTACTTCCCTGAAAAAAATACCTCGAGAGGCTGACTTCCTGTATACTTATTCTACAGCACCTGGCTATTACTCTTGGCGAAATACAGGCAATGATTCATGGTTTACTCAGTCGTTATGCCATGTACTTGATAGGCAAGGCAAGGAACTGGAGATCATGCAGATACTCACTAGAGTCAACCATAAAGTGGCACTTGAATTTGAGTCCAGCACAAGTACAGAGGCTTACAATGAGAAAAAGCAAATCCCTTGCATTATTTCAATGCTAACAAAGGAACTTTACTTTAGTTTGTTAAGACTCCTTTGGAAATGTGAAATTAAACAGTTTCTTCGATTTATTCCAGAATTAACTGCAACCTACAGCTTCCAATACTTTACTTGCCTGAAGAGCAATAAATACTTGAATCAACATAATCATAGAATTTTTGCTGGTTATTTTGACGGCATGAATACATTTCTAAAGTCTGTTCAGTTGAATTGTTGAATACAATATCTTCACAATGTTAAATTTTGAAAAGTGACAGTTGGTTTTTGAATTTCACTGTTAAAAGCAATTTAGCAAGTTTTAATGACTGAGCTTCTTTTGATAAATAAAACATCAAAGAACTGGTGATGTGGAGAAATTCAGCAAATTAGTGGACATTCTTCCCACAAACGCTGCCAGACCTAGAGTGTCTCCAGCAATTTGTTTTTATTTTGTTTGACATTATCGTGTTTGAGGATCTTGCATTGTTTTGTATGTATGAAAATCTGTGTTCAAATAGAATTAATTTTTTTCATAATTACAAAGTAATCCAGTGAGTGATTAAATGTAGATGCTGAAAAACAATTAGCTTTATTGTCTTTTAAATATGTTAACATGTCTCACCAGCATATTAAAATGTCGAATGCTGTACATTAATTCAGTCTTGTCAGCAGTAGCTTAGCTGTATAAACTTGAGTACCTAAAACAGGATGATATTTTGGTGTGCTACTGAAGGGCTGCTGCATTATCAGGTTCAGATGCAATTTTAAAGAGGCCAGATCTTGTTCCATGGTTGTATTGCCATTTTTGAACTTGAGGTTTAATCAAATGACTCTGCAGAGTGTAATTAGACAATTCACATAATGGGTAAGACTGAATTCTTAATTAGGAAACAGATTTTAAGGGTTATATTTTAAATATTTTCCTTTGTCACTATCTTAATTCTCCCTGTATTCTTAATTAAGAGACAAGCATAACGTTAAACTCTGATTACCGAGGATTCTTGACTTCTGTGGGTTTTTTTAATTGTGGTTGTAAGATGATCTGTGCATTTTTTTCTTCTGTATTTTCTGGAGAGGATGGGTGAGCTTGACCATTGCTGCCTTATCAATAATTGTTATGAACTTGCATCTTGAATACAAACTCCTTGAGTTGGGATGGCAAATTTGTACAGGGCTGCATTGTTCTGCTAAAAAAAATGCATACTTTGATTTATACTAAGTTGGAAATATCTAGACCCTAATTCTGTATAATGTTCAGCTGATGATAATGTAAATTTTAATTTTTAATGTTAATACCAGGACTCTTATTTGATATCTACACCTTTCTGAAATTTATATGGATGCTGAATATTACTAAGAATGGTGTCCTTTTCTGGTTCAGGTACATTACATGACTGAAATAAACAAACTGATACAAAAAAAAAGGGAGTGTGATCACACAGCATTGACCTTTGATGTGAAGGGCCACTGCTTGTCACTGGCCACTTGGGTGTTTGCTTATCTGGAGAGTTGGATCAGTGTATGACTGTGTGTGTGTGTGTGTGTGTGTGTGCACGTGCAAGGACTCTCCTCCTTGAAGGGGACTGTCCCTGTTGCTGCTTGGGGCCTGCCTCACTGCTGCTGCCTTGGACTTGCCTTGGGGCCCCTCCCCAGGATCTCTACCACTGCTGCTGCTGTAACTAGAGGCCCACCTCCGCTGCTGCTGCCTGGGACTCAATTTTGGGGCTGCCTGGGGCTTGCCTTGGGGACCCTCCCCAACAGGTCTGCCCCCCCCGCCCCCAAATGCTGCAACCAAGGGCCTGCCTAGGACTTGCCAGAGGCCTGCCTCCACTGCTGCTGTTGCCTAAGGCCTGCTTCCACCACCGCTGCCTCGGACATGCCTTGGGCCCCTCCCTACAACCTCCACCACTACTACTGCTGGAGGCCCACCTCCACTACTGCTGCCTCGGACTCAATTTCAGGGCTGCCTGGGACTTGCCTTGGGGACCTGCCCCAACAGGTGTGCCCCCACCACTGCGACCGAGAGCCTATGTGGGACTCGCCCGAGGCCTGCTTCCATCACTGCTGTTGCCTGAGGCCAGTCTCCACCGTCACTGCCTGGAGCCTAACATTTAGCAGCAGAGTATGGCGAGCCCGAAGGTCGCGGGCCCCAGCCGCACCTATGCCGTGGTAGCCGCTGCCTTAGGGTCGGCTGTCCCAACCCTGGCTGCAACGTCAGGCACCTAACCAAACGCCTGGGGGTAAAGGCCTATCCCCACCCTAATATGACCATCAAGGCCTGCAGCAAGGCCATGGCGAGTGTGGTCGACCCACTGGCCATCGTCGCTGAGGCCTGGATGTACGGGAAGGCCGTTTTTTTCCTTAAGACCGAGCAGGCGGTCCACCTGGCCGTGGAGAGGGGGCTCACTGTGGGCGGGACACATTTGCCCGTCGACCCTTCAGAGGTCACAGCCCAGAGGGTCATGATCTCCAATGTCCCACACTTCATTTCAAGCGAGCTCCTTCTTCCCCACCTCACCACCTTGGGGGAGATCCGGTCAGGGATCCAACTGCTCCTGCTCGGTCTGAAGGACCCCGCCCTCCGACCCATATACTCCTTCCGACACCAGGTGTTTATTTGCCTGGCCCGGGAGGAGGTCACGGAGGGATCCTTCACCCTCCTCCACGAGGGCGCGGCCTATCGTGCCTTCTGGATGGTGGATGGCGTGCGGTGCCACCTGTGCCGCGAGGTGGGGCACATTAGGAAAAACTGCCCCACCCAGAAGGCTGCCCAGCACACGCCAATGGCTGATGGTGGTGCCGCCGCACCCACTCCCCCTCTCCCGAAGTCAACACCACAGGCCCTGGAGGCTAAGCCAGAGGCTTCCAATGCTCCAGCCTCCGGCAGGGAGGGGGTTGAGCATCCGGCCGGCCAGAAGGCGCTCAAAAAGACGCATCGCATCAAGCCCTCCCTCGTGGAGACCACCCAAACCCCTTCCCCGACACCGAGCCCACGACCTGCCCCGCCCCTGCCTACGCCGACGATGTGCTCCTCACTTTCACTGACCTGGGGAGGATGCGCGAGTGCCTGGCCGTATACTCGGCAGCATCTTCTGCCAGGATCAACTGGGCCAAATGTTCCGGACTACTGGTCGGTCCATGGCAGGTGTACTCTCTGCCGGAGGAGTTATGGGGGTTGAGCTGGAGTACCATCCATCTCCTCTACCTGGGGGTCTACCTCAGCCCAGCTGAAGAATCCTGGCTGGCCAACTGGCAGGAGCTGGAGGCCAAAGTCTTGGCTCGCCTAGGCCGCTGGACAGGACTGCTCCGAGTGCTATCTTACAGGAGTCGAGTGCTGGTCATAAACCAGCTGGTGGCCGCCATGCTGTGGTACCGGCTGGTCACTTTGGTCGCTCCTCCTGGCTTTGTCGCTGACATCCAGAGAATGTTGGTCGACTTCTTCTGGGACAAAAAGATGCACTGGGTCGCTGCGCAGGTTCAGAGTCTCCCTATTGAGGAGGGCAGTCAGTCGCTGGTGTGTGTCCACACCCAGGTCGTGACGTTCCGCCTTCAGACCTTGCAGCGATACCTTTACGTCGAGTCTCCTCCTAGGTGGTGCGCCCTGGCGACGTATTTTTCCTGCCAGGTGCGCAACCTCAACTACGACACGCAGCTCTTGTTCGTCGACCGTAACGGTTTGGAGGTTGCCCTCAAGACGCTGCCTGTCTTTTACCAGGACCTGATCACTGTCTGGAACATGGTCGAATCGCGTCGCGCCTACCCTCCGGCTGGAGTAGCGGCTGTCGTCAGGGAGCCGTTGCTCAGGAATCTGCACCTCCATACTCTCGGGTTCGAGTGGCTGTTGGAGGGGATGGCCGTGACATCGAGGGTGACCAGGGTCGGGGACGTGCTGGGTGCCAGGGGCCTGAGCTGGACACTGCCGCAGGACATAGCGAGCAGGGCAGCAGTAGATATCTGGTACGTGGCCACCGCCATCCGACGCCTTAAAACGGCGGTGCTCAGACCCGACGTAGTGCACCGGTTGGAGGACGCTCAGGTGTGCGGTGGGATCCTGTCCGCGCTCACCCCAGCCTGGACGCAATTTCACATTGGCCCCAAGGTCCCGTACTTCCTGCGGGAGCCTGTGCCCCACAACCTCAGCCGCCTCCGCAATTTTCATTTTATTCCTTTTTCAGGGGGTAAAAAGGAGGGCCCTATATAGACTGCTGCTGCACACCGTCCACCTCTTTTCCCTCATCCACCGTCCGGACACACCTTGGCGTGCCCATTTGCCACCAGGTGGTGGGGATCCCCAGCGGAGGGCTCTCTACGCGGGAGTCCTCCCCCTTTCCCTCTGGGATCTGGGGTGGAGGGTGCTGCACGCAGCAGTCCCCTGCAATCACAGATTGAGGTGGTTCACGGACTCCCAGCCCAACTGCTTGTTCTGTGGCGCTGTGGAGTCCCTGGACCATGTATATATTGGGTGTGGGCGTTTGCACTCCCTTTTTTGATTTTTTTAAAAAACCTCCTCCTCTGCTTTTGGTTGCACTTCAGTTCCACGCTCCTGATCTTCGGGCACCCAGTACGGAGGAGTGAGGGCAGGTCCGAAGACCTCCTCGTGGGTCTGCTCCTGGGCCTGGCCAAACTGGCCATCAACAGGTCCAGGCAGCGGGCCATGGAGGGGGTCGTTAGGGTCGACTGCCTGCCCCTCTTCCGGGGTTACGTTAGAGCCCGGGTGTCCTTGGAGAAGGAGCACGTGGTGTCCACCAACACCCTGGAGTTGTTCAGGGAGAGGTGGGCGCCACAGGGAGTGGAGTGTATTATTTCCCCGTCCAACTCTATTTTGATTTAGTCCCTACCCTCCCCTTCACTGTTTTGATCACACAGCATTGCCCTCTGATGTGAAGGGCAGTGCTTGTCACTGGCCACTCGGGTGTTTTCCTATCTTCCTGGTGGTGGAAATTGAATAAAGATGCGTGCACCTTGTGTCTTTCACTGTGTCTCACACCTGTACACACACACACCATGGGTGCTGGGAAAAATATAAGCACTACTGCAATTAGGTGGCAGTGTGGGGTTAAATTTATAATTATAGTAAAAAGGGGGAGTGTGATCTTACAGCATTGCCCTTTGATGTGAAGGGCACTGCATGTCACTGTCCGTGGGGTGGTGTCCTATCTTCCTGGTGGTGGAAATTGAACAAAGATTCGTGCACTTTATGTCTCTCACTGTGTCTCACACCTGCACACACACAACATGGGTGCTGGGGAAAAAATAAGCACTACCGCAGTTAGGCGGGAGTGTGGGGGTTATATAAAAAAAAGTGAAAAAAAAGAAAAAAGGGGAGTGTCCGAAGGACTGGTACTCTGGGACCTGACTCTGAATTACAACTTGCCAACCAACCCCTTCCTTCTGCCACCTTCAATCTCCCCATGCTTACTCTTGTTTCCACTTCGATCCAGCTTGTGCTGCCTTTGGGAGAGGTTGGCCTTCCCTCCATTACCCAGGAATATGGTCATCATCCCAGAGCAATCACACTTTTAACTTGAGGGTCATCACAGCAGGTGCAGGGGGAGAGAAGGTGGCACCTTCATGGTGGTCATACCTGTCATTAATCCACCGCAACCTCTCTTGGGACTGCAAGAGTTCAACCTCCCTCCCTCAGACACCTCCCCTCCCTGGAAGGTAATATTGCTGCACCAAGTTTTGGGTTAATTAACCACTGAAAAATGACTATGGGGAGCCAGCAGTGGCTGGGCAGGCAGCCACGACTGCTCTGACCCTGGATTCAGAAAATCTCGGAATTGAGCAACACATTCAGGAGCACAGTGCCCACTGCCTCTGAAATCCCTCACTTACTGAGAATACACTCTCAGTATTCACCTTTTTCAGCTGTCATCTCAATTTACTATAAATTCTGTGTCCAATGATCCTGCCCTCCAGCTTCCTGATGAAGGAGCAATGCTCCGAAGGCTTCTACTTCCAAATAAATCTGTTTGACTCAAACCTGGTATTGTGTGATTTTTAACTTTGGCCATCTGAATGAACTGCCTCTAAGACTGAATCAGCTGAGCTGTTTTTTATTCATGATTTGAGAAGATAAAAGCCTCATCTTTAATCCCCAGCACAAAGCCCATTCTCAATCCATCGCTCGGAGACACAGACCTCAGAGAGACACCTACAGGCAGCACAGAGTAACACACGCGCACTGAGAGAGACACCTGCAGGTTGCACTGAGTAACACACTCACACTGTGAGACAGGCAGCATTGAGTAACATGATCACACTCCATGATGCCAGCAGGTGTCTCTCTGATTAACATACCCACCCTCAAAGGGACAACGACAGGCAGCATGAAGTTAAACACACTTTTTTTTATATTTCAAAAATATACTTTATTCATAAATGATTTGATGGTCTGTACATTGGATCATGCCATACATATGTCCATATTTACAAACACAGATTCGACTTTATTCTTGTCCTTTACAATCCTGTGCATTTTTTCAATCTTGTATATATACATATATTTGGCTGAGGCATCAGCAGAGCCCAAAAAAACGTCTGTATGGGCCCCCTGTTCTTCTTTCGGCAGGCCGATCTTACACAGTGGTCTTTCCCCACCGCGCCTTGGCGGCAGCTGCCCCAAGCTTCAGCGCGTCCCTCAACACGTAGTCTTGGACCTTGGAATGTGCCAGTCTGCAACACTCGGTCGGGGTCAACTCCTTCAGCTGGAAGATCAACAGGTTTCGGACCGCCCAGAGAGCGTCCTTCACCGAGTTGATGATCCTCCAGGCGCAGTTAATGTTCGTCTCGGTGTGAGTCCCGGGGAACAGGCCGTAGAGCACGGAGTCCCGCGTCACGGCGCTGCTCGGGACGAACCTCGACAAGCACCACTGCATTCCTCTCCAGACTTCCTCTGCATAGGCACATTCCAGAAGGAGGTGTGTGACAGTCTCGTCCCCCCCGCAGCCACTTCGAGGGCAGCGTGCGGTGCGGCAGAGAGTCCGGGCGTGCATAAAGGATCTCACAGGCAGAGCCCTTCTCACCACCAGCCAAGCCACGTCTTGGTGCTTGTTGGAAAGTTCTGGCGATGAGGCATTCTGCCAAATGGCTTTGACAGTCTGCTCAGGGAACCGCTCGACAGGATCCGCCCTCTCCTTTTCCCGAAGGGTCTCAAGGACGCTACGTGCTGACCACTTCCTGATGGACTTGTGGTCAAAGGTGTTTTTCCTCATAAATTTCTCCACGAAGGACAGGTGATACGGAACGGTCCAACTACTCGGAGCGTTCCGCGGCAGCGAGGCCAGGCCCATCCTTCGCAACACCGGGGACAGGTAGAACCTCAGTACGTAGTGACACTTGGTGTTTGCATACCGGGGATCCACGCACAGCTTGATGCAGCCACACACAAAGGTGGCCATCAGGGTGAGGGTGGCATTGGGCGTGTTTTTTCCCCCATTGCACCGGTCTTTGTACATAGAGTCTCTTCGGACCCGGTCCATCTTTGATCTCCAAATGAATTGGAAGATGGCCCGGGTGACTGCGGCGGCACAGGTCCTGGGGATAGGCCAGACCTGTGCCACATATAGCAATACTGAGAGTACCTCACACCTGATGACCAGGTTTTTTCCCGCGATGGAGAGCGACCGTTGCCCCCATCTGCCTAGTTTCTGTCTCATCTTCCTGATCCGCTCCTCCCAGGTCTTGGCGCACGCCCCAGCCCCCCCGAACCAAATACCCAGCACCTTCAGGTGGTCAGTCCTGACGGTGAAGGGGATAGAGGATTGGTCGGCCCAGTTCCCGAAGAGCATGGCCTCGCTCTTGCCTCGGTTTACCTTGGCCCCCGAGGCCCGTTCGAACTGGTCGCAGATGCACACGAGTCTGTGCACGGACAGCGGATCCGAGCAGAAAACAGCGACGTCATCCATGTACAGGGAGGCCTTAACCTGCAGGCCCCCGCTGCCAGGAATAGTCACCCCTCTCAGGCTCGCATCCTTCCTGATGGATTCGGCAAATGGCTCTATGCAACACACAAACAAGGCGGGTGAGAGGGGGCATCCCTGCCTGACTCCAGATCTTACAGGGAAGCTATCTGATTCCCACCCATTGATTGAGACTGCACTGACAATGTTGGTGTAGAGCAGTCTGATCCAATTTCCGATTCCCTCCCCAAAGCCCATTTTGGAGAGGACATCCCTCATATATGTATGCGATATCCTGTCAAAGGCTTTCTCCTGGTCCAGGCTGATGAGGCAGGTGTCCACCCCCCTGTCCTGCACGTAGGCGATCGTATCCCTGAGGAGTGCGAGACTCTCAGAGATCTTCCTGCCCGGTACAGCACAGGTTTGGTCCGGGTGGATCACCGATCCCAGAGCAGACCTGACCCGGTTGGCGATGACCTTTGACAGGATTTTGTAGTCTGCATTTAACAGTGAGATCGGTCTCCAATTTCTAATTTCCTCCCTCTCCCCCTTCCGCTTGTAGACGAGGGTGATGATGCCTTTCCTCATGGATTCACTCATGGTACCTGCCCGGAGCATACTGACATACACCTCCAGCAGGTCCTGGCCGATCAAGTCCCAAAGAGCGGAATAAACCTCGACCGGTAAGCCGTCGCTTCCGGGAGTTTTATTCTTTTCGAAGGACTCGAGGGCCTTGGTCAGTTCATCCAGAGATAGCGGCTGGTCCAGCCTCTCTCGTGTTCCGTCATCTAGGACCTCCGTGATAGAGGACAGGAACGACTGGGAGGCCGCGCTGTCGGTCGGCTTCGAGTCATACAGGCTGGCGTAGAAGGATTTGCTGATCCTCATGACGTCAGCCTGAGATGACGTTACCGAGCCATCTTCTTTCTTCAGGCTGCTGAGCACGGAGCTCTCTTTGTGCACCTTCTGGAAGAAGAAACGTGAGCACGTCTCGTCCTGCTCCACCGAGCGGACCCTGGACCGGAAGATTATCCTGGAGGCCTCCGAGGCGAAGAGCGAGGCTTGCTGGACCTTCACCTCCTTGAGGTCCTCCGTGACATCCACCCCCATCGTCTGCAGCAGGAGCAGGTTCTGCATACTTTCCTGGAGCTGGGACAGTTTTCCCCGCCTCTCTCTCGCCTCCTGGACACCTTTGAGGATAAAGAACCTCTTGATGTTCCCTTTTACCGTTTCCCACCAGTCCGCTGGAGACTCAAAGAGGGGCTTCACGGTTCTCCAACCTGTGTAATCCCTCTTGAGCTCTTCGATGTTTCCCGGGGTCAACAGCTTAGTGTTCAGTTTCCACGTTCCCTTGCCCGCCCGCTGTTCGTCCTGTAGGTGACAGTCGGCCAGCAGGAGGCAGTGGTCAGAGAAGAACACCGGCTTGACGTCGGTGGATCTGACCGAGAGCGTTCGGGACACAAACAGGTAATCTATCCTTGAGCGGATAGACCCGTCTGCCCGTGACCAGGTGTATCTACGCTGCGCTCCGTCTGCAGGGGCGCTGAAGACGTCGTGCAGCTTGGCGTCTTTGACCGTTTCCATCAGGGCCCTGGACGTAGCGTCCGGTTTACTGTCCCCCCCGCCGGATCGTCCATCAGCATCAATGATGCAGTTGAAGTCTCCGGCCAGAATGACCGGCCTGGACGTAGCCAGCAGCAGTGGAAGCTGTTGCAGGACGGCCAACCGTTCACTCTTACCCACTGGGGCGTACACGTTGATTAGTCTCACGGGAGCGTTTCTGTATTTGACGTCCACGACGAGGAGGCGCCCGCCCACCACCTCCTTAACCTCGGAGATGGTGAAGTTGCCTCCCCGCAACAGGATACCCAGGCCGGAGGCGCGGCTATCGTTGCCCCCCGACCACACTGACGGCCCGTGGGCCCACAAGCTCGACCATCTCCTGTAACTGCTGAGGTGCGGTATCCCGCACTCCTGCAGAAACAGGACATCGGCTTTGACGTTGGCCAGGAAGGCCAGCGTTGAAACACATCGCGTAGCCGCTTTAATGCTACGCACATTTATGCTGGCAATTTTAAACCCCATTTTAACAGTTTGCGGGGTTACCAGTGTCCATTTTCTTCTGGTCTTGCTCCAGTGGGGTAGCTGCGTGCATCCCCGTGGTGACAGCAAACTGCTGGACCTTCCCAGGGCTGAGGTAGTTGTCCGGCTCCACGCTGGAGTCATTTCCCCGCTCTGGTGTCATCGTGTCAGACCCAGGGTCCGCATCGCCCCGTTCTCCATCTGACATCAGGGCTGTCACTGGGACGCTGCTCCCAGTTCCCTGGAGCTGTGGGCCGGTGGGTACCCCTTGGTTCTCACCGGGTCGGGGGAGGCCTTCACCCATCCCCTCAGAGGGATCGTCTTTTCCTTCTTGGGCGGTGTTGCCCTCCTTTCTCCCCACGGCGCTCTGCCTCTTCCTCCGGAGGCGACCCTTCTTGCGCCCGTCCTCACCCTCGGAGGAGCTGCCTGTATCCTCCTCTTGGAGGTGTCTCTTCCCCCTTCGCTTGGTGGCTTTGGGGCCCTCGAGAGGTTTCCTTTTCCTGTTTTTAACGATAATCCACTGCTCTGCCTCCTTTGATCCCTCCTCTTCCATTTCCTCCGTCTGTCTTGCAGGAGCTTGGGTCGGCTGCTGCATCTCCCCGCTGTCTGCTGCCTGCTCCTCTACAACTTTCCCTTCCTTTTGGGTGCCTCCAGGCACCGTTCCTTTGCTGATTCGCGGTACCTCGTTAGACTTTGTCGGTCCGCGGCTCGTGTTGCCACCTCCGGCCATCTGTGCGTAGGTGGCGGCTCCTCGTCTTGGGCAGGCCTTGTACATGTGGCCCGCCTCCCCGCACAGGTTGCAGCTCTTTTCCTCCCGACAGTCCTTTGTCAAGTGACCCTCCTGTTTGCAGTTCCTGCAGATGGTCACTTTGCAATCCACCGCCACGTGTCCCGACTTCCCGCAGGTTCGGCACACTTTGGGCTGCCCTGCATATGTCAGGTAGCCTCTGCTCCCTCCGATTGCGAAGCTCGAGGGTGGGTGGAGGATGTTCCCACTGTCATCGGCCCTCAGAGTTACCTTGACCTGCCTCTTACTGGTCCAGATCCCAAAGGGGTCGATCACATCGGTGGCTTCTCCCTCGACTTGGACGTACCTTCCCAGGAAGGTCAGGACATCAGCCGCTGGAACGTAGGGGTTGTACATATGGATTGTAACAACCCGGCTCCTCTGTGCAGGAAGCACACACAATGGCGTCGCCGACAAGATGGAGAACAGCGGCTCCCCTTCCTTCTCCTTGAAGACCTTCAGGAGCTGTTCGCACTGCTTCACGCTTCTGAAGGTCACATCGAAGTAGCCTGCCCCAGGGAAATCCTGCAGGCAGTACACGTCTTTTTTTTTTTTTATTTCAAAAATATACTTTATTCATAAATGATTTGATGGTCTGTACATTGGATCATGCCATACATATGTCCATATTTACAAACACAGATTCGACTTTATTCTTGTCCTTTACAATCCTGTGCATTTTTTCAATCTTGTATATATACATATATTTGGCTGAGGCATCAGCAGAGCCCAAAAAAACGTCTGTATGGGCCCCCTGTTCTTCTTTCGGCAGGCCGATCTTACACAGTGGTCTTTCCCCACCGCGCCTTGGCGGCAGCTGCCCCAAGCTTCAGCGCGTCCCTCAACACGTAGTCTTGGACCTTGGAATGTGCCAGTCTGCAACACTCGGTCGGGGTCAACTCCTTCAGCTGGAAGATCAACAGGTTTCGGACCGCCCAGAGAGCGTCCTTCACCGAGTTGATGATCCTCCAGGCGCAGTTAATGTTCGTCTCGGTGTGAGTCCCGGGGAACAGGCCGTAGAGCACGGAGTCCCGCGTCACGGCGCTGCTCGGGACGAACCTCGACAAGCACCACTGCATTCCTCTCCAGACTTCCTCTGCATAGGCACATTCCAGAAGGAGGTGTGTGACAGTCTCGTCCCCCCCGCAGCCACTTCGAGGGCAGCGTGCGGTGCGGCAGAGAGTCCGGGCGTGCATAAAGGATCTCACAGGCAGAGCCCTTCTCACCACCAGCCAAGCCACGTCTTGGTGCTTGTTGGAAAGTTCTGGCGATGAGGCATTCTGCCAAATGGCTTTGACAGTCTGCTCAGGGAACCGCTCGACAGGATCCGCCCTCTCCTTTTCCCGAAGGGTCTCAAGGACGCTACGTGCTGACCACTTCCTGATGGACTTGTGGTCAAAGGTGTTTTTCCTCATAAATTTTACACGTCTGCGGCTGCAAGGCCGCAACACTCCAGCAGAACTTTCTTCACAAACACCGTCCGATCCACCGGTGTGTGCTCCTCCACCTTCTTCACAGTCACCCTGACTGTGTTCCGAATGCCCTGGCCCGGGCGGCGAGTGGCTGCTGAGGCCATAGCTCAGAGGTTGGCTGGTCCCTGAATTGGCGTTAGGCCGAAGCCAGCATGAAGATCCACCAAGAGCAGGTCAGCACAACCAAACGATCCTCCAACGTCCAATCACGATCCAGCGATGGTCTCCAGCAGCTCCGACGACTCGCAACACGACCCCCGCAGTTTTTCCCCCGCCAGCACGCTTCTGCTGCGTCGAACCTCCAACACTCGAGCAGAATCTCTTCCTCTGGTCCTCAGGAACGACACATATTCCGAGCCAAAAGGCAACACACACTCAGAGAGACACAGCCAGCAATGTCTGTGAATATCCAAGATTGTTTCAGCGGCTACCCAACATGCAGCAGAGATTGCACAGTGCGATCCCATCAGCTGGGCCTGGACCAACAGAGTGAAGACGGAATGAGTCAGATGTACTTATTGAGTCCTAACAGTTTTCAGTTTCTGTTCTTTTTGGAAACTTGTAACCGGCATAAATTCCTGATCAAAGGAATCATTTGAAAATGAGTAATGATTGATGATTGTAATTGATTGACAGTCCAACGAACCAATCTTGACAATGACCTGCTGAAATGCAGCCAATCATCTGAGGGGTGAGGAGGTGGTCTATTTCCAAAGCACACAGAGACAGAGACTGAATCTTCATCTTTAATCCCTTTTCCACATTCACAATGACAGAAAAAAACTGCAATTAACAGCCCAGACAGAGGAAGCTGCTCAAATTCACGGCCACAATGGAGCTTGAGGCAATAACTTGTGGAAATTTGCTCAATAACACGATAATCCTGTCCCTTAAATAGTGACAAAACCTTAAACTGGAACTGACAGCTAAGCAGGAAGAAGATCTGGTTTACTGAAGCAGAGAATTCTGAGGTTACATTGTTTTGTACAGCTGACAGTCTTCAGCAACTTCAAGAGATTTTATTTGGCATCACAAGTCAACACTGACCCTCATCAAACACTCCCAGGCCAAGGACAGCATGAGGTTTGACATAGCATAAAGCTCTCTTGACACTGTCACATTGACCTGCTTTAACCTCCAAACCTAAGAAGGTTCTCTGAGCCGTCCTGAGAAAGAAAAGAGTTGAAATTCAATGCTGACAATGACCTTTGTCCTGCCAGCTCAGCTCTGTTCTATTTAAAGTTGTGTCTCCTCTGTGGACTGTCTCACACCCTCTACACACATTCTGATCTCCTGATGCTCTTGCTGAGGGGAGAGGAGAGGGTCACGTGGGTGAGGGCACAGGAGAAATGAGCGTTGGACTCCCAGTCAGACCCAGAGAGGGTCAGCAGGCTGCTGACACTGTAGGTGCTGTCTGAAGCTCGCAGGTAGTTACTGGTCTGAACCCCGTCCGAAATGACTGTACCGTCCTTCTTCCACTGCACCTCCAGCTCATCGGGATAGAAGTGATTGGCAAGGCACACCAGGGTGGCAGTGCCCTTGGCATTGACCTGCTCCGGGGAGGGGGGCAGCAGGATCAGCTTGGGCTGAGAGTTCTCACGGCCTGAAAGACAAGAGAAACAATTTTAATCATTGCCACTCGAAGGGAATTCAACCCTCACAGTATTCACTGGGAAAACAATCTTTTACAACATTTTTAGTCAAGACAGAATAAACCCAACAAAAGAACAGATATTGTTCACATTGCTTCCTGGGATGTGAGTGTCACGGGCAGGGCCAACATTTATTACCCATCCCTACCTGCCCCTGAGAAGGTGATGGTGAAGCAGCAGATAGAGAAGGGACAGTCTTGGACCATTGTTTATGGAATGAAAGTGGGCAGCTGGAAGGGCTATCAATGGGGGAGCGTTTTAGTGACAGTGATAAGAACTGAGTGAGATTGAGAGTAGGGATGGAAATGGAGAACTGTGCAGTGTGTAAAAGTTTTCATTACTAAACCGTGTGGTGTTTTGGTAGAAGTGGACTGGAAGCAGTGACATGATCGGAAATCAGTGTCAAGGCAGTGGGAGCCCACGCAGGACGAGACAGAGATCGTTCAGAATCTGTTCCCACAATGTGTAAGGGTCAGACTCCCAGATCTAGACCAAATGAACAAGAGGACTGGGGGTTACGTACTGACATGCTTTGGGAACTAATTGGCAGACAGGACAGAAAGAATGAGTTTTTCTTTCTGAATGACAGGTTATTACAACTTAGGGCACCACAGGGGTCAGTCCTTAGTATTCAGTTATTCATAAAATATAATAGAGTCATAGAATCAGAGGGACCCTAAAGGCCCATCAGCCCATTGTGTCCATACTGGTCAAAGTACAACACCCAATAATTGTCATCCATTTTTCCAGCATGAGGGAATTGGAGGCAGTATGTGTTTAAGAAGGAATTAGATACAGTTCTTAGGATTAAAGGGATCAAAGAATGTGGGGAGAAAGTAGGAACAGGGGACCGTGTTGGATGATCAGCCATGATCATATTGAATGGTGCAGCAGGCAGGGAGGGGCCGAATGGCCTACCTCTGCTGAAATTTTTGATGTTTCTATCTGTTTCTCAGATAATGAAGGAATCTCTCTCGTCAATTTGAAGCTGGAAGTCACATGTGTGTGGAGGTGGAAGATGTGGCCATGGTGATTAATGAATGCGGGTCAGTAAGGTGGTTAAGAAGACACATGGGAGAAACTGTTTTTCTTTTTCCCTTGATGGAATGAGGGCACTGCTGGATCCGCAGCATTTTTTGCCGATCCCTAATCGCCCAGAGGACAGTTTAGAGTCAACCACATTACTGTGGGTCTGGAGTCTCATGGGAAGGATGGCAGTTTCCTTCCCGAAAGGACATCAGTGAATCAATGTCTTTTTCCTGACAATCAACGATGGTTTCATGGTCATCATTAGACTCTTAATTCCAGATTTTTTTTGATTGAATTTGAATACCACCATCTGCTGGATTCTAACCCTGGTCCCCAGAACATTATCTGGATCTCTGGATTAACAGCTCAGCAATAACACCATTAGACCATCGCCTCGCTTATCTCATTATTGGTTGACAGTGAAAGCAAGGGGTTTGTTTATTCTGGAACTGTATAAAACCCCAGTTAGAGCACAGTGAGAGAACAGTGTACGGTTCTGGTCACCACATTACAGGAAGGATTTGATCCATGAGAGACCAAGACAGAGGAGAATTTTGTCTGGAATGGCAAATTTTAGCTTTGAGGAATGATTGGATTGGCTGGGAGTGTCTTCGTTGGAACACAGGAGGCTGAGGGGAGATTTGATCGAGGTGTGTAAAATGATGAGGGGCCTGGATAGAGTGGGTAGGAAGGACTGATTTCCACCAGCAGAGAGGGCAATAACCATGGGGAGAGAATGAAATGAATTGGGGGCAGGGTTAGAGGGGAGTTGAGGGTAATTGTTTTCACCCAGTGGCTGGTGGGATCTGGGACGCACTGTCTGAAAGGATGGGAGAGGCAGAAACATTTAAAAAAACACTTGGATATTCACTTGAAACATCGAAACCTCCAGAGCTATGGAGCAAGAGCTGAAAAGTGGGATGGAGCTCGATATCTCTTTAACAAACCTCCGATCATCCACAGATCAGGAAAACTTGATCCGATAACATTGGAGCAGATTCGGATCCACACATTTCAGGAAAGAGTCACATTGAGGTGTCTGTGTAGAAGGTTCTAGATTATATTTCAAACCTTGCTGCACACCACTGTTCTGAGGGTCAAGGGTGAGGCTGCAATGAGTCTCCGTATTCCAGGGTCAGGCAGGGTCACTGCTCCTAATGACCCCATGACCCCTGGAAGGTGAGTGTGCGCAGACGATGGGTGAGCGTCTGGATCAGGAGACTCCAGCGTTAAAGAAAGACTTGCATTTGTGTAGCTCCTGTTCCCAACTCAGAATGACCCAATGGATCTTTCCAGCAGACTGTGCACTGCGAGATCCCAAACGCCGTGGGATAATTAGCAGAGAAATACATTTCTAGTGATTTTGACTGGGGGATAAATATTGACCATGAACACCAGGGGGAACTGCCTGCTCTTCATCCAATAGTGCCATGGAATGGCATCTTTCACAACTGAAAAACTCTCAGTTCATCCAAAAAAGAATAGTTCCTTGTAGATAATGTAGCAGGTCGCTCGGGGAGTGACAACGTCATTTGGTTTGCTTTCCTTTATTGGGCAGTGCATTGAGTATTGGAGTTGGGAGCTGTTGCGGCTGTACAGGATTTTGGTTAGGGCACTTTTGGAATACTGTGTGCAATTCTCGTCTCCCTGCTGTAGAAAAAATGTTGTGAGCCTTAAAATGATTCAGAAAAGATTTACAAGGATGTTGCCAAGGTAGGAGGGTTAGCGCGAAAGGGAGAGGCTGAATAGGCTGAGGCTGTTTTCCCTGGATCATTGCAGGTTGATGGGTGACCGTATAGAGGTTTATAAAATCATGTAGGGGATGGATAGGGTGAATGGAGAAGATCTTTTCTCCAGAATGGGGGAGTCGAGAACTGGAGGGCATAGGCTGTAGGTGACAGGGGAAAGATTTAAAAGGTACCGAAGGGACAACGTTTTCATTCAGAGGGTATTAAATGTATGGAATGAGCTGCCAGAGGAGGTGGTGAAGGCTGGTACAATTACAAATATTAAAAGGTATGGGTATATAAATAGGAAGAGTTTAGAGGGATATGGGCCAAATGATGGCAAATGGGACGAGATTAATTTCGGATATCTGGTTGGCATGGACGAGTTAGACCAAAGGGTCTGTTTCTGTGCTGTCCATCTCTCTGACTCTAATTATATTTCAATCCAGCCCTTAATACTTCAGGATCTCCCAAAGACATTTACAGACAGTTTTGTTTGACAAGCAGTCACAGTTGCAATGTCAGTAACGTGGCAGCCAGTTTCTACACAGCAAGATCCCACGAGAAGCAATGAGATCAAAGAGCAATAATGATGTTGGCTCAACGATAAATATTGTCCTGATTAGTGAGCTGAAGGTGAAGATATCCCTGTGGATAAGTGACCATAATATGATAGAATTCCCCCTGTAGTTTGAGAGGGAGAAGCTGCAATCAGATGGAACAGGATTTCAATTGAGTAAAGGGAACGACAAAGACATGAGGAAGGAGCTGGCCAGAGTTGATTGGAAGGGGAGCCGAGCAGGTAAGATGGTGGGGCAGCAAATAGCAGCGTTTCTGGGTGTAATTCAGGAAGCAGAGCAGGAATTCATCCCAAAAAAAGAAGGAACATACTAAGGTGAGGATAAGGCAACCATGGCTGATGAGGGAGGTCAAGGACAGCATAAAAGCAACAGAAAAAGAATCCAATGTGATGGAGAATAGTGGGAAACCAGAGGATTAGGAAGTTTTTAAAAACTTGAGAGGATAACAATAAAAGCACTAAGGGGGAAAAAGGTGAAATGTGAGGGTATGCTCGCCAGCAATATAAAAGAAGATTGCAAGAGTTTTATCAGATATATAAAAAGGAAGAGGGAGGCAAAAATAGACATTGGTCACTGGGAAATCAGGCTGAAAAAAGAATAATAAGAAATGAAGAAATAGTCGAGGAATTGAATAGATACTTTGCATCAGTCTGCACCATGAAAAACACCAGCAGCATACCAGTACTCCAAGACTGGCAATAGACAATAGACAATAGGTGCAGGAGTAGGCCATTCTGCCCTTTGAGCCTGCACCACCATTCAATATGATCATGGCTGATCATCCTCAATCAGTGTCCTGTTCCTGCCTTATCTCCATAACCGTTGATTCCACTATCCTTGAGAGCTCTATCCAACTCTTTCTTAAATGAATCCAGAGACTGGGCCTCCACTGCCCTCTGAGGCAGAGCATTCCACACAGCCACCACTCTCTGGGTGAAGACGTTTCTCCTCATCTCTGTCCTATATGGTCTACCCTGTATTTTTAAGCTGTGTCCTCTGGATTGGCACTCACCCATCAGCGGAAACATGTTTCCTGCCTCCAGAGTGTCCAATCCTTTAATAATGTTGTATGTCTCAATCAGATCCCCTCTCAGTCTTCTAAACTCAAGGGTATACAAAACCAGTCGCTCCAGTCTTTCAGCGTAAGGTCGTCCTGCCATTCAAGGAATTGACCTCGTGAACCTACGCTGCACTCCCTCAATAGCCAGAATGTCTTTCCTCAAATTTGGTGACCAGAATTGCACACAGTACTCGAGGTGTGGTCTCACCAGGGCCCTGTACAGCTGCAGAAGAACCTCTTTGCTTCTATACTCAGTCCGTCTTGTTATGAAGACCAGCATTCTATTAGCCTTCTTCACTACCTGCTGTACCTGCATGCTTACCTTCATTGACTGGTGTACAAGAACACCCAGATTTCTTTGTACTGCCCCTTTACCTAAATTGATTCCAGTTAGGTAGTAATCTGCCTTCCTATTCTTACCACAAAAGTGGATAACCATACATTTATTCACAGTAAACTGCATCTGCCATGCATCTGACCACTCACCTAACCTGCCCAGGTCACCCTGTAATTTCCTAACATCCTCCTCACATTTCACCCTGCCACCCAGCTTAGTATCATCAGCAAATTTGCTAATGTTATTACTAATACCATCTTCTATATCATTAACATATACTGTAAAAAGCTGCGGTCCCAGCACTGATCCCTGCGGTACCCCACTGGTAACTGCCTGCCATTCCGAAATGGAGCCGTTTATCACTACTCTTTGTTTCCTATCAGCCAACCAAACTTCAATCTAGTTAGTACTTTGCCCCCAATACCATGTGCCCTAATTTTGCTCACTAACCTCCTATGTGGGAATTTTTCAAAAGCTTTCTGAAAGTCCAGGTACACTACATCTACTGGATCTCCCTCATCTATCTTCAGAGTTACATCCTCAAAAAATTCCAGAAGATTAGTCAAGCATGATTTCCCCTTATTAAATCCATGCTGACTCTGACCTATCCTGTTGCTACTATCCAGATGTGTCGTAATTTCATCCTTTATAATAGACTCCAGCATCTTTCCCACCACTGAGGTCAGACTAACTGGTCTATAATTTCCTGCTTTGTCTCTCCCACCTTTCTTAAAAAATGATACAACATGAGCTACCCTCCAATCTGCAGGAACTGATCCCGAATCTATCGAACTCTGGAAAATAATCACCAGCGCATCCACGATTTATCGAGCCACCTCCTTCAGTACCCTGGGATGTAGACCATCAGGCCCCCGGGGACTTATCATCCTTCAGACCTAACGGGCGGCACGGTGGCTAGCACACCAAGTGGTTAGCATTGCTGCTTCACAGTGCCAGGGACCCAGGTTCAATTCCTGCCTCGGGCAACTGTCTGTATGGAGTTTGCACGTTCTCCCCATGTCTGCGTGGGTTTCCTCTGGGTGCTCCGGTTTCCTCCCGCAGTCTAAAGATGTGCAGGTTAGGTGAATTGGCCATGCTAAATTGCCCGTAGTCTTAGGTGTAGGGGAATGGGTCTGGGTGGGTTGCTCTTCAAAGTGTCAGTGTGGGCTTTGTGGGCCGAAGGGCCTGTTTCCACACTGTAGGGAAGCTAATCTAATCTAACAGTCTCTCCAACACCAATTCCTGGCAAATATAAATTCCCTTAAGTGCAGGTCCTTCAGCCACTGTTACCTCAGGGAGATTGCTTGTGTCTTTCCCAGTGAACACAGATCTGAAGTAACAATTCAATTCTTCTGCCATTTCTTTGTTCCCTGTAATATATTCCCCTGTTTCTGTCTTCAAGGACCCAATTTTAGTCAGGGGGAAGAGGGGAGTGTAGTGGCCATCACTAAGGAGGAGGTACTGGGGAAGCTGAAAGGTCTGAATGTGGATAACTCACCCAGACTGGATGAACTACACCAGTGTGTTCTGAAGGAGATTGCTGAGGAGATTGTGGAGGCATTGGTGATGATCTTCCAGGAATCAATGGAGTCAGGGTGTGGAGGTGGAGTGGGGAGGGATTTGGTGGGGGCAAGGCACAGGAAAATGGCTCACATAACACACCTGTTTAAGAAAGGAGGGAGGTAGAAGGTGGGACATTATAGGCCAGTTACCCTGGACTCAGTTGTTGGTAAGGATTTAGACTTCAATTTAAGAATGAAATTGCAGAAGACCTGGATGTGCAATGGTAAAATAAGGCTGAGTCAACACGGTTTCATCAAGGAGACGTCATGCCTGGCAAAACTGTTAGAATTCTTTGAGGAGGCAATGAGGTAGTCAGACAAAGGAGAGTCCGAAGAAGTAATCTATTTGGATTTTTCAGAAGGCATTTGGCATAAGATAAGCGCCCATAGTGTGAGGGGCAATGTACTGGCATGGACTGCGGACTGGCAGTTTGGCGTAAAGCAGAGCGTGAGGAAAAATGGCAGCTGGTGACTGGTAGAGTTCTGCAGGCATCAATATTAGGACCATAACTATTCACGTTGTACATGAACAATCTGGATGTAGGAAGTGAATACATTGTTGCTAAGTTTGCAGGTGACATGAGATAGGTGGAGGGACAGGTAGTGTTGAGGAAGTGGGAAGGCTGTAAAAGGTCATGGATAGGCTCAGAGAGTGAGAAAAGTGGAAGATAGAATACAATGTGTTACAATGTGAGATTATGCACTTTGGGAGGAAGAAGAAATGCAAAGACTGTTTTCTAAATGAGGAAAGCCTTTGGAAATCTAAAGCACAAACCTCATTCAGGTTTCTCTTCAGGTGAACTGGCAGGTCCAGTTTGTGCTTGGGAAGGCAAATGAAATGATAGCATTCATTTCAATATGGCCAGAATACAAGGGCAGAGATGTTCTGCTGAGGCTGTGTAAGGCTCTGGTCAGACTGCATTTGGAATATTGTGAGCAGATTTGGGACCCATATTCTAAGAAACGGTGTGCTGGCATTGGAGGGGTTTACATGAATGATCCTGGGGATGAAGGGCTTGTCATTTGAGCTACCGTTGAAGACACTGGGTCTGCACTCGATGGAGTTTAGAAGGATGAGGAGGGATCTTATTGATATTTACAGATTACTGATCGGCCTGAACAGAATGGATACAGAGAAGATATTTCCAAAAACAGGAGAGACTCGGTAACCAAGGCACAGCCTCAGAATGAAGGGCCAACACTTTGGAGATGAGGAGGAATTTCTTCAGCCAGAGGGTGGGGAATCTCTGGAACTCATTGCTACAGAGTGCAGTGGAGGCCAAGTCACTGAGTGTATTTAAGACAGAGATAGATAGGTTCGTGATAGTTAAGATAGTTCGTGATCAAACATTCCTGCGGAGTAGGCAGGAGAATGAGGGTGAGGGACATATCTGCCAACAGCAAATGGCAGAGCTGAATGGCTGATTTCTGCTCCTATTTCTTAAAGACTTCTGGAGAGTTTCCCCAAAACCCTGGAACACTGAACCCATTGGACTGTGAGCCCTGCTGAAGCTGTTTGTCATTAGAACTTTGTGAAGAGATTAGCAAAGAGTGGAGAGAATGTGCACCAATATGGGAATTTCAGGATACTTCCCATCTCCTGGAATGCCATGAGTGTAGGAAGTGTGGTCAGTGACAGCAGTTGGAGCTCCAGGTTTCGGAGCTTGAGCAGCAGCTGGTGTCAGTGTGGAGAGTCCGTGAGGCTGAGAGCTCCATGGAGAGCACGTTTCTAGATGTGGTCACTCTGCACCTTCAGAGTATGCAGGGAGAGAGGGAATGGGGGAGAAGCAGACATCCAAAAAGACCAGGCAGCTAGTACAGGAATCCCCTGAGTGCATCCCACTGTCCAACCAGCATTCAGTTCAGAATCCTGATGAGAATGATGGTTCATCTGGGGAGTGCAGCCAGAGCCAAGTCCATGGCACCATGGGTGGCTCAGCTGTACAGGGTGGGGCACAAAGAAGACTGGAAGAGCGATCGTGAGAGGAGATTCGAGAGTGAGAGCAATCGATCGGTATTTCTGCAGCTGCAGATGGGAATCCAGGATGGTGTGTTGTCTCCCTGGTGCCACGGTCAAGGAAGTCACTGAACGTCTGTAGAGCACCCTGAGGGGAGGGGGGAACAGTCAGCAGTCATGGTCCTCATCAGTCCTCAGTGACAGGGGGAGAAAAGGGATGTGGTCCTGCAGTCAGAATTTAGAGAGCTTGTGAAGGAATTAGGAGCAGGAACTAAAAAGTAGGAATCACCGGATTACTCCCAGTACCCCATGCAAGTGAGAAGAGGAACAGGACGTAGAATAAGAGTCCAGGAGGGAGGGCTTTAGATCCTTGTGTCATTGGGACTGGCCCTGGGGGAGATGGGACCTGGACAGGCCAGACAGCATTGCTCCTGAATAGAGCTGGGACTGAGTTCCTTTAGGGAGATTTACTAGTGCTGTTGGAGAGGGTTTAGACTAACTTGGCAGGGCTGTGGGAGCCAGGAGCGAATATCAGAGAGGGCCATCAAGGACCACAGAATCCTCAGTGCAGTCAATAAGTCACCACCCAGTGGGAAGGATGTGGAGGAATACACCTGAAAGCCCAAATATTATAGAGTTATTATAATGGAGTGGGGGGCTTTAATTTCTGAATATTGACTGGGATAGTAGCAGTGTGAAGCTCAGGAAGGGGCCAGAGTTGTGAGAGTGTGCTCAGGTGAACTTTCTCCAGCTGTGTGTTTCCAGTCCAATGAGAAAGGAGGCTCTGCTAGATCTGGATCTTGGGACTGAGGAGGCCCAAGTGGATCAAGTGTCAGTGAGAGGACGTTTAGGGAAGAGTGATCATTGTATCACAAGGTTTAGGGTGATGGAGGAAATGACCCATTTCAGGGTCAAACAAACTCACTGGGGAAAATGGCAGCTTGCATGGGATATGGATATATCGGATTTAAATAAAACGTTGGAGTCACAGGTACTGGACTTATGGGGTCAAAGGTTCGTAGGAAAGTCTGAGGTGAACAGTAGAGGATGGAGACCAGGGAGAGTCAAGGTATATTTGAGACAGGGCAAACAATTCCTGAACTCTTTTGAGGACAAAAGTGGTAGAACTATTGTAAATAAGAAAAGAGCAAAAGATAACTAGAGAGAGAATAGGGCCCCATGAAGATGAACAAGGTACCTCCGAGTGGATCCAAAGGAAATGGTTAAGATCCAAAATGAATATTCTGGGTCAATATTTATCATGGAGAAAGACATGGAAGTTTGGGAACTCGGGAAGTAAATAGTAATGTCTTGACAAGAGATCACATTACAGAAGAGGATTTCTTCTAATGCATAAAGGTAGATCCATCTCCGTGACCTGAACAGGAAAATCCCAGAATATTGTGGGAAGCTAGGGAAGAGATTGCTGACTCCTTGCTGAGTTTATCATCGACAGTCACAGGTAAGGTGCTGGAGAACTGGAGAGGTTGGCTAATGTTAGCCATTATTTAAGAAAGGCTGGAAGGAAAAGCCAGGGAATTATAGATCAGTGAGCCTGATGTCAGTGCTGGGTAAGTTGTTGGAGTGGATTCTGAGGAACAGGATTTACATGCATTTGGATAGTCAATGTGGTTTTGTGCATGGGAATTGTGTCTTACTTACTTGATTGAGGTTGTTTGAAGAGGTGACAGAGAAGATTGACGAAGGCAGAACAGTAGACACTGTCTATATGGACTTCAATAAAGTGTTTGACAAGGTTCCACATGATTGACTGGTTAGTAAGGTTAGACCACATGGGATCCAGGGAGAGCGAGATATTTGGGTAAAAGATTCCTTCAAGATAAGAGACAGAGAGTGGTGGTAAAGGGTTGCTTTTCAGTCTGGAGATCTGTGAATAGCTGTGTGCTGTAAGGATCTGTGCTGGGTTCACTGCTTTTCGTCATTTAAATAAATGACTTGGATGTGAATATAGGAGTTATGGGAAGTTTGTAAATGTCACAAAAATTAGTGATCCAGTGGATAGTGAAGAAGATGATCTCAGGGTACAGTGGGACCTTGATCAGATGGGGCAATGGGCAGAGGAGTGGCAAATGGAGTTCAGTTTAGATAAATGTGAGATGTTGCATTTGGAAAGGCAAACCAGGGCAGGAGTTATACAGTTAATGGGAGGGCCCTGTAGAGTGTTTCTGAAAAAAGAGTCCTTGGGGGGCAGGGGCAGGGGCAGGGGCAGGGGCATTATTCCTTGATAGTGGAACCACAGGGAGACAGGGAGATGAAGAAGGTGTTGGGTACACTTGCTTTTATTGGTCACATAGGAGTTGGGATATCATGTTATAGCTGTACAGGAAATTGGTGAGGCCACTTTGGGAATAATGTGAACAATTCTGATCATTCTGCGATAGGAAGGATGCTGATAAACTCAAAAAGCTGCAGAAAAGATTTACAAGGATATTGCTAGGAATTGGACGATTTAAACTATCGGCAGAGGCTGAATAGACTGGTACTATTTTCCCTGCAGGATCGGAGGCTGAGGGGTGGCCTTATAAATGTTTATTAAAAAATGAGGAGCATGGACAAGGTGTATATCCAAGGTCTTTTCCTTGGGAATGGGAGGCAGAGGTTCAAGATGAGAGACAAAAGACTCAAAAGAGCCCTGAGGGGTAACTTGTCACACAGAGGGTGATGCGAGTGTGGATTAAGGTGCCAGAGCAATGTTGGAGGTGGATACAATTACAGCATTTAAAAAATGTTTGGTTGAGGACATGAATAAGAAGAATTTAGAGAGATGTGGGCTAAATGCTAGCAAATGGGATGAGGTCAGTTTAGGATATCTGGTTAGCATGTATAAGCTAGACTGAAGGGTGTGTTTCCACGCTGTATGACTCCATGACGATGAGAGGCTGGAAAAGCTGAGACTTTTTACCCTGAAGCATAGGAAGCTGAGGAGTGAATTTATAGAAGTTTATAAAATCATGAAGGTCATGGATAATGCAGGAAGGACATGAATGTTTTGTAGAGATGGCAAAAATATCCAAAGGATCGTTCCAGGGATGAGGAACATCAGTTATGAATATAGATTGGAGAATTTGGGACTGTCTTCTTTGAAGAAAGTCACAGATCATGCAATACCAAATTATAGTCCAGCACGAGCTTTTGGAGCGCCGCTGACAACCACCTGATGAAGGAGTGGTACTCCGAAAATCAGGACTTCCAAATAAATTCCCTGTTGGACTATAACCTGTGTTGTGTGATTTTTAACTTTGTCTACCCCAATCCAACACCAGCACCTCCAAGTCTTTGGAGAAGGCTGAGAGGAGAATTGTTCCAGGAATTCAAAATCAGGAGGGGCCTGGACAGAGTAAATAGGGAGAAAGTGATCGCAATTCTGAAAGGATTGAGACCGAGAGACCACAGATTGAAAGTAATTGGAAAAGTAACAAAAGTGAGATGAGGAAAAATGTTTTTGACCAGTGAGTGGTTAAGGTGTGGAATGCACTGCCTGAGAGTGTGGTGGAGGCAGCTTCAATTGAAACAATATCAAGGGAATGAGACTGTTATTTGAAAAGGAACAATGTGCAGGGTGACAGGGAGAAAGCAGGAGAATGACACTCAGTCAATTGCTCATTCGGAGAGCTGGTCCAGACAGGATGGGCAGAATGGCCTCCTTGTGCACTGTAACAATTCTGTAATTGTGTGATTGAACAGAGTTAAAGCTCAGAGGTGGGAGCTCGGTGTCTCACTGTGCTGCTGCTGCTGCTGCTGCTGAGGTCAGTGGGATCAGAGAGTGGGACAGGGAGCCAGAGCTCACATCAAACTCTGCCCGTGTCTGTCACACTGAGACTGGCAGGAGGCTACTCACTGATTTCACTCCATGCTGCAGGAATGGGACCACAGGCTGCAAATGGACAGAGCTCCTCCACACGGTGAGTAAAACTGACTGACTTATATCTTGCTGCTTAAAGGGGGCATGGAACTGAAGAAATACAGCTGGACACCCTGTTAGACACAGTGCTCCTCAATCAACAATTTCATTCACTGCAGCTCCCAATTAACGCTTTCAACAATTAAGCGTTTGTGTTTTAGAAATTGTCTTTAGAATTTGAAAGGGTTAATAACGGAGGATTGAGGTTTACTTACTCAGCCTGAGCTTGGTTCCTGAACCGAACATAAACCACAGTGAAAGCTCCCAGTGCAGAGGGTGCACAAAACCCTCTGCTCTTTGTTACCCTCCATCAGTCTCAACCTCTAATCCTCTCTCTCTCTGTCACTCTCTTCCATCCTCACCCATGTCTTTTTCTCTCTGTCCAGCTGGGCTCGGGCAATTTGTGAACTTTATTTTTCAATGTTAAATCTTGCAGCTGCTCTTCACGTGTGGCCATGGAGTGTAAGAGGGAAACTTGAGGCCTTCAGTGAGTGGTGAACACCACAGGGACTGGAGTGTGTTGTGGACAGTGACAATCCCAGCATGGGGTAATTTGTTCAACTTAATTTATATGTGACTGTGGATGTGTCAGTGCAGGAGGTGGGACTGTGTGTCAATTATTATACATTTTATATAACTCTGGGATGTGTCAGTACCGGAGGTGGTGCTGTGCACATTGAGGTTTTTGCACGGCTCTGTATCACTGTGAAGGCCAGCTGTTAGGTTGCTGACACTAATAGTCAGTGACGTCCTCATTTTGAATGTTGCTGATTGTCAGGGTGAAACTGGTCCCTGATCCACTGCCGGTGAATCGATCGGAGACTCCTGTGAATCGATCTTTTGCTTCATAGATCAGGAGAGAGGGTTTCTGACCTTCTCGCTGCTGGTACCAGGTAAGATAGCTGCTAATGCTTTGACTGGCCTTACAGGTGATGGTTGCAGTCTGGCCCAGTCCCACTGACAGAACTGGGGGAGACTGGGTCATGATGATGTCCCCACTGATACCTGAGGGGTCAGAGAGAAACAAAATGAAGTCAGAACTGTCACAGAAAGAGCCTGTCAAATGAGAGATTGTTGGAGACAATGAGCATTCCTCTGGTTTCAGCATTTTCCCTTCAATCACAAGTCAGTGGAATTGGAGTGAAATGGAGAGCAGCTAAAGATTCAAGTTGGAAGGAGAGAGATTTGTACCTGTGACACAGAATACCAGGGGCCAGATCAGCTGAATGTGTGAAATCATGGTGTGTGCTCCTGTCCCTGTGCCTGGTTCCTGATAAATTCTACCTTCACTGGGCTCTGCTTTATAAAGCTGCAGCCTGTGAGAGTCTGACTGGGTGTTCCTCAGTATGTAAATGGCATCAGGCAGAGAGAGCCACGTCAGCTCTTCTCTCGCTTTCTCTCTCTGTCTCAGAGAGTCGTTGATGTGAACAGCAGTGAATGAGGCCATTTGGCGCGTTGTGTCTGTACTAGTCAAAAAAGATCTGATGACACTAATCCCATCCTCCAGCTCTTGGCCCATTATCCTGGAGGTTACAGCAACACAAGAGAATATCTAAACACTGCTCCAATGTCACGAGAGTTTGTGACTCAACCAGCCTTTCAGGCAGTGAGTTCCAGACTCCCATCACCCACTAGGTGAAAAAAATTCTCCTCAACTCTCCTCTCACTCTCTACCTCGACTGGGCCCGAACTCACTCAAGTTTAGAAGGATGAGAGGGGATCTGACTGAAACATATAAAATTCTAACAGGGCTGGGCAGGGAGGAAGTTTCCCCTGGTTGGGGAGTCTGGAACCAGGGGTCACAATCTCATTGGGGATATGGAATAGACAATTTGGGACTGAGATGAAGAAACATTTCCTTCCTGAGAGGGTGGTCAATCTTTTGAATTCTGTACCACAGAAGGCTGTAGAGGACAGGAAACTGAATATATTCAAAAAAGAGAGAGAGATAATTGTTTTGCATTTTAACAGCATGAAGGGAATGGAGAGAAAGCAGGAATATGGCTTTGAGAGAGAGAGGATCAGCCATGATCAGACTGAATGACAGAGCAGACTCAAAGGGCCAAATAGCCTATTATTGCTCTGGTTACTGTGTGTTCATGCCTTCAATCTCTGTCCCTCATTATTGAGTGCTTTACTCATGTAAAAAGTGCCTTCCTACTCACCCTATCACTACCCCGAATAGTCTTATAGCCCTCTGTCAGGTCTCTCTCAGCCTTCACTGCTCTAAGGAAAACAACACCAACCTTTCCAACCTTTCCATCCCAGGCAGCATCCTGGTAAATCTCCCCTGTACCATCTCGAATACAATCACATCCTTCCAGAATGTGGTGACCAAGAACTGTCTGTCTCTCTCGGAGAAAGTGAGGACTGCAGATGCTGGAGATCAGACCTGAAAAATGTGTTGCTATAAAAGCGCAGCAGGTCAGGCAGCATCTAAGGAGCAGGAGAATTGACGTTTTGAGCATCAGCCTGTCTCTCTCTCTCTCTGTCTCTGTCTCACATCTGCCACTTCTTTCTCCCTCTCTTTTGCCCATTGTTAATTTCTCTCATATTCTCTCTCTCTCTCTCTTACTCACACACTGTCTCATAGCCATTCTCTCCAATTCACTCACACTCCATCACTCCATCTCATAATTTCTACTTCTCCATCTCTCACTATCTCAGTCACTCGCTCCCTCTCTTGCTTCAGTTGAAAACCTCCAATTGTTATCTGCGCCTCTCTATTCCTCCCTCTTTCTCTCTCCTTCCCTCTCTGCCTCCCAATTTACAGTCTCTCTCCCTCCCACTCTGTCATTCTGTCTTTAACCAGACTCATCTCTCTCTCACACACATCCACTCAACCCTACGCGCTCTCTCTTGATTCCCTTCATGCTTGGTCTGACACCCACCCTGTCTCTTTCCCTCTCTCCTTATCTCTTTCTCTCTCTCCACCTCTCTTAGTCACACTATCTGACATCTTGTTTCTCTGTTCTATCCCTCAACTTCACCATTTCTACCTCCCTCTGCGTCCCCTCACATATCTCACACTGTCTCAAATGCTCCTCCCTCTGTCCCTCTGTCCCTCAATCTCTCTCACTCACTCACTCATTCACACTCTCACACACTATCTCTCTCTCTCTGTCTCGCTTCTCCCTCTTTCTCACAGTGTCCCGGATGATGACAGTTGAATGCAGGATAAATCTCCCTTTGCTCTGTCCCACTGATGGATGTTCACCCTTGACCCAGAAGCATGTCTTTTCCTGGAGTAAGGCCCCATTTCCCACACTGACCAAACATTTAGCTTGTCTCAGGCAGATGGACAGATTCTTGTCAAATGAAGGACAATTCTATGTTGTTACCCTATTCTCCCTGGGGACTGGTTTGGACACAAAACTCATTCCATGAAGGCCCAGCAGACAGAGGAGATCCTTAGGCCATCAGTGTGAGCTGGAAGGAACAGGACAGGCTCTCTGTCCATCCACATCATGTTACAATCCCTTCCTCTCTCCTTCCCCTTCCATGATCAGGCTCTGGGTCAGGGTGTTTCACTGGGATGAGGGCTGGACCATTAAACAATTACAACAGAAAATAACTGAACCCCACATCCACCATGGTGTCCATGACTCACTGGACTCTCCAACAGTGCCCAGTAAACGTGTAATTCAGTTCACGGAGCTGACTGGTGGAGAGACATTGGCCTTCTTCCCACTGAACTTCCCAATAAAGACTCATAAACATGGGCATCCTTCCTGCTGGAACCTCCAATCGAGACCAGTAAACATTGGCCTCCTTCCTGCTGTACTTTTCATAGGAGACCAGTAAACATGGACCTCCTTCTGACTGGATCCTCCAAGAGAGACCAGTAAACATTGGCCTCCTTCTGCTGGAGACAAATAGATGACTGAGTTTTTGAAGAAGTGATCAGAAATATAGATAAAGGTAGAGCAGTATATTCTGTCTACATGGACTTTTGCAAGGCCTTAGACAAGGTTCCCCTATGTAGACTGCTGAGTAAGATTGTATTGCATAAGATCCAGGGAGAGCTCGCCAATTGGATATAAAATTGGCCTGATGATAGGAGGCAGAGGCTGGTGAGAGAGGGTTGTTCTTCAGACTGAAGGCCAGTGACCAGCCGTCTGCCACAAGAATCGATCCTGAATCCACTGTTATTCATCATTTATTTGGTAGGAAATACACAATTAATGGTAGAGCCATGGGGAGTGTTGTTGAACAAAGAGACTGAGGGGTACAGGTACATAGTTCCTTGGAAGTGGTGTCACAGGTAGACAAGAAGAAGGTATTCGGCACGCTCACCTTCACTGGTCAAAGCAGGGAGGACAGGAGTTGGGACATCACATACAAGGCATTGATCAGGTCACATTTGGATACTGTGCACGTTTCTGCTCACTCTGCGATAGGAAGGAAGTTATTAAACTGGTTTGGATAAAAAATATAGATTAACAGGGATGTCACCAAGATTCGAGGGTTTGAATTATGAGGCGAGGATGGATAGTCCGAGATGATTTTCCAGGGAATGCCTGAGATTGAGGGGTAACCTCATAGAGGTTTACAGAATCATGAATGTCATGGATAACGTGAATTGCCAAAGTCTTTTCCCCAGTGTAGGAGAGTCCAGTGCTAGAAGGAATAGGTTGAAGTTGAGAGGGGAAAGAATTAGAAGAGGCAACCTTTTCACACAGAGGTTGGTGTGTATGTGTAATGAGCTGCCAGAGGAAGTGGTAGCAGTGAGTACAATTACTACATTTCAAGGGCATTTTTACAGGAACATGGATAGGAAGGATTTCGAGGGGATTGGGCCAAACACAGGTAAATGGGATTATTTCAGTTTTGGAAACTTGGTCAGCATGGATTAGTTGAGCTGAAGGGCCTGATGCCATACCGTAAACCTCTATGACTCTATGACGATGAACACACGAGCCACCTTCTCATAGGAACAATAAAGATGGAACTCCTTCCCACTGGGTGCTCCAGAAGAGACCAGTAAACATGGGTCTTCTTCAGACTGGACTGTCCAGTACCTGAGCTGCAAACCCCACATCCTCTCCATCATGTAGGCCTCTGATTTCAATCTCAACAGCATTGTCTGTTTCTGCATTACCTCAGCCCCTTGACCACAGAAATCCAACCTCACTACCAGCCAATTGCCTCCATGACCTCCCTTCTCCCTCACCCTGTGTCCTGCTGCAGACTCACATTCCCTCCCTCTGCCTTCCACCTTCTGTCTTTGGTCTCCTGCCTATTTCTGCTTCCTTCATCCCACCATTGACAGCAGAGCCTTCAGACCCCTAGAGCATGCTCTCTGACCTCCTGCCCCTCAATGGTTGTGCTGTTGAATATGCCGTTCACATCCATTGCTTTTGGATTGCTGTTCACTTGCCATTGTTTTGTCGATTTATTCCAGTTAATTGAATCTGGCCTGTTCACTGAGTTGGTACAAGAGCGTTTTCCTTGAGAAAACACTTTTCTGTAAACTGGTTTGTCTGTTTCTCCCAGTCTTTGTGTAAAGGTAAGACTAAGTGTGTGTAAGCTCTTATACAGCACAGACAGAGGTCACTGGGCCTATTGTGACTGTTAGTCAAATGAGTCCAATGTGTCCCATTTACGCAGCCCTTCCTGTATAACCCTGCAATTGTTTCCTTTTCAGCTATTTCTCCAAATGCCTTTTTGAAAGTTGCTGTTGAATCCACTTCCACTCACCTTGCAAACAGTCATCATGAACTCGCTGGATAAAAATGTTCCTATCTTTTCTCTTGTCCTTCAGACCCTTTCTGAAATGTGTGCCCTCTGGTTACTGACCCTCCTGCCTGGAGAAACAATTTGTCCTGTATTTGCTGCATCCAAACTCTCTAATTGTGAACCCCTCATTGAGGGAGACCTATTTCCAGCACAGGGGGAGAACATTCAGCCTGTCAGGGAAATGCTGTCATTTCATGGGGCAATCCAGTCAGTCTCACCCCCTCCCCTCCTCAGCCCCCAGGGCCTTGCAGATTTATTTCCATCAAGAGCCCATCCAATCTGTCATTGTAATAACTGAGTGTCTTCACCTGCCTCACCTGAATGGGCACTAATTTCCAAGTCATTACCAATTGCTGCTAAAAGCAAAGTTCTTCCTGCTATCCTACATCTCTTACCCAACAGAATATAAGGTAATCTCAATGTGAAGATGGGATTTTGTCTTCACACGGACTGTGAGGTGGTCACTCTTACTGATACTGTCATGGACAGATACACCAGCAGCAGGCAGATTGGTGAGGGTGATAGTGAGTATGTTTTTCCCTCTTGTTGGTTCCCTCACCACCTGCCCCAGGTCCAGTCTAGCGGCTGAATCAGGTGGAATGTGACCAGCTTACTCAGTAGTGATGCTTCTGAGCAGCTCTTGATAGTGGACTTTGAAGTCCCTTGCTCCTGCATCCTTCCCTCCCTCAGTGCTCCCTCCAAGTGTTGTTCAACATGGAGGACTGACTGGTCAGTTGAGGTTGGAGGGGAGGCGGTGCTCTGTGGTAATCAGCAGGAGTTTTCCTTCCCCATGTTTGACCTGCTGTTCATGAGGCTTCATGGGTTCCATAGTTAAATGTGAGGACTCCCAGGGCAACTCCCTTCCAACTGTACACACCACTGTGTTGCCTCCCTTGCTTGTTCTATCCTGCCAGTTAAAAACTGAATGAGGGAACAATTCTGTGCAGGTCTCACAGCTTGGAGATAGAGCTGCTGCTGGATTCTGTTTCTGATCTCCGAGTGCAGGCACGTGTGCTTGTGAGAGAGTGACTGACACTTTTTCCAAAACTGTGCTGTTTCTGCAAAACAATCCCAGAACCAGCCTCCTGTGCTGTCAGGTTCTTGGGCGTGCAGATGGTTCACAGTTTTCTCCCATCTCAGTAACAAACGTCCAGCTGCTCCGAGCTCCTTCTTTCACTTCCTCTATTGGTGAAGTTTCAACCTTGCGATCTGACAGTCTTTGCAATTATTTTTTACACTGGGGTTTTCTGCTGTGGTCAGAATCTCTAATAATAAGTGTCCAATCAGTGACAATCACAGCATCTAAGAGCAGTCAGGACAGTGGAGCCAGGCTCACTGGGAAATACATTGGGAAGATCAAAGCCATCCCCTTCAGATCTTGTTTATGGGACTCCAAACATGACCATTCTAATGTAGTGGCTGACACACATCACAGCCACTGCCCTCCGTATCCTTCAGCTCATCCAAACTTCTGCTGCTCGTATCCAAACTTGCACCAAGTCCCAGTCCCGCAACCCCCTGCACCCCATGCCTATATTGGCTCCTGGTCTAGCAACAACTTGATTTTGAAATTCTCATCCTTGTTCTCAAATCCCTTTCTGCCCTCCACCCTCCCTATCTCTGTAATCTCCTCCAAGCTGCCTCACTCTGTGTGGTCAGCAATCTTGGATAATTGGCTCTCGATTCCATCTTCCAAGTCATTGAGAGATATCGTGAAATACTGAGGTCCCTGCACAAATCCCTGGAGACACCACTATTCACATCTTGTTCATTGGAGAGCACACACATTATCCCTCCTCTCTGTCTCCTACCTCCTTTTCTATAACTGGCTTGATGGTAGGAAGCAGAGGGTAATATTGGAAGGATGCTTGTCAGACTGGAGGCGTATGTTGAGTGGAGTGCTTCAGGGCTCAGTGCTGGCCCCATTACTGTTTGTTATCAATATTAATGATTTGCATGAGAATCTGTAAGGCATGATTAGTAAGTTTGATGTGCAGGTCAAGTGAATTGGCCATGTTAAACTGGCCATAGTGTTAGGTACATTAGTAAAAGGGAAATGGGTCTAGGTGGGTTACTCTTCAGAGGGTAGGTGTGGACTGGTTGGGCCAAAGACCTGTTTCCACCCTGTAGAGAATCTCATCTCTAATCTTGTACAGGATGTCAGTGAGGTCGCACTTGGAATATTGTATTCAGTTTGGTCACCTTGTTATAGGAAGGATATTACTAAACCAGAAAGAGTACACAAGAAATTTACAAGGATGTTGCCTGGACTCAACAATCTGAGTTATAGGGAAAGGTTAGGCAAGTTAGGACTTTTTTCTTAGAACACAGGAGACTGGTGGGGGAACTTTTAGAAGTGTACAAGATCATGAGAGACATGGATAGGGTTGGGGAATCGAGGATGAGAGGGCATCAGTTTAGTGTTAGAGTGGAAAGAATAAAAGGGAACCTGAGGGGCAACATTTTTACACAGAGGGTGGCACGTATGTGGAATGAGCTGCCAGCTGAATTGATTGAGGTGGATACATGAACAACATTTAAAATACATTTGGACAAATACATAGATAGGAAAACATTTGAAGGATATGGGACAAGTGCCGGGAAATGGGTTAGCATGGATGGAGATGTTGGTCAGCACGGGCCAGTTTGGGCCAAAAGGCCTGCCTCTGTGCTGTAGGACTCGATGACTCTATGACTCTAAAATTCCATATGTTTCCATGTTTATGAACAGTCTCTCAAACATAGAAACAAAGGAACTAGGAGCAGGAGGAAGCCATTCAGCCCTTCGAGTGGGCTCTGCCATTCAATATGACCATGGCTGATCATCCAACTTCGTCCTCTGCTCCCATTTTTTCTCCATAAACTTTAATCTCTTTAGACCTAAGAACTATACTTATCCTCTCTTGAAAATATTGAATGTGTTGGGCGCAATTGCTTTCTGTGACAGAATATTGCACCAGCTTCCCAGTCTCTGTCTAAAGAACATAGAACATAGATAGAACATAGAACAATACAGCACAGAACAGGCCCTTCGGCCCACGATGTTGTGCCGAACTTCTATCCTAGATTAAGCACCCATCCATGTACCTATCCAAATGCCGCTTAAAGGTCGCCAATGAATCTGACTCTACCACTCCCTCGGGCAGCGCATTCCATGCCCCCACCACTCTCTGGGTAAAGAACCCACCCCTGACATCTCCCCTATACCTTCCACCCTTCACCTTAAATTTATGTCCTCTTGTAACACTCTGTTGTACCCGGGGAAAAAGTTTCTGACTGTCTACTCTATCTATTCCTCTGATCATCTTATAAACCTCTATCAAGTCACCCCTCATCCTTCGCCGTTCCAACGAGAAAAGGCCGAGAACTCTCAACCTATCCTCGTACGACCTACTCTCCATTCCAGGCAACATCCTGGTAAATCTTCTCTGCACCCTCTCCAAAGCTTCCACATCTTTCCTAAAGTGAGGCGACCAGAACTGCACACAGTACTCCAAATGTGGCCTAACCAAAGTCCTGTACAGCTGCAACATCACCTCACGACTCTTGAATTCAATCCCTCTGCTAATGAACGATAATACTCCATAGGCCTTCTTACAAACTCTATCCACCTGAGTGGCAACCTTCAAAGATCTATGTACATAGACCCCAAGATCCCTCTGTTCCTCCACCTGACCAAGAACCCTACCATTAACCCTGTATTCCGCATTCTTATTTGTTCTTCCAAAATGGACAACCTCACACTTGGCAGGGTTGAACTCCATCTGCCACTCCTCAGCCCAGCTCTGCATCATATCTAAGTCCCTCTGCAGCCGACAACAGCCCTCCTCACTGTCCACAACTCCACCTATCTTTGTATCATCTGCAAATTTACTGACCCACCCTTCGACTCCCTCCTCTAAGTCATTAATAAAAATTACAAACAGCAGAGGACCCAGAACTGATCCCTGCGGAACTCCACTTGTAACTGGACTCCATGCTGAATATTTACCATCTACCACCACTCTCTGACTTCGACCGGTTAGCCAGTTTTCTATCCAATTGGCCAAATTTCCCTCTATCCCATGCCTCCTGACTTTCCGCATAAGCCTACCATGGGGAACCTTATCAAATGCCTTACTAAAATCCATGTACACTACATCCACTGCTCTACCCTCATCCACATGCTTGGTCACCTCCTCGAAGAATTCAATAAGACTTGTAAGGCAAGACCTACCCTTCACAAATCCGTGCTGGCTGTCCCTAATCAAGCAGTGTCTTTCCAGATACTCGTAAATCCTATCCCTCAGTACCCTTTCCATTACTTTGCCTACCACAGAAGTAAGACTAACTGGCCTGTAATTCCCGGGGTTATCCCTATTCCCTTTTTTGAACAGGGGCACAACATTCGCTACTCTCCAGTCCCCTGGTACCACCCCAGTTGCCAGTGAAGACGAGAAGATCATTGCCAACGGTACTGCAATTTCCTCTCTTGCTTCCCACATAATCCTAGGATATATCCCGTCAGGCCCGGGGGACTTGTCTATCCTCAAGTTGTTCAAAATGTCCAACACATCTTCCTTCCTAACAGGTATCTCTTCTAGCTTATCAGTCCGTTTCACACTCTCCTCTTCAACAATACGGTCCCTCTCGTTCGTAAATACTGAAGAGAAGTACTTGTTCAAGACCTCTCCTATCTCTTCCGACTCAATACACAGTCTCCCACCACTGTCCTTGATCGGACCTACCCTCGTTCTCGTCATTCTCAGGTTTCTCACATACGCATAGAATGCCTTGGGGTTATCCTTGATCCTATCCGCCAAGGATTTTTCGTGCCCTCTCTTAGCTCTCCTAATCCCTTTCTTCAGGTCCCTTCTGGCTATCCTGTATCCCTCCACTGCTCTGTCTGAACCTTGTTTCCTCAACCTTATGTAAGCCTCCTTCTTCCTCTTTACTAGACATTCAACCTCCCTCGTCAACCAAGGCTCCCTCACATGACCATTTCTTTCCTGCCTGATCGGTACATACATATCAAGGACACGTCGTATCTGCTCCTTGAAAAAGTCCCACATTTCCACCACATCCTTCCCTGACAGCCTATGCTCCCAACGTATGCTCCTCAAATCCTGTCTTACAGCATCGTAATTTCCCTTCCCCCAATTGTAAAAACTCCCTTGTTGTGCGCACCTATCTCTCTCCATAACCAAGGTGAAAGTCACAGAATTGTGGTCGCCATCACCAAAATGTTCACCCACTAACAAGCCCACCACTTGTCCCGGTTCGTTACCGAGTACCAAATCCAATATGGCCTCCCCTCTGGTTGGACAATCTACATACTGCGTTAGAAAAGCTTCCTGGACACACTGCACAAACACCGCCCCATTCAATCTACTTGATCTAAAGAGCTTCCAATCAATATTTGGGAAGTTGAAGTTGAAGTTGAAGTTGAAATGTCTCATCATCTCAGTCTGAAATGGCCTTTCCCTTTTCTTTAAACCATAACTCGTAGTTCTGGATTCCCCAGTCATCAGGAACATCCTCCCTGTGTTGTTTTGGTCTTGTCCTGTTCGGATTTTCAAGGTTTCAATGTGATTCCTCTCAATCTTCTAAGCACCAATGAATATAGTCCTAACTGATTCAGTTTCTCATCAGATATAAGTGGTGTCATCCCAGGAATCAGTCTGGTAAACCTTTCCTTCCCTCCCTCCACAGCCAGAACATGCTTACTCAGATAAGGAGCCCGAAACTACACACAACAGAATCATAAAATCACACATTACAGAGGAGGCCCTTCAGCCCATTAACTGTGTACCAGCCAAACGACACTAAACCTCTACCAGTCCCACTTTCCAACATGAGACCCACAGCTTGAATGTTATAACATTTCAACTGCTCACCCAAGTACATTTTAAAGTTTTTGAGGTTTCCCACCTCAACTACCTTCTCAGGCTGTGCATTCCAGATGCACACCATCCTCTGGATGAAAAACATTTTCCTCAAAACATCTTGAAACCTCCTATCTTTCACACTGAATGTGAGCCAACTTGTTAGTGACCCTCCCATGAAGGAGAACAGCTGTTTTCTCTCCACCCTGTCCATTCCCCTCATAACCTTATACACCTTGATCAGGTCCCCCCTCTCCTTCTCTGCTCTGAAGAAAACAACCCGAGCTGATCCAATTTCTCTTCATCACTGAGAGGTTCCATCCCACACAATATCCTGGTGATTCCCCTCTGTACCCCATCCAGTGCGATCACCTCCTTCCTACAGTGTGGTGACCTGAACAGCACACAGTACTCCAGCTGTGGCTGAACCAATGTTCTGCTTAACTGCAACATATCCTCCTGCTTTTATAACCAATATCTGATATAACAAAGGCAAGTGTCCCATATGCCTTCATGCTGCTCTGTTCGCCTGTCTTGTCACATTCAGGGATCAGTGGAGAAGCACCCCAAGATCACTCTGTTCCTTTGAGCTTCCTCAGTTCAAAGAACAAAGAGCAACGAAAATTACAGCACAAGAACTGGCCCTTAGGCCCTACTAGCCTGCACTGGTCCATATCCTCCATCTAAACCTGTCATCAATTTTCCAAGGGTCTGTCTCCCTTTGCTCCCTGCCCATCCATGTATCTATCTAGAAATATCTTAAATGATGCTATTGTGCCTGCCTCTACCACTCCACTGGCAATGTGTTCCAGGACCAATCACTCTCTGTGTGAAGAACTTTCCACACATATCTCCCTTAAACGTTTCCACTCCCACTTTGAACTCATGACCCCAAGTAATTGAGTCCCCCACTCTGGGAAAAAGCTTCTTGCTATCCACCCTGAATATACCTCTCATGATTTTGTAGACCCCAATCAGGTCCCCCCTCAATGTTCGACTTTCTAATGAAAATAATCCTAATCTACTAAACCTCTCTTCATAGCTAGTGCCCTCCATACCAGGCAATCCTGGTGAACCTCCTCTGCACCCTCTCCAAAGCATCCACATCCTTCTGGTAATGTGGTGACCAGAACTGTACGCAGTATTTCAAATGTGACCAAGCCAAAGTCCGATATAATTCTAACATGACCTGCCAACTCTTGTAATGAATACCACGTCTGATGAAGGAAAGTACACTATAAGTCTTCTTGACCATTCTATCGACTTGTGTTGCCACCTCCAGAGTACAATGGACTGGAACACCCAGGTCTCTCTTGCCATCAATTTTCCCAGGGCGTTCCATTCACAATACAGTTTACTCCAGATTTGGATCTTCCAAAATTCATCAGATCGCCTTTGCCTGGTTTGAAATCCATCTGTCCCATTCTCTGCCCAACTCTTCAATCTATCTATATTCTGCTGCATTCTCTGACAGTCCCCTTCACTATCTGCTACTCCACCAATCTTAGTGTCATCTGCAAACTTGTTAATCAGACCACCTATACCTTCCTCCAGATCATTTATATATATCAAAAACAAGTGCGGTACAAGCACAGATTCCTGTTCTCCATTTTGAGAAACTCCTTCCACTGCTACTGTCTGCCTTCTGTTGCCCAGCCTGTTCTCTATCCATCTAGTGAGTACGCTCTGGATCCCATGCAACTTTAATTTCTTTATCAGGCTACCATGGGGAACTTTATCAAATGCATTCCTGAAATCTATGTGAATGACATCCACAGCCCTTCCCTCATCAATCAACTTCATCACTTCTTCAAAAACTTCTATAAAGTTGGTAGGACATGACATTCACTGCACAAGTTCATGCTGCCTATAACTGATAAGTCAATTTTCTTCCAAATGTAAATAGATCCTATCCCTCAGTATCTTCTCCAGCAGCTTCCCTACCACTACATCAGGCTCACTGGTTGATAGTTACCTGGATTATCCTGGCTACCCTTCTTAAACATTAGCAATTCTCCAGTCCTCTGGGACCTCATCCATGTTCAAGGTTGCTACAAAGATATCGATTAAGGCCCCAGCTATTTCCTCTCTTGCTTCCCCCAGTAAGCTGGGATCGATCCCATCCCGACCTGGGGACTTGTCCACCTTGATGCCTTTTAAAATACCTAACACTTCCTCCCTCCTTAAACTGACTTGACCCTGAGTAATCAAACATCTATCCCCAACTTCAACATCTGTCATTTCCCTCTCCTTGGTGAATACCGACGTAAAGCACTCATTAAGAATCTCATCCATTTTCTCTGACTCCGCACATAACTTTCCTCCTTTGTCCTTGAGTGGGCCAACCCTTTCACTAGTCATCCACTTGCTCCTTATATATGAATAAAAGGCTTTGGGATTTTCCTTAACCCTGTTTGTTAATGATATTTCGTGACCCCTTTTAGCCCTTTTAATTCCTCATTTCAGATTGGTCCTACTTTCCTGATATTCTTTGAAAGCTTTGTCTGTTTTCAACTACCTCGACCTTATGTATGCATGTTTTTTCCTCTTAGCTAGTCTCACAATTTCAACTGTCATCCAGCGTTTCCTAATCCTGCCATTTCAATCCCTTATTTTCACAGGGACATGTCTGTCCTGACTCTAGTCAACATCTCTTTAAAAGCCTCCCACATATCAAATGTGGATTTCCCTTTAAACAACTGCTCCCAATCCACATTCCCCAGCTCCTGCCAACTTTTGCTATAGTTGGCCTTCCCACAATTTAGCCGTCTTTCTTTGGGACCACTCTCGTCTTTGTCCATGAGCATTCTAAAACTTACGGAATTGTCGTCACTGTTACCAAAATAATCCCCTACTGAAATTTCAACCACCTGGCCGGGCTCATTCCCCAACACCAGGTCCAGTATGGCCCCTTCCTGAGTTAGACTATTTCCACATTACTCTGTAAAATCCTCCTGGCTGCTCCTTACAAATTTTGCTCCATCTAAACTTCTAACATTAAGTGAATCCCAGTCAATGTTGGGAAAATTAAAATCTCCATTACCACCACCTTGTTACTCCTCTCTCTTTCCATAACCTGTCTACATATTTGTACCTCTATCCCATGTTCACTGTTAGGAGGCTTGTAGGATAGCACCAACATCTATCTTTCCTGTTTCTGAGCTCTGCCCATATTGCCCCACTGCTCGAGTCCTCCATAGTGCCCTCCTTCAGCACACCTGTGATATCCTCTCTGACCAGTAATGCAACTCCTCCATCCCTTTTACCTCCCTCTCTTTATCTGCCTGATGCATCTATATCCTGGGATACTTAGTTGCCAATCTTGCCCTTCCCTCAACCAAGTCTAAGTAATAGCAATAACATCGTACTCCCAGATACTAATCCAACCCCTCCCTCCTGCACCATCTCTCAAGCCACGCATTCATCCTGCCTATACTTTCATTTCGACTCTGATGAGCACATGGCACTGGTAGCAATCCTGAGATTACTACCTCTGAGATCCTACATTTTTAATATGGTTCCTAACTCCCTAAATTCTGCTTGTAGGACCTCATCCCATTTATTACCGATATCATTGGTGCCTACATAAGCCATCACAGCTAGCCGTTCACCCACCCCTTCAGAATGTCCTGCAGCCGATCTGAGACATCCCTGACCCGTGCAACTGGGAGGCAACATGCTATTCGTGAGTCTCGCTTTTAACCACAGAATCACCTATCTACTCCCCTTACAAAGTCCAAATTAACCATATCCACGGGCCCCCCTTAACAACTCCACTCACGACATCCTCAAAAAATTCCAGTCAATTTGTTAAGCAGTTCTGTTACTGTTTTCAAAGTTCTAAACTATAAAATATTTTATAATGAACTTGGGCATTTTCTCCACTGCTGATTTCCATCTAATTCATCTAAAATTTCTTATTTTCCCCCCCTCTCTCTCTTTTTCAATAGACATGTTAAATTAGCTTTCTCCACTCTGTAGGACCTATTCCACAGTCGATAAACAGATAACCATCAACGTTTCTAATATTTTACAACCACTTCCTGAAGCATTCCTGAAAATAGATTATTTGGCCCTGCTGATTTAACACACTTTAATTTTTCCAGAACCATTTTCCTCCAACAACTGATTTCCTTCAGTTCCTTCCTCTGATAAAACTCCAAGTTCACCAACATGTCTGAGATTTATTTGAGAATTCATTTGTGCAGAAAGATCCAGAATATGTTTATCTGTTATCTCTTTGTTCCAAGTATAACATTATAACACTTGTGTGGAATGTCCTTGAATGTCATCTGGACGTCCATATAAACAACACATTCCCTTTGCTCACACATCAATGACCTCGTTAAAACATGTAACCAGGTTAGTTAAAGATGTCTGACGCTTTTTAAATTCATCCTGACTTACTCTGATCAGTTCATATTTGTCAGACATTCTGTCTCGAAAACCAGATTTAATTACTTCCCAACAATAGACATTCAACGGAGACGTTATTGTGAGTGAGGTTAGTAAACACTGACACGAGGGGCTGAACAGCCTCCTCCTAGAGTCATACAGATGTACAGCATGGAAACAGACCCTTCGGTCCATGCCGACCAGACATCCCAACACAATCTAGTCCCACCTGCCAACTCCTGGCCCAGATCGCTCCAAACCCTTCCTATTCATATACCCATCCAGAAAACTTTAAAATGTGGCAATTGTACCAGCCTCCACCACTTCCTCTGGCAGCCCATTCCACACTCGCACCACCCTGTGCTTGAAAATGTTGCTCCTCAAGTCTCTTTTATATCTTTCCCCTCTTACCCTAAACCTATGCCCTCTAGTACTGGGCTCCACCACCCCAAGGAAAAGACTTGGTCTCTTTGCCCTATCCATGCCCCTCATGATTTTATAAACCTCTGTAAGGTCACCCCTCAGCCTCCGACACTCCAAGGAAAACATCCCACCCAATTTAACCTCTCCCTATAGCTTAAATCCTTCAACCCTGGTAACATCCTTGTAAATCTTTCCTGAACCCTTTCAAGTTTCACAACATCCTTCTGATAGGAAGGAGACCAGAATTGAATGCAATACTCCAAAAGTGGCCTAGGTGACCTCCCAACTCCTATACTCAATACTCTGACAATTAAAGGAAAGCATACCGAATGTCTTCTCCATTATCCTATCTACCTTTGACTCTACTTTCAAGGAGCTATGAACCTGCACTCCAAGGTCTCTTTGTTCAGCAACACTCCCGAGGACCTTACCATTAAGTGTATAAGTCCTGCTAAGATTTGCTTTCCCAAATGCAGCACCTTGCATTTATCTAAATTAAACTCCATCTGCCATTCATCAGCCCAATGGCCCATCGGATCAAGATCCTGTTGTAATCTGAGGTAACCTTCTTCGCTGTCCACTACACCTCCAATTTTGGTGTCATTTGCAAACTTACTAACTCTACCTCCTATGTTCATATCCAAATCACTTATGTAAATGACAAAAGGTAGTTGACCCAGCACCAATCTTTATGACACTCCACTGGTTATAGGCCTCCAGTCTGAAAAACATCCCTCCACCACCACCCTCTGTCTTCTACCTTTGAGCCAGTTCTGTATCCAAATGGCTAGTTCTCCTGTATTCCATAAGATCTAACCTTGCTAACCTGTCTCCCATGGGGAATCTTGTCGAATGCCTTACTGAAGTCCATACACATCCTGTCTAACGCTCTGCCTTCATCAATTCTTTCTGTTACTTCTTCAAAAAACTCAATCAAGTTTGTGAGACATGATTTCCCATGCACAAAACCATGCTGACTATCCCTAATCAGTCTTTGCCTTTCCAAATATATGGACAATCTGTCCCTCAGGATTCCTTCCAACAACTTCCTCGCAACCGACGTCTGGCTCACTGGTCGACAGTTCCCTTCCCACCTTTCTTAAATAGTGGCAACAATTAGTGAACCTCCAGTCTTCTGGCACATCATCTGTGACGATTGAGGATACAAATATCACAGTAAGAGGCCCAGCAATCTCTTCCCGAGCTTCCCACAGAGTCCTCAGGTACACCTAATTATGTCCTGGGGATTTATCTACTTTTACGCATTTCAAGACACCTAGCACATCCTCGTCTGTAATATGAACATTTTTCAAGATGTCACCATCTATTTCCCTACATTCTATATCTTCAATATCATTCTCCACCGCTAAATTGAAGCAAAATACTCGTTTGGTATCTGCCCCATCTCCTGCGTCTCCACACAAAGGTTGCCTTGCTGATCCTTGAGGGGACCTATTCTCTCCTTAGTTACCCTCTTGTCCTTAATATATTCATAAAACCGCTCCGGATTCTCCTTAACCCTATTTGCCAAAGCTATCTCATGTTGTTGCCCTCCTGATTTCCCTCTTAAGTATACTCCTACTGCCTTTGTATACCTCTAAGAATTCACTCGATCTATCCTGTCCATACCTGACATAACCAAACCCTTGTCATCCAATATTCCCTACACCTACCAGCCTTTCCTTTCACCCTAACTAAAATATACATTCTCTGGACTCAAGTTATCTCATTTCTGAAGCCTTCCCATTTTCCAGCTGTCACTTTACCTGCGAGCAACTGCCCCCAATCAGTTTTTCAGAGTTTTAGATTAGATTACTAAGTGTGTAAACAGGCCATCCAGCCCAACAAGTCCACATTGACCATCCGAAGAGCAACCCACCCAGACCCATTCCTCTACATTTACCACTTCACCTAAAACTATGGGCAATTTAGCATGGCCAATTCACCTCACCTGCACATTTTTGGACTGTGGGAGGAAACCAGAACACCCGGAGGAAGCCCACGCAGACACAGGGAGAATGTGCAAACTCCACACAGACAGTTGCCTGAGTGGGAATTGAACCCGGGTCTCTGACACTGTGAGGCAGCAGTGCTAACCACTGTGCCACCATGCCTGATACCGGCAAAATTAACCTTCCTCCAATTTAGAACTTCAACTTCTGGATCTGGTCTATCCTTTTCCATCACTATTTTAAAATGAATAGAATTATGGTCACTGACCAAAAGCGTTCCTCCACTGACACCTCAGTCACCTGCCCTGCCTTATTTCCCAAGAGTAGGTCGAGTTTTGCACCTTCTCTAATAGGTACATCCACATACTGAATCAGAAAATTGTCTTGTACACACTTAACAAATTCCTCTCCATCTAAACCCTTAATACTATGGCAGTCCCAGTCTATGATTGGAAAGTTAAAATCCCCTACTATAACCACCCCATTATTCTGACTGATAACTGAAATCTCCTTACAAATTTGATTCTCAATTTCCCGCTGACTACTGGAGGGGGGCTATAATATAATCCCAACAAGGTGATCATCCCCTTCTTTTTTCTCAGTTCCACCCAAATAACTTCCCTGGATGTATTTCCGGGAATATCCTCCCTAAGTCCAGATGTAATGCTATCCCTTATCAAAAATGCCACTCTCCCTCTTCCTGTGCCACCCTTTCTGTCCTTCCTGTAGCATTTGTATCCTAGAACATTAAACGGCCAGTCCTCTCCATCCCTGAGCCATGTTTCTGTAATTGCTATGATGTCCCAGTCCCATGTTCCTAACCACGCCCTAAGTTCATATTCCTTCCCTGTTAGGCCTCTTGCATTGAAACAAATGCAGTTTAATTTATCAGTCCTTCCCTGTTCTCTGCTTTGTCCCTGCCTGCCCTGACTGTTTGACTTGCCTTTGTTCTCAACTGTAGCAATCTCAGAATGAAATCTTTCCTCACTATCTCCCTCGGTCCCACCCATCCATCTTACTAGTTTAAATCCTTCTGAGCAGCTCTAGCAAATTTTCCTGCCAGTATATTAGTCCCCTTCCAATTTAGGTGTAGTCCGTCCTTCTTGTAAAGGTCACTTCTACCTCAAAACAGCTTCCAAAAGTCCAAAAATCTGAATCCTTCTCCTGAACACCAGCTCCTCAGCCATGCATTCATCTGCTCTCTCCTCTATTTCTGCCCTCACTAGCTCATAGCACCAGGAGTAATTCAGATATTACTGCTCTCGAGGATCTCCTTTTTAAATTCCTGCCTAAGTCTCTGCAATCTCCCTTCAGAATCTCAACATTTTCCCTTCCTATATCATTGGTTCTAAAGTGTACCAAGACATCCTGCTGGTTCGTCTCCACCTTAAGAACATTTTGCACCCTCTCTGAGACATCCCTGATCCTGGCACCAGGGAAGCAACACACCATTCTGATTTTTCACTGCGGCCACAGAAACGTCTATCTGCACCTCGGGCTAGAGAGTCCCCTAACACAGTCGATCGGTTGGAACCCGACGTACCTCTCATTACATTAGAGCCAGTCTCAATACCAGAAACTTGGCTGCTCATGCGAAGTACCCCTGAGTTTCCATCACCCTCTACATTTTCCAAAACAGCATACTTGTTTGAACTGGGGATAGCCACAGAAAACTCCTGCAGCTACTTGCCTACCTCCCTTGCCTTTCCTGGAGTTATGATAAGAGCCCATGGGATCCAAGGCATTTTGGCAAATTGGATCCAAATATGAGGCAAAGAGTGATGGTGGAGGGTTGTCTTTGTGATTGGAAGACTGTGACCAGTGGTGTAAGACAGGGATTGGGGCTGGGACCCTTGCTGTTTGTAATGTACATTAACAAATTGATGGTGATTGTATAATTAGAAAGTTTTCAGAGGGCACATAAATTGGAGGTGTTATTGATATTGATTTGATTTTTATTTTAGTTTATTGTCACATGTACTTGAGTAAAAAAGCATTGGAGTACAGTGAAAAGTATGTAACGTCACCTCACAAGGTGCCATCTTAGGTACAAGGACCTCAGTACAGAATCATAAGAACAAGGTAGAAAGAAAGAATAAAGTTCAAAGTTACACGTTGCAGATCTTTTTAGTTTTAAGTAGAAAATTAAGAAATAAAGCTGGACGTTCAAGCATTAAAGCCTTTCTTAAGAACTTAGTTACCATGGGATCATACTTTAAGTAATCATCTCGAGACCAGAGGTCCGCGCTGAGGCCTTCCCAGGTGGAGAGACCACCATATACAGAAAGAACCACTATCGCCACACTAGGCCGAGTGACCATCATGCTGGGCTGAGAGGCCACCACATCGAACTGAGAGGCCACCATGTTGGACCAAGTGTCTGCCTCGTCGGGCTGGAAGGTCTCCCTGCCAGGCCAGGACACTGCCACACCAAGCCAAAAGGCCACATCAGGTCTGCACTAGGTCAGAGGCCTGGCGACTGAGGCTGGAGGTCCGTGCCTGGGAGAAGAAATAAGGGAGAAGGACAAAAGAAAAACACAAAAGAAAAGGGAAAGAGAAGTGGAATAGAAAGAAGAAAAGAAAACAGACGGAGCAGATGAACTCGGTCTGAAGTGTCCTACTCTGTTGCCATCTTGGATTACTGGGTCTCAGGTTACAGTCTGATATTGATCAGCTTGTAAAATGGGCAGAACAATGACAGATGGAATTTAATCCTGATACCTTTGAGGTGATCCAACTTGGGAGGTCTAATAAGGGAAGGATATACACAATGAAAGGCATGTGCCTTGAGTGTCCTTATGCATGAATCACAGAGGGTTGGTCTACAGGTACAACAAGCAATTCGGAAGGCAAATACAATTTTGTCCTTCATTGCTAAAGGGATTGAGTTTGAAAAGCAGGAAGGTTATGTTGCAGCTGTACAGGGTGCTGGTGAGACCACACCTGGAGTACTGTGTGCAGTAATGGTCTCCTTACTTGGAACAGCCTATACTGGCACTCAAAGGGATGCAGAGTAAGTTCACTGGGCTGATTCTGGGGTGGAAGGGGTTGGCTTATGAAGGGAAACTGCGTAGACTGGGATATATTCATTGGAACTTAGAAGAATGAGGGGAATATTATAGAAACAAATACACTTATAAAGAGAATAGTTAAGACAGAAGAAGAGAGGATGTTCCCACTGGCAGGTGAAATTAAAACAAGAGGGGATAGCCTCAAAATTAAGGGGAGCAGATTTAGGACTGAATTGAGAAGGAACTTCTTCACCCAGAGGGTCACAAATCTATGAAATTCCTTACTCAATGAAGAAATTGATGCTACTTTAGTAAGACAGATTTTTTTAACAATCAAGGAATTAAGAGATACAGTGAGAGCAAATGCCAGGTCTTGCGCTTTAGAAAAAAGACTACAGACATAGTCTATTTTCTAAACGGTGAGAAAAGTCATAAAGCCAAAGTACAAAGGGATCTGGGAGTGCTAGTCCCGGATTCTCTAAAGGTTAACTTGCAGGCCGAATCTGTGGTTAAGAAAGCAAATTTCAGGTTGTCATTTATCTCAAGAGCAGAAAAATGTGTTGCTGGAAAAGCACAGCAGGTCAGGCAGCATCCAAGGAGCAGGAGAATCGACATTTCGGGCATAAGCCCTTCTTCAGGAATTCTCCTTTGAGAAGAATTTAAAACTTCCCTTCTAGAATCAGAATTCATGTAGAAGACCAAAGGGAAACGACAGTAAGTCGAGCAGCTAGAATGCCTAATGATTATAGACTCTGTTAAATCCAAAACCCTGTAGATGCTGGAATCCAAAGTAGACAAACAGGAGGCTGGAAAAGCACAAAAGGCCAAGCAGCATCAGGAGGTGGAGAAGCCACCTGATGGGAAACTGATCCGGAAACCTTTTTCCCATCAAGACCAGAAATGGAGAAAAATAAAAATTGGGAGAGTGTGAGGAAGGCAGGTAGCCAGGGGAGAGAATGGACAGTAGGAAACAGCCCGAGAACTCCTGGATAACATTGGAATGGTCACAATTGGAGTCACAAAAACATGGTTGTGAGTTTCAGTGGCTGATAATTGTGATGTGGAGGATTTGGGCCTCAAATCAGCCCCAAAGATGAGGCCAAAGTTGTAAAGAGTCTGGTTGAACAGCAGACAGTGCTCAGGGAGAGGGACGGAGTTTGTACCAGGAGCTGAAGAGGATGGCTTTGATCCTGCCAATATGTTTCACAGTGAGCCTGGCTCCTCAGACCTGATTGCTCTTAGCTGCTGTGATTGTCACTGATCGGACACTTATTATTAGAGATTCTGACCACAGCAAAAAGCCCCAGTGTAAAAAATAACTGCAAAAATTGTCAGATCGCAAGGTTGAAACTTCACCAATAGAGGAAGTGAAAGAAGGAGCTCGGAGCAGCTGGACGTTTGTTACTGAGACGGGAGAAAACTGTGAACCGTCTGCACTCCCTGGAATCTGACAGGACAGGAGGAGGCCAATCAGCCCATCATGTCTTTGAATGACCCAGTTAGTCCCACTGCTCCCTTCTCTCTCCCTGTAACCCAGGAAATCATTCCTTTACAGCTCAATCTCCAATTCCCTTTTAATAGACCTCATGTCCACAGAGTGAGACTGCCCTGAACCTGTCACAGAGTCATACAGCACAGAAACAAACCCTTAAGCCAAACTTCTACATGCTGACCAGGTTTTCTGAAGTGAACTCATCTTATTTGCCTGCATTTCACACATATCCCTTGAAACATTTCCTATCTATGTCTATTGTATCCTATGTCTTTCTCATCCACTCAAAAAGCTTGATACCATCCAGAGCAAAGCAAACAACTTGATTGGCATCGCATTCTCAAAGCATCCAACTCACCGTCACTGACGCTCCATAGCATCAGTGTGTATTATCTTTAAGATGCACTGCAGAAATTCATCACAGATCGTCAGATAGCACCTTCCAAACTCATGAACAAAAATAGAAACCTGGGCTTCAAATTGGCATCTCATTCATTCATTAGATGACAAACTGTCTGAGCTGGGAAATGGAGCTCAGGATCCTGAACATTCCCTCTCCCCTCCTAAGGAACACTTCATTTGGTTTTGCATATTCACTTGTGGGAAGTGGGCTTCACCGGCTGGGACAACATTTTTTACCCTGTCCCTCGTTGCCCTGGAGTAGGTGGTGGGAAGCTGCCATCTTGAATTGTTATTGTCCACAAGCTGTAAGTTGACCCACAATGCTCTTGGGGAGGGAATGCCAGCATTTTAACCCAGCCTGGCTGAGGGATCAGCGACATATTTCCAAGTCAGCATGCTAAGCTTTTTCGATGGGAACTAGCAGCTCACAATGTTCCCATGTATCTGTTGCTCTTGTTCTAAATGGAAGTGAACATGGGTTTGGAAGGAAACCAAAGTAACTGCAGGTGCTGTAAATCCGAGACAAAACTAGAAAGTGCTGGAAAAGATCTGTAGGTCTGGCAGCATCTGTGAAGAGAAATCAGAGTTAATATTTCATGCTCACCCCGAAATGTTAACTCTGATTTCTCTGCAATTTGCTGCCAGACCTGCTGATCTTTTCCTGCAATTTCTATTTTTGTCCATGAGTTTGGAAGGTGCTATCTGAAGATCTGTGATGAATTTCTGCAGTGCACAAACCAACCAGCTCGATCAGTAATGCTGCTGCTGAGCCACTCTCAGTGGTGGACATTGAAACCCCTCACCCAGAGTACACTCCCTGCTGTCATCACCCTCAGTGCTTCCTCCAAATGTTGTTCAACATCCAGGAAAGACTGATTCATCAGCCAAGGGAGCAAGATATCTTGTAATCACCAGAAAGGTTTCCTCGCCCATGTTTAACCTGGTGTCATGAGTCTTCACGGGGTCCAGAGCCAACTTTGAGACTTCCCAGGGTAACTCCCTCCTGGCTGTAGAGCACTGTGTCATCAGCTCTGCTGGGTCTGCCTTTCTGGTGGGACAGGACACACGCAGGGACAGTGATAGTGGTGTCTGGCGCATTGTCTCGAAGGTATGGTTCTGTGAGTATGACTGTGTCAGGCTGTTGCTTGAGTCATCTATAAGGCAGCTCTCCTGAATTTGGCACTAACCCCCTGACGTCAGTAAGGAGGATGGAGCAGGGTAGACAGGGCTATTTCTGTCATTGTCTTTTCAGTGTCGAGATCGATGCCTGTGGTCCGTCCGGTCTCATTTCTTTGTTGAAACATTGTCATAATTGATACAACTGAGAGCCTTGCTCAGCCATTTCAGAGGGCAATAGAGAGTCAACCATATTGCTAGGGGACAGTGCAGTGTACCCTGGCAGTACATTCCAACCTCCCCCACTTCCCCATTCTGTATATGGAAGGCTAAAGCCTGCCAGCAGGATATTCAACCGCAGGAGCTATCACAGCCAGTGCGCAATTCTGTCCCCACATTAAATCCACACAAATCTTGAGTTCACATAGCGCCTTCAATGCGCAAAACATTCCAAGAATGTTCACAAAGTTGCAGTAAGAGGGATGGGGGAGGGGGTGGGGGAACATAAGAACTAGGAGCAGGAGCAGGCAATTCAGCCCCTCGAGCCCGCTCCACCATTTAATACAATCATGGCTGATCCCGTCTCAGACTCAACTCCACTTTCCTGCCCACGCTCCATCATCCTTTAACCCATGACCCATTAAAGGTCTGTCCATCTCCTCCTTGGTGTGAGACAGGGAAGGGACCACTCCATTTCAGAAAAGACTGACCGTGGAAGGGGAAGGAGAGGGGAAAGAATTGGAACATGTTGTGAATGGACGGGATGGGTCAGTGGGTCAGAGCCTGTCCTATCCCTCCAACTCACACTGATGGCCTGAGGATCTCCTCTCTCTGCTAGGCCTTCATGAAATGAGGTTTGTGTCCAAATCAGTCCCCAGTGAGAATAGGCCAACAGCACAGAACAGCACAGAACTGTCCTTCATTTGACAAGAATCTGTCCATCTTCTTGAGAGAGGCCAAACCCTGGTCGACGTGGAAATAGGGCCTTCCTTCAGGAGAAGACAGGGGTCAAGGGTTAACATCCATTAGTGGGGCAGAGCAGGGGGAGATTTATCCTGCATTCAACTGTCACCACCTTGGACACTGTCAGAAAGAGAGAGAAGCGAGACAGAGAGAGAGATAGAGAGAGAGAGATGCAGGGAGAAAGAGTTTGTGTGTGTGAGAGAGAGAGAGAGAGAGAAAGAAAGTGAGAGAGAGAGATAGAGGGACGAGCATCTGATACGGTGTCAGATATGTGAGGGGACCGAGAGAGGTAGAAATGGTGAGGTTGAGGGATAGAGAAACAAGATGTGAGACAGTGTGACTGAGAGGGATGGAAAGAGACAAAGAGACAAGGAGAGAGAGAGAGAGAAAGAGACAGGATGGGTGTGAGACCAAGCATGAAGAAAGTTCAGAGGGAGGGTAGGGTTGAGAGAGAGAGAGAGAGAGAGAGAGAGAGAGATGAGAATGGGTAGATTTAGAATGACAGAGAGAGAGGGAGAGAGACTGTAAATTGGGAGGTAGAGAGGGAAGGAGAGAGAAAGAGGGAGGAATAGAGTGACAGATAACAATTGGAGGCTTTTAATTGAAGTGAGAGAGGGAGCGAGTAATAGAGACAGTGAGAGATGGAGAAACAGATGATGAGACGGAGTGAGAAAGCATCAGTGAGTTGGAGAGAGTGACTATGAGACAGAGTGTGAGAGAGAGAGAGAAGGAGAGAACATGAAAGAGATTAACAGTGGGAGAGAGAGAAAGAGGGAGAGAGAAAGAAGTGGCAGATGTGGGTCAGAGAGAGAGAGAGGGACAAGTCCTGGTCACCACCTTCTGGGAAGAATGTGATTGCACTTGAGAGGGGGCAGAGATTTCCCAGGATGCTACCAGAATGTGAGCTTTGAGAAAAGATTGGAAAGGTTGGGATTGTTTTCCTTGGAGCAGTGAAGGCTTAAAAGGGACCTGGTAGAGAGGGATAAGATTATTCAGGACAGTGATAGGGTGGGTAGGATGGCACTTTTTACATGAGTAAATGACTTAATAACCTGGGACAGAGATTGAAGCTAACACAGACATGGACACATAGACATTTGTAGCAGCAGTAGGCCATTCGGCCCTTTGGGTCTGCTCTGTCATTCAGTATGATCACGGCTGTATCAATTTTTGAATGTCATCATTTCTTCGAGGGTCGGTGTGGGTTTGTCGGGCCAAATGGCCTGTTTCCACACTGTAGGCATTCTATGATCTATGGCTGATCCTCTCTCTCAAAGCCATATTCCTGCCTTCTCCCCATTCTCTTCAAACTGTTAAAATGCAAAACAATTATCTCTCTCTTTTACTTGAATAGATTCAGTTCCTTTCCTCCACAGCCTTCAGTCGTAAAGAATTCCACAGGTTGACCTCCTGTGGAAATGTTTCCTCATCTCAGTCCAAAATGGTCTACCATGTATCCCCCTGAGATTGTGAGCCCTGGTTCCAGACTCCCTAACCAGGGGAAACCTCCTCCCTGCCCAGCCCTGTTACAATTTTATATGTTCCAAATTTTATATGTTCCTCTCATCCTTCTGAACACGAGTGAGTCCAGGCCCAGGTGAGTTGGAGAGTTGGAGAGTGAGAGGAGAGTTGAGAAGAAATGTTTTCACCCAGAGGGTGGTGGGAGTCTGGAACTCACTGCCTGAAAGGCTGGTTGAGTCACAAACTCTCATGACATTGGAGCAGTGTTTAGATATTCCCTTGTGTTGCTGTAGGCTCCAGGGTAATGGGCCAAGAGCTGGAGGATGGGATTAGTATAATCAGATCACTGTTGACCAGCACAGACACTATGGGCCAAATGGCCTCATTCAGTGCTGTTCACATCAATGACTCTCTCCGACAGAGAGAGAGAGAGAGAGAGAGGAGGAAGTGTGAGGGGCTGACGTGGCTCTCTTTGCCTGATGCTATTTACATACTGAGGGACACCCAGTCAGACTCTAACAGGCTGCAGCTTTATAAAGCAGAGCCCAGTGAAGGGAGAGTTTATCAGGAACCAGGCACAGGGACAGGAGCACACACCATGATTTCACACATCCAGCTGATCTGGCCCCTGGCATTCTGTATTGCAGGTATAAATCTCTCTCCTTCCACCTTGAATCTTTAGCTGCTCTCCATTTCACTCCAATTTCACTGACTTGTGATTGAAGGGAAAATGCTGAAACCAGAGGAATGCTCAGTGACTCCAACAATCTCTCATTTGACAGGCTCTTTCTGTGACAGTTCTGACTTCACTGTGTTTGTCTCTGACCCCTCAGGTATCAGTGGGGACATCACCATGACCCAGTCTCCCCCAGTGCTGTCAGTGGGTTTGGGCCAGACTGCAACCATCACCTGTACGGCCAGTCAAAGCATTAGCAGCTACCTTGCTTGGTACCAGCAGCGAGAAGGTCAGAAACCCTCTCTCCTGATCTATTATGCAACAGAGCGATTCACAGGAGTCTCCGATCGATTCACCGGCAAGGGCTCAGGGACCAGTTTCACCCTGACAATCAGCAACGTTCAGAATGAGGATGTCGCTGACTATTATTGTCAGCAGGGTAGCAACTACCCTCGACACAGTGACACAGAGCTGTACAAAAACCTCAATACATGAAGCACTACCTCCTGTACTGACACATCCCAAAGTTATATAAAATGTACAATAATGGACACACAGTCCCACTGCCTGAACTGACATAACCCATAGTTAGATCGAAATGAAATTGAACAAATTACCTCATGCTGAGATTGTCACTGTCCACGACACACTCCAGTCCCTGTGGTGTCTCAACGCTAACTGAAGGCCTCAAGTTTCCCTCTTACACTCCATGGCCACATGTGAAGTGCAGCTGCAAGATTTAACATCGAAAAATAAATTTCACAAACCTCCAGAGTCCTGCTAGAATCAACCGAGAGAGACAGAGAGAGAAAGACACATGAATGAAGGAGAGACAGAGAGGGGCAGGGAGAGGGTGAGAGTGAGTGAGAGACAGCCAGAGACAGAGAGAGGTTGACAGTGATAAGAGGGAAGCAGAGAGCAGAGGTTTTTGTACAGCCTCTGCACAGGGAGCTTTCACTGTGGCTTACGTTCGGTAAAGGAACCAAGCTCAGACTGAGTAAGTAAACCTCAATCCTCTGTTATTAACCCTGTCAATACTGAAATACACTTTCTAAAATACAGTTGCTGAATTGTTGAAGGTGTTAGTGGGGAGCTGAAGTGAATGAAATGGTTGATTCAGAAGCACTGTGTCTAAAAGGGTGTACAGCTGTATTTCTATAGTTCCATTGCCCCCTTTAAGCAGCAAGATATAAGTCAGTCAGTTTTACTCACCGTGTGGAGGAGCTCTGTCCATTTGCAGCCTGTGATCCCATTCCTGCAGCATGGAGAGAAATCAGTGAGTAACCTCCTGTCAGTCTCAGTGTGACGGACACGGGCAGAGTTTGATGTGAGCTCTGGCTCCCTGTCCCAGTCTCTGATCTCACTGACCTCAGCAGCAGCAGCAGCAGCAGCAGCAGCAGCACAGTGAGACACCGAGCTCCCACCTCCCCCAGCTTTAACTCTGCTCAACCACACAATCACAGGACTGTTACAGTGCACAAGGAGACCATTCCATCCATCCTGTCTGGACTAGCTCTCCGAATGTGCAATTCAGTGAGTGTCATTCTCCTGCCTTCTCTCTGTCACCCTGCACATTGTTCCTTTTCAAATAACATTCTCATTCCCTTCGGAATGTTTCAATTGAAGCTGCCTCCACCACACTCTCAGGCAGTGCATTCCACCCCTTAACCACTCACTCGCTGAAAATGCTTTTCCTCATTTCACTTTTGTTACTTATCCAATTACTTTAAATCTTAATCCTTTCACAAGTGGAATCATTTTCTCCCTATTTACACTGTCCAGGCCCCTCCTGATTTTGAATTTCTGGAACAATTCTCCTCGCCACCTTCTCCAAAGACTTAGAGGGGACAAAGTTAAAAATCACACAACACAGGTTATAGTCCAACAGGGGCTTTATTTGGAAGCAGTGGCTTTCGGAGCGCCCCTCCTTCATCAGGTGGTTGTCAGCCGTGCTCCAAAAGCTAGTGCTTCCACATTAACCTGTTGGACTATAACCTGGTGTGGTGTGATCTGTAACTTTCTCCAAAGAAGACAGATTGGAAAATTTGGGACTATCTTCATAACTGATGGTCCTCATCCCTGGAATGATCTTTGTGCATATGTTTGCCAGCGCTACAAAACATTCATCTCCTTCCTGCATTATTCACATTATTTATGTCCCTCATGATATTATAAACCTCTATAAGGTCACTCCTCAGCCTCTGGCACTTCAAGGTAAAAGGTCTCAGCTTTTCCAGCCTCTCATGGTCACGGACTCATACAGCATGGAAACAGGTCTTTCGGTCTTACTTGTCCATGCTAACTAGATATCCAAAACTGACATCATCCCATTTGCCAGCATTTAGCCCACATCCCTCTAAACCCTTCCGATCCATGTACCCATCCAAACCTCTTTTAAATGCTATAATTGTATCTGTCTCCAGCACTTTGTCCAGCAGCTCAGTCCATACACGCATCACCCCCTGTGTGACAAGTTACCCCTCAGGTCCCTTTTGGATCTTTTGCCTCTCGCCTTAAACCTGTGCCCTCTAGTTTTGGACTCTCCTTCCCAAGGAAAAGACCTGGGATATACATCCAGTTCATGCCCGTCATGATTTTATAAACATCTATAAGGCCACCCCTCAGTCTCTGATCCTGCAGGAAAAATAACCCGTCTATTGAGCCTCTTCCGACAGCTCAAACCCTCCAGTTCCAGGCAACATCCATGTAAATCTTTTCTGCAGCATTTTAAGTTTAACACCATCCTTCCTATCACATGATGATCAGAATTGTTCACATTATTCCCAAAGTAGGCTCACTAATTTTCTGTACAGCTGCAAATGGTGTCCCAACTCTGATACTTAGTGCAGTGACCAATAAAAGCAAGTGTACCCAACACCTTCTTCATTGCCCTGTCTCCTTGTGACTCCACTGTCAAGGAATAATGCACCTGCCCCTGCACCTGCCCCTGTCCCTGCCCCTGCCCCTGTCAGGCAACATCCAAGGAGCAGGAAAATCGAAGTTTCGGGCAAAAGCCCTTCATCAGGATTCCTCTAGTCGAGCCCCCAGATTCAGTGCAGCCCTCTAGACCTGCAATCTTCTTCCCGACCTCTCCACCCCACTCCCTCTCCAGTCTATCACCCTCACCCTCACCTCCTTCCACCAATATATTCCCAGTGCCCCTTCCCTAAACTCCGCCCCCCCACCTTTTATCTCAGCCCGCTTGGCACACCAGCCTCATTCCTGAAGAAGGGCTTATGCCCGAAGTCGATTCTCCTGCTCCTCGGATGCTGCCTGGCCTGCTGCGCTTTTCCAGCATGACACTTTTCAACAGAGAATGTTGGGAAAGGGTTGCTTTTCAGACTGGAGATGAGTTATCAGCTGTGTGCCACAAGGATTGGTGCTGGGTCCATGGCTTTTCATCATTGAAATAAATGATTTGGATGTGAATATAGGAATTATGGCGAGTTTGTAAATTTCACCAAAATTGGTGGGACAGTGGATAGTGAAGAAGCTTATCTGAGAGTGCAGTGGGACCTTGATCATTTGGGGAAATGGGCAGAGGTGTGGCAAATTGACAAAAGTGAGGACTGCAGATGCTGGAAACCAGCGTTCCAGAGAGACCACTCCCTCCGTGACTCCCTCGTCAGATCCACACCCCCTACCAACCCAACCTCCACTCCCGGACCTTCCCCTGCAACTGCAAGAAGTGCAAAACTTGCGCCCACACCTCCCCCCTCACTTCCCTCCAAGGCCCCAATGGATCCTTCCATATCTGTCGCAAATTCACCTGCACCTCCACATACATCATTTACTGTATCCGCTGCACCTGATGTCTCCTGTACACTGGGGAGACAGGCCGCCTACTTGCAGAACATTTCAGGGAACACCTCTGGGACACCCGCACCAACCAACCCAACCGCTCTGTGGCTGAACACTTTAACTCCCCCTCCCACTCCGTCAAGGACATGTAGGTCTTTGGCCTCCTCCATCGCCAGACCCTGGCAACACGATGCCTGGAGGAAGAGCGTCTCATCTTCCGCCTAGGAACCCTCCAACCACAAGGGATGAATGTAGATTTCTCCAGCTTCCTCATTTCCCCTCCCCCCACCTTATCTCAGTCCCAACCCCCGGATTAAGCACCGCCCTCTTGACCTGCATTCTTCTTCCTGACCTCTCCGCCCCCACCCCCTCTCCGGCCTATCACCCTCACCCTCACTGACCTTACTAACCAGTCTGTCATGTGGAACCTTGTCAAATGTTTTGCTGAGGTCCATTTAGACAGTGTGTACTGTTCTGCCTACATCAATCATCTCTTCAAACAACCTCAATCACGTTAGTGAGACATGATTACCATGCACAAAACTGCATTGATTGTCCAAATGCATGTAAATCCTGTCCCTCAGAATTCACTCCAATAACTTACCCAGCAATGACATCAGGCTCACTGGTTTATAGTTCCTGGCTTTTCCTTACAGCCTTTCTTGAATAATGGCTAACATTAGCCAACCTATCTGGTTCTCCAGCACCTCACTCATGGCTGTTGATCAGAAACATACCTCAGCAAGGGGTCCAGCAATCTTTTTCCTAGCTTTCCACAATGTCCTGGGATACACCTGATCAGGTCCTGGAGATTTATCTACTGTCTTGCACTTTAAGAAATCCTCTTCCATAATGTGGACTTGCATAAAGACATTGCTATTTACTTCCCAAGTTCCCAAACTCCCATGTATTTCTCCATGATAAATACTGACCCGGAATATTCATTTAGGATCTGAACCATTTCCTGTGGATCCACCCAGAGGTACATTGTTCATCTTCATGGGGTCCTAATCTCTCTCTAGTTACTCTTCTGCCCTTTTCTTATTTACCATATTTCTACCACGTTTGCCCTCGAGTGAGTTTAGGAATTGTTTGCCCTCCCTCAAATATACCTTGACTATCCGTGGTCCACATCTTCTTCAGGACTTTCCTGACAACCTTTGACCCTACTTTATTCAGGTCCAATACATCCATATGCCATGAAAGCTGGCATTTTCCCCAGTCAGTATGTTTGACCCTGAAAATGCCTTTGTTCTTTTCCACTGTTGCCCTAAACCTTGTGATACAATGATCACTCTTCCCTAACGGTCCTCTCACTGACACTTGATCCACTTGGGCCTCCTCATTCCCAAGATCCAGATCTAGCAGAGCCTCCTTTCTCATTGGACTGGAAACATGCGGCTAGAGAAAATTCACCGGAACACACTCTCACAACTCTGGCCCCTCTCTGCCCATTACACTGCTACTACCCCAGTCTATATTCAGAAATTAAAGACACCCCTTCCACCCTAATTACAATGACTCTATTATATTTGCAGGTCTCTGTAAATTCTTTGCAAATGTATTCTTCCACATCCTTCCAACTGAGTGGTGACTTTTTGACTGCACTGAGGATTCTGTGGACCTTGGTGTTCCTCTCTGATATTCCGTCCTGGCTCCCACAGTCCTGCCAAGTTAGTTTAAACCCTCTCCAACAGCACTAGTAAATCTCCCCAAAGGAACTCAGTCCCAGCTCTGTTCAGGAGCAACACTGTCTGGTCTGTCCAGGTCCCATCTCCCCGAGACCCAGTTCCAATGTCCCAAGAATCCAAAGCCTCCCCTCCTGGACCCTTTTTCCAGCTCCATATTCACCTGTGATATCCTCCTGTTCCTCTTCTCACTTTCATGGGGCATTGCGAAAAATGTGACGATTCCTATTTTTGTGCTCCTGAAGTTAATTCCCTCCTGAGCTCCCGAAATTCTGACTGCAAGACTACATCCCTTTTCTCCCTCTGTCACTGGGAGTGATGTGGACCACGACTGCTGACTGTTCCCCCTCTCCCCTCAGGGTGCTCTGCAGCTGCTCAGTGACATCCTTGTCCCTGGCACCCGGGAGACAACACACCATCCTGGATTCCCATCTGCAGCTGCAGAAAAACCTATCGATGCACTCACTCTCAAATCTCCTCTCACTATCGCTTTTCCAGTCTTCCTTGTGCCCCCCTGTAGAGCTGAATCCCCCCTTGGCTCCATGGAGTTGGTTCTGGCTGCAATTCCCAGATGAACCACCATTCTTATCAGGATTCTGACCTGAACCTTGGTTGGAGAGTGGCATTCACTAAGGGGATACCTGTACTAGCTGCCTGGTCCTTTTGGACTGTCTGCTGCTCCCCCATTCCCTCTGTCCCTGCATACTCTGAAGCTGCGGAGTGACCATAGAGTCATAGAGTCTTAGTGATGTACAGCACGGAAACAGACTCTTCGATCCAACCTGTCCATGCCGATCAGATATCCCAACCCAATCTAGACCCACCTGCCAGCACACGGCCCATATCCCTCCAAGCTCTTCCTATTCGTATACCCATCCAAATGCTTCTAAAATGTTGCAATTGTATCAGCCTCCACCACTTCCTCTGGCGGCTCATTCCATACACGTACCACCCTCTGCGTGAGAAGGTGGCCCTGTAGTACTCTTTTAGATCTTTCCCCTCTCACCCTAAACCTATGCCCTCTAGTTCTGGACTCCCCAACCCCAGGGAAAAGACTTTGCCTATTTACCCTATCCATGCTCCTCATAATTTTGTAAACCTCTATAAGGTCACACCACAGCCTCCGATGCTCCGGGGTAAACAGCCCCAGCCTGTTCAGCCTCTCCCTGTAGCTCAAATCCTCTAACCTTGGCAATATCCTTGTAAGTATATTCTGATCCCTTTCAAGTTTCACATCTTTCCAATAGGAAGGAGACCAGCACTGCATGCAATATTCCAACAGTGGCCTAACCAATGTCCTGCATAGCTGCAACATGACCTCCCAACCCCTGTACTGAATACTCTGACCAGTAAGCAAAAGCATACCAAACGCCTTCTTCACTGTCCTATCTACCTGCGACTCCACTTCCAAGGAGCTATGAACCTGCACTCCAAGGACTCTTTGTTCGGCAACACTCCCGAGGACTTTACCATTAAGTGTATAAGTCCTGCTAACATTTGCTTTCCCAAAATGCAGCACCTCATACTTATCTGAATTAAACTCCATCTGTCACTTCTCAGCCCATTGGCCCATCTGGTCAAGATGCTGCTGTAATCTGAGGTAACCCTCTTTGCTGTCCACTACAATTTTGGTGTCTTCTGCAAACTTACTAACTGTACCTCTTATGCTCGCATCCAAATCATTTATGTAAATGACAAAAAGTAGAGGACCCAGCACCGATCCTTGTGGCACTCCACTGGTCACAGGCCTCCAGACTGAAAAACAACTCGCCACCACTACCTTTGAGTCAGAAGGTCTTCTACCTTTGAGCCAGTTCTGTATCCAAATGGCTAGTTCCCTCTGTACTCCGTGAGACCTAACCTTGCTAATCAGTCTCCCATGGGGAACCTTATCGAACGCCTAACTGGAGTCCATACAGATCACATCTACCGCTCTGCCCTCATCAATCCTCTTTGTTACTTCCTCAAAAAAATCAATCAAGTTTTTGAGACATGATTTCCCACACACAAAGCCATGCTTACTATCCCTAATCAGTTCTTGCCTTTCCAAATACATGTACATCCTCTCCCTCAGGATTCCCTCTGACAACTTGCCCACCACCGACGTCAGGCTCACTGGTCTATAGGCTTGTCCTTACCGCCCTTCTCAAACAGTGGCACCTCGTTAGCCAACCTCCAGTCTTCCAACACCTCACCTATGACTATCGATGATACAAGTATCTGAGCAAGAGGCCCAGCAATCACTTCTCTACTTCCCACAGAGTTCTAGGGTACACCTGATCAGGTCCTGGGGATTTATCCACTTTTATGCGTTCCAAGACATCCAGCACTTCCTCCTCTGTAATATGGACATTCTGCAAGATGTCACCATTTATTTCCATACAGTCTATATCTTTCATATCCTTTTCCACAGTAAATACTGATGCAAAATACTTATTTAATATCTTCCTCATTTTCTGTGGCTCCACACAAAGGCCGCCTTTCTGATCTTTGAAGGGACCTATTATCTCCCTAGTTACCCTTTTGTCCTTAATGTATTTGTAAAAACCCTTTGGATTCTCCTCAATTCTATTTGCCAAAGCTAATTAGAACAAGTCAACATGGATTTAGTAAGGGGAGGTCATGCCTGACAAACCTGTTGGTATTCTTTGAAGAGGTGACAAGTAGGTTAGACCAGGGAAATCCAGTGGATGTGGTCTATCTAGACTTCCAAAAGGCCTTTGATAAGGTGCCACACGGGAGGCTGCTGAGCAAGGTGAGGGCCCATGGTGTTCGAGGTGAGCTACTGGGATGGATTGAGTATTGGCTGTCTGACAGAAGGCAGAGAGTTGGGATAAAAGGTTCTTTTTCAGAATGGCAGCCGGTAATGAGCGGTGTCCCGCAGGGTTCAGTGTTGGGGCCACAGCTGTTTGCATTATATATTAATGATCTGGATGAAGGGACTGGGGGCATTCTAGCGAAGTTTTCAGATCATACGAAGTTAGGTGGACAGGCAGGTAGTACTGAGGAACTGGGGAGGCTACAGAAGGATCTAGACAGTTTGGGAAAGTGGTCCAGGAAATGGCTGATGGAATTCAACGTGAACAAATGCGAGGTCTTGCACTTTGGGAAAAAGAATAAAAGCATAGACTACTTTCTAAACGGTGAGAAAATTCGTAAAGTCAAAGTACAAAGGGATCTAGGAGTGCTAGTCGAGGATTCTCTAAAGGTCAACATGCAGATTGAGTCCGTGATTAAGAAAGCGAATGCAATGTTGTCACTTATCTCAAGAGGGTTGGAATATAAAAGCATCGTTGTGCTACTGAGACTTTATAAAGCTCTAGTTAAGCCCCATTTGGTGTACTGTGTCCAGTTTTGGTCCCCACACCTCAGGAACGACATACTGGCACTGGAACGTGTCCAGCGGAGATTCACACGGATGATTCCTGGAATGGTTGGTCCAACATATGAGGAAAGGCTGAGGATCCTGGATTGTATTCATTGGAGTTTAGAAGATTAAGGGGAGACTTAATAGAGACGTACAAGATAATACATGGCTTGGAAAGGGTGGACACTAGGAAATTGTTTCCGTTAGGTGAGGAGACTAGGATCCGTGGACACAGCCTTAAAATTAGAGGGGGTCAATTCAGAACAGAAATGCGGAGACATTTCTTCAGCCAGAGAGTGGTGGGCCTGTGGAATTCATTGCCGCAGAGTGCAGTGGAGGCCGGGACACTAAATGTCTTCAAGGCAGAGATTGATAGATTCTTGTTGTCTCGAGGAATTAAGGGCTACGGGGAGAATGCGGGTAAGTGGAGTTGAAATGCCCATCAGCCATGATTGAATGGCGGAGTGGACTCGACGGGCCGAATGGCCTTACTTCCACTCCTATGTCTTATGGTCTTATGGTCTTATCTCATGTCCCGTTTTTGCACTCCTGATTTCTCTCTTAAGTATCCTCCTAATTCCTTTATACTCTTCTAAGGATTCACTCAATCTATCCTGTCTATACCTTACATAAGCTTCCTCCTTTTTCTGAACCAAACCCTCAATTTCTTCAGTCATCCAGCATTCCCTATACCTCCCAGCCTTTCCTTTCACCCTGACAGGAATATACTTTCTCTGGATTCTCGTTATCTCATTTCTGAAGGCTTCCCATTTTCCAGCTGTACCTTTATCTGCAAACATCTGTCCCCCAATCAGCTTTCAAAAGTTCTTGCCTAATACCACAAAAAATTTGCCTTTCTCCAATTTAGAACTTAAACTTTTAGATCTGGTCGATCCTTTTCCATCACTATTTTAAATTTAATAGAATTATGGTCGCTGGCCCCAAAGTGCTCCCCCACTGACACCTCAGTCACCTGCCCTGCCTTATTTCCCAAGAGTAAGTCAAGTTTTGCACCTTCTCTAGTAGTTACATCCACATACTGAATCATAAAATTGTCTTGTACACACTTAACAAATTCATCTCCATCTAAACCCTTAACATTATGACAGTCCCAGTCTATGTTTGGAAAGTTAAAATCCCCGACCATAACCACCCTATTTTTCTGACAGACAGCTGAGTTCTCCTTACAAGTTTGTTTCTCAATTATAGGAGGTCTATAATACAATCCAATAAGGTTATCATCCCTTTCTTATTTCTCAGTTCCACCCAAATAACTTCTCTGGATATATTTCCGGGAATATCCTCCCTCAGCACAGCTGTAATGTTATCCCTAAGACAAAAACGCCACTCCCCCTCCACTCTTGCCTCCCTTTATTTCCTTCCTGTAGCATTTGTATCCTGGAACATTCAGCTGCCAGTCCTGCCCATCCCTGAGCCATGTTTCTGTAATTGCTATGATATCCCAATCTCGTGTTCCTAACCATGCCCTGAGTTCATCTGCCTTCCCTGTTAGGCCCCTTGCATTGAAATAAATGCAGTTTAATTTATTAGCCCTACCTTGTCCCTGCCTGCCCTGACTGTTTGACTCGCTTCTGTTCTCAACTGTACCAGTCCCAGATTGATCTCTTTCCTCACTATCTCCCTCGGTCCCACGCTCCCCTCCCCACCCCCCTCACCACCTTGCTAGTTTAAATCCTCCCGAGCAGCTCAAGCAAATCTCCCTGCCAGTATATTAATCCCCTTCCAATTTCGGTGCAATCCATCCTTCTTGTATAGGCCACTTCTACCCCAAAAGAGATTCCAATCATACAAAAATGTGAATCCTTCCCCCATACACCAGCTCCGCAGCCATGCATTCACCTGCTCTATCCTCCTATTCCTGCCCTCACTAGCTCGTAGTACCGGGAGTAATCCAGATATTATTACTTTCAAGGACCTGCTTTTTAAATTTCTGCCTAACTCTCTGTAATCCCCCTTCAGAATCTCAACTTTTTCCCTTCCTATGTCATTGGTTCCAATGTGGACGAAGACCTCTTGCTGGCCTTCCTCCCCCGTGAGAGCATTCTGCACCCTCTTTGAGACATCCTTGATCATGGCACCAGGGAAACAACACACCATTCTGCTTTTTCGCTGCTGGCCACAGAAACGTCTGTCTGTACCTCGAACTAGAGAATCCACGAACACAATTGATCTCTTGGAACCCAACGTACTCCTCATTGCATTAGAGCCAGTCTCAATACCAGAAACTTGGCTGTTCGTGCTATGTTCCCCTAAGAATCCATCACCCCCTACATTTTCCAAAACAGCATATCTGTTTTAAATGGGTATATCCACAAAGGACTCCTGCACTAGCTGCCTACCTCTCTTATCTTTCCTGGAGTTAACCCGTCCATGTGACTGTATCTGAGACGTTCCCCCCCTCCCTTCCTGTAACTGCCATCCATCACATACTGTTGTTGTTGCAAATTCTTCATTGCTTCCAATTGTCTCTCCAACCGATCCATTTGATCTGATAAGATTCGCAGCCAGCAGCATTTATGGCAGATATAATCCGCAGTAACCCTTAAACTCTTTAAACTCCCACATCTGACAAGAAGTCCATACCACTCTATTAAAGGCCTTATTTTTCTCCTTCACAATCTACAGACCCAGAAAATAACAATGTCTTATTCCTCTACAAACCCTGCCCCAGGTTAAATTAATAGTTATGGCTTATATTTTAAGTTTAATCAAGAGACATATCTCCAGAAACATATAATCAAGAAAGAAGCGACTCTACTCACTACTGCAGATTCTCTGTAGGCTACACTTAAAACAACAATTAACTTATCTGATTCTGTGCTGTGAACTTCTCCCAACAGTTCCCCCAAGATCAGTTGTGAATTTCACAGTTTGATAATTTTCCCAGATGCACTCCGATGTCCAGCGATACATGAATTCAAAGAGCAAAGGCAGTAACTGTACAGGCTTCTCTCTCTCTCTCTCTCTCTCTCTCTCTCCTGCAATGACCTCACCATGTGCTTACTTTGTCTGTTCTTCTGCCTTTTAAAACTGCTGTTGTTTTGACTTTTTTTTCCAAAGCTCCAAAATAATGCAACAGCACATAAAACAGTAATTGCTGATCCTGCAATTCGAGGAAATCACCCCCAGCAGCTAAAATACCTCAAAAAAGGAGCAGCTGTTACAGCCAGAAAGTTTTCCCGTCCTCCATCTTGGATTACCCAGAATCTTTCTTAACATCTAGAAACGTGCTCTCCACGGAGCTCTCAGCCTCACGGACGCTCCGCACTGACACCAGCTGCTGCTCAAGCTCTGAAACCCAGAGCTCCAACTGCTGTCACTGACCACACTTCCTACACTCATGGTATTCCAGGAGCTGGGAAGTATCCTGAAATTCCCACATAGATGCACATTCTCTCCACTCTTTGGTTATCTCTTGGCAACATTCTGATGACAAACAGCTACAGCAGGGCTCACAGTGTTCCAGAGTTTTGGGGAGCAGAAAGCAGAAATAGGAGCAGAAATCAGCCATTCAGCCCATTGAATCTGCTCTGCCATTTGATCTTGGCAGATATGCTTCTCACCCCCATTCTCCTGCCGACTCCACGGGAATGTTTGATCCCCTTAACACTCACAAACCTATCTATCTCTGTCTTAAATATACTCTTCCCTCTGTAGCAATGAGTTCTACAGATTCACCACCCTCTGGCTGAAGAAATTCCTCCTCATCTCAGCTCAAAAGAGTCGGCCCTTCATTCTGAGGCTGTGCCTTCGTTACCTAGACTCTCCTTTTTTCGGAAACATCTTCTCTGCATACACTCTTTCCAGGCTGATCAATATTCTGTAAATTTCAATAAGATCCCTCCTCATCCTTCGAAACTCCATCGAGTACAGACCGAGAGTCCTCAAACATGCCTCATATGACAAGCCCTTCATCCCCAGGATCATTCTTGTAAATCCCTCCAATGAAAGCACATCGTTTCTTAGAATATGGGTCCCAAATCTGTTCATGATATTCCAAAAGTGGTCTGACCAGAGCATTACACAGCCTCAGCACTACATTCCTGCTCCTGTATTCTAGCCCGATTGAAATGAATGTTATCATTTCAGTTGCCTTCCCAAGCGCAAACTAGACTTGCCTGTTCACCTTCAGAGAAACCTGAACGAGGTTTGTGCTTTAGATTTCCAAAGCATTTCCTCATTTAGAAAACAGCCTTTGCATCTCTTCTTCCTACCAAAGTGCATAACCTCACACTGTAACACATTGTATTCTATCTGCCACTTCTTTTCTCACTCTCTGAGCCTATCCATGACCTTTTACAGCCTTCCCACTTCCTCAACACTGCCTGTCCCTCCACCTATTTCATGTCATCTGCAAACTTAGCAGCAATGTCTTCACTTCCTTCATTCAGATTGTTAACGCATGACATGAATAGTTATGGTTCCAACATTAACACCTGCAGAACTCTATTAGTCACCAGCTGCCATTTTTCCTCACCCTCTGCTTTATATCAACCTACCAGTCCTCAGTCCATGCCAGTACCTTGCCCCTAACTCTATGGGCTCGTACCTTATGTCAAAGGCCTTCTGGAAATTAAAATAGATTACATCTTCAAACTCTCCTTTGTCTGACTGGCTGGGAGCTGTTGCTGCTGTTCAGGACATTAGTTAGGCCACTTTTGGAAAACTGTGTGTAATTCTGGTTGCCCTGCTGTAGTAAAAATGTTGTGAACCTTAAAATGCTCCAGAAAAGATTTACAAGAATGTTGCCAAGGTTGGAGGTTTTCAGCTACTGGGAGAGGTTGAATAGGATCTAGTTTCCCTGGATTGTTGGAGGCTGAGCGGTGACCATTTTATGGTTTATAGGAGCATGAGGGGCATTGAAAGGATGAGTAGAGAAGGTATTATTTTCAGAGTTGGGGAGTCCAGTTCGAGAGGCATAGGTTGAAGGCGACAGGGGAAAGATTTGAAAGGGCCTGAAGGGGCAACTTTTTCACGTGGTGGGTGGTGTGTGTATAGCATGAGCTGCCAGAGGAAGAGGTGGAGGATGGTATGATTATAACATTTAAGAGGATGGGTACATGAATAGGGAGGGTTTAGAGGGATATGTGCAAAATGCTGGAAAATGGGACTAGCTTAATCGGAGGTTTGTTAAAGAGATATCGAGCTCCATCCTACTTTCCAGCTCTTGCTCCATAAGCCTGCGGTTTCACTGTTTCAAATGAATATCCAAGTGTTTTTTTCAATATGATGAGGGTTTCTGCCTCTCCAACCCTTTCAGACAGTGGGTCCCAGATCCCACCAGCCTCTGGCTGGAAACAATTACTCCACAATTCCCCTCGAACTCTGTGTCCAATTCATTTTAATCTCTCCCCATGGTTATTGCCCTCTCTGCTGATGGAAATCAGTCCTTCCTACCCACTCTATCCAGGTTCCTCATCATTTTACACACCTCGATCAAATCTCCCATCAGCCTCCTGTGTTCCAAAGAATACAATCCCAGCCAAACCAATCATTCCTCAAAGCTAAAACTCCCCATTTTTGACAAATTCCTCCTCTGTCCCCATCTCTAGTGGGATCACATCCTTCCTGTAATGTGGTGACAAGAACTGTACACTGTTCTCTCACTGTGCTCTAACTGGGGTTTTATACAGTTCCAGAATAAACAAACTCCTTGCTTTTGCTCTCAACCAAAAATGAGATAAGGGAGGTGATGGTCTAATGATATAATTACTGAACTCTTAATCCAGAGATCTAGATAATGTTCTGGGAACCAGGGTTAGAATCCTGCCACAGCTGTAGTGGAATGTGAATTCAATAAAAAAATCTGGAATTAAGAGTCTAATGATGACCATCGTTGATTGTCGGGAAAAAGCCATCTGATTCACTAACGACCTTTAGGGAAGGAAACTGCCATCCTTACCATGTGACTCCAGACCCACAGTAATGTGGTTGACTCTAAACTGCCCTCTGGGTGATTAGGGATGGGCAATAAATGCTACCGATCCAACAAAGCTCTCATTCCATCAAGGGAAAAAGAAAAACAGTTTATCCCATGTGTCTTCTTAACCACCTTACTGACCCGCATTCATTAATCACCATGGCCACATCTTCCACCTCACACACGTGTGGCTTCCAGGTTCAAATTGACAAGAGACATTCCTTCGATATCTGAGAAACAGATAGAAACATCAACATAGGAGGCCATTCAGCCCCTCAAGCCTGCTCCACCATTCAATTTGATCATGGCCAATCATCGAACATAGTCCCCTGTTCCTGCTTTCTCCCCACATTCTTTGATCCCATTAATCCAAAGAAATATATCTAATTCCTTCTTGAACTCATACTGCATCTCATGCTGGAAAAATGGATGAGAATTATTGGGTTGTTGTTTTTTGACCAATGTGGGCACAATGGACTGATGGGCCTTTTGGGTCTCCTGACTCTATGACTCTATTATATTATGAATAACTGGGTACCAAGGACTGGCCCCTGTGATACCCCAACTGGTAACTAGCTGCCATTCAGAAAAAGACTTGTTCTTCCTGCCCTGTCTGCCAACCAGTTCCCAATCCATGTCAGTGCATGACCCCAATCCTCTTGTTCGGTAGGATTTCCCTGATTCACTTGGACATATTTCATCCTTACAGCTCTTTGCCTTCCTCAGGTCCTGTTCAATTTTAATCCTGCATTTTCCATCCTCCTCTCAGCTTTCTGCAGGTTTGAACTCCAGATAACCAACATCACCTTCCATGTTTGGTCTTCCCTAGCCTTTTGACATCTCAGGCTAAGAGTTTAGATTTGGGAGTCCCACCCTTACTCTTTGTGGGAACAGATTCTGAATGATCTCTGTCTTGTCACTTGAGGGCTCCCACTGCCTTGACATTGATTTCCCATCGTGTCACTGGTTCCAGTCCACTTTTACTAAATTACCGAAACATTTAGTGAAATGAAAACTTTTACACTTGCTCCATGGTTCTCCATTTCCATCCCTAATTTCAATATCACTGAGTTCTGATCACTGTCACTGAAATGCTCGCCATCTTTTAGTTCTTCCAGCTGCATTCATTCCCCAAACGATGGTCCAAAACTGTCCCTTCTCTTTCACCATCACCTTCTCAGGGGCAATTAGGGATGAGCAATAAATTCTGCTCCTGCCAGTGACACTCATATCCCAAGAATCAATTTAAAAAATGTAAATTCTTTTGTCTGGTTTATTAGGTATTGGAGACAAATATTCAAACATTTTACCAGTGAATATTTTGAGAATTGAAATCCCTTTGAATGGCAGGGATTAAAATTGTTTCTCTTGTCTTTCAGGCCGTGAAAACTCTCAGCCCAAGCTGACCCTGCTGCCTCCCTCCCCGGAGCAGGTCAATGCCAAGGGCACTGCCACCCTGGTGTGCCTTGCCAATCACTTCTATCCCGATGAGCTGGAGGTGCAGTGGAAGAAGGACGGTGCAGTCATTTCGGACGGGGTTCAGACCAGCAACTACCTGCGAGCTTCAGACAGCACCTACAGTGTCAGCAGCCTGCTGACCCTCTCTGGGTCTGACTGGGAGTCCAATGCTCGCTTCTCCTGTGCCCTCACCCACGTGACCCTCCCCTCTCCCCTCAGCAAGAGCATCAGGAGATCAGAATGTGTGTAGAGTGTTTGAGACAGTCCACAGAGGAGACACAACTTTAAACAGAACAGGGCTGAACTGACAGGACAAAGATCATTGTCAGCACTGAATTTCAACTCTCTTCCTTCTCAGGACTGGCTCAGAGACACTTTTGAGGTTCCGGAGTAAAGGTAGTTCATTGGGACAGTGTCGATCGAGCTTTATGCTGTGTCAAACCTCATGCTCTTCCTGTTCTGGGACTGTTTGATTGGGACAGGGTTGATTTGTGATGCCAAGTAAAATCTCTTGAAGTTGCTGAAGGCTGTCAGCTGTATGAAACAATGTGAACCTTCGAAATTTCTGCTTCAATAAATCAGATCTCCTTCCTGCTCAGCAGCCAGTTCCAATTTAAGGTTTTTGTCACTATTTGAAGGGCAGGATTCTCATGTTATTGAGAAAATCTCTACAAGTGTTTTCCTCAAAAGCCATTGTAGCTGTGAATTTGTGCAGCTTCCTCTGTCTGGGCTGTTAATTGCAGTCTGTTTTCTGTCAATGTCAGTCTCGAAAAGGGAATAAAGATGATGAAGATTCAGTCTCTGTCTCTGTGTGCTTTGGAAATGGACCACTCCATTCAGGTGATTCGCTGCATGTCAGCATTACATTGTCACAATTGGCTACCTGGCCTGTCAATCCGTGGTAGATGATACTGACAACCAATCAGCAATCAGTTTCAAATAGTCCAGTTGGTCTGGAATCTGTGGAGGTTACAAGAATAGAAACTGAAAGCTGTTGGGATTCAATAATTACAATCTGAGGCATTCCGTGTTCTCTCTCTGTTCCAAACTCAAGTGGTGGGATCACACTGTGCACTCTCTGCTGCATGCTGTGTTTTAACTGAAATGACCTGAGGCCAATCACTGACACTGCAGACTGTATCTCTCTGAGTGAGTGTACTACATAATGCTGCCTGTAGGTGTCACTCTGAGTGTGGGTGTGTTATTCAAAGAGACACCTTCAGGCAGCTAGGGTTGTGAGCATGTTACTCAGTGCTGCCTGACTCTGTGTGTGTGTGTGTGTTAACTCAGTGTTGCCTGTAGGTGTGTCTCTGAGTGTGTATGTGTTATTCTGCACTGCCTGGAGGTATCTCACTAAGTGTCAGTGTGTTACTCTGTGTTGCCTGCAGGTGTCTCTCAGTGATGGATAGATGGCTTTGTGATGGGGATTGAAGATTAGGCCTTACTCTTCTCAAATCTCAGATGAAAAACAATTTAGCCTGCATTGGCAGCTCATTGAGGTGGCCAAAGTTAAAAATCGCACAACACCAGGTTAGAGTCCAACATGTTTCTCTGGAAGTACAAACTTTTGGAGTGCTGCTCCTTCATCAGGTGGCGAGTGGGGCAGGATCATAGGACACAGAATTTGTCATGAAATTTAAATGGCAGCTGAGAAAGGTGAATACTGAGTGTGTGTTCTCAGTAAGGGAGGGATTTCAGAGGCAATGCACTCTGTAGTTCCTAATGTGCTCCCCAATTACAAGGAGCCGGGGTCATTTCAATTGTGGTTGTCTGGTCAGCCAGTGCTGGCTAGCCATAGTCGTATTTCAAGCTCAGTTAGCCCTAAACCAGGTGCAGCAATATTACCTTACAGGGAGGGAGCTGTCTGAGTGAGGGAGGTTGAATTCTTGCAGCCCCAAGAGTGATTGCAGTGGATTAATTAAGGGTGCTACCACTTGAAAGTGTGACCTTCTCTCCCTCTGCCTCAGCTGTGATGACCCTCAGGGTTAAACTCACCACCAGTCATTTCTGTTTATAATGAGCGAGTGGGAGGAAGGGGAAAGTGAGGACTGAAGATGCTGGAGATCAGAGTTGAGAGTGTGTTGCTGGGAAACTACAGCAGGTCAGGCAGCATCGAGGACCAGGATAATCAATATTTTCGGCTTAAGCTCTTCATCAGGAATGGAGGGAAGGCATCTCTCCCAAAGGCATCACAGGCTGGATCGACGGGGCCACAAGAGTAAGCATGGGGAGATTGAGGGTGACAGAAGGAGGGGGTTGGTTGGCAGGTTGTTATTCAGAGTCAGGTACCAGAGTATCAGTCCTTCTGCCACTCCCCTTTTTTTTCTTTCCTTTTTTTTGTCATACACTGATCCAACTCCCAAGACAGGCAAAACACCCGAGTGGCCAGTGACAACCACTGCCCTTCACATCAAAGGGCAATCTTCTGTTTATTTTTTTTTGCGTGTGTGCAGGTCTGAGACACAGGGAAAGACACAAAGTGCACGAATCTTTATTTAATTTCCACCACCAGGAAGATATGAAAAACACCCGAGTGGCCAGTGACAAGCACTGCCGTTCACATCAAAGGGCAATGCTGTGTGATCAAAACAGTGAAGGGGAGGGTAGGGGTTAAATCAAAATAGAGTTGGACGGGGAAATAATGCACTCCACTCCCTGCGGCGCCCACCTCTCCCTGAACGACTCCAGGGTGTTGGTGGACACCGCGTGCTCCTTCTCCAAGGAGACCCGGTCTCTAACGTAACCCCAGAAGAGGGGGCCACTCCCCTTTTTATCTGTCAGCCAGAACTCCCTGATTGGACACGGTTAACAGCTCATCAGGGATCTCATATTATCAGAAAAAAATGAAACATTTATCGAACAAGGAGTTCGATAAGCAAGAACTAAACGACACGAGACAAAATGAGTGGTTTGAAAGATTTCATTACAGACATCACCAATTTGGCCCAACAAGTCCACACTGACCCACTGAAGAGAAACTCCCTGAGACCCATTCCCCTGCCCTATCACTCAACATTTCCCCTGACCGACGCATTCCTGAACACTGTGACAATTGTAACATGGCCAATTCACCTAACCTGCACATATTTGGATTGTGGGAGGAAACTGGAGCACATGGAGGAAATCCACACAGACACAGGGGGAGCGTGCAAGCTCCACAAAGACCTGGGGCTGGAATCGAAACTGGGTCCCTGGTGCTGTGAGTTAGCCATGCTAACCACTGAGCCACCATGCCACAAATTTTAAAAAATGCCCAAAGAGTTGATCATTTGTTAAGCTCCGTGAGCCTGACGTGATATAAACTATAAACATGCAACCCACTGTCAGGGAAGGTAGTGCAGGGTGGAAACCTTACAACCTTTAAATATCATAACGTTCAAGGATCTGGGATAAGTGCAGGAAATTGGGATGAGAGTGCCTTTAGTGATAGTTATGTTGGTTCAGACTCAATGGGATAAAGGACCTTTTTCTGCTCTGTATCAATCTGTGCTCCATGTTGAGAGGGCAGTGCAGGTTAATGGTGACTAGGTGAGGCAGTTCTAAGATGGCAAACACATGATCAAGGGTCAGAGGAAATGGCTCAAGCTTCAGTGAAGGCCCAAGTAGGTGCTTGGGAGGAGGGTCAAGGCTAATGGAGACAAGGCCCATGGAAACTGAGCGAGGGCACAGGGTGCTGACTGGCATCTCATTGTGTTGTAGTGAGGTAAATGGGGACAAGAGGGGAGTGTGTAGGGAGTTTCAGTTTCAGTTAAAATGTGACCTTTGTCAGCAGCAGCATGACCTTCAGCACCAGGGAGTGTCCCTGACTGTGTCAGACTCACAGACCGCTCTCTGTGTGATTCCACACAGCCACTCGTCTGGTCACTACATAAAGCCTTGCTCATGTCTACACTACCATTTACACCACCTTCTACACCCACTGTCTGCACCTTCTGTCTACACCACTGTCTGCACCCACCGTCTGCACCTACCGTCTGCACCTTCTGTCTATACCACTGTCTGCACCCACAGTCTACACCCACTGTCTGCACCCAGCATCCACAGCCACTGTCTCGTCACTCTGTGAACACCCACCGTCTACACCCACTGTCTACACCATTGTCTGCACCCTCCATCTACACCTTGCATCTTTCTGCTGTTGTAATATTGTATCCAATGATTTCATTGAGATTACTGCAACAGAAGCCTGAATTTTAGAACCAGCAATAATTGTCTTCTAACCATGACCTACAAAGTCTGTGTTCCACATTGGGCTGATTGATATTAATTACTGAATGCCATTTTGATTTCGCTGATGGCAGGACTGACGGATAAGGAGAGGTTGAGTTGATGAGGATTGTGTTTCCTGGAGTTTAGAAGAATGAAGAAAGGGAATCTTGGAGAAAGCTATAAAATTGGAAAAGGACGAGACACGTTAGATGGAGATGGGGAAGTCCAGAACCAGGGCACATGGTTTAAGATTAAGGGGTAAACTCTAGAGGACAGAGATGAGGAAATATGTTTTCACCCAGAGAGTGGTGAGCCTGTGGAATTCTCTGTCACAGAAAGTGGTTGAGGCCAAAACATGATGTTATCAAGAAAGAGGTAGAGATAGCTCTTGTGGCTAAAGAATCAAGGGATATGGGGTAGGGGTGGATTACAGTAATGTGCTCCATGACCAGCTTCAATCATATTGAATGGCATAGCAGGCTGGAGGGGACAAATGGCCTACTCCTGCTCCTATCCTCTATGTTTCTACATCACGTAAAATAGATTGCCAGGTGGAGATCACTCTGTCAGATGGGTAAGTATCCATTCATAGATTCCCCCCACACCACTCCCCTTTCATTTTAATTGAGTCCACTCCCTCTCTTCCTATGTCTTTGTTATCTGACCAGTGACCACACCTCCCATTTACCACCCCGGCAGGGAGCTGTGCTCATAACCCATCGTTTGTTTTAATTTGCTAACTGGGTGATGTGGATGGGGTTTTCAAAAACAGGAAGAGCTGAATTCTGATCAACTTTTGTGCTGATTTTTTTGTGTGCCTCCCTCAATATGGGTGACACAGCACTGCTGCCTCACAGAGCCAGGGACCCAGGTTCGAGAGTCAGACAGCATAGAGATAGGCCCTTCGGCCCACCATGCCAATGCTGACCAACAAACACTCAACTACACTAATCCCATTTACCTGCAGTCATCTGGAGCCTACCATGCCCAGGTATTATAAGTGCTCATCCAAATGTTTTTAAAGGTTGTGTAATTTTCAGCCTGCACCACCCTCTCAGGCAGCATGTTCCATATACCTACCACACACTGGGTCAAAAAATACTTCCACATTAATCTTATAACCTCTCGTCTTAAATAGATTTGGGTGAGGAGCAGAGGCTGCAGAACAGTGTGAGAGGTCAGGAGTGGAGAGAGGGAGAACAGTGTGAGGGTGAGGAATGGAGTTTGGAGAAGGAAGACACTTGTGTTCTGGAAAGCAGCACAAATAGGGAAGAGATCCAAGAGCTGATAGGAATAGTCTCCATGCTTCCTAACAGTAGCTTTAGGTGGGAAAGAGAATAAATCAGGAGATAATGAGGGCCTGTAACAAAGGCTGCGCATTAATTACAAATGACTTTTATCTTCATTGATTATTTATAGTCAGATTTTTCTTTGTCATTCATTGACAAAATGAGGGTGTCACTGCCTAGGACAGCATTTATTGCCCACCCCCAATTGCCCCAGAGGGCAGTTAACAGTCATCCATATTGCTGTGGGATTGGATTCCCATGTAGGCCAGACCAGGTAAGGATAGCAGTTCCCTTCCCTAAAGGACGTTAGTAAACCAGAGGGGATTTCCTGACAATCGACATGGATTAATGGTCATCGTTAGACTCTTAATTGCAGACTTTTAAATTGAATTTAAATTCCCCCATCTGCCACGGTGGGATTTGAGCCTGTGACCCCAGACCATATCTAGGTCTCTGTGCATTAATCACAGAAGGTTAGTATGTACGTACAGCAAGTCATCAGGAAATCTCATAGAACATTATGGTGTAGTGTGAGGGGAAACTGAATACAAGACTTCATTGAAACAAGCAAGATCCTTGGAGGGTCCTTGACCAGGTGAATGTGGAAAGGATGTTTCCTCTTGTGGGAGAATCCAGAACTAGGGATCATTGATTAAAATTAAGGGAGAGTCCATTCAAAACAGAGATGAGGAAGCATGTTATTCTCTCAGAGATTGTCAGTCTTTGGAATTCCCCTCCTTAAAAGGCAGTGGATGCAGAATTTAGAATCCATCCAGTGTGGAAACAGGCCCGTCAGCCCAACATGTCCACACTAACCCTCCGAAGAGCAACTAATCCAGACCCATTTCCCGACCTTATTTTACCCTAGGAAGAGGTAGATAGATTCTCGATGACTGAAGGGATGGAACGTTATCAGAGAATGTAGAGTTGAGGTTAAAATCAGATCAACCACGATCGTATTGAATGGGGGAGCAGGTTCAAAGGGCCGAGTGGCCTACTTTTGTTCCTTGCCCATATGTTGCCTCACAAAGCTTTGCACAAGCAAAGACTTCCACTCGTATTTTCTCTCTGCAGATTAAGCTGCTTGTGCAATAGGCCTCATCTGCACAGTGTTTTCTCCAGCCTTTCACTGTGAGGTTAAAGATAATGGTCCCATAATCAATCCATTAACTCTATGAGTTGGATTTTTGAAAACAATAAAATAAATTACAAGTCATGAAACAGACATTACAGCAAGCAAGAATAGGCAGCACGATGGCGCAGTGGTTACCACTGCTGCCTCACCGTGCCAGGGAACTGCCTCAGGTGGGTCTGTGTGGAGTCTGCACATTCTCCCTGTGTCTGCATGGGCTTTCCCTGGGTGGTCTGGTTTCCTCCCACAGTCTAAAGATCTGCAGGCTCGATAAATTGGCCATGCTAAATTGCCCAGAGTGTACAGGAATGTGCAGGCTTGGTGGAGGAACCATTGGAACATACAGAGATAGGATAGGGATCGAGATAGAATGACCTTCGGAGGGCGGTTTGGAGACAATGGGCTGAATGGCCTACTTCCACACTATAGGGATTCTCTGTTACAAATGCAAGTTTCTTCTTTCCATTCTAGCCCTGAAGCATGCATGTGGTTCTGTCTCATATCCACTCAAGGGATGGCAAACCTTTGAAGACAGGAACAGCCTCTATTCTGTTGGAAAGTACTTCTTCCACTCTGTGTCCTTCACAGCCTTGTAGACAGCAACAATGAAATCAGGAAGTAACCCAAAGCTATAATCTTCTGGGCTATTCATTAAACTGTGGAACCTGAAAAATACAATTAACGTCCAAGTCAATGAAGATATTTCTCAGCAATCACTAAATGCTGAGTTTTAGTACTCAGCAGGCCCCAGGAGTCAAAATAACTGAGTAGATCATTGCTCTGAATTGCTCATAAATATCACCTTCACATTTCTGGAGGCTTTTATCAAAAAGGTTGCTTACTCCTCTTCAATATACAGCTTAAAATCAACTCAAACTCCCAACCATCCAGCTGAGAGTAGAGCCCTGTACAAACTGGTACCTGGTCTGTGGGAGCACTGTCACCTCTGTCTCAGAAGTTTTGGGGAGTTTATTTTGATCATAGCGTCCTTCAGCACTGGAAGCTGTTCAGAGGATGTTCCCCAGACTGATTCCAGGAATGAAAGTGCTGTCCCATGAGGAGCAGTTAAAGAGCTTGGGCTTGTACTCGCTGGAGTTCAAAAGAATGAGGAGGGATCTGATTGAGGGATAGAAAATGTGAAAGGGGATTGAGAAGGTGGACGTTGAATAGATGCTCCCCCTTAATGGACAGTCTGGAACAAGAGGTCATCGATATAGAGTGAGAGGAGGTCAGTTCAAAACTGAGCTGAGGAGAAACTACATCTCCCAGAGGGTTGTGAATCTGTGAAACTCAATGCCCCAGAGAGCAGTGGAGGCAGAATCAATCAACAGATTCAAGAAAGATTCGTTTCTGATGGAAAGTGAGATAAAGAGCAATGGGGAGCAGGCAGGAGAGTGGAGTTGAGACCAGGATAAGATCAGCCATGGTCCTGTTAAATGGCGGAGTGGGCTCGAAGGGCTGAATTGACTCCTCCTGCTCCTATTTCCTATATGTTGAACACACAGTCAAGGCTGACACTGTAAAACTGAGGGAGCTGTTGTCTTTCAGGTGAGAGACAAAACAGAGGTCCTGCCACAATATATCGAACTGTACTATCTACCCCAGTGACAAGTGCTGGAATTTGAATTCAAATCACAAAGCAAGCCACATTAATGGTGACCACAATAATGATCCCTGATTGCTGTCCAGCCTCAGCCTTACCCAGTCTGGACTTCATGTGACTCCAGCCCCACAGCAACCTGGTTAACTCTTAGGTGCCTTCTGAGAGGCCACAGCAAGGCCAGCAGTTCAAGGGAAATTAGTCTTGGGTAACAAATGCTGATCTATGCCAGTGACACCCACCTCCCAGAAAACAGAATGCAACAGAGATTGGTGTCAGCCAAAATTGTCAGATCAGACTCTCAATGAGATGGGGAGATGGTTAAAGATGTATTCAGCTCAGTATGGAACAGGTCCCCACTTGTTAGCACATCGTCACTGACCAAATAAGTGAGAGAAAACAGAAAACGAAAGGTGAGAACCCTCAAATGTGGGAATATCAGTGAGAATTCAGGCAACTGAAGGAAGACTTAATGAACTGCAAAGGAAGACAAAAAGTAAGTCAGAGTTACAGAAAAGTGATTGAGAAAGAGGCCTGCAAAGGGTCACAAGAATAACACAAATGTTTTACACGAAAATTAGAAAATCAAGGGGGCTCCAGTGCAATGTGAGCCCTTTAAAAACAAACTGGGAATTCCATGAATGAGACTAAGGGAATGGCCGATATGTACAATAATTAGTTGTGTCAGTCTTCACAGTCAAGGAACGGGATAATGCAGCTTATATTCCAGGGAGGTCCTGCCAAAATTGAATACTGGAATTCGCTAAACTTGATACATGCCAGAAAACAGCGAGCAGCTCTAAAGGCTGACAGATCTCCAGGACCTCAAGGGTTTAAAGGAAGGGGGAGGGGGGGAGAAGTTGCAGAGGCTTTTCCCATCAGGTTCCAAAGCAGCAACGATTCCTTTAGTTTGGAAAATGTCTTGCTGTAACTCCATGGGTTCAAGAAAGATGAGAGCGGGAACCATGGAAATTACATTATGGTCAATCTAACATCTCTTTTGAGGGTATCATTGGAATCTATAATAAACAGCCGAGAGAATGAACATGTAGAGAATTGAAAATTGCCCACACAGATTTGTGATGGGTAGGTTCTGACTAATGAACCAAATGCATAAACTAAATAGTCGATAGAGCAGCAAGTTCAGAAGTACTCGATAATTTCCCACAAAACAGTCTGCTGATCAAAGTTAAAACCCATGGGATTGAAGATGAATGTTTGACTTGGTTAGGAGGCTGGTTTAGTGACAGACAACAGGGAAAGAAAGTGATGACCGGTGTTCCACAAGGATTCTGTGGTGAGACCGTAACTACTTACTGTATGTATTAATGAGAATCATAGTTCCACATTGACACAAAGACTGATGGAATAGTAAGCAGTGCAGATGGTCTTTTTGTATAAAACTCACTCCGAGGACATGAGTGTTGCTATCTGGGCCAGCATTTATTACGCATTCTGTGTTGTCCTTGTGAATCATGAATCATCATCCAGGGTAGAAGTTGGTCATTCAGCCCATCAAATCCGCACCAACCAACCAAACAGCATCCCATCTGGACTGACCCCATTCCTGTACTGCAGAAGACATATCTATGGACTGTGTAGAAGAAACCCACACAGACATGGTGAAAATGTGCAACCTCCACACAGACAGTTGTCCCAGGGTGAAATTGAACCCAGGCCCATAGTGCAGCACTAACCACTGAGCCACAATCCTGCCCTTTGCAAGGTGGTGGTGAGCTGCCTTCTTGAACCACTGCAGTACATGTGCTGTAGATAAACCCACAATGCCCTGAGGGAGAGAATTTCAGGATTTTCATCCAGCCACACTGGAGGAACAGTCATATATTTTCAAATCAAGATTCTATGTGGATTGGAGGGGAACGTGTTTTTGGTCGTGTTCTGTGTCCTTCTACATGGAAATGATCATGGGTTTGGAAGGTGCTGTCTCAAGAGACTTGGTGTGAATTCCTGCAGTGCATCTTGTAGATGGTGTACACGGCTGTTACTGAGCATCAGTGGCTGAGGGAGTGTATGTTTATCGATGTGGTGCCAATCAGGCAGGCTGCTTTGTACTGGATGATATCAAGCTTCTTGATTGTTTTTGGAGCTGCACCCATCCAGGCAAGTGGGGAGTAACCCATCACAGTCCTATCCAAAACTTGACTGATCTTTTCTTAATTCATTTACTGGATTGGGCATCACTTGCTATGTCAGCATTTATTGCCCAGAATCAAGTGGGGTGGCACAGCACTGGGACAAAGGTTTAATTTCACCTTTGGGCAACTGACTGTGTGGAGTTTGCACGTTCTCCCTGTGCCTGCCTGGGTTCTCTCCAGGTGATCTGGTTTCCTTCCACAGTCCACAAACGTGCAGGTTAGGTGGAATGGCCATGGGAAATGCAAGGTTACAGGGGAGTGGGTCTGGGTGAGATGCTCTTTGGAGAGGCAGTTTGGGCTGAATGGCCTGTTTCCACATTGTAGGGATTCTATGAATTTCTTCACTCAGAGGTTTTTGAATCTTTAGGATACTCATCGATACTTAGGCGTTTGAATAAATTCAAGATAGCGATAATAGGGAAGGCAATGAGTTAATGGTGTCATCACTAGATTCTTGATCCAAAGAGCCAAGTAATGTTCTGGGGGAGCTGGGATCGTTGTGGGGCAGCACGGTGGTACAGTGGTTAGCACTGCTGTCTCATAGCACCAGAATCCCAGGTTCGATTTTAGCCTCGGGTGATTGCCTTTTATGGAGTTTGCGCATTCTCCCTGTGTCTGCATGGGTTTCCTCTGGGTGCTCCGGTCTCCTCCCACAATCCAAAGATGTGCAGGTCAGGTGAATTGGTCACGCTAAATTGCCCATTGTCAGTGGTGAATATGAGGAATGAGTCTGGGTGAGTTACTCTTCGGAGGGTCAGTGTGGACTTGTTGGGCCAAAGGGCCTGTTTCCATACTGAAGGGAATCTAATCTAAATCCTGGCAATGCATGGAGTGGAATTTAAATTCAAAAAGGCTCTGGAGTTAAGAGTCTAATGACAACCACTGTTGGGGGAGAACACTGTCAGGCCCACTAATGTCCATCAGAATGTTGTCCTTGCTCATACTGACTGACATATGACTCCAGACCCACAGCAACATAGAATCATAAAATCCCTACTGTGTGGAAGAAGGCCATTCATCCCATCAAGTACAAGCAGCATCTCACCCAGAACCAGCCCCCTCTCCTAACCCTACACTTCCATGGCCAATCCAGCTAACCTTAACATCTCTGGACTGAGAGAGGAAACTGAGGCACCCAGAGGAAACCCATTCAGACACAGGGAGAACATACAACTTCACACAAACCGTTGCCTGAAGGTGGAATCAAACCCAGTTCCCTGGCGCTGTAAGGAAGTGGCGCCAGCCACTGTGCCACCCATTCCTCATCTCTGATCGAAATGTCTAACCCCTTATTCCTAGACTGGGACTCTGCTTTAGAATCCCCAGGTAGGGGTTCATCCTTCCAAAATCTACCCTGTCAGGGCCCTGGAGAATTTGAAATGTTTCAGTGAAATCTCATCCCAGCCTTCTGAATTCTAGGGAATCCTGACCCAGTCCCCTCTCGCAATCATTAGACAATCCCTCAGCCCGTCACATGAACTGTGGCTGGGTGTGATCATCTCAGTAAGAGTTTCAAGGAGGGAAGGAGAAAGGAAGACTTTTTGTTTTGAATCGATGCTAAAAACTGAAAAAGCAGGAACATATTGTCACTAACTATTTTCAAATACTCTTACTTTTCATCAAAGTGCCGGGTGAGGTTTCTTATGAATTTCAGGAGGTCACTGGTGAGATGTCCTTATATTCTTTATTCTTGCCTTGTCTCTTGTTCATGTTATTGAGGAGAATGGAGTCAAATGAACAGCAGAGTTTGTTTTCTCTGTTGATTAAATTCACCTTGCTTGCTCCTCTGAGCATCTGAAGAAAGGGCGAGGCTCTGAAAGATTATGTTTTCTAATAAACCTGTTGGACTATAATCTGGTGTCGTATGATTTTTGATCTTGTCCTCTGATCACATTCAGGTTATTCCTCCGGGCACTACATGTTCTTACTTCTCCAGGCCAGGAGGTGGCGATCTCGACAATGGATTTCACAATGGTCTCCATCAGAGAGGACCCACAAATCAGGGACAGCGATTCAGAGATTACAGGCTCCTCAGTCCCAGACCCGAGCACAACGGGCCCCCTGGCATCCCAGGTACCGTCTGTTGCGTCTCGGACACTGTACATAATGCAAACAGTGGAATTGATCGTTCTGATTTTTCCCAACCTCACCAGGTCTCCACAATCATTGAGATTCGTTAAATGCAGCCTTTGCCAATTAAGGACCCTGATTGATGGGAAACAGACTGAAATGGGTCAATAATACAGTATTGGGAAGTTACAGACACAGATTGCCAAGTGGAAATCTGATGCTGTGGCTCTAACAGAGATCGGGCGGGACTGGGGATTCCTGGATACAAGGTGTTCAGTAAAGATAGGAAAGATGGAAAACTGCGAGAAGTGGTGGGATTGTTCTGGGTCCAGACAGAACTGACCAACCTTAGGCCCTGAGATATGATGGAGATGAAGGGTTTCACAAGAGAGCAAATGGAATGAACAAAACAGGTGCATGTGAAACACCCACGCCGTCCCTGAGAGAGGGAGACAAGAACAGGGATATTCTCAGAGAGAAAGGATGCTAAAAATGGTATCACCCCGAGAGTGAAAGGTGGGGTGGAGACAGTGACAGCGACACCCCCCAGAGAGTGGTGAAAGTAACACTGACACATTTAAAACTGTATTAGCACAAGCGAGAATTCAAACAGACACCCACTCCGTCACGTGGTGTTGAAGATGCACTTTCCACATCAAAACACATTTGCAAACCTTTTAATCACACGTCAGGGGAGAGAAACATTGAAAACTGTATTATCACGAGTTAGGGTCCATTGAAATCTTGAACTATAATGTGAAATGTTCTGAGCCGTAAACAACACTGGTGTATTGACGTCATTATTCTGGATTAGTGGTGCTGGAAGAGCACAGCAGTTCAGGCTGCAAAAGCCCTTCATCAGGAATAAAGGCAGAGAGCCTGAAGTGTGGAAAGATAAGCTCGAGGAGGGTGGGGGTGGGAGAAAGTAGCATAGAGTACAATGGGTGAGTGGCGGAGGGGATGAATGTGATAGGTGGGGGGCGGGGGGAGGGTGGAGTGGATAGGTGGAAAAGAAGATAGGCAGGTAGGACAAGTCAGGACAAGTCATGGGGACAGTGCTGAGCTGCAAGTTTGGAACTGGGGTGAGGTGGGGGAAGGGGAAATGAGGAAAATGTTGAAGTCCACATTGATGCCCTGGGGTTGAAGTGTTCCTTGGCGGAAGATGAGGCGTTCTTCCTCCAGGCGTCTGGTGGTGAGGGAGCAGCAGTGAAGGAGGCCCAGGACCTCCATGTCCTCAGCTGAGTGGGAGGGGGAGTTGAAATTTTGGGCCACAGGGCGGTCGGGTTGATTGGTGCGGGTGTCCTGGAGATGTTCCGTAAAGAGCTCTGCTAGGATGTGTCCAGTCTCCCCAGTGTAGAGGACACTGCATCGGGAACAATGAATACAATAAATGATATTAGTGGATGTGCAGGTAAAACTTTGATGGATGTGGAAGGCTCCTTTAGGGCCTTGGATGGAGGTGAGGGAGGAGGTGTGGGCACAGGTTTTGCAGTTTCTGTGGTGCCAGGATGGGAGAGTAGGTTGAAGGGGGGCGTGGACCTGACCAGGTAGTCATGCAGGGAACGGTCTTTGCGGAAGGCGGAAAGGGGTGGGGAGGGAAATATATCCCTGGTGGTGGGGTCTTTTTGGAAGTGGCAGAAATGTCGGTGGATGATTTGGTTTATACGAAGGTTGGTGGGTGGAAGGTGAGCACCAGGGGTGTTCTGTCCTTGTTACGGTTGGAGGGGTGGGGTCTGAGGGCGGAGGTGCGGGATGTAGACGAGATGCGTTGGGGGGCATCTTTAACCACGTAGTGACGTCATTATCTTATTACACAATATTAAAATCTCAGTCAAACTTTTTCCTGCGGACAGTGTATTTAAAATATCAAGAGTCTTCCCACATTATTGGTTTGATCAGTGACATAGCAAGGAAGCAGTAGCTGCCCCATGAACTCCAACAAAAGAATGAGAACAGGCTCTTCATGCGGAACTGGCTCCTGAGAATCCAATTCAACAGGGAACAATACAGCACAGGGACAGGCCCTTCGGCCCTACAGCCTGTGCCGACACATTTTGCCCTTGCATACTGAAACTGTCTTCACCTACAGGATTCATATCCCTCCATTCCCTTCCTATTCATGCATTAGTGCAGGTATTTCTTGAATACTTCTATTGTGTCTGCTTCCACCCCCTCCTCTGGCAGTGTGTTCCAGGCACTCAACTCCCTTTGTGTGAAATACTTGCCTCGCACATCTCTTTTAAATTCCCCCACCCCTTGAACTTATGTTCCCCAATAATTGTCCCCTCCACCCTGGGGATAAAAAGCCTCATATTCTCCACTCTACATATCCCATTCACAACTTTTATAAACTTCTATCAGGACACGCCTCATTTTTCTGCATTCCAGTGAAAACAAACCCAGTCTATCCAACCTTTCTTCAGGACGACTATCCGCTATACCAGACAATATCCTGATAAACATTTTCAGCACCATCTTCAAAACATCCACATCCTTCTGATTGTGTGGTGACCAAAACTGTGTACAATATTCCAAGTGTGGCCTAACTAATGTTCGATAAAGCTGCAGCATAACGTGTCTATCCTAATACTCAATGCCCCTTCCAATGAAGGCAAGCATGCCATAAGCCTTTTTTACAGACTTACCTCCCCGTGCTGCCATCTTCAGTGATCTGTGAACATACACACCCAGATCCCTATGCATATCAATACTCCAAAGCCTTCTGCCATTCACTGTATAATTCTCACCTGTACATCACCTTTCAAAGTGCATCACCTCACATTTGGCTGGCTTAAACTACATCTGCCATTTTTCTGTCCATGCATCCAACTGATATAATATCCTGCTGTATCCTCCGACAATCCTTCTCATTTTCTGCAACTCTACCAATCTTTGTATCAACCGTAAACTTACTCATTGGACCAGCTACACTTTGCTCCAAATCATTTATGGAGATCATGAACAGCAGAGTTCCCACCATTGATCCCCGTGGAACATCACTAGTCACAGCCCTCCATTATGAAAACCGTTCTTCCATCGCTACCATTTGTCTCCTGTGACTAACCTAGTTCTGTGCCCAACGCTGGGAACAATTTAGAGAAGACACCTTGTTGCCAGCTCGTTACTGCAACTTGATCCAGTTCATTCAGACAGAGAAAAAGGACAATGTGCAGATTGTTGAACAGGCCCCTACACCTGGGCCTGAGGCAGGAGCCCAAGCTCCAACACACTGGCCTCACTTCACACCAACCTTCACACAGTGCGGGGTCATGAACTCCGGGCATCAATTCCACTGGGACTGGGACTGGGATGGAGTGAGGGAACAGGGACAATGTCGAAGAGTCAATAAGGAGTAAAGCAAGATGGAGAGAGTGTGTTGGAAAGTGTTTAATGGAGGAAACATACTTTGTGATACCCAATACTGACAATGTCTACGTGTATCACAGATTGAAAAAAAAGCACAATCTGAAGACAATCTAAAGTCACATCAATGTATTTCTTTTTGATATATCATCGCATGCAGAGCATTTTCATTGTGGTATCCTGATTCGAGAGCTGTACTCTCTCAGATTGAGCCGGTTGGATCCTCGCAGAGCCCCAGTTTATTTGTATTGTTCAGGAATGTGGGGGATACCGATGGTGGACTGGGGTACACCTGATGAAGGAGCAGTGCTTCAAAAACTTGTGATTTCAAATGAACCTGTTGAGCTAAAGCCTGGTGTTGTGTGCTCTCTGACTTTGTATTGTGCGGACACAGTGAAACAGCTGCCTTCCGGTAACTATAGAGTACTTGCACTGCTGCTGAGGATTATGGGTAACGCCTGCTTCCATTAGCCATGAACAAACCCGCAGTCATTCCCGTGGATTCCAGTGGGAATGAACGGTCAGTTGCTTCACAGATATTACATGGTTCACCGTCGTCATCTCCAGGACAATTCGGGAAGAGCAACAAATAACCGACACGTCAACGCCCGCTCCATCCCAGGAGAAATCAAAATAAATGTCATCCAATTCAAATGACCAAACTGGTGAGGCTTGAATTCATCTCTTTGAAAGACTGAAGCGTCACCCAGAAACAGAGCCTTGAAATGGGTGAACCTGGTTTGTCTGACTGAAGGGTGGAGTGTCCTTCGGATTAGCAGTGGGATCAGCAAAAAAAATAATTATACGCAAAGATCTAACAAACAGCCATCAAAGCGTGCCACCAAAGCGCAAAGATCAGTATTTGAAGCTCCACGTCTCCATCTCCATCCATGTTTGTTACTCTTCCAACGTGACTCCTTCCTGAAGTGCGTTGATTCAAGTCTGCTCCAACGTTCTCTGATAAAGTAGTTCTGATCTGTGAGTGATCGGGGTTTTGTTAAAGAGATATTGAGAAAAAAGGACCGATGTCCTTTCGGGAAGGAAATCTGCCATCCTTACCTTGTCTGGCCTACACATGACTCCAGACCCACAGCAATGAGGTTAACTGTTAACCACCCTCTGTAATAGCCGAGCAAGGCCCTCCATTCTAACAATCACTGGGAAGTCTCAGAAACAGAATGAAACTTGATGGACAACCTGGCATCGACCTTGGCACCGGAAACAACATCAAACACAGCCCTGTCGACCCTGTTGCATCCTCCTTACTAACGTCTGCGGGCTCGTATCAAATTCAGGAGAGCTGTCTCACAGACTAGACTGACAAGCAACAGCCTGACACAGTCATACTCACATAATTATACCGAACAGTCTCCCAGGCACCACCATCGCCAGCCCTGTATAGGCCCTGTCCCACCAGCCGGGAAGATCCAGCAGAGGTGATTGCACAGTGATATAGAGCCAGGAGGGAGTGACCCTGGAAATCCCCAACATTGACTCCAGACATTTCGAAGTCGCATGGCATCAGGCCAGACATGGACACGGAAACCAGTGGGTGTCCCATCAGCGGTAGGGATACAATTGGAGAAAATTCTGAAGGTCGAATGAATCTCCATATTGGGGTAGTCAGCACGGCTTTGTCAGAGGGAGGCCATGCCCAACAAATCTTGGAATTTTGTCGAGAAGGGGAACATGTGTGTAAATGCAGGGAGGTGCAGTTGATGTGGTTTATATGAATTTCAGTAAGGCCTTTGACAAGGTTGTACTTGGGAGACTGATAAAGAAGATGTACAAGGCTATGGGATGCAGGGTAACTTGGCAAGTTGGATCCAAACTTGGCTTTGTGACAGGTGACAGAAGGTGATGCTAGAAGGTTGTTTGTGTGACTGGGTCCAGGGTGCAGTCGGATATCACAGGGATCAGTGCTGGGTCCCTCATAGCTCGTGATATACAGGAACAATGCCGAAGGGAATGTGGAGCTGGATGATAACTGGGTTTGTGGATGATGTGAAGATTGGTCGGATGGTTGACAGTGAAGAAGAAGGTTTTCGGTTACAGCAGGGTATAACCAGATTGGTCAAATGGGCAAATCAGAGGCAGATGGAATTTAAACCAGATAAATGTGAGTTGATGCACTTTTGATATGTAACGTGTTAACAGGGCAGTTATGAAGGCAGTTGGGGTACATTTTAGGTGGAGATTAAAAGAGCATGGAGGATATGTTAGAACTATACAGAACAGTAGTTCGACAATACCTGGAGCACTGTGTGCAGTTGTAGTCACCACACTGTAGGAGGGATGTGATTACACTGGAGGGGGTGCAGAGGAGATTCAACAGGATGTTCCCAGGGATGGAACATTTCAGATGTGAAGAGGATGAATAAGCTCCTGTTGTTTTCTTTGGAGCAGAGAAGGTTCGGGGAGTTGGGGGGATCCTGATAGAGGGGGAGAAGGTTATGAGGGGAATAGACAGGGTGATAGTAAATAGCTGTGCCCCTGACTGGGAGGGTCAAGAACAAGTTGGCTCACATTTAATATAAAAAGCAGCAGCTTTAGAGGGGATTTGAGTAAAAGCTTTTTCACCCAGAGGGTGGGGGGGGGGGGGGGGAGGGGGGGGGCGGTGGAATCGGGAATGTCTGGGACGGGAGTTGAGGTGAGAAACCTCACAACCTCCACAAAGTACTTGGATGAGCAAGTGAAATGACCGAACATTCAGGGTTATGGGCCCACTTCTGGAATGTGGGTGGAGTGTTGATTTAGTGTTGCGTTGGTGGCATAGACCTGATGGGGCGAAGGGCCACTTCTGTTCTGTATGATTCTATGAATTCTCCCACTGCTTACCATGTACTGTTCTCCTTCGGCTGATGAATCAGTCTCTCAGCCACGTTGAACACAGAATGTACACTGGGTGGGGGACTTCAAACTGCACCAGCACAAAGGAATTTTAATAAACGGCCATTCTTTTGTTAGGTTTGTTCTGTATTGGATACAAATGTTCAAACTGATAGTTCTGCTCATTAATGTTTGGAGAGTTGAAATCCTTCCGAATGGCAGGGATTAAAATTGGTTCTTTTGTCTTTCAGGCCGTGACAACTCTCAGCCCAAGCTGACCCTGCTGCCTCCTCCGCTGAGCAGTTCAATGCCAAGGGCACTGCCACCCTGGTGTGCCTTGCCAATCTCTTCTATCCCAATGAGCTGGAGGTGCAGTGGAAGAAGGATGGTGCAGTCATTTCGGACGGGGTTCAGACCAGCAACTACCTGCGAGCTTCGGACAGCACCTACAGTGTCAGCAGTCTGCTGACCCTCTCTGGGTCTGACTGGGAGTCCAACGCTCGCTTCTCCTGTGCCCTCACCCATGTGCCCCTCCCCTCTCTCCTCAGCAAGAGCATCAGGAGATCAGACTGTGTGTAGTGTGTTCAAGACAGTCCACAGAGGAGACACAACTTTAAATAGAACAGGGCTGAGCTGGCAGGACAAAGATCATTGTCAGCACTGAATTTCAACTCTCTTCCTTCTTAGGATTGGCTCAGAGACACTCCTGAGGTTCAGGGCTCACGCCAGTTCATTGGAATAGTGTAGAAGGAGCTTTACTATGTATCTAACCCTCGCTGTCCTTGTCCAGTGAGTGTTTGATGGGGATAGGGGTTACTTGTGATGCCACATAAAATCACTTGAAGTTGCTGAAGATTGTCAGTTGTACAAAACAATGTGAACCTCAGAAGCCTCTGCTTCAGTAAACCAGATCTCCTTCCTGCTCAGCTGTCAGTTCCAATTTAAGGTTTGGTCACTGTTTAAAGGGACAGGGTTCTCATGTTATTGAGAAAATCTCCGCAAGTGTTTTCCTCAAGCTCCATTGTGACTATGAACGTGTACAACTTCCTCTGTCTGGGCTGTTAATTACAGTTTTTTCTGTTGATGACAACTTGGGAAAGGGAATAAAGATGAAGATTCAGTCTCTGTCTTGTGAGTGCTTTGGAAATGTACCACCGCCCCCTCAGGTGATTGGCAGAATGTCAGCAAATGATTGTCGTGATTGGCTGCTTGGCCTGTCAATGAATGACGCATTGGCTAAACTTTGGACAGAGAGCCGATCATCAATCATTTCCAAGTGATTCCTTTGTCTGGGAATCTGTTGAGTTTACAAGATTCCAAACAGAACAGAAACTGAAAGCTGCTGGGGATGAATCACTACAATCTGAGATATTCCCTCTTCACTCTGTTGGTCCAAACCCAGCTGGTGGGATCGCACTGTGCTCTCTTTGCTGCTGCTGGGTAACACCTGAAACGAATTTAGGCCAGTCACAGATGCTGGACGCTGCAGTCGTGACGTTCACTTCTCCCACCTGACCCTGTTCCTAACAGTGACAGCTCAAAACTGAACTGAGTGAGGTCTTAGTTCAGAGAGAGGATCAGTCAGGATCTCACAGCATACATGCCCCTGTATGTGTGTGACATTTACCCAACACTGTCTGTCGGTATGTTGGTCAGTGTGGGTGTGACTGTCATTCACTGCTGTCTGTAGCTGTGTGTCTGTCAGTGTGGGTCCCACTGTTACTGTAACAACTGCACAGAGGCCAGTATCCCATCATTTGGAGGTTCCTTGACACTGACCCAGTTCCTTCAGAGGCAGCTCTCAGAGCAAACAGCGTGTCTGACACTCCTGTTTCTTTCTGATGTGGTGTCGGACTGCAATGGGCAAGTCAGAATTCACACAACACCAGGTTACAGTCCACCAAGTTTATTTGAAATCAGGTTGCTGCTGCATTGTCATGTGAAGAATCTCAATAAAAATCTGTTGGACTATAACCTGGTGTCATTTGATGTGTGGCTTTGTTTATTTCTGTCAGCCATATCTCCCTGATTGGATCAGATTATCCACCCCAATCAGGGAATTCATATTCTGTTAGATCCACTTGGCTGACATACAAGCTTCCGGACAGTACAATCGGACACTCGGATCCTCTTTCCCAATCTCAGCCAGCTGGAGATGGTAGAGGGGAGGGGGAGCACATCTTGCTCAGGAGATGGAGCTGTCTTCAATTGCCCAGCTCCTAGCCACCCAGTCAGTGAGCATACCATGCAGTATAACTGATCACACACAGGTCTTTCTGATGGGGTACACAGCATGACTAGCCTGGGCTCTCTGCTTCCAACTAGAATGATGTAGGTTCAAGGACTGAGCCAGAGATTTGGGAATGGTGTTGTGCTTTGACATTGTGATGTACACAGGAAGGGGAATCCTGCTTTCTCACACGGTCAGACTTTTGGATAAGCCATTAACCCTGTCGAAACACCAGCCCTCTGAGATGAGTGGAAAACTTGCCCTGGGACTAATTTTGAAAAGCAGTGAAGGCCTCCATTTGCCTAGTGTCATTTGTTTCTCACAGTCCACATCATCTAGCTCCCCCTCGCTCCCCAGTCACAGTCCCTGGGCCATGGGTCTCCCCCTCACTCCCCAGTCATGGAGCCTGGGCCCTGGGTCTCCCCCTCACTCCCCAATCACAGAGCCTTGGCCCTGGGACTCCCCCTCACTCCCCAGTCACGGAGCCTGGATCTCCCTTTGTTCCTACCCCCTCCCCCTGTCACAGAGTCTGGGAGGGAGTCATGAAGTAATGCTCCGAGCCTCGAATGTGCCATCGAAGGACAGCAAAGAAAACCCCGATTGAACGAGGGGACGACGTGCTGGGTTACGTTGTCTCGAGGAAGCTGTTCAATATTGAATGGAACCAGCAGGAGAGGGCTGGACAATCAAGTCTCTGGGCCGTAAGCAAATGGGAATGGGACATGGTACAGGCAGATACACGGAGATGGATAATCACATAGAGAAGACCAAACTAGAAATGAGACACTAATACACAGGAGGTGGAGTTTAAAGACAGAAAGTGGAAGGTCATGTACTTCAGTAGGCATAACTAAAATACAGATTATTATTTAAATGGAGAGAGATTCCAACAAAGTGCAGAGGGATCTGGGTGTTTTTCTGCAAGAAACACAAAAAGTTAGTGCAGGTGCAGCAAGTCATTGAGAAGGTGAATGAAATTGAGGCCTTTATTGCTGGGCTTGGAGTGTTAAAGTAGATAAACCTTGTTATAACTATACATGGTGTTAGTGAGTCTGCACGTAGAGTACTGTCTGCAGTTTGTGTCCCTGTACTTATGAAAGCATGGACTGACATTTGAGTCCTCCTCCTGCTCCTATTTCCCATGGTCTTGTGTGCTCCAGTGCCATTCTCTCACAGCAGAACTGGTTTGGTGCCTGCCTGCAGTAGCAGCCTCCAGCCTCTGGGTGGTGCCTTGCCCAGCCTCCTGATTCCTCTCCCCAGTCTCCTGCTGCAGCAGGTGGGGGAGTCGATACAATGGTCCACTCGGTTATCCTCAATCCCTCCCCCATCTCCCAAACTCTCCAATCTGGCCTTCCACCTCATGACTGGCAACTGTGCCTTCAGTTTCCCAGGCCCTCAGCACGAGAATTTCCTCCACAAACCCCTCTGACTTCTTCAAACGAGCTCTTAGTCTCCTTCTGGTCATCAACAAAAACACCATATGTGCCCAACTTTTGGATGGTTCCTACACTAAAGATGTTATGTCAATACAAATTGTTATTGTTGCTATTACTGACTAGAAGTCATTTATTGACAGGTTTCACTGATATAAAAGGAAAGGGAATGACCACTGGCTGTGGAGAGGTAATCATTTTCAACCAGCTGTACCACCACTACCAGCTCACCAAGCTTCCTTGATATAGCTCCTTCCAAACCCCCCAACAGTTCCATCTCGAAGGATAGGGGCAACATACATATATGGACACCAGACCCTGAAACATCCCCTTCTGGTCACTCACCACCCTGACTTGGAAATATATCATTATTCCTTCACTGTCACTGGGAAAGAAAATTCTGGAATTCCCTCCCAAAGAGCATTGTGGGTCTTCCTACAGTACATGGACTGCAGCAGTTCAAGAAAGCAGTGCACCACCAACTTCACAGGGTAGCTAGAGATGGGGATAAAATGCTGGCAAAGTCAGTGTCGCCCACATCCCATGAATGAATTTTAAGAAGCCCCTTTGCCTTGTCATCTCCCGCCTACCCAGCCCAATACTCAGGCCTCACTTACTGCTTGGGTTTTATTTTCCAGCATCTTCCATTCTCTGCTCCGTGTCCTAGCCCCAATGTCCTAGTCGCTGTTATTGTGGGAGCTGGCTGAGTGTAAATGGAATGATGCATTCCCACATCACAACATTGTCTCCACATCAGACGTATTCCATTGACTGTAAAACAGCATTGAACCTCATGAGCTCATGAACGGTGAAACAGAAATACAATTCTCTCTTCTTTTTGTTCCCTCTCCATGCCTTCCCATCTGTTCCCTCACAACATCCTTCCCTTGTTTAAAATCTAGAATGACTCCTACTTCTCTGGGAGACAATACACTGTGACAACATTTGAGACTGATGACCAGCTTCTCGGTGGGCTTTGATTGTGAAGGTCAATAACACTCTCATTGGGACTTCACCTGGGTTGTCTCCAGTCAGTCAGTGTTATTGCTCTGGGGCCAGACAGTCCTGACCAAAGAGGTAAAAGCAATGACTGCAGATGCTGGAAACCAGATTCTGGATTAGTGGTGCTGGAAGGGCACAGTTTGCCCGAAACGTCGATTTCGAAGCTACTTGGACGCTGCCTGAACTGCTGTGCTCTTCCAGCACCACTAATCCAGTACTGACCAACCTCAGACCCTGTGACCTGATTGAGATGAATCGTGACCTGTGCTGGACTTTAACACTCGGGTCAGTGTAGTGAAGCAGGGATTACCCATTTCCCAAGAGAATAAAATGAATTAACAAACCAGGTGGATGTCAATTCCCTCCCTGACGCTGGGAGAGTTGGGGGACAAGGACAGTAACATCCTCAGACAGAAAGGATGGCAGAGATAGTTTGGCCCCAAAGAGGGAGGGGACAGGAAGAACTATACTACCCTGAGAGAGAGGGGACAGTTACAGCGACACTCCCCAGAGACAGTAACTGCCTGTTAACTATTTTCTTGTGGTGTTCTGATGAATGTCCTTGGGAAAATAGTTTGGTTTATATTTTCTCAGTAGTATTTGGGTTTGCTGAGTTGATTCAGTAATAAGTATTCCAATTCTACATTTCCTGTAGCAGCAGATCCACTGAAGGTCATCCTTTCATTTGGAGTTTGCCCAGGTTTCTGTCCAGGCTGATACAACATGATCTACCAGTGCTACTCCTATTGGGCTAAGCCATCACACACGGGGGAATCTGACGGGCACTTTCTCTTTGTGCGGGTAAAGGGAGAGATTTGCTTTTACTGCAATGGCGGCCAAAGATATGGATCAGTGGAAATGGGTAGTTTTCCTTGAAAGCTGTAGATAGTGGGATGAGAATTCAAACATCCACCCATTACGTCACACAGTGTTGAAGACACACTGTCCTCATCAAAACATGTTTGCAAAGCTCTTCGTAACACATAAGGGGAGAGAAACATTGAAAACTGTATTATCATGAATGAGGGTCCATTAAAAACTAGGACCATGACGTTAAATGATCCCGGCACTGATATATTTCCATTATTAGTTTGTTAAGCAATATTAAAACATCTGTGATCAGAAAGAAAAACCAAAACATTGTGCAGATTGTTGAACAGGCCCCTACACCTGGTTCTGAAGCAGGAGCCCAAGCTCCAACACACTGGCCTCACTTCACACCAACCTTCACACAGTTCGGGGTCATGAACTCTGGCCATCAATTCCTCTGGGACCTGGATGGATTGAGGGAACAGGGACAATTGTAGAAGAGGCAATAAGAAGTAAAGCAAGATGTAGAGGGTGTTTTGGAAAGGGTTTAGAGGAGGAAATATACTTTGGACCACACAGTACTGACATAATCTATGTGTATCACGGAATGAATAAATAAACACACTATGAAGGCAATCATATCACAGGGGAAATTTCACTGGGGTGTGATAAGTATCCTGGTTCAAAAGCTGTTCTCCCTCTCTCTGTGGAGGAGAAAGTCAGGACTGCAGATGCTGGAGATCAGAGCTGAAAATGTGTTGCTGGAAAAGCGCAGAAGTTAGGCCACATCCAAGGAACAGGAGAATCGACGTTTCTCGCTTATGCCCGAAACGTCGAATCTCCTGTTCCTTGGATGCGGCCTGACCTGCTGCGCTTTTCCAGCAACACATTTTCAGCTCCCTCTCTCTGTCCCCATTTCTACAGATTGAACCGGTTAGACCCGAGCAGGGCCCAGTTCATTTGTTCTGTTCAGGGACAGTGAAACAGCTGCCCTCTAGTGGCTATAGAGTGCTGGTACCGCTGCTGAGAACCGGGGCCATGAGCACCTGAACGAAACAGCAGTCATTCCGGTGGGAATGAGTTATCAGTTGTTTCGGCCTCATTCCCCAGTCAATCACTCAGGCCATGGCTGACCTGGAACATATTCCTCCTTAATTCTGTAACCCTTACCATTCTGAGTGAATTAACTTTGAACCTCAACCTTGATAGCTTTTTCAGATTGAAAGTTCCAGATTTCCCCCACTCTTTGTCAGAAAGAGTTCATCCTGAAATCATTCCCAATTCTAATTTTATCCATTCTCTTGTTCTGGACACTGGAGAATACAGTTTACATCAACACTGTTAATCATTTCCAGAGAAAAGCCTTGCTTTTACAACCTGTTCTCTCTCATTAACAGTTTCTGATCTGAAGGTTGCATGACAGGCTGGATACTGAGAGGGTGGTTCCTGTTACAGGGCAGACGAGAACAGGAGGGCCAATTTAACACAAAGCAGTCTCCCGTTTAAAATGAAGGAGGGTTTTCTTGCTGAGGGTTGACAATCTGTGGAATTCTCTTCTCTACATGGGAATGCAGGTTGGGCCATTGCGTTTAGTCAAGGTTGAGGTAGACAGATGTTTGATGAACAAGGCAGTTAAGGATAATGGGAGGGCGGAGGGAGGCAGAAAGTGCAGCTTAGACCATAACCAGATGAGCAGTGATATTCTTCATTGGCACAGCAGCTCCCAAAAGGCCTGCTCCTGCTCCTGAGTCCTATGTTCTGGCAGAGGCTGCAGCAATCCAGGACCCTCATCTTTCCTTTGTCACTCACTGACAGAAATATAATTTCAAAACAAGCATTATTTTATTTAACAAGGCCAAGTCAATTATGGTTGCTGACATTTTCTCAGCTCTCTTTTCATCTCAGCAGGGCTTTAGAAACATGTGTATTGTGTTACATTGGAGAGGAGACAGACACAAGACAGAGTGAGGCCTCAGAGACACAGACAGCTTTCACTCTGCATAGCAAGGCTGTCACGGGAAACATCTGGTGAAAGGTTTGGAGGGAGGTGGAGAGGAGAGAGGCATGGGAAAAGAGACCTTACAGTTCAAAATAAAAGCTCAACACATAATGCCATCATCTAGTTAATTAATTTGAGAGGATTAGAAACACATAACAGTGAGTGTGTGGTGGATCAGAAGCTCAAAGGCAGACAGCAAAAAGCTGCATTATTCTTTCTCGGGGAGTTCATGTCATTGGCAAGCCTCAGATTTATTGCCCATCTCCAGCTGCTTGGACTGAGTTATTTTCTGAGCCAGATCACAGGGCCATTAAGAATGAATCACGTCGCTGTGGGACTGGAGTCAGAGACCAGGTGATGACTGGGTTTGCTTGCCTAAAGAACATTTGGGAACATGACATTGAGTTCCATGGCTTTTTTTGGACACATCCCAGCACCTTCTTTCCCAGATAATACATTACTCACCACCGCCCTCTCCAGGACAGTTAGAGAAGGGCAATAAATATCAGACCCATCAATGCACACTCCATCCCTGATGTCTGATGTGTCTGTGTGTCTCTCAGACGTGACTGACCAGGCAGCAAGGGTTTCAGCAGCAACAACGGTGTTGCTGTAGTTCTCCTCCCACTTTCACCCATCGACTTACAAACTCCTTCTGTGGAAAGGACTCAGTACCTGCCATCGCCTGCTTCAATGTCCCACATGCCACCTCGAGATAACAGACCCACACGCCCTCTACCATCATCTGGTCTCCATCTCTCTCCTGAAGGCACTATCTCTGGTTGGGAAACAGCTTCAGCCTCCCCAGGTGGTCACATTCCTCCAAATGTGGGCCGTGATGAGGAAACAAGGCAGGCTATTGGACCAGGAGGTGTCAGCCTGGTCTCAGTGGGGAGCACTCTCCCCTCACACTCACGATGTTGCAGACTGGGTGGATGAGCTATTGGGAAATGCAGGGTTACAGGGATAGTGTTGTGATTTGGACCTGGGTGGGATGCTCTTCGGAGGATTGGTGTGAACTCATTGGGGTGAATGGCCTGCTTCGACATTGTACAGATTTCATAATTACATGATTCTATCACAGAAGCAAATTATCCAGGCTGAGAGTGCAGTGCAGCGCTGAGGGAGTGCAGCACTGTCAGAGGGTCAGTACTGAGGGAGTGCAGCATTGTCAGAGGGTCAGTACTGAGGGAGTGCAGCACTGTCAGAGGATCAGAGGGTCAGTACTGAGACAGTGCAGCACTGTCAGAGGGTCAGTACTGAGGGAGTGCAGCACTGTCAGAGGGTCAGAGGGTCAGTACTGAGGCAGTGCAGCACTGTCAGAGGGCTCAGTACTGACCGACTATCTTTCAGATGGGATGTTCAGATGTCTGCCCTCTGAGGGGGCATTGAAGATCCAAACCTCTCAGATGCCATGACAGTATTAGAAGAGCAGGGCAGATCCCCATGGTGTCCTGGTAAATATTTATCTCCCAACCAACATCAGTAAGAATCTGATTCTCTGCTCATTACCAGACTGCATGCTGGGATCTTGCTGTATACAATCTGAGGTGGGGATAGGTGCTACACAAGTCCATGTCTTTCTTTGAGGTTGCAGTCTCCAGATCCTGACCCTCGCCCATTGTCAGAGCACTTTCACCTTCCAGGGGCCATTGGGTCATTAGGAGCAGTGACCCTGTCTGGTGACCCTGGGGTGGGGAGGTTGGGGGTGGGGGGGTGGGTTGGGACTGAGGGGGGAATGACAGCATTCTCCGACAGATGGAATGCTAAAAATGCTATCACTATTAGAGTGAAAAGGTGGGGTGGGGACAGTGACAGTGACCCCCTCCACAGAGAGAGAGGAAAGTAACACTGACACATTTGAAACTGTATTATCACAAGTGAGATTTCAAACAACCACCCACACCATCATGAGTCTTCCCACATTGTTGGTTTGATCAGTGACGTAGCAAGGAAGCAGCAGCTGCCCCATGAACTCCAACAAAAGAATGAGAACAGGCTCTTCATACGGAGCTGGCTCCCGAGAATCCAATTCAACAGTAGGGATCAAAGAACAAGAATAATACAGCACAGGAACAGGCCCTTCGGCCCTCCCAGCCTGTGCCACCACATTTTGCCCTTCCATACTGAAACTGTATTCACCTACAGGATTCATATCCCTCTATTCCCTTCCTATCCATGTATTCATCCAGGTATTTCTTGAATGCTGCTATTGTGTCTGTTTCCACCACCTCCACTGGCAGTGTGTTCCAGCCCCCCACCATCGTTTGTGTGAAATACTTACCTCACACATCTGTTTTAAACACCCACCAGCTACCCCCCCCCCCAAAAAAAAACCTTGAACCTGTGTCCACTTGTAACTGACTCTGGGGAAAAGCCTCATACTTTCCACTCTCTCCATGCCATTCACAATTTCATAAACTTCTATTCGCTTGCCCCTCAACCTCCTGCATTCCAATGAAAACAAATCCAGTCTATCCAACCTTCCTTCATAACTAAAACCCTCCATATCAGACAGCATTCATGGTAAATCTTTTCAAAGAGAGGGTCATGTGGTGACCAGAACTGTATGCAAATGTTCCAACTGTGGCCAAACTAAAGTTCAGTAAAGCTGCAGTATAACTTGTCTATCCTAATACTCAGTGCTCCTACCAATGTCGCCAAGCGTGCCATTGGCCTTTTTTACTACCTTAGGTACTGCTACCTTCAGTGATCTGTGAACATGTACACCCAGATCCCTCTGCATATCAATACTCCAAAAGATTCTGCCATTCACTGTGCAGGTATTCTGCCACGTGCTTCATCTTTCAAAATGCATCATTTCACATTTATCTGGATTAAACTTCATCTGCCATTTTCTATCCATGCATCCAATTGTTCTATGCCCTGCTGTATCCTCTGATAATCTGATCATTAACTGCAACTCCAGCAATCTTAGTGACATCCACAAACTCATCAATTAGACTAGCCATGTTTTCAACCAAATTATTTCTGTAGTCCATGAACAGCAAAGGTCCCATTATTGATCCCTGTGAAACCCCACAAGACACAGCCCTCCATTCTGAAATCCATCCTTCCATTACTACCCTCTGTCTCCTCTAACTCAGCCAATTCTGTGCCCAGTGATGGAACATTTTAGATAAAACACCTTGTTGCCAGCTCATTCCTGTAACTTGATCCAATTCATTCAGAAAGAGAAAAAGGACAATGTGCAGATTGTTGAACAGGCCCCTACACCTGGGCCTGAGGCAGGAGTCCAAGCTCCAACACACTACACATGAAACTTAAGTCAGAGTGGGGTCATGAAGTCTGACCATATTTTCCTCTGGGACCGGGACGGAATGAGGGAACAGGAACAATTGTAGAAGAGTCAATAAGGATTAAAGCAAGATGGAGAGGGTGTTTTGGAAAGGGGCTAGAGGAGGAAATATACATTTTGTCACCCAACGCTGACATACTCTCCGTGTATCACCTCATGAATAAAACAGCACACTGTGAGGACAATCAAAAGTTACACCAAGGTACTTCTTTTTGATATATCATAGCATGCAGAGTATTTTCATTGTGGTGCAATTAGGTATCCTGGTTCAAAAGATGTACTCTCTCTCTCTCTCCTCGTTTGTACAGATTCAGCCAGTTAGATCCTCACAGAGCCCCAGTTTATTTGGACTGTTCAGTAATGTGGGGATGCCGATGTGGACAGGGGTACACCTGAAGAAGGAGCAGCGCTTCAGAAGCTTGTGATTTCAAATGAATATATTGGGCTAGAACCTGGTGTTGTGTGTCCTCTGACTATGAATTGTTTGGGCACAGTGAAACAGCTGCTTTCTAGTAACTATGGAGGACTTGCACAGCTGTTGAAGACTATGGGTAATGACTCCTTCCATTAGCTGCAAACACACCAGTAGTCAATCCAGTGGATTCCAGTGGGAATGACCAATCAGTTGCTCTGACCTAGTTCCCCAGTTAGTCAGGCCATGGCTGACCTGGAATACATTCTCCCGTTGTCCTGTATCCCGTACTGCGCTGAGAAAATGAACATTGAAACCCAACCTCAACAGCTTTTAATTTTGGATTGAGGGTTCCAGATTTCCATCACTCTGTCGGAAGGAATTTTTCCTGAAATCGTCTGAATTACAATTTTAACAAACCTCCTGTTCTGGACTCTGGCACTGGAGAAAGCAATTTACATCAACATTGTTCATCATCTCTGGGGAAAAGTCTCACTGATGTAACCTGTTCTCTCGCTCATTAACAGTTTCTGATCTGAAGGTGACATGACAGGCTGGATACTGAGAGGGTGGATCCTGTTTTCGGACAGATGAGAACTGGGGGGCCAGTTTAACACAAAGCAGTCTCCCATTGAAAAGGAAGGAGGGGTTTTCTTGCTTAGGGTTGACAGTCGGTGGAATTCTCTTCTCTACATGGGAATGGAGGTTCACTCATGGAGTTGGCTCAAGGTTACAGTAGACAGATGTTTTGATGAACAAGGCAATTAAGGATAATGGGAGGGGGTGGGGAAGCGGAAAGTGCAGGTGAGACCATAAGCATTGATCTTCTTCATTGGCAGAGCAGCTCCCAAAAGGCCTGCTCCTGATCCTGGGTCCTATGTTCTGGCAGAGGCTGCAGCAATCCTGGACCCCCATCTTTCCTTTGTCACTCACTGACAAAAATGTAATTTTAAAATGAAAATTATTTTCTTGAACAAGACCGACTCAACTCTTGTTGCAGTCATTTTCTTTGCTGGCTTTTTATTTTAACAGGGTTTTAGAAACACGTCATTTGTCTTATGTTGCAGTGGAGACAAACACAAGGCAGTGAGGCATCAGAGAACACCGAGAGCTTTCACTCTGCACAACAAGGCTGTCAGCACAAGCATCTGGTGACAGGATTGTAGGGGGTTGAAAAGGAGAGAGTCACGGAGAAAAGAGACCTATAGTTCAAAATAAAACCTCTTCATATATTCCCACACTCTAACGAATTAATGTTAGAGGATTAGAGACCCAGAACGGTGATAGTGTGGTGGCTCAGACGCTAAAAGGCAGACAGCAAGGAGCTGCATTAATCCTTCTCATTATTATTTCTGCTTCATCATTGGGGAGCTTCATAATTATTGCCCAGCCCCAGTTGCTTGGACTAAGTTCTTTGCTGAGCCAGATCATGGGGTCATTAAAAATGGATCATGTCACAGTGGGTCAGGAGTCACAGACTGGGCTCCCTCGCCGAAAGAACATTTGTGAACATCACATTGATTTTCATGTATTTCTTTGTACAGATTCCAGCGCATTCCTTCCCAGATATTACATGGCTCGTCACCGCCCTCTCCAGGACAATTAGGGAAAGGCAACGCCCGCCCCATCCCAGGAGAAATCAAGAGAAATGATGTAAAATTAAAATGATCAAACTGCTGAGGCTTGAATTCATCTCTTGAAAGACTGGAGCTTCGGCCAGAAGCAGTGCCATGACATGGGTGACACTGGTTTCTCAGACTGAAAGGTGGAGTGTCCTTCGGATTGACACCGGGATAAGGCGCAAAATGAATTACACTCAAAGACCGAACAAACGGCTATGAAAGTGTGCCCCCAAACTGCACAGAACAGCACTTGTGGCGACGCGTGCCCGTCTCCATCCTTGCTTGTTGCCCTTCCCTAACTGTCCTGGAGAGGGCAGTGGTGAGCCATGAGTGTCTTGAAGAGGATCTGACAGAGGGACAAGGTCATGTCCTCGGCCTGAGCACAACTGCCTGACCTGCTGTTTTTTTCCAGCACCACACTTTTCGACTCCGAGTAAACTATCCCTCAGGAGAATGAGCTGTGGCACATGAGAAAACGTGAGAGTGTTGGAAAGGCACCACCAGCATGGTCAGCCTGCAGAGGGTCAGAAACAGATTTGACGAATGAGCTGATATCCTTCTGAGCTGAAATACAGACTCAGGCTTTCAGAGCCACACAGTTTACATTGTTACTGACCTTCGCCCCATGGGCAATGCTCCAGTTTCAGAGTTAAAATGGTTATTGGATTGAAATCCACCTCAGAAGCAAGAGCACAGAATCCAGGCTGAGACTGCGGTGAACTCTTGCACCATGTTATGTGTGGGATGTTCATTTAAAGTCCCACCAGCACCACCCAGACCCCAATCCCTCCACCTCAGGAAGCTCGACAAGATCCCATTCTGAAGAGATTTCCTCGGGTATGCTGCTCAATATCTATCTAACGCCACCAAAACAGATTTGTCTCATCATTCATTTGCTGATTTTGGGACTTCAGCATTTTGTCTTGTGAAGGGGATTGCACTGCGCACGCCTGGGACGATTAAAAAAAAAACTGCACCAACAAGAGTTCTTTGTCCATTATCATGTAAGAGGGGAGCAATGAGCAAGTGAAAATCCAGACTGAATGCAAACACTGAAGCTTCAGCTGAAAGGCTTTTTGCACCATGTTAACCTGCTCCCTGGGCATTTCCTTCCAATGTCCGAGATGGTTATCAGGCTGGCTTGGAGGCTTGCAGGAGGCTGGAAGAACAAAGCAAGTCAGACAGAATCTAGAAGTGGAGAAGTTAACATTTCGGGTATAACTCTTCCTCAGAACTGCAAATGAGGGTAGGGGGAGCTGCAAATCAAGGTGGGATCAGCTGTTTGGGCAGGTGGAGGGGAATGGTGGAGTGGTCCACCATTGAATTATGAACACAGGTAGAGGGTTTGAAGTGGTTGGTCGATGGGAGGAATGAATCCATTTGGTGGCTGGAAGGGAGGGTCCGTGAGTGGAATAGAATGGAGGAGGGGGACAGGAAAGGGTGTCGAAAGTTGGGAAAGGGAGGCTTTTTGAAATTGGAGAACTCAATGTTGATTCCTCTGGATTTAAGCTACTCCAGGCAAAAGATAAATATTTGTTCCTCCAATTTGCAGTCTGATTGCTTGTGGCAATGGAGGAGGCAGAGGATGGTCATGTCAGAGAGGGAATAGGAAGGGGAATTGAAATAGGCAGTGACTGGGAGGCCAGGTCAGCCTTTGTGAGCATGGCTGAGATGCTCAGCAAAATATGCGGTTTACGTTCGGTCTCACCGATGCAGAGAAGACCACAACGGGTGCACTGGGTACAATAAACTAGGTTGGAGGAGAGGCAGGTGAACCTCTGTCTGACCTGGAAGGACTGGGGTCCTGCATGGAAATGGCAGGCATGGTGTGTCAGCAGGTTTTGCACCTTTAACGGTTGCAGGGGAAGGTACCAGGGTTTTGTTGGGGGAGAAGGTGTGAAGAGTGGTGAAAACCAAGGATTGGCAAAGGGAACGGTCCTTGTGGAAGGCAGAGAGGGGTGGGGAGGGGAAGATGTTCTTGGTGGTGGGGTCTAGCTGGAGGTGGCAGAATTGTTTGAGGATGATACATTGGATGTGGAGATTGGTGGGGCCTAAGGTGAAGACAACGGGGACCCTGTCTTTATTGCATTTTGGAGGGGGGTGGTTAGATTTGGGGAGCAGAGAATGGAGGAGGTGCGGTGGAGGGCTGGCTGGATGGCAGAAGTGGGAAAAGTTCAAAATAGGTAGACATCTGGGACACTTGGGAGTGGAGCATCTCATCGTTCAAGCAGATGTGATGGAGATGGAAGAATTGGGAAAACGGGATGGTGTTCTTGCAGGATACTGGTGGGGAGAAGGTGTTGTCTAGGTAGTTGTGTGAGTCTGTGGGTTTACAGTAAATGTCTGTTCCTAGACTATCACCGGAGATGGAAATGGGATGGTCAAGAAAGGAGAAGGATTTGTCCAAGATAGACTACGTGAATTTAAGGGCAGGTTGGAAGTTGTTAGCAAAGTCAATGAACTGCTCCAGTTCAGCCTGGGTGCAGGATGCAGCACTGGTGCAGTCACTGATGTAATGGTGGGAGATTTGGGGAACGGTGTCTGTGCATGTACTGGTGAGGTGTTGTTTGATGGAGCCGACAACAAGCAGACATAGCTGGGACCCATGGGTACCCACTGGATTTGGAGGAAATGGGAAGAGTTGAAGAAGGCTGACAGATCACATGGAAATGTTTGGAAAAGGTACACAAGGGCACAGTCCAGGCTTCCTGTAAATATCAGCCTTCCTTCTTCATAGGAGCTTCTCTATGGCGGTTTCAAGTACACATCCTCCGTGGAAATATCACAGACTTTACTGAAATGGAATGAACTGAAAGAAGAGAAGGAAATGGGAAGAATTAACCAGACAAGGGTAAGCATCAAGAGAGATGGGAGTGTGTGGGAGATTCCGTGGCATTAAAAAATCCCAAAGGAATTTCACAAGAAAAACTCAAATCTTTACAAGGATATAACAGGGAGATTACTTACTGACATCAAACAGGTTGAGTATTCGGGGCCATGTGCCTCTGGTGCCTAACTCTATATGAAACATTACATTCAAGGACAGTTGATGTGTAAATAAAGGGTGACTTGATGATGTGGAGTTATTTCATGATCAATGACCATGGGCATAGACTTAAGGGAAATGGCTGAAGATTAAGAGGGAATATGAGGAAACACACTTGCATGCAGAAGGTGGTAGTAATTTGTAACTCGCTTTCTGTAAGAATAGTTGAAGCAGAAGCTCTCCCATAACATTGACGTATTTCAATGTGCAGCTGTAATGCCAAGGTATACAGGGATACAGGCCAAGTGCTGGAACATGGAATTAGAATAGCGAGGTGGTTGTTTGACTGGCTTTGGCTCAATGGGCTGAAGGGCCTTGTTCTTGGAGACCTGTTGTAGATGTCTGACTCTGCCAGGACTCCAGGAATGTGGCTGAACCTTATCTGCCATTTGAAAGGGTCAGCAAGCCACTCAGTTTCAGGGAAGTTAGGGATGGAGAAAAAATGATGTTCTTGCAAGTGACACCCACATCCCAGGAAAGAATAGACGGCCTCAGTGATATCACCGTCACCTGAACCTGCAGGTTTCAAGCCCCACTCCAGACAATGGAGCACTATCCTGAGGCTGGCAAAGGCAAAGACGCCATCTGCTGGATGATCGGTTAAACCACTGCCCTCTCAGGTCGATGTGATTTTCAGGGATTTGAGACCATCTCAGGGAAAATCTCCCCAGTGTGCTGACCAATGCTTCTCTTATAACCAATGACATTAAAACAGATACAAAAACAAAGTCCTGCAAATCTCAAATAGAAGTGCAATGCTGGAGAAAGGGAACAGGTACAGCCACTGTGGGAAGAGGAGGATTAACTTTTTGGGTTCAGTGATGCTTTATCAAAAAGGCAGCAAATTTTTATTTATATTTAATTTTCTGCTGTTTTATATTATTTTATTTAAATATTGTTGAAAACAAGTTTACCCACTTGATTGGAACCGCATTCACACACATGCATTCCCCCCACACCGATGCTCAGTAACACCTCTTTGTACTATTTACAAGATGCACTGCAGAGATTCACCAAAGATCCTGAGACAACAGCTTCCAAACCCACGACCACTTATATTTGGACAAGGGCAGCAGGTACACGGGACCATCACCCCAGCAAGTTCCTCTCCAAGTCATTCACCAGTTTGACTTGGAAATATGAAGCTGTTCCTACATCATCACTGAGTCAGAATTCGCTTCCTAAGGACATTGTGGATCGACCAACAGCACACGGACTACAGGGGTTCAAGAAGGCAGTTAATCACCACCAGGTCCAGGGCAATTAGACGCAGATAGTAAGACGCCTGGTACAAGAGTAGGCATGCTTCAGGACCAGGAAGTGAGACTGTGATGTTTCAGTTATTCCTGGACATTGGTGTGACCACATCTCAAATACTGACGGTAGTTTTGGTCTCCCTATTGAAGGAAGAATAATAAATGCATCAGAGGTGGTTCACAGGAATTTTACCCGATTGATCCCTGGAATGAGTGGGCTGGGTGATGAGGAAAGACTGGAAAAGGGGATAAAGGGAATGGGGCGGAGCCGGGTGTTGAGGTGGGGATAGGTTGAGAATGGTAGAGTGTATGACCTGATTATTCGATGGGAGAGATTAATTTGTATTCATCCCTCCCATCAACCAATCAGGTAGTACCCTCTACTTATCTTCACCTATTCCCATTTTACCACCCTGCCCCCACCACTGCCTTTATCGGCAGCTCCCCCATCTTTCCCCCACCTATTCCTGAAGAAGGGTTACAGCCAAAATGTTGACTTCTCCACCTCCTGATGCTGCCAGTCTTGCAGTGTTCTCCCAGCCTCCTGCTTGTCAACCTTGGATTCCAGCATTTGCAGTTTGTTTTGTCTCTAATCTCTTCAGGGGCCTAGATGAGAGTGAGGAAATTGGGTTTTGATGGAGCTACCCACAGACTCAAGTCAAAAGAAGCAAAGCAAGAAAGGCACGTGGATTGAATACAAGAGAGCAAATTGTGAGGGAAAACCAATTATTACCAGTTTAGCCATTGCAAAGGAGAGAGTGACAACATTGAATTGCTTCTGGTATCATCCTCTGAGCCCGAACATTTCACAGTGCCAGCTCCACATCCTTCCATTGGCTTTGTCATTGAGAGTCAACAGTTCCCTTCCCACAGCCCTTTTAAAAATATCCTGTTCCAGGGAATCACTGACACAGAAAATATTTCACCTTTTCTGGGAAAGTTGGAGAAATGTTGGATGTCAAGGAGCTATTCCTCAGCCTTCAGGGTCTGACAGAAGGATGTGTGCAGTCTGTGGATTCTGGAGACAGATCACTGAGATATTCCTCACTCCCATCAACACCTGACTTTATTCTGACATCAGTTTCTATTCTTCATTATAAAGTGCCCCCCCCCGCCCCCCCAGTTTCAGACTGGACATTTCACACCCATGTCCTCACATTGGAATCAAGAACCAAACTTGCCCCATCTCAGGATTGCCCTCTGTATGTGGTGTCAGTGTGTTAATGTTGTGTTTGAATGAAAGAGCCACGGTGGAATCTGGGACTGAGTCCAAGGGGTTTGTGAGCCACCAGCAGCCTCCCCGCTGTGTGAGGGTCTGTTTGGATAAAATTTCAGCCCCATGTGTTCCCACTGATACTGAGTCATGGAGTGAGATTGCCGGAGCCACATTTGGACTGAAAAACACAACAGTCAGGACAATGAGCTGCTCTGGAATCCACCCTGAGCCCTGGATGATCCTCACTGAGATGGCCCAGGGGCTACAGAGTATGACAGCAGAAAGTGGAACCAGTTTATCATTGACTGTCCTCCCCAGCCGTGACTCCCAGACTCCCCCTGGACTGAACATTCTCAATCTGACCCCAGGGACGCCCAGGACAATTTCATTTCATTTGAAGAGTAAAGAAAACCCAGGTCTAATTTATGGAATATTTATTTCCCAAATTGTTATTATGCAATTGTTATTCTGAGTAACAAGGTCCTGCTTGTCATATTCATCAATATAGGGGTCCCAGTGGCTCTGGCTCCCTAACAGTTGATTTGAATTTCTTGGCTTGTGATCTTGCTGTGTCTAAGGGATGGGTGAGCGTTGATGGGGAATTTCCATCAGATTATTGTGTTCACCATTCTCCCTTCCTGCCTTCCTTCTTTTCCCCATTTATTGGGAAAGATTTCCTTGAGGTTGTGCATTCCTGCTGAAAGCGCCCCTTCTGGACACAATGGTAGCATTGCCCTCCTGCTCGAGGGACCCCATTGCTCCCTCTATTCTCCCCCTCATTCTCCAGGCCTTGAGGGTGGAGGTTAACACTTCACACAGCTTTCCCTGAGGACTCAGCTCTGGCCATTTCCAAAGCAGACACGAGACAGAGACTGAATCATCTTCATCTTTATTCCCTTTTCCAAATTGACATTGACCGAAAACAGTCAGCAATTAACAGCCCAGAGAGACGAAGCTACACAAATTCACAGCCACAATGGAGCTTGAGGAAAACACTTGTGGAGATTTTCTCAATAACATGAGAATCCTGTCCCTTTAAACAGTGACAAAACCTTAAATTGGAACTGGCGGCTGAGCAGGAAGGAGGTCTGTTTTACTGAAACAGAGATTTCTGAGGTTCACATTGTTTTTGCACAGCTGACAGGCTTTAGAATCTTCGAGAGGTTTTACTTGACATCGCAAGTTAACACTGTCCCCATCAAACACATCCAGGTCAGGGAAAGCATGGGGCTACATAAAGAGTAAAGTTTTCTCTACACTATCCCAATGACCTGCCTTAACCACTGAAGCTCAGAAGTGTCTCCAAGCCAGTTCTGAGAAAGAAGAGAGTTGAAATTCAGTGCTGACAATGACCTTTGTCCTGCCAGCTCAGCCCTGTTCCATTTAAAGTTGCGTCTCCTCTGTGGACTGTCTCTAACACTCTACACACATTCTGATCTCCTGATGCTCTTGCTGAGGGGAGAGGGGAGGGTCACGTGGGTGAGGGCACAGGAGAAGCGAGCGTTGGACTCCCAGTCAGACCCAGAGAGGGTCAGCAGGCTGCTGACACTGTAGGTGCTGTCTGAAGCTCGCAGGTAGTTGCTGGTCTGAATCCCGTCCGAAATGACTGCACCATCCTTCTTCCACTGCACCTCCAGCTCATCGGGATAGAAGTGATTGGCAAGGCACACCAGGGTGGCAGTGCCCTTGGCATTGACCTGCTCCGGGGAGGGGGGCAGCAGGGTCAGATTGGGCTGAGAGTTGTCACGGCCTGAAAGACAAGAGAAACAATTTTAATCCCTGCCTTTTGAAGGTACTTCAACTCTCTGAACAGTAACTGGTAAAACATTTGAACATTTGTATCCAGTCGGTAAAAACAATGACTGCAGATGCTGGAAACCAGATTCTGGATTAGTGGTACTGGAAGAGCACAGCAGTTCAGGCAGCATCCAAGTAGCTTCGAAAGCGACGTTTCGGGCAAAAGCTGCTGTCCTCTTCCAGCACCACGAATCCAGAATTTGTATCCAGTACCTAGCATACCTGACAAAAGCTCTGGCATTTTAAAAATTGATTTTTGGGACATGTACGGCACTGGCAGAGCCAGTTGCTGCTCATCCCTAACTGTCCCCGAGAAGATGATGGTGACGTAGCAGAAAGAAGGGACAGTCCTGGACCATCATTTAAGGAATGAATGTGGGCAGCTGGAAGGGCTAGCAATGTGGGAGCATTTTAGTGACAGTGATCGGAACTCAGTGAGATTGAGAATAAGGATGGAAATGGAGAACCATGGAGCAAGTGTAAAAGTTTTCATTTGGGAACAACCCATTTTACCAAACTGTGTGGTAATTTGGTAAAAGTGTACTGGAACGATCGACTTGATGGGAGATCAGTGACAGGGCAGTGGGAGGCCTCCAAGGATGAGACAGAGACAGAGATCATTCAGAATCTTTTCCCAAAAGAGTAAGAGTGGCATCCCAAAGAGAGAGTCTCAGCAAAGATGTGAAACTATCGATATGATGTGGAGGCTCTGGTGTCGAATGGGGTGGACATGTTCAGGGGTCACATAACACCAGGTTACAGTCCAACAGGTTTAGTTAAAATCACAAGCTCTTGAAACGCTGCTCCTTCTTCAGGTGAAGTGACTTCAGTGCTGAAGGAACAGTGCTCTGAAAGCTTGAGATTTGAAATAAGCCTGTTAGACTATAACCTGGTGTAGTGTGACTTCTGACCTCAAATGAAGCCCAGTTAGAGCACAGTGAGAGAACTGCATGCAGTTCTGGTCACCACATTGCAGGAAGGATGTGATCTCCCTAGAGATGGGGACAGTGGAGGATTTTGTCAGGAATGAGGAGTATTAGCTTTGAGGAATGATTGGTTTGGCTAGGACTGGTTTCTTTGGAATGCAAGAGGCTGAGGGGAGATTTGATCGAGGTGTGTAAAATGATGAGGGGCCTGGATAGAGTGTGTAGGAAGGACTGATTTCCACCAGCAGAGAGGGCAATAACCATGGGGAGAGATTGAAATGAATTGGGGGCAGGGTTAGAGGGGAGTTGAGGAGTAATTGTTTTCACCCAGTGGCTGGTGGGATCAGGCTGAAAGGGTGAGAGCGGCAGAAACCCTCATCACATTGAAAAAACACTTGGATATTCACTTGAAACACCAAAGCCTCCAGAGCTATGGAGCAAGAGTTGGTATGTGGGGTGGAGTTTGACACCTCTTTAACAAACCTCCGATCACTCACAGCTCGGGAGAACTTTATCTAAGAACACTGGAGCAGAGTTGGATCAGCACACTTCAGGAAGGAGTCACATTGGGTGTCCATGTAGAAGGTTCGAGATTTTGATTCAAATCTTCCAGCTCAGCACTGGGGTAAGGTCAAAGGTGAGGCTGCAAAGAATCTCAGTGTCCTGGATCAGACAGTGTCATTGATCTTAATGATCCCATGTTCCCTGGAAGATGGAAGCGTGCATCCAATGGGCAAGGGTCAGGTTCAGGAGACTCCAACCTCAAAGAAAGACTTGCATTTATGTTGCACCTGCCTCCACCTAAGGATGTCGCAGTGGCTCTTTCCAGCAGACTGTGCTCAGCAAGATCCCAGAGAGCTGGGTGACAATGAGTCGAGGATCAGGTTTTTAGTGATGCTAATTCGGGAATCAATATTGACCAGGACACCAGGGGAAACAGTCCTGCTGTCTGTCTAATAGAGCCATGGAATGGCATCTCTGATATCTGAAAGGCTCCCAGTGCATCAAAAGAGAGACTTGTATGTCAGGGTCTCCCAAAGCACTTACAGAGAGTGAGGGACTTGTCTGAACACTGGTCACTGTTTAATGCAGAAAACATAATTTGTACACAGCAATATCGCGCAATCGTAAATGAGATTATAAGCATGTTCAGTGATGTTTCAGGGATTAATATTGACCTGAAGTCAACCCAAAGAGAAAGAAAACAGGTTCACTTGCACAGAACGTGAGAAAATGAAAGGCACAGGAGAAGGTGGGATTCGTGGTGAGTGATGGGTTTGATTGTTACGAGAAAAGAAAACGAAGGATCAGAATTTGTGAATGTCATATTGTAACAAGGCAAGACAGAAGTGCAGGGGAACTTGACAGTAGAAATAACTTAAAGTCTTTGTATGATAACACATGAAGCATTCGGAATAAGGTAGACAGAGTGATGCCACAAATTGAGGTTCCCAAGGACTTTAAAATCATTAAAGTGACGCAGGGCTCAGGAAAGGTTAATAAAGTTCCCAGAATAATTAATAGGACATAGATTATGGAAAAGGTCAGAAAATTAATTTCAGGCAGAGTGCACAAGGGGACAACAAGAAAAGGAGGGCAGTCAATGCAGGACTGAGGGTGTTGCACCTGAATGCAGGGAGTATCTGAAATGTGGTAAATGAGCTTGTAGCGCAGATTGGAATTGGCAGGTAGGATGTTTTGAGTATCACAGAGATGTGGCTGTAAGGGGTTGAGGGCTGGGAATGAAATCCTCAAGGATGCACATCTAATTGACAGGACATGCTGATGGGCAGATGGGGGTGGGGTTACCGTATTGGGAAGAAATGAAATAAGATCAATCACAAGAAGGGATTTAGAGTTGGAATGCATTCAATCTGTGTGGGTAGAGTTGGGGAGTTGCAAGGGAGAAAGAGCATGATGAGAACTTTGCAAAGCCCCCCTCCCCAGCAGTAGTCAGGATATGAGGAAGAAAATAAATCAGGAGATAGAGAAGGATGTAATAAAGGCCCTGCTACAATAGTCATAAAAGACTTCAATATGGAGGTAGACTGGAAAATTAATTTGTTTGGGGATGTCAAGGGAAGGAATTAATGGAATGTCTACGAGATGGTTTTTGGAGCAGCTTGTGGTAGAGTTCACTATGGAACAGGCAATTCTGGATTGGGTGATGTCTAATGAAGAAGACCTGATTAGGGAACGTAGGGTGAAGGAATCCCTTGGGGGCATTGAACGTAATATGACAGAATTCACCTTGCAGTTTGTGACAGAGAATCTGGAGTCAGTTGTACTGGAAATGCAATTAACTTAAGGTAACTACAAAGACATGAGAGTGGGGCTGGCCAGAGTTGATAAGAAGCGAAGATGAGCATAGGAGACAATGGAGCAGCAATGGCAGGAGTTTCTGGGGGTAATTTGGGAGGCAGAGCAGGAATTCAACTCAAGGAAGAAGAAAGATACTGAGTGGAGGCCAAGGCAACCGTGGCTGATGAGGGAAGTCAGGGTCAGCATAAAAGCAAAAGAAAAAACATGCAATGTGTTGGAGATTATTAGGAAGCCAGATGATTGGGAAGCCTTTAAAAACAGCAGCGAGTAACTAAAAAAAAAGTAAGGGTGAGTGTGTAAATAAAATATAAGGTAAGCGAGCTAGTAACATAAAAGAATATTGCAAGAGGTTTTCTTTAGAAATATGAAAGGCAAGAAGGAGTCAATAATAGAAATTGTACCACTGGAAAAGGCAGAAATAGTAATGGGGAACAAAGAAATGGTGGAAGAAGTGCATCAGTGATTTAAATCAGCTTTCACAGTGGTGTGACAATGCTGCTCATTTTACAAGGTTGAGTTGTCCTTGGATTTTTTTCAAGAGGGGTTGTAAAATCAGATGTTCCAATTTGTCTGGGTTAGGGACTTTGCTCATGGCTAACAGATACTGCCTAAGGCAACAGTCAGGGAAAAGGCTTTTAGGTTTTATATGAAACAATTGCCCAATAAAAGGAGAGTGGCCAGTTCTTCCAGTTTGCTGTTTTTGACAAATAGTTGGTTAGAAGCACCTGGATAAAGAAAACTGCTGGTGAGAAAGGTTCCCCAATTCAATATTTTCCAGTGGATTCACTGTCTGAAATTCCACTGTAAGAACCTCTGTGTTTATAGAACATATAACAATACAGCACAGAACAGGCCCTTCAGCCCACGATGTTGTGCCGAACTTCTATCCTAGATTAAGCACCCATCCATGTACCTATCCAAATGCCACTTAAAGGTCGTCAATGAATCTGACTCTCCCACTCCCACGGGCAGCGCATTCCATGCCCCCACCACTCTCTGGGTAAAGAACCCACCCCTAACATCTCCCCTATACCTTCCACCCTTCACCTTAAATTTATGTCCCCTTGTAACACTCTGTTGTACCCGGGGAAAAAGTTTCAGACTGTCTACTCTATCTATTCCTCTGATCATCTTATAAACCTCTATCAAGTCACCCCTCATCCTTCGCCGTTCCAACGAGAAAAGGCCGAGAACTCTCAACCTATCCTCGTACGACCTACTCTCCATTCCAGGCAACATCCTGGTAAATCTTCTCTGCACCCTCTCCAAAGCTTCCACATCTTTCCTAAAGTGAGGCGACCAGAACTGCACACAGTTTATATTTACCTTTTTACCAAGGCTGTTGCAGCAAATTGGAACAGCTCTTTGTCAAGTTGCATTTTCTCGTCAGTTGGGTTTTCAAATAGTTAAGTTATTCTAAATTCTGTTTTCTTTTGATTGTGTGTAAATAAATTCTCTTTCCCTTCAAGCTGAGTGGTTTGGCCAGTTCTATCAATCCTGGAATATCCAGGTTACATTTGCTTAACACAATTTGAAAGGTAAGGTCTGGACTGCATTCTCAAAATGTTTCGAAGGGTCTGGTCTGGTCCATGACAATGCCATAGAGTCATAGAGTCCGACAGCATGGAGACAGGCCATTTGGACCAAACTGGTCCATGCCAACCAAAATGTCCATTTACGTTAATTCTACACTTGGCCCTGATCCTTCTGAATCCTTTCCTTTCCTGTATTTGTCCAAATGCCTTTTAAATGTTATTAATGTACCCACCTCAACCACTTCCACTGGCAGCTCATTCCAAATGCGAACAACCCTCTGTGTAAAAAGGTTGCCCCTCAGATTCCCTTTTATTCTTTCCCCTCTGACCTTAAACTGATGCGCTCTAGTCCATATTCGCAAACCCTGGGGAAAAGACTGAGTGAATTCACCCTATCCATGCCTCTCATGAACTTATGAGGTCCTCCCTCAGTCTCCTACACTCTAAAGAAAAAAGTACTCTCCCTTTTACCCAAACCATTGAATCCTGGCAACATCCTTGCAAATTTCTTCTGCACTCTTTCCAGTTTAATAACATTCTTCCTGTAACAAGGTGACCAAAACTGAACACAATATTCCAAGTGTGGCTTCACCAATGTCCTGTATAACTGCAACATAACTTCCCAACGTCTGTAGTCAATGCTCTGACTGATGAAGGGCACTACAGAAAAAGCTCTCTTCTCTGCTCTATTTACTGTGACTCCATTTTCAGAGAATTGCTTACCTGAATTCTAAGGACCCTCTGTTCCACTATGTTCCTTAAGGCCCTATCATTCACCATGAAACTCCTACCTTGCTTTAAATTTCCAAAATACAAGACCTCACATTTAAACTCTATTTGTCATTTCTCGGCCCACTTCCCCAGCTGAGCAAGGTCCTCTTTGCAATTTCTGATAACTGTCTGCACTGTCCACGATGCTGCTTATTTGAGTGTCATCAGCAAACTCACTAACCATGAGTTAGTGAGGTACATTCTCATCCAAAACATTGATATAGATAACAAACAGCAATGGGCCCAGCACTGACCCCTGAGGCACTCCACTAGTCTCAGGCCTCCAGTACAATAAGGATCCTTCCCCTATTACCCTGTGCTTTCTACCACCAAGCCAATCGTGTATCCAATTTGTCAGGTCACCTTGAATTCCATGCAATCTAACCTTCCATAACAGCCTACCATGTGGAACCTTATCAAAGGCCTCACTGAAATCCATATAGACCACGTCTACAATCCTGCCCTCATCAACCTTCCTGGTCAATTCATCAAAGTACCTGAACAAATTTGTGAGGCATATTCTCCCATTCACAAAGTCATGCTGACAACTCCTAATCGAATCCACTCTTTCCAAATGCATGTGTATCTTATCTTATCAAACAACTTACCCACCACAAATGTGAAGCGTATAATTCCCAGGCTTTTGTTTTGCAGCCCTTTTTGAACAATGGCACAGTCTTCGCTATCCTCCAGTCTTCTGGGACCTCACCTGGGGCTAACCATGATACTAAAATATCAACCTGCACACCTGACCTTCAAGAGAGTTGGGAGCAGAAGTGAATGGAGAGGGCAGCACTAAGGTGGAGGGGTTGAGGCAGCTGAAAGGTCTGAAGGTGGATAAATCATTCAGACCCGATGGACTACACCCCAGAGTTCTGATGGAGATAGCTAAAGTAATTGTAGGGCCATTGGCTGTGATCTTTCAGAAATCACTGGAGTCAGGGGTGGTCCCAGAAGACTGGAAAATAGTGAATGTAACATCCCTGTTTAAGAAAGGAGGGAGGCAGAGATGGGACATTATACGCTGGTTAGCCTGACCTCGGTCATTGGTAAGATTTTAGAGATCTACTTAAGGGTGAGATTGCAGGTATATGGAATCTCACCCTTAAGCCTGGTAAAATTGCAGCCTGGTAAAATTGGGCTGAGTCAGCACAGCTTCATCAAAGGGAGGCATGCCTGACAAATCTGTTAGAAATCTTTGAGGAGGTAACAAGTGAGTTAGACAAAGGAGAGCCAGTGGATGTGATCCATTTGGATTTCCACAAGGCCTTTGACAGGGTACAATAAAGGAGACTGCTAAGTCAAATCAGAGCCCATGTTGCGGTGGGTAGAGGATGGTTGACCGGCACAAAGGCGAGAGTAGGGACAAAGGGATTTTTTTCTGGATGGCAGTTGGTGCTTTGTGGTGATCCGCAGGGATCTGTGATGGAACCACAACTATTCACTTTATCTATTAACAATCTGGATAAGGAACTGAAGATATTTTTCATATGTTTGTAGCTGACACAAAACTTGGTGAAAGGACAGGAGGAGTTGAGGAAGTGGGGGAGATTGCAGAAGGACTTGGTCAGGCTAGGAGAATGTGCAAAGAAGTGGCAGGTGGAGTACAATGCGGGAACTTGTGAGGCTAGATACTTTAGTGGGAAGAATAGAGGCACAGACTGTTTTCTAAGTGAGGAAAGATTTCAGAAATCTGAAGCACAAAGAGAATTGGGAGTCCTTGCTCAGATTTCTCTGAAGGTTAACGAGCAGGTTCACCATTGGCAGTTTGAAAGGCAATTACAATGTTAGCATTAACTTTAACATCATAGGTGTACTGCTGAGTTTGTATAAGTCTCTAATCAGAACACATTTGGAATTTTGGACTCCTTATTAAGGAATGATGTGCTGTCATTGGAGAGGGTCCAGAGCAAAAAGTGAGAAAGAATAAGAATGATCCTGGGAATGAAGGGGGTGTCATATAAAGGGTGGTTGAGGATTCTGGATCTGGATACAATTGTGTTTAGAAAGATGAGGGGGGAATCTTATTGAAACTACAGAATATTGAGAGGCCTGGAGAACATGGAGAAGGTGTTTCCATGAGTAGAAGAAACTAGGGCCCGAAGGCACAGCCTCAGAGTGAAGAATGATCTGTCAGAACTGAGATAAGGAGGCATTTCTTCAGCCAGAGGGTGGTGAATCTGCAGAACTCATTGTCACAGAGGTCTATGGAGGCCAAGATGTTGAGAGTATTTAAAACAGAGACAGATACGTTCTTGATCAGTAAGGAGATCAAAAGTTAAAAGGAGAATGCAGGAGAATGGGGTTGAGGAACACATCACACAAGATAAAATGGCCAAGCAGACTCTATTCTGACTGGCCCAATTCTGCTCCTATATCTTAAGTATTTTGGGTTTATGTAGAGGTTCCTTGAAACCCTGGAAAACTGTAAGTACGGTCACTTAGTGGTTAGCCCTGCTATCTCACAGCGCTATGGACCCAGGTTTGATTCTAGCCTCGGGCGACTGTCTGTGTGGAGTTTGCACATTCTCCCTGTGACTGCGTGGGTTTCCTCTGGGTGCTCTGGTTTCCTCCCACAGTCCAAAGCTGTGCAGGTTAGTTGAATTGGCCATGCTAAATTGCCCATAGTGTAGGTCAGGTACATTAGTCAGGAGTAAATGTAGGTTAAAAAGGTAGGGGATTGGGTCTGGGTTGGTTACTGTTCGGAGGGTCAGTTGGACCAAATGGCCTGGTTCCATACTGCAGGAATTCTATGATTCTATGGACATTGAAAGTACTGGATTGTGAGCGCTGCTGTTGCTGTTTCTCAAAAGTACTTTGACAAAAGATAATCAGGGAGTGGTGAGAGTGTGCATCAGGTTGCATGACGGAACTGCTTGTCCTGCTTCCTGGAATACCATAAGCACAGGAAGTGTGGTCAGTGACAGCAGTTGGAGCTCCGGGTTTCGGAGCTTGAGCAGCAGCTGGTGTCAGTGCGGAGAGTCCGTGAGGCTGAGAGCTCCGTGGAGAGCATGTTTCTAGTTGTGGTCACTCTGCAGCTTCAGAGTATACAGGGAGAGAGGGAATGGGGGAGCGGCAGACAGTCCAACAGGACCAGGCAGCTTGTATAGGAATCCCGTGAGTGCATCCCACTCTCCAACCAGGATTCAGTTTGGAATCCTGATCAGAATGATGGTTCACCTGGGGAGTGCAGCCAGAGCCAAGTCCCTGGCACCATGGGGGGCTCAGTTGTACAGGGTGGGGGGCTGCGGGGGGCACAACGAAGACTGGAAGAGCGATAGTGAGAGGAGATTCAAGAGTGAGGGCAATCGATAGGTGTTTCTGCAGCTGAAGATGGGAATCCAGGATGATGTGTTGTCATCCCAGGGTCAAGGATGTCAAAGAGCAGCTGCAGAGCACCCTGAGGGCAGAGCACCCTGAGGCAGCAGTGGTGGTCCACATCAGTCCCAGTGACAGAAGGAGAAAAGGGATGTGGTCCTGCAGTCAGAATGTAGGGAGTTCCAGAGGGAATTAGCAGCAGGAGCTCAAAAGTAGGAATCTCCAAGATTACAGGAGCAGGAGAATCGACGTTTCGGGCATGTGCCCTTCTTCAGGAATGCCCAAAACATCGATTCTCCTGCTCCTTGGATGCTGCCTGACCTGCTGCACTTTTCCAGCAACACATTATCAGCTCTGATCTACAGCATCTGCAGTCCGCACTTTCTTCTCCATCTCCAAGATTACCCCCAGTGCCCCACGCAACTGAGACTAGAAAGAGGAGGATAGCACAGGTGACGGTGGAACTGAAAAGACAGTCCAGGAGGAAGAGCTTTTGATTATTTTAACACTGGGACTGGCTTTGGGGGGAGATGGACATGTACAGACCAGATGGATAGCTCCTGAACAGATCTGGGACTGAGCTCCTTTGGGGTGATTTACTAGTGCTGTTGGAGAGGGTTTAAACTAACTTGGCTGGCCTGTGGGATCCAGGAGGTCATACCAGAGAGGAACACAGAGGTGCACAGAATCCTGGGAGAGATAGATAGCACCAGAATAAGGAATAGAACTTCTTATCCAGTTTCAGAGTGAGGGAGAGAGAGTAATAAATTCTAAATCAGGATCACTGTGTAAGGATGGGACTGCATGGAATGTTGGGAATAAGACTGGGAAGGTACAGCCACAGAGTGTTATGTGGAAATCTGATGTGTGCCTCTCACATAGGAAGAGAAGATAATAAGAACATTAGAAATAGGAGCAGGAGTGGGCTATCTGACCCATTGAGGATGAGGGACGTTAGTTATGAAGGTAGACTGAAGAAGTTGGGACTGTCTTCCTCAGAGAAGAGAAGGCAGAGAGGAGATTTGATCAAGAAATTCAAAATCAGGAGGGGTCTGAACAGAGTAAACCAGGAGAAAATGTTCCCACCTGAGAAAGAATTGAGAGGGAGAGGCCATGGATTGAAAATAATTGGTAAAAGAAGCAAAAGTGAGCTGAGGGAAAAACATTTTCAGCCAGTGAGTGGTTAAGGTGTGGAATGCACTGCCCGAGAGTGTGGTGGAGGCAGCTTCAATTGAAACATTCCAAAGGGAATGAGAATGTTATTTGAAAAGGAACAATGTGCAGGGTGACAGGGAGAAGGCAGGAGAATGACACTCAGTGAATTGCTCATTCAGAGAGCCAGTACAGACAGAATGGGCGGAACGGCCTCCTTGTGCACTGTAACAACGCTGTGATTGTGTGATTGAGCAGAGTTAAAGCTGGGGGAGGTGGGAGCTCGGTGTCTCACTGTGTTGCTGCTGCTGCTGCTGCTGCTGCTGCTGCTGCTGCTGCTGCTGCTGAGGTCAGTGAGATCAGAGACTGGGACAGGGAGCCAGAGCTCACATCAAACTCTGCCCGTGTCTGTCACACTGAGACGGGCAGGAGGGTACTCACTGATTTCACTCCATGCTGCAGGAATGGGACCACAGGCTGCAAATGGACAGAGCTCCTCCACACGGTGAGTAAAACTGACTGACTTATATCTTGCTGTTTAAAGGGGGCAATACGACTACAGAACTACAGCTGGACACCCTGTTAGACACAGGGCTCCTCAATCAACCATTTTTTCACTGCAGATCCCCACTAACACCTTCAACAATTCAGCATTTGTGGTTTAGAAAGTTTCAGTATTGAAAGGGTTATTAACAGAGGATTGAGATTTACTTACTCAGTCTGAGCTTGGTTCCTTTACCGAACGTAAGCCACAGTGAGAGCTCCCAGTGCAGAGGCTGTACAAAAACCTCTGCTCTCTGCTTCCCCCCATCACTCTCAACCTCTCCCTATCTCCCAGTCTGTTGATCACTCTCACCCTCTTTTTGTATCTTTCTGTCTCTGCCTCTGGGTTGTGAACTTTATTTTTCGTTGTTAAACCTTGCAGCTGTTCTTCACATGTGGCCATGGAGCGGAAGAGGGAAACTTGAGGTCTTTCGTGAGCATTGAGACACCACAGGAACTGGAGTGTGTAGCAGACAGTGACCATTCCAGCATGGGGTAATTTGTTCAGTTTCATTTAGATCTAACTGTGGGATATGTCAGTTCAGGCGGTGGGACTGTGTGTCCATTATTATGCATTTTATATAACTATGGATGTGTCAGTACAGGAGGTGATTCTGTGTGCTTTGAGGTTTTTGTATGGCTCTGTATCATTGTGTCAAGGGTAGCTGTCATACTGCATACAGTAATAGTCAGCAACATCCTCATTCTGAACGTTGCTGATTGTCAGGGTGAAACTGGTCCCTGATCCACTGCCGGTGAATCGATCGGAGACTCCTGTGAATCGAGTTGTAGCAGCATAGATGAGGAGAGATGGTTTCTGACCTTCTCGTTGCTGGTACCAGCTAACCCACTTGCTAACAGATTGACTGGCCGTACAGGTGATGGTTGCAGTCTGTCCCAGTCTCACTGACAGTGCCGGGGGAGACTGGGTCATGATGATGTCCCCACTGATACCTGAGGGGTCAGGAAGAAACACAGTGAAGTCAGAACTGTCACAGAAAGAGCCTGTTAAATGAGAGATTGTTGGAGAGACTGAGCTTTCTTCTGGTTTCAGCATTTTCCCTTCAATCACAAGTCAGTGGAATTGAAGAGAAATGGAGAGCAGCTAAAGATTCAAGGTGGAAGGAGAGAGATTTGTACCTGCAATACAGAATGCCAGGGGCCAGATCAGCTGGATGTGTGAAATCATGGTGTGTGCTCCTGTCCCTGTGTCTGGTCCCTGATAAACTCTCCCTTCACTGGGCTCTGCTTTATAAAGCTGCAGCCTGTGAGAGTCTGACTGGGTGTTCCTCAGTATGTAAATGGCATCAGGCAGGGAGAGCCACGTCACCCCCTCACACTTCCTCTTCTCTCTTTCTCTTTGTCTCAGAGAGTCATTGATGTGAACAGCACTGAATGAGGCCATTTGGCCCATTGCGTCTGTGCTTGGAAACAAACATCTGATTTTACTAATCCCATCCTCCAGCTCTTGGTCCATTACCCTGGAGGTTACAGCATCACAAGGGAATATCTAAACACTGATCCAATGTCACGAGAGTTTGTGACTCAACCAGCCTTTCAGGCAGTGAGTTCCAGACTCCCACCACCCTCTGGGTGAAAACATTTCTCCTCAATTCTCCTCTCACTCTGCAACTCAACTGGGCCTGGACTCACTCGAGTTTAGGAGAATGAGACGGGATCTGATTGAAACATATAAAATTCTAACAGGCCCGGGCAGGGAGGAGGTTTCCCCTGGTTGGGGAGTCTGGAACCAGGGGACGCAGTCTCAGGGAGATATGGGGTAGACCATTTAGGACTGAGATGAGGAAACATTTCTTAACTCAGAGAATGGTCAACCTGATGAATTCTCTACCACAAACGGCTGTGGATGATAAGGAACTGAATATATTCAAGAAAAAAAGAGAGATAGTTGTTTAGCATTTTAACAGCATGAAGGAAATGGGGAGAAAGCAGGAACATAGCATTGAGAGAGAGGATCATACTGAATGACACACAAGACTCAAAGGGCTGAATGGCCTACTCCTGCTCCAAGTTTCTATATGTCTATGTCTGTGTTACCTTCAACCTCTGTCCCTGGTTATTGAGTCCTTTACTCTTATATAAAGTGCCTTCCTATGCACATATCACTGCCAACAATTATCTTATAGCTCTCTATCAGGTCCCCTCTCAACCTTCAATGCTCCAATGAAAACAGCCCCAAACTTTCCAATCTTTCCTCATAGCTGACCCTCCATCCCAGGCAGCATCCTGGGAAATCTCCTCTGCCCCTTCTTAAGTACAATCACATCCTTCCCAGAATGTGGTGATCAGGACCTCTCTATCTCTCTCTCTTTTCCCCTTTCTGTCTCAAATCTGCTACTTTGATCTCTCTACATCTATCTGTCTCTCCCACTGTTAATCTCTCTCATATTCTCTCTCTCTCACTCTGTCTCATAGCCACTCTCTCCAACTCACTCACGCTTCCTCACTCCGTCTCATAATGTTTCTCCATCTCTCACTGTCTCCATCACTCGCTCCATCTCTCACTTCAATTGAAAGCTTCCAAATGTCATCTTCCCCTCTCTATTTCTCCCTCTGTCTCTCCCTCCTTCTCCACATCCCGCTCGACCTCTATTTCTCTCTCTCTGTCTCGCTTCTCTCTCTTTCTCACATCATCCCAGGTGGTGACAGTTGAATTCAGGATAAATCTCCCTCTCTGCTCTGCCCCACAAATGGATGTTAACCCTTGACCCCAGAAGCATGTCTTCTCCTGGAGTAAAGCCCCATTTACACATTGACCAGGTTTTGGTATCTCTCAGGAAGATGGACAGATTCTTGTTAAATGAAGGGCAGTTTTGTGCTGTTGGCCTTTTCTCACTGGGGACTGGTTTGGACACAAACCTCATTCCATGAAGGCCCAGCAGAGAGAGGAGATTCTCAGGCCATCAGTGTGAGCTGGAGGGATAGGACAGGTTTTGACCCACTGAACCATCCTGTCCATTCACAACATGTTCCAATCCCTTCCCCTCTCCTTCCCCTTCCATGATCAGTCTCTGAGTCAGGGTGTTTTACTGGGATGAGGGTTGGACCATCACACAGTTACAACAGAAAGGAACTGAACCCCACACCCACCATGGTGTCCACGATGCACTGGACTCTCCAACAGAGTCCAGTAAACATGGATGTCAGTTCACGAGAGTGCCCATGGAGAGACATGGGCCTCCTTCCCACTGAAGCTCCCAATAGAGACCAGTAAACATGGACATCGTTCCTGCTTGAGCCTCCGTTAAAGACCAGTAAATGTTGGCCTCCTTCCTAATGGACTGTCCAAAGGAGACCAGTAAACATGGACCTCCTTCTGACTGGATACTCCAAGAAGACCAGTAAATGTGGGCCTCCTATTCACTTGTCCTTCTAATGGAGACAAGTGGACAGCTGAGTTTTTGAAGAAATAGATAGATTAAGATAGATCAGTACACATCGTCGACATGAACTTCAGCAAGGCCTTAGTCAAGGTTCCCCATTGTAGACTGCTTAGTAAGATTATGTCACAGAGGATCCAGGGAGAGGTAACTAAAATGGGCCCGACGGTAAGAGGCTGAGGCTGGTGAGAGAGGGTTGTTCTTCAGACTGGAGGCCAGTGACCAGCCGTCTGCCACATGAATCGATCCTGGATCCACTGTTGTTCATCATTTAAATGAACAATTTGGATGAGAAAATAGCAAGAGTGGTCAGTAAGTTTGTCGCTGACATTAAAATTGTTGGCATCGTGGACAGGGAAGAAGGTTATCTAAGAGTGCAATGTCATCTTCATCAACTGGGCCAGTGGGTCAATAAATCCAGATGGAGCTTAATTTCGATAAATGCAAGGAGTTGCATTTTGGTAAGACCAACCAGGGCAGGAATTACACTATTAATGGTAGAGCCATGGGGAGTGTTGTTGAACAGAGAAACTAAGGGGTCCAGGTGCATAGTTCCTTGAAAGTGGTGTCACAGGTAGACAGATGGTGAAGAAGGTATTTGGCACGCGCACCTTCACTGGTCAAAGCAGTGAGTACAGGAACTGGGACATCATGTTACAGCTGTACAAGGCATTGGTAAGGCCACATTTGGACACTGTGTACATTCCTGCTCACTCTGCTATAGGAAGAAAGTTATTATACTGGTTTGGATAAAAGAAAGATTAATAGGGATGTTACCAAGTTTGGTGAGTTTGAATTACATGGTGAGGATGGATAGGCCAAGAGATTTTTCCAGTGAATGCAGGAGATTGAGGGGTGACCTTAGAGAGGTTTATAGAATCATTAGGGCCATAGATAAGGTGAATAGCCAAAGTTTTTTTTTCCCCAGGGTAGGAGAGTCCAGTACAAAAGGGAATAGGTTTAAGTTGAGAGGGGAAAGAATTAGAAGGGGCCTGAGAGACAACCTTTTCACACACAGAGGTTGGTGTGTATATGTAATAAGCTGACACAGGAAGTGGTAGAGGGGAGTACAATTACTACATTTCAAGGACATTTTTACAGGAACATGGATAGGAAAGATTTAGAGAAGATTGGGCCAAACACATGCAGATGGGACTACTTCAGTTTTGGAAACTTGGTCGACATGGATGAGTAGAGCTGAAGGGCTTGCTGCCATGCTGTAAACCTCTATGACTCTATGATGATGTAAACATGGAGCACCTTCCCATAGGACCAATAAACAGTAAACATGGGCCTCCTTCCCACTGGACTGTCCAGTACATGAGCTGCAGACCCCACATCCTGTCCATCACGTAGGTCTCTTATTTCAATCTGAACAACATTGTTCGTCTCTGCACTACCTCAGCCTCTTGACCACAGAAACCCAATTCCTGCTCGTCCCACCTCCTGATTCTATGATTTCAATGCCCTCTCCCAGCTTCCTGAAGCCACATTCCATAAACCCCAACTTGTCTGATATGGAGTGGTCCCTTCCCTGTCTTACAACTACAGTTGTTCCAGAATCTGACCTCACTGCCAGCCAATTGCCTCCAAAGCCTCCCTCCTCCCTCACTCGAATGTCCTGCTGTAGACTCACATTCCCTCCCTCCCCCTTCCACCTTCTGTCTCTGGTCCCCTGCCCATTGTTGCTTCCTCCATCCCACCATTGACAGCAGAGCCTTCAGACCCCTACAGCATGCTCTCTGACCTCCTGTCCTTCATCCCTCCCCCTCTCGTTGTTTGTGCTATTGAATATACTGTTCAGTTCCATTACTGTTGGTTCGCTATTCCCTTGCCATTGATTTGCTGATTTATTCTTCTCGTTAATCTAGTCTGGCCTGTTCCCTGAGTTGGTTCAAGAGTGTTTTGCTTGAGAAAACACTCTTCTGTGAACTGGTTTGTCTGTTTCTCCCAGTCTTTGTGTAAAGGTGAGACTAAGTGTGTAAATGCTGTCATTTCATGGGACAATCAAGTCAGTCCCACCCCCTCCCCTCCTCAGCCCCCAGAGCCTTGCAGGTTTATTTCCATCAAGAGCCCATCCAATCTGTCATTGTAATAACTGAGTGTCTTCACCTGCCTCACCTGAAAGGGCACTAATTTCCAAGTCATTACCAATTGCTGCTGAAAACAAAGTTCTTCCTGACATCCTGTATCTCTTACCGAACAAAATGCAAGGTAATCTCAATGTGAAGATGGGATTTTGTCTCCACACGGACTGTGCGGTGGTCACTCTTACTGATACTGTTATGGACAGATACACCAGCAGCAGACAGATTGGTGAGGGTGACAGTGAGTTTGTTTTTCCCTCTTGTTGGTTCCCTCACCACCTGTCCCAGGTCCAGTCGAGCAGCTGAATCAGGTGGAATTTGACCACCTTGCTCAGTAGTGATGCTTCTGAGCAGCTCTTAATGGTGGACTTTGAAGTCCCTGACTCAGAGTATATCCTGCATCATTCCCACCCTTAGTGCTCTCTGCAAGTGTTGTTCAACATGGAGGGGGACTAACTGCTCAATTGAGATTGGAGGGGAGGGCGGTGCAATGTGGTAATCAGCAGGAGGTTTCCTTCCCCATGTTTGACCTGCTGTCATGATGAGGCTTCATGGGTTCCATAGTTAATGGTGAGGACTCCCAGGGCAACTCCCTTCCGACTGTACACACCACTGTGTTGCCTCCCCTGCTTGGTCTATTCTGTCAGTTAAAAACTAAATGAGGGAACAATTCTGTGCAGGTTTCACAGCTTGGAGACAGAGCTGCTGCTGGATTCTGTTTCTGATCTCCGAGTGCAGGCGTGTGTGTTTGTGAGAGAGTGACTGTCCTTTTTTCCATCACTGTGCTGTTTCTGAAAAGAAAAATCCCAGAACCAGCCTCCTGTGCTGTCAGATTCCAGGCAGCGCAGACAGTTCACAGTTTTCTCCCATCTCAGTAACAAACGTCCAGCTGCTCCGAGCTCCTTCTTTCACTTCCTCTATTGGTGAAGTTTCAACCTTGCGATCTGACAGTCTTTGCAGTTATTTTTTACACTGGGGCTTTCTGCTGTGGTCAGAATCTCTAATAATAAGTGTCCAATCAGTGACAATCACAGCAGCTAAGAGCAGTCAGGACTGAGGAGCCAGGCTCACTGGGAAACACATTGGGAAGATCAAAGCCATCCCCTTCAGATCCTGGTATAAACCCCATCCCTCTCCCTGAGCACTATCTGCTGCTCAACCAGACTCTTTACAAACTTGGCCTCATCTTTGAGGCTGATCTGAGCCCCATATCCTCCACATCACAATAATCGGCCACTGAAAATCTCTGCCATGTCCATGGGACTCCAAACATGACCATACCAATGTTGTGCTTGCACACATCACAGCCACTGCCCTCTGTAACCTTCAGCTCATCCCAAATTCTGCTGCCCATAACCAAACTCACACCAAATCCCATTTCCCCAACCCCCTGCACCCTGTGCCTACATTGGCTCCTGGTCCAGCAACACCTCGATTTTCAAATTCTCATCCTTGTTCTCAAGTCCCTCCCTGTCCTCCACTCTCCCTATCTCTGTAACCTCCTCCAAACTGCCTCACTCAGTGTGATCAACAGTCTTGGATATATGGCTGTCTATTCCTTCATCCAAGTCATTTAGAAATATTGTGAAATGCTGAGGTTCCAGCCCAGTTCCCTGAGGACACCACTATCCACATTTTAGTCATTGGAGAGCACACACATTATCCCTCCTCTCTGTCTCCTCCCTCCAAACTAATTCCTGACCAAAGATAAATACTTTTCTCTAACTGGCGAGAATAGGAGAAAGCAGAGGGACATAGTGGAAGGACACTTGTCAGACTGGAGGCCTGTGTCTAGTGGAGTGCCTCAGGATTGATGCTGGGCCCATTACTGTTTGTTATCAATATCAATGATTTAGAAGACATTACAATAGCTGGTATTGTGGACAATGAGGAAGGTTATCAGATATTGCAGCAGGACCTTGATCAGCTGTGGAAGTGGGAAAAGAAATGATAAATTGAGTTTAATGTAGATAAGTACAAGGTCTTGCATTTTGGAAAGGTAAATCAAGATCGGAGTTTCATGGTGAATGGTAAGGCCTTCAGGACTGTAGTGGAACAGTGGGATCTCGGAGTTCAGGTGCACAGTTCTCTGAAAGTTGAGTCACAGTTAGACAGGGCAGTGAAGAAGGCTTTTGGCACACTGACCGTCATCAGTCAGGGTACTGGGTGTAGAAGTTGGGAAGTTATGTTTCAATTTTACATGACGTTAGTGAGGCTGCACTTGGAGTATTGTGTTCAGTTTTGGTCACCTTGTTATATGAAGGATATTATTAAACTGGAAAGAGTGCAGAATAAATTTACATGGACGTTGCCAGGTTTCAACATCTGGGTTTTTGGGTGAGGTTGGACAAGCTAGGACATTTTTCTTAAGAGTGTTGGAGACTAAAGGGGAATCTTTTAGAAGTGTATAAGATCTTGAGAGACATGGATAGGGTGAATGCACTCAGTCTTTGTCCCAGGGTTGGGGAATCAAGGACTAGAGGGCATCAGTTGAAGGTTAGAATTATTGGGAACCTGAGGGGCAACATTTTTACACAGAGGGTGGTATTTATATGGAATGAGCTGCCAGTGGAAGTGATTGAGGAGGGTACATTAACAACATTTAAAAGGCATTTGGACAAATACATAGATAGTATGTAATTTGAAGGATATGGGCCAAGTGCAGGGAAATGGGGTTAGTGTGGATGGACATTTTGGTCAGCACAGTCCAGTTTGGTCCAAAGGACCTGTCTCTGTGCTATCGGACTCGATGACACTGTGAGTCGAAAATTCCATAGGTTTCCATGTTTATGAACAGTCTGTCAAACATAGAAACAAAGGAACGAGGAGCAGGAGCAGGCCATTCAGCCCTTGGAGTCAGCTCTGCCAGTCAATATGACCATGGCTGATCATCCAACTTAGTCCCCCGTTCCCACTTTTTCTCCATAACCTTTAATCCCTTTAGTCCATAACCTTTAATCCCTGTCGCCTTCTTGAAAACATTTAATGTTTTGGGCTCGACTGCTTTCTGTGACAGAATATTCCACTAGCTTCCCACTGTCTGGCTAAAGAAATGTCTCCACATCTCAGTCTGAAATGGCCTTTCCCTTTTCTTTAAACTGTAATTCCTGGTTCTGAACTCTCCAGTCCTCAGGAACATAATTACTGTGTTTTCCGGTCTTGTCCTGTTAGGATTTTAAAGGTTTCAATGTGATTCCTCTCAAATTTCTAAATTCCAGTGAATATAGTCCTAACTGATTCAGTTTCTCATCAGATCTAAGTGCTGTCATCCCAGGAATCAGTCTGGGAAACCTTCGCTGCCCTCCCCCCACAGCCAGAACATCCTTCGTCAGATAAAGAGACCAAAACTGCACACAACAGAATCATAAAATTACACAGTACAGAAGAGGCCCTTCAGCCCATGAACTGTGTACCAGCCAAACTACACTAAACCTACACCAGTCCCATTTTCGAACATGAGGCCCAAAGCTTGGATGTTATGATATTTCAACTGCTCACCCAAGTATTTTTTAAAGTTTGTGAGGTTTCCCTCCTCAAATACCCTCCCAGGCTGTGCATTCCAGATCCCCACCACACTCTGGGTAAAAAACACTTTGCTCAAAACATCTTGAAACCTCCTTTCTTTCACACTGAATGTGAGCCAACTTGTTATTGACCCTCCCACGAAGGAGATCAGCTGCTTTCTCTCCACCCTGTCCATTCCCCTCATAACCTTATACACCTCGATCAGGTCCTCCCTCACCTTCTCTGCTCTGAAGAAAACAACCCGACCTGATTCAATTTCTCTTCATCACTGAGAGGTTCCATCCCACACAATATCCTGGTGATTCCCCTCTGGACCCCATCCAGTGCGATCACCTCCTTCCTACAGTGTGGTGACCTGAACAGCACACAGTACTCCAGCTGTGGCCTAACCAATGTTCTGCTTAACTGCAGCATCTCCTCCTGCTTTTATAGATAATACCTGAAATGACAAAGGCAAGTGTCCGCTGTGTCTTCATAACTGCTCTGTTAACCTGTCTTGCCACATCCAGGGATCAGTGGAGAAGCACCCCAAGATCACTCTGTTCCTTTGAGTTTCCTCAGTTCAAAGAACAAAGAGCAACGAAAATTACAGCACAAGAACTGGCCCTTCGGCCCTACTAGCCTGCACTGGTCCATATCCTCCATCTAAACCTGTCATCAATTTTCCAAGGGTCTGTCTCCCTTTGCTCCCTGCCCATCCATGTATCTATCTAGATATATCTTAAATGATGCTATTGTGCCTGCCTCTACCACTCCACTGGCAATGTGTTCCAGGACCAATCACCCTCTGTGTGAAGAACTTTCCACACATATCTCCCTTAAATGTTTCCACTCTCACCTTGAACTCATGACCCCGAGTAATTGAGTCCCCCACTCTGGGAAAAAGCTTCTTGCTCTCCACCCTGTCTATACTTCTCATGATTTTGTAGACCCCAATCAGATCCCCCCTCAACGTTCGACTTTCTAATGAAAATAATCCTAATCCACTAAACCTCTCTTCATAGCTAGTGCCCTCCATACCAGGCAAACCTGGTGAACCTCCTGTGCACCCTTTCCAAAGCATCCACATCTTTCTGGTCATGTGGCAACCAGAACTGTATGCACTATTCCAAATGTGGCCAAGCCAAAGACCGATATAATTCTAATATGACCTGCCAACTCTTGTACTGAATACCACGTCTGGTGAAGGAAAGTATGCCATATGCCTTCTTGACCACTCTATTGACCTGTGTTGCCACCTCCAGGTTACAATGGACCTGAACACCCAGGTCTCTCTGGGCATCAATTTTCCCAGGGCGTTCCATTCACAGTACAGTTTACTCCAGATTTGGATCTTCCAAAATTCATCAGATCGCCTTTGCCTGGTTTGAACTCCATCCGTCCGTTTCTCTGCCCAACTCTCCAATCTATCTATATTCTGCTGCATTCTCTGACAGTCCCCTTCACTATCTGATACTCCACCAATATGAGTGTCATCTGCAAACTTGTTAATCAGACCACCTATACCTTCCTCCAGATCATTTATATATATCAAAAACAAGTGCGGTACAAGCACAGATTCCTGTTCTCCATTTTGAGAAACTCCTTCCACTACTACTGTCTGCCTTCTGTTGTCCAGCCTGTTCTCTATCCATCTAGTGAGTACGCTCTGGATCCCATGCAACTTTAATTTCTTTATCAGGCTACCATGGGGAACTTTATAAAACGCATTCCTGAAATCCATGTGTATGACATCCACAGCCCTTCCCTCATCAATCAACTTCATCACTTCTTCAAAAAATTTGATAAAGTTGGTAAGACATGACATTCACTGCACAAATTCATGCTGCCTACAACTGATAAGTCGATTTTCTTCCAAATGGAAATAGATCTTACCCCTTAGTATCTTCTCCAGCAGCTTCCCTACCACTACATCAGGCTCATTGGTTGATAGTTACCTGGATTATCCTGGCTACCCTTCTTAAACATTAGCAATTCTCCAGTCCTCTGGGACCTCATCCATGTTCAAGGTTGCTACAAAGATATCGATTAAGGTCCCAGCTATTTCCTCTCTTGCTTCCCCCAGTAAGCTGGGAACGATCCCATCCCGACCTGGGGACTTGTCCACCTTGATGCCTTTTAAAATACCCAACACTTCCTCCCTCCTTAAACCGACTTGACCTAGAGTAATCAAACATCTATCCCCAGCTTCAACATTTGTCACTTCCCTCTCCTTGGTGAATACCGACGTAAAGCACTCATTAAGAATCTCATCCATTTTCTCTGACTCCACACATAACTTTCCTCCTTTGTCCTTGAGTGGGCCAACCCTTTCTCTAGTCACCCTCTTGCTCCTTATATATGAATAAAAGGATTTGGGATTTTCCTTAATCCTGCTTGTTAATGATATTTCGTGACCCCTTTTAGCCCTTTTAATTCCTCATTTCAGATTGGTCCTACTTTCACGATATTCTTCCAAAGCTTTGTCTGTTTTCAACTCCCTAGACCTTATGTATGCATCCTTTTTCCTCTTAGCTAGTCTCACAATTTCAACTGTCATCCAGCGTTTCCTAATCCTGCCATTTCAATCCCTTATTTTCACAGGGACATGTCTGTCCTGACCCTTTAAAAGCCTCCCACATATCAAATGTGGATTTCCCTTTAAACAGCTGCTCCCAATCCACATTCCCCAGCTCCTGCCAAATTTTGCTATAGTTGGCCTTCCCCCAGTTTAGCCGTCTTCCTTTGGGACCACTCTCATCTTTATCCATGAGCATTCTAAAACTTTTTGGAATTGTGGTCACTGTTACCAAAATAATCCCCGACTGAGATTTCAACTACCTGGCTGGGCTCATTCCCCAATACCAGGTCCAGTATGGTCCCTTCCTGAGTTAGACTATTTCCATATTACTCTGCAAAATCCTCCTGGATGCTCCTTACAAATTCTGCTCCATCTAAACTTCTAACATTAAGTGAATTCCAGTCAATGTTGGGAAAATGAAAATCTTCCATCACCACCACCTTGTTGCTCCAACATCTTTCCATGATCTGTTGACATATTTGTACCTCTATCCCACGCTCACTGTTCGGAGGCTTGTAGGATAGCACCATCATTGTTATCGCATCCTTCCTATTTCTGAGCTCTGCCCATATTGCCCCACTGCTCGAGTCCTCCATAGTGCCCTCCTTCAGCACACCTGTGATATCCTCTCTGACCAGTAATGCAACTCCTCCATCCCTTTTACCTTCCTCTCTTTATGTGCCTGATGCATCTATATCCTGGGATATTTAGTTGCCAATCTTGCCCTTCCCTCAACCAAGTCTCAGTAATAGCAATAACATCGTACTCCCAGATACTAATCCAAGCCCTAAATTCCTCTGCCTTACCTACTATGCTTCTCACATTAAAACAAATGCACCTCAGACCATTTGTCCCTTTGCGTTCATCATCTGCTCCCTACCTACTCTTCACCTTAGTCGCGCTGACTTCAATATCTAGTTCCTGACAGGCTTTAGTTGCTCCCTCCTATTTGTCCACTAACTTCCTCAGTTGGTTCCCATCCCACTGCTACACTATTTTGAACCCTCCCCAAGAGCGTCATCAAACATATCCCACAGGACATTGGTTCCAGTCCTGCCCAGGTGTAGACCGCTCGATTTGTAATTGTCCCACCTCTTCAGGAACCAGTCCCAATGTCCCAAAAATCTGAACCCCTCCCTCCTGCACCATCTCTCAAGCCACGCATTCATCCTGTCTATACTTTCATTTCGACTCTGACGAGTACATGGCAGTGGTAGCAATCCTGAGATTACTACATCTGAGATCCTACATTTTAATATGGTTCCTAACTCCCTAAATTCTGCTTGTAGGACCTCATTCCATTTATTACCGATATTATTGGTGCCTATGTGAACCATCACAGCTGTTCACCCACCCCTTCAGAATGTCCTGCAGCCGATCTGAGACATCCCTAATCCGTACAACTGGGAGGCAACTGGGAGGCAACTGGGAGTCCCGTTTTTGACCAGAGAACCGCCGATCTACTCCCCTCACAAAGTCCAAATCAACCATATCCACAGGCCCCCGTCTTATCAAATCCACTCACTATATCCTCAAACAATTCCAGTCGATTTCCCTTTCGACAATCCATGCTTCTTCTGTCCAGTTCTGTCACTGTTTTCAAAGTGCGAAACTATAAAATATTTTATAATGAACTTGGGCATTTTCTCCACTGCTGATTTCCAGCTAATTGGTCTAAAATTTCTTATTTTTCCCTCTCTCTCTCTCACTCTTTTTCAACAGACATGTTAAATTAGCTCCCTCCACTCTGTAGGACCTATTCCACAGTCGACAAACAGATAACCATCAACGTTTCTAATATTTTCCAACCACTTCCTGAAGCACTCCTGAAAATAGATTATTTGGCCCTGCTGATTTAACACATTTTAATTTTCCCAGAACCATTTTCCTCCAACAACTGATTTCCTTCAGCTCCTTCCTCTGATAAAACTCCAAGTGCACCAACATGTCTGAGACTTATTTGGAAATTCATTTGTGCAGAAAGATCCAGAATATGTTTATCTGTCATCTCTTTTTTTCCAACTATAATATTATAACACTTGTGTGGAACTTCCTTGAATATCATCTGGACGTCCATATAAACAACACATTCCCTTATCTAACACATCGGTGACCTCGTTAAAGCATGTAACCAGGTTAGTTAAATATGTCTGACCCTTTTTAAATCCATGCTGACTTACTCTGATCTGTTCATATTTGTCGGACATTCTGTCTCTAAAACCAGATTCAATTACTTCCCAACAATAAACATTCAACAGCCTCCTCCTAGTCACAGAGTCAAAGAGATGTACAGCATGGAAACAGAAACAGACCCTTTGGTTCAACTTGTCCATGCTGACCAGACATCCCAACCCAATCTAGACCCACCTGCCAACTCCTGGCCCAGATCCCTCCAAACCCTTCCTATTCATATACCCATCCAGATGCCTTTTAATGTTGCAATTGTACCAGCCTCCACCACTTCCTCTGGCAGCCCATTCTGCACTCGCACCACCCTGTGTGTGAAAAAGTTGCTCCTCAAGTCTCTTTTATATCTTTCCTCTCTTACCCTAAACCTATGCCCTCTAGCACTGGACTCCACCACCCCAGGGAAAGGACTTGGTCTCTTTGCCCTATCCATGCCCCTCATGAATTTATAAACCTCTATAAGGTCACTCCTCAGCCTCCGACACTATTTAACCTCTCCCGAGAGCTTAAATCCTCCAACCCTGGTAACATCCTTGTAAATCTTTTCTGAACCCTTTCAAGTTTCACAACATCTTTCTGATAGGAAGGAGACCAGAATTGAACGCAATACTCTGAAAGTGGCCTGGGTGACCTCCCAACTCCTATACTCAATACTCTGACAATTAAAGGAAAGCATACCGAATGTCTTCTTCATTATCCTATCGACTCTACTTTCAAGGAGCTATGAACCTGCACTCCAAAGTCTCTCTGTTCAGCAACACTCCCGAGGACCTTACCATTATGTGTATAAGTCCTGCTAAGATTTGCTTTCCCAAATGCAGCACCTTGCATTTATCTAAATTAAATTCCATCTGCCATTCATCAGCCCAATGGCCCATCGGATCAAGATCCTGTTGTAATCTGAGGTAACCTTCTTCGCTGTCCACTACACCTCCAATTTTGGTGTCATTTGCAAACTTACTAACTCTACTGCCTATGTTCATATCCAATCATTTATGTAAATGACAAAAAGTAGTTGACCCAGCACCAATCCTAATGACACTCCACTGGTCACAGGCCTCCAGTCTGAAAACCATCCATCCACCACCACCCTCTGTCTTCTACCTTTGAGCCAGTTCTGCATCCAAATGGCTAGTTCTCCTGTATGCCATGAGATCCAACCTTGCTAACCTGTCTCCCATGGGGATCCTTGTTGAATGCCTTACTGAAGTCCAGACACATCCTGTCTAACGCTCTGCCTTCATCAATTCTTTCTGTTACTTCTTCAAAAAACTCAATCAAGTTTGTGAGACATGATTTCCCATGCACAAAACCATGCTTTTGCCTTTCCAAATATATGGACAATCTGTCCCTCAGGATTCCTTCCAACAACTTCCTCACAACTGGCTCACTGGTCTACAGTTCCCTTACCACCTTTCTTAAATAGTGGCAACAATTAGTGAACCTCCAGTCTTCTGACACATTATCTGTGACTATTAAGGATACAAATGTCACAGTAAGAGGCCCAGCAATCACTTCCCTAGCTTCCCACAGAGTCCTAGGATACACCTAATTAGGTCCTGGGGATTTATCCACTATTATGCATTTCAAGACATCTAGCACTTCCTCGTCTGTAATATGAACATTATTCAAGATGTCATCATCAATTTCCCTACATTCTATATCTTCAATATCCTTCTCTACAGTTAAACTGAAGCAAAATATTTGTTTAGTATCTGCCCCATCTCCTGCAGCTGCACACAGAGGTCGCATTGCTGATCTTTGAAGGGCCCTATTCTCTCCTTAGTTACCCCCTTGTCCTTAATGTATTTGTAAAACCCCTCTGGATTCTCCTTAACCCTATTTGCCAAAGCTATCTCATGTCCCCTTGTTGCCCTCCTGATTTCCCTCTTAAGTATACTCCTACTGCCTTTGTATACCTCTAAGGATTCACTCGATCTACCCTGTCTATACCTGACATATGCTCCATTCTTTTTCTTAACGAAACCCTCAACTTCTCTTGTCATCCAATATTCCCTACACCTACCAGCCTTTCCTTTCACCCTAACTAAAATATACTTTCTCTGGACTCAAGTTATCTCATTTCTGAAAAGCTTCCCATTTTCCAGCTGTCCCTTTACCTGCGAGCAACTGCCCCAATCAGCTTTTCGGAGCTTTACATTAGATTACTTAGTGTGGAAACAGTTCCTTCAGCCCGACAAGTCCATCCTGACACTCCGAAGAGCAACCCATCCAGACCCATTCCCCTACGTTACCCCTTCACCTAACACTATGGGCAATTTAGCATGGCCAATTAACCTAACCTGCATATTTTTGGACTGTGGGAGGAAACCGGAGCGCCCGGAGGAAACCCACGCAGACACAGGGAGAATGTGCAAACTCCACACAGTCAGTTGCCTGAGGTGGGAATTGAACTCGGGTCTCTGGCACTGTGAGGCAGCAGTGCTAACCATTGTACCACCATGCCTGATACTGGAAAAATTAGCCTTCCTCCAATTTCGAACTTCAATTTCTGGATCTGGTCTATCTTTTCCATCACTATTTTAAAATGAATAGAATTATGGTCGCTGACCAAAAGTGTTCCTCCACTCACACCTCAGTCATCTGCCCTGCCTTATTTCCCAAGAGTAAGTCGAGTTTTGCACCTTCCCTAATAGGTACATCCACATACTGAATCAGAAAATTGTCATGTACACACTTAACAAATTCCTCTCCAACTGAACCCTTAACACTATGGCAGTCCCAGTCTATGATTGGAAAGTTAAAATCTCCTACTATAACCACCCCATTATTCTTACTGATAACTGAAATCTCCTTACAAACTTGTTTCTCAATTTACCACTGACTACTGGAGGGGGGCTATAATATAATCCCAACAAGTTGATCATCTCCTTCTTTTTTCTCAGTTCCATCCAAATAACTTCCCTGTATGTACTTCCGGGAATATCCTCCCTAAGTATAGCTGTAATGCTATCCATTATCAAAAATGCCATTCTCCCTCCTCTTGTACCTCCCTTTCTGTCCTTCCTGTAGCATTTGTATCCTGGAACATTAAACGGCCAGTCCTCTCCATCCCTGAGCCATGTTTCTGTAATTGCTATGATGTCCCAGTCCCATGTTCCTAACCATGCCCTAAGTTCATCTTCCTTCCCTGTTAGGCCTCTTGCACTGAAATAAATGCAGTTTAATTCATCAGTCCTACCTTGTACTCTGCTTTGTCCCTGCCTGCCCTGACTGTTTGACTTGCCTTTGTTCTCAACTGTACCAATCTCAGATTGAAATCTTTCCTCACTATCTCCCTCGGTCCCACCCGCCCATCTTACTAGTTTAAATCCTCCTGAGCAGCTCTAGCAAATTTTCCTGCCAGTATATTAGTCCCCTTCCAATTTAGGTGCAATCCATCCTTCTTGTACAGGTCAAAACAACTTCCAAAGATCCAAAAATGTGAATCCTTCTCCTGAACACCAGCTCCTCAGCCATGCCTTCATCTGCTCTATCCTCCTATTCCTGCCCTCACTAGCTCATAGCACCAGGAGTAATTCAGATCTTACTACTCTCGAGGACCTCCTTTTTAAATTCCTGCCTAACTGTCTGCAATCTCCCTTCAGAATCTCAACCTTTTCCCTTCCTGTGTCATTGGTTCCAAAGTGTACAATGACATCCTGCTGGTCCCTTTCCACCTTGAGAACATTCTGCACCCTCTATGACATCCTTGATCCTGGCACCAGGGAAGCAACACACCATTCTGATTTTTCACTGCTGGCCACAGAAACGTCTGTCTGTACCTCGGGCTATAGTCCCCTAACACAGTCCATCGTTTGGAACCCGACGTACCTCTCATTACATTAGAGCCAGTGTCAATACCAGAAACTTGGCTGCTCCGAGTACCCCTGAGTTTCCATCATCCCCAACATTTTCCAAAACAGCATACTTGTTTGAACTGGGGATAGCCACAGAAGACTCCTGCAGTACTTGCCTACCTCTCTTGCCTTTCCTGGAGTTATAGTAAGAGCCCATGGGATCCAAGGCATTTTGGCAAATTGGATCCAAATATGAGGCAAAGAGTGATGGTGGAGAGTTGTCTTTGTGATTGGAAGACTGTGACCAGTGGTGTAAGACAGGGATTGGGGCTGGGACCCTTGCTGTTTGTAATGTACATCAACAAATTGACTGTGATTGTATAATTAGAAAGTTTTCAGAGGCCCCATAAATTGGTGGTATTATTGATATTGATTTGATTTTTACTTTAGTTTATTGTCACGTGTATTCGAGTACAAAAGTATTGGAGTACAGTGAAACACATGTAACATCACCTCACAAGGTGCCATCTTAGGTACAAGGACCTCAGTACAGAATCGTAAGAACAAGGTAGAAAGAAAGAATAAAGTTCAAAGTTGCACGTTGCAGATCTTTTTAGTTTTAAGTAGAAAATGAAGAAATAAAGCTGAAAGTTCAAGCATTACAGCATTTCTTAAGAACTTAGCTACCATGGGATCATACTTTAAGTCATCATCTCGAGACCGGAAGTCCACACTGAGGCTTTCCCGGGTGGAGAGACGACCATATACAGAAAGGACCACTGTGTGGGCTGAGAGACAACCACGCTGGGCCACTCAAAGATCGCCACACTAGGCCGAGTGACCATCATGCTGGGCTGACAGTCGAGCATACTGGGCCGTGAGGCCACCACATCGAACTGAGAGGCCATCATGATGGACCAAGAGTCTGCCTTGTTGGGCTGGAAGGTCTCCCTGCCAGGCCAGGACACTGCCACACCAAGTCAAAAGGCCACATCATTAGGTCTGCACTGGGTCAGAGGCCTGGCGACTGAGGCTGGGAGTCCATGCCCGGGAGAAGAAATAAGGGAGAAGGACAAAAGAAAAACACAAAAGAAAAGGAAAAGAGAAGTGGAATAGAAAGAAGAAAAGGAAATAGACGGAGCAGATGAACTCGGGCTGAAGCATCCTACTCTGCTGCCATCTTGGATTACTGGGTCTCAGGTTACAGTCTGATATTGGTCAGCTGGTAAATTCGGCAGAGCAATGGCAGATGTAATTTAATCCTGATACCTCTGAGGTGATCCAACTTGGGAGGTCTAATAAGGGAAGGTTATACACAATGAAAGGCATGTGCCTTGAGTGTCCTTATGCATGAATCACAGAGGGTTGGTCTACAGGTACAACAAGCAATTAGGAAGGCAAATGCAATTTTGTCCTTCATTGCTAAAGGGATTGAGTTTAAAAAGCAGGAAGGTTATGTTGCAGCTGTATAGGGTGCTGGTGAGACCACACCCGGAGTACTGTGTGCAGTAATGGTCTCCTTACTTGAAAAAGGCTATACTGGCACTAAAGGGGTGCAGAGAAAGTTCACGAGGATGATCCTGGGGTGGAGGGGTTTGGCTTATGAAGGGAGACTGCGTAGACTGGGATATATTCATTGGAACTTAGAAAAATGAGGGGAACCTTATAGAAACAAATAAAATTATAAAGAGAATAGATAAGACAGAAGTGGAGAGGCAGGTGAAACTAAAACAAGAGGGTTGAGCCTCAAAATTAGGGGGAGCAGATTTCGGACTGAATTAAGAAGGATCATCTTCATCCAGAGGGTCATAAATCTATGAAATTCCTTACTCAATGAAGAAATTGATGCTACTTCAGGAAATGTTTTAAAGCTAAGACAGTTTTTTTTTAACAAAAACGGAATTAAGAGATACAGTGAGAGCAAATGCAAGGTCTTGCACTTCAGAAAAAATAACACAGGCATGGTCTATGTTCTAAACGGTGAGAAAATTCATAAAGCCAAAGTACAAAGGGATCTAGGAATGCTCGTCCCAGATTCTCTAAAGGTTGACTTGCAGGTTGGGTCTGTGGATAAAAAAACAAATGTAATATTGCCATTTATCTCGAGACGATTGGAATGTAAAATGAGATGTACTACTGAGACTTTATAAAGCTCTGGTTAGGCCCCATTTAAAACACTGCGTCCAGTTTTAGGCCACACACCTCAGAAAGTACATACTGGTACTGGACCGTGTCCAGTGGAGATTCACACGGATGAGCCCTGGAATGGTAAGTCTAATATATGATGAACGGCCGAGGATCCTGGGATTGTATTCATTCGAGTTTAGAAGGTTGAGGGGAGGTCTAATAGAAACCTACAAGATAATGCATGGCTTAGAAAGGTTGGATGCTGGGAACTTCTTTCTGTTAGGTAGGGATACTAGCATCCGTGGGCACATCCTTAGAATTAGAGGGCGTCAGTTTAAAACGGAACTGGGGAGACATTTCTTCAGCTAGAGAGTTATGGTCCTATGGAATTCATTGCCACAGAGCGCAGTGGTGACCGAGATATTAAATGTCTTCAAGGCAGAGATTGATAAATTCTTAATCTCGCAATGAATTAAGGTCTACAGGGAGAGTGCAGGTAACTGTCCTTAAATGCCCATCACCCATGATTGAATGGCGGAGTGGACTCGATGGGCCAAATGGTCTTACTTCCACTCCTATGTCTTTAGGTCTGATGTGGAGCTGAGTCCATGAAAAGATCAACCATGATCTTATTGAATGGCAGAGCTGGGTTGAACGGCCAGACAGCCTACTCTTGCTCCTAGTTCTTATGTTCTTATGTTCCTTGGGAGTACTGAGGAACGAAGGGACCTTGGTGTACAAGTCCATCAATCCCGGAAGGTATCAACTCGACAGGGTGGTGAAGAAAGCATATGGGATACTTGTCATCATTAGCCAGGGTGTACAATATAGAAAGGAAGAATTCTTGTAGTTACAGGACAGAGCATTGGTTAGGTCATGTTTGGAATACTGTGCACATTTCTGGTCATGTTGGAAGAATGTGATTGGACTGGAGAGGATGCAGAGGAGATTAACCAGATGTTCCCTGGGATGGAAAGTGTTAGTTCTGAGGAGAGACTGGATAGACTGGGTTTGTTTTCCCTGGGGGGAATCTGATTGAGGGATACAAAAATATGAAAGGCATAGACAAAGTCAATTGTGAGAATCTTTTCCCCATGGCAGACATGTCTATGACCAGGGGGAATAAGCTTATGTGGTTTAGAGGGGTTTTGAGGACTTTTTTCCCCAGAGGGTGGTAGAAATATGGAATGTGCTGTTTGAGAAGGTGGTGGAGGCAGCTCCTCTCACAACATTTAAGAAACATCCAGACGAGCACATAAAATGCCAGGGCATGGAAGGCTGCGGACCAAGTGCAGGTAAATGGAGTTTGGTGATTACTGATTGGCATCGACACGTCGACAAACAGAAGGGCCTGTTTGGTTGCTGTATGACTCTATGACTATGAAGAGAAGGATGTGGAAGCATTTTTCATGTCGTTAGTGAAGATAGCAACACAAGCGAGGTGGGAAAAACAGGTTGGACCTTGCTTGTGCAAAAATGAACTTGGGAAGCACAAGCGGTTTCTACAACCCTGTCAGAGGAATGTTCTCAGGATCATGAGGAGGGTAAAACGGCTATTCTAAGCACATATGAGTTGGCCCCAGAAGCATACAGACAGATGTTTCAGAACATACATAACCAGCCTGGACAAACCTCTACCGAGTTTACGAGAGTTCAACAAAATAATGTTGACAGGTGGATAAGAGCATTAACAGCTGAGAATACTTACAATGCTCTCAGAGAAGTTATCCTTTGAGAGGAATTTAAAATTTCCTTCCCTTCTAGAACCATTCATGTAGAAGACCAAAGGGGAATGACAGTAAGACAAGCAGCTATAATGACTAATGATTAGAGACTTCGTTAAAGACAAATCCCTGCAGATGCTGGAATCCAAAGTAGACAAACAGGAGGCTGGAAGAGCACAACAAGCCAAGCAGCATCAGGAGGTGGAGAAGTCACCTGATGGGAGATCTATCCAGAATCTTATTCCCATCAGGCCCAGAAATGGGAGAAAAATATAAATTGGGAGAGTGTGAGGAAGACAGGTTGCCAGGGGAGAGAATGGACAGTAGGGACCAGGCCGAGAACTCCACCTCAGATTAAGAAGGAAATTGCTGAGGGTGGAAGTGATGATCAGAAGCTGAAATGTTTCTCTGGGAATAAGGTGGGTTATGTGCGTTTGGAATGTTGGAAGTTCTGAGGTAGACCCATGGGATTTATAGGAGTTCGTAAAAATGAGTCAGAGAAGGGAACACAAACTGACAATCCCACAGAGCAGGTTGTAGCTGTAACTATAACAAAAAGGCTGGAGGTGAACTCTGTCATTAGTAAAGGAAGTCGGAAGGTAGATGAGAGGTGGACAGGATTTTTATCAAAAGGAACGGTGACTCCCTTTTCTTCAGCTAAACCCAGAACCAAACTGAGAAATACAGGGGCAACAAAATCACTTTGACTGGAGAAAGAATTGATTTTCCCTCCACAGAGCTCGATGGGAGCTAAGGTATTAATCAATGGGATTGGTGGAGAAAATATTCCACTTCCGTTCTGAAAGGTACAACTGGAATGTGATTTGTTATCAGGAGAAGTAATTGTCGGAGTGGGGAAAACATTCCCTGTTGAGGGAGTCGATTTTCTTCTGGGGAATGATTTATCAGGACTAAAGGCAGTAACTTCCCCAATAATTACAGAATGTCCAAAGAAGGGCCAAGAAACAGAACAACGACAGGAACAGGTTCCTGGTCTCTCTCCTTCATGTGAGGTAACCAGGGCAATGGTTAAACAAAATCCAATCAATAAGGGGTGATGTGACACCACAGCAAGTGAAAGGATCGCTGAAACTTTCCGAAAGGGTAAAGATAATCCAGGTGGAGTGTTTGCTATGATGTCCATAATTACATCAGATTCAAAAAGCAGATCTTGAATGAAATAAATGAGCACAGTCAGCTCATACTGAGGTCGAGGCTGGAGGAGTTTCAGAGTGTTATTACCTTCAGAATGGAGCGCTGATGAGGAAGTGGAGACCCCCCCCCCTCATAGACCCCCAGATGAAGAATGGTCGGTTAGATATTGGCTAGTGGTACCACCCAGCTATCATAAGGAGATAGTACAAGGGGCACATGAGAGTCCCATGGCAGGCCACATGGGGATTAGGAAAACACAGGCATCCAGAAACAGGTATTTTACTGAGCCAAAATTGGATAAAGATGTGGTGCAGTTTTATAAAATGTGACCTACTTGTCAAGTTATAGGTAAACCTCAGCATAAAACCAGTATCCTTAATTCCTCTCCCAGCTTTTGAGGAACAATTCAGTCATGCACATGTTTTCAAGTAGTGAGTATAATGAAGCAGGGGGTCAGAAAAAGCTTGAGATCAAAAAAGAACTAGACAATTCCCAAAGTAAACTTCCTGTTATGAGATGAACAAATTCAGAGGTATTAGAGAATTCAGACACTGTATTTTTGTATCTGGAAAAAGATCAACAGGTAGATTTAGTGAGGTTGCTCAGAAAATACAAAGATGTTTGTATGAGGAGTCATTGAGGACTTTGGTTCTGTACTTGATGGAGGTTAGAAGGATGAGAGGGAATGCCATGGAAACTTACAGAATACAGAGAGGCCTGGATCGAGTGGACATGGAGAAGATGTTTCCAATAATAGGAGAGTTGAAGACCCGAGGGCACAGCCTCAGAGTGAAGAGACAATCTTTTGTTCTTGTCAAAAATTGATTTATTAAAAGAATGTTGACAAGAACTCACTGATAACTAGAACTAAGCGAGTTTCTGTACTTATCACACCTAATGGATTAGACCCAATGGCAAGTTTTGCGATTTGGACTTCGCAACTCTCCAGTCACATTTGAATGGTAGTTGTGAAAGTGAACAAGGTCACACTCCCCCACATTACAGTCCAACTGCCCAATATTTTCCAAAGCCCAGTTGTATCTAATATTCAGCAGGATGGACCTTTACTGGGAAAGAGCCATCTCTGAGAATCACATTAATAACCTCTTTTATTGAAGCTTTCATAAGTTCTGTGTTGATTGACACAATGCTCTGGTTTGGGCTTTGCTGTCCGTACAAACCATCTGTAATGTCTTTGCTGCAATGATTCACATTTCCATCATCAAACTCACACTCCAAATATCCCGTCATTATTATCCATGGGATTCACTGGAATTGGCTCAGATCAGACTCCCAGCAGCTCAAGTTGAGAGAGGGGTGGGCTTCAGAGAGAGAGAGAGAGAGAGAGAGAGAGATGGAGTTCAAGGAGATAGAGAAAGGGAAAGAGAGAGAGAGCCGGAGAACTGAGAGAGTGGGGGAATAGAGCTTGGAGAGAGAAAGAAGGGTGGAATTCAAAGTGAGATCTGTGCAGCTGAGGCGGAGGGGGGTTGGGTTGGGGGCGAAGAGGGGAGAGAGAGTAAGACAGAGAGATGGAGGTCAAGGAGTTGTATATCAAAGATAAATGATATTCTGTTAAAAACTTCACTGAATGAATGCTGTATGACTCTCTGACTCTATTGACACTATCTACAATGCTGCCTAACTTTGTGTCATTAGAAAACTAGAGTATCTGACTTTCTATGTCATTATCTAATTCATTCATAAATATTTTAAATAACTGAGGCATAAACACACATTCCTATTGGACACCACTGGTCACATCCTGCCAATTTCAGCACTTACCCATTATCCCTATTTTCGGTGACCTGTCACTCAACCAATTTCCAAGTGTGTCAGTATTTTAGCCTCAATTTTGTGGATTTCTACCTCAGTTGACAGTTTCTTACATGGGACTTTATCAAATGCCTTCTGGAAGTCCTTGTAAACAACATCCATAGACATTACTGTGTCCAGGACTTTCGTATCCTCTTCAAAAAAGTTCAATGAGATTTTTTTCAGCATGACCAACTTGTCATGAATCCATGCTGACTCTCCCTGATTAACTGACCATTTTCAAGGTCTTCAGTTACCCCCATACTGGATTACAGATCCCAACAATTTCCACACCACAAATATTGGCTTAGTGACCTGTAATTTCCTGTTTTTTCTCTCACATCCTTGTTAAATGTGAAGTGACATTTGCATTTTCCAATCCAGAGGTATGACTGCTATATCCAGGGAACTCTGAAAGATTATAGCTGAAAATGTGTTGCTGGAAAAGCGCAGCAGGTCGGGCAGGATCCAAGGAGCAGGAGAATCGACATTTCGGGCATGAGCCCTTCTTCAGGAATCACTCTGAAAGATTATAGTTAGGGTGTCTACACTGTGATCTGTTCCTACCTTGATCACCCTCAGATGGAAACCCAGGTTCTGTGAATTTGTCACTCTTTAGTTCCATTAATTTCCTCATTACGGATATTTTACTGACATGAAATTTTATTCAGTCCCTGTCCCTGATCCTCTGTTAATTCCTTTGGGACTTCAGGCAAATCCTTTTCCTTTTCTACTGCAAATCTTGAGGTAAAGTATTTATTTAACATGGCTGTCATTTCCCCATTGTCACTGACAAGATCCCTCACTTTCAGTCTTTAATGGCCAACATTGCTCCTGACCTCCCAGCTCCCCTTTTATGGAACTGTAACATTTCTCCTTATTGATCTTGATTTCCCTTACATGTTCCCTTTCAGAATCCCTTTTGGTGGATCTTAGAAGCTGCTTTGTGGCCCTTTGTATCTTTCCCATTCAGCAGAACCTGTTATTTTATTTGCTTTATTGTAAGCCTTTGTTTTTAGTTTTATTCTTTTCCTGATCTCTTTAATTGTCCATTGTTGTTTGTTCTAAGAAGTGGAGCTTTTCCCTCTCAGGTATAAACTGGTTTTGTTTCTGGTTGAATATTTCTTTAAACATTCCCCACTGCTCTTCAGTTGTTTTACCCATGAGCAGATTTTCTGTCTCATCTCGTTAAAATCGGCCCTTACCTTAATCTCAAACTCTAGCAGCTGATTCATGCTTTTCACTTTCAAATGTGGCATTGAACTCGATCGTGTTATGATCACTATTTGATAAAAGTTCATGCACAAATAGTTGCTAACTAAATCTGGTTCATTATTCATTACTAATTCCAATATTGCTTGTCCCCTTGTTGTATCCAGGACCTATTGCTGTTGGAAACTATTCTGGATACACAGCAGCAATTCACTACCTTTCTGACAGAGTGCTTGTCTCTTTCCCAAGCTAAGTTAAAGTTAAATTTCCCCATTAATAATACACACTTTGCTACACACTTGTTTAATTTCTGTATATATACAATCCAGCACCTCAGAGCTGCTGCTGACGGTGGGTGTGGGGAGGGGGGGGGGGAGGAGGGGGGAGGGTGTATCCAATATCTATTATAGTTTTAGATCCTTTCCTGCTCCTTAGTTGCACTGAATGCTTTCCCCTCATTATAACCTCCCTCACCATTGAAGTCTTTGTGTTTCTAATCAATAAAGCTGCTCCACCTCTTCTGTCATTTCCCCATGTTCATCCTGTGAACCTTACAACTGGATATATTAAGTTCCCAATCCTAACGATTCTGCAAATACATCTCAGTAATTGATCCTCTCGCAAAATCTTAAATTTGAATTTGTGCGTGCAGATTATTGAATTTATTCCTTACACTCAGTGCATTTGTATATTTCAAACTCTTATTTGGTCCATTCACTGGAGTCTGTTCCTCAGCACTGATGCTGTATTCACCTCTTTCTTATTTCTCTCTTCTGATAGCTTTCCTGATATTGCCCAAATAGTACCTTTTTCCTATTTTTACTGAGGTTGTTGGTCCCAACACGCTCAACAACTGGATCCTCCCCCATTTCCCCCACCCCCGCACTCCATTATACTTTCAAGCCGGTTCGAGATGCCCCTTATCTTGGCACCAGGCAGGCAACACACCATGCAGGAATCTCAATCCTGCTTATAAAGGATGCTATCAGTCCCCCTCATTATCAAATCCCCCTCTTTTCTTTGTGCTCCCCCAGCCTGAATGGCCTCCTGGCTCACAGTGCAGTGGTTTTCTTTCATTCATTCATAGGATATGGACATCTCTGGCCAAGCCAGCATTTCCTGTCAATAGGGCAGTAAACAGACAACCACATGGAATCATAGAATGATAGGTTCCATACAGTGTGAAACAGGCCATTCAACCCCATGAGTCCACACCAACATTCTGAGGAGCATCCCACTCAGATCTATCCCCTTATCCCTGCATCTCCCATGGTTAATGCACCTAATCTACACATCCCTGAACACTATAGGTAATTTCGCTTGGCCAATCCATCTAGCTTGCACATCTTTGAATTGTGGGAGGAAACTCATGTAGACATCGGGTGAACGTGCAAACTCCACACAGACGGTCGCCCTAGAGTGAATCAAACTCGGGATCCTGGCACTGAGAGGCAGCAGTGCTAACACTGAGTCACAATACCACCCATTGCTGTGTGTCTGGAGTCACATGTAAGGCCGGGTAAGGATCACAGATTTGCTCCTCTAAAGGTTATTAGTGAACTGAATGAGTTTTCTCCACAATCAACAATGGAATAACAATCACCATAAGACTCTTAATTCCAGAACCATTGTTGAATTCAAATTCCACTGTCTGCCATGGCAGGATTTGATCCCACGTCCCCAGAACGTTAGCTGAGTTTCTGGATTAATAGTCCAGCGATAATACCAATGGCCATTGTCTCCCCCTGTGTTAGCCTAGCTAATTGTGCCAAAATTGGCCTTCCCTCTGTTTTGACACTTAATTTCTGCTCTATCATAATCTTTTTACTTAATATAAATAAAGGGTGGCACAGTGGCTCAGTGGTTAGCACTGCTGCCTCACAGCACCAGGGTCCCAGGTTCTATTCTGGCCTTGGGCAACTGTCTGTGTGGAGCTTCCATGTTCTCCCCGTGTCTGCGTGGGTTTCCTCTGGGTACTCTGGTCTCCTCCCACATTCCAAAGATGTGCAGGTCAGGTGAATAGTCCATGGTTGTTAGGTGCATTAGTCAGACGAGGGTGGGTTACTCTTTGGAGTGTTGGTGTGGACTTGTTGGACTGAAGGGCCTGTTTCCACACTGTAGGGAATCTAATCTAATCTTAACGACTTTGAACCTGATAGAGTTATGGTCACTATCGCCAAAAAGCTCCAAACCACGCTTGCCCATTCTGCAGTGTATCCGCAATAGTTTCCAAAAGCAATGCTTCTCCTCATTGACACAGGGAGCAAGTACCTCATTCCTAGTGGACAAGGAGCCGAGGCTCCTACAATGCTAAATCCAGGCTGCATTAACCTGCTCACTTATAGTTACACCCTCCTGTCCCTGACCACTGGCCATAATTTGAAGTATTTAACCTACAAGGTGTGACTCCCTCCTCAAACACAGTGTCCAGGTAACTCTCCCCCTATCTGATGTGTCACAGTTTTTAAGCTCTGATTCCAGCTCATCAACTCTGAGCTGGAGTGCCTTGAGCAACCAACACTTGCTGCAGATGTGGTCACTCTGAGCTACAGTGGACTCCACCAGCTTCCCCAACGTGCAATTACTCCACATCACCTGGCCCTGTATGTGGAAACTGTTTGAGGCGGTTTTAATTTGTATTTTTAAATTTCCTGTTGGTCTTTATTTTTTAATCTGTAAAATATTTCTGTCAAGGAGACAGAGAAGGCTCCAGCACAGGAGGAGGCTGTTCAGCCCGTCGTGTCAGTGCTAGCTGTTTATTAACCTCATTCACAATGAACATCTCCATTGAATGTTTGTTGTCAGGAATTGATTGAATCTGTTTTTAGAGACAGGATGACGAACAAATGACTAACTAATATGAACTATTCCGAGAGAGTCAGCATGGATTTACAAAGGTTCAGATATCTTTAACTAGCCTGGTTACACTTTGTTAGGAGATCACTAATGTGGGATATAAGGGAATGTCGATGACTATTGTCCATAGGGAATTCCACAAAACATTTAAAAAGAGACATGGAATCAGATGGAGTTTGAGAAATGCATTTACCTTGGTCAGGAATGGGTCCAGAGCTAGGAGACAGAAAAGAGGGATAATGTACATGTCTTTCAATGAGCAAGTTGTGAATGGTGGTATCCCCAGGGATCTGTGCTGGGACCTCAGCTTCACACAATATTTCTCAAATGACTTGGATGAAGAAATAGAGAGCCATATATCCAAGATTGTTATCACACTGAGTGAGGTGGTTTGGAGGGTGAGATAGGGAGGGTGGAAGGACATGGAGAGGTCTGAGAACAAGGATAAGAACTTGCAAATCAAGATGTTGCTGGACTGGGAGCCAATGTAGGTCAGTTAGCACAGGGGGAGGGAATGGGGGAATGGGACTTGGTGTGAGTTTGGATACTGTCAGCAGAGTTTGGGATGAGCTGATGGTTACCGAAGATGGTGGTTGTGATGTGGGCCAGGATAACATTGGAATGGTCATGTTTAGAGTCCCCATTACAAAGCTGAGATTTTCAGTGTCTGATCTTTGTGCTGTGGAGGATGTGGGGCTCAGATCAGCCTCAAAGATGAGTCTAAGGTCGTAAAGAGTCTGGTTGAGCAGAAGACAGTTCTCAGGGAGAGGGATGGAGTTTGTACTAGGAGCTGAAGAGGATGGGTTTGATCTTTTCAATGTGTTTTGCAGTGAGTCTGGCTCTTCAGTCCTGACTGCTCTTAGCTGCTGTGATTGTCACTGATTGGACACTTATTATTAGAGATTCTGACCACAGCAGAAAGCCCCAGTGTAAAAAATAACTGCAAAGACTGTCAGAGCGCAAGGTTGAAACTTCACCAAAAGAGGAAGTGAAAGAAGGAGCTTGGAGCAGCTGGACCTTTGTTACTGAGATAGGAGAAAACTGTGAACCATCTGCACTCCCTGGAATCTGACAGCACAAGAGGCCATTCAGCCCATTGTGTCTGTGAGTGACCCAAGTAGTCCTACTGCTCCTCTCTCTCCCCATAATCCAGCAAATCTTTCCTTTTCAGCTCGATCTTAATTCTCTCTTGTAGACCTGGGTATACAGCACAAGACTGCCCCTAACCTGGGCTCCAAATTGGTATCTCATTCATTCATTAGGAGACAAACTGCCTGGGCTGGGAAATGGAGCTCAGGACCCTGAACATTCCCTCTCCCCTCCTGAGGGACACTTCATTCGGTTTTGCATATTCACTTGTGGGAAGTGGGCTTCACCGGCTGGACCAGCATTTTTTACCCTGTCCCTAGTTACCCTGGAGAAGGTGGTGGGAAGCTGCCTTCTTGAATTGCTATAGTCCACAAGCTGTAAGTTGACCCACAATGCTCTTTGGGAGGGAATGCCAGCATTTTAACCCAGCAAGGCTGAGGGAACAGCAATATATTTCCAAGTCTGGATGCTAAGCTTTGCGGAGGGGAAATTCCAGCTCATAGTGTTCCCATGTGTCTGCAGCTCTTGTTCTTCAAAATATAAGTGGACGTGGGTTTGGAAGGAAACCAAAAGAAATGCAGATGCTGTCAATCCGAGACAAAGATCGAAATTGCTGAAATAGCTCGGCAGGTCTGGCAGCATCTGTGAAGAGAGATTGGGTCAAGTATGAAATGTTAACTCTGATTTCTCTCCCCAGATGCTGCCAGTCCTACTGAGCTTTTCTGGCAATTTCTATTTTTGTCCATGTGTTTGGAAGGTGCGATCTAAGGACCTTTGGTGAGTTTCTGCAGTGCATCTTATCGATAATACACACTGCTGCTACTGAGCATCGGGAATGGTGAGAGTGGATGCTTTGAGAATATGATGCCAATCAAGCAGGTTGATTGGCTCTGGATGGTATCAAGTTTTTTGAGTGGATAAGAAAGACATAGACAGGAATGGATTAGAGGGATATGGGCCAAATGCAGGCAAATGAGACTCGTTCACTTCAGAAAACCTGGTCAGCATATAGAAGTTTAGCTTAATGGTTTGTTTCTATGCTGTATGACCCTGTGACACTATCAATCTATGAATGTTGTTGGAGCTGCACCCATCCAGGTAAGTGGGGAGTATTCGATCACACTCCTGACTTGGTTGACAGGCTTTGGGGGAATCAGGAGGTGAATTTCTCGATACAGTATTCCTAGTCTCTAACCTGCTCTTGTAACCACTGTGCTTCAGTGGTGAGTCCAGTTGTGTTTCTGGTCAGTGGTACCTCAAGAATGTTGACAGTGGGCATTCAGTGATGGTAATAGTATTGACTGTCAAGGAGCAATGGTTAGATTGTCTCTTATTGGTGATGGTCATTGGCTGGCATTTACATGACACCGATGGGAAATACTGCTTCTGAGATGAAACCTGGATATTGTCCAGATACTGTTGCATTTGAACATGGACTGCTTCAGTATCTGAGGAGTTGAGAATGGTGCTGAACATTGTGCAATCTTTGGCAATCATCCCCATTTATGAGCTTGCCTTTAGTTGCAAAATCTGTTCAAAGTCTGTCCTATTTAGCATGGTGATAGTACCACACAACACAATGGAGGGGATTCTCAATGTGAAGGTCAAACTTTGTTTCTACAAGGACTGTATGATGGTCACTCTTACCAATACTGTCAAGGACAGATGCATCTCCAGCCACCAGATTGGTGAGGATGGGGTCAAGCATCTTTTTCCATCTTTTTGGTTCCTTCACCACTAGCTGCAGAGCCAGTCCCTCAGCTCCGTCCATTAGGAACCAACCAGCTCGATCAGAAATGCTGCTGCCGAGCCACTCTCAGTGGTGGACATTGAAATCCCACACCCAGAGTACACTCTCTGCTGTCACCACCCTGAGTGCTTCCTCCAAATGCTGTTCAACATGGAGGAGAGACTGATTCATCAGCTGAGGGAGCAAGATATCTTGTAATCACCAGACAACTTCCTTGCCCATGTTTAACTTGGTGTCATGAGTCTTCACAGGGTCCAGAGCCAACTTTGAGAAGTTCCAAGGTTACTCCCTCCGGGCTGTAGACCACTGTGTCATCAGCTCTGCTGGGTCTGCCTTTCTGGTGGGACAGGACACATGCAGGGACAGTGATGGTGGTGTCTGGGACATTGTCTGTATGATTCTGTGAGTATGACTGTGTCAGGCTGTTGCTTGACTAGTCTGTGAGACAGCTCTCCTGAATTTGGCACTAACCCCTTGATATCAGTAAGGAGAATGGAGCAGGGTAGACAGGGCTATTTCTGTCATTGCCTTTTCAGTGTCGAGATCGATGCCTGTGATCCGTCCGGTCTCATTTCTTTGTTGAAACATTGTCATAATTGATACAACTGAGAGCCTTGCTCTGCCATTTCAGAGGGCAGTTAAGGGTCAACCACATTGCTGGGGGACAGTTCCATGGACCCTGCAGTACATTCTGTCCTCCCCCACTTCCCCATTCTGTATGTGGAAGGCTGGAGGTTGCCAGCAGGATATTCAACTGCAGGAGCTATCACAGCCCCCTGCACAATTCTGTCCCCACATTAAATCTACACAAATCTTGAATTCACATAGCACCTTCAATGTTCAAAACGGTCCAAGATGGTTCACAAAGTTGCAGTAAGAGGAATGGGGGAGGGGGTGGAGGAACATAAGAACTAGGAGCAGGACCAGGCAATTCAGCCCCTCGAGCCCACTCCACCATTTAATACAATCATGGCTGATCCCATCTCAGACTCAACTCCACTTTCCTGCCCACTCTCCATCATCCTTTAACCCATGACCCATTAAAGGTCTGTCCATCTCCTCCTTGGTGTGAGACAGGGAAGGGACCACTCCATTTCAGAAAAGACTGACCGTGGAAGGGGAAGGAGAGGGGAAAGAATTGGTACATGTTGTGAATGGACGGGATGGGTCAGTGGGTCAGAGCCTGTCCTGTCCCTCCAGCTCACACTGATGGCCTGAGGATCTCCTCTCTCTGCTGGGCCTTCATGGAATGAGGTTTGTGTCCAAACCGGTCCCCAGTGAGAATAGGCCAACAGCACAGAACTGTCCTTCATTTCACAAGAAATGGGCGGCACGGTGGCACAGTGGTTAGCACTGCTGCCTCACAGCGCCAGAGACCCGGGTTCAATTCCTGCCTCTGTGTGGAGTTTGCACATTCTCCCCGTGTCTGCGTGGGTTTCCTCCGGGTGCAGGTCAGGTGAATTGGCCATGCTAAATTGCCCGTCGTGTTAGGTAAGGGGTAAATGTAGGGGTATGGGTGGGTTGCACTTCAGCGGGGCGGTGTGGACTTGTTGGGCTGAAGGGCCTGTTTCCACACTGTAAGTAATCTAATCTAATCTAATCTAAGAATCATCTGTCCTCCTGAGACAGACCAAACCCTGGTCAATGTGGGAAATGGGGCTTTATTCCAGGAGAAGACAGGGGTCAAGGGTTAACATCCATCAGTGGGGCAGAGCAGAGGGAGATTTATCCTGCATTCAACTGTCACCACCTTGGACACTATCAGAAAGAGAGAGAAGTGAGACAGAGAGAGATAGAATGAGAGTGTGTGTGTGTGTGTGTGACAGAGAAAGGGAGGAACATCTGAGACAGTGTGATATATGTGAGGGAACCAAGAGAGAGGTAGAGGGAGGTAGAAATAGTGAAGTTGAGGGATAGAGAAAGAGAAACAAGATGTGAGACAGTGTGACTGAGAGGGATGGAGAGAGACATAGGGACAAGGAGAGAGAAAGGGACAGGATGGGTGTGAGACCAAGCATGAAGAGACAGAGAGGGTAGGGTTGAGTGTGAGAGAGAGAGAGATAGAGAGAGAGAGAGAGAGAGAGAGAGATGAGTATGGGTCGATACAGAATGACAGAGAGGGAGGGAGAGATACTGTACTTTGGGAGACAGAGAGGGAGGGAGAGAGACTGTACTTTGGGATACAGAGAGGGAGGGAGAGAGACTGTACTTTGGGATACAGAGAGGGAGGGAGAGAGACTGTACTTTGGGAGACAGAGAGGGAGGGTGAGAGACTGTACTTTGGGATACAGAGAGGGAGGGAGAGAGACTGTACTTTGGGAGACAGAGAGGGAGGGAGAGAGACTGTACTTTGGGAGACAGAGAGGGAGGGAGAGAGACTGTACTTTGGGAGACAGAGAGGGAGGGAGAGAGACTGTACTTTGGGATACAGAGAGGGAGGGAGAGAGACTGTACTTTGGGATACAGAGAGGGAGGGAGAGAGACTGTACTTTGGGATACAGAGAGGGAGGGAGAGAGACTGTACTTTGGGATACAGAGAGGGAGGGAGAGAGACTGTACTTTGGGAGACAGAGAGGGAGGAGAGAGACTGTACTTTGGGATACAGAGAGGGAGGGAGGGAGACAGAGGGAGGAATATAGAGGGAAAGATAACAGTTGGAGGCTTTTAATTGAAGTGAGAGAGGGAGCGAGTGACAGAGACAGAGAGATGGAGAAACAGAGATTATGAGATGGAGTGAGAAATCATCAGTGAGTTGGAGGGAGTGACTATGAGACAGAGTGTAAGAAAGAGAGAGAGAAAACATGAGAGATTAACAGTGGAGGAGAGAGAGGTAAAGAGAAAGATGTGGCAGATGTGAGACAGAGAGAGAGGGACAAGTCTTGTTCATCAAACTCTGGGAAGGATGTGACTGTACTTGAGAGGGTACAGGGGAGATTTCCCAGAATGCTGCCTGAATCTGAGCTTTGAGAAAAGATTAGAAAGGTTGGGGTTGTTTTCCTTGGAGCAGTGAAGGCTTAAAAGAGACCTGACAGAGAGGGATAAGATTATTCGGAGCAGTGATAGGGTGGGTAGGAATGCACTTTTTGCATGAGACAAGGACTCAATAACCTGGGACAGAGATTAAAGGTAACACAGACATGGCCACATAGAAACTGCTGCAGGAGTTGGCCATTCAGCCCTTTGAATCTGCTCTGTCATTCAGCATGATCATGGCTTATCCTCTATCTCAAAGCCATATTCCTACTTTCTCCCTATTCCCTTCATGCTGTTAAAATGCAAACAATTATCTCTCTCTTTTTCTTGAATATATTCAGTTCTTTATTCTCCACAGCCTTCAGTGAAGACAATTCCACAGGTTGACCACCCTCTGAGTGAAGAAATGTTTCCTCATCTCAGTCCTAAATGGTCGACCTCGTATTCCTCTGAGAGTGTGTCCCCTGGTTCGAGACTCCCCAACCAGGGGAAACCTCCTCCCTGCCCAGCCCTGTTAGAATTTTATACATCCATCTGAATTCGAGTGAGTCCAGGCCCAGTCAAGTTCGAGAGGGAGAGAGGAGAGTTGAGGAGAACTGTTTTCACCCAGAGGTGGTGGGAGTCTGGAACTCACTGCCTGAAAGGCTGGTTGAGTCACAAGCTCTCGTGACATTGGATCAGTGTTTAGATATTCCCTTGTGTTGCTGTAACCTCCAGGATAATGGGCCAAGAGCTGGAGGATGGGATTAGTGTCATCAGATCTTTGTTTAACAGCACAGATACAATGGGCCAAATAGCCTCATTCATTGCCGTTCACATCAATGACTCTGAGACGGAGAGAGAGAGAGAAAAGGAAGTGCGAGGGACTGATTGATGTGGCTCTCTCTGCCTGATGCCATTTACATACTGAGGAACACCCAGTCAGACTCTCACAGGCTGCAGCTTTATAAAGCAGAGCCTAGTGAAGGGAGAGTTTATCAGGAACCAGGCACAGGGACAGGAGCACACACCATGATTTCACACATCCAGCTGATCTGGCCCCTGGTATTCTGTGTCGCAGGTACAAATCTCTCTCCTTCCACCTTGAATCTTTCGCTGCTCTCCATTTCACTCCAATTCCATTGACTTGTGATTGAAGGGAAAATGCTGAAACCAGAGGAATGCTCAGTGTCTCCGACAATCTCTCTTTGACAGGCTCTTTCTGTGACAGTTCTGACTTCACTGTGTTTCTCTCTGACCCCTCAGGTATCAGTGGGGACATCATCATGAGCCAGTCTCCCCCGGTGCTGTCAGTTGGACTGGGCCAGACTGCAACCATCACCTGTACGGCCAGTCAAAGCATTAGCAGCTACCTTGCTTGGTACCAGCAGCGAGAAGGTCAGAAACCCTCTCTCCTGATCTATGCTACAACAACTCGATACGCAGGAGTCTCCAATCGATTCACCGGCAGTGGATCAGGGACCAGTTTCACCCTGACAATCAGCAACGTTCAGAATGAGGATGTCGCTGACTATTACTGTCAGCAGTACAACAGCTGGCCTTCACAGTGATACAGATCCGTAAAAAAAAAAGCTCAATACACACAGCACCAACTCCTGCACTGATACATCCCAGAATAATATAAAATGTATAATACTGGACACACACAGTACCACCTCCTGAACTGACATATCCGACAGTTAGATATAAATGAAACTGAACAAATTACCCCATGCCGGGATTGTCACTGTCCACGACACACTCCAGTCCCTGTGGTGTCCACCGCTCACTGAAGGCCTCAAGTTTCCCTCTTACACTCCATGGTCACATGTGAAGTGCAGCTGCAAGATTTAACATCGAATTTCACAACTCTCCCAAGCCCAGCTACACACAACCCAGAGAGACAGAGACAGAGACACAAAGGCACATGAATGAGGGAGAGACAGAGAGGGGCAGAAAGAGGGTGAGAGTGAACGAGAGACTGGGAGAGGTTGAGAGTGATGGGGGGAAGCAGAGAGCAGAGGGTTTTGTACAGCCTCTCCACTAGGAGCTCTCACTGTGGCTTACATTCGGTAAAGGAACCAAGCTCAGACTGAGTAAGTAAATCTTAATCCTCCATTAATATCCTTTTCAATACTGGAATACACTTTCTAAAATACAGTTGCTGAATTGTTGAAGGTGTTAGTGGGGAGCTGCAGTGAATGAAATGGTTGATTGAGGAGCACAGTGTCTAAAAGGGTGTCCAGCTGCATTTCTTTAGTTCCATTGCTCCCTTTAAGCAGCAAGATATAAGTCAGTCAGTTTTACTCACCGTGTGGAGGAGCTCTGTCCATTTGCAGCCTGTGGTCCCATTCCTGCAGCATGGAGTGAAATCAGTGAGTAGCCTCCTGCCAGTCTCAGTGTGACGGACACGGGCAGAGTTTGATGTGAGCTCTGGCTCCCTGTCCCAGTCTCTGATCTCACTGACCTCAGCAGCAGCAGCAGCAGCAGCAGCAGCAGCAGCAGCAGCAGCAGTACAGTGAGACACCGAGCTCCCACCTCCCCCAGCTTTAACTCTGCTCAATCACACATTCACAGAATTGTTACAGTACACAAGAAGGCCATTCTGTCCATTCTGTCTGTACTGGCTCTCTGAATGAGCAATTGACTGAGTGTCATTCTCCTGCCTTCTCCCTGTCACCCTGCACATTGTTCCTTTTCGAATAACAGTCTCATTCCCTTCAGAATGTTTCAATTGAATCTGCCTCCTCCACACTCTCAGGCAGTTCTTTCCGCACGTTAAACACTCACTGGCCGAAAATGTTGTTCCCCATCTCACTTTTGTTACTTTCCCCAATTACTTTCGATCTGCGGTCTCTCAGTCTCAATCCTTTCTCAATTGGGAACATTTTCTCCCTATTTACTCTGTCCAGGCCCCTCCTCGTTTTAATCCCTCGAACAAGTCTCCTCTCAGCTTTCTCCAAAGAAGACAGTCCCAAATTCTCCAATCAAACTTCATAACTGATGTTCCTCATCCCCGGAATGATCTTTGGGAATTTTTTTTGCCATTTCTACAAAACGTCACCTCCTTCCTGAATTATTCACATTTTCTATGACTCTCATGATTTTGTAAACCTCTACAAGGTCACTCCTCAGACTCTTACGCATCAGAGTAAAAAGTCTCAGCTTTTCCAGCCTCCCATAGTCATGGTGTCATACAGCATGGAAACAGATCTTTCAGTTCAACTTGTCCATGCTAACCAAATATCCTAAACTGACCTCATCCCATTTGTCAGAATTTGGTTTACATCCCTCGAAAATCTTCCTATCTGTGTACCCGTCCCAATGTGTTTGAAATGCTGTAATTGTATCTGCCTCCAACACTTTCTCTGGCAGCTCGATCCATCTACATTCCACCCTCTGTGTGACAAGTTACCCCTCAGCCCACTGGCCCAGTTGATCAAGATTCCATTGTATTCTTAGACAGCCTTCTTCACAGCCAATGATGAGATTAGATTCTCTACAGCGTGGAAACAGGCCCTTCGGCCCAACAAGTCCACACCGATCCTCCGAAGAGTAACCCACCCAGACGCATTTCCCTCTCAGTAATTCATCTAACACTATGGACAATTTAGCATGGCCTATTCGCCTGACCTGCACATCTTTGGACCATGGGAGGAAACCAGACCACCCAGAGGAAACCCACGCAGACACTGGGAAAATGTGCAAACTCCACTCACCCAAGACTAGAATCGAACCTGGGACCCTGGTACTGTGAGGCTGCAGTGCTAACCATTGAGCCACCGTACAGCCCCACCAGAGCCACCCCTGAGCCACCGATGCTTCCTGAAAATTCACCTGAACACACTCTCGCAACTCTGGCCCCTCTCTGCCCATTACACTGCTGCTACTCCAAACTATATTCAGAAACTAAAGACCCCCGTTCTCATCATTCTCATCGGAATTCTGAACTGAATCCTGGTTGGAGAGTGGGATGCACTCAGGGGATTTCTGTACTAGCTGCCTAGTCCTTTTGGACTGTCTGCTGCTCCCCCATCCCTCTCTCCCTGCATACTCTGAAGCTGCAGAGTAACCACATCTAGAAACGTGCTCTCCACGGAGCTCTCAGCCTCACGGACGCTCTGCACTGACACCAGCTGCTGCTTAAGCTCCGAAACCTGGAGCATCAACTGCTGTACTCATGGTATTCTAGGAGCAGGGAAACATTCTGAAGTTCCCATATGGATGCACACTCTTTCTACTCTTGGATTATCTCTTTGCAGAGTTCTGATGACAAACAGCTGCAGCAGGGCTCACAGTCCAGTGGGTTCAGTGTTCCAGGGTTTAGGGGAAACTCTCCAGAAGTCTTTAAGAAATAGGAGCAGAAATCAGCCATTCAGCCCATTGAATCTGCTCTTCCATTTGATCTTGGCAGATATGCTTCTCATCCCCATTCTCCTGCCTACTCCACAGGAACATTCGATCCCCTTAACAATCATGAACCGACCTATCTTTGTCTTAAATACACTCAGTGACTTGGCCTCCACTGCCCTCTGTAACAATGAGTTCCACAAATTCACCACCCTCGGCTGAAGAAATTCCTCCTCATCTCAGCTCTAAAGGGTCGGTCCTTCATTCTGAGTCTGTGCCTTAGTTACCTAGTCTCTCTTGTATTTGGAAACATCTTTTCTGCACCCACTCTATCCAGGCCTCTCAGTATTCTGTAAATTTCAATAAGGTCCCTCTTCATCCTTCTAAACTCCATCAAGTACAGACCCAGAGTCCTCAACCACGCCTCATATGAAAAGCCTTTCAACCCCAGGATCATTCTTGTAAACCCCTTCAATACCAGCACGTTGTTTCTTAGAACATGGGTCCCAAATCTGCTCATAATATTCCAAATTCAGTCTGACCAGAGCCTTACATAGCCTCAGCAATACATCTCTGCCCTTGTATTCTAGCCATATTGAAATGAATGCTAACATTTCATTTGCCTTCCCAAGCACAAACTGAACCTGCCTGTTAACCTTAAGAGAAACCTGAATGAGGTTTGTGCTTTAGACCTCTAAAGGCTTTCCTTATTTAGAAAATACCTCCACACTCTGACTCCATTGATTCCTGAAAGATCATCACCAATGTCCCCATAATCTCCTCAGTGATCTCCTTCAGAACACACTGGTGTAGTTCATCCAGTCTGGGTGAGTTATCCACATTCAGACCTTTCAGCTTCCCCAGTGCCTCCTCCTTAGTGATGGCCAATACACTCACCTCTGTTCCCTGACAGTCTTGAAGTACTAGGACATTGCTGGTGTTTTCCATTTTGCAGACTGATGTAATGTATGGATTCAATTCCTCTGCTTTGTCTTCATTTCCTGTTATTCTTTTTCCAATGTCTATTTCTGCCTCCCTCTTCATTTTTATATATCTGATGAAACTCTTGCAATCTTCTTTTATATTACTGGTTCGCTTGCCCCCACATTTCACCTTCTGTACCCTGAATGTTTTTCTTAGTTATTCTCTGCAGGTTTTTAAAGACTTCCTAATCCTCTGGCTTCCCACTATTTTCCACCACATTGTATGCCTTTTCCTTTTGCTTTTAAGCTGTCCTTGACCTCTCTCATCAGCCATGGTTGCCTTGTCCTCCCCTTAGTCTGTTTCTTCTTTTTCAGGAGGAATTCCTGCTCTGCTTCCTGAATTACACCCAGAAACTCTGCTGTTTGCTGCCCTGCCATCTTACCTGCTCGGCTCCCCTTCCAATCAACTCTGGTCAGCTCCTTCCTCATGTCTTTGTACTTACCTTTACTCAATCGAAATGCTGTTTCATCTGATTGCAGCTTCTCCCTCTCAAACTACAGTGGGATTTCTATCATATTATGGTCACTTATCCAGAGGGATACTTTCATCTTCAGCTCATTAATCAAATTGGCCTCATTACAAATCACTAAATCCAAAACTGCCTGTTCCAAATGATCAACCACAAGCTGTTTCAAAAACCATCTCGTAGACATTCCCATGAAATCCTTTTGTTGAGATGCGCTACCCGGTCCACCTATACATTGATGTCTGCCGTAACATTTTGTATATGGTTTTCTATCTCCAGCTCCAAACTTCCAGCTCAGCACTGTCTCCATAACTTATCCTACCTGCCTATCTTCTTTTCCACCTATGCACTAATTCCTCCCACCCACTATTATACTCAACTATTGAACTTTATGCTACTTTGTCCCCACCCCCACCCTCCTCTCACTTTTCTCTCCACCCTTCAGGCCTTCTGCCTTTATTCCTGATAAAGGGCTTTTGCCTGAAACGTTGATTTTACTGCTCGTCGGATGCTACCTGAACTGCTGTGCCACTCTAATCTAGAATCTGGTTTCCAGCATCTGCAGTCAATATTTTTACCCTTTTCTGTCTCCTGATTGATTTTCTTCCCCACACCCTGGTTACTGCTTGGAGACCTGAACATAACTTGCATCAGATTCTTTATTTCTTGCAGTTCCTCAACTCAGATTCTGCACCTTCTGACTGTATCAATTCTTGCTATTGATTTAAAGTCATTTCTTATGAACAAGGCAACTCTTGCCCCTCTCCTCATCTGCCTGTCCTTTTGATAGGACAAGGATCCTTGGATATTTAGTTCCCAACCTGGATCCCCTTACATCCATGTCTCTGTGATACCCACAACATCGTACCTGCCAGTTTCAATCTGCACTACAAGCTCATTGTGTACACTGTGTGCATTTAAGTACAACACCCTCAGTCCTGCATTGATTGCCCTCCTTCCCATCATTGTCCCCTTACCTGCTGTGCTTTATGTTCGACACCTGATCCATTCCACACTCTCTGTCCTATTAAATCTTCTAGAATCTTGAATAATCTCTCCTGAGCCCTCCTCCACTTCAACTAGTTTAAATTCCTTGGAAACAAAATTTGCCTTGATTTGTGACATCATTTTCCTACCTTACTCGGAATGTTTTGTGCATTTACACACAAAGTCTTTAAGTTTGATCTATTATTGATTTTCCCTGCACTTTTATGGTTCCTTTGACATTTGAAAATTCGGTCCTTTCCGTTTATTTTCAGGTCACAATCAATCCCATCACTAACCAGTAATCCTTTCTTCTCCTTGACCTTCCATCTTCTCATTTTCCATCCATCTGAACCAAATTACTTTCCCTTTGGGTTGAGTTCAGGACAATATTTATTCTTGAACCAAAATCATGAAGAATGCTTTTTGATCTCATTGCTTCCAGTGGGATCTTGCTGTGTAGAAATTGGCTGCCCCATTCCTGAAATTGCAAAATTAACTGGTTTCCAAACAAAATGTAAATGTTTCGGGAGAGCCTGAGCTGCTGAGGGCTTGATTGAAACACATGGAGATGTACAGCACAGAAACAGACTCTTCGATCTGACTCATCCACGCCAGCCACAGAGACATAGAGTCATGGAGTCAGAGAGATGTACAGCACAGAAACAGACCCTTCTGTCCAACTCATCCATGCCGAACAGATAATCTAAATTAATCTAGTCCCATTTGTCAGCATTTGGCCCATATCCTTCCAAACCCTTTCCTATTTATATACCCATCCAAATGCCTTTTAAATGTTATCATACCAGCCTCCACCACTTCCTCTGGCAGCTCATTCCAAAAATGTACCACCCTCGGCAGGAATACGTTATGCCTTAGTTCCCATTTAAATCATTCTCCTGATACTTTCCACCTATGCCCTCTAGTTCTGGGCTCCTTCACTCTGACCAAAATATCTTCTTGTTTCACTTGATCAATGCCCCTCATGATGTTAGAAACCTCGAGATGGTCATCCCTCAGCTTCCAGTGATCCAGGGAAAATAGCCTCAGCCGATTCAGCCTCTCCCGATCACCCCAACCCTCCAACTTGGCAACATCCTTGGAAATCTTTTCTGAACTTTTTAATGTTCCCAACATTTTTCCTACCGGAGGGAGACCAGAATTCCAGACAGTATTCCAAAAGGGGCCAAACTAATGTCCTATAGAGGTGCAACAGCTCTCAACTCCAATTCTCAATGCATTGCCCAATAAAGAAAAGCATGCCAAATGACTTCGTCACCCCACCCCCCCTCCACCACCCCCCCCCCGCCCCCCTCACCACCCCCCACCTACCTGCACCTCGACTTTCAAGGAACTAATCTTTTTTGGGATGAGTCTTTCAGTCGTCATTTTTCTAATCACCCTGTTCAGAAACAAACTTCTTGCTTTCACTCTCAACTAAAAATAAGATAAAGGAGGTGATGATTTAATGGCACTATCGCTGAGCTGTTCATCCAGAGATCCAGATTAATGTTCTAGGGGCCAGGGTTGGAATCCTGCCACAGCAGATGGTGGAATGTGAATTCAGTTTTAAAAATCTGCAATTAAGAGTCTAATGATGACCATGAAACAATTGTTGATTGTCAGGAAAAAGCCATCTGATTCCCTGATGTCCTTTAGGGAAGGAAACTGCCATCCTTACCATGTGACTCCAGACCCACAACAATGTGGTTGAGTCTAAACTGCCCTCTGGGTGATTAGGGATGGGCAATAAATGCTGATCCTATCAGTGACACTCACATCCCAAGAAGCAATTTGAACAATGCCTGTTTATTTATGGGGTTTGTTAGATATTGGCTACAAATGTTCAAATGGATTGTTTTGCCAGTGAATGTTCTGAGAGTTAAAATCCCTTCGAAGAGCAGGGATTAAAATTGTTTCCCTTGTCTTTCAGGCTGTGACAACTCTCAGCCCAATCTGACCCTGCTGCCTCCCTCCCCGGAGCAGGTCAATACCAAGGGCACTGCCATCCTGGTGTGCCTTGCCAATCACTTCTATCCCGATGAGCTGGAGGTGCAGTGGAAGAAGGACGGTGCAGTCATTTCGGACGGGGTTCAGACCAGCAACTACCTGCGAGCTTCGGACAGCACCTACAGTGTCAGCAGCCTGCTGACCCTCTCTGGGTCTGACTGGGAGTCCAACGCTCGCTTCTCCTGTGCCCTCACCCACGTGACCCTCCCCTCTCCCCTCAGCAAGAGCATCAGGAGATCAGAATGTATGTAGAGTGTTCAAAACAGTCCACAGAGGAGACACAACTTTAAATAGAACAGGGCTGAGCTGCCAGGACGAAGGTCATTGTCAGCGCTGAATTTCAACTCTCTTCGTTCTCAGGACTGCTCAGAGCCACGTCTGAATTTCAGGGGTTAAGGCAGTTCATTGGGACAGTGTTGAGACAGCTTTATGCTGTGTCAAACCACATGCTGTCCCTGTCCTGGGAGTGTTTGATGGGGACAGAATTGACTTGTGATGCCAATTAAAATCTCTTGAAGTTGCTGAAGACTGTCAGCTGTACCAAAACAATGTGAAGCTCAGAAGTCTCTGCTTTATTAAACCTGATCTCCTTCCTGCTCAGCCGCCAGTTCCAATTTAAGGTTTTATCACTGTTTGAAGGGACAAGATTCTCATGTTATTGAGAAAACCCCCACAAGTGTTTTCCTCAAGCTCCAATGTGGCTGTGAATTTGTGCAGCTTCCTCTGTCTGGGCTGTGAATTGCAGTCTGTTTTCTATCAATGTCAATCTGGAAAAGGGAATAAAGATGAAGAAGACTCAGTCTCTGTGTCTGTGTGCTTTGAGGATTGACCATTCCATTCAGCTGATTGGCTGCATTTCAGCATGGCATTGTCACAATTGGCTAATTGGCCTGTCAATCAATGACACATCCATTGCAGAGGATACTGACAGCCTATCATCAATCACTTTCAAATGATCCCTTTGATCTAGAATCATTGGAAGTTACAAGATTCCAAACAGATATCCATTAATGACCACATGGATCATCTCTGACACCTCCCTCCCCTTCCTGGATCAATCCATCTCCATTAATGATGACGACCGACTTGACGCTGACATTTTTTTACAAACCCACCAACACCGAAGATTCCACCTCTTCCCAACCTACCTCTTGCAAAAATGCCATCCCATATTCCCAATTCCTCTGCCTCCACCATATATGCTCCCAGGAGGACCTGTTCCACCATAGAACACAACAGATAGCCTCCTTCTTTAGAGACCGCAATTTCCCTTCCCACGTGGTCAAAAATGTGCTCCAACGCATCTCGTCCACATCCCACCCCTCTGCCCTCACACCCCACCCCTCTAACCGTAACGAGGATAGAACCCCCCTGGTGCTCACCTTCCACCCTACCAAGTTTCGCATAAACCACAACATCCGAAGACATTTCAGCCACCTCCAAATGTTCCCCCCCCGCCAACAGGGATATATTGCCCTCCCCACCCATTCCTGCTTTCTGCAAAGATCATTCCCTCCGTGACTACCTAGTCAGGTCCACGCCCCCCAATAACCCACCCTCCCATCCTGGCACCCTCCCCTGCCACCGCAGGAATTGCAAAATCTTTGCCCGCACCTCCTCGCTCACCTCCATCTAAGGCCCCGAAAGAACCTTCCACATCCATCAATCTTTTACCAGCACATCCACCAATATCATTTTTTGTATCCGTTGCTCCCGATGCGGTCTCCTCAACATTGGGGAGACTGGACGCCTCCATGCAGAGAGCTTTAGGGAACATCTCCGGGATACCCACACCAATCCACCCCCCTGCCCTCTGGCCCAACATTTCAACTCCCCCTCCCACTCTGCCGAGGACATGGAGGTCCTGGGCCTCCTTCACCGCCGCTCCCTCACCACCCGATGCCTGGAGGAAGAACGCCTCATCTTCTGCCTCAGAACACTTCAATCCCAGGACATCAATGTGGATTTCACCAGCTTCCTCATTTCTCCTTCTCCCACCTCACCCCAGCTCCAACCTTCCAGCTCAGCACCATCCTCATGACCTGTCCTACCTGCTTATCTTCCTTTCCACCTATCCACTCCACCCTCCTCTTTGACCTATCACCTCCATCCCCACCTACATTCACCTATTGTACTCTTTGCTACTTTCCCCCACCCTCCTCTCTGACCTATCACCTCCATCCCCACCCCCATTCACCTATTGTACTCTGCGCTACTTTCTCCTCAGCCCTCTCTCATTTATCTCTCCACTCTTCAGGCACCCTGCCCCTATTCCTAATGAAGAGCTTTTGCCCGAAACGTTGATTTTCCTGCTCCTCGGATGCTGCCTGACCTGCTGTGCTTTTCCAGCACCACTCTGATCTAGCCTCTGGTTTCCAGCATCTGCAGTCCTTGTTTTTACCTAGAAACAGAAAGCTGTTAGGGTTCAATAATTACAATTTTAGTCATTCCCTCTTCACTCTGTGGTCCAGGCTCAGGTGCTGGGATTGCACTCTGCACTCTTTGCTGCATGCTTTGTTGTACCTGAAGTGATCTTAGGCCAATCACTGACACTGCAGTCTGTGTGTCCCTCTGAGCGCAGGTGTATTATATAATGCTACCTGTAGGTGTCACTCTGAGTGTGGGTGTGTTATTCAGAGAGACACCTACAGGCAGCATGGAGTGTGAGCATCTTACTCAATGCTGCCTGACTCTCTGAGTGTGTGTGTTACTCAGTGTTGCCTGTAGGTGTCTGTGTGTGTGTGTGTGTGTGTGTTATTCTGCACTGACTGTAGGCAGTGCAATGATTTGGAGATGCCAGTGTTGAACTGGGATGTACAAAGTTAAAAATCACACAACACCAGATTATAGTCGAACAGGTTTAATTGGAAGCACACTAGCTTTCAGAGCGCCGCTCCTTCATCAAGGGAATGCCCTCCACAACCACATGATGATGGAGTGGCACTCCGAAAGCTAGTGTGCTTCCAATTAAACCTGTTGGATAACCAGGTGTTGTGTGATTTTTAACTTTGTATCTCAATGAGTGAGAGTGTGTTATTCTGTGCTGCCTGTTGGTGTCTCTGAGGTATTTGTCTCTGAGTGATGGGTAGAGAATGGGCTTTGTGATGGGGATTAAAGATTTGGCTTTAATGTTGTCAAATCTCGGAAGAAAAACACTTCAGTTTGAGATGGCAGCTCATTGAGGTGGCCAAAGTTAAAAATCGCACAACAGCTGGTTATAGTCCAACAGGTTTCTTTGGGAATTAATGGTGACCACGATAATGATCCCTGATTACTGTCCAGCCTCAGCCTTACCCAGTCTGGACTTCATGTGACTCCAGCCACACAGCAACCTGGTTAACTCTTAGGTGCCTTCTGAGAGGCCACAGCAAGGCCAGCAGTTCAAGGGCAATTAGTCTTGGGTAACAAATACTGATCTATGCCAGTGACACCCACCTCCTAGAAAACAGAATGCAACAGAGATTGGTGTCAGCCAAAATTGTCAGATCAGACTCTCAATGAGATGGGGAAATGGTTAAAGATGTATTCAGCTCAGTATGGAACAGGTCCCCACTTGTTAACACATTGTCACTGATAAAATAAGTGAGAGAAAACAGGAAACGAAAGGTGAGAACACTCGAATATGGGAATATCAGTGAGAATTCAGGAAACTGAAGGAAGACATGAAAAACTGCAAAGGAAGACAAAAAGGAAGCAAGAGTTACAAAAAAGTGATTGAGAAAGAGACCTGCAAGGGGTCACAAGAATAACACAATGTTTTACACGAAAATTAGAAAATCAAGGGGGCTCCAGTGCAATGTGAGCCCTTTAAAAACAAACTGGGAATTCCATGAATGAGACTAAGGGAATGGCCGATATGTACAATAATTAGTTGTGTCAGTCTTCACAGTCAAGGAACAGGATAATGCAGCTTCCATTCCAGGGAGGTTAGGAATGAATTGAAGACTGGAATTCATGAAACTTGATACTTGCCAGAAAACAGCATTGGAAACCGAGCAGCTCTAAAGGCTGACAGATCTCCAGGACCTCAGGGGTGGGAGGGGGAGGGGGGAGAAGTTTCAGAAGCTTTTCCCATCAGGTTCCAAAGCAGAAACCATTCCTTTAGTTTGGAAAATGGCTTGCTGTAACTCCACGGGTTCAAGAAAGATGAGAGAGGGAACCAAGGAATTTATATACTGGTCAATCTAACATCTCTTTTGAGGGTTTCATTGGAATCTATCGTTAGCAGCAGAGAGAATGAACATGTGGAGAATTGGAAATAGCCCACATAGATTTGTGACGGGTAGGTTCTGACTAACGAACCAAATCCATAAACTAAAATAGTCGATTGGGAAAAAAGTCTCATCAACTTTCAGAGGTACTTGATAGTTTCCCACAATACAGTCTGCTGATCAAAGTTAAAACCCATGGGATTGAAGATGAATGTTTGACTTGGTTCGGAGGCTGGTTTAGTGACAGACGACAGAGAAAGAAAGTGATGAGTGGTGTTCCACAAGGATTCTGTGGTGAGGACTTAACTACTTACTGTATGTATTAATGAGAATCATAGTTCCACATTGACAGAAAGACTGATGGAATAGTAAGCAGTGCAGATGGTCTTTTTGTTTAAAACTCACTCCGAGCACATGGGTGTTGCTGTCTGGGCCAGCATTTATTACACGTTCTGTGTAATCATGCAATCATCATACAGTGTAGAAACAGGCCATTCAGCCCATCAAATCCACACCAACCCAACGAACAGCATCCCAACTGGACTGACCCAATTTCTGTACTGCAGCATTTCCTATGGTCAACCCACACAGCCAACACATCCCTCGACACTATGTGCAATTTGGCATGGCTAATCCACCTAATCAACACATCTATGGACTGTGTAGAAGAAACCCACACAGACATGATGAAAATGTGCAACCTCCACACAGACAGTTGTCCCAGGGTGAAATTGAATCCAAGTCCCTCGTGCTGTGAGGTAGCAGCACTGACCACTGAGCCACGATCCTGCCCTTTGCAAGGTGGTGGTGAGCTGCCTTCTTGAACCACTGCAGTCCATGTGCTGTAGATAAACCCACAATGCCCTTAGGGAGGGAATTTCAGGATCTTCATCCAGCGACACTGGAGGAACAGTCATATATTTTCAAATCAAGATTCTATATGGATTGGAGGGGAACTTGTTTTTGGGAGTGTTCTGTGTCCTTCTACATGGAACTGATCGTGGGTTTGGAAGGTGCTGTCTCAAGAGACTTGGTGTGAATTCCCACAGTGCATCTTGTAGATGGTGCACACGGCTGTTACTGAGCATCAGTGGTGGAGGGAGTGAATGTTTATCGATGTGGTGCCAATCAGGCAGGCTGCTTTGTACTGGATGGTATCAAGCTTCTTGGTTGTTTTTGGAGCTGCACCAATCCAGGCAAGTGGGGAGTAACCCATCACAGTCCTATCCAAAACTTGACTGATCTTTTCTTAATTCATTTACTGGATTGGGCATCACTTGCTATGTCAGCATTTATTGCCCAGAATCATGTGGGTTGGCGCAGCACTGGGACAAAGGTTTAATTTCACCCTCGGGCAACTGACTGTGTGGAGTTTGCACGTTCTCCCTGTGCCTGCCTGTGTTCCCTCTAGGTGATCTGGTTTCCTCCCACAGTCCACAAACGGTTAGGTGGAATGGCCATGGGAAATGCAAGGTTACATGAGGTTACAAGGTTACATCTGGGTGAGATGCTCTTTGGAGAGGCGGTTTGGGCTGAATGGCCTGTTTCCACATTGTAGGGATTCTATGAATTTCTTCACTCAGAAGGTTTTGAATCTTTGGGATACTGATCGATACTTAGGCGTTTGAATAAATGCAAGATAGAGATAATCCACATGTGGGGAGGCAATGAGTTAATGGTGTCATCACTAGATTCTTAATCCAAAGAGCTAAGTAACGTTCTGGGGGACCTGGGATCACCGTAGGGCAGCACGGTGGGACAGTGGTTATCACTACTGTCTCATAGCACCAGAATCCCAGGTTTGATTTTAGCCTCGGGTGACTGCCTTTTATGGAGTTTGCACATTCTCCCTGTGTCTGCATGGGTTTCCTCCGGGTGCTCCAGTCTCCTCCCACCATCCAAAGATGTGCAGGTTAGGCGAATTGGTCACGCTAAATTGCCCATTGTCAGGGGTGAATATGGGGAATAGGTCTGGGTGAGTTACTCTTCGGAGGGTCAGTGTGTACTTGTTGGACTGAAGTCCACACAACTGGACTCTAATAGGAAATCTAATCTAAATCCTGGCAATGCATGGAGTGGAATTTTAAATTCAAAAAGACTCTGCAGTTAAGAGTCCAATGACAACCATTGTTGGGGGAGAACCCTGTCAGGCCCACTAATGTCCATCAGATTGCTGTCCTTGCTCATACTGACTGACATATGACTCCAGACCCACAGCAACATAGAATCATAAAATCCCTACTGTGTGAAAGAAGGCCATTCAACCCATCAAGTACAAGCAGCATCTCACCCAGAACCAGCCCCCTCTCCTAACCCTACACTTCCATGGCCAATCCAACTAACCTGCACATCTCCGGACTGAGAGAGGAAACTGAGGCACCCAGAGGAAACCCATTCAGACACAGGGAGAACATACAAATTCAACACAGACAGTTGCCTGAAGGTGGAATCAAACCCAGGTCCCTGGCACTGTAAGGTAGTGACACCAGCCACTGTGCCACCCATTCCTCATCTCTGATCAAAATGTCTGACCCCTTATTCCCGGACTGGGACTCTGCTTTAGAATCCCCAGGTAGGGGTACATCCTTCCAAAATCTACCCTGTCAGGGCCCTGGAGAATTTGAAATGTTTCAGTGAAATCTCATCCCAGTCTTCTGAATTCTAGGGAATCCTGACCCAGTCCCCTCTCTCAATCATTAGACAATCCCTCAGCCCGTCACATGAACTGTGGCTGGGTTTGATCATCTCAGTAAGGGTTTCAAGGAGGGAAGGAGAAAGAAAGACTTTCTGCTTTGAATCGATGCTAAAAACTGAAAAAGCAGGAAAATATTGTCACTAACTATTGTTCAAATACACTTACTTTTCATCAAAGTGCTGGGTGAGGTTTATTATGAATTTCAGGAGGTCACTGGTGAGATGTCCTTATCTTCTTTATTCTTGCCTTGTCTCTTGTTCATGTCATTGAGGAGAACGGAGTCAACTGAGAAGGAAATGAAAAGCAGAGTTTGTTTTCTCTGTTGATTAAATTCACCTTGCTTGCTCCTCTGATCACCTGAAGAAGGGGCGAGGCTCTGAAAGATTATGTTTTCTAATAAACCTGTTGGACTATAATCTGGTGTCGTATGATTTTTGACCTTGTCCTCTGATCACATTCAGGTTATTCCTCCGGGCACTGCATGTTCTTGCTTCTCCAGGCCAGGAGGTGGCGATCTCGACAATGGATTTCACAATGGTCTCCATCAGAGAGGACCCACAAATCAGGGACAGCGATTCAGAGATTACAGGCTCCTCAGTCCCAGACCCGAGCACAACGGGCCCCCTGGCATCCCAGGTACCGTTTTTTGCATCCCGGACCCTGTACATAATGCAAATAGTGCAACTGATCCTTCTGATTTTTCCCAACCTCACCAGGTCTCCACAATCATTGAGATTCATTAAATGCAGCCTTTGCCAATTAAGGACCCTGAATGATGGGAAACAGACTGAAATGGGTCAATAATACACTGTTGGGGAGTTACAGACACAGATTGCCAAGTCGAAATCTGATGCTGTGGCTCTAACAGAGATCGGGCAGGACTGGGGATTCCTGGATACAAGGTGTTCAGTAAAGTTAGGAAAGATGGAAAACTGCGAGAAGTGGTGGGATTGTTCTGGGCCCAGACAGTACTGGCCAACCTTAGGCCCTGAGATATGATGGAGATGAAGGGTGAACTGTGCCGGGCTTTAACTCACTGTTACCAGAGTGAAACAGGGATTATCCATTTCACAAGAGAGCAAATGGAACTAACAAACCAGGTGCATGTGAAACACCCACCCCGTCCCTGAGAGAGGGGGACAAGAACAGGGACATTCTCAGAGAGAAAGGATGCTAAAAATGGTATCACCCCGAGAGTGAAAGGTGGGGTGGAGACAGTGACAGCGACACCCCCCAGAGAGTGGGGAAAGTAGCACTGACACATTTAAAACTGTATTATCACAAGCGAGAATTCAAACAGACACCCACTCCGTCACACGGTGTTGAAGATGCACTTTCCACATCAAAGCACACTTGCAAACCTCTTCATAACACGTCAGGGGAGAGAAACATTGAAAAGTGTATTATCACGAGTTAGGGTCCATTTAAATCTTGGACCATAATGTGAAATGTTCCGAGCACTGGTGTATTGACGTCATTATTCTGGATTAGTGGTGCTGGAAGAGCACAGCAGTTCAGGCAGCATCCGAGGAGCAGTAAAATCGATGTTTTGGGCAAAAGCCCTTCATCAGGAATAAAGGCAGAGAGCCTGAAGTGTGGAGAGATAAGCTAGAGGAGGGTGGGGGTGGGAAAAAGTAGCATAGAGTACAATAGGTGAGTGGGGGAGGGGATGAATGTGATAGGTCGGGGGTGGGGGGAGGGTGGAGTGGATAGGTGGAAAAGAAGATAGGCAGGTAGGACAAATCATGGGGACAGTGCTGAGCTGGAAGTTTGGAACTGGGGTGAGGTGGGGGAAGGGGAAATGAGGAAACTGTTGAAGTCCACATTGATGCCCTGGGGTTGAAGTGTTCCTTGGTGGAAGATGAAGCGTTCTTCCTCCAGGCATCTGGTGGTGAGGGAGCGGCAGTGAAGGAGGCCCAGGAACTCCATGTCCTCGGCAGAGTGGGAGGGGGAGGTGAAATGTTGGGCCACAGGGCGGTCGGGTTGATTGGTGCGGGTGCCCCGGAGATGTTCCCTAAAGAGCTCTGCTAGGATGCGTCCAGTCTCCCCAATGTAGAGGAGACCGCATCGGGAGCAACGGATACAATAAATGATATTAGTGGATGTGCAGGTAAAACTTTGATGGATGTGGAAGGCTCCTTTAGGGCCTTGGATGGAGGTGAGGGAGGAGGTGTGGGCACAGGTTTTGAAGTTTCTGTGGTGCCAGGACGGGAGGGTAGGTTGAAGGCGGGTGCGTGGGCCTGACCAGATAGTCATGGAGGGAACGGGCTTTTTTCGGAAGGTGGAAAGGGGTGGCGAGGCAAATATATCCCTGGTGGTGGGGTCTTTTTGGAAGTGGCGGAAATGTCGGTGGATGATTTGGTTTATACGAAGGTTGGTGGGTGGAAGGTGAGCACCAGGGGTGTTCTGTCCTTGTTACGGTTAGAGGGGTGGGGTCTGAGGGCGGAGGTGCGGGATGTCGACGAGATGCGTTGGAGGGCATCTTTAACCACGTATTGACGTCATTATCGTATTACACAATATTAAAATCTCGGTCAAACTTTTTCCTGCGGACAGTGTGTTTAAAATATCAAGAAGCTTTCTGCATTGTTGGTTTGATCAGTGGCGTAGCAAGGAAGCAGCAGCTGCCCCATGAACTCCAACAAAAGAATGAGAACAGGCTCTTCACATGGAACTGGCTCCTGAGAATCCAATTCAACAGCAGGGATCAAAGAACAAGGAACAATACAGCACAAGAACAGGCCCTTCGGCCCTACAGCCTGTGCTGACACATTTTGCTCTTGCATACTGAAACTGTCTTCACCTTCAGGATTCATATCCCTCTATTCCCTTCCTATTCATGCATTAGAGCAGGTATTTCTTGAATACTTCTATTGTGTCTGCTTCCACCCCCTCCTCTGGCAGTGTGTTCCAGTTACTCAACCCCCTTTGTGTGAAATACTTGCCTCACACATCTCTTTTAAATTCCCCCGCCCCTTGAACCTCTGTTCCCCAATAATTGACCCCTCCACCCTGGGGAAAAAAGCCTCATATCTACATATCCCATTCACAACTTTATAAACTTCTATCAGGACACGCCTCATTTTTCCACATTCCAGAGAAAACAAACCCAGTCTATCCAAACTTTCTTCAGGACGACTATCCGCTATACCAGACAATATCCTGATAAACATTTTCTGCACCATCTTCAAAACATCCACATCCTTCTGATAGTGTGGTGACCAAAACTGTGTACAATATTCCAAGTGTGGCCTAACTAATGTTCGATAAAGCTGCAGCATAACGTGTCTATCCTTATACTCAATGCCCGTTCCAATGAAGGCAAGCAGGCCATAAGCCTTTTTTACAGCCTTACCTCCCCGTGCTGCCATCTTCAGTGATCTGTGAACATACACGCCCAGATCCCTCTGCATATCAATACTCCAAAGGCTTCTGCCATTCACTGTATAATTCCCACCTGTACATCACCTTTCAAAGTGCATCACCTCACATTTGGCTGGATTAAACTACATCTGCCATTTTTCTGTCCATGCATCCAACTGATATAATATCCTGCTGTATCCTCCGACAATCCTTCTCATTATCTGCAACCCTACCAGTCTTTGTATCAACTGTAAACTTACTCATTGGACCAGCTACACTTTGCCCCAAATCATTTATGGAGATCATGAACAGCAGAGTTCCCATCACTGATCCCCGTGGAACATCAGTAGTTACAGCCCTCCATTCTGATAATCGTTCTTCCATTGCTACCCTTTGTCTCCTGTGACTAACTTGGTTCTGTGCCCAACGCTGGGAACATTTTAGACAAGACACCTTGTTGCCAGCTCGTTACTGCAACTTGACCCAGTTCATTCAGAGAGAGAAAAAGGACAATGTGCAGATTGTTGAACAGGCCCCTACACCTGGTCCTGAGGCAGGAGCCCAACCTCCAACACACTGGCCTCACTTCACACCAACCTTCACACAGTGCGGGGTCATGAACTCTGGGCATCAATTCCTCTGGGACTGGGACGGAGTGAGGGAACAGGAACAATGTCGAAGAGTCAATAAGGAGTAAAGCAAGATGGAGAGAGTGTGTTGGAAAGTGTTTAATGGAGGAAACATTCTTTGTGATACCCAATACTGACAATGTCTACGTGTATCACAGAATGAAAAAAAAGCACAATCTGAAGACAACCTAAAGTCACATCAATGTATTTCTTTTTGATATATCATAGCATGCAGAGCATTTTCATTGTGGTATCCTGATTCGAGAGCTGTACTCTCTCAGATTGAGCCGTTTGGATCCTCGCAGAGCCCCAGTTTATTTATACTGTTAAATAATGTGGGGGATACCGATGGTGGACTGGGGTACACCTGATGAAGGAGCAGGGCTTCAAAAACTTGTGATCTCAAATAAACCTGCTGAGCTAGAGCCTGCTGTTGTGTGCTTTCTGACTTTGTATTTTGCGGGCACAGTGAAACAGCTGCCTTCCGGTAACTATAGAGTACTTGCACTGCTGCTGAGGGTTATGGGTAATGCCTCCTTCCATTAGCCATGAACAAAACTGCAGTCATTCCAGTGGATTCCAGTGGGAATGAACGGTCAGATGCTTCCCAGATATTACATGGTTCACCATCGCCATCTCCAGGACAATTCAGGAAGAGCAACAAATAACCGGCACGTCAACGCCCGCCCCATCCCAGGAGAAATCAAAATAAATGGCATATAATTCAAATGAACAAACTGGTGAGGCTTCAATTCATCTCTTTGAAAGACTGGAGCGTTGCCCAGAAACAGAGCCATGAAATGGGTGAACCTGGTTTGTCTGACTGAAGGGTGGAGTGTCCTTCGGATTAGCAGTGGGATCAGCAAAAAAAATAATTATATGCAAAGATCTAACAAACAGCCATCAAAGCGTGCCACCAAAGCGCAAAGATCAGTATTTGAAGCTCCACGTCTCCATCTCCATCCTTGTTTGTTGCTCTTCCAACGTGACTCCTTCCTGAAGTGCTTTGATTCAAGTCTGCTATAATGTTCTCTGATAAAGGAGTTCTGATCTGTGAGTGATCGGGGTTTTGTTAAAGAGATATTGAGACGAAGGACCGATGTCCTTTCGGGAAGGAAATCTGCCGTCCTTACCTTGTCTGGCCTACACATGACTCCAGACCCACAGCAATGAGGTTAACTGTTAACCACCCTCTGTAATAGCCGAGCAAGTCCCTCCATTCTAACAATCGCTGGGAAGTCTCAGAAACAGAATGAAACTTGATGGACAACCTGGCATCCACCTTGGCACCGGAAACAACATCAAACACAGCCCTGTCGACCCTGTTGCATCCTCCTTACTAACATCTGTGGGCTAGTGTCAAATTCAGGAGAGCTGTCTCACAGACTAGACTGACAAGCAACAGCCTGACACAGTCATACTCACATAATTATACCGAACAGTGTCCCAGGCACCACCATCGCCAGCCCTGCATAGGCCCTGTCCCACCAGCCGGGAAGATCCAGCAGAGGTGATTGCACAGTGATATAGAGCCAGGAGGGAGTGACCCTGGAAATCCTCAACATTGACTCCAGACATGACGAAGTCGCATGGCATCAGGCCAGACATGGACAAAGAAACCAGTGGGTGTCTCATCAGCGGTAGGGATACAATTGGAGAAAATTCTGAAGGTCGAATGAATCTCCATATTGGGGTAGTCAGCACGGCTTCGTCAGAGGGAGGCCTTCCCCAACAAATCTTTTGGAATTTTGTCGAGAAGGGGACCAGGTGTGTAGATGCAGGGAGGTGCAGTTGATGTGGTTTATATGAATTTCAGTCAGGCCTTTGACAAGGTTGTACTTGGGAGACTGATAAAGAAGATATACAAGGCTAAGGGATGCAGGGTAACTTGGCAAGTTGGATCCAAACTTGGCTTTGTGACAGGTGACAGAAGGTGATGCTAGAAGGCTGTTTGTGTGACTTGGTCCAGGGTGCAGTCGGATATCACAGGGATCAGTGTTGGGTCCCTCATTGCTCGTGATATACAGGAACAATGCCGAAGGGAATGTGGAGCTGGATGATAACTGGGTTTGTGGATGATGTGAAGATTGGTCGGATGGTTGACAGTGAAGAAGAAGGTTTTCAGTTACACCAGGGCATAACCGGATTGGTCAAATGGGCAGATCAGAGGCAGATGGAATTTAAACCAGATATATGTAAGGTGATGTACTTTTGAAGATGTAACATGTTAACAGGGCAGTTATGAAGGCAGTTGGCGTACTTGCCTTAATCCCTTTAGGTGGAGATTAAAAGAGCATGGAGGATATGTTAGAATTATACAGAACAGTAGTTCAACCATACCTGGAGCACTGTGTGCAGTTGTAGTTACCGCACTGTGGGAGGGATGTGATTACACTGGAGGGGGTGCAGAGGAGATTCACCAGGATGTTGCCAGGGATGGAACATTTCAAATGTGAAGAGGATGAATAAGCTCCTGTTGTTTTCTTTGGAGAAGAGAAGGTTCGGGGAGTGGGGTGGGGGGGGGGGATCCTGATAGAGGGGGAGAAGGTTATGAGGGGAATAGACAGGGTGATAGTAAATAGCTGCGCCCCTGACTGGGAGGGTCAAGAACAAGTTGGCTCACATTCAATATAAAAGGCAGCAGCTTTAGAGGGATTTGAGGAAAAGCTTTTTCACCCGGGGTGGGGGTTCGGGGGGGGGGGAGGGGGGGGTGGAATCGGGAATGTCTGGGAGGGGAGTTGAGGTGAGAAACCTCACAACCTCCACAAAGTACTTGGATGAGCACCTGAAATGACCGAACATTCAGGGTTATGGGCCCACTTCTGGAATGTGGGTGGAGTGTTGATTTCGTGTTGCGTTGGTGGCATAGACCTGATGGGGCGAAGGTCCTCTTCTGTTCTGTATGATTCTATGAATTCTCCCACTGCTTACCATGAACTGTTCTCCTTCGGCTGATGAATCAGTCTCTCAGCCACGTTGAACACAGAATGTACACTGGGTGGGGGACTTCAAACTGCACCAGCACAAAGGAATTTAAATAAACGGCCATTCTTTTGTTAGGTTTGTTCTGCATTGGACACAAATGTCCAAACTGATAGTTCTGCTAGTTAATGTTTGGAGAGTTGAACTCCTTCCGAATGGCAGGGATTAAAATTGGTTCTTTTGTCTTTCAGGCCGTGAGAACTCTCAGCCCAAGCTGACGCTGCTGCCCCCCTCCCTGGAGCAGGTCAATGCCAAGGGCACTGCCACCCTGGTATGCCTTGCCAATCACTTCTATCCCGATGAGCTGGAGGTGCAGTGGAAGAAGGATGGTGCAGTCATTTCGGATGGGGTTCAGACCAGCAACTACCTGCGAGCTTCAGACAGCACCTACAGTGTCAGCAGCCTGCTGACCCTCTCTGGGTGTGACTGGGAGTCCAACGCTCGCTTCTCCTGTGCCCTCACCCACGTGACCCTCTCCTCTCCCCTCAGCAAGAGCATCAGGAAATCAGAATGTCTGTAAAGTGTTTGAGACAATCCATAGAGGAGACACAACTTTAAATAGGACAGGGCTGAGCTGGCAGGACAAAGGTCATTGTCAGCACTGAATTTCAACTCTCCTCCTTCTCAGGACTGGTCTCGGGGACACTTCTGAGGTTCAGGGGTTAAGACAGATTACTGGGACACTGTAGAGAGAGCTTCACTCTGTACCTAATCTAGTGCTGTCCCTGTCCTGGGAGTGTTTGAAGGAGACAGTGTGAAGATAGCTTTATTATTTTTGTTATCCTGTCCCTATCCTAGCAGTAAGTGAGGACTGCAGATGCTGGAGACCAGAGTTGAAAAATGTGGTGCTGGAAAAACACAGCAGGCCAGGCAGCATCGGAGGAGCAGGAGAACCGACGTTTCAGGCATAAGCCCTTCTTCAGGAATGAGGCTGGTGTGTCAAGTGGGCTGAGATAAAGGGTAGGGAGGAGAGAATTTGGGGGAGGAGCGCTGGGAATACGATAGGTGGAAGGAGGTGAGGTTGAGGGTGATAGGTCGGAGAGGGGGTGGGGGCGGAGTGTTTGAGAAGAAGATTGCAGGTAAAGAGGGCGGTGCTGAATCCAGGGGTTGGGACTGAGATAAGGTGGGGGAGGGGAAATGAGGAAGCTGGAGAAATCTACATTCATCTCGTGTGGTTGGAGGGTTCCTACGCAGAAGATGAGCCGCTCTTCCTCCAGGCGTCGTGTGGCCAGGGTCTGGCGATAGAGGAGGCCAAGGACCTGCATGTGATTGGAGGAGTGGGAGGGGGAGTTAAAGTGTTCAGCCATGAGGCGGTTGGGTTGGTTGGTGCGGGTGTCCCAGAGGTGTTCCCTGAAACGTTCCGCAAGTAGGCGGCCTGCCTCCCCAATGTAGAGGAGACCACATTGGGTGGAACGGATACAGTAAATGATGTGTGTGGAGGTGCAGGTGAATTTGTGACAGATATGAAAGGATCCATTGGGACCTTGGGGGGAGGTGAGGGGGGAGGTGTGGGCGCAAGTTTTGCACTTCTTGTGGTTGCAGGGGAAGGTGCCGGGAGTGGAGGTTGGGTTGGTGGGAGGTGTGGACCTGACGAGGTTGTCTCTCCGGAACGCTGATAGGGGTGGGGAGGGAAATATATCCTTGGTGATGGGGTCTGTTTGGATGTGGCGGAAATGACGGTGGATGATATGATGTATCCGGAGATTGATGGGGTGGAAGCTGAGGACCAGTGAAGTTCTGTCCTGGTGATGATTGGTGGGGCGGGCTTTCAGAGCAGAGGTGGGGGAAGTAGAGGAGATGCGATGGAGAGCATCCTCGACCACGTCGGAGGGGAAATTGTTGTCTTTGAAGAAGGAGGCCATCTGGGTTGTTCGGTAGTGGAATTGGTCCTCCTGGGATCAGATGCAGTCGAGGCAAAGGAATTGGGAATATGGGATGGCGTTTTTACAAGGGGCAGGGTGGGAGGCGGTATAATCTAGGTCGCTGTGGGAGTCAGTTGGTTTGTAGTCAATGTCTGTGTTGAGTCGGTCGCCCGAGATAGAAATGGAGAGGTCTAGGAAGGGGAGGGAGGAGTCTGAGACGGTCCAGGTAAATTTGAGGTCAGGGTGGAAGGTTTTAGTAAAGTGGATGAACTGTTCAACCTCCTCATGGGAGCACGAGGTAGCGCCAATACAGTCATCGATGTAGCGGAGGAAAAGGTTGGGCGTGTTGCCAGTGTCGCTGTGGAAGATGGATTGTCCCACATATCCGATGAAGAGGCAGGTATAGCTGAGGCCTATGCGGGTGTGCATGACTACACCTTTGGTTTGGAGGAAGTGGGAGGATTGGAAGGAGAAGTTGTTAAGAGTGAGGACCAGTTCAGTCAGTTGAAGGAGGGTAGTTGAAAAATGTGGTGCTGGAAAAACACAGCAGGCCAGGCAGCATCCGAGGAGCAGAAGAATCGATGTTTTGGGCTTAAGCCCTTCTTCAGGAATGAGGCTGGTGTGCCAAGCAGGCTGAGATCCTAGGAATGTTTGATGAGGACAGCGTGGGTATAGTTTCATTCTGTATCTGATTGTGTCCTGTCCCTGTCCTTGGTGTCTTTGAGGGGAACAGTACGGAAAGAGTTTTACTCAGTATCTATCCATATTCTGTCCCTGTCCAGGGAGACTGTTTGATAGGGTTGGTGCTGACTTGTAAGACCAAGCATAATCTTTCAAAGAAGCTGAAGACTGTCAGCTGTACAAAACAATGTGAACCTCAGAAGTCTCTGCTTCAGTAAACCAGATCTCCTTCCTGCTCAGCCACCAGTTCCAGTTTAAGGTTTTGTCACTGTTTAAAGGGACAGGGTTCTCAGGTTATTGAGAAAATCTCCACAAGTATTTTCCTCAAGCTGCGTTGTGACTGTGAATTTGTGCAGCTTCCTCGGTCTGGGCTGTTAATTGTAGTCTGTTTTCTGTCAATGTCAATCTGGAAAATGTAATAAAGATGAAGAAGACTCAGTCTCTGTCTCATGAGTGATTTGGAAATGACCAGAGCTGAAGCCTCAGGGAAAGGGTGTGTGAAGTGTTCATGTCCACCCTCAAGGCACGGAACACAAGGAGGAGAATAGAGTGGGCAATGAGGTCCTGGAAGCAAGGTGGGGGGGGGGGTGCAATGCTACAGTTAGGGTCAGAAGGGGCACTTTCATTATTAATGCAGGGCGCCAAAGAAGTCTAACCCAATAAATGGGGGAAAGAAGGTATGTTGGAGTTCAGAAAGATCATAGAATGTTGCCGAGAGTGAGCTGAACTCAAAGTGTGAATGGCGAAGGTCCAACCTCGAGTGGAAAGGGTACCTTTCACTCCATAACCCCTCATCCAACTTGATGATGTTCTGAAGGGGCAGTCCCCATCCAGAATACCTGTGTCCGATGGAGTACAGTGAATGGGGAAGAGCATGTATCAATATGTGTGAGGGTGTGGAACAGTGAACATATCGAATCGACACCATTATATCTCACACTGATCCATTCACCAAAATCACTGGGACCAGCTGTCTCTGGAGAATGAACTGAAGGAGTTCACAGGGGGGACTCTGTGATGGGAGGGGTATCAAAACCCTGGAGTGGAAGGGTGGGTTCTCTGGGCACTCAATGTCAGTGTATCTGAACACAATGGAGTGAGCACACTCAGGGAGTGTTCAGAGCTGATTGGCTCATTGCTGTCGGACTGGCAGTGGGTCTTTAGACAGTTGGTCATTTCAAACATGTTCTGGTCTGTATCGGGACAGGGAGGGCTGAGGACCAGGACAAGTTCACCTTCATGTTTAAAGACCAACAATATTGATGGAGGAACTGTCTGCCCCAAGGGCTCCCCAATAGTCCCTCCATCTTCCAGCAGAACATGGCACAAGGGCTGTGAGAGTTCAGGTCAGTTCCCCCAAACAGTTTGGACACTGTGCGTGTCTGACTTGCTGCTGTTTGTGGGAACTGAGGAGGACAACTTGTCCCTTCAGAATGACAGAATTCCCAGGAGTTGCATGGAGGGATCCAGATGTTGATCCCTTCCCTGGAATATCCCGTGAAAAGCTGTTGCATTGCTTGGGCTCCTTGATGCCACACACCATCAAAGAGGCCTTGATGTCAAGTGCTGTCACTCTGCCTTCACCTCACTCACATGGTCAGGGAGAGCTCAGTCCACTGACTCACATTTATCTGAATGAATTCCACTTGATACTGTTTCCTGCTGGCTTGCCAGTCTTCTTAAGGATATTTCCTTCTGGGAACACTGTTTCAAAAGATCAACAACTTGAATATTTTAAAGGTGGAGATAGCAGACTTTTGTTATAAAAATTGTCAAGATTTATGCAAGATGGATGGGAATGTGGAATTGCAAGCACAACACATCAGGTCCTATTGTATGAGAGCGAAGTCTTGACGGATTGAATAGCCTAATTCAGCCTCAAACTTATAAGTTTATACCAATTGAATGGTCTTTTCTCTGTACCCACTCATGCACACTGATTGTGTGAAAACAAAATTCTTCAACTCTTCGTCCTTCCTGTTTTGTGTCTTAATCCTGAGCTCTCAGTGTTGCTGGGAAATTTGAGAAACATATTTATTCACTTGCTCATCCACTCCCTCCTCAGCCTCTCTTTATCACCTGAAACTCCACTCAACACCAACCAGCTGGGTCAGGAGCAAGGTTCTCAGCTCAATGGATAAAGGAATCTTTTCCAGCACCAAGCTGGTGAGTGTCAGCTGGAGAACAATGTTTCACTGTTCATGCCTTCTTCAAAAACCAAGGTCTCCAGCCATTCTGAACATCCACGTTCACTCCTGGAGGGACCAGGCAGAGAGGAAGAGTCAGTGCAGCCATTGTGCAGCAGCCAGTGTCAAGTTGCCCCATTTCCAAACCCATTACAATGTCATTGTCTGTCCCTGACACCAAGCAGATGCTCCCATCACAAGCGGCTCCATGGACCTGAGGTCTGTGAGAGTGAGCCCTGTCCATTCACCTCGATCATCAAGCTCCAGCCTTCCTGAGGTTTTGGAAGCCAGGAGAATCCTGACCATGGGAGATTCCACACACACTCCCTCCCTCCCTGCAGGGAAAGATGATTCCATGGCCCTGCTTTCTCTCCAAACTGATCCGAATTTGAGTGTTGCTGAAAAAAAAGAGACATTTTGTTGAAGCTTTTGTCTTGCACACATTTGGACAACTTGCAAGAAATAGCACAGCAAAGGCGAATACCATGTAGACTGGAGATACCAGCGGGTCAGGCAGCATCCATGGAGAGAAAGCAAGGCAAAATAAAATGATTTCACAAGAAGGCTTTTGTCTCACTCAAGTTCTATATGCTCAAATGACTATTTGATCCTGATTTCCTCTTTTGCTTCAGACCTGTTGAAATTCTAAAATGCAATTCTGTCTTTTTTCGAAAGGAGCACTCATTTTATCATCATTCATCATTAAATTCCAATAACTGCATCAAAACATTTTTCCTGAATTCTTTTCTGTACCTGGTATATGACTTGAGAATATGTCATTTTGCCTTTCAGTTTGTCTGCTCTGATGGTAAATCTACATTTACTGCATTTCTTTGTTTAATAACTTTTGAACATCAGAATACCCTCCCTCCACTGTCAAGATCCTGTTCTGGCCTTCATAGAATCATAGAATCGAGGAATTCCTACAGGGTGGAAACAGGTCACACAGTGCAGCAAGCTCATACCGACTCTTTGAAGGCCATCCCACCCCAACCCACTCCTCCCTTACCTTATCCCTGTAACCCTGCATTTTCCATGGCATTTTCCATTTGCTAGCCTGCACATCTCTTGGACATAATGAGTAATTTAGCACGGCCAATCCCCCAACATACGCATCTTCTCTCAGTTTTGCAAATGAAACATCAGTTTTGCTTTTTACACTTTGGACAATACAGTTGGAAATATGACTCTTGGCACACTTAATCACTCAAGTGACCCATTTCAATGCCCCCAATGGCAACAAAATTTCTCCCAATGAATATCAGAACAGAAGTAGTGAACTGGAATTCCCAGCCACCATCAGATGATATCAACTAGACTGAGGAGCCAATTGACCCTTAAATTCCTGAATCTATCCTGATTTAATGGCAGCTCAGGGATTAATTCAGCTTAGCTTTCCCACAATGTGTCCAATCAAGGGACCTTGCTTCAGATGATGTCCTCATGTTAAACTGCCACCTCTCCCATGACCCATACCTGCCTTTAGTTGCATTTGTTCTGGGATTCCATAGTACGCCAAGGTCTCCAGTGAGAGCTCTGTCTCCAACAAGCATTGCTCTGCTCGTTTCCAACTGGGGACCTCCCCATGAACCAGAAGGAGCTTCCCAGCAGTTCTGTCTCTGATGGGTGAGATCGTTGTTGACCCACCTTAGAGTGCACTGAACCCAAACCTTTCTGACTCTATGAAAGGAGTTCTACCAACTTAGCCAAGGATGATACTTTAAAAAATTATAAAATCTGTCAATAATTGGCACTGCTTTTGTGAAAGGTCAGAGTTTTGAGGTTTAAACATGTTCTTTTGGAATGTAATGAAGTGTTACCATGGAGAATGTTGCTGCTGAGCAAGAACAGCCAACTCTGCCCAAAACATCACCCCAATAATTAATCCGTCACCATCCAATCAAATGCTTTCTAGCATTACTTTCCCTTAATAATTGCTCTTTAAAAGGTTATTAAATCCCTTTTAAAATAGTGCACACATGGGAACACCGCCACCTGCAGGATTTTCCCCAAACAGTTCATCATCCTGACTTAGAAATACATCCCTGTTCCTTCGCTGTCAAAAGGTTAAAATCAGGGAATTCTCTCCCTCAGGGCACACTGGGTCTACCTCCAGCACATGGCTGCAGCGAGTGCAGGAAGGAAGCTCCTCACCATGTTCAAAGAAAATGGGGGACAGGCAGGAAATGCTGGCCAGCCAGCAGTGTCCATGTTCCACCAGAGAATAAAACATGGATAGGTTTTGTTTTAACATCCTGTGGCAGAAAATTGCAAATTCTTACCACCTTCTGTGTAAAGAAATCCACATCCCGAAATAAAACCTTGTGACCGAGATCCCCTGTCCCTGTCCCATTCTGTATTGTCCCTCAAAGCAGCCCCTAACTGTGCACCATATTCTCGCCATGACCTAACCATTCTTCAGGACAGCTGCCATGGTCACTCTCCCCTCCATATACTCACTCTCAATATTCAATCCAAAATCACATTGACCTTTGTTTCTGATATTGTTCCCAAGTTAAAGGAGATATGTCACTTGACATCTTTTCTTGTGCACTGCAGTGTTGTTTATAATATAAACGACCCTTCAACCTTTATCGTTCTCAAAGGCGTTATAACTGAGAAAACACCTTCCAGCTCTCAATGGAGAAATTCAGTTATTCCCGTTTCCCTGCTTCCTTTATGTGTGACTGTGCTTCTGGTGTGTTCAACAACATGACACTTGCCCGCCTAATGCTTTTGCAACCACTGATGCCAATTGAGTTCTTCCAGATAAATTGCTGCTCTTTGCAGTTTGGTGACCTGCTTTGATAGCCGTTTGTTTGGTCGTTGAGTGTAATTCATTTTGTGCCTGATCCCAGTGTCAATCCGAAGGACACTCCACCTTTCAGTCTGGCAAACCAGGTTCACCCTTGTCATGGCTCTATTTCTAGCCTAGCCTCCAGTTTTTTCAAAGAGATGAATTCAAGCCTCATCAGTTTGATCATTTGAAGTGTATCTCATTTATTTTGACTTCTCCTGGGATGGGCGGGTACAAAAGTAACTGCTATTTGTTGCACTTCCCAAATTGTCCTGGAGAGGGCGGTGGTGAGCCATGTAATATCTGGGAAAGAAGGCGCTGGGATCTGAACAAAAAAACCCATGAAACTCAATGTCATGTTCATGAATGTAGTTTGGACAAGGGAACCCAGTCATCACCCGGTCTGTGACTCCAGTCCCACACAGTGACGCGATTCATTCTTAATGGCCCCATGATCTGGCTCAGAATTCAGTCCGAGCAACTGGAGATGGGCAATAAATTTGAGGCTTGATTTAAAATAGTTTATAAAATAGTTCATTCTAAAAATTATTTAAAATATTTAAATCTGAGTTCACAAGGCATAATTTCCAAATTTGCTGATGGTTTGAAACATGGATCTATTACGACTCATGAAAAAGATAGTGTCGAACTTCAAAAAGGGTGTAGGTAATGGAATTACCAAATGGTCGCAGATAGAATTTAGTAGAAAGAAATGTCACTGATTCATTTTGGAAGGAAAACGTGAAGAGTCAAAACAAACTAAAGGTTACAAGTATGGGGGGGTGTAGGGGCAGTAGGACCTGGATGTTTATGTGCATCAGCCATTGAAGGTGGGAGGATAGACAACTGTGCTCATGAGAAAGCAGCTGATTAAAGCAGATGCCATATCAGCATGAACATAGAATACAGCGTGGATGTGAAAAGAGTGCTTCCTTTTCAGGGAGAATATAAAACTAAAATAAGTTCCCTCAGTTAAGACCGAGAAAAACAGGGTTTTGATTTCTTGCAGAAGGTCATCGGTCTTTGGAACTCTTCTTCAAACATTGAAATGAAACCTCTGAATGCTTGTAGTGAAGAAGTAGACAGTCATTCCTTATCAAAAATCTGTCAGAGTAAGGTAAGAAGGTGAAGAATCAGTTCAGCCATGGGGAGCAGGCTCAAGAGGATGAATCGCCTTCATTTGTCCCTAATTCGCATGACCGTGCATCCAGTTCCACCGTTGAAAGAACAGCACCTTGAAAGCTTGTGGTTTTCAATAAACCACCTGAAGTGGCTACTGGTTTGTGTGGGCGCGAATGGGAGGGGACTTTACCCATAATCCTCAGCAGCCGTGCAAGCACTCTCTCGCCACTAGAGGGCAGCTGTTTCACTGTCCCTGATCAGGAAAAAATAAACTGGGGCCCTGCTTGGAGCTAACAGGCTCAATCTGGAGAGACCCAGAGAGAGAGTTTACAACTTCAAAAGCAGGGTACTTATCACACCACAATGAAAATATCCCCTGTGATAAGAAAAATACTTCGGTGTGACTTTTGTTTGTCTTCACAGGTGCTGTTTTGTTCATTCTATGATACACGTTGACGATGTCTGTACTGAGTGGCACAAAGTATATTTCCTCCTCTAACCCCTTTCCAAACATCCTCTCCATCTTGCTTTACTCTCTATTGACTCTTCTACAATTGTCCCTGTTCCCTCACTCCATCCTGGTCCCAGAGGAATTGATGGCCAGAGTCCATTACCCTGCACTGTGTGAAGGTTGGTGTGAAGTGAGGCCAGTGTGTTGGAACTTGGGCTCCTGCCTCAGGCCGAGGTGTAGGGGCCTGTTCAACAATCTGCACATTGTCTTTTTTCTCTTTCTGACCCTACTGGAAATTTCATGCTGCAGTAAGTTGCTGGCAACAAAGTGTCTTGTCTAAAATGCTCCCAGCACTGGACATACCTCAGCTGTTGATTTTATTTCTCTCAGGAGCTAGCTCTGTATTCAGTGCCTGTTATCATTAGTTTGTTAGAGTTCACATGTCAGCTGCTGCTTCCTTGCTATGATACTGGAAAATATCATCAATGCCTCTTGAGATTTAAATACTTTGTCTTCATGAAAGTGATTGGCAGACTTTTTAACATCATTTAACAAGCTAATGATGTGAATGCATCAGTGTTGTTTCTGGCTGGGAGCATTTAACATCATGATACTAGTTTTTAATGGATCCTCATTCATGGTAATATAGTTTGCAATGTTTCTCTCTCTTTCCGTGTTTTAAGAGGCTTGCAAGTGTGTTATGATGAGAACACCATGTGATGGAGTGGGTGGTTGTTTGAATTCTCATCTTATTATCGTCCAGCTTTCAAAGAAAATGATGTAGTCTTTGTCATGAGATTGTACTCAGTTTTTACACATATTGTGTTTGGAATTTATTTTTGGAATGCCAATTTTCATATAAAGTCCTGTTCAGTTTTGTAGCTCAGTCGTTGTGTTTGTTCCCTGAGATACTGAGCGTTTACACAACACTACATTTGCCTGTGACCCAGATTTTGGCTGAAGCCTCTGGTTGTTCGGTGAGTCTAAGCCATTGTGTTGTTTTCTGCAGTTATACCATCAACTTGGTTTCTCAGTGTGAGCCAGGAGACCACTGCGTGGTGACGTCCTTTCCACTGTCGGGGTAAAGTGGGAACTGTCGAGGTTAATCCCATCATGAACATCAGAACTTTACATTCAGCTGGAATTACATCCACTGACTAATTTCTTTGGCCGCAATTACAGTGTAAACAAATGTCTCCCTTTGCCAGCACAAAGAAAAAGCGTCTGTCAGATTCCCTCATGTGTGATGGATTAGCCCAATAGGAGCAGCACTGTAGACCATGCTGCATCAGCCTGGACAGAAACCTGGGCAACCTCCAAATAAAAGCATGGCCTTCAGTAGATCTGCTGCCACACAAAATATGGAATTGGAATCATTGTTACCAAATCACCTCATCAAACCTAAATACAATTGAGAAAATATAAACCAAACCCATTTCCCAAGGACATATGTCACAACAAGAAAGTGGGGAGCAGACAGATACTGTTTGCCTGTCTCTGGGGAGTGTCATGCATCCTGTTCTCTCTTTATCATTTTTACCATCCTTTCTGTCTGAGAATATTATTGTTCCTGTCCCCACTCTTGGGGACAGGGTGGGGGTGTCACGCCCACCCAGTTTGTTAGTTCCATTTACTCTCACAAAATGGGGAATCCCTGCTTCACTATGTGAATGAGCCATGTGTGAAAGCCCTGCACAGCTAACCCTTTATCTCAATCAGATCACAGGGTCTGAGGTTGGTCAGTACTGTCCCTACCCAGAACAATAACACTGACTGACTCAGACCAACTCAGATCAAGTCATAAGGAGATTGCTATTGACCTTCGTCCACAAAGCCCACTGAGGAGGTGATCATTAATCCCAGTGTTGTCATAGATTAAGTTCTCCCAGAGATTCATGATTCATTCCGGACTTGACACAAGTGTTGTTAGGTAATAGATGGGAAGGCGTGGAGATAAAATATAAAAAGGGAGAGAATTATATTTCTGTTATACCGTCCTTGAACTTAGGATGTTTGAAAATGTTTTACAGCCAATGGAATACTTCTGAAGTCCAGACATTGTTGTAATGTGGGAACTGTGACAGCCTGGCCAAGGCAGATCATTTGTCAGCACCACCTAGAGACTGGAGGCTGCTACTGCAGGCAGGCTCCAACCAGCTCTTCTGTGAGGGAAGGACACTGGAGCACACAAGGACATGGGAAATAGGAGCAGGAGGGAGACTCCAATGTCTGTCCATCTTTTCTTAAATACAGGGACCAAAATTGCACACAATACTCCAAATGCAGGCTCACTAACACCCTGTACAGTTTGAACAGGCTTTCTCTACTTTAAACTTTCAACCCCCAGCAATAAAGGCGAAATTTCCATTCACCTTCTCAATTACTTGCTGTACCTGCACTAACTTTTAGTGTCCCATGCATAAGGACACCCAGATCAGCTATTACAAGGGGGCATAGCTTTAAATTAAGGGGGGAGGTAGATATAGGACTAATGTTAGGGGTAGGTTCTTCACTCAGCGAGTCGTAAGTTCATGGAATGCCCTGCCAGTAGCAGTAGTGGACTCTCCCTCTTTATGAGTATTTAAGCGGGCATTGGATAGGTATATGGAGGATAGTGGGTTAGTGTAGGTTAGGTGGGCTTTGATCGGCGCAACATCGAGGGCCGAAGGGCCTGTACTGCGCTGTAATCTTCTATGTTCTATGTTCTATCACTCTGTACTGCACTGTGTTGGAATCTCTCAGTATTTAAATAATAGTCGGCCTTTAGATTATTCTGACCAAAGTGCATGGTCTCACACTTTCTGACATTAATTTCCATCCAATGGATCTGAATGTTTCATTTCCAGTTTGGTCTTCTCTTTGAGAATGACCACCTCAACGCATCTATCTGTTGCATGTCCCATTTGTTTATGGCCCTGATACTTGATTGTCTAGCCCTTTCCTGCAGTTTCCATTCAATGTCGACAGGGAGAAGGCTGGAGGAACACAGCAAGTCAGACAGCGGAGTAGATTAGATTAGACTCCCAACAGTATGGAAACAGGCCATTCAGCCCAACCAGTCCACACCGACCCCCAAAGAGTAATCCATCCATACCCATTTCCCCTCTAATGCACCTAACAAGATGGGCAATTTATCATGGCCAATTCATCTGACCTGCACATCTTTGGACTGTGGGAGGAAACCAGAGCATCCGGAGAAAACCCACGCAGATACGGGGAAAATGTGCAAACTCCACGCAGACAGTCGTCCTAGGCCGGAATCGAACCTGGGACCCTAGCGCTGTGAGGCAGCAGTGCTGCACAATTCTCTACAGTGTGGAAACAGGCCCTTCAGCCCAACAAGTCCACACCGCCTCTCTGAAGAGTAACGCACCCAAACCCATTCCACTACCCCATATTTACCCCTGACTAACACACCTAACACTGTGGGCAGTTTAGCATAGCCAATTCACCTGACCTGCACATTTTTGGAACATGGGAGGAAACTGGAGCACCCGGAGGAAACCCATGCAGACACAGGGAGAATGTGCAAAGAGACAGGCAGGAATTGAACCCAGGTCCCTGGTGTTGTGAGGTAGCAGTGCTAACCACTAAGCCACCGTGCCATCCTAGTTGACATTTTGGTGTGGAACTCTTTTTCAGGAATGGCGGGGTGGGTGTAGGGGGAGCTAAGATAAAGGGAGTGGCAGGGACAGGATGATGAAGTGGGGATTGATGATGACAGGGAGAGGTTATGACCTGTTTGGTCAATGGGAGAAGTGAATCCGGTAGGTGGCAGGAAGGAGTGGAAGGGAGGGAGAGAGATTGGGAAGAGAGACAGGGGAGTGGGAAGGGTGGTTATATGAAATTGGAGAACTCAATGTTGAGTCCTCTGGGCTGTTGGCTGCCCAGGCGTAATATGGGGTGTTGTTCCTTCAATGTGCAGTTTGGTTTGTTGTGTCAATGGAAGAGGCCAAGGATGGTCATTTCAGAAAGGGAGTGGGAGGGGAATTAAAATAGACAGTGACTGGGAGGTCCAGTCAGCCCCTCCGGGCCCAGCTAAGATGCTCAGTGAACCATTCCCTAAGTTTATGTTTGGTCTTCCCAAAGTAGAGAAGACCACACTGGGAGCACCTGATGCAGTGAATTAGGTGGGAGGAGAGACAGATGAACCTCTGTCTAACCTGGAAGGACTGTTTGGGGCCCTGTATGGAGGTGAGAGATTGGTGTACCAGCAGGCTTTGCATCGTTTTGGGTTGCAGGGAAGGCACCTGGGGTTCGGGGGGGCGGGGGGTTGCGGAGGTGGGGTAGGTGGGAGAGTGACGCAAACCAAGAATTGTCAAAGGGAATGGTCCTTGTGGAAGGCATCCAGTGGTGGGGAGAGGAAGATATATTTGGTGGTGTGGTCTAGTTGGAGTTACCAGAAGTGTTCAAGGCTGATACTTTGGATATGGAGATTGGTGGGCTGATAGGTGAGGATAATGGGGACTCTGTCTTCATTGCGTTTGGAGGGGGCTGGGTTTAGAGCAGTGGAACAGGAAATAGAGGGGATGCGTTGGATGACAGAAGGAGGAAAAGCACTTTGTTTGTAATAGATAGACATCTGTGATCAGTGGAAGGTCTCCTCCTCTGAGCAGATGGGGCGGAGGCAGAGGAATTGGGAGAATGGGATGGAGTTCTTGGAGGATACTGGATGGGAGGAGGTGTGGTCCAGTTAGATATGGGAGTCTGTGGCTTTGTAGTAAATGTCTGTCTGAAGATTGTCACCAGAATTGGAAATGGAGAGGACAACAAAGGGGAGGGAGTTGTCCGAGATGGACCTAGGGAATTTGAAGATGGTGTGGAAGTTGTGGGTGAAGTGAATGAACTGTTCCAGTTCAGCCTGGGTGCAGGCTGCTGCACCAACACAGTCATTGATATAATGGCGGAAGAGTTGGGGAATGGAGCCTGTGTCAGTACTGAAGAGGGATTGTTCGACATAGTCGATAAAGAGGCAGGCGTAGCTGGTGCCCATCCGGGTGCCCATGGCCATACACTGGATTTGGAGGAAATGGGAGGAGTTAAACTAAAAGTTATTGAGGGTGAGGACCAGTTTGGCGAGGCGGAGGTGGGTATTAGTGGCAGGGGACTGTATGGGTCTGTCGGAGAGGTAGAAGTGGAGGCCCTGGAGGCCATCCTTATCGGGTATGGACATATATAAGGACTGCATGTCCATAATGGAGATAAAGCACTCAGGTCTGGGGAACTGAAGGTTACTGAAGACATAGAGGGCATGGTTGGTGTAGCAGATGTAGTTGGGAAGTGCCTGAACGAAGGAGAAGAGGATGGAGTCGAGGTAGGATGAGAGGAGTTCAGTGGGGCATGAGCATTCTGAAATGAGGGGTTAGCCAGGTAGTTGGGCTTGTGGATCTTGGGGAGCAGATAAAACTGGGCAGTATGGGGTTGGGGGACTATGAGATTGGAGACAGTGGAAGCGAGATCACTTGAGGCAATGGGGGCACTGACAGTGCGAGTGATTTGGGTCTGATGGGTCACGGTGGGGTCATGGGCAAGGGGGGTAGGACATGGTGCCTGAGAGTTGGCGTTCGGCCTCTGTGACATGGCTACAGCAGTTCTCCAGATAACCACCCCTCTGCCATTGTCAGCGGGTTTAATGGTGAACCAGGGGTTGGTGTGGAGACAGTGCAGCAGTGCATGTTCGGAGGGAGTGTGATTGGAGAGTGTGAGGGGGTGGAGAAATTAAGGCGGCTGAAGACACATCAACAGTCAGCAATGAAGAGATCGAAGGTAGGGACACGGCTGGTGGGGGGGGGGGGGTGACCAAGCAGAGGAGGAACATTGGAGGCAGGTGTCGGGGTCCTCAGAGGGAGGTTGTGAGTTTGTGTTAAAGAAGAAGACATGGAGGTGGAGGTGGCGGAAGAAGAGCTCCACATCCTGGAGGGTGTGGGATTTGTTGAAGTGGAAGCAGAGGGGAATGAATGTGAGCCCTTCCATGAGGATGGACCTTTTGGCCTCAGAATGTTTGAGAACGGGGTGCATAGTAAATATGTAACAAGACTCGTGGGTGGGGTTTTTGGGGGAAAGGGTGATGGCATGTGGTCGGTGAGGGTTGGTTGTGATGTAGCATGGAGGAATGGGTGTGGGAGAGAAAGGGGATTGGGACGGAGGTGGGTTGTGGAGTGAGGTGGGGGAGTGGGAAGGTCGGGATGAAGTAAAGAGGGAGAAGTGGAGAGATAGGGTGCACTGTGGCGGTGTATGGGTGAGGAGGGAGAGCGAGTGTTCTGGCTGGCTGCAGGTAGGCAGTAGGACTCAGGGGTGACCCTGGGAAATGTAGTTGCAGTCTTGGTTGCAGAGTGGGCGAGGCAGATGTGGAGGCTGAGGCTGGAGTGAAGTCAAGGCTTTTCTGAGTGTTTTGACCCAGGTTTGATTCCAGCCTCAGGCAACTGTCTGTGTGCAGTTAGCACATTCTTCCCACGTCTGTGTAGGTTTTCTCTGGGTACTCTGGTTTCCTCTCAAAATTTAAAGACGTGCAGGTTAGGTGAATTGGCTGTGCTAAATTGCCCATAGTGATCAGGGATGTGTAGGTTAGGTTCATTAGTCAGGGGAAAAGTAGAATAATAGGATAGGGGATTGGGTCTTGGGTGGGTAACTCTTCCAAGGATCAGTGTGGGCGTGTTGGGCCAAATAGCCTGTTTCCTCATTTTAGGGATTCTATGACAGTCTATTCCAGATTCTCACCACCTGCTGAGTGAAAAAGGTCTTCACCAAATCTTATTTGCAGTGTCCATGATGAAACCTTTCAAACCATTATTTTGTCTAGTGTCGTTTAGCTCTTGAGCTCCTTGTTCAATAAATGTTTTATTCTTTTTGATAAAATATGAAGTCTCTGACAGGGACAGTTAACCCTGTCCAATCAGGGAGCCCTGGCTGACAGATAAAAAGGGGAGTGTCAGAAGGACTGATGCTCTGGGACCTGACTCTGAATTACAGCCTGCCAACCAACCCCTTCCTTCTGTCACCCTCAATCTCTCCATGCTCACTCTTAATGCCCCTTCGATCCACCCTGTGCTGCCTTTGGGAGAGGTTGGCCTTCTCTCCATCACCCAGGAATGTGGTCATCATCCCAGAGCAGTCACACTTTTAATCCGAGGGTCATCACAGCTGGGGCGGGGGGCGGAGAAGGTAGCACCGTCATGGTGGTCAAACCTGTCATTAATCCACCGCAACCTCACTTGGGGCTGCAAGAATTCAACCTCCCTCCATCAGACAGCTCCCCTCCCTGAAATGTAATATTGCTGCTCCTAGTTTTGGGTTAATTAAGCACTGAAATATGACTATGGGGAGCCAGCATTGGCTGGGCAGGCAGCCACGACTGCTCTGACCCTGGATTCAGAGAATCCCCTCGGAAATGGGCAACACATTCCGGAGCACAGTGCCCACTGCCTCTGAAATCCCTCACTTACCGAGAATACACTCTCAGTATTCACCTTTCTCAGCTGCCATCTGAATTTACCATAAATTCTGTGTCCAATGACCCTCCAGCTACCTGATGAAGGAGCAGTGCTCTGAACGCTTTCTACTTCCAAATAAACCTGTTTGACTATAACCTGGTGTTGTGTGTTTTTTAACTTTGGCCATCTGAATGAGCAGCCATCTCAGGCTGAATCAGCTGAACTGTTTTTCATTCATGATTTGAGAAGATTAAAGCCTAATCTTCAATCCCGAGAACAAAGCCCGTTCTGAATCCATCGCTCGGAGACACAGACCTCAGAGAGACACCTCCAGACAGCACAGAGTAACACATGCGCACTGAGAGAGACACCTGCAGGCAACAGTATGTAACACACGCACTCTGAGAGACAGGCAGCACTGAGTAACATACTCAGTCCACGGGAGTCTCTGAATGTGGGTGTCTCTCTGAGTAACACACCCACACTCAGAGATCTACAGGCAACATTAAGTTATAAATTCACACTCAGAGAGACACACAAGGCCGACAATGTTGGTGAATGGCCAAAGATTGTTTCAGCGGCTAACCAACATGCAGCAGAGATTGCACAGTGCGATCCCATCAGCTGGGCCAGGACCAACAGAGTGATGAGGGAATGCATCAGATTGTACTTATTGAGTCCTAACAGCTTTCAGTTTGTGTTCTTTTTTGGAATCTTGTAACCTACACAAATCCCTGATCAAAGGGATCATTTGAAATGATTGATGATTATAATTGATTGGCAGGCCAACCAGCCAATCTTGAAAATTACCTGCTGAAATGCAGCCAATCAACTGAGGTGGGGGGGAGGTCATCTATTTCCAAAGCACACAGAGACAGAGACTGAATTTTCATCTTTATTCCCTTTTCCAGATTCACATTGACAGAAAAAAACTGCAATTAACAGCCCAGACAGAGGAAGCTGCTCAAATTCACAGCCACAATGGAGCTTGAGAAAAACACTTGTGGAGATTTTCTCAATAACAGGATAATCCTGTCCTTTTAAACAGTGACCAAACCTTAAATTGGAACTGACAGCTAAGCAGGAAGAAGATCTGGTTTACTGAAGCAGAGAATTCTGAGATTACATTGTTTTGTACAGCTGACAGTCTTCAGCAACTTCAAGAGATTTTTCTTGGCATCACAAGTCAACCCTGTCCCAATCAAACACTTTCTGGACAAGGTACAGCATGACGTTTGACATCGTGTAAAGCTCTCTTGACACTGTCGCAATGACCTGCTTTAATACCCAAACCTCAGAAGGTTCTCTGAGCCGTCCTGAGAAGGAAAAGAGTTGAAATTCAGTGCTGACAATGACCTTTGTCCTGCCAGCTCAGCCCTGTTCTATTTAAAGTTGTGTCTCCTCTGCGGACTATCGCAAACACTTTAAACACATTCTGATCTCCTGATGCTCTTGCTGAGGGGAGAGGGGAGGGTCACATGGGTGAGGGCACAGGAGAAGCGAGCGTTGGACTCCCAGTCAGACCCAGAGAGGGTCAGCAGGCTGCTGACACTGTAGGTGCTGTCCGAAGCTCGCAGGTAGTTGCTGGTCTGAACCCCGTCCGAAATGACTGCACCGTCCTTCTTCCACTGCACCTCCAGCTCATCGGGATAGAAGTGATTGGCAAGGCACACCAGGGTGGCAGTGCCCTTGGCATTGACCTGCTCCGGGGAGGGGGGCAGCAGGGTCAGCTTGGGCTGAGAGTTCTCACGGCCTGAAAGAGTTCTCCCGGGTGCTAGGGTCCGAGACGTCTCAGACCGTGTCTTCAGAATCCTTAAGGGGGAGGGTGTGCAGCCAGAAGTCGTGGTACACATTGGCACCAACGACATAGGTAGGAAGAGGGGCGGGGAGGTCATTCAAGAGCTCAAGGAGTTAGGCTGGAAGCTAAAAGCTAGGACAGACAGAGTCGTCATCTCTGGGTTGTTGCCGGTGCCACGTGACAGAGAGGCAAAGAATAGGGAGAGAGTGCAGTTGAACACGTGGCTGCAAGGATGGTGTAGGAGGGAGGGCTTCAGATATTTGGACAATTGGACTGCATTCTGGGGAAGGTGGGACCTGTATAAACAGGACGGGTTGCACCTGAACCAGAAGGGCACCAATATCCTGGGGGGTAGGTTTGCTAGCACTCTTCGGGGGGGTTTAAACTAATTTGGCAGGGGGATGGGATCTGGACTTGTAGTCCAGCAAGTAAGCTAGCTGTGTGTCAGGATGTCCAAGACTGTAGGGAGGCTGTGGAAAAGGTAGCACTGACAGGGACTACTTACGGACACAGAGATGGGCTCAAGTGCGTATACTTCAATGCAAGGAGTATCAGAAATAAGGTGGGTGAACTTAAGGCATGGATCGGTACCTGGGACTACGATGTTGTAGCCATCACGGAAACATGGATAGATGAGGGACAGGAATGGCTGTTGGAGGTTCCTGGGTACAGATGTTTCAGTAAGATTAGGGAGGGTGGTAAAAAAGGAGGGGGGGTGGCATTGCTAATTAGAAATGGTATAACGGCTGCAGAAAGGAAGTTTGAGGGGGATCTGCCTCTGGAGGTAGAATGGGCTGAAGTCAGAAATAGGAAAGGTGCAGTCACCTTGTTGGGTGTTTATTATAGGCCCCCCAATAGCAGCAGAGATGTGGAGAAACAGATTGGGAAACAGATTTTGGAAAGGTGCAGAAGCCACAGGGTCGTAGTCATGGGCGACTTCAACTTCCCAAATATTGATTGGAAGCTCTTTAGATCAAGTAGATTGGATGGGGCGGTGTTTGTGCAGTGTGTCCAGGAAGCTTTTCTAACGCAGTATGTAGATTGTCCAACCAGAGAGGAGGCCATATTGGATTTGGTACTCGGTAACGAACCGGGACAAGTGGTGGGCTTGTTAGTGGGTGAACATTTTGGTGATGGCGACCACAATTCTGTGACTTTCACCTTGGTTATGGAGAGAGATAGGTGCACACAACAAGGAAGTTTCTACAATTGGGGGAAGGGAAATTACGATGCTGTAAGACAGGATTTGAGGAGCATACGTTGGGAGCATAGGCTGTCAGGGAAGGATGTGGTGGAAATGTGGGACTTTTTCAAGGAGCAGATACGACGTGTCCTTGATATGTATGTACCTATCAGGCAGGAAAGAAATGGTCGTGTGAGGGAGCCTTGGTTGACGAGGGAGGTTGAATGTCTAGTAAAGAGGAAGAAGGAGGCTTACATAAGGTTGAGGAAACAAGGTTCAGACAGAGCAGTGGAGGGATACAGGATAGCCAGAAGGGACCTGAAGAAAGGGATTAGGAGAGCTAAGAGAGGGCATGAAAAATCCCTGGCGGATAGGATCAAGGATAACCCCAAGGCATTCTATGCGTATGTGAGAAACCTGAGAATGACGAGAACGAGGGTAGGTCCGATCAAGGACAGTGGTGGGAGACTGTGTATTGAGTCGGAAGAGATAGGAGAGGTCTTGAACAAGTACTTCTCTTCAGTATTTACGAACGAGAGGGACTGTATTGTTGAAGAGGAGAGTGTGAAACGGACTGATAAGCTAGAAGAGATATCTGTTAGGAAGGAAGATGTGTTGGACATTTTGAACAACTTGAGGATAGACAAGTCCCCCGGGCCTGACGGGATATATCCTAGGATTATGTGGGAAGCAAGAGAGGAAATTGCAGTACCGTTGGCAATGATCAACTCGTCTTCACTGGCAACGGGGGTGGTACCAGGGGACTGGAGAGTAGCGAATGTTGTGCCCCTGTTCAAAAAAGGGAATAGGGATAACCCCGGGAATTACAGGCCAGTTAGTCTTACTTCTGTGGTAGGCAAAGTAATGGAAAGGGTACTGAGGGATAGGATTTACGAGTATCTGGAACGGCACTGCTTGATTAGGGACAGCCAGCACGGATTTGTGAAGGGTAGGTCTTGCCTTACAAGCCTTATTGAATTCTTCGAGGAGGTGACCAAGCATGTGGATGAGGGTAGAGCAGTGGATGTAGTGTACATGGATTTTAGTAAGGCATTTGATAAGGTTCCCCATGGTAGGCTTATGCGGAAAGTCAGGAGGCATGGGATAGAGGGAAATTTGGCCAATTGGATAGAAAACTGGCTAACCGGTCGAAGTCAGAGAGTGGTAGTAGATGGTAAATATTCAGCATGGAGTCCAGTTACAAGTGGAGTTCCGCAGGGATCAGTTCTGGGTCCTCTGCTGTTTGTAATTTTTATTAATGACTTAGATGAGGGAGTCGAAGGGTGGGTCAGTAAATTTGCAGATGATACAAAGATAGGTGGAGTTGTGGACAGTGAGGAGGGCTGTTGTCGGCTGCAGAGGGACTTAGATATGATGCAGAGCTGGGCTGAGGAGTGGCAGATGGAGTTCAACCCTGCCAAGTGTGAAGTTGTCCATTTTGGAAGAACAAATAAGAATGCGGAATACAGGGTTAATGGTAGGGTTCTTGGTCAGGTGGAGGAACAGAGGGATCTTGGGGTCTATGTACATAGATCTTTGAAGGTTGCCACTCAGGTGGATAGAGTTTGTAAGAAGACCTATGGAGTATTATCGTTCATTAGCAGAGGGATTGAATTCAAGAGTCGTGAGGTGATGTTGCAGCTGTACAGGACTTTGGTTAGGCCACATTTGGAGTACTGTGTGCAGTTCTGGTCGCCTCACTTTAGGAAAGATGTGGAAGCTTTGGAGAGGGTGCAGAGAAGATTTACCAGGATGTTGCCTGGAATGGAGAGTAGGTCGTACGAGGATAGGTTGAGAGTTCTCGGCCTTTTCTCGTTGGAACGGCGAAGGATGAGGGGTGACTTGATAGAGGTTTATAAGATGATCAGAGGAATAGATAGAGTAGACAGTCAGAAACTTTTTCCCCGGGTACAACAGAGTGTTACAAGGGGACATAAATTTAAGGTGAAGGGTGGAAGGTATAGGGGAGATGTCAGGGGTGGGTTCTTCACCCAGAGAGTGGTGGGGGCATGGAATGCGCTGCCCGTGGGAGTGGTAGAGTCAGATTCATTGGCGACCTTTAAGCGGCATTTGGATAGGTACATGGATGGGTGCTTAATCTAGGATAGAAGTTCGGCACAACATCGTGGGCCGAAGGGCCTGTTCTGTGCTGTATTGTTCTATGTTCTATGTTCTATGTTCTATAAGAGGAGCAATTTTAATCCCTGCCATTCGAAGGGAATTCAACCCTCACAAATATTCACTGGCAACACAATCTTTTTGAACATTTTTAGTCAATACAGAATAAACCCAACAAAAGAACAGATATTGTTCAAATTGCTTCTTGGGATGTGAGTGTCACTGGCAGGGCCAGCATTTATTGCCCATCCCTAAATGCCCCTGAGAGAGAAGGGACAGTTTTAGACCATTGTTTATGGAATGAATGTGTGCACCTGGAAAGGCTAACAATGGGGGAGCATTTTTGTGACAGCGATCAGAACTCAGTGAGATTGAGAATATGGATGGAAATGGAGAACTGTGCAGTAAATATAAAACTTTTCATTTTACTAAACTGTGTGGTGCTTTGGTAAAAGTGGACCGGGAGCAGTGACATGATGGGAAATCAGTGTCAGGGCAGTGGGAGCCCTTGAAGGATGAGACAGAGGTCATTCAGAATCTGTTCCCACAAAGAGTAAAGGTGGGACTTTCCGATCTCGACCGAATGAACAAGAGGATTGGGGCCATGTACTGACATGGATTGGGTACTGGTTGGCAGACAGCACAGAAAGAAGGAGTCTTTTCCTGAATGGCAAGTAATTACAACTTAGGGTGCCACAGGGGTCAGTCCTTGGTACCCAGTTACTCATAATAAATAATAATAGTGTCAGAGAGCCGGAAAGGCCCATCAGCCCATTGTGTCCACACTGGTCAAAAAACAACAACCCAATAATTGTCATCCACTTTTCCAGCAAAAGGGAATTAGATGTGGTGTGTATTTAAGAAGGAATTAGATATAGTTCTTAGGATTAAAGGGATCAAAGAATGTGGGGAGAAAGCAGGAACAGGGGACTGTGTTGGACGATCAGCCATTATCATATTGAATGGTGGAGCAGGCTTGAAGGGCCGAATGGCCTACTGCTGCTCCTGTGTTTGATGTTTCGATCTGTTTCTCAGATAATGAAGGAATGTCTCTCATCATTTTGAAGCTGGAAGTCAGATGTGTTTGGAGCTGAAGATGTGGCCATGGTGATTAATGAATGCGGGTCAGTAAGGTGGTTAAGAAGACACATGGGGGAAACTGTTTTCCTTTTTCCCCTGATGGAATGAGGGCATTGCTGGATCGGCAGCATTTATTGCCCATCCCTAATCGCCCAGAGGGCAGTTTAGAGTCAACTACATTACTGTGGGTCTGGAGTCACATGGTAGGATGGCAGTTTCCTTCCCTAAAGGACATTAGGGAATCAGATGGCTTTTTCCTGACAATCAATGATGGTTTCATGGTCATCATTAACCTCTTAATTACAGATTTTCTTTGTTTGAATTTGAATGCCACCATCTGCTGGATTCTAACCCTGGTCCCCAGAACATTATCTGGATCTCTGGATTAACAGCTCAGCAATAATACCATGAGGCCATCACCTCCCTTATCTCATTTTTGGTTGAGAGTGAAAGCAAGGAGTTTTTTATTCTGGAATTGTATAAAACCCCAGTTAGAGTACAGTGAGAGAACTGTGCACGGTTCTGGTTACCACATTACAGGAAGGATGTGATCCCTCGAGAGACCAGGATAGAGGAGGAGTTTGTCTGGAATGGGAATTTTGAGCTTTGAGGAATGATTGGATTGGCTGGGAGTGTTTTCATTGGAACAGAGGAGGCAGAGGGGAGATTTGATGGTGTTGTGTAAAATGATGAGGGGCCTGGATAGATTGGATAGGAAGGACTGATTTCCACCAGCACAAAGGGCAATAACCATGGGGAGAGATTGAAATCAGTTGGGGGCAGGGTTAGAGGGGAGTTGAGGGATTTGTTTTCACCCAGAGGTTGGTGGGATGTGGGACTCACTGTCTGAAATGGTGGGAAAGGCAGAAACCCTCATCATATTGAAAAAAAACACTTGGATGTTCACTTCAAACAGCGAAACCTCCAGAACTGTGGAGCAAGAGCTGGAAAGTGGGATGGAGCTCGATATCTCTTTAACAAACCTCCGATCATCCAAAGATCAGGAGAACTTTATCCAAGAATATTGGAGCAGACTTGGATCCACACATTTCAGGAAAGAGTCACATCGGGTGTCTGTGTAGAAGGTTCTGGATTATATTTCAAACCTTGCTGCACACTATTGGGCTGAGGGTCAAGGGTGAGGCTGCAAAGAGTCTCAGTGTCCTAGGGTCAGACAGGGTCACTGTTCCTAATGACCCCACGACCCCTGGAAGGTGAGAGTGCTCATACAATGCATGAGGATCCGGATCAGGAGACTCCAACCCTGACAGAAAGACTTGCATTTGTGTAGCACCTGTCCCCAACTCAGGATGTCCCAATAGATCTTTCCAGCAGACTGTGCCCAGCAAGATCCCAAACACCATGTGATAATTAGCAGAGAAATACATTCTTAGTGATTTTGACTGGGGGATAAATATTGACCAGGGACACCAGGGGGAACTGTCTGCTCCTTATCCAATAGTGCCATGGAATGGCATCTTGCACAACTGAAAGACTCCCAGTTCATCCAAAAAATGAAGAATAGTTCCTTGAAGACGAAGTTGCAGGTTGGTAGGTGAGTGACAAAGTCATTTGGTTTGCTTTCCTTTATTGGTCAGTGCATTGAGTATTGGAGTTGGGTGCTGTTGCAGCGAAACAGGACATTGATTAGGGCACTTTTGGAATACTGTGTGCAATTCTGGTCTCCCTGTTACAGGAAAAATGTTGTGAACCTTAAAATGGTTCAGAAAAGATTCACAAAAATGTTGTCAAGGTTGGAGGATTTGTGTAAAAGTGAGAGGCTGAATAGGCTGAGGCTGTTTTCCCTGGATCATTGCAGGTTGATGGGTGACTGTTTTGAGGTTTATAAAGTCATGGGTGGCATAGATAGGGTGAATAGAGAAGATCTTTTCTCCAGAGTGGGGGAGTCCAGGACCGCAGGGCATCGGTTGAAGGTGACGGGGAAAGATAAAAGGGACCTAAGGGACAACATTTTCATTCAGAGGGTGTTAAATGTGTGGAATGAGCTGCCAGAAGAAGTGGTGAAGGCTGGTACAATTACAACATTTAAAAGGCATGCATATGTAAATATGAACTTGTTAGAGGGATAGGGGCCAAATGCTGACAAATGAGACGAGATTAATTTAGGTTATCTGGTCAACATGGACAAGTTGGAGCGAAGGGTCTGTTTCTGTGCTGTCCATCTCTCTGACTCTAATTGTATTTCAATCCAGCCCTTAACATTTCCGGCTCTCCAAAAGACTCCAACAGGTCGTTTTGTTTGACAAGCAGCCCCTGTTGCAATGTCAGTAACATGGCAGCCAGTTTCTGCACAACAAGATCCCACTAGAAGCAATGAGATCAAAGAGCATTAATGATGTTGGATCAACGATAAATATTGGCCTGAACTCAACCCAAAGAGAAAGTAATTTGGCTCAGTTGGATGAAGATGAGAAAATGGAAGGTAAAGGAGAAGGTAGGATTGCTGGTTAGTGATGGGATTATCAGAAAATAAAACAAAGGGATGGAATTTTGAATATCAAAGGAAGCATAAAAGTGCAGGGAAAATCAATAATAGAACAAACTTAAACAGGTTGTATCGAAATGCACGAAGCATTCCGAGTAAGGTCGACAAAGTGATGCCACATATCGAGGTAAATTCAGTTTCTAACGAATTTAAACCAGTTAAAGTGGAGGGAGAGGTTTTTCAACTTTCTAGAAGATGTAATAGGACAGAAAGTGTGGGAAGGATCAGAGATCAAACGTAAAGCACAGCAGATAAGAGGACAATGATGAGAAGGAGGGCAGTCAATGCAGGACTGAGGGTGTTGGACTTAAAAGCACACAGTATACACAATGAACTTGTAGTGCAGATTGAAACTGGCAGGTACGATGTTGTGGCTGTCACAGAGACATGGCTGTAAGGGGATCCGGGCTGGGAACTAAATATCCAAGGATACATGTCCCTTCAAAAGGACAAGCAGATGGGCAAAGGGGCAAGTGGTGCCTTGTTAGTAAGAAATGAAATTAAATCAATAGCAAGAAGTGATAGAGAGTCAGAAGGTGTAGAATCTGTGTGAGTAGAGCTGAGGAACCGCAAGAAATAAAGAATCTGATGCAAGTTCTGTCCAGGTCTCCAAGCAGTAATCAGGGTGTGGGGAAGGAAATCAATCAGGAGATAGAAACGCCAGATACAAAATGTTAGGGCAGACTTCAATGGATAGGTGGACTTGGTAGTGTGTCTCAAGGAAAGGACTTCATGGAATGTCTACGAGATGGTTTTTGAAACAGCTTGTGGTTGATCATTTGGAACAGGCAGTTTTGGATTCAGTGATGTGTAACGAGGCAAACTTGATTAGTGAGTTGAAGCTGAAAGTATTTCTGTGGATAAGTGACCATAATATGATAGAAATCCCCCTGCAGTTTGAGAGGGAGAAGCTGCAATCAGATGGAACAGTATTTCAATTGAGTAAAGGGAACTACAAAGACATGAGTAAGGAGCTGACCAGAGTTGATTGGAAGGGGAGCCGAGCAGGTAAGATGGCAGGGCAGCAAATAGCAAAATTTCTGGGGGTAATTCAGGAAGCAGAGCAGGAATTCATTCCAAAAAGGAAACATACTAAGGGGAGGACAAGGTAACCATGGCTGATGAGGGACGTCAAGGACAGCATAAAAGCAAAAGGAAAAGACATACAATGTGGTGGAAAATAGTGGGAAGCCAGAGGATTAGGAAGTCTTTAAAAACTTTTGGAGGATAACGAAAAAAGCACTAAGGGTGGAGAAGGTGAAATGTGAGGGTAAGCTGGCCAGTAATATACAAGGAGATTGCAAGAGTTTTATCAGATATATAAAAAGGAAGAGGGAGGCAAAAATAGACTTTGGATCGCTGGAGAAAGAATAATAGGAAATGAAGAAATAGCCAAGGAATTGAATCGATACTTTGCATCAGTCTGCACAATGGAAAACACCAGCAGCATACCAGTACTTCAAGACTGTCAGGGGGCAGAGGGGAGTGTAGTGGCCATCACTAAGGAGGAGGTACTGGGGAAGCTGAAAGGTCTGAATGTGGATAACTCACCCAGACTGGATGAACTACACCAGTGTGTTCTGAAGGAGATTGCTGAGGAGATTGTGGGGGCATTGGTGATGATCGTTCAGGAATCAATGGAGTCAGGGTGTGGAGGTGGGGTAGGGTGGCATTTGGTGGGGGCAAGGGACAGGAAAATGGCTCACATAACAGCTCTGTTTAAGAAAGGAGGGAGGTATAAGATGGGATGTTATAGGCCAGTTACCCTGGACTCAGTTGTTGGTCAGGTTTTAGACTTCAATTGAAGGATGAAATTGTAGAGGACTTGGAAGTGCATTGAGAAAATAGGGCTGAGTCAAGGGGAGGTCATGCCTGGCAAATCTGTTAGAATTCCCAAAGGAGACAATGAGCCAGTCAGACAAAGGAGAGTCTGAGGAAGTAACCTATTTGGATTTTCCAGAGGGAATTTGACATGAGATAAGCGCTGATAGTGTTAGGGGTGAGGTACTGGCATGGACTGAGGACTGGCAGGTTGGCATAAAGCAGAGAGCGAGGAACAATGGCAGCTGGTGACCGGTAAAGGTCTGCAGGGCGTTAGGACCTCAACGATTCATGTTATACATTAACAATCTGGATGAAGGAAGTGAAGACATTATTGCTAGGTTTTCAGATGACATGATATAAGTGGAGGGACAGGTAGTGTTGAGGAAGTGGGAAGGCTGTAAAAGGTCCTGGATAGGCTCAGAGAGTGGGCAAAGAATTGGAAGATAGAATACAATGTGTTACAGTGTGAGGTTATGCACTGTGGGAGGAAGAAGAAATGCAAAGACTGTTTGCTAAATGAGGAAAGCCTTTGGAAATCTATAGCACAAATCTCATTCAGGTTTCTCTTAAGGTTAACAGGCAGGTCCAGTTTGTGCTTGGGAAGGCAACTGAAATGATCACATTCATTTAAATAGGGCCAGAACACAAGAGCAGAGATGTACTGCTGAGGCTGTGTAAGGCTCTAGTCAGACTGCATTTTGAATATTGTGAGCAGTTTTGGGACCATATTCTAAGGAACAATGTGTTAGCATTGGAGGGGTTTACAAGAATGATCCTGGGGATGAAGGGCTTGTCATATGAGACATGGTTGAGGACTCTGGGTCTGTACTCGATGGAGTTTAGAAGGATGAGGAGGGATCTTATTGAAATTTGCAGAATACAGATAGGCCTGGGTACAGTGGATGCAGATAAGATGTTTCCAAAAACAGGAGACTAGGTAACAAAGGCACAGCCTCAGAATGAAGGGCCAACACTTTCGAGCTGAGATGAGGACAAATTTCTTCAGCCAGACGGTGGCGAATCTGTGGAACTCAGTGCTACAGAGGGCAGTGGAGGCAAAGTCACTGAGAGTATTTAAGACAGAGACAGATAAGTTCGTGATTGTTAATGGGATTGATGGTACCAGTGGAGTTGGCAGGAGAATGGGGATGAGAAGCATATCTGCCAAGATCAAAGGGCAGAGCAGATTCAATGGGCTGAATGGCTGATTTCTGCTCCTATTTCTTAAAGTCTTCTGGAGAGTTTCCCCAAAACCCTGGAAAACTGAACCCACTGGACTGTGAGCCCTGCTGTAGCTGTTTGTCATCAGAACTTTGCCAAGAGGTAACCAAAGAGTGGAGAGAGTGTGCATCCATGTGGGAACTTCAGAATGCTTCCCCGCTCCTGGACTTCCAAGCGTGTAGGAAGTCTGGTCAGTGACAGCAGTTGGAGCTCCAGGTATCGGAGCTTGAGTAGCAGCTGGTGTCAGTGCGGAGAGTCCGTGAGGGTGAGAGCTCCATGGAGAGCACGTTTCTAGATGTGGTCACTCTGCAGCTTCAGAGTATGCAGGGAGAGAGGGAATGGGGGAGAAGAAAGACAGTCCAAAAGGACCAGGCAGATAGTACAGGAATCCCCTGAGTGCAGCTCACTCTCCAACCAGGATTCAGTTCGGAATCCTGATGAGAATGATGGTTCATCTGTGGAGTGCAGCCAGAGCCAAGTCCCTGGCACCACGGGTGGCTCAGCTGTCCAGGGGGGCACAATGAAGACTGGAAGAGCGACAGTGAGAGGAGATTTGAGAGGGAGGGCAATTGATAGGTGTTTCTGCAGCTGCAGATGGGAATCCAGGATGGTGTGTTGTCTCCTTGGTGCCAGGCGCAAGGATGTCAATGAGCGGCTGCAGAGCGCCCTGAGGGGAGAGGGGGAACAGTCAGCAGTCGTGGTCCACATTGGTCCCAGTGACAAAGGGAGAAATAGGATGTGGTCCTGCAGTCAGATTTTAGGGAGCGTGGAAAGGAATTAGGAGCAGGAACTAAAAAGAAGGAATCTGCACATTACTTCCAGTGCCCCCCACAAGTGTGAAGAGGAACAGGAGGATAACACAGGTGACTGTGGGGCTGGAGAGCGGGTCCAGGAGGGAGGCTTTAGGTTCTTGGGACATTGGGAGTGGGTCTGGGGGAGATGAGACTTGGCCAGACCAGACGGCGTTGCTCCTGAACAGAGCTGTGACTGAGCTCCTTTGGGATGAGCTGGGCTGTGGGAGCCAGTGGGGAATATCAGAATGAAACACCAAGGTCCACGGAATCCTCAATGTAGACAATAATTCACCACCCAGTGGAAAGAATGTGGAGGAATACAAATGCAAGGAATTTACAGAGACCTGCAAATATGATAGAATCGTTATAAATGGGGGACTGGGTCTTTAATTTCCAAATATAGATTAGGGTAGTAGCAGTGTAACAGGCAGAGAGGGGCCAGAGTTGTGAGAGTGTGTTCAGGTGAATTTTCAGATGGCATTGTGGACAGCGAAGAAGGCTGTCTAAGAGTACAATGGGCTCTTGACCAACTGGGCCAGTGGGCTGAGGAATGGCAGATGGAGTTTAATTCAGATAAATGTGAGTGCTGTATTTTGGTAAGACACAGGAGATGGGTGAGATACTAAACAAATATTTCAGGTCAGTATTTATGGGGAAGAAGGACATGAAAGTGAGGGAATTTCAAAAAATAGTGACGTTTTGAAAAAGTCCACAATACAACTGAGTAGATGCGAAAGGTCTTAAAAGATATAAAGGTAAATAAATCCCTAGGACCTGATCAGGTGTATCCCAGAACATTGTGGGAAACTAGGGAAGAGATTTCTGGGCCCCTTGCTGAGATATGTTTATCATTACAGCTATAGGTAAGGTGTTGGAGGAGCAGAGAGGATGGCTAATGTTGTATCATTATTTCAGAAAGGCTATAAGGAAAAGCTAGGGAACTATAGACCAATGAGCCTGATGTCAGTGCTAGGTAAGATATTGGAGTGGATTCTGAGGGACAGGATTTACATCCATTTGGATAATCAATGTGGTTTTGTGCATGGGAAATTGTGTTTCCCTGATTTGATTGTGGAGGTGACAAAGAAGATTGATGAAGGCAGAACAGTAGACAGTGTCTGTTTGGACTTCAGTAAAGTGTTTGACAAGGTTCCACATGATAGACTGACTAGTAAGGTCAGACCACATGGGATCCAGGGGGAGCTAGCCATTTGGGTAAAAAAAAATTAGCTTGAAGATAGGAGAGAGAGAGTGGTGGTAAAGGGTTGATTTTCAGACTGGAGATCTGTGAATAGCTGTGTGCCGCAAGGAGTGGTGCTGGGTTCACTGCTTTTGGTCGTTTAAATAAATGATTTCACTGTGAATATAGGAGTTAACATCAGTTTGTAAATGACACCAAAATTGGTGGGACAGTGGATAGTGAAGAAGTTTATCTCAGGGTACAGTGGGACCTTGATCAGATGGGGCAATGGGCAGAGGTGTGGCAAATGGAGTTCAATTTAGTTAAATGTGAGATGTTGCATTTTGGAAAGGCAAACCAGGGCAGGAGTTATACAGTTAATGGTAGGGCCCTGTGGAGTGTTGCTGAAAAAAGAGAGGTGAAGGTGAAGGTGAAGGTGAAGGTGAAGGTGAAGGTGAAGGTGAAGGTGAAGGTGAAGGTAAGCTGCATTATTCCTTAAAACTGGATCACAGGGAGACAGGGTGATGAAGAAGGTGTTGGGAACGTTTGCCTTTATTGGTCACTGTATTGAGTATCGGAGTTGGGACATCATGTTGCAGCTGTACAGGAGATTGGTGAGGCCACTTTGGGAATAATGTGAACAATTCTGATCATCCTGCGATAGTAAGGATATTGTTAAACTTTTAAAAGATGCAGAAAACGATTTTAAAAGATTTTGCTTGGAATTGGAGGTTTTGAACGATCGGGAGAGGATGAATAAACTGGGGCAATTTTCCCTGCAACATCGGAGGCTGAGAAATTTATAAAATCATAAGGGACATAAATAATGTGAATAATTCAGGAAGCATGTGAATGTTTTGTAGAGATGGCAAATTCAATTCCCAAACGTCATTCCAGGGATGAGGAACAGCAGTTATGAAGATCTACTGGAGAATTTGGGACTGTCTTCTTTGGAGAAGGCTGAGAGGAGATTTATTGAATGAATTAAAACCAGGACGGGCCTGGACAGAAAAAATAAGGAGAAAATGTTCCCAATTGAGAAAGGATTGAGACTGAGAGACCACAGATTGAAAGTAATTGGGAAAAGTCACAAAAGTGAGATGGAGAACAACATGTTCAGCCAGTGAGTGGTTAAGGTGTGGAATGCACTGCCCGAGAGTGTGGTGGAGGCAGCTTCAATTGAAACATTCCAAAGGGAATGAGACTATTATTTGAAAAGGAACAATGTGCAGTGTGACAGGGAGAATTGAGGAGAATGACACTCTGTAAATTACTCATTCAAAGAGCCAGTACAGATAGGACGGGTGAAATGGTCTCCTTGTACACTGTAACAGTCCTGTGACTGTGTGATTGAGCAGAGTTAAATCTGGGGGAGGTGGGAGCTCGGTGTCTCACTGTGCTGCTGCTGCTGCTGCTGCTGCTGCTGCTGAGGTCAGTGAGATCAGAGATTGGGACGGGGAGCCAGAGCTCACATCAAACTCTGCCCGTGTCTGTCGCACTGAGACTGGCAGGAGGCTACTCACTGATTTCACTCCATGCTGCAGGAATGGGACCACAGGCTGCAAATGGACAGGGCTCCTCCACACGGTGAGTAAAACTGACTGACTTATATCTTGCTGCTTAAGTGGGGCAATAGGACTACAGAAATACAGCTGGACATCCTGTTAGAGACAATGCTCCTCAATCAACCATTTCATTCGCTGCAGCTGCTCAATAACACCTTCAACAATTCAACATTTGTGTTTTAGAAGTTGTGTTTCAGTATTGACGGGGTTAATAACGGAGGATTGAGGTTTACTTACTCAGTCTGAGCTTGGTTCCTTTACCGAACGTAAGCCACAGTGAGAGCTCCCAGTGCAGAGGCTGCACAAAATCTTCTGCTCTTTGTTACTCCCCGTCACTCTCAACCTCTCCCTGTCTCTCAGTCACTCTTACCCTCTCCCTGCCCCTCTCTCTCTCCCTCACTCATGGCTTTTTCTCTGTCTGTCTGTATCTCTGGGTTGTGTCCAGCTAGGCTTGGGCAGTTTGCGAAATATATTTTTTGATGTTCAATGTTGCGGCTGCTCTTCAAGTGTGGTCATGGAGTGTAGGTGGAAACATGAGGCCTTCAGTGAGTGGTGGACACCACAGGGACTGGAGTGTGTTGTAGACAGTGACAATTCTGGCATAGGTTAGTTTGTTCAGTTTCATTTAGATGTAACTGTGAATGTGTCAGTTCAGGTGGTGGGATGGTGTGTCCATTATTATATATTTTATATAACTGTGGATTGGGTCAGTACAGGAGTTGGTGCTGTGTGTATTGAGGTTTTTGTACGGATCTGTATCACTGTGAAGGCCAGCTGTTATGCTGCATACAGTAATAGTCAGCGACATCCTCAATCTGAACGTTGCTGATTGTCAGGGTGAAACTGGTCCCTGATCCACTGCTGGTGAATCGATCGGGGACTCCTGTGAATCGAGTTGTTGCACTGTAGATCAGGAGAGAGGGTTTCTGACCTTCTCGCTGCTGGTACCAGCTAACCCACTTGCTAACAGATTGACTGGCCGTACAGGTGATGGTTGCGGTCTGGCCCAGTCCCACTGACAGCACCGGGGGAGACTGGGTCATGGTGATGTCCCCATTGATACCTGAGGGGTCAGAGAGAAACACAGTGAAGTCAGAACTGTAACAGAAAGAGCCTGTCAAATGAGAGATTGTTGGAGACACTGAGCATTCGTCTGGTTTCAGCATTTTCCCTTCAATCACAAGTCAGTGGAATTGGAGTGAAATGCAGAGCAGCTAAAGATTCAAGGTGCAAGTAGAGAGATTTGTACCTGCGATACAGAATGCCAGGGGCCAGATCAGCTGGATGTGTGAAATCATGGTGTGTGCTCCTGTCCCTGTGCCTGGTTCCTGATAAACTCTCCCTTCACTGGGCTCTGCTTTATAAAGCTGCAGCCTGTGAGAGTCTGACTGGGTGTTCCTCAGTATGTAAATGGCATCAGGCAGGGAGAGCCACGTCAGTACCTCTTTTCTCTCTCTCTCACTCCCATTCTCTCTCTCTGTCTCAGAAAGTCATTGATGTTAACAGCACTGAATGACACCATTTGGCCCATTGTGTCTAAACTGGTCAGCAAAGATCTGATGACACTAATCCCATCCGCCAGCTCCTGGCCCATTACCGTGGGGGCTGCAGCAACACAAGTGAATATCTAAACACTGCTCCAATGTCATGAGAGTTTGTGACTCAACCAGCCTTTCAGGCAGTGAGTTCCAGACTCCCACCACCCTCTGGGTGAAAACATTTCTCCCCAACACACTTCTCACTCTCTAATCAACTGGGCCTGGACTCACTCGAGTTCAGAAGGATGAGAGAGGATCTGATTGAAACATATCACATTCTAACAGGGCTGGGCAGGGAGGCGGTTTCCCCTGGTTGGGGAGTCTGGAACCAGGGGTCACAATCTCAGGGGGATACAGTGTAGACCATTTCAGACTGAGATGAGGAAACATTTCTTCACTCAGAGGATAGTCAAACTGTGGAGGACAAGGAACTGAATATATTCAAGAGAAAGAGAGAGATAATTGTTTTACATTTTAACAGCATGAAGGAAATGGGGAGAAAGTAGGAATATGTCTTTGAGATGGAGGATCAGCCATGATCACACTGAATGACAGAGCAGACTCAAAGGGCCGAATGGCCTACTCCTGCAGCAGTTTCTGTGTGGCCATGTCTGTGTTACCTTCAATGTTTGTCCCTAGTTATTGAATTCTTGACTCTTGTAAAAAGTGCCTTCCTGCACACCCTATCACTGCCCTGAATAATCTTATACCCCTCTATCAGGTCCCCTCTCAACCTTCACTGCTCCAAAGAAAACAATCCCAACCTTTCCAAGCTTTCCTCACAGCTGGCCCTCCATCCCAGGCAGCATGCTGGTAAATCTCTGCACCCTCTCAAGTACAATCACATCCTTCCCAGAATGTGGTGACCAGGACCTGTCCACCCCTTTCTCTCTCTCTCTCTCAATCAGTCTCATAACCACTCTCTCCAACTCACTCACGCTTCCTCACTCCGTCTCATAATCTCTCCTTCTGCATCTTTCTCTCACACTGTCACTCACTCAATCTCTCGCATCAATTGAAAACCTCCAAATATTAATTGCCCCTCTCTATTCCTCTCTCTGTCTCTCCCTCCCTGCCTGCATTCCCAATCTACAGTCTCTCTCCCTCCCTCTCTGTCATTTTGTCTCTAACCATACTCATCTCTCTCTGACACACACACACTCAACCCGACCAACTCTCTCTTGATTCCTTTCATTCTTGGTATCACACCCATCCTGTCTCTTTCTCTCTCTCCATCCCTCTCAGTCACATCTTGATTCTCTCTCTCTATCCCTCAATCTCACTACTTCTACCTCCCTCTATCTCTCTCTTGGTCCCCTCACATATCTCACACTGTCTCAGATGCTCCTCCCTCTATCCCTCAATTACACGCACACACATACATCTTCTACCTCTCTCTCTGTCTCGCTTCTCTCTCTTTCTCACAGTGTCCCGGATGGTGACAATTGAATGCAGGACAAATCTCCCTCTGCTCTGCCCCACTAATGGATGTTAACCCTTGACCCCAGAAGCATGTCTTTTCCTGGATTAAAGCCCCATTTCTCACATTGACCAGGGTTTGGTCTCTCTCAGGAAGACTGACAGATTCTTGTCAAATGAAGGGCAGTTCTGTGCTGTTGGCCGATTCTCACTGGGGACTGGTTTGGACACAAAGTTCATTTCATGAAGGCCCAGCAGAGAGAGGAGATCCTCAGGCCATCAGTGTGAGCTGGAGGGGCAGGACAGGTTCTGACCCACTGACCCATTCTGTCCAATCCCTTCCTTTTCCTGCCCTTTCCATGATCAGTCTTTGAGTCAGGCTTTTTGACTGGGATGAGGGTCAGAGCATCACACAGTTACAACAGAGAGAAACTGGACCCACACCAACCATGAACTCCATGACACACTGGATACTCCAACAGAGTCCAGTAAACATGAAATTCAGTTCACAAAGCTGCTTGATGTAGAAACATAGGCCTCTTTACCACTGAAGCCATAAAAGCAGTAAACATTGGCCTCCTTCCTACTGGACTCTCCAAAGGAGACCAGTAAACATGGGCCTCCTATTCACTGGAGTTTCCAATTGAGATGAGCAGCTGACTGAGTTTTTGAAGAAGTAATCAAGAAGAAGAAGATAGGTAGAGCAGTACACTCTGTCTACATGGACGTTAGCAAGTCCTTAGACAAGGTTCCCCATAGGAGACTGCTTAGTAAATTTATATCACAAAGGATTCAGGGAGAGCTCGCCAATTGGATATAAAATTGGCCTGATGGTAGGAGGCAGAGGCTGGTGAGAGAGGCTTGTTCTTCAGACTGGAGGCCAATGACCAGCCGTCTGCCACGAGAACCGAACCTGGATCCACTGTTGTTCATCATTTAAATGAACAATTTGGCTGAGAAAATAGCAGGAATGAAAATGTGTTGCTGGAAAAGCGCAGCAGGTCAGGCAGCATCCAAGGAACAGGAGAATCGACGTTTCGGGCATAAGCCCTATAGCAGGAATGGTCAGGAAGTTTGTGGCTGACATTAAAATTGTTGGCATCGTGGACGGGGAAGAAGGTTACCAAAGAGTGCAATGTCATCTTGATCAACTGGGCCAGTGGGTAAACAAATCCAGATGGAGTTTAATTTTGAAAAGTGCGAGGAGTTACATTTTGGTAAGACATACCAGGGCAGGAATTACACAAATAATGGTCGAGCCATGGGGAGTGTTGTTGAACAGACAGACTGAGAGGTACAGGTACATAATTCCTTGGAAGTGGGGCCACAGGTAGACAGGGTGATAAAGAAGGTATTTGGCACACTCACCATCACTGGTCAAATCAGGGAGTACAGGAGCTGGGACATGTTCCAGCTGTACAAGGCATTGGTAAGGCCACATTTGGACACTGTGTAAATTTTCCTTGAGAAAACACTTTTCTGTAAACTGGGTTGTCTATTTCTCCCAGTCTTTGTGTAAAGGTGAGACTAAGTGTGCGTAAGCTCTTATACAGCATAGACAGAGGTCACTGGGCTGATTGTGACTGTTAGTCAAATGAGTCCAATGTGTCCCATTTACCCAGTCCTTCCTGTATAACCCTGCAATTGTTTCCTTTTCAGCTATTTCTCCAAATGCCCTTTTGAAAGTTGCTGTTGAATCCACTTCCACTCACCTTGCAGACCGTCATCATGAACTCGCTGGATAAAAATATTCCTATCTTCTCCCTTGTCCTTCAGACCCTTTCTGAAATGTGTGCCCTCTGGTTACTGACCCTCCTGCCTGGAGAAACAATTTGTCCTTTATTTACTGCATCTAAACTCTCTAATTGTGAACCCCTCATTGAGTTAGAGCTATTTCCAGCACAGGGGGAGAACATTCAGCCTGTCAGGTAAATGCTGTCATTTCATGGGGCAATCCAGTCAGTCCCACCCCCTCCCCTCTTCAGCCCCCAGAGCCTTGCAGGTTAATTTCCATCAAGAGCCCATCCAATCTGTCATTGTAATAACTGAGTGTCTTCACCTGCCTCACCTGAATGGGCACTAATTTCCAAGTCATTACCAATTGCTGCGAAAAACAAAGTTCTTCCTGACATCGCGTATCTCTTGCCCAACAAAGTGTCAGGTAATCTCAATGTGAAGATGGGATTTTGTCTCCACACGGACTGTGCTGTGGTCACTCTTACTGATACTGTCATGGACAGATACACCAGCAGCAGACAGGTTGGTGAGGGTGACAGTAAGTATGTTTTTCCCTCGTGTTGGTTCCCTCGCCACCTGCCCCATCTCCATTCTCACAGCGGAATCACTTGGAACTTGACCTGCTTGTACAGTAGTGATGCTCCTCAGCAGCTCTTGATGGTGGGCTTTGAAGTCCCTTACTCAGAGTATATCCTGCATCCTTCCCTCCCTCAGTGCTCCCTCCAAGTGTTGTTCAACCTGGAGGAGGACTGATTGCTCAGTTGAGGTTGGAGGGGAGGGAGGTTTCCTTCTCCATGTTTGATCTACTGTCATGATGCTTCATGGGTTCCATAGTTAATGGTGAGGACTCCCAGGACAACTCCCTTCCGACTGTACCCACCACTGTGTTGCCTCCCCAGCTTGGTCTATCCTGCCAGTTAAAAACTGAATGAGGAAAACATTCTGTGTAGGCTTCACAGCTTGGATACAGAGCTGCTGCTGGATTCTGTTTTTGATCTCTGAGTGTATGTTTGTGAGAGAGTGACTGACACTTTTACCATCATTATACTCAAGATCCTAGTCCTTATATTCTTATGTGCTGACAGATTCTCGGGAGTGCAGATGGTTCACAGTTTTCTCCCATCTCAGTAACAAACAGCCAGCTGCTCCGAGCTCCTTCTTTCACCTCCTCTTTTGGTGAAGTTTAAAACTTGCGATCTGACAGTCTTTGCAGTTAATTTTTACACTGGGGCTTTCTGCTGTGGTCAGAATCTCTAATAATAAGTGTCCAATCAGTGACAATCACAGCAGCTAAGAGCAGTCAGGACTGAGGAGCCAGGCTCACTGGGAAACACATTGGGAAGATCAAAGCCATCCTCTTCAGCTCCCGGTACAAACTCCATCCCTCTCCCTGAGCACTGTCTGCTGCTCAAACAGACTCATTACAACCTTGACCTCATCTTTGAGGCTGCTCTAAGCCCCACATCACCATCCCCCGCCCTCCCCACCATGCTCACTGACCTACATTGGCTCCCGGTTGAGCAACATTTCGATTTTCAAATTCTCATCCTTGTTCTCAAACCCCTCCCTGCCCTCCCTCCCTCCACAGCCAGATCATACTTCCTCAAATAAGGGGACCAAAACTGCACATAATCGAATCATAAAATCACAGTACAGAAGAGTCCCTTCAGCCCATTGAACCTGTGCCAGCCAAACAACATTAAACCTGCATGAGTCCCACTTTCCAATATTAGGCCCATAATCTTGAATGCTATGACATTTCAGTGTTCATCCAAAGGTTATGAAGTTTCCTACCACAACTATAATCCCAGTCAATGTATTCAGACTGTCACCATCTTCTGGGTGAAAGATATGCTCCTCAAATCCCCTCTGAAGCTCCGGCCTTTCACATTTGAATGTGTGCCACCATATTATTATGTCTCTGCCTCAGGAGAACTTTCTATCCACCTTGTGCATTCCCCTCATAACTTTATACATCTCAATCAGGGACCCCTTAACCTTCTCTGCTACAAAGAGAACAACCTGAGCTTATCCAGCATCTTTTCATCATTGAAATGCTCCACCCCAAGCAACTTCCTGGTTAATCTCATCTGCACCCCATCCAGTGTAATCACATCCTTCCTATCGTGTGGTGACCAGAACTGCACACAGTACTTCAGCTCTCACCTCCCCTAAGTTCTAAACAGTTCCAACATAACCTCCCTGTTTTTATCACCCACCCCTGAAATGATAAAGGTAAGTGTCCTATATGTTTTCATTCCTGCCCTGTTCACCTGCTGTGTCTTCCACAGTGCTTCACCTCACATTTAGCAGAGTTAAATTCCATCTGCCTTTGCTCTGCCTATCTGAACAATCCATTTATATCCTCCTGTAACCTCACACCTTCTTCCTCACTATTAACCATCCTCCAATCTTCATATCATATACAAACTTAGATATCATTCACTCACCCCACCCCTCACCCCATCACATTCTCATCCACATTGTTTCTAAGTGTCACAAACAATAAGGGACCCAGCACTGATCCCTGTGGTATCCCACTGCACACTGGATCCAGTCACGCAAACAACATTCTGCCTCTACGCTCTGTCTCCTGTCACTGAGCCAAATATTAATGGAATACTCAAGGTATGATCTCACTGAAGCCCTGCAACATTGCAGCAAGATACCTCTGGCCCTGTTCTTGAATCCTATCGCTATGAAGACCTAAATACCATTGGCGTTATTCACGACTGCTGCTCCTGCAATGCTTACTTTTAGCAACTGGTGTATAAGGACACCCAGGTCTGATTGTATCTCCCCATTCCCACTCTATCCCCATCCGGATAATAATCTGCCTTCCTATTTTTGATACTAAACTGGGTAACTTCACATTTATCCACATTATATTTCATCTGTGACTTACTCAACCCGTCCAAATCACACAGAAGCATCTCTGCATCCTCCTGACAGCTCCCCCTCTCAACCAGCTTTGTGTCATCTGCTAAACTGGAGATATTAATCTTGATTCCCTTATCTAAATCATTAACATATGATGTGAGTAGCTGGTATCCAGGCCTGTGGTCCAGACCTGAGCTCATCCAGCCCTTTCAGAAAAAGGCCCGATTATTTCAAAATTACATCTATATCAATGATTTGGATGAGACTGTACAAGGCATGATTCATAAATTTCCAAATGACACTAAAATAGGCGGTATCGTGGACAGTGAGGAAGGTTATCAGAAAGTGCAGCAGGACTTTGATCAGCTGGGGAAGTGGGCTGAGAAATAGCAAATGGAATTTAATATAGACAAGTGTGAGGTCTTGCATTTTGCAAAGTCAAATCAAGGTAGGAGTTTCATGGTGAATGGTGAAGGAGTGTAGTGGATCAGAGGGACCGTGGAGTTCAGGTACACAATTCTCTGAAAGTGGAGTCACTGTTGGACAGGGCAGTGAGGAAGGCTTTTGGCACACTGACCTTCATCAGTCAGGGCATTGACTGTAGAAGTTGGGAAGTTATATTGCAGTTATGCAGGATGTTGGTGAGGCCACACTTGGATTATTGTGTTCAGTTTTGGACAGCTTGTTATAGGAAGGATATTATTAAACTGAAAAGAGTGCAGGAGAAATTTATGAGGATGTTGCCAGAACTCAAGGGTCTGAGTTATAGAGAGAGGGTGGACAGCTAGGAATTTATTTCTTTGGAGCATAGAAGACTGAGGGGGGAATCTTAAAGCAGTGTGTAAGATCAGTAGAGGCATGGATAGGGTGAATGAACTCAATCTTTTTCCCAGGGTTTGTGAATAGAGGACGAGAGGGCATCAGTTTAAGGTTTGAGAGTAAGGAATAAAAGGGAACCTGAGGGGCACTTTTTACTCAAATGATGGTCCGCATATGGAATGAGCTACCAGCAGAAGTGGTTGCACTGGGCACATTGACAACATTTAAAAGGCATTTGGTCAAATACATGAATAGGAAAGGTTCAGAAGGACATGGGCCAAGTGTATGGAAATTGGGTTAGCGTGGTCAGACATTTTGGTCGGAGTGGGCCAGTTTAGGTCGAAGGGCCTGTCTCTGTGCTGGAGGACTCAATGACTCTATGACTTTGTTTCCTGTCTGCAATCAGTTCTCTATCCATGTCAGTACACTGCCCCCAATCCTATGAGCTTTAATTTTATATGCAATGCTCTTTTGTGGGATTATCAGAAGTCTCTTGAAAGTGCAAATGAAGCACATTAATCCAGAATTAAGAATCTAATAATGACCATGCATCCACTGTTGATTGTTGGGAAAAACCATCTGGTTCACTGATGTCCTTTAGGGAAGGAAATTGCTATCTGTACCTGGTCTGGACGGTCTGGACTACCTGTGACTCCAGACCCACAACAATGTGGTTGACTTTTAACTAATTAGAGATGGGCAATAAATGCTGGCTATCCAGTGATGCCCTCATCCCATGAATGAATAAAGAAAAAAAAACATTCACTCGCTCCCCCTTATTAAATCCACTCCTTACATCCTCAAACAATTCCAGTTGATTGTTCAGTATGATTTCCCTTCCCACAATCCATGCTGACTGTGTCCAATCCTGTCACTGTTTTCCATGTGTTCAGCTATTAAATATTTTACAACGGACTCAAGAATTTTCCCCAATACCATCAGGCTGACTGATTAAAAATTCCCTGTTTTCTCACTCCCTCCCATTTTAAGAGTAAGGTTACATCAGCAACTCTCCAATCTCAAGGAACTGTTCCAGAATCAATACAATCTTCGAAGATGACCACCAATGTTTCCAAAATTTTTGAGCCATTTCCTGAATACTTAGTATGTCGATTATCAAACTTTAATCCCATCAATTTTCCCAAAACCATTTCCCTTTAATAAATGATTTTCTCCAGTTCCTCCCTCACTCTAGACTCTGTGAACCCAACAATTTGGGGATGTTTTAGAGTCTTCCTTTCTGTACAAAAATCCTGAATATGTATTTAATTATTCTGCCATCTTGTTGTTCTCATTATATGATTATAAATTTTGTGTGCAACTTTCTTGAATGCCTTCTGGAAATTCATATCAACAACACCCATTGACATTCCATTATCTCATACATTAGTAACCTCTTTAATAAAATGTAACCAAGTTAGTTCAAGGTGTTTAACCCTGAGAAAATCCATGCTGACTTTCTTGAATCAGTTCATATTTGTCAGACATTCTCTCTTAAAAACAGATTCAATCACTTCCCAACAAGAGACATTCAATGGAGAGGTTCATGTGAATAAATTAGTAAACAGCTAGCACTGACACAAGGGGGTGAACAGCCTCCTCCTGTGCTGGAGCCTTCTCTGTCTCCTTGATTGTAACATTCCGATAGGAATAGGAGCTGGGCTGCAGCTTCGACATTGAGTTCAATGTGGACGGATGGAGTGTAATTAGTGGGGTATTGTGACCAGGTGCCTCTCGAAAAGATGTCTTTCTCTTTCTCCCTTTTCAGCTCCAGGGCTGGCATGAAGGAGTTGAAAGAATCTTTGGTGAAGAAGGTTCCGGACGGTGAGGGCTGTATGAAGAGTTTCAGCAGTGACTAATGATTGCAGCTCCTTGTTTAGTCTGCTCCTCCCCCACCACTGATCAAGCCATGTAACCTCCTGTCACATTGAGTGACATTGCAATTGATATCATAGTGTCAGTGCCAGCAAAAAACAGAATCACAGTCTGACCCACTGGGACAGCCATCACTGCCTGACATCATAGAACGGAGCCTGTATCCCCTCCCCCACCACACTCATAAACCATACAGCATCAAAAACATAATGAGACCCAATCCCTTCTATTAAACAATGGCTCCCAGAGAACCCCTTCAGAGGTCGAAGTCAGCACCAAGACAGAGAGAGAGAGAGAGAGAGAGAGAGAGTCCCTATTCCTTCTGTTCTAATGATGGTGTCAGTGTGTGTTGATGAGAAATGTTGAAACTGCTCGTGATTTAATGATGGAGCTGGAAGCCAGGAGGAGCTGCAGAAGCTTCAGTTTCTAACCAGAAACTGCCCACTCAGTCTCTTGGACACCATGAGCTGGTTCATTGTGCCCAGCGCCGACAACCCCTCCCTCCCTCCCTCCCCTACAAGGCTTTGTCTGCTTGGATTCTCATTGTTACCTTTTCCTGGTTCTGGAGGAAACTTCCCCTCTGATCCAGCATTCACACTCACTCCTAAAACCTGACCCGAGATCTCCTAAGATCCAGAGTGGACCTGTTTCTGTCCAATACCGAGTCCAATGATGACATTTGACTTGCTGTGGGGAAAGAATCAGCCAGGGTCCTGTGATTGCAATCAAGGATTCTCTCATCCAGTACAGTCTCCATCCAGAGCACCATTCATCCAGTACAGTCTCCATCCAGAGCACCATTCATCCAGTGCAGTCTCCATCCAGAGCACCATTCATCCAGTACAGTCTCCATCCAGAGCACCATTCATCCAGTACAGTCTCCATCCAGAGCACCATTCATCCAGTACAGTCTCCATCCAGAGCATCATTCATCCAGTACAGTCTCCATCCAGAGCACCATTCATCCAGTACAGTCTCCATCCAGAGCACCATTCATCCAGTACAGTCTCCATCCAGAGCACCATTCATCCATTGCAGTCTCCAGTCAAAGCATTCTCTTCTGAGTTCCATCTCTCTCTCTTTTTCTCTCTCTCTCTCACACTCTCTCTCTCTCTCTCTCTCTCTCTCTCTCTCTCTCTCTCTCTCTCTGTCTCTGAGCTTCAGCCCTACCTCCATCTGAGCTGCTGGGAGTCTGATCTGAGCCAATTCAGTGAGTCCCATGAAGAATAATGACGGGATATTTGGAATGTAAGTGTGTTGATGTAAATGTGAACCATTGCAGCAAAGACATTACAGATGGTTTGTACAGACAGCAAAGCCCAAACCAGAACATTGTGTCAATCAACACAGAACTCATGAAAGCTTCAGTAAAAACGATTATTAATATGATTCTCAGAGATGTGTCATTATTCTTGTTTCAAACGACGCTTTCCCAGAGAACGTCCTGAATGGCCTCCTCTTCGTCCAGAGATCTGTGGGATGTGTTCTGAACTCAAATTCGAATACTTTAGATGATATTCCCAAGTCTGAATCCTGGCCCCACTCAGATTCAACACACACACACACGCGTGCACACACACAACGCATCAACATTGGTCATGGTCTCTCGCAGACAAGGATGACTCTCTTCCACCCTCAGAATGAGTCTGTAGGTGGCTGGCCAGACTGATGTGGCTACCACAGGCTCTGTTACACTTGGGGCAGGTGGTGGTCAAGGGAAGGGATGGATGGGACATTGGTGTGGTAGTGTGTCCTTTCTGCTGTTTTAGCCTGGCTTCCATTTTTTTCCCGATGCCTTCCTGGATGCTCCTCCTCCACCTTCGACAGTTTTGGGCCAGTGAATCCCAGGTGCCTGGGGAATGCAGCACTTTGCCAATGAGGTCCTGAGGGTATCCCTGAACCACTTCCTCTGTTCACCTGGGGCTTGCCTGCTGTGTCGAAGCTGGGAGTAGAGCACCTGCTTGAGGAGTCTTGTGTTGGTCATGCAGACGATTTGCCCAGCCCATCGTGGCCAATCAGGAATGGTCAGTGCCTCGATGCTGGGGATATTAGCCTGTTTGAGGACTAACTGGTGTTAGTGTGTCTGTCTTTCCTGCTGATTCACAGGATCTTGAGCAGGCAGTGTTGGTGATCATACTCCAGTGCCTTGAGGTGTTTGCTCTGACAGTCCATGTCTCAGAGCCATATTGGAGGCTGGGAACCCCCACAGCTCTGTAAACCATGAGCTTGGTCTTGGATCTGATGCTGTTGTCTTTGTACACCCTTTTGCTCAAGTAGCTAAAGATTGTGCTAACACATTGGAGGTGATGTTGGATCTCTTCATCAACAGTTGCTTTGGCCGACAGGAGACTTCTAAGTTATTGGAAGTAGTCTCTCAGGCTAATATTTATTGGTTAGGTCAGTGAGGAAGGGTTGGCAGATGATGTTTCATGTGGGAAAATGTGAAGTTGTATCTTTTGGAAGGGAGAACAAAACAACAGAATATTATTTAAATGGAGAAAAACTGAGAAAGCTGCAACAGGGGGCATTGCATTATTCACAAAGGAAACCATCACTGCAGTAATGAGGAAGGATGATTAGAAGTGTCTGAAACACACAAAGTTAGCGCACGGGAACAGCAGGGAATCAGGAAAACTACTGGGATGTTGGCCCTTATTTCAAGGGGGTTGGAGCATAAGTGGAGGGAATTCTTACTGCCAGTGTACAAGGTGCTGGTGAGACCACATCTGGAGTACTGTGAACAGTTTTGGTTGCCTTATTTATGAAAACATATTATTTCACTTGGAGGCAGATCAGAGAAGGTTCATTGGGATGATCCTCAGTGTGGAGGGAATTGTCCTGTGGGCAAATGAATGGCAATCTCATTGAAACATATAGGATTCGTAATGGGCTCGACAGGATAAACTGATGTTTCCCCTCATGGGAGGGGAAGGGTCACACAGACAGAAAAGCATTAGGTAACCAGCAGGGAGACGTAGGCAGGATGTGGAACATGGAGGGCCAGAAAGCTAAATTGTATCTATTTTAATGCAAGTTGCTTGACCAGTAAGGCAGATGAATGTATAACGTTGATGAACATGTGGGAATATGACATTGTTGCAATCACTGAGTCACGGTTGGAGGAAGGACAGGACTGGCAGCTTAACATTCCAGGATATAGACGTTTCAGGCAGGATGGGGGCATGCAGCAGAGAGACAGGGGGCATTGCATTATTCACAAAGGAAACCATCACTGCAGTAATGAGGGAGGATGTCTTAGAAGTGTCTTCAAATGAGGCCATCTGGGTTGATCTAAGAAATAAAATAGGTGCCATCACTTCACTGGGATTATACTGCAGGCCTCCCAATACTCAGAGGGAGATAGAAGAGCAGATATGTCAGCAAATCGCAGAGAGATGTTGGAGGAATAGGGTTATGTTAAGAGGGAATATCAACTTTGTGAACATTAACTAGGATTACCTTTGTGTGAAATGCGATTGCCTTTGTGTGAAAGGATCAGACAGGATGGAAATTTTGAAATCCATCCAGGAGATCTTTTTGTACCAGTTCGTAGATAGTCTCAGTAGAGATGGGGCAGAGCTTGGGAACGATTCCGGTCAAGTGGTTGAAGTGTCAATGGGGTGACCACAACTCTGTAAATTTTAAAGTCATTATGGAAAGGGATAAAGACAGTGCTCGATTTGTGTCTTAATTTGGGGAAGGCCAATTTCAATGTCATTCGACAGGATCTGGCAAACATAGACTGGAGCAGCTACTTGCAGGTCAGTCTATATTTGGAAAGTGGGCATCTTTTAAAAGTGGTATCGTGAGAATTCAGGGACAGCGTGAACCCCGAAGTGTGAAGGCAGGGAGAGCAAGCTCAGGGAGCCCTGGATGTGAAAGGATACTGAGAGTTTGATAAAGAAAAAGAAAGAAGCATATGTCACATAAAAAGAATTAAAAGCAGGGGAGACCTTCAGAAGTATAATGTACTGGGTGGGTGCTTAAAAAGGAAATTAGGAGGGTAAAGAGGGACCATGAAATATCTTTGTGAGATAGGATCAAGCAGAACTCCAAAACATTTTGTATGGATGTTAAGGGCAAGAGGATGACCAGGGAAATAGTGAAATCTATTCGTGACTAGAGGGACAATCTTTGTGTGGACATAGATGAGAGCTTAAATGAAATTTAATCATCTGCATTCACAAAGGAGAAAGACATTGTAAATGGAGGTTTTACTTCTGATAATGAGGTTCTAGTTCATGTTATTATTGGTAAGATGGAAGTATTGGATGTTGTAGAAGGCATAAAGTTGAATAAATCCCCAGGGCCTGATGAAATGTATCCCAGGCAGCTATGGGTGACAAGGGAGGTGATTGCTGGAACCCTGAAGGAGATATTCAAACTTCACTAACCACAGGTGAAGTGCCAGGTAACTGGAGGATTGCTGATGTGCTCTGATTTGCTCAAGAAGAGTGACAGGGATAGGCCAGGAAATTACAAACCAATTAATCTGACACCAGTGTGAGGGAAATTATTGGAAACAATTCTGACGACCAGGATTAATCAACACTTATAAAGCCTGAGATGCCAGCACAGACTTTTTAGAGGGCAATCCTGTCTGAATAATTTAATTGAGTGTTTTGAAAAGGTGAATAAACATCTTGATGAGATTGTGAATTTCATGTGTTTTATATGGACTTCAGTGAGGCCTTTGACACGGTCCCATATGGAAGGCTGGCCCAAAGGATAAGAGCCCATTTGAATCCAAGGCAGGTTAGGATCCAAAACCAGCTTCCAAATAAGAGGCAAAGAGGGATGGTGGAAGATTTGAAGCCTGGGACCAGTGTTGCACCATAGGAAATAACACTAGGGCCCTTGCTGATTGCTGTATACATTAACAATTGGATGTGATTGTACACGGTATAATTTGTAAATTTGCAGATGTTGATAACAGTGAGGAGGAAGGTTTCAGGCTTCAGACTGATATTGATAAGCTGGTAAACTGAACCGAGCAATGGAAGATAGAATTTAATCCTGATAAGTGCGAGGTAATGCACTTTGGGAGGTCAAATAAGGGAAGGATACACACAATCAGTGGTAGGTTCATCGGGAGTGCTGAGTAACAAAGAGACCTGGGTGTACAAATCCATAGACTGCTGAAGGTGTCAGCACAGACAGACAGGGTGGGGAAGAAGGATGCGTGACTTCATCAGCCAGGGTGCAGAAGATAGGAACAAGAAAGTTTGTTGCTACTTTACAGAGCCCTGATTAGGCCACAGCTGGAATACTGTGTGCAGATCTGGTCACCACACTATCAGAAGGACATGATTGCACTGAAGAGGGTGCAGAGAAGATACACTAGGATGTTGCCTAGGATGGAAAATCTCAGTTATGAGGAAAGACCAGACAGGCTGGGTTTGTTTTCCCTGGAGTAGAGGAGCCTGAGGGGTACACCTGATTGAGGTACACAAAATTATGAAAGGCAGAGACAAAGTAGATCATGAGAATCTTTACACTGTGGACGATGTGCCTAAAACCAGAAGGCATAAGATTAAGATGAAGATTAAGTGGTTTGGAAAGGATCTGAGCAAATGTTTTTTCACCCAGGTGATACAAATATGGGACAGGCTGCCTGAGAGGGTGGTGAAGGCAGGTATTCTCATAATATTTAAGAAGCATCCGGACAAGCACTTAAAATGCCAGGGCATGTTGGCTATGGGCCAAGTGCAGGTTCATGGGATTAGTGCAGTTTGGTGTTTGTGGGCCGAAGGGCTTGTTTCTGTGCTATATCACTCCATAACTATGACTTTACGTTGAAGACAGTGAAGCCTGTGACAAAATTTAAAGAGAAGGATATGGAAGCATTTCCCACGTTGTTTGAGAAGATAGCAACACAAGTGAAGTGGCCAAAAGCAGACTGGAGCTTGCCCATGCAAAGTAAATGAACTAGGACGGCACAAGAGATTTCTACATCCCTGTCTAAGGAGCATTCTCACGATCAAGAGGAGGGGAAAAGGGCTATTCTAAATACATATGAGTCGGTTCCAGAAACATACAGACAGAGGTTACAGAATGTACGGAAACAGCCTGGACAAACTTCTACTGAGTTTGGAAGGGATTAACAAAATAATGTTGACAGGTGGTTAAGAGCATTAAAGGCTGAGAATACTTAACAATACTCTCAGAGAAATTACTCTTTGAGAAGAATTTATGACTTCTTTTCCTTCCAGAATCAAAATTCATGTAGAAGACCAAAGGCCAACCGCAAGACAAGCATCTGCAATGATAACTGATCCAGAAAGCTTTCTCAGTCAGCCCCAGAAATGGGAGAAAAATAAAAATTGAGAGAGTGTGAGGAAGGCAGGGAGCCGGGAAGAGAATGGACAGGAGGGACCAGGCCAAGAACTTCTCAAATTAAGAAGGAAATTGCTGAGGGTGGAAGTGATGATCAGAAGCTGAAATGTTTCTCTGGGAATAAGGTGGACCATGTGTGTTTGGAATGTTGGAAGTTGTGAGGTAGACCCATGGGATTTATAGGAGTTAGTAAAAATGAATCAGAAAAGGAAACACAAACAGATAATCCCACGGAGCAGGTTGTAGCTGTAACTATAACAAAAAGGCTGGAGGTGAATTCTGTCATTAGGAAAGGAAGTTGGAAGGTAGATGAGAGGGGGACAGGATTTTTATCAAAAGGAACGGTGACCACTTTTTCTTCAGCTAAACCCAGAACCAAACTGAGAAATACAGGGGCAACAAAATCACTTTGACTGGAGAAAGAATTGATTTTCCTTCCACAGAGCTTGATGGGAGCTAAGGTATTAATCAATGGGATTGGTGGAGAATATATTCCACTTCGATTGTATAAAGTGCAACTGGAACGTGATTTGTTATCAGGAGAAGTAATTGCCAGAGTGGGGAAAACATTCCCTGTCGAGGGAATCGTCTTCCTTCTGGCGAATGATTTGTCAGGACTAAAGGCAGTAGCTTCCCCGATAATTACAGAATGTCCAAAGGAAGTCCGAGAAACAGAACAATGACAGGGACCGGTTCCTGGTCTCTCTCCTTCGTGTGAGGTAACCAGGGCAATAGTTAAACAAAATCCATCAAGAAGGGGTGATGTGACACCACAGCAAGTGAAAGGATCGCTGAAACGTTCCGAAAGGGTGACGATAATCCAGGTGGAGTATTTGGTATGATGTCATTAATTACAGCAGATCCAAAAAGCAGATCCTGAATGAAATAAATAAACATAGTCAGTTAATACTGAAATTAAGGATGAAAGAATTCCAGAGTGCTATCATCTTCAGAATGGAATGCTGATGAGGAATTGGAGACCCCCTCATAGACCAACAGATGAAGAATGGTTGGTTAGACATCGGCTAGTGGTCCCACCCAGCTATCATAGTGCAAGGAGTACATGAGACTTCCATGGCAGGTCACATGGGGATTTGGAAAACACAGGCATCCAGAAACAGGTATTTGACTGAGCCACAATTGGATAAAGATGTGGTTCAGTTTTATAAAATGTGTCCTACTTGTCAAGTTTTAGGTAAACCTCAACACAAAACCAGCATCCTTAATTCCTCTCCCAAGTTTTGAGGAACCATCCTGACATGTACGGGTTTGTCAAGTAGTGAGTATAATCAAGGAGGGGATGAGAAAATGCTTAAGATCGAAAAATAACTGGACAATTCCCAAAGTGAACTTCCTGTTTTTAGGTGAACAAATTCAGAGGTATTAGAGAATTCAGACACTGTATTTTTGTATTTGGAGAAAGATCAACAGGTAGATTTAGTGATATTGCTCAGAAAATACAAAGATGTTTGTATGAGGAGTCATTGAGGACTTTGGTTCTGTACTTGATGGAGTTTAGAAGGATGAGAGGGAATGCCATTGAAACTTACAGAATACAGAGAGGCCTGGATCGAGTGGACGTGGAGAAGATGTTTCCAATAATAGGGGAGTTGAAGACCCAAGGGCACAGCCTCAGAGTGAAGAGACGATCTTTTGAACTGAGTTGAAGAGGAATTTCTTCAGCCAGAGTGTTGTTAACCTGTGGAACTGATTGCTGCAGTGGGCCTTGGAGGCCAGGTCATTGAGTGAATTAAGATAGAGATAGATTGGCTCTTGATTGGTCAAGGGATCAAGATCTACAGAGAGAAGGTAAGAGATTGGGGTTGAGAAACATTGTCAACTGTAAATGAACGGTGGATCAGACTTGATGTGCCAAATGATCCAATTCTGCTCCGTTATCTTGTGGACTTTTATTGAAACATTTCAATGGACCACATGATTCAAGTAGGAAATGGATTTGATTATTCAGACACAATAAAACAAACACGAACAGAAACAGGCCAACGTAACAGAGGGCTTCCATGTTGGAGAATCAGTTGATTGAATCAACTCAGAGTAATTGGAGTTCTCCTGTAGTATTGGCTCCTGAACCAAACTGTTCAATTTGATTCTGTGTCGACTCTGGGAAAGTGTATATAGTCACAAATTCATTCCCTATTCCTGGACAAGAAGATTGCACGGACAGGGTAGGTAGTGTATTATTCTTACCTAAAATTGAGTTGTTAAAAGGATATTGACAAGAACTCACTGATCGCTAGAACTAAGTGAGTTCTGTATTTGTCACACCTAATGGATGACACCCAATGATGAACTTTGTAATTTGGACTTAAGGGTGCTCCAGTCACATTTGAATGATTATTGTGAAAGAGAACAAGGTCACACTCCCCCACATTACACTCCATCTGCCAACATTTCTCCAAAGCCCAGCTGTACCTAATATTCAGCAGGATGGACCCCTTCACTGGGAAAGAGTAATTTGTAACTAGAATATTGACACATCTCTGTGAATCTCATTAATAACTGTTCTTTTTGAAGCTTTCATTGGTTCTGTGTTGATTGACACAATGTTCTGGTTTGGGCTTTGCTGTCTGTACAAACCATCTGTAATGTCTTTGCTGCAATGGTTCACATTTACATCATCAAACTCACACTCCAAATATCCCATCATTATTCTTCATGGGATTCATTGGAATTGGCTCAGATCAGACTCCCAGCAGCTCAAATGGAGGGAGAGGTGGGGCTTAGAGAAAGAGAGAGAGAGAGAGAGAGAGATGGAGCACTGAGAGAGGGGGGAGGGGGGGGGGATGGAGCATGGAGAGAGAAAGAGGGATTCAACTCAGATTGAGATCTATCCAGCTGAGGTAGGGAAGTGAGTGGGGAGAGACAGTGAGAGGGAGAGATGGAGGTGAAGGAGTTGTAAATCAAAGACAAATTAGACACTGTTATAGACTTCCCTGGATGAATGCTGTATGACGCTATGAGTCTATCAACACTATCTACAATGCTGCCTAACTTTGTGTCATGAGCAAAGTAGAATATCTGACTTTCTATGCCATTATCCAAGTCATTCATAACTAATGTAGCTAATTGAGGTGTGAGCACACATTCCTATTGGACACCACTGGTCACATCCTGCCAATTTCAGCACTTACTCATTATCCCTATTTTCAGTCACCTGTTACTCAACCAATTTCCAAGTGTGTCAGTATTTTAGCCTCAATTCTGTAGATGTCTCCCTGAGTTAACAGTTTCTTACATGGGACTTTATCAAATGCCTTCTGGATGTCTATCTAAACAACATCCATAGACATCACAGTGTCCAGGAATTTCATTTTCTCTTCAACAAAGTTCAGTGAGGTTTTTCACCATGACCAACTTCTCATGAATCCATACTGACTCTACCTGACTAACTGACCATTTTCAAGGTCTTCAGTTACCCTCATCATTGATAATAGACTCCAACAATTTCCACACCACAAATATTGGCTTAGTGACCTGTAATTCCCTGGATTTTCTCTCATATACTTGTTAAATGTGAAGTGACATTTGCAATTTTCCAATCCAGAGGAATGACTGATGTATCCAGGGAACTCTGAAAGATTATAGTCAGGGTGTCTAAATGTGGTCTGTTAGTACCTTTATCACTCTCAGATGGAAACTGTCAGGTCCTGAGGATTTGTCATTCTTTAGTTCCATTATTTTCCTCATTACAGACGTTTTACTGACATTAATTTTATTCAGTTGCTGCCCGTGATCCTCTGTTAATTCCTTTGGGACTTCAGGCAAGTCCTCCTTCTTTTCTACTGCATCTTGAGGTAAAGTATTTATTGAACATGGCTGTCATTTCCCCATTGTCACTGACAATATCCCCCACTTTTAATGATTAACATTGCTCCTGACCTCCCAGCTTCCCTTTTATGGAACTGTAACATTTCTCCTTACTGATTTTGTTATCCCTTACATGTTTCCTTTCAGAAGCCCTTTTGGTAGCTCTTCAAAGCTGCTTTGTGACCTTTTGTATCTTTCCCATTCAGCAGAATCTGTCATTTTAAGCTTTGTAAGCTTTTTTTTAGTTTTATTCTTTTCCTTATCTCTTTAATTGTTGTTTGTTCGAAGAAGTGGAGATTTTCCCTCTCAGGTATCAACTGGTTTTGTTTTGTGGTGAATGTTTCTTTCAACATTCCACACTGTTTTTCAGTTGTTTTACCCATGAGCAGATTTTCCCAGTTTACAGTCTCTGTCTCATCTCGGAAAACTCAGCCCTTACCTTAATCTCAAACTCAATTCATGCTTTTCATTTTCAAATGTGATGTTTAACTCAATCGTGTTATGATCACTATTTGATAAATGTTCATGCACAAAGATTTCATAACTAAATCTGGCTCATTATTCATTGCTAATTTCAATATTGCTTGTCCCCTTGTTACATCCAGAACCTATTTCTGTTTGAACTATTCCGGATACACTCCAGAAATTCACTTTTTTTCTGACAGAATACTTGTCTATCTCCCAATCTAAGTTAAAGTTAAACTTCCCCATTAATAATGCACTGGCTTTGCTACACACTTGTCTAATTCCTGCATTTATACAATCCAGCACCTCAGAGCTGCTGCCAGGGGGCCTGTATCCAACATCTATTACAGTTTTAGATCCTTTCCTGCTCCTCAGTTGCACTGAATGCTTTCCCCTCATTATAACCTCCCTCACCATTGAAGTCATTTTGTTTCTAATCAATAGAGCTGCTCCACCTCTTCTGCCATTTCCCCATGTCCATCCTGTGAACCTATATTTAGTTCCCAATCCTAATGATTCTGCAAATATGTCTCAGTAATTGATCCGACAGCAAAATCTTAAATTTGAATTTTTGCGAGCAGATTATTGAATTTACTCCTTATATTCCGTGTATTTGTATTCTTATTTGGTCCATTCACTGGAATCTGTTCCTCAGCCCTGATGCTGTATTCACCTCTTTCTTATTTCTCTCTATCTGTTTAATCTGATATATACTTCTGATATCTTTCCCAATATTGCCCACATAGGACCATTTGCCTATTTTTGCTGAGGTTGTTGGTCCCAACACAACAACAGCAACTGGAGTCTCCCCCACTCCACGCTCCCCCCTCCCCCGACTCTGCGAAACTTAAAAACCAGTTTGAGATGCCCCTTACCTTGGCACCAGGCAGGCGACACACCATGTGGGACGCTCAATCCTGCTCACAAAGGATGCTATCAGCCTCTCTCATTATCAAATCCCCCCTTTTCTTTGTGCTCCCCTGCCTGAATGGTCTCCTGGACCATGATGCAGTGGTTTTCTTTCATTCATTCATAGAATATTGGCATCTCTGGCCACGCCAGAATTTCCTGCCCATAGGGCAGTTAACATTCAACCCCATGGAATCAGAGAATCCATACAGTGTGAAACAGGCCATTCAGCGCCATTAGTTCACACCAACATTCTGAAGAGCATCCCACCCAGACCTATCCCCCTACCCCTGCATCTCCCATGGTTAATGCACCTAACCTACACATCCCTGAACACTATGGGTTATTTAGCATGGCCAATCCACCTAACTTGCACATCTTTGAACTGTGGAAGGAAACCAGAGCATCTGATGGAAACCCACGTAAACATGTGGTGAACGTGCAAATTCCACGCAGACAGTCCATGAGGGTGGAAGCTTTTTTTCCTGATGAAGGGCTTTTGCCCGAAACCTTGATTTGGGCTTTTGCCCGAAACGTTGATTTCGCTGCTCGTTGGATGCTGCCTGAACTGCTGTGCTCCTCCAGCACCACTAATCCAGTATTTGATTTTCAGCATCTGCGGTCATTGTTTTTACCCTAGCACTGTGTGTCAGCAGTGCGAACCACTGAGTCACCATGCCGCCCATTGCTGTGGGTCTGGAGTCACATGTAGGCCAGGCCAGGTAAGGATGACAGAATTCCTTCTCTAAAAGACATTAGTGACTGAATGGGCTTTCCCCATCGTCAACAATACATCAATACTCACCATCAGACTCTTAATTCCAGAACCATTCTTGAATTCAAATTCCACTGTCTGCCATGGCAGGATTTGACCCAGGTCCCCCAGGATATTAGCTGAGTTTCTGGATTAATAATCCAGTGATAATACCACTAGGCCATTGCCTCCCGCTGTATGTGCCTATCTAATGGTGCTGGAATTGGCCGTCCCCCCATTTAGACACTTAATTTCTACTCCATCTTTATCTCTTTACATAATGACTTTGAAACTTATGGAGTTCTAGTCACTTTCACCGAAATGCTCACACCACATTTGTCCATTCTCCCGACAATCCATTGACACAGGAAGCAAGTACCTCATTCCTGTTGGACAACGAGCTGAGGCTCCTACAATGCTAAATCCAGGCTGCATCGACCTGCTCACTTATATTCACACCCTCCTGTCCCTGACCACTGGCCATAATTTGAAGTATTTAACCTACAAGGTGTGACTGCCTCCCCAACCACATTGCCCGGGTAACTCTCCCCCTCCCTGATGTGTCACAGTGTTTGAAGCTCAGACTTCAGCTCATCAACTTTGAGCTGGAGTGCCTTGAGCAACCAACACTTGCTGCAGATGTGGTCACTCTGAGCTACAATGCGGTCCACCAGCTTCCCCAACGCACAATTACGACACATCGCCTGGCCCTGTATGTGGAAATTACTTGAGGAGTTTTTAATTTGTATTTTTAAATTTGCTGTTGGTCTTTAGCTTTTATCTGTAAAATATTTCTGTCAAGGAGACAGAGAAGGCTCCAGCACAGGAGGAGGCTATTCAGCCCCTCGTGACAGTGCTAGCTGTTTACTCACCTCATTTACAATGAACATCTCTGTTGAATGTTTGTTGTCAGGAAGTGATTGAGTCTGTTTTTAGAGACAGAATAACAGAAAAATATGAACTATTCCGAGAGTCAGCATGGATTTACAAAGGTTTAGACATCTTTGACTAACCTTGTTACACTTTCTTAGGAGCTCCCTAATGGGTGATATAAGGGAATGTTGATGGCTCTTGTCAATGGGGAATTCCAGAAGACATTTAAGAATGTTCCACAAAAGAAACATGGAGTCAGATCTTACATTCCACAACCATCTGATGAAGGAGCAGTGCTCTGAAAGCTCGTGATTCAAAATAAACCGGTTGGATTAAAACCTGGTGTTCTGTGATTTTTAACTTTGTACATGACAGTTCAACATCGGCACCTCCAAATCATGGAACTTGAGAAACGCATTTACCTTGGGTCAGGAATGGGTCCGGAGTTAAGAGACAGAGAGGGGGGATAATGTGTGTGTTTTCCAATGAATGATGTCAATCGTGGTATTCCCAGGGAGCTGTGCTGGGACCTCAGCTTCTCACGATATTTCTCAATGACTTGGATGAAGAAGCAGAGAGGCACGTCTCTAAGATTGCTGACCACACTGAGTGAGGCAGCTTGGAGGAGGTTACAGAGATAGGGAGGGTGGAGGGCAGGGAGGGATTTGAGAACAAGAATGAGAAGTTGAAAACTGAGGTGTTGCTGGACCTGGAGCCTATGTCGGTCAGTGAGGATGGGGGTGGTCGTGGTGGGGTGGGGTGGGGGACTTGGTGAGAGTTCGAATACTGACAGCAGAATTTGGGATGAGCTGAGGTGTGTCGGCCGTTGTGATGTGAGCCAGGATAACATTGATTAGGAGACGCCGGTGTTGGAGTGGGGAGCAATGGCTGTTGTCTGTAGGGAATTCCGGAAGACATTTAAGAATGTTCCACAAAAGAAACATGGAATCAGATCTTATTCTCCACAGCTACCTAATGAAGGAGCAGCGCTCCGACAGCTGCTGCTTCCAAGTAAACCTGTTGGACTAGGACCTGGTGTTCTGTGATTTTTAACTTTGTACACGACAGCCCAACACCAGCACCTCCAACATTGCACTATACAACATATACACAGGTAAACGGACACACACACACATATATATAAGTTTGTGGGGTGAATTCGTATTTGCAGAATTACATTTTATTTTGCTCAAAAACTGCATGAATCCATGTAAGATTCTGTATATCCGTTTTTTGAATGAGTATCAGTCTGACCATTGTGGCACAGACAACCTCACAGGGAGTTAACACCTTCAATACCTTATCAGAGCCAACATGACACCAATTGTTGAAGTTCACAAGAGAATGTAACTTTTAAAAAATGTTTTACAATTTACATATGAAAGAACTGAAACCAACATGATCATTCTAAAAGATGAGAGACTTAACAAACAATCGGGTCTTTTTCAATATATAATTCCAGTTACATCACACTGGAAACTTTTGCCATAAATTCTGTGTCTTACAATCTTATTCTCCACAACCACCTGGTGAAGGAGCAGTGCTCCGAAAGCTAGTGCTTCCAAATAAACCTGTTGGACTATAACCTGGTGTTGTGTGATTTATAACCAGGATAACATTGGAATGGTCATGTTTGGAGTCCCCATGACATTGCTGAGATTTTCAGTGGCTGATCTTTGTGATGTGGAGGATATGGGGCTCAAATCAGCCTCAAATATGAGGCTACCATTGTAAAGAGTCTGGTTGAGCAGCAGACAGTGCTCAGGGAGAGGGATGGAGTTTGGACCGGGAGCTGAAGAGGATGGTTTTGATCTTCCCAATGTGTTTCCCAGTGAACCTGACTCCTCAGTCCTGACTGCTCTTAGCTGCTGTGATTGTCACTGATTGGACACTTATTATTAGAGATTCTGACCACAGCAGAAAGCCCCAGTATAAAAAATAACTGCAAATGCTGTCAGATCGCAAGGTTGAAACTTCACCAATAGAGGAAGTGAAAGAAGGAGCTCAGAGCAGCTGGACATTTGTGACTGAGTCGGAAGAAAGCTGTGAATTGTCTGAACTCCCTGGAATCTTACAGCACAGGACGAGGCCATTCAGCCCATCATGCCTTTGAATGACCCAATTAGTCCCACTGCTCCTCCCTCTCCCCAAAAACCCAGCATATCTTTCCTTTTCAGCTCAATCTCCAATTCCCACTTATAGACCTGGGACCACAGAATGAGACTGCCCTGAAGCTGGGTTCCAAATTGGCATCTCATTCATTCATTGGGAGATAAACTGCCTGGGCTGGGAAATGGAGCTCAGGACCCTGAACATTCCCACTCCCCTCCTGAGGGACACTTCATTTGGTTTTGTATATTCACTCGTGGGAAGTGGGCTTCAAAGGCTGGGCCAGCATTTTTTACCCTGTCCTAGTTGCCCTTGAGGATTTTAGATTAGATTCCTTTCAATACGGAAACAGGCCCTTCGGCCCAACAAGTCCACACCGACCCTCCAAAGAGTAACCCACCAGATCCATTACTCATGACTAATGCACCTTTCACTCTAGCAATTTAACATGGCCTGCGCATCCTTGGATTGTGGGAGGACACCCACAGAGACATGGGGAGAATATGAAAACTTTACACAGACAGTTGACCAAGGCTGGAATCGAACCTGTGAGGCAGCAGTGCTAAACATTTGAGCCACCGTACCATCCCAAAGGTGATGGGAAGCTGCCTTCTTGAATCTTTATAGTCCATAAGCTGTAAGTTGACCTACAATGTTCTTGGGAGGGAATGCCAGCATTTTGACCCAGCAACCGTAAAGGAACAGCAATATATTTTCAAGTCAGGATGCGAAGTTTTTTTTGAGGGAAATGTGTAGCTCATAGTGTTCCCCTGTATCTGCTGCTCTTGTTCTAAATGGAAGAGGACGTGGGCTTGGAAGGAAACCAAAAGAACTGCAGATGCTGTAAATCCGAGACAAAAATAGAAATTGCTGGAAAAGCTCAGCAGGTCTGGTAGCATCTGTGAAGAGAAATCAGAATTAATATTTCATGCTTGATCCAAAATGTTAACTCTGTTTTCTCTCCCCAGATGCTGCCAGACCTGCTGAGCTTTCCTGCTTTTCTATTTCTGTCCAAGGGTTTGGAAGGTGCTATCGGAGGATCTTTGGCGAGTTTCTGCAGCACATCTTATCGATAAGACACACTGCTGCTACTGAGCATCGGTGATGGTGAGAGTGGATGTGATGCCAATCAAGCAGGCTGCTTTGCTCTGGATGGTATCAAGCTTTTTGAGTGGACATAGGATACAATAGACATAGACAGGAATCGATTAGAGGGATATGGGCCAAATGCAAATGAGACGAGTTCACTTCAGAAAACCTGGTCAGCATGTAAAAGTTTGGCCAAAGGGTTTGTTTCTGTGCTGTACGACTCTGTGACACTATCAATCTATAAATGTTATTGGAGCTGCACCCATCCAGGCAAGTGGGGAGTATTCGATCACACTCCAGACCTGATTGACAGGCTTTGGGGGAATCAGGAGGTGAGTTACTCGATACAGTATTCGTTGCCTCTAACCTGCTCTTGTCATCATTCTGTTTCTGTGGTGAGTCCAGTTGAGGTTCTGGTCAATGGTACCTCAAAATGTTGATAGTGGGGATTCAGTGACGGTGATAGCATTGACTGTCAAGGGGCGATAGCGAGATTGTCTGTTATTGCTGATGGTCATTGGCTGGCATTTGCATGGCACCAATGGGAAATGTTGCTTCTCAGATGAAACCTGGGTATTGTGCAGATATTGCTGCATTTGAACATGGACTGTTTCTGTATATGAGACGTTGAGATTGTGCACTCATTGGCAATGATCCACATTCATGCTCTTGCCTTGAGTTGCAATATCTGTTTGGAGTCTGTCCAATAGTAGATAGATAGTACCACACACCAAAATGGAGGGTAGTCTCAATGCAAAGGTCAAACATTGTTTCTACAAAGACAGTGTTATGGTCACTCTTACAAATTCTGTCAAGGACAGATGCATCTACAGCTGAGGTGAGGATGGGGTCAAGTACGTTTTTCCATCTTTTTGGTTCCTTCACCACCAGCTGCAGAGTCAGTCCCTCAGCTACGCCATTAGGAACCAACCAGCTCGATCAGTAGTGCTACTGCCGAGCCACTCTCAGTGGTGGACATTGAAATCCCACACCCAGCGTACAATCTGTGCCTGTCACCACCCTTAGTGCTTCCTCCAAATGCTGTTCAACATGGAGGTGACCAATTCTTCAGCTGAGGGAGGAGACCAATTCATCAGCTGAGGGAGCAAGTATCTGAGGTTTCCTCGCCCATGTTTAACCTGGGTTCATAAGACTTCATGGGGTCCGGAGTCAACTTTGAGGCTTTTCAGTATAATTATCTCCTGGCTGTCGACCACTGTGTCATCAGCTCTGCTGGGTCTGCCTTTCTGGTTGGACAGGACACATGCGGGACAGTGATGGTGGTGTCTGGGGCATTGTCTGTAAGGTATGGTTCTGTGAGTATGACTGTGTCAGGCTGTTGCATGACTAGTCTGTGAGACAGCTCTCCTGAATTTGGCACTTGCCCCCAGATGTCAGTAAGGAGGATGGAGCAGGGAAGACAGGGCTGTTTCTGTCAATACCTTTACTGTGTCAAGATTGATGCCAGGCAGTCTGTTTGGTTTCATTTCTTTGTTGAGACATCGTCACAATTGATACAACTGAGAGCCTTGCTCGGCCATCTCAGAAGGCAGTTAAGGGTCACCCACATTGCTGGGGGACAGTGCCATGGATCCCAACATCACATTCTGACTTCCCCGACTTTCCCATTCTGTATGTGGAAGGCCGAAGCCTGCCAGTAGGATATTCAACTGCAGGATCTATCACAGTCCCTGCATAATTCTTTCCCCACATTAATTCAACACAAATCTTGAATTAACATCGCACCTTCAATATCCAAAACATTCCAGGATGTTTCACAAATTTGCAGTATGAGGAATGGGGGAGGGTGGTGGATGAACATAAGAACTAGGAGCAGGAGCAGGCAATTCAGCCCCTCGAGCCCACTCCACCATTTAATACAATCATGGCTGATCCCGTCTCAGCCTCAACTCCACTTTCCTGCCCACTCTCCATCATCCTTTAACCCATTACTCAGTAAATATCTGCCCATTTCCTCCTTGGTGTGAGACAGGGAAGGGACCACTCCATTTCAGACAGTTGGGCTGTATGGAGTGGGTGGAAGGAAGGTGAGAGAGGACACCGGAATTATGGAATTAGGAGGTGGGATGAACAGGAATAAGGGTTTCTGCAGTCAAGGGACTGACGTAGTGATGGAGGGGATGTGGGGTTTAAAGCTAAGATACTGGAGGGTGCCGTGGTAAGGAAGCCCATGTTTACTGGTCTCTATTGGAAGATCCAGTGGTAACAGGATGCATGTCTACTGGTCTCCATTGTAGGGTCCAGGACAAAGAAGGCCCTAGTTTACTGGCCTCTACTGAAGTGTCTTGTGAGATGGTGACCCATGCTTATTGGAGTCTATTAGAGCATCCAGTGGGCTGGGGGCCTGCGATTACTGGTATCTGTTGAAGGGCCCAGTGTAATGGAGGTCCATGTTTACTGATATGTATTGGATGATCCAATGGTATGGAGATCCATATATACTGGTCTCTGTTGGACATTCAGTGGGAAGGAGGCTTATGTTTACTGGTCTGCATTGGATAGTCCAGTGCACCATGGACACCATGGTGGGTGTGGGGCTCAGTTCCTTTCCGTTGTAATTGTGTGATGGTCCTGACCTCATCCCAGTAAAACACCCTCACCCAGAACCTGACCGTGGAAGGAGAAAGAGAAGGGAAGGGATTAGGTCATGTTGTGAATGGACGGGATGTGTCAGTGGGTCAGAACCTGTCCTGTCCTTCCAGCTTACACTGATGACCTGAGGATCTCCTCTCTCTGCTGGGCCTTCATGGAATGAGGTTTGTGTCCAAACCAGTCCTCAGTGAGAACAGGCCAACAGCACAGAACTGCCCTTTGTTTAACAAGAATCTGTCCAACATCATGAGACAGGCTAATGCCTGGTCAATGTGGAAAATGGGGACTTAGTCCTGGAGAAGACATGCTTCTGGGGTCAACATCCATTAGTGGGCCAGAGCAGAGGGAAATTTGCCCTGCAATTAACTGTCACCACCTGGGATACTGTGAGAGAGAGGGAAGAGAGACAGAATGAGAGTTGGAGGGAGAGTGTGTGTGTGTGAGAGAGAGAGAGGGTGGTGTGTCTGCAATAGTGTGAGATGTGTGGAGGGAGTGAGAGAGATGCAGACCTGGAAGTAGAGATGGTGAGGTTGAAGGATATGGGGAGAGAAATAGAGTGGGAGACAGCGTGACTGAGAGGGACGGAGAGAGAGACAGAAAGAGACCAGGAGATGTGAGACCAAGAGTGAAGGGAATCAAGAGAGAGATGGTAGGGTTGAAAGTGTGTTTGTGTGTGTGTGTGTGTGTGTGTATGTGTGTGTGTGTGTGTGTGTGTGTGTGTGTGTGAAGTGTGTGTGTGATAGAGAGAGAGAGAGAGAGAGGATGGGAGAGATTAAGAGTGCCAAAGAGAGAGAAAGAGAGAAAGAATTGGCAGATGTGAGACAGAATGGGAAGAGAGGGAGTGATAAAGAGAGAAAGTGATAAAAAGAGAGAGACAGCGTCTGGTCACCAAATTGTGGGAAGGAAATGATTGTACTCGGGAGGGTGCAGAGATTTCCCAGGATGCTGCCTGGGCTGTAGGGTCTGAGTGATGAGGAAAGATTGGAAAGACTGGGGTTGTTTTCTTTGGAGCAGTGAAGGTTGAGAAGAGACCTGACAGAGGACTATAAGATTACGAGGGGCACAGATAGATTCGACAGGAAGGTAGTTTTTATATGAGTAGAGGGGTCAAAAACCAGGGTCAGAAACTGAAGGTAACACAGACACAGAAACACAGAAACGAGAAGCAGGAGTAGGCAATTCGGCCCTTTGAGTCTACTCTGTCATTCACATTGACCAGGCATTAGTCTGTCTCATGGCTGATCCGCCATCTCAAAGCCATATTCCTGATTCCTCCCCATTCCCTTCATGCTGTGAAAAGGCAAAACAATAATCTGAAATACATTCAATTCCCTCTCCTCCATAGCCGTCTGCATTGTAGGTACAGAATTTAACAGGTTGACTATCCTCAGAGTGAAGAAATGTTTCCTCATCTCAGCCCTAAATGGTCAACCTTGTATCCCCCAAGTCTGGGTCCCCTGGTTCCAGAATTCCCAACTAGGGGAAACCTCCTCCTTGCCCAGCTCTGTTAGAATTTTATACATTTCAATCAGATCCCCTTTTATCCTTCCGAACTCGAGTGAGTCTCGGCCCAGTGGAGTTGGAGAATGAGAGGAGAGTTGAGGCAAAATGTTTTCACCCAGAGGGTGGTAGGATTCTGGAACTCACTGCCTGAAAGAATGGTTGAGTCACAAACTCTCATGACATTGGAGCAGATAATCACTTGTGTTGCTGTAGCTTCCAGGACGATGGAACAAGAGCGGGAAAATGGGATTAGTTTGTCAAGGACTTTGTTGTCTAGCACAGACACAATGGGCCAAATGGCCTCATTCAGAGCTGTTCACATCAATGACTCTCTCAGACAGACAGAGAGAGAGAGAGAGAGTGCAGGGCTGACGTGGCTCTCCCTGCCTGATGCCATTTACATACTGAGGTACACCCAATCAGACTCTCACAGGCTGAAGCTTTATAAAGCAGAGCCCAGTGAAGGGAAAGTTTATCAGGGACCAGACACAGGGACAGGAGCACACACCATGATTTCACACATCCAGCTGATCTGGCCCCTGGCATTCTGTGTCACAGGTACAAATCTCTCTCCTTCCACCTTGAATCATTAGCTCCTTTCCATTTCTCTTCAATTCCACTGACTTGTGATTGAAGGGAAAATGCTGAAACCAGAGGAATGCTCAGTGTCTCCAACAATTTCTCATTTGATCGGCTCTTTCTGTGACAGTTCTGACTTCACTGTGTTTCTCTCTGACCCCTCAGGTATCAGTGGGGACATCACCATGAGCCAATCTCCCCCGGTGCTGTCAGTGGGACTGGGCCAGACCGCAACCATCACCTGTACGGCCAGTCAATCTGTTAGCAACTATGTTAGCTGGTACCAGCAACGAGACGGTCAGAAACCTTCTCTCCTGATCTATGCTGCAACAAGTCGATTCACAGGAGTCTCCGATCGATTCACCGGCAAGGGCTCAGGGACCAGTTTCACCCTGACAATCAGCAACGTTCAGAATGAGGATGTCGCTGACTATTACTGTTTTCAAGGTTACAGCATCCCTTGACACAGTGTTGCAGAGCCATACAAAAACCTCAATAGGCACAGTCCCACTGCCAGTACTGACACATCCAGTCACATATAAATGCAAATGAACAAACTAATCCATGCTGGATTGTCACTCTCCACTACACACTCCAGTCTCTGTGGTGTCCACCATTTACTGAAGGCCTCACGTTTCCCTCTTACACTCCATTGCCACACGTGAAGAACAGCTGCAAAACTTAACATTTGAAAAATACATTTGACAAACCGCCCTGGCCCAGCTGGACACAACCCAGAGAGACAGAGGCAGAAAGACACATGAATGAGGGAGAGAGAAAGAGAGTGAGAGGGAGAGTGTGAGAGTGAGTGAGAAAGGGAAGCAAAGAGCAGAGGTTTTTGTACAGCCTCTGCACTGGGAGCTCTCACTGTGGCATACGTTCGGTAAAGGAACCAAGCTCCGACTGAGTAAGTAAACCTCAATCCTCCGTTATGAATCCTGTCAATACTGAAATACACTTTCTAAAACATAAATGCTGAATTGTTGAAGGTGTTGGTGGGGAGCTGCAGTGAATGAAATGTTTGATTGAGGAGCACTGAGTCTGACAGGGTGTCCAGCTGTATTTCTGTAGTTCCATTGTCCGTTTAAGCAGCAAGATATAAGTCTGTTAGTTTTACTCACCGTGTGGAGGAGTTCTGTCCATTTGCAGCCTGTGGTCCCATTTCTGCAGCATGGAGTGAAATCAGCGAGTAGCCTCCTGCCAGTCTCAGTGTGACAGACACGGGCAGAGTTTGATGTGAGCTCTGGCTCCCTGTCCCAGTCTCTGATCTCACTGACCTCAGCAGCAGCAACAGCAGCAGCAGCAGCAACACAGTGAGACACCGAGCTCCCACCTCCCCCAGCTTTAACTCTGCTCAACCACACAATCACAGAATTGTTACAGTGCACAAGGAGGCCATTCCGCCAATCCTGTCCATACTGGCTCTCTGAATGAGCAATTCACAGAGTGTGATTCTCCTGCCTTCTCCCTGTCACCCTGCACATTGTTCCTTTTCGAACAACAGTCTCATTCAATTCAGAATGTTTCAATTGAAGCTGCCTCCACCCCACTCTCAGGCAGTGCATTCCACACCTTAACCACTCACTGGCTGAGAATGATTTTCCTCATCTCACTTTTGATTCCCTCACCAATTACTTTAAATCTGTGCCCTCTCCTTTTCAACCCTTTCATGAGTGGGAACATTTTTTCCCTATTTACGCTGGCCAGACACTTTCTGATTTTGAATTAAATAGACAATAGACAATAGACAATAGATGCAGGAGTAGGCCATTCAGCCCTTCGAGTCTGCACCGCCATTCAATATGATCATGGCTGATCATTCCTAATCAGTATCCTGTTCCAGCCTTATCTCCATACCCCTTGACTCCACTATCTTTAAGAGCTCTATCCAATTCTTTCTTAAATGAATCCAGAGACTGGGCCTCCACTGCCCTCTGGGGCAGAGCATTCCACACAGCCACCACTCTCTGGGTGAAGTAGTTTCTCCTCATCTCTGTCCTAAATGGTCTACCCCGTATTTTTAAGTTGTGTCCTCTGGTTCGGCACTCCCCCATCAACGGAAATATGTTCCCTCCTGCCAGAGTGTCCAGTCCTTTCATAATCCTCTACGTTTCAATCAGATCCCCTCTCAGTCTTCTAAACTCAAGGGTATACAAGCCCAGTCGCTTCAGTCTTTCCGTGTAAGGCAATCCTGCCATTCCAGGAATTGACCTCGTGAACCTACGCTGCACTCCCTCAATAGCCAGAATGTCTTTCCTCAAATTTGGAGACCAGAACTGTACACAGTACTCCAGGTGTGGTCTCACCAGGGCCCTGTACAGCTGCAGAAGCACCTCTTTGCTTCTATACTCAATTCCTCTTGTTATGAAGGCCAGCATGCTATTAGCCTTCTTCACGACCTGCTGTACCTGCATGCTTGCCTTCATTGACTGGTGGACAAGAACACCCAGATCTCTCTGAACAGCCCCTTTACCTAATTTGATACCATTGAGGTAGTAATCTGCCTTCCTGTTCTTGCCACCAAAGTGGATAACCAAACATTTATCCACATTAAACTGCATCTGCCATGCATCTGCCCACTCACCTAACTTGTCCAGGTCACCCTGTAATCTCCTAACATCCTCATCACATTTCACCCTACCACCCAGCTTTGTGTCATCAGCAAATTTGCTAATGTTATTGCTGATACCATCTTCTATATCATTTACATATATTGTAAAAAGCTGCGGTCCCAGCACGGATCCCTGCGGTACCCCATTGGTCACTGCCTGCCATTCTGAAATGGAGCCGTTAATCACTACCATTTGTTTCTCTATCCAATCTAGTACTTTGCCCCCAATCCCGTGCGCCCTAATTTTACTCACTAACCTCTTGTGTGGGACTTTATCAAAAGCTTTCTGAAAGTCCAGGTACAGTACATCCACTGGATCTCCCTCGTCCATCTTCCGAGTTACATCCTCAAAAAATTCAAGAAGATTAGTCAAGCATGATTTCCCCTTCATAAATCCATGCTGACTCTGTCCTATCCTGTTACTATTATCCAGATGTGCCGTAATTTCATCCTTTATAATAGACTCCAGCATCTTTCCCACCACTGAGGTCAGACTAACTGGTCTATAATTTCCTGCTTTCTCCCGCTCACCCTTCTTAAAAAGTGTCACAACATTAGTCGCCCTCCAATCCTCAGGAACCGACCCCGATTCTATTGAACTCTGGAAAATAATCACCAGCGCATCCACGATTTCCCGAGCCACCTCCTTCAGTACCCTGGGATGCAGGCCATCAGGTCCCGGAGACTTATCAACCTTCAGACCTAACAGTCTCTCCAACACCAAATCCTGGCAAATATAAATTCCCTTAAGTTCAGGTCCTTCAGCCACTGTTACCTCAGGGAGATTGCTTGTGTCTTCCCCAGTGAACACAGATCTGATGTACCCATTTAATTCCTCTGCCATTTCTTCGTTCCCAGTAATATATTCCCCTGCTTCTGTCTTCAAGGGCCCAATTTTTGTCCTAACCATTTTTTTGCCTTGGACATACCTAAAAAAGCTTTTACTATCCTCCTTTATATTCTTGGCCAGTTTACCTTCGTACCTCATTTTTTCTCTGCGTATTTCCTTCTTACTAATCCTCTGTTGTTCTTTAAAAGCTTCCCAGTCCTCAGTTTTCCCACTTATCTTCGCTAAGTTATACTTTTTCTCTTTTAACCTTATATGTTTCTTTACTTCCCTCGTCAGCCACGGCCACCCATGTCTCCTCCTGGGATGTTTCTTCCTTTTAGGAATGAACTGATCCTGCAACTTCTGCATTATACACAGAAATATCCGCCATTGTTCCTCCACGGTCTTCCCTGTTAAGGTATTGAACCATTGAACTCTGGCAGTTGCTCCCTCATAGCTCCATATTTCCCTTTATTCAACTGAAATATTGTCACTTCAGATTGTACCCACTCCCTCTCAAATTGCAGATTGAAGCTTATTGTATTATGGTCACTACTTCCCAATGGCTCCTTCACTTCGAGGTCACTGACCAATTCTGGTTCGTTACACAATACCAGATCCAGAATCGCCTTATCCCTGGTCGGCTCCAGCACCAGCTGCTCTAAAAATCCATCTCTGAGGCACTCCACAAAGTCTCTTTCTTGAGGCCCGATACCATCCTGATTCTCCCAGTCTACCTGCATGTTAAAATCCCCCATAACAACTGTAGTAACATCTTTGCGACAAAGCCAATTTCAGCTCCTGATTCAACTTACATCCGACATCCAGACTACTGTTTGGGGGCCTGTAGATGACTCCCATGAGGGTCTTTTTACCCTTAGTGTTTCTAAGCTCTATCCACACTGACTCTACATCCCCTACTCTAGGTCCCCCCGCGCAAGGGACTGAATATCCTCCCTTACCAACAAGGCCACCCCACCCCCTCTGCCCATCAGTCTGTCCTTACGATAGCACGTGTAGCCTTGAATATTCATTTCCCAGGCCCTGTCCCCATGAAGCCACGTCTCAGTTATCCCCACAATATCGTATCTGCCAATTTCCAAAAGAGCCTCAAGCTCATCCACCTTGTGTCTAATGCTTCGTGCATTCATATATAGAATTTTTGATTTGTTACTGCTCTCACCCTTCCCCTCAACCCTTATTTCACCCATCTTTACAGCATGATGCCTTTTCCAGTTTTCTGCCTCCTTGATACAGTTGTCTTTCTTGACTTCTCTTGTTCTAACTACCCCTTCAATTTCCTTTTTAAACATCCAGCTTGTCCCCTCCCCCCCACTACTTAGTTTAAATGTAGCGGTGTTGCAGCAGAAAACCTGCCTGCCAGAATGCCGATCCCTGATCTATTAAGGTGCAAGCCGTCTCTCTTGTAGAATTTATGGTTACCATAAAATATACCCCAGTGATCCAAGAACTTGAAACCTTGCTTCCTGCACCAGTTCCCCAACCACACGTTCAAGTCCATTATCTCCCGGTTTCTGGCCACACTAGCTCGAGGAACTGGAAGCAAACTGGAGATAACCACCTTGGACGTCCTGCTTTTTAGCCTTCTTCCTAGTTCTCCGAAGTCTCGCTGTAGTATGTTCCTCCTATTCTTCCCGACATCATTTGTGCCGACGTGTACCACCACCTCGGGCTCTTCACCCTCGTCCTTGAGGATGTCCTGCACTCTGTCCGCGATGTCTAGCACCAGGAAAGCAACACACCATCCTTAAATCCCGTCTGCTGCCACAAAAACCATGGTCAGTTCCTCTCATGATGGAGTCCCCTATTACCACGGCTCTGTGCGATGTCCGACTCTTCCGCTCTGCTTCTGCGGCAACTTTTGATTGACAAACATGGCCGCCTTGCGAACTGGCAGTGTCATCAGACTTTACTGTTTCCTAAAGCTTCAACTTGTTCCTGACAGGTACTTCTCCCGGCGTCTCTTGCACCTGTCTTCTCTCTGCCTACCTCATCGTCTGCACTCTTCTGCTCTCTTCTGGCATGATTGGTGTAATAACATCACTGAAGGTCTTGTCCAGAAAGATCTCGTTCTCTCGGATGAGCCTAAGGTCTTCGAGTTCTTTCGTCAAACAAATTTCCTCTCAGCCTTCACTTCTCCAAGGAAGACAGTCCAAATTTCTCCAAAGTTTGTTCATGACTGACTTTCCTCGTCCCTGAACCTTCCATGGAATTTTTTTACCCCATCTCCAAAATATTATAACTCAAACCCTCCAGTCTCGGTGACATCCTTGTCATCCTTTTTACACCCTTTCCAATATAATGACATCCTTCCAATAGCAGGGTGACTGGGAATGGGCCTGATCAATACCTTGGAGAGTCGGAACAACTCCCACATGTAATGCTCTGACCGATAGAAGCAATTGTACCAAATGCTTTCTTCACCACCCTATCTCCATGTGACACTAGTTTTAATCCTCTATGTGCCTCCACCCCTTGGTCTCCCTGTTTGACAACACTCCCCATGGCCCCACAGTTGACTGTGTTAGCCCTGGCCTGGTTTTTGTACCAAAATGCAACACCTTGCTATTATCTTAATGTGTAATGTAAATGTACTCTCAAATAGCCTTCTTCCCTGTCCATGAAACCACCAATGTTAGTGTCATCTGCAAACTCACAAACCATGCCTCCTATATTCTCATTCAATTTGTTTCTATAAATGACGAACAATGATGAACCCAGAAACAATCCTTTTGCCACATCGCTGGTCACAGGCTTCCAGTCTGAACAACAACCACTCTCTGTCTCCAACCATTCAGCCAATTTGGTATCAGTTATCTTGCCCTCCCTGGATCCAACTTGATCTAACTTACTAACCAGTTGTCCATGCAATACCTCGTCAAAGGTCTTGCTAAAGTCAATGTAGACAATGTCTACCACTCTGCCCTCAGCTATCTTCTTGGTCATGTCTTCAAAAAACTCAATCAAATTTGTGAGACATGATTTCCCACTGACAAAGCCTTGTGGACTATCCTTAATCAATCCTTGTCTTTCCAAATGCATTCAGATCCTGCCTGTCAAAATCCCCTCCAACAACTTACCACTATCAAACTCACCGGTCTATAATTCCCGGGGTAATCCTTGCAGACCTTCCTAAATATCAGCACAAAATTAGCCATGCTCCAGTCTTCCAGCACATCATCCGTGACTGTTGATGATACAAACATCTCACCAAGGGGTGTCAAAAGTCTCTTCCCAAGCTTCCCACAAAGTACTGGGATGGAACTGATCAGGTCCTGGGGATTTATCTACCTTTATGAGTTTAAAGAACAGATTACTGCACCTCTTCTTCTGTAATATGGACTTTTCTCAAGACATCAACATTTATTTCCGGAATTTTCTTCACTTCCATGTCCTTCGCAACCATAAATACTGCGGCAAAATATTAGATGGTAACTCATTCATATTCTGTTTTAAAATAAAATATGAAAATTCTAAGAGTGAGATATGTGGAGGTGATCCATGGGATATGATCCAGGGTCATGACTTTACTCTAGATTGTCCTTTGTCCTTTTCCACTGTCTCCCTAAACCTTGTGATACAATTATCACTCTTCCCTAAATGTCCTCCCACTGACACTTGATATGCTTGGGCTTCCTCATTCCCAAGATCCAGGTCTGGCAGAGCTTCCTTTCTGATTGGAATGGGAACACATGGCTGGAGAAAGTTCACCCGAGCACACTCTCCCAACTCTGGCCCCTCTCTGCCCTTCACACTGCTCTGATTTCATTCTATATTCTGATAATTAAAGTTACCCAAATGTGTGCTGTGAATTTCTTGCAGATTTCTTCCTCTACATCCTTCCCTCGAGTTGATGACCGACAGACTGCACTGAACAACCTGATTGCACCTTTCTTGTTCCTTATCTCAAACCAAATTGATTCTGCCCTTGACCCCTCTGGGACATCCTCTTTCTCCTGCTCTGCACAGATCTCAACCAATTCCACACCTTCTTCCCCTTTTCCTATCTTTATTGAAAACTTTGTATCCAGGAATATTTAATACCCAGTCCTGTCCTCATTTGAGCCTCATCTGTAAGAGCAACAACCCCAGATTTCCACTTGGTAATATGCTTCTGTAACTCCCCGATCTTACTCCCCATACTCCACGCAGGCACACAGTCAGTTGGATTTAGAAATTATCACTCTCTCCCTCACTGTGACCCGGCCAAATAAGTTACTATTCCTTACTTTAGAGTATCTATCTCTTCCATGATTCTGTTTTTCTTGGTGTTCCTCTTTGATATTTCCTCCTGGTTCCCACAGCCCCCCTTCCATATTCATTAACAGCCTCTCCAACAGCACCAGCAAATCACCCCACAAGGAGCTCAGTTCTGTTCAGGAGCAACCCATCTGGTCTATAGAGGTCACATCTCCCACAAAGTCATTCCAATGTCCCAAGAATCTCAAACGCTCCCTCCTGGACCACCTTTCCAGCCTCAGATACACACTGCCTTATCCTTCTGTTCCTATCCTCACTTGCATTGGCCACTGGGAGTAGTCCAGAGATTCACAATTTTGAGCTCCTGTTGCTAATTGCCTCCAGAGATCCCTAAATTCTGACTGCAGGACCACATCCCTTTTTTCCCTCTGTCACTGGGACCACAACTGCTGCCTGTTCCCCCTCTACCCTCAGGATGGGAGACAACACACCATCCTGGAATCCCATCTGCAGCTGCAGAAACACCTATCGATTGCCCTCACTCTTGAATCTCCTCTCACTATTGCTCTTCCAGTCTTCCTTGTGCCCCCCTGTACAGCTGAGTCCCCGTGGTGCCATGGACTTAGCTCCAGCTGCACTCCCAAGATGAACCATCATTCTCATCAGGATTCCAAACTGAATCCTGGTTGGACAGTGGGATGCAGTCAGGAGATTCCTGTACTAGTGGCCTAGTCCTGTTGGACTGTCTGCTGCTCCCCATTCCCTCTCTCCCTGCATACTCTGAGGCTGCAGAGTGACCACATCTAGAAATGCTCTCCATGGAGCTCTCAGCCTCAGGGACTCTCCGCACTGACACCAGCTGCTGCTCAAGCTCCAAAACCCAGAACTCCAACTGCTGTCACTGACCACACTTCCTGAACTCATGGTATTCCAGGAGATGGGAAGCATCCTGAAGTTCCCACATGGAACAGGGTGCACACTCTCACTACTCCCTGGTTATCCCTTGATAAAGGCCTGATAACAAACAGCTCCAGCTGGGCTCAAATCCTGGCCTTCCAGTGTTCTAGGGTTTTGCAGAGTCTGTTCAAAAGACAATATAATAACAGAGCAGAATTAGGCCATTCACCCCATCAAGTCTGCTGTGCCGTTTGGTCATGGCTGATGTGTTTCTCATGACCATTCTCTTGTCTTCTTCCCATTATGTTTGATCGCCTTCCCAATCAGGAACCTATCAATGTCCGTCCGAAACACACTCAATGCCTTCACCTCCACAGCATGAGTTCCACAGATTAACCACCCTCTGGCAGAAGAAATTCCTCCTCATCTCAGTCCTAATGGATTATCCCTAAATTCTGTGGCTGTGCCCTCTGGTCCATGTTTCTCTTACTGGTGGAAACATCTCATTCCTGCCCACTCTATTCAGGCCTCTCAGTATTCTGTAAGTTTCAATGTGATCTCCCCATGCCCTTCAGAACTCTATCAAGGACACATCCAGAGTCCTCAATCTCTCCTCAATAGACCAGGCTGTCACCCCCAGGGTCATTCTCATAAACCTCCTCTGGATCTTCCCCATTGCAAGCACATCCCTCCTTAGATACAGGTCCCAAAACTCTTCACAATATTCCAAATGCAGTCTGGCCAGAGTCTCATACAGCCTCAGCAGTACACACCTGCTCTTGTATTCTAACTCAGTTGAAATGAATGCTAACATTGCATTTGTCTTCCTAAATGCCAACTGAACGCACATATTAACCTGAAGTAAAATCTGAAAGAGGACTCCTAAGTCCTTTTATGTGTCAGAATTCCAAATTTCCCCATTTAGAAAACAGTTTGTGTCTCTATTCTTCCAACCTAAGGTCAAATAACCTCATACTTTCCCACTTTGTATTCCATCTGTCACTTCTTTGCCCATTCTCTGAGCCTTTCCAAGTCCTTCTGCAGCCTCCCTGCTTTCTCAACTCTCCCTGTCCCTCCCCTCCTCTTTGTGTCATCAGCAAATTTAGGAACAATGCCCTCAGTTCCTTTTTCCAGATCGTTAATATATAATTAATTGTTACATGAATAGCTGAGGTCCCAAAACTACCCTCTGCTGAACTGCATGAGGCACCAGCTGCCATCCTGCAAAAGACCCATTTTTTTCCACTCTCTATCCATGTCAGTACCGGGCCCCAAACCCCATGGGCTCTTATGTTGTTTAGCAGCCTCCTGTGTGGCAACTTGTCAAAGGCCTTCTGGAAACCCAAATAGATCATGTCCATTGGCTCTCCTTTGTCGAATTGACTCCTATTATTACATATAATTCCCAGCTTCTCTCTCGAACTGCAGGGTGAATTGTATCACATTATGGTCACTGCCCCCTCAGGGGTCACTCACCTTCAGCTCCCCAATCAGGGCTGCCTCATTACGTATCACCGAATCCGGAATTACCTGTTTCCTGGTGGGTCTACCACAAACTGTTCCAAAATAAAAGCATCTCGCAGACATTCCATGAATTCCTTTCCTTGAGATCCATTCCCAACCTGACTTTCCCAGTCCACCTGCATATTGTAGTCCCCATGATTATTGTAATAATTCCTTTCTTATGTGTGTTTTCTATCTCCTGATTTATTTTCTGCCCCACATCCCGACTACTGAGAGGAGACTTGTACATAATTCCCATCAAGTGCTTTGCTATTTTGTGGGTCCTTAAGTTGACTCACACAGATTCTATGCTTTCCAACTCCATATTTCCTCTTGCTGTCGATGTAATTACAGTTCTTCCTGACAGGGTAAACCTGCTCCTCCCACACACACACCCACCACCCTCACACATCTACCATCATTAGAAACATAGAAAATAGCTGCAGGAATAGGCCACTCAGCCCTTTGAGTCTGCACCATCGTTCAATGTGATCATGGCTGATGACGCAATCTATTATCCCATTCCCACTCCACCCCCATATCCCTTGATTCCACAGGTTCACAACATCGGAATAACTTAACCCTTAATCTTCGACTGTGACCCCTAGTTTTGGACTTTCCTAATATCAACAACATTCTTCCTGCATCAAGCCTGCCAAATCCCATCTTTGAGGTTCCTCTCATTCTTCTAAATCCCAGTGAGTACAAGCCCAGTTGATCCAGTCTTTCCTCATATGTCAGTCCTGCTGTACAGGGAATCAGTCTGGTGAACCTTCGCTAGACTCCCTCAATCGTAAGAATGTCCTTCCTCAGACTAGGAGACCAAACTTGCACATAATACTCAAGCTGAGGCCTTAATTCTGCAAGACCATCCTTACTCCAGTACACAAATCCTCTCACTGTGAAGGCCAGCATGCCATTAGCTTTCCTCACTGCCTGCTGCACCTGCATGCCCCCTTTCAGTTACTGTTCCACCATGACACCCAACTCTCATTGCACCTCACCTTTTCCTAAACTTTCACCATTCACTAATAATCTGACTTCCTGTTTTACCACCAAAGTGGATAATCTCACATATACCCAAATTATATTGCATTTGCCAAGTATTTGTCCACTCAGCCAGCCTGTCCAAGTCACTCTGCACCCTCTTAGTATCCTCTTCACAGCACACATTGCCACCCAGCTAAGTGTCATCTGCAAATTTGGAGGGATTGCATTCAATTCCTTTATCCATATCATTTATGTATATTGAGAACAGCTGGGGTCCCAGCACTGAACTCTGCGGTACCCCACTTATCACTGCCTGCCACTCTGAAAGGAACCCATTTATTCCAACTCTCTGCTTTCTATCTGCCAACAAATTCTCTCTCCATGTCAATACATTACGTCCAATACCATGAGGTTTAATTTTGCTCACTAATCTCTTGTATGGGACCTTGTCAAAAACCTTTTGAAAGTCCAGATCACAACATCCACTGGGTCCTGAGGGAGGGTCACTCAATCTGAAATGTTAACTTCAATTGCTGTCCACAGATGCCTCCAGATCTGCTGAAATTTTTCATCAATTTCTGTTGTCCACTGATTCAGCCTTGTCCATTCTCCACTGATCACATCCTCAAAACCTTCCAGAAGATGTGTCAGGCCTGATTTCCCTTTCGTAGATCCATGCTGACTTGGACCGATCCTGTCACTGCTTTCCAAATGCTAGGTTACTGTATCTTTAATAACTGACTCCAGCGTTTTCTTCATGTATAATTCCTCATTTCCACTCTCCCTCCTTTTATTAAAAAGTGGGGTTACATTGGATACTGTCCAGTCCATTGGAACTCTATCATAGTCGACAGAATGTTGGAAAATGATCAACAATGTGTCCACTATTTCTACACCCACTTTCTTAAATACTCTGACGAGTTGCTGGCTCCTGTGGACTTACAAGTTTTGATACGATCAATCTCCCCAAAACCATTTCCTGACTAACAAGGATTACCTTCAGTTCCTCCTTCACACTTGACCCTTTATCCCCTTGAATTTCCTTTCAATAGGATGTGCATCCCTGGATATTTAGTTCCCAGCCCTGATCCCCTTGCAGCCATGTCCCTGCGCTACAGGCTCATTTACCTTGTTTCATATACTCGATGCATCGATGTACAACACCCTCAGTCATGCATTGACTGCCTCCTTCTCATCGTTATCTCCTTTAGAAATTATGGAATCCCTCCAGTGTGTAAGCAGACTGACCCTCCAAAAAGCATCCCACCCACTCTACAATTCCCATGGATAATCCTCCAAACCTACACAGCTTTGTGACACTGAGGGAAACCCAAGTAGACACATGGAGAATGTGTCAATCCCACATAGACAGTCATTTGGAATTGAGTCTGTGTCTCCGGAGCTGTGAGACAGCAGTGCTAACCACTGATCCACCATTCCACCCTGCAGTGCCTCAAGTTCGATTCTTGATCCTTTCCATACCCTCGATCCTATTACTTGGTCTCGATACTTTAATAACTTCTCCTGAGCTCCTACCTTCTTTAGTTAGTTTAAACTCCTCGCAAACTTGATTTCCCTTGGTTTATGTGGTACCACTTTGTCTACATTATTCCGAAGAGACAAAACCTTTAAGCTTGTTCTATATTGAGCTTCCCTGCACTTTTAAGTTCCCTCAGTACAATATGACATTCACAATACTCTGTCCCTTTCCTTTTATTTTCTGGTAACAATCAATCCCATCACTAACCAGTATCCCTCCCTTCTCCTTTAACTTTCATTTCCTCATTTTCCATCCAACTGTTCTCGTTACTTTCTCTTTGAATCATGTTCAGGCTGATACTTATTCCTGAATAAACATCACTCAAAAATGTTCCTTGGTTCATTGTTGCTTGTGGGATCTTGTTTACAATCTGGTTTGCACATTTTCTACATTACAACAGTGACCACATTTCAAACAAGTCCCACACTGTCTGCAAATGTCTTTGGGACAGCATGGATCTTTCTTTTCTTTGGATGAACTGGGAGTCTTTCAGATGTGAAAGATGCTGTTCCAATAGTGCACAGTTCTCCTCCTGAACTACAGTTACTGCTATATATGTCCCTCTCTTTTGTGAAAACAGACCGGACGTTTTCATGAGGAACCATTTGTCCATCTTCCACCACCGCACACAAGTTCCCTTCCTGCTCTCGAATGGGCCTCATACATTCCTTCATTCTCTTCTTGTTCTTTCTGTGATTATAAAACATCACTGGGATTTCCTTGACTTCATCTGGACACATTTCATCTTGTCAGCTCTTTGCTTTCCTCAGGTCCTGGTAAATTTCACCCCTGCATTTTGTTTTTCAGCCCACTTTTACACAATCCCTGCCCACTTTAGTAAAATGGTTTTGTTCCCAAATGAAAACTTTCACACTTGCTCCATGGTTCTCCATTTCCATCCCGACTCTCAGTCTCACTGAGTCCTGATCACTGTCACTGAAATGCTCCCCCATTGATAGCCCTTCCAGCTTCCCACATTCATTCCCTAAAGAATGATCCAAAGCTGTCCCTTCTCTTTCACCATCACCGTCTCAGGGACAATTAGGGATGGGCAATAAATGCTTGCCCTGCCAGTGACACTCACATCCCAAGAAGCAATTTTAAAAGGCCCTGTCCTTATATGGGGTTTGTTAGGTATTGAAGACAAATGTTCAAATGGATTGTTTTGCCAGTGAATGTCAGAATTGAAATCCCTTTGAATGGCAGGGATTAAAATTGTTTGTCTTGTCTTTCAGGCCGTGAAAACTCTCAGCCCAAACTGACCCTCCTGCCCCCCTCCCCAGAGCAGGTCAATGCCAAGGGCACTGCCACTCTGGTGTGCCTTGCCAATCACTTCTATCCCGATGAGCTGGAGGTGCAGTGGAAGAAGGATGGTACAGTCATTTCAGACGGGGTTCAGACCAGCAACTACCTGCGAGCTTCAGACAGCACTTACAGTGTCAGCAGCCTGCTGACCCTCTCTGGGTCTGACTGGGAGTCCAACGCTCGCTTCTCCTGTGCCCTCACCCACGTGACCCTCCCCTCTCCCCTCAGCAAGAGCATCAGGAGATCAGAATGTGTGTAGAATGTTGGAGACAGTCCACAGAGGAGACACAACTTTAAATGGAACAGGCTGAGCTGGCAGGACAAAGGTCATTGTCAGCACTGAATTTCAACTCTCTTCCTTCTTGGGATTGGCTCGGTGACATTTCTGAGGTTCATGCGTTAAGGCAGGTCATTGGGATCATCAAAAGGAAGCTTTACTCTGCATCAAACCCCGTTCTGACGCTGTCCTGGGAGCGTTTTATGGAGACAGTAATGACTTGTGATGCCAAGTGAAACCTCTCAAAGATGGTGAAGACTGTGAGCTGTACAAAAACCATGTGAACCTCTGAAATCTCTGCTTCAGTAAACCAGATCTCCTTCCTGCTCAGCCGTCAGTTCGAATTTAAGCTTCTGTCACTACTTAAAGGGACAGGATTCGCAGGTTATTGAGAAAATCTCCACAAGTGTTTTTCTTAAGCTCCATTGTGGCTGTGATTTTGAGCAGCTTCCTCTGTCTGGGCTGTTAATTGCAATCTTTTTTTCTGTCAATGTAAATCTGGAAAAGGGATTAAAGATCAAGAAGATTCAGTCTCTGTCTCGTCTGTGCTTTGGAAATGGCCAGAGCTACTGGGAACCCTGCATTGATAAATATGATCAGCAGCATCTTGTTACTCAGAAGAAAAATTTCTAAGAAATTGGGAAATAAATATTCCTTAAATTAGACTTGGGTTTTCTTTACTCTTAAAGTGCGATTGAATGGTCCCGTGTGTCCCTGGAGTAAGATTGAGAATGTTAAGTCTGGGGAGTCTGGGAGTCACGGCTGGGGAGGGCAGTCAATGATAAACTGGTTCCACTTTCTGCTGTCATATTCTGTAACCCCTGGGCCATCTCAGTGAGAGTCATCCAGGGCTCAGGGTGGATTCCAGAGCAGATCATTGAACTGACTGTTGTGTTCCTATTCCTGATGAAGGGCTTTTGCCTGAAACGTCGATTTCGCTGCTTGTTGGATGCTGCCTGAACTGCTGTGCTCTTCCAGCACCACTAATCCAGTATTTGGTTTTCAGCATCTGCAGTCATTGTTTTTACCTTGTTGTGTTCCTAAGTCCACATGTGACTCCAATAATCTCACTCTAGGTCTTTAGTATCAGTGGGAACCAATGGGGCTGAAATCTTATCCAAACAGACCCTCACACAGCGGGGAGGATGCTGGTGGCTCAGAAACCCCTTGGATTCAGTCCCAGATTCCACTGTGGCTCTTTCATTCAAACACAACATTAACACACTGACACCACATTCAGAGGGCAATCCTGAGATGGGGCAAGTTTGGTTCTTGATTCCAATGTGAGGACATGGGGGCTGGGTGTGAAATGTCCAGTCTGAAACTGGTGGGGGTACTTTATAATGAAGAATAGAAACTGATGTCAGAATAAAGTCAGGTGTTGATGGGAGTGAGGAATATCTCAGTGATCTGTCTCCAGAATCCACAGACTGCACACATCCTTCTGTCAGACCCTGAAGACAGAGAAACTGCTCCTTGACATCCAATATTTCACTATCTTTCCCAGAAAAGGTGAAATATTCTCTGCCTCAGTGATTCCCTGGAACAGGACATTTTAAAAAGGGCTGTGGGAAGGGAAATGTTGCCTCTCAATGAAAGAGCCAATGGAAGGATGTGGAGCTGACACTGTGAAATATCAGGGCATAGAGAATGACACCAGAAGCAATTCAATGTTGTCGCTGTCTCCTTTGCAATTGCTAAACTGGTAACAATTACTTTATGCTCACAATTTGCTCTCTCGAATTTCATCCACGTGCCTTTCTTACTTTGCTTTTTTCGACTTCAGTCTGTGGGTAGTTCCATCAAAACCCAATCTCCACTCACTCATCCTGGCCCCTGAAGAGATGAGAGACAAACTGCAAATGCTGGAATGAAAGGTTGACAAGCAGGAGGCTGGGAGAACACAGCAAAACTGGCAGCACCAGGAGGTGGAGAAATCGACGTTTTGTGTGTCAACCTTCTTCTGGAAGTTGGGAGGGCGGGTGTTGGGGGAGCTGCGGATAAAGGGAGTGGCCGGGGAAGGGTGGTTCGGTGGGGATAGGTGGAGACAGGTCGAGGGTAGGACATGTTTGGTCGAAGGGTGAGAGAATTCTGAATTCATCTCTCCCATCGACCAATCAGGTCATACTCTCTATTTTTCTCAACCTATCCCCACCTCACCACCTCGCTCCCACCCACCCCTTTATCTGCAACTCCCCTGACACCTACCCCCCCCACCCCCACCTTTCCTGAAGAGATTAGACGAGGTTATTTCATTGAATCAAATCATCGAGCCCATCAATCCTGAAAACAGATTCCAACATTGAAGTCATATTTCCTGGTTGCACATGTAAAGTGTCTTTCAGGCTGAAAGAAGGAAGCTTTCGATTGAGAAATGAGTGAGCTTAACCCAGATCCTGAACAACAGCACAACAGAATGGAGTGATATAAATCAGAAACAGTATAAATGCAGGGCAGTTTATATACTGCAGCTCGCACTGAGTGCAGCCAGCACAGAGGGGAGTGCTGGGAGGTTTATGGAGTGGGTGGAAGGAAGGTGTGAGAGGACACCGGAATTATGGAATTAGGAGGTGGGATGAACAGGAATAAGGGTTTCTGCGGTCAAGAGGCTGACGTAGTGATGGAGGGGATGTGGGGTTTGAAGCTCAGATACTGGAGGGTGCCGTGGTAAGGAAGCCCATGTTTACTGGTCTCTATTGGAAGATCCAGTGGTAACAGGATGCATGTCTACTGGTCTCCATTGTAAGGTCCAGGGCAAAGAAGGCCCTAGTTTACTGGCCTCTACTGAAGTGTCTTGTGAGATGGTGACCCATGTTTATTGGAGTCTATTGGAGCATCCAGTGGGCTGGGGGCCTGCGATTACTGGTGTCTGTTGAAGGGCCCAGTGTAATGCCTGGTCAATGTGGGAAATGGGGACTTAGTCCTGGAGAAGACATGCTTCTGGGGACAAGGGTTAACATCCATTAGTGGGCCAGTGCAGAGGGAAATTTGCCCTGCAATTAACTGTCACCACTTGGGATACTGTGAGAAAGAGAGGGAAGAGAGACAGAATGAGAGTTGGAGGGAGAGTGTGTGTTTGTGTGTGAGAGAGGGAGAGAGGGTGGTGTGTCTGCAATAGTGTGAGATGTGTGGAGGGAGTGAGAGAGATGCAAACCTGGAAGTAGAGATGGTGAGGTTGAAAGATATGGGGAGAGAGAGAGAGTGGGAGACAGCGTGACTGAGAGGGACGGAGAGAGAGACAGAAAGAGACCAGGAGATGTGAGACCAAGGGTGAAGGGAATCAAGAGAGAGACGGTAGGGTTGAAAGTGTGTGTGTGTTTGTGTGTGCGTGTGTGTGTGTGTGTGTGTGAGAGAGAGAGAGAGAGAGGGAGGATGGGAGAGATTAACAGTGCCAAAGAGAGAGATAGAGAGAAAGAATTGGCAGATGTGAGACAGAATGGGAAGAGAGGGAATGATAAAGAGAGAAAGTGATAAAAAGAGAGAGACAGCATCTGGTCACCAAATTGTGGGAAGGAAATGATTGGACTCGGGAAGGTGCAGAGATTTCCCAGGATGCTGTCTGAGCTGTAGGATCTGAGTGATGAGGAAAGATTGGAAAGACTGGGGTTGTTTTCCATTATTACATGCAACATGTAATTTTGAATGTATCAATACAGGAGGTGGTGCTGTGTGTATTGAGGTTTTTATACGGCTCTGTATCACTGGGAAGGTCTGGTGTAACGCTGCATACAATAATAGTCAGCGACATCCTCATTCTGAACGTTGCTGATTGTCAGGGTGAAACTGGTCCCTGATCCACTGCCGGTGAATCACTTGGAGACTCCTGTGAATCGAGTTGTTGCACCATAGATCAGGAGAAAGGATTTCTGACCTTCTCACTGCTGGTACCAAGCAAGGTAGCTGCTAATGTCTTCGCGGGCCGTACAGGTGATGGTTGCGGTCTGGCCCAGTTCCACTGACAGCGCCGGGGGAGACTGGCTCATGGTGATGTCCCCATTGATACCTGAGGGGTCAGAGAGAAACACAGTGAAGTCAGAACTGTCACAGAAAGAGCCTGTCAAATGAGAGATTGTTGGAGACACTGAGCATTCCTCTGGTTTCAGCATTTTGCCTTCAATCACAAGTCAGTGGAATTGGAGTGAAATGGAGAGCAGCTAAAGATTCAAGGTGGAAGGAGAGAGATTTGTACCTGTGATGCAGAATGGGGACAGTAATGGTGAGGCTTGAATTCATCTCTTTGAAAGATTGGACCGTCGCCCAGAAACAGAGCCTTGAAATGGGTGAACCTGGTTTGTCTGACTGAAGGGTGGAGTGTCCTTCGGATTAGCAGTGGGACCAGCAAAAAAATATTATCCGCAAAGATCTAACAAAGCGTGCCACCAAAACGCAAAGATCAGTATTTGAAGCTCCACGTCGCCATCTCCATCCTTGCTTGTTGCTCTTCCCGAATTGTGCTGCAGAGGGCAATGGTGAGCCATGAGTTTCTCGAAGAGGATCTGACAGAGGGACAAAGTCATATCCTCGGCCTGAGCACAACTGCCTGACCTGCTGTGCTTTTCTAGTGCCACACTTTTCGACTCCGAGTAAACTATCCCTCAGGAGAATGAGCTGTGACACAAAAAGAAACGTGGGAGTGCTGGAAAGGCACCGCCAGCCTGGTCAGCCTCCAGAGCGGCAGAAACAGATTTGATGAATGAGCTGATATCCTTCTGAACTGAGATGCAGACTCAGGCTTTCAGAGCCACACAGTTTACATTGTTACTGAATGTGGCTCCATGGGCAATGCTCCTGCCTCATCGTCAAAATGGTCATTGGATTGAAACCCACCTCAGAAATTAGAGCACAGAATCCAGGCTGAGACTGTGGTGCACTGCTGAGAGTTGCACAGTCTCTGGCACCATCATTTGAGGCTCCACCACCACCACTCCCCGACTACCCCCACCCCCACTTCAGGAGGATCGACAAGATCCCATTCTGAAAGATTCCCTCGGGTATCCTGCTCACTATTCAACTTGTGCCAACAAAACAGATGTGTTCCGTCATTCGTTTACTATCTGTGGGACCTCACCATCTTGTCCGTGAACGTGACTGCTCTGTGCTCACAGCTTTGAATATTCTGAAATGATTAAAAGAAAACTGCACCAAAAAGAGTTCTTTGCTCATTATCGTGGAAAAGGGGAGCAATGAGCAAGTGAAAACCCACACAATGCAAACACTGAAGCTGCAGCGAAAAGGCTTTTTGCACCAATGCTTCTTGGGCATTTCCTTCCAATGTCCGAGATGGTTATCAGGCCGGGGCAGAGTCTGACAGATCACATGGAATCCTTCAGGCAAGGTACACAAGGGCACAGTCCAGGCTTGCTGCAAACCTTGAAGGGCTGGGAGATTCTCTGTGGCAGTTTCGCGTGCACATCCTCCATGGAATTATCACAGACTTTACTGAAATGGAATGAACTCAGAGAGGAGAAGGAAATGGGAAGAATTAACCAGACAAGGGTGAGCATCAAAAGAGGTGGGAGTGTGTGGAAGATTCAGTACCATTAAAATTCGCAATTGGGTTTCACAAGGAAAACTCAAATCGTTACTAGGATATAACAGGGAGAATACTCGCTGACATAAACAGGCTGAGTGTCAGAGATCCTGAGCCTTTGGTGCCTGACTCTCTATGAGGCATTACAGTTAAGGACTGTTCATGTGTCAATAAAGGGAGACTTGGTGACATGGGGTTGCGTCATGATTAATGACTGGAGAGGTACAGATTAAAGAGAAATGGCTGAATGTTAAGAGGGGACATAAGGAAACACATTTTCACCCTGAGGGTGGTGGCAGTCTGGGACTCACTGTCTGTAAGGGTGGTTGAGGCAGAAGGTCTCCCATAACGTTGAAGTATTTCGATGTGCAGCTGTGATGCCAAGGCATACAGGGCTACGGGCCAAGTGCTGGAACATGGAATTAGAATAGTGAGGTGGTTGTTTGACTGGCTTTGGCTCATTGGGCCAAATAGCCTTGTTCTTGTAGACCTGTTGTGGATGTCTGAATCTGCCAGGACTCCAGCAATGCGGCTGACCCTTACCTGCCATTTGAAAGGCTGAGCAAGCCACTCAGTTTCAGGGCAGTTCGGGATGGGGAACAAACGCTGGTCTTACCAGTGACACCCAAAACCCAGGAAAGAGTAAACAGCCTCAATGGTAACACAATCACCTGAACTTTCAGGTTTCAAGCCCCACTCCAGAGACTGGAGCACTATCCTGAGGCTGGCAAAGGCAAAGATGCCATCTGCTGGATGATTGGTTAAACCACTGCCTTCTCAGGTCAATGTGAATGTAAGGGTTTTACGATCATCTCAGACAAAATCGCCCCCAGTGTGCTGACCAATACTTCTCTTCTAATCAATGGCATTAAAACAGATACAGAAACAAAATACTGCAAATCTCAAATAGAAGTGCGATGCTGCAGAAAGGGAACAGGTGCAGCCTCTGTGGGTAGAGGAGGAGTTAACTTTTTGGGGTTCACTGATGTTTTATCAAAAAAAAGCAGCATTTTATTTTATTCCATTTTAAGTTTTTTTATGTTATTTTATTTAAATTTTGTTTATCAAATTTTAGCCTGCCTGATTGGCACCACTTCCACACACATCCATTCCCACCACACCAACACTCAGTAACATCTGTGTGTACTATTTGCAAGATGCACTGCAATAAATTCATCAAAAGTTCTGAGACAACACATTCTACTCCCATGATTACTTGAATCAAGATGGACAAGGGCAGCAGATACAATGGGAACATCACCCCAGCAAGTTCCCTCTAATCTATTCACCAGTTTGATTGGAAATATCATCACTGGGTCAGAATTCTGGAATTCCCTTCCTAAGGACATTGTGGGTTTACCTACAATTATTCCTGGACATTGGTGTGATCCCATCTGAAATACTGTATTGTGTTTAGTTTTGGCCTCCTTATTGAAGGAAGAATATAAATGCATTGGAGGTGGTTTAGAGGGGTTTTACCCAATTGATCACTGGAATGAGGGGGCTGTGTGATGTGGAAAGATTGGAAAGGCTGTCCTTGTTCTCACTGGGGTTTACAAGAGTGAGGGGTTTTCCTGTCCCACAGTATTCTCCAACTCCCTATCTGCCTCCCTTATGGGTCATAACCTCCTGCCCCTTACTACATGTGAATTGAACTGTGCAGTCCTGAGGCCTATAACTTCCTTCTGGAACTAAGTTTCCAGGTATCTCTGGCACTCCCTGATATATTACTGCTTTTTCAATACAGCATTCATTCCAAACTCCCTGAGTGGGAGTTCCTGTCGGTTTTTACATTCATTGCAGGTATATTTACCCTGAATCATTTCAATGCAATAAAGAAATGTTGATCTCACTTACAAATAAAAAATATCCATTCTTTCATTAAAGCAGTAATTGTCTTCAGTCTGTTTTGAAGTTTCAGTACTTACCATTTATTAACCTTCCCTAATGGACATGTCCTGAAGCAGTCTACTTAAACAGCCCCTCAAACTAAACAAATCCCAGATTCCTATTTTCTTGTTTATCATTTTGTTTCAATCAAACCAAGTGCATGTGCAGGCTCCCAGCAGCTGAAGTGACAGTTCCAAATCAGTTTGAAAAAGCAAAGGTCGACTCCTTCCCCGAGTTCACCGAACTCCCACACTGACCAAACCTCCCAGCATTCCCCTTTGTGCTGGTTGCACTCAGTGCGAGCTGCAGTATATAGGCTGCCCTGTATTTATACTGTTTCTGATTTATATCACTCCATTCTGTTGTGCTGTTGTTCAGGATCTGGGTTAAGCTCACTCATTTCTCAATCGAAAGCTTCCTTCTTTCAGCCTGAAACAGATTTTACATTTGCAACCAGGAAAAATGTCTTCAATGTTGGAATCTGTTCTCAGGATTGATGGGCTCGATGATTTGATTCAGTGAAATAACCTCGTCTAATCTCTTCAGGGGTCGACATTTCAGATGTAACGCTTCTTCCGGAAGGGGCGGATTGCAGTTAAAGGGGTGGGTTGGAGCAAGGTGGTGAGGTGGGGATAGGTTGAGAAAGATAGAGAGTATGACCTGATTGGTCGATAGTAGAGATGTATCCAGAATCATCCCTCCCCTCGACCAACCAGGTCCTATCCTCTACCTGTCTCGATCTATCCCCACCTGACCACCCTGCCCCCGCCACTCCCTTTATCTGCAGCTCCCCAACACCCACCCACCCCACTTCCTGGAGAAAGGTTATACCCAGAACGTCGACTTCTCTTCCTCCTGATGCTGCCTGGGTGTGCTGTGTTCTCCCAGCCTCCAGTTTGTCAACCTTGGATTCCAGCATTTGCAGTTTTGTATTTGTCTCTAATCTCTTCAGGAGCCAGGATGAGTGTGAGGAGAATGGGTTTTGATGGAACTACCCACAGACTGAAGTCAAAAGAAGCAAAGCAAGAAAGGCACATGGATCGATTACAAGGGGGCAAATTGTGAGCAAAAAGTAATTGTTACCAGTTTAGCAATTGCAAAGGAGAGAGCGACAACATTGAATTGCTTCTGGTGTCATCCTCTGTGCCCTTATATTTCACAGAGCAGCTCCACATCCTTCCATTGGCTTTGTCATTGGGATTCAACAGTTCCCTTCCCACAGCCCTTTTTAAAATGTCCTGTCCCAGAGAGGCAGAGAATACTTCGCCATTTCTGGGAAAGATAGAGAAATATAGGATGTCGAGGAGCTGATTTCAGCCTTCAGGGTCTGACAGAAGGATGTGTACCATCTGTGGATTCTGGAGACAGATCACTGAGATATTCCTCACTCCCATCAACACCTGACTTTATTTTCTACAATAGTTTCTATTCTTCATTATAAAGTACCCCCACCAGTTTCAGACTGGACATTTCACACCCAGCCCCCATTTCCTCACATTGGAATCAAGAGTCAAACTTGCCCCATCTCAGGATTGCTCTCTGAATGTGGTGTCAGTGTGTTAATGTTGTGTTTGAATGAAAGAGCCACGGTGGAATCTGGGACTGAATCCAAAGGGTTTCTGAGCCACCAGCAGCCTCCCCATTGTGTGAGGGTCTGTTTGGATAAGATTTCAGTCCCATGGGTTCCCACTGATATAAGAGCCATGGACTGAGATTGCTGGAGCCACATGTGGACTGAGGAACACAACAGTCAGGACAATGAGCTGCTCTGGAATCCACCCTGAGCCCTGGATGATCCTCATTGAGATGGACCAGGGGCTACAGAATATGACTGCAGAAGGACCATCATTGGCCGTGACTCCCAGATGTACCCGGACTGAGCATTCTCAATCTGACCCGATGGACACACAGGGCAATTCCGTCCCATTTGAAGAGGAAAGAAAACCCAGGTCTAATTTATGGAATATTTATTTTACAAACCCTGTAGAATTGTTATTCTGAGTAACAAGAATCTGTTGGTCATATTCATAAATACAGGGTTCCCAATGGCACTGCCTCACAAACAGTTGAGTTGAATTTCTTGGCCTGCGATCTTGCTGTGCCTAAGGGATGGGTGAGGGAATTTCCATCAGATTATTGTGTTCCCCAGTGTCCCTTCCTGCCTTCCTTCTTTTCTCCATTTATTGGGAAAGAATTCCTTGGCGCCCTGCATTCCTTCTGAAAGAATGCCTTCTGGACGCAGTTTTAGAGTTGCCCTCCTGCTCCAGGGACCTCATTACCCCCTTGATTCTCCCCCTCTTGTTCCAGGCTTTGAAGGTGGAGGTTAACACTTCACACACCTTTCCCTGAGGTTTCAGCTCTGGCCATTCCCAAAGCACACACGAGACAGAGACTGAATCTTCTTCATCTTTATTCCTTTTTCCAGATTGACATTGACAGAAAACAGACTTCAATTAACAGCCCAGGCAGAGGAAACTGCACAAATTCACAGCCAGAATGGAGCTTGAGGAAAACATTTGTGGAGATTTTCTCAATAACATAAGAATCCTGTCCCTTTAAACAGTGATAGAAGCTTAAATTGGAACTGGTGGCTGAGCAGGAAGGGGATCTGGTTTACTGAAGCAGAGACTTCTCAGGTTTACACTGTTTTGTACAGCTGACAGTTTTCAGCATCTTTGAGAGGTTTTACTTGGCATCACTCGTCTTCACTGTCCAATGAAACACTCCTAGAACAGGGGGCATGGGGTTTGATACAGGGTAAAGCTTTTTTTTGATTATCCCAAAGACCTGCCTTAACCGTTCAACCTCAGACGTGTATCTGAGCCAATCCCAAGAAGGGTGAGAGTTGAAGTTCAGTGCTGACAATGATCTTTGTCCTGCCAGCTCAGCCGTGTTCTATTTAAAGTTGTGTCTCCTCTGTGGACTGTCTCAAACACTCTACACACATTCTGATCTCCTGATGCTCTTGCTGAGGGGAGAGGGGAGGGTCACGTGGGTGAGGGCACAGGAGAAGCGAGCGTTGGACTCCCAGTCAGACCCAGAGAGGGTCAGCAGGCTGCTGACACTGTAGGTGCTGTCTGAAGCTCGCAGGTAGTTGCTGGTCTGAACCCCGTCCGAAATGACTGCACCATCCTTCTTCCACTGCACCTCCAGCTCATCGGGATAGAAGTGATTGGCAAGGCACACCAGGGTGGCAATGCCCTTGGCATCGACCTGCTCCGGGGAGGGGGGCAGCAGGGTTAGCTTGGGCTGAGAGTTGTCACGGCCTGAAAGACAAGATTAACAATTTTAATCCCTGCCATTCAAAGGGATTTCAACTCAGAACATTCACTGGCAAAATAATCCATTTGAACATTTGTCTTCAATACCTAACAAACCCCATAAAAGGACAGGGCATTTTAAAATTGCTTCTTGGTATGTGAGGGTCACTGGCAGGGCCAGCATTTATTGCCCATCCCTAATTGCCACTGAAAAGGGACAGCTTTGGACCACCATTTATGGAATGGATGTGGGCAGCTGGAAGGGCTATCAATGGGGAAGCATTTGAGTGACAGTGATCAGAACTCAGTGAGATTGAGAGAAGGGATCGAAATGGAGAACCATGGGGCAAGTGGAAAAGTTTTCATTTGGGAACAAAACCATTTAACAAAACTAGGCAGGGATTGGGTAAAACTGGGCTGAAAGACAAAATGCAGGGGTGAAATTTACCAGGACCTGAGGAAAGCAAAGAGCTGACAGGATGTAATGTGTCCAAGTGAAGTCCGGGAAATCCCAGTGATGTTTATAATCACAGAAAGAACAAGTGAACGAAGGAATGTATGAGGCCCATTCGAGAGCAGGAAGGGAACTTGTGTGCGGTGGTGGAAGATGGAGCAATGGTTCCTCATGAAAACTTCCAGTCTGTTTTCACAAAAGAGAGGGGCAAAGCAGAAACTGTAGTTCAGGAGGAGGACTGTGCAACATTGGAACGGCATCTTTCACATCTGAAAGACTCCTAATTCATCCAAAGGAAAGAAAGTTTCATACTGTCCCAAAGACATTTGCAGACAGTGTGGGACTTTTTTTGAAATGTGGTCACTGTTGTAATGAAGGAAATGTGCAAGCCAGATTGTACACAGCAAGATCCCACAAGCAACAATTAACCAAGGAACATTTTGAGGGATGTTTGTTCAGGGATAATTATCAGCCTGAATGCGATTCAAAGACAAAGTAACTGGAACAGTTGGATGGAAAATGAGAAAATGAAAGTTAAAGGAGAAGGTAGGATTCCTAGGTGGTGATGGGATTGATTGTTACTTGAAAATAAAAGGAAAGGGACAGAGTATTGTGAATGTCATATTGTACTGAGGAAAAGTAAAAGTGCAGGGAAGCTCAATACTAGAACAAACTTAAAGGTTTTGTCTCTTAACGCACAAACCATTCGGAATAATGTAGGCAAAGTGATACCATACAAACCAAGGTAAATCAAGCTTCCATTGAATTTAAACTAATTAAAGAAGGTAGGGGCTCAGACACTTTATTAAAGCATTCAGACCAACTAAAAGGATCGAGAGTATGGAAAGGATCAGGAATCGAACTTGAGGCCCCACAGGGTGGAATGGTGGATCAGTGGTTCGCACTGCTGTCTCACAGCTCCGGAGACACAGACTCAATTCCAACTGACTGTCTGTGTGGCGTTTACACATTCTCCCCGTGTCTACTTGGGTTTTCTCCCATTTTCACAAAGATGTGTAGGTTAGGAGGATTATCCATGGGAATTGTCGGGTGGATGGGATGCTTTTTGGAGGGTCAGTCTGGGCTGAAAGGCCTGCTTCCACACTGTAGGGATTCTGTGATTTCTAATGGAGATAACTATGAGAAGGAGACACTCAATGCATGACTGAGGGTGTTGTACTTCGATGCATCGAGTATATGAAACAAGGTAAATGAGCCTGTAGCGCAGGGACATGGCTGCAAGGGGATCAGGGCTGGGAACTGAATATCCAGGGATGCACATCCTATTGAAAGGAAATGTGAGGGGATAGTGGGTCAAGTGTGAAGGAGGAACTGAAGGTAATCCTTATTAGTCAGGAAATGGTGTTGGAGAAGCTGATGCTATCAAAACTTAATATGCCCCCAGGGCCTGAAGCTCTGCAACTCAGAGTCCTTAAGAAAGTGGGTGTAGAAATAGTGGGCACATTGGTGATCATTTTCTGGCATTCTGTCGACTCTGACAGAGTTTCAATAGACTAGACAGTATCCAATATTACCCTACTTTTTAATAAAAGAAGGGAGAGTGAAAATGAGGAATTATACATGAGGAAAACACCAGAGTCAGTTATTAAAGATACAATAATCGAGCAGTGACAGAATCAGTCCAAGTCAGCATGGATTTACGAAGGGGAAATCAGGCCTGACACATCTTCTGGAAGGTTTTGAGGATGTGATCAGTTGAGAGTGGACAAGGCTGAATCAGTGGACAACAAAACCAAAAAAATGATGAAAGATTTCGGCAGATCTGGCATTATCTGTGGAGGGCAATCGAAATTAGAGTTTCAGATTGAGTGACCCTCCCTCAGAACTCAGTGGTTGTTGTGTATCTGGAATTTCAAAAGGCTTTTGACAAGGTCCCATACAAGAGATTAGTGAGCTACATTAAACCTCATGGTATTGGAGATAATGTATTGACATAGAGAGAGAACTCATTGCCAGATAGAAAGCAAAGAGTTGGAATAAATGGGTCCTTCTCAGAGTGGCAGGCAGTGATGAGTGCTGAACCAGGGTTCAGTGCTGGGACCCCAGATGTTCACAATATTGATAAACGATATGGACAAAGGAATTGAATGCAATCCCTACAAATTTGCAGATGACATGAAGCTGGGTGACAGTGTGTGGTGTGAGGAGGATGCTAAGAGGCTGCAGGGTTACTTGGACAGGCCGGCTAAGTGGACAAATGCTTGGCAAATGCAATTTAATGTGGGTAAATGTGAGATCATCCACTTTGGTGGTAAACAGGAAGTCAGATTATTAATGAATGGTGAAAGTTTAGGAAAAGGTGAGGTGCAATGAGAGCTGGGTGTCATGGTGGAACAGTCACTGAAAGGGGGCATGCAGGTGCATCAGGCAGTGAGGAAAGCTAATGGTATATTGGCCTTCACAGTGAGAGGATTTGTGTATTGGAGTATAAGGATGTCTTGCAGAATTAAACAGGGCCTTGGTGAGGCTTCACCTTGAGTATTGTGTGCAGTTCTGGTCTCCTAGTCTGAGGAAGGACATTCTTGCTATTGAGGGAGTCCAGCGAAGGTCCATGCGACTGATTCCTGGGACAGAAGGACTGACATATGATCGACTGGGCTTGTACTCACTGGGATTTAGAAGAATGAGGGGAATCTCACAGAAACATGTAAAGTCCTGATGGGATTTGACAGGCTCGATGCTGGAAGAATGTTCCCGATATTAGGGAAATTCAAAACTCAGGGTCAAAGATCACAAATAAGGGCTAGGTTATTCAGATGTTGTGAACCTGTCGAATTCTCTACCACAGAAAGCTCGTGGGGCCAGTTTGTTAGACATATGTCAAGAGGGATGTGGCACTTGCAGCTAAAAGGATCAAGGAATATGTGGGAGAGTGGGAATGGGATACGGAGATTGCATAATCAGTTATGAACATATTGAACGGTGGGGCAGGCTCTCAGGGCTAAATAGCCTATTCCTGCAGCAGTTTTCTATGTTTCCACGTTTCTAATGATCGGTAGATGGGCAGGTTGGGATGTTGGGAAGCGGGTTTACTCTGTCAGTTCGAATTGAAATTACATCGACAGCAACAGGAAATATAATGTTAGAATGCATAGAATCTGTGTGATGCAACTTAAGAAACCACAAAGAAACAAAAACCCTGATGGGAGTTATGTACAAGCCTCCTCGCAGTAATCGGGATGTGGATCAGAAAATAAATCAAGAGATAGAAAAGGCATGTCAAAAAGGGATTATTACAATCGTCATGGGGACTGCAATATGCAGGTGGACTGGGAAAGTCAGGTTGGGAATGGATCTCAAGTAAATTTGCTGATGACACAAAGATGAGGGGAGGAACAGGCAGAGTTGAGGAAACAGGGAGGCTGCAGAAGGACTTGGAAAGGCTCAGAGAGTGGGCAAAGAAGTGGCTGATGCAATACAATGTGGGAAAGTGTGAGGTTATGCCCTTAGGTTGGAAGAATAGTGCCAGGGTCAAGGATGTCACTGAGCTGCTGCAGAGCACCCTGAGGGGAGAGAGGGATCAGGCAGCAGTCGTGATCCACATCGGTCCCAGTGACAGAGGGAGGAAAGGGATGTAGTCCTGCAGTCAGAATTTAGGGGCTCGGGAGGAGATTAGCAATAGGAGCACAAAAGTAGGAATCTCTGGATTACTCCCAGTGACCAATGGAAGTGAGAATAGGAATAGGAGGATACGACAGGTGAATGTGAGGCTGAAAAGATTGTCCAGGAGGGAGGGTTTGAGATCTTGGACATTGGGAATGATTCCAGGGGAGATGCGACCTCGATAGACGAGATGGGTTGCTCCTGAACAGAGCAGGAATTGAGCTTCTTGTGGTGTGACTTGCTTGTGCTGTTGGAGAGGGTTTAAACAGCTTGTGCTGTTGGCTGAGGGAACCAGGAGGTAATATCAGGGAGGAACACCAAGGAAGACAGAATCCTGGGAGATAGATACACGAGAATAAGGAATAGTAACTTCTTGGGCAAGGTCAGAGTGAGGGAGAGAGAGTAATAAATTCTAAATCCGGTTGACTGTATGGGACTGCACACATGGACAACTGGTTAGTAATGTTAGATCAAATGGGATCCAGGGAGAGAAAGCCAATTGGTACAAAATTGGTTTGATGGCTGGAGACAGAGAGTGGTGGTAGAAGGTTATTATTCAGACTGGAAGACTGTGACCAGTGGTGTGGCAAAAGGATTGGTTCTGGGTTCGTCATTGTTCATCATTTATAGAAACAAATAAGATTGGGGAGTTACAGACACAGATTGCTGAGCAGAAATCTAATGTTGCTGTGAACAATGAGGCTGAAATGAGGACAGGACTGGGTGTTCAATATTCCTGGATACAAAGCATTCAGGAAAGATAGGAAAGGGGGAAAGGGTGGGAGGTGTGGGATTGGTTAAGGAGATCGGTGCAGAGCTGGAGAAAGAGGATGTCCCAGAGGGGTCAAGGGCAGAACCGATTTGGTTCAAGATAAGGAACAAAAAGGTGCAATCAGTTTTTTCAGTGCAGTCTGCAGGTCACCGACTAATGGGAAGGATGGAGAGGAACAAACCTGGAAGGAGTTTACAGTGAAGTGCAAACATTAGGGGGACTTTAATTACCAGAATATAGAGTGGGATAGGAGCAGTGTGAAGGGCAGAGAGGGCCAGAATTGTGAGAGTGTGCACAGGTGATTTTTCTCCAGCCGTATGTTTCCAGTCCAATGGGAATGGAGGCTCTGCTAGGCCTGGATCTTGGGCATGAGGCGGCTCAAGTAGATCAAGTGTCAGTGAGAGGACATTTAGAGAAGAGTGATCATTGTTTAGGGAGACAGTGGAAAAAGACAAAGGACAATTCAGAGCAAAGTCAGGACCATGGATCGTATCCCGTGTATCACCTCCAAATGTCTCACACTTTGAAATTTCCATTTCTTTTTCAAACAAAATATGGATGAGTCACAAATCTAATTTTTTACCACAGTATTTACATGGAAGACCTGGAAGTGAAGAAATTTGGGAAATAAATGTTGATGTCTTGAGAGAGTCCTCATTACAAAAGAAGAGGTGCTGTAATCTTCTTAAAACTCATTAAAGTAGATAAATCTCCATGACCGGATTAGATCTATCCCAGCACTCTGTGGGAAACTTGGGAAGAGACAGCGACGTCCCTTGCAGAGATGTTTGTATCATCAACAGCCATGGGTGATGTGCTGGAAGACTGGAGCTTGACTGATGTTGTGCTGTTAGTTAAGAAGGTCTGCAATGAATACTCAGGGAATTATAGACCGGTGAGTCTGATACCAGTGGTGAGTAAGTTATTGAAGGGATTTTGAAAGATGGGATGTACACACATTTGAAAAGACAAGGATCGATTCGGGAAAATCCACATGGCTTTGTAAGTGGGAAATTGTGTCACAAATTTGATTGAGTTTTTTGAAGACATGACCAAGTTGATAACTGAAGGCAGAGTGGTAGATATTGTCTAGATGGACTTTAGCAAGGCCTTTGACAAGTTCCCACATGGACAACTGGTTAGTATGGTTAGATCGAATGGAATCCAGGGAGAGCAAGCCAATTGGTAAAAAATTGGTTTGATGGTTGGAGACAGAGAATGGTGGTAGAAGATTATTGTTCAGACTGGCAGCCTGTGACCAGCGATGTGGCAAAAAGATTGGTTCTGGGTTCATCATTGTTCATCATTTATAGAAACAAATTGAATGAGAATCTAGGGGGCATGGTTTGCAGATGACACCAAAATTGGTGGCAAAGTGGGCAGTGACGAAGGCTATTTGAGAGTACATTTACATTCCGTATTGAGATAATAGGGAGGTGTTGCATTTTGGTACAAAAACCAGGCCAGGGCTAACACAGTTAATTATGGGGCAATGGGGAGTGTTGTCAAACAGGGAGATCAAGGGGTGGAGGCATATATTGCGTTGAAGCTGGAGTCACATGTAGGCAGGGTGGTGAAGACAGCATTTGGTTACACTTGCCAGTCAGAGCATTGGGTATAGGAGTTGGTCAGGCCACATTTCTGGTCACGCTGCTATTGAAAGGATGTCATTAAACTGGAGAGGGTGTAAAAAGGATGACAAGGATGTCACCGAGACTGGAGGGTTTGAGTTATAAGGAGAGGCTGGTTAGGCCTGGGCTATTTTCTTGGAAGGTCAGAGGCTATGGGGTGACATTTTAAAAGTTAATAAAATCATAATGGGCATAGATAAGCTGACCAGTTAAGGTCTTTTCCCCAGGGTAGGGGAGTCCAAAACTAGAGGGCAGATGTTTAAGGTGAGAAGGGAAAGATTCAAAAGGGACCTGAGGTGCATCTCTTTCACATAGAGGGCAGTGCGTGTATTGAATGAACTGTGAGAGGAAGTCGTAGAGGTGACTCTGATTAAAACATGGATAGGAAAGGTCGACAGAAATTTTAACCACATGCAGGCAAATAGGACGACAGGGAATAGATAAGGTGAATATTTCACGAAGGATGTGAATAGTTAGCAGATATGTTAAAAACAAAACCGTGGAAGTTTCAAGGATGAATAATGTCAGTTATGAAAATACAACGGAGAAATTTGGACTGTCTTTCTTGGAGAAGGCTGAGAGGAGATGTGTTTGAGGAATTCAACATCAGGAGGGGACTGGACAGAGTAAACAGGGAGAAAATGTTCCCAATTGAGAAAGGATTGAGAGGAGAGACCACAGATTGAAAGTAATTGGTAAAAGAAACAAAAGTGAGATGAAGAAAAATATTTTCAGCCAGTGAGTGGTTAAGGTGTGGAATGCACTGCCTGAGAGTGTGGTGGAGGCAGCTTCAATTGAAACATTCCAAAGGGAATGAGACTGTTGTTTGAAAAGGAACAGTGGGCAGGGTGACAGGGAGAAGGCTGGAGAATGACACTCAGTCAATTGCTCATTCGGAGAGCTGGTGTAGACAGGATGGGTGGAATGGCCTCCTTGTGCATTGAAATAATTCTGTGACTGTGTGATTGAGCAGAGTTAAAGCTGGGGGAGGTGGGAGCTCGGTGTCTCACTGTGCTGCTGCTGCTGCTGAGGTCAGTGAGATCAGAGACTGGGACAGGAAGCCAGAGCTCACATCAAACTCTGCCCGTGTCCATCACACTGAGACTGGCAGGAAGCTACTCACTGATTTCACTCGCTGCTGCAGAAATTGGACCACAGGCTGCAACTGGACAGAGCTCCTCCACACGGTGAGTAAAACTGACTGACTTATATCTTGCTGCTTAAAGAGGGCAATGGAACTAAAGAAATACAGCTGGACACCCTGATAGAAACAGTGCTCCTCAATCAACCATTTCATTCACTGCAGCTCCCCACTAACACCTGCAGCACTTCAGCATTTGTGATTTAGAAAGTATATTTCAGTATTGACAGGGTTAATAACGGAGGATTGAGGTTTACTTACTCAGTCTGAGCTTGGTTCCTGAACCGAACGTGAGCCACAGTGAGAGCTCCCAGTGCAGAGGCTGTCCAAAAACCTCTGCTCTCTGCTTCCCTCTGTCACTCTCACCCTCTTCCTTTCTCTCTCTGTCGCTCATTTACTTTCACCTTCTCCCTGTCCCTCTCTGTCTGTCACTTACTCTCACCTTCTCGCTGTCTTTCTCACTGTCACCTATGTCGTCTTTTATCTCTGTTTTTCTCAAACTGTTTCTCTCTTTCTGTTGAGGCCCTGTCTCTCTGTCTGGGCTGTGTCCAGATGGGCTTGGGAGGGTTGTGAACTTTATTTTTCAAAGATTACCCTTGCAGTTGCTCTTCACATGTGCTCATAAGTGTAATAATGAAACTCGAGGCTTTAAGTGAGTAGTGAATACCACAGGGACTGAATAATGACAAGCCTGGCATGGAGCTAAATTGTTAAGTTTTGTTTACATATAACTGTGACTGTGTGTTCATTATTATATATTATGTATGGTGGTGAGATGTGTCAGCGCAGGATGTGGGACTGTGTGTCCATTATTATATATTATATACAGCAGTGGGATGTGTCAGTACAGGCAGTGGTGCTGTGTGTATTGAGGTTTTTGTATGGCTCTGTATCACTGTGCCAAGGCCAGCTCCTACTTTGCTGACAGTAATAGTCAGCGACATCCTCATTCTGAACGTTGCTGATTGTCAGGGTGAAGTGCGTGCTGGACACTTCTGTCCCAGTGAATCTGTCGGAGACTCCTGTGTATCGTGCTACTGCATTGTAGATCAGGAGAGAGGGTTTCTGTCCTTCTCGCTGCTGGAACCATTCAACATCAGTCGTGGCACTCTGACTGGATTTACAGGTGAGTGTTGTGGTCTGGCCCAGTCCCACTGACAGCACCAGGGGAGACTGGGTCATGATGATGTCTCCGCTGATACCTGAGGGTTCAGAGAGAAACACAGTGAAGTTAGAACTGTCACAGAAAGAGACTGTCAAATGAGAGATTGTTGAAGACACTGAGCATTTCCCTTTCAATCACAATCAGTGGAACTGAAGTAAAATGGAGAGCTAAAGATTCAGATTGGAAGGAGAGATTGCTGATGTACCTGTGACACAGAATGCCAGGGGCCAGATCAGCTGGATGTATGAAATCATGGTGTGTGCTCCTGTCCCTGTGCCTGGTCCCTGATAAACTCTCCCTTCACTGGGCTCTGCTTTATAAAGCTGCAGCCTGTGAGAGTCTGACTGGGTGTTCCTCAGTATGTAAATGGCATCAGACAGAGAGAGCCACGTCAGCCCCTCACACTTCCTCTTCTCTCTCTCTCTCTTTCCCTCTGTCTCAAAGAGTGATTAATGTGAACAGCACTGAATGAGGCCATTTGGCCCATTGCGTCTGTGCTGGTCAACAGTGATCTGATGACACTAATCCCATCCTCCAGCTCTTGGCTCATTACCCTGGAGCCTATAGCAACACAAGGGAATTTCTAAACACTGATCTAATGTCATGAGAGTTTGTGACTCAACCAGCCTTTCAGGCAGTGAGTTCCAGACTCCCACCACCCTCTGGGTGAAAATATTTCTCCTCAATTCCCCTCTCACTCTCCAATTTGACTGGGCCTGGATTCACTTGAGTTCAGAAGGATGAGAGGGAATCTGATTGAAACATACAAACTTCTAACAGGGCTGGGCAGGGAGGAGGTTTCCCCTGGTTGGCGAGTCTGGAACCAGGGGACCCAGTCACAGGGGGATACACGGTCTACCATTTAGGACTGAGATGAGGAAACATTTCTTCATTTAGAGGGTGGGCGGCACGGTGGCACAGTGGTTAGCACTGCTGCCTCACAGCGCCTGAGACCCGGGTTCAATTCCCACCTCAGGCGACTGACTGTGTGGAGTTTGCACGTTCTCCCTGTGTCTGCGTGGGTTTCCTCCGGGTGCTCCGGTTTCCTCCCACAGTCCAAAGATGTGCAGGCCAGGTGATTTGGCCATGCTAAATTGCCCATAGTGTTAGGTAAGGTGTAAATGTAGATGTAGGGGTATGGGTGGGTTACGCTTCGGCGGGGCGGTGTGGACTTGTTGGGCCGAAGGGCCTGTTTCCACACTGTAAGTAATCTCTTCTAAACCTGTGGAATTCTCTACCACTGAATATATTCAAGAAAAAGAGAGAGATAATTGTTTTGCATTTTAACAGCATGAAGGGAGAGGAGAGAAAGCAGGAATATGGCTTTGAGATGGAGGATCAGCCATGATCATACTGAATGACAGAGCAGACTCAAAGGGCGAAATGGCCTGCTGCAGCTCTGAGTTTCTGTGTGTCCATGTCTGTGTTACCTTCAATCTCTGTCCCTGGTTTTTGAGTCCTTTACTTGTGTAAAAATGCCTTCCTACCCACACTATCACTGCCCCAAATAATCTTATACCCCTCTATCAGATCCCCTCTCAGCCTTCACTGCTCCAAGGAAAACAACTCCAACCTTTCTAATCTTATCTCAAAGCTCACATTCAGGCAGCATCCTGGGAAATCTCCCCGTACCCTCTCAAGTACAATCACATCCTTCCCAGAATGTGGTGATCAGGACCTGTCCTCTTCTCTCTCTCTCTCTCTCTCTCTCTCTCTCTCTCTCTCTTTCTCTATCTCTCTCTCTATCTCCCTTTCTGACTCACATCTTACACTTCTTTCTCTCTACCTCTATCTCTCTCTCCCCCACTGTTAATCTCTTTCATATTCTCATTCTGTCTCAAATCCACTCCCTCCAACTCATTCACAGTTCCTCACTCCGTCTCATAATCTCTATTTCTGCAACTTTCTCTGTCAGTCGCTCCAAATCTCACTATAATTGAAAGCATCCAAATGTTATCTTCCTTCCATTCCATGATGAGTCTCTGAGTCAGGCTGTTTCACTGGGATGAGGGTTGGACTATCACACAGTTACAACAGAAAGGAACTGATCCCCATCCCCAATAGCGACCAGTAAACATGGGCCTCCTTCCTGCTGGAACCGCCAATAGAGACCAGTAAACGTTGGCCTCCTATTCACTGGAGTTTCCGATGGAGACGAGTAGATGACTGAGTTTTTGAAGAAGTAATCACAAAGATAGATAAAGGTAGAGCAGTACACTCTGTCTACATGGACATTAGCAAGGCCTCAGATAAGGTTCCCCATGGGAGACTGCTTAGAAAGATTATATCACATAGGATCCAGGGAGAGCTCGCCAATTGGATAGAAAATTGGCATAATGGTAGGAGGCAGAGGCTGGTGAGAGAGGGTTGTTCTTCAGACTGGAGGCCAGTGACCAGCCGGATGCCACAAGAATCGATCCTGGATCCACTGTTGTTCATCATTTATATGAACAATTTGGATTGGAAAATCGCAGGAACGGTCAGGAAGTTTGTGGCTGACATTAAAATTGTTGGCATCGTGGACAGGGAGAAGGTTATCCAAGAGTGCAATGTCATCTTCATCAACTGGGCCAGTGGTCACCAAATCTAGATGGAGTTTAATTTCAATAAATGGAAGGAGTTGCATTTTGGTAAGACTAACCAGGGCAGGAATTACACAATTAATGGTAGAGCCATGGGGAGTGTTGTTGAACAGAAAGACTGAAGGGTACAAGTACATATTTCCTTGAAAGTGGTGTCACAGATAAACAGGGTGGTGAAGAGGGTATTTGGCACGCTGACCTTCACTGGTCCAAACAGGGAGTACAGGAGCTGGGACATCATGTTACAGCGTACAAGGCATTGGGAAGGCCACATTTGGACACTGTGTGCATTTCTGCTCACCCTGCTATAGGAAGGAAGTTATTTCACTGATTTGGGTAAAATAAAGATTAATTGGAAAGTTTGAATCATAAGGCAAGGATGGAATGCAGGAGATTGAGGGGTAACCTTATAGTGGTTTATATAATCATGAGGGTCATACATAAAGTGAATAGCTAAAGTCTTTTCCCCAGTGCAGGGGAGTACAGTACTAGAAGGAATAGGTTTAAGTCGAGAGAGGAAAGAATTTGATGGGGCTTGAGAGACAACCTTTTCACACACAGAGGTTGGTGTGTATGTGTAATGAGCTGCCAGAGGAATTTGTAGAGGGGAGTACAATTACTACATTTCAAGGACATTTTTACAGTAACATGGATGGGAAGGATTTAGAGAGAATTGGGCCAAACACAGGCAAATGGGACTAGTTCAGTTTTGGTAACTTGGTCAGCATGGATGAGTAGAGCTGAAGGGCCTGATGCCATGCTATAAACCTTTGTGACTCTATGATGATGTATACATGGGCCACCTTCCCATAGGACCAGTCAACATGGGCCTCCTTCCCACTGGATTGTCCAGTATCTGAGCTGCAAAACCAACAGTGTGTCCTCTCTTATTTCAATCTCAATCACGTTGTCTGTCTCTGCACAGAAACTCTAATTCCTGCTTGTCCCACCTCCTAACTCTATGATTCCAGCTTCCTGAATCCACATTCCATAAAAGCCAGCTTGTCTGACATGGAGTGGTTTCTTCCCTGTCTTACCATGTGTTGTTCCAGAATGGTCCCCGAACTCACTGCCAGCCAATTGCTTCCATGGCCTCTCTCCTCCCTCAGTCTGTGTCCTGCTGCAGACTCACATTCCCTCCCTCCCCCTTCCATCTTCTGTCTCTGGTCTCCTGCCCATTGCTGCTTCCTCCATCCCACCATTGACAACAGAGCCTTCAGACACCTACTGCGTGCTCACTGACCTCCTGCCCTTCATCCCTCCCCCTCTCGATGGCTGTGCTCTTGAATATACTGTTCACTTCCATCACTTTTGGTTCACCGTTGCTTTGCCATTGATTTGCTGACTTAATCTGGTAAATCTAGTCTGGCCGGTTCCCTGAGTTGGTTCGAGAGCATTTTGCTTGAGAAAACACTCTTCTGTAAACTGGGTTGTCTGTTTCTCCCAGTCTTTGTGTAAAGGTGAGACTAAGTGTGTGTAAGCTCTTATACAGCACAGACAGAGGTCACTGGGCCTATTGTGACTGTTCGTCAAATGAGTCCAATGAGTCCCATTTACCCAGCCCTTCCTGTATCACTCTGCAATTGTTTCCTTTTCAGCTATTTCTCCAAATGCCCTTTTGAAAGTTGCTGTTGAATCCACTTCCACTCTCCTTGCAGACCGCCATCGTGAACGTGCTGGATAAAAATGTTCCTATCTTCTCTCTTGTCCTTCAGACCCTTTCTGAAATGTGTGCCCTCTGGTTACTGACTCTCCTGACTATAGAAACAATTTATCCTGTATTTCCTGCATCCAAACTCTCCAATTGTGAACCCCTCATTGAGTGAGACCTATTTCCAACACAGGGGGAGAACATTCAGCCTGTCAGGGAAATGCTGTCATTTCATGGAGCAATCCAGTCAGTCCCACCCCCTCCCCTCCTCAGCCCCCAGAGCCTTGCAGGTTTATTTCCATCAAGAGCCCATCCAATCTGTCATTGTAATAACTGAGTGTCTTCACCTGCCTCACCTGAATGGGCACTAATTTCCACGTCATTACCAATTGCTGCTGAAAACAAAGTTCTTCCTGACACCCCGTATCTCTTGCCCAACAAAGTATAAGGTAATCTCAATGTAAAGATGGGATTTTGTCTCCACACGGACTGTGAGGTGGTCACTCTTACTAATACTGTCATGGACAGATTGGTGAGTGTGATAGTGAGTATGTTGGTTCCCTCACCACCTGTCCCAGGTCCAGTCAAGCAGCTGAATCAGGTGGAACTTGACCAGCTTGCTCAGTAGTGATGCTTCTGAGCAGCTCTTGATGGTGAGCTTTGAAGTCCCTTACTCAGGGTATATCCTGCATCTTTCCCACCCTCAGTGCTCTCTCCAAGTGTTGTTCAACATGGAGGCGGACTGACTACTCAGTTGAGGTTAGAGGAGAGGGCGGTGCTCTGTGGTAATCAGCAGGAGGTTTCCTTCCCCATATTTGACCTGCTGTCATGAGGCTTCATGGATTCCATTGTTAATGGTGAGGACTCCCAGGGCAACTCCCTTCCAACTGTACACACCACTGTGTTGCCTCCCCTGCCTGGTCTATCCTGCCAGTTAAAAACTGAATGATGGAACAATTCTGTGCAGGTTTCACAGCTTGGAGACAGAGCTGCTGCTGGATTCTGTTTCTGATCTCCGAGTGCAGGCCTGTGTATTTATGAGAGAGTGACTGACACTTTTTCCATTACTGTGCTGTTTCTGCAAAACAAATCCCAGAACCAGCCTCCTGTGCTGTCAGATTCCAGGGAGCGCAGATGGTAGACAGTTTTCTCCCATCTCAGTAACAAACGTCCAGCTGCTCAGAGCTCCTTCTTTCACTTCCTCTCTTGGTAAAGTTTCAACCTCGCGATCTGACAGCCTTTGCAGTTATTTTGTACACTGGGGCTTTCTGCTGTGGTCAGAATCTCTAATAATAAGTGTCCAATCAGTGACAATCACAGCAGCTAAGAGCAGTCAGGACTGAGGAGCCAGACTCACTGTGAAACACGTTGGGAAGATCAAACCATCCTCTTCAGATTCTGGTGTAAACCCCATCCCTCTCCCTGAGCACTGTCTACTGCTCAATCAGACTCGTTACATACTTGGCCACATCCATGCAAATGATGTGAGCTCCATATCACAAAGATCAGCCACTGAAAATCTCAGCCATGTCTGGGACTCCAAACATGACCATTCCAATACTGTACTTGCACTCTTCACAGTCACAGCCCTCCATAATCTTGAGCTCATTCCAAATTCTGCTGCCCATATCCCAACTTGCAGCAAGTCCCATTCCACCAATCCCCTGCACCCTAGGTTTACATTGGCTCCTAGCCCAGAAACACTTCAATTTTCAAATTTTCATCCTTGTTCTCAAATCCCTCCCTGTCCTCCACCTTCCCTATCACTGTGACCTCCTCCACGCCGCTTCACTCAGTGTGGTTAGCAATCTTGGATATATGGCTCTCTCATCCTTTATGCACATCATTGAGAAACATTGTGCATAGCTGAGCACAGATCCCTGGGGACACCACTTGCTCATTAGAGTACACACACACATTATCCGTCCTCTCTGACTCTTACCTCCAAACTAATTCCTGACATAAGACAAATACTTTTCACTAATTGGTTTGGTGGGAGAAAGCAGAGGTTAATAGTGGAAAGATGCTTGTCAGACTGGACGCCTGGGTCTAGTGGAGTGCCTGAGGGCTAGGTGCTGGGCCCATTACTGTTTGTTATGTGTATCAATGATTTGGATGAGAATCTGTAAGGCATGATTAGTAACTTTGCAGAAGACATTACAAAAGGTGGTATCATGGAGATTATCAGATATTGCAGCAGGACCTTGATCCTCTGGGGAAGTGGGAAGAGAAATGAAAGTTAAATTTATGTAGATTAGTGTGAGGTCTTGAATTTTAGAAAATTAAATCAAGATCGGGGTTTCATTGTGTAGGGCTTAAGGAGTGTCGTGGAACAGTGGGATCTTACAGTTCAGGTACACGGTTCTCTGAAAGTTGCGTCACAGTTAGACAGGGCAGTGAAGAAGGCTTTTGGTGCTCTGGCCATTATCAGTCGGGGCACTGGGTACGGGAGTTGAGAAGTTATGTTGCAGTTGTACAGGACATTAGTGTCGCCGAACTTGGACTATTATGTTCAGTTTTGGTCGCCTTGTTATAAGAAGGATATTATTCAACTGGAAAAAGTGCAGAAGAAATTTACAAGGATGTTGTCAAGTTTCAATGTCTGAGTTTTTGGGAGAGATTGGACAAGCTAGGACATTTTTCTTAGAGTGTCGGAGACTGAAGGGGAATCCTTTAGAAGTGTATAAGACCATGAGAGACACGGATAGGGTGAATGCACCCAGTCTTTTTCCCAGGGTTGGGAAACTGAGAGCGATAGGGCAACAGTTTAAGGTCAGAGGGGAAAGAGAAAAAGGGAACCTGAGTGGCTACATTTTTACACAGAGGGTGGTACACATATGGAGTGAGCTGCTAGTTGAAGTGATTGAGGCGGGTGCATTAACAACATTTAAAAGGCATTTGGACAAATACATAGATAGGTAAATGTTTAAAGGATATGGGCCAAGTGCAGGGAAATGGGGTTAGTGTGGATGGACATTTGGTCAGCACAGTCCAGTTTGGGTCAAAGGGCCTGTCTCTGTGCTGTAGGACTCTATGACTCTATAATTCCATATGTTTCCAGTTTTATGAACAGTCTCTCAAACATAGAAACAAAGGAAGTAGGAGCAGGAGCAGGCCATTCAGCCCTTTGAGTGGGCTCTACCATTCAATATTACCATGGCTGATCATCCAACTTAGTCCCCTGTTCCCACTTTCTCCCCGTAACCTTTAGTCCCTTTAGTCCTAAGAACAATACCCATCTCCTTCTTGAAACTATTTAATGTTTTGGTCTCAACTGCTTTCTGTGACAGAATATTCCACTTGCTTCCCGGTCTCTGGCTAAAGAAATGTCTCCTCATCTCAGTCTGAAATGGCCTTTCCCTTTTCTGTAAACGGTAATTACTGGTTCTGGATTCCCCAGTCATCAGGAACATCCTTCCTGTGTTTTTCCGGTCTTGTCCTGTTAAGACTTTACAGGCTTCAAAGTGATTCCTCTCAGTCTTCTAACCTCCAGTGAATATAGTCCTAACCAATCCAGTTTCTCCTCGGATCTAAGTGCTGTCATCCCCGCAATCAGTCTGGTAAACCTACGCTGCCCTCCCTTCACAGCCCAAACATCCTTCCTCAGATAAAGAGACCAAAACTGCACAAAATACAATCATAAAATCGTACAGTATAGAAGAGGCCCTTCAGCCCATTAACTGTGTACCAGCCAAGCTACACTAAACCTACACCATTCCAACTTTCCAACATGAGGCCCATAGTTTGAATGTTATGACATTTCAACTGCTCATCCAAGTACTTTTTAAATTTTGTGAGGCTCCCCAATTCAACTACCCTCCCAGGCTGTGCATTCCAGACCCACACCGTCCTCTGGATGAAAAACATCTTGAAACCTCCTATCTTTCATATTGAATGTGAGCCAACTTGTTATTGACCCTCCCACGAAGGAGAACAGCTGCTTTCTCTCCACCCTGTCCATTCCCCTCATAACCTTATACACCTCGATCATGTCCCCCCTCTCTACCTTCTCTGCTCTGAAGAAAACAACCCGAGCTGATCCAATTTCTCTTCATCGCTGAGAGGTTCCATCGCACACAACATCCTGGTGATTCTCCTCTGTACTCCATCCAGAGCAATCACATCCTTCCTACAGTGTGGTGACCTGAACTGCACACAGTACTCCAGCTGTGGCCTCACCAATGTTCTGCTTAACTGCGACATATCTTCCTGCTTTTATAACCAATACCTGAAATGACAAACGCAAGTGTCCCATATACCTTCATAACTGCTCTGTTAACCTGTCTTGCCACATGCAGGAATCAGCTGACAAGTACACAAAGATCACTCTGTTCATCTGAGCTTCCGCAGTTCAAAGAACAAAGAACAAAGAAAATTACAGCATAGCAACAGGCCCTTCGGCCCTCCAAACTTGCGCCAATCCAGATCCTCTATCTAAACCTGAGACCTATTTCCCAAGGATCTGTATCCCTTTGCTCCCTGCACATTCATGTATCTGTCCAGGTACATCTTAAATGAGGTTGTCATGCCTATCTATATCATCTCCACTGGCAACATATTCCAGGCACCCACCAACCTCTGCGTAATCTACTTTCCATGATATCTCCCTTAAACTTTTCCCCTCTCACCTTGAACTCATGACCCCGGTAATTGAGTCCTGCATCCCGGGGAAAAGCTTCTTGCTATCCACCCTGTCTATACCTCTCACGGTTTTGTCGACCTCAATCTGGCCCCCCGCCCCAACCTTCATCTTTCCAATGAAAATAATCCTAATCTACTCAACCTCTCTTTGTAACTAATGCCCTCCATACCTCAATTCTGATTAACCTCCTTTGCATACTCTCCCAAGTATCCACAATCTTCTGATAATGTAGTGACCAGGATTCTACGCTGTTTTCCAAATGTGGCTGAACCAAAGTCTGATACAATTTTAACATGACCTGCCAACTCTTGTACTCAATAACCTGTCCGATGAAGGAAAGCTTGCCATCTACCTTTTGAACCATTCTATTGACTTGCATTGCCACATTCACGGAACAATGGACCTGAACACCCAGACCTCTCTGTACATAAATTTTCCCCAGGGCTTTCCATTTACCATATAGTTCACTCTGGAATTGCATTTTCCAAAATTCATCACCTCACATTTGACCGGATTGAACTCCATCTGTCTGTTTCTCTGCCCAATTCTCCAATCTATCTATGTTCTGCTGTATTCTCTGACAAACCCCTCCTCTACCTGCTATTTCACCAATCTTAGTATCATCTGCAAACTTAATAATCAGTCAACCTATGCTTTCCTCCAGATCATTTGTCCATGTCACAAATAAGAGTGGTCCCAGCACTGGTCACAGTTCTCCATTTTGAGAAATTTCCTTCCACTATTACTTTCTGTTTCCTGTTGCCCAGCCTGTTCTCTATCCATGTAGCTAGAACACCCTTGATCCCATGTGACTTCATTTTTTTTCATCAGGCTACCATGGGGAACCTGATCAAACTGAAGTCCATGTATATGACATCTACAGCCCTTCCCCCATCAATCAATTTTGTCATTTCTTCAAAGAATTTTATTAAGTTGGTAAGACATGACATTCCCTGCACAAAATCATGCTGCCTATCACTGATAAGTCTATTTTCTTCCAAATGTAAATAGATCCTATCCCTCAGTATCTTCTCCAGCAGCTTCCCTACCACTGACGTCAGGCTCACTGGTCTGTAATTACCTGGATTATCCTGGCTACACTTTTTAAATGAGGGGACAACATAAGAAATTCTCCAATTCTCTGGGGCCTCTCCCATGTTCAAAGTTTGCGACAACACCCCAGCTATTTCCTCTCTCATTTCCCTCAGTAAACTGGGATAGCTCCCATCTGGGCCTGGGCACTTGTCCACCTTAATGCCTTTTTTTAATACCCAAAACTTCTTCCCTCCCTGTGCTGACTTGACCGAGAGTAATCAAACATCAATCCCTAACCTCAACAATCATCATTTCCCTCTCCTTGGTGAATACCAACACAAAGTACTCATTAAGAATCTCTCCCATTTTCTCTGACTCCACACCTAACTTTCCTCCTTTGTCCTTGAGTGGGCCAACCCTTTCTCTCGTCACCACCTTGCTCCTTATATACGAATAAAAGCCTTTGGATTTTCTTTAACCCTGTTTGGTAATGATATTTCATGACCCCTTTTAGCCCTTTTGATTTTCCATTTCAGATTGATCCCACTTTCCTCATAGTTTTCCAAAGATTCATCTGTTGTCAGCCACCTAGACCTCATGAATGCATCCTTTTCCCACTTGGCCAGTCTCACAATTTCACATGTTATCCAGGGTTCCCTAATCTTGCCATTTCAATCACTCATTTTCACAGGGACATGTCTGTCCTGCACTCTTATTAACCTTTTTTTAAAAGCCTCCCACACATCAAATGTGGATTTACCTTCAAACTGCGGCTCCCAATCTGCATTCCCCATCTCCTGCCGAGTTTTGCCCTCAGTTTAGCCCTCTTCCTTTAGGACCACTCTTGTCTTTGTCCATGAGCATTCTAAAACTTATGAAATTGTGATCACTGTTCCCAAAGTATTCCCGACTGAGATTTCAACCACCTGGCTGGGCTCATTCCAGTACAAGGGTCCAGTATGGCCCCTTCCTGAGTTGGACTATTTACATATGGCTGTATAAAACCCTCTTGGATGCTCCTTACAAATTCTGCTCCATCTAAACCTCGAACTCCCAGTGAATCCCCGTCAATGTTGAGAAAGGTAAAATCTCCCATCACCACCACCCTATTGCTCCTACATCTTTCCATAATCTGTTTACAAATTTGTATCTCTCTCTCGCGTTCGCTGTTGGGAGGCCTGTCGTACAGCCCCAACATTGTTATCGCATTCTTCCTATTTCTGAGCTCTGTCCATATTGTCTCACTGCTCGAGTCCTCCATAGTGCCCTCCTTCAGTACAGTTGTGATATCCACTCTGACCAATAATCCAACTCCTCCATCCCTTTTACCTCCCTCTCTTTATCCACCTGATGCACCTGTATCCTGGAATATTCAGTTGCCATTCTTGCCCTTCCCTCAACCAAGTCTCAGTCATAGCAATAACATCATACTCCCAGATACTAATCCAAGTCCTAAATTCCTCTGCCTTACCTACTACACTTCTTGCATTAAAACAAATGCACCTCAGACCACCTGTTCCTTTGCGTTCCTCATCTGCTCCCTGCCTATTCTTCCTCTTAATCACACTGACTTCATTATCTAGTTCCTTACAGGCTCTAATTACTCCCTCCTTACTGCCCACTAACCTCCTCATTTTGTTCCCATTCCCCTGACAGATGTGAAAAACAGCATAAGATTTGTTGGATTCATCAAAGGCAAAGTGCCAATTTCTAATTAGAGTGGCAATCATAATGCTAGCCAACTATTATAATCCCAACTGCTGGTATTATTGGACAACACAGCTCTCAGACTGCAACACAAACAGAAACTGCTGAAGAAATGCAGTTGGTCTGCAGCATCTATGGAGCATAAGCACACAATGCTGATGATTTAGATTTAGTAATAAGACCTCCTTACACAATCCAAATGAAGATAAAATAAAACATACTGACAGAAAATACAAATTCAAAAGATTTCAAAACACACAGCAAAGTAAATGAATGTTTGAATGTTATTGATTTATAGTTCTCAAATAATGGGGAAAAGGGGTTCATTTCTCTATCGCACCTTTAGGTTTAACTTTACTGTATCTTTCATTTCATTGTCTTGAAAGTTTGATTGCCTTTTCCTTGATTAATACTTCGCTGGCCACAGGTGATGTACCAGACTGGAGGATTGTCAATGTGGTTCCTTTGTTCAAGAAGAACAGCAGGGATAGGCCAGGCAATTCCAGACCAGTTAGTCTGATGTCAGTGTGAGGGAAATTATTCGAAAAAATCCTGAAGTACAGGATACTTGGAGAGTTAGGCTGGTCCAGATGGTCAGAGCCCATGGGATCAAAGGCAAGTTGGCAAATTGGATCCAAACATGGCTTCCAAATATTGGAAGTCTGTGATCAGCGGTGTATCACAGGGATTGGGGCTTGAACCCTTTCTGTTTGAAACAAATTGGATGTGATTGTACAATTAGAAAGTTTTTAGATGCCACATAAATTGGCGGTGTTTTTGATATTGATTTGATTTTTATTTTAGTTTATTGTCACGTGTACTCACATACAAACGTATAGGATTACAGTGAATGGTATGTCATGTTGCTTCACATGGTGCCATCTTAGGTCCAAGGACCTCGGTACAGAATCTCAAGAGTAAGTTAGAAAAAAAGATTAAAGTTAAAAGTTACACATTACAGACATTTTTAGTTTCAAGATGAAAATAAAAAAATAAATCTGGAAGTTCAAACATTACAGTATTTCTGAAGCACTGAGCTACCATGGGATCATTTACTTTGCGTCATCACCTCGAGAGTGGACATCCATGCTGAGGCCGTGCTGAGCCGAGAGACCACCATATACAGAAAAAGACCACCTTGTGGGCCAAGAGACAACCAAACTGGGCCACTGAGAGATCACCACACTAGGCTGAGAGTCAATTACGCTTGTCTGAGAGACCAGCATGCTGGTCACCACATTGAACTGAGAGATCATCATGTCTGACCAAGAGTCTGACTCACCAGGCTGGGAAATCGCCCTGCCAGGCCAGGACACTGCCACACCAAGCCAAGAGGCCACATCACTGGGTCTGCACTGGTTCGGATGCCAGGCATCTGAGCCAGGAGAGAAAAGAGAGAAGGACAAAAGAAAAACACAAAAGAAAAGAAGAAAAGGTGGAATAGAAAGAAGAAAAGGAAACAGATGGAGCAGATGAACTCGGTCTGAAGTGTCCTCCTCTGCTGCCATCTTGGATCACCGGGTCTGATATTGATCAGCTGGTAAATTGGGCAGTGCAATGCAGATGGAATTTATTCCTGATAAGTGTAAGATGATCCAATTTGAGAGGTCTAATAAGGGAGGGATATACACAATGAAAGCTATGTGCCTTGGGTGTCCTTGTGCATGGATCACAGAAGGTTGGCCTGCAGGTACAACAAGGAATTAGGAAGGTAGATGGAATTTTGTCCTTCATTGCTAAAGGGATTCAGTTTAAAAAGCAGGGAGGTTATGTTGCAGCTGTACGAGGTGCGAAGAGGCCACACCTGGAGTACTGCGTGCAGTTTTGGTGTCCTTATTTGAGAAAGTATGTTCTGGCACACAAAGGGGTGCAGAGGAGATTCACTAGGTTGATTCCAGAGTTGAGAGGGTTGGCTTATGAGGGGAGACTGAGTAGACTGGGATATATTCATTGGAACGTAGAAGAATGAGGCGGGTGGGGGATCTTATAGAAACATAAAATAATGAAGGGAATAGATAAGACATAGAATGTTTCCACTGGTAGGTGAAACCAAAACAAGAGGGCATAGCCTCAAAATTAGGGGGAGCAGTTTTAGGACCAAATTGAGAAGGAACTTCTTCACCCAAAAGATCATAAATCTCTGGAATTCCTTGCCCAATGAAGTAGTCGATGCTACTTCAGTAAACGTTTTCAAAGTTAAGATTTTTTTTTGAACAGTAAAGGAATTAAGAGATACTGTGAGAGCGTGGGTAAGGGGAGCTGAGTCAATGAAAAGATCAGCCATGATCTTATTGAATGGTGGAGTCAGCTTGAAGGGCCAGAAGGCGTACTCCTGCTCCTAGTTCTTATGTTCTTATGTGCCTTGGGAGTAATGAGGAACAAAGGGACCTTGGTGCACAACTCCATCGATCCCGGGAGGTATCAGCACAGCTAGACAGGGTGGTGAAGAAGGCACATGGGATGCTTGCCATTATTAGCCAGGGTGTAGAATATAGGAGCAAGGAAGTCTTGTTGTTAATTTACAGAGCATTGGTTAGGTCATATCTGAAATACTGTGTACAGTTCTGGTCATGACACAGTCAGAAGGATGTAATTGGACTGGAGCGGGTGTAGAGGAGATTTACCAGGATGTTTCTGGGATTGAAAGTCTTTCCTATGAGGAAAGACTGGTTAGACTGGGTTTGTTTTCTCTGGAGCATAGGAAGCATGGGGGGAATCTAAAGAAGGGATAAAAAATGTTGAGACACATAGACAAAGTCAACCGTGATCACATTTTCCCCATGGCAGGCATGTCTAAGATCAGAGGGAATAAGCTTAATGTGAAGAAAATGTGTTTTAGAAGGGATTTGATGAAGCTTTTTTTCCCCCAGAGGGTGGTAGAAATATGGAATGTGCTGCCTGAGATTGTGGTGGAGGCAGGTCCTCTCACAACATTTAAGAAACATCCAGACGTGCACATAAAATGCCGGGGCATGGAAGGCTACGGACCAAGTGCAGGTAAATGGGATTAGTGCAGTTTGATGTTTACTGATCGGCAACGACATGGTGGGCAGAAGGGCCTGTTTGTTTGCTGTATGACTGTATAACTATGAAGAGAAGGATGTGGAAATATTTTTCATGTTGTTTGAGAAGATAGTTAAACAAGTGAGGTAGAGAAAAACAATGGAACTTGCCCATGCAAAAATGAATTTGGGAAGTACACGAGGTTACTGCATCCCTGTCAGAGGAACGTTTTCAGGATCACGACGATGTGAAAAGGTGAAAAGTGCAGATGAGTTGGCCTCAGAAACATACAGGCAGAGGTTTCAGAACTTACAGAAACAGCCTCCATAAAACAGCTGAGAATACTTACAATGCTCTCAGAAAAATTATTCTCTGAGAAGAATTCAAAACTTCCTTCCCTTCATGAATCAGAATTCATGTAGAAGACCAAAGGGGAACGGCAGTAAGACAAGCAGCTATAATGGTTAATGATTAGAGACTTCGTTAAAGCCAAACACCTGCAGATGCTGAATCCAAAGTAGACAAACAGGAGGCTGGAAGAGCACAATAAGCCAAGCAACATCAGGAGGTGGAGAAGTCACCTGATGAGAGACTGATCCAGAAACCTTTTTCCCATCAGGCCCAGAAATGGGAGAAAAATAAAAATTGAGAGAGTGTGAGGAAGGCAGGGAGCCAGGGGAGAGAATGGACAGGAGGGAACAGCCCGAGAACTCCACCTCAGATTAAGAAGGAAATTGCTGAGGGTGGAAGTGATGCTCAGAAGCTGAAATGTTTCTCTGGGAATAAGGGGGGACATGTGTGTTTGGAATGTTGGAAGTTGTGAGGTAGACCCATGGGATTTATAGGAGTTAGTAAAAATGAATCAGAGAAAGGAACACAAACTGACAATCCCACAGAGCAGGTTGTAGCTGTAACTATAACAAAAAGGCTGGAGGTGAATTCTGTCATTCGTAAAGGAAGTTGGAAGGTAGATGAGAGGTGGACAGGATTTTTGTCAAAAGGAACGGTGACCACTTTTTCTTCAGCTAAACCCAGAACCAAACTGAGAGATACAGAAGCAACACAATCACTTTTACTGGAGAAAGAATTGATTTTCCCTCCAGAGAGCTCCATTGGGAGCTAAGGTATTAATCAATGGGATTGGTGGAGAATATATTTCACTTCAATTGTATACAGGACAACTGGCATGTGATTTGTTATCAGGAGAAGTCATTGTCAGTGTGGGGAAAATATTCCCTGTCGAGGGAGTCGATTTCCTTCTGGGGAATGATTTGTCAGGACTAAAGGCAGTAGCTTCCCTGATAATTACAGAATGTCCAAAGGAGGTCCAAGAAACACAACAATGACAGGAACAGGTTCCTGGTCTCTCTCCTTTGTGTTAGGTAACCAGGGCAATGGTTAAACAAAATCCATCAATAAGGGGAGATGTGACACCACAGCAAGTGAAAGGATCGCTGAAACTTTCCGAAAGGGTGAAGATAATCCAGGTGGAGTGTTTGGTGCGATGTTCCTAACTACAGCAGATCCAAAAAGCAGATCCTGAGTGAAATAAATGAGCACAGTCAGCTCATACTGAGGTCGAGGCTGGAAGAGTTTCAGAGTGTTATTACCTTCAGAATGGAGCGCTGATGAGGAAGTGGAGCACCCCCCCCTCATAGACCCCCAGATGAAGAATGGTTGGTTAGACATTGGCTAGTGGTCCAATCCAGCTATCATAGGGAGACATTGTGAGGAGTACATCAGATTCCCATGACAGGACCATGGGGATTTGGAAAACGCAGGCGTCGAGAATCACGGGTACTGAACCAAAAGTATGTAAACATGTGGTTCAGTTTTATAAAACGTGTCATATTTGACCTCATCCTTAGAAATCTGTCAGTTACAGATGCATTTGCCCATGACAGTATCAATAAGAGTGACCACCACATAATCCTTGCGAAGATCAACTCCTGCATTCACATTGAGAATAATCTCTATTGTTTTGTGTGGCACTATCACTGTTCTAACTGGGACAGACTTACAACCGATCTCTCAACTCATGACTGGGCATCCATGAGGCACTGTGGGCAATCAGCAGCAGCAGAAATCTGCTCCAGCACTATCTGAAACTTCATGGCCCAGTGTATCCCCCACTCAACCATTACCATCTAAGCAGGGGATCAACCCTGGTTCAATGGAGAATTGATGAGTGTATGTCTGGAGCAGCACCTGCCATATATCAAGATGAGGTGTCAACCTGGTGAAGCCACCAAGCAGGACTCCTTGCATGCCAAACAGCAGAAGCAGAAAGTGATAGACAGAATTAAACAATCCCACAACCAATGGATCAGGTCTAAGCATTGCAGTCCTGTCACATCCAGTCGTGAGTGGATCTCATGACATCCACATGATGTCAAGAAATGGTTGGAGGCCCTAACAAAACTGTAATCAATGGGTATTAGGGGCAAACTCTCCGGTGGTTAGCATCAGACCTGACACATAGGAAGATGATCATGGTTGTTAGAGTTCAGTCATGTCAGCTCCAGGTCATCTCTGGAGGAGCTCCTCAGGTTCGTGTCCTTCAGTTGCTTCATCAATGACCTTCTCTCCATAAGGTCAGAAATGGAAATGTTCACTGATGATTGCACAATGTTCAGCACCATTTTTGACTCCTCAGATATTAAAACAATCTGTGTCCAAATGCAATAAGATCTGGACAATATCCAGGCTTGGGCTGACAAGTGGCAAGTAACATTCATGTCACACAAGTGCCAATCTATGACCATCACCAATAAGAGACAATCTAACCAGCGCCCCTTGACATTCAGTGGTGTGACCATCACTGAATCCCCCACTATCAACACCCTGGGAGTTACCATTAATCAGAAACTCAACAGGACTCACCAAATAAAAACTGTGGTTATAAAAGCAGGTCAGAGGCTAAGAATACTGCGGCAAGTACCTCACCTCCTGACTCCTGAAAGCCTGTCCACAATCTACAAGGCACAAGTTGGGAATGTGATGGAATACTCTCCACTTGCTTGGATGTGTGCATCCCGCAATATCATCCAAGAAGCTTAACACCATCCAGGACAAAGCAGCCCGCTTGAATTGGCACTGCATCCACGCCATCTGCCACCAATGCTCAGTAGCAGCAGTGTGTACCATCTACAAGATCCACTACAGAAATTTGCCAAAGATCCTCAGACAGCACCTTCAAGACACACAATTTGTTCCATCTAGAAGGACAAAGGCAGCCGATATATTTTCAAATTCCAAGCACCACTTTCACGTTCCCCTCCAAGCTACTCACCATCTTGACTTGGAAAATATTGCTTTCCTTCACTGTTGCTGGCTCCAAATCCTGGAATTCCCTCCATAATGGCATTGACGGTCAGCCCACAGCAGGTGGACTGCAGCAGTTCAAGAAGGCAGCTCCACACCACCTTCTCAAGGAGCAACTAGGAATGAGCAAGAAACGCTGGCCATCCAGCGCTTCCCACATTCCACAAAATGAATAAATAAAAATAACTTGATGAGTTGTAGGTAAACACGTGATGAAAGCAGGATTCTTAATTCCTCTCCTAGGTTTTGAAAAATCATTCAGTTGTGTAGAGGTGTGTGAAGCAGTGAGGGAGCAGAGAGGGATGAGAAAAACTGTGAGAGCCAAAGAGAATTGGACAATTCCCAAAGTGAACTTTCTCCTGCGAGGTGAACAAACTCAGAGGCATTAGAGAATTCAGACACTGTATTTTTGTATCTGGAGAAAGATTAACAGAGGGACAGAGGGAGATTGCTCAGAGAATATATAGAAGTTTGCATGAGGAGTGGTTGAGGCCTGTACTCAATCCCATCCCTTCCCCACATTCCATTAATCTCTCAGCCCCCGGCTCACAGGTCTTATTCCTGCTGAAGGGCTGATGCCCAAAACATTGATTCTCCTGCTCGTAAGATGCTGCCTGACCTGCTGTGCTTTTCCAGCACAACACTCTCAACCCTGATCTCCAGCATCTGCAGTCCTCACTTTCTCACAGACCTGTCCTGAGCCAAGAGAACTGACAGCGAGAACCTCACCAACAGGACACATTTTAAACCTCTATTTTCCTCGGTGCTGAGCTGAAAATCCTGAGACCCCAAAGTTTCCCTCTGAGCTCGCAGGGAGGGGATGGCGGCTGGTGACAGTGCATTGGGACCACAAGGGGAGGGAGCCTGATTAAAGTTTGTGTGATTCAAACTGTTTTGCTTCTAATAGTAGAAAGTGAGGACTGCAGATGCTGGAGATCAGAGTTGGAAAGTGAGGTGCTGGAAAAGCGCAGCAGGTCAGTCAGCATCCGTGGAGCAGGAGAATCGATGTTTTCAACGGATGCCCTTCATCAGGAATGTTGGGAAGAACGACTTGCAGATCATTTCTGGGACACATGGACCAAACAACCCCACCACCCTGTGGCCGGACACTTCAAATCCCCCTCCAACTCTGCCAAGGACATGCAAGTCCTGGGCCTCCTCCACTGCCAACTCCAAGCCATTCGACGTCTGATTGGATTAGATTAGATTCCCTACAGTATGGAAACAGGCCCTTCGTCCCAACCCTCCAAAGAGTAACCCACCCAGACTCATTCCCTGACCCTATATTTACCCCTAACTAATGCACATGACACTATGAGCAATTTAATATGCCCAGTTCAGCTAACCTACACATTTTGATTAGATTTGGTTCCCTAGAAGTTGGAAACAGGCCCTTCGACCCAACCAGGCACCGACTTTCCGAAGAGTAACCCACCCAGACCCATTTCCCTCTGACTAATGTACCTAACACTGTGGGCAATTTACAATGGCCCATTCACCTGACCCGCACATCTTTGGACTGTGGGAGGAAACCGGAGCACCCAGAGGAAACCCGCATATGGGGAGAACGTGCAACCTCCACACAGACAGTCGCCCAAGGCTAGAATCGAACCTGGGTCCCTCATGCTGTGAGGCAGCAGTGCCAACCACTGAGCCACCATGTCTGGGGGCAGAATGCCTCATTTTCCACCTTGGGACACCCCAACTACACGGCATCAATGTTGTTTTCAATAGTTTCGTTATCTCCCCTCCCCCCACCCACCAACGAATATCCAATCCTCCAACTAGACACTACCCTCTTGAATTCTCCTATCGATCCATCATCCATCCACCTATCTGCTCCACTATCCCTTCTGAACTATCACTACCACCTTCACCCCCACCTGCATCTACCTATCCCCTTCCCAGCTACTTTCCTCCACCCCCGCCCCACCCTCCTATTTATCTCTCAGCCCCCTTCCACTCCCCCATCCTTCCTGATGAAGAGCTTATGCCTGAATCGTCGATTCTCCTGTCCATCAGATGCTGCTGTGCTTTTCCAGTGCCACACCTTTCCACTCTAGCTTCTAATACTGTTTAACCAGTGTTTAATTTGGTAGTGCATTTAATTACTGTTCTCTGTATAATGGATACTGTTAATTTCATTGATTATTACATTTGCATTTGCTCCTGTATTATACTTACCTTTTGTATTGAATAAACGCAGAAATTCTTTTGCCCTGAAACACCCATCTACTGCCTTCTTCGTTTGACATTTTTAAATAAATCCAGTGGCAGAACCAGGGATCTGGGGTTGATTCAAACCATCTAAAAATCAGCAAATTATTGATCATAAACTAGACAGGGTACCCTGATTGAACTGTTAGAGTAATTGGAGTTCTCTTGCAGTGTTGGTTCTGAAACCAAATGTTTCAATTCGATTCTGTGTAGACAGTTGGAAAGTGAATGTTGTCACAAAGATGGATTTGTACCCTATTCCCAGGACAGGAGATTGTATTGATAGGATAGGTAGTGTGTCATTCTTATCCAAAATTGATTTGTTAAAAGTACCACTGACAACAAGAGCAAAGGAAATTTCTGCATTTGTTGCATTCTGGATCTTTGTATACAATGGAAAACTCAAATACATTCTCAACATTTTGGGATAACAGGGTATAGACTGAAAGCAGAACTGAAGAAAACTAGCTTTATTCGGGAAATGTTTTTGGAAAATTTATGGGATTAAATTCTGATAAATCCACAGGATCCAATAATCTACACCTCAGATTACTTCAGAAAATGCCCAAAACGCGTGGAAACATTGATGTTCAAGATTCTATACATTCTGGAATAATTCCCACTGACTGGAGAGTTGCGACTGTAACATCACTATTTAAAATGGGAGGGGGAGAGAAACTGGACATCTTAGACCAAGCAACCTGAAAATACGCAAGTCTATTATGAAAGATTTAATCACTGCGCACGTGAAAGACAGTGATAGGATTAAACAGAGTCAGCATGGTTTGTGGAAACAGAAATCATGCTTAACAAATCGACTGGAATTGCTTGAGTATGTAAAAAGCAAATTTGAACAAAAAGGAGGCAATTGACGTGGTATATTTGGAACTTTCACAAGGTTTTTAATAAGTCCCACAGAAGAGAGCATAAAAAAATTAAGATTCCTGGGACTGGGAGCAGGGTACTGACATGGATAGAAAACTGGTTGGTAGGCAGGAAATAAAGAGTAAAAATAAACTGGAATTTTTCTGAAAGGGTACCACAGGCCTGGATCCAGCTATTCACGATATGTGTTCATGGTTTAGATGAGGGAACGTAAGAGTAATATCTCCAAGTTTGCAGATGAGACAAAGCTGGAGGGGGAGCTGTGAGGAGGATGCAGAGATACCTCAGTTGATTTGGAAATGTTGAGTGATGGCAGATGAAATACAATGAAGTTAAATGTGAGGTTACCCAGTTTAGGAGCAAAACGTTGAAGGCAGATTATTATCTGAATGGTGATAGATTTGGAATGGGGAGGTGCAATAAGACCAGTGTGTCTGTGTATACCAGTCACTGAAAGACAGTGTGCATGTGCAGCAGGCAGAGAAGAAGGTAAATGATATATTACCTTCATAGTGAGAGGATTTGAATACAGGAGCAGAGATGTCTTGCTGGAATTGTATGGTGACATAGTGAGACCACACCTGGAATATTCAAACCAAAACTGGTACAGTGACAGGAGACAGAAGGTGGAGGCAAAAAGTTGTTTGTGTGACTGGGCCCAGTGTGCAGTGGGATACCACAGGGATCAGTGCTGGGTTCATTATTGTTCAGGATGTATTGAAACAATGAAGATAACAATATGAGAGGTGAGGGGTGGGGGTGAGTGGATGGTGACTGAGTTTGTAGATGACACAAGGTTTGGCAGATGGTTTACAGTGAGGAAGAAGGTCTTAGGTTCCAGGACGATCTAACTGGATTGGTCAGATGGGCAGATCAGAGACAGATGGAACTTACCCCTGATAAATGTGAGGTGATGAACTTTGGAAGATATAACAGGTGAATAAGATATTTATGAAGGTAGACAGAACACTTGCCTTTATCATTTCAGGTATAGATGAGAAGACCAGGGAAGATATGTTGGAGCTATACAGAACTTTGGTTAGGCCACAGCTGGAGTACTGTGTGCAGTTCTGGTCACCACGCGATCGGAAGGATGGGATTGTACTGGAGGGAATGCAAAGGGTATTCACTAGGATGTTGCTTGGGATGAAGCATTTCAGTGATGAAGAGAGGCTGGATAAGCTCGGGTTGTTTTCTTTGAAGCAGAGAAGGTGGAAGGGGGACCTGATAGAGGGGTATAAGGGTGTGAAGGGAATGGGCAGAATGAATAGAAAGCAGCTTTTTCCCTTACTCAGAGTTGGCACACATTCGATGTAAAAGACAGGAGCTTTAGAGGAGATTTGAAGAGCAGGTTTTCATTCAGAGGGTCGTGGGGGTCTGGTTTGTACTGCCTCGGATGGTAGGTGAGGTGGCAAATCTCTCAATCTTTAAAAACTACTTGGATGAACACTTGAAATTTCATAGCATTTAAAGCTATGGGCCACGTTTTGGAAAGTGGGACTGGTGTAAGCTCAGTGTAGTTTGGCTGGTACACAGTTAATGGGCTGAAGGGCCTCTTCTGTACTGTGTAACTTTATGTTTCTATTGCCCTCAGTTTTGGTCTCCTTATCTGAAGAAGGATGTTCTGGCTGTGGGGGGAGGGCAGCGAGGGTTTACCAGACTGATTCCTGGGATGACAGCACTTAGATCTGAGGAGAAACTGGATTGGTTAGGACTATATTCACTGGAGCTTAGAAGATTGAGGGGGGGGGGGGTCACATTGAAAACTCGAAAATCCTAACAGGATAAGGCAGGATGTTCCTGATGACTGGGGAGTCCAGAACCAAGGATGACAATCTAAGGATACGGGAAAGGCCATGTAGAGCTGAGATGGAGAGAAATGTTTTCATTCAGTGAATGGGAAGAATGTGGAAGTTTCTGTCACTGAAAGAATTGAGCTCAAACTGCTGAATGCTTTCGAGAAAGGGCACGATATAGTTCTCAGGGTGGAAGGGTTCAAAGGTTACGGGGACAAAGTGGGAACAGGCGATTGTGTTGGATGATCAGTCATTGTCACATTGAATGGCGGAACAAGCTCCAAGGGCTACTCCTGCTCCTAGTTTCACTGTTTGAGAGACTATTCATCAACATGGAAACAAATTGATTGAGAAAACACATTTGCCTTGGGTCAGGAATTAGTTTGGAGGCAGGAGACATAGAGGAAGGGTAATGTGTGTGCTCTCCAGTGAGCAAGATGTGAATAGTTGGGTCCCCAGGGATCTGTGCTGGGACCTCAATGTTTCACAATATCTCTCCATGATGTGCATAAAGGATTAGACAGCCATATATGCAAGATTGCTAACCACACTAAATGAGGCAGCAAGGAGGAGGTTACAGAGATAGGGAGGGTTGAAGGACAGGTAGGGTTTGAGAATAAGGATGAGATTTTGTAAATCAAGATGTTGTTGGACCGGGAGCCAATGTCGGTTAGCGAGGATGGTGGGGGAGGGGGGTGGGCTTGGTGCGAGTTTGGATACGCGCAGTAGAGTTTGGGATGAGCTGAAGTTTACAGAGGGCAGTGGCTGTGACGTGGGCCAGAACAACATTGGATTGATCATGTTTGGAGTCCCAAAGCAAAGAGATTTTCAGTGGGTGATCTTTGTGACATGGAGGATTTGGGGCTCAGATCAGCCTCAAAGATAAGGCCAAGACAGCAAGGAGTCTGATACGAAATAAAAGGTGAAAAAGCTGTGGTTCTGTAAATGAGAAACAGAAACAAAATTGCTGGAAAAGCTCAGCAGGTCTGGCGCCATTTGTGGAGAGAAAGCAGAGTTAACATTTTGAGTCAAGTGAACCTTTTTTAGAACTGTTCTGTTTTTGTAAAGAGTCTGGCTGAGCAGCAGACAGTGCACAGCGAGAGGGATGAAGTTTTTAGTGGGATCTGAAAAGGATGGCTTTGATCTTCCCAATGTGTTTCCCAGTGAGCCTGGCTCCTCAGTCCTGACTGCTCTTAGCTGCTGTGATTGTCACTGATTGGACACTTATTATTAGAGATTCTGACCACAGCAGAAAGCCCCAGTGTAAAAAATAACTGCAAAGACTGTCAGATCGCAAGGTTGAAACTTCACCGAGAGAGGAAGTGAAAGAAGGAGCTCGGAGCAGCTGGACATTTGTTACTGAGACGGGAGAAAACTGTGAACTGTCTGCACTCCCTGGAATCTGACAGTACATAAGGATATTAAATCTAGGAGCAGGAGTAGGTTATCTGGCCCCTCAAGCCTGCTCCGCCATTCAATAAGATCATGGCTGATCTTTTCATGGCCTCAGCTCCTCCTACCCGCCCCCTCACCATAACCTTAATTCTTTTACTGTTCAAAAAATATCCACCTTAGCTTCAAAACATTTACTGAGGAAACCTCAACAACTCTGCTGGGCGGGGAATTTCATCAATTCACAACTCTCTGGGTGGAGAAATTCCTTCTCAAACCAGTCCGAAATCTGCTCCCCTTAGCACAGGAGGAGGCCATTCAGCCCATCGTGTCTGTGAGTGATCCAATTAATCCCACTGCTCTTCTCTCTCCATAACCCAGCAAATCTTTCCTTTTCAGCTCAATCTCTAGTTGTCTCTTGTAAACCTGGGTCCACAGCAGAGACTGTTCCCTAACCTGGGCTCCAAATTGGCGTCTTATTCATCCGTTGGGAGACAAACTGCCTGGGCTGGGAAATGGAGCTCAGGAGTCTGAACATTCCTTCTCCCCTCCTGAGGGTCACTTGATGCTGAGGGATTGTTGCATGGAGTGCTACAATATATACCCTACCATACACACTTCCCCATTCTGTGTGTAAAAGGCTGGAGCTTGCCAGCAGGATATTCAACTGCAGGAGCCGAGATCGGTTTGATCAATTCTGACCACATTCACTTTCCAGAATATTTCAACTCGTTACTTATATAAGATTTGTCCATCTCCTCCTACGTGTGAGGCAGGGAAGGGGCCACTCCATTTCAGACAACTTGGAATTTATGCAACACAAATGGAGTAAGCTGGGAAAGGACATCGGAATCATGGAGCTTGGAGGTGGGATGAGCTGGAATAAGGGTTTCTGTGGTGAAAGGGCTGGTGTCGAGCAGAGACAAACAATGTTGTGGAGTTTGAAATAAGAGACCTATGTGATGGAGAGGATGTGAGGTTTGAACCTCCAATACTGGAGGGTCCAGTGGGAAAGAGGCCCAGGCTTATTGCTGTTCATTGGACATTCCAGTAGGATGGAGGCCCATGTTTACTGATCTCTGTTGGAGGTTCCAACTGAATCCCATGGAATTGGAATGTTGGTATTTCTTGCAGCAATTGGAATCTTGGTATTTATTATAAAAGGACTGGATTACAAAAATAAAGAAATATTGTTACAATTCTGTGAGGCATTGGTGAGCTCACATCTGAAGCATTGTGTCCAATTGTGGTCTCCTTACTTGGTGAAGGATATGGTGGCATTGGATGCAGTTCAGAGGATGTTCACCAGACTGATTCCCGGGATGAAAGGGCTGTCATACAGGAATGGCTGAATAGCTGGGGCTTGTACTCACTGGAGTTCAGTCGCATGATGGGAGATGTGAGTGAGCTATATAAGATGCTAAAGGGGATTGATAAGGCAGACATGAAACAGATGTTCCCTCTTGTGGGCCAGTCTCAAACAATAAGTCTTAGATATAGAGTGAGAGGAGGTAGGTTCAAAACTGAGATGAGGAGAAACTACAGGTGGCACAGTGGTACAGTGGTGAGCACTGCTGCCTCACAGTGCCAGGGACCCAGGTTCGATTCCACCCTCAGGTAAATATATGGAGATTGCACATTCTCCCCCTGTCTGCATGGGTTTCACTTGGGGGCTCCGGCTTCCTCCCATCGTCTAAAGATGTGCAACCTAGGAGGATTGGCCATGCTAAATTACCCGTAGTGTCCAGGGATGTGTAGGTTCGGTTCATTAGTCATGGCAAATGTAGGGTTACAGGGAAAGGGTAGGGGGAATGGGTCTGGGTGGAATGCTCTTTCAAGGGTCATTGTAGACTTGTTGGGCCGAATGGCCTGTTTCTATACTGTAGGGATTCCGTTCTATTGTAACTCTTTCTCTCAGAGTGTTGTGAATCTGTAGAAGTCACGACCCCAGAGAGTGCAGTGAAGGCAGAATCAATCAACAGATTCAAGAAAGAAACAGATATCTTTCTGATTAAAAGCAGGATAGAGGGCAATAGGGAGCAGTCTGGAAAGTGGAGATGAGGATAAGATCAGCCATGGTCATGTTAAACGGCAAATGGGCTTGAAGGGCTGAATTACCTATTCCTGCTCCTCATTCCGAAGTTCCAATCTTGCTACGGCAATGTGATCCATGTTAACTGGTCTCTACAGGAGGATCCAGTTGCAAGAAGTCGCAAGTTTACTGGTCTCTGTTGGAGGGTCCAGTTTGAAACTGGTCCATATTTACTGGAGAGTTCAATGAAATGAAGGCCTTTCTTTCCTGGTTTCTATTGGAAGGTCTAACGGGAATAAGGTCCATTTTCGCTCATCTCTGTTGGAGTATTCAGTGGGAAGAAGGCCTATATTTACTCATCTCCATGAGAGAGTTCAGAGGCAAAGAGGCCCATGTTTAATGGTCTGTATTTGATGGACCGGTTGGAATGAATTCCATTTTCCTGTTCGCTATTGGAGGGTCCCAATGGGTCATGGACACCATGGTAATTGTGGGCCTCAGTTCCTTTCTGTTGTAATTGTGTGATATTCCTGGCTTCTTTCCAAAACCTGACTGTAGAAGGGGAAGGAGAAGGAGATTGGACAATGTTTTCGATGGATCAGTGGGTCAGAGCCTGTCCTGTCCATCCAGCTCACACTTTTGGCCTGAAGGTCTCCTCTCTCTGCTGGGCCTTCATGGCATGAGGTTTGTGTCCAAACCAGTCCCCAGTGAGAATACGCCAACAGCACAGAACTGCCTTTCATTTGACAAGAATCTGTCCATCTTCCTGAGACAGGCTGATGCCTAGTCAATGTGAGAAATGGGACCTTACTCCAGGAAAAGTCATGCTTCTGGGGTCGATAGTTAACATCCATAAGTGAGGCAGAGCAGAGAGAGATTTACCCTGTATTTAAATGTTGCCAACTGGGACATTCTGAGAAGGAGAGAGACAGTGTGTGTGTGTGTGTGTGTGTGTGTGTGTGTGTGTGTGTGTGTGTGTGTGTGTGTGTGTGTGTGTGTGTGTGTGTGTGTGTGTGTGTGTGTGTGTGTGTGAGAGAGAGAGAGAGAGAGAGAGAGAGAGACAGAAGGACAGACTGTGAAAGAGAGAAAGGGATAGAGAGAGTCTGAGGCAATGTAATATGAGTAAAGGGAGAGAGAGAGAGCAAAATAGAGGGAGATAGAGATGGTAAGGTTGAAGAATAGAGAGAGAGAGAGATAGGGTATGAGACAGTGTGACTGAGAGAAGAATAGAAAGGAGAGAGAAAAAGATAGAGTGAGTGTGAGACTAGGGATAAAGGGAATCGAGTGAGAGAGACAAACAGACAGGTTCTGGTCACCACATTTTGAGAAGGATATGACTGTACTCAAGAGGGTGCAGAGCAGATTTCCCAGGATACTGCCTGGCCTGGAGGGTCTGAGCTATGAGGAAGGATTGGAAAGGCTGGGATTGTGTCTCTTGGAGCAGTGAAGGTTGAGAGGGAACCTGCTAAAGGGCTATAAGATTATGAGGGGCAGAGATAGAGTGGACAGGAAGGCAATTTTTCCATGAGTGGAGGAATCAATACCCAGGGGCAGATTGAAGATAACACAGACATACAAAGATAGAAACAGGGAGCAGGAGTAGGGTTACGGTTTCGTCCTGTGAGGCTGCTCTATCATTCAATATGATCATGGCTGATCCTCTCCCTCAATGCCAAGCTGGGATGAGTATTGTTAGATCATTGATGACCTGGATAGATTTGTTAAACGCTGTTCATGTCATTGAGCTTCTGATTGAGAGAGGGACAGAAAACACACAGAGAGAAAGAGAGAGAGAGAGAGAAAGGTTCACATTGTGAGATTGAGTGAGAGGGCAAGGCATTTAACTGCTACCCAGGACTCAGTGTTCCAATGTCCCAGAATAGCGCCTGCTATAGAGATCAATTAGAGAGTGACAGGAGGGAGGGACAGAGACAAAGAGAGAGTGAGAGAATGAGAGATTGAGGGTATGAGGAGAGAACAAGTGAGGAAACAGGTAGATAGATAAGTGAAGGAGAGCAATGGATGATAAGAGAGAGAGAGAGGTCAACCAACACAGAAGGAAAGGGAGATAAACAGTGTCAAACATACATGGAAAAAGGGAAAGATATATTTGGTTATATAATTGGTAGAGGACAGAGTGGGAAATGGAAATAGACAAAGAGGGAGTAAGTCAGTGAATAAAAGGAACATATACAAGAGAAAGGGGAGAAGGAGAAAAAAGGGAAAAGGGAGGGAGGAAGTTCGGAAGGATGAGCAAGAAAGAGAGAGAGAGAAGAGGAAGTGTGGGGGGATGACGTGGCTCTCTCTGCCTGATGCCATTTACATACTGAGGAACACCCAGTCAGACTCTCACAGGCTGCAGCTTTATCAAGCAGAGCCCAGTGAAGGGAGTGTTTGTCAGGAACCAGGCACAGGGACAGGAGCACACACCATTATTTCACACATCCAGCTGATCTGGCCCCTGGCATTCTGTTTCGCAGGTACATCAGCAATCTCTCCTTCCAATCTGAATCTTTAGCTCTCCATTTTACTTCAGTTCCACTGATTGTGATTGAAAGGGAAATGCTCAGTGTCTTCAACAATCTCTCATTTGACAGTCTCTTTTTGTGATAGTTCTGACTTCACTGTGTTTCTCTCTGAACCCTCAGGTATCAGCGGAGACATCATCATGACCCAGACTCCCCTGGTGCTGTCAGTGGGACTGGGCCAGACCACAACACTCACCTGTAAATCCAGTCAGAGTGCCACGACTGATGTTGAATGGTTCCAGCAGCAAGAAGGACAGAAACCCTCTCTCCTGATCTAAAATGCAGTAGCACGATACACAGGAGTCTCCGACAGATTCACTGGGACAGAAGTGTCCAGCACGCACTTCACCCTGACAATCAGCAACGTTCAGAATGAGGATGTCGCTGACTATTACTGTCAGCAAAGTAGGAGCTGGCCTTGGTACAGTGATACAGAGCCATACAAAAACCTTAATACACACAGCACCACTGCCTGTACTGACACATCCCACTGCTGTATATAATATATAATAATGGACACACAGTCCCACATCCTGCGCTGACACATCTCACCACCATACATAATATATAATAATGAACACACAGTCACAGTTATATGTAAACAAAACTTAACAATTTAGCCAGGCTTGTCATTATTCAGTCCCTGTGGTATTCACTGCTCACTTAAAGCCCATCTGGACACAGCCCAGACAGAGAGACAGGGCCTCAACAGAAAGAGAGAAACAGTTTGAGAAAAACAGAGATAAAAGACGACATAGGTGACAGTGAGAAAGACAGCGAGAAGGTGAGAGTAAGTGACAGACAGAGAGGGACAGGGAGAAGGTGAAAGTAAATGAGCGACAGAGAGAGAAAGGAAGAGGGTGAGAGTGACAGAGGGAAGCAGAGAGCAGAGGTTTTTGGACAGCCTCTGCACTGGGAGCTCTCACTGTGGCTCACGTTCGGTTCAGGAACCAAGCTCAGACTGAGTAAGTAAACCTCAATCCTCCGTTATTAACCCTGTCAATACTGAAATATACTTTCTAAATCACAAATGCTGAAATGCTGCAGGTGTTAGTGGGGAGCTGCAGTGAATGAAATGGTTGATTGAGGAGCACTGTTTCTATCAGGGTGTCCAGCTGTATTTCTTTAGTTCCATTGCCCCCTTTAAGCAGCAAGATATAAGTCAGTCAGTTTTACTCACCGTGTGGAGGACCTCTGTCCATTTGCAGCCTGTGGTCCCATTCCTGGAGCATGGAGTGAAATCAGTGAGTAGCCTCCTGCCAGTCTCAGTGTGACGGACATGGGCAGAGTTTGATGTGAGCTCTGGCTCCCTGTCCCAGTCTCTGATCTCACTGACCTCAGCAGCAGCAGCAGCAGCAGCAGCAGCAACACAGTGAGACACCGAGCTCCCACCTCCCCCAGCTTTAACTCTGCTCAATCACACAATTACGGAATTGTTTCAATGCACAAGGAGGCCATTCCACCCATCCTGTCAGCACCAGCTCTCCGAATGAGCAATTGACTGAGTGTCATTCTCCTGCCTTCTCCCTGTCACCCTGCCCACTGTTCCTTTTCAAACAACAGTCTCATTCCCTTCGGAATGTTTCAATTGAAGCTGCCTCCACCACACTCTCAGGCAGTGCATTCCACACCTTAACCACTCACTGGCTGAAAATGTTTTTCTTCATCTCACTTTTGTTTCTTTTACCAATTACTTTCAATCTGTGGTCTCTCCCTCTCAATCCTTTCTCAATTGGGAACATTTTCTCCCTGTTTACTCTGTCCAGTCCCCTCCTGATGTTGAATTCCTCAGCCTTCTCTTCTCCAAGAAAGACAGTCCAAATTTCTCCGTTGTATTTTCATAACTGGCATTATTCATCCTTGAAACTTCCACGGTTTTGTTTTTAACATATCTGCTAACTATTCACATCCTTCGTGAAATATTCACCTTATCTATTCCCTGTCGTCCTATTTGCCTGCATGTGGCTAAAATTTCTGTCGACCTTTCCTATCCATGTTTTAATCAGAGTCACCTCTACGACTTCCTCTCACAGTTCATTCAATACACGCACTGCCCTCTATGTGAAAGAGATGCACCTCAGGTCCCTTTTGAATCTTTCCCTTCTCACCTTAAACATCTGCCCTCTAGTTTTGGACTCCCCTACCCTGGGGAAAAGACCTTAACTGGTCAGCTTATCTATGCCCATTCTGATTTTATTAACTTTTAAAATGTCACCCCATAGCCTCTGACCTTCCAAGAAAATAGCCCAGGCCTAACCAGCCTCTCCTTATAACTCAAACCCTCCAGTCTCGGTGACATCCTTGTCATCCTTTTTACACCCTCTCCAGTTTAATGACATCCTTTCAATAGCAGCGTGACCAGAAATGTGGCCTGACCAACTCCTATACCCAATGCTCTGACTGGCAAGTGTAACCAAATGCTGTCTTCACCACCCTGCCTACATGTGACTCCAGCTTCAACGCATTATATGCCTCCACCCCTTGATCTCCCTGTTTGACAACACTCCCCATTGCCCCATAATTAACTGTGTTAGCCCTGGCCTGGTTTTTGTACCAAAAGGCAACACCTCCCTATTATCTCAATACGGAATGTAAATGTACTCTCAAATAGCCTTCGTCACTGCCCACTTTGCCACCAATTTTGGTGTCATCTGCAAACCATGCCCCCTAGATTCTCATTCAATTTGTTTCTATAAATGATGAACAATGATGAACCCAGAACCAATCCTTTTGCCACATCGCTGGTCACAGGCTGCCAGTCGGAACAATAATCTTCTACCACCATTCTCTGTCTCCAACCATCAAACCAATTTTTTACCAATTGGCTTGCTCTCCCTGGATTCCATTCGATCTAACCATACTAACCAGTTGTCCATGTGGGAACTTGTCAAAGGCCTTGCTAAAGTCCATCTAGACAATATCTACCACTCTGCCTTCAGTTATCAACTTGGTCATGTCTTCAAAAAACTCAATCAAATTTGTGACACAATTTCCCACTTACAAAGCCATGTGGATTTTCCCGAATCGATCCTTGTCTTTTCAAATGTGTGTACATCCCATCTTTCAAAATCCCTTCAATAACTTACTCACCACTGGTATCAGACTCACCGGTCTATAATTCCCTGAGTATTCATTGCAGACCTTCTTAACTAACAGCACAACATCAGTCAAGCTCCAGTCTTCCAGCACATCACCCATGGCTGTTGATGATACAAACATCTCTGCAAGGGACGTCGCTGTCTCTTCCCAAGTTTCCCACAGAGTGCTGGGATAGATCTGATCCGGTCATGGGGATTTATCTACTTTAATGAGTTTTAAGAAGATTACAGCACCTCTTCTTTTGTAATGAGGACTCTTCTCAAGACATCAACATTTATTTCCCAAATTTCTTCACTTCCAGGTCTTCCATGTAAATACTGTGGTGAAAAATTAGATTTGTGACTCATCCATATTTTGTTTGAAAAAGAAATGGAAATTTCAAAGTGTGAGACATTTGGAGGTGATACACGGGATACGATCCATGGTCCTGACTTTGCTCTGAATTGTCCTTTGTCTTTTTCCACTGTCTCCCTAAACAATGATCACTCTTCTCTAAATGTCCTCTCACTGACACTTGATCTACTTGAGCCGCCTCATGCCCAAGATCCAGGCCTAGCAGAGCCTCCATTCCCATTGGACTGGAAACATACGGCTGGAGAAAAATCACCTGTGCACACTCTCACAACTCTGGCCCTCTCTGCCCTTCACACTGCTCCTATCCCACTCTATATTTTGGTAATTAAAGTCCCCCTAATGTTTGCACTTCACTGTAAACTCCTTCCAGGTTTGTTCCTCTCCATCCTTCCCATTAGTCGGTGACCTGCAGACTGCACTGAAAAAACTGATTGCACCTTTTTGTTCCTTATCTTGAACCAAATCGGTTCTGCCCTTGACCCCTCTGGGACATCTTCTTTCTCCAGCTCTGCACCGATCTCCTTAACCAATCCCACACCTCTCACCCTTTCCCCCCTTTCCTATCTTTCCTGAATGCTCTGTATCCAGGAATATTGAACACCCAGTCCTGTCCTCATTTCAGCCTCATTGTTCACAGCAACAACATTAGATTTCTGCTCAGCAATCTGTGTCTGTAACTCCCCAATCTTATTTGTTTCTATAAATGATGAACAATGACGAACCCAGAACCAATCCTTTTGCCACACCACTGGTCACAGTCTTCCAGTCTGAATAATAACCTTCTACCACCACTCTCTGTCTCCAGCCATCAAACCAATTTTGTACCAATTGGCTTTCTCTCCCTGGATCCCATTTGATCTAACATTACTAACCAGTTGTCCATGTGTGCAGTCCCATACAGTCAACCGGATTTAGAATTTATTACTCTCTCTCCCTCACTCTGACCTTGCCCAAGAAGTTACTATTCCTTATTCTCGTGTATCTATCTCCCAGGATTCTGTCTTCCTTGGTGTTCCTCCCTGATATTACCTCCTGGTTCCCTCAGCCAACAGCACAAGCTGTTTAAACCCTCTCCAACAGCACAAGCAAGTCACACCACAAGAAGCTCAATTCCTGCTCTGTTCAGGAGCAACCCATCTAGTCTATAGAGGTCGCATCTCCCCTGGAATCATTCCCAATGTCCAAGATCTCAAACCCTCCCTCCTGGACAATCTTTTCAGCCTCACATTCACCTGTCTTATCCTCCTATTCCTATTCTCACTTGCATTGGTCACTGGGAGTAATCCAGAGATTCCTACTTTTGCGCTCCTATTGTTAATCTCCTCCCGAGCCCCTAAATTCTGACTGCAGGACTACATCCCTTTCCTCCCTCTGTCACTGGGACCGATGTGGATCACGACTGCTGCCTGATCCCACTCTCCCCACAGGGTGCTCTGCAGCAGCTCAGTGACATCCTTGACCCTGGCACTATTCTTCCAACCTAAGGGCATAACCTCACACTTTCCCACATTGTATTACATCAGCCACTTCTTTGCCCACTCTCTGAGCCTTTCCAAGTCCTTCTGCAGCCTCCCTGTTACCTCAACTCTGCCTGTCCCTCCCCTCATCTTTGTGTCATCAGCAAATTTACTTGAGATACATTCCCAACCTGACTTTCCCAGTCCACCTGCATATTGCAGTCCCCATGACTATTGTAATAATCCCTTTTTGACATGCCTTTTCTATCTCCTGATTTATTTTCTGATCCACATCCCGATTACTGCGAGGAGGCTTGTACATAACTCCCATCAGGGTTTTTGTTTCTTTGTGGTTTCTTAAGTTGCATCACACAGATTCTATGCATTCTAACATTATATTTCCTGTTGCTGTCGATGTAATTTCAATTCGAACTGACAGAGTAAACCCGCTCCCCAACATCCCAACCTGTCCATCTACCGATCATTAGAAACGTGGAAACATAGAAAACTGCTGCAGGAATAGGCTATTTAGCCCTGAGAGCCTGCCCCACCGTTCAATATGTTCATGACTGATTATGCAATCTCCGTATCCCATTCCCACTCTCCCACATATCCCTTGATCCTTTTAGCTGCAAGTGCCACATCCCTCTTGACATATGTCTAACAAACTGGCCCCACGAGCTTTCTGTGGTAGAGAATACGACAGGTTCACAACATCTGAATAACCTAGCCCTTATTTGTGATCTTTGACCCTGAGTTTTGAATTTCCCTAATATCGGGAACATTCTTCCAGCATCGAGCCTGTCAAATCCCATCAGGATTTTACATGTTTCTGTGAGATTCCCCTCATTCTTCTAAATCCCAGTGAGTACAAGCCCAGTCGATCATATGTCAGTCCTGTTGTCCCAGGAATCAGTCTTATGGACCTTCGCTGGACTCCCTCAATAGCAAGAATGTCCTTCCTCAGACTAGGAGATCAAAACTGCACACAATACTCAAAGGTGAAGCCTCACCAAGGCCCTGTTTAATTTTGCAAGACATCCTTACTCCAATACACAAATCCTCTCACTGTGAAGGCCAATATACCATTAGCTTTCCTCACTGCCTGATGCACCTGCATGCCCCCTTTCAGTGACTGTTCCACCATGACACCCAGCTCTCATTGCACCTCACCTTTTCCTAAACTTTCACCATTCATTAATAATCTGACTTCCTGTTTACCACCAAAGTGGATGATCTCACATTTACCCACATTAAATTGCATTTGCCAAGCATTTGTCCACTGAGCCTCTTAGCATCCTCCTCACACCACACACTGTCACCCAGCTTCATGTCATCTGCAAATTTGTAGGGATTGCATTCAATTCCTTTGTCCATATTGTTTATCAATATTGTGAACATCTGGGGTCCCAGCACTGAACCCTGTGGTACCCCACTCATCACTGCCTGCCACTCTGAGAAGGACCCATTTATTCCAACTCTTTGCTTTCTATCTGGCAATGAGTTCTCTCTCTATGTCCAATACCATGAGGTTTAATGTAGCTCACTAATCTCTTGTATGGGACCTTGTCAAAAGCCTTTTGAAATTCCAGATACACAACATCCACTGAGTTCTGAGGGAGGGTCACTCAATCTGAAACTCTAATTTCGATTGCCCTCCACAGATAATGCCAGATCTGCCGAAATCTTTCATCATTTTTTTGGTTTTGTTGTCCACTGATTCAGCCTTGTCCACTCTCAACTGATCACATCCTCAAAACCTTCCAGAAGATGTGTCAGGCCTGATTTCCCCTTCGTAAATCCATGCTTACTTGGACTGATCCTGTCACTGCTCGATTATTGTATCTTTAATAACTGACTCCGGTATTTTCCTCATGTATAATTCCTCATTTTCACTCTCCCTCCTTTTATTAAAAAGTAGGGTAACATTGGATACCGTCTAGTCTATTGAAACTCTGTCAGAGTCGACAGAATGCCAGAAAATGATCACCAATGTGCCCACTATTTCTACACCCACTTTCTTAAGGACTCTGAGTTGCAGAGCATCAGGCCCTGGGGGCATATTAAGTTTTGATAGCATCAGCTTCTCCAACACCATTTCCTGACTAATAAGGATTACCTTCAGTTCCTCCTTCACACTTGACCCACTATCCATTCACATTTCCTTTCAATAGGATGTGCATCCCTGGATATTTAGTTCCCAGCCCTGATCTCCTTGCAGCAATGTCCCTGCGCTCCAGGCTCATTTACCTTGTTTCATATACTCGATGCAGCGAAGTACAACACCCTCAGTCATGCATTGACTGTCTCCTTCTCACAGTTATCTCCATTAGAAATCACAGAATCCCGACAGTGTGGAAGCAGGCCTTTCAGCCCAGACTGACCCTCCAAAAAGCATCCCATCCACCCGACAATTCCCATGGATAATCCTCCTAACCTACACATCTTTGTGAAAATGGGAGAAAACCCAAGTAGACACGGGGAGAATGTGTAAACGCCACACAGACAGTCAGTTGGAATTGAGTCTGTGTCTACGGAGTTGTGAGACAGCAGTGCGAACCACTGATCCACCATTCCACCCTGTGGGGCCTCAAGTTCGATTCCTGATCCTTTCCATACTCTCGATCCTGTTAGTTGGTCTGAATGCTTTAATAAAGTGTCTGAGCCCCTACCTTCTTTAATTAGTTTAAATTCAATGGAAGCTTGATTTACCTTGGTTTGTATGGTACCACTTTGCCCACATTATTCCGAATGGTTTGTGCGTTAAGAGACAAAACCTTTAAGTTTGTTCTAGTATTGAGCTTCCCTGCACTTTTACTTTTCCTCAGTACAATATGACATTCACAATACTCTGTCCCTTTCCTTTTATTTTCAAGTAACAATCAATCCCATCACCACCTAGGAATCCTAACTTCTCCTTTAACTTTCATTTTCTCATTTTCCATCCAACTGTTCCAGTTACTTTGTCTTTGAATCGCATTCAGGCTGATAATTATCCCTGAACAAACATCCCTCAAAATGTTCCTTGGTTAATTGTTGCTTGTGGGATCTTGCTGTGTACAATCTGGCTTGCACATTTCCTTCATTACAACAGTGACCACATTTCAAAAAAAGTCCCACACTGTTTGCAAATGTCTTTGGGACAGTATGAATCTTTCTTTCCTTTGGATGAATTAGGAGTCTTTCAGATGTGAAAGATGCCGTTCCAATGTTGCACAGTCCTCCTCCTGAACTACAGTTTCTGATTTGTCCCTCTCTTTTGTGAAAACAGACTGGAAGTTTTCATGAGGAACCATTGCTCCATCTTCCACCACCGCACACAAGTTCCCTTCCTGCTCTCGAATGGGCCTCATACATTCCTTCATTCACTTGTTCTTTCTGTGATTATAAACATCACTGGGATTTCCCGGACTTCACTTGGACACATTTCATCCTGTCAGCTCTTTGCTTTCCTCAGGTCCTGGTAAATTTCACCCCTGCATTTTGTCTTTCAGCCCAGTTTTACCCAATCCCTGCCTAGTTTTGTTAAATGGTTTTGTACCCAAATGAAAACTTTTACACTTGCCCCATGGTTCTCCATTTCCATCCCTTCTCTCAATCTCACCGAGTTCTTATCACTGTCACTCAAATGCTTCCCCATTGATAGCCCTTCCCGCTGCCCACATCCATTCCATAAATGATGGTCCAAAGCTGTCCCTTCTTTCTCACCATCACCTTCTCAGTGGCAATTAGGGATGGGCAATAAATGCTGGCCCTGCCAGTGACCCTCACATCCCAAGAAGCAATTTTAAAAAAACCTGTCCTTTTATGGGGTTTGTTAGGTATTGAAGACAAATGTTCAAATGGATTATTTTGCCAGTGAATGTTCTGAGTTGAAATCGCTTTGAATGGCAGGGATTAAAATTGTTAATCTTGTCTTTCAGGCCGTGACAACTCTCAGCCCAAGCTAACCCTGCTGCCCCCCTCCCCGGAGCAGGTGCCACCCTGGTGTGCCTTGCCAATCACTTCTATCCCGATGAGCTGGAGGTGCAGTGGAAGAAGGACGGTGCAGTCATTTCGGACGGGGTTCAGACCAGCAACTACCTGCGAGCTTCAGACAGCACCTACAGTGTCAGCAGCCTGCTGACCCTCTCTGGGTCTGACTGGGAGTCCAACGCTCGCTTCTCCTGTGCCCTCACCCACGTGACCCTCCCCTCTCCCCTCAGCAAAAGCATCAGGAGATCAGAATGTGTGTAGAGTGTTGGAGACAGTCCACAGAGGAGACACAACTTTAAATAGAACAGGGCTGAGCAGGCAGGTCAAAGATCATTGTCAGCACTGAACTTCAACTCTCACCCTTCTTGGGATTGGCTCAGATACACGTCTGAGGTTGAAGGGTTAAGGCAGGTCTTTGGGATAATCAAAAAAAAGCTTTACTCTGTATCAAACCCCATGCCCCCTGTTCTAGGAGTGTTTGATTGGACAGTGAAGACTAGTGATGCCCAGTAAAACCTCTCAAAGATGCTGAAAACTGTCAGCTGTACAAAACAGTGTAAACCTGAGAAGTCTCTGCTTCAGTAAACCAGATCCCCTTCCTGCTCAGCCACCAGTTCCAATTTAAGCTTCTATCACTGTTTAAAGGGACAGGATTCTTATGTTATTGAGAAAATCTCCACAAATGTTTTCCTCAAGCTCCATTCTGGCTGTGAATTTGTGCAGTTTCCTCTGCCTGGGCTGTTAATTGAAGTCTGTTTTCTGTCAATGTCAATCTGGAAAAAGGAATAAAGATGAAGAAGATTCAGTCTCTGTCTCGTGTGTGCTTTGGGAATGGCCAGAGCTGAAACCTCAGGGAAAGGTGTGTGAAGTGTTAACCTCCACCTTCAAAGCCTGGAACAAGAGGGGGAGAATCAAGGGGGTAATGAGGTCCCTGGAGCAGGAGGGCAACTCTAAAACTGCGTCCAGAAGGCATTCTTTCAGAAGGAATGCAGGGCGCCAAGGAATTCTTTCCCAATAAATGGAGAAAAGAAGGAAGGCAGGAAGGGACACTGGGGAACACAATAATCTGATGGAAATTCCCTCACCCATCCCTTAGGCACAGCAAGATCGCAGGCCAAGAAATTCAACTCAACTGTTTGTGAGGCAGTGCCATTGGGAACCCTGTATTTATGAATATGACCAACAGATTCTTGTTACTCAGAATAACAATTCTACAGGGTTTGTAAAATAAATATTCCATAAATTAGACCTGGGTTTTCTTTCCTCTTCAAATGGGACGGAATTGCCCTGTGTGTCCATAGGGTCAGATTGAGAATGCTCAGTCCGGGGGCATCTGGGAGTCACGGCCAATGATGGTCCTTCTGCAGTCATATTCTGTAGCCCCTGATCCATCTCAATGATAATCATCCAGGGCTCAGGGTGGATTCCAGAGCAGCTCATTGTCCTGACTGTTGTGTTCCTCAGTCCACATGTGGCTCCAGCAATCTCAGTCCATGGCTCTTGTATCAGTGGGAACCCATGGGACTGAAATCTTATCCAAACAGACCCTCACACAATGGGGAGGCTGCTGGTGGCTCAGAAACCCTTTGGATTCAGTCCCAGATTCCACCGTGGCTCTTTCATTCAAACACAACATTAACACACTGACACCACATTCAGAGGGCCATCCTGAGATGGGGCAAGTTTGACTCTTGATTCCAATGTGAGGAAAGGGGGGCTGGGTGTGAAATGTCCAGTCTGAAACTGGTACTTTATAATGAAGAATAGAAACTATTGTAGAAAATAAAGTCAGGTGTTGATGGGAGTGAGAAATATCTCAGTGATCTGTCTCCAGAATCCACAGATAGTACACATCCTTCTGTCAGACCCTGAAGGCTGAAATCAGCTCCTCAACATCCTATATTTCTCTATCTTTCCCAGAAAAGGTGAAGTATTCTCTGCCTCTCTGGGACAGGACATTTTAAAAAGGGCTGTGGGAAGGGAACTGTTGAATCCCAATGACAAAGCCAATGGAAGGATGTGGAGCTGCTCTGTGAAATATAAGGGCACAGAGGATGACACCAGAAGCAATTCAATGTTGTCGCTCTCTCCTTTGCAATTGCTAAACTGGTAACAATTACTTTTTGCTCACAATTTGCCCCCTTGTAATCGATCCATGTGCCTTTCTTGCTTTGCTTCTTTTGACTTCAGTCTGTGGGTAGTTCCATCAAAACCCATTCTCCTCACACTCATCCTGGCTCCTGAAGAGATTAGAGACAAATACAAAACTGCAAATGCTGGAATCCAAGGTTGACAAACTGGAGGCTGGGAGAACACAGCACACCCAGGCAGCATCAGGAGGAAGAGAAGTCGACGTTCTGGGTATAACCTTTCTCCAGGAACTGGGGTGGGTGGGTGTTGGGGAGCTGCAGATAAAGGGAGTGGCGGGGGCAGGGTGGTCAGGTGGGGATAGATCGAGACAGGTAGAGGATAGGACCTGGTTGGTCGAGGGGAGGGATGATTCTGGATACATCTCTCCTATCGACCAATCAGGTCATACTCTCTATCTTTCTCAACCTATCCCCACCTCACCACCTTGCTCCAACCCAGCCCTTTAACTGCAATCCCCTCCTTCCGGAAGAAGCGTTACACCTGAAATGTTGACCCCTGAAGAGATTAGACGAGATTATTTCACTGAATCAAATCATCAAATCCTGAGAACAGATTCCAACATTGAAGACATTTTTCCTGGTTGCAAATGTATAGTCTGTTTCAGGCTGAAAGAAGGAAGCTTTCGATTGAGAAATGAGTGAGCTTAACCCAGATCCTGAACAACAGCACAACACAATGGAGTGATATAAATCAGAAACAGTATAAATACAGGGCAGCCTATATACTGCAGCTCGCACTGAGTGCAGCCAGCACAAAGGGGAATGCTGGGAGATTTGGTCAGTGTGGGAGTTCGGTGAACTCGGGGAAGGAGTCGACCTTTGCTTTTTCAAACTGATTTGGAACTGTCACTTCAGCTGCTGGGAGCCTGCACATGCACTTGGTTTGATTGAAACAAAATGATAAACAAGAAAATAGGAATCTGGGATTTGTTTAGTTTGAGGGGCTGTTTAAGTAGACTGCTTCAGGACATGTCCATTAGGGAAGGTTAATAAATGGTAAGTACTGAAACTTCAAAACAGACTGAAGACAATTACTGCTTTAATGAAAGAATGGATATTTTTTATTTGTAAGTGAGATCAACATTTCTTTATTGCATTGAAATGATTCAGGGTAAATATACCTGCAATGAATGTAAAAACCGACAGGAACTCCCACTCAGGGAGTTTGGAATGAATGCTGAATTGAAAAAGCAGTAATATATCAGGGAGTGCTAGAGATACCTGGAAACTTAGTTCCAGAAGGAAGTTATAGGCCTCAGGACTGCACAGTTCAATTCACATGTAGTAAGGGGCAGGAGGGTATGACCCATAAGGGAGGCAGATAGGGAGTTGGAGAATACTGTGGGACAGGAAAACCCCTCACTCTTCTAAACCTCAGTGAGAACAAGGACAGCCTTTCCAATCTTTCCACATCACACAGCCCCCTCATTCCAGTGATCAATTGGGTAAAACCCCTCTAAACCACCTCCAATGCATTTATATTCTTCCTTCAATAAGGAGGCCAAAACTAAACACAATACAGTATTTCAGATGGGATCACACCAATGTCCAGGAATAACTGAAACATCACAGTCTTACTTTCTGGTCCCAAATCACACCTACTCTTACTTTTATCAGCCTTTTTATTGTCCATCTATAATTGTCCTGGACAAGATGGTGTTGTAGGTAAACCCACAATGTCCTTAGGAAGGGAATTCCAGAATTCTGACCCAGTGATGATATTTCCAATCAAACTGGTGAATAGATTAGAGGGAACTTGCTGGGGTGATGTTCCCATTGTATCTGCTGCCCTTGTCCATCTTGATTCAAGTAATCATGGGAGTAGAATGTGTTGTCTCAGAACTTTTGATGAATTTATTGCAGTGCATCTTGCAAATAGTACACACAGATGTTACTGAGTGTTGGTGTGGTGGGAATGGATGTGTGTGGAAGTGGTGCCAATCAGGCAGGCTAAAATTTGATAAACAAAATTTAAATAAAATAACATAAAAAAACTTAAAATGGAATAAAATAAAATGCTGCTTTTTTTTGATAAAACATCAGTGAACCCCAAAAAGTTAACTCCTCCTCTACCCACAGAGGCTGCACCTGTTCCCTTTCTGCAGCATCGCACTTCTATTTGAGATTTGCAGTATTTTGTTTCTGTATCTGTTTTAATGCCATTGATTAGAAGAGAAGTATTGGTCAGCACACTGGGGGCGATTTCGTCTGAGATGATCGTAAAACCCTTACATTCACATTGACCTGAGAAGGCAGTGGTTTAACCAATCATCCAGCAGATGGCATCTTTGCCTTTGCCAGCCTCAGGATAGTGCTCCAGTCTCTGGAGTGGGGCTTGAAACCTGAAAGTTCAGGTGATTGTGTTACCATTGAGGCTGTTTACTCTTTCCTGGGTTTTGGGTGTCACTGGTAAGACCAGCGTTTGTTCCCCATCCCGAACTGCCCTGAAACTGAGTGGCTTGCTCAGCCTTTCAAATGGCAGGTAAGGGTCAGCCGCATTGCTGGAGTCCTGGCAGATTCAGACATCCACAACAGGTCTACAAGAAAAAGGCTATTTGGCCCAATGAGCCAAAGCCAGTCAAACAACCACCTCACTATTCTAATTCCATGTTCCAGCACTTGGCCCGTAGCCCTGTATGCCTTGGCATCACAGCTGCACTTCGAAATACTTCAACGTTATGGGAGACCTTCTGCCTCAACCACCCTTACAGACAGTGAGTCCCAGACTGCCACCACCCTCAGGGTGAAAACGTGTTTCCTTATGTCCCCTCTTAACATTCAGCCATTTATCTTTAATCTGTACCTCTCGGTCATTAATCATGACGCAACCCCATGTCACCAAGTCTCCCTTTATTGACACATGAACAGTCCTTAACTGTAATGCCTCATAGAGAGTCAGGCACCAAAGGCTCAGGATCTCTGACACTCAGCCTGTTTATGTCAGCGAGTATTCTCCCTGTTATATCCTAGTAACGATTTGAGTTTTCCTTGTGAAACCCAATTGCGAATTTTAATGGTACTGAATCTTCCACACACTCCCACCTCTTTTGATGCTCACCCTTGTCTGGTTAATTCTTCCCATTTCCTTCTCCTCTCTGAGTTCATTCCATTTCAGTAAAGTCTGTGATAATTCCATGGAGGATGTGCACGCGAAACTGCCACAGAGAATCTCCCAGCCCTTCAAGGTTTGCAGCAAGCCTGGACTGTGCCCTTGTGTACCTTGCCTGAAGGATTCCATGTGATCTGTCAGACTCCGCCCCGGCCTGATAACCATCTCGGACATTGGAAGGAAATGCCCAAGAAGCATTGGTGCAAAAAGCCTTTTAGCTGCAGCTTCAGTGTTTGCATTGTGTGGGTTTTCACTTGCTCATTGCTCCCCTTTTACACGATACTGAGCAAAGAACTCTTTTTGGTGCAGTTTTCTTTTAATCATTTCAGAATATTCAAAGCTGTGAGCACAGAGCAGTCACGTTCACGGACAAGATAGTGAGGTCCCACAGACAGTAAACGAATGACGGAACACATCTGTTTTGTTGGCACAAGTTGAATAGTGAGCAGGATACCCCAGGAAATCTTTCAGAATGGGATCGTGTCGAGTCTCCTGAGGTGGGGGTGGGGGTGGTCGGGGTGTGGTGGTGGTGATGGAGCCTCAAGCGATGGAGCCAGAGACTGTGCAACTCTCAGCAGTGCACCACAGTCTCAGCCTGGATTCTGTGCTCTAATTTCTGAGGTGGGTTTCAATCCAATGACCATTTTGACGATGAGGCAGGAGCATTGCCCATGGAGCCACGGTCAGTAACAATGTAAACTGTGTGGCTCTGAAAGCCTGAGTCTGCATCTCAGCTCAGAAGGATATCAGCTCATTCATCAAATCTGTTTCTGCCGCTCTGGAGGCTGACCAGACTGCCGGTGCCTTTCCAGCACTCCCACGTTTCTTTTTGTGTCACAGCTCATTCTCCTGAGGGATAGTTTACTCGGAGTCGAAAAGTGTGGCGCTGGAAAAGCACAGCAGGTCAGGCAGTTGTGCTCAGGCCGAGGATATGACTTTGTCCCTCTGTCAGATCCTCTTCGAGAAACTCATGGCTCACCATTGCCCTCTGCAGCACAATTCGGGAAGAGCAACAAGCAAGGATGGAGATGGCGACGTGGAGCTTCAAATACTGATCTTTGCGTTTTGGTGGCACGCTTTATTAGATCTTTGCGGATAATATTTTTTGCTGGTCCCACTGCTAATCCGAAGGACACTCCACCCTTCAGTCAGACAAACCAAGTTCACCCATTTCAAGGCTCTGTTTCTGGGCGACGGTCCAGTCTTTCAAAGAGATGAATTCAAGCCTCACCAGTTTGTTCATTTGAATTGGATGCCATTTATTTTGATTTCTCCTGGGATGGGGCGAGCGTTGACGTGCCGGTTATTTGTTGCTCTTTCCGAATTGTCCTGGAGATGACAGTGGTGAACCACGTAATATCTGGGAAGCAACTGACTGGTCATTCCCACTGGAATCCACTGGAATGACTGCCGGTTTGTTCACAGCTAATGGAAGGAGTCGTTACCCATAATCCTCAGCAGCGGTGCAAGTACTCTATAGTTATTGGAAGGCAGCTGTTTCACTGTGCCCGCACAATACAAAGTCAGAAAGCAAACAACACCAGGATCTAGCTCAACAGGTTCATTTCAAATCACAAGTTTTTGAAGCCCTGCTCCTTCATCAGGTGTACCCCAGTCCCCCATCGGTATCCCCACATTACTGAACAGTACAAATAAACTGGGGCTCTGCGAGGACCCAACCAGCTCAATCTGAGAGAGGACAGCTCTCGAATCAGGATACCACAATGGAAATGCCCTGCATGCTATGATATATCAAAAAGAAATGCATTGATGTGACTTTAGATTTTCTTCAGATTGTGCTTTTTTTTCATTCTGTGATACACGTAGACATTGTCAGTATTGGGTATCACAAAGTATGTTTCTTCCATTAAACACTTTCCAACACACTCTCTCCATCTTGCTTTACTCCTTATTGACTCTTCGACATTGTCCCTGTTCCCTCACTCCGTCCCAGTCCCACTCCCAGTGGAATTGATGCCCGGAGCTCATGACCCCGCACTGTGTGAAGGTTGGTGTGAAGTGAGGCCAGTGTGTTGGAGCTTGGGCTCCTGCCTCAGGCCCAGGTGTAGGGGCCTGTTCGACAATCTGCACATTGTCCTTTTTCTCTTTCTGAATGAACTGGATCAAGTTGCAGGAACGAGCTGGCAACAAGGTGTCTTGTCTAAAATGTTCCTAGCGTTGGGCACAGAACTAGGTTAGTCACAGGAGACAAAGGGTAGTGATGGAAGAACGATTTTCAGAATGGAGGGCTGTGACTAGTGATGTTCCACGGGGATCAGTGGTGGGAACTCTGCTGTTCATGATCTCCATAAATGATTTGGAGCAAAGCGTAGCTGGTCCAATGAGTAAGTTTACGGTTGATACAAAGATTGGTAGGGTTGCAGATAATGAGAAGGATTGTCAGAGGATACAGCAGGATATTATCTCAGTTGGATGCATGGGTAGAAAAATGGCAGATGAAGTTTAATCCAGCCAAGTGTGAGGTGATGCATTTTGAAAGGTGATGGACAGGTGGGAATTATACAGTGAATGGCAGAATCCTTTAGAGTATTGATATGGAGAGAGATCTGGGCGTGTATGTTCACAGATCACTGAAGATGGCAGCACGGAGAAGTAAGGCAGTAAAAAAGGCTTATGGCCTGCTTGCCTTCATTGGAACGGGCATTGAGTATAAGGATAGACACGTTATGCTGCAGCTTTATAGAACTTTAGTTAAGCCACACTTGAAATATTACATACAGTTCTGGTCACCACACTATCAGAAGGATGTGGATGTTTTGAAGATGGTGCAGAAAATGTTTATCAGGATATTGTCTGGTATAGCGGATAGTCGTCCTGAAGAAAGGTTGGATAGACTGGGTTTGTTTTCACTGGAATGCGGAAAAATGAGGCGTGTCCTGATAGAAGTTTCTAAAGTTGTGAATGGGATATGTAGAGTGGAGAATATGAGGCTTTTTATCCCCAGGGTGGAGGGGTCAATTATTGGGGAACAGAGGTTCAAGGGGCGGGGGAATTTAAAAGAGATGTGCGAGGCAAGTATTTCACACAAAGGGAGTTGAGTGCCTGGAACACACTGCCAGAGGAGGGGGTGGAAGCAGACACAATAGAAGTATTCAAGAAATACCTGCCCTAATGCATGACTAGGAAGGGAATAGAGGGATATGAATTCTGTAGGTGAAGACAGTTTCAGTATGTAAGGGCAAAATGTGTCAGCACAGGCTGTAGGGCCGAAGGGCCTGTCCCTGTGCTGTATTGTTCCTTGTTCTTTAATCCCTGCTGTTGAATTGGATTCTCGGGAGCCAGCTCCGTATGAAGAGCCTGTTCTCATTCTTCTGTTGGAGTTCATGGGGCAGCTGCTGTTTCTTTGCTGCGTCACTGATCAAACCAACAATGCAGAAAGCCTCTTGATATTTTAAATACACTGTCTGCAGGAAAATGTTTGACCGAGGTTTTAATATTGTTTAATAAGATAATGACATCAATAAAACAATGTTGTTTACGGCTGGGAACATTTAACATCATTGTCCTTGTTTTAAATGGATCCTAACTCGTGATAATACATTTTACAATGTTTCTCTCCCCTGACGTGGTATTAAGAGGTTTGCAAATGTGTTTTGATGAGGAAAGTGCATCTTCAATACCGTGTGACGGAGTGGATGTCTGTTTGAATTCACACTTGTTTTAAATGTGTCAGTGTTACTTTCCCCACTCTCTGAGGGGTGTCGTTGTCACTGTCTCCACCCCACCCTTCACTCTCGGGGTGATACCATTTTTAGCATCCTTTCTGTCTGAGAATGTCCCTGTTTTGTCCCCCTCTCTCAGGGACTGGGTGGGTTTTTCACATGCACCTGGTTGTTAGTTCCATTTACTCTCTTGTGAAATGGATAATCCCTGTTTTACTCTGGTAACAGTGAGTTGAAGCCCGGCACAGAGTTAAACCCTTGATCTCCATCATATCTCAGGGCCTAAGGTTGGTCAGTTCTGTCTGGGCCCAGAACAATCCCACCACTTCTTGCAGTTTTTCATCTTTCCTAACTTTACTGAACACCTTGTATGCAGGAATCCCCAGTCCTGCCCGATCTCTGTTAGAGCCACAGCATCAGTTTTACACTTGGCAATATGTGTGTCTGTAAGTCCCCAACACTGTATTATTGACCCATTTCAGTCTGTTTCCCATCAATCAGAGTCCTTAATTGGCAAAGGCTGAATTTAACGAAACTCAATTATTGTGGAGACCTGGTGAGGTTGGGAAAATTCAGAAAGATGAGTTGCACCATTTGCATTATGTACAGGGTCCCGGACGCAACAAGCGGTACCTCGGATGCCAGGGGGCCTGTTGTGCTCGGGTCTGGGACTGAGGAGCCTGTAATCTCTGAATCGCTGTCCCTGATTTGTGGGTCCTCTCTGATGGAGACCATTGTGAAATCCATTGTCAAGATCGCCACCTCGTGGACTGAAGAAGTAAGAACATGCAGTGCCCGTGGGAACAATCTGAATGTGATCAGAGGACAAGGTCAAAAATCATACGACACCAGATTATAGTCCAACAGGTTTATTAGAAAACATAATCTTTCAGAGCCTCGCCCTTTCTTCAGATGCTCAGAGGAGCAAGCAAGGTGAATTTAATCAACAGAGAAAACAAACTCTGCTGTTCATTTCCTTCTCGGTTGACTCCATTCTCCTAAATGACATGAACAAGAGACAAGGCAAGAATAAAGAATATAAGGACACCACCAGTGACCTCCTGAAATTCATAAGAAACCTCACCCAGCACCTTGATGAAAAGTAAGAGTCTGTAAACAATACTTAGTGACAATATTTACCTGCTTTTTCAGATTTTAGAATCAATTCAAAGCAGAAAGAGTCCTTCTTTGTCCTTCCCTTCTTGAAACTCTTACTGAGATTATCAAACCCAGCCACAGTTCATGTGACGGGCTGAGGGACTGTCTAATGATTGCGAGAGGGGACCGGGTCAGGATTCCCCAGAATCTAGAAGGCTGGGATGAGATTTCACTGAAACATTTCAAATTCTCCAGGGCCCTGACAGGGTAGATTTTGGAAGGATGAAGCCTTACCTGGGGATTCTAAAGCAGAGTCCCAGTCTGGGAATAAGGGCTTAGACATTTTGATCAGAGATGAAGAAGGGGTGGCACAGTGGCTGGCGCCACTTCTTTACAGCACTCGGGACCTGGGTTTGATTCCACCTTCAGGCAACTGTCTGTGTTGGATTTGTATGTTCTCCCTGTGTCTGAATGGGTTTCCTCTGGGCGCCTCAGTTTCCTCTCTCAGTCCAGAGATGTGCAGGTTAGTTGGATTGGCCATGGAAGTGTAGGGTTAGGGAAGGGGGCTGGTTCTGGGTGAGATGCTGCTTGTACTTGATGGGCTAATTGTCCTTCTTCCACACAGTACGGGTTTTATGATTCTGTGTTGCTGTGGGTCTGGAGTCATATGTCAGTCAGTATGAGCAAGGACAACAATCTGATGGACCTTAGTGGGCCTGACAGGGTTCTCCCCCAACAATGGTTGTCATTGGACTCTTAACTCCAGAGTCTTTTTGAATTTAAAATTCCACTCCATGCATTGCCAGGATTTAGATTAGATTTCCTATTCGAGTCCACTTGTGTGGACTTCGGTCCAACAAGTCCACACTGACCCTCCGAAGAGTAACTCACCCAGACGCATTCCTCATATCACCCCTGACAATGGGCAATTTAGCGTGACCAATTCACCTAACCTGCACATCTTTGGATGGTGGGAGGAGACTGGAGCACCCGGAGGAAACCCATGCAGACACAGGGAGAATGTGCAAACTCCATAAAAGGCAATCACCCGAGGCTAAAATCAAACCTGGGATTCTGGTGCTATGAGACAGCAGAGTTAACCACTGTACCACCGTGCTGCCCCACGGTGATCCCAGGTCCCCCAGAACATTACTTGTCGCTTTGGATCAAGAATCTAGTGATAACACCAGAAACTCATTGCCTCCCCACATGTTTATTATCGATATCTTGAATTTATTCAAATGCCTAAGTATCGATGAGTATCCCAAAGATTCAAAACCCTCTGAGCGAAGAAATTCATAGCATCCCTACAATGTGGAAACAGGCGATTCCGCCCAAACCGCCTCTCCAAAGAGCATCTCACCCAGACCCACTCCCCTATAACCTTGCATTTCCCATGGCCATTCCACCTAACCCGCACGTTTGTGGACTGTGGGAGGAAACCAGATCACCGGGAGGGAACCCAGGCAGACACAGGGAAAACATGCAAACTCCACACAGTCAGTTGACTGAGGGTGAAATTAAACCTTTGTCCCAGTGCTGTGCCACCCCACTTGATTCTGGGCAATAAATGCTGACAGAGCAAGTGATACCCAATCGAGTAAATGAATTAAGAAAAGATCAGTCAAGTTTTGGATAGGACTATGGTGGGTTACTCCCCACTTGCCTGGATGGATGCAGCTCCAAAAACAATCAAGAAGCTTGATATCATCCAGTACAAAGCAGCCTGCCTGATTGGCACCACATCGATAAACATACACTCCCTCCACCACTGATGCTCAGTAACAGCCGTGTGCACCATCTACAAGATGCACTGCAGGAATTCACACCAAGTCTCTTGAGACAGCACCTTCCAAACCCACCATCATTTCCATGTAGAAGGACACAGAACACTACCAAAAACAAGTTCCCCTCCAATCCACATATAATCTTGATTTGAAAATATATAACTGTTCCTCCAGTGTCGCTGGATGAAGATCCTGAAATTCCCTCCCTAAGGGCATTGTGGGTTTATCTACAGCACATGGACTGCAGTGGTTCAAGAAGGCAGCTCACCATCACTTTGCAAAAGGCAGAATTGTGGCTCACTGGTCAGTGCTGCTACCTCACAGCACCAGGGACCTGGGTTCAATTTCACACTGGGATGACTGTCTGTGTAGAGGTCACACATTTTCCCCATGTCTGTGTGAGTTTCTTCCATACAATCCGTGGATGTGTTGGTTAAGTGGATTAGCCATACCAAATTACGTATAGTGTTGAGGGATGTGTTGGCTGGGTGGGTTGGCCATGAGAAATGCAGCAGGACAGGGATGGGGCAAGTCCAGATGGGATGCTGTTCATTGGGTTGGTATGGATTGGATGGGCTGAATGGCCTGCTTCTACACTGTATGATGATTCCATGAGTCACAAGGGCAACACAGAATGTGTAATAAATGTTGGCCCAGACAGCAATACCCATGTCCTCGGAGTGAGTTTTAAACAAAAAGACCATCTTCACCGCTGACTATTTCATCAGTCTTTGTTTCAATGTGGAACTATGATTCTCATTAATACATACGGTAAGTAGTTAAGGCCTCACCACAGAATCCTTGTGGAACACCACTCGTCACTTTCTTTCTCTGTCGTACATCACAAAACCAGCCTCCTAACCAAGTCAAACATTCATCTTCAATCCCATGGGTTTTAACTTCAGTCAGCAGACTGTTTAGTGGAAAATTATCAAGTACTTCTGAAAGTTGATAAGACTATATGCCCATTCAACTAATTTAGTTAATGCATTTGGTTCATTTGTCAGAACCTACCCATCCCTAATCTATGTGGGCTATTTGCAATTCTCTACATATTCATTCTCTCAGTTATTAATTATAGATTCCAATGAAACCCCCAAAAGAGATGTTAGATTGACCAGTATATCATTTCCTTGGTTCCCTCTCCCATCTTTTTTGAACCCATAGAGTTACAGTAAGATATATTCCAAACTAAAGGAATTTTTGCTGCTTTGGAACCTGATGGGAAAAGCTTCTGAAACTTCTACCCCCCCCCCCCCCCCCCCCTCCCTTTAAACCCCTGAGGTCCTGGAGATTTTCAGCCTTTAGAGCTGCTCGCTTTCCAATGCTGTTTTCTGGCAAGTATCAAGTTTCACAAATTCCAGTCTCAATTCATTACTAACCTCCCTGGAATAGAAGCTGCATTATCCCATTCCTTGACTGTGAAGACTGACACAACTAATTATTGTACGTATCGGCCATTCCCTTAGTCTCATTCATGGAATTCCCAGTTTGTTTTTAAAGGGCTCACATTGCACTGGAGCCCCCTTGATTTTCTAATTTTCGTGTAAAGCATTTGTGTTATTCTTGTGACCCCTTGCAGGTCTCTTTCTCAATAAGTTTTTTGTAACTCTTGCTTCCTTTTTGTCTTCTTTTGCAGTTCTTCATATCTTCCTTCAGGTGCCTGAATTCTCACTGATATTCCCACATTTGAGTGTTCCGACCTTTTGTTTTCTGTTTTTCCCCTTATTTTGTCAGCGACGATGTATAAAGGCACCCAAGAGTTAACCAGATTGCTGTGGGGATGGAGTCACCTGAAGTCCAGACTTGGTAAGGCTGAGGCTGGACAGCATTCAGGGATCATTATCGTGGTCACCATGAATGTGGCTTGCTTTGTGATTTGAATTCAAATGCCAGCACTTGTCACTGGGGGAGATAGTACAGTTCGATATATTGTGGCAGGACCTCTGTTTTGTATCTCACCTGAAAGACAACTCCCTCAGTTTTGCAGTGTCAGCCTTGACTGTGTGGTCAACATAGGAAATAGGAGTGGGAGGAGGCAATTCAGCCCTTCGAGCCAGCTCCACCATTTAACATGACTGTGGCTGATCTTATCCTGGTCTCAACTCCACTCTCCTGCCTGCTCCCCATCTCTCTTTATCTCACTTTTCATCAGAAACACATCTTTCTTGAACCTTTGATTGATTCTGCCTCCACTGCACTCTGGGGCATTCACTTTCACAGATTCACAACCCTCTGGGAGATGTAGTTTCTCCTCAGCTCAGTTTTGAACCGACCTCCTCTCCCTCTATATCGATGACCTCTTGTTCAAAGCTGTCCTGCAAGGGGGAGCATCTATCCAATGTCCACCTTATTAATCCCCTTTCACATTTTCTCTCCCTCAATCAGATCCTTCCTCATTCTTTTGAACTCCAGCGAGTACAAGCCCAAGCTATTTAACTGCTCCTCATGGGACAGCCCCTTCATCCCTGGGATCAGTCTGGGGAACATCCTCTGAACAGCCTACAGTGCCACCACACCCTTCCTCAAGTAAGTAGACCAAAATTGGACACAATACTCCAGGTGTGGCCTCCCCAATGCTTTCTATATGATCAAGTTTATAATATATGATCAATGCTTGTTCAGATGGGCCATTGGATAAGGAGTGGTGGATGGAGATAATTTAGATAAATGTAAGGTGTTGTATTTTGGTGAGGCAAATAAGGACAAAGTCCTGGGGAGTGTTGCTGAGCAAAGAGACCTTGGAGTGCAAATTCACAGTGCCTTGAAAGCGAAGCCATGGGTAAACAGGGGAGCGAAGTTGGGGATTGATACACTTGCCTTTCTTGGTCTGTGCATTGAGTATAGGAGTTGGGATGTCATGTTCTGGCTGTCCCCCAAAGTGGCCATTGGTGAGTACACCTAGAGATACAGGGCTCAGTTCAATCTTCCTGCTCTAGGAACAATGTTGTTAAACTTGAAAGGGTGGAAAAATGGTTTGTAAGGATGTTGCTGGGGTTGGAGAGTTTGAGCTATAGGGAGAGGCTGAATAGACTGGGGCTATTTCCCCTGAAGCAATGGAGGCTGAGGGGTGACCTTATAGAGGTTTATAAAATCATGAAGAGCATTGATAAGGTGAATAGCCAAGGTTTTTTTTCCCGGGGTATGTGAGTCCAAAACTAGAGGCCATAGGTTTAAGATGAGAGAGGAAAGATGTATAGGGGATCTAAGGGGCAATGTTTTTATGCAGAGGGTGGTGCGTGTATGGAATTAGCTGCCAGAGGCTGTTAGAATTGCAACATTTAAAAGGCATCTGTACGGGTTTATGAATAGGAACGGTTTAGAGGGATATGGGCCAAAACCTGGCAAATGGGAATAGATTAATTTATGATACCTGGTTGGCATGGATGAGTTGAACCAAAGGGTCTGTTTCTGTGCTAAATGACTGTCTACCTAAGTCTCTGTTTTAACTGGACAAAGCTTCTGAGACAGAGATGACAGTGCTCCCACTGACCAGGTTCCATTTTGTACAGGGCTCCGCTCTCAGCTGGATGGTAGTGAGTTTAAGCTGATTTTAAGCTGTATATTGGAGAGAAGTAAGCAACCTTTTTGATCAAAGCCTCCAGAAATGTGAAGGTGACATTTATGAGCAATTCAGAGCAATGATCTCCTCAGTTATTTTGACTCCTGGGGCATGCTGAGTACTAAAACTCAGCATTTAGGGATTGCTGAGAAATATCTTCATTGACTTGGTCATTAATTGTACTTTTCAGGTTCCACAGTTTAATGAAGAGTCCAGAAGATTATAGCTTTGGGTTATTTCACGATCTCATTGTTGCTGTCTACAAGGCTGTGAAGGACACAGAGTGGAAAAAGTACTTTCCAAAGGAATAGAGGCTGCTGCTGGCTTCAAAGGGCTGCCATCTCTTGAGTGGATATAAGACAGAACCACATGCATGCTTCAGGTCTAGATGGAAAGAAGGAACTTGCATTTGTATCTCAAAATCCCTATAGCGTGGAAGTGAGCTCTTCAGCCTATCAAGTCCACGTTGCCCATCTGAAGAGCACTCCACCCAGCCCCCTGTGATATCCCTGTATTTTCCAATGGCTAATCCACCTCGCCTGCACATCCATAGACACTATGGGAAATTTAGCGTGGCCAATTTACTGAGGCTGCAGATCTTTGGACTGTGGGAGGAAACCAGAGCACCCAGGGAAGCCCACACAGACACAGGGAGAATGTACAGACTCAACACAGACCTGGCTGAGGTGGGTCCCTGGTGCGGTGAGGCAGCAGTGTTAACCACTGAGTCATCATACACCCAAATGTATGGCACTTATTATCACCTGAGAATGTTCCAAAGCAGTTTACTGCTGGAGATGTGGGCTTGGAACATTAATAAGGTTACATTTGTGCCACACAACTGCCAGTCAATGACTGTCTCTAACAAGAGAGAATGCAGCTATCTCCTCTTGATGTTCAGTGGCTGTGTGGTGTGTGAACATATTGCCTTTGAGAAAATCCACCCCTGTGTATGTACTCCACTTACCAGTTAATCATCTGTGAGCCTGCAAGCTGCACAAACTGAGATCAATTCACAGAATCCCAACAAGTCCCCACTGAATCTCCAAAAGCATCCCATTCCCCCACTCTATCACTCAACATTTTCCCTGATAACTGCACCTACTCACACATCCCCGAACACCATGGCCAATTTAGCACGGCCAATTCACCTGACCTGCACATCTTTGGATTGTGGAGGAAACCGGAGCACCCAGAGGACACCCACACAGACCCGGGGAGAATGTGCAAACTCCACATACATTCGCCTAAGGATGGAATCGAACCCAGGTCCCGCACGATGTGAGGCAGCAGTGCGAACCATTGAGGCTCTGTGCTGCCCATTATTGCTTGCTGTAATGTCTGCTTCATGACTTGTAATGTGTTTTACTGTTTAAGTAAACCAACTCAGAGTTAATGCATTGATCATGGGACCAGTGTCTTTAACATGTCACAGTGAAAGGCTAGAGAAAACACTGAGCAGATGAGGCCTATTGCACAAGCAGCTTAATCTGCAGATAGGAAATACGAGCGACAGTCTCCGATCGTGTGAAAATGTATGAGGCAACATATGGGCAAGGAACAAAAGTAGGCCACTTGGCCCTTTGAACGTACTTCCACATTCAATAAGATCGTGGTTGATCTGATTTAAACCTCAACTTTACATTCTCCAATAATGTTCCATCCCTTCAGTCATCAAGAATCTGTCTACCTCTGCCTTAAAAATATCTAAAGTTTCTGCATCCACTGCCTTTTAAGGAAGAGAATTCCAAAGACTGGCAAACTTTGAGAGTAAAAACATGTTTCCTAATCGCTGTTTTGAATGTACTCTCCCTTAAGTTTAAACTGTGATCCCTGGTTCTGGACTCTCCCACAAGAGAAAACATCCTTTCCACATCCACCCGGTCAAGGCACCTCAGGATCTTGCATGTTTCAATGAAGTCTTGCTTTCAGTTTCCCCTCACAACAGACCATAACGTTCTATGAGATTTCCTGATGACTTGCTGTATCTACACACTAACCTTCTGTGATTAATGCACAGAGACCTAGATATGGTTCCGGGGACGCAGGCTCAAATCCCACCGTGGCAGATGGGGGAAATTGAAATCAATTTTTAAAATCTGCAGTTAGGAGCCTAACGATGACCATGAATCCATGTTGAATGTCAGGAGAACCCATCTGGTTCACTAATGTCCTTTAGGGAAGGGAACTGCCATCCTGACCTGGTCTGGTCTACATGGGAATCCAATCCTACAGCAATATGGTTGACTGTTAATTGCCCTCTGGGGCAATTAGGGGTGGGTAATAAATGCTGTCTGAGTCAGTGCTACCCTCATCCTGTGAATGAATTAAAAAGAAAATTCTGGCTATAAACAATTGACATAAGGATTAAAGTCATTTGTAATTAATGAGCAGCCTGAGTTCCAGGCCCTCATTATCTCCTGATTTATTCTCTTTCCCACCATAAAGCTACTGATAGGAAGCATGGAGACTATTCCTACCAGCTCTTGGATCTCTTCCCTATATGTACTGCTTTCCAGAACTCAAGTGTCTTCCTGCTCCAGCCTCCATTCCTCACCCTCACACTGTTCTCCCTCTCTCCACTCCTGACCTCTCACACTGTTCTGCAGCCTCCGCTCCTCACCCAGACCTGTTTAAGACCAGAGGTCATAAGATTAAGGTGGAAGTATTTTTTGACCCAGCGTGTGGTTGGTATATGGAACATGCTGCCTGAGAGGGTGGTGCAGGCTGAAAATCTCACAACCTTTAAAATACATTTCGATGAGCACTTATAATGCCAGGGCATAGTAGGCTCCAGGCAACTGCGGGTAAATGGGATTAGTATAGTTTAGTGTTTGTTGGACAGCATTGACATGGTGGACCAAAGGGCCTATTTCTGTGCTGTATGACTCTTTAACCTGGCTCCCTGGCTCTGTGAAGCAGCAGTGCTGTGTCGCCCATATTGAGGGAGGCACACAACAAAATCAGCACAAGGTGCGATAAGAATTCAGCTCTTCCAGCCTTTGAAAACCTCAACATCACATCACCCAATTAGTAAGTTAAAACAAACAATGGGTGACAAGCACAGCTCCCACCAGGGTTGGGGGCGTGACGTGGTGGTACATGGTGGTGGGGAGGTGTGGTCACTGGTCAAATAACAAATATGTAGGAAGAGAGGGAGTGGGCCCAATTAAAATTGAATGGTAGTGGTGTGAGTGGAATCTGTGAATGGATACTTACCCATCTGACAGAGTGCCCTCCACCTGGCAATCTATTTTACGCTCCATAGAAGCATAGAGGGTAGGAGCAGGAGTAGGCCATTCAGCCCCTCCAGCCTGCTCTGCCATTCTAAATTATTGTGGCTGATCATTGAGCACTATGCTGTAATCCCTCTCTACTCCCATGTCCCTTGATTCTTTAGCCACAAGAGCCATCTCTACCTCCTTCTTGAAAACATGACGTTTTGGCATCAACCACTTTCTGTGACAGACAATTCCACAGGATCACCACTCTCTGGGTGAAGACATTTTTCCTCGTCTCTGTCCTATAGGGTTTACCCATCAACCTTAAACTATGAGCCCTGGTTCTGGACTTCTCACCATTGGGAACATCCAAACTCCATTTGTCTTGTCTGGTTCCAATTTATAGCTTTCTCCAAGATTCCCTTCCTTCATCCTTCTCAACTCCAGTGAACACAATCGTTACCAACTCAACCTCTCCTTATACGTCAGGCCTGCCATCACAGAAATCAAATGGCATTCACTAATTAATATTAATCAGCTCATTGTGGAACACAGACTTTGAAGGTCAGGGTTTGAAGATAATCATTGCCAATTCTGAAATTCAGGTTTCTGTTGCAGTAATCTCAATGGAATTATTGGATACAATCTTACAACAGCAGAAATATGGGAGGTGTAAATGGAGGGTGCAGACAATGGCTGTTGGGTGGATGCTGGGTGCAGACAGTGGGTGCAGATGGTGGTATAGATGGTCGTGTAGACATGAGCAAGGCTTTGCATGGTGACCAGACAAGTGGCTGTGTGGAATCACACAAAGAGCAGCCAGTGAGCCTGACACAGTCAGGGACACCCCCTGGTGCTGAAGGTCACGTTGCTGCTGGCAAAGGACGCATTTCATCTGAAACTGCACTCCCTCCCTACACACTCCCCTCTTGTCCCCACATGCCTCATTACAACTCCTGGAGATGTCAACCAGCACCCTGTGCCCTCACTCAGTCTCCATTGACCTTGTCTCCATTAACCTTGACCCTTCTTCCAAGCACCTACTTGGGCCTTCACTGAAGCTTGAGCCATTTCCTCTGATCCTTGATGATGAGTTTGCCATCTTGGAACAGCCTAACCTAGTCACCATTAACTTGCACTGTGCTCTCAGCATGGAGAATAGATTGATACAACGCAGAAGAGGCCCTTTGGCCCATTGAGTCTGCACCAACATAGTTACCACGAAAGGCACTCTAATCCCAATTTCCTGCACTTGTCCCAGATCCTTAAATGTTATTCTATTTAAAGATTGTGAGGTTTCCACCCTCCACTACCTTCCCTGGCAGAGGGTTGTGTGTTTAGAGTTTATATCACCTCAGGCTCATGGAGATTAACAAAAGCTCAACTCTTTGGCCCTTTTTAATGGATGGCAAGGTGGCTCAGTGGTTAGCATTGCTGCTTCACAGCACTAGGGACCTGGGTCGATTCCAGCCCCAGGTGACTGCTTCTGCACAGTTTGCACATTCTCCCTGTGTCTTTGTGGGTTTTGTCCCACATTCCGAACATGTGCAAGTTAGGTGAATTGGTCATGCTAAAATTGCCCATTGTATTCAGGAATGTGTGAGTTTGGGTCTCTTGGGCCTGCAAGAGTTTGATCTCCCTCATTCAGACAGCTCCCCTCCCTGTAAAGTAATATTGCTGCATTTAGTGTAGCGCTGATTGACCATTGAAATATGACTATGGCTCACCAGCATTAGCTGAGCAGGCAGCCACTACTGAAATGACCCTGGCTCCAGAAAATCCCCTTGTAATCAGGCAACACATTAGGGAACACAGTGTGCACTGACTCTGAAGTCCCTCCCTTACTGAGAAAACACTCTCAGTATTCACCTTTCTCAGCTACCATCTCAATTTCACTGTAAATTCTGTGAACTATGATCCTGCCCTGCTCGCTACCAGATGAAGGAGCAGCGCTCCGAAAGCTTGTACTTCCAAATAAACCAATTGGACTCTAACCCGGTGTTGTGTGATTTTTAACTTTAGCCATCTCACTGAGGTGCCATCTCAGACTGAATTGTTTTTCATTTGAGATTTGAGAAGATTAAAGACTAATCTTCAATCCCCATCACAAAGCCCATTCTCTATCCAATGCTAAGAGACAAATACCTCAGAGTTACCTACAGGCATCACAGAGTAGCATACTCACACTCAGTGAGATACCGACGATCGGAACAGAATAACACACACACTGAGAGAGCCAGACAGCGCTGAGTAACATGCTCACACTCCATGCTGCCTGTAGGTGTCTCTCTGAGCGTGAGCAGGTTATGCAGTGCTGCCAGTCAGTGTCTCGCCTATGGCAGCTGAGGAAATTTGGCCATCCCAATGAGCTGCCATCTCAGACTGAATCAGCTGAACTGTTTTTCATTCATGATTTGAGAAAATTAAAGCCTAATCTTTAATCTCCAGCACAAATCCCATTCTGTATCCACCGCTAAGAGACAAGTACCTCAAAGAGACACCGACACGCTGTGCTAAGTAACACACACAGTCAGAGAGACAGGCAGCACTGTGTGAAATGCTCACACTCCATGCTGCCTGTCGATGTGTCTCTGTGAGCTTGTTACTCAGTGCTGCCTGGAGGTGTCTGTCTGAATGTGGGTGTGTTACTCAGTGCTGTCAGTCGGTATATGTCTGTGTAACATACTCACACACACACTCATACCTCAAAGAGACATGTACAAGCAGCATTAAGTAATACACTCACACTTACAGAAACACATAGCCTGCAGTATCTGTGATAGGCTGAACATCATTTCAGGTGCTACCAGGCAAACAACAGAGTGCACAGTGCAATCCCACCAGCTGCGTCTGGACCAACAGAGTGAGGAGGGAATGCCTCAGATTGGAATTATTGAGTCCCAACAGCTTTCAGTTTCCGTTCTGTTTGTAACCTTGACAGATTCCAGATCAAATGGATCATTTAAAAGTGATTGCTGATTGGCTGTCAGTATCACCTACAACAGACATGGAATTGATTGACAGGCAAAGTAGCCAATTGTGACAATGACCTGCTGAAATGCAGCCAATCAGCTCAGGCAGCAGTCCATTTCCAATGTACACAGCCCTCCCCTTCACTGTGTGATCATGTAGCATTGCCCCCGAAGAAGGACACTGCTTCTCACTCGACACTTGGGTGTTTCCTTTCTTTCTGGTTGTGGAAATTGAATAAATATTTGTACACCTTGTATCTTTCACTGTGTCCCACATCTGCATACACACAACATGGAACGAGAGAGACTCACATTTGGTATGTTGCCTCCCAGGTGCAAGGGTACGTGATGTCTCTGATCGTGTTTTCCGGGTCCTTAAGGGGGAGGGGGAGCAGCCTGAAGTCGTGGTCCATATTGGCAACAATGACATAGGTAGGAGGAGTGCTGAGGATGTTAGACAGGCTTTTAGGGAGCTAGGTTGGAAGCTCAGAGTTAGAACGAACAGAGTTGTTGTCTCTGGTTTGTTACCCGTGCCACGTGATAGAGAGTCGAGGAATAGGGAGAGAGAAGAGTTAATTGCGTGGCCACAGGGATGGTGCAGGAGGGAGGGATTTCAGTACTTGGATAACTGGGGTTCTTTCTGGGGAAGGTGGGACCTCTATAAACAGGATGGTCTGCACCTGAACCTGAGGGGCACCAGTATCCTTGGGGGGAGGTTTGCTAGTGCTCTTGGGGGGGGTTTAAACTAACTCTGCAGGGGCATGGGAACCCAGACTGTAGCTTTAGGGTGCAGGACCTGGAGTGTAGGGAGGTTAGGAATATGGCATCAATCTTAAAGGAGGGTGCCTGTAAACAGAAGAGTGGCTTGAAGTGTGTATACTTTAATTCCAGAAGTATACGAAATAAGGTAGGTGAACTCGCAGCGTAGGTTGGTACCTGGGACTTCGATGTTGTGGCTATTACGGAGACGTGGCTAGATCAGGGACAGGATTGGCTGTTGCAGGTTCCAGGGTTTAAATGTTTTAGTAGGGTCAGAGGTGGGGGCAAAAGTGGGGGGGATGTGGCTTTGCTTGTCAAAGATAGTATTACAGCGGTGGAAAGGAAGATGGACAAAGATTTGCCATCTGAGGTAGTTTGGGTTGAGGTTAGGAATAGGAGAGGTGAGGTCACCCTGTTAGGAGTCTTTTACAGGCCTCCTAATAGTCCTAGAATCGTTGAAGAAAGGATTGCAAAGATGATTCAGGAGAAGAGTGACAGTAATAGGGTGATTGTTATGGGAGACTTTAACTTTCCTGATATTGATTGGGAAAGCTATAGCTCAAGTTCGTTAGATGGGTCAGTGTTTGTGCAATGTGTGCAGGAGAGTTTCCTGACACAATATGTAGATAAGCCAACAAGAGGTGAGGCCATACTGGATTTGGTTCTGGGTAACGAACCAGGCCAGGTATTAGAACTAGAGGTAGGTGAGCACTTTGGGGACAGTGACCACAATTCGGTGATTTTTACTCTAGTGATGGAGAGGGATAAATGTGTACTACAGGGCAAGAGTTATAGCTGGGGGCAGGGAAATTATGATGCGTTGAGGCATGACTTAGGAGGTGTGGATTGGAAAAGTAGATTCCAAGGCAAGAGCGTAATTGATATGTGGAACTTGTTCAAGGAGCAACTATTGAGTGTCCTTGATAAGTACGTACCTATCAGGCAGGGAGGAAAGGGTCGTGTGAGGGAGCCGTGGTTTAATAAGGAGTTGGAATCCCTTGTTAAATGGAAGAGGGTGGCCTTTGTAAAGATGAGGCGTGAAGGTTCAATAGGGGCAATTGAGAGTTATAAGGTAGCCCGGAAGGACCTGAAGAGAGAGCTAAGAGCAGCAAGGAGGGGACATGAAAGGTCCTTAGTTGGTAGGATTAGGGAAAACCCTAAGGCTTTCTATAGGTATGTTAGGAATAAAAGAATGACTAGGGAAGGAATAGGTCCAATCAAGGATAGTAATGGGAAGTTGCGTGTGGAGGCTGAAGAGATTGGGGAGGCGCTGAATGAATACTTTTCGTCAGTATTCACTCAGGAACAGGACATTGTTGTCGATATGAATACTGAGGCACAAATAAGTAGAATGGATGGCTTTGAGATATGTAGAGAAGAGGTGTTGGAAATTCTGGCAAGGGTGAAAATAGATAAGTCCCCTGGGCCTGATGGCATTTATCCTAGGATTCTCTGGGAAGCAAGGGAGGAGATTGCAGAGCCATTGGCCTTGATTTTTGTGTCCTCTTTGTCGACAGGAGTAGTGCCAGAGGACTGGAGGCTAGTAAACGTGGTTCCCTAGTTCAAGAAGGGGAGTAGGGATAATCCTAGTAACTATAGGCCAGTGAGTCTCACTTCTGTTGTGGGCAAAGTCTTAGAGAGAATTGTAAGGGATAGGATTTATGCACATCTGGATAAGAATGATGTGATCAAGGATAGTCAGCATGGTTTTGTGAAGGGCAGGTCGTGCCTCACAAACCTTATTGAATTCTTTGAGAAGGTGACTAAGGAGGTAGATGAGGGGAAAGCGGTAGATGTGGTATATATGGATTTTAGTAAGGCGTTTGATAAGGTCCCCCATGGTAGGCTACTGCAGAAAATACAGAGATATGGCATTGAGGGTGAGTTGGAGGTTTGGATTAGGAATTGGCTCTCTGGAAGAAGACAGAGGGTAGTAGTTGATGGCAAAGGTTCATCTTGGAGTGCCATCACTAGCGGTGTTCCGCAAGGATCTGTTTTGGGACCATTGCTGTTTGTCATTTTTATAAATGACCTGGAGGAAGGGTTAGAAGGTTGGGTGAGCAAGTTTGCGGATGATACGAAAGTCGGAGGAGTTGTAGACAGTGAGGAAGGATATGGCAGGTTACAGCGGGATATAGAGAAGCTGCAGAGCTGGGCAGAAAGGTGGCAAATGGAGTTCAATGTAGCTTAGTGTGAAGTGATTCACTTTGGTAAGAGTAATAAAAAGATGGATTATTGGGCTAATGGTAGACTACTTGGTAGTGTGGAAGAGCAGAGGGATCTTGGTGTCCATGTACACAGATCTCTGAAAGTTGCCACCCAGGTAAATAGTGCAGTGAAGAAGGCATATGGCGTACTGGCTTTTATTGGGAGAGGAATTGAGTTCCGGAGTCCTGAGGTCATGCTGCAGTTGTATAAGACTCTGGTGCGGCCGCATCTGGAATATTGTGTGCAGTTTTGGTCGCCATACTATAGGAAGGATGTGGAGGCACTGGAACTGGTGCAGAGGAAGTTTACCAGGATGTTGCCTGGTATGGTAGGAAAATCCTATGAGGAAAGGCTGAGGCACTTGGGGTTGTTTTCATTGGAGAAAAGAAGGTTTAGGGGTGATTTGATAGAGGTGTACAAGATGATTAGGGGGTTAGATAGGGTTGACAGTGAGAACCTTTTTCCACGTATGGAGTCAGCTATTACAAGGGGGCATAGCTTTAAATTAAGGGGGGGTAGATATAGGACTGATGTTAGGGGTAGGTTCTTCACTCAGCGAGTCGTAAGTTCATGGAATGCCCTGCCAGTAGCAGTAGTGGACTCTCCCTCTTTATGGGTATTTAAGCGGGCATTGGATAGGTATATGGAGGATAGTGGGTTAGTGTAGGTTAGGTGGGCTTTGATCGGCGCAACATCGAGGGCTGAAGGGCCTGTACTGCGCTGTATTCTTCTATGTTCTATGGAAGCTGGGGAAAATATAAGCAGTACCACAGTTAGGGGATGGTGTGGGAGTGTTATAAAATAAAACAACAGGAGTGTCAGATATTCTCTTACTTAAAAAAAAAATCCAAAGTACACAGAGACAGAGACTGAATCTTCTTCATCTTTATTCCCTTTTCCAGATTGACATTGACAGAAAATAGACTGCAAGTAACAGCCCAGACAGAGGAAGCTGCACAAATTCACTGCCACAATGGAGCTTGAGGCAAAAAACTTGTGGAGATTTTCTCAATAACATGAGAATCCTGTCTCTTTAAACAGTGACAAAACCTTAAAATGGAACTGGTGGCTGAGCAGGAAGGAGATCTGGTTTACTGAAGCAGAGACTTCTGGGGTTCACATTGTTTTGTACAGCTGACAGTCTTCAGCACCTTTGAAAGTTTTTACTTGGCATCACAAAACAACACTGTTCCCATCATACACTCCCAGGACAAGGACAACATGAGATTTGACACAGCATAAAACTCTCTCTAACCTGTCCCAGTATCCTGTCTTAACCCCTGAAACTCAGAAGTGTCTCTGAGCCAGTCCTGAGAAGGAAGAGAATTGAAATTCAGTGCTAACAATGACCTTTGACCTGCAAGCTCAGACCTGTTCTGTTTTAAGTTGTGTCTCCACTGTGGACTGTCTCAAACTACACACATTCTGATCTCCTGATGCTCTTGCTGAGGGGAGAGGGGAGGGTCACATGGGTGAGGGCACAGGAGAAACAAGCGTTGGACTCCCAGTCAGACCCAGAGAGGGTCAGCAGGCTGCTGACACTGTAGGTGCTGTCTGAAGCTCGCAGGTAGTTGCTGGTCTGAACCCCGTCTGAAATGACTGCACCGTCCTTCTTCCACTGCACCTCCAGCTCATCGGGATAGAAGTGATTGGCAAGGCACACCAGGGTGGCAGTGCTCTTGGCATTGACCTGCTCCGGGGAGGGGGGCAGCAGGGTCAGCTTGGGCTGAGAGTTCTCACGGCCTGAAAGACAACAGAAACAATTTTAATCCCTGTCATTCGAAGGGCTTTCAACTCTTCGAACATTAAAAGGCAAAACAATCCATTTGAACATTTGTAGTCAATACCTAACAAACCTGACAAAAGACAAATTGTTTCTTGGGATGTGAGTGTCACTGGCAGGACCAGCATTTATTACCTATCCCTAATTGCCCCTGAGAAAATGATGGTGACGCAGCAGAGAGAGAAGGGACAGTTTTAGACCATCGTTTATAGAATGAAGGTGGGCAGCTGGAAGGGCTATCAATGAGGGAGCATTTCAGTAACAGTGATCAGAACTCAGTGAGATTGAGATGAGGGATGTAAATGGAGAACCATGGAGCAAGTGTGAAAGTTTTCATTTGGAAATGAACCATTTTACTAAATTGTACGGTGATTTGGTAAAAGTGGACTGGAAACAGAGACTGGACGGGAACTCAGTGTCAGGGCAGTGGAAGGCCTCGAAGGACGATACAGAGATCGTTCAGAATCTGTTCCCACAAAGATTAAGGATGGGGGTGTACAAATCTCTACTCTCAGTCTGGAATGTGTCAAAGCAGGCAGAGTAGGGCAGACCAAACAGGGAAGGTGATCTTCGTTATCTGGTGTTCAATCCTGCAGAAAGTTAAGAGGAGGATAGAAAATGCAGGGGTGAAATTGAACAAGACCAGAGGAAGGCAAAGAGCTGACAGGATAAAATGGAATAATAGAATTGACAGTACAGAAGTAGGCTATTCAACCCATCATGTCTGTGCTGGTTGTAGAAAGAGCTGTCCAGCCAGTCCCACTCTCCAGACTGATCTCTGTTGCTCTCTAACTTCATCAATTTCAAATATACACATTGAAACCTTCAACAGAATCCACCTCCACCATCCTGTCAGGCAGCATGCTCCAAATCCTAACAACTCTCTTCGTAAAGACATTCCTCCCCATCTCACTCCAAGCTGTCTTGCTGACCATCTTGAAATTGTTACCCATAGTTACAGACATACCAACTCATGGAAACGGAATATCCTCCTTAACGCTGTCAAAATTGTTCAAAACAGTGAACAACTCTATAAGATCACCACTTAATCTTCTCTGCTCAGAGCAGAATAAGCCCAATCTCTCTAAGCTTTCCTTGTATCGAAAATCCCTCATTCCTGGTATTATTCCAATAAAACTCCTTTGAACACTCTCCAGGGTTTTAATATTGTTCTTTAAATAAGGTGCTCAGAACTGAACACAATCCTCCAAATCTGGTCTGATCAGTGATTTATAAAGGTGGAGCATCAGTTACTTGCTTTCATACATTATTCTCTAATTTAAAACCCACAGATCCTGTAAGCTTTTCACTAACAATGCAATACGGGGTGAGAAGATGACATATGAGAAGATGAAATGCCAGCTGGTAATATAAAAAAAGATTGCAAGACTGTTTTTTTTGTTGAAATATAAAAGCTAAGAGGAATGCAAGGCTGGATGTTGGACTGCTGGAAAATGAGGCTGGAGAAGTACTAATGGGGAACAAAGAAATGGCAGAGGATCTGAATAGTGCCTTTACATCAGTCTTCATGGTGGAAGACACCAGTAGTATACCAGAACTTAAAGAGATTCAGGGGCAGAGATGAGAGTAATGGTTATCACTGGGGAGAAGGTGCTGGGGAAGCTGGAAGTTCTGCAATGGATAAATCAGCCGGACTGGATAGACTACACCCCAGAGTTTGAAGGAGACAGCTGAGCAGATTGTGGAGAAATTGATGGTGATCTTTCAGGAATCACTGGAGTCAGGGACACTCCAAGAGGACTGTAAAATTCTTAATGTAACGCTCCTGTTTCAGAAAGGAGTGAAGCAGAAGATGGGAAATTATAGGCTGGTTAGTCTGACCTCAGTCATGAGTGAGATTGTAGACTTCAGTTTAAGGTTGAGATTGCAGGGGAGTTGGAAGTGCACAGTCAGGTCGGGCTGTGTCAGCATGGCTTCATCAAGGGGAGGCCTGACAAATCTGTTCGAATTCTTGGAGGAAGGAATGAACAAGTTAGATAAACGAGAACCAGTGGATGTGATCTATTTGGATTTACAGACAGAATTTGACAAAGTGCCATACAGGAGGCTACTGAAGAAGAGAAGAACCCATGGTGTTAGGGGCAAGGTCTTGGCATGGATAGAAGATTGGCCGCCTGGCAGAAGGCAGAGAGTGGGATAAAAGGATCTTTTTCAGGATGGCAACCGGTGACTAGTGTGGTTCTGCAAAGGTCCATGCTGGGACTACAGCTATTCACCAAAAATGAATTATTAATTAATGATCTGGACAAAGGATCTGATGGCATTGCTGCCAAATCTGCAGGCAACCCAAAGATAAGTGGAGGGACAGGTCGTGTTGAGGAAGTGGAGAAGCTGAAGAAGGAGTTGATCAGGCTCAGTGAGTGGACAAAGGAGTGGCAGATGGAATACAGTGTGGGAAAGTGTGAACTTATGCACTTTAGTCAGAAAGATAAAGGCATAGACTGTTTTCTAAATGAAGAAAGTATTCAGAAATCTGAATCACAAAGGGTCTAAGGAGTCATAATCAGATTTTTATTAACATTAGCATGTTGGTTCAATTGGCAGTTAGGAGCACAAATGCAATGTCAGCATTCATTTCCAGAAGGCTAGAACACAAGAAAAGAGATGTACTGCAGAACACAATTCATGTATTGTGAGTAGTTTTGGGCCCTGTATATAAGGAAAAATGTGCAGGCATTGGAGGCTGTACAGAAGAGTTTTACAAAAATGATCTTAGGGATGAAGGGCTTATCATATGAGGAACAGTTGAGGATTCGATGGAGTTTAGAAGGATGAGGGGAATCTCATTGAAACTTACAGAATACGGAGAGATCTGTCTCAAGTGGACACGGAGGAGATGTTTCCAACAGGGGAAGAGACCGGGACATGACCGCACAGCCTCAGAATGAAGTGAAGACCCTTTTGAACTGAGATAAGGAGGAATTCCTTCCGCCATAGGGTTGTGAATCTATTGAACTCACTGCTGCAGAAAGATATGGAGGACCTTTCATTGAGCATACTTCACACAGAGGTAGCTAGGATCTGAATGCTTCCCACCATGAGAGCAGGAAGTGTGGTCAGTGACAGCAGTTGGAGCACCGGGTTTCGGAGCTTGAGCAGCAGCTGGTGTCAGTGCGGAGCATCCGTGAGGCTGAGAGCTCCATGGAGAGCACGTTTCTAGATATGGTCACTCTGCAGCTTCAGAGTATACAGGGAGAGGGGAAATGGGGGAGCAGCAGACAGTCCAAGAGGACCAAGAAGCTAGTACAGGAATTCCATGAGTGCATCCCACTCTCCAACCAAGATTCACTTCAGAATCCTGATGAGAATGATGGTTCTTCTGGGGAGTGCAGCCAGGCCCAAGTCCATGGCACCACGGGGGAGGCTCAGCTGTCCAGGGGGGCACAAGGAAGACTGTGAGGGGAGGGGAGATTCGATAGTGAGGGCAATCAGCAGGTGTTTCTGCAGCTGCAAATGGGAATCCAGGATGGTGTGATGTCTCCCTGGTGCCAGGGTCAAGGATATCACTGAGTGGCTGCACAGCACCCTGAGGGGAGAGGGGGAACAGGCAGCAATCGTGGTCCACATCAGTCCCAGTGATAGAGGGAGAAAAGGGATGTGTTCCTGCAGTCAGAATTTAGGGAGTTCGGGAAAGAATTAGGAGCAGGAACTAAAAAGTAGGAATCTCCAGATTATTTCCAGTGCTCCTTGCAAGTGAGATTAGGAACTGAAGGATAACACCAAGAGCCACAGAATCGACAGTGCAGTCTATAGGTCACCAAGCAGTGGGCTGGATGCAGATGAATAAATCTCCAAGGAACTTACAGAGAAGTGGAAACATTACTGAGTTATTATAATGGGGGACTTTAATTATCTGAATATAGCCTGTGATTGGAGCAGCGTCACAGGCAGAGCTTGGCCATGATTGTGGGAGTGTGTTCAGGTGAATTTTCTCCAGTTGTGTATTTCCAATCCAATGAGAAAGGAGGCTCTGCTCAGCCTGGATTTTGGGAATGTGGAGGCTCAAGTAAATCAAGTGTCAGTGAGAGGACATTTAGGGAAGAGTGACCATTGTATCACAAAGTTTAGGGAGACAGTGGAAAAGAACAAAGGCATTCGGGGGTCAAAATGACCAAATGGGGAAATCATCAACTTCCATGGGGTAATGACACATCATCTTTGAATAAGCTAAGGTCAAAGGTTGGCAAGAAATTCCTGAGGTGAATAATATGGGGTATAGATCAGCAACAGTCAAAGTATACTTAAGGGAGGGCAAGCAATCCCTGAGCCCTTTTGAGGGCAGAAGTGGAAAAATTAAAGTGAATAATAAGGAGATTTTAAGAAGGGGAGTAGAGACAACCCTGGTAATCACCGACCAGTGAGCCTTACTTCGGTCTTGGGTAAGTGTTGGAAAAATTTCCAAGAGATAGGATTTATAATCATCCAGCGAGAAATAAGTTGATTTGGGAAACTCAACATGGTTTTGTGAAGGGTGGTTCGTGTCTCACAAACCTGATTGAGTTCTTTGAGATGGTGACCAAACAGGGGGATGAGGGTAAAGTGATTGATGTGATGTATATGAATTTCAGTAAGGCATTTGACAAGGTTTCCCACAGTAGGCTATTGCACAAAATACAGAGGCATGAGATTGAAGGTGATTTAGTGGTTTGGATCAGAAATTAGCTTGCTGAAAGAGGACAGAGGGTGGTGGTTGATGGGAAATGTTCATCCTGCAGTTCAGTTATTAGTGGTGTACTACAAGGATCTGTTTTGGGGTCATCGTTGATTGTCACTTTTATAAATGAGCTCGATGAGGGTGCTGATGGATGGGTTAGTAAATTTGCGAATGACACTGAGGTCAGTGTAGTTGTGGATAGTGCCGAAGGATATTATAGATTACACAGGTATATAGATAAGCTGCAGAGGTGGTCTGAGAGGTGACAAATGGAGTTTTATGCGGAGAAGTGTGAGATAATTCATTTTGGAAGGTGCAACAGGAATAAAGAGTACTGGGCTAATGGTAAGATTCTTGGTAGTTTAGGTGACCAGACAGATCTCGGTCACCATATACATAGATTCCTGGAAGTTGCCACCCAGGTTGATAGGGTTGTTAAGAAGGCGTAAGGTGTGTTAGCTTTTATTGGCAGAGCGATTGAGTTTCGGAGCCATGAGGTCATGTTGCAGCTGTACAAAACTCTGGTGCGGCCGCACTTGGGGTATTGCCTATAGTTCTGGTCACAGCATTATCCGGCCGCACTTGGGGTATTGCCTATAGTTCTGGTCACAGCATTATCGGAAGGATGTGGAAGCTTTGGAAAGGGTTCAGAGGAGATTGACTAGGATGTTGCCTGGTATGGAGGCAAGGTCTTATGAGGGAAGGCTAAGGGACTTGAGACTGTTTTCATTAGAGAGAAGAAGGTTGATGACTTAATTGAGACATACAAGATAATCAGAGGATTAGAAAGGGTGGACAGTGAGAGACTTTTTCCCCAGATGGTGATGGATAGCATGAGGGGACATTGCTTCAAATTGAGGGTTGATGGATATAGGACAGATGTCAGAGGTAGCTTCTTTATTCAGAGAGGATTAGGGGAGTGGAATGCCCTGCCTGCAACAGTAGTATATTTGCCAACTTTAAGAGCATTGAAATGGTTATTGGATAAACATGTGGAATGAAAATATAGAATAATGTGGGATAGATGGGCTTCAAATTGGTTCCACACTTTGGTGCAACATCGAGGGCTGAAGGGCCTGTACTGTGCTGTAATGTTCTATGTTCTGTGTTCTTTGAATAATAAAAGGGCAAAAGATTAGCTGGGGACAGAATAGGGCCCCTTAAGGATAAATGAGGTCACATATGTGTGGGCCCAGAGAAGACAAGTGAGATCCTAAAGGGATATTTCATGAATGTATTTACTGGGGAGAAAGACATGAAAGCTCGGGAACTCGGGGAAATAAATAACGATGTCTTGACAAGAATCCCCATTTGAGAAGAGGAGTTCTTAAAATGCATAAATTTGATAAATCTGATCTATGGCTCTAAGTGTATCCCAGGACATTGTGAGAAGCTAGAGAAGAGATTGCATGTGTCCCTTGCTGAGGAATTTGTATTATCAACAGCCAGGGGTGTGGTGCTGTCTGATTCGAGGGTGGCTAATGTTGTTCCATTATTGAGGAGCAGCTGTGAGGAAAAGCTAATGAACTACAGGCCTGTGAGTCTAACACCAGTGGTGTGTAAGGTGTTGGAAGGAATTCTGAGAGACAGCATCTACATGCATTTGGAAAGGCAAGGACTGATTTGGGATCGTCAGCATGGCGTTTTTTTGTGGAAACTTGTGATACTGTTGTTCACTATTTATATAAATTATTTGGATGTGAAGAAAGGATGAATCATTAGTACATCTGTGGAAGACACCAAAATTGGTAGCACAGTGGACACTGAAGAAGGTTATCTGAGAGCACAATTGGATCCTGATCAACTAGGCCATTGGGCCGAGGAATGGCAGATGGAGTTTAATTCAGATAAATGCAAAGTGCTGCATTTTGGTAAGACAGAGGAGATAGGTGAGATCTCAAACAAATATTTTTGTGGCTGTGTTTACTGTGGAGAACGACATGGAAGATAGGGAACTTGGAAAAATCTCTGGGACCTGGTCAGGTGTATCCCAGAATACTGTGGGAATCTAGGAAAGAGATTGCTGGGCCCCTTGCTGAGATATTTGTGTCATCAACAGCCATGGGTGAGGAGCTACAGAACTGGAGAGGTTGGCTAATGCTGTGCCATTATTTCAGAAAGGCTGTCAGGAAAAGCCAGGGAAATATAGACCAGTGAGCCTGATGTCAGTGGGGGGTAAGTCTTTTGAGGGGATTCTGAAGGACTGAGATTTATTGAAGCAGTAGCAAAGAAGATTGATAAAGGCAGACATTTTCAACATGGACTTCAGCAAAGCATTTCACAAGATTCCACATGGTACACAGGTTAGAAAGGTTAGATCACATGGGGTCCAGGGGATCCATTTGGATATATAATTGGCTTGAAGATAGGAGACAAAGAATGGTGGCAGAGAGTTACTTTTCAGACTGCGGGGCTGTGACCAGTGGTATGCCACAAGGATTGATGCTGGGTCCACTGACTTTTGTAATTTGAAAGCATGGTTTAGATGTGAATGTTGGTGGTACAATTAGTGAGTTTACTAACAGTGTATATTACACTATGCAGTCTATCGAAAAGAAGATTATTTCAGAGTACAGCAGGACCTTGATCAGATAAGGCAATGGGTGGAGGAGTGGCAGATGTGTTCCGATATAGAGAAAGTGAGATGCTGCATTTTGGAAAGCCAACCCACGGAGAACCCATGCAGTGAATTGGAGGGCCCTGTGGAGTGTTGCTGAGCAAGGTGTTGTTCATCTGTTGCTGGGACTGGTGGGTTTGGGCTATCGGGAGAAACCAAAGGTCATTCCAGTGGTGAGGAATGTCAGTGATGAAGGTGGATTGAAGAAGTTGGGACTGTCTTCCTTGGAGAAGAGAAGGCTGAGAGGAGGTTTGTTCAAGGAATCCAGCATCACGAGGAGTTTGGATACAGTAAATAGAAAGAAAATGTTCCCAATCGGGAAAAAGTTTGAGTGTGAGAGGCCACTGATTGAAAGTAATTGTTCAAAGAAACAAAAGTAAAATGAAGAAAAATAATTTTCAGCCAGTGAGTGGTTAAGGTGTGGAATGCGCTGCCCGAGAGTGTGGTGGAGGCAGCTTCAATTGAAACATTCCAAAGGGAATGAGACTGTTATTTGAAAAGGAGCAATGTGCAGGGTGACAGGGAGAAGGCAGGAAAATGACAATCAGTCATTGCTCAGTTAGAGAGCTGGTCCAGACAGGATGGGCATAATGGTCTCCTTGTGCACTGTAACAATTCTGTGATTGTGTGATTGAGCAGAGTTAAAGCTGGGGGAGGTGGGAGCTCGGTGTCTCACTGTGTTGCTGCTGCTGCTGCTGCTGCTGCTGCTGCTGCTGCTGCTGCTGCTGAGGTCAGTGAGATCAGAGACTGGGACAGGGAGCCAGAGCTCACATCAAACTCTGCCCGTGTCTGTCACACTGAGACTGGCAGGAGGCTGCTCACTGATTTCACTCCATGCTGCAGGAATGGGACCACAGGCTGCAAATGGACAGAGCTCCTCCACACGGTGAGTATAACTGCTGCTTCAAGGGGGCAATGGAACTAAAGAAATACAGCTGGACACCCTGTTAGACACAGTGCTCCTCAATCAAGCATTTCATTCACTGAAGCTCCCCACGAACACCTTCAACAATTGGAGGGTGCTACAATTGCAACATTTAAGAGGCATTTGGATGGATTATGAATAGGAAGGATTTGGAGGGATATGGCCAAAATACAAAGTACTTTACAAAGTACAAAGGGATCTGGGAGTGCTAGTCGAGGATTCTCTAAAGGTAAACATGCAGGTTGAGTCCGTGATTAAGAAAGCGAATGCAATGTTGTCATTTATCTCAAGAGGGTCGGAATATAAAAGCACTGTTGTGCTCCTGAGACTTTATAAAGCTCTGGTTAGGCCCTATTTGGAGTATTGTGTCCAGTTTTGGGCCCCACAGCTCAGGAAGGACATACTGGCACTGGAGCGTGTCCAGCGGAGGTTCACACGGATGATCCCTGGAATGGTAGGTCTAACATACGAGGAACGGCTGAGGATTCTGGGATTGTATTCATTGGAGTTTAGAAGATTAAGGGGAGATCTAATAGAAACTTACAAGATTATACATGGCTTGGAAAGGGTGGACGCAAGAAATTGGTTCTGTTAGACGAGGAGACTAGGACCCGTGGACACAGCCTTAGAATTAGAGGGGGTAAATTCAGAACAGAAATGCGAAGACATTTCTTCAGCCAGAGAGTGGTGGGCCTGTGGAATTCATTGACGTGCAGGGCAGTGGAGGCCGGGACGCTAAATGTCTTCAAAGCAGAGATTGATAAATTCTTGATGTCACAAGGAATTAAGGGCTACGGGGAAAATGCGGGTAAGTGGAATTGAAATGCCCATCAGCCATGATTGAATGGCAGAGTGGACTCGATGGGCCGAATGGCGTTACTTCCACTTCTATGCCTTTGGTCTTATGATCTTATGGGCTGGGTGCTAGCAGGTCAGACTAGATTGGATTAGGATATCTGGTCGGCATGGATGGGTTGTACCAAAGGGTCTGTTTCCATGCTGTACATCGCTATGACTTTATGACTCTATAATTCAGCATTTGTGTTTTAGAAAGTTTCAGTGCTTAATAACAGAGGATTGGGGTTAACTTACTCAGTCTGAGCTTGGTTCCTTTACCGAATGTGTACCACAGTGAGAGGTCCCAGTGCAGAAGCTGTACAAAAACCTCTCCTCTCTGCTTCCCTCCATCACTCTCACCCTCTTCCTGTCCGTCTCTCATTCACCCTCAGCCTCGCTCTGCCCCTCTCTGTCTCTCGCTCATTCATGTCTTTCTTTCTCTCTGTTTGTCTCATTCTGTTTCTCTCTCTGTGCTGTGTCCAGCTGGGCTCGGACGGTTTGTGAACTTTATTTATCGATGTTAAATCTTGCAGCTGCTCTTCACATGTGGCCATGGAGTGTAAGAGGGAAACTTGAGGCCTTCAGTGAGCGGTGGACACCACAGGGATTGGAGTGTGTTGTGGATAGTGACAATCCCTGCATGGGGGATTTTGTTCAGTTTCATTTATATCTAACTATGTGTATTGTTGGTGGAGGTAGGGTTGTGTGTCCATTATTACATGCAACATGTAAATATGAATGTATCTATACAGGAGGTGGTGCCGTGTGTATTGAGGTTTTTGTACGGATCTGTATCACTGGGAAAGTCTGGTGTAACGCTGCATACAGTAATAGTCAGCGACATCCTCATTCGGAACGTTGCTGATTGTCAGGGTGAAACTGGTCCCTGATCCACTGCCGGTGAATCACTTGGAGACTCCTGTGAATTGAGTTGTTGCACCATAGATCAGGAGAGAGGGTTTCTGACCTTCTCGCTGCTGGTACCAAGCAAGGTAGCTGCTAATGTCTTCGCTGACCGTACAGGTGATGGTTGCGGTCTGGCCCAGTTCCACTGACAGCGCCGGGGGAGACTGGGTCATGGTGATGTCCCCATTGATACCTGAGGGGTGAGAGAAACACAGTGAAGTCAGAACTATCACAGAAAGCGCCTGTCAAATGAGAGATTGTTGGAGACACTGAGCATTCCTCTGGTTTCAGCATTTTCCCTTCAATCACAAGTCAGTGGAATTGGAGTGAAATGGAGAGCAGCTAAAGATTCAAGGTGGAAGGAGAGAGATTTGTACCTGCGACACAGAATGCCAGAGGCCAGATCAGCTGGATGTGTGAAATCATGGTGTGTGCTCCTGTCCCTGTGCCTGGTCCCTGATAAACTCTCCCTTCACTGGGCTCTGCTTTATAAAGCTGCAGCCTGTGAGAGTCTGATTGGGTGTTCCTCAATATGTAAATGGAATCAGGCAGAGAGAGCCACGTCAGCCCTGCACTCTCTCTCTCTCTCTCTCTGTCTCAGAGAGTCATTGATGTGAACAGCTCTGAATGAGGCCATTTGGCCCATTGTGTCTGTGCTAGACAACAAAGAGCTTGACAAACCAATCCCATTTTCCCGCCCTTGTTCCATAGTCCTGGAAGCTACAGTAACACAAGTGATTATCTAAACACTGCTCCAATATCATGAGAGTTTGTGACTCAACCATCCTTTCAGGCAGGGAGTTCCAGAATCCCACCACTCTCTGGGTGAAATCATTTCGCCTCAACTCTCCTCTCATTCTCCAACGCCACTGGGCCGAGACTCACTCGAGTTCGGAAGGATAAAAGGGGATCTGATTGAAATGTACAAAATTCTAACAGAGCTGGGCAAGGAGGAGGTTTCCCCTGGTTGGGAAGTCTGGAACCAGGGAACCCAGACTTGGGGGATACAAGGTTGACCATTTAGGGCTGAGATGAGGAAACATTTCTTCACTCTGAGGACAGTCAACCTGTTAAATTCTGTACCTACTATGCAGACGGCTATGGAGGAGAGGGAATTGAATGTATTTCAGATTATTGTTTTGCCTTTTCACAGCATGAAGGGAATGGGGAGAAATCAGGAATATGGCTTTGAGATGGCGGATCAGCCATGAGACAGACTAATGCCTGGTCAATGTGAATGATAGAGCAGACTCAAAGGGCCGAATGGCCTACTTCTGCTTCTCGTTTCTGTGTTTCTGTGTCTGTGTTACCTTCAGTTTCTGACCCTGGTTTTTGACTCCTCTACTCATATAAAAACTGCCTTCCTGTCGAATCTATCTGTGCCCCTCGTAATCTTATAGTCCTCTGTCAGGTCTCTTCTCAACCTTCACTGCTCCAAGGAAAACAACCCCAGTCTTTCCAATCTTTCCTCATCACTCAGACCCTACAGCCCAGGCAGCATCCTGGGAAATCTCTGCACCTTCCCGAGTACAATCACTTCCTTCCCACAATGTGGTGACCAGACGCTGTCTCTCTCTTTTTATCACTTTCTCTTTATCACTCTCTCTCTTCCCATTCTGTCTCACATCTGCCAATTCTTTCTCTCTATCTCTCTCTTTGGCACTCTTAATCTCTCCCATCCTCTCTCTCTCTCTCTCTCTCTCACACACACACACACACACACACACACACACACACTTTCAACCCTACCATCTCTCTCTTGATTCCCTTCACTCTTGGTCTCACATCTCCTGGTCTCTTTCTGTCTCTCTCTCCGTCCCTCTCAGTCACGCTGTCTCCCACTCTATTTCTCTCCCCATATCTTTCAACCTCACCATCTCTACTTCCAGGTCTGCATCTCTCTCAATCCCTCCACACATCTCACACTATCGCAGACACACCACCCTCTCTCTCTCTCACACACACACACACTCCCTCCAACCCTCATTCTGTTTCTCTTCCCTCTCTTTCTCACAGTATCCCAGGTGGTGACAGTTAATTGCAGGGCAAATTTCCCTCTGCTCTGGCCCACTAATGGATGTTAACCCTTGACCCCAGAAGCATGTCTTCTCCAGGACTAAGTCCCCATTTTCCACATTGACCAGGCATTAGCCTGTCTCATGATGATGGACAGATTCTTGTTAAACAATGGGTAGTTCTGTGTTGTGGGCCTGTTCTCACTGAGGACTGGTTTGGACACAAACCTCATTCCATGAAGGCCCAGCAGAGAGAGGAGATCCTCAGGCAATCAACGTAAGCTGGAAGGACAGGACAGGCTCTGACCCACTGACCCATCCCGTCCATTCAAACATGACCTAATCCCTTCCCTTCTCCTTCCCTTTCCACGGTCAGGTTCTGGGTCAGGGTGATTTACTGGGATGATGTCAGGACCATCACACAATTCCAACAGAAAGGAACTGAGCCCCACACCCACCATGGTGTCCGTGATGCACTGGACTATCCAATGGAGACCAGTAAACATAGGCCTCCTTCCCACTGAATGTCCAGCAGAGACCAGTATATTTGGATCTCCATACCAGTGGATCATCCAATACATATCAGTAAACATGGACCTCCATTACACTGGGCCCTTCAACACACACCAGTAATCACAGGCCCCCAGCCCACTGGATGCTCTAATAGACTCCAATAAACATGGGTCACCATCTTACAAGACACTTCAGTAGAGGCCAGTAAACTAGGGCCTTCTTTGCCCTGGACCTTACAATGGAGACCAGTAGACACGCATCCTGTTACCACTGGATCTTCCAATAGAGACCAGTAAATATGGGCTTCCTTACCACGGCACCCTCCAGTATCTGAGCTTCAAACCCCACATCCCTTCCATCACTACGTCAGTCCCTTGACGCAGAAACCCTTATTCCTGTTCATCCCACGTCCTAACTCCATAATTCCGGTGTCCTCTCTCACCTTCCTTCCACCCACTCCATAAAGCCCAACTGTCTGAAATGGAGTGGTCCCTTCCCTGTCTCACACCAAGGAGGAAATGGGCAGATATTTACTGAGTAATGGGTTAAAGGATGATGGAGAATGGGCAGGAAAGTGGAGTTGAGGCTGAGACGGGATCAGCCATGATTGTATTAAATGGTGGAGTGGGCTCGAGGGGCTGAATTGCCTGCTCCTGCTCCTAGTTCTTATGTTCATCGACCACCCTCCCCCATTCCTCATACTGCAAATTTTTGAAACATCCTGGAATGTTTTGGACATTGAAGGTGTGATGTGAATTCAAGATTTGTGTTGAATTAATGTGGGGAAAGAATTATGCAGGGACTGTGATAGCTCCTGCAGTTGAATATCCTGCTGGCAGGCTTCGGCCTTCCACATACAGAAAGGGAAAGTCGGGGAAGTCAGAATGTGATGTTGGGATCCATGGCACTGTCCCCCAGCAATGTGGTTGACCCTTAACTGCCCTCTGAAATGGCCGAGCAAGGCTCTCAGTTGTATCAATTGTGACAACATCTCAACAAAGAAATGAAACCAAACGGACTGCCTGGCATCAATCTTGACACAGTAAAGGTATTGACAGAAACAACCCTGTCTTCCCTGCTCCATCCTCCTTACTGACGTCTGGGGGCAAGTGCCAAATTCAGGAGACCTGTCTCACAGACTAGTCATGCAACAGCCTGACGCAGTCATACTCACAGAACCATACCTTACAGACAATGCCCCAGACACCACCATCACTGTCCCGCATGTGTCCTGTCCAACCAGAAAGGCAGACCCCAGCAGAGCTGATGACACAGTGGTCTACAGCCAGGAGGGAGTTACCCTGAAAGACCTCAAAGTTGACTCCAGACCCCATGAAGTCTTATGACCCCAGGTTAAACATGGGCGAGGAAACCTCCTGGTGATTACAAGATATCTTGCTCCCTCAGCTGATGAATCGGTCTCCTCCATGTTGAACAGCATTTGGAGGAGGCACTGAGGGTGGTGACAGGCACAGAATGTACGCTGGGTGTGGGATTTCAATGTCCACCACTGAGAGTGGCTCGGCGGTAGCACTACTGATCGAGCTGGTTGGTTCCGAATGGGCGTAGCTGAGGGACTGGCTCTGCAGCTGGTGGTGAAGTAACCAAAAAGATGGAAAAACGTACTTAACCCCATCCTCACCTCAGCTGTAGATCCATCTGTCCTTGACAGAATTTGTAAGAGTGACCATAACACTGTCGTTGTAGAAACAAAGTTTGACCTTCGCATCGAGACTACCCTCCATTTTGGTGTGTGGTACTATCTGTCTACTATTGGACAGACTCCAAACAGATATTGCAACTCAAGGCAAGAGCATGAATGTGGATCATTGCCAACGAGTGCACAATCTCAACGTCTCATATACTGAGACTGTCCATGTTCAAATGCAGCAATATCTGCACAATACCCAGGTTTCATCTGAGAAGCAACATTTCCCATTGGTGCCATGCAAATGCCAGCCAATGACCATCAGCAATAACAGACAATCTCGCTATCGCCCCTTGACAGTCAATGCTATCACCGTCACTGAAGCCCCACTATCAACATTTTGAGGTACCATTGACCAGAAACTCAACTGGACTCACCACAGAAACAGAATGATGACAAGAGCAGGTTAGAGGCAAGGAATACTGTATCGAGTAACTCACCTCCTGATTCCCCCAAAGCCTGTCAATCAGGTCAGGAGTGTGATCGAATACTCCCCACTTGCCTGGATGGGTGCAGCTCCAAGAACATTTATAGATTGATAGTGTCACAGAGTCGTACAGCACAGAAACAAACCCTTTAGCCAAACCTTTACATGCTGACCAGGTTTTCTGAAGTGAACTCGTCTCATTTGCATTTGGCCCATATCCCTCTCATCGATTCCTGTCTATGTCTATTGTATCCTCTGTCTTTCTTATCCATTCAAAAAGTTTGATACCATCCAGAGCAAAGCAGCCTGCTTGATTGGCATCACATCCACTCTCACCATCACCGATGCTCAGTAGCAGCAGTGTGTCTTATCGATAAGATGCGCTGCAGAAACTCACCAAAAATCCTCAGATAGCACCTTCCAAACCCTTGGACAAAAATAGAAATTGAGGAAAGCTCAGCAGGTCTGGCAGCATCTGGGGAGAGAAATCAGAGTTAACATTTTGGATCAAGCATGAAATATTAATTCTGATTTCTCTTCACAGATGCTACCAGACCTGCTGAGCTTTTCCAGCAATTTCTATTTTTTGTCTCGGATTTACAGCATCTGCAGTTCTTTTGGTTTCCTTCCAAGCCCACGTCCACTTCCATTTAGAACAAGAGCAGCAGATACACGGGAACACTATGAGCTACACATTTCTCTCAAAAAAACTTAGCATCCTGACTTGAAAATATATTGCTGTTCCTTAACTGTTGCTGGGTCAAAATGCTGGCATTCCCTCCCAAGAACATTGTAGGTCAACTTATAGCTTATGGACTATAACGATTCAAGAAGGCAGCTTCCCATCACCTTTGGGATGGCACGGTGGCTCAGATGTTTAGCACTGCTGCCTCACAGGTTCAATTCCAGCCTCGGTCAACTGTCAGTGTAAAGTTTTCAAATTCTCCCCATGTCTGCGTGGGTGTCCTCCCACAATCCAAAGATGTGCAGGCCATATTAAATTGCTTAGAGTGTGAGGTGCATTAGTCATGAGTAATGGATCTGGTGGGTTCCTCTTTGGAGGGTCGGTGTGGACTTGTTGGGCCGAAGGGCCTGTTTCCGTATTGAAGGGAATCTAATCTAAAATCCTCAAGGGCAACTAGGACAGGGTAAAAAAATGTTGGCCCAGCCTTTGAAGCCCACTTCCCACGAGTGAATATACAAAACCAAATGAAGTGTCCCTCAGGAGGGGAGAGGGAATGTTCATGGTCCTGAGCTCCATTTCCCAGCCCAGGCAGTTTGTCTCCCAATGAATGAATGAGATGCCAATTTGGAACCCAGCTTCAGGGCAGTCTCATTCTGTGGCCCCAGGTCTATAAGTGGGAATTGGAGATTGAGCTGAAAAGGAAAGATATGCTGGGTTATGGGGAGAGGGAGGAGCAGTGGGACTAATTGGGTCATTCAAAGGCATGATGGGCTGAATGGCCTCGTCCTGTGCTGTAAGATTCCAGGGAGTTCAGACAACTCACAGTTTTCTCCCGTCTCAGTTACAAATGTCCAGCTGCTCTGAGCTCCTTCTTTCACTTCCTCTAATGGTGAAGTTTCAACCTTGCGATCTGACAGTCTTTGCAGTTATTTTTTACACTGGGGCTTTCTGCTGTGGTCAGAATCTCTAATAATAAGTGTCTAATCAGTGACAATCACAGCAGCTCAGAGCAGTCAGGACTGAGGAGCCAGGTTCACTGGGAAACACATTGGGAAGATCAAAGCCATCGTCTTCAGCTCCCGGTACAAACTCCATGCCTCTCCCTGAGCACTGTCTGCTGCTCAACCAGACTCTTTACAATTTTAGCCACATCCTTGAGGCTGATTTGAGCCCCATATCCTCCACATCACAAAGATCAGCCACTGAAAATCTCAGCAATGTCATGGGGACTCCAAACATGACCATTCCAAAGTTATCCTGGTTATAAATCACACAACACCAGGTTATAGTCCAACAGGTTTATTTGGAAGCACTAGCTTTCGGAGCTCTGCTCCTTCATCAGGTGGTTGTGGAGAATAAGATTGTAAGACACAGAATTTTTCGCAAAAGTTTCCAGTGTGATGTAACTGGAATTATATATTGAAAAAGACCCGATTGTTTGTTAAGTCTCTCACCTTTTAGAATGATCATGTTGGTTTCAGTTCTTTCATATGTAAATTGTAAAACATTTTTTAAAAGTTACATTCTCGAGTGAACTTTAACAATTGCTGTCATGTCGGCTCTGATAAGGTATTGAAGGTGTTAACTCCCTGTGAGGTTGTCTGTGCCACAATGGTCAGATTGAAACTCATTCTAAAAACGGATATACAGAATCTTACATGGAATCATGCAGTTTTTGAGCAAAATAAAATGTAATTCTGCAAATACAAATTCACCCCACACACTTATATATATGTGTGTGTGTGTGTGTCCGTTTACCTGTGTGTATGTTGTATAGTGCATTGTTGGAGGTGCTGGTGTTGGGCTGTCGTGTACAAAGTTAAAAATCACAGAACACCAGGTTCTAGTCCAACAGGTTTATTTGGAAGCAGCAGCTGTCGGAGCGCTGCTCCTTCATTAGGTAGCTGTGGAGAATAAGATCTGATTCCATGTTTCTTTTGTGGAACATTCTTAAATGTCTTCCGGAATTCCCTACAGACAACAGCCATTGCTCCCCACTCCAACACCGGCGTCTCCTAATCAATGTTATCCTGGCTCACATCACAACGGCCGACACACCTCAGCTCATCCCAAATTCTGCTGTCAGTATTCGAACTCTCACCAAGTCCCCCACCCCACCCCACCACGACCACCCCCATCCTCACTGACCGACATAGGCTCCAGGTCCAGCAACACCTCAATTTTCAACTTCTCATTCTTGTTCTCAAATCCCTCCCTGTCCTCCACCCTCCCTATCTCTGTAACCTCCTCCAAGCTGCCTCACTCAGTGTGGTCAGCAATCTTAGAGACGTGCCTCTCTGCTTCTTCATCCAAGTCATTGAGAAATATCGTGAGAAGCTGAGGTCCCAGCACAGAATCCTGGGAATACCACAATTGACATCACTCATTGGAAAACACACACATAATCCCCCCTCTCTGTCTCTTAACTCCGGACCTATTCCTGACCCAAGGTAAATGCGATTCTCAAATTCCATCTGATTCCATGATTTGGAGGTGCTGATGTTGGACTGTCATGTACAAAGTTAAAAATCACAGAATACCAGGTTTTAATCCAACCGGTTTATTTGGAATCACCAGCTTTCAGAGCACTGCTCCTTCATCAGATGGTTGTGGAATGTAAGATCTGACTCCATGTTTCTTTTGTGGAACATTCATAAATGTCTTCTGGAATTCCCTATAGACAATAGCCATCAACATTCCCTTATATCACACATTAGGGAGCTCCTAACAAAGTGTAACAAGGTTAGTTAAAGATGTCTGAACCTTTGTAAATCCATGCTGACTCTCGGAATAGTTCATATTTTTCTGTTATTCTGTCTCTAAAAACAGACTCAATCACTTCCTGACAACAAACATTCAACAGAGATGTTCATTGTGAATGAGGTGAGTAAACAGCTAGCACTGACACGAGGGGCTGAATAGCCTCCTCCTGTGCTGGAGCCTTCTCTGTCTCCTTGACAGAAATATTTTACAGATAAAAACTAAAGACCAACAGCAAATTTAAAAATACAAATTAAAAACTCCTCAGGTAATTTCCTCATACAGGGCCAGGCGATGTGTCGTAATTGTCGCGTTGGGGAAGCTGGTGGAGCACATTGTAGCTCAGAGTGACCACATCTGCAGCAAGTGTTGGTTGCTCAAGGCACTCCAGCTCAAAGTTGATGAGCTGAAGTCTGAGCTTCAAACACTGTGACACATCAGGGAGGGGGAGAGTTACCCGGGCACTGTGGTTGGGGAGGGAGTCACACCTTGTAGGTTAAATACTTCAAATTATGGCCAGGGGTCAGGGAGAGGAGGGTGTGACTATAAGTGAGCAGGTCGATGCAGCCTGGATTTAGCATTGTAGGAGCCTCAGCTCCTTGTGCAACAGGAATGAGGTACTTGCTTCCTGTGTCAATGGATTGTCGGGAGAATGGACAAATGTGGTGTGAGCATTTCGGTGAAAGTGACTAGAACTCCATAAGTTTCAAAGTCATTATGTAAAGACATAAAGATGGAGTAGAAATTAAGTGTCTCAACGGGGGGGGGAAGGCCAATTTCAGCACCATTAGATAGGCACACACAAGGGGAGGCAATGGCCTCGTGGTATTATCACTGGATTATTAATCCAGAAACTCAGCTAATGTCCTGGGGACCTGGGTCAAATCCTGCCATGGAATTTGAATTCAAGAATGGTTCTGGAATTAAGAGTCTGATGGTGAGTATTGTTGTATTGTTGACTATGGGGAAAGCCCATTCAGTCACTAATGTGTTTCAGAGAAGGAAATTTGTCATCCTTACCTGGCCTGGCCTACATGTGACTCCAGACCCACAGCAATGGGCGGCATGGTGACTCAGTGGTTCACACTGCTGCCTCACAGTGCCAGGGTCCCGAGTTTGATTCCACCCTCATGGACTGTCTGCGTGGAATTTGCACGTTCACCCCATGTTTACGTGGGTTTCCGTCAGATGCTCTGGTTTCCTCCCACAGTTCAAAGATGTGCAAGTTAGGTGGATTGGCCATGCTAAATAACCCATAGTGTTCAGGGATGTGTAGGTTAGGTGCATTAACCATGGGATATGCAGGGGTAGGGGGATAGGTCTGGGTGGGATGCTCTTCAGAATGTTGGTGTGGACTAATCGCGCTGAATGGCCTGTTTCACACTGTATGGATTCTCTGATTCCATGTGGTTGAATGTTAACTGCCCTATGGGCAGGAAATGCTGGCGTGGCCAGAGATGCCAATATTCGATGAATGAATGAAAGAAAACCACTGCATCATGGTCCAGGAGACCATTCAGGCAGGGGAGCACAAAGAAAAGAGGGGGATTTGATAATGAGAGAGGCTGATAGCATCCTTTGTGAGCAGGATTGAGAGTCCCACATGGTGTGTTGCCTGACTGGTGCCAAGGTAAGGGGCATCTCAAACTGGTTTTAAAGTTTCGCAGAGTCGGGGGAGGGTAAAGCAGGGAGTCGCGGAGAATCCAGTTGTTGTTGTTGTGTTGGGACCAACAACCTCAGCAAAAATAGGCAAAAGGTCCTATTTGGGGAATATTAGGAAAGATATCAGAAGTATATGTCAGATTAAACAGATAGAGAGAAATAAGAAAAGAGGTGAATACAGCATCAGGGCTGAGGAACAGATTCCAGTGAATGGACCAAATAAGAATACAAATGCACGGAATATAAGGAATAAATTCAATAATCTGCTCGCAGAAATTCAAATTTAAGATTTTGCTGTCGGATCAATTACTGAGACATATTTGCAGAATCATTAGGATTGGGAACTAAATATAGGTTCACAGGATAGACATGGGGAAATGGCAGAAGAGGTGGAGCAGCTTTATTGATTAGAAACAAAATGACTTCAATGGTGAGGGAGGTTATAATGAGGGGAAAGCATTCAGTGGAACTGAGGAGCAGGAAAGGATCTAAAACTGTAATAGATGTTGGATACAGGCCCCCTGGCAGCAGCTCTGAGGTGCTGGATTATATAAATGCAGAAATTAGACAAGTGTGTAGCAAAGCCAGTGCATTATTAATGGGGAAGTTTAACTTTAACTTAGAATGGGAGATAGACAAGTACTCTGTCAGAAAGGTAGTGAATTTCTGGAGTGTATCCGGAATAGTTCCAACAGCAATAGGTTCTGGATGTAACAAGGGGACAAGCAATATTGAAATTAGCAATGAATAATGAGCCAGATTTAGTTACGAAACCTTTGTGCATGAACATTTATCAAATAGTGATCATAACACAATTGAGTTAAACACCACATTTGAAAGTGAAAAGCATGAATCACCTGCTTGAGTTTGAGATTAAGGTAAGGGCCGACTTTTCGGAGATGAGACAGAGACTGTCCACAGTAAACTGGGAAAATCTGCTCATGGGTAAAACAACTGAAGAACAGTGGGGAATGTTGAAAGAAACATTCACCACAAAACAAAACCAGTTTATACCTGAGAGGGAAAATCTCCACTTCTTCGAACAAACAACAATGGACAACTAAAGAGATAAGGAAAAGAATAAAACTAAAAAAATCTTACAAAAAGCAAATAAAATGACAGATTCTGCTGAATGGGAAAGATACAAAGGGTCACAAAGCAGCTTTGAAGAGCTACCAAAAGGGCTTCTGAAAGGAAACATGTAAGGGATAACAAAATCAATAAGGAGAAATGTTACAGTTCCATAAAAGGGAAGCTGGGAGGTCAGGAGCAATGTTGGCCATTAAAAGTGGGGGATATTGTCAGTGACAATGGGGAAATGGCAGTCATGTTAAATAAATACTTTACCTCAAGATTTGCAGTATAAAAGAAGGAGGACTTGCCTGAAGTCCCAAAGGAATTAACAGAGTATCACGGACAGCAACTGAATAAAATTAATGTCAGTAAAACATCTGTAATGAGGAAAATAATGGAACTAAAGAGTGACAAATCCTCAGGACCTGACAGTTTCCATCTGGGAGTGATAAAGGTAGTAACAGACCACATTTAGACATCCTGACTATAATCTTTCAGAGTTCCCTGGATACATCAGTCATACCTCTGGATTGGAAAATTGCAAATGTCACTTCACATTTAACAAGGATATGAGAGAAAATCCAGGGAATTACAGATCACTAAGCCAATATTTGTGGTGTGGAAATTGTTGGAGTCTATTATCAAGGATGATGTTAACTGAAGGCCTTGAAAATGGTCAGTAAATCAGGTAGAGTCAGCATGGATTCATGAGAAGTTGGTCATGGTGAAAAACCTCACTGAACCTTGTTGAAGAGAAGATGAAATTCCTGGACACTGTAATGTCTATGGATGTTGTTCATATAGACATCCAGAAGGCATTTGATAAAGTCCCATGTAAGAAACTGTTAACTCAGGTAGACATCTGCAGAATTGAGGCTAAAATACTGACACACTTGGAAATTGGTTGAGTGACAGGTGACTGAAAATAGGGATAATGAGTAAGTGCTGAAATTGGCAGGATGTGACCAGTGGTGTCCAATAGGAATGTGTGCTCACACCTCAATTAGTTACATTAGTTATGAATGACTTGGATAATGGCATAGAAAGTCAGATATTCTACTTTGCTCATGACACAAAGTTAGGCAGCATTGTAGATAGTGTTGATAGATTCATAGCGTCATACAGCATTCATCCAGGACAGTCTTTAACAGTGTCTAATTTGTCTTTGATTTACAACTCCTTCACCTCCATCTCTCCCTCTCACTGTCTCTCCCCACTCACTTCCCTACCTCAGCTGGATAGATCTCACTCTGAGTTCCATCCCTCTTTCTCTCTCCATGCTCCATGCCCCCCTCTCTCAGGGCTCCATCTCTCTCTCTCTCTCTCTCTCTCTCTCTCTCTCTCTCTCTCTCTCTAAGCCCCACCTCTCCCTCCATTTGAGCTGCTGGGAGTCTGATCTGAGCCAGTTCCAATGAATCCCATGAAGAATAATGATGGGATATATGGAGTGTGAGTTTGATGATGTAAATGTGAACCATTGCAGCAAAGACATTACAGATGGTTTGTACAGACAGCAAAGCCCAAACCAGAACATTGTGTCAATCAACACAGAACCAATGAAAGCTTCAATAAGAACAGTTATTAATGAGATTCGCAGAGATGTGTCATTATTCTAGTTACAAATTACTCTGGAGAAATGTTGGCAGATGGAGTGAAATGTGGGGGAGTGTGACCTTGTTCTCTTTCACAATAATCATTCAAATGTGACTGGAGCGCCCTTAAGTACAAATTACAAAATTCATCATTTGGTGTCATCCATTAGGTGTGACAAATACAGAACTCACTTAGTTCTAGCGATCAGTGAGTTCTTGTCAATATCCTTTTAACAACTCAGTTTTAGGTAAGAATGATACACTACCTACCCTGTCTGTGCAATCTTCTTGTCCGGGAATAGGGAATGAATTTGTGACTATATACACTTTCCTCGAGTCTACACAGAATCAAATTGAACAGTTTGGTTCAGGAGCCAATACTACAGGAGAACTCCAATTACTCTGACTTGGTTCAATCAACTGATTCTCCAACATGGAAGCCCTCTGTTACGTTGGCCTGTTTCTGTTCATGTTTGTTTTATTGTGTCTGAATTATCAAATCCATTTCATACTTGAATCATGTGGTCCATTGAAATGTTTCAATAAAAGTCCACAAGATAACGGAGCAGAATTGGGCCATTTGGCACATCAAGTCTGATCCACCGTTCATTTACAGTTGACAATGTTTCTCAACCCCAATCTCTTACCTTCTCCCTGTACATCTTGATCCCTTGACCAATCAAGAGCCAATCTATCTCTATCTTAATTCACTCAATGACCTGGCCTCCAAGGCCCACTGCAGCAATCAGTTCCACAGGTTAACAACACTCTGGCTGAAGAAATTCCTCTTCGACTCAGTTCGAAAGATCGTCTCTTCACTCTGAGGCTGTGCCCTTGGGTCGTCAACTCTCCTATTATTGGAAACATCTTCTCCACGTCCACTCGATCCAGGCCTCTCTGTATTCTTTAAGTTTCAATGGCATTCCCTCTCATCCTTCTAAACTCCATCAAGTACAGAACCAATGTCCTCAATGACTCCTCATACAAACATCTTTGTATTTTCTGAGCAATATCACTAAATCTACCTGTTGATCTTTCTCCAAATACAAAAATACAGTGTCTGAATTCTCTAATACCTCTGAATTTGTTCACCTAATAACAGGAAGTTCACTTTGGGAATTGTCCAGTAATTTTTCGATCTTAAACATTTTCTCATCCCCTCCTTGATTATACTCACTACTTGACAAACCTGTACATGTCAGGATGGTTCCTCAAAACTTGGGAGAGGCATTAAGGATGCTGGTTTTGTGTTGAGGTTTACCTAAAACTTGACAAGTAGGACACATTTTATAAAACTGAACCACATCTTTATCCAATTGTGGCTCAGTAAAATACCTGTTTCTGGATGCCTGTGTTTTCCAAATCCCCATGTGACCTGCCATGGAAGTCTCATGTACTCCTTGCACTATGATAGCTGGGTGGGAGACTAGCCGATGTCTAACCAACCATTCTTCATCTGTTGGTCCATGAGGGGGTCTCCAATTCCTCATCAGCATTCCATTCTGAAGATGATAGCACTCTGCAATTCCTTCAGCCTTGATTTCAGTATTAACTGACTATGTTTATTTATTTCATTCAGGATCTGCTTTTTGGATCTGCTGTAATTAGTGACATCATACCAAATACTCCACCTGGATTATCGTCACCATTTCGGAAAGTTTCAGCGATCCTTTCACTTGCTGTGGTGTCACATCACCCCTTATTGATGGATTTTGTTTAACCATTGCCCTGGTTACCTCACACGAAGGAGAGAGAACAGGAACCTGTCCCTGTCATTGTTCTGTTTCTTGGACTTCCTTTGGACATTCTGTAATTATCGGGGAAGCTACTGCCTTTACTCCTGACAAATCATTCGCCAGAAGGAAGTCGATTTCCTCAACAGGGAATGTTTTCCCCACTCTGGCAATTACTTCTCCTGATAACAAATCACGTTCCAGTTGCACTTTATACAATCGAAGTGGAATATATTCTCCACCAATCCCATTAATTAATACCTTAGCTCCCATCAAGCTCTCTGGAAGGAAAATCAATTCTTTCTCCAGTCAAAGTGATTTTGTTGCCCCTGTATTTCTCAGTTTGGTTCTGGGTTTAGCTGAAGAAAAAGTGGTCACCGTTCCTTTTGATAAAAATCCTGTCCCCCTCTCATCTACCTTCCAACTTCCTTTACTAATGACAGAATTCACCTCCAGCCTTTTTGTTATAGTTACAGCTACAACCTGCTCCGTGGGATTATCTGTTTGTGTTCCCTTCTCTGACTCATTATTACTAACTCCTATAAATCCCATGGGTCTACCTCACAACTTCCAACATTCCAAACACACATGGTCCACCTTATTCCCAGAGAAACATTTCAGCTTCTGATCATCACTTCCACCCTCAGCAATTTCCTTCTTAATTTGAGGAGGAGTTCTTGGCCTGGTCCCTCCTGTCCATTCTCTCCCCTGGCTCCCTGCCTTCCTCACACTCTCCCAATTTTAATTTTTCTCTCATTTCTGGGGCTGACTGAGAAAGCTTTCTGGATCCGTTATCATTGTAGCTGCTTGTCTTGCGGTTGGCCTTTGGTCTTCTACATGAATTTTGATTCTGGAAGGAAAAGAAGTCATAAATTCTTCTCAAAGAATAATTTCTCTGAGTGTATTGTTAAGTATTCTCAGCCTTTAACGATCTTATCTACCTGTCAACATTATTTTGTTAATCCCTCCCAAACCCAGTAGAAGTTTGTCCAGGCTGTTTCCGTACATTCTGTAACCTCTGTCTGTATGTTTCTGGAACCGACTCAAATGTATTTAGAATAGCCCTTTTCCCCTCCTCTTGATCGTGAGAATGCTCCTTAGACAGGGATGTAGAAATCTCTTGTGCCTTCCGAGTTCATTTACTTTGCATGGGCAAGCTACTTTTGGCCATTTCGCTTGTGTTGCTATCTTCTCAAACAACATGGGAAATGCTTCCATGTCCTTCTCTTTAAATGTTGTCACAGGCTTCACTGTCTTCAACATAAAGTCATAGTTATGGAGTGATATAGCACAGAAACAAGCCCTTCGGCCCACCATGTCTGTGCTGACCAACAAACACCAAACTGCACTAATCCCATGAACCTGCACTTGGCCCATAGCCAACATGCCCTGGCATTTTAAGTGCTTGTCTGGATGCTTCTTAAATATTATGAGAATACCTGCCTTCACCACCCTCTCAGGCAGCCTGTCCCATATTTGTATCGCCTGGGTGAAAAAACATTTGCTCAGATCCTTTCCAAACCACTTAATCTTCATCTTAATCTTATGCCTTCTGGTTTTAGACACATCTTCCACAGTGTAAAGATTCTCATGATCTACTTTGTCTCTGCCTTTCATAATTTTGTGTACCTCAATCAGGTGTACCCCTCAGGCTCCTCTACTCCAGGGAAAACAAACCCAGCCTGTCTGGTCTTTCCTCATAACTGAGACTTTCCATCCAAGGCAACATCCTAGTGTATCTTCTCTGCACCCTCTTCAGTGCAATCATGTCCTTCTGATAGTGTGGTGACCAGATCTGCACACAGTATTCCAGCTGTGGCCTAATCAGGGCTCTGTACAGTAGCAACAAACTTTCTTGTTCCTATCTTCTGCACCCTGGCTGATGAAGTCACGCATCCTGTATGCCTTCTTCCCCACCCTGTCTACCTGTGCTGACACCTTCAGGAGTCTATGGATTTGTACACCCAGGTCTCTTTGTTACTCAACACTCCCGATGGACCTACCACTCATTGTGTGTATCCTTCCCTTATGAGACCTCCCAAAGTGCATTACCTCGCACTTATCAGGATTAAATTCTATCTTCCATTGCTCTGTTCAGTTTACCAGCTGATCAATATCAGTCTGAAGCCTGAAACCTTCCTCCTCACTATTATCAACATCTGCAAATTTACAAATTATACCGTGTACAATCACATCCAATTGTTAATGCATACAGCAAACAGCAAGGGCCCTAGTGTTGTTTCCTACAGTACAACATTGGTCCCAGGCTTCAAATCTTCCACCATCCCTCTTTGCCTCTTATTTGGAAGCTGGCTTTGGATCCTAACCTGCCTTGGATTCAAATGGGCTCTTTGCCTTTGTCCAGCCTTCCATATGGGACCGTGTCAAAGGCCTGACTGAAGTCCATACAAAACATATCAAATTCACAATCTCATCACCTTTATTCACCTTTTCAAAACACTCAATTAAATTATTCAGACAGGATTGCCCTCTAAAACATCTGTGCTGGCATCTCTGACTTTATAATTGTTGATTAATCCTGTTCGTCAGAATTGTTTCCAATAATTTCCCTCACACTGGTGTCAGATTAATTGGTCTGTAATTTCCTGTCCTATCCCTGTCACTCTTCTTGAGCAAATCAGAGCATGTCAGCAATGAAGTTTGAATATCTCCTTCAGGATTCCAGCAATCACCTCCCTTGTCGCCCATAGCAGCCTGGGATACATTTCATCAGGCCCTGGGGATTTCTGCAACTTTATGCCTTCTACAACATCCAATACTTCCTTCTTACCAATAATAACATGAACTAGAACCTCATTATCAGAAGTAAAATCTCCAGCGACAATGTCTTTCTCCTTTGTGAATGCAGATGAATAAATTTCATTTAAGATCTCATCTATGTCCACACAAAGCTTGTCCCTCTGGTCATGAATAGATTTAACTATTTCCCTGGTCATCCTCTTGCCCTTAACATACATATAGAATGCTTTGGGGTTCTGCTTGATCCTATCTCACAAAGATATTTCATGGTCCCTCTTTAACCTCCTAATTTCCTTTTTAAGCACCCACCCAGTTACATTATACTTCTGAAGGGTCTCCCCTGCTTTTAATTCTTTTTATGTGACATGTGCTTCTTTCTTTTTATTTATCAAACTCTCACGATCCTTTCACATCCAGGGCTCCCTGAGCTTGCTCTCCCTGCCCTTCACACTTAGGGGTTCACGCTGTCCCTGAATTCTCACGATACCACTTTTAAAAGATGCCCACTTTCCAAATATAAACTGACCTGGATTTAGCTGCTCCCAGTCTATGTTTGCCAGATCCTGTCGAATGACATTGAAATTGGCCTTCCCTAAATTAAGACATAAATTGTGCACTGTCTTTATCCCTTTCCATAATGACTTTAAAATTTATAGAGTTGTGGTCACTGTGCTCACCCATTGACACTTCAACCACTTGACCGGCATCGTTCCCGAACTCTGCCCCATCTCTACTGACACTATCTACGAACTGGTACAAAAAGATCTCCTGGATGGATTTCAAAATTTCCGTCCTGTCTGATCCTTTCACACAAAGGCAATCGCATTTCACACAAAGGTAATCCTAGTTAATGTTCACAAAATTGATATTCCCTCCTAACATAACCCTATTCCTCCAACATCTCTCTGTGATTTGCTGACATATCTGCTCTTCTATCTCCCTCTTAGTATTGGGAGGCCTGCAGTATAATCCCAGTGAAGTGATGGCACCTGTTTTATTTCTTAGATCAACCCAGATGGCCTCATTTGAAGACACTTCTAAGACATCCTCCCTCATTACTGCAGTGATGGTTTCCTTTGTGAATAATGCAATGCCCCCTGTCTCTCTGCTGCATGCCCCCATTCCCCCTGAAACGTCTATATCCTGGAATGTTAAGCTGCCAGTCCTGTCCTTCCTCCAACCGTGACTCAGTGATTGCAACAATGTCATATTCCCACATGCTCATCAACGTTATACATTCATCTGCCTTACTGGTCAAGCTCCTTGCATTAAAATAGATACAATTTAGCTTTCTGGCCCTCCATGTTCCACATCCTGCCTACGTCTCCCTGCTGGTTACCTAATGCTTTTCTGTCTGTGTGACCCTTCCCCTCCCATGAGGGGAAACATCAGTTTATCCTGTCGAGCCCATTATGAATCCTATATATTTCAATGAGATTGCCATTCATTTGCCCACAGGAGAATTCCCTCCACACTGAGGATCATCCCAATCAACCTTCTCTGATCTGCCTCCAGTGAAATAATATGTTTTCATAAATAAGGCAACCAAAACTGTTCACAGTACTCCAGATGTGGTCTCACCAGCACCTTGTACACTGGCAGTAAGAATTCCCTCCACTTATGCTCCAACCCCCTTGAAATAAGGGCCAACATCCCAGTAGTTTTCCTGATTCCCTGCTGTTCCCGTGCGCTAACTTTGTGTGTTTCAGACACTTCTAATCATCCTTCCTCATTACTGCAGTGATGGTTTCCTTTGTGAATAATGCAATGCCCCCTGTTGCAGCTTTCTCAGTTTTTCTCCATTTAAATAATATTCTGTTGTTTTGTTCTCCCTTCCAAAAGATACAACTTCACATTTTCCCACATGAAACTTCATCTGCCAACACTTCCTCACTGACCTAACCAATAAATATTAGCCTGAGAGACTACTTCCAATAACTTAGAAGTCTCCTGTCGGCCAAAGCAACTGTTGATGAAGAGATCCAACATCACCATCAATGTCTTAGCACAGTCTTCAGCTCCTTGAGCAAAAGGGTGTACAAAGACAACAGCATCAGATCCAAGACCAAGCTCATGGTTTACAGAGCTGTGGGGGTTCCCAGCCTCCAATATGCCTCTGAGACATGGACTGTCAGAGCAAACACCTCAAGGCACTGGAGTATGATCACCAATGCTGCCTGCTCAAGATCCTGTGAATCAACAGGAAAGACAGACACACTAACACCAGTTAGTCCTCAAACAGGCTAATATCCCCAGTATCGAGGCACTGACCATTCCTGATTGGCCACGATGGGCTGGGCACATTGTCTGCATGACCGACACAAGACTCCTCAAGCAGGTGCTCTACTCCCAGCTTCGACACAGCAGGCAAGCCTCAGATAAACAGAGGAAGTGGCTCAGGGATACCCTCAAGGCCTCATTGGCAAAGTGCTGCATTCCCCAGGCACCTGGGATTCACGAGCCCAAAACTGTCTAAGGTGGAGGAGGAGCATCCAGGAAGGCATCGGGCATCCTGAGACTTGCCACCGGGAAAAAAATGGAAGCCAGGCTAAAACAGCAGAAAGGGCACACTACCACACCAATGTCCCATCCATCCCTTCCCTTGACCACCACCTGTCCCAAGTGTAACAGAGCCTGTGGTAGCCACATCAGTCTGTGCAGCCACCTACAGACTCATTCTGAGGGTGGAAGAGAGTCATCCTTGTCTGCGAGAGACCATGGCCAATGTTGATGTGTGTGTGTGTGTGTGTGTGTGTGTGTGTGTGTGTGTGTGTGCGCGTGCGCGTTGAATCTGAGTGGGGCCAGGATTCAGACTTGGGATTATCATCTAAAGTATTGGAATTTGAGTTCAGAACACATCCCACAGATCTCTGGAACAAGAGGAGGCCATTCAGGACGTTCTCTGGGAAAGCGTCGTTTGAAACAAGAATAATGACACACCCCTGAAAATCATATTAATAATCGTTTTTACTGAAGCTTTCATGAGTTCTGTGTTGATTGACACAATGTTTTGGTTTGGGCTTTGCTGTCTGTGCAAACCATCTGCAATGTCTTTGCTGCAATGGTTCACATTTACATCATCACACTTACATTCCAAATATCCCGTGATTATTCTTCATGGGACTCACTGAATTGGCTCAGATCAGACTCCCAGCAGCTCAAATGGAGGGAGGGCTGGAGCTCAGAGACAGAGAGAGAGAGAGAGAGAGAGACAGAGAGAGACAGGGTGGGGAGTGAGAGAGAGTGAGAGAGAGAGAGAAAAAGAGAGAGAGAGATGGAACTCAGAAGAGAATGCTTTGACTGGAGACTGCACTGGATGAATGGTGCTCTGGATGGAGACTGCACTGGATGAATGGTGCTCTGGATGGAGACTGCACTGGATGAATGGTGCTCTGGATGGAGACTGCACTGGATGAGAGAATCCTTGATTGCAATCACAGGACCCTGGCTGATTCTTTCCCCACAGCAAGTCAAATGTCATCATTGGACTCGATATTGGACAGAAACAGGTCCACTCTGGATCATAGGAGATCTCGGGTCAGGTTTTAGGAGTGAGTGGGAATGCTGGATCAGAGGGGGAGTTTCCTCCAGAACCGGGAAAAGGTAACAATGAGAATCCAAGCAGACAAAGCCTTATAGGGGAGGGAGGGAGGGAGGGGTTGTCGGCGCTGGGCACAGTAAACCAGCTCATGGTGTCCAAGAGACTGAGTGGGCAGTTCCTGGTTAGAAACTGAAGCTTCTGCAGCTCCTCCTGGCTTCCAGCTCCATCATTAAATCCGGAGCAGTTTCAACATTTCTCATCAACACACACTGACACCATCATGAGAACAAAAGGAGTAGGGACTCTCTCTCACTCTCTCTGTCTTGATGCTGACTTCGACATCTGAAGGGGTTCTCTGGGTGCCAGTGTTTAATCGAAGGGATTGGGTCTCATTATGTTTTTGATGCTGTATGGTTTATGAGTGTGGTGGGGGAGGGGATACAGGTTCCGTTCTATGATGTCAGGCAGTGATGGCTGTCCCAGTGGGTCAGACTGTGATGCTGTTTTTTGCTGGCACTGACACTATGATATCGATTGCAATGTCACTCAATGTGACAGGAGGTTACATGGCTTGATCAGTGGTGGGGGAGGAGCAGACTGAACAAGGAGCTGCAATCATTAGTCACTGCTGAAACCCTTCATACAGCCCTCACCATCCGGAAACTTCTTCACCAAAGATTCTTTCAACTCCTTCATGCCAGCCCTGGAGCTGAAAAGGGAGAAAGAGAAAGACATCTTTTCGAGAGGCTCCTGGACACAATTCCCCACTAATTACACTCCATCCGTCCACATTGAACTCATTGTCGAAGCTGCAGCCCAGCTCCTATTCCTATCGGAATGTTACAGTCAAGGAGACAGAGAAGGCTCCAGCAAAGGAGGAGGCTGTTCAGCCCCTTGTGTCAGTGCTAGCTGTTTACTAATTTATTCACAATGAACCTCTCCATTGAATGTCTCTTGTTGGGAAGTGATTGAATCTGTTTTTAAGAGAGAATGTCTGACAAATATGAACTGATTCAAGAAAGTCAGCATGGATTTTCTCAGGGTTAAACACCTTGAACTAACTTGGTTACATTTTATTAAAGAGGTTACTAATGTGTGAAATAATGGAATGTCAATGGGTGTTGTTCATATGAATTTCCAGAAGGCATTCAAGAAAGTTGCACACAAAATTTATAATCTTATAATGAGAACAACAATATGGCAGAATAATTAAATACATATTCAGGATTTTTGTACACAAAGGAACACTCTAAAACATCCCCAAATTGTTGGGTTCACAGAGTCTAGAGTGAGGGAGGAACTGGAGAAAATCATTTATTAAAGGGAAATGGTTTTGGGAAAATTGATGGGAATAAAGTTTGATAATCGACATACTAAGTCTTCAGGAAATGGCTCAAAAATTTTGGAAACATTGGTGGTCATCTTCGAAGATTGTATTGATTCTGGAACAGTTCCTTGAGATTGGAGAGTTGCTGATGTAACCTTACTCTTAAAATGGGAGGGAGTGAGAAAACAGGGAATTTTTGATCAGTCAGCCTGATGGTGGTATTGGGGAAAATTCTTGAGTCCGTTGTAAAATATTTAATAGCTGAACACATGGAAAACAGTGACAGGATTGGACACAGTCAGCATGGATTGTGGGAAGGGAAATCATACTGAACAATCAACTGGAATTGTTTGAGGATGTAAGGAGTGGATTTAATAAGGGGGAGCTAGTGAATGTTTTTTTTTCTTTATTCATTCATGGGATGAGGGCATCACTGGATAGCCAGCATTTATTGCCCATCTCTAATTAGTTAAAAGTCAACCACATTGTTGTGGGTCTGGAGTCACAGGTAGTCCAAACCAGGTACAGATAGCAAATTCCTTCCCAAAAGGACATCAGTGAACCAGATGGATTTTTCCAACAGTCAACAGTGGATGCATGGTCATTATTAGATTCTTAATTTTGGATTAATGTGTTCATTTGCACTTTCAAGAGACTTCTGATAATCCCACAAAAGAGCATTGCATATAAAATTAAAGCTCATAGGATTGGGGGCAGTGTACTGACATGGATAGAGAACTGATTGCAGACAGGAAACAAAGTCAAAGTGAGGAACAACTCAGACACTTGAGTTCTGGCAACATCCTCATAAATTTCTCCTGCACTCTTTTCAGTTTAATAATATCCTTCCTATAACAAGGTGTCCAAAACTGAACACAATAATCCAAGTGTGGCCTCACCAACATCCTGCATAACTGCAATATAACTTCCCAACTTCTACAGTCAATGCCCTGACTGATGAAGGTCAGTGTGCCAAAAACCTTCCTCACTGCCCTGTCCAACAGTGACTCCACTTTCAGAGAATTGTGCACCTGAACTCCAAGGTCCCTCTGATCCACTACACTCCTTCACCATTCACCATGAAACTCCTACCTTGATTTGACTTTCCAAAATGCAAGACCTCACACTTGTCTATATTAAATTCCATTTGCCATTTCTCAGCCCACTTCCCCAGCTGATCAAAGTCCTGCTGCACTTTCAGATAACCTTCCTCACTGTCCACAATACCGCCTATTTTAGTGTCATTTGGAAATTTATGAATCATGCCTTGTACAGTCTCATCCAAATCATTGATATAGATGGAAGTTTGAAATAAACGGGCTTTTTTTCTGAAAGGGCTGGATGAGCTCAGGTCTGGACCACAGGCCTGGATACCAGCTACTCACATAATATATTAATGATTTAGATGATGGAATTAAGATTAATATCTCCAGTTTAACAGATGACACAAAGCTGGTTGAGAGGGGGAGCTGTCAGGAGGATGCAGAGATGCTTCTGTGTGATTTGGACGGGTTGAGTAAGTCACAGATGAAATATAATGTGGATAAATGTGAAGTTACCCAGTTTAGTATCAAAAACAGGAAGGCAGATTATTATCCGGATGGGGATAGATTGGGAATGGGGAGATATAATAAGACCTGGGTGTCCTTATTCACCAGTTGCTAAAAGTAAGCATTGCAGGAGCAGCAGTCGTGAAGAAGGCCAATGGTATTTAGGTCTTCATAGCGATAGGATTCAAGAACAGGGCCAGAGGTATCTTGCTGCAATGTTGCAGGGCTTCAGTGAGATCATACCTTGAGTATTCCATTAAAATTTGGCTCAGTGACAGGAGACAGAGCGAAGAGGCAGAAAGTTGTTTGCGTGACTGGATCCAGTGTGCAGTGGGATACCACAGGGATCAGTGCTGGGTCCCTTATTGTTAGTGACACTTAGAAACAATGTGGATGAGAATGTGATGGGGTGAGGGGTGGGGTTAGTGAATGATATCTAAGTTTGTATATGATATGAAGATTGGAGGATGGTTAACAGTGAGGAAGAAGGTGTGAGGTTACAGGAGGATATTAATGGATTGTTCAGATAGGCAGAGCAAAGGCAGATGGAATTTAACTCTACTAAATGTGAGGTGAAGCACTGTGGAAGACACAGCAGGTGAACAGGGCAGGAATGAAAACATATAGGACGCTTACCTTTACCGTTTCAGGGGTGGGTGATAAAAACAGGGAGGTTATGTTGGAACTGTTCAGAACTTAGGGGAGGTGAGAGCTGAAGTACTGTGTGCAGTTCTGGTCACCACACGATAGGAAGGATGTGATTACACTGGATGGGGTGCAGATGAGATTAACCAGGAAGTTGCTTGGGGTGGAGCATTTCAATGATGAAGAGATGCTGGATAAGCTCAGATTGTTCTCTTTGTAGCAGAGAAGGTTAAGGGGTCCCTGATAGAGATGTATAAAGTTATGAGGGGTATGCAAAGGGTGGATAGAAAGTTCTCCTGAGGCAGAGAGATAATAATATGGTGGCAAGCATTCAAATGTGAAAGGCAGGAGCTTCAGAGGGGATTTGAGGAGCATATCTTTCACCCAGAAGATGGTGACAGTCTGAATACATTGACTGGGAAGATAGTTGCGGTCGGAAACTTCATAACTTTTGGATGAACACTGAAATGTCATAGCATTCAAGACTATGGGCCTAATATTGGAAAGTGGGACTCATGCAGGTTTAATGTTGTTTGGCTGGCACAGGTTCAATGGGCTGAAGGGAGTCTTCTGTACTGTGATTTTATGATTCGATTATGTGCAGTTTTGGTCCCCTTATCTGAGGAAGAATGATCTGGCTGTGGAGGGCAGGGAGGGGTTTTAAGAACAAGGATGAGAATTTGAAAATCGAAGTGTTGCTCAACCGGGAGCCAATGTAGGTCAGTGAGCATGGGGGATGAGGGTGGGGATGGTGATGTGGGGCTTAGATCAGCCTCAAAGATGAGGTCAAGGTTGTAATGAATCTGTTTGAGCAGCAGACAGTTCTCAGGGAGAGGGATGGAGTTTGTACCGGGAGCTGAAGAGGATGGCTTTAATCTTCCCAATGTGTTTCCCAGTGAGCCTGGCTCCTCAGTCCTGACTGCTCTTAGCTGCTGTGATTGTCACTGATTGGACACTTATTGTTAGAGATTCTGACCACAGCAGAAAGCCCCAGTGTAAAAAATAACTGCAAAGACTGTCAGCTCGCAAGGTTGAAACTTCACCAAAAGAGGAAGTGAAAGAAGGAGCTCGGAGCAGCTGGCTGTTTGTTACTGAGATGGGAGAAAACTGTGAACCATCTGCACTCCCTAGAATCTGACAGCACATAAGAAAATAAGGACTAGGATCCTGAGTATAATGATGGTAAAAGTGTCAGTCACTCTCTCACAAACACACACTCAGAGATCAAAAACAGAATCCAGCAGCAGCTCTGTCTCCAAGCTGTGAAGCCTACACAGAATGTTTTCCTCATTCAGTTTTTAACTGGCAGGATAGTCCAAGCAGGGGAGGCAACACAGTGGTGTGTACATTCGGAAGGGAGTTGCCCTGGGAGTCCTCACCATTAACTATGGAACCCATGAAGCATCATGACAGTAGATCAAACATGGGGATGGAAACCTCCCTCCCCTCCAACCTCAAATGAGCAGTCAGTCCTCCTCCATGTTGAACAACACTTGGAGGGAGCACTGAGGGTGGAAAGGATGCAGGATATACTCTGAGTAAGGGACTTCAAAGTCCACCATTAAGAGCTGCTCAAAAGCATCACTACTGAACAAGCTGGTCAAGTTCCAAGTGATTCCGCTGCGAGAATGGAGCTGGGGCAGGTGGCGTGGGAACCAACAAGAGGGAAAAACATACTCACTGTCACCCTCACCAATCTGTCTGCTGCTGGTGTATCTGTCCATGACAGTATCAGTAAGAGTGACCACAGCACAGTCCGTGTGGAGACAAAATCCCATCTTCACATTGAGAATACCTTACATTTTGTTCGGTAAGAGATACAGGATGTCAGGAAGAAGTTTGTTTTTAGCAGCAATTGGTAATGACTTGGAAATTAGTGCCCATTCAGGTGAGGCAGGTGAAGACACTCAGTGATTACAATGACAGATTGGATGGGCTCTTGATGGAAATAAACCTGCAAGGCTCTGGGGGCTGAGGAGGGGAGGGGGTGGGACTGACTGGATTGCCACATGAAATGACAGCATTTACCTGACAGGCTGAATGTTCTCCCCCTGTGTTGGAAATAGGTCTCACTCAATGAGGGGTTCACAATTGGAGAGTTTGGATGCAGTAAATACAGGATAAATTGTTTCTCCAGGCAGGAGGGTCAGTAACCAGAGGGCAAACATTTCAGAAAGGGGCTGAAGGACAAGGGAGAAGATAGGAACATTTTTATCCAGCGAGTTCATGATGACAGTCTGCAAGGTGAGTCGAAGTGGATTCAACAGCAACTTTCAAAAGGGCATTTGGAGAAATAGCTGAAAAGGAAACAATTGCAGGGTTATACAGAAAGGGCTGGATAAATGGGACTCATTGGACTCATTTGACTAACAGGCACAATCGTCCCAGTGACCTCTGTCTGTGCTGTATAAGAGCTTACACACACTTAGTCTCACCTTTACACAAAGACTGGGAGAAACAGCCAACCCAGTTTACAGAAAAGTGTTTTCTCAAGGAAAATTTACACAGTGTCCAAATGTGGCCTTACCAATGCCTTGAACAGCTGGAACATGATGTCCCAGCTCCTGTACTCCCTGCTTTGACCAGTGAAGGTGAGCGTGCCAAATACCTTCTTTATCACCCTGTCTACCTGTGGCCCCACTTCCAAGGAATTATGTACCTGTACCTCTCAGTCTGTCTGTTCAACAACACTCCCCATGGCTCTACAATTATTTGTGTAATTCCTGCCCTGGTATTTCTTACCAAAATGTAACTCCTTGCACTTTTCAAAATTCAACTCCATCTGGATTTGTTGACCCACTGGCCCAGTTGATCAAGATGACATTGCACTCTTGGATAACCTTCTTCCCTGTCCACGATGCCAACAATTTTAATGTCAGCCACAAACTTCCTGACCATTCCTGCTATAGGGCTTATGCCCGAAACGTCGATTCTCCTGTTCCTTGGATGCTGCCTGACCTGCTGCGCTTTTCCAGCAACACATTTTCATTCCTGCTATTTTCTCAGCCAAATTGTTCATATAAATGATGAACAACAGTGGATCCAGGTTCGGTTCTCATGGCAGACGGCTGGTCATTGGCCTCCAGTCTGAAGAACAACCCTCTCTCACCAGCCTCTGCCTCCTACCATCAGGCCAATTTTATATCCAATTGGCGAGCTCTCCCTGGATCCTATGTGATAGAATTTTACTAAGCAGTCTACTATGGGGAACCTTGTCTAAGGCCTTGCTAACGTCCATGTAGACAGAGTGTACTTCTCTACCTATCGACTTCTTCTTGATTACTTCTTCAAAAACTCAGTCAGCTGCTCATCTCAATTGGAAACTCCAGTGAATAGGAGGCTCATGTTTACTGGTCTCCTTTGGAGAGTCCAGTAGGAAGGAGGCCAATGTTTACTGTTTTTATGGCTTCATTGGTAAAGAGGCCTATGTTTCTCCATCAAGCAGCTTTGTGAACTGAATTTCATGTTTCCTGGACACTGTTGGAGTATCCAGTGTGTCATGGAGTTCATGGTTGGTGTGGGTCCAGTTTCTCTCTGTTGTAACTGTGTGATGCTCTGACCCTCATCCCAGTCAAAAAGCCTGACTCAAAGACTGATCATGGAAGGGGCAGGAAAGGGAAGGGATTGGACAGGATGGGTCAGTGGGTCAGAAACTGTCCTGTCCCTCCAGCTCACACTGATGGCCTGAGGATCTCCTCTCTCTGCTGGGCCTTCATGAAATGACCTTTGTGTCCAAACCAGTCCCCAGTGAGAATCGGCCAACAGCACAGAACTGTCCTTCATTTGACAAGTATCTGTCACTCTTCCTGAGAGAGACCAAACCCTGGTCAATGTGAGAAATGGGGCCTTAATCCAGGAAAAGACATGCTTCTGGGGTCAAGGGTTAACATCCATTAGTGGGGCAGAGCAGAGGGAGATTTTTCCTGCATTTAATTGTCACCACCCGGGACACTGTGAGAAAGAGAGAGAAGCGAGACAGTGAGAGAGGTAGAAGATGTATGTGTGTGTGTGTAATTGAGGGATAGAGGGAGGAGCATCTGAGACAGTGTGAGATATGTGAGGGGACCAAGAGAGAGATAGAAGGAGGTAGAAGTAGTGAGATTGAGGGATAGAGGGAGAGAATCAAGATGTGACTGAGAGGGATGGAGAGAGAGAAAGAGACAGGATGGGTGTGAAACCAAGAATGAAAGGAATCAAGAGAGAGTTGGTCGGGTTGAGTGTGTGTGTGAAAGAGAGAGATGAGTATGGTTAGAGACAAAATGACAGAGAGGGAGGGAGAGAGACTGTAGATTGGGAATGCAGGCAGGGAGGGAGAGACAGAGAGAGGAATAGAGAGGGGCAATTAATATTTGGAGGTTTTCAATTGATGCGAGAGATTGAGTGAGTGACAGTGAGAGACAAAGATGCAGAAGTAGAGATTATGAGACGGAGTGAGGAAGCGTGGGTGAGTTGGAGAGAGTGGCTATGTGACTGATTGAGAGAGAGAGAGAAAGGGGTGGACAGGTCCTGGTCACCACATTCTGGGAAGGATGTGATTGTACTTGAGAGGGTGCAGATATTTATCAGCATGCTGCCTGGGATGGAGGGCCAGCTGTGAGGAAAGCTTGGAAAGGTTGGGAATGTTTTCTTTGGAGCAGTGAAGGTTGAGAGGGGACCTTATAGAGGGGTATAAGATTATTCAGGGCAGTGATTGGATGGGCAGGAAGGCACTTTTTATAAGAGTCAAGGATTCAATAACCAGGGACAAACATTGAAGATAACACAGACATGGCCACACAGAAACTGCTGCAGGAGTAGGCCATTCGGCCCTTTGAGCCTGCTCTGTCATTCAGTATGATCATGGCGGATCCTCCATCTCAAAGCCATATTCCTACTTTCTCCCCATTTCCTTCATGCTGTTAAAATGTAAAACAATTATCTCTCTCTTTCTCTTGAATATATTCAGTTCCTTGTCCTCCACAGTTTGACTACCCTCTGAGTGAAGAAATGTTTCCTCATCTCAGTCTGAAATGGTCTACACAGTATCCCCCTGAAATTGTGACCCCTGGTTCCAGACTCCCCAACCAGGGGAATCCTCCTCCCTGCCCAGCCCTGTTAGAATGTTACATGTTTCAATCAGATCCTCTCTCATCCTTCTGAACTCGAGTGAGTCCAGGCCCAGTTGATTAGAGAGTGAGAAGTGTGTTGGGGAGAAATGTTTTCACCCAGAGGGTGGTGGGAGTCTAGAACTCACTGCCTGAAAGGCTGGTTGAGTCACAAACTCTCATGACAATGGAGCAGTGTTGAGATATTCACTTGTGTTGCTGCAGCCCCCACGGTAATGGGCCAGGAGCTGGCGGATGGGATTAGTGTCATCAGATCTTTGCTAACCAGTTTAGACACAATGGGCCAAATGGTCTCATTCAGTGCTGTTAAACTCAATGAATTTCTGAGACAGAGAGAGAGAATGGGAGTGAGAGAGAGAGAAAAGAGGTACTGACGTGGCTCTCCCTGCCTGATGTCATTTACATACTGAGGAACACCCAGTCAGACTCTCACAGGCTGCAGCTTTATAAAGCAGAGCCCAGTGAAGGGAGAGTTTATCAGGAACCAGGCACAGGGACAGGAGCACACACCATGATTTCACACATCCAGCTGATCTGGCCTCTGGCATTCTGTATCGCAGGTACAAATCTCTCTCCTTCCACCTTGAATCCTTAGCTGCTCTCCATTTCACTCCAATTCCACTGACTTGTGATTGAAGGGTAAATGTTGAAACCAGAGGAATGCTCAGTGTCTCCAACAATCTCTCATTTGACAGGCTCTTTCTGTGACAGTTCTGACTTCACTGTGTTTCTTCCTGACCCCTCAGGTATCAGTGGGGACATCGTCATGACCCAGTCTCCCCCGGTGCTGTCAGTGGAACTGGGCCAGACTACAACCATCACCTGTAAGGCCAGTCAAAGCATTAGCAGCTATCTTGCTTGGTACCAGCAGCGAGAAGGTCAGAAACCCTCTCTCCTGATCTACAGTGCAACAACTCGTTTCACAGGAGTCTCCGATCGATTCACCGGCAGTGGATCAGGGACCAGTTTCACCCTGACAATCAGCAACGTTCAGAATGAGGATGTCGCTGACTATTACTGTCAGCAGCAATACAGCTCGCCTTCACAGTGATACAGATCCGTACAAAAACCTCAATACACACAGCACCAACTCCTGTACTGACCCAATCCACAGTTATATAAAATATATAATAATGGACACACCATCCCACCACCTGAACTGACACATTCACATTTACATCTAAATGAAACTGAACAAACTAACCTATGCCAGAATTGTCACTGTCAACAACACACTCCAGTCCCTGTGGTGTCCACCACTCACTGAAGGCCTCATGTTTCCACCTACACTCCATGGCCACACTTGAAGAGCAGCCGCAAGATTGAACATCAAAAAATATATTTCGCATTCTGCCCAAGCCTAGCTGGACACAGCCCAGAGATACAGACAGACAGAGAAAAAGCCATGAGTGAGGGAGAGAGAGAGGGGCCGGGAGAGGGTAAGAGTGAGTGAGAGACAGGGAGAGGTTGAGAGTGACGGAGAGGAACAAAGAGCAGAAGTTTTTGTGCAGCCTCTGCACTGGGAGTTCTCACTGTGGCTTACGTTCGGTTCAGGAACCAAGCTCAGACTGAGTAAGTAAACCTCAATCCTCCATTATTAACCCCGTCAATACTGAAACACAATTTCTAAAACACAAGTGCTGAACTGTTGAAGGTGTTATTGAGCAGCTGCAGTGAATGAAATGGTTGATTGAGGAGCCCTGTCTCTAACAGGGTGTCTAGCTGTATCTCTTTAGTTCCATTGCCCCCTTTAAAAAGCAAGATATAAGTCAGTCATTTTACTCACCGTGTGGAGGAGCTCTGTCCATTTGCAGCCTGTGGTCCCATTCCTGCAGCATGGAGTGAAATCAGCGAGTAACCTCATGCCAGTCTCAGTGTGACAGACACTGGCAGAGTTTGATGTGAGCTCTGGCTCCCTGTCCCAGTCTCTGATCTCACTGACCTCAACAGCAGCAGCAGCAGCAGCAGCAGCAGCACAGTGAGACACTGAGCTCCCACCTCCCCCAGCTTTAACTCTGCTCAATCACACAATCACAGAATTGTTACAGTGAACAAGGAGACCATTCCACCCGTCCTATCTGTACTGGCTCTCTGAATGAGTCATTGACAGAATGTCATTCTCCTCACTTCTCCCTGTCACCCTGCACATTGTTCCTTTTCAAATAATAGTCTCGTTCCCTTTGGAATGTTTCAGTTGAAGCTGCCTCCACCACACTCTCAGGCAGTGCGTTCCACACCTTAACCACTCACTGGCTGAACATTTTGTTCTCCATCTCACTTTTGTTACTTTTCCCAATTACTTTCAATCTGTGGTCTCTCAGTCTTAATCCTTTCTCAATTGGGAACATTTTCTCCTTATTTTTTCTGTCCAGGCCCCTCCTGGTTTTAATTCCTTCAACAAATCTCCTCTCAGCCTTCTCCAAAGAAGACAGTCCCAAATTCTCCAGTAGATCTTCATAACTGATGTTCCTCATCCCTGGAATGACCTTTGGGAATTTAATTTGCCATCTCTACAAAACATTCACATGCTTCCTGAATTATTCACATTATTTATGTCCCTCATGACTTTGTAAATTTCTCAGCCTCCGATGTTGCAGGGAAAATTGCCCCAGTTTATTCATCCTCTCCCGATCGTTCAAACCTTCCAATTCCTAGCAAAATCTTAGTAAATCTTTTTCTGCACCTTTTAAAAGTTTAACAATATCCTTCCCATTGCACGATGATCAGAACTGTTCACATTATTCCCAAAGTGGCCTCACCAATCTCCTGTACAGCTGCAACATGATGTCCCAACTCCGATACTCAATACAGTGACCAATAAAGGCAAACGTTCCCAACACCTTCTTCATCGTCCTGTCTCCCTGTGATCCAGTTTTAAGGAATAATGCAGCTTACCTTCACCTTCACCTTCATGTCTCTTTTTTCAGCAACAATCCACAGGGCCCTACCATTAACTGTATAACTCCTGCCCTCGTTTGCCTTTCCAAAATGCAACATCTCACATTTAACTAAATTGAACTCCATTTGCCACACCTCTGCCCATTGCCCCATCTGATCAAGGTCCCACTGATCCCTGAGATAAACTTCTTCACTATCCACTGTCCCACCAATTTTGGTGTCATTTACAAACTGATGTTAACTCCTACATTCACAGTGAAATCATTTATTTAAATGACCAAAAGCAGTGAACCCAGCACCACTCCTTGTGGCACACAGCTATTCACAGATCTCCAGTCTGAAAATCAACCCTTTACCACCACTCTCTCTCTCCTGTCTTCAAGCTATTTTTTTTTACCCAAATGGCTAGCTCCCACTGGATCCCATGTGGTCTAACCTTACTAACTAGTCTATCATGTGGAACCTTGTCAAACACTTTACTGAAGTCCAAACAGACACTGTCTACTGTCTGCCTTCATCAATCTTCTTTGTCACCTCCTCAATCAAATCAGGAGACACATTTTCCCATGCACAAAACCACATTGATTATCCAAATGGATGTAAATCCTGTCCCTCAGAATCCACTCCAATATCTTGCCTAGCACTGACATCAGGCTCATTGGTCTATCGTTCCCAAGCTTTTTCTTATAGCCTTTCTGAAATAATGATACAACATTAGCCATCCTCTCTGCTCCTCCAACACCTTACCTATAGCTGTAATGATAAACATATCTCAGCAAGGGGCCCAGCAATCTCTTCCCTCGTTTCCCACATGTTCTGGGATACACCTGATCAGGTCCTCGGGATTTATATACCTTTATATCTTTTAAGACCTCTCGCATCTCCTCAGTTGTATTGTGGACATTTTCAATACGTCACTATTTTTCCAAATTCCCTTACTTTCATGTCCTTCTTCCCAAAAAATACTTACCTGAAATATTTGCTTAGCATCACACCCATCTCCTGTGTCTTACCAAAATACAGCACTCACATTTATCTGAATTAAACTCCATCTGCCATTCCTCAGCCCACTGGCCCAGTTGGTCAAGAGCCCACTGTACTCTTAGATAGCCTTCTTCGCTGTCCACAATGCCATCTGAAAATTCACCTGAACACACTCTCACAACTCTGGCCCCTCTCTGCCTGTTACACTGCTACTACCCTAATCTATATTCAGAAATTAAAGACCCAGTCCCCCATTTATAACGATTCTATCATATTTGCAGGTCTCTGTAAATTCCTTGCATTTGTATTCCTCCACATTCTTTCCACTGGGTGGTGATTTATTGTCTACACTGAGGATTCCGTGGACCTTGGTGTTTCATTCTGATATTCCCCACTGGCTCCCACAGCCCAGCTCATCCCAAAGGAGCTCAGTCACAGCTCTGTTCAGGAGCAACGCTGTCTGGTCTGGCCAAATCTCATCTCCCCCAGACCCACTCCCAATGTCCCAAGAACCTAAAGCCTCCCTCCTCGACCCGCTCTCCAGCCCCACAGTCACCTGTGTTATCCTCCTGTTCCTCTTCACACTTGTGGGGGGCACTGGAAGTAATGTGCAGATTCCTTCTTTTTAGTTCCTGCTCCTAATTCCTTTCCATGCTCCCTAAATTCTGACTGCAGGACTACATCCTATTTCTCCCTCTGTCACTGGGACCGATGTGGACCACGACTGCTGACTGTTCCCCCTCTCCCCTCAGGGCGCTCTGCAGCCGCTCAGTGACATCCTTGAGCCTGGCACCAAGGAGACAACACACCATCCTGGATTCCCATCTGCAGCTGCAGAAACACCTATCAATTGCCCTCCCTCTCGAATCTCCTCTCACTGTCGCTCTTCCAGTCTTCGTTGTGCACCCCTGTACAGCTGAACTACCCGTGGTGCCAGGGACTTGGCTCTGGCTGCACTCCCCAGATGAACTATCATTCTCATCAGGATTCCGAACTGAATCCTGGTTGGAGAGTGAGCTGCACTCAGGGGATTCCTGTACTAGCTGCCTGGTCCTTTTGGACTGTCTGCTTCTCCCCCATTCCCTCTCTCCCTGCATACTCTGAAGCTGCAGAGTGACCACATCTAGAAACGTGCTCTCCACAGAGTTCTCAGCCTCACGGATGCTCCGCACTGACACCAGCTGCTGCTTAAGCTCCGAAACCTGGAGCTCCAACTGCTGTCACTGACCACACTTCCTCTACTCTTGGAAGTCCAGGAGCTGGGAAGCATTCTGAAGTTCCCACATGGATGCACACTCTCTCCACTCTTTGGTTACCTCTTGGCAAAGTTCTGATGACAAACAGCTACAGCAGGGCTCAGTCCAGTGGGTTCAGTGTTCCAGGGTTTTGGGGAAACTCTCCAGAAGACTTTAAGAAATAGGAGCAGAAATCATCCATTCAGCCCATTGAATCTGCTCTGCCATTTGATCTTGGCAGATATGCTTCTCACCCCCATTCTCCTGCCTACTCCACAGGTACCATCAATCCCCTTAACAATCACAAACCTATCTATCTCTGTCTTAAATACACTCAGTGACTTGGCCTCCACTGCCCTCTGGAGCACTGAGTTCCACAGATTCGCCACCCTCTGGCTGAAGAAATTTGTCCTCATCTCAGCTCGAAAGTGTTGGCCCTTCATTCTGAGGCTGTGCCTTGGTTACCTAGTCTCTCCTGTTTTTGGAAACATCTTCTCTGCATCCACTGTATCCAGGCCTATCTGTATTCTGCAAATTTCAATAAGATCCCTCCTCATCCTTCTAAACTCCATCGAGTACAGACCCAGAGTCCTCATCCATGTCTCATATGACAAGCCCTTCATCCCCAGGATCATTCTTGTAAACCCCTCCAATGCCAGCACATTGTTCCTTAGAATATGGGTCCCAAATCTGCTCACAATATTCCAAATGCAGTCTGACTAGAGCCTTACACAGCCTCAGCAATACATCTGTGCTCTTGTGTTCTGGCCCTATTTAAATGAATGCAAACATTTTATTTGCCTTCCCAAGCACAAACTGGACCTGCCTGTTAACCTTAAGAGAAACCTGAATGAGATTTGTGCTTATAATTTCCAAAGGCTTTCCTCATTTAGCAAACAGTCTTTGCATTTCTTCTTCCTCCCAAAGGGCATAACCTCACACTGTAACACATTGTATTCTATCTTCCAATTCTTTGCCCACTCTCTGAGCATATCCAGGACCATTTACAGCCTTCCCACTTCCTCAACACGACCTGTCCCTCCACTTATATCATGTCATCTGAAAACCTAGCAACAATGTCTTCACTTCCTTCATCCAGATTGTTAATGTATAACATGAATAGTTAAGGTCCTAACGCCCTGCAGACCTCTACCGGTCACCAGCTGCCATTGTTCCTCGCTCTCTGCTTTATGCCAACCTGCCAGTCCTCCGTCCATGCCAGTACCTCACCCCTAACACTATCAGCGCTTATCTCATGTCAAATGCCCTCTGGAAAATCCAAAGAGATTACTTCCTCAGACTCTCCTTTGTCTGACTGGCTCATTGTCTCCTTTGGGAATTCTAACAGATTTGCCAGGCATGACCTCCCCTTGACTCAGCCCTATTTTCTCAATGCACTTCCAAGTCCTCTACAATTTCATACTTCAATTGAAGTCTAAAACCTTACCAACAACTGAGTCCAGGGTAACTGGCCTATAATGTCCCATCTTCGACCTCCCTCCTTTCTTATTCAGAGCTGTTATGTGAGCCATTTTCCTGTCCCTTGCCCCCACCAAATGCCACCCTACCCCACCTCCACACCCTGACTCCATTGATTCCTGAACGATCATCACCAAAGCCCCCACAATCTCCTCAGCAATCTCCTTCAGAACACACTGGTGTAGTTCATCCAGTCTGGGTAAGTTATCCACATTCAGACCTTTCAGCTTCCCCAGTACTTCCTCCTTAGTGATGGCCACTACACTCCCCTCTGCCCCCTGACAGTCTTGAAGTACTGGTATGCTGCTGGTGTTTTACATTGTGCAGACTGACGCAAAGTATCGATTCAATTCCTTGGCTATTCCTTCATTTCCTATTATTCTTTCTCCAGACTCATTTTCCAGCGATCCAAAGTCTATTTTTGCGTCCCTCTTCCTTTTTATATATCTGATAAAACTCTTGCAATCTATTTGTATATTACTGGCCAGCTTACTCTCACATTTCACCTTCTCAACCCTTAGTGCTTTTTTCGTTATCCTCCAAAAGTTTTTAAAGACTTCCTAATCCACTGGCTTCCCACTATTTTCCACCACATTGTATGCCTTTTCCTTTTACTTTTTTGCTGTCGACCTCCCTCATCAGCCATGGTTACCTTGTCCTCCCCTTAGTATGTTTCTTCTTTTTTGGAATGATTTCCTGCTCTGCTTCCTGAATTACCTCCAGAAATTTTGCTATTTGCTGCCCTGCCATCTTACCTGCTCGGCTCCCCTTCCAATCAACTCTGGTCAGCTCCTTCCTCATGTCTTTATACTTACCATTACTCAATTGAAATACTGTTCCATCTGATTGCAGCTTCTCCCTCTCAAACTGCAGGGGGATTTCTATCATATTATGGTCACTTATCCACAGGGATACTTTCATCTTCAGCTCACTTATCAAGTTTGCCACATTACACATCACTGAATACAAAACTGCCTGTTCCAAATGATCAACCACAAGCTGTTTCAAAAACCATCTCATAGACATTCCATGAAGTCCTTTCCCTGAGATACACTACCAAGTCCACCTATCCATTGAAGTCTGCCCTGACATTTTGTACCTGGCGTTTCTATCTCCTGATTGATTTCCTTCCCCACACCCTGATTACTGCTTGGAGGCCTGGACAGAACTTGCATCAGATTATTTATTTCTTGCGGTTCCTCAACTCTAGTCACACAGATTCTACACCTTCTGACTCTCTATCACTTCTTGCTATTGATTTAATTTCATTTCTTACGAACAAGGCAACACTTGCCCCTTTGCCCATCTGCTTGTCCTTTTGATGGGACATGTATCCTTGGATATTTAGATCCCAGCCCGGATCCCCTTACAGCCATGTCTCTGTGACAACCACAACATCGTACCTGCCAGTTTCAATCTGCACTACACGATCATTGTGTATACTGTGTGTGTACAACACCCTCAGTCCTGCATTGACTGCCCTCCTTCTCATCATTGTCCTCTTATCTGCTGTGCTTTACGTTTGATCTCTGATCCTTCCCACACTTTCTGTCCTATTACATCTTCTAGAAACTTGAAAAACCTCTCCCTCCACTTTAACTGGTTTAAATTCCTTAGAAACTCAATTTACCTCGATATGTGGCATCACTTTGTCGACCTTACTCGGAATGCTTCGTGCATTTAGATACAACCTGTTTAAGTTTGTTGTATTATTGATTTTCTCTGCACTTTTATGCTTCCTTTGATATTCAAAATTCCATCACTTTCTTTTATTTTCTGGTAATCCCATCACTAACCAGCAATCCTACCTTCTCCTTTACCTTCCATTTTCTCATCTTCATCCAACTGAGCCAAATTACTTTCTCTTGGGGTTAAGTTCAGGCCAATATTTATCGTTGAGCCAACATCATTAATGCTCTTTGATCTCATTGCTGCTAGTGGGATCTTGCTGTGCAGAAACTGGCTGCCATGTTACTGACATTGCAACAGGGGCTGCTTGTCAAACAAAACGACCTGTTGGAGTCTTTTGGAGAGCCTGAAATGTTAAGGGCTGGATTGAAATACAATTAGAGTCAGAGAGATGGACAGCACAGAAACAGACCCTTCGGTCCAACTTGTCCATGTTGACCAGATAACCTAAATTAATCTCGTCTCATTTGCCAGCATTTGGCCCCTATCCGTCTAACATGTTCCTATTAACAAATGCATGCCTTTTAAATGTTGTAATTGTACCAGCCTTCACCACTTCTTCTGGCAGCTCATTCCACACATTTAACACCCTCTGAATGAAAATGTTGTCCCTTAGGTCCCTTTTAAATCTTTCCCCATCACCTTCAACCGATGCCCTGCGGTCCTGGACTCCCCCACCCTGGAGAAAAGATCTTCTCTATTCACCCTATCTATGCGACCCATGACTTTAAAAACCTCAAAACAGTCACCCATCAACCTGCAATGATCCAGGGAAAACAGCCTCAGCCTATTCAGCCTCTCACTTTCGCGCAAATCCTCCAACCTTGGCAACATCTTTGTAAATCTTTTCTGAACCATTTTAAGATTCACAACATTTTTCCTGTAACAGGGTGACCAGAATTGCACACAGTATTCCAAAAGTGCCCTAATCAATGTCCTGTATAGCTGCAACAGCTCCCAACTCCAATACTCAATGCACTGACCAATAAAGGAAAGCAAACCAAATGACTTTGTCACTCCTCTACCAACCTGCAACTTCATCTTCAAGGAACTATTCTTTATTTTTTGGATGAACTGAGAGTCTTTCAGTTGTGAAAGAGAGCAGGCAGTTCCCCCTGGTGCCCCTGGTCAGTATTTATCACCCAGTCAAAATCACTAAGAATGTATTTCTCTGCTAATTATCACATGGTACTGGGATCTTACTGGGCACAGTCTGCTGGAAAGATCTATTGGGACATCCTGAGTTGGGCACAGGTGCTACACAAATGCAAGTCTTTCTTTCAGGGTTGGAGTCTCCTGATCCGGATCCTCATCCATTGTATGAGCACTCTTACCTTCCAGGGGGCAGGGGGTCATTAGGAACAGTGACCCTGTCTGACCCTAGGGCACTGAGACTCTTTGCAGCCTCACCCTTGACCCTCAGCCCAATAGTGTGCAGCAAGGTTTGTAATATAATCCAGAACCTTCTACACAGACACCCGATGTGACTCTTTCCTGAAATGTGTGGATCCGAGTCTGCTCTAATGTTCTCGGATAAAGTTCTCCTGATCTGTGGGTGATCGGAGGTTTGTTAAAGAAATATCGAGCTCCATCCCACTTTCCAGCTCTTGCTCCACAGTTCTGGAGGTTTCGTTTGAAGTGAACATCCAAGTGTTTTTTTCAATATGATGAGGGTTTCTGCCTTTCCCACCCTTTCAGACAGTGAATCCCACATCCCACCAACCTCTGGGTGAAAACAAATAACCTCATCTCCCTTCGAACCCTGCCCCCAACTGATTTCAATCTCTCCCCATGGTTATTGCCCTTTGTGCTGGTGGAAATCAGTCCTTCCTATCCAATCTATCCAGGCCCCTCAGCATTTTACACAACACCACCAAATCTCCCCTCTGCCTCCTCTGTTCCAATGAACACACTCCCATCCAATCCAATCATTCTTCAAAGCTCAAAATTCCTGGTCTCTCGAGGGATCACATCCTTCCTGTAATGTGGTGACCAGAACCGTACACTGTTGTCTCACTGTACTTTAACTGGGGTTTTATACAATTCCAGAATAAAAAAACTCCTTGCTTTCACTCTCAACCAAAAATGAGATAAGGGAGGTGATGGTCTCATGGTATTATTGCTGAGCTGTTAATCCAGAGATCCAGATAATGTTCTGGGGACCAGGGTTAGAATCCAGCAGATGGTGGCATTCAAATTCAAATTTAAAAAAATCTGTAATTAAGAGTTTAATGATGACCATGAAACCATCATTGATTGTTAGGAAAAAGCCATCTGATTCTCTAATGTCCTTTAGGGAAGGAAACTGCCATCCTTACCATGTGACTCCAGACCCACAGTAATGTGGTTGACTCTAAACTGCCCTCTGGGTGATTATGGATGGGTAATAAATGCTGCCGATCCAACAATGCTCTCATTCCATCAAGGGAAAAAGAAAAACAGTTTCTCCCATGTGTCTTCTAAACCACCTTACTGACCCGCATTCATTAATCACCATGGCCACATCTTCAGCTCCAAACACATCTGACTTCCAGCTTCAAAATGATGAGAGACATTCCTTCATTATCTGAGAAACAGATCGAAACATCAAACACAGGAGCAGCAGTAGGCCATTTGGCCCTTCAAGCCTGCTCCACCATTCAATATGATCATGGCTGATCATCCAACACAGTCCCCTGTTCCTGCTTTCTCCCCACATTCTTTGATCTCTTTAATCCAAAGAACTATATCTAATTCCTTCTTAAATACACACCGCATCTAATTCCCTTTTGCTGGAAAAATGGATGACAATTATTGGGTTGTTGTTTTTTGACCAGAGTGGACACAATGGGCTGATGGGTCTTTCCGGCTCTCTGACACTATTATTATATATTATGAGTAACTGGGTACCAAGGACTGACCCCTGTGGCACCCTAAGTTGTAATTACTTGCCATTCAGAAAAAGACTCCTTCTTTCTGTGCTGTCGGCCAACCAGTACCCAATCCATGTTAGTACATGGCCCCAATCCTCTTGTTCATTCGGTCGAGATCGGGAAGTCCCACCTTTACTCTTTGTGGGAACAGATTCTGAATGACCTCTGTCTCGTCCTTCAAGGGCTCCCACTGCCCTGACACTAATTTCCCATCATGTCACTGCTCCCGGTCCTCTTTTACCAAAGCACCACACAGTTTAGTAAAATGAAAAGTTTTATACTTACTGCACAGTTCTCCATTTCCATCCATATTCTCAATCTCACTGAGTTCTGATCACTGTCACGAAAATGCTCCCCCGTTGATAGCCTTTCCAGGTGCACACATTCATTCCATAAACAATGGTCGAAAACTGTCCCTTCTCTCTCAGGGGCATTTAGGGATGGGCAATAAATGCTGGCCCTGCCAGTGACACTCACATCCCAAGAAGCAATTTGAACAATATCTGTTCTTTTGTTGGTTTATTCTGTATTGACTAAAAATGTTCAAAAAGATTGTGTTGCCAGTGAATATTTGTGAGGGTTGAATTCCCTTCGAATGGCAGGGATTAAAATTGCTCCTCTTATCTTTCAGGCCGTGAGAACTCTCAGCCCAAGCTGACCCTTCTGCCCCCCTCCCCGGAGCAGGTCAATGCCAAGAGCACTGCCACCCTGGTGTGCCTTGCCAATCACTTCTATCCCGATGAGCTGGAGGTGCAGTGGAAGAAGGACGGTGCAGTCATTTCGGACGGGGTTCAGACCAGCAACTACCTGCGAGCTTCAGACAGCACCTACAGTGTCAGCAGCCTGCTGACCCTCTCTGGGTCTGACTGGGAGTCCAACGCTCGCTTCTCCTGTGCCCTCACCCATGTGACACTCCCCTCTCCCCTCAGCAAGAGTATCAGGAGATCAGAATGTGTTTAAAGTGTTTGCGATAGTCCATAGAGGAGACACAACTTTAAATAGAACAGGGCTGAGCTGGCAGGTTATTGTCAGCATTGAATTTCATCTCTTTTCCTTCTCAGGACGGCTCAGAGAACCTTCTGCGGTTTGGGTATTAAAGCAGGTCATTGCGACAGTGTCAAGAGAGCTTTACACGATGTCAAACGTCATGCTGTACCTTGTCCAGAAAGTGTTTGATTGGGACAGGGTTGACTTGTGATGCCAAGAAAAATCTCTTGAAGTTGCTGAAGACTGTCAGCTGTACAAAACAATGTAACCTCAGAATTCTCTGTTTCAGTAAACCAGATCTTCTTCCTGCTTAGCTGCCAGTTCCAATTTAAGGTTTGGTCACTGTTTAAAGGGACAGGATTATCCTGTTGTTGAGAAAATCTCCACAAGTGTTTTTCTCAAGCTCCATTGTGGCTGTGAATTTGAGCAGCTTCCTCTGTATGGGCTGTTAATTGCAGTTTTTTTCTGTCAATGTGAATCTGGAAAAGGGAATAAAGATGAAAATTCAGTCTCTGTCGCTGTGTGCTTTGGAAACAGATGACCTCCCCCCCCCCCACCTCAGTTGAGTGGCTGCATTTCAGCAGGTCATTTTCAAGATTGGCTGGTTGGCCTGCCAATCAATTATAATCATCAATCATTTCAAATGATCCCTTTGATCAGGGATTTGTGTAGGTTACAAGATTCCAAAAAAGAACACAAACTGAAAGCTGTTAGGACTCAATAAGTACAATCTGATGCATTCCCTCATCACTCTATTGGTCCTGGCCCAGCTGATGGGATCGCACTGTGCAATCTCTGCTGCATGTTGGTTAGCCGCTGAAACAATCTTTGGCTATTCACCAACATTATCGGCCTTGTGTGTCTCTCTGAGTGTGAATGTTTAACTTAATGTTGCCTGTAGATCTCTGAGTGTGGGTGTGTTACTCAGAGAGACACCCACATTCAGAGACTCCTGTGGACTGTGAGTGTGTTACTCAGTGCTGCCTGTCTCTCAGAGTGCGTGTGTGACATACTGTTGCCTGAAGGTGTCTCTCTCAGTGCGCATGTGTTACTCTGTGCTGTCTGGAGGTGTCTCTCTGAGGTCTGTGTCTCCGAGTGATGGATTCAGAACGGGCTTTGTTCTCGGGATTGAAGATTGGGCTTTAATCTTCTCAAATCATGAATGAAAATCAGTTCAGCTGATTCAGCCTGAGATGGCAGCTCATTCAGATGGCCAAAGTTAAAAAGCACACAACACCAGGTTATAGTCAAACAGGTTTATTTGGAAGTCGAAAGCGTTCAGAGCACTGCTCCTTCATCAGGTAGCTGGAGGGTCATTGGACACAGAATTTATGGTAAATTTAGATGGCAGCTGAGAAAGGTGAATACTGAGAGTGTATTCTCGGTAAGTGAGGGATTTCAGAGGCAGTGGGCACTGTGCTCCGGAATGTGTTGCCCAATTCCGAGGGGATTCTCTGAATCCAGGGTCAGAGCAGTCGTGACTGCCTGCCCAGCCAATGCTGGCTCCCCATAGTCATATTTCAGTGCTTAATTAACCCAAAACTAGGTGCAGCAATATTACATTTCAGGGAGGGGAGCTGTCTGATGGAGGGAGGTTGAATTCTTGCAGCCCCAAGAGAGGTTGCGGTGGATTAATGACAGGTTTGACCACCATGAAGATGCCACCTTCTCCCCCCGCCCCCACCACCCCCACCACCACCCCCACCCTCGCCCGCCCGCCCCAGCTGTGATGACCCTCGGATTAAAAATGTGACTGCTCTGGGATGATGACCACATTCCTGGGTGATGGAGAGAAGGCCAACCTCTCCCAAAGGCAGCACAGGGTGGATCGAAAGGGCATCAAGAGTAAGCATGGAGAGATTGAGGGTGACAGTAGGAAGGGGTTGGTTGGTAAGTTGTTATTCAGAGTCGGGTCCCAGAGCATCAGTCCTTCTGACACTCCCCTTTTTATCTGTCAGCCAGGGCTCCCTGATTGACAAGGTTAACTGTCCCTGTCAGAGAACTCATATTTTATCAAAAAGAATAAAACATTTATTGAACAAGGAGCTCAAGAGCTAAACGACACGAGACAAAATAATGGTTTGTAAGGTTTCATCATGGACACTGCAAATAAGATTTGGTGAAGACCTTTTTCACTCAGCAGGTGGTGAGAATCTGGAATAGACTGTCATAGAATCCCTAAAATGAGGAAACAGGCTATTTGAACCAACACGCCCACACTGATCCTTGGACGAGTTACCCACCCAAGACCCAATCCCCTATCCTATTATTCTACTTTTCCCCGACTATTAAACCTAACCTACACATCCCGAATCACGATGGGCAATTTAGCACAGCCAATTCACCTAAACTGCACGTCTTTAAATTTTGAGAGAAAACCAGAGTACCCAGAGGAAACCTACACAGACGTGGGAAGAATGTGCTAACTGCACACAGACAGTTGCCTGAGGCTGGAATCAAACCTGGGTCAAAACACTCAGAAAAGCCTTGACTTCACTCCAGCCTCAGCCTCCACATCTGCCCCACCCACTCTGCAACCAAGACTGCAACTACATTTCCCAGGGTCACCCCTGAGTCCTACTGCCTACCTGCTGCCAGCCAGAACACTCGCTCTCCCTCCTCAACCATACACCCCCACAGTGCACCCTATCCCTCCACTTCTCCCTCTTTACTTCATTCCCACCATCCCACTCCCCCACCTCACTCCACAACCCACCTCCGCCCCAATCCCCTTTCTCTCCCACACCCATTCCTCCATGCTACATCACAACCAACCCTCACCCACCACATGCCATCACCCTTTCCCCCAAAAACCCCACCCACGAGTCTTGTTACATATTTACTATGCCCCCCGTTCTCAAACATTCTGAGGCCAAAAGGTCCATCCTCATGGAAGGGCTCACATTCATTCCCCTCTGCTTCCACCTCAACAAATCCCACACCCTCCAGGATGTGGAGCTCTTCTTTGGCCACCTCTACCTCCATGTCTTCTTCTTTAACACAAACTCACAACCTCCCTCTGAGGACCCCTACACCTGCCTCCAATGTTCCTCCTCTGCTTGGTCACCGCCCCCCCCCCCCCCCCCCCCACCACCAGCCGTGTCCCTACCTTAGATCTCTTCATTGCTGACTGTTGATGTGTCTTCAGCCGCCTTAATTTCTCCACCCCCTCACACTCTCCAATCACACTCCCTCCGAACTGCTGCACTCTCTCCACACCAACCCCTGGTTCACCATTAAACCCGCTGACAAAGGCAGAGGGGTGGTAATCTGGAGAACGGCTGTAGCCATGTCGCAGAGGCCGAACGCCAACTCTCAGACACCATGTCCTACCCCCCTTGCCCATGACCCCACCGTGACCCATCAGACCCAAATCACTCACACTGTCAGTTCCCCCATTGCCTCAAGTGATCTCACCTCCACTGTCTCCAATCTCATAGTCCCCCAACCCCATAATGCCCAGTTTTATCTGCTCCCCAAGATCCACAAGCCCAACTACCTGGCTAACCCCTCATTTCAGCATGCTCCTGCCCCACTGAACTCCTCTCGTCCTACCTCGACTCCATCCTCTTCTCCTTCGTTCAGGCACTTCCCAACTACATCTGCTACACCAACCATGCCCTCCATCTTTTCAGTAAACTTCAGTTCCCCAGACCTGAGCGCTTTATCTCCATTATGGACATGCAGTCCTTATATATGTCCATACCCGATAAGGATGGCCTCCACTTCTACCTCTCTGACAGACCCATACAGTCCCCCTCCACCAATACCCACCTCCGCCTCGCCAAACTGGTCCTCACCCTCAATAACTTTTACTTTAACTCCTCCCATTTCCTCCAAATCCAGTATATGGCCTTGGGCACCCGGATGAGCACCAGCTACGCCTGCCTCTTTATCGCCTATGTCGAACAATCTCTCTTCAGTACCTACACAAGCTTCATTCCCCAACTCTTCTGCCATTACATCAATGACTGTGTTGGTGCAGCAGCCTGCACCCAGGCTGAACTGGAACAGTTCATTCACTTCACCCACAACTTCCACACCATCTTCAAATTCCCTTGGTCCATCTCGGACACCTCCCTCCCCTTTCTTGATCTCTCCATTTCCAATTCTGGTGACAATCTTCAGACAGGCATTTACTACAAAGCCACAGACTCCCATATCTAACTGGACCACACCTCCTCCCATCCAGTATCCTCCAAGAACTCCATCCCATTCTCCCAATTCCTCTGCCTCCGCCCCATCTGCTCAGAGGAGGAGACCTTCCACTGATCACAGATGTCTATTATAAACAAAGTGCTTTTCCTCCTTCTGTCATCCAACGCATCCCCTCTATTTCCCGTTCCACTGCTCTAAACCCAGCCCCCTCCAAACACAATGAAGACAGAGTCCCCATTATCCTCACCTATCAGCCCACCAACCTCCGTATCCAAAGTATCAGCCTTGAACACTTCTGCTAACTCTAACTAGACCACACCACTAAATATATCTTCCACTCCCCACCGCTGGATGCCTTCCACAAGGACCATTCCCTTTGACAATTCTTGGTTTGCGTCACTCTCCCACCTACCCCACTTCCGCTCCCCCCCCCCAACCTCCCACCCCGAGCCCCAGGTCCTTTCCCTGCAACCCAAAACGATGCAAAGCCTGCTGGTACACCAATCTCTCACCTCCATACAGGGCCCCAAACAGTCCTTCCAGGTTAGACAGAGGTTCACCTCTCTCTCCTCCCACCTAATTCACTGCATCAGGTGCTCCCAGTGTGGTCTTCTCTATTTTGGGAAGACCAAACATAAACTTAGGGAATGGTTCACTGAGCATCTTAGCTGGGCCCGGAGGGGCTGACTGGACCTCCCAGTCACTGCCTATTTTAATTCCCCTTCCCACTCCCTTTCTGAAATGACCATCCTTGGTCTCTTCCATTGAGACAACAAACCAAACTGCACATTGGAGGAACAACACCCCATATTACGCCTGGGCAGCCAACAGCCCAGAGGACTCAACATTGAGTTCTCCAATTTCATATAACCACCCTTCCCACTCCCCTGTCTCTCTTCCCAATCTCTCTCCCTCCCTTCCACTCCTTCCTGCCACCTACCGGATTCACTCCTCCCATTGACCAAACAGGTCATAACCTCTACCTGTCATCATCAATCCCCACTTCATCATCCTGTCCCTGCCACTCCCTTTATCTTAGCTCCCCCTACACCCACCCCGCCATTCCTGAAAAAGAGTTCCACACCAAAATGTCAACTAGGATGGAACGGTGGCTTAGTGGTTAGCACTGCTACCTCACAACACCAGGGACCTGGGTTCAATTCCTGCCTGTCTCTTTGCACATTCTCCCTGTGTCTGCATGGGTTTCCTCCGGGTGCTCCAGTTTCCTCCCATATTCCAAAAATGTGCAGGTCAGGTGAATTGGCTATGCTAAACTGCCCACAGTGTTAGGTGTGTTAGTCAGGGGTAAATATGGGGTAGAGGAATGGGTTTGAGTGCGTTACTCTTCAGAGAGGCGGTGTGGACTTGTTGGGCTGAAGGGCCTGTTTCCACACTGTAGAGAATTGTGCAGCACTGCTGCCTCACAGCGGTAGGGTCCCAGGTTCGATTCCAGACTAGGACGACTGTCTGCGTGGAGTTTGCACATTTTCCCCGTATCTGCGTGGGTTTTCTCCGGATGCTCTGGTTTCCTCCCACACTCCAAAGATGTGCAGGTCAGATGAATTGGCCATGATAAATTGCCCATCTTGTTAGGTGCATTAGAGGGGAAATGGGTATGGATGGATTACTCTTTGGGGGTCGGTGTGGACTGGTTGGGCTGAATGGCCTGTTTCCATTCTGTTGGGAGTCTAATCTAATCTACTCCGCTGTCTGACTTGCTGTGTTCCTCCAGCCTCCTCCCTATCTACATTGAATGGAAACTGCAGGAAAGGGCTGGACAATCAAGTATCAGGGCCATAAACAAATGGGACATGCAACAGATAGATGCATTGAGGTGGTCATTCTCAAAGAGAAGACCAAACTGGAAATGAAACATTCAGATCCATTGGATGGAATTTAATGTCAGAAAGTGTGAGACCATGCACTTTGGTCAGAATAATCTAAAGGCCGACTATTATTTAAATACTGAGAGATTCCAACACAGTGCAGTACAGAGTGATAGAACATAGAACATAGAAGAATACAGCGCAGTACAGGCCCTTCGGCCCTCGATGTTGCGCCGATCAAAGCCCACCTAACCTACACTAACCCACTATCCTCCATATACCTATCCAATGCCCGCTTAAATACTCATAAAGAGGGAGAGTCCACTACTGCTACTGGCAGGGCATTCCATGAACTTACGACTCGCTGAGTGAAGAACCTACCCCTAACATCAGTCCTATATCTACCCCCCCCTTAATTTAAAGCTATGCCCCCTTGTAATAGCTGATCTGGGTGTCCTTATGCATGGGACACTAAAAGTTAGTGCAGGTACAGCAAGTAATTGAGAAGATGAATGGAACTTTCGCCTTTATTGCTGGGGGTTGAAAGTTTAAAGTAGAGAAAGCCTGTTCAAATTGTACAGGGTGTTAGTGAGCCTGCATTTGGAGTATTGTGTGCAATTTTGGTCCCTGTATTTAAGAAAGGATGGACAGACATTGGAGGCTCCCTCCTGCTCCTATTTCCCATGTCCTTGTGTGCTCCAGTGTCCTTCCCTCACAGAAGAGCTGGTTGGAGCCTGCCTGCAGTAGCAGCCTCCAGTCTCTAGGTGGTGCTGCCAAATGATCTGCCTTGGCCAGGCTGTCACAGTTCCCACATTACAACAATGTCTGGACTTCAGAAGTATTCCATTGGCTGTAAAACATTTTCAAACATCCTAAGTTCAAGGACGGTATAACAGAAATATAATTCTCTCCCTTTTTATATTTTATCTCTATGCCTTCCCATCTATTACCTAACAACACTTGTGTCAAGTCCGGAATGAATCATGAATCTCTGGGAGAACTTAATCTATGACAACACTGGGATTAATGATCACCTCCTCAGTGGGCTTTGTGGATGAAGGTCAATAGCAATCTACTTATGACTTGATCTGAGTTGGTCTGAGTCAGTCAGTGTTATTGTTCTGGGTAGGGACAGTAGTGACCAACCTCAGACCCTGTGATCTGATTGAGATAAAGGGTTAGCTGTGCAGCGCTTTCACACATGGCTCATTCACATAGTGAAGCAGGGATTCCCCATTTTGCGAGAGTAAATGGAACTAACAAACTGGGTGGGCGTGACACCCCCCTCCCCCCTCTGTCTCCAAGAGTGGGGACAGGAACAATAATATTCTCAGACAGAAAGGATGGTAAAAATGATAAAGAGAGGACAGGATGCATGACACTCCCCAGAGACAGGCAAACAGTATCTGTCTGCTCCCCACTTTCTTGTTGTGACATATGTCCTTGGGAAATGGGTTTGGTTTATATTTTCTCAATTGTATTTAGGTTTGATGAGGTGATTTGGTAACAATGATTCCAATTCCATATTTTGTGTGGCAGCAGATCTACTGAAGGCCATGCTTTTATTTGGAGGTTGCCCAGGTTTCTGTCCAGGCTGATGCAGCATGGTCTACAGTGCTGCTCCTATTGGGCTAATCCATCACACATGAGGGAATCTGACAGACGCTTTCTCTTTGTGCTGGCAAAGGGAGACATTTGTTTACACTGTAATTGCGGCCAAAGAAATTAGTCAGTGGATGTAATTCCAGCTGAATATAAAGTTCTGATGTTCATGATGGGATTAACCTCGACAGTTCCCACTTTACCCCGACAGTGGAAAGGAAGTCACCACGCAGTGGTCTCCTGGCTCACACTGAGAAACCAAGTTGATGGTATAACTGCAGAGAACAACACAATGGCTTAGACTCACCGAACAACCAGAGGCTTCAGCCAAAATCTGGGTCACAGGCAAATGGAGTGTTGTGTAAACGCTCAGTATCTCAGGGAACAAACACAACTACTGAGCTGCAAAACTGAACAGGACTTTATATGAAAATTGGCATTCCAAAAATAAATTCCAAACACAATATGTGTAAAAACTGAGTACAATCTCATGACAAAGACTACATCATTTTCTTTGAAAGCTGGACGATAATAAGATGAGAATTCAAACAACCACCCACTCCATCACATGGTGTTCTCATCATAACACACTTGCAAGCCTCTTAAAACACGGAAAGAGAGAGAAACATTGCAAACTATATTACCATGAATGAGGATCCATTAAAAACTAGTATCATGATGTTAAATGCTCCCAGCCAGAAACAACACTGATGCATTCACATCATTAGCTTGTTAAATGATGTTAAAACGTCTGCCAATCACTTTCATGAAGACGAAGTATTTAAATCTCAAGAGGCATTGATGACTATTTTCCAGTATCATAGCAAGGAAGCAGCAGCTGACATGTGAACTCCAACAACCTAATGATAACAGGCACTGAATACAGAACTAGCTCCTGAGAGAAATAAAATCAACAGCTGAGATATGTCCAGTGCTGGGAGCATTTTAGACAAGACACTTTGTTGCCAGCAAGTTACTGCAGCATGAAATTTCCAGTAGGGTCAGAAAGAGAAAAAAGACAATGTGCAGATTGTTGAACAGGCCCCTACACCTCGGCCTGAGGCAGGAGCCCAAGTTCCAACACACTGGCCTCACTTCACACCAACCTTCACACAGTGCGGGGTCATGAACTCTGGCCATCAATTCCTCTGGGACCAGGATGGAGTGAGGGAACAGGGACAATTGTAGAAGAGTCAATAGAGAGTAAAGCAAGATGAAGAGGGTGTTTGGAAAGGGGTTAGAGGAGGAAATATACTTTGTGCCACTCAGTACAGACATGGTCTACGTGTATAATAGAATGAACAAAACAGCACCTGTGAAGACAAACAAAAGTCACACCAAAGTACTTTTCTTATCACAGGGGATATTTTCATTGTGGTGTGATAAGTACTCTGCTTTTGAAGCTGTAAACTCTCTCTATGGGTCTCTCCAGATTGAGCCTGTTTGCTCCAAGCAGGGCCCCAGTTTATTTTTTCCTGATCAGGGTCAGTGACACAGCTGCCCTCTAGTGGCGAGAGAGTGCTTGCACGGCTGCTGAGGATTATGGGTAAAGTCCCCTCCCATTCACGCCCACACAAACCAGCAGCCACTTCAGCTGGTTTATTGAAAACCACAAGCTTTCAAGGTGCTGTTCTTTCAACGGTGGAACTGGATGCACGGTCATACAAATTAGGGACAAATGAAGGCGATTCATCCTCTTGAGCCTGCTCCCCATGGCTGAACTGATTCTTCACCTTCTTACCTTACTCTGACAGATTTTTGATAAGGAATGACTGTCTACTTCTTCACTACAAGCATTCAGAGGTTTCATTTCAATGTTTGAAGAAGAGTTCCAAAGACCGATGACCTTCTGCAAGAAATCAAAACCCTGTTTTTCTCGGTCTTAACTGAGGGAACTTAGTTTAGTTTTATATTCTCCCTGAAAAGGAAGCACTCTTTTCACATCCACGCTGTATTCTATGTTCATGCTGATATGGCATCTGCTTTAATCAGCTGCTTTCTCATGAGAACAGTTGTCTATCCTGCCACCTTCAATGGCTGATGCACATAAATACCCAGAACCTACTGCCCCTACACCCATCCATACTTGTAACCTTTAGTTTGTTTTGTCTCTTCACGTTTTCCTTCCAAAATGAATCAGTGACATTTCTTTCTATTAAATTCTATCTGCATCCATTTGTTCATTCCATTACCTATACCCTTTTTGAAGTTCGACACTGTCTTTGTCATGAGTCGTAATGGATCCATGTTTCAAACCATCAGCAAATTTGGAAATTATGCCTTGTGCACTCAGAATTAAATATTTTAAATAATTTTTAGAATGAACTATTTTATAAACTACTTTAAATCAAGCCTCAAATTTATTGCCCATCTGCAGTTGCTCGGACTGAATTCTGAGCCAGATCATGGGGCCATTAAGAATGAATCGCGTCACTGTGTGGGACTGGATTCACAGACCGGGTGATGACTGGGTTCCCTTGTCCAAACTACATTCATGAACATGACATTGAGTTTCATGGGGTTTTTTGTTCAGATCCCAGCGCCTTCCTTCCCAGATATTACATGGCTCACCACCGCCCTCTCCAGGACAATTTGGGAAGTGCAACAAATAGCAGTAACTTTTGTGCCCGCCCATCCCAGGAGAAGTCAAAATAAATGAGATACACTTCGAATGATCAAACTGATGAGGCTTGAATTCATCTCTTTGAAAAAACTGGAGGCTAGGCTAGAAATAGAGCCATGACAAGGGTGAACCTGGTTTGCCAGACTGAAAGGTGGAGTGTCCTTCGGATTGACACTGGGATCAGGCACAAAATGAATTACACTCAACGACCAAACAAACGGCTATCAAAGCAGGTCACCAAACTGCAAAGAGCAGCAATTTATCTGGAAGAACTCAATTGGCATCAGTGGTTGTAAAAGCATTAGGCGGGCAAGTGTCATGTTGTTGAACACACCAGAAGCACAAGTCACACATAAAGGGAAGCAGGGAAACGGGAATAACTGAATTTCTCCATTGAGAACTGGAAGGGATTTTCTCAGTTATAACGCCTTTGAGAACGAGAATAGGTTGAAGGGTCGTTTATATTATAAACAACACTGCAGTGCACAAGAAAAGATGTCAAGTGACATATCTCCTTTAACTTGGGAACAATATCAGAAACAATGGTCAATGTGATTTTGGATTGAATATTGAGAGTGAGTATATGGAGGGGAGAGTGACCATGGCAGCTGTCCTGAAGAATGGTTAGGTCATGGCTAGAATATGGTGCACAGTTAGGGGCTGCTTTGAGGGACAATACAGAATGAGACAGGGACAGGGGATCTCGGTCACAAGGTTTTATTTCGGGATGTGGATTTCTTTACACAGAAGGTGGTAAGAATTTGCAATTTTCTGCCACAGGCTGTTAAAACAAAACCTATCCATGTTTTATTCTCTGGTGGAACATGGACACTGCTGGCTGGCCAGCATTTCCTGCCTGTCCCCCATTTTCTTTGAACATGGTGAGGAGCTTCCTTCCTTCACCCGCTGCAGCCATGTGCTGTAGGTAGACCCAGTGTGCCCTGAGGGAGAGAATTCCCTGATTTTAATCTTGTGACAGCGAAGGAACAGGGATGTATTTCTAAGTCAGGGAAAATCCTGCAGGTGGCGGTATTCCCATGTGTGCACTATTTTAAAAGGGATTTAATAACCTGAAAAAGAGCAATTATAAAGGGAAAGTAATGCTAGAAAGCATTTGATTGGATGGTGACGGATTAATTATTGGGGTGATGTTTTGGGCAGAGTTGGCTGTTCTTGCTCAGCAGCAACATTCTCCATGGTAACACTTCATTACATTCCAAAACAACATGTTTAAACCTCAAAACTCTGACCTTGCACAAAAGCAGTGCCAATTATTGACATATTTTATAATTTTTTAAAGTATCAGCCTTGGCTAAGTTGGTAGAACTCCTTTCATAGAGTCAGAAAGGTTTGGGTTCAGTGCACTCTAAGGTGGGTCAACAACGATCTCACCCATCAGTGACAGAACTGCTGGGGAGCTCCTTCTGGTTCATGGGGAGGTCCCCAGTTGGAAACGAGCAGAGCAATGCTTGTTGGAGACAGAGCTCTCACTGGAGACCTTGGCGTACTATGGAATCCCAGACCAAATGCAACTAAAGGCAGGTATGGGTCATGGGAGAGGTGGCAGTTTAACATGAGGACATCATCTGAAGCAAGGTCCCTTGATTGGACACATTGTGGGAAAGCTAAGCTGAATTAATCCCTGAGTTGCCATTAAATCAGGATAGATTCAGGAATTTAGGGGTCAATTGGCTCCTCAGTCTAGTTGATATCATCTGATGGTGGCTGGGAATTCCAGTTCACTACTTCTGTTCTGATATTCATTGGGAGAAATTTTGCTGCCATTGGGGGCATTGAAATGGGTCACTTGAGTGATTAAGTATGCCTAGAGTCATGTTTCCAACTGTATTGTCCAAAGTGTAAAAATCAAAACTGATGTTTCATTTGCAAAACTGAGAGAAGATGCGTCGGTTGGGGGATTGGCCGTGCTAAATTACTCATTATGTCCAAGAGATGTGCAGGCTAGCAAATGGGAAATGCCATGGAAAATGCAGGGTTACAGGGATAGGGTAAGGGAGGTGTGGGTTGGGGTGGGATGGCCTTCAAAGAGTCGGTATGAGCTTGCTGCACTGTGTGGCCTGCTTCCACCCTGTAGGAATTCCTCGATTCTATGATTCTATGAAGGCCAGAACAGGATCTCGACAGTGGAGGGAGGGTATTCTGATGTTCAAAAGTTCTTAAACAAAGAAATGCAGTAAATGTAGATTTACCATCAGAGCAGACAAACTGAAAGGCAAAATGACATATTCTCAAGTCATATACCAGGTACAGAAAAGAATTCAAAAAAAGATTTTGATGCAGTTATTGGAATTTAATGATGAATGATGATAAAATGAGTGCTCCATTCAAAAAAAGACAGAATTGCATTTTAGAATTTCAACAGGTCTGAAGCAAAAGAGGAAATCAGGATCAAATAGTCATTTGAGCATATAGAACTTGAGTGAGGCAAAAGCCTTCTTGTGAAATCATTTCATTTTGCCTTGCTTTCTCTCCATGGATGCTGCCTGACCCGCTGGGATCTCCAGTCTACATGGTATTCGCCTTTGCTGTGCTATTTCTTGCAAGTTGTCCAGATGTGTGCAAGACAAAAGCTTCAACAAACTGTCTCTTTTTTTTCAGCAACACTCAAATTCGGATCAGTTTGGAGAGAAAGCAGGGCCATGGAATCATCTTTCCCTGCAGGGAGGGAGGGAGTGTGTGTGGAATCTCCCATGGTCAGGATTCTCCTGGCTTCCACCACCTCAGGAAGGCTGGAGCTTGATGATCGAGGTGAATGGACAGGGCTCACTCTCACAGACCTCAGGTCCATGGAGCCGCTTGTGATGGGAGCATCTGCTTGGTGTCAGGGACAGACAATGACATTGTAATGGGTTTGGAAATGGGGCAACTTGACACTGGCTGCTGCACAATGGCTGCACTGACTCTTCCTCTCTGCCTGGTCCCTCCAGGAGTGAACGTGGATGTTCAGAATGGCTGGAGACCTTGGTTTTTGAAGAAGGCATGAACAGTGAAACATTGTTCTCCAGCTGACCCTCACCAGCTTGGTGCTGGAAAAGATTCCTTGATCCATTGAGCTGAGAACCTTGCTCCTGACCCAGCTGGTTGGTGTTGAGTGGAGTTTCAGGTGATAAAGAGAGGCTGAGGAGGGAGTGGATGAGCAAGTGAATAAATATGCTTTTCAAATTTCCCAGCAACACTGAGAGCTCAGGATTAAGACACAAAACAGGAAGGACGAAGAGTTGAAGAATTTTGTTTTCACACAATCAGTGTGCATGAGTGGGTACAGAGAAAAGACCATTCAATTGGTAAAAACTTATAAGTTAGAGGCTGAATTAGGCTATTCAATCCGTCAAGACTTCGCTCTCATACAATAGGACCTGATGTGTTGTGCTTGCAATTCCACATTCCCATCCATCTTGCATAAATCTTGACAATTTTTATAATGAAAGTCTGCTATCTCCACCTTTAAAATATTCAAGTTGTTGATCTTTTGAAACAGTATTTCCAGAAGGAAATATCCTTCAGAAGACTGGCAAGCCAGCAGGAAACAGTATCCTGAGAGAAGCCCTTTCAGGTTGGCTGCATGTGCCCGACTGTATCCCATAGCACTCCATGCTGAGCCCTCCGCCATCAATTTCTCTCACTAGCTTCAGTGAGAGAATTGACAGCATCTGGGCAATACTTACAGAGGATTCAAAGAAAAGGAGGAAAGCATGTTGTGACATGACGAGGGGCAGACCGATAGAGTTCGGTTCACTGAGGAGACAGAATTCAAGCAGATGGTGTATAATTTGGGAAAATGTGAAGTTGTTCACTTTGACAGAAAGAATCAAAACATTGCATATTATTACAATGGAGAATGACAGAGGAGTTACACACAAAGTGAAGATGTGATGTATGAGAAATTACTAGAACTTGGTGAGACCACATCTCAAACACTGTATTCAGTTCTGGTCCCCTTATTGAAGGGAGAATATAAATGCATTGGAGGTAGTTCAGAGGAGTTTTACTCAATTGATCCCTGGAATGGGTGATTTGTGTGATGATGAAAGATTGGAAAGGCTGGCCCTGTCCTCACTGAAGTAGAGAAGAGAGAGGGGTTCAAGGTTTGTGCACAGATTTGTAGCTCGGGTGCTGGTTGCCATGGTTGTGGCTGTGTTTGCCGAGCTAGGAAGTTGATTCGCAGATGTTTCATCCCCTGTTTAGGTGATACCTTCAGAGCTTTGGAGCCTCCTGGGAAGCACTGATGTGCTGTGTCTTCTGGAATTTATTTGGTTCTCTTCGTGCTGCTTCTGCTTGCTGGTTCTGGATGTTCATTGCAGTGGTCAGTAAATTGGATCGAGGTCAACGTGTTGATTGATGGAGCACAAGAATGAGTGTCATGCCCCTGGAAATTCTCTGGTCATCTTCTGTTTAGCTTGACAGGGGTCAAAACATCTGCAAATCAACCTCCCAGCTTGGTGAATATACCCACAACTACAGCAGGAGTGAGGGGATTTCCTGTCCGACAATATTCTCCAAACCCTTACCTGCCCTCCTCATGTCATACGACCCTGCTCCTTCCCACACATGGAATTGGACTGCCGGATCCTGAGACTTATAACATCCTTCTGGAACAAAGTCTCCAGGTATCTCTGCACCTCCCTGATGTGTCACCGATATTTCCAACTCAGCCTCCAATCCAAACACCCAGTGTGGGAGTTGTTGTCGATTTATACATTCATTTCAGATGTATTTAACCCGAATCACTTTAACTCAATAAAGAAATGTTAATCCCATTTACAAGTAAACGATGCCCACTCCTCTGATAAACCAGTAATTGTCTTCAGGATCTTATTTAAAGTTTTCGTGCTTTCCATTTATTGACCTTCCCAAATGGGGGTGTCCCGAATCAGTACAAGATGATCTGAGGATATAGATGGACTGGGAGGGTCAGATGGGCTGATCAGTAACAAGTGGAATTCATTCAGATAAATGTGAGTCAGTGGACCGAGCTCTACCTGACCATGTGAGTGAGGTGAAGGCAGAGTGACAGCACTTGACATCAAGGCCTCTTTGATGGAGTGTGGCATCAAGGAGCCCAAGCAATGCAGCAGATTTTCATGGGATATTCCAGGGAAGGGATCAACATCTGGATCCCTCCATGCAACTCCTGGGAATTCTGTCATTCTGAAGGGACAAGTTGACCTCCTCAGTTCCCACAAACAGCAGCAAGTCAGACATGCACAGTGTCCAAACTGTTTGGGGGAACTGACCTGAACTCTCACAGCCCTTGTGCCATGCTCTGCTGGAAGATGGTGGGACTATTGGGGAGCCCTTGGGGCAGACAGTTCCTCCATCAATATTGTTGGTCTTTAAACATAAAGGTGAACTTGTCCTGGTCCTCAGCCCTCCCTGTCCCGATATAGACCAGAACATGTTCGAAATGACCAACTGTCTAAAGACCCACTGCCAGTCCGACAGCAATGAGCCAATCAGCTCTGAACACTCCCTGAGTGCGCTCACTCCATTGTGTTCAGATACACTGACATTGAGTGCCCAGAGAACCCACCCTTCCACTCCAGGGTTTTGATACCCCTCCCATCACAGAGTCCCCCCGTGAACTCCTTCAGTTCATTCTCCAGAGACAGCTGGTCCCAGTGATTTTGGTGAATGGATCAGTGTGAGATATAATGGCATCTATTCGATATGTTCACTGTTCCACACCCTCACACATATTGATACATGCTCTTCCCCATTCACTGTACTCCATCGGACACAGGTATTCTGGATGGGGACTGCCCCTTCAGAACATCATCAAGTTGATGAGGGGTTATGGAGTGAAAGGTACCCTTTCCACTCGAGGTTGGACCTTTCCCATTCACACTTTGAGTTCAGCTCACTCTCGGCAACATTCTTTGATCTTTCTGAACTCCAACATACCTTCTTTCCCCCATTTATTGGGTTAGACTTCTTTAGCGCCCTGCATTAATAATGAAAGTGCCCATTCTGACCCTAACTGTAGCATTGCCCCCCCCCCCCCCACCCGCCACCTTGCTTCCAGGACCCCATTGCCCACTCTATTCTCCTCCTTGTGTTCCGTGCCTTGAGGGTGGACATGAACACTTCACACACCCTTTCCCTGAGGCTTCAGCTCTGGCCATTTCCAAATCACTCAAGAGACAGAGACTGAATCTTCTTCATCTTTATTACATTTTCCAGATTGACATTGACAGAAAACAGACTGCAATTAACAGCCCAGACAGAGGAAGCTGCACAAATTCACAGTCACAACGGAGCTTGAGGAAAATATTTGTGGAGATTTTCTCAATAACCTGAGAACCCTGTCCCTTTAAACAGTGACAAAACCTGAAACTGGAAATGGTGGCTGAGCAGGAAGGAGATCTGGTTTACTGAAGCAGAGACTTCTGAGGTTCACATTGTTTTGTACAGCTGACACTCTTCAGCATCTTTGAAAGATTATGCTTAGTCTTACAAGTCAGCACCAACCCTATCAAACAGTCTCCCTGGACAGGGACAGAATATGGTTAGATACTGAGTAAAACTCTTTCCGTACTGTTCCCCTCAAAAACACCAAGGACAGGGACAGGACACAATCAGATCCAGAATGAAACTATACCCACGCTGTCCTCATCAAACATTCCTAGGATCTCAGCCTGCTTGGCACACCAGCCTCGTTCCTGAAGAAGGGCTTAAGCCCGAAACATCGATTCTTCTGCTCCTCGGATGCTGCCTGGCCCGCTGTGTTTTTCCAGCACCACATTTTTCAACTACCCTCCTTCAACTGACTGAACTGGTCCTCACTCTTAACAACTTCTCCTTCCAATCCTCCCACTTCCTCCAAACCAAAGGCGTAGTCATGCACACCCGCATAGGCCCCAGCTATACCTGCCTCTTCATCGAATATGTGGGACAATCCATCTTCCACAATGACACTGGCAACACGCCCCACTTTTTCCTCCGCTACATCGATGATTGTATTGGCGCTACCTCGTGCTCCCATGAGGAGGTTGAACAGTTCATCCACTTTACTAAAACCTTCCACCCTGACCTCAAATTTACCTGGACCGTCTCAGACTCCTCCCTCCCCTTCCTAGACCTCTCCATTTCTATCTCGGGCGACCGACTCAACACAGACATTTACTACAAACCAGCTGACTCCCACAGCTACCTAGATTATACCTCCTTCCACCCTGCCCCTTGTAAAAACGCCATCCCATATTCCCAATTCCTTTGCCTCGACTGCATCTGCTCCCAGGAGGACCAATTCTACTACCGAACAACCCAGATGGCCTCCTTCTTCAAAGACAACAATTTCCCCTACGACGTGGTCAACAATGCTCTCCATCACATCTCCTCTACTTCCCCCACCTCTGCCCTTGAAGCCCGCCCCTCCAATCATCACCAGGACAGAACCTCACTGGTCCTCACCTTCCACCCCATCAACCTCCGTTTATATCATATCATCCACCGTCATTTCTGCCACATCCAAACAGACCCCATCACCGAGGATATATTTCCCTCCCCACCCCTATCAGCGTTCCGGAGAGACAACTCCCTCTGCGACTCCCTCGTCAGGTCCACACCCCCCACCAACCAAACCTCCACTCCCGGCACCTTCCCCTGCAACCACAAGAAGTGCAAAACGTGCGCCCACACCTCCCCCCTCACTTCCCTCCAAGGCCCCAATGGATCCTTCCATATCCGTCGCAAATTCACCTGCACCTCCACACACATCATTTACTGTATCCGTTCCACCCAATGTCGTCTCCTCTACATTGGGGAGACAGGTCGCCTACTTGCGGAACGTTTCAGGGAACACCTCTGGGACACCCTTACCAACCAACCCAACCGCCTCGTGGCTGAACACTTTAACTCCCCCTCCCACTCCTCCAATCACATGCAGGTCCTTGGCCTCCTCCATCGCCAGACCCTGGTTACACGACGCCTGGAGGAAGAGCGCCTCATCTTCCGTGTAGGAACCCTCCAACCACACGAGATGAATGTAGATTTCTCCAGCTTCCTCATTTCCCCTCCCCCACCTTATCTCAGTCCCAACCCCTGGATTCAGCGCCACCCTCTTTACCTGCAATCTTCTTCTCAAACTCTCCGCCCCCACCCCCTCTCCGACCTATCACCCTCACCCTCACCTCCTTCCACCTATCCTATTCCCAGCGCCCCTCCCCCAAATTCCCTCCCCCCTACCCTTTGTCTCAGTCCGCTTGGCACACCAGCCTCATTCCTGAAGAAGGGCTTATGCTCAAAACGTCGATTCTCCTGCTCCTCGGATGCTGCCTGGCCTGCTGTGTTTTTCCAGCACCACATTTTTCAACTCTGGTCTCCAGCATCTGCAGTCCTCACTTACTCCTCGGATAGGGACAGGATAACAACAATAATAAAGCTATCTTCACACTGTCTGTTCAAACACTCCCAGGACAGGGACAGCACTAGATTGGGTACAGAGTGAAGCTCTCTCTATAGTGTCCCAGTAATCTGTCTTAACCCCTGAACCTCAAAAGTGTCGCCGAGACCAGTCCTGAGAAGGAGGAGAGTTGAAATTCAGTGCTGACAATGACCTTTGTCCTGCCAGCTCAGCCCTGTTCTATTTAAAGTTGTGTCTCCTCTGTGGATTGTCTCAAACACTTTACAAACATTCTGATTTCCTGATGCTCTTGCTGAGGGGAGAGGAGAGGGTCACGTGGGTGAGGGTTCAGGAGAAGCGAGCGTTGGACTCCCAGTCAGACCCAGAGAGGGTCAGCAGGCTGCTGACACTGTAGGTGCTGTCCGAAGCTCGCAGGTAGTTCCTGGTCTGAACCCCGTCTGGAATGACTGCACCGTCCTTCTTCCACTGCACCTCCAGCTCATCGGGATAGAAGTGATTGGCAAGGCAGACCAGGGTGGCAGTGCCCTTGGCATTGACCTGCTCCGGGGAGGGGGGCAGCAGGGTCAGCTTGGGCTGAGAGTTCTCATGGCCTGAAAGACAAAAGAACCAATTTTAATCCCTGCCATTCGGAAGGAGTTCAACTCTCCAAACATTAACTCGCAGAACTATCAGTTTGGACATTTGTATCCAATGCAGAACAAACCTAACAAAAGAATGGCCGTTTATTAAAATTCCTTTTTGCTGGTGCAGTTTGAAGTCCCCCACCCAGCGTACATTCTGTGTTCAACGTGGCTGAGAGACTGATTCATCAGCCCAAGGAGAACAGTACATGGTAAGCAGTGGGAGAATTCATAGAATCATACAGAATAGAAGAGGCCCTTCGCCCCATCAGGTCTATGCCACCAACGCAACACGAAATCAACACTCCACCCACATTCCAGAAGTGGGCCCATAACCCTGATAGTTCGGTCATTTCAGGTCCTCATCCATGTACTTTGTGGAGGTTGTGAGGTTTCTCACCTCAACTCCCCTCCCAGACATTCCCGATTCCACCCGCCCCCCGACCCCCCCACCCCGGGTGAAAAAGCTTTTCCTCAAATCCCCTCTAAAGCTGCTGCCTTTTATATTGAATGTGAGCCAACTTGTTCTTGACCCTCCCAGTCAGGGGCACAGCTATTTACTATCACTCTGTCTATTCCCCTCATAACCTTCTCCCCCTCTATCAGGATTCCCCCCCACCCCCATTCCCCGAACCTTCTCTTCTCCAAACAAAACAACAGGAGCTTATTCATCCTCTTCACATTTGAAATGTTCCATCCCTGGGAACATCCTGGTGAATCTCCTCTGCATTCCCTCCAGTGTAATCACATCCCTCCCACAGTGCGGTGACTACAACTGCACACAGTGCTCCAGGTATGGTCGAACTACTGTTCTGTATAATTCGAACATATCCTCCATGCTCTTTTAATCTCCACCTAAAATGATTAAGGCAAGTACGCCAACTGCCTTCATAACTGCCCTGTTAACATGTTACATCTTAAAAAGTACATCACCTTACATATATCTGGTTTAAATTCCATCTGCCTCTGATCTGCCCATTTGACCAATCCGGTTATACCCTGCTGTAACCGAAAACCTTCTTCTTCACTGTCAACCATCCGACCAATCTTCACATCATCCACAAACCCAGTTATCATCCAGCTCCACATTCCCTTCGGCATTGTTCCTGTATATCACGAGCAATGAGGGACCCAACACTGATCCCTGTGATGTCCGACTGCACCCTGGACCCAGTCACACAAACAGCCTTCTAGCATCACCTTCTGTCACCTGTCACAAAGCCAAGTTTGGATCCAACTTGCCAAGTTACCCTGCATCCCATAGCCTTGTATATCTTCTTTATCAGTCTCCCAAGTACAACCTTGTCAAAGGCCTTCCTGAAATTCATATAAACAACATCAAATGCACCTCCCTGCATCTACACACCTGGTCCCCTTCTCGACAAAATTCCAAAAGATTTGTTGGGCATGGCCTCCCTCTGACAAAGCCGTGCTGACAACCCCAATATAGAGATTCATTCGACCTTCAGAATTTTCTCCAATTGTATCCCTACCGCTGATGAGACACCCACTGGTTTCCTTGTCCATGTCTGGCCTGATGCCATGTGACTTCGTCATGTCTGGAGTCAATGTTGAGGATTTCCAGTGTCACTCCCTCCTGGCTCTATATCACTGTGCAATCACCTCTGCTGGATCTTCCCTGCTGGTGGGACAGGGCCTATGCAGGGCTGGCGATGGTGGTGCCTGGGACACTGTTCGGTATAATTATGTGAGTATGACTGTGTCAGGCTGTTGCTTGTCAGTCTCGTCTGTGAGACAGCTCTCCTGAATTTGACACTAGCCCGCAGATGTGAGTATGGAGGATGCAACAGGGTCGACAGGGCTGTGTTTGATGTTGTTTCCGGTGCCAAGGTCGATGCCAGGTTGTCCATCAAGTTTCATTCTGTTTCTGAGACTTCCCAGCGATTGTTAGAATGGAGGGCCTTGCTCGGCTATTACAGAGGGTGGTTAACAGTTAACCTCATTGCTGTGGGTCTGAAGTCATGTGTAGGCCAGACAAGGTAAGGATGGCAGATTTCCTTCCCGAAAGGACATCGGTCCTTCGTCTCAATATCTCTTTAACAAAACCCCGATCACTCACAGATCAGAACTACTTTATCAGAGAACATTGGAGCAGACTTGAATCAACGCACATCAGGAAGGAGTCACGTTGGAAGAGCAACAAACAAGGATGGAGATGGAGACGTGGAGCTTCAAATACTGATCTTTGCGCTTTGGTGGCACGCTTTGATGGCTGTTTGTTAGATCTTTGTGTATAATTTCTTTTGCTGATCCCACTGCTAATCCGAAGGATACTCCACCCTTCAGTCAGACAAACCAGGTTCACCCATTTCAAGGCTCTGTTTCTGGGCAACGCTCCAGTCTTTCAAAGAGATGAATTCAAGCCTCACCAGTTTGTTCATTTGAATTGGATGCCAGTTATTTTGATTTCTCCTGGGATGGGCGGACGTTGACGTGCCGGTTATTTGTTGCTCTTCCTGAATTGTCCTGGAGATGGCGATGGTGAACCATGTAATATCTGGGAAGCAACTGACCGTTCATTCCCACTGGAATCCACTGGAATGACTGCGGGTTTGTTCATGGCTAATGGAAGGAGACGTTACCCATAATCCTCAGCTGCTGTGCAAGTACTCTATAGTTACCGGAAGGCAGCTGTTTCACTGTGCCCGCAAAATACAAAGTCAGAAAGCACACACCACCAGGCTCTAGCTCAACAGGTTCATTTGAAATCACAAGTTTTTGAAGCACTGCTCCTTCATCAGGTGTACCCCAGTCCACCATCGGTATCCCCCACATTATTGAACAGTACAAATAAACTGGGGCTCTGCGAGGACCCAACTGGATCAATCTGAGAGAGTACAGCTTTCGAATCAGGACACCACAATGAAAATGCCCTGCATGCTATGATATATTAAAAAGAGATACATTGATGTGACTTTAGATTGTCTTCAGATTGTGTTTTTTTTTCATTCTGTGATACACGTAGACATTGTCAGTATTGGGTATCACAAAGTATGTTTCCTCCATTAAACACTTTCCAACACACTCTCTCCATCTTGCTTTACTCCTTACTGACTCTTTGACATTGTCCCTGTTCCCTCACTCCGTCCCAATCCGAGAGGAATTGATGGCCGGAGTTCATGACCCCGCACTGTGTGAAGGTTGGTGTGAAGTGAGGCCAGTGTGTTGGAGCTTGGGCTCCTGCCTCAGGCCCAGGTGTAGGGGCCTGTTCAACAATCTGCACATTGTGCTTTTTCTCTTTCTGAATGGACTGGATCAAGTTGCAGTAACGAGCTGGCAACAAGGTGTCTTGTCTAAAATGTTCCCAGCGTTGGGCACAGAACTAGGTTAGTCACAGGAGACAAATGGTAGTGATGGAAGAACAATTTTCAGAATGGAAGGCTGTGACCAGTGATGTTCCACGGAGATCAGTGGTGGGATCTCTGCTGTTCATGATCTCCATAAATGATTTGGGGCAAAGTGTAGCTGGTCCAATGAGTAAGTTTACGGTTGATACAAAGATTGGTAGAGTTGCAGATAATGAGAAGGATTGTCGGAGGATACAGCAGGATATTATATCAGTTGGATGCATGGACAGAAAAATGGCAAATGTAGTTTAAGCCAGCCAAATGTGAGGTGATGCACTTTGAAAGGTGATGTACAGGTGAGAATTATACAGTGAATGGCAGAAGGCTTTGGAGTATTGATATGCATAGGGATCTGGGTGTGTATGTTCACAGATCACTGAAGATGGCAGCACGGGAAGGTAAGGCTGTAAAAAAGGTTTATGGCCTGCTTGCCTTCATTGGAAGGGGCATTGAGTATAAGGATAGACAAGTTATGCTGCAGCTTTATCGAACATTAGTTAGGCTACACTTGGAATATTGTACACAGTTTTGGTCATCACACAATCAGAAGGATGTGGATGTTTTGAAGATGGTGCAGAAAATGTTTATCAAGATATTGTCTGGTATAGCGGATAGTCGTCCTGAAGAAAGGTTGGATAGACTGGGTTTGTTTTCACTGGAATGCGGAAAAATGAGGCGTGTCCTGATAGAACTTTATAAAAGTTGTGATTGGGATATGTAGAGTGGAGAATATGAGGCTTTTTTCCCCAGCGTGGAGGGGTCAATTATTGGGGAACAGAGGTTCAAGGGGCGGGGGATTTTAAAAGAGATGTGCGAGGCAAGTATTTCACACAAAGGGAATTGAGTGCCTGGAACACACTGCCAGAGGAGGGGATGGAAGCAGACACAATAGAAGTATTCAAGAAATACCTGCTCTAATGCATGAATAGGGAGGGAATAGAGGGATATGAATCCTGTAGGTGAAGACAGTTTCAGTATGCAAGGGCAAAATGTGTCAGCACAGGCTGGGAGGGCCGAAGGGCCTGTTCCTGTGCTGTATTGTTCCTTGTTCTTTGATCCCTGCTGTTGAATTGGATTCTCAGGAGCCAGTTCCGTATGAAGAGCCTGTTCTCATTCTTTTGTTGGAGTTCATGGGGCAGCTGCTGCTTCCTTGCTACGCCACTGATCAAACCAACAATGCAGAAAGCCACTTGATATTTTAAATACACTGTCCGCAGGAAAAAGTTTGACCGAGATTTTAATATTATTTAATAAGATAATGACGTCAATATGTGGTTAAAGATGCCCTCCAACACATCTCGTCCACATCCCGCACCTCCGCCCTCAGACCCCACCCCTCCAACCGTAACAATGACAGAACACCCCTGGTGCTCCTCTTCCACCCCTTCAACCTTCGTATAAATCAAATCATCCACCGACATTTCCGCCACTTCCAAAAAGACCCCACCACAAGGGATATATTTCCCTCCCCATCCCTTTCCACCTTCCTCAAGGACCATTCCCTCTGTGAGTACCTGGTCAGGTCCACGCCCCCCTTCAACCTACCCTCCCATCCTGGCACGACAGAAACTGTAAAACCTGGGCCCACACCTCCTCCCTCACCTCCATCCAAGGCCCTAAAGGAGCCTTCCACATCCATCAAAAGTTTACCTGCACATCCACTAATATCATTTATTGTATCCGTTGCTCCCGATGCGGTCTCCTCTACATTGGGGAGACTGGACGCATCCTAGCAGAGCTCTTTAGGGAACATTTCTGGGACACCCGCACCAATCAACTCCACTGCCCTGTGGCCCAACATTTCAACTCCCCCTCCCACTCAGCTAAGGACATGGAGGTCCTAGGCCTCCTTCACTGCCGATCCCTCACCACCAGACGCCTGGAGGAAGAACGCCTCATCTTCCACCAAGGAACACTTCAACCCCAGGGCATCAATGTGGACTTCAACAGTTTCCTCATTTCCCCTTCCCCCACCTCACCCCAGTTCCAAACTTGCAGCTCAGCACTGTCCCCATGACTTGTCCAGACTTGTCCTACCTGCCTATCTTCTTTTCCACCTATCCACTCCACCCTCCCCCCGCCCCCGACCTCTCACCTTCATCCCCTCCCCCACTCACCCATTGTACTCTATGCTACTTTCTCCCACCCCCACCCTCCTCGAGCTTATCTTTCCACACTTCAGGCTCTCTGCCTTTATTCCTGATGAAGGGCTTTTGCCCGAAACATCGATTTTACTGCTCCTCGGATGCTGCCTGAACTGCTGTGCTCTTCCAGGACCACTAATCCAGAATAATGACGTAAATACACTAGTATTGTTTCCGGCTCAGAACATTTCACATTATAGTCCAAGATTTCAATGGACCTTAACTCGTGATAATACAGTTTTCAATGTTTCTCTCCCCTGACGTGTTATGAAGAGGTTTGCAAATGTGTTTTGATGAGGAAAGTGCATCTTCAACACCACCTGACGGAGTGGGTCTCTGTTTGAATTCTCGCTTGTGATAATACAGTTTTAAATGTGTCAGTGTTACTTTCCCCACTCTCTGGGGGGTGTCGCAGTCACTGTCTCCACCCCACCTTTCACTCTCGGGGTGATACCATTTTTAGCATCCTTTCTGTCTGGGAATGTCCCTGTTCTTGTCTCCCTCTCTCAGGGACTGGGTGGGTGTTTCACATGCACCTTGTTGTTAGTTCTATTTACTCTCTTGTGAAATGGATAATCCCTGTTTTACTCTGGTAACAGTGAGTTAAAGCCCGGCACAGTTCACCCTTCATCTCCATCATATCTCAGGGCCTAAGGTTGGTCAGTACTGTCTGGGCCCAGAACAATCCCACCACTTCTCGCAGTTTTCCCTCTTTCCTATCTTTACTGAACACCTTGTGTACAGGAATCCCCAGTCCCGCCTGATCTCTGTTAGAGCCACAGCATCAGATTTCCACTTGGCAATCTGTGTCTGTAACTCCCCAATACTGTATTATTTACCCATTTCAGTCTGTGTCCCATCAATCAGGGTCCTTAATTGGCAAAGGCTGCATTTAACGAATCTCAATTATTGTGGAGACCTGGTGAGGTTGGGAAAAATCAGAAAGATAAGTTGCACCATTTACATTTTGTACAGTGTCCGGGACGCAACAAGCGGTACCTGGGATGCCAGGGAGCCCGTTGTGCTCGGGTCTGGGACTGAGGAGCCTGTAATCTCTGAATCGCTGTCCCTGATTTGTGGGTCCTCTCTGATGGAGACCATTGTGAAATCCATTGTCAAGATCGCCACCTCCTGGCCTTGGAGAAGTAAGAACATGCAGTGCCCGTAGGAATAACCTGAATGTGATCAGAGGACAAGGTCAAAAATCATACGACACCAGATTAGAGTCCAACAGGTTTATTACAAAACATAATCTTTCAGAGCCTCGCCCTTCCTTCAGATGCTCAGAGGAGCAAGCAAGGTGAATTTAATCAACAGAGAAAACAAACTCTGCTGTTCATTTCCTTCTCGGTTGACTCCGTTCTCCTCAATGACATGAACAAAAGACAAGGCAAGAATAAAGAATATAAGGACATCTCACCAGTGACCTCCTGAAATTCATAAGAAACCTCACCCGGCACTTTGATGAAAAGTAAGAGTATTTGAACAATACTTAGTGACAATATGTTCCTGCTTTTTCAGTTTTTAGCATCGATTCAAAGCAGAAAGTCTTTCTTTCTCCTTCCCTCCTTGAAACTCTTACTGAGATGATCAAACCCAGCCACAGTTCATGTGACGGGCTGAGGGATTGTCTAATGATTGAGAGAGGGGACTGGGTCAGGATTCCCTAGAATTCAGAAGACTGGGATGAGATTTCACTGAAACATTTCAAATTCTCCAGGGCCCCGACAGGGTAGATTTTGGAAGGATGTACCCCTATCTAGGGATTCTAAAGCAGAGTCCCAGTCTGGGAATAAGGGGTTAGACATTTTTATCAGAGATGAGGAATGGGTGGCACAGTGGCTGGCACCACTTTCTTACAGTGCCAGGGACCTGGGTTTGATTCCACCTTCAGGCAACTGTCTGTGTTGGATTTGTATGTTCTCCCTGTGTCTGAATGGGTTTCCTCTGGGTGCCTCAGTTTCCTCTCTCAGTCCAGAGATGTTCAGGTTAGCTGGATTGGCCATGGAAGTGTAGAGTTAGGAGAGGGGGCTGGTTCTGGGTGAGATGCTGCTTGTACTTGATGGGCTGAATGGCCTTCTTTCACACAGTAGGGATTTTATGATTCTATGTTGCTGTGGGCCGGGAGGCATATGTCAGTCATTATGGGCAAGGGCAGCAATCTGATGGACATTAGTGGGCCTGACAGGGTTCTAACTCAACAATGGTTGTCATTAGACTCTTAACTCCATCGTCTTTTTGAATTTAAAATTCCACTCCATGCATTGCCAGGATTTAGATTAGATTCCCTACAGTATGGAAACAGGCCCTTTGGCCCAACCGACCCTCCGAAGAGAAACTCACCCAGACTCATTCCCCATATTCACCCCTGACAATGGGCAATTTAGCATGACCAATTCACCTGACCTGCACATCTTTGGATTGTGGGAGGAGACCGGAGCACCCGGAGGAAACCCATGCAGACACAGGGAGAATGTGCAAACTCCATAAAAGGCAGTCACCCGAGGCTAAAATCAAACCTGGGATTCTGGTGCTATGAGACAGCAGTGCTAACCATTGTACCACCGTGCTGCCCCACGGTGATCCCAGGTCCCCCAGAACATTACTTGGCTCTTTGGATTAAGAATCCAGTGATGACACCATTAACTCATTGCCTCCCCACATGTGGATTCGCTCTATCTTGCATTTATTCAAACGACGAAGTATCGATGAGTATCCCAAAGGTTCAAAACCCTCTGAGTGAAGAAATTCATAGAATCCCTACAATGTGGAAACAGGCCATTCAGCCCAAACTGCCTCTCCAAAGAGCATCTCACCCAGACCCACTACCCTATAACCTTGCATTTCCCATGGCCATTCCACCTAACCCGCACGTTTGTGGACTATGGAAGGAAACCAGATCACCTGGAGGGAACCCAGGCAGGCACAGGGAGAACGTGCAAACTCCACACAGTCAGTTGCCCAAAGGTGAAATTAAACCTTTGTCCCAGTGCTGTGCCACCTCACTTGATTCTGGGCAATAAATGCTGACATAGCAAGTGATGCCCAATCCAGTAAATGAATTAAGAAAAGATCAGTCAAGTTTTGGATAGGACTATGATGGGTTACTCCCCACTTGCCTGGATGTGTGCAGCTCCAAAAGCAATCAAGAAGCTTGATATCATCTCGTACAAAGCAGCCTGCCTGATTGGCACCACATCAATAAACATACACTCCCTCCACCACTGATGTTCAGTAACAGCCGTGTACACCATCTACAAGATACACTGCAGGAATTCACACCAAGTCTCTTGAGACAGCACCTTCCAAATCCATGATCATTTCCATGTAGAAGGACACAGAACACTACCAAAAACAAGTTCCCCTCCAATCCACATAGAATCTTGATTTGAAAATATATTACTGTTCCTCCAGTGTCACTGGACGAAGATCCTAAATTCCCTCCCTAAGGGCATTGTGGGTTTATCTGCAGCACATGGACTGCAGTGGTTCAAGAAGGCAGCTCACCATCACCTTGCAAAGGGCAGGATCGTGGCTCACTGGTCAGTGCTGCTACCTCACAGCACCAGGGACCTGAGTTCAATTTCACCCTGGGACAACTGTCTGTGTGGAGGTTGCACATTTTCACCATGTCTGTGTGGTTTCTCCCACACAGTCCATAGATGTGTTGATTAGGTGGATTAGCCATGCCAAATTACACATAGTGTCGAGGGATGTGTTGGCTGGGTGGGTTGACCAGAGGAAATGCTGCAGTACAGGAATGGGGTCAGTCCAGATGGGATGCTGTTCAGTGGGTTGGTGTAGATTTGATGGGTTGAATGGCCTGCTTCTATACTGTATGATGATTGCATGATTCACAAGGGCAACACAGAACGTGTAATAAATGCTGGCCCAGACAGCAATACCCATGTCCTCGGAGTGAGTTTTAAACAAAAAGACTATCTGCACTGCTTACTATTCCATCAGTCTTTGTGTCAATGTGGAACTATGATTCTCATTAATACATACAGTAAGTAGTTAAGGCCTCACCACAGAATCCTTATGGAACACCACTCCTCACTTTCTTTCTCTGTCGTCTGTCACTAAACGAGACTCTGAAACAAGTCAAATATTCATCTTCAATCCCATGGGTTTTAACTTTGATCAGCAGACTGTATTGTGGGAAATTATCAAGTACTTCTGAATGTTGATGAGACTTTATGCTCTATCGACTATTTTAGTTTATGGATTTGGTTCGTTAGTCAGAACCTACCCGTCACAAATCTATGTGGGCTATTTCCAATTCTCCACATGTTCATTCTCTCTGCTGCTAACGATAGATTCCAATGAAACCCCCAAAAAGAGATGTTAGATTGACCAGTATATAATTTCCTCGGTTCCCTCTCTCATCTTTCTTGAACCCGTGGAGTTACAGCAAGCCATTTTCCAAACTAAAGGAATGGTTTCTGCTTTGGAACCTGTTGGGAAAAGCTTCTGAAACTTCTCCCCCCTCCCACTCCCTTTAAACCCCTGAGGTCCTGGAGATCTGTCAGCCTTTAGAGCTGCTCGCTTTCCAATGCTGTTTTCTGGCAAGTATCAAGTTTCACAAATTCCAGTCTTCAATTAATTACTAACCTCCCTGGAATGGAAGCTGCATTATCCCGTTCCTTGACTGTGAAGACTGACACAACTAATTATTGTACATATCGGCCATTCCCTTCGTCTCATTCATGGAATTCCCAGTTTGTTTTTAAAGGGCTCACATTGCACTGGAGCCCCTTGATTTTCTAATTTTCGTGTAAAACATTTGTGTTATTCTTGTGACCCCTTGTAGGTCTCTCTCTCAATCGCTTTTTTGTAAATCTTGCTTCCTTTTTGTCTTCTTTTGCAGTTCTTCATGTCTTCCTTCAGTTGCCTGAATTTTCACTGATATTCCCACATTCGAGTGTTCTCATCTTTCGTTTCCTGTTTTCTCTCACTTATTTTGTCAGTGACAATGTGCTAACAAGTGGGGACCTGTTCCGTACTGAGCTGAATACATCTTTAACCATCTCCCCATCTCATTGAGAGTCTGATCTGACAATTTTGGCTGACACCAATCTCTGTTGCATTCTGTTTTCTAGGAGGTGGGTGTCACTGGCATAGATCAGTATTTGTTACCCAAGACTAATTGCCCTTGAACTGCTGGCCTTGCTGTGGGGCTGGAGTCACATAAGTTCAGACTGGGTAAGGCTGAGGCTGGACAGCAATCAGGGATCATTATTGTGGTCACCATTAATGAGGCTTGCTTTGTGATTTGAATTCAAATTCCAGCACTTGTCACTGGGGGAGATAGTACAGTTCGATATATTGTGACAGGATCTCTGTTTTGTATCTCACCTGAAAGACAACAGCTCCCTCAGTTTTACAGAGTCAGCCTTGACTGTGTGTTCAGCATTGGAATTAGGAGTGGGAGGAGGCAATTCAGCCCTTCAAGCCTGCTCTGCCATTTAACATGACCGTGGATGATCTTATCCTGTACTCAACTCCACTCTCCTGCCTGCTCCCCATGGCTCTTTATCTTACTTTTAATCAGAAACACATCTTTCTTGAACCTGTGAATTAATTCTGCCTCCACTGCACTCTGGGGCATTGAGTTTCACAGATTCATAACCCTCTGGGAGATGTAGTTTCTCCTCAGCTCAGTTTTGAACCGACCTCCTCTCACTCTAAAACGATGACCTCTTGTTCCAGACTGTCCCGCAAGGGGGAGAATCTATTCAACATCCACCTTCTCAATCCCCTTTCCCATTTTCTATCCCTCAATCAGATCTCTCCTCATTCTTTTGAACTCCAGCGAGTCCAAGCCCAAGATATTTAACTTTTCCTCGTGGGACAGCCCTTTCACCCCTCGGATCAGTCTGGGGAACATCCTCTGAACAGCCTCCAGTGCTGAAGGACTCTATGATCAAAATAGACTCCCCAAAACATCTGAGACAGAGGTGACAGTGCTCCCACTGACCAGGTTCTAGTCTGTACAGGGCTCCGCTCTCAGCTGGATGGTTGGGAGTTTGAGTTGATTTTAAGCTGTATATTGGAGAGGGGTAAACAACCTTTTAGAACATAGAACATAGAACAATACAGCACAGAACAGGCCCTTCGGCCCACGATGTTGTGCCGAACGTCTATCCTAGATTAAGCACCCATCCATGTACCTATCCAAATGCCGCTTAAACGTCGCCAATGAATCTGACTCTACCACTCCCACGGGCAGCGCATTCCATGCCCCCACCACTCTCTGGGTAAAGAACCCACCCCTGACATCTCCCCTATATCTTCCACCCTTCACCTTAAATTTATGTCCCCTTGTAACACTCTGTTGTACCCGGGGAAAAAGTTTCTGACTGTCTACTCTATCTATTACTCTGATCATCTTATAAACCTCTATCAAGTCACCCCTCATCCTTCGCCGTTCCAACGAGAAAAGGCCGAGAACTCTCAACCTATCCTCGTACGACCTACCCTCCATTCCAGGCAACATCCTGGTAAATCTTCTCTGCACCCTCTCCAAAGCTTCCACATCTTTCCTAAAGTGAGGCGACCAAAACTGCACACAGTACTCCAAATGTGGCCTAACCAAAGTCCTGTACAGCTGCAACATCACCTCACGACTCTTGAATTCAATCCCTCTGCTAATGAACGATAATACTCCATAGGCCTTCTTACAAACTCTATCCACCTGAGTGGCAACCTTCAAAGATCTATGTACATAGACCCCAAGATCCCTCTGTTCCTCCACCTGACCAAGAACCCTACCATTAACCCTGTATTCCGCATTCTTATTTGTTCTTCCAAAATGGACAACCTCACACTTGGCAGGGTTGAACTCCATCTGCCACTCCTCAGCCCAGCTTTGCATCATATCTAAGTTCCTCTGCAGCCGACAACAGCCCTCCTCACTGTCCACAACTCCACCTATCTTTGTATCATCTGCAAATTTACTGACCCACCCTTCGACTCCCTCATCTAAGTCATTAATAAAAATTACAAACAGCAGAGGACCCAGAACTGATCCCTGCGGAACTCCACTTGTAACTGGACTCCATGCTGAATATTTACCATCTACCACCACTCTCTGACTTCGACCGGTTAGCCAGTTTTCTATCCAATTGGCCAAGTTTCCCTCTATCCCATGCCTCCTGACTTTCCGCATAAGCCTACCATGGGGAACCTTATCAAATGCCTTACTAAAATCCATGTACACTACATCCACTGCTCTACCCTCATCCACATGCTTGGTCACCTCCTCGAAGAATTCAATAAGACTTGTAAGGCAAGACCTACCCTTCACAAATCCGTGCTGGCTGTCCCTAATCAAGCAGTGTCTTTCCAGATACTCCTAAATCCTATCCCTCAGTACCCTTTCCATTACTTTGCCTACCACAGAAGTAAGACTAACTGGCCTGTAATTCCCGGGGTTATCCCTATTCCCTTTTTTGAACAGGGGCACAACATTCGCTACTCTCCAGTCCCCTGGTACCACCCCAGTTGCCAGTGAAGACGAGAATTTCATTGCCAACGGTACTGCAATTTCCTCTCTTGCTTCCCACATAATCCTAGGATATATCCCGTCAGGCCCGGGGGACTTGTCTATCCTCAAGTTGTTCAAAATGTCCAACACATCTTCCTTCCGAACAGGTATCTCTTCTAGCTTATTAGTCCGTTTCACACTCTCCTCTTCAACAATACGGTCCCTCTCGTTCGTAAATACTGAAGAGAAGCACTTGTTCAAGACCTCTCCTATCTCTTCCGACTCAATACACAGTCTCCCACCACTGTCCTTGATCGGACCTACCCTCGTTCTCGTCGTTCTCAGGTTTCTCACATACGCATAGAATGCCTTGGGGTTATCCTTGATCCTATCCGCCAGGGATTTTTCATGCCCTCTCTTAGCTCTCCTAATCCCTTTCTTCAGGTCCCTTCTGGCTATCCTGTATCCCTCCACTGCTCTGTCTGAACCTTGTTTCCTCAACCTTATGTAAGCCTCCTTCTTCCTCTTTACTAGACATTCAACCTCCCTTGTCAACCAAGGCTCCCTCACACGACCATTTTTTTCCTGCCTGATCGGTACATACATATCAAGGACACGTCGTATCTGCTCCTTGAAAAAGTTCCACATTTCCACCACATCCTTCCCTGACAGCCTATGCTCCCAACATATGCTCCTCAAATCCTGTCTTACAACATCGTAATTTCCCTTCCCCCAATTGTAAAAACTTCCTTGTTGTGCGCACCTATCTCTCTCCATAACCAAGGTGAAAGTCACAGAATTGTGGTCGCCATCACCAAAATGTTCACCCACTAACAAGCCCACCACTTGTCCCGGTTCATTACCGAGTACCAAATCCAATATGGCCTCCCCTCTGGTTGGACGATCTACATACTGCGTTAGAAAAGCTTCCTGGACACACTGCACAAACACCGCCCCATCCAATCTACTTGATCTAAAGAGCTTCCAATCAATATTTGGGAAGTTGAAGTCGCCCATGACTACGACCCTGTGGCTTCTGCACCTTTCCAAAATCTGTTTCCCAATCTGTTTCTCCACATCTCTGCTGCTATTGGGGGGCCTATAATAAACACCCAACAAGGTGACTGCACCTTTCCTATTTCTGACTTCAGCCCATACTACCTCCAGAGGCAGATCCCCCTCAAACTTCCTTTCTGCAGCCGTTATACCATTTCTCATTAGCAATGCCACCCCCCCTCCTTTTTTACCACCCTCCCTAATCTTACTGAAACATATGTAACCAGGAACCTCCAACAGCCATTCCTGTCCCTCATCTATCCATGTTTCCATGATGGCCACAACATCGTAGTCCCAGGTACCGATCCACGCCTTAAGTTCACCCACCTTATTTCTGATACTCCTTGCATTGAAGTATACGCACTTGAGCCCATCTCTGTGTCCGCAAGTAGTCCCTGTCAGTGCTATCTTCTCCACAGCCTCCCTACAGTCTTGGACATCCTGACACACAGCTAGCTTACTTGCTGGACTACAAGTCCGGATCCCATCCCCCTGCCAAATTAGTTTAAACCCCCCTGAAGAGTGCTAGCAAACCTACCCCCCAGGATATTGGTGCCCTTCTGGTTCAGGTGCAACCCGTCCTGTTTATACAGGTCCCACCTTCCCCAGAATGCAGTCCAATTGTCCAAATATCTGAAGCCCTCCCTCCTACACCATCCTTGCAGCCACGTGTTCAACTGCACTCTCTCCCTATTCTTTGCCTCTCTGTCACGTGGCACCGGCAACAACCCAGAGATGACGACTCTGTCTGTCCTAGCTTTTAGCTTCCAGCCTAACTCCTTGAGCTCTTGAATGACCTCCCCACCCCTCTTCCTACCTATGTCGTTGGTGCCAATGTGTACCACGACTTCTGGCTGCACACCCTCCCCCTTAAGGATTCTGAAGACACGGTCCGAGACGTCTCGGACCCTAGCACCTGGGAGGCATCAAACCATCCGAGAGTCTCGCCCATGTCCACAGAACCGCCTGTCCGTCCCTCTAACTAGAGAGTCCCCTATAACTAGCGCTTTTGATCAAAACCTCCTGAAATGTGAAGGTGACAATTATGAGTAATTCAGAGCAATGATCTACTCAGTTATTTTGACTCCTGGGGCCTGTTGAGTACTAAAACTCAGCATTTAGGGATTGCTGAGAAATATCTTCATTGACTTGGACATTAATTGTATTTTTCAGGTTCCACAGTTTAATGAAGAATCCAGAAGATTATAGCTTTGGGTTAACTGCCGATCTCATTGTTGCTGTCTACAAGGCTGTGAAGAACACAGAGTGGAAGAAGTACTTTCCAAAAGAATAGAGGCTGCTCCTGTTTTCAAAGGCTTGCCATCCCTTGAGTGGATATGAGACAGAACCACATGCTTCAGGGCTAGAATGGAAAGAAGAAACTTACATTTGTATCACAGAATCTGGATAGTGTTGAAGTAGGCCACTCAGCCCATTGACTCCACACCACCCCTCCGAAGGTCATTCTACCTAGAGCCCTGTCCTATCTGTGTATTTTCCATTGGCTACTCCACAGAGCCTGCACATCCCTGTACACTCTGGGCAATTTAGCACAGTTAATTTACCAGCCTGCTGATCTTTGGACTCTGGGAGGAAACCAGAGCACCCGGGGAAGCCCACTCAGACACAGGGAGAATTTGCAGACTCCACACAGACCTGCGGCAGGTACTGGCGCTGTGAGGCAACACTGCCAACCACTGACCCTCCATGCAGCCCATTATTGCTTGCTGTAATGTCTGCTTCATGACTTGTAATGTGTTTTATTATTTTAAATAAACCAACTCAGAATTAATGGATTGATCATGGGACCAGTATATTTAACATGTCACGGTGAAAGGCTGGAGAAAACACTGTGCAGATGAGGCCTATTGTACAAGCAGCTTAATCTGCAGAGAGAAAATACGAGTGACATCCTTCGATTGTGTAAAGGTGTATGAGGCAACATATGGGCAACGAACAAAAGTAGGCCACTCGGCCCTTTGAACGTACTCCCCCATTCAATAAGATTATGGTTGATCTGATTTTAACCTCAACTCTCCATTCTCCAATAATGTTCCATCCCTTCAGTCATCAAGAATCTATCCACCTCTCCCTTAAAAATATCTAAAGATTCTGCATCCACTGCCCTTGAAGGAAGGGAATTCCAAAGACTGGCAACTCTGAGAGTAAAAACATGTTTCTGAATCTCTGTTTTGAATGGACTCTCCATTAACTTTAAACTGTGATCCCTGGTTGTGGATTCTCCCACAAGAGGAAACATCCTTTCCACATCCACCCAGTCAAGGCCCCTCATGATCTTGCATGTTTCAATGAAGTCTTACATTCAGTTTCCCCTCACAATACACCATGACGTTCTATAAGCTTACCTGATGACTTGCTGAACCTATATACTAACCTTCTGTGATTAATGCACAGAGAGCCAGATGTGGTGCGGGGGTCCCAGGTTCAAATCCCACTGTGGCAGATTATGGAATTTGAATTCAATTAAAAAAATCTGCAATTAAGAGTCGAATGATGACCAGAAAACCCATCCGGTTCATTAACTTCCTTTAGGGAAGGGAACTGCCATCCTTCCCTGGTCTGGACTACATGGGAATCCAATCCTACAGCAATGTGGCTGACTGTTAACTGCCCTCTGGGGCAATTAGAGGTGGGTAATAAATGCTGTCCTAGTCAAGGATGTCCTCATCCCATGAATGAATTAAAAAGAAAAATCTGACTATAAATAATCAACATGAGGATTAATTGTAATTAATCCTTTGTAATTAATGAGCAGCCTTTGTTCCAAGCCCTCATTATCTCCTGATTTATTCTCTTTCACACCATAAAGCTACTGTTAGGAAGCATGGAGACTATTCCCACCAGCTCTTGGATCTCTTCCCTATTTGTGCTGCTTTCCCAGAACACAAGCGTCTTCTTGCTCCAGCCTCCATTCCTCACCCTCACACTGTTCTCCCTCTCTCCACTTCTGACCTCTCACACTGTTCTGCAGCCCCCGCTCCTCATCCAGACCTGTTTAAGACCAGGGGTCATAAGATTAAGGTGAAAGTATTTTTTGACGCAGCATGTGGTAGTATATGGAACATGCTGCCTGAGAGGGTGGTGCAGGCTGAAAATCTCACAACCTTTAAAAAACATTGGGGTGAGCACTTTTAATTCCAGGACACAGTTGGCTCCAGAAAACTGCGGGTAAATGGGATTAGTATAGTTTAGTGTGTGGTGGTTGGCATTGACATGGTGGGCCGAAGGGTGTATTTCTGTGCTGTATGACTCTTGAATCTGGGTCCCTAGATCTGTGAGGCAGCAGTGCTGTGTCGCCCATATTGAGAGAGGGCACACAACAAAATCAGCACAAGGGGCGATAAGAATTCAGCTCCTCCTGTTTTTGAAAACACCACCATCATGTCACTCAGTTAGCAATTTAAAACAAACGATGGGTGATAAGCACAGCTCCCTGCTGGGGTGGTGGAGGGGAGGTGTGGTCACTGGTCAGATAACAATGACATAGGAAAAGAGGGAGTGGACCCAATTAAAATGGAAGGGGAGTGGTGTGGGGGGAATCTGTGAATGGATACTTACCCATCTGACAGAGTGCCCTCCACTTGGCAATCTATTTTACGCAATGTAGAAACATAGAGGATAGAAGCAGGAGTAGGCCATTCGGCCCCTCCAGCCTGCTCTGCCATTCAATATGATTGTGGCTGATCATCGAGCACTATACTTTAATCCCTCCCTAACCCATGTGCCTTGATTCTTTAGCCACAAGAACTATCTCTACCTCCTTCTTGAAAACTAATATTTTGGCCTCAACTGCTTTCTGTGACAGAGAATTCCACAGGCTCACCATTCTCTGGGTGAAGACGTTTTCCTCATCTCTGTCCTATAGAGTTTACCTCTTAACCTTAACCTATGAGCCCTGGTTCTGGACTTCCCCACCATTGGGAACATCCTTACTCCATTTGACTTGTCTCATGCTGTTCCAATTTTATAGCTTTCACCAAGATTCCCTTCCTTAACTGTTTTAAACTCCAGTGAACACAATCCTCACCAACTCAACCTCTCCTTATACGTCAGTCCTGCCATCACAGAAGTCAAATGGCATTCAGTAATTAATATTAATCAGCCCATTGTGGAATATTGTGGAAATTAAATTGACTCGACTCAACTATTAGCATGAACAACCAAAAAGAGCTTTATTAAATTTTTTAACCTCTGCATTGCAGAGGGACCACATGCACTTGACAAAAATGTATTGTGCAAGGGCCCTGAGTATAATTCAGATATTTGTCTTATACTGTTTCTTATCACACTCTCAAGGACAAAGACTGTGAAGATTTGAGTTGTTATTCTTTTCACTCCCTTGTTATAGACATACTGTTCTTATATTTTTCTCTTGTTGAATGTTTACAAGGTTCCTCAGAATTAGGCTGTCTCTTGACAGCAGACTTCAGCAAAGTGTCAGAAAGTTTTAACTTTAGTAAAGCATTGTCTTTCAGATCTCAGAGTAAATGTTAATTTTGTTAATTTTTTATTACATGGAAGACAGACTTTGTAGGTCAGAGTTAGAAGACAATCATTGCCGGTTCTAAAATTCAGGCTTCGGGTGCAGTAATCTCAATGGAATCATTGGATACAATCTTACAACAGCAGAAAGATGGGAGGTGTAGATGGAGGGTGCAGACAGCAGTGTAGACATTGGGTGTAGATGGTGGGTGCAAACAGAGGGACTAGACAGTGGCTGTGGATACTGGGTGCAGACAGTGGGTACAGACGGTGGTGCAGACCGAGGGTCCAGATGGTGGGAGTAGATGGTGTTGTAAACGGTCGTTTAGACATGAGCAAGACCTTGTGGTGACCACATGGGTGGCTGTGTGGAATCACACAGAGAGCAGTCAGTGAGCCTGACACAGTCAGGGACACCCCCTGGTGCTGAAGGTCATGCTGCTGCTGGTAAAGGTTGCATTTCAACTGGAAATGCACTCCCTCCCTACACGCTCCCCTCTTGTCCCTACATGCCTCACTACAACCCCTGGAGATGCCAGTCAGCACTCTGTGCCCTCGCTCAGTCTCCATTGACCTTGCCTCCATTAGCCTTGACCCACCTCCCAAGCACTTACTTGGGCCTTCACTGAAGCTTGAGCCATTTCCTCTGACCCTTGATGATGTGTTTGCCATCTTGGAACTGTCTAACCTGGTCACCATTAACCTGCACTGCCCTCTCAGCATGGAGCATAGATTGATACAGCACAGAAAAGGCCCTTTGGCCCATTGAGTCTGCACTGACATAACTACCGTTAAAGGCACTGTAATCCCAATTTCCTACACTTATCCCAAATCCTTGCATGTTATGATATTTAAATGTTGTAAGGTTTCCAGCCTCCATTACCTTCCCTGACAGAGGGTTGTGTGTTTATCATTCATATCACGCCAGGCTCATGGAGTTTAACAAAAGCTCAACTATTTGCCCTTTTCTTTAATGTGCGCTATGGTGGCTCAGTGTTTAGCACTACTGCCTCACAGCACCAGGGACCTGGGTTCGATTCCATGCCCAGGTGACTGTCTTTGTGGAGTTTGCACGCTCCCCCTGTGTCTGTATGGGTTTCCTCTGTGTGCTCCAGTTTCCTCCCACAGTCCAAAGATGTGCAGGTTAGGTGAATTGACCATTCTAAAATTGCCACCGTGATTAAGAAGCTGTCAGTCAGGGGAGATGTTGAGTAAAAGGGTAGGGGAATGGGTCTCGGGGAGTCTGTCTTCAGAGGGTTGGTGTTGGCTTGTTGGGCCAAATGGCCTGTTTCCACACTGTGATAGTCTGTGGATTCTGTGACAGTCCATTCCAGATTCCCATCTTCCAGAATGAAAATCTTATTTCCCAAAACTCATTTGTGATGTTCGTAATGAAACTATTCATTTTGTCTTGTCTCGTTTAGCTCTTGTGTTCCTTGTTCAATAAGATTTTTTTTTCCTAATAAAATATGAGTTCCTTGATGGGCTGTTAACCTTGTCCAATCAGGGAGCCCTGGCTGACAGATAAAAAAGGGAGTGTGGAGATCCCCAGTGGAGGGCTCTCTACGCGGGAGTCCTCCCCCTTTCTCTCGGGGATCTGGGGTGGAGGGTGCTGCACGCAGCAGTCCCCTGCAACCGCAGATTGCGGTGGTTCACGGACTCCCAGCCCAACTGCTTGTTCTGTGGCGCTGTGGAGTCCGTGGACCATGTATATATTGGGTGTGGGCGTTTGCACTCCCTTTTTGATTTTCTTAAGAACCTTCTCCTCTGCTTTTGGCTGCACTTCAGTCCCACGCTCCTGATCTTCGGGCACCCGGTACGGAGGAGGGAGGGCAGGTCCCAGGACCTCCTCGTGGGTCTGCTCCTGGGCCTGGCCAAACTGGCCATCAACAGGTCCAGGCAGCGGGCCGTGGAGGGGGTCGTTAGGGCCGACTGCCTGCCCCTCTTCCGGGGTTACGTTAGAGCCCGGGTGTCCTTGGAGAAGGAGCACGCGGTGTCCACCGACACCCTGGAGTCGTTCAGGGAGAGGTGGGCGCCGCAGGGAGTGGAGTGCATCATTTCTCCCTCCAACTCTATTTTGATTTAGTCCCTACCCTCCCCTTCACTGTTTTGCTCACACAGCATTGCCCTGTGGTTTGAAGGGCAGTGCTTGTCACTGGCCACTCAGGTGTTTTTCATATCTTCCTGGTGGTGGAAATTGAATAAAGATTTGTGCACTTTGTGTCTTTCACTGTGTCTCACATCTGCACACACACACACACCATAAAAAAAAAGGGAGTGTCAGAAAGACTGATACTCTGGGACCTGACTCTGAATAACAACCTGCCAACCAACCTCCTCCTTCTGTCACCCTCAATCTCCCCATGCTTACTCTTGATGCCACTTCGATCCAGCCTGTGCTGCCTTCTAGAGAGGTTAACCTTCCCTCTATTCCTGATGAAGAACTTATTCCCAAACCATTGATTATCCTGCTCCTCGGATGCTGCCTGACCTGCTGTGGTTTCCCAGCAACACACTCTTGACTCTGATCTCCACCATCTGCAGTCTTCACTTTCTCCTTCACTCCAGCACCCAGGAAAGTGGATATCATCCCAGAGGAGCATAGTCCCACTCGCTCATTACAGACAGAGATGACTGGTGGTGTGTTTAACCCGAGGGTCACCACAGCTGAGGCAGGGGGAGTGAAGGTGGCACCTTCATGGTGATATCACCCTTCATTAATCCACTGCTATCCCTCTTGGGGCTGCAAGAATTCAACCTCACTCACTGCTCTCCTCCCTGTAAGGTAATATTGCTGTATCTAGTTTAGAACTAATTGACCATTGAAATATAACTATGGCTAGTCATCATTGGCTGAGCAGACAGCCACTACTGCAATGATCCCAGCTCCAGAAAGTCCCCTTGTAATTGGGGAGCACATTAGAGAGCACAGTGCCCACTGCCTCTGAAATCCCTCCCTTACTGAGAATACACTCTCAGTATTCACCTTCTTCAAATGCCATCTCAATTTTACTGTAAATTCTGTGAACTATGATCCTGCCCCACTAGCTGTCTGATGAAGGAGCAGTGGTCTGAAAGCTTGTACTCCCAAAGAAACCTGTTGGACTATAACCTGCTGTTATGCGATTTTTAACTTTGGCCACCTCAATGAGCTGCCATCTCAGACTGAAGTGTTTTTCTTCCGAGATTTGACAACATTAAAGCCAAATCTTCAATCCCCATCACAAAGCCAATTCTCTACCCATCACTCAGAGACAAATACCTCAGAGACACCAACAGGCAGCACAGAGTAACACACTCTCACTCATTGAGATACAAAGTTAAAAATCGCACAACACCAGATTATAGTCCAACAGGTTTAATTGGAAGCACACTAGCTTTCGGAGTGCCACTCCATCATCATGTGGTTGTGGAGGGCACTCCCTTGATGAAGGAGCGGTGCTCTGAAAGCGAGTATGCTGCCAATTAAACCTGTTGGACTATAATCTGGTGTTGTGCGATTTTTAACTTTGTACATCCCAGTCCAACACCGGCATCTCCAACTCATTGCACTGCCTACAGTCAGTGCAGAATAACACACACACACACACACACACACAGAGACACCTACAGGCAACACTGAGTAACACACACACTCAGACAGTCAGGCAGCATTGAGTAACATGCTCACACTCCATGCTGCCTGTTGGTGTCTCTCTGAATAACACACCCACACTCAGAGTGACACCTACAGGCAGCATTATATAATACACCTGTACTCAGAGGGACACACAGACTGCAGTGTCAGTGATTGGCCTAAGATCACTTCAGGTACAACAAAGCATGCAGCAAAGAGTGCAGAGTGCAATCCCAGCACCTGAGCCTGGACCACAGAGTGAAGAGGGAATGCCTAAGATTGTAATTATTGAGCCCTAACAGCTTTCTGTTTCTAGCGAAAAACAAGGACTGCAGATGCTGGAAACCAGAGGCTAGATCAGAGTGGTACTGGAAAAGAACAGCAGGTCAGGCAGCATCCGAGGAGCAGGAAAATCAATGTTTCGGGCAAAAGCTCTTCATCAGGAATAGAGGCAGGGTGCCTGCAGAGTGGATAGATAAATGAGAGGGGGTTGAGGAGAAAGTAGCACAGAGTACAATAGGTGAATGGGTGTAGGGATGGAGGTGATAGGTCAGAGAGGAGGGTGGGGGAAAGTAGCAAAGAGTACAATAGGTGAATGTAGGTGGGGATGGAGGTGATAGGTCAGAGAGGAGGGTGGAGTGGATAGGTGGAAAGGAAGATAAGCAGGTAGGACAGGTCATGAGGATGGTGCTGAGCTGGAAGGTTGGAGCTGGGGTGAGGTGGGAGAAGGAGAAATGAGGAAGCTGGTGAAATCCACATTGATGCCCTGGGATTGAAGTGTTCTGAGGCGGAAGATGAGGCGTTCTTCCTCCAGGCGTCGGGTGGTGAGGGTGCGGCGGTGGAGGAGGCCCAGGACCTCCATGTCCTCGGCAGAGTGGGAGGGGGAGTTGAAATGTTGGGCCAGAGGGCAGGGGGGTGGATTGGTGCGGGTAACCCGGAGATGTTCCCTAAAGCTCTCTGCATGGAGAGGAGACCGCATCGGGAGCAACTGATACAATAAATGATATTGGTGGATGTGCTGGTAAAAAATTGATGGATGTGGAAGGCTCTTTTGGGGCCTTAGATGGAGGTGAGGGAGGAGGTGTGGGCAAAGATTTTGCAATTCCTGCGGTGGCAGGGGAGGGTGCCAGGATGTGAGGGTGGGTTATTGGGGGGCGTGGACCTGACTAGGTTGTCACGGAGGGAACGGTCTTTGCGGAAAGCAGGAATGGGTGGGGAGGGCAATATATCCCTGGTGGTGGGGTTCATTTGGAGGTGGCTGAAATGTCGTCGGATGTTGTGGTTTATGCAAAGGTTGGTAGGGTGGAAGGTGAGCAGCAGGGGGGTTCTGTCCTCGTTACGGTTGGAGAGGTGGGGATTGAGGGCAGAGGGGTGGGATGTGGACGAGATGCGTTGGAGCACATTTTTGACCACGTGGGAAGGGAAATTGCGGTCTCTAAAGAAGGAGGCCATCTGTTGTGTTCTGTGGTGGAACAGGTCCTCCTGGGAGCAAATATGGTGGAGGCAGAGGAATTGGGAATATGGGATGGCATTTTTGCAAGAGGTAAGTTGGGAAGAGGTGGAATCCTCGGTGTCGGTGGGTTTGTAAAAAAATGTCAGTGTCAAGTCGGTCGTCATCATTAATGGAGATGGAGTGGTCCAGGAAGGGGAGGGAGGTGTCAGAGATGATCCAGGTGGTCATTAATGGATATCTGTTTGGAATCTTGTAACTTCCAATGATTCTAGATCAAAGGGATCATTTGAAAGTGATTGATGATTGGCTGTCAGTATCCTCTACAACGGATGTGTCATTGATTGACATGCCAATTAGCCAATTGTGACAATGCCATTCTGAAATGCAGCCAATCAGCTGAATGGAATGGTCAATCCCCAAAACACACAGACACAGAGACTGAATCTTCTTCATCTTTATTCCCTTTTCCAGATTGACATTGATAGAAAGCAAACTGCAATGAACAGCCCAGACAGAGGAAGCTGCACAAATTCACAGCCACATTGGAGCTTGAGGAAAACACTTGTGGAGGTTTTCTCAATAACATGAGAATCCTGTCCCTTCAAACAGTGATAAAACCTTAAATTGGAACTGGCGGCTGAGCAGGAAGGAGATCTGGTTTACTGAAACAGAGACTTCTGAGGTTCACATTGTTTTGGTACAGCTGACAGTCTTCAGCAACTTGAAGAGATATTAATTGGCATCACAAGTCAACTCTGTCCCCATCAAACACTCCCAGAACAGGGACAGCATGGGGTTTGACACAGCATAAAGCTGTCTCAACACTGTCCCAATGAACTGCCTTAACCCCTGAAATTCAGACATGGCTTTGAGCAGTCCTGAGAATGAAGAGAGTTGAAATTCAGTGCTGACAATAACCTTTGTCCTACCAGCTCAGCCCTGTTCTATTTAAAGTTGTGTCTCCTCTGTGGACTGTCTCCAACACTCTACACACATTCTGATCTCCTGATGCTCTTGCTGAGGGGAGAGGGGAGGGTCACGTGGTGAGGGCACAGGAGAAGCGAGCGTTGGACTCCCAGTCAGACCCAGAGAGGGTCAGCAGGCTGCTGACACTGTAGGTGCTGTCCGAAGCTCGCAGGTAGTTGCTGGTCTGAACCCCGTCCGAAATGACTGCACCATCCTTCTTCCACTGCACCTCCAGCTCATCGGGATAGAAGTGATTGGCAAGGCACACCAGGGTGGCAGTGCCCTTGGCATTGACCTGCTCTGGGGAGGGGGGCAGCAGGGTCAGCTTGGGCTGAGAGTTCTCACGGCCTGAAAGACAAGAGAAACAATTTTAACCCCTCCTCTTCAAAGGGATTTTAACTCTCTGAACATTCACTGGCAAAACAATCCGTTTGAAAATTTGTCGCCAATACATAACAAACCCCATAAATAAACAGGCATTGTTCAAATTGCTTCTTGGGATGTGAGTGTCACTGATAGGATCAACATTTATTGCCCATCCCTAATCACCCAGAGGGCAGTTTAGAGTCAACCACATTGTTGTGGGTCTGGAGTCACATGGTAAGGATGGCAGTTTCCTTACCTCAAGGACATCAGGGAATCAGATGGCTTTTTCCTGACAATCAACAATTGTTTCATGGTCATCATCAGACACTTAATTGCAGATTTTTAAAATTGAATTCACATTCCACCATCTGCTGTGGCAGAATTCTAACCCTGGCCCCCAGAACATTAATCTGGATCTCTGGATGAACAGCTCAGCGATCGTGCCATTAAATCATCACCTCCTTTATCTTATTTTTAGTTGAGAGTGAAAGCAAGAAGTTTGTTTCTGAACAGGGTGTTTAGAAAAAGGACAACTGAAAGACTCCCAGTTCATCCCAAAAAAGATTAGTTTCTTGAAAGTGGAGGTGCAGGTAGGTGGGGGGTGGGGGGGGGGGGGGTGACGAAGTCATTTGACATGCTTTCCTTTATTGGGCAATGCATTGAGAATTGGAGTTGTGAGCTGTTGCACCTGTACAGGACATTAGTTTGGCCCCTTTTGGAATACTGTGTGGAATTCTGGCCTCCCTGCTGTAGGAAAAATGTTGGGAACATTGAAATGATTCAGAAAAGATTTCAAAGGATGTTGCCAAGTTGGAGGGTTGGAGCGATCGGGAGAGGCTGAATCGGCTGAGGCCATTTTCCCTGGATCACTGGAAGCTGAGGGATGACCATCTCGAGGTTTCTAACATCATGAGGGGCATTGATCAAGTGAAACAAGAAGATATTTTGGTCAGAGTGAAGGAGCCCAGAACTAGAGGGCATAGGTGGAAAGTATCAGGAGAATGATTTAAATGGGAACTAAGGCATAACGTATTCCTGCCGAGGGTGGTACATTTTTGGAATGAGCTGCCAGAGGAAGCGGTGGAGGCTGGTATGATAACATTTAAAAGGCATTTGGATGGGTATAGAATAGGAAAGGGTTTGGAAGGATATGGGCCAAATGCTGACAAATGGGACTAGATTAATTTAGGTTATCTGCTCGGCATGGATGAGTTGGACAGAAGGGTCTGTTTCTGTGCTGTACATCTCTCTGACTCCATGACTCTATGTTTCTGTGGCTGGCGTGGATGAGTCAGATCGAAGAGTCTGTTTCTGTGCTGTACATCTCCATGTGTTTCAATCAAGCCCTCAGCACCTCAGGCTATCCCAAAACACTTACATTTTGTTTGAAAACCAGTTAATTTTGCAATTTCAGGAATGGGGCAGCCAATTTCTACACAGCAAGATCCCACTGGAAGCAATGAGATCAAAAAGCATTCTTCATGATTTTGGTTCAAGGATAAATATTGTCCTGAACTCAACCCAAAGAGAAAGTAATTTGGTTCAGTTGGATGGAAAATGAGAAGATGGAAAGTAAAGGAGAAGATAGGATTACTAGTTAGTGATGGGATTGATTGTAACCTGAAAATAAACGGAAGGGACAGAATTTTCGAATATCAAAGGAACCATAAAAGTGCAGGGAAAATCAATAATAGATCAAACTTAAAGACTTTGTGTGTAAATGTACGAAGCATTCCGAGTAAGGTAGAAAAATGATGTCACAAATCAAGGTAAATTGAGTTTCCAAGGAATTTAAACTAGTTGAAGTGGAGGAGGGCTCAGGAGAGATTATTCAAGATTCTAGAAGATGTAAAAGGACAGAGAGTGTGGAAAGGATCAGGTGTCGAACATAAAGCACAGCAGGTAAGGGAACAATGATGGGAAGGAGGGCAGTCAATGCAGGACTGTGGGTGTTGGACTTAAATGCACACAGTGTACACAATGAGCTTGTAGTGCAGATTGAAACTGGCAGGTACGATGTTGTGGGTATCACAGAGACATGGATGTAAGGGGATCCGGGCTGGGAACTAAATATCCAAGGATCCATGTCCTATCAAAAGGACAGGCAGATGAGGAGAGGGGCAAGAGTTGCCTTGTGCGTAATAAATGACTTTAAATCAATCGCAAGAAGTGATACAGTCAGAAGGTGTAGAATCTGTGGGGCTAGAGTTGAAGATCCTAAGAAATAAAGAATCTGATGCAAGTTATGTTCAGGTATCCAAGCAGTAACCAGATTCTAGATTAGAGTGGTGCTGGATTGGCACAGCAGTTCAGGTAGCATCCGACGAGCAGTAAAATCAACGTTTCAGGCAAAAGCCCTTTATCAGGAATAAAGGCAGAAAGCCTGAAGGGTGGAGAGAAAAGTGAGAGGAGGGTGGGGGTGGGGACAAAGTAGCATAGAGTTCAATAGGTGAGTACAATAGGGGGTGGGAGGATGGAGTGGATAGGTGGAAAAGAAGATAGGCAGGTAGGACAAGTTATGGAGACAGTGCTGAGCTGGAAGTTTGGAGCTGGAGACAGAAAACCATATACAAAATGTTATGGCAGACATCAATGTATAGGTGGACTGGGTAGCGCATCTCAACAAAAGGATTTCATGGAATGTCTACGAGATAGTTTTTGAAACAGCTTGTGGTTTGTCATTTGCAACAGGCAGTTTTGGATTTAGTGATTTGTAATGAGGCCAATTTGATTAATGAGCTGAAGATGAAAGTATCCCTGTGGATAAGTGACCATAATATGATAGAAATCCCACTGTAGTTTGAGAGGGAGAAGCTGCAATCAGATGGAACAGTATTTCAATTGAGTAAAGGTAAGTACAAAGACATGACGAAGGAGTTGACCAGAGTTGATTGGAAAGGGAGCCGAGCAGGAAAGATACTGGGGCAGCAAACAGCAGAATTTCTGGGGGTAATTCAGGAAGCAGAGTAGGAATTCCTCCTGAAAAAGAAGAAACAGACTAAGGGGAGGACAAGGCAACCATGGTTGATGAGGGAGGTCAAGGACAGCATAAAAACAAAAGGAAAAGGCATACAATGTGGTGGAAAATAGTGGGAGGCCAGAGGATTAGGAAGTCTTTAAAAACGTGCAGAGGATAACTAAGAAAAACATTCAGGGTACAGAAGGTGAAATGTGGGGGAAAGTGAACCAGTAATATAAAAGAAGATTACAAGAGTTTCATCAGATATATAAAAATGAAGAGGGAGGCAGAAATAGACATTGGAAAAAGAATAATAGGAAATGAAGAAAAAGCCGAGGAATTGAATCCATACATTACATCAGTCTGCACAATGGAAAACACCAGCAATGTCCTAGTACTTCAAGATTGTCAGGGGGCAGAGGTGATTGTAGTGGCCATCACTAAGGAGGAGGCACTGGGGAAGCTGAAAGGACTGAATGTGGATAACTCACCCAGACTGGATGAACTACACCAGTGTGTTCTGAAGGAGATCACTGAGGAGATTGTGGGGACATTGGTGATGGTCTTTCAGGAATCAATGGAGTCAGGGTGTGGAGGTATTTTCTAAATAAAGAAAGCCTTTTTAGAGATCTAAAGCACAAACCTCATTCAGGTTTCTCTTCAGATTAACAGGCAGGTCCAGTTTGTGCTTGGGAAGGCAAATGAAATGTTGGCATTCATTTCAATATGGCTAGAATACAAGGGCAGAGATGTATTGCTGAGGCTGTGTAAGGCTCTGGTCAGACTGAATTTGGAATATTATGAGCAGATTTGGGACCCATGTTCTAAGAAACAATGTGCTGGTATTGAAGGGGTTTACAAGAATGATCCTGGGGATGAAGGGCTTTTCATATGAGGCGTGGTTGAGGACTCTGGGTCTGTACTTGATGGAGTTTAGAAGGATGAGGAGGGATCTTATTGAAATTTACAGAATACTGATAGGCCTGGATAGAGTGGGTGCAGAAAAGATGTTTCCAAATACAAGAGAGACTAGGTAACCAAGGCACAGCCTCAGAATGAAGGGCCGACTCTTTAGAGCTGAGATGAGGAGGAATTTCTTCAGCCAGAGGGTGGTGAATCTGTGGAACTCATTGTTACAGAGGGCAGTGGAGGCCATGTCACTGAGTGCATTTAAGACAAGGATAGGTAGGTTCATGATTGTTAAGGGGATCGAATGTTCCTGTGGAGTAGGCAGGAGAATGGGGATGAGAAGCATATCTGCCAAGATCAAATGGAAGAGCAGATTCAATGGGCTGAATGGCTGATTTCTGCTCCTATTTCTTAAAGACTTCTGGAGAGTTTCCCCAAAACCCTGGAACACTGAACCCACTGGACTGTGAGCCCTGCTGTAGCTCTTTGTCATCGTAACTCTGCAAAGAGATAATCCAAGAGTAGAAAGAGTGTGCATCCATATGGGAACTTCAGAATGTTTCCCTGCTCCTAAAATACCATGAGTACAGCAGTTGAAGCTCCAGGTTTCGGAGCTAAAGCAGCAGCTGGTGTCAGTGCAGAGCGTCCGTGAGGCTGAGAGCTCCGTGGAGAGCACGTTTCTAGATGTGGTCACACTGCAGCTTCGGAGTATGCAGGGAGAGAGGGAATGGGGGAGCAGCAGACAGTCCAAAAGGACTAGGCAGCTAGTACAGAAATCCCCTGAGTGCATCCCACTCTCCAACCAGGATTCAGTTTAGAATTCTGATGAGAATGATGAGAACGGGGGTCTTTAGTTTCTGAATATAGTTTGGAGTAGCAGCAGTGTAATGGGCAGAGAGGGGCCAGAGTTGCGAGAGTGTGTTCAGGTGAATTTTCAGGAAGCATCGGTGGCTCAGGGTGGCTCCGGTGGGACTGCACGGTGGCTTAATGGTTAGCACTGCAGCCTCACAGTACCAGGGTCCCAGGTTCGATTCCAGTCTTGGGTGAGTGGAGTTTGCACATTTTCCCTGTGTCTGCGTGGGTTTCCTCCGGGTGCTCTGGTTTCCTCCCATGGTCCAAAGATGTGCAGGTCAAGTGAATGGGCCATGCTAAATTGTCCATAGTGTTAGATGCGTTACTGAGAGGGAAATGGGTCTGGGTGGGTTACTCTTCGGAGGATCGGTGTGGACTTGTTGGGCTGAAGGGCCTGTTTCCACACTGTAGAGAATCTAATCTAATCATTGGCTGTGAAGAAGGCTGTCTAGGAATACAATGGAATCTTGACCAACTGGGCCAGTGGGCTGAGGAATGGCAGATGGAGTTTAATTCAGATAAATGTGAGTGCTGTATTTTGGTAAGACACAAGATATGGGTGAGATCCAAACAAATATTTCAGGTCAGTACTTATTGTGGAGAATGCTGGGGAATTTAGAGAAATAGTGATGACTTGAAAAGAGATCACACACAAATGAGGAGACGCAAAAGATCTTAAAATACATAAAGATAGATAAACCCTAGGACCTGATCATGTGTATCCCAGAACATTGTGGGAAACTAGGGAAGAGATTGCTGGGCCCCTTGCTGAGATATGTGTATCACTGACAACCATGGGTAAGGTGCTGGAGAACCAGAGAGGTTTGCTAATGTTATGCCATTATTTAAGAAAGACTGTAAGGAAAAGCCAGGGAACTATAGACCAGTGAGCCTGGTGTCAGTGCTGGGTAACATATTGGAGTGGATTCTGTGGGATAGGATTTACATTCTTTGGATAATCAATGTGGTTCTATGCATAGGAATTCATTTCTCCTGAATTTGATTGAGGAGGTGACAAAGAAGATTGATGACGGCAGAACAGTAAACATTGTCTATATAAACTTCAGTAAAGTGTTTGATAAGGTTCCACATGATAGACTGGTTAGTAAGGTTAGACCACATAGGATCCAGAGGGAGTGAGCCATTGGGGTTAAAAAAATTGGATTGAAGATAGGAGACAGAGAGTGATGTTTAAAAGGTTGCTTTTCAGACTGGAGATCTGCGAATAGCTGTGTGCCACAGGCATTGGTGTTGGGTTCACTGCTTTTGTCATTTAAAGAAATGATTTGGATATGAATATAAGAGTTTCAGTAAGTTTGTAAAATTGGTAAGTTCAGTAAAATTGGCAGGACAGTGGATAGTGAAGAAAATCATCTCATGGTACAGCGGGACCTTGATCAGATGGGGCAGTGAGCAGAGGTGTACCAAATGGAGTAAATTTAGGTAAATGTGAGATGTTGCATTTTGGTAAGGCAAACTAGGGCAGGACTTGTACATGTAATGGTAGGGCCCTGTGGAGTGTTGCTGAACAAAGAGACCTAGGGGTGAAGATGGAGGTGCATTATTCCTTGAAAGACAGGTTGATGAAGAAGGTGTTGGGTATACTTGCCTTTACTGGTCACTGCATTGAGTACAGAAGTTGAAACATCCTATTTAGCAGCTGTATAGGAGATTGGTGAGGCCACTTTGGGAATAATGTGAACAATTCTGATCATTCTGTGATAGGAAGGATGTTGTTAAACTCAAAAAGCTGCAGAAAAGATTTACAAGGACATGGCCAGGAATTGGAGGGGTTGAGCTAAAGGGAAAGGCTGAAGAGACTGGGGCTATTTTTCCTGCAGCAATTCAAGGCTGAGGAATGGCCTTATAGATGTGTATAAAACCATGAGGGGCATGGACAGGATGCATATCCAAGGTCTTTTCCTTGGGAAAGGGAGTCCAAAACAAGATGGCGTAGGTTTAAGGTGAGAGGCAAAAGATTCAAAAGGAACCTGAGGGGTAACTTGTCACACAGAGGGTGGAATGTGGATGGATCGAGTTGCCAGAGAAAGTGTTGGAGGCAGATACAATTACAGCATTTGGGACGGGTACATGGATAGGAAGATTTTCGAGGGATGTAAACCAAATGCTGGAAAATGGGATGAGGTCAGTTTAGGATATCTGGTTAGCATGGACAAGTTGAACTGAAAGATCTGTTTCCATGCTGTCTGACACCATGACTGTGGGAGGCTGGAAAAGCTGAGACTTTTTACTCTGATGCGTAAGAGTCTGAGGAGTGACCTTGTAGAGGTTTATAAAATCATGAGAGTCATAGAAAATGTGAATAATTCAGGAAGAAAGTGACGTTTTGTAGAAATGGAAAAAAAAATTCCCAAAGATCATTCCAGGGATGAGGAATATCAGTTATGAAGATCTACTGGAGAATTTGGGACTGTCTTCTTTGGAGAAGGCTGAGAGGAGACTTGTTCGAGGAATTAAAACGAGGAGGGGCCTGGACAGAGTAAATAGGGAGAAAATGTTCCCAATTGAGAAAGGATTGAGACTGAGAGACCGCAGGTTGAAAGTAATTGGGGAAAGTAACAAAAGTGAGATGGGGAAGAACATTTTCGGCCAGTGAGTGTTTAACGTGCGGAAAGAACTGCCTGAGAGTGTGGAGGAGGCAGATTCAATTGAAATATTCTGAAGGGAATGAGACTGTTATTTGAAAATGAACAATGTGTAGGGTGACAGGGAGAAGGCAGGAGAATGACACTCAGTCAATTGCTCATTCAGAGAGCCATTACAGACAGGATGGACAGAATGGCCTCCATGTACACTGTAACAATTCTGTGAATGTGTGATTGAGCAGAGTTAAAGCTGGGGGAGGTGGGAGCTCGGTGTCTCACTGTGCTGCTGCTGCTGCTGCTGCTGAGGTCAGTGAGATCAGAGACTGGGACAGGGAGCCAGAGCTCACATCAAACTCTGCCCGTGTCTGTCACACTGAGACTGGCAGGAGGCTACTCAGTGATTTCACTCCATGCTGCAGGAATGGGACCACAGGCTGCAAATGGACAGAGCTCCTCCACACGGTGAGTAAAACTGACTGACTTATATCTTGCTGCTTAAAGGGAGCAATGGAACTGAAGAAATACAGCTGGACACCCTGTTAGACACAGTGCTCCTCAATCAACCATTTCATTCACTGCAGCTCCCCACTAACACCTTCAACAATTCAGCAACTGTATTTTAGAAAGTGTATTTCAGTATTGAAAGGGTTATTAACAGAGGATTGAGGTTTACTTACTCGGTCTGAGCTTGGTTCCTTTACCGAACGTTAGCCACAGTGAGAGCTCCTAGTGGAGAGGCTGTACAAAAACCTCTGCTCTCTGCTTCCCCATCACTCTCAACCTCTCCCAGTCTCTCGTTCACTCTCACCCTCTTTCTGCCCCTCTCTGTCTCTCCCTCATTCATGTGCCTTTGTGTCTCTGTCTCTGTCTCTCTGGGTTGTGTGTAGCTGGGCTTGGGAGAGTTGTGAAATTCGATGTTAAATCTTGCAGCTGCTCTTCACATGTGGCCATGGAGTGTAAGAGGGAAACTTGAGGACTTCAGTGAGCGGTGGACATCACAGGGATTGGAGTGTGTCGTGGACAGTGACAATCCCAGCATGGGGTAATTTGTTCAGTTTCATTTATATCTAAATGTCGGATATGTCAGTTCAGGTGTTGGTACTGTGTGTGTCCAGTATTATACATTTTATATTACTCTGGGATGTATCAGTGCAGGAGTTGGTGCTGTGTGTATTGAGGTTTTTGTACGGATCTGTATCACTGTGAAGGCTAGCTGTTATACTGCTGACAGTAATAGTCAGCGACATCCTCATTCTGAACGTTGCTGATTGTCAGGGTGAAACTGGTCCCTGAGCCCTTGCCGGTGAATCGATCGGAGACTCCTGTGAATCGATCTGTTGCATAATAGATCAGGAGAGAGGGTTTCTGTCCTTCTCTCTGCTGGTACCAAGCAAGGTTGCTGCTAATGCTTTGACTGGCCGTACAGGTGATGGTTGCGGTCTGGCCCAGTCCCACTGACAGCACCGGGGGAGACTGGGTCATGATGATGTCCCCACTGATACCTGAGGGGTCAGAGAGAAACACAGTGAAGTCAGAACTGTCACAGAAAGAGCCTGTCAAATGAGAGATTGTTGGAGACACTGAGCATTCCTCTGGTTTCAGCATTTTCCCTTCAATCACAAGTCAGTGGAATTGGAGTGAAATGCAGAGCAGCGAAAGATTCAAGGTGGAAGGAGAGAGATTTGTACCTGCGACACAGAATACCAGGGGCCAGATCAGCTGGATGTGTGAAATCATGGTGTGTGCTCCTGTCCCTGTGCCTGGTTCCTGATAAACTCTCCCTTCACTGGGCTCTGCTTTATAAAGCTGCAGCCTGTGAGAGTCTGACTGGGTGTTCCTCAGTATGTAAATGGCATCAGGCAGGGAGAGCCACGTCAGTACCTCTCACTTCCTCTTCTCTCACTCTCTGTCTCAGAGTCATTGATGTGAACGGCAGTGAATGAGGCCATTTGGCCCATGGTGTCTGTGCTGTTAAACAAAGATCTGATGACACTAATCCCATCCTCCAGCTCTTGGCCCATTACCCTGGAGGTTACAGCAACACATGGGAATATCTAAACACTGCTCCAATGTCATGAGAGTTTGTGATGCAACCAGCCTTTCAGGCAGTGAGTTCCAGACTCCCACTACCCTCTGAGTGAAAACAGTTCTCCTTAGCTCTCCTCTCTCTCTCTCGAACTCAACTGGGCCTGGACTCACTCGAATTCAGATGGATGTATAAAATTCTAACAGGGTTGGGCAGGGAGGAGGTTTCGCCTGGTTGGGGAGTCTAGAACCAGGGGACACACTCTCAGAGGAATACGGGGTAGACCATTTTGGACTGAGATAAGGAAACATTTCTTCACTCAGAGGGTGGTCAACCTGTGGAATTCTCTTCACTGAAGGCTGTGGAGGATAAAGAACTGAATATATTCAAGAAAAAGAGAGAGATAATTGTTTGCATTTTAACAGCATGAAGGGAATAGGGAGAAAGCAGGAATATGGCTTTGAGATAGAGGATCAGCCATGATCATACTGAATGACAGAGCAGGCTCAAAGGGCTGAATGGCCAACTCCTGCAGCAGTTTCTATGTGGCCATGTCTGTGTTACCTTCAATCTCTGTCCCAGGTTATTGAGTCCTTGTCTCATGTAAAAAGTGCCTTCCTACCGACCCTATCACTGCTCCAAATAATCTTATCCCTCTCTGTCAGGTCCCTTTTAAGCCTTCACTGCTCCAAGGAAAACAACCCCAACCTTTCCAATCTTTTCTCAAAGCTCAGATTCAGGCAGCATTCTGGGAAATCTCCCCTGTACCCTCTCAAGTACAGTCACATCCTTCCCAGAGTTTGATGAACAAGACTTGTCCCTCTTTCTGTCTCACATCTGCCACATCTTTCTCTTTACCTCTCTCTCCTCCACTGTTAATCTCTCATGTTTTCTCTCTCTCTTTCTCACACTCTGTTTCATAGTCACTCCCTCCAACTCACTGATGATTTCTCACTCCATCTCATAATCTCTGTTTCTCCATCTCTCTGTCTCTGTCACTCGCTCCCTCTCTCACTTCAATGAAAAGCCTCCAACTGTTATCTTTCCCTCTATATTCCTCCCCCTGTCTCCCTCCCTCCCTCTCTGTATCCCAAAGTACAGTCTCTCTCCCTCCCTCTCTGTCATTCTGTATCTACCCATATTCATGTCTCTCTCTCTCTCTCTCTCTGTCTCACACTCAACACTACCCTCTCTGTCTCTTCATGCTTGGTCTCACACCCATCCCGTCCCTTTCTCTCTCCTTGTCCCTATGTCTCTCTCCATCCCTCTCAGTCAAACTGTCTCACATCTTGTTTCTCTCTCTCTATCCCTCAACTTCACTATTTCTACCTCCCTCTACCTCTCTCTTGGTTCCCTCACATATATCACACTTTCTCAGATGTTCCTCCCTTTCTCTGAGTCTCACACACACAAACACACACACACACACACACTCTCGTTCTATCTCTCTCTGTCTCACTTCTCTCTCTTTCTGACAGTGTCCAAGGTGGTGACAGTTGAACGCAGGATAAATCTCCCTCTGCTCTGCCCCACTGATGGATGTTAACCCTTGACCCCTGTCTTCTCCTGGAGTAAAGCCCCATTTCCCACATTGACCAGGGTTTGGTCTGTCTCAGGAGGACAGATGATTCTTTGATTAGATTAGATTAGATTACTTACAGTGTGGAAACAGGCCCTTCAGCCCAACAAATCCACACCACCCCGCCTAAGCGCAACCCACCCATACCCCTACATTTACCCCTTACCTAACACTACGGGCAATTTAGCATGGCCAATTCACCTGACCTGCACATCTTTGGAATGTGGGAGGAAACCGGAGCACCCGGAGGAAACCCACGCAGATACGGGGAGAATGTGCAAACTCCACTCAGAGAATCGCCTGAGGCAGGAATTGAACCCGGGTCTCTGGCGCTGTGAGGCAACAGTGCTAACCACTGTGCCACCGTGCCACCCATTTCTTGTGAAATGAAGGACAGTTCTGTGCTGTTGGCCGATTCTCACTGGGGACTGGTTTGGACACAAACCTCATTCCATGAAGGCCCAGCAGAGAGAGGAGATCCTCAGGCCATCAGTGTGAGCTGGAGGGACAGGACAGGCTCTGACCCACTGACCCATCCTGTCCATTCACAACATGTTCCAATCCTTTCCCCTCTCCTTCCCCTTCCACGGTCAGTCTTTTCTGAAATGGAGTGGTCCCTTCCCTGTCTCACACCAAGGAGGAGATGGACAGACCTTTAATGGGTCATGGGTTAAAGGATGATGGAGAGTGGGCAGGAAAGTGGAGTTGAATCTGAGACGGGATCAGCCATGATTGTATGAAATGGTGGAGCGGGCTCGAGGGGCTGAATTGCCTGGTCCTGCTCCTAGTTCTTATGTTCCTCCACCCCCTCCCCCATTCCTCTTACTGCAACTTTGTGAACCATCTTGGACCGTTTTGAACATTGAAGGTGCTATGTGAATTCAAGATTTGTGTGGATTCAATGTGGGGACAGAATTATGCAGGGGGCTGTGATAGCTCCTGCAGTTGAATATCCTGCTGGCAACCTCCAGCCTTCCACATACAGAATGGGGAAGTGGGGGAGGACAGAATGTACTGCAGGGTCCATGGAACAGTCCCCCAGCAATGTGGTTGACCCTTAACTGCCCTCTGAAATGGCAGAGCAAGGCTCTCAGTTGTATCAATTATGACAATGTTTCAACAAAGAAATGAGACCGGATGGACCACAGGCATCGATCTCGACACTGAAAAGACAATGACAGAAATAGCCCTGTGTACCCTGCTCCCTCCTCCTCACTGACGTCAGGGGGTTAGTGCCAAACTGAGGAGAGCTGTCTCACAGACTAGTCAAGCAACAGCCTGACACAGTCATACACACAGAATCATACAGACAATGTCCCAGACACCACCATCACTGTCCCGCATGTGTCCTGTCCCACCAGAAAGGCAGACCCAGCAGAGCTGATGACACAGTGGTCTTCAGCCAGGAGGGAGTTACCCTGGGACATCTCGAAGTTGGCTCTGGACCCCGTGAAGACTCATGACACCAAGTTAAACATGGGCAAGGAAGTCATCTGGTGATTACAAGATATCTTGCTCCCTCGGCTGATGAATCAGTCTCTCCTCCATGTTGAACAGCATTTGGAGGAAGCACTGAGGGTGGTGACAGCAGAGAGTGTGTACTCTGGGTGTGGGATTTCAATGTCCACCACTGAGAGTGGCTTGGCAGCAGCATTTCTGATTGAGCTGGTTGGTTCCTAATGGACGTAGCTGAGGGACTGGCTCTGCAGCTGGTGGTGAAGGAACCAAAAAGATGGAAAAAGATGCTTGACCTCATCCTCACCAATCTGGTGGCTGGAGATGCATCTGTCCTTGACAGTATTGGTAAGAGTGACCTTCACACAGCCCTTGTAGAAACACAGTTTGACCTTCACATTGAGAATCCCCTCCATTGTGTTGTGTGGTACTATCACCATGCTAAATAGGACAGACTTTGAACAGATTTTGCAACTAAAGGCAAGCTCATAAATGGGGATGATTGCCAAAGATTGCACAATGTTCAGCAACATTCTCAACTCCTCAGGTACTGAAGCAGTCCATGTTCAAATGCAACAATATCTGGACAATATCCAGGTTTCATCTCAGAAGCAGTATTTCCCATCGGTGTCATGTAAATGCCAGCCAATGACCATCACCAGTAAGAGACAATCTAACCATTGCTCCTTGACAGTAAATACTATTACCATCACTGAATGCCCACTGTCAACATTCTTGAGGTACCACTGACCAGAAACACAACTGGACTCACCACAGAAGCACAGTGGTTACAAGAGCAGGTTAGAGACTAGGAATACTGTATCGAGAAATTCACCTCCTGATTCCCCCAAAGCCTGTCAACCAAGTCAGGAGTGTGATCGAATACTCCCCACTTACCTGGATGGGTGCAGCTCCAACAACATTCATAGATTGATAGTGACACAGGGTCATACAGCATAGAAACAAACCCTTAAGCTAAACTTCTATATGCTGACCAGGTTTTCTGAAGTGAACGAGTCTCATTTGCCTGCATTTGGCACATATCCCTCTAATCCATTCCTGTCTATGTTTTTCGTATCCACTCAAAAAACTTGATACCACCCAGAGCCAATCAACCTGCTTGATTGGCATCATATTCTCAAAGCATCCACTCTCACCATTCCCGATGCTCAGTAGCAGCAGTGTGTATTATCGATAAGATGCACTGCAGAAACTCACCAAAGGTCCTCAGATAGCACCTTCCAAACCCATGGACAAAAATAGAAATCGCAGGAAAAGCTCAGCAGGACTGGCAGCATCTGGGGAGAGAAATCACAGTTAACATTTCATACTTGACCCAATCTCTCTTCACAGATGCTGCCAGACCTGCCGAGCTTTTCCAGCAATTTCGATCTTTGTCTCGGATTGACAGCATCTGCATTTCTTTTAGTTTCCTTCCAAACCCACGTCCACTTCTATTTTGAAGAACAAGAGCTGCAGACACATTGGAACACTATGAGCTGTATTTTCCCCTCGGAAAAGCTTAGCATCCTGACTTGGAAATATACTGCTGTTCCCTCAGCCTTGCTGAGTTAAAATGCTGGCATTCCCTCCCGAAGAGCATTGTGGGTCAACTTAAAGCTTGTGGACTATAGCGATTCAAGAAGGCAGCTTCCCACCACCTTCTCCAGGGTAACTAGGGACAGCGTAAAAAATGCTGGGCCAGCCGGTGAAGCCCACTTCCCACAAGTGAATATGCAAAACCGAATGAAGTGTCCCTCAGGAGGGGAGAGGGAATGTTCAGGGCCCTGAGCTCCATTTCCCAGACCAGGCAGTTTGTCTCCTAATGAATGAATGAGATATCAATTTGGAGCCCAGGTTCGGGGCAGTCTTGTGCTGTATACCCAGGTCTACAAGAGAGAATTAAGATCGAGCTGAAAAGGAAAGATTTGCTGGATTATGGGGAGAGAGAGGAGCAGTAGGACTACTTGGGTCACTCACAGACACAATGGGCTGAATGGCCTATTGTGCTGTCAGATTCCAGGGAGTGCAGATGGTTCACAGTTTTCTCCTGTCTCAGTAACAAAGGTCCAGCTGCTCCGAGCTCCTTCTTTCACTTCCTCTTTTGGTGAAGTTTCAACCTTGCGCTCTGACAATCTTTGCAGTTATTTTTTACACTGGGGCTTTCTGCTGTGGTCAGAATCTCTAATAATAAGTGTCCAATCAGTGACAATCACAGCAGCTAAGAGCAGTCAGGACTGAGGAGCCAGGCTCACTGGGAAACACATTGGGAAGATCAAAGCCATCATCTTCAGCTCCGAGTACAAACTCCATCCCTCTCCCTGAGAACTGTCTCCTGCTCAACCAGACTCTTTACGACCTTAGACTCATCTTCGAGGTTGATCTGAGCCCCACATCCTCCACATCACAAAGATCAGACACTGAAAATCTCAGCTGTGTGATAGGGACTCTAAACATGACCATTCCAATGTTGTCCTGGCCCACATCGCAGCCACCATCTTCGGTAAACATCTGCTCACCCCAAACTCTGCCGCCATTATCCGAACTCTCACCAAGTCCCATTCCCCCATTCCCTCCCCCTGTGCTCACTGACCTACATTGGCTCCCAGTCCCGCAACATCTTGATTTGCAAGTTCTCATCCTTGTTCTCAGACCTCTCCATGTCCTTCCACCCTCCCTATCTCACCCTCCAAACCACCTCACTCAGTGTGATCAACAATCTTGGATATATGACTCTCTATTTCTTCATCCAAGTCATTGAGAAATATTGTGTGAAGCTGAGGTCCCAGCACAGATCCCTGGGGACACCACTATTCACATCTTGCTCATTGAAAGACATGCACATTATCCCTCCTCTCTGTCTCCTAGCTCCGGACCCATTCCTGACCCAAGGTAAATGCATTTCTCAAACTCCATCTGATTCCATGTCTCTTTTTAAATGTTTTGTGGAATTCCCTAAGGACAATAGCCATCGACATTCCCTTATATCCCACATTAGTGAGCTCCTAACAAAGTGTAACCAGGCTAGTTAAAGATGGCTGAACCTTTGTAAATCCATGCTGACTCTCTCGGAATAGTTCATGTTAGTTAGTCATTTGTTAGTCATCCTGTCTCTAAAAACAGATTCAATCAATTCTTGACAACAAACATTCAATGGAGATGTTCATTGTGAATGAGGTTAATAAACAACTAGCACTGACACGACGGGCTGAACAGCCTCCTCCTGTGCTGGGTCCTTCTCTGTCTCCTTGACGGAAATAGTTTACAGATTAAAAAATAAAGACCAACAGGAAATTTAAAAATACAAATTAAAACCGCCTAAAACAGTTTCCACATACAGGGCCAGGAAATGTGGAGAAATTGCACGATGGGGAAGCTGGTGGAGCCCATTGTAGCTCAGAGTGACCACATCTGCAGCAAGTGTTGGTTGCTCAAGGCACTCCAGCTCAGAGTTGATGAGCTGGAATCTGAGCTTCAAACACTGCGACACATCAGGGAGGGGGAGAGTTACCTGGACACTGTGTTTGAGGAGGCAGTCACACTTTGTAGGTTAAATACTTCAAATTATGGCCAGTGGTCTGGGACAGGAGGGTGTAACTATAAGTGATCAGGTTGATGCAGCCTGAATTTAGTATTGTAGGAGCCTCAGCTCCTTGTCCACCAGGAATGAGGTACTTGCTCCCTGTGTCAATGAGGAAAAGGATTGCTTTTGGAAACTATTGCAGATACACTGCAGAATGGGCAAGCGTGATTTGGAGCTTTTTGGCGATAGTGACCATAACTCTATCAGGTTCAAAGTCGTTAAGATTAGATTAGATTCCCTACAGTGTGGAAACAGGCCCTTCAGCCCAACAGGTCCACACCAATGCTCCAAAGAGTAACACACCCTCGTCTGACTAATGCACCTCACAACCATGGATTATTCACCTGACCTGCACATCTTTGGAATGTAGGAGGAGACCAGAGTACCCAGAGGAAACCCACGCAGACACGGGGAGAACATGGAAGCTCCACATAGACAGTTGCCCAAGGCCAGAATAGAACCTGGGACCCTGGTGCTGTGAGGCAGTAGTGCTAACCACTGAGCCACTGTGCTACCCTTTACTTATATTAAGTAAAGAGACAATGATAGAGCAGAAATTAAGTGTTAAAACAGGGGGAAGGCCAATTTTGACCCCATTAGCTAGGCTAACACATGGGGAGACAATGGCCATTGGTATTATCGCTGGACTATTAATCCAGAAACTCAGCTAATGTTCTGGGGACCTGGGGTCAAATCCTGCCATGGCAGACAGTGGAATTTGAATTCAACAATGGTTCTGGAATTAAGAGTTTAATGGTGAGTGTTAATCCATTGTTGATTGTGGAGAAAACTCATTCAGTTCACTAATAACCTTTAGAGGAGAAAATCTGTCATCCTTACCCGGCCTTACATGTGACTCCAGACACACAGCAATGGGTGGTATTGTGACTCAGTGGTTAGCACTGCTACCTCTCAGTACCAGGATCCCGAGTTTGACTCACTCTCGGGTGACCGTCTGTGTGGAGTTTGCACGTTCACCCGATGTCTACATGAGTTTCTGTCAGGTGCTCTGGTTTCCTCCCACAATTCAAAGATGTGCAAGCTAAATGGATTGGCCATGCTAAATTACCTATAGTGTTCAGGGATGTGTAGATTAGGTGCATTAACCATGGGAGATGCAGGGATAAGGGGATAGATCTGAGTGGGATGCTCCTCAGAATGTTGGTGTGGACTCATGGGGTTGAATGGCCTGTTTCACACTGTATGGAACCTATGATTCTATGATTCCATGTGCTTGTCTGTTAACTGCCCTATGGGCAGGAAATGCTGGCTTGGCCAGAGATGTCCATATCCTATGAATGAATGAAAGAAAACCACTGCACTGTGAGCCAGGAGGCCATTCAGGCTGGGGGAGCACAAAGAAAAGAGGGGGATTTGATAATGAGGGGGACTGATATCATCCTTTATAAGCAGGATTGAGAGTCCTGCATGGTGTGTTGCCTGCCTGGTGCCAAGATAAGGGGCATCTCGAACCGACTTGAAAGTATAATGGAGTGCGGGGGTGGGGGAAATGGGGGAGGATCCAGTTGTTGTGCGTGTTGGGACCAACAACCTCAGTAAAAATAGGAAAAAGGCACTATTTGGGCAATATCAGGAAAGCTATCAGAAGAGAGAAATAAGAAAGAGGTGAATACAGCATCAGTGCTGAGGAACAGACTCCAGTGAATGGACCAAATAAGAGTTCGAAATATACGAATGTACTGAGTGTAAGGAATAAATTCAAATATCTGCACGCACAAATTCAAATTTAAGATTTTGCTGTAGGATCAATTACTGAGATATATTTGCAGAATCATCAGGATTGGGAACTAAATATATCTGGTTGTAAGGTTCACAGGATGGACATGGGGAAATGACAGAAGAGGTGGAGCAGCTTTATTGATTAGAAACACAAAGATTTCAATGGTGAGGGAGGTTATAATGAGGGGAAAGCATTCAGTGCAACTAAGGAGCAGGAAAGGATCTAAAACTATAATAGATATTGGATACACCCTCCCCTCCCCCCAACCCCCCCCCCCCCCGCCAACCACCCCACACACCCACCGTCAGCAGCAGCTCTGAGGTGCTGGATTGTATATACACAGAAATTAGACAAGTGTGTAGCAAAGTGTGTATTATTAATGGGGAAGTTTAACTTTAACTTAGCTTGGGAGAGAGACAAGCACTCTGTCAGAAAGGTAGAGAATTGCTGCTGTTTGTCCAGAATAGTTTCCAACAGCAATAGGTCCTGGATACAACAAAGGGACAAGCAATATTGGAATTAGTAATGAATAATGAACCAGATTTAGTTAGCAACTATTTGTGCATGAACATTTATCAAATAGTGATCATAACACGATCGAGTTCAATGTCACATTTGAAAGTGAAAAGCATGAATTAGCCACTAGAGTTTGAGATTAAGGTCAGGGCCGACTTTAACGAGATGAGACAGAAAATCTGCTCATGGGTAAAACAACTGAAGAGCAGTGGGGAATGTTTAAAGAAATATTCAACCAGAAACAAAACCAGTTTATACCTGAGAGGGAAAAGCTCCACTTCTTAGAACAAACAACAATGGACAATTAAAGAGATAAGGAACAGAATAAAACGAAAAACAAGGGCTTACAATAAAGCAAATAAAAGAACAAGTTCTGCTGAATGGGAAAGATACAAAGGGCCACAAAACAGCTTCTAAGATCCACCAAAAGGGATTCTGAAAGGGAACATGTAAGGGAAATCAAGATCAATAAGGAGAAATGTTACAGTTCCATAAAAGGGAAGCTGGGAGGTCAGGAGCAATGTTGGCCATTAAAGACTGAAAGTGAGGGATCTTGTCAGTGACAATGGGGAAATGACAGCCATGTTAAATAAATACTTTCCCTCAAGATTTGCAGTAGAAAAGGAAAAGGATTTGCCTGAAGTCCCAAAGGAATTAACAGAGGATCAGGGACAGGGACTCAATAAAATTTCCTGTCAGTAAAATATCCATAATGAGGAAATTAATGGAACTAAAGAGTGACAAATTCACAGAACCTGGATTTCCATCTGAGGGTGATCAAGGTAGTAACAGATCACAGTGTAGACACCCTGACTATAATTTTTCAGAATGATTCCTGAAGAAGGGCTCATGCCCGAAACGTCGATTCTCCTGCTCCTTGGATCCTGCCCGACCTGCTGCGCTTTTCCAGCAACACATTTTCAGCTATAATCTTTCAGAGTTCCCTGGATATAGCAGTCGTACCTCTGGATTGGAAAATGCAAATGTCACTTCACATTTAACAAGGATGTGAGAGAAAAACCAGGAAATTACAGGTCACTAAGCCAATATTTGTGGTGTGGAAATTGTTGGGATCTATAATCAAGTATGGGGGTAACTGAAGACCTTGTAAATGGTCAGTTAATCAGGGAGCGTCAGCATGGATTCATGACAAGTTGGTCACGCTGAAAAAATCTCATTGAACTTTTTTGAAGAGGATACGAAAGTCCTGGACACAGTAATGTTTATGGATGTTGTTTACAGGGACTTCCAGAAGGCATTTGATAAAGTCCCATGTAAGAAACTGTCAACTGAGGTAGAAATCCACAAAATTGAGGCTAAAATACTGACACACTTGGAAATTGGTTGAGTGACAGGTCACCGAAAATAGGGATAATGGGTAAGTGCTGAAATTGGCAGGATGTGACCAGTGGTGTCCAATAGGAATGTGTGTTTATGCCTCAGTTATTTAAAATATTTATGAATGAATTAGATAATGACATAGAAAGTCAGATACTCTAGTTTTCTAATGACACAAAGTTAGGCAGCATTGTAGATAGTTTCAATAGAGTCAGAGAGTCATGCAGCATTCATCCAGTGCAGTTTTTAACAGAGTATAATTTTTCTTTGATATACAACTCCTTGACCTCCATCTCTCTGTCTTACTCTCTCTCCCCCCTCCGCCTCCGCCCCCAACCCAACCCCACCCCCCCCCCCCCCCGCCTCAGCTGCGCAGATCTCACTTTGAATTCCACCCTTCTTCCTCTCTCCAAGCTCTATCCCCCACTCTCTCAGTTCTCCGGCTCTCTCTCTTTCTCTCTCTCTCCTTTAACTCCATCTCTCTCTCTCTCTCTCTCTCTCTGAAGTCCACCCCTCTCTCAACATGAGCTGCTGGGAGTCTGATCTGAGCCAATTCCAGTGAATCCCATGGATAATAATGACGGGATATTTGGAGTGTGAGTTTGATGATGGAAATGTGAACCATTGCAGCAAAGACATTACAGATGGTTTGTACAGACAGCAAAGCCCAAACCAGAGCATTGTGTCAATCAACACAGAACTTATGAAAGCTTCAATAAAAGAGGTTATTAATGTGATTCTCAGAGATGGCTCTTTCCCAGTAAAGGTCCATCCTGCTGAATATTAGATACAGCTGGGCTTTGGAAAATATTGGGCAGTTGGACTGTAATGTGGGGGAGTGTGACCTTGTTCACTTTCACAATAACCATTCAAATGTGACTGGAGAGTTGCGAAGTCCAAATCGCAAAACTTGCCATTGGGTATAATCCATTAGGTGTGATAAATACAGAAACTCGCTTAGTTCTAGTTATCAGTGAGTTCTTGTCAACATTCTTTTAATAAATCAATTTTTGACAAGAACAAAAGATTGTCTCTTCACTCTGAGGCTGTGCCCTTGGGTCTTCAACTCTCCTATTATTGGAAACATCTTCTCCATGTCCACTCGATCCAGGCCTCTCTGTATTCTGTAAGTTTCCATGGCATTCCCTCTCATCCTTCTAAACTCCATCAAGGACAGAACCAAAGTCCTCAATGACTCCTCATACAAACATCTTTGTATTTTCTGAACAACCTCACTAAATCTACCTGTTGATCTTTTTCCAGATACAAAAATACAGTGTCTGAGTTCTCTAATACCTCTGAATTTGTTCATCTCATAACAGCAAGTTTACTTTGCGAATTGTCTCGTTCTTTTTTGATCTCAAGCTTTTTCTGACCCCCTGCTTCATTATACTCACTACTTGAAAACCTGGACATGACTGAATGGTTCCTCAAAAGCTGGGAGAGGAATTAAGGATGCTGGTTTTATGTTGAGGTTTACCTATAACTTGACAAGTAGGACACATTTTATAAAACTGCACCACATCTTTATCCAATTTTAGCTCAGTAAAATACCTGTTTCTGGATGCCTGTGTTTTCCTAATCCCCATGTGGCCTGCCATGGGACTCTCATGTGCCCCTTGTACGATCTCCTTATGATAGCTGGGTGGTACCACTAGCCAATATCTAACCGACCATTCTTCATCTGGGGGTCTATGAGGAGTGGTGGGGTCTCCACTTCCTCATCAGCGCTCCATTCTGAAGGTAATAACACTCTGAAACCCCTCCAGCCTCGACCTCAGTATGAGCTGACTGTGCTCATTGATTTCATTCAAGATCTGCTTTTTGGATCTGCTGTAATTAGTGACATCATAGCAAACACTCCACCTGGATTATCTTCACCCTTTCGGAAAGTTTCAGCAATCCTTTCACTTGCTGTGGTGTCACATCACCCCTTATTGATTGGATTTTGTTTAACCATTGCCCTGGTTACCTCACATGAAGGAGAGAGACCAGGAACCTGTTCCTGTCGTTGTTCTGTTTCTTGGCCCTTCTTTGGACATTCTGTAATTATCGGGGAAGTTACTGCCTTTAGTCCTGACAAATCATTCCCCAGAAGAAAATCGACTCCCTCAACAGGGAATGTTTTCCCCACTCCGACAATTACTTCTCCTGATAACAAATCACATTCCAGTTGTACCTTTCAGAACGGAAGTGGAATATTTTCTCCACCAATCCCATTGATTAATACCTTAGCTCCCATCGAGCTCTGTGGAGGGAAAATCAATTCTTTCTCCAGTAAAAGTGATTGTGTTGCCCCTGTACCTCTCAGTTTGGTTCTGGGTTTAGCTGAAGAAAAGGGAATCACCATTCCTTTTAATAAAAATCCTGTCTCCCTCTCATCTACCTTCCAACTTCCTTTACTAATGACAGAATTCACCTCCAGTCTTTTTGTTATAGTTACAGCAACAACCTGCTCTGTGGGATTGTCAGTTTGTGTTCCCTTCTCTGACTCATTTTTACGAACTCCTATAAATCCCATGAGTTTACCTCACAATTTTCAACATTCCAAACGCACATGACCCACCTTATTCCAAGAGAAACATTTCAGCTTCTGAGCATCACATACACCCTCAGCAATTTCCTTCTTAATCTGAGGTGGAGTTCTCGAGCTGTTCCCTCCTGTCCATTCATTCCCCTGGCTCCCTGCCTTCCTCACACTCCCAATTTATATTTTTCTCCCATTTCTGGGAAAAAGGTTTCTGGACCGGTTTCTCATCAGGTGACTTCTCCACCTTCTGATGCTGCTTGGCTTGTTGTGCTCTTCCAGCCTCCTGTTTGTCTACTTTGGATTCCAGCATCTGCAGGGTTTTGGCTTTAATGAAGTCTATAATCATTAACCATTATAGCTGCTTGTCTTACTGTCGTTCCCCTTTGGTCTTCTACATGAATGGTTCTAGAAGGGAAGGAAATTTTAAATTCTTCTCAAAGGATAACTTCTCTGAGAGCATTGTAAGTATTCTCAGCTGTTAATGCTCTTATCCACCTGTCAACATTATTTTGTTGAACTCTCTTTAGCTCAGTACAGGTTTGTCCAGGCTGTTTGTGTATGTTCTGAAACATCTGTCTGTATGTTTCTGGGGCCAACTCATATGTGCTTAGAATAGCCGTTTTAACCTCCTCATGATCCTGAGAACATTCCTCTGACAGGGTTGTAGGAACCACTTGTGCTTCCCAAGTTCGTTTTTGCACAGGTAAGGTCCAACCTGTTTTTCCCACCTCGCTTGTGTTGCTATCTTCACTAACGACATGAAAAATGCTTCCACATCCTTCTCTTCATAGTCATAGAGTCATACAGCAAACAAACAGGCCCTTCTGTTTGTCGACATGTTGATGCCAATCAGTAATCACCAAACTCCATTTACCTGCACTTGGTCCATAGCCTTCCATGCCCTGGCATTTTATGTGCTCGTCTGGATGTTTCTTAAATGTTGTGAGAGGAGCTTCCTCCACCACCTTCTCAAACAGCACATTCCATATTTCTACCACCCTCTGAGGAAACAAGTCCTCAAAACCCCTCTAAACCACTTTTTCACACGGTAAGCTTATTCCCTCTGGTCATAGACATGTCTGCTGTGGGGAAAAGATTCTCACAATTGACTTTGTCTATGCCTTTCATATTTTTGTATCCCTCAATCAGATTCCCCCCAGAGAAAACAAACCCAGTCTATCCAGTGTCTCCTCAGAACTAACACTTTCCATCCCAGGGAACATTCTGGTTAATCTCCTCTGCATCCTCTCCAGTCCAATCACATTCTTCCAACATGACCAGAAATGTGCACAGTATTCCAAACATGACCTAACCAATGCTCCGTCAGGTAACTACAAGAATTCTTCCTTTCTATATTCCACACCCTGGCTAATGATGACAAGTATCCCATATGCCTCCTTCACCACCCTGTCGAGTTAATGCCTTCCAGGATTGAAAGACTTTGTACACCAAGGTCCCTTCGTTCTTCAGTACTCCCAAGGAACATAAGAACATAAGAACTAGGAGCAAGAGTAGGCCATCTGGCCCTTGAACCCAGCTCTGCCATTCAATAAGATCATGGTTGATCTTTTCATGGACTCAGCTCCACATAAGACCTAAAGACATAGGAGTGGAAGTAAGACCATTTGGCCCATCGAGTCCACTCCGCCATTCAATCATGGGTGATGGGCATTTAAGGACAGTTACCTGCACTCTCCCTGTAGACCTTAATTCATTGCAAGATTAAAAATTTATCAATCTCTGCCTTGAAGACATTTAATATCTCGGCCACCACTGCGCTCCGTGGCAATGAATTCCATCAGACCATAACTCTCTAGCTGAAGAAATGTCTCCTCAGTTCCGTTTTAAACTGACCCCCTCTAACTCTAAGGATGTGCCCACAGATGCTAGTGTCCCTACCTAACGGAAAGACGTTCCCAGCATCCAATCTTTCTAAGCCATGCATTATCTTGTAGGTTTCTATTAGACCTCCCCTCAACCTTCTAAACTCAAATGAATACAATCCCAGGATGCTCGGCCGTTCATCATATATTAGACTTACCATTCCAGGGCTCATCCGTGTGAATCTCCACTGGACACGGTCCAGTACCAGTATGTACTTTCTGAGGTGTGTGGCCGAAAACTGGGCACAGTGTTTTAAATGGGGCCTAACCAGAGCTTTATAAAGTCTCAGTAGCACATCTCATTTTGCATTCCAATCGTCTTGAGATAAATGGCAATATTACATTTGCTTTCTTAACCACAGACCCAACCTGCAAGTCAACCTTTAGAGAATCTGGGACGAGCATTCCTAGATCCCTTTGTACTTTGGCTTTATGAATTTTCTCACCGTTTAGAAAATAGACCATGCCTGTTTTATTTTTTCTAAAGTGCAAGACCTGGCATTTGCTCTCACTGTACCTCTTAATTCCTTTATTGTTAAAAAAAAACTGTCTTAGCTTTAAAACATTTCCTGAAGTAGCATCAATTTCTTCATTGAGTAAGGAATTTCATAGATTTATGACCCTCTGGATGAAGATGATCCTTCTCAATTCAGTCCGAAATCTGCTCCCCCTAATTTTGAGGCTAAACCCTCTTGTTTTAGTTTCACCTGCCTCTCTACTTCTGTCTTATCTATTCTCTTTATAATTTTATTTGTTTCTATAAGGTTCCCCTCATTTTTCTAAGTTCCAATGAATATATCCCAGTCTACGCAGTCTCCCTTCATAAGCCAAACCCCTCCACCCCAGAATCATCCTAGTGAACTTTCTTTGCACCCATCTAGTGCCAGTATAGCCTTTTTCAAGTAAGGAGACCATTACTGCACACAGTACTCCAGGTGTGGTCTCACCAGACCCTATACAGCTGCAACATAACCTTCCTGCTTTTTAAACTCAATCCCTTTAGCAATGAAGGACAAAATTCCATTTGCCTTCCTAGTTGCTTGTTGTACCTGTAGACTAACCCTCTGTGAATCATGCATAAGGACACTCAAGGCACATGCCTTTCATTGTGTATAACCTTCCCTTATTAGACCTCCCAAGTTGGATCACCTTAGAGGTATCAGGATTATATTACATCTGCCATTGCTCTGCCCAATTTACCAGCTGACCAATATCAGATTGTAACCTGAGACCCAGTAATCCAAGATGGCAGCAGAGTAGGATGCTTCAGCCCGAGTTCATCTGCTCCGTCTATTTCCTTTTCTTCTTTCTATTCCACTTCTCTTTTCCTTTTCTTTTGTGTTTTTCTTTTGTCCTTCTCCCCTATTTCTTCTCCCGGGCATGGACTTCCAGCCTCAGTCGCCAGGCCTCTGACCCAGTGCAGACCTAATGATGTGGCCTCTTGGCTTGGTGTGGCAGTGTCCTGGCCTGGCAGGGAGACCTTCCAGCCCAACACGGCAGACTCTTGGTCCATCATGATGGCCTCTCAGTTCGATGTGGTGGCCTCTCAGCCCAGTATGCTCGACTGTCAGCCCAGCATGATGGTCACTCGGCCTAGTGTGGGGATCTCTGAGTGGCCCAGCGTGGTTGTCTCTCAGCCCACACAGTGGTCCTTTCTGTATATGGTCGTCTCTCCACCCGGGAAAGCCTCAGTGTGGACTTCCGGTCTCGAGATGATGACTTATAGTATGATCCAATGGTAGCTAAGTTCTTAAGAAATGCTGTAATGCTTGAACTTTCAGCTTTATTTCTTCATTTTCTACTTAAAACTAAAAAGATCTGCAACGTGTAACTTTGAACTTTATTCTTTCTTTCTACCTTGTTCTTACGATTCTGTACTGAGGTCCTTGTACCTAAGATGGCACCTTGTGAGGTGATGTTACATATTTTTCACTGTACTCCAATACTTTTGTACTCGAATACACGTGACAATAAACTAAAATAAAAATCAAATCAATTTCAATAATACCACCAATTTATGGGGCCTCTGAAAACTTTCTAATTATACAATCACAGTCAATTTGTTGATGTACATTACAAACAGCAAGGGTCCCAGCCCCAATCCCTGTCTTAAACCACTGGTCACAGTCTTCCAATCACAAAGACAACCCTCCAACATCACTCTTTGCCTCATATTTGGATTCACTTTGCCAAAATGCCTTGGATCCCATGGGCTCTTACCATAACTCTAGGAAAGTCAAGAGAGGTAGGCAAGTACTGCAGGAGTCTTCTGTGGCTATCCCCAGTTCAAACAAGCATGCTCTTTTGGAAAATGTTGGGGATGATGGAAACTCAGGGGTACTTAGCATGAGCAGCCAAGTTTCTGGTATTGACACTGGCTCTAATGTAATGAGAGGTACGTCGGATTCCAAACGATCGACTGTGTTAGGGGACTCTATAGCCCGAGGTACAGACAGACGTTTCTGTGGACAGCAGTGAAAAATCAGAATGGTGTGTTGCTTCCCTGGTGCGAGGATCAGGGATGTCATAGAGGGTGCAGAATGTTCTCAAGGTGGAAAGGGACCAGCAGGATGTCATTGTACACTTTGGAACCAACGACACAGGAAGGGAATAGGGTGAGATTCTGAAGGGAGATTGCAGAGAGTTAGGCAGGAATTTAAAAAGGAGGTCCTCGAGAGTAGTAATATCTGAATTACTCCCAGTGCTATGAGCTAGTGAGGGCAGGAATAGGAGGATAGAGCAGATGAATGCATGGCTGAGGAGCTGGTGTTCAGGAGAAGGATTCAGATTTTTGGATCTTTGGAAGCTGTTTTGACCTGTACAAGAAGGATGGATTGCACCTAAATTGGAAGGGGACTAATATACTGGCAGGAAAATTTGCTCGAGCTGCTCAGGAGGACTTAAACTATTAAGATGGGCAGGTGGGACCCAGGGAGATAGTGAGGAAAGATTTCTATCTGAGATTGGTACAGTTGAAAACAAAGGCAAGTCAAACAGTCAGGGCAGGCAGGGACAAAGCAGAGAACAAGATAGGACTGATGAATTAAACTGCATTTATTTCAGTGCAAGAGGCCTAACAGGGAAGGAAGATGAACTGAGGGCATGGTTAGGAACATGGGACTGGGATATCATAGCAATTACAGAAACATGGCTCAGGGATGGAGAGGACTGGCCGTTTAATGTTCCAGGATACAAATGCTACAGGAAGGACAGAAAGGGAGGCACAAGAGGAGGGAGAATGGCATTTTTGATAATGGATAGCATTACAGCTATACTTAGGGAGGATATTCCCGGAAGTACATACAGGAAAGTTATTTGGATGGAACTGAGAAAAAAGAAGGGGATGATCAACTTGTTGGGATTATATTATAGCCCCCCTCCAGTAGTCAGTGGGAAATTGAGAAACAAGTTTGTAAGGAGATTTCAGTTATCAGTAAGAATAATGGGGTGGTTATAGTAGGGGATTTTAACTTTCCAATCATAGACTGGGACTGCCATAGTGTTAAGGGTTTAGATGGAGAGGAATTTGTTAAGTGTGTACAAGACAATTTTCTGATTCAGTATGTGGATGTACCTATTAGAGAAGGTGCAAAACTCGACCTACTCTTGGGAAATAAGGCAGGGCAGGTGACTGAGGTGTCAGTGGAGGAACACTTTTGGTCAGCGACTATAATTCTATTCATTTTAAAATAGTGATGGAAAAGATAGACCAGATCCAGAAGTTGAAGTTCGAAATTGGAGGAAGGCTAATTTTGCCAGTATCAGGCATGGTGGCACAGTGGTTAGCACTGCTGCCTCACAGTGCCAGAGACCCGAGTTCAATTCCCACCTCAGGCAACTGACTGTGTGGAGTTTGCACATTCTCCCTGTGTCTGTGTGGGTTTCCTCCGGGTGCTCCGGTTTCCTCCCACAGTCCAAAAATGTGCAAGTTAGGTCAATTGGCCATGCTAAATTGCCCATAGTGTTAGGTGAAGGGGTAAACGTAGGGGAATGGGTCTGGGTGGGTTGCTCTTCGGAGTGTCAGTATGGACTTGTTGGGCTGAAGGACCTGTTTCACACTAAGTAATCTAATCTAAAACTCTGAAAAGCTGATTGGGGCAGTTGCTTGCAGGTAAAGGGACAGCTGGAAAATGGGAAGCCTTCAGAAATGAGATAACTTGAGTCCAGAGAATGTATATTTTAATTAGGGTGAAAGGAAAGGCTGGTAGGTGTAGGGAATATTGGATGACAAGAGAAGTTGAGGGTTTGGTAAAGAAAAAGAATGGAGCATATGTCAGGTATAGACAGGGTAGATCGAGTGAATCCTTAGAGGTATACAAAGGCAGTAGGAGTATACTTAAGAGGGAAATCAGGAGGGCAACAAGGGGATATGAGATAGCTTTGGCAAATAGGGTTAAGGAGAATCCAAAGGGGTTTTACAAATACATTAAGGACAAGGGGGTAACTAAGGAGAGAATAGGGCCCCTCAAAGATCAGTAAGGCGACCTCTGTGTGCAGCTGCAGTAGATGGGGCAGATACTAAACGAGCTTTTTGCTTCAGTTTAACTGTGGAGAAGGATATTGAAGATATAGAATGTAGGGAAATCGATGGTGACATCTTGAAAAATGTTCATATTACAGATGAGGAAGTGCTAGCTGTCTTGAAATGCATAATAGTGGATAAATCCCCAGGACCTAATTAGGTGTACCCGAGGATTCTGTGGGAAGCTATGGAAGTGATTGCTGGACCTCTTACTGTGATATTTGTATCCTTAATAGTCACAGATAATGTGTCAGAAGACTGGAGGTTCACTAATTCGTGCCACTATTTAAGAAAGGTGGCAAGGGAACTGTAGACCAGTGAGCCAGACATCGGTTGTGAGGAAGTTGTTGGAAGGAATCCTGAGGGACAGATTGTCCATATATTTGGAAGTTGTTGGAAGGAATCCTGAGGGACAGATTGTCCATATATTTGGAAAGGCAAAGACTGATTAGGGATAGTCAGCATGGTTTTGTGCATGGGAAATCATGTCTCACAAACTTGATTGAGTTTTTTGAAGAAGTAACAGAAAGAATTGATGAGGGCAGAGCATTAGACAGGATGTGTATGGACTTCAGTAAGGCATTCGAAAAGGTTCCCCATGGGAGACAGGTTAGCAAGGTTAGATCTCACGGAATACAGGAGAACTAGCCATTTGGACACAGAACTGGCTCAAAGGTAGAAGACAGAGGGTGGTGGTGGAGGGATGTTTTTCAGACTGGAGACCTGTGACCAGTGGAGTGTCATAAGGATTGGTGCTGGGTCAACTACTTTTTGCCATTTACATAAATGATTGGATATGAACATAGGCGGTCGAGTTAGTAAGTTTGCAAATGACACCAAAATTGGAGGTGTAGTGGACAGCGAAGAAGGTTACCTCAGATTACAACAGGATCTTGATCCGATGGGCCATTGGGCTGATGAATGGCAGATGGAGTTTAATTTAGATAAATGCAAGGTGCTGCATTTGGGAAAGCAAATTTTAGCAGGACTTATACACTTAATGGTAAGCTCCTCGGGAGTGTTGCTGAACAAAGAGACCTTGGAGTGCAGGTTCATAGCTCCTTGAAAGTAGAGTCGTAGGTATATAGGATAATGAAGAAGACATTCAGTATGCTTTCCTTTAATGGTCAGAGTATTGAGTATAGGAGTTGGGAGGTCACCCAGGCCACTTTTGGAGTATTGCGTTCAATTCTGGTCTCCTTCCTATCAGAAAGATGTTGTGAAACTTGAAAGGGTTCAGAAAACATTTACAAGGATGTTACCAGGGTTGGAGGATTTAAGCTATAGGGAGAGGTTAAATAGTGTCGGAGGCTGAGGAGTGACCTTACATAGGCTTATAAAATGAGGGGCATGGATAGGGCAAAGAGACCAAGTCTTTTCCCTGGGGTGGTGGAGTCCAGTGTAGGAGGGCATAGGTTTAGGGTAAGAGGGGAAAGATATAAAAGAGACTTGAGGAGCAACTTTTTCACGCACAGGGTGGTGCGCGTGCAGAATGGGTTGCCAGAGGAAGTGGTGGAGGCTGGTACAATTGCAAAATTTAAAAGGCATCAGGATGGGTATATGAATAAGAAGGTTTGGAGGGATCTGGGCCAGGAGTTGGCAGGTGGGACTACATTGGGTAGGGATTTCTGATCAGCATGGACAAGTTGGACCAAAGGGTCTGTTTCTGTTTCCATGCTGTACATCTCTTTGACTCTGTGACTAGGAGGAGGCTGTTCAGTCCGTCATGTCAGTGCTAGCTGTTTACTAACCTCACTCACAATGAACATCTCCATTGAATGTTTATTGTTGGGAAGTAATTGAATCTGGTTTTAGAGACAGAATGTCTGACAAATATGAATAGATCAGAGTAAGTCAGCATGGATTTAAAAAGGGTCAGACATCTTTAACTAACCTGGTTACATGTTTTAACGAGGTCACTGATGTGTTAGATAAGGGAATGTGTTGTTTATTTGGACGTCCAGATGACATTCAAGGAAGTTCCACACAAGTGTTATAATGTTATAGTTGGAACAAAGAGATGACAGATAAACATATTCTGGATCTTTCTGCACAAATGAATTCTCAAATAAATCTCAGACATGTTGGTGAACTTGGAGTTTTATCAGAGGAAGGAGCTGAAGGAAATCAGTTGTTGGAGGGAAATGGTTCTGGGAAAATTAAAATGTGTTAAATCAGCAGGGCCAAATAATCTATTTTCAGGAGTGCTTCAGGAAGTGGTTGGAAAATATTAGAAACGTTGATGGTTATCTGTTTGTCGACTGTGGAATAGGTCCTACAGAGTGGAGGGAGCTAATTTAACATGTCTGTTGAAAAAGAGAGAGAGAGAGAGAGAGAGAGGGAAAATAAGAAACTTTAGACCAATGAGCCGGAAATCAGCAGTGGAGACAATGCCCAAGTTCATTATAAAATATTTTTTAGCTTCGCACTTTGAAAACAGTGACAGAACTGGACAGAGTAAGCATGGATTGTCGAAAGGGAAATCGACTGGAATTGTTTGAGGATATAGTGAGTGGATTTGATAAGACGGGGGCCCGTGGATATGGTTGATTTGGACTTTGTAAGGGGAGTAGATCGGCCGTTCTGTGGTCAAAAACGAGACTCACGAATAGCATGTTGCCTCCCAGTTGTACGGCTCAGGGACGTCTCAGATCGGCTGCAGGACATTCTGAAGGGGTGGGTGAACAGCTGTGATGGTTCACATAGGCACCAATAATATCGGTAATAAATGGAATGAGGTCCTACAAGCAGAATTTAGGGAGTTAGGAACCATATTAAAATGTAGGATCTCAGAGGTCGTAATCTCAGGATTGCTACCAGTGCCATGTGCTTGTCAGAGTCGAAATGAAAGTATAGGCAGGATGAATGCGTGGTTTGAGAGATGGTGCAGGAGGGAGGGGTTCAGATTTTTGGGACATTGAGACTGGTTCCTGAAGAGGTGGGACAATTACAAATCGAGCGGTCTACACCTGCGCAGGACTGGAACCAATGTCCTGTGGGATATGTTTGATAACGCTCTTGGGGAGGGTTCAAAATAGTGTAGCAGTGGGATGGGAACCAGCTGAGGAGGTTAGTGGACAATAAGGAGGGAGTAACTAAAGCCTGTCAGGAACTAGATATTGAAGTCAGCGCGAGTAAGGTTAAGAGTAGGTAGGGAGCAGATGATGAATGCAAAGGGACAAATGGTATGAGGTGCATTTGTTTTAATGTGAGAAGAGCAGTCGGTTAGGCAGAGGAATTTAGGGCTTGGATTAGTATCTGGGAGTACGATGTTATTACTATTACTGAGACTTGGTTAAGGGAAGGGCAAGTCTCAGTAATAGTAATAAGATTGGCAACTAAATATCCCAGGATATAGATGCATCAGGCGGATAAAGAGAGGGAGGTAAAAGGGATGGAGGAGTTGCATTACTGGTCAGAGAGGATATCACAGGTGTGCTGAAGGAGGGCACTATGCAGGACCCGAGCAGTGAGACAATATGGGCAGAGCTCAGAAACAGGAAGGGTGCAGTAACAATGTTGGTGCTATCGTACAAGCCTCCGAACAGTGAACGAGGGATAGAGGTACAAATATGTCAACAGATTATGGAAAGATGTCGGAGTAACAAGATGGTGGTGATGGAAGATTTTAATTTTCCCAACATTGACTTGGATTCACTGAATGTTAGAAGTTAAGATGGAGTAGAATTTGTAAGGAGCATCCAGGAGGATTTTACAGAGTAATGTGGAAATAGTCTAACTCAGGAAGGGGCCATACTGGACCTGATGTTGGGGAATGAGCCCAGCCAGGTGGTTGAAATCTCAGTCGGGGATTATTTTAGAAACAGTGACCACAATTCCATAAGTTTTAGAATGCTCATGGACAAAGATGAGAGTGGTCCGAAAGGAAGACGGCTAAACTTGGGGAAGACCAACTTTCGCAAAATTTGGCAGGAGCTGGGAAATGTGGATTGCGAGCAGCTGTTTAAAGGGAAATCCATATTTGATATGTGGGAGGCTTTTAAAGAGAGGTTGACTCGAGTCAGGACAGACATGTACCTGTGAAAATAAGGGATTGAAATGGCAGGATTAGGAAACGCTGGATGACAGATGAAATTGTGAGATGAGCTAAGAGGAAAAAGGATGCATACATAAGGTCTAGGTAGCTGAAAACAGACAAAGCTTTGGAAGAATATCGGGAAAGTAGGACCAATCTGAAATGAGGAATTAAAAGCACTAAAAGGGGTCACGAAATATCATTAACAAACAGGATTAAGGAAAATTCCAAATCCTTTTATTCATATATAAGGAGCAAGAGGGTGACTAGAGAAAGGGTTGGCCCACTCAAGGACAAAGGAAGAAAGTTATGTGTGTAGTCAGAGAAAATGGATGAGATTCTTAATGAGTGCTTTCCATCGGTATTCACCAAGGAGAGGGAAATGACAGATGTTGAAGTTGGAGATAGATGTTTGATTACTCTAGGTCAAGTCAGTTTAAGGAGGGAGGAAGTGTTGGGTATTTTAAAAGGCATCAAGGTGGACAAGTCCCCAGGTTGGGATGGGATCGATCCCAGCTTACTGAGGGAAGCAAGAGAGGAAATAGCTGGGGCCTTAATCGATATCTTTGTAGCAACCTTGAACATGGATGGGGTCCCAGAGGACTGGAGAATTGCTAATGCTTAAGAAGGGTAGCCAGGTAACTATCAACCAGTGAGCCTGATGTAGTGGTAGGGAAGCTGCTGGAGAAGATACTGAGGGGTAAGATCTGTTTACATTTGGAAGAAAATCGACTTATCAGTTGTAGGCAGCATGAGTTTGTGCAGAGAATGTCATGTCTTAACAACTTTATCGAATTTTTTGAAGAAGTGATGAAGTTGATTGATGAGGGAAGGGCTGTGGATGTCATTCACATGGATTTCAGGAATGCGTTTGATAAAGTTCCCCATGGTAGCCTGATAAAGAAATTAAAGTTGCATGGGGTCCAAAGTGTACTCACTAGATGGATAGAGAACAGGCTGGGCAACAGAAGGCAGACAGTAGGAGTGGAAGGAGTTTCTCAAAATGGAGAACAGGAATCTGTGCTTGTACCACACTTGTTTTTGATATATATAAATGATCTGGAGGAAGGTATAGGTGGTCTGATTAACAAGTTTGCAGATGACACTAATATTGGTGGAGTAGCAGGTAGTGAAGGGGACTGTCAGAGAATACAGCAGAATATAGATAGATTGGAGAGTTGGGCAGAGAAACAGACGATGGAGTTCAAACCAGGCAAAGGCGATCTGATGAATTTTGGAAGATCCAAATCTGGAGTAAACTGTACGGTGAATGGAACGCCCTGGGAAAATTGATGCCCAGAGAGACCTGGGTGTTCAGGTCCATTGTAACCTGGAGGTGGCAACACAGGTCAATAGAGTGGTCAAGAAGGCATATGGCATACTTTCCTTCACCAAACGTGGTATTCAGTACAAGAGTTGGCAGGTCATATTAGAAGTATATCGGACTTTGGCTTGGCCACATTTCGAATACTGCGTACAGTTCTGGTTGCCACATTACCAGAAAGATGTGCATGCTTTGGAGAGGGTGCAGAGGAGGTTCATCAGGATTGCCTGATATGGAGGGCACTAGCTATGAAGAGAGGTTTAATAGATTAGGATTATTTTCATTAGAATGTCGAACATTGAGGGGGGACCTGATTGGGGTCTACAAAATCATGAGAGGTATATTCAGGGTGGATAGCAAGAAGCTTTTTCCCAGAATGGGGGTCAATTACTCGGGGTCATGAGTTCAAGGTGAGAGTGGAAACATTTAAGGGAGATATGTGTGGAAAATTCTTCACACAGAGGGTGATTGGTCCTGGAACACGTTGCCAGTGGAGTGGTAGAGGCAGGCACAATAGCATCATTTAAGATATATCTAGATAGATACATGGATGGGCAGGGAGCAAAGGGAGACAGACCCTTGGAAAATTGATGACAGGTTTAGATGGAGGATATGGACCAGTGCAGGCTAGTAGGGCCGAAGGGCCAGTTCTTGTGCTGTAATTTTCGTTGCTCTTTGTTCTTTGAACTGAGGAAACTCAAAGGAACAGAGTGATCTTGGGGTGCTTCTCCACTGATCCCTGAATGTGGCAAGACAGATTAACAGAGCAGTTATGAAGGCACAGGGGACACTTGCCTTTGTCATGTCAGGTATTGGTTATAAAAGCAGGAGGAGATGTTGCAGTTAAGCAGAACATTGGTTAGTCCACAGCTGGAGTACTGTGTGCAGTTCAGGTCACCACACTGTAGGAAGGATGTGATTGCACTGGATGGGGTACAGAGGGGAATCACCAGGATGTTGTGTGGGATGGAACCTCTCAGTGATGAAGAGAAATTGGATCAGCTCGGGTTGTTTTCTTCAGAGCAGAGAAGTTGAGGGAGGACCTGATCGAGGTGTATAAGGTTATGAGGGGAATGGACAGGGTGGAGAGAAAGCAGCTGATCTCCTTCGTGGGAGGGTCAATAACAAGTTGGCTCACATTCAATGTGAAAGATAGGAGGTTTCAAGATGTTTTGAGGAAGTGTTTTTTACCCAGAGTGTGGTGGGGATCTGGAATGCACAGCCTGGGAGGGTATTTGAGGAGGGAAACCTCACAAACTTTGAAAAATACTTGGGTGAGCAGTTGAAATATCATAACATCCAAGCTATGGGCCTCATGTTGGAAAATGGGATTGGTGTAGGTTTAGTGTAGTTTGGCTGGTACACAGTTAATGGGCTGAAGGGCCTCTTCTGTACTGTGTGATTTTATGATTCTGTTGTGTGCAGTTTTGGTCTCCTTATCTGAGGAAGGATGTTCTGGCTGTGGGGGGAGGGCAGCGAAGGTTTCCCAGACTGATTCCTGGGATGACAGCACTGAGATCTGAGGAGAAACTGGATCAGTTAGGATTATATTCACTGGAGTTTAGAAGATTGAGAGGAATCACATTGAAACCTGAAAAATCCTAACAGGACAAGACCGGAAAACACAGTAATTATGTTCCTGATGACTGGAGAGTCCAGAACTAGGAATTACAGTTTGAAGAAAAGGGAAAGGCCATTTCAGACTGAGATGAGGAGACATTTCTTTAGCCAGAGACCGGGAAACTATTGGAATATTTTGTCACAGAAAGCAGTCGAGCCCAAAACATTAAATGTTTTCAAGAAGGCGACAGGGATTAAAGGTTGTGGACTAAAGGGATTAAAGGTTACGGAGAAAAAGTGGGAACAGGGGACTAAATTGGATGATCAGTCACAGTCATATTGACAGGCAGAGCTGACTCGAAGGGCTGAATGGCCTGCTCCTGCTCCTCGTTCCTTTGTTTCTATGTTTGACAGACTGTTCATAAACATGGAAACCTATGGAATTATAGAGTCAGAGAGTCATCGAGTCCTACAGCACAGAGACAGGCCCTTTGGACCAAACTGGACTGTGCTGACCAAAATGTCCATCCACACTAACCCCATTTCCCTGCACTTGGCCCATATCCTTCAAATTACATACTCTCTATGTATTTGTCCAAATGCATTTTAAATGTTGTTAATATACCCGCCTCAAGCACTTCCACTGGCAGCTCATTCCATATGAATACCACCCTCTGTGTAAAAATGTTGCCCCTCAGGTTCCCGTTTATTCTAACCTTCAACTGATGCCCTCTAGTCCTTGATTCCCCAACCCTGGGACAAAGACTGAGTGCATTCACCCTATCCATGTCTCTCAAGATCTTATACACTTCTAAAGATTCCCCTTTAGTCTCCAACACTCTTAAGAAAAACGTCCTAGCTTGTCCAACCTCACCCAAAATCTCAGATGTTGAAACCTGGCAACTTCCTTGTAAATTTATTCTGCACTCTTTCCAGTTTAATAATATCCTTCATATAACAAGGTGACCAAAACTGAACACAATACTCCAAGTGCAGCCTCACCAACGTCATGTACAATTGAAACATAACTTCCCAACTTCTACACCCAGTACCCTGACTGATGACGGTCAGTGTGCCAAAAGCCTTCTTCACTGCCCTGTCTAACTGTGACTCAACTTTCAGAGAACTGTGCACCTGAACTCCAAGATCCCACTGTTCTACTACAGTCCTTAAGGCCTTACCATTCACCATGAACCTCCTACCTGATTTACCTTTCCAAAATGCAAGACCTCATACTTATCGACATTAAACTCAATTTATCATTTCTTTTCCCACTTCCACAGCTGATCAAAGTCCTGCTGCAATATCTGATAACATTCCTCATTGTACACAATACCGGCTATTGTAATGTCTTCGAAATCATTGATATTGATAACAAACAGTAATGGGCCCAGCATCAATCCTGAGGCACTCCACTAGACACAGGCCTCCAGTCTGACGAGTATCTTTCCACTATGTCCCTCTGCTTTCTCCCATTCTCGCCAGTTAGAGAAAAGTATTTATCTTTGGTCAGGAATTAGTTTGGAGGTAGGAGACAGAGAGGAGGGATAATGTGTGTGCTCTCCAATGACTAAAATGTGGATAGTGGTGTCCCCAGGGAACTGGGCTGGAACCTCAGCATTTCACAATATTTCTAAATGACTTGGATGAAGGAATAGACAGCCATATATCCAAGACTGTTGATCACACTGAGTGAGGCAGTTTGGAGGAGGTTACAGAGATAGGGAGAGTGGAGGACAGGGAGGGACTTGAGAACAAGGATGAGAATTTGAAAATCGAGGTGTTGCTGGATGAGGAGCCAATGTAGGCACAGGGTGCAGGGGGTTGGGAAAATGGGATTTGGTGTGAGTTTGTTTATGGGCAGCAGAATTTGGGATGAGCTGAAGGTTACAGAGGGCAGTGGCTGTGATGTGTGCAAGCACAACATTGGTATGGTCATGTTTGGAGTCCCATGGACATGGCAGAGATTTTCAGTGGCTGATCATTGTGATGTGGAGGATATGGGGCTCAGATCAGCCTCAAAGATGAGGCCAAGTTTGTAAAGAGTCTGGTTGAGCAGCAGATAGTGCTCAGGGAGAGGGATGGAGTTTATATCAGGATCTAAAGGGGATGGATTTGATCTTCCCAATGTGTTTCCTAGTGAGCCTGGCTCCTCAGTCCTGACTGCTCTTAGCTGCTGTGATTGTCACTGATTGGACACTTATTATTAGAGATTCTGACCACAGCAAAAAGCCCCAGTGTAAAAAATAACTGCAAAGACTGTTAGAGCGCAAGGTTGAAACTTCACCAAGAGAGGAAGTGAAAGAAGGAGCTCGGAGCAGCTGGACATTTGTTACTGAGATGGGAGAAAACTGTGAACTGTCTGCACTGCCTGGAATCTGACAGCACAGGAGGCTGGTTCTGGGATTTTTCTTTTCAGAAACAGCACAGTGATGGAAAAAAGGACAGTCACTCTCTCACAAACACACACGCCTGCACTCGGAGATCAGAAACAGAATCCAGCAGCAGCTCTGTCTCCAAGCTGTGAAACCTGCACAGAATTGTTCCCTCATTCAGTTTTTAACTGGCAGGATAGACCAAACAGGGGAGGCAACACAGTGGTGTGTACAGTCGGAAGGGAGTTGCCCTGGGAGTCCTCACCATTAACTATGGAACCCATGAAGCCTCATGACAGCAGGTCAAACATGGGGAAGGAAACCTCCTGCTGATTACCACATAGCCCCGCCCTCCCCCTCAGACCTCAACTGAGCAGTCAGTCCTCCTCCATGTTGAACAACACTTGGAGGGAGCACTGAGGGTGGGAATGATGCAGGATATACTCTGAGTAAGGGACTTCAAAGTCCACCATGAAGAGCTGCTCAGAAGCATCACTATTGAGCAAGGTGGTCAAATTCCACCTGATTCAGCTGCTCGACTGGACCTGGGGCGGGTGGTGAGGGAACCAACAAGAGGGAAAAACATACTCACTATTACCCTCACCAATCTGTCTGCTGCTGGTGTATCTGTCCATGACAGTATCAGTAAGAGTGACCACAACACCGTCCGTGTAGAGACAAAGTCCCATCTTCACATTGAGAATGCCTTGCATTTTGTTGGACAAGAGACACGGAATCTCAGGAAGAACGTTTTTTTAGCAGCAATTGGTAATGACTTGGAAATTAGTGCCCATTCAGGTGAGGCAGGTGAAGACACTCAGTTATTACAATGACAGATTGGATGTGCTCTTGATGGAAATAAACCTGCAAGGCCCTGGGGGCTGAGGAGGGGAGGGGGTGGGACTGACTTGATTGTCCCATGAAATGACAGCATTTACACACTTAGTCTCACCTTTACACAAAGACTGGGAGAAACAGACAAACCAGTTCACAGAAGAGTGTTTTCTCAAGCAAAACACTCTTGAACCAACTCAGGGAACAGGTCAGACTAGATTAACGAGAATAAATCAGCAAATCAATGGCAAGGGAATAGCGAACCAACAGTAATGGAACTGAACAGTATATTCAATAGCACAAACAACGAGAGGGGGAGGGATGAAGGACAGAAGGTCAGAGAGTATGCTGTAGGGGTCTGAAGGCTCTGCTGTCAATGGTGGGATGGAGGAAGCAACAATGGGCAGGAGACCAGAGACAGAAGATGGAAGGGGGAGGGAGGGAATGTGAGTCTACAGCAGGACATTAGAGTGAGGGAGGAGGGAGGCCATGGAGGCAATTGGCTGGCAGTGAGGTCAGATTCTGGAACAACTGTAGTTGTAAGACAGGGAAGGGACCACTTCATATCAGACAAGTTGGGGTTGATGGAATGTGGCTTCAGGAAGCTGAGAGAGGACATTGAAATCATAGAGTCAGGAGGTGGGACGAGCAGGAATTGGGGTTTCTGTGGTCAAGAGGCTGAGGTAGTGCAGAGACAGACAATGTTGTTCAGATTGAAATAAGAGACCTACATGATAGGATGTGGGGTTTGCAGCTCAGGTACTGGACAGTCCAGTGGGAAGGAGGCCCATGTTTACTGTTTATTGGTCCTATGGGAAGGTGCCCCATGTTTACATCATCATAGAGTCATTGAGGTTTACAGCATGGCATCAGGCCCTTCAGCTCTACTCATCCATGTTGACCAAGTTTCCAAAACTGAAGTAGTCCCATTTTAGATTACTTACAGTGTGGAAACAGGCCCTTCGGCCCAACAAGTCCACACCGCCCCACCGAAGCACAACCCACCCATACCCCTACCCTAACACTACGGGCAATTTAGCATGGCCAATTCACCTAACCTGCACATCTTTGGACTGTGGGAGGAAACCGGAGCACCTGGAGGAAACCCACGCAGACACGGGGAGAATATGCAAACTCCACACAGTCAGTCACCTGAGGCGGGATTTGCACCCGGGTCTCTGGCACTGTGAGGCAGCAGTGCTAACCACTGTGCCACCGTGCCACCCATCTGCATGTGTTTGGCCCAATCTTCTCTAAATCCTTCTTATCCATGTTCCTGTAAAAATGTCCTTGAAATGTAGTAATTGTACTCCCCTCTACCACTTCCTGTGTCAGCTTATTACATATACACACCAACCTCTGTGTGAAAAGTTTGTCTCTCAGGCCCCTTCTAATTCTTTCCCCTCTCAACTTAAACCTGTTCCTTTTTGTACTGGACTCTCCTACCCTGGGGAAAAAAAAACTTTGGCTATTCACCTTATCTATGGCCCTAATGATTCTATAAACCTCTCTAAGGTCACCCCTCAATCTCCTGCATTCACTGGAAAAATCTCTCGGCCTATCCATCCTCACCGTGTAATTCAAACTCACCAAACTTGGTAACATCCCTGTTAATCTTTCTTTTATCCAAACCAGTGTAATAACTTTCTTCCTATAGCAGAGTGAGCAGGAATGTACACAGTGTCCAAATGTGGCCTTACCAATGCTTTGTACAGCTGTAACATGATGTCCCAGTTCCTGTACTCCCTTCTTTGACCACTGAAGGTGCGCATGCCAAACACCTTCTTCACCATCTGTCGCCCTGTGACACCACTTTCAAGGAACTATGCACCTGTACGCCTCAGTTTCTCTGTTCAACAACACTCCCCATGGCTCTACCATTAATTGTGTAATTCCTGCCCTGGTTGGTCTTACCAAAATGCAACTCCTTGCATTTATCGAAATTAAGCTCCATCTGGATTTATTGACTCACTGGCCCAGTTGATGAAGATGACATTGCACTCTTAGATAACCTTCTTCCCTGTCCAAGATGCCAACAATTTTAATGTCAGCCACAAACTTACTGACCACTCTTGCTATTTTCTCATCCAAATTGTTCAGTTAAATGATGAACAACAGTGGATCCAGGATCGATTCATGTGGCAGACGGCTGGTCACTGGCCTCCAGTCTGAAGAACAACCCTCTCTCACCAGCCTCTGCCTCCTACCATCAGGCCCATTTTAGTTAGCTCTCCCTGGATCCTCTGTGACATAATCTTACTAAGCAGTCTACAATGGGGAACCTTGTCTAAGGCCTTGCTGAAGTTCATGTCGACGATGTGTACTGATCTATCTTAATCTATCTATTTCTTCAAAAACTGAACTATCCAATTGTCTCCATTAGAAGGACAAGTGAATAGGAGGCGCACATTTACTGGTCTTCTTGGAGTATCCAGTCAGAAGGAGGTCCATGTTTACTGGTCTCCTTTGGAGAGTCCATTAGGAAGGAGGCCAACATTTACTGGTCTTTATCGGAGGCTCAAGCAGGAACGATGCCCATGTTTACTGGTCTCTATTGGGAGCTTCAGTGGGAAGGAGGCCCATGTCTCACCATGGGCACTCTCGTGAACTGACGTCCATGTTTACTGGACTCTGTTGGAGAGTCCAGTGCATCGTGGACACCATGGTGGGTGTGGGGTTCAGTTCCTTTCTGTTGTAACTGTGTGATGGTCCAACCCTCATCCCAGTAAAACACCCTGACTCAGAGACTGATCATGGAAGGGGAAGGAGAGGGGAAGGGATTGGAACATGTTGTGAATGGACAGGATGGTTCAGTGGGTCAAAGCCTGTCCTGTCCCTCCAGCTCACACTGATGGCCTGAGGATCTCCTCTCTCTGCTGGGTCTTCATGGAATGAGGTTTGTGTCCAAACCAGTCCCCAGTGAGAATAGGCCAACAGCACAAAACTGCCCTTCATTTAACAAGAATCTGTCCATCTTCCTGAGAGATACCAAAAGCTGGTCAACGTGGAAATGGGCCTTAACTCCAGGAGAAGACATGCTTCTGGGGTCAAGGGTTAACATCCATTTGTGGGGCAGAGCAGAGGGAGATTTATCCTGAATTCAACTGTCACCACCTGGGACGCTGTGAGAAAGAGAGAGAAGCGAGACAGAGAGAGAGAAATAGAGGTCGAGTGGGATGCGGAGAAGGAGGGAGAGACAGAGGGAGAAATAGAGAGGGGTAGATAACATTTGGAGGCTTTCAATTGAAGTGAGAGATGGAGCGAGTGATGGAGACAGTGAGAGATGGAGAAAGATTATGAGACGGAGTGAGGAAGCGTGAGTGAGTTGGAGAGAGTGGCTAAGAGACAGAGTGAGAGAGAGAGAATATGAGAGAGATTAACAGTGGGAGAGAGAGATAGATGTAGAGAGATCAAAGTAGCAGATGTGAGACAGAAAGGGGAAAAGAGAGAAAGAGAGACAGGTCCTGAACACCACATTCTGGGAAGGATGTGATTGTACTTAAGAAGGGGCAGAGGAGATTTCCCAGGATACTGCCTGGGATGGAGGGTCAGCTATGAGGAAAGATTGGGAAGGTTGGGGCTGTTTTCATTGGAGCATTGAAGGTTGAGAGGGGACCTGATAGAGAGGTAAAAGATAATTGTTGGCAGTGATACGTTGCATAGGAAGGCACTTTATACAAGAGTAAAGGACTCAGTAACCAGGGACAGAGATTGAAGGTAACACAGACATAGACACATAGAAACTTGGAGCAGGAGTAGGCCATTCAGCCCTTTGAGTCTTGTGTGTCATTCAGTATGATCATGGATGATCCTCTCTCTCAATGCTATGTTCCTGCTTTCTCCCCATTTCCTTCATGCTGTTAAAATGCAAAACAACTATCTCTTTTCTTCTTGAATATATTCAGTTCCTTATCCTCCACAGCCGTTTGCGGTAGAGAATTCATCAGGTTGACCATTCTCTGAGTGAAGAAATGTTTCCTCATCTCAGTCCTAAATGGTCTACCCCATATCTCCCTTAGACTGCGTCCCCTGGTTCCAGACTCCCCAACCAGGGGAAACCTCCTCGCTGCCCGGGCCTGTTAGAATTTTATATGTTTCAATCAGATCCCGTCTCATCCTCCTAAACTCGAGTGAGTCCAGGCCCAGTTGAGTTGCAGAGTGAGAGGAGAATTGAGGAGAAATGTTTTCACCCAGAGGGTGGTGGGAGTCTGGAACTCACTGCCTGAAAGGCTGGTTGAGTCACAAACTCTCGTGACATTGGATCAGTGTTTAGATATTCCCTTGTGATGCTGTAACCTCCAGGGAAATGGGCCAAGAGCTGGAGGATGGGATTAGTGTCATCAGATCTTTGTTTACCAGCACAGACGCAATGGGCCAAATGGCCTCATTCAGTGATGTTCACATCAATGACTCTCTGAGACAAAGAGAAAGAGAGCGAGAGAGAGAGAGAAGAGGAAGTGTGAGGGGCTGACGTGGCTCTCCCTGCCTGATGCCATTTACATACTGAGGAACACCCAGTCAGACTCTCACAGGCAGCAGCTTTATAAAGCAGAGCCCAGTGAAGGGAGAGTTTATCAGGAACCAGGCACAGGGACAGGAGCACACACCATGATTTCACACATCCAGCTGATCTGGCCCCTGGTATTCTGTGTCACAGGTACAAATCTCTCTCCTTCCACCTTGAATCTTTAGCTGCTCTCCATTTCTCTTCAATTCCACTGACTTGTGATTGAAGGGAAAATGCTGAAACCAGAGGAAAGCTCAGTCTCTCCAACAATCTCTCATTTAACAGGCTCTTTCTGTGACAGTTCTGACTTCACTGTGTTTCTCTCTGACCCCTCAGGTATCAGTGGGGACATCATCATGACCCAGTCTCCCCCGGTGCTGTCAGTGGGACTGGGCCAGACTGCAACCATCACCTGTACGGCCAGTCAATCTGTTAGCAAGTGGGTTAGCTGGTACCAGCAACGAGAAGGTCAGAAACCCTCTCTCCTGATCTATGATGCAACAACTCGATTCACAGGAGTCTCCAATCGATTCACCGGCAGTCAATCAGGGACCAGTTTCACCCTGACAATCAGCAACGTTCAGAATGAGGATGTCGCTGACTATTACTGTCAGCAGTATAGCAGCTCCCCCTACACAATGATACAGAGTCATACAAAAACCTCAAAGCACACAGAATCACCTCCTGTACTGACACATCCATAGTTATATAAAATGCATAATAAGGGACACACAGTCCCACCGCCTGAACTGACATATCCCACAGTTAGATCTAAATGAAACTGAACAAATTACCCCATGCTGGAATGGTCACTGTCTGCTACACACTCCAGTCCCTGTGGTGTCTCAACGCTCTCTTAAGGCCTCATGTTTCCCTCTTCCACTCCATGGCCACATGTGAAGAACAGCTGCAAGAATTAACAACGAAAAATAAAGTTCACAACTCAGAGGCACAGACAGAAAGACACAAAAAGAGGGTGAGAGTGATCAACAGGCTGAGAGATAGGGAGAGGTTGAGAGTGAGAGAGGGAAGCAGAGAGCTGAGGTTTTTGTACAGCCTCTGCACTGGGAGCTCTCACTGTGGCTTACGTTCGGTAAAGGAACCAAGCTCAGACTGAGTAAGTAAACCTCAATCCTCTGTTAATAACCCTTTCAATACTGAAACTTTCTAAAACACAAATGCTGAATTGTTGAAGGTGTTAGTGGGGAGCTGTAGCGAATGAAATGGTTGATTGAGGAGCACTGTGTCTAACAGGGTGTCCAGCTGTATTTCTGTAGTTCCATTGCCCCCTTTAAGCAGCAAGATATAAGTCAGTCAGTTTTACTCACCGTGTGGAGGAGCTCTGTCCATTTGCAGCCTGTGGTCCCATTTCTGCAGCATGGAGTGAAATCAGTGAGTAGCCTCCTGCCAGTCTCAGTGTGACAGACACGGGCAGAGTTTGATGTGAGCTCTGGCTCCCTGTCCCAGTCTCTGATCTCACTGACCTCAGCAGCAGCAGCAGCAGCAGCAGCACAGTGAGAGACCGAGCTCCCACCTCCCCCAGCTTTAACTCTGCTCAATCACACAGTGACAGAATTGTAACAGTGCACACGGAGGCCGTTCCGCCCATCCTGTCTGTACTGGCTCTCCAAATGAGTGTCGTTCTCCTGCCTTCTCCCTGTCACCCTGCACATTGTTCCTTTTCAAATAACAGTCTCATTCCCTTTGGAATGTTTCAATTGAAGCTGCCTCCACCACACTCTCGGGCAGTGCATTCCACACCTTAACCACCCACTGGCTGAAAATGTTTTCCCCTCAGCTCACTTTTGCTTCTTTTACCAATTATTTTCAATCCATGGCCTCTCCCTCTCAATTCTTTCTCAGGTGGGAACATTTTCTCCTGGTTTACTCTGTTCAGACCCCTCCTGATTTTGAATTTCTCAATCAAATCTCCTCTCTGCCTTCTCTTCTCTGAGGAAGACAGTCCCAACTTCTTCAGTCTACCTTCATAACTAACATCCCTCATCCTCAATGGGTCAGATAGCCCACTCCTGCTCCTATTTCTAATGTTCTTATTATCTTATCTTCCTATGTGAGAGACACACATCAGATTTCCACATACCACTCTGTGGCTGTACCTTCCCAGTCTTATTCCCAACATTCCATGCAGTCTCATCCTTACACAATGACCCTGATTTAGAATTTATTACTCTCTCTCCCTCACTCTGAAACTGGATAAGAAGTTCCATTCCTTATTCTGGTGCTATCTATCTCTCCCAGGATTCTGTGCACCTCTGTGTTCCTCTCTGGTATGACCTCCTGGATCCCACAGGCCAGCCAAGTTAGTTTAAACCCTCTCCAACAGCACTAGTAAATCACCCCAAAGGAGCTCAGTCCCAGATCTGTTCAGGAGCAACCCGTCTGGTCTGTACATGTCCATCTCCCCCCAAAGCCAGTCCCAGTGTTAAAATAATCAAAAGCTCTACCTCCTGGACTGTCTTTTCAGTTCCACCGTCACCTGTGCTATCCTCCTCTTTCTCGTCTCAGTTGCGTGGGGCACTGGGGGTAATCTTGGAGATGGAGAAGAAAGTGAGGACTGCAGATGCTGTAGATCAGAGCTGATAATGTGTTGCTGGAAAAGTGCAGCAGGTCAGGCAGCATCCAAGGAGCAGGAGAATCGACGTTTTGGGCATTCCTGAAGAAGGGCACATGCCCGAAATTTCGATTCTCCTGCTCCTGTAATCTTGGAGATTCCTACTTTTGAGCTCCTGCTGCTAATTCCCTCTGGAACTCCCTACATTCTGACTGCAGGACTACATCCCTTTTCTCCTTCTGTCACTGGGACTGATGTGGACCACCACTGCTGCCTGTTCCCCCTCTCCCCTCAGGGTGCTCTGCAGCTGCTCAGTGACATCCTTGACCCTGGGATGACAACACACCATCCTGGATTCCCATCTGCAGCTGCAGAAACACCTATCGATTGCCCTCACTCTTGAATCTCCTCTCACTATCGCTCTTCCAGTCTTCGTTGTGCCCCCCGCACCCCCACCCCACCCTGTACAACTGAGCCGCCCATGGTGCCAGGGACTTGGCTCTGGCTGCACTCCCCAGATGAACCATCATTCTGATCAGGATTCCAAACTGAATCCTGGTTGGAGAGTGGGATGCACTCAGGGGATTTCTGTACTAGCTGCCTAGTCCTTTTGGACGGTCTGCTGCTCCCCCATTCCCTCTCTCCCTGTATACTCTGAAGCTGCAGAGTGACCACATCTAGAAACGTGCTCTCCATGGAGCTCTCAGCCTCACGGACTCTCCGCACTGACACCAGCTGCTGCTCAAGCTCCGAAACCCAGAGTTCCAACTACTGTCACTGACCACACTTCTTGTGCTCATGGTATTCCAGGAAGCAGGACAAGCAGTTCCCTCATGCAACCTGATGCACACTCTCACCACTCCCTGATTATCTTTTGTCAAAGTACTTTTGAGAAACAGCAACAGCAGCGCTCACAATCCAGTACTTTCAATGTCCATAGAATCATAGAATTCCTGCAGTATGGAACCAGGCCATTTGGTCCAACAAGTCCACACTGACCCTCCGATAGGTAACCAACCCAGACCCAATCCCCTACCTTTTTAACCTACATTTACTCCTGACTAATGTACCTGACCTACACTATGGGCAATTTAGCACGGCCAATTCACCGAACCTGCACAGCTTTGGACTGTGGGAGGAAACCAGAGCACCCAGAGGAAACCCACGCAGTCACAGGGAGAATGTGCAAACTCCACACAGACAGTCGCCCGAGGCTACAATCAAACCTGGGTCCATAGCACTGTGAGGCAGCAGGGCTAACCACTAAGTGACCGTACTTCCAGTTTTCCAGGGTTTCAAGGAATCTCTACATGAACCCAAAATACTTCAGATATAGGAGCAGAATTGGGCCAGTCAGAATAGAGTCTGCTCTGCCATTTGATCTTGTGTGATGTGTTCCTCAAGCCCATTCTCCTGCATTCTCCTTTTAACTTTTGATCTCCTCACTGATCAAGAACGTATCTGTCTCTGTTTTAAATACTCTCAACATCTTGGCCTCCATAGACCTCTGTGACAATGAGTTCTGCAGATTCACCACCCTCTGGCTGAAGAAATGCCTCCTTATCTCAGTTCTGACGGATCATTCTTCACTCTGAGGCTGTGCCTTCGGGCCCTAGTTTCTTCTACTCGTGGAAACACCTTCTCCATGTTCTCCAGGCCTCTCAATATTCTGTAGTTTCAATAAGATTCCCCCCTCATCTTTCTAAACACAATTGTATACAGATCCAGAATCCTCAACCACTCTTTATATGACACCCCCTTCATTCCCAGGATCATTCTTATTCTTTCTCACTTTTTGCTCTGGACCCTCTCCAATGACAGCACATCCTTCCTTAATAAGGAGTCCAAAATTCCAAATGTGTTCTGATTAGAGACTTATAAAAACTCAGCAGTACACCTCTGACGTTAAAGTTAATGCTAACATTGTAATTGCCTTTCAAACTGCCAATGGTGAACCTGCACGTTAACCTTCAGAGAAACCTGAGCAAGGACTCCCAATTCTCTTTGTGCTTCAGATTTCTAAAATCTTTCCTCACTTAGAAAACAGTCTGTGCCTCCACTCTTCCCACCAAAGTATCTAGCCTCACAAGTTCCCGCATTGTACTCCACCTGCCACTTCTTTGCACATTCTCCTAGCCTGACCAAGTCCTTCTGCAATCTCCCCTTTTCCTCAACTCCACCTGTCCTTTCACCAAGTTTTGTGTCAGCTACAAACATATGAACAATATCTTCAGTTCCTTATCCAGATTGTTAATAGATAATGTGAATAGCTGTGGTCCCAACAAAGATCCCTGCGGATCGCCACAAAGCACCAACTGCCATCCAGAAAAAATCCCTTTGTCCTTCTCTTGCCTTTGTGCCGGTCAACCATCCTCTACCCACCGCAACATGGGCTCTGATTTGACTTAGCAGTCTCCTTTATTGTACCCTGTCAAAGGTCTTGTGGAAATCCAAATGGATCACATCCACTGGCTGTCCTTTGTCTAATGCACTTGTTACCTCCTCAAAGATTTCTAACAGATTTGTCAGGCATGCCTCCCTTTGATGAAGCTGTGCTGACTCAGCCCAATTTTACCGGGCTGCAATTTTACCAGGTTTAAGGGTGAGATTCCATATACCTGCAATCTCACCCTTACGTAGACCTCTAAAATCTTACCAATGACCGAGGTCAGGCTAACCAGCTTATAATGTCCCATCTCTGCCTCCCTCCTTTCTTAAACAGGGACGTTACATTCACTATTTTCCAGTCTTCTGGGACCACCCCTGACTCCAGTGATTTCTGAAAGATCACAGCCAATGGCCCTACAATTACCTTAGCTATCTCCATCAGAACTCTGGGGTGTAGTCCATCGGGTCTGAATGATTTATCCACCTTCAGACCTTTCAGCTGCCTCAACCCCTCCACCTTAGTGATGCCCTCTCCACTCACTTCTGCTCCCAAATCTCTTGAAGGTCAGGTGTGCTGGCTGATATTTTAGTATCATGGTTAGCCCCAGGTGAGGTCCCAGAAGACTGGAGGACAGCGAAGACTGTGCCATTGTTCAAAAAGGGCTGCAAAACAAAAGCCTGGGAATTATACGCTTCACATTTGTGGTGGGTAAGTTGTTTGATAAGATAAGATACACATGCATTTGGAAAGAGTGGATTTGATTAGGAGTTGTCAGCATGACTTTGTGAATGGGAGAATATGCCTCACAAATTTGTTCAGGTACTTTGATGAATTGACCAGGAAGGTTGATGAGGGCAGGATGGTAGACGTGGTCTATATGGATTTCAGTGAGGCCTTTGATAAGGTTCCACATGGTAGGCTGTTATGGAAGGTTAGATTGCATGGAATTCAAGGTGGCCTGGCTAATTGGATACATGATTGGCTTGATAGTAGAAAGCACAGGGTAATAGGGGAAGGATCCTTATTGTACTGGAGGCCTGTGACTAGTGGAGTGCCTCAGGGGTCAGTGCTGGGCCCATTGCTGTTTGTTATCTATATCAATGTTTTGGATGAGAATGTACAAGGCATGGTTAGTGAGTTTGCTGGTGACACTCATTAAAAGCAGCATCGTGGACAGTGCGGGCAGTTATCAGAAATTGCAGCAGGACCTTGCTCAGCTGGGGAACTGGGCCGAGAAATAACAAATAGAGTTTAATACAGATAAATGTGAGGTCTTGTATTTTGGAAATTCAAAGCAAGGTAGGAGTTTCATGGTGAATGATAGCGCCTTAAGGAATATAGTGGAACAGAGGGTCCTTAGAATTCAGGTAAGCAGTTCTCTGAAAATGGAGTCACAGTAAATAGAGAAGAGAAGAGAGCGTTTTCTGCAGTGCCCTTCATCAGTCAGGGCATTGACTACAGATGTTGGGAAGTTATGTTGCAGTTATACAGGACATTGGTGAAGCCACACTTGGAATATTGTGTTCAGTTTTGGTCACCTTGTTACAGGAAGGATGTTATTAAACTGGAAAGAGTGCAGAAGAAATTTGCAAGGATGTTGCCAGGATTCAATGGTTTGGGTAAAAGGGAGAGTACATTTTTCTTTCGAGTGTAGGAGACTGAGGGAGGACCTCATAAGATCATGAGAGGCATGGATAGGGTGAATTCACTCAGTCTTTTCCCCAGGGTTTGCGAATATGGACGAGAGCGCATCAGTTTAAGGTCAGAGGGGAAAGAATAAAAGGGAACCTGAGGGGCAACCTTTTTACACAGAGGGTTGTTCGCATTTGGAATGAGTTGCCAGTGGAAGTGGTTGAGGTGGGTACATTAATAACATTTAAAAGGCATTTGGACAAATACAGGAAAGGAAAGGATTCAGAAGGATCTGGGCCAAGTGCAGGATTAGCGTAAATGGACATTTTGGTTGGCATGGACCAGTTTGGTCCAAATGGCCTGTCTCCATGCTGTCGGACTCTATGACTCTATGACATTGTCATGGACCAGGCCAGACCCTTCGAAACATTTTGAGAATGCAGTCCAGACCTTACCTTTTCGAATTGTGTTAAGCAAATGTAACCTGGATATTCCAGGATTGATACAACTGGCCAAACCGCTCAGCTTGAAGGGAAAGAGAATTTATTTACACACAATCAAAAGAAAACAGAATTTAGAATAACTTAACTATTTGAAAACCCAACTGACGAGAAAATGTAACTTGACAAAGAGCTGCTCCAATTTGCTGCAACAGCCTTGGTAAAAAGGTAAATATAAACACAGAGGTTCTTACAGGAGAGGAATTTCAGACAGTGAGTCCACTGGAAAATGTTGAATTGGGGAACCTTTCTCACCAGCAGCTTTCTTTATCCAGGAGCTTCCAACCGACTATTTGTCAAAAACAGCAAACTGGAAGAACTGGCCACTATCCTTTTATTGGACAAGTTTTTCATATAAAATCTAAAAGCCTTTTCCCTGACTGTTGCCCTAGGCAGTATCTGTTAGCCATGAGCAAAGTCCCTAACCCAGACAAATTGGAACCTCTGCCTTTACAACCCCTCTTGAAAAAAAATCCAAGGACAACTCAACCTTGTGAAATGAGCAGCATTGTCACACCATTGTGAAAGCTGATTTAAAGCATCGATGCACTTTTTCCATCATTTTTTTGTTCCCCAGTACTATCTCTGCCTTTTCCAGTGGTACAATTTCTATTATTGACTCCCTCTTGCCTTTCATATATCTAAAGAAAACCTCTTGCAACATTCTTTTATGTTCCTAGATCGCTTACCCTTATATTTTATTTACACACTCACCCTTACTTTTTTTTAGTTAATTTCTGCTGTTTTTAAAGGCTTCCCAATCCTCTGGCTTCCCAATAATCTCCACCACATTGCATGTTTTTTCTTTTGCTTTTATGCTGACCCTGACTTCCCTCATCAGCCACGGCCTCCACTCAGTATCTTTCTTCTTCCTTGGGTTGAATTCCTGCTCTGCCTCCCAAATTACTCCCAGAAACTCCTGCCATTGCTGCTCCATTCTCTCTTATGCTCAGCTTCCCTTCTTATCAACTCTGGCCAGCTCCTCCATCATGTCTTTGTAGTTACCTTAAGTTAATTGCATTTCCAGTACAACTGACTCCAGATTCTCTGTCACAAACTGCAAGGTGAATGCTGTCATATTACGGTCAATGCCCCCAAGGGATTCCTTCACCCTAAGTTCCCTAATCAGGTCTGCTTCATTACACATCACCCAATCCAGAATTGCCTGTTCCATAGTGAACTCGACCACAAGCTGCTCCAAAAACCATCTCGTAGACATTCCATTAATTCCTTCGCTTGACATCCCCAAACAACTTAAATTTTCCAGTCTACCTACATATTGAAGTCTTTTATGACTATTGTAGCAGGGCCTTTATTACATCCTTCTCTATCTCCTGATTTAGTTTCTTCCTCATATCCTGACTACTGCTGGGGAGGGGGGCTTTGCAAAGTTCTCATCATGCTCTTTCTCCCTTGCAACTCCCCAACTCTACCCACACAGATTGAATGCATTCCAACTCTAAATCCCTTCTTGTGATTGATCTTATTTCATTTCTTACCAATACGGTAACCCTACCCCCATCTGCCCATCAGCATGTCCTGTCAATTAGATGTGCATCCTTGAGGATTTCATTCCCAGCCCTCAACCCCTTACAGCCACATCTCTGTGAAACTCAAAACATCACACCTGCCAATTCCAATCTGCGCTACAAGCTCATTTACCTCATTTCGGATACTCCCTGCATTCAGGTACAACACCCTCAGTCCTGCATTGACTGCCCTCCTTTTCATAGTTGTCCCCTTATTCACGATGCCTAAAATTAATTTTCTGACCCTTTCCATAATCTATGTCCTATTAATTATTCTGGGAACTTTATTAACCTCTCCTGAGCCCTGCGTCACTTTAATGATTTTAAAGTCCTTGGGAACCTCAATTTGTGGCATCACTCTGTCTACCTTATTCCGAACTTTAAGTTATTTCTACTGTCAAGTTCCCCTGCACTTCTGTATTGCCTTGTGACAATACGACATTCACAAATTCTGATCCTTCCTTTTATTTTCTGGTAACAATCAAACCCATCACTCACCACGAATCCCACCTTCTCCTGTGCCTTTCATTTTCTCACGTTCTGTGCAAGTGAACCCGTTTGCTTTCTCTTTGGGTTGACTTCAGGTCAATATTCATCCCTGAAACATCACTGAACATGCTCATAATCTCATTTACGATTGCGCGATATTGCTGTGTACAAATTATGTTTTCTGCATTACAACAGTGACCAGTGTTCAGACAAGTCCCTCACTCTCTGTAAATTCTTTGGGAGAGTCTGACATACAAGTCTCTCTTTTGATGCACTGGGAGCCTTTCAAATATCAGAGATGCCATTCCATGGCTCTATTAGACAGACAGCAGGACTGTTTCCCCTGGTGTCCTGGTCAATATTGATTCCCTAATTAGCATCACTAAAAACCTGATCCTCGACTCATTGTCACCCAGCTCTCTGGGATCTTGCTGAGCACAGTCTGGTGGAAAGAGCCACTGCGACATCCTTAGGTGGAGGCAGGTGCAACATAAATACAAGTCTTTCTTTGAGGTTGGAGTCTCCTGAACCTGACCCTTGCCCATTGGATGCACGCTTCCATCTTCCAGGGAACATGGGATCATTAAGAGCAATGACACTGTCTGATCCAGGACACTGAGATTCTTTGCAGCCTCACCTTTGACCTTACCCCAGTGCTGAGCTGGAAGATTTGAATCAAAATCTCGAACCTTCTACATGGACACCCAACGTGACTCCTTCCTGAAGTGTGCTGATCCAACTCTGCTCCAGTGTTCTTAGATAAAGTTCTCCCGAGCTGTGAGTGATCAGAGGTTTGTTAAAGAGATGTCGAACTCCACCCCACATACCAACTCTTGCTCCATAGCTCTGGAGGCTTTGGTGTTTCAAGTGAATATCCAAGTGTTTTTTCAATGTGATGAGGGTTTCTGCCGCTCTCACCCTTTCAGCCTGATCCCACCAGCCACTGGGTGAAAACAATTACTCCTCAACTCCCCTCTAACCCTGCCCCCAATTCATTTTAATCTCTCCCCATGGTTATTGCCCTCTGTGCTGGTGGAAATCAGTCCTTCCTACACACTCTATCCAGGCCCCTCATCATTTTACACACCTCGATCAAATCTCCCCTCAGCCTCCTGTGTTCCAAAGAAACCAGTCCTAGCCAAACCAATCATTCCTCAAAGCTAATACTCCTCATTCCTGACAAAATCCTCCACTGTCCCCATTTCGAGGGAGATCACATCCTTACTGCAATGTGGTGACCAGAACTGCACACAGTTCTCTCACTGTGCTCTAACTGGGCTTCACTTGAGGTCAGAAGTCACACGACACCAGGTTATAGTCTAACAGGCTTATTTCAAATCTCAAGCTTTCAGAGCACTGTTCCTTCAGCACTGAAGTCACTTCACCTGAAGAAGGAGCAGCGTTTCAAGAGCTTATGATTTTAACTAAACCTGTTGGACTGTAACCTGGTGTTATGTGACCCCTGAACATGTCCACCCCATTCGACACCAGAGCCTCCATATCACATCAATAGTTTCACATCTTTGCTGAGACTCTCTCTTTGGGATGCCACTCTTACTCTTTTGGGAAAAGATTCTGAATGATCTCTGTCTCTGTCTCATCCTTGGAGGCCTCCCACTGCCCTGTCACTGATCTCCCATCAAGTCGATCGTTCCAGTACACTTTTACCAAATTACCACACAGTTTGGTAAAATGGGTTGCTCCCAAATGAAAGCTTTTACACTTGCTCCATGGTTCTCCATTTCCATCCTTATTCTCAATCTCACTGAGTTCCGATCACTGTCACTAAAATGCTCCCACATTGATAGCCCTTCCAGCTGCCCACATTCATTCCTTAAATGATGGTCCAGGACTGTCCCTTCTCTTTCTGCTGCGTCACCATCATCTTCTCGGGGACAGTTAGGGATGAGCAGCAACTGGCTCTGCCAGTGCCGTACATGTCCCAAAAAGCAATTTTTAAAATGCTAGTGCTTTTGTCAGGTATGCTAGGTACTGGATACAAATGTTCAAATGTTTTATCAGTTACTGTTCAGAGAGTTGAAGTACCTTCAAAAGGCAGGGATTAAAATTGTTTCTCTTGTCTTTCAGGCCGTGACAACTCTCAGCCCAAGCTGACCCTGCTGCCTCCCTCGCCAGAGCAGGTCAATACCAAGAGCACTGCCACCCTGGTGTGCCTTGCCAATCACTTCTATCCCGATGAGCTGCAGGTGCAGTGGAAGAAGGACGGTGCAGTCATTTCGGACGGGGTTCAGACCAGCAACTACCTGCGAGCTTCAGACAGCACCTACAGTGTCAGCAGCCTGCTGACCCTCTCTGGGTCTGACTGGGAGTCCAATGCTCGCTTCTCCTGTGCCCTCACCCACGTGACCCTCCCCTCTCCCCTCAGCAAGAGCATCAGGAGATCAGAATGTGTGTAGAGTGTTCGAGACAGTCCACAGAGGAGACACAACTTTAAATAGAACAGGGCTGAGCTGGCAGGACAAAGGTCATTGTCAGCACTGAATTTCAACTCTCTTCTTTCTCAGGACTGGCTTGGAGACACTTCTGAGCTTCAGTGGTTAAGGCAGGTCATTGGGATAGTGTAGAGAAAACTTTACTCTTTATGTAGCCCCATGCTTTCCCTGACCTGGATGTGTTTGATGGGGACAGTGTAAACTTGCGATGTCAAGTAAAAACTCTCGAAGATGCTAAAGACTGTCAGCTGTGCAAAAACAATGTGAACCTCAGAAATCTCTGTTTCAGTAAAACAGACCTCCTTCCTGCTCAGCCGCCAGTTCCAATTTAAGGTTTTGTCACTGTTCAAAGGGACAGGATTCTCATGTTATTGAGAAAATCTCCACAAGTGTTTTCCTCAAGCTCCATTGTGGCTGTGAATTTGTGTAGCTTCCTCTGTCTGGGCTGTTAATTGCTGACTGTTTTCTGTCAAAGTCAATCTGGAAAAGGGAATAAAGATGAAGATGATTCAGTCTCTGTCTCGTGTGTGCTTTGGAAATGGCCAGAGCTGAGTCCTCAGGGAAAGCTGTGTGAAGTGTTAACCTCCACCCTCAAGGCCTGGAGAATGAGGGGGAGAATAGACGGGGCAATGGGGTCCCCAGAGCAGGAGGGCAATGCTACCATTGTGTCCAGAAAGGGCACTTTCAGCAGGAATGCACAACCTCAAGAAATCTTTCCCAATAAATGGGGAAAAGAAGGAAGGCAGGAGGGGACAATGGGGAACACAATAATCTGATGGAAATTCGCCATCAATGCTCACCCATCCCTTAGACACAGCAAGATCACAAGCCAAGAAATTCAAATCAACTGTTAGGGAGCCAGAGCCACTGGGAACCCTATATTGATGAATATGACAAGCAGGACCTTGTTACTCAGAATAACAATTGAACAATAACAATTTGAGAAATAAATATTCCATAAATTAGACCTGGGTTTTCTTTACTCTTCAAATGAGATGCAATTGTCCTGGGCGTCCCTGGGGCCAGACTGAGAATGTTCCATCCGGGGGAGTCTGGGAGTCACGGCTGGGGAGGACAGTCAATGATAAACTGGTTCCACTTTCTGCTGTCATACTCTGTAGCCCCTGGGACATCTCAGTGAGGATCATCCAGGGCTCAGGGTGGATTCCAGAGCAGCTCATTGTCCTGACTGTTGTGTTCCTCAGTCCACATGTGGCTCTGGCAATCTCACTTCATGGCTCTAGTATCAGTGGGGACCAATGTGACTGAAATCTTATCCAAACAGACCCTCACACAGCGGGGAGGCTACTGGTGGCTCAGAAACCCCTTGGACTCAGTCCCAGATTCCACCGTGGCTCTTTCATTCAAACACAACATTAACACACTGACACCACATTCAGAGGGCAATCCTGAGATGGGGCAAGTTTGGTTCTTGATTCCAATGTGAGGACATGGGGGCTGGGTGTGAAATGTCTAGTCTGAAACTGGTGGGGGTACTTTATAATGAAGAATAGAAACTGATGTCAGAATAAAGTCAGGTATTGATGGGAGTGAGGAATATCTCAGTGATCTGTCTCCAGAATCCACAGACTACACACATCCTTCTGTCAGACCCTGAAGGCTGAGAAACAGCTCCTTGACATCCAACATATCTCCAACTTTCCCAGAAAAGGTGAAATATTTTCTGTGTCAGTGATTCCCTGGAACAGGATATTTTTAAAAGGGCTGTGGGAAGAGAACTGTTGACTCGCAATGACAAAGCCAATGGAAGGATGTGGAGCTGGCTCTGTGAAATGTTAGGGCACAGAGGATGACACCAGAAGCAATTCAATGTTGTCACTCTCTCCTTTGCAATTGCTAAACTGGTAATAATTGGTTTTCCCTCACAATTTGCTCTCTTGTATTCGATCCACGTGCCTTTCTTGCTTTGCTTCTTTTGACTTGAGTATGTGGGTAGCTCCATCAAAACCCAATTTCCTCACTCTCATCCAGGCCCCTGAAGAGATTAGAGACAAAACAAACTGCAAATGCTGGAATCCAAGGTTGACAAGCAGGAGGCTGGGAGAACACTGCAAGACTGGCAGCATCAGGAGGTGGAGATGTCAACGTTTTGGCTGTAACCCTTCTTCAGGAATGGGGGTGGGGGAATGATGGGGGAGCTGTAGATAAAGGCAGTGGTGGGGACAGGGTGGTAAGATGGGGATAGGTGAAGATAGGTAGAGGGTACTATCTGATTGGTTGATGGGAGGGATGAATACAAATTAATCTCTCCCATCGACTAATCAGGTCATACTCTCTACCATTCTCAACCTATCCCTACCTCAACACCCTGCTCCGCCCCATTCACTTTCTCCCCTTTTCCTGTCTTTCGTCATCACACAGCCCTCTCATTCCAGGGATCAATCGGGTAAAATTCCTGTGAACCACCTCTGATGAATTTATTATTCTTCCTTCAATAGGGAGACCAAAACTACCCTCAGTATTTGAGATGTGATCACACCAATGTCCAGGAATAACTGAAACATCACAGTCTCACTTGTTGGTCCTGAAGCATGCCTACTCTTGTACCAGGCTTCTTACTGTCCGCGTCTAATTGCCCTGGACCTGGTGGTGATTAACTGCCTTCTTGAACCCCTGCAGTCCGTGTGCTGTTGGTAGACCCACAATGTCCTTAGGAAGCGAATTCCAGGGATTCTGACCCAGTGATGATGTAGGAACAGCTTCATATTTCCAAGTCAAACTGGTGAATGACTTGGAGAGGAACTTGCTGGGGTGATGGTCCCGTGTACCTGCTGCCCTTGTCCAAATATAAGTGGTCATGGGTTTGGAAGCTGTTGTCTCAGGACCTTTGGTGAATCTCTGCAGTGCATCTTGTAAATAGTACACAGAGCTGTTACTGAGCATCGGTGTGGGAGGAATGCATGTGTGTGAATGCGGTTCCAATCAAGTGGGGAAACTTGTTTTCAACAATATTTAAATAAAATAATATAAAACAGCATAACATTAAATATAAATAAAAATTTGCTGCCTTTTCGATAAAACATCACTGAACCCAAAAAGTTAACTCCTTCTCTTCCCACAGAGGCTGTACCTGTTCCCTTTCTCCAGCATCTTGCTTTATTTGAGATTTGCAGTATTTTACTCTTATATCTGTTTTAATGCCATTGGGTTTCAGAGAAGCATTGGTCAGCTCACTGGGGAGATTTTCCCTGAGATGGTCTCAAATCCCTTATATTCACATCGACCTGAGAGGGCAGTGGTTTAACCGATCATCCAGCAGATGGCGTCTTTGCCTTTGCCAGCCTCAGGATAGTGCTCCAGTGTCTGGAGTGGGGCTTGAAACCTGCAGGTTCAGGTGATGGTGTTAACACTGAGCCCATCTATTCTTTCCTGGGATGTGGGTGTCACTGGCAAGACCATCATTTTTTCTCCATCCCTAACTTCCCTGAAACTGAGTGGCTTGCTGGGCCTTTCAAATGGCAGGTAAGGGTCAGCCACATTCCTGGAGTCCTGGCAGAGTCAGACATCTACAACAGGTCTACAAGAACAAGACCCTTCAGCCCAATGAGCCAAAGCCAGTCAAACAACCACCTCACTATTCTAATTCCATGTTCCAGCACTTGGCCTGTAGCCCTGTACACCTTGGCATTACAGCTGCATATCGAAATACTTCAATGTTCTGGGAGAGCTTCTGCTTCAACCATTCTTACAGAAAGCGAGTTACAAATTACTACCACCTTCTGCACGAAAGTGCGTTTCCTCATATTCCCTCTTAATCTTCAGCCATTTCCCTTAAATCTATGCCCATGGTCATTGATCATGAAATAACTCCACATCATCAAGTCACCCTTTATTTACACATCAACTGTCCTTGAATGTAATGTTTCATATAGAGTTAGGCACCAGAGGCACATGGCCCCTAACACTCAACCTGTTTGATGTCAGTAAGTAATCTCCCTGTTATATCCTTGTAAAGATTTGAGCTTTTCTTGTGAAATTCCTTTGGGATTTTTTAATGCCACGGAATCTCCCACACACTCCCATCTCTCTTGATGCTCACCCTTGTCTGGTTAATTCTTCCCATTTCCTTCTCTTCTTTCAGTTCATTCCATTTCAGTAAAGTCTGTGATATTTCCACGGAGGATGTGTACTTGAAACCGCCATAGAGAAGCTCCTATGAAGAAGGAAGGCTGATATTTACAGCAAGCCTGGACTGTGCCCTTGTGTATCTTTTCCAAACATTTCCATGTGATCTGTCAGCCTTCTTCAACTCTTCCCATTTCCTCCAAATCCAGTGGGTACCCATGGGTCCCAGCTGTGTCTGCTTGTTGCCGGCTCCATCAAACAACACCTCACCAGTACATGCACAGACACCGTTCCCCAAATCTCCCGCCATTACATCAGTGACTACACCAGTGCTGCATCCTGCACCCAGGCTGAACTGGAGCAGTTCATTGACTTTGCTAACAACTTCCAACCTGCCCTTAAATTCACGTAGTCTGTCTTGGACAAATCCTTCTCCTTTCTTGACCACCCCATTTCCATCTCCGGTGACAGTACAGGAACACACATTTACTGTAAACCCACAGACTCACACAACTACCTGGACAACACCTTCTCCCCGCCAGTATCCTGCAAGAACTCCATCCCGTTTTCCCAATTCTTCCATCTCCGTCACATCTGCTCAAACGAGGAGATGCTCCACTCCCAAGTGTCCCAGATGTCCACCTATTTTGAACAATGTTCTTTTCCCACTTCTGCCATCCAGACAGCCCTCCACCGCACCTCCTCCATTCTCTGTTCCCCAAATCTAAACACCCCCCTCCAAAATGCAATAAAGACAGGGTTCCCCCTTGTCTTCACCTTAGGCCCCACCAATCTCCACATCCAACGTATCATCCTCAAACAATTCTGCCAACTCCAGCTAGACCCCACCACCAAGAACATCTTCCCCTCCCCACCCCTCTCTGCTTTCCACAAGACCTGTTCCCTTTGCCAATCCTTGGTTTTCACCACTCTTCACACCTTTTCCCCCAACAAAACCCTGGTACTTTCCCCTGCAACCGTAAAAGATGCAAAACCTGCCGACACACCACGCCTGTCATTTCCATGCAGGACCCCAGTCCTTCCAGGTCAGACAGAGGTTCACCTGCCTCTCCTCCAACCTAGTTTATTGTACCCAGTGCACCCGTTGTGGTCTTCTCTGCATTGGTGAGACCGAACGTAAACTAAGGGCAAGTTTTGCTGAGCATCTCAGCCATGCCCACAAAGGCTGACCTGGCCTCCCAGTCAATGCCAATTTCAATTCCCCTTCCTATTCCCTCTCTGACATGACCATCCTCTGCCTCCTCCATTGCCACAAGCAATCAGACTGCAAATTGGAGGAACAAATAATTATCTTTTGCCTAAACCCAGAGGAATCAACATTGAGTTCTCCAATTTCAAAAAGCCTCCCTTTCCCAACTTTCGACTCCCTTTCCTGTCCCCCTCCTCCATTCTATTCCACTTACAGACCCTCCCTTCCAGCCACCAAATGGATTCATTCCTCCCATCGACCAATCACTTCAAACCTGTGTTCATCATTCAATACCTACCACTCCACCATTCCCCTCCACCCACCTAAACAACTGATCCCACCTTGATTTGCACCTCCCCCTACCCTCATTTGCAGTTCTGCAGAAGAATTATACCCGAAATGTTGACTTTTCCACCTCCAGATTCTGCCTGACTTGCTGTGTTCTTCCAGCCTCCTGCAAGCCTCCATCCCAGCCTGATAACCATCTCGGACATTGGAAGGAAATGCCCAGGGAGCAGGTTAACATGGTGCAAAAAGCCTTTCAGCTGAAGCTTCAGTGTTTGCATTCAGTCTGGATTTTCACTTGCTCATTGCTCCCCTTTTACATGATAATGGAGAGAGAACTCTTGTTGATGCAGTTTTTTTTAATCATCCCAGGCTGTTTAAAGCTGCGTGCGCAGTGCAATCCCCTTCACAAGACAAAATGCTGAGGTCCCAAAATCAGCAAATGAATGATGAGACAAATCTGTTTTGGTGGCATTAGATGAATATTGAGCAGGATACCCGAGGGAATCTCTTCAGAATGGGATCTTGTCGAGCTCCCTGAGGTGGAGGGATTGGGGTCTGGGTGGTGCTGGTGGGGCTTTAGATGAACATCCCATACATAACATGGTGCAAGAGTTCACCGCAGTCTCAGCCTGGGTTCTGTGCTCTTGTTTCTGAGGTGGATTTCAATCCAATGACCATTTTGACTCTGAAGCAGGAGCATTGCCCATGGGGCCAAGGTCAGTAACAATGTAAACTGTGTGGCTCTGAAAGCCTGAGTCTGTATTTCAGCTCAGAAGGATATCAGCTCATTCATCAAATCTGTTTCTGACCCTCTGCAGGCTGACCATGCTGCCGGTGCCTTTCCAACACTCTCACGTTTCCCATGTGCCACAGCTCATTCGCCTGAGGGATAGTTTACTCGAAATGTGTAGTGCTGGAAAAGCACAGCAGGTCAGGCAGTTGTGCTCAGGCCGAGGACATGACCTTGTCCCTCTATCAGATCCTCTTCAAGACACTCATGGCTCACCACTGCCCTCTCCAGGACAGTTAGGGAAGGGCAACAGCAAGGATGGAGACGGGCACGCGTCGCCACAAGTGCTGTTCTGTGCAGTTTGGGGGCACACTTTGATAGACGTTTGTTCGGTCTTTGAGTGTAATTCATTTTGTGCCTGATCCCGGTGTCAATCCGAAGGACACTCCACCTTTCAGTCTGACAAACCAGGGTCACCCCATGTCATGGCACTGCTTCTGGCCGACGCTCCAGTCTTTCAAGAGATGAATTCAAGCCTCAGCAGTTTGATCATTTTAATTTTACATCATTTCTCTGGATTTCTCCTGGGATGGGGAGGGTGTTGCCTTTCCCTAATTGTCCTGGAGAGGGCGGTGACGAGCCATGTAATATCTGGGAAGGAATGCGCTGGAATCTGAACAAAAAAAGACATGAAAATCAATGTGATGTTCACAAATGTTCTTTCGGCGAGGGAGCCCAGTCTGTGACTCCTGCCCCACTGTGACATGATCCATTTTAATGACCCCATGATCTGGCTCAGCAAAGAACTTAGTCCAAGCAACTGGAGCTGGGCAATAATTATGAAGCTCGCCAATGATGAAGCAGAAATAATAATGAGAAGGATTAATGCAGCTCCTTGCTGTCTGCCTTTTAGCGTCTGAGCCACCACACTCTCACCGTTCTGGGTCTCGAATCCTCTAACATTAATTCATTAGAGTGTGGGAATATACGAAGAGGTTTTATTTTGAACTATAGGTCTCTTTTCTCCGTGACTCTCTCCTTTTCAACCCCCTACAATCCTGTCACCAGATGCTTGTGCTGACAGCCTTGTTGTGCAGAGTGAAAGCTCTCGGTGTTCTCTGAGGCCTCACTGCCTTGTGTCTGTCTACACTGCAACATAAGACAAATGACGTGTTTCTAAAACCCTGTTAAAATTAAAAGCCAGCAAAGGAAATGACTCAACAGGAGTTGAGTCGGTCTTGTTCAAGAAAATAATTTTCATTTTAAAATTACATTTCTGTCAGTGAGTGACAAAGGAAAGATGGGGTCCAAGATTGCTGCAGCCTCTGCCAGAACATAGGACCCAGGATCAGGAGCAGGCCTTTTGGGAGCTGCTCTGCCAATGAAGAAGATCACTGCTTATGGTCTCACCTGCACTTTCCGCTTCCCCACCCCCTCTCATTATCCTTAATTGCCTTGTTCATCAAAAAATCTGTCTACTGTAACCTTGAGCCAACTCCATGAGTGAACCTCCATTCCCATGTAGAGAAGAGAATTCCACAGACTGTCAACCCTCAGCAAGAAAACCCCTCCTTCCTTTTCAATGGGAGACTGCTTTGTGTTAAACTGGCCCTCCAGTTCTCATCTGTCCGATAACAGGATCTACCCTCTCAGTATCCAGCCTGTCATGTCACCTTCAGATCAGAAACTGTTAATGAGAGAGAACAGGTTACATCAGCGAGACTCTTCCCCAGAGATGATGAACAATGTTGAAGTAAATTGGTTTCTCCAGTGCCAGAGTCCAGAACAAGAGGGTTGTTAAAATTGTAATTCAGATGATTTCAGGAAAAATTCCTTCCGACAGAGTGATGGAAATCTGGAACCCTCAATCCAAAATAAAAAGCTGTTGAGGTTGTGTTTCAATAATCATTTTCTCAGGGCAGTACAGTTTACAGGACAAAGGGAGAATGTATTCCAGGTTAGCCATGGCCTGATTAACTGGGGAACTAGGTCAGAGCAACTGATTGGTCATTCCCACTGGAATCCACTGGAATGACGACTGATGTGTTTGCAGCTAATGGAAGGAGTCATTACCCATAGTCTTCAGCAGCTGTGCAAGTCCTCCATAGTTACTAGAAAGCAGCTGTTTCACTGTGCCCGAACAATACAAAGTCAGAGGACACACAACACCAGGTTCTAGCCCAACAGATTCATTTGAAATCACAGGCTTCCAAAGCGTTGCTCCTTCATCAGGTGTACCCCAGTCCACCATCGGCATCCCCACATTACTGAACAGTACAAATAAACTGGGGCTCTGTGAGGATCTAACCGGCTGAATCTGTACAAACGAGGAGAGAGAGAGAGAGAGAGTACATCTTTTGAACCAGGATACCTAATTGCACCACAATGAAAATACTCTGCATGCTATGATATATCAAAAAAAAGTACTTTGGTGTAACTTTTGATTGTCCTCACTGTGTGCTGTTTTATTCATGATGTGATACACGGAGAGTATGTCAGCGTTGGGTGGCAAAATGTATATTTCCTCCTCTAGTCCCTTTCCAAAACACCCTCTCCATCTTGCTTTAATCCTTATTGATTCTTCTACAATTGTTCCTGTTCCCTCACACCGTCCCGGTCCCAGAGGAACATGGCCAGACTTCATGACCCCACTCTGACTTAAGTTTCATGTGTAGTGTGTTGGAGCTTGGACTCCTGCCTCAGGCCCAGGTGTAGGGGCCTGTTCAACAATCTGCACATTGTCCTTTTTCTCTTTCTGAATGAACTGGATCAAGTTGCAGGAACGAGCTGGCAACAAGGCGCTTTGTCTGAAATGTTCCCAGCACTGGGTACAGAACTAGCTGAGTTAGAGGAGACAGAGGGTAGTGATGGAAGGATGGATTTCAGAATGGAGGGCTGTGTCTTGTGGGGTTTCACAGGGGTCAATGAAGGGACCTTTGCTGTTCAAGGTCTACATAAATGATTTGGATGAAAACATGGCGAGTCTAATTGATGAGTTTGTGGATGTCACAAAGATTGCGGGAGTTGCAGTTAATGATCAGATTATCAGAGGATACAACAGGGCATAGAACAATTGGATGCATGGATAGAAAATGGCAGATGAAGTTTAATCCAGATAAATGTGAAATGATGCATTTTGAAAGATCAAGCACGTGGCAGAATACCTGCACAGTGAATGGCAGAATCCTTTGGAGTATTGATATGCAGAGGGATCTGGGTGTACATGTTCACAGATCACTGAAGGTAGCAGTACCTAAGGTAGTTAAAAAAGGCCAATGGCACGCTTGGCTACATTGGAAGGAGCACTGAGCATTAGGATAGACAAGTTACACTGCAGCTTTACTGAACTTTAGTTTGAGGTGAAAGTGAGGACTGCAGATGCTGGAGATCAGAGCTGAGAATGTGTTGCTGGAAAAGCGCAGCAGGTCAGGCAGCATCCAAGGAACAGGAGAATCGATGTTTCGGGCATAAGCCCGTCTTCAGCAATGAGGAATGTGTGTCCAGCAGGCTAAGATAAAGGTAGGGAGGAGGGACTTGGGGGAGGGGCGTTGGAAATGCAATAGGTGGAAGGAGGTCAAGGTGAGGGTGATAGTCCAGAGTGGGGTGGGGGTGGAGAGGTCAGGAAGAAGATTGCAGATTAGGAAGGCGGTGCTGTGTTCGAGGGATTTGACTGAGACAAGGTGGGGGGAGGGGAAATGAGGAAACTGGAGAAATCTGAGTTCATCCCTTGTGGTTGGAGGGTTCATAGGCAGAAAATGAGGCACTCTTCTTCCAACCGTCGTGTTGCTATGGTCTGGCGATGGAGGAGTCCAAGGACCTGCATGTCCTTGGTGGAGTGGGAGGGGGAGTTGAAGTGTTGAGCTACGGGGTGGTTGGGTTGGTTGGTCCGGGTGTCCCAGAGGTGTTCTCTGAAACGTTCCGCAAGTAGGCAGCCTGTCTCCCCAATATAGAGGAGGCCACATTGGGTGCAGCGGATGCAATAGATGATGTGTGTGGAGGTGCAGGTGAATTTGTGGCGGATATGGAAGTATCCCTTGGGGCCTTGGAGGGAAGTAAGGGGGGAGGTGTGGGCGCACGTTTTGCCACTCCCGACACCTTCCCCTGCAACTGCAAGAAATGCAAAACTTGCGCCAATATAATGGACCACTCGGTTATCCTCTATCCCTCCCCCATCTCCCAAACTCTCCAATCTGGCCTTTCCCGTCATGACTTGCAGCTGTGCCTTCAGTCTCCCAGGCCCTCAGCACGGGGATTTCCTCCAAAAACCCCTCTCACTTCTTACAGTGAGCTCTTTGTCTCTTTTTGGTCATCATCACAAACACCGTATGTCCCCACCTTTTGAATGGTTACTATATTAAAGATGCTACATTAATACAAGTTGTTGTTGTTGATATTACTGACCAGGAGTTATTTATTGACAGGTTTCACCGATGTAAGAGGAAAGGGAACGACCACGGCTGTAAAGAGGTGATCATTTTCAGCCAACTGTACCACTAACACCAGATCATCAAATGTCCTTAAAATAGTTCCTTCCAAACCCATGACTGCTTAAGTCTCGAACGACAAGGACAGCAGATATATGGGAACACCAATCCGTGGAAGTTCCATGCAAGCCAATCACCATCCTGATTTTGAACTGTTCCTTCACTGCCACTGGGTCAAAATCCTGGAATTTTCCCTCTAAGGGCTTCATGAGTCTTCAACAGTTCAAGAAAGCAACTCAGCACCAAATTCACCAGGGCAACTAGGGATAGGTAATAAATGCTGGCCCATTCAGTGAACCCCAAATCCCATGAAGGAATTTTAAGAAGCCCACTTCCTTTGACATCTCCCTTCCACCCAGCCTAAGACTCAGGCCTCATTGACTGCTTGGGTTTAACTTGCCATTCCATCCTATTCTCCACTCTGTGTCCTATCCCTGAGATCGTGGTCAATAGTTCGCTGTTATTGTGGGAGCCTGCTGAGAGTAAATGGGCTGTCACAGTTCCCACATTACAACAATAACTAGACTTTGGAAGTATTCCATTAGCTGTAAAACATCTTTGAACATCCTGAGCTCATGAACGGTGTAACAGAAGTGCAATTCTCTCTCCTTTTTGTTTCCTCTCCATGCCTTCCCATCTGTCTCCCCACAACATCCCTCCCTTGTTTAAAATCTAGAATGAATTATGAATCTCTGGGAGAACTTAATCTGTGGCAACATTGAGACTAACAACAACCACCTCCTTGGTGGGCTTTGAGTGTGAAGGTCAATAACACTCTCACTGGGACTTGATCTGAGTTGTCTCCAGTCAGTCAGTGTTACTGTTCTGGGGCCAGACATTACTGACCAACCTTAGACCCTGTGACCTGATTGAGATGACGAATAACCTGCACTGGGCTTTAACACACTGTTACCATAGCACAGAGTGAAATTGTGTAGCGCTGGAAATGCACGGCCGGTCAGGCAGTATCCCTGGAGCAGGAGAGTCGATGTTTTGAGCATAAGCTCTTCATCAGGAATGGGGAGGAGGGAGTGAGCAGTCGGAGAGATAAATGGGAGGGAATTGGGGCTGGGAAGAAGGTCATGAACATTGCAATAGGTACGTGGAGGTGGGGGGTGACAGTGATAGGTCAGAGTGAAGGGTGCAGTGGATAGGTGGGAAGGAAGTTGGACAGGTAGGACAGTTCAAGAGGGTGGTGCCGAGTTAGAGGGTTGGATCTGGAATAAGCTGGGGGGAGTGGAGATGAGGAAACAAGTAACATCAACATTCAGAGTATTGAGTACAGGAGTTGGGAGGTCATGTTGCGGCTGTACAGGACATTGGTTAGGCCACTGTTGGAATATTGCATGCAATTCTGGTCTCCTTTCTATCAGAAAGATGTTGTGAAACTTGAAAGGGTTCAGAAAAGTTTTACAAGGATGTTGCCAGGGTTGGAGGATCCGAGCTACAGGGAGAAGCTGAACAGGCTGGGGCTGTTTTCCCTGGAGCATCGGAGGCTGAGGGGTGACCTTATAGAGGTTTACAAAATTATGAGGGGCATAGATAGGATAAATAGACAACGTCTTTTCCCTGGGGTCGGGGAGCCCAGAACTAGAGGTTTAGGGTGAGAGGGGAAAGATATAAAAGAGACCTAAGGGGCAACTTTTTCATGCAGAGGGTGGTATGTGTATGGAATGAGCTGCCAGAGGATGTGGTGGAGGCAGATACAATTGCAATATCTAAGAGGCATTTGGATGGGTATATGAATAGGAAGGGTTTGGAGGGATATGGGCTGGGTACTGGCAGGTGGGACTAGATTGGGTTGGGATATCTGGTTGGCATGGACGGGTTGGACCGAAGGGTCTGCTTCCATGCTGTACATCTCTATGACTCTATAACATTGATTCTGTGTCATTGGAGGGTCTCAAGTTGAAAGATGTGGTGTTCTTCCTCCAGTTGTTAGATGACTTCAATTTGGCGGTGGAGGAGGCCAAGGGACTTTCATATCCTTCGCAAGTGGGAGGGGGAGTTGAAATGGTCGGCCACAGGGTGGTGGGGTTGTTTAGTGCGTGTGTCCTGAAGATATCATCTTCCAATCCTCCAATGAAGATGCACTGTCCTTACCAAAACATGTCGGCAAATCTCTTCATAACACGTAAAGGGAGAGAAACATTGAAAACTGTATTATCATGAGTGAGAGTTCATTTAAAACAAGGACTATGATGTTAAATGTTCCCAGCCATAAACAACACTGGTATATTGATGTCATTATCTTATTAAACAATATTAAAACCTTGGCCAAACATTTTCCTGCAGACAGTGTATTTAAAATATCAAGAGGCTTCCCACATTGTTGGTTTGATCAGTGACGCAGCAAGGAAGCAGCAGCTGCCCCATGAACTCCAACAAAAGAATGAGAACAGGCTCTTCATACGGAGCTGGCTCCGGAGAATCCAATTCAACAGCAGGGATTAAAGAACAAGGAACAATACAGCACAGGGACAGGCCCTTCAGCCCTCCAAGCTTGTGCTAACACATTTTGCCCTTCTATACTAAAACTGTATTCACCTACAGGATTCATATTCCTCTATTCCCTTCCTATTCATGCATTAGTGCAGGTATTTCTTGAATATTTCTATTGTGTGTGCTTCCACCCCCTCCTCTGGCAGTGTGTTCCAGGTAAAAACAATAACTGCAGGTGCTGAAAACCAAATACTGGATTAGAGGTGCTGGAAGAGCACAGCAGTTCAGGCAGCATCCCAGGAGCAGCAAAATCGACGTTTCGGTCAAAAGCCCTTCATCAGGAATAAAGGCAGTGACCTGAAGCGTGGAGAGATAAGCTAGAGGAGGCTCTCCACGCTTCAGGCTCACTGCCTTTTTTCCTGATGAAGGGCTTTTGCCCGAAACGTCGATTTCGCTGCTCCTTGGATGCTGCCTGAACTGCTGTGCTCTTCCAGCACCACTAATCCAGTGTGTTCCAGGTACTCAACTCCCTTTGTGTGAAATACTTGGTGTGTACATCTCTTTACAATTAATTCCCCCCAAACCCCTGCACCTTGAACCTGTGTCCTCTAGTATTTGACCCCTCTACCCTGGGAAAAAGCCTCACTTCTTCCACTCTGCCTATCCCATTTACAACTCTATAAACTTCTATCAGGACGCACCTCATTTTCCTGCATTCCAGTGAAAACAAACTCAGTCTCTCCAACCTTTCCTCAGTACTACAATCCTGCTCCCCCGCACCCCCCCCCCCACCCCCCCATACCAGACAGTATCCTGTAAACTTTTTCTGCACCATCTTCAAAACATCCACATCCTTCTTTTTGGACTGTATGCAGTTGTATGCAACGAGAACTGTATGCCATATTCCAAGTGTGGCCAAACTAAAGTTCTATAAAGCTGCAGCATAACTTGTCTATCCTTATACTCAATGCTCCTTCCAATGTAGGCAAGCAGGCCATAAGCCTTTTCTCCAACCTTACCTCCCTGTGCTGGCACCCTCAGTGATCTGTGAACAAACACACCCAGATCCCTCTGCATATCAATACTCCAAAGGATTCTATCATTCACTGTATAATTCCCACTTGGACATCACCTTTCAAAATGCATCACCTCACATTTGTCTGTATTAAACTACCTCTGCCATTTTTCTGTCCAAGCATCCAACTGATCTCTATCCAGCCATATCCTAGATAATCCTTCTCATTATCTGCAACTCCACCAATCTTTGTATCAATTGTAAACTTACTAATTAGGCCAGCTACACTTTCGTCCAAATCATTTATGTAGACCATATACAGCAGAGTTCCCTGTGGAACACCACGGGTTACAGCTCTCCATTCTGAAAACCATCCCCCCATCACAGCCCTCTGTCTCCTCCTACACAGCCAGTTCTGTGCCCAATGCTGGGAACATTTTAGACAAGACACCTTGTCGCCAGCTCATTACTGCAACTTGATCCAGTTCATTCAGAAAGAGAAAAAGGACAAGGTGCAGATTGTTGAACAGGCCCCTACACCTGGGCCTGAGGCAGGAGCCCAAGCTCCAACACACTGGCCTCACTTCACACCAACCTTCACACAGTGCGGGGTCATGAACTCCGGCCATCAATTCCACTGGGACTGGGACTGGGACGGAGTGAGGGAGCATGGACAATGTCTAAGAGTCAATAAGGAGTAGAGCAAGATGGAATGTGTGTTTTAGGAAGTGTTTAATGGAGGAAACAAACTTTGTGATACCCAATACTGACATCGTCTCCGTGTATCACAGAATGAACAAAACAGCACTTGTTTTGAAGACAATCAAAAGTCACACCAAAGTACTTCTTTTTGATATATCATAGCATGCTCAGCATTTTCATTGTGGTGCAATAAGTATCCTGGTCCGAAAGCTGTTCTCTCTCTCGCCTTGTTTCTGCAGATGGAGCCAATTAGATCCTCGCAGAGCCCCAGTTTATTTGTCCTGTTCAGTTCTGTGGAGATGCCAATGGTGGACTGGGGTACACCTGATGAAGGAGCAGCGCTTCGAAAGCTTGTGATTTCAAATGAACCTGTTGGGCTAGAACCTGGTGTTGTGTGACTTCTGACTTTATATTGTTCAGGCACAGTGAAACAGCTGCCTTTTAGTAACTATAGAGAATGTGCACTTCAACTGAGGACGATGAGTAATGACTCCTTCCATTATCCAAGAATAAACCCACAGGCATTCCAGGGGATTCCAGTGGGAATGACCTGTCAGGTGCTTCCCAGATACTTCCCAGGGAAGGTCAACAAGCAAGAATGGAGACGGGAGCGCGAAGCCCCAAGTGCTGTTCTGTGCAGTTTGGGGGCACGCTTGGATAGCCAGTTGTTAGATCTTTGAGTGTAATTCATTTTTTGCTGAGCCCAGTGTCAATCCGAAGGACACTCCACCTTGCAGTCTGACAAACCAGGTTCACCCATGTCATGGCTCTGTTTCTGACCGAGGCTCCAGTCTTTCAAAGAGATGAATTCAAGCCTCACCAATTTGATAATTTGAATTATAGGTAATTTAAATTGATTTCTCCTGGGATGGGTGGGTTTTGCCCTTCCCTAATTGTCCTGGAGAGGGCGGTGGTGAGCCATGTGTTTCTCGAAGAGGATCTGACAGAGGGACAAAGTAATGTCCTCGGCCTGAGCACAACTGCCTGACCTGCTGTGCTTTTCCAGTGCCACACTTTTCGGCTCCGAGGAAACTATCTGTCAGGAGAATGGGCTGTGCCACAAGAGGAAACATGGGAGTGTTGGAAAGGCACCGCCAGCCTGGTCAGCCTGCAGAGGGGCAGAAACAGATTTGATGAATGAGCTGATATCCTCCCAAGCTGAGCTGCAGACTCAGGCTTTCAGAACCACACAGTTTACATTGTTACTGACCGTGGCTCCATGGGCAATGCTCTTGCCTCATCGTCAAAATGGTCATCAGGTTGAAAGCCACCTCAGAAATGAGAGCACAGAATCCAGGCTGTGACTACGGTGCACTGCTAAAAGTTGTACAGTCTCTGGCACCATCATTTGAGGCTCCACCACCACCACTCCCCGCCTACCCCCACCCCCACCTCAGGGGGCTTGACAAGATCCCAATCTAAAAGAGGTTCCCTCGGGGGCCCTGCTCAAAATTCAACTAGTGCCACCAAAACAGATTTGTCTTGTCATTCGTTTCCTGTCTGTGGGACTGCACCATCTTGTCTGTGAACGTGACTGCTCTGTGCTCACAGCTTTCAATATCCTGACACATTAAAAAAAAACTACATCGACAAGAGTTCTCTCTCCATTATCGTGTAAAAGGGGAGCAGTGAGCAAGTGATAATGCACACTGAGCGCAAACACTGAAAGGCTTTTTGCACCATGTTAACCTGCTCCCTGGGCATTTCCTTCCAATGTCTGAGATGGTTATCAGGCTGGGATGGAGACTGACAGATCACATGGAATCCTTGAGGCAAGGTACACAAGGGCACAGTCCAGGCTTGCTGCAAACATTGGCCTTCCTTCTATTGAAGGGCTGGGAGCTTCTCTATGGCGGTTTCTAGTACACATCCTCCATGGAAATATTACAGACTTTACTGAAATGGAATGACCTGAAAGAAGAGAAGGAATTAACCAGACAAGGGTGAGCATCAAGAGAGTTGGGAGTGTGTGGGAGATTCAATGCCATTAAAATTCCCAACTGGGTTTCACAAGAAAAGCTCAAATCGTTACCAGGATATAACCAGGAGAATCCTCGCTGACATAAACAGGCTGAGTGTCAGACACCCCAAGTCTCCGGTGCTGGACTCTCCATGAGGCACTACAGTCAAGGAAGGTTCATGTGTCAATAAAGGGTGACTTGGTGACATGGGGTTATGTTATAATCAATGAATAGAGGAGTATAGATTTAAGGTAAATGGCTGAAGGTTAAGAGGGAACATAAGGAAACACATTTTCACCCAGAGGGTTGTGACAGTCTGGGACTCACTGCCTGTAAGGGTGGTTGAGGCAGAAGCTCTCCCATAACATTGAAGTATTTCAATGTGCAGCTGTAATGCCAAGGTGTGCAGGGCTACGGGCCAAGTACTGGAACATAGAATTAGGATAGTGAGGTGGATGTTTGACTGGCTTTGGCTCATTGGGCCAAAGGGCCTTGTTCTTGTAGACCTGTTGTCGATGTCTGACTCTGCCAGGACTCCAGCAATGTGGCTGACCCTTAACTGCCATTTGAAACGCCCAGCAAGCCACTCAGTTTCAGGGCAGGTAGGGATGGGGAACAAATGCTGGTCTTGCCAGTGACTCCCACATCCCAGGAAAGAATAGATGGGCTCAGTGTTAACACTGTCACCTGAACCTGCAGGTTTCAAGCCCCACTCCAGACACTGGAGCACTATCCTGAGGCTGGCAAAGGCAAAGATGCCATCTGCTGGTTGATCGGTTAAACCACTGCCCTCTCAGGTCGATTTGAAGACAAGGACTTTGTGACCATCTCAGGGAATATCTCCCCATTGTGCTGACCAATGGTTCTCTTATAACCAATAGCATTAAAACAGATACAAAAACAAAATATTGCAAATCTCAAATAGAAGTGCGATGCTGGAGAAAGGGAACAGGTGCAGCCTCTGTGGGAAGAGGAGGATTAACTTTTTTGGTTCAGTGATGTTTTATCTAAAAGGCAGCAAATTTTTATTTATATTTAATTTTATGCTGTTTTATATTATTTTATTTAAATATTGTTGAAAACAAGTTTCCCCACTTGATTGGAACCGCATTCACACACATGCATTCCCCCCACACCGATGCTCAGTAACAGCTCTGTGTACTATTTACAAGATGCACTGCAGAGATTCACCAAAGATCCTGAGACAACAGCTTCCAAACCCATGATCACCTATATTTGGACAAGGGCAGCAGGTACACGGGACCATCACCCCAGCAAGTTCCTCTCCAAGTCATTCACCAGTTTGACTTGGAAATATGAAGCTGTTCCTACATCATCACTGGGTCAGATTCCCCAGAATTCGCTTCCTAAGGACATTGTAGGTCTACCAACAGCACACGGACTGCAGGGGTTCAAGGAGGCAGTTAATCACCACCAGGTCCAGGCAATTAGACATGGACAGTAAAAAGCTTGGTACACGTAAGAGTAGGCGTGCTTAAAGGCCAGAAGGTGAGACTGTGATGTTTCAGTTATTCCTGGACATTGGTGTGACCACATCTCAAATACTGAGGGTAGTTTTGGTCTCCCTATTGAAGGAAGAATATAAATGCATCAGAGGTGGTTCACAGGAATTTTACCCGATTGATCCCTGGAATGAGTGGGCTGTGTGATGAGGAAAGTTTGGAAAAGGGGATGGGGCGGAGCCGGGTGTTGAGGTAGGGATAGGTTGAGAATGGTAGAGAGTGTGACCTGATTAGTTGATGGGAGAGATTAATTTGTATTCATCCCTCCCATCAACCAATCAGGTAGTATCCTCTACCTATCTTCACCTATCCCCATCTCACCACCCTGCCCCCACCACTCCCTTTATCTGCAGCTCCCCCATCATTCCCCCACCTCCCCCCCCAAACCCACCCCCATGCCTGAAGAAGTGTTACAGCCATATCATTGACTTCTCCACCTCCTGATGCTGCCAGTCTTGCAGTGTTCTCCTGCTTGTCAACCTTGGATTCCAGCATTTGCAGGTTTTTTTTTGTCTCTAATCTCTTCAGGGGCCTGGAAGAGAGTGAGGAAATTGGGTTTTGATGGAGCTACCCACAGACTCAAGTCAAAAGAAGCAAAGCAAGAAAGGCACGTGGATCGAATATGAGAGAGCAAATTGTGAGGGAAAACCAATTATTACCAGTATAGCAATTGCAAAGGAGAGAGTAACAGCATTGAATTGCTTCTGGTGTCATCCTCTGTGCCCTAATATTTGACAGTGCTAGCTCCACATCCTTCCATTGGCTTTGTCATTGAGAGTCAACAGTTCCCTTCCCACACCCCTTTTTAAAATGTCCTGTTCCAGGGAATCACTGACACAGAAAATATTTCACCTTTTCTGGGAAAGTTGGAGAAATGTCGGATGTCCAGGAGCTGTTTCTCAGCCTTCAGGGTCTGAGAGAAGGATGTGTGCAGTCTGTGGATTCTGGAGACAGATCACTGAGATATTCCTCACTCTCATCAACACCTGACTTCATTCTGACATCAGTTTCTATTCTTCATTATAAAGTGCCCCCCCCCCCCCCCCCCCCCAGTTTCAGACTAGACATTTCACACCCAGCCCCATTTCCTCACATTGGAATCAAGAACCAAACTTGCCCCATCTCAGGATTGCCCTCTGTATGTGGTGTCAGTGTGTTAATGTTGTGTTTGAATGAAAGAGCCACGGTGGAATCTGGGACTGAGTCCAAGGGGTTTCTGAGCCACCAGCAGCCTCCCCGCTGTGTGAGGGTCTGTTTGGATAAGATTTCAGCCGCATTGGTCCCCACTGATACTAGAGTCATGAAGTGAGATTGCCGGAGCCACATGTGGACTGAGGAACACAACAGTCAGAACAATGAGCTGCTCTGGAATCCATCCTGAGCCCTGGATAATCCTCACTGAGATGGCCCAGGGGCTACAGAGTATGACAGCAGAAAGTGGAACCAGTTTATCATTGACTGTCCTCCCCAGCCGTGACTCCCAGACTCCCCCTGGACTGAACATTCTCAATCTGACCCCAGGGATACACGGGACAATTTCATTTCATTTGAAGAGTAAAGAAAACCCAGGTCTAATTTATGGAATATTTATTTCCCAAGTTGTTATTGTGCAATTGTTATTCTGAGTAACAAGGTCCTGCTTGTCATATTCATCAATATAGGGTTCCCAGTGGCTCTGGCTCCCTAACAGTTGATTTGAATTTCTTGACTTTGTGATCTTGCTGTGTCTAAGGGATGGGTGAGCGTTGATGAGGAATTTCCATCAGATTATTGTGTTCCCCATCATCCCCTCCTGCCTTCCTTCTTTTCCCCATTTATTGGTAAAGATTTCCTTGAGGTTGTGCGTTCCTGCTGAAAGTGCCCCTCCTGGACACAATGGTAGCATTGCCCTCCTGCTCTGGAGACCCCATTGCCCCGTCTATTCTCCCCCTCATTCTCCAGGCCTTGAGGGTGGAGGTTAACACTTCACACAGCTTTCCCTGAGGACTCAGCTCTGGCCATTTCCAAAGCACATACGAGACAGAAACTGAATCTTTTTCAACTTTATTCCCTTTTCCAGATTGACATTGACAGAAAACAGTCAGCAATTAACAGCCCAGACAGAGGAAGCTGCTCAAATTCACAGCCACAATGGAGTTTGAGGAAAACATTTGTGGAGATTTTCTCAATAACCTAAGAATCCTGTTCCTTTAAACAGTGACAAAACCTTAAATTGGAATGATGGCTGAGCAGGAAGGAGGTCTGTTTTACTGAAGCAGAAACTTCTGAGGTTCACATTGTTTTTGTACAGCTGACAGTCTTCAGCATTTTCAATAGGTTTGACTTGGCATCACAGGTCATCACTGCCCCAATGAAACACTCCCAGAACAGGGTCAGCATGAAGTCTAACACAGAGTAAAGCCTCTTTTTGATGTTCGCCTTAACCCTTGAACCTCAGAAGTGTCGCCAAGCCAATCCCAAGAAGGAAGAGAGTTGAAATTTAATGCTCACAATGACCTTTGTCCTGCCAGCTCAGCCCTGTTCTATTTAAAGTTGTGTCTCCTCTGTGGACTGTCTCGAACACTCTACACACATTCTGATCTCATGATGCTCTTGCTGAGGGGAGAGGGGAGAATCACGCGGGTAAGGGCACAGGAGAAGCGAGCGTTGGACTCCCAGTCAGACCCAGAGAGGGTCAGCAGGCTGCTGGCACTGTAGGTGCTGTCTGAAGCTCGCAGGTAGTTGCTGGTCTGAACCCCGTCCGAAATGACTGCACCGTCCTTCTTCCACTGCACCTCCAGCTCATCAGGATAGAAGTGATTGGCAAGGCACACCAGGGTGGCAGTGCCCTTGGCATTGACCTGCTCCGGGGAGGGGGGGCAGCAGGGTCAGCTTGGGCTGAGAGTTCTCACGGCCTGAAAGACAAGAGAAACAATTTTAATCCCTGCCTTTTGAAGGGATTTTAACTCTCCAAACATGAACTGGCAAAACAATCCATTTTGAACATTTGTCGCCAACTCCTAACAAACCCCATAAAAGAACAGACATTGTTTAAAGTGCATCTTGGGGTGTGGGTGTCACTGGCAGGGCCAGCATTTATTGCCCATCCCTAATTGCCCCTGAGACAGTGATGGTGAAAGAGATGGGACAGTCTTGGACCATTGTTTAGGGAATGAATGTGGGCAGCTGGAAGGGCTATCAATGAGGGAGCATTTCAATGACAGTGATCAGAACTCAGTGAGATTGAGAGGAGGGATGGAAATGGAGAACCATGGAGCAAGTGTGAAAGTTTTCATTTGGGAACAAACCATTTCACTGAACTGGGCAATGATTTGGTAAAAGTGAGCTGAAAGACAAAATGCAAGGGTGAAATTAACCAGGACCTGAGGAAAGCAAAGAGCTGACAGGATGAAATGTGTCCAAATGAAGTGAAGGAAATCCCAGTGATGTTTTATAATCACAGAAAGAATAAGTGAATAAAGGAATGTATGAGACTAATTCGAGAGCAGGAAGGTAACTTGTGCGGAGGTGGAAGATGGAGCAATGGTTCCTCATGAAATCTTTCGGTCTGTTCTCACAAAAGAGAGGGTCAAAGCAGAAACTGTAGTTCAGGAGGAGGACTGTGCAATATTGGAACGGCATCTTTCACATCTGAAAAACTCCCAGTTCATCCAAAGAAAAGAAATATTCATGCTGTTCCAAAGACATTTGAAGACAGTGTGGGACTTGTTTGAAATGAGGTCACTGAAGGAATGCAGGAAATGTGGAAGCCAGATTGTACACAGCAAGATCCCACAAGCAACAATGAACCAAGGAACATTTTGAGTGATGTTTGTTCAGGGATAAATATCAGCCTGAATATGATTCAAAGAGAAAATAACTGGAACAGTTGGATGGAAAATGAGAAAATGGATGGCAAAGGAGAAGGGAGGATGACTGGTTAGTGATGGGATTGATTGTTACCAGGAAATAAAAGGAAGGGACAGAATATTGTGAATGTCATATTGTACTGAGGGAACTTAAAAGTGCAGGAAAGCTCAATTACAGACCAAACCTAAAGGCTTTGTCTCTTAATGCATGACCGATTCAGAATAGTGTAGACAAAGCTGCACCACACAAACCAAGGTAAATCAAGCTTCGAGGAGTTTAAACTAACGAAAGAAGATAGGAGCTCAGGAGAAGTTATTAAAGCATCCAGACCAAGTAATAGGATCGAGAGTATGGAAAGGATCAGGAATCGAACTTGAGGCCCCACAGGGTGGAATGGTGGATCAGTGGTAAGCACTGCTGTCTCACAGCTCTGGAGACACAGACTCAATTCCAACTGACTGTCTGTGTGGAGTTTACACATTCTCCCCGTGTCTACTTGGGTTTCCTCCCATTGTCACAAAGCTGTTTTGGTTCGGAGGATTAACCATGGGAATTGCAGGGTGGGTGGGATGCTTTTTGGACTGTCAGTCTGGGCTGAATGGCCTGCTTCCACACTGTAGGGATTCTGTGATTTCTAATGGAGATAACTATGAGAAGTACAACACCCTCAATGCATGACTGAGGGTGTTGTATTTCGATGCATCGAGTATATGAAACAAGGTAAATGAGCCTGTAGCGCAGGGACATGGCTGCAAGGGGATCAGGGAACTAAATATCCAGGGATGCACATCCTATTGAAAGGAAATGTGAGGGGATAGTGGGTCAAGTGTGAAGGAGGAACTGAAGGTAATCCTTGTTAGTCAGGAAATGGTCTTGGGGAGACTGATGTATCAAAACTTGGTAAGTCCCCAGGGCCTGATGCTCGACATCCCAGAATCCTTAAGAAAGTGGGTGTAGAAATAGTGGACATATTGCTGGAAAATGATCACCATTCTGTAGACTCTAATGGACTAGACAGTATCCAATGTAACCCCACTTTTTAATAAGAGGGAGTGTGAAAATGAGGAATTTTACATGAGTCAATTATTAAAGATAAAATAACCGAGCATTTGGAAAGCAGTGACAGGATTGGTCCAGGTCAGCATGGATTTACTAAAGGGAAATCAGGCCTGACACATATTCTGGAAGGTTTTGAGGATGTGATCAGTAGAGAGTGGGTATGGGAGATTCAAGATGGCGGCAGTCTGAACAGTCTGGTGTATTGGGCTCTGTGCCATATGGCAGGCAAGGTGGGCTCCTATCCCTCCCCCCATCATTAGTCACCCCTGACGAAAGTTTGTGGTAGAAAGTCGTGAGAGAACCTAGAGCCCCTTTAAATTAGGACTGGGAAGATCTGAAGCTGAAATGAAGACATCTAAAGGAAAGGGAGCTAGAGGAGTGCAGCAGGCAGGGCACTTCTCTACTATGTCGGGCACACCCACAGCCATTACGTCAAACCCTGTGGCAGCGCCCTTAAGTTCAGTGGAGCAGCAGAATTTACTAACAAAGCCTTGGAGGCCACGATGGAGAGGTCCAAGGAGCGGGTTCAAACCTTGGAAGGGCAGGTTCAGGCCCTGAAGGAACAAGTAGATGACCTCGAAAATCAAGGTCGGAGAAAATTCTACAGATCTTGGGCTGACCTGAGCATGTAGAAGGTGAAAACCTTGCTGATTTCCTCAAGGAGGTGGCTTCCAGCGTTGCTGGGCCTGGAGATCGAGTCAGGCCGGGTGAGTGTGGAGTGGGCTGACCGCATCGTGATGTGTAGGTCTGGGCCGGCCCAGTGCCTGCACCCAGTCCTAGTGCGACTCCAGCATCACAAGGAAAAGCATTTAATAATAGAAACAGCCAGAAGACTGAGTAGGGATCCATAAGCTTTGGTTTATAAAGGTTTGAAAATAATGTTTTTTCACAAATTTTCTGGGGCCATAATTAAGAAAAGACAGACCTTTGATGATGTCAAGAAAAAAAATTTAAACATTCAATACTCTCTGAGGTTCCTGGCGGTGCTACGTTTCAGTTATGGGGAAACTGTCTACAACTTCGACTCGGCGGATAAAGTAAAAGAACTCCTGAACTCGCTGAAATGAGAGACTTTGACCGAGGAGGAAGGAAAAGAGGCGTGCGGACAATGGCATAATGTAGTTTTTTAAAATCTTCTCTCTCTTTGTTCTTTTCCCTTTTGGGGTCGCGCGCTTTATAGGCTTGGTATTGCTTTAGTGAGAGATCCAGTATGTTTTATATTATAGCTGTTTGGTGGTTATTAGCTATTCTATTGTTCTGATTTGCTGGGTGAGGGTGGTTTCTCCTTTGATTTAAAGATGTGTGGGGTTGAGATGAGGAGGGGGAGGGGTGGGTGTCCATTGTTAATTTGTCAGAGTGGAAATAATATGTTTTTTTCCCCATTGCTTGGCTGTGGGGCGTGACCTTAACTGGAAGGTGCAGGGATGGTTGTGAGGTTGGGAGTGAATGGCCCCCATGGGCAAGGGGTGGATCTCTGGAAATTTGTGTTTTTTGTGTTTATTTGTTGACATTAGGAGTAGTGGTTAGTTTTTTTTTTAGTTTTAGTAGTTTTGGTGGCGTTTGTAGAAATAGTCTTTAGATTTGATAAAGTCGTCACACATTGAATGGGTTTGTTCCTCTCGGTGGACTGTGGGCTGTAGTGTGTGGTCATGGCTAGCGATCTGCTCAGGTGGTGCACGTGGAATATAAAGGGGAGCCATTCCCCCATTAAAAGGAAAAAGGTGCTCTCAAATCTTAAGAGGGAAAGGGTTGACATCGCTCTACTGCAAGAGATGCATTTGACTGACAGGGAACATCTGAAGTTACAGCAGGGAGAATACGATACGGTATTCTTCTCCCCCTTCAACTCCAAAAGCAGAGGAGTGGCCATCCCATTTCAGGTGATAGGTCAAACTAAGGATGAACATGGATGGTTCATTATTCTCAAGGCTCTGGGACACGGAGAAGTGTATGCCACCCTGAACGTTTACTGTCCCCTGACGCATCCTCTCAAGATTTTAGCTGATGCAGTCTCTAAGTTAATGGCTCTTGGGATGCGTCGTATGATTACAGGAGGAGACTTTAATTGTCTCATGGACCCTGGGGTGGACAGGATGCCAAACGGGCTGTCGGGTACACCTCTGCAGACTAGACAGTTGGTGGACTTGTGTGAGGAGTTGGGGCTAGTGGATGTGTGGAGGTGTCTCCACCCGAATGGGAGGGACTTTACCTTTTACTCCAACCTGCACAAGTGCCACACAAGAATTGAAATGTTCTTTGTTCCTTCGGTTTATTTGGACTTGGTGTTAACCGCAGGATTGGGACCGTTACTATTTTGGACCATGTGGCAATATATTTAGATGTTAAGACCAAAGGTAGTGAAGTAGACACACAGCAATGTCGCACGAATCTGTTTCTGTTGAAGGATGACAACTTTGTACAGTGTATCACAAGGGAGTACAGGGCTTTTTGGGACATCAATCTGGGTGTGGCCATTAATCCTTCAGTGCTCTGGGAGACCACCAAAGCATTCTTAAGGGGTATGATTATTTCACACTTGACAATGAGATGGAGGCAGAGAGGAGAGCAGCAGCTGATGTTTGAGGCCTGGCTGAAGGCAGCCAAATCGGTACATTATCCCAGACCATCCGGAGTCAAATTGCAACGGGTCACGGCTCTCCGGACTGATCTGGACTCAGTGCTCACACAAGTGGCAAAGAGAGGGGTCTCCTTTGCAAAGCAAAGGCTATTTGAATATGGGGATAAGCCAGGTAGATCCCTGGCTAGGAAGGAAAGTGCTCCACAGTCCATTGTGTTTATCAGGGAGAGAACTGGCAATGTCACTCGTGAACTGAGGAAGATCGATGCCAGAATTTGGGAGTCCTATGCAGAGTTATACCGGTCAGAGGGCTGTGGGGATGGAGAAGTGAGAAGGGAATCCTCTTTTCAAAACTTGGACCTCCCTGGCATAAATGCAGATCAGGCCTCCCTTTTAAATGCACCTCTCACAGTACAGGAGGTGCAAGAGGCAATAAGGCAGGTCCAACGTGGTAAGGTATCTGGTCCAGACGGATTCCCATGTGGATTTTACAAGGAGTTCATACACATGTCAGCTAACCCACTGCTGGAGCTGTATATACATTCCTATGGCCAGGACTGTCTTCTGCCCTCTCTTACAGAGGCTCATATCGCTCATATTTTAAAGAAAGGGAAAGGCCCTGAGGATTGTGCATTGTATAGACCCATCTCGTTGTTGAATGTGGATTTTAAAATTCTATCAGAGGTGTTAGCTCTGAGCCTGGAGAAGGTGCTGCCCGTTATTATAAAAGAGGAGCAGACGGGTTTTATCAAGGGCCGCAGCTCCTCCAACATCATCAGGCAGGTATTGAATATAGTGCAACTATGTCAGCAGAGAATGATTCTGGGTTTGGTGGTCTCCCTGGAAGCAGAAAAGGCTTTTGATCGGGTGGAATGGTCGTATCTCTTTGCTGTTCTCGATCGTTTTGGTCTGGGAGGGGCCTTTGCCAGGTGGGTAGCAGTGTTATATAAAGACCCCAAGGTGGCGGTTATCGTGAATAGGGTTAAATTGAGTAATTTTGGTGTGGGGAGGGGCAGCGACTGGGATGTCCCCTGTTGCCCCTACGGTTAACCTTGTTACTTGGACCACTGGCAGAGACTGTCTGAAAAGACCCTGAAAATTTCTTTCCCCAAAGGTGGGAGTTGGGGAATACAAAATCACTCTCTATACGGACAATGTCCTACTGTTTTTACCTAACCCCGAAAAGTCCATACCCCAGCTAATACAAAACATTAAATTATTCAACAGCTTTTTGCGATACAGAATAAATTTTCCAAAATCGGAAGTCCTGCCTGTGGGGGGGGGGGGGGGGGGGGGGGGGGTGGGGGGGCATTGGCGGAGGTACTGAAGCTGGAGGACGGAATGGAGTTTCCTTTTAGATGGTCACAGAAAGGTTTTCTCTATCTGGGAATTTTTATTACCCCTCACTCCCCGCAACTGTATGGAGCTAACTTTGTGTTGCTGTTTGAGAGTGTAAAGCAGGACTTGCAGCGATGGAAGGGAATACCCAGATCATGGCTCAACCGTATAGCCTTGATTAAAATGAATGTTGTTCGTTGGTTGTTATATCCCGTGAGGATGCTCCCTTTGTTATTACCCAACCAAGTGCTGCGGAGGTTTGCGGGATGGCTTGGATCATTTATTTGGCGCTGGAGGCGCAACTTAATTAAATTTACCAAGTTGCAACTTCTGCAGGATATGGGGGTGGGGTGGACCTCCCAGATCTGAAGAGATATGAAATCAGCACCCTGTTGCCATATGTAGGTGAATGGGTGAGCAATGACTCAAAGTCGATGTGGCTTGATGTAGAGGCCTCACAGGCGAGGTGCCCCTTCAGAAGCTTACTGTTCATGGATAAGATGAGATCGGTGGTTGCGCATTGTGAAAGTCTGATTATCATAAATACGGTAAAGCATGGAGGATAATGCGGCAGGGTGGGGGCAATTTGCCGTTCAACCCGTTAGTGGGAGGCCCAGGATTTAGACTGGAATCAAAGGACTCCGGCGTCAGAGCATAGAAGTGGAAAGGAATCCCCTGGCTGGGAGATTTATTTGAGGGAAAGCCCTTGATGTCTTTTAGCCAATTAGGTCAGAAATACAGAATCCCTAAGTTTTCTGATATTTCCAGGTTAGGAAGACTACGTTCTTGACCCAGCCCCACCAGTCGGATATAGAATGAAGAGTGCTCCGATGTGGGGGCGGTCTTTCAGTTAGTACCATATATCATCTGCAGAGAGGGAATGCCTTGTGCCTTGGGGGACATGGAGAGAGTCAAGGGAATTTGGAATCAGGAGTTTGGGGAAGAAATCTCATCGGAAATGGGGAATGAGAGAGAGAGAGAGAGAGAGAGTGAGAGAGCGAGAGAGAGCGAGAGATTGCAAATGACACCAAAATTGGAGGTGCAGTGGACAGTAAGAAGGTTCAGAATACAACAGGATCTCGAACAATGGGCTGAGGAGTGGCAGATGAAGTTTAATTCAGATAAATGTGAGGTGCTGCATTTTGGAAAGGTAAATCAGGTCAGGACTTATACACTCAATGGTAAAGCACTGGGGAGTGTTGCTGAGGAAAGAGACCTGGGAGTGCATGTTCATAGTTCCTACAAAGTGGAATGACAAGTAAACAGGATAGTGAATGTTTGCCTTTATTGGTCAGAGCACCGAGTATAGGAGTTGGGAGGTCATGTTGCGGCTGTACAGGACACTGATTAGGCCTCCTTTGAAATACTCTATGCAATTCTGGACTCCCTGCTCTCGGAAGGATGTTGTGAATCATGAAAGGGTTATGAAAAGATTTACAAGGATGTTGTCAGGGTTGTGTGCTTTCTGCTATAGGAAGAGGATGAATTGGTTGGGGCTATTTTCCCCGGAGCAAAGGAGACTGAGGGGTGACTGTGTAAAGATTTTATAAAATCATGAGAGGCATGGATAGGGTAAATAGACAAGTCTTTTAACTGGTGTAGGAAATCAGGGCATAGGTGAGACTAGAAACACAGGATTCTCACCTGCAAGTGCCCTTCCAAGCCACTCACCATCCTGACTTCGAAAAATATCACTGTTTCTGCAGGATTGTTGTATCACATTTCTGGAATTCTCTCCCTAAGGGCTTTGTGGGTCGACCTACAGCACATGAACTGCAGTGGTTACAAAAGATAGCTCACCAGGCTCTCAAAAGCAACTAGGATCAGTCAATAAATGCCGGCCAGCCAGCGATGCCCAAACCCTGTGAGTCATTTAAAAAATATTTATTGAGGAGTTTAGAATTAAAATGGGGTTCCTTGGTGCTCAATGAGCTGAGAGGAAAATATTTTCTTTTGTTCGTTCATGGAATGTGGGCATCATTGTCTGGCCAGCACTTATTGCCCCTTCCTAGTTGTCCTTGAGAAGGTGGTGCTGAGCTAGACCCACAATCTCATAAGGGAGGGACTTCCCAGAAGCAGTGACAGATTTCAGGTCAGGATAGTGGCCACTCTTTACAAGGTGTGTCACTCACTTAATCGACCTACATATTTTAACTCCAACCAGCATCACACTTGCAACATTATTACTGACAAGTAGGACAAAAGGATTACATGGAGTTATTACCTTCACTTCATTTAAATTCTGTGGGTTCCTCGCTCGTTTGAAGAAAACAGAGCTAATTCGGCTTGGCTTCATCCACGGGGCTGGGCTAGCACTGGGGTCTTCAGAAAATATTTCAGTGAAAATTTCTCTCGACATGTTAAATACAAGCTGGAAGGAGGAAAAGAGTAAAAGAGAAAAGATTATGTTTGATATGTCCTCTACCCCCAAAAAATGTTTGTTAGATTGCTACAGTGAAAACAAAAGGGAATACTGTTCAAAATATATAAAATAACAACTGTTTGCTCCATGATCTGAACCAAGGATACATTTAGAATTTCATTGATTACAGGAGAAAAGGCAAAAGAGAGATTAGAGAAGGGGTTTAACAGGATTGCAGAACTACCAAGGGTAGGTGCAGATGTATTAGACAAGATTACCTGCATAATACTAAGGAAGGCACCACAACATAAAAGGAGACAAATCTTTGAAACAAAATGAGTGACATCTGTGGGACATGTTGTAAATAGAAAGCAAACTATCATGGCTCCAATTATTACCTCCTAAAATTTGACCAGAGGATTGGAGGGTAGCTAACTCCTCGTTCAATACAAGAAAAACAGGAATTTTGTGATTTGTTAGTTTTGCTTCATTTGTTGGTAAATTAAGAGTTAAAAATATGGAGTGAAGTATGAGCACTTGAAGAGACAGTAACTAATCAGGAGAAATGAGCATGAATTTCTAATGAGCAGATTGTGAACTATCAAACAATTTGACAAGGCTGTATTTGTAAAAGAGCAGATTAGTGGGAAAAAGTTTACATGATTGACGTGGATTTTCAGAAATTATTTCAAGTAGTTGCCTCTGAGAAGACCAATGGCAAAACTCAAGGGCACCTCAAATGAAGGGGAACACAGTCAAATGGATAGAGATGGTTGGGAAAATGCAAGGTTCGGGGTAAAATAAAGATTTCATACTAGAAAGATGTGGAGAATGGAAGGGACCCACAGGAGCCCATGCTCAGATTGCCCTTAATTGTTATAGTAATAAACACAATCTTGACTTGGGAATTTAAGAGAAGGAAACTAAATGATTCCAACTTGGGTTGAAGGGACAGAGATGGAATTGTACTGCAGTGACAGATACAGAAGAATATTTACCGGAAGATGGAATTGAAGTTGAGACTGAGATGAAGTAATACATTGAGTGGATAAAAAAGGAATTACACCTGAAACGGTAAAATCCTAATCCAATTACAGCAAAGGCCACAAAGTATTCAAACATACAGGCCATTTAAGGTGATAGATATGGCATTAAAAAAACACCTGGCTTTTCCAAGTGGACACAAACAATTTAAGTCACATTAAGTTGTGTAATGGAAAATTATCCATTTACTGTGAAATTTGAAAGACAATGCTTTTCTAAAATTTATTGCTGTGCTGAGTTTATTAAACAATACTTTGATGAGGTCTGCAGTCTGCAGTTAAATAAGATCTTCAAATATGTTGGTCAACTTTGGGCATCTCAACATAGTGCATATTCTCAAGATGTTAGCAGGAGAAGAGGTACAGACATGATCACAGATTGAGAAGTTCAACCTTTGAGGCTTTCTTTATCTGAAAATTATGGAGTGTCATGTGGAAGATCATGATTCTAGAGAGTTTTAAGAAGGTGAATAATAATCACATATTGTCTTATCAACTAATGGAAACAGCAACAGAAAGACAAAAATGATACAGAAGAACTTGAAACAAATACTGAGTGAGTGGAAGAGACACCATATATTATGTAAATAGAAGCAGAATCTATAGATTCCCAGAGTGAGCAAAGTTATGACAGATGGGATTTAACGGATAACAGTACGATGATGATGAGGATGATAAATTAATAATGGGAGAGTACAAACAGTGGAGGAGAAAGGGGCTTTGGATTTTTAGGGAAGGGGCAAAATGGTAAATTGAATTCAATGCAGTCATTAGGATCGAGATAATGTTTTTAACATGCTCTGTTATACATATCATCAATCAGAGCTGCTGTGGAGCACTATTAAACCATACCTTTCTTGTTTAACTAAGGGAAAATAATTTTGTGTTCCAATACCAAAAGCTGAATCTCACCTCACAAAAAACTCTTCTGCTCACACTCTTTACATCTTTCTATTTATTATACTTAGGGGAATGAATGATTTCAGACTGAATGTTCTGAGCTTCAGCTTTCCAAAATCAGACCATTTTCAGTTGACTGCTGCACCCCTTTTATATTCCTGCAATTTGTCGGTAAACGCAAATCAGAAAAGAATGTGTCAGTTTAGTCAGGATGTTGCTGTATCAAATCAAATTGACCCAAGCTCCTATTTCAGCGATTTTCTACATTGAATGCTCAAAAAGGAATGGACAGTATGAGAACTTGTCAAGCACTTTCATGAAAAGAGCTGCTTGTCCAATCAATGTTAATATGTGCAAATCATAAACCCTTCTGTTCTTCTAATCAGATGGTCATTCAGTCTCTAGACTTTGCTTCAGAACACTACACTGGAGAAACTGGGTGTGTACTGATTTAGCCAGAGATTGAAAAGCATGATTCAAAACTTAGTTTAAAAAAAAACTCTTTAAAAACACTGCCTCCCTTTGAGGGAAGGTCAGAAAAGTGCAGGAGGAAAAGATTTGAATTTCAATAGCAATCTAAACTCAATAATTACACAGTAGAAATGGTCACTGAATCCTTGAGAAATAATCGGGTGTACTTATACATATTTTGAGAATTGATGGGCAAGGTATAAAACAACGATACACCAGAAATTTTAAGTACATTCCCCACAACTGGATTTTATCACCCACAAATATATTTAACAATTTATCAAGATATTCCTCACAACAGTCTTTTGGTAAAGGGTCCTTGGGAAAGCGGAACACTCAGGGTAATTTCTGAAAATGATGACCTGAAAAATGTGCCTGAAGAAAGTGGAGTTGTATTTTGACATATTGTTCGGGAAACAACAACAATCCTGTCATTGGCCCACCATCCTGTTGTTGGTACGACAGGGACACAATCTTTTATTCAAAACCCTCGGGACCAGCTGGTTTGCAGAATTTGGAATTCTTTAGTTTTCAGAGTAAGTGACAGTTTAACAGTAAAATTTTTAAAACTCTTACTGAACAGCAGACCCACCTGTAAAAACGATGAGCCCTGAGACAGAACTGATGCCTGCCAGTGCTGGGCCACACCCCCAGTGTGATGTGGGTCGAGTGGGTGTCGAGTGGGTGTGGAGCGAACCCAAACAACCTTGTTAATTAGACAAAAAAAATTCACGACAAAAACTTCAGATTTCGGTATTTCGAATAAAGAATTGTCTGTTCAAATGTGGGAATTTAACGAGCTCTGGAATCATTAATAAAACAATTGCATCAATGCTTCGAGACCAATAACACATCTCCAATTCTTGAAATTCAAATCCATCCCAAAACAGGTTCAAAATGAATAGTTACAGGTAAGGGACAAAGATCTGGAGATAATATTTCCTCCTGATCACCAACACTGTCATCTCTTTCAGATGTCTCCAACTGGATAACAGTCTTGTGTTCCTCCTTTGGATCCTTGGAAGGTGACCTGGGCCAGGATTCAACATCCAGTTTGAACTGTAATCCTTGATTAGTAAGCTGGATCTTCTCAGCTGAGACTTCCATGATTTCTTCCAATTGTTCAATAGCGTCCTTCACAAAGGAAGATGGCAACATATCAACCAAAGAATTGGCCTTTGAATCACTGCTCTTCCGATCATCTCCTTTAAAGTCTTCACTATCCTCACGATTGTCCTTGAGTTCCTCTCCTTCGATGTCCACGTGCTCCTCATGGATTTCCTCAGATTCAGGCTCGAGGAATGATACTTTAAATTGAGCCATTTCCCTGTTGAGTAAATCCAACAGAGAAATTGAAGCGTTCTTGTGGATATTTAGTTAAAACTCCTCCCTTTGTGCACAGACACATTGGTATTGATATAGGTTTCTGTCTCTAGTACTGCCTTGGATGCTTTCTCTATGAACACATCAGTACGGTTAATGTTTTCTTAATTCTGGTCTTCACACAAGTTTGCCAATCGTTCCTCCTCACCAGACTTGGGCAAGCTCTCTTTTAAATTTTGGTCATCTCTAAAAGTTACCACTGCCTTGCTAGGTTCATTAATAATGTGTAGTAAGTCAAAGGTACTTGGTTCAGAAAACTGATTACTTAAATTTTGATAATTCAAGCTGTTTTTAAATGAACTGAGCTTAAAATCTTACTGAGCTCAAACTCTTCCGCCTGCCATTCTGTTACTTCTTTTGAAAGCTCTGGCTTTTTTCCTTCATCACAACACGTTTTGTAGTCTTGACCTAAGTTATCCTCCACAAGTAGGTCCCTTTCATCTTCAGTTGTATCGATGCCATCCCCAGAATGTTCAGGTTGGAGGGAAATCTTGTGAGGAGGAGCAAAGATGCCACATTTCTTCTTGCATGTGAAGTATTCAACTCCATCATATGTCCCATTATGACTGCCTTCTGGCTTATCCAGCTCCACACCAGCCCAAAAGACACTGGCGAAGCTAGTTCTGCCCTTGAAGCGAAGTGTCCCTAGTGGATGCTACTAACTAAAATTCTTGCACCAATTTGGGATTCAGGCAGCTCATCGGTTTCAGGCAACATGGCTGTTGGGGTGCGACATGGAGACGGAGAATGTGATGGTATGGGAGTCTGTTCCTCGTTGCTAGCATCACTTTGCTCTTCTCAGTTGGTGATTCCAAGTCTACAAGTTGTTCTGAATGTACGCTACCACAGCTGGGAGACTATTTCTCACCTAGCCGCTCACTTTTTTCATCATCCACACAGAGTTGGGGAAACACTTCGAGAAAGCTTCTCCCCTTCATTCATTCCCTCCTGCTTGAAATGCTCAGGACAGGAGAGCACTTGGGCCTCAGTGAGATTTTTGTCACTGGTGATTTTGATCCTTCGCGAAAGGGCTTCTGCAGATTCCGGGCGAGCTTTGCAACTCCCACTATGTAAACTTTTATTCATGTCTTCATTCCTCCTTCGCAATGACTCAAACTTTTCTGAGTAAGTTGCTTCCTTTCCTTGGGAAAGTTACTCAAAACCTTGAGAAGAAAAATCATTCTCATGATGGAGTTCTTTTCAATTCTCCAGAGTCAGATAGCACAGATGCAATGGAGGTGCCCGACTTGACTGATCTGACAATCTTCACAGAACTGGCTGCATGATCACTTGCACCGTCCTCCTCATCAGGATAGCCATCCTTGTGCAAGTAATATTCCTCATCCTTCAGGTCCTCAAACGTCTTTTCAACAAGCTCAGCTACTAAAGGCTGTTCTGTGTCATCAGATAGGACTCTGTTTAGTGAAATTACGCTCAGGGACATTGATGTGCTGCAGTTTCTCAATGTCTAATTTCAGTAAGGGTTCAGACTGATCAGATTGCTGAGACAAGCCTAGTACATCCACAACATCAGAAGTCTAATAATTTTAGATGACCAAGTTCCTCCTGGATATCATCTTGCCCAGATTGATGACTGGACACAACACTTTCATCACCAGAACCATCCTCTGGCCTAAATGCCAACTGATCTGGCATACGACTATATTCAAGAGTTCCTGCCACATTATCCAGCCCTTCAACAAAGTCAGGTCGAGATTTCAAATAACATTTGAAAACTGGAGAAGGATTCTTAGAGGGGTCATCAAGTCGACTATCGAAGACTGCAGACTTGTTTCAATCTGATGCATACAGTTCGCTGAGCAAGTTGGATTTCTGTTTATCTGGACTCGACGATTTTTGATCTGTAACAAATATAAGCAATTTGTGTTTATAACTCGGTATCTATAAAAAAAAGTGCCTAAATATAATGTCTTTCACAATCAATGATCCCCAAAATCGTATTGTAATGAATCAAATAATTTTTCAGCACATGGTTGAAACATTGGCAATCCAAAAACCAATTTTGAACAGCATAGTTCTAGCAATGACACAGATGAAATAAACTGTTTTAGGTGTTCGTTGAAGACTGAATATTAGCTAAGACACCCACAAGGACCCTCTATGCTTGTCTTCCAAAAGTAGCAAAGGACTCTTTGCATTTATCTGATGAGCAGTCGGGGCCTCAGCTCAGCAAATGATCGCGCTTGAACAGCAAAGCACACCCATGGCAATGCACTGGTGCATCACTCTGATTCACAAAGCACAGGTCTCTGAAGTGGGACATGAACTCACTTTACGTAATCTTGCAATGAAAGCGCTTGAGAATGCAATTTTTATACCTTTCGAAAAAATGTGCATTCTTAATGAAAGAACAAGCCTTTTTTGATTAGATTACTTAGTGTGGAAACAGGCCCTTCGGCCCAACAAGTCCACACCGACACGCAACCCACCCTGATCCATTCCCCTACATTTACCCCTTCACCTAACACTACGGGCAATTTAGCAAGGCCAATTCACCTAACCTGCACATTTTTGAACTGTGGAGCACCCAGAAGAAACCCACGCAGACACGGGGAGAATATGCAAACTCCACACAGACAGTCGCCTGAGGCGGGAATTGAACCCTGACGCTGTGAGGCAGAGCTCTGGTGCTGTGAGGCAGCAGTGCTAACCACTGTGCCGCCCACATGAAATATGTTATTTAGATTCTTTAAAAACAAGGTTTGGTGATGGCACATAGTGGTCTGAACTAAATTGAAAAATCCAGCTACAAGGGAGAACATATTGAGCTGAAGCAGTTCGTGAAGAATTGCAGAATTACAAAAAACCCGAATACATCAGCTGTCTATTTATGTTAGTTTCCGGTTTGAATGCTGATTGTTTATTCAGCAGCAAACTAAGTCAATTTATTAAACTACTCGCAAACATTTTATGGAATTTTGCAATCCTGAACTAACTTAACACCATAGATGTTATAAAGAAACAAGCCCTATAGTTTGTGGTGCTACATACATATCCTGCTTTGTCATGGGGCCCAGTGATGCTTTGGATATTTCACTCTCAGGAAAAGATTTCCAGCTCTTTGCAGATCCAGTCCTGGAAACGTGGGAAATAATTTATAAAGTTGGAACTTTGCAGCATAAAACACACAGCACATGCAGAATAATCAGCTCTGTAATTTCATAACGGATACACCCCGACACCACCTTCCTGGACAGTGGTGACAAAGATGTTGCATCCATAATTATAGAATCATAGAATTTTACAGTACAGAATGAGGCCATTCAACCCATTGTGTCCATCCTGGCTATGTGATGCACTCACCATGCGCGATGGATTGTGTCCTTTTCGAGTTTTAACGTCGCTCGTCGACGCATGAATACCCCTATCCAGCGAAACCACAGCCGGATGATGTTAAGGGAAATGACAAAATACAATGTTGAATCAGAACTCAGCAAGGGAAGGGATGAGCTGGGTTAATCAACCATTAAACAGTGTTTACCACTCATCACCTCCTGTGTTGAGTGTGCACTTTATTTATTACACCTATTACCCACCACCAATTATTTATCTGAGCTAAAATCTACCAAACATTATTACTAAAACATTTTAAAAGATTTAAAAATTAAAATACCGAAAATTAATTAAAACAACAAACACTACTTAAAATTCTATGGTTATAATAATTTCTAAAAAAATTATTAAATTATGTCGTAAGGAGAACTTATGAGTCCATAAAAATCCGCAGCAGTTCCAGGGTCAGAGATAAAACAAGGGTGGTAATGTTCTGGGAGAAAGATTTAAATTTCAAAATCCCGAGGCTTTTCATAAGCTCATTATTCTTTTCCAGCCATTTTCCTCGGGCACCCATTACAAAACCATGGAAGGATATGTTTCCTCTTCCTGTGAGGTCCATTATCTCATCCTTTAAATGTTGGTATTTACTTGTCTTATCTTCCCATGCTGCTTCCAAGGAGTTAATATGAAGGTCTGTCCTTATTGTCACATCTACAACAACTATTTGCTGGTCTTTCTTCAAAATTACATCAGGAATCCATAATTTCCCAGCCGTATCCTTGATCCTCGGTTCTATAAAAATTGTCCACCCATTCTTCCTAACAAATTTAGTTAATTCTTCTGCCACCCTATTGTGTCTTTTTATCCGCATATTCTTAACATAGGGACACCATCCAGAGATATGAGCCAACGTCTCTGAGGGTGCATTACATCTTCTGCAGGATTTAACATTAAAAGGCCTTCCATACGACAAGGATGTCCTTGTCGGAAATAGATTAGTCCTCAATAAGATTGAATTCATTACCTTTGATGTTTTCATATATTGAATCTTCTTCAACCAGTTGTTCGAAATACTATCATTTTTGTAGTAATGAGCGCCAGCTCCTTGACATGGGAGGGCTATCCATCTATCAAATTCCATTGATCTCCAATTGCCATAATTAGTGTTACTGAACTCTTCCAATTCCTCATCACTATCCTCTCCGATAGTATCGTTTTCTCCCAATTGTCGATTAACGTTCGGGTTCCAAATCAATTCCAGCCTTTTTAATTTACTCAATTTCCGCATCTTCTCAGCTACACTTTCACCCTCAAAATGAAACGAGGCATGCAAAATTTCATCTGAGGATCTGTGGAGCATCCCGAATTTTCTCATAATTGAAATTGGGATGAAGGTCGCCAATCTATTCAAAGCAAGGCCACCATCACGATATCGAGCATATAAAACGCCATCCGTGATCGACTGCGGAAGATGTAATATTTCTTTTGCAGTGTTCTTAATTATATCATCTCATTTGTTAAGATAATTTATAGAGGATTCTGATAAAATTAAATAATAATACAATCTAGGTATAAAATAGGTTTTTAAAAGCTCAAATCTTTGTACTGGTTTTAGGGGGGATGATTTTAAATTACTAATCCAATTTTCCAACCGATCTTCCCAGTCTGATTGGCTGACGCCAATCCACAGGTCTATTTTAGCACCTAAGTATTTAACTGTTTGACCTTTTTCTATAAATTGAATATTCCCGTCACTGAATTTCCAATTTGCCGTATCAATATAGATAATTGTCTTATTTTTAACAGTAAAGTATAACCCTTTAGTCTTTTTAACATTTACCTCCATTCCAGTATTATTACAGAATCTTTCTACTAGTTTTAAATTGTATTTCATTCCCTCATATGAATCGCTAACTAACGCTATGTCATCTGCAAATGCTAAAGTAGCACAGTGACAGCTTTTCCCATCTGATCCTAAAATTATTCCTTTTTGCCTTTCTTCGATGGTCGCGATAAGAGGATCCATTACTATATTAAAAAGAATTGGTGACAAAGCATCCCCTTGCTTGACACCTCTTAAAATTTTAATCCTTTCTGTTCTACAGTTAAAACCCTCGATCTGTGTAAAATTATTCTCATATAAGTTAGCTATTAATTTAATAAATAAAACCAGGAGATGGAGTCTCCTAAGGGCTGTTAAAATTAATTTATGACCTACCGTATCGAATGCTTTGGCAAGGTGTACAAAGACCACTGCTAGATCTTTCTTTCTCTTTTTTGATCCCTTAATAATATTTTCTAAAATTTTAATATTTTCCTCGCATCCCTGAACGCCGGTCATAAAACCTTTTTGCCTTTTATTAAGACTTATCACTTTATTTACCATACCCGCCATTATTTTGGTAAATAATCTTAGCATAATTGGTCCAATCATTATTGGCCTCCAGTTATTTATATCTTTTAATTCCTCCTCATCATTTACTTTGGGGATCAATACGGTCCGACTCAATTTCATCTCATCTGGGATTTTACCAGTTTTAATCCAAATTGTACAGAGTCTAGGTTGCATTGTGTTGTCTTTATTAACAATCTTAATTATATCTTTTAATGTCATCCTGTCCGGCCCAGCTGCGGTACCGACGTCCATCGCCTTAATAGCCTGATTGACGTCGTCTACCGTTACCGGACCCAACAGGACCACATCATCAGATTCCTCAACTCTATTCTCATATTTAGCAAATCCTCTTAAATTGTTTTTCTCATTAACCTGAGAGAGTCTTATTTTATAGTACTCTTCTAACTCTTCCTTACTAAGGGGACATTTACATTTCGATGGAGCCCCCATTAGGGTTCTTGCCAAAAGCTGCCTATTCTTTTTATAAAGGATTTGCATTTCCTTAAACCTTCCTTTTTTCATACTGTACCTTCTTTTAGCATTATTCTCTTTTCCTTTCTTTCCTCGCCCACTATTCTTCGATTTTATTCCTACTTCTTTACTCCTTTTCTTAGATGTTACCCCTTTTTTATCCTTTCCTATTTTCACCATAATTCTATCCATAATCATTTCATATTCCTTAAAACTACCTTTATTCCTACCTAATTTATCTTTGACTATTTTAATTAAATCCTCCAGTGATTTATCACTGTGGTCGAAATTATCTGTTCTACCCTTACCCTCTTGATTATCGCTATCAAGAGGCCTTCCCCCATCACCTATCCTTTCCACTTCTACTTCCTCATTATCTGTTTCTTCATTCACACTCATATTATTAAGTATTGCTTCCTGATCCATGCCCATATCCTCTTCGCAGCTTCTATTCTTTTTATTTAATAAACTTCTCTTATCTGAAATCTGTTTAGCTGTTTTAGTTCCCATTTTTTCCGCGATGAGTTTATTAATATTTTTACATCCCCTTAATTCCAAGTCCAATTGTTGTAATTTTGTAATTTCTTCCTCAGGCCATACTCCTTCCTTACTTTTCTCACTATTTACCACCTTTTCCTTGGTCTCTATTTTTCCCTTTTTCATTCCTCAAATTGGGATGCGCATGCCTCTCATGCTGACTCAACCCACTAACTGTCTTAAGTTTTAATGGGCATAGTTCACAACAATGTGATTTATCACTCTCTACCCCTACCTCTCCCTCTACATTAACATTCTCATTATTAGTTATACTACATTTAGAATAGTGGCAGGCTACCGCTTGGTAGCTCCCTTCCCAACCACACTTGCTACATCTCACTCTCATCGATTTAATCCCCCTACACACTTTTAAATGTTTCCTAAATAACCCTGTTGTATTATAAATATTTTTACAATAATTACAACTAAAATTATCAATTGGATAATTAATTATTAATTCTAGTTTTTCAGTCTCCCTAATTATTGGGTGGATGACCATCCCTTCATTCCTCTCCTCACTATGTTCCGATTCTCCATTACGACTAAAATCAATGGGCCCTTTAAAATTCGAATTAAAATAAGTCCTGCTGTTAAAAAGACTGGGCTGTAGAGGGGCCTTCTCTATCAAGCCCTCAATTCGAATTCTGTCCAAGTTACTCTGGACATTTTTAACGGCTTCCTTGTGCCTGCCCAAGGACAACCTTGCCGGAGTAATAATTATGGTCTCATCTGTCTGAGTTGAGACAGACTGTCTAGTCCTTTTTTGGCTAGTACACTTAGCGCACAGTGCCGCCAATAACAACCGTGCGGGGCGGTTATTTTCCCGGTTTCCCACCCAACCAGAATTTTCAGTGTTAGCCATAATCGCCTCCACCAAAATTGAATTTAATCTGACCGAAAGGTCACCAGCCGTCTCGTACCTTTTCTATGAGGTCGTATTAGCCGGCCTGATCAGAGTAATGCTTTAACAACGGGATAAAATAATAAAATCGTCAGAAAAGCAAAGTACAGGTTAAAACCGTGGTAAAACCAACCATAAGGTCAAGGTAAAACCATCAGTAAAAACCAGACTAAAACTCTCCAACAGATAAAACTGTCAACCCGTTTAGCTTCGTCTTCCAGGCCGTTACCAGGGGGAACCACGAGGAGGTTCGACCTAACTTTGTGATCGACAAAATACGTAAAAACGAATCACAAAGGTGACTACGCAGGCACCGGTCGGAGACCAACAACCTTAAAAACACTGTAGTCACATCCCCCGAAGAGCTACCTAGATAGTCCCACTGTCCAGACTTATCTCTGTAGAAGTCTAACTTAATCACTTTCAATGAGCAACATTCCCCCATTTCTGTCTAACCTTCAGTACAGTCAGCAATAGGTAAAACTGACAACTGAAAGTGATAACTCCAGGCAGAATCACAAAATTGTTGCACGATTTTATTTCCACTAGATCGTCATAAATTGCTATCAGAGTCATAGGGATGTACAGCGCGGAAGCAGACCCTCCAGTCCAACTCGTCCATGCCGACCAGATATCCCAACCCAAACTAGTCCCACCTGCCAACACCTGGCCCATATCACTCCTATTCATATACCCATCCAGATGCCTTTTAAATGTTGCAATTGTACCAACCTCCACCACTTCCTCTGGCAGCTTATTCCATTTCCGTACCACCCTCTGTGTGAAAACGTTCCCCCTTAGATCTCTTTTATATCTTTCCCCTCTCACCCTAAACCTATGCCCTCTCGTTCTGGACTACTCCACCCCACAGAAAAGACTTTGCCCATCATGATTTTGTAAACCTCTAGAAGGTCACGCCTCAGCCTTCGACACTCCAGGGAAAACAGCCCTAACCTGTTTATCCTGTTTAACCCCTCTCTGTTGCTCAAATCCTCCAACCCTGGCAACATGCTTGTAAATCTTTTCTAAACCCTTTCAAGTTTCACAACATCTTTCCGTTAGGAAGGAGACCAGAATTGCACGCAATACGACTTATCTCCAGTTGTGAGTCATACTTTAAATTACAAAACCAGCTTTCTGTACATCTGTCTTATAGGAGTTACAATAATGAAAAGACAGTTAGCTGTCAAAAAAGTCTCAGAGAAAAGCAAAATAATTCCCACTCCAATTCATGATAGAATTGAAAAAAAAAGCACGTTACTGTACTGATCTGATGATACAACAGTCAACATATATGCACCTGGTTTGCCAAGCTGGAGGAAGACATTCTTCAGACAATACTGGCAGTGAACATCTGGACCCCCGGTGGAATTGAGGGGGTGGGGCGGGGGGGGGGGGGGTCTCTCTGTTCCGTGATCGGTAAAAAACCTCTCACAATTGGTCTGGTTCTTTAACATTTCATTCTTTATTTTTCATACGACCAGGCACAGATTGTCCACAAACAGAGAGGTTATACACTTCCATGTTCCTCAGAGGAGCTGCGCATATGGCTTAAAACAGATATTTGCAAGGTTTGTGACGGTTTGTAGCTCAGGTTGAGATTTAGGGTGTAGGTTTGCTCGCTGAGCAGTAGGTTTGATATCCAGACGTTTCATTGGCTCGGTAACATCATCAGTGGCGACCTCCAAACAAAGCTGTATCAGAACACTATTCCAACGAGCCACACTGCAGCACAGACAAACTTCGGAAACAGAAGAGAACCACCTATTCAACGTATTCAAGAAGAACGGATACTCAAAAAATACAGTGCGCAGATTCCTCAAGAACAAACCACGACAAGCAGACTAAACACAGCCAGAAACCCTAACCTCCTTACCATACATCAAAGAAGTTTCAGAAATGACAGCCAGACTACTGAGACCCCTCGGAATCCTAGTAAGCACACAAACCCACCAACACTCTCAAACAAAAACTAACAAACTTAAAAGACCCAGTACAACCCATGGACAAAACCAACGTCATCTACAAAATTCCATGCAAGGACTGCCACAAACACTACATAGGACAAACAGGAAGAAAGTTAGCCACCAGGATACACGAACACCAGCGAGCCACAAAAAGACACGACCCTCTCTCTCTCGTAGCCCTACACACGGATGAAAAAAACCACCATTTCGACTGGGACAACGCATCAATCCTGGGACAGGCTAAGCAAAGACATGCCAGAGAATTCCTAGAGGCCTGGCACTCCAACCACAACGCCATAAACAAACACATAGATCTAGATGCCATCTATCAACCCCTCAGAAAACGAACAGGAAATGACATCACCACAAACCCCAGGAACCCCATACAGGAGAAAGATATAAATAGAAAGAAGGAGACAACAGCTTCGCTTCACTTGGAGGTCGCCACTGATGATGTTACCTAGCCAGGTAATGAAACGTCTGGATATCAAACCTACAGCTCAGCAAGCAAACCTACACCCCTTAAAACAGACATTTTTATACTTCTCTTAAAGAAAGGTACAGGCCATTATCGTATAGTACATTCAGACAATTACCAACTAACTTACGAAACAAACTTAACTGACAGCTACTCGGTCCAATGATATTTCCTGGGAACCAACTTTGTTTTCCAACACTTAAGCCACCCTAACTTCACTAACCAGTCTTGCCATCGGCACTTGAAGGTCAGTAAGGGTGGCCAGTAATGTCTCATCTAGTCTAGTTATTTCTATGCTGTAAAGGAAGCATTGTCTGCTAATCACTATTGAGGCAGACTGTGATTAGTCAATTATGCAGCTCTAACAGTGTTAAAAGCTATTTTATGCAGCTTTTAACAGAATTGTCAATTTGCAGCCTAGAAGACATTTTGTCATATTATTTGCATTGAGAAGCCATTTTGTTCCCACTTAAGTTAGTAACAGCATGGGTCAGTGGTTGTTCCTGACAACAACTAGTTATCTCAGCCTGTATTCAGGTATCAGATCCTCAGGAGATAGAGATAGGGAAGTGGGAAGCAAAACAAAAGGTCACATTTCATGTATAAAAGGGTATTGAATATGAATGGGCAGTGATCTTGTCCATTTCATTGTTTGAAAAATTACAGCGTGGGGGTTGGATCACAGTATATGTGGCAGTTCTCCATTCCAACAATACTCAATACTTTGGAGAAATCTTTCACCCACTCGACTGCTTTAAGGCACATCTCAAAAACTCACCCAATAGAACTGATTATATTCTGTATGAACATATAATATTCTGCAGCAGCAAGTATATAGGTTTTATGTCAAATGCAACCTTCAGCCATCATTTCATCTTTAATGATCATTTCATCTTTAAAAATAATGATTTATTCTCTTTCTTTTTCATATACAGAATAAACAGATCGACTTCATTACAAATGCATCTTTTCTTAAGAAAATGTTAAACTTCGGATAGTTCTGGTCATGAAATATTTCATCTCAAAAGATTGAATGAGCAAGGGGGTCAAAAGGCAAGGGGTCATAGAGTCAGTTCTACAACAGACCCAACTCACCCGCACAAACCAGATATCTCAACGTGACCTAGTCCCAGTTTGCCAGCATTTGGTCCATATCCTTCTCAACCCTTCCTATTCATGTACCCATCCCAATGCTTTTGTAAAGTTAAAACCGAACCCCTCTCCACCACTGGCAGCTCATTCCATGTATGCAGCCCCCTCTGCCTGAAAAAGTTACATCTCAGGCCCTTTTTAAATCTTCACTTCTCACCTTAAACCTTTGCCCTCTAGTTTATGACACCCCTGCCCTGGAAAAGAAATCTTGGCTATTCACCCTATCCATGACCCTCATGATTTTACAAACCTCTGCAAAAACTCTTCAGCCTCCAATGCTCTGGGGAAAAATACTTTAGCCTATTCAGCTTCTCCCTATAACTCAGTCCCAGCAACATCCTTGTAAATCTTTTCTGTACTCTCTCAAGTTTAACATCCTTCCTGTGGAAAGGTAATCAGAACTGTATGCAGTATTCCAGACGAGGCCTCACCAATGTCCTGTACAGCTGCAATGCAATGCCTCAACCACTACAGTCAATGTTCTGACCATTGAAGGTAAGCATGCCAAATGCCTTCTTCACCACCCTTTCTACTGGCAACTCCTCTTTCAAGAAACTATGCACCTACATCCCAAGGTGTCTTCATTCAGCAACACTCTCCAGGGCCCAACCATTAATTGTATAAACTAGTGACCGGATAGAGAACTTTGAAAATGAGATTTGATAGAGAAGTTTAAAAATGAAGACCATAAGACATAGGAGTGGAAGGCCATTCGATCCATCGAGTCCACTCCACCATTCAATCATGGCTGATGGGCATTTCAACTCCACTTACCCACACTCTCCTCGTACCCCTTAATTCCTTGCGAGATCAAGAATTTATCAATCTCTGCTTTGAAGACATTTAACATCCCTTCCTCTGTGGCAATGAATTCCAAAGGCCAACCACTATCTGGCTGACAAAATGTCTCCTCATTTCCGTTCTAAATTGACCCCCTCTAATTCTAAGACTGTGCCCATGGGTCCTAGTCTTCCTGCCTAACGGAAACAACTTCCCAGCGTCCACCCTTTCTAAGCCATGCATTATCTTGTAAGTTTCTTGTAGATCTCCCTTCAACCTTCTAAACTCTCATGAATACAATCCCAGGATCCTCAGATATTCATGTTCAGCCTACTATTCCAGGGATCATCCATGTGAATTTCCGCTGGACACACTCCAGTGCCAGTATGTCCTTCCTGAAGTGTGAGGCCCAAAATAGGTCACAGTGTTCAAAGTGAGGCTTATCTCGAGCTTTATAAAATCTCAGTAGCACATCACTGCTTTAATATTCCAACCTTCTTGAGATAAATGACAACATTACATTTGCCTTCTTCACCACGGCCTCAACCTGCAAGTCAATCTTTAGAGAATCCTGGACTAACACTCCCAGATCCCTTTGTACTTTGGCTTTATGAATTTTCTCACCATTTAGAAAATACTCCAGGCCTGTATTCTTTTTTCCAAAGTGCAAGGCCTCACATTTGCTCATGTTAAATTTCATCAGTCATTTCCTGGAGCACTATCCTAAACTATCTCAATCTTTCTGCAGCCTCCCCACCTCCTCAGAACATCCTGCCTGTCCACCTAACTACTTATCATTGGTGAACTTCACCAGAAAGCCCCCAGATCCCTTCATCCAGATCATTAACATATAAAGTGAACAGCTGCGGCCCCAATACTGAACCCTGCGGGATTCCACTTGTCACCAGATGCCATTCCGAGAAAGAACCTTTTATCCCAACTCTCTGCATTCTTTCAGACGGCCGAACCTCAATCCATGCCAGTAGCTCACCTCAAACACCATGGGCCCTCACCTTACTCAGCAGCATCCCATGAGGCACTTTACCAAAGGCTTTTTGGAAGTCTAGATAGATCACATCCACTGGGTTTCCCTGGTCTAACCTCCCTGTTACCTCTTCAATGATTGCCCACAAGTTTTTCAGGCATGACCTTGCCTTACTAAATCCATGCTGGCTTGTTTTAATCAGACCCTGCACTTCCAAGAACTTACAAATCTCATCCTTAACGATGGATTCTAGAATTTTCCTACAACCGAGGTTAGGCGAAGCAACCTATAATTTTCCATCTTTTGTCTTGATCCTTTCTTGAACAAGGGAGATACAAAAGCAATTTTCCAATCATTTGGGACTTTCCCTGACTCCAGTGACAACTAATGCCTCTGCTATTTCCTCAGATACATCCCTCAGAACATCTGGGATGGAGCCCATCTGGGCAAGGGGATTTAGCAATGTTTACACCTTTTAGCTTTTCTCGCACTTTCTCTTTTGTAATGGATACCATACTCAACTCTGCCCCCAACTCTCCTTCACAGTTGGGATATTACTCGTGCCTTCCACTGTGAAGACTGATTAAGTTCTTCAGCTATTTCCTTATCTCCCATCACAAGCCTTCCTGTATCAATTTGGAATGGCCCAATTTCTACTTTTGCTTCTCGTTTGTTTTTTATGTATTGAAAGAAATTTTTACTATCATTTCTAATATTACTGGTGAGCTTATTTGATCCTCTCCTTTATTTCTCTCTTTGTTTGTTTTTATAGTCTTCCCAATCTTCTGACTTCCCAGTGCTCTTGGTCACTTTATAGGTTTGCTCTCTCTCTTTGATACATTTCCTGACTTCCTTTGTCAGCCATGGCTGTCTAATGCCCCCGCCACCCCCCTACCCCCCACCCCCGTATAATCTTTCTTTTCTTTTTGGGCTGAACCTTTGTACTGTGTCCTCAAATACACCCAGAAACTCATGCCATTGTTGCTCTACTGTCTTCCCCACGAGGCTCTGCTTCCAGTCGATTTCCATCAGTTCCTCTCTCATGCCCCTTTAATTACCTTCATTTAACTTTGACACCATTACATCCAATTTTGCCTTCTCCCTTTCAAACTGCAGACTGAACTCAACTATGATTGCTGCCTCTGAAGTGCTCCCTTACTTTAAGATCTTTTACAACGTCTGGCTCATAACATAGCACTAAGTCCAAAATAGCCTGCTCTCTTGTAGGCTCCATCACAAGCCGTTATAAAAAGCCATCCTGTAAACATTCCATGAATTCCCTTTCTTTGGATCCACTGGCGACATTATTCACCCAGTCCTTTGCATATTGAAGTTCCCCATGATCCTCATGACCTTGCCTTTTTGACATGCCCTATCTATTTCGTGGTACATCTGTGCCCCAAGTCCTGAACACTGCTGGGAGGTCTGTACATAACGCCCATTTTGGTTTTTTTTGCCTTTGTGGTTTCTCAACTCCACCCACATAGAATCCACATCATCTGACCCTATGTCATTCAGTGCCATAGATTTAATTTCATTCTGAACTAAAAAGGCAACTCTTCCCTCTCTCTCTCTCTCTAAGTTGTAAATCCTTGGATGTTTAACTATCAGTCCTGAACCCCCTGCAACTACCTCTCTGTGATGCCAACACACATCAGTCATTCACCATGATTTGTGCTGTTAATTCATCTACTTTGTTACGAAAGCAACGAGCATTCAAGTAAACTGCCTTAATGCTAGTTTTCTTATCCTCATGATTTCCAACATCTCTACTAATATGTTCTAAGTTATCCTTCTTTTTTGGTTCAATTCTAGTCTGCCTTGAACTTAAACCCTGCACACATGCTAACCCGCTGCTTATCTTTCTACTTGACTCCATACTCCCTGTTGCTTTCCCTTCCCCCAGACTCATACATTTATAGTCCTAGTGACCACCCGATTCATCCTTTTCGCCAGAACACTGGTTCCAGATCAGTTCAGGTGGAGACTGCCTCATAGGTACAGATCGCCCAGGTTCCAAAAATTGATGCCAATGTCCCATGAAATGGAAACCCTCTTTCCCACACCAATCTCATAGCCACATGTTTACTTCCCTAATTTTCTTATCCCTATGACAATTAGCACGTGGCTCGGGCAGTAATCCAGAGATTATGACCCTCGAGGACCTGTTCTTCAATTTCCTTCCTGGTGCTTGATACTCCCCACACAGGCCCATATGCCTAGCCTTGGCTATGCTGTTAGCGCCAACACGGATCACAACAACTGAATCTTCTCCCTCCTGCTCCAATATCCTTTCAAGCCAATCGGAGATGTCCTGCACCCTGGCACCGGGCAGGCAACACACCATGTGGAATTCCCAATCTGGCTTGCAAAGGATACTATCTGTCCCCTAATTACAGAATCCCCTGTAACTACTTTTTACTCTCCTTCTTGTATGGCCTTCTGCACCACGTTGCAGTGGTCAGCTGGCTTATCCTGCCCACAGCCCTTTTCCTCACCCATACAGGAGGCAAAAATTACATATCTGTTGGACAAGGTCAAGGACTGAGGCTCCTCCACTCCTGAACTCAGAGTCCCCCTACCTGCCTCACTTACAGTCACACCCTGTTGTTCCTGATCACTAACTGAATTTGAATTACTTTATCTACCTGGGTGTGACTGCCTCCTGAAACAAAGCGTCCAGGTAACTCTCTGCCTCCCGGATGTGCCGCAGTGTTTGAAGCTCAGATTCCAGATCATTAATTCTGATCCGGAGTTCTTTTAGCAACCAACACTTGCTGCAGATGTGGTCACTGCCCTTCACAATGGGATCAGCCAGCTCCCGCACCATACAGCTACAGCACATCACCTGTCCAGCCATCTCTACTTATTTAATTCATTTATACAAGTTTATGAATTAATGAATTTCTAGTACTTCTCTATGGTCTTATTCAACTAACCAACTAATAGCCAATTTTTAATCAATCCCACAATACACAAGAAATATAAATTGAAACACCTCACCTTAGCAACACACAGGAGGCCATTTTTTGGTGAGGGGGGGCGGGGGGTGGGGGGTGACACTACACGTGTAGCGTCTTGGGATTCAGCTGCTGCCCATATATACCCACCAGTCTGCTGCGCCTTGCTGTGCCCTCTCCCTCTGCTGCTCCTTTAAAAGCCTCACTTGGCCAGCAGTCTCATGTCCAATCCTGCTCAGTGTTCGCTCTGCCAAGGTAAGTTTTTATATTTCAAAGTTATCTTCCCATCAGGTCTCTGGTCCTCGCTGTCGCTCCTCCTACTCCACTTGCCACCGAAGAATTGAAGAACACTGAACTCCCGAGCTAAGTTATTACATTTTCAAGTTACCTTCCCGTCAGGCATCTGGTCCTCGCTGAAGGTGCCTGAGCTGCATAGAGGGAGAAGTGTTTTCACTTGTGAGGCTGACTGAACAGGAAGTTAACATTAACAAATTGAATCACAAATTCAAAACAAAACATTATTCCCTGAGAAAGGTGACAACATGAAACTTGCTAGAGCCGGGAATGCTGAAGTTGAATAGCACAAATTTGTTAAAGGGGAAATTAGATAAGTACCTCAGGGAGAAATATACAGAAGGATGCACTGATGGGATAAGACAAAGTGGGAGTAGAGTCGCATGGAGACTAAATAACTGCATGAGTCTGTTGGGCCAAAAGGCACGTTTCTGTGCTGTAAAGTCTCTGTAAAAGTACTAGTCTCCTTAACTGAAGAACCACTTCATCACCAACTTATTTGGACAAAAGGGGTTCCACTAGGGCATAAAAGAGAAATACAAGAGGCATCCCTTCGTAAAGTTACAATTACACCCATTACTGAAAGTAACTCTGCAGAGAGGGCGGTTTAATCTTCGGTTTCTCACTAGCAGTGGAGTACAGAGTTTTAATCTGCGGTTTGGTTGAGTTTGAGCTGGCAACATCAAGATCTGTACTGAGTTCAGCTTCGGTCTTCTTTACAAACTCATCATAGGACTGAAAGAAACATGGACAGAAAGTGAAATCAAACATTGGGATTTAAAGAAGTACACATGACACTATTTTGCCAACTGCACTGAAATCAATGCACTTCTGAATATTTTTTCAACTTTTCTGGCAACTAAGGAATAGTAGGATTTGGTATTCAGCAAATTACTCCAGTGAGGACCCAAGTTTTCAATTCAATCAGAAAGTTGACGCATTTTCGGGATGTGTGCAGGAGAACCAGACAGGTAAGCCAAAAACAGATAAAACCTTTGTCATTTGAAATAATAGAAAATTCTGATGTAGGATGCAGTGTTCATAATTGTGACGTAATGCTACAATGTAAAACTGAACAATTCCGAAACTGAAGCACTTACCAAAATATGGGTCATCCAATCATGTTTTCTCCTGCCAAATTTCTTCATCTTCTACCAAGCTGTCTTCTGCTATTGCTCTTGGTTGAATCCAAACAACATCATAACTTCATTAGAAATGAAGATCTGGGGAGAGAAGCACAGGAGAAATGGCAGCTGTTGCAAACACCCTAAATACACAGACTAAACAATCCATTCTCCTACTCTAAAACTGCTCAATGAAGATGCAAAATTGGATGAAACTCAATGCATGTTCTAGTTAACAAAAATCTGCTAAATGCTTGAAAACGTAATGACAATTGAAGTGAATCAGATCAGTGAGATCCGAAAGCATATACAAAACAACATTAAGGTAGCATGCAACACTCCCAAATTGTGAGAAGGTTTGACATTTTCCCTTGCCTAAGACCTTGTCGGAGAAAATTAATTATTTCACTTAATGATTCACTGCATTACATGGTTCAGCACTTTGCCAACAGCACCTTCTAAGAAGCCTCTGCTCCGTCGAATTCCAGAAATGATCTGCCTTTCATAGACTGTAGGCAGACAACTCAAGATCAGCGCTATGGGAAGTCTCACAATAAATATTGGGGCTGACGTGGATTCATAAAGTGAACCCAGCATTTCAGGAAGGTCAAATCATTCTCAGTTTAACAGATGAGTTAATCAAAGCTATATGACCTAGCCACTGACCACTGCCTCACATGGCTCCAGGCAGGAAGTGTTTGATAGGTTTCTCGGGTAACACCACCAGAGGCAAGTAACACACCTGGAAATGTAGGTGTGGGAAATAGTACAGTTCAGACTGAAGACACATGACAGTCGAGTTATAAAGACAAAGCAAAGGAAATGAACAGTCCCAAATTTGTTTCGGGGGCAATTGGGTAAGTACCTCAGGGGGAAACATACAGAAGGACGCACTGATGGGATGGAACAAAGTGGGAGTAGACTTGCATGGAGACGAAATAACTGCACGAATCTGTTGGGCCAAAAGGCACATTTCTCTGATGTAAAGTCACTGCAAAATGTACTGGTCTCCTTAACAAAAGAACAATTTAATCACCAACTAATTTGGACAAAAGGGGTCCCTCAGACTGAAGACACTTCAGAGTCGAGTTATAAAGACAAAGCAAAGGAAATGATTAGTTCCAAATTTGCTCTGTGGATGAAAAGCTGATTTACACGTGCCCATTCTCAGCCCCTGGCAAAGTGCAACACTTTACAAACTGTGCTCAAAGGGAAGTCAGGCTAGACAATGAGCTGCTTGATGTTGACTTTAGACCGTGGTACAAAGTTCACATTGCAGTGTTGCAAGTCTGAGTTACTGGGAGGAGTCATCCAGTGAACACTTCAATGTCAGTGCCACAGTAAAAGAGAAGTTGCATTGTTGCAACAGTAAAGAACTTGGTCTTTGTGCTGGACAATACTTTGTAACCAATGCTCAAGTCATCCACCTGAACCTCAAATTGTCAAAAACAACTTGCAAATATACATCACATTTCACACTTGCAGCATGTTGTTCTCAGCCTTTGAAGTATATTCACTATTATAATATCGTCAAAAGCTGCAACAAACTTTCACACAGCAAGTTCCCACAAATTTGAGAAGTGGTTCAGTAAACGTTGAGCCATACTGACTCATGTAGTAGATTGACCAGGACCATGAGGGAGAACTCCACTCCTCTTCAATGTCACATCAAAACTCTTTTAAAAAACTCACCCAAATGGGAAAAATGGGGCCTCACTTTGAAAACAATATTTCAGTGCTGCACCAGGACTGTCATCCAGGATTTCACTTCAGTGTTTGCTTCATCCCCTCTGCTGACTGAGGAAGAGTGCCACTGAGCCATGGCTAACACTCAGAGCTATTACATTGTCTCTCCAGTTGGGAGTAAAATGAGGTTCCTCGAGGATCACTGGGGAGATCAGAGTAAAATGGGGTTCCTCAGTTCCTGACCTTACTTCCATCATAAGGTCAGAAGTGCGGATGGTTGCACAATATTCAGTACCATTCATAGATTCAGTATCTGAGGGGTTATGTTCAAAGGCAACAAGATCTGGACAATATGCAGGTTGGACTGGCAAGAGGCAAGTAAGTTTTGCACCCAAACTGCCAGTCAATGACCAGCTCCAGTAGGATGCCTGTGACCAATGGAGTGCCACAAAGATCGGTGTTGGGTTCACTGCTTTTCTTAGGTTACATCAATGATCTGGATGTGAACATGGGACATAGTATGGTTAGTAAGTTTGCAGATGACACTAAAAATAGAGGTGTAGTGGACAGTGTTGCATCTTGTAAAGGCAAATTGGGGCAAGACGTATATACTCAATGGTAAAGTCCTGGGAAGTGTTGCTGAATAAAGAGACCTTGGAATGTATATTCATAGTTCCTTGAAAGTGGAGTCACAAGTAGACAGGATAGTGAAGGCGGTGTTTGTTATGCTTGCCTTTATTGGTCATAGCATTGAGTTTAGGAGTTGAAAAATCACGTTGCGGCTGTACATGACTCTGATTCGGCCTCAATTAGAATACCGTGTGCAATTCTGGACTCCCTGTTCTCAGAGGGATTTTGTGAATCTTGAAAGGGTTATGCAAAGCTTTACAAGGATGTTGCCAGGGTTGGGGGGGTTTCTGCTATAGGAAGAGGATGAATTGTTTGGGGCTATTTTCCCTGCATCATCGGAGGCTGAGGGGCGACTGTATAAAGATATTTAAAAGGGATCTGGATGAGTATATGAATAGTAAGGTTTTCAGAGGAAAAAGGGCCAAACGCTAGCGAGGGGACTAGGTTTTATCTCGGATAACTGGTCAGTTTGACAGGTTGAACCAAAGGGTCTGTTTCTGAGCTGTACAACTCTATAACTCTCAGAATATTCAACCAACGGCCCTTGTCATTCAATGGTGTTACCATCACTGAATCCTTCACTATGAACATCATAGGGTACCATGGACCAGAAACTCATCTGGACTCATCATATAATACTGTGGGCTACAAGGGCAGGTCAGAGACTTGGAATACTGTGGTGTATAACTCACCTCCTGAATCCCCATAGCAAATCCACCGAGTACATAGCACAAGTCAGGAGTCTGATGGAATACGCCCCACTTGCCTGGAGGAGTGCAGCTCCAGTAACAATAAGCTCGCCACATCCAAGACACTTGATTGGCACCACATCTGCAAGCAGCCAGGCCCTCCACCACCCTCCACTTAGTAGCAGTAGTGTGTACAATCTACAAGATGCATTGCAGAAATTCAAAGATCTTTAGCCAGATCCTCCCAAATCTGTGACCATTTAGATTTAGAAGGACAAGAACAGCAGATACACAGGACTGTCACTTGCAAAAGCCCCTCCAAACCACACACCATTCCGATTTAGAAAATTATCACTGGTTCGTCAGGATTGCTGGATCAAATCCCAGGAATTTCCCCCCCTTAGGGCATTGTGGGTCTACCTACAGCACATGGACTGCAGTGGTTACAAAAGATAGCTCACCAGCTTCTCAAAATCAACTAGGATCGGTCAATAAATGCTGGCCAGCCGGCGATGCCCAGACCCTAGGAGTCATTTTAAAAATGTTCATTGAGGAGTTTAGAATTAAAATAGAGTTCCTTGGTGCTCAATGAACTTTGAGTAATTTTTTTTTGTTCATTCATGGAATGTGGGCGCTTATATAAATGTGGGCTAGCATTTATTGCCCCTTCCTAGTTGTCCTTGAGAAGATGGTAGACGGAAGAGGGTACTGCAGTTGCTGGAGATCAGAGTCAAGATTAGAGCGGTGCTCGCGTTGCACAGCAGGTCAGGCAGCATCCGAGGATGAAAGGCTTTTGCCTGAAACGTTGATTTTTCCTGCTCTTTAGATGCTGCCTGACCTGCTGTGCTACACCAGCACCCCTCTAATCTTGACAAGATGGTGCTAACCTAGACCCACAATCTCATTAGGGAAGGACTTGCAAGAAGCAGTGGCAGAATTCCAAGTCAGGATAGTGGCCACTGTTCACTTACACAATCTACATATTTTAGCTCCAGATAAAAACAAGGACTGCAGATGGTGGAAACCAGAGTCTAGATTAGAGCGGTGCTGGAAAAGCACAGCAGGTCAGGCAGCATCCGAGGCTTCAACCAGCAGTGTATTTGCAACATTATTACTGACAAGTAGGACAAAAGGATTACATGGAATTATTACCTTCACTTCATTTAAATTCCTCGCATGTTTGAAGAAGGCAGAGCTAATTCGGCTTGGCTTCATCCATGGGGCTTGGCTGGCACTGGGGTCTTCAGAAAACATCTCAGTGAGAATTTCTCTCGTCACTTTAAATACAAGCTGGAAGAAGTAAAAGGTTAACAGAGAAAAAATTATATTAGATACGCCCTTCCCCCCCTTCCCCACCCCCCCTCCACCCAAAAGCTCGTTAGATCACTACATGGAAAACAAAAAGGAATACTGTTCAAAATATATAAAATAGCAACTGTTTGCTCCACAATCTGAACCAAGGATAAATTTAGAATATCATTGATTGCAGAAGAGAAGGCAAAAGAGAGATTCAAGAAGGGATTTAATAGGATTGCAGAACGACCAAGGGTAGGTGCAGATGTATTAGACAAGCTTACTAATATAATACTAAGGAAGGCACCACAACATAAAAGGAGGCAAATCTTTGAAACAAAATGAATGACATCTGTGGGACATGCTGTAAATAGAAAGCAAACTATCATGGCTCCAATTATTAATTCCTAAAAGTTGACCAGAGGGTTGGAGGGCAGCTAACTCCTCGATCAAAATAAGAAAAACAGGAATTTCTCAATCAGTTAGTTTTGCTTCATTTGTTGGTAAATTAAGAGTTAAAAATATGGAGATAAATACGAGCACTTCAATAGACAGTAGCTAATCAAAAGCAATTAGCATGAATTTCTAATTAGCAGGTTGTGAACTATCAAATAATTTGACAAGGATGTATTAATAAAAGAGCAGATTAGTACGAGAAAAAGTGTACATGGTTTTCATGGATTTTCAGAAATTATTTCAAGAAGTTACCTCTGAGGAGACCAATGGCAAAACTCAAAAGCACCTCAAATGAAGGGGAGCAAAGTCAAATGAGAGGGGTGGTTGGGAAAATGCAGGTCAGGGTAAAATAAAGATTTCACACGAGAAAGGTATGGAGAATGGAAGAGGCCCACAGGAGCCCATGCTCAGATTGCCCTTAATTGTTATAGTAATAAACACAATCCTGACTTGGGAATTTAAGAGAAGGAAACTAAATGATTCCAACTTGGGTTGAAGGGACAGAGATGGAATTGTTCTGCAGTGACAGATACAGAAGAATATTTACCGGAAGATGGAATTGAAGTTGAGAGTGAGATGAAGTAATACATTGAGTGGATAAGAAAAGGAATTACACCTGAAATGGGAAGATCCTAATCAGATCAGAGAAAAAGGCCACAAAGTATTCAACCATACAGGCCATTTAAAGTGACCGATATAGCCATTAAAAAAAACCTGACACTTCCAACTGCACACAAACGATTTAAGCGATTAAGTTGCATAAGATCTTAGAATATTTTGGTCAATTTTGGGAACCTCAACACAGCACAAATTCAGACTGAAAAGAGCAACCTGTAAGGCTTTCTTCGTCTGAAAATTATGGAGTGACCTGTGGAAGATCAAGATTCTGGAGAGTTTTAAGAAGATGATTCATAATTATATGTTGTATTATCAACCAATCGAAAGACAGATGATACAGAAAAATAAAACAAAATGAGTGACTGGAAGAGACACCATGTAAATAGAAACAGAAACTATAGATTCTCAGAGTTGGCGAAGTGGCGATAGATAGGATTTAGTGAATAACAGGATGAGGTTGATGCTGATAAATTAATAATGGGAGAGTACAAACAGTGGAGGAGAAAGGGGCTTTGGACTTTTAGGGAAGGGGCAAAATGGGAAATTGAATTCAAAGCAGTCATCAGGATCGAGTTAATGTTTTTTTAACATGCTCTGTTATGCATATCATCAATCAGAGCTGCTGTGGAGCACTCTTAACTCACCTTTCTTGCTGAATTGAGAAAAAACAATTTTGTGTTCAAACGCAAAAGCTGAAGCTCACTTCACAAAAAAACTCTTTTGCTCACACTCTCTACATCTTTCCATTTATTATTCTCAAGATAGTCTGGGGGTATTCGTAGATCTCCTGGATCGTGGCCAAGTTCCTTCCATTTCCTCAGCCGCTGCATGAACCATCTTCTCAACCTCTAAAGCATCAGGAGCTACAGAAAAATAAGGTTCCCTTTAGATTTTCAGAGGCATATCCTTTGGAGACTGGGCCTCCTGTACTGGCTTGTGCACTTTGCTACAGCTCAGCCCAAAGTCCTCATCAAACGAATCCTGGTCATCTGCCAGGTCATCCAGTGCCTCATGACTCAATTCCAACTCTGCCAGGCGTTTGGTCAATTCTTCCTGCCACTTGTGCCAAACACTGGGCTGCCCTGTTGCAAAGTACACAGACTATTGTTGGCCTCAGGCGACTGACTGTGTGGAGTTTGCACGTTCTCCCTGTGTCTGCATGGGTTTCCTCCGGGTGCTCCGGTTTCCTCCCACAGTCCAAAGATGTGCAGGTCAGGTGAATTGGCCATGCTAAATTGCCCGTAGTGTTAGGTAATAGGTAAATGTAGGAGCACGGGTGGGTTGCGCTTCGGCAAGTCGGTGTGGACTTGTTGAGCCGAAGGGCCTGTTTCCACACTGTAAGTAATCTAATCTAAAAATCTAATCAATCTAGAAACTGAAGGTCAGGAACAAAACTGTGAAATCATAGCATGAAAACGGGGAGACAAACAAACAAGAACCTTCTTTTTATATCTCAGAGTATGTCTGACGAGTTGGACACAGGCTGGAATTCATTTCCAATTTATTCACAGCCATGTCATGAAAGTTAAGGTTTCCACATGGAGTGACATTAAAGAGTATATTTTATCGGACTGAGTACTCAAACTCAATACACAATTCAGTTAATGGAGTCAGGAGAAATGCTTTATACTCGTTTTCAATTTTTAAAAATAGTTGACTTGATCAAGGTGGTGGAAAAAATCATCTTTACAAAGTTGCAAAGTATCCCAAGTGGTCTTCCTGAGCTTTAAAAATACATTTGTTATGACAAGAACACATCACACTGAGCAATATTTCATGAGGCTCACAAAGGGAGAGATCCCACTGCTGACGATCATGGAGTGTGGAGGATGGGGAGAATACAGCTTTTGAACAGTTTCGGGTCAGATACATTGTGATGAAATCAGTGAATATTCTTCAAACTATGCAATCACAAGAAATATGGCTAGTTACAAGTTACCATGGAGAAAGTAATGTCCATTTTAGGAAATTGATACAGGCTGGTCAAATCTTTCCTAGTTCAGAGTATAAGTACGGAAAATCTCTTCATCTACTAACTGTTGTGTACTTAGAGCAATGAATGATTTCAGACTGAACGTTCTGAGCTTCAGCTTTCCAAAATCAGATCACTTTCAGTTGACTGCTGCACCCCTTTTTATTCCTGCACTTTATAGGGAAACACAAATATTGACAAATCAGAACAGCATGTGTCAGTTTAGTCAGGGTGTTGCTGTTTCAAATCAAACTGACCCAAGCATCTATTTCAGTGACTTCCTGCATTGAATGCTCAGAAAGGAATGGACAGTATGAGAACTTGTCAAGCACTTTCATCAAAAGAGCTGCTTGTCCAATCAATGTTAACATGTGCAAACCATAAACCCTTCTGTTCTTCTTATCAGATGGCCATTCAGGCTCAGGACTTTGCTGGAAAATTGTATGTGAACTGATTTTGCAAGAGATTGAAAAGCAAAATTAAAAACTTAGTTTAAAAGAACCTCTTTAAAAACATTGCCTCCCTTTTTGGGAAGGACAGAAAAGTGCAGGACGAAAAGTTTTGAATTTCAATAGCAATCCTTCAGTTCTAAACTCAATAATTACACAGTGGAAATGGTCACTAAACCTTGAGAAACAATCAGGCATACTGACACTTATTGTGAGAATTGATGGGCAAGGTAGAAAACACTGAGACACCAGAAATTTTATTAATATTGCCCAGAGCTGGATTTTATCACCCACAAATATATTTAACAATTTAACAGTCTTTTTGTAAAGGGTCCTTAGTAAAGGGGAACATTCAGGGTAATTTCTGAAAATGTGCCTGAAAAAAAGTGGAGTTGTATTTTGACATATTGTTACAGAAACAATGACAATCCTGTAAGTATGTTAAAATATGGGAATTTAAAAAGCTCTGGAATTATTAATAAAACAATTGCATCAATGCTTCGAGACCAATAACACATCTCCAATTCTTGAAATTCAAATCCATCCCAAAACAGGTTCAAAATTAATCCTTGCAGGTTGAGGACAAAGATCTGGAGATAATACCTCCTCCTTATCATCATCACTGTCAGCTCTTTCAGTTGTCTCCAATTGGATAACAGTCTTGTGTTCCTCCTCTCGATCCTTGGAAGGTGACCTGGGCCAGGATTCAACATCCAATTTGAACTATAATCCTTGATTAGTAAACTGGATCTTCTCAGCTCGAGACTTTGTGATTTCATGTAATTGTTCAACAGTGTCCTTGACAAAGGAAGATAGCTCAGGTGCACAATCCTTTATCTGAAATGCTCAGAACCAGCTGGTTCTCGGAATTTAGAACTCTTCAAATTTCAGAATAAATGACAGTTTGATCGTTAAATGATTAAAAATCATGTCGGAGGAGCATACTCACTCTATAAAATGGGGCGATGAAACAGAATTGTGGTTTGCCAGTGCTGCTCACCCCACGCTCCACTCCGTCACATCTGAGGGATACGCCAAACAACCATGTTAATGAGGAAATAACTTCACAAAAACAACTTTGGAGCTTTTCGGATTTCGGGATTCAGGTTAAAAGATTGTCTACCTATTTCATATAAACCAAAGAATTGGCCTTTGACTCACTGCTCTTCAGATCATCTCCGTTGAAGTCTTCCCTATCCTCACAATTGTCCTTGGGTTCCTCTCTTTTAATGTCCACGTGCTCCTCATGGATTTCCTCAGATTCAGGCTCGAGGAATGGTACTTTAAATTGAACCTCAAGTTGGTCCTTTTCCCTGTTCAGTAAATCCAACAGAGGAGTTGAAGAGATCTCATGGATATTTAGTGAAAACTTCTCCCATTGTGCACTGGAAGAACACACAGACACATTGGTATTGATTTTGGTTTCTGTCTTCAGTACTGCCTTGGATGCCTTCTCTATGTACACATCATTCCAGTTCATGTTTTCTTCATTCTGGTCTTCACTCAAGTTTGCCAATCGTTGCTCCTCACCAGACTTGGACAAGCTCTCTTTTCAATTTTGGTCATCTCCAAAAGTTTCCACTGCCTTGCTAGATTCATTAATAACATGCAGCAAGTCAAATTTACTTGGTTCAGAAAACTGATTACTTGCATTTTGATTATTCAAGTTGTTTTTAAATGGATAGAGTTTAAAGTCTACTTGCCCTCCAGGAGTATTACTTCGACCAAACTCTTCCGCCTGCAGTTCTGCTAATTCTTTTGAAAGCTCTGGCTCAACCTCCATCACATGTCCCATTATTACAGCCTACTGGCGTATCCAGCCCCGCACCAGCACAAAAGCCATTGGCAAAGCTAGTTCTGCCCTTGAAGCGAAGTGTTCCTGGTTGGATGCTACTAACTAAACTTCTTACACCAATTTGGAATTCAGGCAGTTCATCGGTTTCAGGCAACATGGCTGTTTGAGTGTGACACGGATAGAGACAGTGTGATGGCGTGGGAGTCTGTTCCTCATTGCTGGCATCACTTTGCTCTTCTCAGTTGGTGATTTCAAGTCTACAAGTTGTTCTGAATGTACCCAACCACAGCTGGGAGAGTATTCCTCACCCAGCCACTCACTGATTTCATCATCCACACTGATGCTTGGTGAAACACTTCGAAAAAGCTTCTCCCCTTCATTCATTTCCTTCTGCTTGAAATGGTCAGGACAGGAGAGCACTTGGGCCTCAGTGTGATTTCTTTGCTTCGTCTTTCACAGAACAATTTCAGAATTAATTTAGACAACACCAATCCGACCGAATCGCAGTCCCGGACTCCTCTCTTCTTTTAAAAAAAAGTGTCCTGGACTCTATTTTGGATCCACAGGTCCCCGACCTGTTAGTGGGTGTCCCCACCTCCTCTTTAATCTTTCCTGAATTAATTCTTACCAAGGCCGATCCCTGGTAAGCAGCGAGGGGTCAAGTGAACCAATAATGAATGAGGGCGAAACCAAATGGACAAAATACTCACGTCTGGCTGGGTGATTCCTCTACACTCATTAGCGGAGGACTCAAGGCACTTACACCGCTTCCCATAATCTGTCCGGAACGAGACCAAGTCATTGCACCAGATGGGATTTGGACCCCAGTGGACTGGGGTGGGGGGGTTCTGTTCCGTGATTGGTCAATAAGCACTCACATTCTGTCTGGTTCTTTAAGACTTCATTCTTTATTTTTCATATGGCCAGGCACAGATCGCCCAGAAACACAGAGGTTATACACTTCCGTGTTCCTCAGAGGAGCTGCACGCATGCCTTAAAACAAAGATATTTTTATGCTTTTCTTAAAAAAAAGGTACAGGCCATTATCGCGTAGTACATTCAGGCAATTATCAATCAAGTTACGAAATAATCTTAACTGACAGCAACTTGGTCCAATGATATTTCCTGGGAACCAACTTTATTTTCCAACACTTAAGCCACTCTTATCTCACGAACCGAATCTTTGCACCAGCACTTGAAGGTCAGTTAGATTGGCCAGTAATGTATCATCTAGTCTAGTTATTTCTATGCTGTAAAAGAAGCATTGTCTGCTAATCTCTGTTGAGGCAGATTGTGATTAGTCAATTATGCAGCTCGAACAGCGTTAAAAGCTATTTTATGCAGCTTTTAGCATAATTGTCAATTTGCAGCCTAAAAGCCAGTTTGTCATATTATTTGCATTAAGAAGCCATTTTGTTCCCATTTTAGTGAGTAAGAGCATGTGTGAAGTGGTTGTTCCTGACAACAACTGGTTACCTCAGTCTGCATTCAGGATTCAGATCCTCTGTCGATAGAGATAGGGAAGTGAGAAGCAAAGGGATCTGGACCAGTAAGCGGCAGGTCAGGGTAACTCTGAGGGCCGATGATAGTGGGAACATCCTCCACCCACCCTCGAGCTTTGCAATCGGAGGGAGCAGAGGCTACCTGTCATATGCAGGGCAGCCGAAAGTGTGCCGAACCTGCGGAAAGTCGGGACACGTGGCGGTGGATTGCAAAGTGACCATCTACAGGAACTGCAAACAGGAGGGTCACTTGACTAAGGACTGTCAGGAAGAAAAGAGCTGCAACCTGTGCAGAGAGGCGGGCCATATTTATAAGAACTGCCTAAGACGGGGGGCCCACTTACGCACAGATGGCTGGAGGTGGCAATGTGAGCCATGGACCCCCAAAGACCAGTAAGGTCCACCCGGACAGCATGGAAATGGAGTCTGGTGGCACCCAGAAAGAAGAACAGGCTGGAGTGGAGACGGCGGCAACCAGCAGAGAGACACAGCAGCTGATCCTAGCTCTAGCCAGGCAGATGGAAGAAATGGAGGAGGAGGTAATCAAGCAGGCAGAGGAGTGGATACCTGTTAAAAACAGGAAGAGGAAATCTTGCCAGGCCCCCAAAGCCTCCCAGCAAAAGGGGAAAAGACAGCTGCACGAGGGAGGGATGGCCAGCTCTTCGGAGGGGGAAGATGGACGCAAAGAAGGCCATCACCACCAGAAGAAGAGACAGAGCACCGTCAGTAAAGAGGAGGGCATTTCCTCCCAACCAGGAAACAACGGACCCCCCGAAGTCCACTCTCCACCCAGTGAGAACCAGGGGGTACCCACTGCCCCACAACTACAGGCCACCAAGAGCTGTGATCCTCTGACAGTCCCATTGTCAGACACAGAACTAAACAGTGAGGACCCTTGTCTTGGCTCAATGACACCAGAGCGGGTAAATGACCCAGTGAGGAACTGGATAGCTACCTCAGCCCAGCGAAGGTCCAGCAGTTCGTGCTTACCTTGGGGATGTAGACAGCCACCCCAGAGACAGGACAGTCAAATGGACAATGGTAACCCCATAAACTGGGGGTTAAAGAAGTTTCATTTGCTTTCATATAACAGCGCACCCACTCAGTAGGTGGGTTCCGCTGAAGCCACAGCCAAATACCAAGAGACTGGATAGTTAATAAAGGTAACTGTAAATAGGATAACTGTGAATTCGATTAATTCAATTTGTTCTTTGTAATGTTAAGACATGCAATGTATATAACTATGAACGACATGGATAATTGTACAAGTACCAAAGATTTATTTACATGAATACAGTATATTTTGAAATTAAAAAAATTTGCTGAGTCCATCAGGAAGGATGTGAGCCTGAGGGGGGTGGCTATTCCTGGCAGCAGGGGCCTGCAGGTTAAGGCCTCCCTGTACATGGATGACGTCGCTGTTTTCTGCTGATCCGCTGCCCGTGCACAGACTCATGTGCATATGTGACCAGTTCGAACGGGCCTCGGGGGCCAAGGTAAACCGAGGCAAGAGCAAGGCCATGCTCTTCGGGAACTGGGCCGATCAATCCTCTATCCCCTTCACCGTCAGGACCGACCACCTGAAGGTGCTGGGTATTTGGTTCGGGAGGGCTGGAGCATGCGCCAAGTCTTGGGAGGAGCGTATCAGCAAAGTGAGGCAGAAACTGGGCAGATGGAAGCTATGGTCGCTCTCCATCGCGGGAAAAAACCTGGTCATCAGGTGTGAGGCACTGTCATTGCTATTATACGTGGCACAGGTCTGGCCTATTCCCAGAACCTGAGCCGCTGCAGTCACCCAGGATAACTTCCAGTTTATATGGAGGTCAAAGATGGACCGGGTCCGAAGGGACTCGCTGTACAAAAATCTGGACAACAGGGGAAAAATTACACCCAATGCCACCCTCACCCTGATGGCCACCTTTGTGTGTGGCTGCATCAAGCTGTGCATGGATCCCCGGTACACAAACACCAAGTGTCACTATGTACTGAGGTTCTACCTGTCCCCGGTGTTGCGAAGGATGGGCCTGGCCTCACTGCTGCGGAACGCTCCGAGTAGTTGGACCGTTCCATATCACCTGTCCTTCGTAGAGAAGTTTATGAAGAAAAACACCTTTGACCACAAGTCCATCAGGAAGTGGTCGGCACGTAGTGTCCTTGAGACCCTTTGGGAAAAGGAGAGGGCGGATCCTATCGATCTGTTCCCTGAACAGGCTGTCAAAGCCATTTGGCAGAATGCCTCATCGCCAGAACTTTTCAACAAACACCAAGACATGGCTTGGCTGGTGGTGAGAAGGGCTCTGCCTGTGAGATCCTTCATGCATGCCCGGACTCTCAGCCGCACCGCACGCTGCCCTCGAAGCGCCTGCGGGGGAGACGAGACTGTCACTCACCTCTTTCTGGAATGTGCCAGATTAGGGGGTTAGATAGGGTTGACAGTGAGAACCTTTTTCCACGTATGGAGTCAGCTATGACAAGGGGGCATAGCTTTAAATTAAGGGGGGGGGTAGATATAGGACTGATGTTAGGGATAGGTTCTTCACTCAGCGAGTCGTAAGTTCATGGAATGCCCTGCCAGTAGCAGTAGTGGACTCTCCCTCTTTATGGGTATTTAAGCGGGGATTGGATAGGTATATGGAGGATATTGGGTTAGTGTAGGTTAGGTGTGCTTTGATCGGCGCAACATCGAGGGCCGAAGGGCCTGTACTGCGCTGTAATGTTCTATGTTCTATGTTCTATGTTCTATGCCTACGTAGAAGAAGTCTGGAGAGGAATGCTGTGGTGTTTGTCGAGGTTCGTCCCGAGCAGCGTCGTGACGCAGGACTCCATGCTCTATGGCCTGTTCCCCGGGACGCACACCGAGACGAACATCAACTGTGCCTGGAGGATCATCAACTCGGTGAAGGATGCTCTCTGGGCGGTTTGAAACCTGTTGATCTTCCAGCTGAAGGAGTTGTCCCTGACTGAGTGTTGCAGACTGGCATATTCCAAGGTCCAGGACTACGTGTTGAGGGACGCGCTGAAGCCTGGGGTAGCTGCCGCCAAGGCGCAGTGGGGAAAGACCACCGTGTAACATCTGCCTGCCTAAGAAGAACAGGGGGCCCGCGCAGTCATTTGGGCTCTGCTGACACCTCAGCTAAAAATGTAATCGTATTGACCTGCAAATAGGAATGATTGCTCTGTTTTCGGTATGCAAACAAATGGAATGTTTACATATGTACAGATCATCAAAGTATTTTATGAACAAAGTATATTTTTGAAATTAGATTACTTACAGTGTGGAAACAGGCCCTTCGGCCCAACAAGTCCACACCGCCCCGCCAAAGCGCAACCCACCCATACCCCTACATCTACCCCTTACCTAACACTACGGGCAGTTTAGCATGGCCAATTCACCTGACCTGCACATCTTTGGACTGTGGGAGGAAACCGGAGCACCCAGAGGAAACCCACGCAGACACGGGGAGAATGTGCAAACTCCACACAGAGAGCCGCCTAAGGCGGGAATTGAACCCGGGTCTCTGGCGCTGTGAGGCAGCAGTGCTAACCACTGTGCCACCGTGCCGCCAGGCACAAAAGATTATTTTGTGCCTGATTGCAGTGTCAATCTGAAGGGCACTGCACCTTGCAATCTGAAAAACTAGGATCACCCATGTCATGGCTCTGGTTCTGGCCTAGGCTCCAGACTTTCAAAGAGATAAAACAAGGCCTCACCAGTTTGATCATTTGAATTGTACGTCATTTATTTTGCTTTCTCCTGGAATGGGCTGAGCGTTGACGTGTTTGCTACTTGCTGAACCTCCCTATTTGTCCTGTAGAGGGAGGCAGGGAGCCATATCATAGCTGGTAAAGATGGCGTTAGGATCTGTACTGAAAAACCATGAAACTCGATGTCATGTTCATGAATGTTCATTGGGCAAGGGAACCCAGTCATCACCCGGTCTGCGTCTCCAGTCCCACAGTGACGTGTTTCATTCTTAATGACCCCACGATCTGGTTCAGCAAAGGTTGAATAGGCTGGGGCTGTTTTCCCTGGAGCTTTGGAGGCTGAGGGGTGAACTTTTAGAGGTTTATAAAATCATGAGGGGCATGGAAAGGATAAATTGACATAGTCTCTTCCCTGGGGTCGGGGAGTCCAGAACTAGGGGGCATAGGTTTAGGATGAGAGAGGAAAGATATAAGAGAGAGCTATGGGACAACTTTTTCACACAGAAGTACGTGTATGAAATGAGCTGCCAGTGGAAGTGGTGGAGGCTGGTACAATTGTAACATTTAAAAGTCATCTGGATAGGTATATGAACAGGAAGGGTTTGAAGGGATATGGGCCGTGTGCTGGCAGGTGGAACGATTGGGTTGGGATATTAGATTACTTTACTTACAGAGTAGAAACAGGCCCTTCAGCCCAACAAGTCCACACTGACCCACCGAAGCGCAACCCACCCAGATCCATTCCCCTACATTTACCCCTGCTCCTAGCACTATAGGCAATTTAACATGGCCAATTCACCTAACCTGCACATTTTTGGACTGTGGGAGGAAACCGGAGCACCCAGAGGAAACCCACGCAGACACGGGGACAATGTGCAAACTCCACACAATCAGTCGCCTGATGTGGGAATTGAACCCGGGTCTCTGGCGCTGTGAGGCAGCAGTGCTAACAACTGTGCTGCCCGATATCCGGTCGGCATAGATGAGTTGGACTAAAGGGTCTGTTTCCGTGCTATGACTCTATGATTGACAGTGACTGAAGTGTCAGGCAGAGAACACGTTAGCTACAGTGACGATAAGGGTCTTAGTTTTAGTATACTCCTAGAGATAGCACAGAAACAGAACTTTTGGTCTTATGCTGACCAGATATCCTAAATTAATCTAATACCATTTGCTAGCACTTGGCCCATATCCCTCTCAACTCTTTCTATTCATTTACCCAGCCAGACGCCTATTCAATGTTGAAATTGCACCAGCTGTCATGGTTGTGGGCATGTTTGCCGAGATGGGAAGATGATTTGCAGACATTTGTTCCCTGTATAGGTGACATCTTCAGTGCTTTAGAGCCTCCTGTGAAGGGCTGCTGTACTGTGTCTTCTGGAATTGAATTAGTTCTGTTCCTGCTGCTTCCGGTTGCTTGTTGTAGTGGCCGGTAAATTGGGTCTAGGTCTGTGTGTTTGTTGATAGACTCCATGGATGAGTGCCATGCTTCTAGAAATTCTCTGGCTGCCCTCTGTTTAGTTTGTCCTATGATCGTTGTGTTGTCCCAGTCGAATTTGTGGTCCTTGTCATCTGTGTGTATAGCTACTAGGACCAGCTGGTCTTGTATTTAGTGGTATTAACAATATCATATCAGGCCATTTGACCCACCAACTCCACACCTGCCCTTTGAAGAGTAACCCACCCAGACCCATTCCCCTACCCTATTACTCTAAATTTATCCCTGACTAATGCACCTAACCTACACCTCCCTGAACACTATGGGCAATTCACTTAACCTCCACATCTTTGGATTGTGGGAGGAAACTGGAGTATCCGGAGAAAACCCACGCAGACATGGGGAGAATGTGCAAACTTCACACAGACAGTTGCCCAAGGCTGGAATTGAACCCAGGTCCCAGGTGCTATGAAGCAGCAGTGCTAACTACTGAGCCACCGTGCCAACCCAGTGGACGTAGGTATCTAGTTGTCTGCCTGTTTGGCCTCTGTAGTGTTTCATGTAGTGTTTGCATGGAATCATGTAATTTATATTAGTCTTGCACATGATGGCACAGGGTCTTTTGTTCTGGCGAGTTGTCTGACCATGGCTGTCAGTTTTGTTTGTAGGGCCCACAGTGTGTTGTTTATTCTATGGTTTGCAGTGGCATGGGGGTCACACTCCCTCTGTAGGTAGGTGTCAGTATCTGCAAGTAGTTTCTCTGCTTTCTGAATATATTGTTCATACTAATCAGCATTCTGCCTTTATCTGCTGCTACTATGATTATGGCCATGTTCATTTTTGAATGTTTTCAGGGCTTCTCACTCTTTGGTGTTGAAGTTGTTAATTTGTCTTTTCATTGTTAGCAAGGGTACAATGGTTTGTCTGACTGCTGCTGTGTCTCTTCAGTTTGTCTGGTAGTTCTGAGCAGACAGAGCATATAGTTCTGTGCAGCTAGGAAGTCTGTTGTTTTAGCATCCTTGTTGTTGTAGTTGAGTCCCTTGGCTAGTACGGTTTCTTCTGTACCTGTAAGCTGTCTGTTGGAGAGATTTCTTACCCAGGTGCCTGTAATATTGTCCTGTCTGCTGTTGGTTAGCTTGGTCATTTTGTGTTGCAGTTCTGTTCTCTTTCTCGAAGTGGTTCTGTTCTGTCCAATGGTGATGGCCTGTTTGATTGTCACAGTTCACTTAGAACATAGAACATAGAAGAATACAGCGCAGTACAGGCCCTTCGGCCCTCGATGTTGCGCCGATCAAAGCCCACCGAACCTACACTAACCCACTATCCTCCATATACCTATCCAATGCCCGCTTAAATACCCATAAAGAGGGAGAGTCCACCACTGCTACTGGCAGGGCATTCCATGAACTTACGACTCGCTGAGTGAAGAACCTACCCCTAACATCAGTCCTATATCTACCCCCCCTTAATTTAAAGCTATGCCCCCTTGTAATAGCTGACTCCATACGTGGAAAAAGGTTCTCACTGTCAACCCTACCTAACCCCCTAATCATCTTGTACACCTCTATCAAGTCACCCCTAAACCTTCTTTTCTCCAATGAAAACAACCCCAAGTGCCTCAGCCTTTCCTCATAGGATCTTCCTACCATACCAGGCAACATCCTGGTAAACTTCCTCTGCACCCGTTCCAGTGCCTCCACATCCTTCCTATAGTATGGCGACCAAACCTACACACAATATTCCAGATGCGGCCTTCACCAGAGTCTTATACAACTGCAGCATGACCTCAGCACTCCGGAACTCAATTCCTCTACCAATAAAAGCCAGTACGCCATATGCCTTCTTCACTGCACTATTTACCTGGGTGGCAACTTTCAGAGATCTGTGTACATGAACACCAAGATCCCTCTGCTCTTCCACACTACCAAGTATCCGACCATTAGCCCAGTACCCCATCTTTTTATTACTCTTACCAACGTGAATCACCTCACACTTAGCTACATTGAACTCCATTTGCCACCTTTCTGCCCAGCTCTGCGGCTTCTCTATATCCCGCTGTAACCTGCTACATCCTTCCTCACTGTCTACAACTCCTCCGACTTTCGTATCATCTGCAAACTTGCTCACCCAACCTTCTAACCCTTCCTCCAGGTCATTTATAAAAATGACAAGCAGCACTGGTCCCAAAACAGATCCTTGCGGAACACCACTAGTGACGGCACTCCAGGATGAACCTTTGCCATCAACTACTACCCTCTGTCTTCTTCCAGCCAGCCAATTCCTAATCCAAACCTCCAACTCACCCTAATGCCATATCTCTGTATTTTCTGCAGTAGCCTACCATGGGGGACCTTATCAAACGCCTTACTAAAAGCCATATATACCACATCTACCGCTTTCCCCTCATCTACCTCCTTAGTCACCTTCTCAAAGAATTCAATAAGGTTTGTGAGGCACGACCTGCCCTTCACAAAACCATGCTGACTTTCCTTGATCACATTATTCTTATCCAGATGTACATAAATCCTATCCCTTACAATTCTCTCTAAGACTTTGCCCACAACAGAAGTGAGACTCACTGGCCTATAGTTACTAGGATTATCCCTACTCCCCTTCTTGAACAAGGGAACCACGTTTGCTAGCCTCCAGTCCTCTGGCACTACTCCTGTAGACAAAGAGGACACAAAAATCAAGGCCAATGGCTCTGCAATCTCCTCCCTTGCTTCCCAGAGAATCCTAGGATAAATGCCATCAGGCCCAGGGGACTTATCTGTTTTCACCCTTGCCAGAATTTCCAACACCTCATCTCTACATATCTCAAAGCCATCCATTCTACTTATTCGTGCCTCAGTATTCATATCGACAACAATGTCCTGTTCCTGAGTGAATACTGACGAAACGTATTCATTCAGTGCCTCCCCAATCTCTTCAGCCTCCACACGCAACTTCCCATTACTATCCTTGATTGGACCTATTCCTACCCTAGTCATTCTTTTACTCCTAACATACCTAGAACATAGAACATGACAGCGCAGTACAAGCCCTTCGGCCCTCGATGTTGCGCCGATCAAAGCCCACCTAACCTACACTAACCCACTGTCCTCCATATACCTATCCAATGCCCGCTTAAATACCCATAAAGAGGGAGAGTCCACTACTGCTACTGGCAGGGCATTCCATGAACCTATAGAAAGCCTTAGGGTTTTCCCTAATCCTACCAACTAAGGACCTTTCATGTCCCCTCCTTGCTGCTCTTAGCTCCCTCTTCAGGTCCTTCCGGGCTACCTTATAACTCTCAATCGCCCCTATTGAACCCTCACGCCTCATCTTTACAAAGGCCGCCCTCTTCCATTTAACGAGGGATTCCAATTCCTTATTAAACCACGGCCTCCTCACACGACCCTTTCCTCCCTGCCTGATAGGTACGTACTTATCAAGGACACTCAATAGTTGCTCCTTGAACAAGTTCCACATATCAATTACGCTCTTGCCTTGGAATCTACTTTTCCAATCCACACATCCTAAGTCATGCCTCACCGCATCATAATTTCCCTGCCCCCAGCTATAACTCTTGCCCTGTAGTACACACTTATCCCTCTCCATCACTACAGTAAAAATCACCGAATTGTGGTCACTGTCCCCAAAGTGCTCACCTACCTCTAGTTCTAATACCTGGCCTGGTTCGTTACCCAGAACCAAATCCAGTATGGCCTCACCTCTTTTTGGCTTATCTACATATTGTGTCAGGAAACTCTCCTGCACACATTGGACAAACACTGACCCAACTAACGAACTTGAGCTATAGCTTTCCCAATCAATATCAGGAAAGTTAAAGCCCCCATAACAACCACCCTATTACTGTCACTCTTCTCCTGAATCATCTTCGCAATCCTTTCTTCAATGATTCTAGGACTATTAGGAGGCCTATAAAAGACTCCTAACAGGGTGACCTCACCTCTCGTATTCCTAACCTCAACCCAAACTACCTCAGATGGCAAATCTTCGTCCATCTTCCTTTCCACCGCTGTAATACTATCTTTGACAAGCAAAGCCACACCCCCACCTCTTTTACCCCCACCTCTGACCCTACTAAAACATTTAAACCCTGGAACCTGCAACAGCCAATCCTGCCCCTGATCTATCCATGTCTCCGTAATAGCCACTTCTGATTTTTTTTTAATTTAACAATTTTTGATGCACAATTTCTTGTCTGCATCTGTGTAGTCTGTTGTGTACATCTGTAATCGTGACCTGGATCATCCTGAGACTGTTTTATCTGACTGTTTCTCAAGCTTGTGGGTTGTTAATCAGTGGTCTGTATCTGACACAGGGTGGTAGTATTTCATTCCTTTGGCATCCGTATAGGACCCTGTCAAAAGGGCTAACAACACACTGCAGCGTGCCCAACCTGCGAAGACAAGGTGAAGAACACCCCTGTAGAGTCTTCACCAAGAATGGATACCCCCGCAACTTCATCCACGGATGCCTATCAGAACAAACGATACAACAAGGACGTGCTACAACCCAACACACTGACCACTCTACCTTAAATAAAAAACATCTCTGAACTGAAAGCCAAACTTTTCCGATGACTCAGATTCATGACGGCCACGCTCAGACAACAACTCACCAGAACAAAAGACCCTGTACCATCATGTGCAAGACTAATATAATTTATAAGATTCCATGCAAACACTGCATGAAACACTACAGAGGTCAAACAGGCAGACAACTAGCAATCTACATTTACAAAGTCCAAATAGCCACTAAATGCCACGATCAGCTGTCATACTCACAGCTGACAAGGACCACTCATTCAAGGGGGACAATGCAACAATCATCAGCCCAGCTCTACAGAGGGCAGCAGATAATTTCTAGAGGCATGGCCCTCCTTCATGGACTCCATCAACAAACACACAGACCTAGACCCAATACACCGGCCACTACAACGAATAACCGGAACCGGCAACCGGAAGCAGCAGGAATGGAGCCAAATCAATTCCAGAAGGCACAGTACAGCAGCCCTTCACAGGAGGCTCCAAAACGCTGAAGATGTCACCTATTCAGGGGACAAATGTCTGCAAATCACCTTCCCAGTTCGGTTAACATACCCACAACCATAACAACCAACACGTGAGCTACAAATCTTTACGCAAATCTTGAATTGTACCAGTCGCCACTACTTCCTCTGCTAAAACATTGCCCCTTCGATCCCTTTTAAATCTTTCCCCTCTTACCCTCAACCTCTGATCTCTAGTTCTGAACTCTCCCACCACAGGGAAAATACCTTGTCTATTTACCCCATTCATTCCCATCATGATATTATACACTTCTCTAAGGTTACCCCTCAGCCTCTGATGCTCCAAGGAAAACAGCCCCAGCGTATTCAGCCTCTCCCTACAGCTCAAACCCTCCAACCCTGGCAACATCCTTGTAAATCGTTTCTGAAACCTTGCAAGTTTCACAACATCCTTGCTATAGGCGGGAGACCAGAATTACACACAGTATTCAAAAGTGGCCGAACCAATGTCCTGTACGTCCACAATATGACCTCACAGCTCTTATTCTCAAAGCTCTGACTAATAAAGGAAAGCATACCACACACCTTAGTCACTATCATTTCTACCTGCAACTTCACTTTCAAGGAACTATGAACCTGCACTCCAAGGTCTCTTTTTTCAGCAAACTCCCCAGGACCTTATTATTAAGTGCATAAATCCTGCCCTGATTTGCCTTTCCAAAATGCAGACCTCATATTTATCTAAATTAAACTCCATCTGCTACTCCTGGGCCCATTGGCCCATCTGATCAAAATCCCATTCTTCACTGCCCACTACATTTCCAATTCTGTATCATCTACAAACTTATTAACTATACCTCCTACGATCACATCCAAATTTTTTATATAATTGACAAAAAGCAGTGGACCCATCACCGATATCCCTGTGGCATACCATTGATCACTGATCTGAAAAGCAACCCTCCACCACCACCCTCTGTCTGCTAGCTTCATGTCAGTTCTGTATCCAAGTGGCTAGTTCTCCCTGTATTCCATGTGATCGAATTATGTAAAAAGATAGGACAGGTCTAACAGGTTAGGGTGCTAAACTGGCGCAGGGACAATTTTGAGGCAATTAGACAGGATCTAGCAGGGTGAGAGGTTTGAAGGAAAAGGAACAAATGGAAGGTAAATGGGAGGCTTTTAAAAGTGTGATATCAGAAGTTCATGGACAATATGTCCCTGTTAGGGTGAAGGCAAAAGCTGACAGGTTTGGGGATCCCTGTCTGACTAGGGATATTGAGGCTCTGGTCAGGGAAGAGAAGAAGGCATACATTGGGTTAATGCTATCAGGCTCAAGTATGTCTCAAGATGACTATTAAAAGTGTACAAACACACCTCAGAGGGAAGTTAGAAGTGCAAAAAGAGGGTATGAGATGGATCTGGCAGATAAGGTTTAAAGATAATCCCAAGATGTTCTGTAGCTATGTTAAGGGTAAAAGGGTGGCGAGGGAGAGAATAGGTCTCCTTATCAGATCAGCATGGCCATCGTTGTGTGGAGCTACAGGTGATGGAGGAGATTTTTAATGAATAATTCTTCTTGGTGTTTACTAATGAGAGATTCATGGATGCTCAGAAAATAAATGAAATGAGTGATGAAGTTTTGGACTGCATAGATATTACCAAGTCAGGAGGTGTTTGGAACCTTAAAGCACATTAAAGTGAATAAATCCTCTGGGTCTGATCAAGTCCATCCTTGGATGTTATGGGAGGCTAGGGAAGAATTTGCAGAGGCCCTTGCAGAGATTTTTGCTTCAACGTTAGCTGCTGGTGAAGTTCTAGAAGACTGGAGGGTGGCTAATGTTGTTCCATTGTTTAAGAAAGGTAGCAAAGACAAGCCAGTGAACCACAGACTAGTGAGCCTGACATCAGTGGGAGGCAAGTTGTTGGAGAGGATACTGAGGAACAGGATCAACCAACATTTGGATAATCAAGGTCTGATTAGGGGCAGTCAGCATGGATTTGTGCACGGGAAGTCATGTCTGGCAAATCATTTAGAGTTTTTCAATGAGATAACCAAGAGGATACATGAGGGTAGAGCAGTGGATGTTGTCTATATGGAGTTTAGGAAGGCCTTTGACAAGGTCCCACATGTCAGACTAGTCATGAAGGTTAGGTCATGTGGGATCCAGGGAGACCTATCCAATTGGATTCAAAATTGACAGGAAGCAGAGGGTAATGGTTAAAGGTTTTTTCTTGGACTGGAGGCCTGTACTGGGACCTCTGTTATTTGTTATTTACATAAACGATCTGGATTTGAATGTATAAGGCATGGTTAGTAAGTTTGTGGATGATACAAAATTAGGAGGTATCATTCATTGTGTGGAAGGTTGTCAAAAATTACACAGGGTTCTTGATCAGATGGGGAAATGGCCTGAGGATTGGCAAATGCAATTCAATCCAGAGAAGTGTGAGGTGTTGCATTTTGAAAAGTCAAATCAATGTAGGACTTATACAGTAAATGGCAAGGTCCTGAGGAGTGTTGTGGAACAGAGGGACCGAGGAGTACAATTACTTTGTTCATTGAAAGTAGTGTTACAGATAGACAGAATGGTGAAGAAGGCATTTAGCATGCTAGCATTCATTGGTCGAGGTATTGAGCATAGGAGTTGTGATGTTGTGTTACAGTTGTATAAGTTATTGGTGAGGCCGCACTTGGAGTATTGTGTACACTTTTAGTTGCCCTGTTAGAGGAAAGACATAGTTAAACTGGAAAGAGTGCAAAGAAAATTTATAAGGATTTTGTCAGGACTGGTTATAGGTTATAACTCCCTGAGTTATAGGGAGAGGTTGGCCAAGATGGGACTTTATTCCTTAGAACATAGGAGAATGAGGGGTAACCTTATTGAGGTGTATAGAATCACAAGGGGCATTGATAGGATGAATGCAGATAGTCTTTTTTTTCCAGGGATGAGGAATTGAAAGTGAGAGGGCATAGATTTTTGGTGAGAGGGGAAAGATGTAAGAAGGACCTGAGGGACAACTTCTTCACACAGAGAATGGTGCGTATATGGAATGGACGACCAGATAAAGTGGTTGAAGCAGATACAATAGCAACATTTTTTAAAATGTGCATAGGTACATGAATGGGAAAGGTTTAGAGGTATATGAACCAAATGTGGGCAATTGGAAAAAGCTGAGTGGGCACCAGGGTCAGCATGGACTAGTCTGGGCTGAAGGGTCTGTTTCCATGTTGTATGACTCGGTGATTCTATTACTGTAGTCTGTGAGCGACTGCACTCTCACTGTTATTGGTCTCTAATCCTCTCACATTAATTCATTGGATGATGTCAATATGTGAAACTCTTATTATCTGCCAGAACATGGGATCCAGGGCCAGCAGCACGCCTTTTGGGAGCAGCCCAGCCAATGAGGAAGATCGCTACTGGTCTTGTTGTGGTCTCAGCTGCTGCACCTTTTGCTCCCTCACCCCCTACTGTTCTTTCCAACAACTTTATTCATCAAAATTCTGTCTAATCCAACCTTGAGTAAACTCAATGAGCCAACCTCCACTCCACCTAAAGAGATTTCCAAAGACATGTCATTATTCAACAAGAGAATATCTCCTCGTTTTAAACAGGAGACTGCTTTGTGTTTGGCTGCTTTCCTATTTCTCGTCTGCTCCATAACAGGAATCATCCTCTCAGTATCCAACTTGGCATGTCACTTTAGAAATTGTTAATGAGCGAGAACGGGTTGCATGAATGAGGAATTTCCCTTGGAAGTGATTAACGGTGTTGATGGAAACTGTTTTCTCCAGTGCCAGAGTCCAGAATGAGAGGGTTGATAAAATTAGAATTGGGAATGACTTCATGGAGAACTCCTTCTGACAAAGAGTGGTGGAAATCTGGAACTCTCAATCTGAAAAAGCTGTCAAGGCCAGGGTCCATTTTCCATTCACTCAGGACAGTAAGGATCACAGCACTAAGAGGGAATGTGATCCAGGTCAGCCATGGCCTGACTGACTGGGGACCCAGACTGAAACAACTGATAACTCATTCCCACTGGAATGCACCAGATAGCTGCTGGTCTGCTTGGGTGTGAAAGGAGGGGAGTTTCCCCTTGGAAAAGGCACGAAGGTTTGTATTTTAGCCCCGCACTGTTCTTGTCTCAGATGCACTTGATGGGGATCAGTGTGAGGAGAATTTTATCTTGAGTTGAAATGAGCAGGGAAACGTGCTGGATGTTAAACCATTGTTGTCCCTGTCCCAGGAGTGTTCAATGGGGATTGAGCAAAGGTGATTTATTCAGTTAGCTGGTTCTTTGTTTGTTTATTTGTTTTTGATTTTGTTTCCGTTTATTTTTGTTTTGGTTCCTTCTGGTCCCTGCCCAAAACAGGTTGGTGGGGACGGAGTCAAGGGAGTGGCATCTTTTTGTTTGTTTATTTGATTTTGTTTTTTTCCCAGAGTAATAAGATATTTATTTTTGCTGAATAAAGTCAAGGCAGCTTTATTTTCTGTTTTGAAAGCGCAGAGTGTGCCTTTGCTCTGTGTTTCACCCGGTGCTGTCCCTGTACCGGCAGTGTCTGGTGGGGGCAGTTCTGGGGTGCTTTGGTTGTTTTTTTCTGTTTATACCTTTCATTGAGGAATGGAAAGGGATTTTATCCATGCTCTTCAACAGAAGGGCAAGCATTCTCCAGCTACTCGAGGGCAACTGTTTCACTGTTCTCTTACTCCATCCCGGTCCCAGAGGAATTGATGGCCAGAGTTCATGACCCCGCACTGTGTGAAGGTTGGTGCGAAGTGAGGCCAGTGTGTTGGAGCCTCAGGCCCAGGTGTAGGGGCCTGTTCAACAATCTGCACATTGTTCTTATTTTCGTTCTGACCACAGACGTTTTGATATTGTTTAAGAAGCTAATGATGTAAATGCATCAGTGTTGTTCATGGCTGGGATCATTTAACATTAAGGTTCCCGTTTTTAATGGACACTCACTCGTGATAATACGGTTTTCAATATTTGCCTCCCTTATGTATTATTAAGAGGTTTGCAAATGACAACACCGAGTGACGGGCTGAGTGGCTGTTTGAATTGTCATTTTCCTATCCTGTTTGGAATGCTGTTTGAAAATGAGATTTCTCTCAGGTGAGAAACATATTGTGTTTGGAATTGATTTTTGGATTGCTAATCAGTAATAAAAACATCCTGTTTGGTTTTGTAGCTCAGTAATTGTGTTTGTTCCCTGAGATACTGAGAGTTTACACAACCCTCCATTTGCCTGTGACCCAGTTGTTAGCTGAAGCCTTTGGTTGTTCGGTGAGTCCAAGCCATTGCCTTGCTCTCTGCAGTTATACCATCAACTTGGTGTCTCAGTGTGAGCCAGGAGATCACTGCGTGGTGACTTCCTGTTCCACTGTCGGTGTAAAGGCAAGTGGGAACTGTCGAGACTAATCCCATCATGAAAAACAGAACATTATGTTCAGCTGGAACTACCTCCACTGACTCATTTCTTTGGCCACCATTGCAGTAAAAGCAAATCCCTCCCTTTGCCAGCACAAAGAGAAAGTGCCTGTCAGATTCCCTTGTGTGTGTGATGGTTTAGCCCAATAGGAGCAGCCCTGGGAGATCATACTGTATCAGCCTGGACAGAATCCTGGGCAAACTCCAAATGAAAATGTGATCTTCAGTGGATCTGCTGTGATAGGAAATATGCAATTGGAATACTTGTTAGTGAATCACTTCGTCAACTGTGAAAATATAAAACAAACTAATTTCCCAGGAACATACGTCACAGCACAGTGAGAAAATGGGGAACAAGCGGTTCCTGACCTCCCCACCCTGAGGAGTGTCACTGTACCTGTTCCCTCTCCCTCTTTGGGGAGTATCACAGTTACAGTCCCCTTTCCCTCCCCAGGAGGTGTCGCTGTTACTGTCTCCTCTCTCGCTCTGGGGAGTGTTGCTGATTCTTCCCCACTCTTTGAGGGGTCTCACTTTTAATGCTCTCTCTCCTGCTCTAGGAGTATCCTTTCTGTCTGGTGATGTTATTGCTTCTCTCTCCCCTCTCAGGATCGGGATGGGCGTGAATACCCACCCAGTTTGTTCGTTTCTTTCACTCTTTTGTGAAATGGATAATCCCTGCTTCATTATACAGACCAGTGTGTTGAAGCCTGGCACAGCTCACCCTTCATCACAGTTAGATCACAGGGTCAAAGGTTGGTCAGTCCTGTCTGGGCCTGGAACAAAAGCGCAAACTAACTGGAGACAACCCAGATCAAGTCCCACTGAGAGTGTTATTGACCTTCACACTCAAAGCCCACCAAGGAGGTGGTCATCAGTCTCAATGTTGCCAAGGAGGACGTTCTCCCAGAGATTAATGATTCATTCTTGATTTTAAACAAGGGAGGTATGTTGTGAGGGGCAAAGGGGCAATGCAACCTTGAAGGCACATTCGAGGTTCAGAGAGTTACTTCACAACTGGTTCCCAGACTCTGTGACAGGGGAAGGGAGTGGGAACGGATTGGCTCATGACTTTATGAGCAGCAAGAGCACTTCAGGAGTGATCTGGATCAGGTAAGGGACATCACTTGCTCTTCACCCTCTGATCCAAAATCCCAAATCAAAAGACAACCTTGCATTTGTGTAGCACTTTCACAACTTCCGGGAGTCACAAAAATGGTTTTCAGCAGCTTCAGTCTTTTTGAAATATCGCCACGGTTGTAACATGGGAAAGGTGTGGGGGCTGGGGGTTGGACTGGGGAAGCAACTGACAGTCAGCAAGTGGAGACCTTCTCTACCCTTCCAAATTATCCCAGGGCAAGATTCCCACTCGTCTGAGAGGACAAGGGGCCTGCAGGATTAATGTCATCCAAAAGTCAGTCTGTGTGACAGTGCCGCATTCCCCTCACTGTGTACGCCACACTGTCAGAGTTCAACACCATTCTCAAATCTCTGACACGGGACTTGAACCTACAACATTCTGTTTGGAAGTAGAGAGCCCAGGCTGGTCATGCTGTATATCCCAACAGAAAGGCCTGTATGTTATCAAAGTTAAAAATCACACAACACCAGGTTATAATCCAACAGGTTTATTTGAAAGTACAAGCTTTTGGAGCACTGCTCCTTTGTCAGGGAACTAGTGGAGCAGGATCCTAGGACACAGAATTTATATTAAAAGATCAACGTGTCATAGATTTTTGATTTTCATCAAACACAGGCCAATACTGGCACCTCCACATCATGTGTTTGATCAGTTAGACTGCAGGGTGTGCTCATTGACAGGGTGGCTAGAAGCTGGGCAATTGAATGCAGTTCTATCTCCAGAGCGAGAAGTTCTCCCCTCCTCCCCAGGCCCCTGAAATTGGGAAAGAGTGTCCGAGTGTCCGATCGTACTGTCTGGAGGCTTGGAGGGAATCCTCTGCTCGGTCCCTCACACTGTGTCCACTTGCCCACTCAGGTTGAAGACAAGGCTGATGTCCTCAATAAGGAGCTGCTTCAAACCAAACAGAGGCTGGTGGAGACTGAAGATGGGAAAAGGAAACAGGAGGAGGAGGAGGAGTCAGCACAGGGCAGGGAGAGGTGGGGGATGTGGGGGTGAGGAGAACCTGACGTGGGGGGTAGAGGCCTTGTCCGTGTGGTTATTGTTTGATGCTGATTGAGCCTCTCGTTCTGATCTCTGCTTTCCCGCGATTGCAGATAAAGGAGGTTTCTCACATGGAATTAGAGAATGCTGAATGTGAAATCTGCAGAACAACTGCCATCATTTCAGAACACAGACAGGTCCAGACACCGTGACCTGCTGACTATTTCCTGGGAGATGGACACTGAGCAGATTGTGTTGAACCGAATGGTGCATCGGGTGGCTGGGTGGTTCAGGGTCAGAGTGTGGGGTTTGTCTCTCATTCCTTTCTTAATGTCAGTGGGTGACCATCCTCGAGCAGCTGTACCCTGCTGGGGCCTGGCTTCCCGGTTTCCTTTCACTGATGACACACACTTCAGTCTCATATTCAGGTGATACTTTTGTAGCTTTGAGACGTTCGAGTTGAACATTCCCAGTCTGCTTTAGCTGCTGTGAGCACAGTACCTGCTGACTGCTCTCTGCTCAAAGCAGTTTCTGAGCAAAGACATTTTCCTGTCCCTTCCTCTTGAGGCCTGTACCTATTCCTGCATTTTCACAGCGCAAATCCTTCACTTACCACAACCACCTGTTGATGAGTAACTCACTGGAAAGTACTGATTACTTTCTCCTAACCTCCTCTTCCAGCAAGAGCTCCATCTAGCAAGTGTCCTCTTGTCATGTCCTAACTCCTGACCAGCACAAAGACCTTTAGCAAGTATTTTATTTATATCCCCTTTCTGCAGGCAAGCACAGAGGGATCTGGGAGTCCTGGTACATGAATTACAAAGTTAGCATACGGCAACAGCAAAAGATGAGGAAGGTCATAGATCATAGGATCCCTATAGTGTGGAAGAAGGCCATTTTATCCCATCAAGTCTATACTGACCCTCTGAAGAGAATCCCACCCAAACTTACCCCATTCCTGTAAGCCTACATTTCTTATGCATCATCCATCTTGCCTGCACACCTTGGACCCAATGGACAATTTAGCATGGCCAATCCACAAAAGCTGCATGTCTTTAGACTGTAGGAGGAAACTAGAGCACCCAGATGAAATACACACAGACACGGGGTAATGTGGAAACTTCACACAGACAGTCACCTAAAACAGGAAGTGAGCCTGGGTCCCTGGTGCTGTGAGGCCACAGTGCTAATCCCTGAGCCACTGTGCCAAGCAGGCTTGGTAGATGGAGTGTTAGTGTTTAATGCAAAGGACTGTTGATGAAGCCTTTTCTGGTGAGCGATGTATCATTTTGGTCTCAATGAAGAAAGAATGTCAAAAATTGCAGGGAAAAGACAGGAGAATGGAGTTGAAGATTATCAGATCATCCATAATCTTATTGAAATGTTTAGTGAACTTAATGGGCTGAATGTCCTACTTAAACTACTGTATCTTAGGACATAATTATGTTCGAAACAGTTCAGAAAGAGTTGACTTAACTCATTCTTGTGATGAGGGGGTTATCCCCTGAGGAAAAGTTGGACATGCTGTACACATTGGAGTTTAGATAATGTGACGTGATCCTATTGAAACAGACAAGATCCTGCGGGATAAAAGCAAGAGATAAGGGGTACTGGAAATCCGAACTGAAAAACAGGGAATCCTGAAGAAATTCAGTTGTTAGGCAGCACCTGTTGAGAGAGAATCAGAGTTAGGGTTTCTGAATAAGTTATACCAGACTCGAAATACTAACTCTGTTTTTCTCTCCACAGATACTGCTGGACTAACTGAGACCCTGAAGGGATGTGACAGATGGATACCAAGGAGGTGTTTCCTCTTGTGGGGGAATCCAGAAGTTGGGATACAGTTCTAAGTGATTCAGTTTACTTTGGATCAGCTAAAGGACTTGATTTGCACAATACATACAGAAAAAAATGATCGACCTGTACCTTGCTTCTTTAATTTTCAAACAGGTTCGATATTAAATGTAGTTAACATTTGGGAAAATTGTATGCTTAACTTGCAGCAGTGTGTTGTCCCAGTGAACATGTTCCTTTTGTTGGTGTATTTAGAACATAGAACATAGAACATAGAAAAATACAGCGCAGTACAGGCCCTTTGGCCCTCGATGTTGCGCCGATCCAAGCCCACCTAACCTACACTAGCCCACTATCCTCCATATGCCTATCCAATGCCCATTTAAATGCCCATAAAGAGGGAGAGTCCACCACCGCTACTGACAGGGCATTCCATGAACTCACGACTCGCTGAGTAACTGTAATTTAACTGTAATACCCAGCTGCCCCCAGTTGTTCACCCTGGAAGAGACATCTCTGTGGGGCAGCTTATATTTACTGGGGAGGTGATATTATCACTTGGCTATTAATCCAGAAACTCAGAATAATGTTCTAGTTTTGAATCCCACTATGGCAGATGGTGGAATTCGAGTTCAGTAAGATAATATCTGGAATTAAGAGTTAACTAATTGTCAGAAAAACCCATCTGGTTCACTAATGTCCTTAAGGGAAGGAAATCTGCCCTCCTTACCTGGTCTGGCCTATGTGTGACTCCAGAGCCACAGCAATGTGGTTGACTCTCAGCTGCCCCCTGAAGTGGCCTAGCAAGCCACTCAGTTGTATCAATTGCGAGAAAGTTACAACAAAGGAATGAAACTGGATGGACAACCTGGCATCAACCCTTCACAGTCATTGGGTCAAAATCCTGGAATTCCCTCCCTCACAGTACTGTGGGTCAACCCACAGCAAATGGACTGCAGCGATTCACCACCACCTTCTCAAGGGCTCTTAGAGATGGGCTATCAATGCTGGCCAGCCAGCATTGCCCAGGTCCCACAAATGAATTTAAAGAAGTTGTAACAATTGCATTTTCAACAGTGAACTAACTTACATTTGTTGGTCTGCCTGTGTCCTGTGATCACACCACACCACAGACCCTTCAGCTAGATGTAAAGGAAGATCCCAATTCTTTCCCATTCGCTTCAAACCATTCGATTGATGTCAACATTCTGTACAGAATTGGGGTCAACAGTAAGTGCCTGTATAAATCTCAGTTATGGAATCACTGACCACAACATACTCTTAATCCAGGTTTAACTGGAATATGGGAATGGGGCCTAGGATATGATCACAACACATCCCCTCCCTTCCCCTCTTCAAAACAAATCTGAAATCACCACCTCTGTCAAGGTTTCACACGGAAATCGAACTCAAGGAGGGATAGCATGCTGCAAAGCTGTGGCACACATCCACAGACATTAACGAGGGAACAGTCATAGAGTCATAGAGATGTACAGCACGGAAACAGACCCTTCGGTCCAACCTGTCCATGCTGACCAGATATCCCAACCCAATCTAGTCCCACTTGCCAGCACCTGGCCCATATCCCTCCAAACCCTTCCTATTCATATACCCATCCAAATGCCTCTTAAATGTTGCATTTTTACCAGCCTCCACCACATCCTCTGGCAGCTTATTCCATACATGTACCACTGTCGGTGTGAAAAGGTTGCCCCTTAGGGCTCTTTTATATCTTTCCCCTCTCACCCTAAAGCTATGCCCTCTAGGTCTGGACTCCCTGACCACTGGGAAAAGACTTTGCCTACTTACCCTATCCATGCCCCTCATAATTTTGTAAACCTCTATAAGGTCACCCCTCAGCCTCCGACGCTCCAGGGAAAACAGTGTCAGCCTGTTCAGCCTCTCCCTATAGCTCAAATCCTCCAACCCTGGCAACATCCTTGTAAATCTTTTCTGAACTCTTTCAGGTTTCACAACGCCTTTCCAATAGGAAGGAGACCAGAATTGCATGCAATATCCCAACTATGGCCTAACCAATATCCTGTACAGCCGCAACATGACCTCCCAACTCCTCTGCTCAATTCTCTGACCAATTCAAGAAAGCATACCAAATGCTTTCTTCACTATCCTATCTACCTGCGACTCCACTTTCAAGGAACTATGAACCTGCACTCCAAGGTCTCTTTGTTCAGCAACACTCCCTAGGACCTTACTATGAAGTGTATAAGTCCTGCTAAGATTTGCTTTCCCAAAATGCAACACCTCACATTTATCTGAATCAAACTCCATCTGCCACTTCTCAGCCCATTGGCCCATCTGGTCCAGATCCTGTTGTAATCTGAGGTAACCCTCTTTGCTGTCCACTACACCTCCAATGTTGGTGTCATCTGCGGCACTCAGAGACATGCATCTGCAGACAATATTACTAACAGTCACACCTCGCTGACAGTCACACCTCCAGACAACATTGGGTATTAGTCACTTCCAACAGGGTCATGTATGATATAAGATCCTGACTGATCCTCTCTGAATGAAGGCCTTACTCAGTTCAGTTTTGAGTTCTCATTGTGAGTAACTGGCTCAGCTGGGAGAAATGAACATTACGACTGCAGCTACTAACATCTGAGATTGGCCGAAGCTGATTTCAGTGTTGGACAGCAGAGGGCAGAGTGCAATCCCACCAGCTGGGCCTGGACCAACGGAGTGAAGAGTGAATGCCTCAGATTGTAATGATTGTGGTACCAGCAGCTTTCAGTTTCTGTTCTGTCCAGATCAAAGGGATCATTTGAAAATGATTGATGATTGGCTCTCAGCCCAAACTTCATTGATTGACAGGCCAGGCAGCCAATCAAAACAATCATTTGCTGAAATCCTGCCAAATAACTGAATGGCTGATGGTCATTTCCAAAGTACTCACAAGACACCAACTGAATCTTCTTCATCTTTATTCCCTTTTCCAGATTGACATTGATAGAAAACAGACGGCAATTAACATCCCAGACAGAGGAAGCTGCACAAATTCACAGCCACAATGGTGCTTGAGGAAAACACTCGTGGAGATTTTCTCAGTAACATGAGAATACTGTCCCTTTAAACAGTGATAAACCTTAAATTGGAACTGGCGGCTGCACAGGAAGGAGGTCTGGTTTACTGAAGCAGAGACTTCAGAGGTTCACCTTGTTATGTGCAGCTGACAGTCTTCAGCATCTTCGAGAGATTTTACTTGGTATCGCAAGTCAACACTGTCCCAATCAAACACTCCCAGGACAAGGACAGCATGGGGTTAGATACAGAGTAAAGCTGCCTCTACATTATCCCCAAGAAACACTTCCATGTCAGGGATATGCATCATGAGATTAGATCCAGAGTAAATCTCCCTGTATACTGTCCCAGTTACCTGCTGTAACCCCCGAACCTCAGAAATGTCTCTGAGCCAGTCCCGACAAGGAAGAGAGTTGAATTTCAGTGCTGACAATGACCTTTGTCCTGCCAGCTCAGCCCTGTTCTATTTAAAGTTGTGTCTCCTCTGTGGACTATCTCAAACACTCTACACACATTCTGATCTCCTGATGCTCTTGCTGAGGAGAGAAGGGAGGTCACGTGGGTGAGGGCACAGGAGAAGCGAGCGTTGGACTCCCAGTCAGACCCAGAGAGGGTCAGCAGGCTGCTGACACTGTAGGTGTTGTCCGAAGCTCGCAGGTAGTTGCTGGTCTGAACCCCGTCCGAAATGACTGCACCGTCCTTCTTCCACTGCACCTCCAGCTCATCGGGATAGAAGTGATTGGCAAGGCACACCAGGGTGGCAGTGCCCTTGACATTGACCTGCTCCGGGGAGGGGGGCAGCAGGGTCAGCTTGGGCTGAGAGTTCTCACGGCCTGAAAGACAAGAGAAATAATTTTAATCCCTGCCATTCAAAGGGATTTCAATTTTCTGAACTTTGGCTAACAAACAATTTGCTTGAAGTTTTGCACTCAATACTTAACAACCTCAACAAAAGATCAGACATTTTTGAAATTGCTTTTCGAGATGTGAGTGTCACTGGTAGGGTCAGCATTTATTGCCCATCCCTAATTGCCCCTAATTACAGACGGTGATGGTGAAAGAGAAGGGACAGTTTTGGACCATTATCTAGGGAATGAATGTGGGCAGCTGGAAGGGCTATCAATGGGGGATCATTTCAGTGACAGTGATCAGAACTCAGTGAGATTGAGAGTAGGGATGGAGAAATGCAGAGACTGTGAACATCATTTTGTGATCCTCTCTGGCTCCAGATGAGATGTATGAAGGGGGGATAAGGACAAGGCAGTTGGGTATTTTCCATTTTTGGTTGACAGTGAAAGCAAGGAGTTTGTTTAATCCGGAACTGTATAAAACCCCAGTTAGAGCACAGTGAGAGAACTGTGTACGGTTCTGGTCACCACATTACAGGAAGGATGTGATCCCAATAGAGACCAGGACAGAGGAGGGTTTTGTCACAAAGCGGGAGTTTGAGGAATGATTGGTTTGAGGGGATATTTGATCAAGGTGCTTAAAATGATGAGGGATTTATATAGAATGGGTAGGAAGGACTGATTTCCATCAGAAAAGAGGGCAATAATCATGAGAGATTGAAATGAACTGGGGGCAGGGTTCGAGAAGTAATTGCTTTCACCCAGAGGCTGGTGGGATCTGGGACTCACTGTCTGAAAGGGTGAGAGAGGCAGAAACCCTCATCACATTGAAAAAACACTTGGATATTGAAACACTTAAAACATTGAAACCTCCAGAGCTATGGAGCAAGAGTTGGAAAGTGGGATGGAGCTCAATACCTCTTTCAAAAACCCACAGATCCGAAGAACTTTATACACAAACCTTGGAGCAGACTTGGATCCAAACATTTCAGGAAGGAGTCACGTTCGGTGTCTGTGTAGATGATTCAAGAATACATTTCAAACCTTGCTGCAACAACTGGGCTGAGGTCAAGGGTGAGGCTGCAAAGACACTCAGTGTCCAAGGTTACCCAGGGTCACTGCTCCTAATGACCTCGTGACCCCCTGTAAGGTGAGAGTGCACGGACACTGTGTGGGTGCAAACTCTATGCTTCTCATTGCCACAGAGGGCAGTGGAGGTCACGTTGAGTGAATTCAAAACAGAGAGAGATAAGTTCTTGATTGGTCATGGGTTCGAAGGCTGTGGAAGCAGGCAGGAGAATGGGCTTGAAAAATATCTCAGCCATAATGGAATCGCAGAATACATTCGATGGGCTGAATGGCTTGATTCTGTTCTAATTAAGAGCCAATTGTCTTTCAGTTTTCCAAATCCTGGGATACTGAAAGCATGGGACTGTGAGCCCTGCTGTAGCTGTCTGTCATCAGAACTTTGCCAAGAGGTAACCAGGGAGTGGAGCCAGTGTGTTCCATATGGGAACTTCAGGATGCTTCCAGGGATCCTGGAAGACCATGAGAGTAGGACGGTCAGTGACAGCAGTTTGAGCTCCGGGTTTCGGAGCTTGAGCAGCAGCTGGTATCAGTGCAGAGCGTCCGTGAGACTGACAGCTCCATGGAGAGCACGTTTCTAGATGTGGTCACTCTGCAGCTTCAGAGTATGCAGGGAGAGAGGGAATGGGGGAGCAGCAGACAGTCCAAAAGGACCAGGCAGCTAGTACAGGAATCCCCTGAGAGCATCCCACTGTCCAACCAGGATTCAGTTCAGAATCCTGGTGAGAATGATGCTTCATCTGGAGAGTGCAGCCAGAGCCAAGACCATGGCACCACGGGGAGGGCTCAGCTGTACAGGGGGGCACAAGGAAGACTGGAAGAGCGATAGTGAGAGGAGATTTGAGAGTGAGTGCAATCGAGAGTGAGTGCAGCTGCAGATGGGAATCCAGGATGGTGTGTTGTCTCCCTGGTGCCAGGGTCAAGGATGTCACTGAGCGGCTGCAGAGCACCCTGAGGGGAGACGGGGAACAGGCAGCAGTCGGGGTCCACATCGGTCCCAGTGACACAGGGAGAAAAGGGATGTAGTCCTGCAGTCAGAATTTAGGGAGGTCGGGAGGGAGTTCAGAGCAGGAGCTGAAAAGTAGTCATGTGCACATTACTCCCAGTGCCCCAAATAAGTGAGAATATAAACAGGAAGATAAGACAGATGAATAAGAGGCTGGAAAGAGGGTCTAGCAGGGAGGGCTTTAGATTCTTAGAGCATTGGGACTGGCTGTGGGCGAGTTGTTACCTGTACAGACTGAATGGGATGCTCCTGAACAGAGCTGGGACTGAGTTCCTTAGGGGGTGATTTGTTGCTGCTGTTGGAGAGAGTTTAAACTGACTTGGTAGGGCTGTGGGAGCCAGGGGGGAGCATCAGAGAGAAACACCAAAGTTCACAGAATCCTCAGTGCAGTCCAAAGATCACCATCAAGTGGATCTTGGGAATGAGGAGGCCCAAGTAGATCAAGTGTCAGTGAGAGGACATTAAGGGAATAGTGATCATTGTATCATAAGTTTGAGGGTGACCATGGAACAGGAATCCAGATTTGAAATGATTCACTTGGTAAAACACAGACTTCCGTTGGGTAAGAACACATCAGAGTGAATGAACTGGGGTTAAACGTTGCAGCAAAGTCCTGAAGTAAATATACCTCGACTGTCCCTGAGGTCGGAGTTCAGGGACAGTCGAGGTATATTCGAAGAATGGCAGTCAATTCCTGGCTGTTTTGAGACAGAAGTGGTCGAAATATTGTAAATAAGAAAAGGGAAAAAGTGTAACTAGGGAGTGAATAGGTCCCCTTAAAGATGGCTAATTCACTTCGCCTGCACATTCCTGTACACTTTGGGCAATTTAGCATGACCAATCCATCTAACTTAGATATCTTTGGACTGTGGGAGGAAACTGGAGTACATACCGGGATAGTCAATGTGGTTTTGTGGATTGGAAATCATTTCTCACTAACTTGATTGAGTTTTTTTGAAGAGGAAACAAAGAAGATTGATGAAGGCAGAGCAATTGACATTGTCCACCTGGATTTTAACAAAGCATTTGACAAGGTTAGCCATGGTAGACTGAGTAGGAAGGTTAGGTCACATGAGTTCCAGGGTGAGCGCGTCATTTGGATAAAAAATTGCTTTGAGGTCGGAGACAAAGGGTGGTGGTAGAGGGCTGCTTTTTGGACTGGAAGTCTGTGACCAGCGATGTGCCATAAATATCAATGCTGGGTCCACTATTTTCATGATTTAAATAAATGATCTTGATGTGAATATAGTATGTAAGTTTAGTAAATTTGCAGATTACATCAAAATTGGTGGTGAAGTGGATAATGAAGAAGATTATCTCACAGTACAGCAGGACGTTGATCAGTTCGGGAATGGCTGAGGAGTGACAGATGGTGTTCAATTTAGAAAAGTGCAAGATGTTGCATTTTGGAAAGGCAGGACTTACACAGTTAATGGTAGGGCCTGGGGATTAATGGTAGGACCCTGGGGATTAATAGTAGGACCCTGGGGATTAATGGTAGGACCCTGGGGATTAATAGTAGGGCGCTGGGGAGTGTTGTCGAACAGAGTCCGAGCAGTTCGGATGCACAGGAAGGATGTTATTAAACAGGAAAGGGTGCAGAAAATATTGACAAGGATTTTGCCAGGAGTGGAGGGTTTGAGCAAGAGGGAGAGACTGAATGGTCTGGGGCTCAGAGGTGACCTTACAGAGATTTTAAAAACCATGAGGGGCACAGATTTGGTAAACAGCTAAGGTCTTTTCCCTAAGACAGGCGAGTCCAAATCTAGAGGCATAGGTTTAAGAGGAGAGCGGAAGATTCAAAAGGGATCCGAGGAGTAACATTTTCAGGCAGAGGGTGGTGCATATATAGAACAAGCTGCCAGAGGAAGTTAATGTGGCGCATACAATTACAGCATTTAAAAGACATTTGGATGTACACATGAATAGGAAGCATATTGAGGAATATGGGACAAATACTGGCAAAGGGGACTCGATCAGTTTAGGATATCTGGTCAGCGCAGACGAATTGGACCGAAGGATCTATTTCAGTGCTATACAACTCAATGACTATGAGAGGCTGGACCCTGAAGTGCAGGAAGCTGAGGGGTGACCAGATAGAGGTTTGTGAAATCCTGATGGGGTGAGATAATGTAAATAATTCAGGAGGATGTCAATGTTTTGTAGACAGGGTAGAAAACATTCCCAAAGATTGTTCCAGGAATGAGAAACCTCAGTTTTGAAGATAGACTGGAGAAGAGATGGCTGAGAGGGGATTTGTTCGAGGAATTCAAAATCAGGGTTTGATCAGAGCAAACGGGGAAAAAATGTTCCCATTCATGAAAGGATTGAGAGCGAGTCGCCCCAAATTGGAAGTGATTAGTAAAAGAAGCAAAAGTCAAATAAGGAAAAACATTTTCAGCCAGTGAGTGGTTAAGGTGTGGAATGCACTGCCTGAGTGTGTGGTGGAGGCAGCTTCAATTGAAACATTCCGAAGGGAATGAGACTGTTATTTGAAAAGGAACAATATGCAGGGTGACAGGGAGAAGGCAGGAGAATGACACTCAATGAATTGCTCATTCAGAGAGCCAGTGCAGACAAGATGGGCAGAATGGCCTCCTTATACGCTGTAACAATTCTGTGATTGTGTGATTGAGCAGAGTTAAAACTGGGAGAGGTGGGAGTTCGGTGTCTCACTGTGCTGCTGCTGCTGCTGCTGCTGCTGTTGAGGTCAGTGGGATCAGAGACTGGGACAGGGAGCCAGAGCTCACATCAAACTCTGCCTGTGTCTGTCACACTGAGACTGGCAGGAGGCTACTCACTGATTTCACTCCATGCTGCAGGAATTGGACCACAAGCTGCAAATGGACAGAGCTCCTCCACACGGTGAGTAAAACTGACTGACTTATATCTTGCTGCTTAAAGGGGGCAATGGAACGAAAGAAATACAGCTGGACAACCTGTTAGACACAGGGCACCTCAATCAACCATTTCATTCACTGCAGCTCCCCACTAACACCTTCAACAATTCAACATATGTGTTTTAGAAATTATGTTTGACAGGGTGAATAACGGAGGATTGAGGTTTACTTACTCAGTCTGAGCTTGGTTCCTTTACCGAACGTAAGCCACAGTGAGAGCTCCCAGAGCAGAGGCTGAACAAAAACCTCTGCTCTCTGCTTCTGTCTGTTTCTCCCACCCTCTCCCTCTCTCTGTCTGTGTCAACCACTCTCACCTTCTCCTTGTCTCTTTGTTGTCTCTCACCCACTGTCATCATCTCTCTGTTTCTCTGTTTCGCTCATGTCTTTCTTTCTCTCCTTTTCTCTCATTCTTTCTCTCTCTTCTCTCTATCTCTCTCTCTCACTCACACTAGGTTGTTTCCAGCTGTGCTTGTAAACTTTATTTTTCGTTGTTAAATCTTGCAGCTGCTCTTCACGTAACTTGAGGCCTTCAGTGAGCGGTGGACACCACAGGGACTGGAGTGTGTCGTGGACAGTGACAATCCCCACATGGGGTAATTTGCTCAGTTTCATTTATATATAAGCTATGAATTTGTCAGTACAGGAGGTGGTACTGTGTGTCTATTATTATATATTTTATGTAACTGTGGGATGTGTAAATGCAGGAGATGATCCTCTGTCTACTCAGGTTTTGTATGGCTTTGTATCACTGTGTAGAGGGTTGGCATCATCTTGAATACAATAATAGTCACCGACATCCAATTCCTGTACATTACTGATTGTCAGGGTGAATTCTATATCATATCCACTGCTGGTGAATCGCTCAGAGACTCCTGTGAATCAAGTTGTTGCACCATAGATTAGGAGACTGGGCTTGTGACCTTCTTGCTGCTGGTACCAGGAAAGATCATCATCAATACACCATCATCATCATCACTGTTCTGTGCTGTATTGTTCATTGTTCTATGTTCTAATATGATCTGGCCGTACAGGTGATGGTTGCAGTCTGTCCCAGTCTCACTGACAGCACCGGGGGAGACTGGCTCATGATGATATCCCCACTGATACCTGAGGGGTCAGAGAGAAACACTTTGAAGTCAGAACTGTCACAGAAAGAGCCTGTCAAATGACAGATTGTTGGAGACAATGAGTATTCCTCTGGTTTCAGCATTTCCCCTTCAATCACAAGTCAGTGGAATTGGAGGGAAATGGAGAGCAGCTAAAGATTCAAGGTGGAAGGAGAGAGATTTGTACCTGCGACACAGAATGCCAGGGGCCAGATCAGCTGGATGTGTGAAATCATGGTGTGTGCTCCTGTCCCTGTGCCTGCTTCCTGATAAACTCTCCCTTCACTGGTCTCTGCTTTATAAAGCTGCAGCCTGTGAGAGTCTGACTGGGTGTTCATTAGTATGTAAATTGCAGCAGGCAGAAAGAGCCACGTCAGCCCCTCACACTTCCTCCTCTCTCTCTCTCTGTCTGTCTCAGACAGTCATTGAAGTGAACAAACTGAAAAAGACCATTTGGCTCATTGCTTCTGTGCTGGTCCACAATGAACTGATGACACTAATCCCATTCTCCAGCTCTTGATCCGCAGCCCTGGAGGCTACAGCAAGACAAGTGAATAGGTAAACATTCCTTCAATGTTCCGAGAGTTTGTGAGTCAACCAGCCTTTCAGGCGGTGAGTTCCAGACTCCCACCACCCTCTGGATGAAAACGTTTCTTCTCAATTTTCCTCTCAGCCTTATTCCTCAACGGGGCCTGGATTCGCTGAGGTTTGCAAGGATTGAAATGTATATGATTCCAACAGGGCTGGACTGACTCGATGTGGGGAGGAGGTTTCCCCTGGTTGGGGAGTCTGGAACCAGGGGACACAGTCTCGGTGGAAATGGGATAGACCATTTAGGACTGAGATGAGGAAACATTTCTTAACTCAGAGGATGGTCGATCTGTGGAATTCTCTCACACAGAAGGCTGTGGAGGACAGGACATTGAATATATTCAAGAAAAAAAGAGATCATTTTTGACGTTTTATCAGCATCAAAGGGAATGGGGAGAAAGCAGGAATATGGCTTTGAGAGAGAGAATCAGCCATGATCATACTGAATGACAGAGCAGCCTCAAAGGGCCAAATGGCCTACACCTGTTCTAGGTTTCTCAGTGTCCATGTCTGTTAACTTCAATCTCTGCCTTTGGTTACTTCTTTGGCCAATCTTTGGAATTCTCTCACACAGAAGGCTGTGGAGGATAGGACATTGAATATATTCAAGAAAAAAAGAGATCATTTTTGACGTTTTATCAGCATCAAGGGGAATGGGGAGAAAGCAGGAATGCTGAAAAGAAGAAATGTTTCCTCCACATGTGGAAATAGTGCCTTCCTATCCACTCTATCCCAATCCCTCATAATCTTATACCCCCCTATCATGTCCACTCTCATCCTTCACTGCTCCAAGGAAAACAACCCCAGTCTTTCTAATCTTTCCTCATAGCTCAGATCCTCTAGGCCAGGCTGCAACCTGGGAAATCTCCTCCGCACCTTCTCACTTTCAATCACATCCTGCTGAAAGTGTGGTAACCAGAACCTGTCTCTCTCTTTGTCTCTCTCCCTCTCTTGCTGTCTCACATCTGCCACCTCTTTCTCTCTCACCCTTTCTCAGTTTCTCTTATATTCTCTCTCTCTCTCTCATTCTGTCTCATAGTTGGTCTCTCCAACTTTCTCACTCTCCCTCAGTCTGTTTCCATTTCTCCATCTCTCACTCCATTTTCCTCACTCACTCCTTCTCTCGCTCCAGTTAAGAGCCTTCACTTGAGTATCAGTCCCTTTCTATTCCTCCTCCTTTCTCTCTTTCTCCCTCTTTATAACCCTTCATTCACAGTTTTCTCTCTCTCCTTCTGTGCCATTCTGTCTCATCTCCTGCTCCTGTCTGTCTGTCTGTCTGTCCGTCTCTCTCGATCACACTGAACCCTACTCACTCTCTCTTAATTCCTTTCACTCTTGGTCTCACACCCACTTTCTCTTTTCCTTGATCTCTTTCTCTCCCACTCTCTCTATCCCCATACCCCGTCTCACACACTATTTATCTCCAACCCTCAACTCCACCATCACTATCTCTCACTCCCTCCCCCAATCTCACTCTTTTTCAGATGCTCCTCCACCCCACCTGTCTCACACACATTCTCCATCCATCTCTTTCTGTCTGCCTGCCTCTATCTATCTATCTCTTTCTGTCACGCTCCTTCCCACAGTGTTGTTAATGGCAATAGTTAAATGCAAGGTAAATCTCCCTCTGCTCTGCCCCTCTAACGGATGTTAACCCCTGACCCCAGAAGCATGTCATCTCCTGGAGTGAGGCTTCATTTCTCACATTGACCAGGTTTTGGTCTCTCAGGAAGACAGTCAGATTCTTGTCAAATAAAGGGCAGTTCTGTGCTGTTGGCCTATTCTCACTGGGGACTGGTTTGGACACAAAGCTCATTCCATGAAGGCCCAGCAGAGAGAGGAGATCCTCAGGCTATCAGTGTGAGCTGGAGTTACAGGACAGGTTCTGACCCACTGACCCATCCTCTCCATTTACAACATGACCCAATCCCTTTCCCTCTCCTTCACCTTCCACGATCAGGCTCTATGTCAGGGTATTTTCCTGGACAATAAGAAACAACAGAAAGAAACTGAGCCCCACACTCACCATGATCACTGTTTCCCACTGGACATTCAAATCGAAACCAGTAAACATAGACCTCAGGATGGCAGAGGGAATGCTTAGAACCCTGATTTCCATTTCCCAATCTTGTTGCTTGTATTTTAATAAATCCTTTAAATTAATTCATGGGATGTGTGTGTGTTGCTGTCTGGGCTAGTATTTATCCCCACCCTGAAATGCCCCTGAGAAGATGGTGATGAGCTGTCTTTTTGCACTGCTGCAGTCCATGTTCTGCATGTAGACCCACAATGCCCTGAGGGAGGGATTTCCAAGATTTTGACCCAGCGACAGTGAAGGAACACCGATATATTTCCAAGTCAAGATGGTCAATGGCTTGGAGGGAAACTTTCAGGTGGTGCTGTTCCAATGTATCTGCTGCCCTTGTCTCTCGAGATAGAAGTGGTCATGGGTTTGGTAGGTGCTATCTAAGGAGCTTTGATATACTTCTGCAGTGCATCTTGTAGATGGTCCACACTGCTGATACAGAGTGTTGGTGGTGGATGGAATGGATATTTGTGGTGCAAATAAAGCAGGTTGCTTTGCACTGGATGGTGTCAAGCTTCTTGAATGTTGTTGGAGTTGCACTTATCCAGGCAAGTGGTGAGTATTCCATGCCTGACTTGTTCCTTGTAGATAGAGGATAGGCTTTGGGGAGTCAGGAGATGAGCCTCTGACCTTCTCATGAAGCCATTCTAACGATTTGGTGAGCTCATTTGTGTTTCTGTTAACAATTAAGATGTTGGTAGTGAGCAATTCAGGACAGTAAGGCCATTAAATTTCAAGTGATGGTGGCTAAATTCTGTCTTGACGGCGAGAGCCACTATTTGGCCTTTTACGGTGTGAATGTGCCTTGCCACTCATCAGCTCAAGTCGGGATATTGTCCAGGTCTTGCTGTTTTTGTACATGGACTGCTTCAGTATCTGAGGGTTTGCAAATGGTGCTGAATGCTGTGCAATCATTAACAAACATTCCCACTTCTGACCATATGATGGAGGGAAGGTCACTGACAAAGCAACTGAAGATAGTTGGGCTGAGGACAGGAGCCTGAGGAACTCCTGCAGAAATATTCTGGAGGTAAAGTGACTGACCTCCAACAACTATGACCATCTTCCTATGTGTCAGGTATATCAGGGCTCCTTGATGCCACACTCAGTCGATTACGACCTTGATGTCAAAGGTTGTCACTCTCACCTCACCTGGAATTCAGCTCTATTGTCCATGATGGATCAAACCTGTAAGGAGGTCAGGAACTGAGTGGCCCCTGATGGAATCCAAACTGTGTGACACTGAGCAGGCTATTGGTCAGCAGGTGCTGCTTGATAGCACAGTTGATAACAACTTCCATCAATTTGCTGATGATCGAGAGCAGACTGATATGCCAGGTGGGATGTATCGGGCTTTTTATATACAGGGACTACCTGGGCAAACTTCCACATTGCTGGGTCCATGCCAATGTTGTTGGAACAGTTTGGCTCAGGGAGTGGCTGTTTGTGGAGCACATGTTTTCAGTGCTATTGCTGAAATTTTGTCAGGGCATGTAGCCTTTGCAGTATCCAGTTCTATCAATCATTTCTTGACATCACATGGAATGAATCAAATTGGTTGAACACTGATATCTGGGGACCACTGGAGGAGGCCGAGACGGATCAACCACTTCGCATTTCTGGCAGAGGATTGTTGTGAATGCTTCTGTCTTACCTTTTGCTCTGGATGTGTTGGGCTCCTCTGTCAGTGAAGTTGGGGATTTTTGTGGAGCCTCCTCCTTCAGTGAATTGTTTAATTGTCCACCACCATTCATGACTAGATGTGGCAGGACAACAGAGCTTAGATCTGATCCATTGGTTTGGGATCGCTTAGCTTGGTCTATCACTTGCAGCATGTGCTGTTTAGCAAGTGGTCCTATTTGGTAACTTCATCAGATTGACAACTCATCTTCAGGTATGGCTGGTGCTGCTCCTGACACGCCTTCCTGTACTTTCCACTGAACCAGGGTTGATCCCCTGGCTTGATGATAATTGTAGATGGGGGATTACAATGGGCCATGATGTTGCACTTTGTGCTGTTTTTGATGTCCCACAGTGCTTCATTGCTCACATTTTTAACTTGCTGGATTTGTTCAAAGTCTATCGAACTTAGAACAGTGGGACAGAATTGTACAGAATGGTGATGGCTCCTGCCGTGGGATATCTTGAAGACAGGCTTGAGCATTCCACACACAGAATGGAAACGTGGGTGAAGTGGGAATGTACTTTTAGGTTCCGTGGAACTGACCCCCCAGCATGAAGTGTACCTCAGCAGGGGGGGAGGGAATGTTCAGGGTCCTGAGCTCCATTTCCCAGCCCAGGCAGTTTGTTTCCCAATGAGTGAATGAGATGTTAATTGGGAGCCCAGTATAGGGGCAGTCTTGTGCTGTGGGCCCAGGTCAATAAGAGGGAATTGGAATTCGAGTTGAGAAGGAAAGACCTGCTTGGTGATGCGGAGAGAGAGGGGCAGTGGGACTAATTGGGTCACTCACAGCCATGATGGGCTGAATGGCCTCCTCCTGTGCTGTCAGATTCCAGGGAGTGCCGACGGTTCACAGTTTTTTCTTGTCTCAGTAACAAACGTCCAGCTGCTCCGAGCTCCTTCTTTCACTTCCTCTATTGATGAAGTTGCAAACTTGCGCTCTGACAGACTTTGCAGTTTTTTTTTACACTGGGGCTTTCTGCTGTGGTCAGAGTCGAGTGCTACAAGGGAGGGTTTAAAGTAGATTAGCAGGTGGCTGGGAGCCTCAACAGCAGGGAGGCAAGTGCGAGGCTCAAAGGAGATAGAGTAATCAGAAATAGTGAGTTGAAGAGACAGATCAGGCAGAAATGTGGCAGGGAGCAAGGAATACCTGTTGAATTAAATTGCATTTATTTCAATGCAAGAGGGCTGACAGGTAAGGCCAATGAACACAGGGCACGGATAGGTACGTGGGACTGGGATATTATAGCCATTAGAGAAACATTGTTCAGGGAGGGACAGGACTGGCAGCTGAATGTGGAGGTGCATTAGGCAACACAGAGGTGATGGAAGAAGGGGAGGGGGAGTTGCATTTTTGAGTAAGGTGAGTATCATGGCAGTAGTCAGAAAATAAATAAATGAAGTGAGGCTTTGTGAATGGAGCTAAGAAATCAGAAGGGCATGGTGACCTTATTGGGGTTGTACTACAGGCTCCCAAAAAGTCAATGGGAATTAGATGAACAAATATGCAGGGAGATGGAGAGACCTGCATGAGCAAAGGGTTGTCATAGTAAGGGATTTCAATTTTCCTAACATAGACTGGGACTGCCAGAACGTTAAGAGCTTAGATGGGTTGTAATTTGTTAAGTGCATTCAGGAAAGTTTCCTCAAGCATACTCTTGGGAAATAGGGCAGGACAGTTGATGGAGGTGTCAGTGGGGGAGCACTTTGGGATCAGTGACCATAGAACACAGAACATAGAACATAGAACTGTCCAGCACAGTATGGACCCTTCAGCCCTCAATGCTGTGCTGGCCTTTTATCATATTCTAAGATCATACTAACCTACATACTCTCCATTGTATTATCCTACATTTACGTATTCAAGAGTCGCTTAAATGTCCCTAATGTATCTGACTCTACTACCACCGCTGGCAGTGCATTCCACGCCCCCACCATTCTCCGTGTAAAGAATTTAACTCTGACATCTCCCCTAAACCTTCCCCCAACCACCTTAAAATTATGCACTTTCTGCCCTGTGAAAAAGGTTCTGGCTATCCACTCTATCTATGCCTGTCATCATCTTGTACGCGGAGAAAGTGAGGCCTGCAGATGCTGGAGATCAGAGCTTAAAAATGTGTTGCTGGGAAAATGCAGCAGGTCAGGCAGCATCAAAGGAGAAGGAGAATCGATGTTTCGGGCATAAGCCCTTGTTCAGGAGCTTGAAGATTCCTGAAGAATGGCTTATGCCCAAAACGTCGATTCTCCTTCTCCTTTGATGCTGCCTGACCTGCTGCATTTTCCCAGCAACACATTTTTAAGCTATCATCTTGTAAGCCTCTATCAAGACACCTCTCATCCTTCTTCACTCCAATGAGAAAGCCCGAACTCCCTCAACCTTTCTTCATAAAACATGCCCTCCAGTCAAGGCAGCATCCTGTTAAGTCTCCTCTGCACACTCTCGAAAGCTTCCATACTTTTCCTATAATGAAGCAACCAGAACTTAACGCAATATTCCAAGTGTGGTTTAACCAGGGCTTTATTGAGCTGCAGCATAACCTCGCCGCTCTTAAACTCAATCCTCCTGTTAATGAAAGCCAACACACCATATGCCTTCTTAAAAACCCTATCAACTTGGGTGGCAACTTTGAGAGATCTATGGATGTGGACCCCAAAATCCCTCTGTTCCTACACACTGCAAAGAATCCTGCCTTTAACCCTGTAATCTGTCTTCAAATTTGACCTTCCAAAATGAATTGTTTCACACTTTTCCAGGTTAAACTCCATCTGCCACTTATCAGCTCAGTCTGTCAATGTCCTTTTGCAAACTACAACAGCCCTCCACACTATCCACCCCTCCACCAACCTTTGTGTTATTGACAAACTTTCTAACACGGTAGGTGAATGGGGGTGGGTATGGAGGTGACAGGTCAGAGGCGAGGGTGGAGCTGAGAGGTGGGAAGTTCCATCCTCCCCTTTGACTTATCACCTCCATCCCCACCCCCATTCACCTCTTGTACTCTTTGCTACCTTCTCCCCAGCCCCACACCTCTCCCATTTATCTCTCCATTCCGGAGGCTCCCTGCCTCCATTCCTGATGAAGGGCTTTTGCCCAAAACGTCGATTTTCCTGCTCCTCGGATGCTGCCTGACCTGCTATGCTTTTCCAGCACCACTCTGATCTAAACTCTGGTTTCCAGCATCTGCAGTCCTCACCTTTGCCTAAACTTTATAACACACCCTTCCACTTTCTAATTCAAGTACTAATCAAAATCACAAAGAGCAGAGGCCCCAGAATAGATCCCTGTGTAACACCACCAGTCACCGAGCTCCAGGCTGAATATTTTCCATCTACTATCACCCTCTGTCTTCTATGGGTGAGCCAATTTTGTATCCAGACAGCCAGATTTCCCTGTATCCCTGCCTCCTTACTTTTTGAATGAGCCTATCATCGGGAACCTAATCAAATACCTTGCTAAAATCCATGTACATCACATCCACTGCTCTATTTTCATCAATATGTTTTGTTGCACCCTCAAAGAATTCAATAGGGTTTGTGAGGCATGATCTGCTCCTTGCAAAGCTATGCTGACTATCTCTAATCAAACTATGCTTTTCCAAATAATCATGAATCCTGTCTCTCTGAAGCCTCCCCAATACTTTGCCCACTACTGACGTAAGACTGACTGGTCTGTAATTCCCAGGATTATCCCTATTCCCCTTCTTGAAGAGCAGAATAACATTTTCCACCCTCCAAACATCTGGCATGACTCCAGTAGACAGTGAGGATGCAAAGATGATCGCCAAAGGTGCAGCAATCTCTACCTTCACTTCCCGTAGTAACCTAGGGTATCTCCTGTCTGGCCCAAGGATTTTGTCTATCCTTATGTTTTTCAAACTTTTCAGAAAATCCTCCTTCCTAACATCAACCAGTTCTAGTATTTTAGTCTTTTTCACACTGTCCTCAGAAACGACAAGGTCCCTCTCAGTAGTGAATACTGAAGCAAAGTATTCATTAAGGACCTCCCCTACATCCTTTGACTCCAGGTGCAAGTTCCCTCCACTATCCCTGGTCATCCCTACCTTCACTCTGGCCATCCTCTTGTTCCTCATGTAAGTGTAGAGTGCCTTAGGGTTTTCCTTAATCCTACCCACTAAAGCTCTTTCCTGCCCCATTCCAGCTCTCCTAATTCCATTCTTCAGTTTCTTCCTGACTACCTTGTAACCCTCTAAAGCCATGTCCGCTCCTTGCCTCCTCAACCTTAAGTAAGCTTTCTTCTTCCTCTTGATTTATATGCTCCACATCCATTTTCATCCATGGTTCCTTCAACCTACCAGCCCTTCCTTGCCTCAGCAGAACAAACCTCTCCAGCAGTATCAACAAGTGCTTCTTAAACAGTCCCCACATTTCTGTCATGAATTTCCCTGAGAATATCTATTCCCAATTTAGGGTCCCCAGATCCTGCCTAATATCATTGCAATTCCCTTTCACGAATTAAACACTTTCCTATATCATCTGCTCCTATTCCTCTCCATGACTACAGTAAAGGTCAGGGAGTTGTGATCACTATCACCAAAATGCTGTTCCACAGAGAGATCTGACACCTAACATGCAAGCAGCTGTGATACTATCCCTGATTAACAATGTCACTCCTCCATCACTTTGACCTCCACCCCTCTTCCTTTTGAAACATTTAAACCCTGATACATCCAACAACCATTCCTGCCACTGTGATATCCAAGTCTTTATAATGGACACAACATCATAGTCCCAAGTACTGATCCATGCTCTGAGTTTGTCACCCTTATTCCTGACACTTCTTGAATTAAAATAGACACAATTCAACCCATCACACTTACTGCACCTTGTCCCATCAACTGTCTCTCTCTCTCCTCACAGACTCTCTATATGCTGTATCTGGATGTTCGCGAACTACTCCATCATCTGATCCATAGCCTAGTTTCTGACCCCCCCTGCCAATCTAGTTTAAACCCTTCTGAAGAGCTCTAACAATCGTCATGCCAGGATATTGGTGTCCCTCCAGTTCAGGTGGTGGGACACCAATAGTACAGGTCCCACCTTCCCCAGAAGATGATCCCAATGATCCACATAACTGAAGCCCTCCCTTCCACACCAGCTCTGCAGCCACATGCTCATCTGCACTCGCTGTCTGTACCTAGCCTCACTAGCATGTGGTACCAGTAGCAATCCTAAGATTACTAGTCTGCTTGTCCTGCCTTCTAGCTTCCAACCTAATGACCTATATTCTCTTTTCTGGTCCTCATCCCTTTCCCTACCTATGTTATTGGTACTGATGTGTACCACGACTTCTAACTGTTCTCCCTCCCCTTTAACAATCCTGTAGACTTGATCAGAGACATCCATGACCCTGGCACCTGGGAGGCACCATACCATGCGGGGGGTCTCGCTCAAGACCACTAACTCTCCTCTCTATTCCTGTAACATTTGAATCTCCGATCACTCCCGAGTGATCCGAAGTTCTTGAGCTCCAGCTCCAGTTCCCTAACGTGGTCTGTGAGGAACTGGTGTTGGGTGCACTTCTCACAGATGAAGACAGCAAGGACACCCGTGGTGACCCTTAACTCCCACACCCTGCAAGAGGACCATCATTCTATTAATTTTAAAATAGTTATGGAGAGGGACAAAACTGGTCATAAGTTCAAGTTCTAAATTAGGTCAAGGTGAATTTTGTTGGAATTAGACAGGAGCTTGTACGGGTTGATTGGAATAGTTTCTTTGCAGGTAAAGGGACCTTGGGCAAGTGGGAGGCCTTCAAAAGTGAAATAGCTAGAGTTCAAGGTCGGTATGCTCCTGTGAGGGTGAAGGGACCAGTTAGCAGGATTAGGGAACCCTGGATGACAGGGTTTGAGGCTTTGACCAGAATAAAGAAGGAGGCATGGATCAGCTACTGGCAGCTGAGATCAAGGGAATCCCTGGAGGCATACAGGAAATACAGGAGTCTAGTGAAAAAGGAAATCAGGAGGGTGAAAAGGGGGCACAAGATAGTCTCAGCCAAGGCTATCAGATGGATAAAGAGGTACTTTAAGTGTATTAAAGGAAAAAGAATAATGAGAGAGAGAATAGGGTCTCTCAAGGACCAAAGTGGACATGTATGTGTAGATCCACAGAAGATGGGCGAGGTTCTCAATTAATATTTCTCCTCTGTGTTTACCATGGAAAAAGACATGAAGACTTAGGAACTTGGGGAAGTTAGTGGCAATATCTTGGGGACAGTCCATATCACAATAGAGGAGGTATTGGATGTATTAGAATACATGAAGGTGTATATATATCCTGGTCTTGACCAGGTATATCCATGACACTGCAAGAGGGCTAGAGAAGAAATTGAGGGGGGCATGGTTGATATTTTTGCATCATCGTTAACCACAGGTAAAGTCCTGGAAGATTGGAGGGTAGTGAATGTTGTGCCCTTATTCAAGAATGACTGCAAAATAAAAGTCTGGGAACGAAAGACAGTAAGCTTAACATCTGTGGTAGGTCAGCTACTTGAGAAGATTCTGAGGGATACGATATACATACATTTGGAAAGATAGGGTTTGATTAGGAGTAGTCAGCATGGCTTTGAGAGTGGAAGATCATGCCTCACAAATTTATTGGAGTTCTTTAATGAAGTGACCAGGAAGTTAGATGAGGGTAGGGTGGTAGATGTAGTCGACATGGATTTCAGTGAGGCCTTTGATAAGTTTCCATGTGGTAGACTGCATTGGAAGGTTAGATTGTATAGAGTCTGAGATGAGCTGGCAAACTGGATACACAGTTGGCTTGATAGTAGGAAGCAGAGGGTAATAGTGGAAGGATGCTTGTCAGACTGGAGGCCTGTGAGTAATGGAGTGCCTTCGGGCTCGGTGCTGGGACCATTACTGTTTATTATCTATATCAATGATTTGGGTGAGAATCATTAGTAAGTTTGCAGATGACACTAAAATAGGCAGTATCGTGGACAGTGAGGAAGGTTATCAGAAATTGCAGCAGGAGCTTAATCCGCTGGAGAAGTGGGTCGAGAAATGGCTAATGGAGTTTAATATGGGTAAGTGTGAGGTCTTGCATTTTGAAAAGTCAAATCAAGGTAGGAGTTTCATGGTGAATGGTGAACTCCTTAAGGAGTTTGATGGAACAGAGAGATTTTGGAGTTCGGGTTCACAGTTTTTTTTAGATTAGATTCTCTACTGTATGGAAACAGGCCCTTCGGCCCAACTAGTCTACACTGACCCGCTAAAAACTAACCCAGCCAGACCTATTCCCCTACATTTATACTTGACTAATGCACCTAACACTATGGGCAATTTAGCATAGCCAATTCACCTAACCGACACATCTTTGGACTGTGGGAGGAAACCCACAGAGGGAGAATGTGAAAACTCCACACAGACAGTCACCCAAGGTGGGAATTGAATCCTTGCACTGTGAGACAGCAGTGCTCACCACTGAGCCACTGTGCCACCCAACTAAGCCACAGTTCTCTGAAAGTGGAATCACAGGGCAGTGAAGAAGGCTTTTGGCACACTACCCTTCATCAGTCAGGGCATGGAGTATAGATGTTGGGAAGTTATGTTGCATTTACACAGGACATCTTTGAGGCTATATTTGAAGTATTGTGTTCAGTTTTGGTCACCTTGCTAAAATAAGGATGTTATTAAACTGGAAAGAATGCAAAAGAAACTTACAAGGATGTTGCCTGGACTCGATGGTCTGAGTTGTAGGAAGATGTTGGACAAGCTAAGACTTTTTTCTTTCAAGCTTAGGAGACTGAGGGGGTGACCTTATAGAACTGTATAAGATCATGAGAAGCATGGGTAGGAGAATGCAATCATTCTTTTTCCCAAGGTTGGGGAATCGAGGACTAGAGGGCATTAGTTTAAGGTTAGAGTAGAAAGAATAAAAGGGAACCTGAGGGACACCTTTTTTACACAGAAGGTGATATGCATATGGAATGAGCTGCCAGCAGAAGTGGTTAAGGCAGATACATTAACAATATTTAAAAGGCATTTGGACAAACACATGGATAGGAAAGAATTAGAAGGATATGGGCCAAGTGCAGGGAAATGGGGTAAGTGTGGATGGAGATTTTGGTCGGCATAGACCAGTTTGGGCCAAAGGGCTTGTCTCTGTGCTGTAGGACTCGATGTGTCTATAACTCTAATCTCTAATGATAAGTAAAAAGAACAGCAGCTAAGAGCAGTCAGTATTGAGGAGCCAGCCTCACATTAAGAAGATCAAAGCCCTTCACTTCAGCTCCCCGTATGAACTCCATCCCTCTTGCTGTGCACTGCCTACTGCTCAAACAGATTCTTTACAACCTTGGCCTTATCTTTGAGCCTGTCCTACAAATTACAAATCCACTGAAAATCCCCGCCATGTCCACGGGATGTCTATTCCAATGTTGTCCTGGCCCCCATCACAGCCACCACCCTCCATAAACTTCTGCTGGCAGCTCATTCCATATGCGCACCAGCCTCTGTGTAAAAAAAAACTGATATTTGTATCTGAACTCACACCAAGTTGCATTTTCCCATCGCGAGCTCCACACCTCCTATTCTCACTGACATGTATTATCTCCCAGTTCAGCAACACCTCAATTTTCAAATATTCATCATTGTTCTCAAACACCTCCCTGCCCTCTACCCTCCCTATCTCCGTAACCTCCTCCAAGCTGCCTCACTCAGTGTGGTCAGCAATCCTGAATATATTGCTTTCCATTCCTTTCTCCAAGTAATTGAGAAATATTGCGAAAAGTCAAACTCCCAGTACAGATCCTACTATTCACCACTATTCACATCTTGCATATTGGAGGATACACACATTATCTTTCTTCTCTGTCTCCTACCTCTAATTCCTGATTGCAGGCAAACACTTTTATGAAATGAATGCTTCCATGTTTATAAAGAATCTTTTGCGTGGAACTTTCTTGAATGTCTTGTTGCTCAGAATGACCATATTTGCAGCCAGTGTTGTTTACTCAAGGCTCTCCAGCTCAGAGATGATGAGCTGGAGTCTGAGCCTGAACACTGGGACACATCAGGGAGGGACACTGTGTTTCAGGACACAGTCACACCCTGTCGGTTAGATCCTTCAAATGATAGCCAGTAGTCAAGGACAGAAGAATGTGACTACAAAGAAGCAGGTTAATTCAACCTGAATTTGGCATTGCAGGAGCCTCAGCTCTTGACCTGGTCCGACAGGAATGTGATACTTACTTCCTGCATGGATGAGGGAAAGGACTGCAGGGTGGATGGGCAAACTGACCATTGCACAAAGTAAAGAAGGGGATTCAATAATGATAGGTCTGATAGCACCATTTGAGAGCAGGATTAAGGGTCTCTCACATGGTGTGTTGCCTGCCTGGTGCCAAGGTAAGGGATATCTTAAACCAGCTTGAAAGTATATTGGAGTGGAAGGGGGAGGATCCAGTTGTGGTTCATATTGGGACTAATAACAACAGTAAAATAGGCACGAGGTCCTGTTTGGGGAATATCAGAAATTAGGAACAAAACTAAAGAACAGGGGAAGCTGAGGGGTGCACCTGATTGAGGTACACAAAATTGTGGAAGGCAAAGTAGATCATGAGAATCTTTATTCCATGGAAGATGTGTCTAAGACCAGAAGGCATAAGATTAAGATGAGGATTAAGTGGTTTAGAATGGATTTGAGCAAATATTTTTTCACCCAGGTGATACAGTTATGGGACAGGCTGCCTGAGAGGGTGGTGAAGGCAGGTACTCTCACAACATTTAAGAGGCATTCGGACAAGCACTTAAAATGCCAGGGCATGTTGGCTATGGGCCAAGTGCAGGTTCATGGGATCAGTGCAGTTTGGTGTTTGTTGGTCAGCACAGAAATGATGGGCCGAAAGGCCTGTTTCTGTGCTATATCAATCCATAACTATGACTTTATGTTGAAGATAGTGCAGCCTTTGAAAAACTTTGAAGAGAAAGATGTGGAAGCATTTCCCACGTTGTTTGAGAAGATAGCAACACAAGTGAAGTGGCCAAAGCAGACTGGAGCTTGCCCATGCAAAGTAAAGGAACTGGGAAAGCACAAGAGATTTCTCCATCCCTGTCAGAGGAGCATTCTCAGGATCAAGAGGAGGGGAAAATGACTATTCAAAACTCATATGAGTCAGTTTCAGAAACATATAGGCAGAGGTTACAGAACTTAAGGAAACAGCCTGGACAAACTTCTATTGAGTTTGGGAGAGTTCAACAAAATAATGTTGGCAAGTGGATAAGAACACTGAAAGCTGAGAGTACTTACAATGCTCCCAGAGAAATTATTCTTTGAGAAGAATTTATGAATTCCTTTCCTTCCAGAATCAAAATTCCTGTAGAAGACCAAAGACCAACAGCAAGACAAGCAGCTATAATGATAACTGATCCAGAAAGCTTTCTCAGTCAGCCCCAGAAATGGCAGAAAAATAAAAATTGGGAGAGTGTGAGGAAGGCAGGGAGCCAGGGGAGTGAATGGACGTAGGGAACAGCCCGAGAACTCCTCCTCAGATTAAGAAGGAAATTGCTGAGGGTGGAAGCTGAAATGTTTCTCTGGGAATAAGGTGGGTCATGTCTGTTTGGAATGTTGGAGGTTGTGAGGTAAACCCATGGGACTTACAGAAGTTAGTAAAAATGAATCAGAGAAGGGAACACAAACAGATAATCCCACGGAGCAGGTTGTAGCTGAAACTATAACAAAAAGGCTGGAGGTGAATTCTGTCTTTAGTAAAGGAAGTTGGAAGGTAGATGAGAGATGGACAGGATTTTTATCAAAAGGAATGGTGACTCCCTTTTCTTCAGCTAAACCCAGAATCCAACTGAGAGACACAGGGGCAGCACAATCACTTTTGCTGGAGAAAGAATTGATTTTCTCACCAGAGAGCTTGATGGGAGCTAATATATTAATCAATGGGATATTCCACTTCCATTGTATAAAGAGCAACTGGAATGTGATTTATTACCAGGAGAAGTAATTGTTAGAGTAGGGAAAACATTCCCTGTTGAGGGAGTCGATTTCCTTCTGAGGAATGATTTGTCAGGACTAAAGGCAGTAGCTTGCCCGATAATTAAGAATGTCCAAAGGAGGGCCAAGAAACAGAACAATGACAGGAACAGGTTCCTGGTCTCTCTCCTTTGTGTGAGGTAACCAGGGCAATGGTTAAATAAAATCCATCAATAAGGGTTGATGTGACACCACAGCAAGTGAAATGATCGCTGAAACTTTCCGAAAGGGTGACGATAATCCAGGTGGAGTGTTTGGTATGATGTCACTAATTACAGCAGATCCAAAAAGCAGATCCTGAATGAAGTAAATGAGCAGTCAGCCTGTGATCGAGGTTGAAGGGGTTTCAGAGTGCTATTATCATCAGAATGGAGTACTGATGAGTAAATGGACACCCCCCTCATAGACCTGCAGATGAAGAATGGTTGGTTAGACTTTGGATACTGCTACCACCCAGCTACCATAGGGAGATATTGTGGGGAGCACATGAGATACCCAGGTCAGGACACGTCGGGATTCAGAAAACATTAGTAACCAGAAACAGTTATTTTACTTGGCCATCACTGTACTTTTTCATTCTGAGAAAGATCAAAAGAGTGATACAGTGAGATTCCTCAGATAATACATAGAAATTTGCATGAGTTGTGGTTGTGGTCACTGGGTCTCCAATCAATGGAGTTTAGAAGGATGAGGGGAATCTCATTGAAACTTACAGAATCCTGAGAGGTCTGGATCGAGTGAATGTGACATAGGAGAGACAGGGGCCCGCGGGCACAGCCTCAGATTGAAGGGATGACCCTTCAGAGCTGAGACAAGCTGACATTTGATCAGCAAGAGGGTGGTGGACCTGTGGAACTCACTGCCACAGTGGTCTATGGAGGCCCAGTCATTAAGAGTAGTTAAGAATAAGATAGATAGGCTCCTATTTGGTAAGAAGATGGAGCGTAATGCAGAGAACAGAGGGGAATGGGGTTGAGAAACCAATAAACCATGATCGAATGACAGAGTTGACCCGATGGGCTGAATGGCCTGATACTGCTCTTGCCCGAAAATTCGATTTTACTGCGCCTTGGATGCTGCCTGAACTGCTGTGCTCTTCCAGCACCACTAATCCATGATACTGCTCCAATACATGGTTATAAATGTACACCTGGATATAGCACATTAATTGAACATGATAGTTCAGAACCAATAAAACAAAACCCATTTTGCTGAAAGCCAGAGAAATAGGTCAAATTAACAAAGGAAATTCAATACATGATAGAGAATCAACTGATTAAACTGTCAGAATTGGAGTTCTCCTGTGGTGTTGGTTCCTAAACCAAACAGTTCGATTAGATTCTGAGTAGACTACAGGAAAGTGAATGCAGTAACAAAGACGGATTCATTCCCTATTCACAGATGAGAAGATTGCATTGACAGGTTGATAGTGTGTCATTCTTATCTAAAATTGATTAATTAAAAGGATATTGACAAGTACCGCCAACACCAAGAACACATCTTCAGGGTTAAACCAATTGGGGAGTGTTGCCATTTCGGCTTAAGAATGCTTCAGTCACATTCGAATGATTATTGTGAAAGTGAACAAGGTCACACTCCCCCACATTACACTCCATCTGCTCAACATATCTCCATAGCCCAGCTGTATCTAATATTCAGCATGATGGACCTTCACAGGGAAAGAGGAATTTGTGACTAGAATAATGCTGTCTGTGCAAACCATCTGTGAGGTCTTTGCTGCAATGGTTCACATTTATATCATCTGCACTATGGCTGATGAAGTCATGCATCCGGTATGCCTTCTTCCCCACCCCGTCTACCTGTGCTGACACCTTCAGGAATCTATGGATTTGTACGCCCAGTTCCCTTTGTTTCTCAACACTCCCTAAGGACCTACCATTCATTGTGTATATCCTTCCCTTATTAGGCCTCTAAACGTGCATCACCTCACATTTATCAGGATTAAATTCCATCTGCCATTACTGAGTTCAGTTTACCAGCAGATCAATATCAGACTGCAGCCTGAAACCTTCCTCCTCACTATTAACAACACCAACAATTTTCATGTCATCTGCAAATTTACAAATTATACCGTATACAATCACATCCAGTGGTTTGTGTATACAGCAAACAACAAGAGTCCTAGCGTTGTTTCCTACGGTGCAACACTGGTCACAGGCCTCAAATCGTCCACCATCCCTCTTTGCCTCTTATTTGGAAGCTGGTTTTGTATCCTATCCTGCCTTGGATTCCAATGGGCTCTTAGCCTTTAGGCCAGCCTTCCATATGGAACCTTGTCAAAGGCCTCACTGAAGTCCATATAAGCCACATCAACTTCACGACCTCATCAATACGTTTATTCACCTTTTCAAAACAATCAGTTAACTTATTCAGAGGGAATTGTCCTCTAAAAAATCTGTGCTGACATCCCTGTCCTACTGTCGGTTAATCCTGTTCGTCAGAATTGTTTCCAATAATTTCCCTCCCACTGGTATCAGACGGTTTGGTCCGTAATTTCCTGGCCTATCCCGGTCACTCTTCTTGAGCAAAGGAACCATATCAGCAATCCTCCAGTCACCTGCCACTTCACCTGTGGCCAGCAAAGTTTGAATATCTTCCCCAGTGTTCCAGCAATCACCTCCCTTGCCTCCCAGAGCAGCCTGGGATACATTTCATCGGGCTATGGGCATTCACACACTGTTATGCTCCCTTCATTCTTACTAATCTTGACATGCTCTCGAACCCCGTTACCCGAAGTAAAATCTCCAGCTACAATGTCTTTCTCTGTTGTGTCCATTGACTCCACACGATGTCCATTGGTCTCTAATAGATTCCACTATTTCCCTGGTCATCCTCTTACCCTTAACATACAGATAAAATTCTTTGGGGTTCTGTTTGATCCTATCTCACAAAGATATTTCATGGTCCCTCTTTACCCTCCTAATTTCCTTTTTAAGCACTCTACCCAGTACACTATACTTCTGAAGGGTCTCCCCTGCTTTTAATTCTCTTTATGTGACATGTGCTTCTTTCTTTTTCTTTATCCAACCTCACTATCCCTTCACATCCAGGGCCCCCTGGGCTTGCTGTCCCAGCCCTTCACTCTTAGGGGAACACGCTGTCCCTGAATTCTCACGATACCATTTTTAAAAGACGCCCACTTTCCAAACGTCGACTGACCTGCAAGTAGCTGCTCCCAGTCTATGTTTGTCAGATTCTGTTTAATGGCATTGAAATCGGCCTTCCCCCAATTAAGACACTGAACTTGTGCACTGTCTTTATCCCTTTCTATCATAACTTTGAAATTTACAGAGTTGTGGGCACTGTGCTTACCAACTGACACGTCAACCACTTGACCGGCATCATTCCCTCAGATTAGGTCTAGATCTGCCCCATCTCTACTGGGACTATCTACGAACTGGTACAAAAAGATCTCCTGGATGGACTTTAAATATTCTGTCCTGTCTAATCTTTTCACACAAAGGCGATCCCAGTTAATGCTCACAAAATTGAAATTCTCTCCTAATATAACCCTGTTCCTCTCACATCTCTCTGTGATTTGCCTACATATCTGCTCGTCTCTCTCCATCTGACTATTGGGGGGCCTGCAGTATAATCCCAGCAAAGTGATGGCACCTGTTTTATTTCTTAGATCAACCCAGATGGACTTATTTGAAGACACTTCTAAGACATCCTCTATCATTACTGCAGTGATGGTTTCCTTTATGAATAGTGCAATGCACCCGTCTCCCTGTTGCATGCCCCCCCATCCCGCCTGAAACTTCTATACCCTGGAATGTTATGCTGCCTGTCCTGTCCTTCCTACAATAGCCTCAGTGCTTGCAACAATATCATATTCCCACGTGCTGATCAATGTTATATGTCCATCTACCTTACAAGTCAAGCTCCTTGCATTAAAATAGATACTATTTAGCTTTCTAGTCCTCACATGTTCTGTATCCTGCCTATAACTCCCTGGTGGTTACTTAATACTTTTCTGTCTGTGTAGCCCTTACCCTCCCATGAGGGGAAACATCCTCTTACCGTTTATCTTGTCAAGCCCATTAAGACTCCTATATGTTTCAATGAGATAGCCTTTCACTTTCCTAATCTCCAGCAAGCAGATTTCAAACCTTTGAGCTTTGCCCACAGGACAGCCCCCTCCACACTGAGGATTATCCCAGTGAACCTTCTCTGATCTGCCTCCAGTGAAATAATATGTTTTCATAAATAAGGCAACCAAAACTGTTCACAGTACTCCAGATGTGGTCTCACCAGCACCTTGTACATTGGCAGTAAGAATTCCCAACCCCCTTGAAACAAGGGCCAACATCCCAATAGCTTTCCTGATTCCCTGCTGCTCCCGTGTGCTAACTTCCTGTGTTTCGGGCACTTTCATGTTGCAGCTTTCTCATTGTTTCTCCATTTAAATAATATTCTGTTGTTTTATTCTCCCTACCAAAAGGTACAACTTCACATTTTCCCACATGAAACTTTATCTGCCAGCCTTTCCTCACTGACCTCACCAATAAATATCTCTCTATTAACTGTTTGTATCACTCTTGTAACTTGCCTTTCTCCCTATTTTTGTGCCATCTGTAATTGTGGCTACAGTACATTCACTTGCTTCTTCCACGTCATTGATAAATATTGTAAACATTTGTGGCCCCAGCATTGATCCCTGTGGAATGCCACTGGTCACAGGTCACCAACCTGAAAAGGAATCCCCTTATCCCCAGTCCGTGTTTCCTGCCTATTTGCCAATTCTCTATCCATGCCGATATACTACCTTGAACTCCATGAGCTCTTATGATTTAATTTTCTGTGAGGTACGTGTTGAACACCTTCTGGAAGTCCAATCACAAACATCTAATGGATCCCCTCTACCCACTCTGGTGGGTCTTTCATGATAAACTCTAACAAATTAGTCAGCCTTAATATTTTGTTTATTATTGCTGTTCCTTAATGATTGATTCTAAAATTTTTCAAACAACAAATGTTTGTGAAATTAGCCTCTGGTTCCTCCCATTTTAGTCAATTAATAATAAGAATACATTCCTATCCACTCTATCTCTGCCCCTCACAATCTTATACCTCTCTACCAGGTTCCCTCTCAACCTTCACTGCTCCAAGGAAAACAACCCCAGCCCGTCCAATCTTTCCTCATAGCTCAGACCCTCCAGGCCAGGCAGCATCCTGGAAAATCTCCTCTGCACCCTCTGGAGTACCATCACACCCTTCCCATAATGTGGGGACCAGAACTACACACAATACTCCAGTTGTGGCCTAACCAGTGTTTTATGCAGTTCCAGCATACCCCTCCCCGCTCTTGTATTCTAAGAAAGGTAAGTATCCCATTTGTCTTCTGAGCCACCGTATCTCCCTGTCCCCCGATCTTCAGTACAATTTTGAGTCCTCACTCTCTGCCATAAACTTTACCCTTTTACCTTCTCCAAACCTGTCCATCCCTTGACATCCAGGCTTCTCTGGCCTTGTTGGTCCCACCCTTCATTTTTACAGTAACATGTTCACCCTGCACTCGCACTATTTCCTTTCAGAAAGACTCCCACTGCTCTGATATAGATTTTCCTACAAGGATCTGCTCCCAGTCCACTTCAGCTAGCTCCTGCTTCATCATTGGCTCTGGCACTACATGGAGGCCAGACCAGATAAGGATGGCAGATTTCCTTCCGTAAAGGACATTAGTGACCCTGATGGGTTTTTATGACGTTTGTCAATGATTTCATGGTCATCACTGGATTTATCGCGTCTTACAGCTGAAAAAGATCCTTTTGGTCCATTATCAAGCAGTTGCCTCCACTCATCCCACTCTATGCGTGTGAGAGTGTGAGAGAGTCTGGGAGAGTATGCGTGTATGTATTTGTGCATGTGTGTGTGTGTGTGTGTGTGTGTGTGTGTATGAATCTGTGTGAAAGCGTGTGACTGTGTGAATGTGTGTGTGAGAGAGAGAGAGAGAGTGTGAGCAAGAGAGAGAGAGAGAGACCCCCACCTTCTCCATTTTGTTTGCTCCATTACTTATGTCACCGTTCATCGCCTGTTCCACAAGTCACAGTAATGACAAATGGCTCCATCTCTGACCCATTCCCCATTGGGACTGGGACAAGCAGGGCTGTGTCATCGCCCCAACACTGTTCTCGATCTACCTCACCGCAATGCTTCAGCTCACCGCTGACAAGCTCCTTGCTGGGGTGGAGCTAACTTACAGAACCATGTTGGAAATTATTCAACATCTGCTGCCTTCAAGCCAAAACCAAAGTCAACCCAACCAGTGTGATTGAGCTGCAATATGCAGATGATGCTTGTGTGTGTGCAATCTCAGAGAATGTATTCCAGACCATTGTCAGCATCTTTACTGAGTCATATGAGAGCATGGGCCTCACCCTGAACATCCACAAGATGAAGGTCCTAAACCAACCTGACCCGATCATGAAGGTCCATGAGGAGGCCTCAGAGAAACTTGAATACTTCCAAAACCTCAGAAGTCTTCAGTTGGCCAAAGCAGCTGTTGATGAAGAGATCCAGCATCACCCCCAATGTGTTAGAGCAGCCTTCAGCCACCTGAAGAAAAGGGTGTTCGAGGACAACAGCATCAGATCCAACACCAAGCTCATGGTTTACAGAGCCGTGGTGGTTCCCACCCTCCAATATGTCTCTGAGACATGGACTGACAGAGCAAGCACCTCAAGGCACCAGAGTAGTATCACCAATGCTGCCTGCACAAGATCCTGTGAGTCAGCAGGGAAGACAGATGCATTAGCACCAGTTAGTCCTCAAAAAGGCCAACATCCCCAGCATTGAGGCACTGACCACCCTTGATTGGCCACAATGGGCTGGACATGTCATCTGCATGACTTACACAAGCCCCCCCAAGCAGGTGCTTTACTCCCAGCTTTGAAATGGCAGGCAAGCCCCAGGTGGACAGAGGAAGCGGTTCAGGGATACCCTCAGGGCCTCATTGGCAAAGTGTGGCATTCCCAGAGATACCTGGGATTCACTGGCCCAAAACTGTCTAAAGTGGAGGAGGAGCATCGAGCATCGTGAGGCTCACCACCGGGAAAAAAATGGAAGCTAGCTGAAAACAGCGAAAGGAATACACTGCCTCACCAATGTCCCATCTACCCCTTCCCATGATCACCACCTACCCCACATATAGCAGAACCTGCTGTAGCCAAATCAGTCTGTCCAGCCACATATGGACTCACCCTGAAGGTGGAAGAGAGTCATCCTTGTCTGCGAGGGACCACTGTCAATGTTGATGTCTTTTGTGTGTATGTGTGTGTGTGTGTGTTGAAACTGTCTGAGTGATTCCAGGATTCAGACCTGAGAATATTACTTCAAGTATGGGAATTTGAGTTCAGAACATATTCCACTGATCTCTGGAACAGGAGGAGGCCTTTCAGGTCATTCACTGGGAAAGTGACTAGAATAATGACACATCTCTGAGAATCACCTTAATAACTGTTTTATTGAAGCTTTCAAGAATTCTGTGTTGATTGACACAATGCTCTGGTTTGGGCTTTGCTGTCTGTACAAACCATCTGTAATGTCTTTGCTGCAATGGTTCACATTTACATCATCAAACTTACACTCAAAATATCCCATCATTATTCTCCATGGGATTTACTGGAATTGGCTCAAATGGTATCCCAGTAGCTCAAATGGATGGAGAGATGGAGCTCAGAGAGATAGACAGACAGAGAGAGAGAGAGAGAGAGAGAGAGAGAGAGATTATGTCTCCAAAGAACAGGTCCACTCTGGATCAGAGGAAATCTTGGGTTAGGTATTGGGAGTGAGTGGGACTGCTGGATCTGAGAGGGGGAAAAGGTAACAATGAGAATCCAATCAGACAGAGCCTTGTCAGGGAGAGAGGGTGGGAGGGGGTGTAGGCACTGGGCACAGTAAACCAACTCATGGTGTCCAAGAGGCCGAGTGGGCAGTTTCTGGTGAGAAACTGAAGCTTCTGCAACTTCTCCTGGCTTCCAGCTCCATCATTAAATCAGGAGCAGTTTCAATAGAGGAACCCCATTTCTCATCAACACACACCGACACCATCATCAGAACCAAAGGAATAGGGACAGCAGGAGGCCATTCTGTCTCTCACTCCCTCCCTCTCTCTCTCTCTCTCTCTCTCTCCCCCTGGCCCTCCCTCTGTCTTGGTGCTGACTTTTACCTCTGAAGGGGTTTTCTGGGAGTCAGTGTTTCATAGAAGGGGCTGGGTCTCATGCTTTATGATGCCGTAGTGTTCATGAGTGTGGTGGGGGAGGGGATTCAGGCACTGTGCTTTGATGTCAGGCAGTGATGCCTGTCCCAGTGTATCAGACTGTGATGCTGTTGTTTGCTGGCACTGACATTATGATATTGATTGCAATGTCACTCAGTGTGACAGGAGGTTACATGGCTTGATCAGTGGTGAGGGAAAAACAGACTGAACAACGAGCTGCAATTATCAGTCACTGTTGAAACCCTTCACATAGCCCTCACTTCTAGAAACTTCGTCACCAAAGATTCTTTCAGCTCCTTCATGACAGCCCTGGAGCTGAAAAGGGAGAAAGAGAAAGACATCTTTTCAAGAGGCTCCTGGACACAATTGTGGGATATAGGTAAATTAATGTTACTTCTGCAATTCTGCAATTCCATCTTACAAAGTAAAATGAATTCATACCAGTGTGTAATTATTTTAGCCAAGAGCTGAGTCAACAAGAATGGAAACGATGTGGAGGAAATATATAATTGTTTTTGTATTAGCTAAAACTGTATGTCAGAAGGTAGACATTATGGGCAAGTAGATAAGATGTTGTGAGGGGATGAAGTTAGGCTAGATACGCCTGTACAAACAGTAGACATAAACATGTGCTTCCCACTTTTACAAAAACACAGGAACAAACCCCAATTAAAAGGGTTATAGGGATCAGAACGGCCTCGGGAAAGGCACAGATGAAGGGGGTAGATAATGATGAAGAAAGAATATGCCGAACAATGACCTATAGCAGGATAAGGTCAAACAGCCTTGTGAGACCAGAAATAAGCATTTTATCACAGACAAGGCCGGATAAGGCAAGAGGTAAACAGGGGTAATGGGGGCCGGTCTTATGGAAGTGGACGATGTAAACAGGGGAGGGAGCAGTGTAAAACAATAGACATCAAATCATATAAATGTTGTGTATGAATTGAATTTGGTGTGTATGTCCCTTGCCTTGAAGACAGTGGCCATCACACCCACTTGCAAGCGTAAAATAAATGACAGTACTGATTCAGATCTTGTCTCGGACTGAAATTATTGAAGTGAGTGGGCTTTGTTTCTCACACAATGTACCCTGTGTATTCCCCATTAATGACAGGCCATCTGTCCACATTGAACTCATCGTTGAAGCTGCAGCCCAGCTGATCACATTAACTTCCAGAAGGCATTCAAGAAAATTTATAATGTTATAATGAGAACAAAAAGATGGAAGAATAATTAAATATATATTCAGGATTTTTGTACACAAAGGAAGACTCGAAAACATTCCCAAATTGTTGTGTTCACTGGGTCTAGACCAGGGGTGGGGAACCTGCGGCTTTAAGGCTGCATGTGGCCTTCTAGGCCATTGTGTGTGGCCTTTTGAATGAATCCAAATTTTGCAGAAAAAATCTTTTTTTTTTAGTAATATGTATTTTTCATCCTTCATTATTTTTATTTTAATCTTAAAATGAATGTATTTAAAATACCAGAGAGTAAAAGAAAGTTCAACAAAATAATCCTCACAGACTGACCGCCACAATTAAAAAAATGTGAATTTTCAAGAATATATAATTGAAGTTTCTTGGATGCAGCCTTATTAGATTACAACTAACATAATGCAGCATTCCGACATGAAAAGGTTCCCCACCTCTGGTCTAGAGCGAGGGCGGAACAGTTTTTAAAGGTAAATGGATTTGGAAAAATTGATGGGATTAAAGTTTGATAATCGACATACTAGGTGTTCAGGAAATGGCTCAAAAACTTTGGAAACATTGGTGATCATCTTCCAAGATTCTATTGATTCTGGAACAATTCCTTCAGATTGGAGAGTTGCTGATGTAACCCCACTCTTAAAGTGGGAGGGAGAGAGAAAACAGGGAATTTTAGATCAGTCAGCCTGGTGTTGGTATTGGGGAAAATACTTGTGTCTGTTATAAAAGATGTAATAGCTGAGCACATGGAAAACAGTGACAGGATTGAACAGAGTCAGCATGGATTGTGGGAAGGGAAATCATACTTATCAAATCAACTGGAATTGTTTGAGGATGTAAGGAATGGATTTAACAAGGTGAAGCTCGTAGTTATTTTTTCTTTATTCATTCATGGGAAGAGGGTCTCACTGCATAGGCAGCCTTATTGCCCAGAGGGCAGTTAAACGTCAACCATATTGTTGTGGGTCTGGAGTCACATGTTGTCCAAACCAGGTAAGGATGGCAGTTTCCTTCCCTAAAGGACATCAGTGAACCAGATGGGTTTTTCCAACAATCAACAGTGGATGCATGGTCATTATTAGATTCTTAATTCTGGATTAATGTGCTTCATTTACACTTTCAAAAGGTTTCTGATAAATCCCACAAAAGAGGATAGCATATAAATTAAGGCTCATGGGATTGTGGGCAGTGTATTGACATGGATAGAGAACTGATTGCAGACAGGAAACAAAGTCATGGAGTCATTGAGTCCTACAGCACGGAGACAGGCCCTTCAGCGTAAACTAGCCCACACCGACCAAAATGTCGGACCACACTAACACAATTTCCCTGTACTTGGTCCATATCCTTCTTAACCTTTTCCACCCATGTATTTGGCCAAATGCCTTTTAAATATTGTTAATGTACCCGCCTCAATCACTTCTGCTGGTAGCTCATTCCATACGTGTACCACCCTCTGTGTAACAAAGTGCCCCTCAGATTCCCTTTTATTCTTTCCCCTCTAAACTTAAACTGATGCCTTCTCGTCCTTTATTTACAAACCCTGGGAAAAAGATTGAGTGCATTCACCCTATCCATCCCTCTCATGATCTGAGACACTGCAAGAAGGTTCCCCCTCAGTCTCCCATGCTCGAAAGAAAAAGGTCCTAGCTTGTCCAACCTCTCCCTATAACTCAGACCCTTGAGTTCTGGCAACATTCTTGTAAATTTCTCCTGCACTCTTTTCCAGTTTAATAACATCTTTCCTATAACAAGGTGACCAAAACTGAACACAATACTCCAAGTGTGGCCTCACCAACTTCTACAGTGAATGTCCTGACTGATGAAGGTCAGTGTGTCAAAAGCCTTCATCACTGTCCTATCTAACAGTGACTCCACTTCCAGAGAACCATGCACCTGAATTCCAAGGTCCCTCTGCTCCACTACACTCCTTCAGGCCCTAGCATTCACCATGAAACCCCTCCCTTGATTTGACTTTCCAAAATCCAAGACCTCACACTTATCTATATTAAACTCCATTAGCCATTTCTCGGCCCACTTCCCCAGCTGATCAAAGTCCTGCTGCAATTTCTAATAACCTTCCTCACTGTCCACGATACCGCCTATTTCAGTGTAATTTGGAAATTTATGAATCAAGCCCTGTACATTCTCATCCAAATCATTGATATAGATGTAACGTAGGAATAAACGGGCCTTTTTCTGAAAGGGCTGGATGAGCACAGGTCTGGATACCAGCTACTCATATGATATGTTAATGATTCAGATGATGGAATTAAGATTAATATCTTCGAGGAGAAAGTGAGGACTGTAGATGCTGGAGATCAGAGCTGAAAATGTGTTGATGGAAAAGCGCAGCAGGTCAGTCAGCATCCAAGGAGCAGGAGAATTTGAAAAGGGATGAACTCTGATTTCTCCAGTTTCCTCATTTCCCTTCCTCCCACCTTGTCTCAGTCAAATCCCTCGCACTCAGCACCACCTTCCTAACCTGCAATCTTCTTCCTGACCTCTCTGCCCCCACCCCCACTCTGGCCTATCACCCTCACCTTGACCTCCTTCCACCTATCGCATTTCCAACGCCCCTCCTCCAAGTCCCTCCTCCCTACCTTTTATCTTAGCCTGCTGGACACACTTTCCTCATTCCTGAAGAAGGGCTCATGCCCGAAACGTCGATTGTCCTGCTTCTTGGATGCTGCCTGACCTGCTGCGCTGAAGGTTAATATCTCCAGGTCAGCAGATGACACAAAGCTGGTGAAGAGGGGGAGCTATCAGGAGGATGCAGAGGTGCTTCTGTGTGATTTGGATGAGTTGAGTAAGTCACAGTTGAAATATAATGTGGATAAATATGAAGTTACCCAGTTTAGTATCAACAACAGGAATGCAGATTATTATCTGAATGGGGTTAGACTGAGAATGGAAAGGTGCTACACAAGTCGCTAAAAGTAAGCATTGCAGGAGAAGCAAGTAGTGAAGAAAGCCAATGGTATTGAGGTCTTCATAGCGATAGGATTCAAGTACAGGAGCAGAGGTGTCTTGCTGCAATTTTGCAGGGCTCTAGTGAGATCACACCTGGAGTATTCCATTAAAATTGGCTCAGTGACAGGAGACAGAGCAAAGAGGCAGAAAGTTGTTTGTGTGACTGGATCCAGTGTGCAGTGGGATACCACAGGGATCACTGCTTGGTCTCTTATTATTTGTGATACTTAGAAACAATGTGGATGAGAATGTGATGGTGTAAGGGGTGGGGTTAGTGAATGAAAATGAGTTTGTATATGACATGAAGATTGGTGGATGGTTAACAGTGAGGAAGAAGGTGTTAGGTTACAGGAGGATGTAAGTGGATTGGTCAAATAGGCAGAGCAAAGGCAGATGGGATTTAACCGTACTAAATGTGAGGTGAACCGCTGTGGAAGACACAACAGGTTAACAGGGCAGGAATGAAGACATATCGGACACTTACCTTTATCATTTTAGGGGTGGGTGATAAAAACAGGGAGGTTATACTGGAACTGTTCAGAACTTAGGTGAGGCCAGAGCTGAAGTACTGTGTGCAATTCTGGTCTCCACACTATAAGAAGGATGTGAATTTACTGGAGGGGCTACAGATGAGATTAACCAGGAAGTTGCCTGGGATGGAGCATTTCAATGATGAAGCAGAGAAGGTTGAGGGAGTCCCTGAGAAAGCTGTTTAAAGTTATGAGGGGAATGTACAGGGTGGATAAAATGTTCTCCTGAGGCAGAGAGATAATAACATGGTGGCACACATTCAATGTGAAAGGCAGGAGCTTCAGAGGGGATTTGAGGAGCATATTTTTCACCCAGAACATGGTGACCATCTGAATACGTTGACAGGGAGGATAGTTGTGGTAGGAAACCTCATAAGCTTAGGATGAACACTGAAATGTCATAGCATTCAAGGCTAAGGGCCTAATATTGGAAAGCGGGACTCATGCAGGTTTAATGTTGTTGGCTGTTACAGGTTCAATGGGCTGAAGGGCCTCTTCTGTACTGTGATTTTATGATTCTATTATGTGCAGTTTTGGTCCCCTTATTTGAGGAAGAATGATCTGGCTGTGGAGGGAGAGCAGGGAAGGGTTTGAGAACATGGGTGAGAATTTGAAAATCGAAGTGTTGCTAGACCGGGAGCCAATGGAGGTCAGCGAGCATGGGGGATTAGGGCGGGGGATGGTGATGTGGAGCTTAGATCAGCCTCAAAGATGAGGTCAAGGTTGTAACGAGTCTGTTTGAGCAGCAGACAGTGCTCAGGGAGAGGGATGGAGTTTGTGCCGGGAGCTGAAGAGGATGGCTTTGATCTTCCCAATGTGTTTCCCAGTGAGCCTGGCTCCTCAGTCCTGACTGCTCTTAGCTGCTGTGATTGTCACTGATTGGACACTTATTATTAGAGATTTTGACCACAGCAAAAAGCCCCAGAGTAAAAAATAACTGCAAAGACTGTCAGCTCGCAAGGTTGAAACTTCACCAAAAGAGGAAGTGAAAGAAGGAGCTCGGAGCAGCTGGCTGTTTGTTACTGAGATGAGAGAAAACTGTGAACCATCTGCATTCCCTGGAATCTGACAGCAAATAAGAATATAAGGACTAGGATCCTGAGTGTAATGATGGTAAAAGTGTCAGTCTCTCTCTCACAAACACACACTCAAAGATCAAAAACAGAATCCAGCAGCAGCTCTGTCTCCAAACTGTGAAGTCGACACAGAATTTTTCTCTCAGTTTTCAACTGGCAGGATAGACCAAGCAGGGGAGGCAACACAGTGATGTGTACAGTCAGAAGGGAGTTGCCCTGGGAGTCCTCACTATTAACTATGGAACCCATGAAGCCTCATGACAGCAGGTCAAACATGGAGAAGGAAACCTCCTGCTGATTACCCCATAGCATCCCCCTATCCTCCAACCTCAACTGAGCAGTCAGTCCTCCTCCATGTTGAATAATACTTGGAGGGATCACTGAGGGTGGGAAGGATGCAACATATACCCTGAGTAAGGGACTTCAAAGTCCACCATCAAGAGCTGCTCAGAAGCATCACTACTGAGCAAGCTGGTCACGTTCGACCTGATCCAGCTGCTAGACTGGACATGGGGCGGGTGGTGAGGAAACCAACAAGAGGGAAAAACATACTCACTATCACCCTCACCAATCTGTCTGCTGCTGGTGTATCTGTCCATGACAGTATCAGTAAGAGCGACTACTGCACAGTCTGTATGGAGACAAAATCCCATCTTCACATTGAGATTACCTTACATTTTGTTGGCGAGGAGATACACGATGTCAGGAAGAACTTTGTTTTCAGCAGCAATTGGTAATGACTTGGAAATTAGTGCCCATTCAGGTGAGGCAGGTGAAGACACTCAGTTATTACAATGACAGATTGGATGGGCTCCTGATGGAAATAAACCTGCAAGGCTCTGGGGGCTGAGGAGGGGAGGGGGTGGGACTGACTGGATTGCTCCATGAAATGACAGCATTTCCCTGACAGGCTGAATGTTCTCCCCCTGTGCTGGAAATAGGTCTCACTCAATGAAGGGTTCACAATTAGAGAGATTGGATGCAGTAAATATGGGACAAATTGTTTCTCCAGGCAGGAGGGTCAGTAACCAGAGGGCACACATTTCAGAAAGGGTCTGAAGGACAAGGGAGAAGATAGGAACATTTTTATCCAGCGAGTTCATGATGACGGTCTGCAAGGTGAGTGGAAGTGGATTCAACAGCAACTTTCAAAAAGGGCATTTGGAGAAATAGCTGAAAAGGAAACAATTGCAGGGTTATACAGGAAGGGCTGGGTAAATGGGGCTCATTGGACTAATTTGACTAACAGGCACAATCGGCCCAGTGACCTCTGTCTGTGCTGTATAAGAGCTTACACACACTTCGTCTCACCTTTACACAAAGACTGGGAGAAACAGACAACCCAGTTTACAGAAGAGTGTTGTCTCATGCAAAACGCTCTTGAACTAACTCAGGGAACAGGCCAGACTAGATTTACTGATGAGGAATAAGTCAGCAAATCAATGGTAAGAGAAGAGCGAGGGAGGTCAGAGAGGACGCTGTCGGGGTCTGAAGGCTCTGCTGTCAATGGTGGGATGGAGGTAGCAGCAATGGGCCGGAGACCAGAGATGGAAGGAGGAGGGAGGGAATGTGAGTCTGCAGCAGGACACAGTGTGAGGGAGGAGGGAGGCCATGGAGGTAATTGTCTGGCAGTGAGGCCAGGAGCAGGGGTCAGTGAGGTCATGGGGAGGAGGGCAGTGAGCTCAGGGATCACTCTGCAATGGCATTTGGTGTGAGACAGGGAAGGGACCACTCCATTTCAGACAAGCTGGGGTTCATGGATAGAGGAAGCTGGGAGAAACGTCGGAATCATGGAGTCAGGAGGTGGGATGAGCGGGTGTAAGAGTCTCTGTGGTCTAGGGGCTGATGTCGTGCAGAGACAGACAATGTTGTGAAGATGGAAATAAGAGGCCTATATGATGGAGAGGATGTGAGGTTTGCAACTCAGTTACTGGACAGTCGAGTGGGAAGCAGGCTCATGTTTATTGGTGAAGGATTCACATCCATTGGTGAGGAAGAACAGTGGGAGATTTCCCCTGAATTTAACTATATCCCCCCAGGGAGCAGGGTGGAAAGGGAGAAGGGCAGGGAGAGACAGAGTGAGGTACAGAGGGAGAGTGAGCAGGAGACTGTTAGTGACATAGAAAGAGAGAGAGAAGGCATTTAACTGCTGCACCAGGACTCTGTGTCCCAATGTCGAGCAGTAACATGGGGTGTAGAGATCAGTTCGAGAATGATAGGAGATGGAGGGTGGGAGAGAGGAGTGAGTAGGCAGAGGGACAGGCATCGAGAGAAACAGGAATGAGGGAGAGCTCTCTTGAATAACAGAGAGAGAGAGAGTGAAAGAGTTTGGAGTATAGAGAGAGAGAGTTAGAGAAAGAGAGAGAGAGAGAGAGATAGGGAGTGAGACAGAGTTTGGGAAAGGGACAGTGAAGGAATCATAAGTAGAGAGGAAGGTGGAGATGGATAGAGAGATAAAGAGCCAGACAGCTGGAGTGGGAGAGTTAAAGGCTTGAGAGTCTTTTTCTGTTGGTCAAAGTATACCGAATGGTTTTGTCACAGTGGTCAATGCTGGACCCTCAACTGTTTCCAATTTCAATCAATGAGTTGGATGAAGTGGGAGGAAAGGAAATTGTCGACAAGACAGAGACAATTTGGAAAGTAAGTTGTGATGCAGTCTAAAGGAGGCTACAAAAAAGTTAAATGAGTGGGCAAAGGTATGACAAATGGAGAATAATTTGGTAAAATGTGGAATTAGGAGAAAGTGAGGACTGCAGATGCTGGAGATCAGAAATGAAAGTGTGGTGCTGAAAAGGCACAGCAGGTCAGGCAGCTTCCCAGGAGCAGGAGAATCAATGTTTTAGGCATATGTCCTTTATTAGGAATGAGGCTATCGACGTTTTGGGATTAATCCCATCATCAGGAATGAGGGCTGATTCTTGATGAAGGGCTTATGCCCTAAACATTGATTTTCCTGCTCCTTGGATGCTGCCTGACGTGCTGTGCTTTTCTAGCACTACACTCTCGACTAAAATGTGGAATTGTCCATGAAAAAGAAGAGATGATAAAGGAGGGATGAAAAAGAAGCATATTATCGAAATGGGGAGAGATTGCAGAGTTCGGAGATGCAAAGGAATTTGGATATCTCAGTGCACGAATCACAAAACAGTCATGAACAGGCACTGCAAGTCATCAGGGAAGTTCAGAGAATGTTTTCATTTATCACGTGGGGAATTGAATACAAAAGTTGGGCAGTTCTATTTCAGTTCTACAGGAAACTAATGAGCCCACATCTGGAGGACTGTGCATAGCCTTGGACTCCTTATTTCAGGAAGGATGGAAATGTGTTGGGAACAGTTCAGAGGAGGTTTCCCAGATTAATCCTTGGAATGAGTGTGGATTCCGACTGATGAGGAAAGATCAGACAGACTGGGATTGTATCCGTTAGAGTTTCAAAGAGCAAGAGGTGACTTGATTGAAATTTCGAACATACTGAGAGGCCGAGATGTTGTGCATGTGGAGAGGACATTTTCCCCTATGGAAGATACCAGAACTGGGCTAGTATCACACTCACATTCACTCCATCACCGTCACCCTGGCCCCATTGTCAACAGAAATGAAGCAAAGGAATTTCTCTCAAAGGATTGTGAGAGTGTGGAATTGTTCTTCCAGGACCTTTTCAGGAAGAGAGTTGTTGACCATTTTTACAGTAGATTATTGTCAACCAAGGGGGTGAGAAGTGATAAGGTGAGAGGGGGCTGTGGGTTTGAGGTTACAATTAGATCAGCTGCCAGCTTATTGTCTGGTGGAACAGTATCTAGAACTCAGTGCCATTCTCTGGCTCCTAATTCATATCTTTACATTTTCATCTGAGGGAGAGCAAAACAAGGAGAGAGAGAAAGAGAGAAGAGGGAGAGGGAGGGACAGAGAGAGAAAAGAGAGAGAGAGGAAGAGAGAGAGATAGGACAGAGTTAGGGAGAGAGGTGGAGAGTGACAGAAAAAGAGAACATGGTGGAGCATGAAAGGATGAGATGGGGAAACGCATGGTGAAACAGAGAGAGAGAGAAAACAGAGAGAAAGAGAAAGAGATGGAGAAAAAGAAAGGCAAGTATACAAAAGGAGAGCTGGATAGTGATAAATAGAGAGACATAAATTCAGAAGGACAGATGTAGAGAGAGGCAGACAGAGACAGAGAGTGAAGGAGGCTCTGTCACTGATACAGATGGACAGGTGGAAAGGTTTACAGAGATGGTGAAAGACAGGAAAGAGAGAGATGGTAGAGCAGTGTGGCTGAGTGACAGAGAGAGTCATGGAGATCTGCAGCACAGAAAATGGCCCTTCGGCCCATTGAATCTACACCAGTTAAAACCAGCACCTGCCTATTCTAATCCCATTTCCCAGCACATGGCCCATAGCCTTGAATGCCTTAACATCATCTCAGTAATTAGCACTGCTGCCTCACAGCACCAGGGTCCCAGGTTCGATTCCAGCCTTGGCCGACTGTTTGTGTGGAGTTTACACATTCTCCCCGTGTCTGCGTGGATTTCCTCTGGGTGCTCCGGTTTCCTCCCACAGTCCAAGGATGTGCAGGTTATGTGAATTGGCCATGTTAAATTGTCCCGTAGTGTTAGGTGCATTAGTCAGGGGTGAATGTAGGGGAATGGGTCTGGATGGGTTGCTCTTCGGAGGGTCAGTGTGGACTTGTTGGGCCGAAGGGCCTGTTTCTACACTGTAGGGAATCAAATCTAATCATCGGAACACATCTAAATACTTCTTCAAGGTTTTGAAGGTTTCTGCCTCTCTCCAGATTGAACCCTTTGGGTTAAAAGGTTTTTTTTTCATGTCCCATGTTAACCTTCTGCTCCTTACCTTAAACCCATGCCCAGGTCAATGATCCCTCCATCAAGGGGAAAGGTTTCTTCCTGTCTATCTTGTCCTTGCTCCTCATAATTTTCTACATCTCAATCATGTCCCCTCTCAATCTCCTCTGCTCCAAGGAAAACAGCCCTAATCTGTCCAATCTCTCTCCATAGTAGACAGGGCGGTTGGGAAAGCTTCACTAGGCTTGTCTCCATTGCTCAGACCTTTGAGTATCGGAGTTGGGATGTCATATTGAGGTTGTATAGGCCGTTGGTGAGACCTCTTCTGGAGTACTGCATTCAGGAGGACATTATTAAGCTGGAGAGGGTTCAGAAAAGATTCACCAGGATGTTGTTGAGAATGTCGCGTTTGACTTATAAATAGAGGCTGAATAGGATGGGACTTCGTTCATGGGAGCATAGGAGGCTGAGGGGTGACATCATAGAGACAGGAAGAGAGAGTGACAGGGAGAGAGATAGGGAGAGAGGTGGAGAGTGACAGAAAAAGAGAAACGGTGGGGGGGGGGGGGGTAAAGGGATGAGATGGGAAGATGCTTGGAGAGACAGACAGAGAGAGAGAGAAAAAAACAGACAGAAAGAGAAAGAGATGGAGAAAAAGAAAGGAAAGTATACAAAAGGAGAGCTGGATCGTGATAAATTCATAGACATATATTCAGAAGGACAGATAGAGAGAGACAGACAGAGAGTGAAGGAGGCTCTGTCACTGATATTTCGGCCCATTGAATCTTAACCAGTTAAAACCAACACCTTCCTTTTCTAATTCCATTTCCCAGTGCTTGGCCCACAGCATAGAGGTTTATAAAATCAGGAGGGGTGGAGATGAGGTGAATGGCAGGTGACTCAGGACATATTTTTAAGTTGAGAGGAGAAAGGTTTAAAAAAGACACGAGAGACAAGTTTTTTTACTCAGGGGGTGGTTCCTGAGTGGAATAACTTCCAGAGGAGCTGGTGGATGCAGGTATAGTTACAACATTTAGAAGATATTTGCATAGGTACTTAAATAAGCAATGTTTGGAGGGATAAGGGCCAATAGCAGTGAGGTGGGACTAGCTTTAGTTTGGGAACATGGTCGGTGTGGACTGGTTGGACGGAAGGGTCTGCTTCCTTGCTGTTTTCCTCTATGACTCAAGAAACTGAAATTCTCCAGCCCAGGCTCCATCCTGGTAAATCGCCTCTACATCCTCTCCAGTGCTATCACATCCCCGCTGTAATGTGAATTCCTGGATTGCACACAATTCCTGGATTGGTTAGGGCCCTGGCTGTGGCCCTAACCAATATCTTATACAGATCCAACATAACGTCCCTGCTTTTAAAACTCTATACCTTGATTAGAAAAAGTAAGTATCCCTATTCCTTGGTGCCTACTTTATCTGCTTGTCCTGAAGGGACCTGTGCATACTCACAGCAAGATCCTATTGTCATCAGGTTCTGCAGTCCTAGGGTCCTACTGTCCTCGTGTCCTACTATCCAAGGGTCCTACTGTCCAAGGATCCTACTGATGTAGGGTCCTACAGTCCTTGGGTCCTACTCTCCATCATGTATTCCCTTGCCTTGTTTGTCCTGCCCAAGTACATCACCTCACATTTATTCAGATTGAGTTCCATTTGCCGCTGATCAGCTCATTTAACCAGTCCATCTCTATCCTCCTGTAATCGAAGGCTATCCTCTTCACTATCTATCACCGATTAATATTTGTATCATCTGCGAACTTACGAAACCTCCTTCATGCAAGTCTAAATCATTGGTATAAACCACAAACAGCTAAAGCCCCAACACTGACCCCGTGGGACCGCACTGGGCACAGACGCTCAGTCAGAAAAACAGCCCTCATCCCTTACCCTCTGCTTCCTTACTCTCAGCAAATTCTGATACCAATTTGTCAAGATTCCTTGGACACAGAGAGGGTGAGAGACAGAGAGTGACAGTGAGTGAGAAAGGAGAGTGCGTGAGAGAGGGGATAGACAGAGTGTGACAGTGGGTGAGAAAGGACAGTGTGAGAAAAAGAGAGGAAAGGAGATTGTGAGGGATACAGGGGTGGTGACGGCCTATTCGTATTGTCGTAACACCATTAATCCAGGGACACTGGGAATGCTCTGAGGAACATATTCTGCCTCAGCTGGTGGTGGAATTTGAAATCAATTAAAAAGAAATCTGGAATGAAGAGTCTCATGGTGACCACAAACACACCAAAAAAACCCATCGGATTCAGAAATGTCAATGAGGAAAGGAAATGGCCTTTCTTGCCTCGTCTGGACTACATGTGACTCCAGACCCAGAACAATGTGCATGACTGTGACCTGCCCGCTCGGCAACTAGGAGTTAGCAATGAATGTTGGCTCAGCTAGTAATGCCAAAACCTGAAAATAAATTTAACAACTTAAAAATCTGCTCAAGATCTCGAAAATTTAAAATTGTGAGCAAATGAGTGAGTGAGTGCGAGAGAGAAGAGGAAGTGTGAAGGGCTACGTGGCTCTCTGCCTGATGCCATTTACATACTGAGGAACACCCAGTCAGACTCTCACAGGCTGCAGCTTTATAAAGCAGAGCCCAGTGAAGGGAGACTTTATCAGGAACCAGGCACAGGGACAGGAGCACACACCATGATTTCACACATCCAGCTGATCTGGCCCCTGGCATTCTGCATCGCAGGTACAAACCTCTCTCCTTCCAACTTGAATCTTTAGCTGCTCTCCATTTCACTTCAATTCCACTGACTTGTGATTGAAGGGAAAATGCTGAAACCAGAGGAATGCTCGGTGTCTCCAACAATCTCTCATTTGACAGGCTCTTTCTGTGACAGGTCTGACTTTACTGTATTTCTCTCTGACCCCTCAGGTATCAGTGGGGACATCACCATGAGCCAGTCTCCCCCGGTGCTGTCAGTGGGACTGGGCCAGACCACAACCATCACCTGTACGGCCAGTCAATCTGTTAGCAAGTGGGTTAGCTGGTACCAGCAACGAGAAGGACAGAAACCCTCTCTCCTGATCTATGATGCAACAACTCGATTCACAGGAGTCTCCGATCGATTCACCGGCAGTGGATCAGGGACCAGTTTCACCCTGACAATCAGCAACGTTCAGAATGAGGATGTCGCTGACTATTACTGTATGCAACATAATAGCAACCCTTTACGTTCGGTAAAGGAACCAAGCTCCGACTGAGTAAGTAAACCTCAATCCTCTGTTATTAACCCTGTTAATACTGAAATACACTTTCTAAAATACAGTTGCTGAATTGTTGAAGGTGTTAGTCGGGAGCTGCAGTGAATGAAATGGTTGATTGAGGAGCACTGTCTAACAGGGTGTCTAGCTGTATTTCTTTAGTTCCATTGCCCCCTTTAAGCAGCAAGATATAAGTCAGTCAGTTTTACTCACCGTGTGGAGGAGCTCTGTCCATTTGCAGCCTGTGGTCCCATTTCTGCAGCATGGACTGAAATCAGTGAGTAGCCTCCTGCCAGTCTCAGTGTGACAGACACGGGCAGAGTTTGATGTGAGCTCTGGCTCCCTGTCCCAGTCTCTGATCTCACTGACCTCAGCAGCAGCAGCAGCAGCAGCACAGTGAGACACCGAGCTCCCACCTCCCCCAAATTTAACTCTGCTCAATCACACAATCACAGAATTGTTACAGTGCACAAGGAGACCATTCCACCCATCCTGTCTAGACCAGCTCTCTGAATGAGCAATTCACTGAGTGTCATTCTCCTGCTTTCTCCTTGTCACTCTACACATTGTTCCTTTTGAAATAACAGTCTCATTCCCTTTGGAATGTTTCAATTGAAGCTGCCTCCACCACACTCTCAGGCAGTGCATTCCACACTCTAACCACTCACTGGCTGAAAATGCTCTTCCCTATCTCACTTTTGCTTCTTTTACCAACTAACTTCAAGCTGTGGTCTCTTGCTCTCAATCCTTTAACGAGTGGACACATTTTAGAGTCATAGAGTCACGTAGATGTGCTGCATGGAAACAGACACTTTGGTCCAACTTGTCCATGCTGACCAGATATCCCACCTAATCTAGTCCCACTTGCCAATACTTGGCCCATATCTGTCTTTAAAAAAAAAAGTGAGAACTGCAGATGCGAGAAATCAGTCTAGATTAGAGTGGTGCTGAAAAAGCACAGCAGGCCAGGCAGCATCCGAGGAGCAGGAAAATCGACATTTCAGGCAAAAGCCCTTCATCAGGACCTCAGCACATATCCCTCTAAACCCTTCCTATTTATATATCCATCCAGATACCTTTTAAATGCTGGGATTGTTCCAGCCTCCACCACTTCCTCTGGCAGCTCATCCCATATATGCACTACCCTCTGTATGAAAAGGTTGCCCCTTAGGTCTCTTTTATATCTTTCCCCTCTCACCCTAAACCGATGCTGTCTAGTTCTGGACTCCCTCCTCCACCCCAGGGAAAAGACCTTGTCTATTTACCTTACCCATGCCCCTCATGATTTTATAAACCTCTATAAGGTCCCCCCCCCACCTCAGCCTACGACGCTCCAGTGAAAACAGCCCCGGCCTATTCAGCCTCTCCCTCGAGCTCAAATCCTCTAACCCCGGTCACATCCGTGTAGATCTTTTCTGAATCCTTTCAAGTTTTATAACATCCTTCTGATCAGAAGGAGACCAGAATTGCACGCAATATTATATTTTCTCCCTATTTACTTTGTCCAGACCCCTCCTGATGTTGAATTCCTCCATCAAATCTCCCCTCAGCCTTCTCTTCTCCAAGTAAGACAGTCCCAGCTTCTCCAGTCTCTCTTCATCACGAATGTACCTCATCCCCAAACCTTCCTTGAGTATATTCTTTGTTCTCTCTGCGAAATATTAACATCCTTCCTGATTAATTAACCTAATCTATGCTCCCTAGTCTGATTTGGCCATATCCTTCATAACCTTTCCTATTCATGTTCCTGTCCAAATGTCTTTTAAATGTTGTAAATGTACTGACCTCGACCAGTTGCTCTGGCAGCTCGGTTCATGCTTGCAGCACTATCTGTACGAAAATGCTGCCCCTCAGATCCTTTTCAATCTTTCCCCTCTCACCTTAAACCTATGCCTTCCAGTTTTGGACACCCCTATCCCATGGAAAAGACCTTCGCTATTCACCTTATCTCTGCCCCTCATGATTTTATAAACTACTGAAGGATCACCCCTCGGCCCCTTACACTTCAGAGAAACAAGTCCCAGCCTAATCAGCCCCTCCTTCTGACTCAAACTTTCCAGTTTCGGTAACATCCTTTTTCCAGTTTGATAATATAGTTCCTGTCGCAAGGCAACAGAATTGTATGCAGTACTCCAGATATGGCCCTCCCAATGTCGTGTACAGCTTTGGTATGATGTCCCTACTCCTGTACTCAATGTTCTGACCGATTAAGGCAAGCGTGCTCATTACCTGCTTCACCACCCTGCCATTCCTTGGTCCACTGGCCCAGTTGATCAAGCATTCTCAGGTAGCCTTCTTCACTGTCCACTGTGGCACCAATTTTGATGTCATCTGCAATCTTATGGCCCATACCTCTTATATTCTCATCGAAATCATTTATATAAATGACAAACAACAGTGGACCCTGAACAGATTCTTGTGGAACATTGCTTGGTCACAGAGTTCCGATCTGAATAACAATCCTTTACCACCACTCTCTGTCTCCTATTGTCAAGCCAATTTTATATCCAGTTCACTAGCTCTTCCTGAATCCCATGTGATTTAATGATATAATCCTGTCTACCATCTGTCTACCATTCAGATATGTGCCTCTCCATCCTTCCCACTGGTCGGTGACCTAAAGACTGCACTGAATAATCTGACTGCACCTTTTTTTGTTCCTTATTGCGACCAAATTAACTCTGTCCTTGACCCCTCTGAGACATCCTCTTTCTCCAGCTCTGCAGTGGTCTCTTCAACCAATTCCTCCCCACCCCCCCCCCCCCCCCAGCCCTTTTCCTATCTTTATGGAACATCTAATATCCAGGAATTAAGACACAGTCTTGCCCTTCTTTGAGCCCAGTCTCTGTCAGAGTCACTACATCAGATTCCCACATAGCAATCTATTTCTGTAACTCCCCAGTCTTAGTCCCCACTCTGTGCAGTTCCATACATGCACAGTGACCGTGATTTAGACTTTATTACTCTCACCCTCACTCTAACCCTGACGAATAAATTCCAATTCCACATTCTGCTGCTGTCTATCTCTCTCAGGATTCTGTGGACCTTGGTGTTCCTCTCTGCTATCTCCTCCTGGGTCCCACAGCCCTGCCAAGTTAGTTTCAACCCTCTCTAACAGCACCAGCGAATCACTCCACAAAGAACTCTGTCCCAGCTCTGTTCAGGAGCACCCGTCTGGTTTGTACAGGTCCCATTTCCCCCGAGCCAGTCCCAAAAACCTGAGGTCCTCCCTCTTGGATCCTCTTTCCAGCCCTACATTCACCTGTCTTCTCCTTCTCTTTCTATTCTCACTTGTGTCGGGCACAGTTAGTATTCCAGAGATTCCTACTTTTGAGCTCCTACTGCTAATTCCACCCTGAGCTCCCTGACTCCAGGACCACATCCCTTTTCTGCCTCTATCACTGGGACCAATGTGGATCACAACTGTTGATTGTTCCCCCTCTCCCCTCAGGGTGCTCTGCAGCCGCTCAGTGATATCCTTGACCCTGGCACCATGGAGACAGCACACCATCCTGGATTCCCATCTACAGATGCAGAAACACCTATTGATTGCCCTCATTCTCGAATCTCCTCTCAATATCGCTCTTGAGTCTTCCTTGTGCCCCCTGTACAGCTAAGCTCCCCCCCCCCGCCCCCCACCTCCACCCCGTGGTGCCATGGACTTGGCTCTGGCTGCACTCCCCAGATGAACCATCATTCTCATCAGGATTCTGAACTGAATCCCGGTTGGAGAGTGTGATGCACTCGGGGATTCCTGTACTAGCTGCCAGATCCTTTTGGACTGTCTGCTGCTCCCCCATTCCCTCTCTCCCTGCATACTCTGAAGCTGCAGTGTGACCACATCTAGAAATGTGCTCTCCACGGAGCTCTCAGCCTCAGGGACGCTCCACACTGACACCAGCTGCTGCTCAAGCTCCGAAACCTGGAGCTTCAACTGATGTCACTGACCACACTTTCTACACTCACAGCGTCAGGGACCAGGGTTCGATTCCAGCCTCAGGTGACTGTCTTTGTGGAGTTTGTACATTCTCCTCGTGTTTACAAGGGTTTTCTCCAGGTGCTCTTGTGTCCTCCCACATTCCAACGAAGTGCAGGTTAGGTGAATTGATCATGCTAAATTGTCCATAATATTCAGGGGTGTGTTGGATAGGTGCATTAGTCTGGGGAAATGTAGAGTAATAGGGTTGGGTATGCATCTGAGTGGGTTACTCTTCGGAGGGTCGGTGTGGACTAGTTGGACCAATGGCCTATTTCGACTCTGTAGGGATTCTATGGTATTCCAGGAGCTGGGAAGCATTGTGAAGTTCCCACATGGAACAAGATGCAAACTCCTGGTTATCTTTCGGCAAAGGTCGAATGACAATGATGTTCATCAGGGTTCACAATCTAGTACTTTCAGTGTTCCAGGGGAAACGCTCAGTAGCTATCTATTTGGGTTGAGTTCAGGCTGATATTTATCCCCGGAGCAACATCACTAACTTGTGCGTTGATCTCATTGCTGCTTGTGGGATCTTGCTGTATGCGAACTTGCTGCTACATTCCTGACATTACAACAGTGACTGGTTTTCAGAGAAGTCCCTCACTGACTGTAAATATCTTTGGGAGAGGCTGACATATGAAATACTCGATAGAAATATAAGTCTTTCTTTTGTTTGGATGAACTGGGAGCTCCCACAATCTCCGTGTTGATGAGACCTGCCCCAGGAGAACATCCACAGAAAGCTGCCTCCTGTGTGTCTGATGTGTCTGTGTGTCTCTCAGATGTGACTGAGCAGGCAGCAAGGGTTTCAGCAGCAACAAAGATGTTACTCTAGTGCCCCTCCCACTTTCACCCATCGACTTACCAACTCCTTTTGGGGAAAGGGCTCCGCACCTGCTTCAATGTCCCACACTCCACCTCAAGACAATAGACCCCACCAACACCCCCTCCCCCTCCCCACCTCCACAATCATCTGCTCTCCATCTCTCTCCTGAAGGCACTATCTCTGGCTGGGAAACATCTCGAGCCTCCCCAAGTGGACTCATTCCACCAAGTGTGAGGTGGGAGGTGGGGAGCATGGCCGAATATTGGACTGGAAGATGTCAGACGGGCCTCAGTGAGGAGCGCTCTCCCATCAGACTCACAATGTTGTGGCTTCATGTCACACTCCAGAGACTGCGGCTGTACTGTACATTGGTTAGGCCGCTGTTGGAATATTGCGTGCAATTCTGGTCTCCTTCCTATCAGAAAGATGTTGTGAAACTTGAAAGGGTTCAGAAGAAATTTACAAGGATGTTGCCAGGGTTGGAGGATTTGAACTATAGGGAGAGGTTGAATAGGCTGGGGCTGTTTTCCCTGGAGCGTCGGAGGCTGAGGGATGACCTTATAGAGGTTTACAAGATCATGAGGGGCAGCATAGGGTAAATAGACAAAGTCTTTTCCCCGGCGTCGGTGAGTCCAGAACTAGAGGGCATAGGCTTGGGGTGAGAGGGGAAATATATAAAAGAGACCTCAGGGGCAACGTTTTCATGCAGAGGGTGGTAAGTATATGGAATGACCTACCAGAGGAAGTGGTGGAGGCTGGTACAATTGCAACATTTAAAAGGCATCTGGATGGGTATATGAATAGGAAGGGTTTGGAGGGATATAGGCCGGGTGCTGGCAGGTGGGACTAGATTGGGTTGGGATACGTAGTCGACATGGACGAGTTGGACCGAAGGGTCTGTTTCCATGCTGTAATCTCTATGACTATGACTTGAGCCCATCATCCAGGCTGAGAGTGCAGTGCAGTATTGAGGGAGTGCCACACTGTTGGGGGGTCAGCGCTAAGGGAGTGTTACAATGTCAGAGCTTCAGGGCTGTGAGAGTGTTGCACTGTCAGATGAATGTTCTTTCAGATGTGATGATCTGATGTCTGCCCTCTCAAGGGGCTGCAAAAGATCCAATCACATGATGAGACAAAGAGTGGGGTAGCTCCCTCTAGTGTCCTCATCAATATTTATCCCCCAATCAATGTCACTAAAAATCTGATTCTCTGCTCACTCCTGTTTTGCTCTCTGGGATCTTGCACAAATGCAAAAGAGGCTCAAGAGTCATCCTAATGTGGGCAAAAGGTGCTACACGAATGCAAATCTTTATTTGAGGTTGGAGCATCGTATTCCTGACCCTCACCCATTGTCTGTGTGCTCTCACCTTCCAGAGGTCATAGGGTCATTAGGAGCAGTGACCCTGGCTGAACCCAGGACACTGAGACTCTTTACAGCCTCACCCTTGACCTCAGCCCAGTGGTGTGCAGCAAGATTTGAAATGTAATCTATAACCTTCTACACACACACCTAATGTGACTCCGTCCTGAAGTGGGTTGATCCAAGTCTGCTCCAATGCTCTTGAATAAAGTTCTCCCGATATTTGGATGATCGTAGGTTTGTTAAAGAGATATTGAGGCAAAGGACTGAAATCTTGGGACAAGCACATCTGCAGTCCTTACCCAGTCTGATCTACATGTGACTCCAGACCCACAGCAATAAGTTTGACACTTAACTACCCTCTAAAATGGCTGGGCAAGGCCCTTCATTGTAACAATCGCTGGGAAGTCTCAAAAAAGGAATAAAACCTGATGGACTACCTGACGTCGACCTTGGCACCGGAAACAACATCAAACACAGCCACGTCTACCCTGCTCCAATCTCTTTACCAACATCTGGGGGTTCACGCCAAATTCTGGAGAACTGTCAAGGACTTGTCAAGCAACAGGCTGAAACAGTGATACTCACAAAATCATACCTTACAGACAATGTCCCAGATACCAGCTTCATCCTCCCTGTACAACCAGCAAGACCGACCCAGCATACATGTGCAGTCTTTATCATTCCAGGCCTGGATTATAAAACCAGGGAAGATGTGTTCGAGCTGTACAGAACTTTGGCTGGGCCTCAGCTGGAGAAATGTCTGCCGCTCTGGTCACCACACTATGGGAAGGATGTGATTGTACTGGAGGGGGTAGAGAGGAGATTCACCAGGATATTGCCTGGGATGGAGCATTTCATATGTGAGGAGAGGCTGGATAAGCTCGGGTTGTTTTCTTTGTAGCAGAGAAGGTTGAGGGGGTCCCTGATAGAGGTGTCTCCGATTGTAAGGGACATGGACAGGGTGGCACGGTGACTCAGTGGTTAGCACTGCTGCCTCACAGCACCAGGGACCTAGGTTTGATTCCAGCCTCGGGCAACTGTCTGTGTAGAGTTTGTACATTCTCCATGTATCTGCGTGGGTTTCCTACGGGTGCTCCAGTTTCCTCCCACAATCCAAAGATGTGCAGGTTAGGTGAATTGACCATACTTAATTGCCCAAAGTGCTCAGCGATGTGTGGGATAAGTGCATTAGTCAGGGGTAAATGTGGAATAATAGGGTAGGGGAATGGGTCTGGGTGGTTGCTCTTTTGAGGGTTGGTATAGACTTGTAGACCGAACGGCCTGTTCTACACGGTAGGGATTCTATGAGGAATAGAAAGCAGGTGTTCCCCTTCATCGGAGGGTCAATAGCATAATTTCAATGTGAAAGACAGGAGCTTCAGAGGGGATTTGAGGAGGAGTATTTTCACCCAGAGGATGGGGTCTGAAATGCACTGCCTGGGAGGGTAGTTGAGCTGGGCAACCTCACAACCTTTAAAACGAACTTGGCTCAGCACCCAGACTGTATTGTATGATTCTATGAAGCCTCCTACTGATTACTATGTACTGCCCTCCCTCGGCTGATCAATGAGAACAGCACTTGGATGAAGCACTGAGGGTGGTGAGGGCACAGACTGTACTCTGGGTGAGGGACTGAAATATCTACCATCAAAAAGGAATCTCAATAATCAACCATTTGTTTGTTGGGTTTGTTCTGTGTTGGCGACAAATGTTCAATTGGATTATTTTACCAGTTTATGTTTGGAAAGATGAAATCCCTATGATTAGCAAGGATTAAGATTGTTTGTCTTGTCTTTCAGGCCGTGACAACTCTCAGCCCAAGCTGACCCTGCTGCCCCCCTCCCCGGAGCAGGTCAATGCCAAGGGCACTGCCACCCTGGTTTGCCTTGCCAATCACTTCTATCCCGATGAGCTGGAGGTGCAGTGGAAGAAGGACGGTGCAGTCATTTCGGACGGGGTTCAGACCAGCAACTACCTGCGAGCTTCGGACAGCACCTACAGTGTCAGCAGCCTGCTGACCCTCTCTGGGTCTGACTGGGAGTCCAACGCTCGCTTCTCCTGTGCTCTCACCCACGTGACCCTCCCCTCTCCCCTCAGCAAGAGCATCAGGAGATCAGACTGTGTGTAGAATGTTTGAGACAGTCCACAGAAGAGACACAACTTTAATAGAACAGGGCTGAGCTGGCAGGACAAAGGTCATTGTCAGCATTGAATTTCAACTCTCTTCCTTCTCAGGACTGGCTCAGAGACACCTCTGAGGTTCAGGGTGAAGTTATGTCAATGGGACAGTGTAGAGAAAGTTTTACTCTGTATCTACAGCCTGTTGTCCCTATCTAGGGAGTGTTTGATGGGGACAATGTAGACTTACGATGCCAAGTAAAAACTTTTGAAGATGCTGAAGACTGTCAGCTGTACAAAACAATGTGAACCTCAGAATTCTCTGCTTCAGTAAACCTGATCTCCTTCCTGCTCAGCCAGCAGTTCCAATTTAAGGTTTGTCACTGTTTAAAGGGACAGGATTCTCATGCTATTGAGAAAATCTCCACAAGTGTTTTCCTCAAGATCTGTTTTGTGGCTGTGAATTTGTGCAGTTTCCTCTGTCTGGGCTGTTAATTGCAGACTGTTTTCCGTCAATGTTAATCTGGTAAAGATAATAAAGATGAAGAAAGTTCAGTCTCTGTCTGGCTTTGGAAGTGACTCTCACCCACTCAGCTGATTGACTGCATTTCAGCACGTGCTTGTCCTGATGGCTGTTTGGCCTGTCAATCTGACACATCAGCTGAAGATCCAATAATTTCCAAATGATCCCTTCGATCTGGAATCTGTCAAGTTTACCCGATTCCAAACAGAACAGAAACTGAAAGCTGCTGGGGCTCAATCATTACAATCTGAGGCATTCCCTCTTCACTCTGTTGGTCCAGACCCAGCTGGTGGGAGCACACTGTGCCCTCTCTGCTGTTGCTGGGTAATGTTTGAAAAGAGCTGTGGCCAATCACAGACACTGGAGGCTTCAGTCATTACATGCATTTCTCCCACCTTAGCCTGTTGCTCACAGTGACAGCTCAAAACTGAACAGAGTGAGGACTTAGTCCAGAGTGAGGGTCAGCCAGATCTCACAGCATGCATGATCCTGAGTTGGTGTGACTGTTACCCAATGCTGTCTGTCACTGTGGATGTGACTGTTACCCATACTGTCTGTAGGTGTGTGTCTTTGAGTGTGGGGGTGACTGTTATCCAGTACTGTCTCTTGGTGTGTGTCTCTGAGTGTGGTTGTGACTGTTACCCAATACTGTGTCTAGGTGTGCGCCTCTGTGTGTGGGTGTGAGACTGTTACCCAGTACTGTCTGTCCGTGCATGTCTCTGAGTGTGGGTGTGACTGTTACCCAGTACTGTCTATAGCTGTGTGTCTCAAAGTGTGGGTGTGACTGTTACCCAGTACTGCCTGTAGGTGTGTGTCTGAGTGTGGGTGTGACTGTTACCCAGTACTGCCTGTAGGTGTGTGTCTCTGAGTGTGGGTGTGACTGTTACCCAGTACTGCCTGTAGGTGTGTGTCTCTGAGTGTGGGTGTGAGACTGTTACCTAGTACTGTCTGTCCGTGCATGTCTCTGAGTGTGGGTGTGACTGTTAACCAGTACTGCCTGTAGGTGTGTGTCTCTGAGTGTGGGCGTGACTGTTACACAGTACTGTCTATAGGTGTGTGTCTTTGAATGTGGGTGTGACTTACCCAGTATTGCCTGTAGGTGTGTGTCTCTGAGTGTGGGTGTGACTGTTACCCAGTACTTCCCGTAGGTGTGTGTCTCTGAGTGTGGGTGTGACTTACCCAGTACTGCCTGTAGGTGTGTGTCTCTGAGTGTGGGTGTGACTGTTACCCAGTACTGTCTATAGGTGTGTGTCTCAGCTTTGCAGTATGCCATCCTTCCTTGAGTTTGATTCCAGTGTGAAACTCAGTTGGTGATTTCAGATTTGATTTGATTTGATGAAGAGAATGGAGAGGGGTTTGCTCTGCCAGGACAAATTGGGATCATTTCCTGGCCCCCATTCTCATATTCCTGTTAAACCTGGATTAATGGAATGCTGTGATTGGTGTGTCTATAACTGAGATTTACAGGACAGAGTAGAGCCTAACTTCTGTACAGAATGTGGTCATGTTGACACCAATCGAATGGTTTGAAGTGAACAAGAAAGAATTGAGATCTTCCTTTATATCTAGCTGAAGGGTCAGCACTATGGAGCAATCCCAAAACAGAGCCAGACCAACAAAGGGAGTTAGTTTCTTGTTGAAAATACAATTGTTACAAATGTGAGCTGCCTCCAAGAGATGCCTCCACCAGGGTGAACAACAGGGGGCAGCTGGCATGACAGATAAACACACCAACAAAAGGAACCTGTTCACTGGGGCAACAGGCTGCTGCAAGTTAAGCATAAAATATTGCCGAATTTTAACTACATTCAATACCAAACCTGTTTGAAAATTAAATAAAAAAGATAGATAATTTGTTCTTTGTGCACTGTACAAATAGAATCCTTTAGCCTTTTCTCTGTCACATCCACACACATCGGTTTATTAAGTCTCAAAGGGAAGAATATTGGACAGACCTGTGTAAAGATCCAGACAGAGCATTTTGTGTGTAAGACAGGATGAGCAGACTGAAACAGTGAATCATGGGAACTGACTTGTGCAAAACATCATAAACTCTGTAGAGCAGTTCTCAGTCCAGAGAGTCATACAGTCATAGAGTCCTACAGCATGGAGACAGGCCCCTTGGCCCAAACTGCTCCATGCTGACCAAATTGCCCATCCATGCTAACCCATTTCCCTGTACATGGCCCATATCATTGTAATCCTTTCCCATCTATGTATTCGTCCAAACATCTTTTAACTTTTGTTAATGTACCCATCTCAACCACTGCCGCTGACAGCTCATTCCATATGCGTACCACCCTCTGTGCAAAAAGGTTACCCCTCATTCCCTGTTATTCCTTCTGCTCCAACCTTAAACTGATGCCCTCTCGTCCTTGATTCCCCAACCCTGTTGAAAAAGATCATGTCCATTCACCCCATCCATGCCTCTCATAATCTTATTCACCTCTATAAGGTCCCTCTTCAGTCTCCTTTGCTCGAAAGAAAAACATCCAAGCTTGTTCAACCTCTCCCTATAACTCAGAGCATTCAGTCCAGGCAAAATCCTTGTAAATTTCTTCGGCATTCTTTACAGTTTCATAACATCCTTCCTATAACATGACAACCAAAACTGAACATAACACTCCAAGCGCGGCCTCACCAACATCCCGTATGAATACAACATAATTTCCCAATTTCTTTAGTCAATGAAGGCCTGTGAGCCAAAAGCCTTCTTCATTGCCCTGTCCACCTGTGACTCCACCTTCAGAGAAGTGGAAACCTGAACTCCAAGATCCCCCTGATCCATTACATTCCTTAAGGCCCGACCATTTACCATGAAACTCCTACCTCGATTTGACTTTCCAAAATGCAAGACCTCACACTTATCTATATTAAATACCATTTGCCATTTCTCGGCCCACTTCCCCAGCTGATCAAGGTCCTGCTGCGCTTTCTGATAGTCTTCCTCACTGTCCACGATACCGCCTATTTTAATGTCATCATCAAACTTGCTAATCATGCCTTGTACATTCTCACCCAAATCATTGATATAGTGAACAAACAGTAATGGGCCCAGCACCAGCCCATGAGGCACTCCATTAGTCACAGACCTCGAGTCTGACAAGCATCCTCCTAATATTACTCTTTGCTTCTTACCATCAAACCAATTTTGTGTCCTTGGATTCCACGCAAACTAATCTCCCAAAGCAGCCTACCATGTGGAACCTTACCAAAGGCCTAACTGAAATCCATCTAGACCATATCCACTGCCCTGCCCTCATCATCCTTCTGGGTCACTTCATCAAAGAACTCTGACAAATTTGTGAGGCATGATCTCCCACTCACAAAGGTATGCTGATTACACCTAATCAAATTCTGTCTTTCAAAATGCATGTGTATCTTTGTCAGAATCTTCTCAAGTAAATTTCCCACCACCCATGTTAAGCTGACTGGTCTCTAGTTCTCAGGTTTTCCGTTACAGCCCTTCTTGAATAATGGCACAACATTTGCTATCCTCCAGTCTTCCAGGACCTCACCCATGGCTTAAGATGCTGCAAAAATATTAGCCAGAGCCCCCACAGTTTCTTCTGTCACCTTTTGCGGTGTTCTTGGATATATCTGGTCAGGACCAGGAGATTTATCCACCTTCAGACATTCTCGTACATCCAACACCTTCTGTCCTGTGATATGGACTGTCCCCAAGATATGACCACTAACTTCCTCAAGAACAAGAGTGGGGTGGGGGGGCGCAGTGTGCGTTTAAAATTGACTCACTCACCAGATTAAACCAATGAGATTCCCAAACAATGACTGCTGCCAACGAAAATGACAGGAAGGTACTGATTGTAAAATACAACATTTCCCATGATATAAAATACAAACAAACAATTGGCAAAATTAGATTCAGTTGTGAGAAACTACTTTATGTAGAGCTGTGGTTCACTTTGTGAGATCTTGTTGCCACAGTTAACAACATTTTTTTTTGTTTGAGCTCAGATTGAGGGTACGTGAGGGTCACCTATAGTTTGAAATGACTCTAAAATAATATAGTTTAGGGCAGAGGATGAGAGAGGTACATCGTCACTGATTCTCCCTGCAGACTGGGACTCTTCTCCTCCAGCTCCACATGGGTGTGCTGCTGGGCTAGTTAATGGGTTACACTCCAGTGATACTGTCCTCTGCACACTGATATCACTGAGAGAGGGGCCCAGGGCCTGTGTTTCTGGTACATACTCATGGGTTATGGGCATCACTGGCTGGGCCAGCATTCATTGCCCATCCCTAGCTGTCCTGGAGAAGGTGGTTGAGCTGCAATTGGGGATGGGCAATAGATGCTGGCACAGCCAGGATGCCCACAGCCCATGAGTGAATAGAAGACATTGATTGCTGAGTATTTAGCTCATTGTGAATAGATTCCCACAATCAGGAGGCTGTTGAGGCAGGAACCCTCAATTTCTTCCAGAAACATTTAGCTGAGTCCTTGAAACCCCTTCACATAAATGACTAAGGGCCAAGTGCTGGGAAACAGGATTGGAACATGCTTGGTAGTTGGTGTGGACATAATGGACCAAAATGCCTCCTTCTGTGCTGTAAAAACCTTGTGATTCCCCCAAACATACAACAAGTAATCCTATACAAAGACAGTACAAAGATAAATATTGGAGTGGGATGTGGGTGGATCATCAGAGGCTGCTCACCAGTCGATTCCTACCTTCACAAGATCCCATTCCTCCTTACTCACCGCCTGCTGTATCTCCAACCATGTCCTCAACTGTGAACAAATCTGAACAGGATAAGGCAGAGAGTTTTTGCTGCTCCTGTCACCTTGCTGACATGTGTGCGTAATTATAAATGTTCAAGTTATCAGACTGTACTCGACATACGTTTAGTGGGGAGTTATTAATTGTTATGCATTAATGGGACCTGCATCTGGATACCCCCACAAGAGGAAGCATCCCCTTTGTATCCATCTGTCACCTCCCCTCAGGGTCACAGTTAGTCCAGCTCTATCTGTTTGTTTATACATTCATTTGTGGGCTCTGGATGTCGCTGGTTGCACAGGAATAAATCATTTCTGTGTTGCTGCTTTTAAATTAAGCAGGAGGGTTTACCCAATGTTGTAACAGTTAAAATCGAGTGGCCAAGAACTATTTAAAGTAATAATTAACAACTTTATTTCTTAAGGTATAACCGAGAATAATTAACGAACCACTATTCACAATTTATTTCTCTCACCTATCTTTTAGCTTCCCTTTCGATAGCAGACAATGAAACACCCCTCCCAGATCATCTCAGCGCCTTCTATGCTGACTTTAAGCAGAATTTTGGCAGAGAGGTAACACAAGTCCTGACAAACCTATCCCAGCAGTCACTGCATCAGAGGTCAGATCATTTTTCCTCCGTGTGAATCCAAGGAAAGCGATGGGACCAGACGGAGTACCAGGCTGTGCATTCAGAGCACGTGCAGATCAACTGGCAGAGGTCTTCTCAGACATCTTCAAGCTGTCCCTGCAGCATGTCACTGTCCTTGCCTGTTTCAAGAGGGCCAACACCATCCCTGTGCCTAAGAAGGCTCATGCAGCATGTCTCAATGATTACCGCCTAGTGACCCTAACTTCAGTGGTCATGAGGTGCTTTGAAAGGCTGGTCATGCATTATCTAACTCCAGCCTCGCCACTACTCTTGACCTGCTCCAATTTGCCTACTGGACCAACAGATCCACGTCAGATGTCATATCGCTTGCCCTTCACTCCTCCCTAGAACATCCTGACACCAAGAAGAGCTAAGAAAAAGTCCTACTCATTGACTACAGTTCAGTCTTCAACACTATTATTCCCTCAGAGACTGAGAACTAAACTTCGTGATCTCAGACTGAGCTCCACTGTCTGCAATTGGATCCTCAGTTTCCTGATCCACAGGCCACAATCAGTGAAGATGAGGGACAATATTTCATCCTCACTAATACTCAACACTGGAGCCCCCCAGGGGTGCGTACTCAGCCCTCTACTGTACTCACTGAATATCCATGACTGTGTTGCCAAATACTAGACTAATGCCATTTACTAGTTCACTGATGACACCACCATAGTCGGTCAAATCTCAGGTGGTGATGAAACAGATTACAGACAGGAGGTAGATGACCTGGAAAAATGGTACACTGAGAACAACCTAGCTCTTAATGCCAGCAAAACCAAGGGAGTCACTTTGACTTTTGGCAGAATGTTACTCACATTACCACCTACACATTAACAGCACAGAGGTGGAATGAGTGGATATTGTCAAGCTCCTGGCAGTGGTCATCCGCAGCAAGCTTTCTTGGACTCTTCATGTAGATGCACTGGTTACAAAGGCCCAACAACATCTCTTTTTCTTCAGGCAGCTGAGGAAATTTGGCATGACGGCAAATACCCTTGCCAACTTTTATAAGTGCACCATTCTGTCTGGATGCATTACTATCTGGTGTGGCAACTGTACCTTTCAAGATCAGAGATGGTTACAGAGAGGGGTGAACTCGGCCTGGACAATTACAAAGGCCACCCTCCCATCTATAGAATCCATCTCCCAGGCCCCCTGTCAAGGAAAAGCTGCCAGCATTCTTAAAGATCCATCCCACCCTGGCAATATTTTTCTACAGCCTCTACCATCGGGGAGAAGGTACAGAAGCCTGAACCCACCCACCAGCCGGTTTCGAAACAGTTTCTACCCTGCTGTTGTTAGAATATTGAATGGACTCACAAACTCTTAGCCTGAACCTGTGTTTCTGTTTTTGCTGTTGTTATTTCTTTATCCATGCTACTTAACTCTGTGATCTGCCTGTATTGCTAGCAAGACAAAACTTTTCACTGTGCCTTAGTACACGTGACAATAAATATTACATTGCTCACCAGCGCCCTCTCCACGACAATTAGAGAAGGGCAATAAACAGTAGACACATCAACACTTGCCCCATCTCAGGAGAAATCAAAATAAATTAGGTACAATTCAAATGATCAACCTTCGGGGAGACTTGAATTCATCTCTTTGAAAGACTGGAGCCTAGGCCATGACATGGGTGATCCTGCTTTTTCAGATTGCAAGGTGGAGTACCCCCTGGATGGCACTGGGATCAGGCACAAAATAAATTACACTCAAAAAATTAACAAATGGCTACCAAAGCAGTGTCACCAAACTGCAAAAAAACCACCAAGTTATCGGGAAGAACTCAAGAGACAACAGAAAGCCATTAATGGGTGTAAGAGCATAAGGCAGATGTTGTTCAATACACCAGAAATACAGTAAAGCTATTGGGATAGAGTAGGGCAATGGGATCAATTGAATTTCTCTACTGAGAGTTGACAAGGAGCTTTCCTGGTTATGATGACTGAGCACAATAAAGGATGAAGTGTAGCTCATACTGTAAACAACTTACTGCAGTGGGGTAGAAAGGATGTTGAGTGACATAAATGCTTAAAATTGGGAAACATTTCTGTTTGGGAGAGGGCAGTGGTGAGCCATGTAATATCTGTGAATGAAGGCGCTGGGATCTGAACAAAAAAACCCCATGAAACTCAATGTCATGTTCATGAATGCAGTTTGGACAAGGGAACCCAGTAATCACCCGGTCTGTGACTCCAGTCCCACACAAAGTGTCCCACACAGTGACGCGATTCATTCTTAACGGCCCCATCATCTGGCTCAGAGCTCAGTCCGAGGAGCTAGCGATGGGCAATAAATTTGAGGTTTAATTTACAATAGTTTATAGTTCATTTTAAAAACTATTTGAAATAGTTAAATCTATGTTAACCGGAGTGTACAAGGCATAATTTCAAAATTTGCTGATGGTATGAAACTTGGATGTATTATGGCTCATGAAGAAGATAGTGTCTAACTTCAAAAAAAGATATAGGTAAGTTAATAGAATGAGCAGATGGTTGTGGATAGAACTTAATGGAAAAAGATGTCACTGATTCATTTTGGAAGGAAAATGTGGAGAGACAAAAAACAAAAAAAAACAAACTAAAGGGTACAAGTATGGGTGGGGGTAGGGACAGTAGGACCTGGATGTTTACGTGCATCAGTCATTGAAGGTGGCAAGATAGGCTGCTGTTCTCATGAGAGAGCAGCTGATTAAAGTAGATGTGATATCAACATGAACATAGAATACAACGTGGATGTGAAAAGAATGCTTTCTTTTCAGGGAGAATATAAAACTAAAACAAGTTCCCTCATTTAAGACCAAGATAAGCAGAGGTTTTTTTCTTGCTTAAGGTCATAGATCTTTGGAACTCTTCTTCAAACATAGAAGTGAAATCTCTGAATGCTTATAGTGACAAAGTAGATAGCCCTTGTTTATCATAAATCTATCGGAGTGAGTCAAGAATGTGGAATAGTCAGGTCAGCCATGGAGAGTAGGCTCAAGAGGATGAATCTCCTTCATTTGTCCCTAATTCGTATGATCGTGTGGCCAGTTCCACTGTTGAAAGAACAGCGTCTTGAAAGCTTGTGGTTTTCAATAAAGTCGCTGAAGTGGCTGCTGGTTGGTGTGAGCGCGAATGGAAGGGGACTTTATCCATAATCCTCAGCAGCAGGGCAAGAGGATTGCCACTAGAGGACAGCTGCTTCACTGTCTCTGATCAGTAAAACATATTTGGGGCCCTGCTTGGAGCGAACAGGCTCAATCTGTAGAGACACATAGAGTGTACAGCTTTAGAAGCAGGGTACTTATCGCACCACAATGAAAATATCCCCTGTGATAAGAAAAGTACTTTGATGTGACTTTTGTTTATCTTCACAGTGTGCTGTTATGTTCATTCTGTGATACACGGAGACAATGTCAGTACTGAGTGGCACAAAGTATATTTTCTCCTCTAACCCCTTTCCAAACACCCTCTCCATCTTTCTTTACTCTCTATTGACTCTTCTACAATTACCCCTACTCCCTCACTCCATCCTGGTCCCAGAGGAATTGATGGCCAGAGTTCATGACCCCGCACTGTGTGAAGGTTGGTGTGAAGTGAGGCCAGTGTGTTGGAGCTTGGGCTCCTGCCTCAGGAGCAGGTGTAGGGGCCTGTTCAACAATCTGCACATTGTCCTTTTTCTCTTCCTGACCGTACTGGAGTTTTCATGCTGCAGTAACTTGCTGGCAACAAAGTGTCTTGTCTAAAATGATCCCAGGGAGAAAGTGAGGACTGCAGATGCTGGAGACCAGTGTTGAAAAATGCGATGCTGGAAAATCACAGCAGGCTAGTACTGATTCTCCCCGTGTCTGCGTGGGTTTCCTCCGGGTACTCCGGTTTCCTCCCACACTCCAAAGATGTGCAGGTCAGGTGAATTGGACATGCTAAATTGCCCATAGTGTTAGGTAAGGGGTAGATGTTGGGGTATGAGTGGGTTGCACTTCGGCGGGTGCAGTGTGGACTTGTTGGGCCGAAGGGCCTGTTTCCGCACTGTAAGTAATCGAAGTAAAATCATCCAAGGAGCAGGAGAAGGGCATAAGCCCTTCTTCAACACTGGACAGATCTCTGCTGTTGATTTTTTCTCTTTTTTTTTTCTCAGGAGCCTGCTCTGTATTCAGTGTCTGTTATCATTAGTTTGTTGGAGTTCATATGTCAGCTGCTGCTTCCTTGCTATAGTACTGAAAAAAAGTCATCAATGCCTCTTGAGATTTAAATACTCCTTCAGGAAAGTGGTTGGCAGACTTTTTAACATCATTTAATATTCTAATGATGTGAATGCATCAGTGTTGTTCATGGCTGGGAGCATTTAACATCATGGTCCTAGTTTTCTATGGATCCTCACTTGTGTTAATACAGTTTGCAATGTTTCTCTCCCCTTTTGTGTTATTAAGAAGCTTGCAAACATGTTATGATGAGGACAATGCAACTTCAACACCATTTGACAGAGTGGGTGGCTGTTTGAATTCTCATCTCATTATCATCCAGCTTTCAAAGAAAATGCTGTAGTCTCTGAAATTAGATTGTACTCAGGTTTTATGCATATTGTGTTTGTATTTTATTTTTGGAATGCCAATTTGTCATAAAAATATCCTGTTCAGTTTTGTAGCTCAGTAATTGTGTTTGTTCCCTGAGATACTGAGATTTACACAACCCTCCATTTGAATGTGATCCAGTTGTTGGCTGAAGCCTCTGGTTGTTCGGTGAGTCCAAGCCATTGTCTTGCTCTCTGCAGTTGTCCCATCAACTTGGTTTCTCAGTGTGAGCCAGGAGATCACTGCGTGGTGACTTCCTGTTCCACTGTCGGTGTAAAGGCAAGTGGAAACCGTCGAGATTAATCCCATCATGAACATCAGAACATTATGTTCAGCTGGAACTACCTCCACTGACTCATTTCTTTGGTCACCATTGCAGTAAAAGCAAATCCCTCCCTTTACCAGCACAAAGAGAAAGTGCTTGTCAGATTCCCTCGTGTGTGATGGTTTAGCCCAATAGGAGCAGCCCTGGTAGATCATGCTGTATCAGCCTGGACAGAAACCTGGGCAAACTCCAAATGAAAACATATCCTTCAGTAGATCGGCTGCTACACAAAATATGGAGTTGGAATCCTTGTTCCCGAATCACCTCATCAAACCTAAATACAATTGTGAAAATATAAACCAAACCCATTTCCCAAGGACATATGTCACAACAAGAAAGTGTGGAATAGACAATTACTGTTCGCATGTCTTGGGGGGCATCGCTTTTCCTGCCTCCTCTCTCTTTGCGGGATATCATTTTTACCATCCTTTCTGTCTGAGAATATTACTGTTCCTGTCCCCACTCTCTTGGGGACAGGGTGGGGGTGTCACACCCACCCAGTTTGTAAGTCCCACTTACTCTCGTGAAATGTGTAATCCCTGCTTCACTATGTGTGTGAGCCATATGAATGTCCAGCACAGCTAACCCTTCACTTCAATCAGACCACAGAGTCTGAGGTTGGTCCGTACTATCTGGACCCAGACAAAAACTGGATCATGATCAAGATAACCCAGATCAAGTCCCAATGTGACGGCTGTTGACCTTCACCCTCAAAGCCCACTGAGGAGGTGGTCATTAATTCCAGTGTTGTCATAGATTATGTTCTCCCAGAGATTCATGATTCATTCTAGATTTAGCACAAGTGTGTGATATTGTCAGGTGACAGCTGGGAAGACATGGAGATAAAATATAAAAGGAGAGAGAATCATATTTATGTTATATGTTCCTTGAACTTAGGATGTTTGGAAATGTTTTACAGCCAATGGAATACTTCCAAAGTCCAGACATTGTTGGATTGTGGGAACTGTGACAGCCTGGGCAAGGCAGATCTTTTGGCAGCACCACCCAGAGACTGGAGGCTGCTACTGCAGGCAGGCTCCAACCAGCTCCACTGTGAGGGAAGGACACTGGAGCACACAAGGACATGGGAAATAGGAGCAGGAGGAAGCCTCCAATAGCTGTCCATCCTTTCTTAAATACAGGGACCAAAATTGCACACAATACTCCAAATGCAGGCTCACTAACACCCTCTATAGTTTTAAATTCCAACCCCCAGCAATAAAGGTGAAAATTCCTTTCACCTTCTCAATTACTTGTTGTACCTGCACTAACATTCAGTGTTTCATGCACAATACTACCCATATCTCTCGGTGTTGCACTTTGTTGGAATCTCTCACTATTTAACTAATAGTCGGCCCAATTAATTATTCTGACCCAAGTGCATGGTCTAACACTTTCTGACGTTAAATTCCGTTCGCTGTGTATTAGCGTTTCATTTCCAGTTTGGTCTTCTCTTTGTGATTGACTGTCTCAATGCAACTGTCTGTAGCATATCCCATCCCCATTTGTTGATGGCCCTGACACTTGATTGTTTAACCCTTTCCTGTTGGTTCCATTCAGTGACAGGCAGGAGGTGGAAGAACACAGCAAGTCAGGCAGCATCAGGAGGCGGAGAAGTTGATGTTTCAGGTGTAGCCCTTCTTCAGGAATGGGGTTGGGTGTACAGGAAGCTGCAGATAAAGGGGGTAGTGGGGACAGGATGATGAAGTGGGGATAGGTAGATGGTACAACTTGGTTGGTCAATGGAGTGAATCTGGTAGGTGGCAGGAAGGAGTGGAAGAGAGGGATAGGGGCTGGGAAGGGAGTTGGGGGAAGAGAAGAGTGGCTATTTGAAATTGGAGAACTTAATGTTGAGTCATCTGGGCTGTCGGCTGCCAGACAGAAGATGAGGTATTGTTCCTCCAATTTGTGGTTTGGTTCATTGTGGCAATGGAGGAGGCTGATGATGGTCATGTTGGAAAGGGAATGGGAAGGGGAATTGAAATGGGTGGTGACTGAGAGATCTGGTCAGCCCCTGCAGGCCTGGCTGAGATGCTTGGTGAAATGTTCCCTAAGTTTATATTTGGTCTTCCCAATGTAGAGAAAACCACATCGCAGGCACCTGATGCAGTGAACTTGGTTGGAGGGAGAGACAGGTGAACCTCTGTCTCACCTGGAAGGACTGTTTGGGGCCCTGGATGGAGGGGAGGGATTGGTGTACCAGCAGGCTTTGCATCTTTTTGGGTTGCAGGGGAAGGTTCCTGGGGGTTCAGGAGGGTAGGTGGGCAAGTGGCACAAACCAAGAATTGTCAAAGGGGATGTCCTTGTGGAAGGCACCAGGGGTGGGGAGAGGAAGATGTTCTTGGTGGTGTGGTCTAGTTGGAGTTGGTGGAAGTGTTTCAGGATGATGCGTTAATTGGTACATTGATTGGTAATAGCTGAGGACAATGGGGTCTCTGACTTCATTGTGTTTGGAGGGGGTGGGTTTAGAGCAATGGAACTGGAAATGGAGGTGGAGCAGTGGATGACAGAAGGAGGCAAAGCACGTTATTATTAACAGGTGGACACCTGTGATCAGCGGAATGTCTCCTCATCCGAGCAGATGGAGTGGAGGCAGAGGAATTGGGAGAATGGGATGGAGTTATTGCAGGATACTGGTTGGGAGGAGGAGTAGTCCAGGTAGTAATGGGAGTCTGTGGGTTTGTAGTAAAAGTCTGTCTGAAGATTATCACCAGAATTGGAAATGGAGAGGTGAAGAAAGGGCAGAAAGGTGTCTGAGATGGATGAAGTGAATTTGAGGACAGAGTGGAAGTTGTGGGGAAAGTTAATGAAATGCCCCAGTTCAGCCTGGGTGCAGGATGCCCTGTACTGATGGAATCACTGATGTAATGGCAGAAGAATTGGAGCACAGTGCCTGTATAGTCACTGAAGAGGGACTGGTCAACATAGCTCAACCGGGTGCCCATGGCCATCCCATGGACCAGTTTGGCAAGGTGGAGGAGGGTATTGGTGGAGGGGGACTGGCTGGGTCTGTTGCAGAGGGAAAGGTGTTGGGCCTGGAGGCCATCCTTGTGGGGTATGGACATATATAAGGACTGCACATCCATAGTGGAGATAAAGCACTTAGGGCTAGGGAACTGGAGGTTTCTGAAAAGATGGAGGGCATAGTTGGTGTAGCGGATGTAGGTGGGCAGTGCCTGAACCAAGGAGGAGAGTTGAGGTAGGATGAGAGGAGTTTGGTGGGGCAGTGGCATGCTGAAACAATGGGTCAGCTGGATAGTTGGGCTTGTGGATCTTAGGGGGGCAGGTAGAACTGGGCAATGCAGATTGGAGACAGTGGGGGGAGATCACTGGAGGCAATGGGGACACTGACTGTGTGAATGATTTTGGCCTGATGGGTCATGGCAGGGTCGTGGGCAAGGGGGAAGTAGGACATGGTGTCTTAGAATTGGGGTCCGGTCTCTGTGACATTTAGGTCTGTTCTCCAGACTAACACCTCCCCACCTTTGTCAGCAGGTTTGATGGTGAACCAGGGGTTAGCACAGAGAGAGTGGAGTGATCGATCGGACGGGGTGTGGTTGGAGTGGGTGAGGGGAAGAAATTGAGGTGGATGATGTCACAACAACAGTCAGCAATGAAGAGGTCTCGGGTGTGTACACAGCGGGTGGTGGGGGGTGGGGGGGGAGGTGACCAAATGGAGGAGGAAGGTTGGAGGTGGGAGAAGGGGTCCTCAGAGGGAGTTTGGGAGTTTTTGTTAAAGAAGAAGACACGGAAGTAGAGGTGGCGGAAGAAGAGGTCCGTGTCGTGGTGGGTGCGGGTTTCGTTGAGGTGGGGTCGGGCGGGAATGACTGTGAGCCCTTTCCTGAGGATGGACCTTTTGGCCTCAGAGAGTTCGAGGTTGGGGGGATAGTAAATATGGGGCAAGGCTCAGGGGTGAGGATTTCGGGGGGGTCCCAATTTGACTGAAGGAGGGGAGGGGGGAGGGTGATGGCATGTGGTGGATGAGGGTTAGTTGTGATTTAGACGGGGGAATGGGTGTGGGAGAGAAAGGAGATTAGGGCGGAGGTGGGTTGTGGAGTGAGATGGGGAGTGGGAAGGTGGTGATGAGGTGAAGAGGGAGAAGTGGAGGGATAGGGTGCACTGTGGGGGTGGATGGGTGAGGAGGGAGAGCAAGTGTGCTGGCTGGCTGCAGGTAGGCAGTTGAACTCAGGGTGACTCTGGGAAATGTAGTCTGAGTCTTGGTTGCAGAGTGGATGGAGCCAGAAGTGGAGGCAGAGGCTAGAGTGAAGTCAAGGCCAGTCCGAATGTTTTGACCCAGGTTGGATTCCAGCCTCAGGCAACTGTCTGTGTGGAGTTTGCATATTCTCCAAGTGTCTGCGTCGGTTTCCTCTGGGTGCTCTGGTTTCCTCCCACAATCTAAAGACGTGCAGGTTAGGTGAATTGGCTGTGCTAAGTTGCCCATAGCGATCAGGCATGTGTAGATTAGGTTCATTAGTCAGGGCAAAAGTAGAGTAATGGGAAAGGGGATTTGGTCTTGGGTGGGTTACTCTTCCAAGGATCAGTGTGGACTTGTTGGGTCAAACGGCCTGTTTCTCACAGTAGGGATTCTATGACAGTCCATTCCAGATTCCCACCAACCCTGAGTGAAAACTGTCTTCCCCAAATCTGATTTGCAGTGTCCATGATGAGATCTTTCAAACCATTCATTTTATCTAGTGTCATTTAGCTTTTGAGCTCCTTGTTCCATAAATGTTTTATTCTTTTTGATAAAATATGAGTTCCCTGACAGGGGCAGTTATCTTTTGTCCAATCAGGGAATCCTGGCTGACAGAGAAAAAGGGGGGGATGGGGTTGACGTCCCCTGGACAGACAGGAGCACGTTTGGAATGAGGAACGGTTGGTGACGTAATGTTAGTGGGAGCTGGCGCTCCGGTCTGAGCCGAAGCTGTGACCGGACTGGACGTCAAGTGAAGAAGTGAAAGTAGCAATGGCTGACACGAGGACAATGTCTAGTGGTGATACTGTTGATGCACAATCCAGTACAGTCTATGAAGGAAGCCAAAAACAACTGGCTGGTGATACTCTTGCAGTGGATGCGATACCTGACCAGTGTATAAAATATAACATGAACTACAAGCACATTGGCATGTGTATTATCTTCAACAATAAGAATTTTCATCCAGTGACAGGCATGAATAAACGTAATGGTATGGATGAAGATGTGGCTAAACTGAACAAGACATTCAAAAATCTGGGCTACGATATTATGGTTTATAATGATAAAACATGCAATGAAATGTTTGAAATATTGCACAGAGCTGCCGAGAGAGATCACAGCCAAATGGCTTCATTTGTTTGTATTTTCCTTAGTCATGGAGATGAAGGGTTACTGTATGGAACAGATGGTGCTGAAGAAATTAAAAAATTCACCAGTATCTTTCGAGGAGATCAATGCAGATCTTTGGGTGGCAAACCAAAACTGTTCTTTATATAGGCTTGTTGAGGAAATGAATTTGATGGAGGTGTTGAGACTGACAGTGTTGTCGATGAAAAGAGTACTTCCCTGAAAAAAATACCTCGAGAGGCTGACTTCCTGTATACTTATTCTACAGCACCTGGCTATTACTCTTGGCGAAATACAGGCAATGATTCATGGTTTACTCAGTCGTTATGCCATGTACTTGATAGGCAAGGCAAGGAACTGGAGATCATGCAGATACTCACTAGAGTCAACCATAAAGTGGCACTTGAATTTGAGTCCAGCACAAGTACAGAGGCTTACAATGAGAAAAAGCAAATCCCTTGCATTATTTCAATGCTAACAAAGGAACTTTACTTTAGTTTGTTAAGACTCCTTTGGAAATGTGAAATTAAACAGTTTCTTCGATTTATTCCAGAATTAACTGCAACCTACAGCTTCCAATACTTTACTTGCCTGAAGAGCAATAAATACTTGAATCAACATAATCATAGAATTTTTGCTGGTTATTTTGACGGCATGAATACATTTCTAAAGTCTGTTCAGTTGAATTGTTGAATACAATATCTTCACAATGTTAAATTTTGAAAAGTGACAGTTGGTTTTTGAATTTCACTGTTAAAAGCAATTTAGCAAGTTTTAATGACTGAGCTTCTTTTGATAAATAAAACATCAAAGAACTGGTGATGTGGAGAAATTCAGCAAATTAGTGGACATTCTTCCCACAAACGCTGCCAGACCTAGAGTGTCTCCAGCAATTTGTTTTTATTTTGTTTGACATTATCGTGTTTGAGGATCTTGCATTGTTTTGTATGTATGAAAATCTGTGTTCAAATAGAATTAATTTTTTTCATAATTACAAAGTAATCCAGTGAGTGATTAAATGTAGATGCTGAAAAACAATTAGCTTTATTGTCTTTTAAATATGTTAACATGTCTCACCAGCATATTAAAATGTCGAATGCTGTACATTAATTCAGTCTTGTCAGCAGTAGCTTAGCTGTATAAACTTGAGTACCTAAAACAGGATGATATTTTGGTGTGCTACTGAAGGGCTGCTGCATTATCAGGTTCAGATGCAATTTTAAAGAGGCCAGATCTTGTTCCATGGTTGTATTGCCATTTTTGAACTTGAGGTTTAATCAAATGACTCTGCAGAGTGTAATTAGACAATTCACATAATGGGTAAGACTGAATTCTTAATTAGGAAACAGATTTTAAGGGTTATATTTTAAATATTTTCCTTTGTCACTATCTTAATTCTCCCTGTATTCTTAATTAAGAGACAAGCATAACGTTAAACTCTGATTACCGAGGATTCTTGACTTCTGTGGGTTTTTTTAATTGTGGTTGTAAGATGATCTGTGCATTTTTTTCTTCTGTATTTTCTGGAGAGGATGGGTGAGCTTGACCATTGCTGCCTTATCAATAATTGTTATGAACTTGCATCTTGAATACAAACTCCTTGAGTTGGGATGGCAAATTTGTACAGGGCTGCATTGTTCTGCTAAAAAAAATGCATACTTTGATTTATACTAAGTTGGAAATATCTAGACCCTAATTCTGTATAATGTTCAGCTGATGATAATGTAAATTTTAATTTTTAATGTTAATACCAGGACTCTTATTTGATATCTACACCTTTCTGAAATTTATATGGATGCTGAATATTACTAAGAATGGTGTCCTTTTCTGGTTCAGGTACATTACATGACTGAAATAAACAAACTGATACAAAAAAAAAGGGAGTGTGATCACACAGCATTGACCTTTGATGTGAAGGGCCACTGCTTGTCACTGGCCACTTGGGTGTTTGCTTATCTGGAGAGTTGGATCAGTGTATGACTGTGTGTGTGTGTGTGTGTGTGTGTGTGCACGTGCAAGGACTCTCCTCCTTGAAGGGGACTGTCCCTGTTGCTGCTTGGGGCCTGCCTCACTGCTGCTGCCTTGGACTTGCCTTGGGGCCCCTCCCCAGGATCTCTACCACTGCTGCTGCTGTAACTAGAGGCCCACCTCCGCTGCTGCTGCCTGGGACTCAATTTTGGGGCTGCCTGGGGCTTGCCTTGGGGACCCTCCCCAACAGGTCTGCCCCCCCCGCCCCCAAATGCTGCAACCAAGGGCCTGCCTAGGATTTGCCAGAGGCCTGCCTCCACTGCTGCTGTTGCCTAAGGCCTGCTTCCACCACCGCTGCCTCGGACATGCCTTGGGCCCCTCCCTACAACCTCCACCACTACTACTGCTGGAGGCCCACCTCCACTACTGCTGCCTCGGACTCAATTTCAGGGCTGCCTGGGACTTGCCTTGGGGACCTGCCCCAACAGGTGTGCCCCCACCACTGCGACCGAGAGCCTATGTGGGACTCGCCCGAGGCCTGCTTCCATCACTGCTGTTGCCTGAGGCCAGTCTCCACCGTCACTGCCTGGAGCCTAACATTTAGCAGCAGAGTATGGCGAGCCCGAAGGTCGCGGGCCCCAGCCGCACCTATGCCGTGGTAGCCGCTGCCTTAGGGTCGGCTGTCCCAACCCTGGCTGCAACGTCAGGCACCTAACCAAACGCCTGGGGGTAAAGGCCTATCCCCACCCTAATATGACCATCAAGGCCTGCAGCAAGGCCATGGCGAGTGTGGTCGACCCACTGGCCATCGTCGCTGAGGCCTGGATGTACGGGAAGGCCGTTTTTTTCCTTAAGACCGAGCAGGCGGTCCACCTGGCCGTGGAGAGGGGGCTCACTGTGGGCGGGACACATTTGCCCGTCGACCCTTCAGAGGTCACAGCCCAGAGGGTCATGATCTCCAATGTCCCACACTTCATTTCAAGCGAGCTCCTTCTTCCCCACCTCACCACCTTGGGGGAGATCCGGTCAGGGATCCAACTGCTCCTGCTCGGTCTGAAGGACCCCGCCCTCCGACCCATATACTCCTTCCGACACCAGGTGTTTATTTGCCTGGCCCGGGAGGAGGTCACGGAGGGATCCTTCACCCTCCTCCACGAGGGCGCGGCCTATCGTGCCTTCTGGATGGTGGATGGCGTGCGGTGCCACCTGTGCCGCGAGGTGGGGCACATTAGGAAAAACTGCCCCACCCAGAAGGCTGCCCAGCACACGCCAATGGCTGATGGTGGTGCCGCCGCACCCACTCCCCCTCTCCCGAAGTCAACACCACAGGCCCTGGAGGCTAAGCCAGAGGCTTCCAATGCTCCAGCCTCCGGCAGGGAGGGGGTTGAGCATCCGGCCGGCCAGAAGGCGCTCAAAAAGACGCATCGCATCAAGCCCTCCCTCGTGGAGACCACCCAAACCCCTTCCCCGACACCGAGCCCACGACCTGCCCCGCCCCTGCCTACGCCGACGATGTGCTCCTCACTTTCACTGACCTGGGGAGGATGCGCGAGTGCCTGGCCGTATACTCGGCAGCATCTTCTGCCAGGATCAACTGGGCCAAATGTTCCGGACTACTGGTCGGTCCATGGCAGGTGTACTCTCTGCCGGAGGAGTTATGGGGGTTGAGCTGGAGTACCATCCATCTCCTCTACCTGGGGGTCTACCTCAGCCCAGCTGAAGAATCCTGGCTGGCCAACTGGCAGGAGCTGGAGGCCAAAGTCTTGGCTCGCCTAGGCCGCTGGACAGGACTGCTCCGAGTGCTATCTTACAGGAGTCGAGTGCTGGTCATAAACCAGCTGGTGGCCGCCATGCTGTGGTACCGGCTGGTCACTTTGGTCGCTCCTCCTGGCTTTGTCGCTGACATCCAGAGAATGTTGGTCGACTTCTTCTGGGACAAAAAGATGCACTGGGTCGCTGCGCAGGTTCAGAGTCTCCCTATTGAGGAGGGCAGTCAGTCGCTGGTGTGTGTCCACACCCAGGTCGTGACGTTCCGCCTTCAGACCTTGCAGCGATACCTTTACGTCGAGTCTCCTCCTAGGTGGTGCGCCCTGGCGACGTATTTTTCCTGCCAGGTGCGCAACCTCAACTACGACACGCAGCTCTTGTTCGTCGACCGTAACGGTTTGGAGGTTGCCCTCAAGACGCTGCCTGTCTTTTACCAGGACCTGATCACTGTCTGGAACATGGTCGAATCGCGTCGCGCCTACCCTCCGGCTGGAGTAGCGGCTGTCGTCAGGGAGCCGTTGCTCAGGAATCTGCACCTCCATACTCTCGGGTTCGAGTGGCTGTTGGAGGGGATGGCCGTGACATCGAGGGTGACCAGGGTCGGGGACGTGCTGGGTGCCAGGGGCCTGAGCTGGACACTGCCGCAGGACATAGCGAGCAGGGCAGCAGTAGATATCTGGTACGTGGCCACCGCCATCCGACGCCTTAAAACGGCGGTGCTCAGACCCGACGTAGTGCACCGGTTGGAGGACGCTCAGGTGTGCGGTGGGATCCTGTCCGCGCTCACCCCAGCCTGGACGCAATTTCACATTGGCCCCAAGGTCCCGTACTTCCTGCGGGAGCCTGTGCCCCACAATCTCAGCCGCCTCCGCAATTTTCATTTTATTCCTTTTTCAGGGGGTAAAAAGGAGGGCCCTATATAGACTGCTGCTGCACACCGTCCACCTCTTTTCCCTCATCCACCGTCCGGACACACCTTGGCGTGCCCATTTGCCACCAGGTGGTGGGGATCCCCAGCGGAGGGCTCTCTACGCGGGAGTCCTCCCCCTTTCCCTCTGGGATCTGGGGTGGAGGGTGCTGCACGCAGCAGTCCCCTGCAATCACAGATTGAGGTGGTTCACGGACTCCCAGCCCAACTGCTTGTTCTGTGGCGCTGTGGAGTCCCTGGACCATGTATATATTGGGTGTGGGCGTTTGCACTCCCTTTTTTGATTTTTTTAAAAAACCTCCTCCTCTGCTTTTGGTTGCACTTCAGTTCCACGCTCCTGATCTTCGGGCACCCAGTACGGAGGAGTGAGGGCAGGTCCGAAGACCTCCTCGTGGGTCTGCTCCTGGGCCTGGCCAAACTGGCCATCAACAGGTCCAGGCAGCGGGCCATGGAGGGGGTCGTTAGGGTCGACTGCCTGCCCCTCTTCCGGGGTTACGTTAGAGCCCGGGTGTCCTTGGAGAAGGAGCACGTGGTGTCCACCAACACCCTGGAGTTGTTCAGGGAGAGGTGGGCGCCACAGGGAGTGGAGTGTATTATTTCCCCGTCCAACTCTATTTTGATTTAGTCCCTACCCTCCCCTTCACTGTTTTGATCACACAGCATTGCCCTCTGATGTGAAGGGCAGTGCTTGTCACTGGCCACTCGGGTGTTTTCCTATCTTCCTGGTGGTGGAAATTGAATAAAGATGCGTGCACCTTGTGTCTTTCACTGTGTCTCACACCTGTACACACACACACCATGGGTGCTGGGAAAAATATAAGCACTACTGCAATTAGGTGGCAGTGTGGGGTTAAATTTATAATTATAGTAAAAAGGGGGAGTGTGATCTTACAGCATTGCCCTTTGATGTGAAGGGCACTGCATGTCACTGTCCGTGGGGTGGTGTCCTATCTTCCTGGTGGTGGAAATTGAACAAAGATTCGTGCACTTTATGTCTCTCACTGTGTCTCACACCTGCACACACACAACATGGGTGCTGGGGAAAAAATAAGCACTACCGCAGTTAGGCGGGAGTGTGGGGGTTATATAAAAAAAAGTGAAAAAAAAGAAAAAAGGGGAGTGTCCGAAGGACTGGTACTCTGGGACCTGACTCTGAATTACAACTTGCCAACCAACCCCTTCCTTCTGCCACCTTCAATCTCCCCATGCTTACTCTTGTTTCCACTTCGATCCAGCTTGTGCTGCCTTTGGGAGAGGTTGGCCTTCCCTCCATTACCCAGGAATATGGTCATCATCCCAGAGCAATCACACTTTTAACTTGAGGGTCATCACAGCAGGTGCAGGGGGAGAGAAGGTGGCACCTTCATGGTGGTCATACCTGTCATTAATCCACCGCAACCTCTCTTGGGACTGCAAGAGTTCAACCTCCCTCCCTCAGACACCTCCCCTCCCTGGAAGGTAATATTGCTGCACCAAGTTTTGGGTTAATTAACCACTGAAAAATGACTATGGGGAGCCAGCAGTGGCTGGGCAGGCAGCCACGACTGCTCTGACCCTGGATTCAGAAAATCTCGGAATTGAGCAACACATTCAGGAGCACAGTGCCCACTGCCTCTGAAATCCCTCACTTACTGAGAATACACTCTCAGTATTCACCTTTTTCAGCTGTCATCTCAATTTACTATAAATTCTGTGTCCAATGATCCTGCCCTCCAGCTTCCTGATGAAGGAGCAATGCTCCGAAGGCTTCTACTTCCAAATAAATCTGTTTGACTCAAACCTGGTATTGTGTGATTTTTAACTTTGGCCATCTGAATGAACTGCCTCTAAGACTGAATCAGCTGAGCTGTTTTTTATTCATGATTTGAGAAGATAAAAGCCTCATCTTTAATCCCCAGCACAAAGCCCATTCTCAATCCATCGCTCGGAGACACAGACCTCAGAGAGACACCTACAGGCAGCACAGAGTAACACACGCGCACTGAGAGAGACACCTGCAGGTTGCACTGAGTAACACACTCACACTGTGAGACAGGCAGCATTGAGTAACATGATCACACTCCATGATGCCAGCAGGTGTCTCTCTGATTAACATACCCACCCTCAAAGGGACAACGACAGGCAGCATGAAGTTAAACACACTTTTTTTTTTATTTCAAAAATATACTTTATTCATAAATGATTTGATGGTCTGTACATTGGATCATGCCATACATATGTCCATATTTACAAACACAGATTCGACTTTATTCTTGTCCTTTACAATCCTGTGCATTTTTTCAATCTTGTATATATACATATATTTGGCTGAGGCATCAGCAGAGCCCAAAAAAACGTCTGTATGGGCCCCCTGTTCTTCTTTCGGCAGGCCGATCTTACACAGTGGTCTTTCCCCACCGCGCCTTGGCGGCAGCTGCCCCAAGCTTCAGCGCGTCCCTCAACACGTAGTCTTGGACCTTGGAATGTGCCAGTCTGCAACACTCGGTCGGGGTCAACTCCTTCAGCTGGAAGATCAACAGGTTTCGGACCGCCCAGAGAGCGTCCTTCACCGAGTTGATGATCCTCCAGGCGCAGTTAATGTTCGTCTCGGTGTGAGTCCCGGGGAACAGGCCGTAGAGCACGGAGTCCCGCGTCACGGCGCTGCTCGGGACGAACCTCGACAAGCACCACTGCATTCCTCTCCAGACTTCCTCTGCATAGGCACATTCCAGAAGGAGGTGTGTGACAGTCTCGTCCCCCCCGCAGCCACTTCGAGGGCAGCGTGCGGTGCGGCAGAGAGTCCGGGCGTGCATAAAGGATCTCACAGGCAGAGCCCTTCTCACCACCAGCCAAGCCACGTCTTGGTGCTTGTTGGAAAGTTCTGGCGATGAGGCATTCTGCCAAATGGCTTTGACAGTCTGCTCAGGGAACCGCTCGACAGGATCCGCCCTCTCCTTTTCCCGAAGGGTCTCAAGGACGCTACGTGCTGACCACTTCCTGATGGACTTGTGGTCAAAGGTGTTTTTCCTCATAAATTTCTCCACGAAGGACAGGTGATACGGAACGGTCCAACTACTCGGAGCGTTCCGCGGCAGCGAGGCCAGGCCCATCCTTCGCAACACCGGGGACAGGTAGAACCTCAGTACGTAGTGACACTTGGTGTTTGCGTACCGGGGATCCACGCACAGCTTGATGCAGCCACACACAAAGGTGGCCATCAGGGTGAGGGTGGCATTGGGCGTGTTTTTTCCCCCATTGCACCGGTCTTTGTACATAGAGTCTCTTCGGACCCGGTCCATCTTTGATCTCCAAATGAATTGGAAGATGGCCCGGGTGACTGCGGCGGCACAGGTCCTGGGGATAGGCCAGACCTGTGCCACATATAGCAATACTGAGAGTACCTCACACCTGATGACCAGGTTTTTTCCCGCGATGGAGAGCGACCGTTGCCCCCATCTGCCTAGTTTCTGTCTCATCTTCCTGATCCGCTCCTCCCAGGTCTTGGCGCACGCCCCAGCCCCCCCGAACCAAATACCCAGCACCTTCAGGTGGTCAGTCCTGACGGTGAAGGGGATAGAGGATTGGTCGGCCCAGTTCCCGAAGAGCATGGCCTCGCTCTTGCCTCGGTTTACCTTGGCCCCCGAGGCCCGTTCGAACTGGTCGCAGATGCACACGAGTCTGTGCACGGACAGCGGATCCGAGCAGAAAACAGCGACGTCATCCATGTACAGGGAGGCCTTAACCTGCAGGCCCCCGCTGCCAGGAATAGTCACCCCTCTCAGGCTCGCATCCTTCCTGATGGATTCGGCAAATGGCTCTATGCAACACACAAACAAGGCGGGTGAGAGGGGGCATCCCTGCCTGACTCCAGATCTTACAGGGAAGCTATCTGATTCCCACCCATTGATTGAGACTGCACTGACAATGTTGGTGTAGAGCAGTCTGATCCAATTTCCGATTCCCTCCCCAAAGCCCATTTTGGAGAGGACATCCCTCATATATGTATGCGATATCCTGTCAAAGGCTTTCTCCTGGTCCAGGCTGATGAGGCAGGTGTCCACCCCCCTGTCCTGCACGTAGGCGATCGTATCCCTGAGGAGTGCGAGACTCTCAGAGATCTTCCTGCCCGGTACAGCACAGGTTTGGTCCGGGTGGATCACCGATCCCAGAGCAGACCTGACCCGGTTGGCGATGACCTTTGACAGGATTTTGTAGTCTGCATTTAACAGTGAGATCGGTCTCCAATTTCTAATTTCCTCCCTCTCCCCCTTCCGCTTGTAGACGAGGGTGATGATGCCTTTCCTCATGGATTCACTCATGGTACCTGCCCGGAGCATACTGACATACACCTCCAGCAGGTCCTGGCCGATCAAGTCCCAAAGAGCGGAATAAACCTCGACCGGTAAGCCGTCGCTTCCGGGAGTTTTATTCTTTTCGAAGGACTCGAGGGCCTTGGTCAGTTCATCCAGAGATAGCGGCTGGTCCAGCCTCTCTCGTGTTCCGTCATCTAGGACCTCCGTGATAGAGGACAGGAACGACTGGGAGGCCGCGCTGTCGGTCGGCTTCGAGTCATACAGGCTGGCGTAGAAGGATTTGCTGATCCTCATGACGTCAGCCTGAGATGACGTTACCGAGCCATCTTCTTTCTTCAGGCTGCTGAGCACGGAGCTCTCTTTGTGCACCTTCTGGAAGAAGAAACGTGAGCACGTCTCGTCCTGCTCCACCGAGCGGACCCTGGACCGGAAGATTATCCTGGAGGCCTCCGAGGCGAAGAGCGAGGCTTGCTGGCCCTTCACCTCCTTGAGGTCCTCCGTGACATCCACCCCCATCGTCTGCAGCAGGAGCAGGTTCTGCATACTTTCCTGGAGCTGGGACAGTTTTCCCCGCCTCTCTCTCGCCTCCTGGACACCTTTGAGGATAAAGAACCTCTTGATGTTCCCTTTTACCGTTTCCCACCAGTCCGCTGGAGACTCAAAGAGGGGCTTCACGGTTCTCCAACCTGTGTAATCCCTCTTGAGCTCTTCGATGTTTCCCGGGGTCAACAGCTTAGTGTTCAGTTTCCACGTTCCCTTGCCCGCCCGCTGTTCGTCCTGTAGGTGACAGTCGGCCAGCAGGAGGCAGTGGTCAGAGAAGAACACCGGCTTGACGTCGGTGGATCTGACCGAGAGCGTTCGGGACACAAACAGGTAATCTATCCTTGAGCGGATAGACCCGTCTGCCCGTGACCAGGTGTATCTACGCTGCGCTCCGTCTGCAGGGGCGCTGAAGACGTCGTGCAGCTTGGCGTCTTTGACCGTTTCCATCAGGGCCCTGGACGTAGCGTCCGGTTTACTGTCCCCCCCGCCGGATCGTCCATCAGCATCAATGATGCAGTTGAAGTCTCCGGCCAGAATGACCGGCCTGGACGTAGCCAGCAGCAGTGGAAGCTGTTGCAGGACGGCCAACCGTTCACTCTTACCCACTGGGGCGTACACGTTGATTAGTCTCACGGGAGCGTTTCTGTATTTGACGTCCACGACGAGGAGGCGCCCGCCCACCACCTCCTTAACCTCGGAGATGGTGAAGTTGCCTCCCCGCAACAGGATACCCAGGCCGGAGGCGCGGCTATCGTTGCCCCCCGACCACACTGACGGCCCGTGGGCCCACAAGCTCGACCATCTCCTGTAACTGCTGAGGTGCGGTATCCCGCACTCCTGCAGAAACAGGACATCGGCTTTGACGTTGGCCAGGAAGGCCAGCGTTGAAACACATCGCGTAGCCGCTTTAATGCTACGCACATTTATGCTGGCAATTTTAAACCCCATTTTAACAGTTTGCGGGGTTACCAGTGTCCATTTTCTTCTGGTCTTGCTCCAGTGGGGTAGCTGCGTGCATCCCCGTGGTGACAGCAAACTGCTGGACCTTCCCAGGGCTGAGGTAGTTGTCCGGCTCCACGCTGGAGTCATTTCCCCGCTCTGGTGTCATCGTGTCAGACCCAGGGTCCGCATCGCCCCGTTCTCCATCTGACATCAGGGCTGTCACTGGGACGCTGCTCCCAGTTCCCTGGAGCTGTGGGCCGGTGGGTACCCCTTGGTTCTCACCGGGTCGGGGGAGGCCTTCACCCATCCCCTCAGAGGGATCGTCTTTTCCTTCTTGGGCGGTGTTGCCCTCCTTTCTCCCCACGGCGCTCTGCCTCTTCCTCCGGAGGCGACCCTTCTTGCGCCCGTCCTCACCCTCGGAGGAGCTGCCTGTATCCTCCTCTTGGAGGTGTCTCTTCCCCCTTCGCTTGGTGGCTTTGGGGCCCTCGAGAGGTTTCCTTTTCCTGTTTTTAACGATAATCCACTGCTCTGCCTCCTTTGATCCCTCCTCTTCCATTTCCTCCGTCTGTCTTGCAGGAGCTTGGGTCGGCTGCTGCATCTCCCCGCTGTCTGCTGCCTGCTCCTCTACAACTTTCCCTTCCTTCTGGGTGCCTCCAGGCACCGTTCCTTTGCTGATTCGCGGTACCTCGTTAGACTTTGTCTGTCCGCGGCTCGTGTTGCCACCTCCGGCCATCTGTGCGTAGGTGGCGGCTCCTCGTCTTGGGCAGGCCTTGTACATGTGGCCCGCCTCCCCGCACAGGTTGCAGCTCTTTTCCTCCCGACAGTCCTTTGTCAAGTGACCCTCCTGTTTGCAGTTCCTGCAGATGGTCACTTTGCAATCCACCGCCACGTGTCCCGACTTCCCGCAGGTTCGGCACACTTTGGGCTGCCCTGCATATGTCAGGTAGCCTCTGCTCCCTCCGATTGCGAAGCTCGAGGGTGGGTGGAGGATGTTCCCACTGTCATCGGCCCTCAGAGTTACCTTGACCTGCCTCTTACTGGTCCAGATCCCAAAGGGGTCGATCACATCGGTGGCTTCTCCCTCGACTTGGACGTACCTTCCCAGGAAGGTCAGGACATCAGCCGCTGGAACGTAGGGGTTGTACATATGGATTGTAACAACCCGGCTCCTCTGTGCAGGAAGCACACACAATGGCGTCGCCGACAAGATGGAGAACAGCGGCTCCCCTTCCTTCTCCTTGAAGACCTTCAGGAGCTGTTCGCACTGCTTCACGCTTCTGAAGGTCACATCGAAGTAGCCTGCCCCAGGGAAATCCTGCAGGCAGTACACGTCTGCGGCTGCAAGGCTGCAACACTCCAGCAGAACTTTCTTCACAAACACCGTCCGATCCACCGGTGTGTGCTCCTCCACCTTCTTCACAGTCACCCTGACTGTGTTCCGAATGCCCTGGCCCGGGCGGCGAGTGGCTGCTGAGGCCATAGCTCAGAGGTTGGCTGGTCCCTGAATTGGCGTTAGGCCGAAGCCAGCATGAAGATCCACCAAGAGCAGGTCAGCACAACCAAACGATCCTCCAACGTCCAATCACGATCCAGCGATGGTCTCCAGCAGCTCCGACGACTCGCAACACGACCCCCGCAGTTTTTCCCCCGCCAGCACGCTTCTGCTGCGTCGAACCTCCAACACTCGAGCAGAATCTCTTCCTCTGGTCCTCAGGAACGACACATATTCCGAGCCAAAAGGCAACACACACTCAGAGAGACACAGCCAGCAATGTCTGTGAATATCCAAGATTGTTTCAGCGGCTACCCAACATGCAGCAGAGATTGCACAGTGCGATCCCATCAGCTGGGCCTGGACCAACAGAGTGAAGACGGAATGAGTCAGATGTACTTATTGAGTCCTAACAGTTTTCAGTTTCTGTTCTTTTTGGAAACTTGTAACCGGCATAAATTCCTGATCAAAGGAATCATTTGAAAATGAGTAATGATTGATGATTGTAATTGATTGACAGTCCAACGAACCAATCTTGACAATGACCTGCTGAAATGCAGCCAATCATCTGAGGGGTGAGGAGGTGGTCTATTTCCAAAGCACACAGAGACAGAGACTGAATCTTCATCTTTAATCCCTTTTCCACATTCACAATGACAGAAAAAAACTGCAATTAACAGCCCAGACAGAGGAAGCTGCTCAAATTCACGGCCACAATGGAGCTTGAGGCAATAACTTGTGGAAATTTGCTCAATAACACGATAATCCTGTCCCTTAAATAGTGACAAAACCTTAAACTGGAACTGACAGCTAAGCAGGAAGAAGATCTGGTTTACTGAAGCAGAGAATTCTGAGGTTACATTGTTTTGTACAGCTGACAGTCTTCAGCAACTTCAAGAGATTTTATTTGGCATCACAAGTCAACACTGACCCTCATCAAACACTCCCAGGCCAAGGACAGCATGAGGTTTGACATAGCATAAAGCTCTCTTGACACTGTCACATTGACCTGCTTTAACCTCCAAACCTAAGAAGGTTCTCTGAGCCGTCCTGAGAAAGAAAAGAGTTGAAATTCAATGCTGACAATGACCTTTGTCCTGCCAGCTCAGCTCTGTTCTATTTAAAGTTGTGTCTCCTCTGTGGACTGTCTCACACCCTCTACACACATTCTGATCTCCTGATGCACTTGCTGAGGGGAGAGGAGAGGGTCACGTGGGTGAGGGCACAGGAGAAATGAGCGTTGGACTCCCAGTCAGACCCAGAGAGGGTCAGCAGGCTGCTGACACTGTAGGTGCTGTCTGAAGCTCGCAGGTAGTTACTGGTCTGAACCCCGTCCGAAATGACTGTACCGTCCTTCTTCCACTGCACCTCCAGCTCATCGGGATAGAAGTGATTGGCAAGGCACACCAGGGTGGCAGTGCCCTTGGCATTGACCTGCTCCGGGGAGGGGGGCAGCAGGATCAGCTTGGGCTGAGAGTTCTCACGGCCTGAAAGACAAGAGAAACAATTTTAATCATTGCCACTCGAAGGGAATTCAACCCTCACAGTATTCACTGGGAAAACAATCTTTTACAACATTTTTAGTCAAGACAGAATAAACCCAACAAAAGAACAGATATTGTTCACATTGCTTCCTGGGATGTGAGTGTCACGGGCAGGGCCAACATTTATTACCCATCCCTACCTGCCCCTGAGAAGGTGATGGTGAAGCAGCAGATAGAGAAGGGACAGTCTTGGACCATTGTTTATGGAATGAAAGTGGGCAGCTGGAAGGGCTATCAATGGGGGAGCGTTTTAGTGACAGTGATAAGAACTGAGTGAGATTGAGAGTAGGGATGGAAATGGAGAACTGTGCAGTGTGTAAAAGTTTTCATTACTAAACCGTGTGGTGTTTTGGTAGAAGTGGACTGGAAGCAGTGACATGATCGGAAATCAGTGTCAAGGCAGTGGGAGCCCACGCAGGACGAGACAGAGATCGTTCAGAATCTGTTCCCACAATGTGTAAGGGTCAGACTCCCAGATCTAGACCAAATGAACAAGAGGACTGGGGGTTACGTACTGACATGCTTTGGGAACTAATTGGCAGACAGGACAGAAAGAATGAGTTTTTCTTTCTGAATGACAGGTTATTACAACTTAGGGCACCACAGGGGTCAGTCCTTAGTATTCAGTTATTCATAAAATATAATAGAGTCATAGAATCAGAGGGACCCTAAAGGCCCATCAGCCCATTGTGTCCATACTGGTCAAAGTACAACACCCAATAATTGTCATCCATTTTTCCAGCATGAGGGAATTGGAGGCAGTATGTGTTTAAGAAGGAATTAGATACAGTTCTTAGGATTAAAGGGATCAAAGAATGTGGGGAGAAAGTAGGAACAGGGGACCGTGTTGGATGATCAGCCATGATCATATTGAATGGTGCAGCAGGCAGGGAGGGGCCGAATGGCCTACCTCTGCTGAAATTTTTGATGTTTCTATCTGTTTCTCAGATAATGAAGGAATCTCTCTCGTCAATTTGAAGCTGGAAGTCACATGTGTGTGGAGGTGGAAGATGTGGCCATGGTGATTAATGAATGCGGGTCAGTAAGGTGGTTAAGAAGACACATGGGAGAAACTGTTTTTCTTTTTCCCTTGATGGAATGAGGGCACTGCTGGATCCGCAGCATTTTTTGCCGATCCCTAATCGCCCAGAGGACAGTTTAGAGTCAACCACATTACTGTGGGTCTGGAGTCTCATGGGAAGGATGGCAGTTTCCTTCCCGAAAGGACATCAGTGAATCAATGTCTTTTTCCTGACAATCAACGATGGTTTCATGGTCATCATTAGACTCTTAATTCCAGATTTTTTTTGATTGAATTTGAATACCACCATCTGCTGGATTCTAACCCTGGTCCCCAGAACATTATCTGGATCTCTGGATTAACAGCTCAGCAATAACACCATTAGACCATCGCCTCGCTTATCTCATTATTGGTTGACAGTGAAAGCAAGGGGTTTGTTTATTCTGGAACTGTATAAAACCCCAGTTAGAGCACAGTGAGAGAACAGTGTACGGTTCTGGTCACCACATTACAGGAAGGATTTGATCCATGAGAGACCAAGACAGAGGAGAATTTTGTCTGGAATGGCAAATTTTAGCTTTGAGGAATGATTGGATTGGCTGGGAGTGTCTTCGTTGGAACACAGGAGGCTGAGGGGAGATTTGATCGAGGTGTGTAAAATGATGAGGGGCCTGGATAGAGTGGGTAGGAAGGACTGATTTCCACCAGCAGAGAGGGCAATAACCATGGGGAGAGAATGAAATGAATTGGGGGCAGGGTTAGAGGGGAGTTGAGGGTAATTGTTTTCACCCAGTGGCTGGTGGGATCTGGGACGCACTGTCTGAAAGGATGGGAGAGGCAGAAACATTTAAAAAAACACTTGGATATTCACTTGAAACATCGAAACCTCCAGAGCTATGGAGCAAGAGCTGAAAAGTGGGATGGAGCTCGATATCTCTTTAACAAACCTCCGATCATCCACAGATCAGGAAAACTTGATCCGATAACATTGGAGCAGATTCGGATCCACACATTTCAGGAAAGAGTCACATTGAGGTGTCTGTGTAGAAGGTTCTAGATTATATTTCAAACCTTGCTGCACACCACTGTTCTGAGGGTCAAGGGTGAGGCTGCAATGAGTCTCCGTATTCCAGGGTCAGGCAGGGTCACTGCTCCTAATGACCCCATGACCCCTGGAAGGTGAGTGTGCGCAGACGATGGGTGAGCGTCTGGATCAGGAGACTCCAGCGTTAAAGAAAGACTTGCATTTGTGTAGCTCCTGTTCCCAACTCAGAATGACCCAATGGATCTTTCCAGCAGACTGTGCACTGCGAGATCCCAAACGCCGTGGGATAATTAGCAGAGAAATACATTTCTAGTGATTTTGACTGGGGGATAAATATTGACCATGAACACCAGGGGGAACTGCCTGCTCTTCATCCAATAGTGCCATGGAATGGCATCTTTCACAACTGAAAAACTCTCAGTTCATCCAAAAAAGAATAGTTCCTTGTAGATAATGTAGCAGGTCGCTCGGGGAGTGACAACGTCATTTGGTTTGCTTTCCTTTATTGGGCAGTGCATTGAGTATTGGAGTTGGGAGCTGTTGCGGCTGTACAGGATTTTGGTTAGGGCACTTTTGGAATACTGTGTGCAATTCTCGTCTCCCTGCTGTAGAAAAAATGTTGTGAGCCTTAAAATGATTCAGAAAAGATTTACAAGGATGTTGCCAAGGTAGGAGGGTTAGCGCGAAAGGGAGAGGCTGAATAGGCTGAGGCTGTTTTCCCTGGATCATTGCAGGTTGATGGGTGACCGTATAGAGGTTTATAAAATCATGTAGGGGATGGATAGGGTGAATGGAGAAGATCTTTTCTCCAGAATGGGGGAGTCGAGAACTGGAGGGCATAGGCTGTAGGTGACAGGGGAAAGATTTAAAAGGTACCGAAGGGACAACGTTTTCATTCAGAGGGTATTAAATGTATGGAATGAGCTGCCAGAGGAGGTGGTGAAGGCTGGTACAATTACAAATATTAAAAGGTATGGGTATATAAATAGGAAGAGTTTAGAGGGATATGGGCCAAATGATGGCAAATGGGACGAGATTAATTTCGGATATCTGGTTGGCATGGACGAGTTAGACCAAAGGGTCTGTTTCTGTGCTGTCCATCTCTCTGACTCTAATTATATTTCAATCCAGCCCTTAATACTTCAGGATCTCCCAAAGACATTTACAGACAGTTTTGTTTGACAAGCAGTCACAGTTGCAATGTCAGTAACGTGGCAGCCAGTTTCTACACAGCAAGATCCCACGAGAAGCAATGAGATCAAAGAGCAATAATGATGTTGGCTCAACGATAAATATTGTCCTGATTAGTGAGCTGAAGGTGAAGATATCCCTGTGGATAAGTGACCATAATATGATAGAATTCCCCCTGTAGTTTGAGAGGGAGAAGCTGCAATCAGATGGAATAGGATTTCAATTGAGTAAAGGGAACGACAAAGACATGAGGAAGGAGCTGGCCAGAGTTGATTGGAAGGGGAGCCGAGCAGGTAAGATGGTGGGGCAGCAAATAGCAGCGTTTCTGGGTGTAATTCAGGAAGCAGAGCAGGAATTCATCCCAAAAAAAGAAGGAACATACTAAGGTGAGGATAAGGCAACCATGGCTGATGAGGGAGGTCAAGGACAGCATAAAAGCAACAGAAAAAGAATCCAATGTGATGGAGAATAGTGGGAAACCAGAGGATTAGGAAGTTTTTAAAAACTTGAGAGGATAACAATAAAAGCACTAAGGGGGAAAAAGGTGAAATGTGAGGGTATGCTCGCCAGCAATATAAAAGAAGATTGCAAGAGTTTTATCAGATATATAAAAAGGAAGAGGGAGGCAAAAATAGACATTGGTCACTGGGAAATCAGGCTGAAAAAAGAATAATAAGAAATGAAGAAATAGTCGAGGAATTGAATAGATACTTTGCATCAGTCTGCACCATGAAAAACACCAGCAGCATACCAGTACTCCAAGACTGGCAATAGACAATAGACAATAGGTGCAGGAGTAGGCCATTCTGCCCTTTGAGCCTGCACCACCATTCAATATGATCATGGCTGATCATCCTCAATCAGTGTCCTGTTCCTGCCTTATCTCCATAACCGTTGATTCCACTATCCTTGAGAGCTCTATCCAACTCTTTCTTAAATGAATCCAGAGACTGGGCCTCCACTGCCCTCTGAGGCAGAGCATTCCACACAGCCACCACTCTCTGGGTGAAGACGTTTCTCCTCATCTCTGTCCTATATGGTCTACCCTGTATTTTTAAGCTGTGTCCTCTGGATTGGCACTCACCCATCAGCGGAAACATGTTTCCTGCCTCCAGAGTGTCCAATCCTTTAATAATGTTGTATGTCTCAATCAGATCCCCTCTCAGTCTTCTAAACTCAAGGGTATACAAAACCAGTCGCTCCAGTCTTTCAGCGTAAGGTCGTCCTGCCATTCAAGGAATTGACCTCGTGAACCTACGCTGCACTCCCTCAATAGCCAGAATGTCTTTCCTCAAATTTGGTGACCAGAATTGCACACAGTACTCGAGGTGTGGTCTCACCAGGGCCCTGTACAGCTGCAGAAGAACCTCTTTGCTTCTATACTCAGTCCGTCTTGTTATGAAGACCAGCATTCTATTAGCCTTCTTCACTACCTGCTGTACCTGCATGCTTACCTTCATTGACTGGTGTACAAGAACACCCAGATTTCTTTGTACTGCCCCTTTACCTAAATTGATTCCAGTTAGGTAGTAATCTGCCTTCCTATTCTTACCACAAAAGTGGATAACCATACATTTATTCACAGTAAACTGCATCTGCCATGCATCTGACCACTCACCTAACCTGCCCAGGTCACCCTGTAATTTCCTAACATCCTCCTCACATTTCACCCTGCCACCCAGCTTAGTATCATCAGCAAATTTGCTAATGTTATTACTAATACCATCTTCTATATCATTAACATATATTGTAAAAAGCTGCGGTCCCAGCACTGATCCCTGCGGTACCCCACTGGTAACTGCCTGCCATTCCGAAATGGAGCCGTTTATCACTACTCTTTGTTTCCTATCAGCCAACCAAACTTCAATCTAGTTAGTACTTTGCCCCCAATACCATGTGCCCTAATTTTGCTCACTAACCTCCTATGTGGGAATTTTTCAAAAGCTTTCTGAAAGTCCAGGTACACTACATCTACTGGATCTCCCTCATCTATCTTCAGAGTTACATCCTCAAAAAATTCCAGAAGATTAGTCAAGCATGATTTCCCCTTATTAAATCCATGCTGACTCTGACCTATCCTGTTGCTACTATCCAGATGTGTCGTAATTTCATCCTTTATAATAGACTCCAGCATCTTTCCCACCACTGAGGTCAGACTAACTGGTCTATAATTTCCTGCTTTGTCTCTCCCACCTTTCTTAAAAAATGATACAACATGAGCTACCCTCCAATCTGCAGGAACTGATCCCGAATCTATCGAACTCTGGAAAATAATCACCAGCGCATCCACGATTTATCGAGCCACCTCCTTCAGTACCCTGGGATGTAGACCATCAGGCCCCCGGGGACTTATCATCCTTCAGACCTAACGGGCGGCACGGTGGCTAGCACACCAAGTGGTTAGCATTGCTGCTTCACAGTGCCAGGGACCCAGGTTCAATTCCTGCCTCGGGCAACTGTCTGTATGGAGTTTGCACGTTCTCCCCATGTCTGCGTGGGTTTCCTCTGGGTGCTCCGGTTTCCTCCCGCAGTCTAAAGATGTGCAGGTTAGGTGAATTGGCCATGCTAAATTGCCCGTAGTCTTAGGTGTAGGGGAATGGGTCTGGGTGGGTTGCTCTTCAAAGTGTCAGTGTGGGCTTTGTGGGCCGAAGGGCCTGTTTCCACACTGTAGGGAAGCTAATCTAATCTAACAGTCTCTCCAACACCAATTCCTGGCAAATATAAATTCCCTTAAGTGCAGGTCCTTCAGCCACTGTTACCTCAGGGAGATTGCTTGTGTCTTTCCCAGTGAACACAGATCTGAAGTAACAATTCAATTCTTCTGCCATTTCTTTGTTCCCTGTAATATATTCCCCTGTTTCTGTCTTCAAGGACCCAATTTTAGTCAGGGGGAAGAGGGGAGTGTAGTGGCCATCACTAAGGAGGAGGTACTGGGGAAGCTGAAAGGTCTGAATGTGGATAACTCACCCAGACTGGATGAACTACACCAGTGTGTTCTGAAGGAGATTGCTGAGGAGATTGTGGAGGCATTGGTGATGATCTTCCAGGAATCAATGGAGTCAGGGTGTGGAGGTGGAGTGGGGAGGGATTTGGTGGGGGCAAGGCACAGGAAAATGGCTCACATAACACACCTGTTTAAGAAAGGAGGGAGGTAGAAGGTGGTACATTATAGGCCAGTTACCCTGGACTCAGTTGTTGGTAAGGATTTAGACTTCAATTTAAGAATGAAATTGCAGAAGACCTGGATGTGCAATGGTAAAATAAGGCTGAGTCAACACGGTTTCATCAAGGAGACGTCATGCCTGGCAAAACTGTTAGAATTCTTTGAGGAGGCAATGAGGTAGTCAGACAAAGGAGAGTCCGAAGAAGTAATCTATTTGGATTTTTCAGAAGGCATTTGGCATAAGATAAGCGCCCATAGTGTGAGGGGCAATGTACTGGCATGGACTGCGGACTGGCAGTTTGGCGTAAAGCAGAGCGTGAGGAAAAATGGCAGCTGGTGACTGGTAGAGTTCTGCAGGCATCAATATTAGGACCATAACTATTCACGTTGTACATGAACAATCTGGATGTAGGAAGTGAATACATTGTTGCTAAGTTTGCAGGTGACATGAGATAGGTGGAGGGACAGGTAGTGTTGAGGAAGTGGGAAGGCTGTAAAAGGTCATGGATAGGCTCAGAGAGTGAGAAAAGTGGAAGATAGAATACAATGTGTTACAATGTGAGATTATGCACTTTGGGAGGAAGAAGAAATGCAAAGACTGTTTTCTAAATGAGGAAAGCCTTTGGAAATCTAAAGCACAAACCTCATTCAGGTTTCTCTTCAGGTGAACTGGCAGGTCCAGTTTGTGCTTGGGAAGGCAAATGAAATGATAGCATTCATTTCAATATGGCCAGAATACAAGGGCAGAGATGTTCTGCTGAGGCTGTGTAAGGCTCTGGTCAGACTGCATTTGGAATATTGTGAGCAGATTTGGGACCCATATTCTAAGAAACGGTGTGCTGGCATTGGAGGGGTTTACATGAATGATCCTGGGGATGAAGGGCTTGTCATTTGAGCTACCGTTGAAGACACTGGGTCTGCACTCGATGGAGTTTAGAAGGATGAGGAGGGATCTTATTGATATTTACAGATTACTGATCGGCCTGAACAGAATGGATACAGAGAAGATATTTCCAAAAACAGGAGAGACTCGGTAACCAAGGCACAGCCTCAGAATGAAGGGCCAACACTTTGGAGATGAGGAGGAATTTCTTCAGCCAGAGGGTGGGGAATCTCTGGAACTCATTGCTACAGAGTGCAGTGGAGGCCAAGTCACTGAGTGTATTTAAGACAGAGATAGATAGGTTCGTGATAGTTAAGATAGTTCGTGATCAAACATTCCTGCGGAGTAGGCAGGAGAATGAGGGTGAGGGACATATCTGCCAACAGCAAATGGCAGAGCTGAATGGCTGATTTCTGCTCCTATTTCTTAAAGACTTCTGGAGAGTTTCCCCAAAACCCTGGAACACTGAACCCATTGGACTGTGAGCCCTGCTGAAGCTGTTTGTCATTAGAACTTTGTGAAGAGATTAGCAAAGAGTGGAGAGAATGTGCACCAATATGGGAATTTCAGGATACTTCCCATCTCCTGGAATGCCATGAGTGTAGGAAGTGTGGTCAGTGACAGCAGTTGGAGCTCCAGGTTTCGGAGCTTGAGCAGCAGCTGGTGTCAGTGTGGAGAGTCCGTGAGGCTGAGAGCTCCATGGAGAGCACGTTTCTAGATGTGGTCACTCTGCACCTTCAGAGTATGCAGGGAGAGAGGGAATGGGGGAGAAGCAGACATCCAAAAAGACCAGGCAGCTAGTACAGGAATCCCCTGAGTGCATCCCACTGTCCAACCAGCATTCAGTTCAGAATCCTGATGAGAATGATGGTTCATCTGGGGAGTGCAGCCAGAGCCAAGTCCATGGCACCATGGGTGGCTCAGCTGTACAGGGTGGGGCACAAAGAAGACTGGAAGAGCGATCGTGAGAGGAGATTCGAGAGTGAGAGCAATCGATCGGTATTTCTGCAGCTGCAGATGGGAATCCAGGATGGTGTGTTGTCTCCCTGGTGCCACGGTCAAGGAAGTCACTGAACGTCTGTAGAGCACCCTGAGGGGAGGGGGGAACAGTCAGCAGTCATGGTCCTCATCAGTCCTCAGTGACAGGGGGAGAAAAGGGATGTGGTCCTGCAGTCAGAATTTAGAGAGCTTGTGAAGGAATTAGGAGCAGGAACTAAAAAGTAGGAATCACCGGATTACTCCCAGTACCCCATGCAAGTGAGAAGAGGAACAGGACGTAGAATAAGAGTCCAGGAGGGAGGGCTTTAGATCCTTGTGACATTGGGACTGGCCCTGGGGGAGATGGGACCTGGACAGGCCAGACAGCATTGCTCCTGAATAGAGCTGGGACTGAGTTCCTTTAGGGAGATTTACTAGTGCTGTTGGAGAGGGTTTAGACTAACTTGGCAGGGCTGTGGGAGCCAGGAGCGAATATCAGAGAGGGCCATCAAGGACCACAGAATCCTCAGTGCAGTCAATAAGTCACCACCCAGTGGGAAGGATGTGGAGGAATACACCTGAAAGCCCAAATATTATAGAGTTATTATAATGGAGTGGGGGGCTTTAATTTCTGAATATTGACTGGGATAGTAGCAGTGTGAAGCTCAGGAAGGGGCCAGAGTTGTGAGAGTGTGCTCAGGTGAACTTTCTCCAGCTGTGTGTTTCCAGTCCAATGAGAAAGGAGGCTCTGCTAGATCTGGATCTTGGGACTGAGGAGGCCCAAGTGGATCAAGTGTCAGTGAGAGGACGTTTAGGGAAGAGTGATCATTGTATCACAAGGTTTAGGGTGATGGAGGAAATGACCCATTTCAGGGTCAAACAAACTCACTGGGGAAAATGGCAGCTTGCATGGGATATGGATATATCGGATTTAAATAAAACGTTGGAGTCACAGGTACTGGACTTATGGGGTCAAAGGTTCGTAGGAAAGTCTGAGGTGAACAGTAGAGGATGGAGACCAGGGAGAGTCAAGGTATATTTGAGACAGGGCAAACAATTCCTGAACTCTTTTGAGGACAAAAGTGGTAGAACTATTGTAAATAAGAAAAGAGCAAAAGATAACTAGAGAGAGAATAGGGCCCCATGAAGATGAACAAGGTACCTCCGAGTGGATCCAAAGGAAATGGTTAAGATCCAAAATGAATATTCTGGGTCAATATTTATCATGGAGAAAGACATGGAAGTTTGGGAACTCGGGAAGTAAATAGTAATGTCTTGACAAGAGATCACATTACAGAAGAGGATTTCTTCTAATGCATAAAGGTAGATCCATCTCCGTGACCTGAACAGGAAAATCCCAGAATATTGTGGGAAGCTAGGGAAGAGATTGCTGACTCCTTGCTGAGTTTATCATCGACAGTCACAGGTAAGGTGCTGGAGAACTGGAGAGGTTGGCTAATGTTAGCCATTATTTAAGAAAGGCTGGAAGGAAAAGCCAGGGAATTATAGATCAGTGAGCCTGATGTCAGTGCTGGGTAAGTTGTTGGAGTGGATTCTGAGGAACAGGATTTACATGCATTTGGATAGTCAATGTGGTTTTGTGCATGGGAATTGTGTCTTACTAACTTGATTGAGGTTGTTTGAAGAGGTGACAGAGAAGATTGACGAAGGCAGAACAGTAGACACTGTCTATATGGACTTCAATAAAGTGTTTGACAAGGTTCCACATGATTGACTGGTTAGTAAGGTTAGACCACATGGGATCCAGGGAGAGCGAGATATTTGGGTAAAAGATTCCTTCAAGATAAGAGACAGAGAGTGGTGGTAAAGGGTTGCTTTTCAGTCTGGAGATCTGTGAATAGCTGTGTGCTGTAAGGATCTGTGCTGGGTTCACTGCTTTTCGTCATTTAAATAAATGACTTGGATGTGAATATAGGAGTTATGGGAAGTTTGTAAATGTCACAAAAATTAGTGATCCAGTGGATAGTGAAGAAGATGATCTCAGGGTACAGTGGGACCTTGATCAGATGGGGCAATGGGCAGAGGAGTGGCAAATGGAGTTCAGTTTAGATAAATGTGAGATGTTGCATTTGGAAAGGCAAACCAGGGCAGGAGTTATACAGTTAATGGGAGGGCCCTGTAGAGTGTTTCTGAAAAAAGAGTCCTTGGGGGGCAGGGGCAGGGGCAGGGGCAGGGGCATTATTCCTTGATAGTGGAACCACAGGGAGACAGGGAGATGAAGAAGGTGTTGGGTACACTTGCTTTTATTGGTCACATAGGAGTTGGGATATCATGTTATAGCTGTACAGGAAATTGGTGAGGCCACTTTGGGAATAATGTGAACAATTCTGATCATTCTGCGATAGGAAGGATGCTGATAAACTCAAAAAGCTGCAGAAAAGATTTACAAGGATATTGCTAGGAATTGGACGATTTAAACTATCGGCAGAGGCTGAATAGACTGGTACTATTTTCCCTGCAGGATCGGAGGCTGAGGGGTGGCCTTATAAATGTTTATTAAAAAATGAGGAGCATGGACAAGGTGTATATCCAAGGTCTTTTCCTTGGGAATGGGAGGCAGAGGTTCAAGATGAGAGACAAAAGACTCAAAAGAGCCCTGAGGGGTAACTTGTCACACAGAGGGTGATGCGAGTGTGGATTAAGGTGCCAGAGCAATGTTGGAGGTGGATACAATTACAGCATTTAAAAAATGTTTGGTTGAGGACATGAATAAGAAGAATTTAGAGAGATGTGGGCTAAATGCTAGCAAATGGGATGAAGTCAGTTTAGGATATCTGGTTAGCATGTATAAGCTAGACTGAAGGGTGTGTTTCCACGCTGTATGACTCCATGACGATGAGAGGCTGGAAAAGCTGAGACTTTTTACCCTGAAGCATAGGAAGCTGAGGAGTGAATTTATAGAAGTTTATAAAATCATGAAGGTCATGGATAATGCAGGAAGGACATGAATGTTTTGTAGAGATGGCAAAAATATCCAAAGGATCGTTCCAGGGATGAGGAACATCAGTTATGAATATAGATTGGAGAATTTGGGACTGTCTTCTTTGAAGAAAGTCACAGATCATGCAATACCAAATTATAGTCCAGCACGAGCTTTTGGAGCGCCGCTGACAACCACCTGATGAAGGAGTGGTACTCCGAAAATCAGGACTTCCAAATAAATTCCCTGTTGGACTATAACCTGTGTTGTGTGATTTTTAACTTTGTCTACCCCAATCCAACACCAGCACCTCCAAGTCTTTGGAGAAGGCTGAGAGGAGAATTGTTCCAGGAATTCAAAATCAGGAGGGGCCTGGACAGAGTAAATAGGGAGAAAGTGATCGCAATTCTGAAAGGATTGAGACCGAGAGACCACAGATTGAAAGTAATTGGAAAAGTAACAAAAGTGAGATGAGGAAAAATGTTTTTGACCAGTGAGTGGTTAAGGTGTGGAATGCACTGCCTGAGAGTGTGGTGGAGGCAGCTTCAATTGAAACAATATCAAGGGAATGAGACTGTTATTTGAAAAGGAACAATGTGCAGGGTGACAGGGAGAAAGCAGGAGAATGACACTCAGTCAATTGCTCATTCGGAGAGCTGGTCCAGACAGGATGGGCAGAATGGCCTCCTTGTGCACTGTAACAATTCTGTAATTGTGTGATTGAACAGAGTTAAAGCTCAGAGGTGGGAGCTCGGGGTCTCACTGTGCTGCTGCTGCTGCTGCTGCTGAGGTCAGTGGGATCAGAGAGTGGGACAGGGAGCCAGAGCTCACATCAAACTCTGCCCGTGTCTGTCACACTGAGACTGGCAGGAGGCTACTCACTGATTTCACTCCATGCTGCAGGAATGGGACCACAGGCTGCAAATGGACAGAGCTCCTCCACACGGTGAGTAAAACTGACTGACTTATATCTTGCTGCTTAAAGGGGGCATGGAACTGAAGAAATACAGCTGGACACCCTGTTAGACACAGTGCTCCTCAATCAACAATTTCATTCACTGCAGCTCCCAATTAACGCTTTCAACAATTAAGCGTTTGTGTTTTAGAAATTGTCTTTAGAATTTGAAAGGGTTAATAACGGAGGATTGAGGTTTACTTACTCAGCCTGAGCTTGGTTCCTGAACCGAACATAAACCACAGTGAAAGCTCCCAGTGCAGAGGGTGCACAAAACCCTCTGCTCTTTGTTACCCTCCATCAGTCTCAACCTCTAATCCTCTCTCTCTCTGTCACTCTCTTCCATCCTCACCCATGTCTTTTTCTCTCTGTCCAGCTGGGCTCGGGCAATTTGTGAACTTTATTTTTCAATGTTAAATCTTGCAGCTGCTCTTCACGTGTGGCCATGGAGTGTAAGAGGGAAACTTGAGGCCTTCAGTGAGTGGTGAACACCACAGGGACTGGAGTGTGTTGTGGACAGTGACAATCCCAGCATGGGGTAATTTGTTCAACTTAATTTATATGTGACTGTGGATGTGTCAGTGCAGGAGGTGGGACTGTGTGTCAATTATTATACATTTTATATAACTCTGGGATGTGTCAGTACCGGAGGTGGTGCTGTGCACATTGAGGTTTTTGCACGGCTCTGTATCACTGTGAAGGCCAGCTGTTAGGTTGCTGACACTAATAGTCAGTGACGTCCTCATTTTGAATGTTGCTGATTGTCAGGGTGAAACTGGTCCCTGATCCACTGCCGGTGAATCGATCGGAGACTCCTGTGAATCGATCTTTTGCTTCATAGATCAGGAGAGAGGGTTTCTGACCTTCTCGCTGCTGGTACCAGGTAAGATAGCTGCTAATGCTTTGACTGGCCTTACAGGTGATGGTTGCAGTCTGGCCCAGTCCCACTGACAGAACTGGGGGAGACTGGGTCATGATGATGTCCCCACTGATACCTGAGGGGTCAGAGAGAAACAAAATGAAGTCAGAACTGTCACAGAAAGAGCCTGTCAAATGAGAGATTGTTGGAGACAATGAGCATTCCTCTGGTTTCAGCATTTTCCCTTCAATCACAAGTCAGTGGAATTGGAGTGAAATGGAGAGCAGCTAAAGATTCAAGTTGGAAGGAGAGAGATTTGTACCTGTGACACAGAATACCAGGGGCCAGATCAGCTGAATGTGTGAAATCATGGTGTGTGCTCCTGTCCCTGTGCCTGGTTCCTGATAAATTCTACCTTCACTGGGCTCTGCTTTATAAAGCTGCAGCCTGTGAGAGTCTGACTGGGTGTTCCTCAGTATGTAAATGGCATCAGGCAGAGAGAGCCACGTCAGCTCTTCTCTCGCTTTCTCTCTCTGTCTCAGAGAGTCGTTGATGTGAACAGCAGTGAATGAGGCCATTTGGCGCGTTGTGTCTGTACTAGTCAAAAAAGATCTGATGACACTAATCCCATCCTCCAGCTCTTGGCCCATTATCCTGGAGGTTACAGCAACACAAGAGAATATCTAAACACTGCTCCAATGTCACGAGAGTTTGTGACTCAACCAGCCTTTCAGGCAGTGAGTTCCAGACTCCCATCACCCACTAGGTGAAAAAAATTCTCCTCAACTCTCCTCTCACTCTCTACCTCGACTGGGCCCGAACTCACTCAAGTTTAGAAGGATGAGAGGGGATCTGACTGAAACATATAAAATTCTAACAGGGCTGGGCAGGGAGGAAGTTTCCCCTGGTTGGGGAGTCTGGAACCAGGGGTCACAATCTCATTGGGGATATGGAATAGACAATTTGGGACTGAGATGAAGAAACATTTCCTTCCTGAGAGGGTGGTCAATCTTTTGAATTCTGTACCACAGAAGGCTGTAGAGGACAGGAAACTGAATATATTCAAAAAAGAGAGAGAGATAATTGTTTTGCATTTTAACAGCATGAAGGGAATGGAGAGAAAGCAGGAATATGGCTTTGAGAGAGAGAGGATCAGCCATGATCAGACTGAATGACAGAGCAGACTCAAAGGGCCAAATAGCCTATTATTGCTCTGGTTACTGTGTGTTCATGCCTTCAATCTCTGTCCCTCATTATTGAGTGCTTTACTCATGTAAAAAGTGCCTTCCTACTCACCCTATCACTACCCCGAATAGTCTTATAGCCCTCTGTCAGGTCTCTCTCAGCCTTCACTGCTCTAAGGAAAACAACACCAACCTTTCCAACCTTTCCATCCCAGGCAGCATCCTGGTAAATCTCCCCTGTACCATCTCGAATACAATCACATCCTTCCAGAATGTGGTGACCAAGAACTGTCTGTCTCTCTCGGAGAAAGTGAGGACTGCAGATGCTGGAGATCAGACCTGAAAAATGTGTTGCTATAAAAGCGCAGCAGGTCAGGCAGCATCTAAGGAGCAGGAGAATTGACGTTTTGAGCATCAGCCTGTCTCTCTCTCTCTCTGTCTCTGTCTCACATCTGCCACTTCTTTCTCCCTCTCTTTTGCCCATTGTTAATTTCTCTCATATTCTCTCTCTCTCTCTCTTACTCACACACTGTCTCATAGCCATTCTCTCCAATTCACTCACACTCCATCACTCCATCTCATAATTTCTACTTCTCCATCTCTCACTATCTCAGTCACTCGCTCCCTCTCTTGCTTCAGTTGAAAACCTCCAATTGTTATCTGCGCCTCTCTATTCCTCCCTCTTTCTCTCTCCTTCCCTCTCTGCCTCCCAATTTACAGTCTCTCTCCCTCCCACTCTGTCATTCTGTCTTTAACCAGACTCATCTCTCTCTCACACACATCCACTCAACCCTACGCGCTCTCTCTTGATTCCCTTCATGCTTGGTCTGACACCCACCCTGTCTCTTTCCCTCTCTCCTTATCTCTTTCTCTCTCTCCACCTCTCTTAGTCACACTATCTGACATCTTGTTTCTCTGTTCTATCCCTCAACTTCACCATTTCTACCTCCCTCTGCGTCCCCTCACATATCTCACACTGTCTCAAATGCTCCTCCCTCTGTCCCTCTGTCCCTCAATCTCTCTCACTCACTCACTCATTCACACTCTCACACACTATCTCTCTCTCTCTGTCTCGCTTCTCCCTCTTTCTCACAGTGTCCCGGATGATGACAGTTGAATGCAGGATAAATCTCCCTCTGCTCTGTCCCACTGATGGATGTTCACCCTTGACCCAGAAGCATGTCTTTTCCTGGAGTAAGGCCCCATTTCCCACACTGACCAAACATTTAGCTTGTCTCAGGCAGATGGACAGATTCTTGTCAAATGAAGGACAATTCTATGTTGTTACCCTATTCTCCCTGGGGACTGGTTTGGACACAAAACTCATTCCATGAAGGCCCAGCAGACAGAGGAGATCCTTAGGCCATCAGTGTGAGCTGGAAGGAACAGGACAGGCTCTCTGTCCATCCACATCATGTTACAATCCCTTCCTCTCTCCTTCCCCTTCCATGATCAGGCTCTGGGTCAGGGTGTTTCACTGGGATGAGGGCTGGACCATTAAACAATTACAACAGAAAATAACTGAACCCCACATCCACCATGGTGTCCATGACTCACTGGACTCTCCAACAGTGCCCAGTAAACGTGTAATTCAGTTCACGGAGCTGACTGGTGGAGAGACATTGGCCTTCTTCCCACTGAACTTCCCAATAAAGACTCATAAACATGGGCATCCTTCCTGCTGGAACCTCCAATCGAGACCAGTAAACATTGGCCTCCTTCCTGCTGTACTTTTCATAGGAGACCAGTAAACATGGACCTCCTTCTGACTGGATCCTCCAAGAGAGACCAGTAAACATTGGCCTCCTTCTGCTGGAGACAAATAGATGACTGAGTTTTTGAAGAAGTGATCAGAAATATAGATAAAGGTAGAGCAGTATATTCTGTCTACATGGACTTTTGCAAGGCCTTAGACAAGGTTCCCCTATGTAGACTGCTGAGTAAGATTGTATTGCATAAGATCCAGGGAGAGCTCGCCAATTGGATATAAAATTGGCCTGATGATAGGAGGCAGAGGCTGGTGAGAGAGGGTTGTTCTTCAGACTGAAGGCCAGTGACCAGCCGTCTGCCACAAGAATCGATCCTGAATCCACTGTTATTCATCATTTATTTGGTAGGAAATACACAATTAATGGTAGAGCCATGGGGAGTGTTGTTGAACAAAGAGACTGAGGGGTACAGGTACATAGTTCCTTGGAAGTGGTGTCACAGGTAGACAAGAAGAAGGTATTCGGCACGCTCACCTTCACTGGTCAAAGCAGGGAGGACAGGAGTTGGGACATCACATACAAGGCATTGATCAGGTCACATTTGGATACTGTGCACGTTTCTGCTCACTCTGCGATAGGAAGGAAGTTATTAAACTGGTTTGGATAAAAAATATAGATTAACAGGGATGTCACCAAGATTCGAGGGTTTGAATTATGAGGCGAGGATGGATAGTCCGAGATGATTTTCCAGGGAATGCCTGAGATTGAGGGGTAACCTCATAGAGGTTTACAGAATCATGAATGTCATGGATAACGTGAATTGCCAAAGTCTTTTCCCCAGTGTAGGAGAGTCCAGTGCTAGAAGGAATAGGTTGAAGTTGAGAGGGGAAAGAATTAGAAGGGACCTAAGAGGCAACCTTTTCACACAGAGGTTGGTGTGTATGTGTAATGAGCTGCCAGAGGAAGTGGTAGCAGTGAGTACAATTACTACATTTCAAGGGCATTTTTACAGGAACATGGATAGGAAGGATTTCGAGGGGATTGGGCCAAACACAGGTAAATGGGATTATTTCAGTTTTGGAAACTTGGTCAGCATGGATTAGTTGAGCTGAAGGGCCTGATGCCATACCGTAAACCTCTATGACTCTATGACGATGAACACACGAGCCACCTTCTCATAGGAACAATAAAGATGGAACTCCTTCCCACTGGGTGCTCCAGAAGAGACCAGTAAACATGGGTCTTCTTCAGACTGGACTGTCCAGTACCTGAGCTGCAAACCCCACATCCTCTCCATCATGTAGGCCTCTGATTTCAATCTCAACAGCATTGTCTGTTTCTGCATTACCTCAGCCCCTTGACCACAGAAATCCAACCTCACTACCAGCCAATTGCCTCCATGACCTCCCTTCTCCCTCACCCTGTGTCCTGCTGCAGACTCACATTCCCTCCCTCTGCCTTCCACCTTCTGTCTTTGGTCTCCTGCCTATTTCTGCTTCCTTCATCCCACCATTGACAGCAGAGCCTTCAGACCCCTAGAGCATGCTCTCTGACCTCCTGCCCCTCAATGGTTGTGCTGTTGAATATGCCGTTCACATCCATTGCTTTTGGATTGCTGTTCACTTGCCATTGTTTTGTCGATTTATTCCAGTTAATTGAATCTGGCCTGTTCACTGAGTTGGTACAAGAGCGTTTTCCTTGAGAAAACACTTTTCTGTAAACTGGTTTGTCTGTTTCTCCCAGTCTTTGTGTAAAGGTAAGACTAAGTGTGTGTAAGCTCTTATACAGCACAGACAGAGGTCACTGGGCCTATTGTGACTGTTAGTCAAATGAGTCCAATGTGTCCCATTTACGCAGCCCTTCCTGTATAACCCTGCAATTGTTTCCTTTTCAGCTATTTCTCCAAATGCCTTTTTGAAAGTTGCTGTTGAATCCACTTCCACTCACCTTGCAAACAGTCATCATGAACTCGCTGGATAAAAATGTTCCTATCTTTTCTCTTGTCCTTCAGACCCTTTCTGAAATGTGTGCCCTCTGGTTACTGACCCTCCTGCCTGGAGAAACAATTTGTCCTGTATTTGCTGCATCCAAACTCTCTAATTGTGAACCCCTCATTGAGGGAGACCTATTTCCAGCACAGGGGGAGAACATTCAGCCTGTCAGGGAAATGCTGTCATTTCATGGGGCAATCCAGTCAGTCTCACCCCCTCCCCTCCTCAGCCCCCAGGGCCTTGCAGATTTATTTCCATCAAGAGCCCATCCAATCTGTCATTGTAATAACTGAGTGTCTTCACCTGCCTCACCTGAATGGGCACTAATTTCCAAGTCATTACCAATTGCTGCTAAAAGCAAAGTTCTTCCTGCTATCCTACATCTCTTACCCAACAGAATATAAGGTAATCTCAATGTGAAGATGGGATTTTGTCTCCACACGGACTGTGAGGTGGTCACTCTTACTGATACTGTCATGGACAGATACACCAGCAGCAGGCAGATTGGTGAGGGTGATAGTGAGTATGTTTTTCCCTCTTGTTGGTTCCCTCACCACCTGCCCCAGGTCCAGTCTAGCGGCTGAATCAGGTGGAATGTGACCAGCTTACTCAGTAGTGATGCTTCTGAGCAGCTCTTGATAGTGGACTTTGAAGTCCCTTGCTCCTGCATCCTTCCCTCCCTCAGTGCTCCCTCCAAGTGTTGTTCAACATGGAGGACTGACTGGTCAGTTGAGGTTGGAGGGGAGGCGGTGCTCTGTGGTAATCAGCAGGAGTTTTCCTTCCCCATGTTTGACCTGCTGTTCATGAGGCTTCATGGGTTCCATAGTTAATGGTGAGGACTCCCAGGGCAACTCCCTTCCAACTGTACACACCACTGTGTTGCCTCCCTTGCTTGTTCTATCCTGCCAGTTAAAAACTGAATGAGGGAACAATTCTGTGCAGGTCTCACAGCTTGGAGATAGAGCTGCTGCTGGATTCTGTTTCTGATCTCCGAGTGCAGGCACGTGTGCTTGTGAGAGAGTGACTGACACTTTTTCCAAAACTGTGCTGTTTCTGCAAAACAATCCCAGAACCAGCCTCCTGTGCTGTCAGGTTCTTGGGCGTGCAGATGGTTCACAGTTTTCTCCCATCTCAGTAACAAACGTCCAGCTGCTCCGAGCTCCTTCTTTCACTTCCTCTATTGGTGAAGTTTCAACCTTGCGATCTGACAGTCTTTGCAATTATTTTTTACACTGGGGTTTTCTGCTGTGGTCAGAATCTCTAATAATAAGTGTCCAATCAGTGACAATCACAGCATCTAAGAGCAGTCAGGACAGTGGAGCCAGGCTCACTGGGAAATACATTGGGAAGATCAAAGCCATCCCCTTCAGATCTTGTTTATGGGACTCCAAACATGACCATTCTAATGTAGTGGCTGACACACATCACAGCCACTGCCCTCCGTATCCTTCAGCTCATCCAAACTTCTGCTGCTCGTATCCAAACTTGCACCAAGTCCCAGTCCCGCAACCCCCTGCACCCCATGCCTATATTGGCTCCTGGTCTAGCAACAACTTGATTTTGAAATTCTCATCCTTGTTCTCAAATCCCTTTCTGCCCTCCACCCTCCCTATCTCTGTAATCTCCTCCAAGCTGCCTCACTCTGTGTGGTCAGCAATCTTGGATAATTGGCTCTCGATTCCATCTTCCAAGTCATTGAGAGATATCGTGAAATACTGAGGTCCCTGCACAAATCCCTGGAGACACCACTATTCACATCTTGTTCATTGGAGAGCACACACATTATCCCTCCTCTCTGTCTCCTACCTCCTTTTCTATAACTGGCTTGATGGTAGGAAGCAGAGGGTAATATTGGAAGGATGCTTGTCAGACTGGAGGCGTATGTTGAGTGGAGTGCTTCAGGGCTCAGTGCTGGCCCCATTACTGTTTGTTATCAATATTAATGATTTGCATGAGAATCTGTAAGGCATGATTAGTAAGTTTGATGTGCAGGTCAAGTGAATTGGCCATGTTAAACTGGCCATAGTGTTAGGTACATTAGTAAAAGGGAAATGGGTCTAGGTGGGTTACTCTTCAGAGGGTAGGTGTGGACTGGTTGGGCCAAAGACCTGTTTCCACCCTGTAGAGAATCTCATCTCTAATCTTGTACAGGATGTCAGTGAGGTCGCACTTGGAATATTGTATTCAGTTTGGTCACCTTGTTATAGGAAGGATATTACTAAACCAGAAAGAGTACACAAGAAATTTACAAGGATGTTGCCTGGACTCAACAATCTGAGTTATAGGGAAAGGTTAGGCAAGTTAGGACTTTTTTCTTAGAACACAGGAGACTGGTGGGGGAACTTTTAGAAGTGTACAAGATCATGAGAGACATGGATAGGGTTGGGGAATCGAGGATGAGAGGGCATCAGTTTAGTGTTAGAGTGGAAAGAATAAAAGGGAACCTGAGGGGCAACATTTTTACACAGAGGGTGGCACGTATGTGGAATGAGCTGCCAGCTGAATTGATTGAGGTGGATACATGAACAACATTTAAAATACATTTGGACAAATACATAGATAGGAAAACATTTGAAGGATATGGGACAAGTGCCGGGAAATGGGTTAGCATGGATGGAGATGTTGGTCAGCACGGGCCAGTTTGGGCCAAAAGGCCTGCCTCTGTGCTGTAGGACTCGATGACTCTATGACTCTAAAATTCCATATGTTTCCATGTTTATGAACAGTCTCTCAAACATAGAAACAAAGGAACTAGGAGCAGGAGGAAGCCATTCAGCCCTTCGAGTGGGCTCTGCCATTCAATATGACCATGGCTGATCATCCAACTTCGTCCTCTGCTCCCATTTTTTCTCCATAAACTTTAATCTCTTTAGACCTAAGAACTATACTTATCCTCTCTTGAAAATATTGAATGTGTTGGGCGCAATTGCTTTCTGTGACAGAATATTGCACCAGCTTCCCAGTCTCTGGCTAAAGAACATAGAACATAGATAGAACATAGAACAATACAGCACAGAACAGGCCCTTCGGCCCACGATGTTGTGCCGAACTTCTATCCTAGATTAAGCACCCATCCATGTACCTATCCAAATGCCGCTTAAAGGTCGCCAATGAATCTGACTCTACCACTCCCTCGGGCAGCGCATTCCATGCCCCCACCACTCTCTGGGTAAAGAACCCACCCCTGACATCTCCCCTATACCTTCCACCCTTCACCTTAAATTTATGTCCTCTTGTAACACTCTGTTGTACCCGGGGAAAAAGTTTCTGACTGTCTACTCTATCTATTCCTCTGATCATCTTATAAACCTCTATCAAGTCACCCCTCATCCTTCGCCGTTCCAACGAGAAAAGGCCGAGAACTCTCAACCTATCCTCGTACGACCTACTCTCCATTCCAGGCAACATCCTGGTAAATCTTCTCTGCACCCTCTCCAAAGCTTCCACATCTTTCCTAAAGTGAGGCGACCAGAACTGCACACAGTACTCCAAATGTGGCCTAACCAAAGTCCTGTACAGCTGCAACATCACCTCACGACTCTTGAATTCAATCCCTCTGCTAATGAACGATAATACTCCATAGGCCTTCTTACAATCTCTATCCACCTGAGTGGCAACCTTCAAAGATCTATGTACATAGACCCCAAGATCCCTCTGTTCCTCCACCTGACCAAGAACCCTACCATTAACCCTGTATTCCGCATTCTTATTTGTTCTTCCAAAATGGACAACCTCACACTTGGCAGGGTTGAACTCCATCTGCCACTCCTCAGCCCAGCTCTGCATCATATCTAAGTCCCTCTGCAGCCGACAACAGCCCTCCTCACTGTCCACAACTCCACCTATCTTTGTATCATCTGCAAATTTACTGACCCACCCTTCGACTCCCTCCTCTAAGTCATTAATAAAAATTACAAACAGCAGAGGACCCAGAACTGATCCCTGCGGAACTCCACTTGTAACTGGACTCCATGCTGAATATTTACCATCTACCACCACTCTCTGACTTCGACCGGTTAGCCAGTTTTCTATCCAATTGGCCAAATTTCCCTCTATCCCATGCCTCCTGACTTTCCGCATAAGCCTACCATGGGGAACCTTATCAAATGCCTTACTAAAATCCATGTACACTACATCCACTGCTCTACCCTCATCCACATGCTTGGTCACCTCCTCGAAGAATTCAATAAGACTTGTAAGGCAAGACCTACCCTTCACAAATCCGTGCTGGCTGTCCCTAATCAAGCAGTGTCTTTCCAGATACTCGTAAATCCTATCCCTCAGTACCCTTTCCATTACTTTGCCTACCACAGAAGTAAGACTAACTGGCCTGTAATTCCCGGGGTTATCCCTATTCCCTTTTTTGAACAGGGGCACAACATTCGCTACTCTCCAGTCCCCTGGTACCACCCCAGTTGCCAGTGAAGACGAGAAGATCATTGCCAACGGTACTGCAATTTCCTCTCTTGCTTCCCACATAATCCTAGGATATATCCCGTCAGGCCCGGGGGACTTGTCTATCCTCAAGTTGTTCAAAATGTCCAACACATCTTCCTTCCTAACAGGTATCTCTTCTAGCTTATCAGTCCGTTTCACACTCTCCTCTTCAACAATACGGTCCCTCTCGTTCGTAAATACTGAAGAGAAGTACTTGTTCAAGACCTCTCCTATCTCTTCCGACTCAATACACAGTCTCCCACCACTGTCCTTGATCGGACCTACCCTCGTTCTCGTCATTCTCAGGTTTCTCACATACGCATAGAATGCCTTGGGGTTATCCTTGATCCTATCCGCCAAGGATTTTTCGTGCCCTCTCTTAGCTCTCCTAATCCCTTTCTTCAGGTCCCTTCTGGCTATCCTGTATCCCTCCACTGCTCTGTCTGAACCTTGTTTCCTCAACCTTATGTAAGCCTCCTTCTTCCTCTTTACTAGACATTCAACCTCCCTCGTCAACCAAGGCTCCCTCACATGACCATTTCTTTCCTGCCTGATCGGTACATACATATCAAGGACACGTCGTATCTGCTCCTTGAAAAAGTCCCACATTTCCACCACATCCTTCCCTGACAGCCTATGCTCCCAACGTATGCTCCTCAAATCCTGTCTTACAGCATCGTAATTTCCCTTCCCCCAATTGTAAAAACTCCCTTGTTGTGCGCACCTATCTCTCTCCATAACCAAGGTGAAAGTCACAGAATTGTGGTCGCCATCACCAAAATGTTCACCCACTAACAAGCCCACCACTTGTCCCGGTTCGTTACCGAGTACCAAATCCAATATGGCCTCCCCTCTGGTTGGACAATCTACATACTGCGTTAGAAAAGCTTCCTGGACACACTGCACAAACACCGCCCCATTCAATCTACTTGATCTAAAGAGCTTCCAATCAATATTTGGGAAGTTGAAGTTGAAGTTGAAGTTGAAATGTCTCATCATCTCAGTCTGAAATGGCCTTTCCCTTTTCTTTAAACCATAACTCGTAGTTCTGGATTCCCCAGTCATCAGGAACATCCTCCCTGTGTTGTTTTGGTCTTGTCCTGTTCGGATTTTCAAGGTTTCAATGTGATTCCTCTCAATCTTCTAAGCACCAATGAATATAGTCCTAACTGATCCAGTTTCTCATCAGATATAAGTGGTGTCATCCCAGGAATCAGTCTGGTAAACCTTTCCTTCCCTCCCTCCACAGCCAGAACATGCTTACTCAGATAAGGAGCCCGAAACTACACACAACAGAATCATAAAATCACACATTACAGAGGAGGCCCTTCAGCCCATTAACTGTGTACCAGCCAAACGACACTAAACCTCTACCAGTCCCACTTTCCAACATGAGACCCACAGCTTGAATGTTATAACATTTCAACTGCTCACCCAAGTACATTTTAAAGTTTTTGAGGTTTCCCACCTCAACTACCTTCTCAGGCTGTGCATTCCAGATGCACACCATCCTCTGGATGAAAAACATTTTCCTCAAAACATCTTGAAACCTCCTATCTTTCACACTGAATGTGAGCCAACTTGTTAGTGACCCTCCCATGAAGGAGAACAGCTGTTTTCTCTCCACCCTGTCCATTCCCCTCATAACCTTATACACCTTGATCAGGTCCCCCCTCTCCTTCTCTGCTCTGAAGAAAACAACCCGAGCTGATCCAATTTCTCTTCATCACTGAGAGGTTCCATCCCACACAATATCCTGGTGATTCCCCTCTGTACCCCATCCAGTGCGATCACCTCCTTCCTACAGTGTGGTGACCTGAACAGCACACAGTACTCCAGCTGTGGCTGAACCAATGTTCTGCTTAACTGCAACATATCCTCCTGCTTTTATAACCAATATCTGATATAACAAAGGCAAGTGTCCCATATGCCTTCATACTGCTCTGTTCGCCTGTCTTGTCACATTCAGGGATCAGTGGAGAAGCACCCCAAGATCACTCTGTTCCTTTGAGCTTCCTCAGTTCAAAGAACAAAGAGCAACGAAAATTACAGCACAAGAACTGGCCCTTAGGCCCTACTAGCCTGCACTGGTCCATATCCTCCATCTAAACCTGTCATCAATTTTCCAAGGGTCTGTCTCCCTTTGCTCCCTGCCCATCCATGTATCTATCTAGAAATATCTTAAATGATGCTATTGTGCCTGCCTCTACCACTCCACTGGCAATGTGTTCCAGGACCAATCACTCTCTGTGTGAAGAACTTTCCACACATATCTCCCTTAAACGTTTCCACTCCCACTTTGAACTCATGACCCCAAGTAATTGAGTCCCCCACTCTGGGAAAAAGCTTCTTGCTATCGACCCTGAATATACCTCTCATGATTTTGTAGACCCCAATCAGGTCCCCCCTCAATGTTCGACTTTCTAATGAAAATAATCCTAATCTACTAAACCTCTCTTCATAGCTAGTGCCCTCCATACCAGGCAATCCTGGTGAACCTCCTCTGCACCCTCTCCAAAGCATCCACATCCTTCTGGTAATGTGGTGACCAGAACTGTACGCAGTATTTCAAATGTGACCAAGCCAAAGTCCGATATAATTCTAACATGACCTGCCAACTCTTGTAATGAATACCACGTCTGATGAAGGAAAGTACACTATAAGTCTTCTTGACCATTCTATCGACTTGTGTTGCCACCTCCAGAGTACAATGGACTGGAACACCCAGGTCTCTCTTGCCATCAATTTTCCCAGGGCGTTCCATTCACAATACAGTTTACTCCAGATTTGGATCTTCCAAAATTCATCAGATCGCCTTTGCCTGGTTTGAAATCCATCTGTCCCATTCTCTGCCCAACTCTTCAATCTATCTATATTCTGCTGCATTCTCTGACAGTCCCCTTCACTATCTGCTACTCCACCAATCTTAGTGTCATCTGCAAACTTGTTAATCAGACCACCTATACCTTCCTCCAGATCATTTATATATATCAAAAACAAGTGCGGTACAAGCACAGATTCCTGTTCTCCATTTTGAGAAACTCCTTCCACTGCTACTGTCTGCCTTCTGTTGCCCAGCCTGTTCTCTATCCATCTAGTGAGTACGCTCTGGATCCCATGCAACTTTAATTTCTTTATCAGGCTACCATGGGGAACTTTATCAAATGCATTCCTGAAATCTATGTGAATGACATCCACAGCCCTTCCCTCATCAATCAACTTCATCACTTCTTCAAAAACTTCTATAAAGTTGGTAGGACATGACATTCACTGCACAAGTTCATGCTGCCTATAACTGATAAGTCAATTTTCTTCCAAATGTAAATAGATCCTATCCCTCAGTATCTTCTCCAGCAGCTTCCCTACCACTACATCAGGCTCACTGGTTGATAGTTACCTGGATTATCCTGGCTACCCTTCTTAAACATTAGCAATTCTCCAGTCCTCTGGGACCTCATCCATGTTCAAGGTTGCTACAAAGATATCGATTAAGGCCCCAGCTATTTCCTCTCTTGCTTCCCCCAGTAAGCTGGGATCGATCCCATCCCGACCTGGGGACTTGTCCACCTTGATGCCTTTTAAAATACCCAACACTTCCTCCCTCCTTAAACTGACTTGACCCTGAGTAATCAAACATCTATCCCCAACTTCAACATCTGTCATTTCCCTCTCCTTGGTGAATACCGACGTAAAGCACTCATTAAGAATCTCATCCATTTTCTCTGACTCCGCACATAACTTTCCTCCTTTGTCCTTGAGTGGGCCAACCCTTTCACTAGTCATCCACTTGCTCCTTATATATGAATAAAAGGCTTTGGGATTTTCCTTAACCCTGTTTGTTAATGATATTTCGTGACCCCTTTTAGCCCTTTTAATTCCTCATTTCAGATTGGTCCTACTTTCCTGATATTCTTTGAAAGCTTTGTCTGTTTTCAACTACCTCGACCTTATGTATGCATGTTTTTTCCTCTTAGCTAGTCTCACAATTTCAACTGTCATCCAGCGTTTCCTAATCCTGCCATTTCAATCCCTTATTTTCACAGGGACATGTCTGTCCTGACTCTAGTCAACATCTCTTTAAAAGCCTCCCACATATCAAATGTGGATTTCCCTTTAAACAGCTGCTCCCAATCCACATTCCCCAGCTCCTGCCAACTTTTGCTATAGTTGGCCTTCCCACAATTTAGCCGTCTTTCTTTGGGACCACTCTCGTCTTTGTCCATGAGCATTCTAAAACTTACGGAATTGTCGTCACTGTTACCAAAATAATCCCCTACTGAAATTTCAACCACCTGGCCGGGCTCATTCCCCAACACCAGGTCCAGTATGGCCCCTTCCTGAGTTAGACTATTTCCACATTACTCTGTAAAATCCTCCTGGCTGCTCCTTACAAATTTTGCTCCATCTAAACTTCTAACATTAAGTGAATCCCAGTCAATGTTGGGAAAATTAAAATCTCCATTACCACCACCTTGTTACTCCTCTCTCTTTCCATAACCTGTCTACATATTTGTACCTCTATCCCATGTTCACTGTTAGGAGGCTTGTAGGATAGCACCAACATCTATCTTTCCTGTTTCTGAGCTCTGCCCATATTGCCCCACTGCTCGAGTCCTCCATAGTGCCCTCCTTCAGCACACCTGTGATATCCTCTCTGACCAGTAATGCAACTCCTCCATCCCTTTTACCTCCCTCTCTTTATCTGCCTGATGCATCTATATCCTGGGATACTTAGTTGCCAATCTTGCCCTTCCCTCAACCAAGTCTCAGTAATAGCAATAACATCGTACTCCCAGATACTAATCCAACCCCTCCCTCCTGCACCATCTCTCAAGCCACGCATTCATCCTGCCTATACTTTCATTTCGACTCTGATGAGCACATGGCACTGGTAGCAATCCTGAGATTACTACCTCTGAGATCCTACATTTTTAATATGGTTCCTAACTCCCTAAATTCTGCTTGTAGGACCTCATCCCATTTATTACCGATATCATTGGTGCCTACATAAGCCATCACAGCTAGCCGTTCACCCACCCCTTCAGAATGTCCTGCAGCCGATCTGAGACATCCCTGACCCGTGCAACTGGGAGGCAACATGCTATTCGTGAGTCTCGCTTTTAACCACAGAATCACCTATCTACTCCCCTTACAAAGTCCAAATTAACCATATCCACGGGCCCCCCTTAACAACTCCACTCACGACATCCTCAAAAAATTCCAGTCAATTTGTTAAGCAGTTCTGTTACTGTTTTCAAAGTTCTAAACTATAAAATATTTTATAATGAACTTGGGCATTTTCTCCACTGCTGATTTCCATCTAATTCATCTAAAATTTCTTATTTTCCCCCCCTCTCTCTCTTTTTCAATAGACATGTTAAATTAGCTTTCTCCACTCTGTAGGACCTATTCCACAGTCGATAAACAGATAACCATCAACGTTTCTAATATTTTACAACCACTTCCTGAAGCATTCCTGAAAATAGATTATTTGGCCCTGCTGATTTAACACACTTTAATTTTTCCAGAACCATTTTCCTCCAACAACTGATTTCCTTCAGTTCCTTCCTCTGATAAAACTCCAAGTTCACCAACATGTCTGAGATTTATTTGAGAATTCATTTGTGCAGAAAGATCCAGAATATGTTTATCTGTTATCTCTTTGTTCCAAGTATAACATTATAACACTTGTGTGGAATGTCCTTGAATGTCATCTGGACGTCCATATAAACAACACATTCCCTTTGCTCACACATCAATGACCTCGTTAAAACATGTAACCAGGTTAGTTAAAGATGTCTGACGCTTTTTAAATTCATCCTGACTTACTCTGATCAGTTCATATTTGTCAGACATTCTGTCTCGAAAACCAGATTTAATTACTTCCCAACAATAGACATTCAACGGAGACGTTATTGTGAGTGAGGTTAGTAAACACTGACACGAGGGGCTGAACAGCCTCCTCCTAGAGTCATACAGATGTACAGCATGGAAACAGACCCTTCGGTCCATGCCGACCAGACATCCCAACACAATCTAGTCCCACCTGCCAACTCCTGGCCCAGATCGCTCCAAACCCTTCCTATTCATATACCCATCCAGAAAACTTTAAAATGTGGCAATTGTACCAGCCTCCACCACTTCCTCCGGCAGCCCATTCCACACTCGCACCACCCTGTGCTTGAAAATGTTGCTCCTCAAGTCTCTTTTATATCTTTCCCCTCTTACCCTAAACCTATGCCCTCTAGTACTGGGCTCCACCACCCCAAGGAAAAGACTTGGTCTCTTTGCCCTATCCATGCCCCTCATGATTTTATAAACCTCTGTAAGGTCACCCCTCAGCCTCCGACACTCCAAGGAAAACATCCCACCCAATTTAACCTCTCCCTATAGCTTAAATCCTTCAACCCTGGTAACATCCTTGTAAATCTTTCCTGAACCCTTTCAAGTTTCACAACATCCTTCTGATAGGAAGGAGACCAGAATTGAATGCAATACTCCAAAAGTGGCCTAGGTGACCTCCCAACTCCTATACTCAATACTCTGACAATTAAAGGAAAGCATACCGAATGTCTTCTCCATTATCCTATCTACCTTTGACTCTACTTTCAAGGAGCTATGAACCTGCACTCCAAGGTCTCTTTGTTCAGCAACACTCCCGAGGACCTTACCATTAAGTGTATAAGTCCTGCTAAGATTTGCTTTCCCAAATGCAGCACCTTGCATTTATCTAAAATAAACTCCATCTGCCATTCATCAGCCCAATGGCCCATCGGATCAAGATCCTGTTGTAATCTGAGGTAACCTTCTTCGCTGTCCACTACACCTCCAATTTTGGTGTCATTTGCAAACTTACTAACTCTACCTCCTATGTTCATATCCAAATCACTTATGTAAATGACAAAAGGTAGTTGACCCAGCACCAATCTTTATGACACTCCACTGGTTATAGGCCTCCAGTCTGAAAAACATCCCTCCACCACCACCCTCTGTCTTCTACCTTTGAGCCAGTTCTGTATCCAAATGGCTAGTTCTCCTGTATTCCATAAGATCTAACCTTGCTAACCTGTCTCCCATGGGGAATCTTGTCGAATGCCTTACTGAAGTCCATACACATCCTGTCTAACGCTCTGCCTTCATCAATTCTTTCTGTTACTTCTTCAAAAAACTCAATCAAGTTTGTGAGACATGATTTCCCATGCACAAAACCATGCTGACTATCCCTAATCAGTCTTTGCCTTTCCAAATATATGGACAATCTGTCCCTCAGGATTCCTTCCAACAACTTCCTCGCAACCGACGTCTGGCTCACTGGTCGACAGTTCCCTTCCCACCTTTCTTAAATAGTGGCAACAATTAGTGAACCTCCAGTCTTCTGGCACATCATCTGTGACGATTGAGGATACAAATATCACAGTAAGAGGCCCAGCAATCTCTTCCCGAGCTTCCCACAGAGTCCTCAGGTACACCTAATTATGTCCTGGGGATTTATCTACTTTTACGCATTTCAAGACACCTAGCACATCCTCGTCTGTAATATGAACATTTTTCAAGATGTCACCATCTATTTCCCTACATTCTATATCTTCAATATCATTCTCCACCGCTAAATTGAAGCAAAATACTCGTTTGGTATCTGCCCCATCTCCTGCGTCTCCACACAAAGGTTGCCTTGCTGATCCTTGAGGGGACCTATTCTCTCCTTAGTTACCCTCTTGTCCTTAATATATTCATAAAACCGCTCCGGATTCTCCTTAACCCTATTTGCCAAAGCTATCTCATGTTGTTGCCCTCCTGATTTCCCTCTTAAGTATACTCCTACTGCCTTTGTATACCTCTAAGAATTCACTCGATCTATCCTGTCCATACCTGACATAACCAAACCCTTGTCATCCAATATTCCCTACACCTACCAGCCTTTCCTTTCACCCTAACTAAAATATACATTCTCTGGACTCAAGTTATCTCATTTCTGAAGCCTTCCCATTTTCCAGCTGTCACTTTACCTGCGAGCAACTGCCCCCAATCAGTTTTTCAGAGTTTTAGATTAGATTACTAAGTGTGTAAACAGGCCCTCCAGCCCAACAAGTCCACATTGACCATCCGAAGAGCAACCCACCCAGACCCATTCCTCTACATTTACCACTTCACCTAAAACTATGGGCAATTTAGCATGGCCAATTCACCTCACCTGCACATTTTTGGACTGTGGGAGGAAACCAGAACACCCGGAGGAAGCCCACGCAGACACAGGGAGAATGTGCAAACTCCACACAGACAGTTGCCTGAGTGGGAATTGAACCCGGGTCTCTGACACTGTGAGGCAGCAGTGCTAACCACTGTGCCACCATGCCTGATACCGGCAAAATTAACCTTCCTCCAATTTAGAACTTCAACTTCTGGATCTGGTCTATCCTTTTCCATCACTATTTTAAAATGAATAGAATTATGGTCACTGACCAAAAGCGTTCCTCCACTGACACCTCAGTCACCTGCCCTGCCTTATTTCCCAAGAGTAGGTCGAGTTTTGCACCTTCTCTAATAGGTACATCCACATACTGAATCAGAAAATTGTCTTGTACACACTTAACAAATTCCTCTCCATCTAAACCCTTAATACTATGGCAGTCCCAGTCTATGATTGGAAAGTTAAAATCCCCTACTATAACCACCCCATTATTCTGACTGATAACTGAAATCTCCTTACAAATTTGATTCTCAATTTCCTGCTGACTACTGGAGGGGGGCTATAATATAATCCCAACAAGGTGATCATCCCCTTCTTTTTTCTCAGTTCCACCCAAATAACTTCCCTGGATGTATTTCCGGGAATATCCTCCCTAAGTCCAGATGTAATGCTATCCCTTATCAAAAATGCCACTCTCCCTCTTCCTGTGCCACCCTTTCTGTCCTTCCTGTAGCATTTGTATCCTAGAACATTAAACGGCCAGTCCTCTCCATCCCTGAGCCATGTTTCTGTAATTGCTATGATGTCCCAGTCCCATGTTCCTAACCACGCCCTAAGTTCATATTCCTTCCCTGTTAGGCCTCTTGCATTGAAACAAATGCAGTTTAATTTATCAGTCCTTCCCTGTTCTCTGCTTTGTCCCTGCCTGCCCTGACTGTTTGACTTGCCTTTGTTCTCAACTGTAGCAATCTCAGAATGAAATCTTTCCTCACTATCTCCCTCGGTCCCACCCATCCATCTTACTAGTTTAAATCCTTCTGAGCAGCTCTAGCAAATTTTCCTGCCAGTATATTAGTCCCCTTCCAATTTAGGTGTAGTCCGTCCTTCTTGTAAAGGTCACTTCTACCTCAAAACAGCTTCCAAAAGTCCAAAAATCTGAATCCTTCTCCTGAACACCAGCTCCTCAGCCATGCATTCATCTGCTCTCTCCTCTATTTCTGCCCTCACTAGCTCATAGCACCAGGAGTAATTCAGATATTACTGCTCTCGAGGATCTCCTTTTTAAATTCCTGCCTAAGTCTCTGCAATCTCCCTTCAGAATCTCAACATTTTCCCTTCCTATATCATTGGTTCTAAAGTGTACCAAGATATCCTGCTGGTTCGTCTCCACCTTAAGAACATTTTGCACCCTCTCTGAGACATCCCTGATCCTGGCACCAGGGAAGCAACACACCATTCTGATTTTTCACTGCGGCCACAGAAACGTCTATCTGCACCTCGGGCTAGAGAGTCCCCTAACACAGTCGATCGGTTGGAACCCGACGTACCTCTCATTACATTAGAGCCAGTCTCAATACCAGAAACTTGGCTGCTCATGCGAAGTACCCCTGAGTTTCCATCACCCTCTACATTTTCCAAAACAGCATACTTGTTTGAACTGGGGATAGCCACAGAAAACTCCTGCAGCTACTTGCCTACCTCCCTTGCCTTTCCTGGAGTTATGATAAGAGCCCATGGGATCCAAGGCATTTTGGCAAATTGGATCCAAATATGAGGCAAAGAGTGATGGTGGAGGGTTGTCTTTGTGATTGGAAGACTGTGACCAGTGGTGTAAGACAGGGATTGGGGCTGGGACCCTTGCTGTTTGTAATGTACATTAACAAATTGATGGTGATTGTATAATTAGAAAGTTTTCAGAGGGCACATAAATTGGAGGTGTTATTGATATTGATTTGATTTTTATTTTAGTTTATTGTCACATGTACTTGAGTAAAAAAGCATTGGAGTACAGTGAAAAGTATGTAACGTCACCTCACAAGGTGCCATCTTAGGTACAAGGACCTCAGTACAGAATCATAAGAACAAGGTAGAAAGAAAGAATAAAGTTCAAAGTTACACGTTGCAGATCTTTTTAGTTTTAAGTAGAAAATTAAGAAATAAAGCTGGACGTTCAAGCATTAAAGCCTTTCTTAAGAACTTAGTTACCATGGGATCATACTTTAAGTAATCATCTCGAGACCAGAAGTCCGCGCTGAGGCCTTCCCAGGTGGAGAGACCACCATATACAGAAAGAACCACTATCGCCACACTAGGCCGAGTGATCATCATGCTGGGCTGAGAGGCCACCACATCGAACTGAGAGGCCACCATGTTGGACCAAGTGTCTGCCTCGTCGGGCTGGAAGGTCTCCCTGCCAGGCCAGGACACTGCCACACCAAGCCAAAAGGCCACATCAGGTCTGCACTAGGTCAGAGGCCTGGCGACTGAGGCTGGAGGTCCGTGCCTGGGAGAAGAAATAAGGGAGAAGGACAAAAGAAAAACACAAAAGAAAAGGGAAAGAGAAGTGGAATAGAAAGAAGAAAAGAAAACAGACGGAGCAGATGAACTCGGTCTGAAGTGTCCTACTCTGTTGCCATCTTGGATTACTGGATCTCAGGTTACAGTCTGATATTGATCAGCTTGTAAAATGGGCAGAACAATGACAGATGGAATTTAATCCTGATACCTTTGAGGTGATCCAACTTGGGAGGTCTAATAAGGGAAGGATATACACAATGAAAGGCATGTGCCTTGAGTGTCCTTATGCATGAATCACAGAGGGTTGGTCTACAGGTACAACAAGCAATTCGGAAGGCAAATACAATTTTGTCCTTCATTGCTAAAGGGATTGAGTTTGAAAAGCAGGAAGGTTATGTTGCAGCTGTACAGGGTGCTGGTGAGACCACACCTGGAGTACTGTGTGCAGTAATGGTCTCCTTACTTGGAAAAGCCTATACTGGCACTCAAAGGGATGCAGAGTAAGTTCACTGGGCTGATTCTGGGGTGGAAGGGGTTGGCTTATGAAGGGAAACTGCGTAGACTGGGATATATTCATTGGAACTTAGAAGAATGAGGGGAATATTATAGAAACAAATACACTTATAAAGAGAATAGTTAAGACAGAAGAAGAGAGGATGTTCCCACTGGCAGGTGAAATTAAAACAAGAGGGGATAGCCTCAAAATTAAGGGGAGCAGATTTAGGACTGAATTGAGAAGGAACTTCTTCACCCAGAGGGTCACAAATCTATGAAATTCCTTACTCAATGAAGAAATTGATGCTACTTCAGTAAGACAGATTTTTTTAACAATCAAGGAATTAAGAGATACAGTGAGAGCAAATGCCAGGTCTTGCGCTTTAGAAAAAAGACTACAGACATAGTCTATTTTCTAAACGGTGAGAAAAGTCATAAAGCCAAAGTACAAAGGGATCTGGGAGTGCTAGTCCCGGATTCTCTCAAGGTTAACTTGCAGGCCGAATCTGTGGTTAAGAAAGCAAATTTCAGGTTGTCATTTATCTCAAGAGCAGAAAAATGTGTTGCTGGAAAAGCACAGCAGGTCAGGCAGCATCCAAGGAGCAGGAGAATCGACATTTCGGGCATAAGCCCTTCTTCAGGAATTCTCCTTTGAGAAGAATTTAAAACTTCCCTTCTAGAATCAGAATTCATGTAGAAGACCAAAGGGAAACGACAGTAAGTCGAGCAGCTAGAATGCCTAATGATTATAGACTCTGTTAAATCCAAAACCCTGTAGATGCTGGAATCCAAAGTAGACAAACAGGAGGCTGGAAAAGCACAAAAGGCCAAGCAGCATCAGGAGGTGGAGAAGCCACCTGATGGGAAACTGATCCGGAAACCTTTTTCCCATCAAGACCAGAAATGGAGAAAAATAAAAATTGGGAGAGTGTGAGGAAGGCAGGTAGCCAGGGGAGAGAATGGACAGTAGGAAACAGCCCGAGAACTCCTGGATAACATTGGAATGGTCACAATTGGAGTCACAAAAACATGGTTGTGAGTTTCAGTGGCTGATAATTGTGATGTGGAGGATTTGGGCCTCAAATCAGCCCCAAAGATGAGGTCAAAGTTGTAAAGAGTCTGGTTGAACAGCAGACAGTGCTCAGGGAGAGGGACGGAGTTTGTACCAGGAGCTGAAGAGGATGGCTTTGATCCTGCCAATATGTTTCACAGTGAGCCTGGCTCCTCAGACCTGATTGCTCTTAGCTGCTGTGATTGTCACTGATCGGACACTTATTATTAGAGATTCTGACCACAGCAAAAAGCCCCAGTGTAAAAAATAACTGCAAAAATTGTCAGATCGCAAGGTTGAAACTTCACCAATAGAGGAAGTGAAAGAAGGAGCTCGGAGCAGCTGGACGTTTGTTACTGAGACGGGAGAAAACTGTGAACCGTCTGCACTCCCTGGAATCTGACAGGACAGGAGGAGGCCAATCAGCCCATCATGTCTTTGAATGACCCAGTTAGTCCCACTGCTCCCTTCTCTCTCCCTGTAACCCAGGAAATCATTCCTTTACAGCTCAATCTCCAATTCCCTTTTAATAGACCTCATGTCCACAGAGTGAGACTGCCCTGAACCTGTCACAGAGTCATACAGCACAGAAACAAACCCTTAAGCCAAACTTCTACATGCTGACCAGGTTTTCTGAAGTGAACTCATCTTATTTGCCTGCATTTCACACATATCCCTTGAAACATTTCCTATCTATGTCTATTGTATCCTATGTCTTTCTCATCCACTCAAAAAGCTTGATACCATCCAGAGCAAAGCAAACAACTTGATTGGCATCGCATTCTCAAAGCATCCAACTCACCGTCACTGACGCTCCATAGCATCAGTGTGTATTATCTTTAAGATGCACTGCAGAAATTCATCACAGATCGTCAGATAGCACCTTCCAAACTCATGAACAAAAATAGAAACCTGGGCTTCAAATTGGCATCTCATTCATTCATTAGATGACAAACTGTCTGAGCTGGGAAATGGAGCTCAGGATCCTGAACATTCCCTCTCCCCTCCTAAGGAACACTTCATTTGGTTTTGCATATTCACTTGTGGGAAGTGGGCTTCACCGGCTGGGACAACATTTTTTACCCTGTCCCTCGTTGCCCTGGAGTAGGTGGTGGGAAGCTGCCATCTTGAATTGTTATTGTCCACAAGCTGTAAGTTGACCCACAATGCTCTTGGGGAGGGAATGCCAGCATTTTAACCCAGCCTGGCTGAGGGATCAGCGACATATTTCCAAGTCAGCATGCTAAGCTTTTTCGATGGGAACTAGCAGCTCACAATGTTCCCATGTATCTGTTGCTCTTGTTCTAAATGGAAGTGAACATGGGTTTGGAAGGAAACCAAAGTAACTGCAGGTGCTGTAAATCCGAGACAAAACTAGAAAGTGCTGGAAAAGATCTGTAGGTCTGGCAGCATCTGTGAAGAGAAATCAGAGTTAATATTTCATGCTCACCCCGAAATGTTAACTCTGATTTCTCTGCAATTTGCTGCCAGACCTGCTGATCTTTTCCTGCAATTTCTATTTTTGTCCATGAGTTTGGAAGGTGCTATCTGAAGATCTGTGATGAATTTCTGCAGTGCACAAACCAACCAGCTCGATCAGTAATGCTGCTGCTGAGCCACTCTCAGTGGTGGACATTGAAACCCCTCACCCAGAGTACACTCCCTGCTGTCATCACCCTCAGTGCTTCCTCCAAATGTTGTTCAACATCCAGGAAAGACTGATTCATCAGCCAAGGGAGCAAGATATCTTGTAATCACCAGAAAGGTTTCCTCGCCCATGTTTAACCTGGTGTCATGAGTCTTCACGGGGTCCAGAGCCAACTTTGAGACTTCCCAGGGTAACTCCCTCCTGGCTGTAGAGCACTGTGTCATCAGCTCTGCTGGGTCTGCCTTTCTGGTGGGACAGGACACACGCAGGGACAGTGATAGTGGTGTCTGGCGCATTGTCTCGAAGGTATGGTTCTGTGAGTATGACTGTGTCAGGCTGTTGCTTGAGTCATCTATAAGGCAGCTCTCCTGAATTTGGCACTAACCCCCTGACGTCAGTAAGGAGGATGGAGCAGGGTAGACAGGGCTATTTCTGTCATTGTCTTTTCAGTGTCGAGATCGATGCCTGTGGTCCGTCCGGTCTCATTTCTTTGTTGAAACATTGTCATAATTGATACAACTGAGAGCCTTGCTCAGCCATTTCAGAGGGCAATAGAGAGTCAACCATATTGCTAGGGGACAGTGCAGTGTACCCTGGCAGTACATTCCAACCTCCCCCACTTCCCCATTCTGTATATGGAAGGCTAAAGCCTGCCAGCAGGATATTCATCCGCAGGAGCTATCACAGCCAGTGCGCAATTCTGTCCCCACATTAAATCCACACAAATCTTGAGTTCACATAGCGCCTTCAATGCGCAAAACATTCCAAGAATGTTCACAAAGTTGCAGTAAGAGGGATGGGGGAGGGGGTGGGGGAACATAAGAACTAGGAGCAGGAGCAGGCAATTCAGCCCCTCGAGCCCGCTCCACCATTTAATACAATCATGGCTGATCCCGTCTCAGACTCAACTCCACTTTCCTGCCCACTCTCCATCATCCTTTAACCCATTACCCATTAAAGGTCTGTCCATCTCCTCCTTGGTGTGAGACAGGGAAGGGACCACTCCATTTCAGAAAAGACTGACCGTGGAAGGGGAAGGAGAGGGGAAAGAATTGGAACATGTTGTGAATGGACGGGATGGGTCAGTGGGTCAGAGCCTGTCCTATCCCTCCAACTCACACTGATGGCCTGAGGATCTCCTCTCTCTGCTAGGCCTTCATGAAATGAGGTTTGTGTCCAAATCAGTCCCCAGTGAGAATAGGCCAACAGCACAGAACAGCACAGAACTGTCCTTCATTTGACAAGAATCTGTCCATCTTCTTGAGAGAGGCCAAACCCTGGTCGACGTGGAAATAGGGCCTTCCTTCAGGAGAAGACAGGGGTCAAGGGTTAACATCCATTAGTGGGGCAGAGCAGGGGGAGATTTATCCTGCATTCAACTGTCACCACCTTGGACACTGTCAGAAAGAGAGAGAAGCGAGACAGAGAGAGAGATAGAGAGAGAGAGATGCAGGGAGAAAGAGTTTGTGTGTGTGAGAGAGAGAGAGAGAGAGAAAGAAAGTGAGAGAGAGAGATAGAGGGACGAGCATCTGATACGGTGTCAGATATGTGAGGGGACCGAGAGAGGTAGAAATGGTGAGGTTGAGGGATAGAGAAACAAGATGTGAGACAGTGTGACTGAGAGGGATGGAAAGAGACAAATAGACAAGGAGAGAGAGAGAGAGAAAGAGACAGGATGGGTGTGAGACCAAGCATGAAGAAAGTTCAGAGGGAGGGTAGGGTTGAGAGAGAGAGAGAGAGAGAGAGAGAGAGAGATGAGAATGGGTAGATTTAGAATGACAGAGAGAGAGGGAGAGAGACTGTAAATTGGGAGGTAGAGAGGGAAGGAGAGAGAAAGAGGGAGGAATAGAGTGACAGATAACAATTGGAGGCTTTTAATTGAAGTGAGAGAGGGAGCGAGTAATAGAGACAGTGAGAGATGGAGAAACAGATGATGAGACGGAGTGAGAAAGCATCAGTGAGTTGGAGAGAGTGACTATGAGACAGAGTGTGAGAGAGAGAGAGAAGGAGAGAACATGAAAGAGATTAACAGTGGGAGAGAGAGAAAGAGGGAGAGAGAAAGAAGTGGCAGATGTGGGTCAGAGAGAGAGAGAGGGACAAGTCCTGGTCACCACCTTCTGGGAAGAATGTGATTGCACTTGAGAGGGGGCAGAGATTTCCCAGGATGCTACCAGAATGTGAGCTTTGAGAAAAGATTGGAAAGGTTGGGATTGTTTTCCTTGGAGCAGTGAAGGCTTAAAAGGGACCTGGTAGAGAGGGATAAGATTATTCAGGACAGTGATAGGGTGGGTAGGATGGCACTTTTTACATGAGTAAATGACTTAATAACCTGGGACAGAGATTGAAGCTAACACAGACATGGACACATAGACATTTGTAGCAGCAGTAGGCCATTCGGCCCTTTGGGTCTGCTCTGTCATTCAGTATGATCACGGCTGTATCAATTTTTGAATGTCATCATTTCTTCGAGGGTCGGTGTGGGTTTGTCGGGCCAAATGGCCTGTTTCCACACTGTAGGCATTCTATGATCTATGGCTGATCCTCTCTCTCAAAGCCATATTCCTGCCTTCTCCCCATTCTCTTCAAACTGTTAAAATGCAAAACAATTATCTCTCTCTTTTACTTGAATAGATTCAGTTCCTTTCCTCCACAGCCTTCAGTCGTAAAGAATTCCACAGGTTGACCTCCTGTGGAAATGTTTCCTCATCTCAGTCCAAAATGGTCTACCATGTATCCCCCTGAGATTGTGAGCCCTGGTTCCAGACTCCCTAACCAGGGGAAACCTCCTCCCTGCCCAGCCCTGTTACAATTTTATATGTTCCAAATTTTATATGTTCCTCTCATCCTTCTGAACACGAGTGAGTCCAGGCCCAGGTGAGTTGGAGAGTTGGAGAGTGAGAGGAGAGTTGAGAAGAAATGTTTTCACCCAGAGGGTGGTGGGAGTCTGGAACTCACTGCCTGAAAGGCTGGTTGAGTCACAAACTCTCATGACATTGGAGCAGTGTTTAGATATTCCCTTGTGTTGCTGTAGGCTCCAGGGTAATGGGCCAAGAGCTGGAGGATGGGATTAGTATAATCAGATCACTGTTGACCAGCACAGACACTATGGGCCAAATGGCCTCATTCAGTGCTGTTCACATCAATGACTCTCTCCGACAGAGAGAGAGAGAGAGAGAGAGGAGGAAGTGTGAGGGGCTGACGTGGCTCTCTTTGCCTGATGCTATTTACATACTGAGGGACACCCAGTCAGACTCTAACAGGCTGCAGCTTTATAAAGCAGAGCCCAGTGAAGGGAGAGTTTATCAGGAACCAGGCACACGGACAGGAGCACACACCATGATTTCACACATCCAGCTGATCTGGCCCCTGGCATTCTGTATTGCAGGTACAAATCTCTCTCCTTCCACCTTGAATCTTTAGCTGCTCTCCATTTCACTCCAATTTCACTGACTTGTGATTGAAGGGAAAATGCTGAAACCAGAGGAATGCTCAGTGACTCCAACAATCTCTCATTTGACAGGCTCTTTCTGTGACAGTTCTGACTTCACTGTGTTTGTCTCTGACCCCTCAGGTATCAGTGGGGACATCACCATGACCCAGTCTCCCCCAGTGCTGTCAGTGGGTTTGGGCCAGACTGCAACCATCACCTGTACGGCCAGTCAAAGCATTAGCAGCAACCTTGCTTGGTACCAGCAGCGAGAAGGTCAGAAACCCTCTCTCCTGATCTATTATGCAACAGAGCGATTCACAGGAGTCTCCGATCGATTCACCGGCAAGGGCTCAGGGACCAGTTTCACCCTGACAATCAGCAACGTTCAGAATGAGGATGTCGCTGACTATTATTGTCAGCAGGGTAGCAACTACCCTCGACACAGTGACACAGAGCTGTACAAAAACCTCAATACATGAAGCACTACCTCCTGTACTGACACATCCCAAAGTTATATAAAATGTACAATAATGGACACACAGTCCCACTGCCTGAACTGACATAACCCATAGTTAGATCGAAATGAAATTGAACAAATTACCTCATGCTGAGATTGTCACTGTCCACGACACACTCCAGTCCCTGTGGTGTCTCAACGCTAACTGAAGGCCTCAAGTTTCCCTCTTACACTCCATGGCCACATGTGAAGTGCAGCTGCAAGATTTAACATCGAAAAATAAATTTCACAAACCTCCAGAGCCCTGCTAGAATCAACCGAGAGAGACAGAGAGAGAAAGACACATGAATGAAGGAGAGACAGAGAGGGGCAGGGAGAGGGTGAGAGTGAGTGAGAGACAGCCAGAGACAGAGAGAGGTTGACAGTGATAAGAGGGAAGCAGAGAGCAGAGGTTTTTGTACAGCCTCTGCACAGGGAGCTTTCACTGTGGCTTACGTTCGGTAAAGGAACCAAGCTCAGACTGAGTAAGTAAACCTCAATCCTCTGTTATTAACCCTGTCAATACTGAAATACACTTTCTAAAATACAGTTGCTGAATTGTTGAAGGTGTTAGTGGGGAGCTGAAGTGAATGAAATGGTTGATTCAGAAGCACTGTGTCTAAAAGGGTGTACAGCTGTATTTCTATAGTTCCATTGCCCCCTTTAAGCAGCAAGATATAAGTCAGTCAGTTTTACTCACCGTGTGGAGGAGCTCTGTCCATTTGCAGCCTGTGATCCCATTCCTGCAGCATGGAGTGAAATCAGTGAGTAACCTCCTGTCAGTCTCAGTGTGACGGACACGGGCAGAGTTTGATGTGAGCTCTGGCTCCCTGTCCCAGTCTCTGATCTCACTGACCTCAGCAGCAGCAGCAGCAGCAGCAGCAGCAGCACAGTGAGACACCGAGCTCCCACCTCCCCCAGCTTTAACTCTGCTCAACCACACAATCACAGGACTGTTACAGTGCACAAGGAGACCATTCCATCCATCCTGTCTGGACTAGCTCTCCGAATGTGCAATTCAGTGAGTGTCATTCTCCTGCCTTCTCTCTGTCACCCTGCACATTGTTCCTTTTCAAATAACATTCTCATTCCCTTCGGAATGTTTCAATTGAAGCTGCCTCCACCACACTCTCAGGCAGTGCATTCCACCCCTTAACCACTCACTCGCTGAAAATGCTTTTCCTCATTTCACTTTTGTTACTTATCCAATTACTTTAAATCTTAATCCTTTCACAAGTGGAATCATTTTCTCCCTATTTACACTGTCCAGGCCCCTCCTGATTTTGAATTTCTGGAACAATTCTCCTCGCCACCTTCTCCAAAGACTTAGAGGGGACAAAGTTAAAAATCACACAACACAGGTTATAGTCCAACAGGGGCTTTATTTGTAAGCAGTGGCTTTCGGAGCGCCCCTCCTTCATCAGGTGGTTGTCAGCCGTGCTCCAAAAGCTAGTGCTTCCACATTAACCTGTTGGACTATAACCTGGTGTGGTGTGATCTGTAACTTTCTCCAAAGAAGACAGATTGGAAAATTTGGGACTATCTTCATAACTGATGGTCCTCATCCCTGGAATGATCTTTGTGCATATGTTTGCCAGCGCTACAAAACATTCATCTCCTTCCTGCATTATTCACATTATTTATGTCCCTCATGATATTATAAACCTCTATAAGGTCACTCCTCAGCCTCTGGCACTTCAAGGTAAAAGGTCTCAGCTTTTCCAGCCTCTCATGGTCACGGACTCATACAGCATGGAAACAGGTCTTTCGGTCTTACTTGTCCATGCTAACTAGATATCCAAAACTGACATCATCCCATTTGCCAGCATTTAGCCCACATCCCTCTAAACCCTTCCGATCCATGTACCCATCCAAACCTCTTTTAAATGCTATAATTGTATCTGTCTCCAGCACTTTGTCCAGCAGCTCAGTCCATACACGCATCACCCCCTGTGTGACAAGTTACCCCTCAGGTCCCTTTTGGATCTTTTGCCTCTCGCCTTAAACCTGTGCCCTCTAGTTTTGGACTCTCCTTCCCAAGGAAAAGACCTGGGATATACATCCAGTTCATGCCCGTCATGATTTTATAAACATCTATAAGGCCACCCCTCAGTCTCTGATCCTGCAGGAAAAATAACCCGTCTATTGAGCCTCTTCCGACAGCTCAAACCCTCCAGTTCCAGGCAACATCCATGTAAATCTTTTCTGCAGCATTTTAAGTTTAACACCATCCTTCCTATCACATGATGATCAGAATTGTTCACATTATTCCCAAAGTAGGCTCACTAATTTTCTGTACAGCTGCAAATGGTGTCCCAACTCTGATACTTAGTGCAGTGACCAATAAAAGCAAGTGTACCCAACACCTTCTTCATTGCCCTGTCTCCTTGTGACTCCACTGTCAAGGAATAATGCACCTGCCCCTGCACCTGCCCCTGTCCCTGCCCCTGCCCCTGTCAGGCAACATCCAAGGAGCAGGAAAATCGAAGTTTCGGGCAAAAGCCCTTCATCAGGATTCCTCTAGTCGAGCCCCCAGATTCAGTGCAGCCCTCTAGACCTGCAATCTTCTTCCCGACCTCTCCACCCCACTCCCTATCCAGTCTATCACCCTCACCCTCACCTCCTTCCACCAATATATTCCCAGTGCCCCTTCCCTAAACTCCGCCCCCCCACCTTTTATCTCAGCCCGCTTGGCACACCAGCCTCATTCCTGAAGAAGGGCTTATGCCCGAAGTCGATTCTCCTGCTCCTCGGATGCTGCCTGGCCTGCTGCGCTTTTCCAGCATGACACTTTTCAACAGAGAATGTTGGGAAAGGGTTGCTTTTCAGACTGGAGATGAGTTATCAGCTGTGTGCCACAAGGATTGGTGCTGGGTCCATGGCTTTTCATCATTGAAATAAATGATTTGGATGTGAATATAGGAATTATGGCGAGTTTGTAAATTTCACCAAAATTGGTGGGACAGTGGATAGTGAAGAAGCTTATCTGAGAGTGCAGTGGGACCTTGATCATTTGGGGAAATGGGCAGAGGTGTGGCAAATTGACAAAAGTGAGGACTGCAGATGCTGGAAACCAGCGTTCCAGAGAGACCACTCCCTCCGTGACTCCCTCGTCAGATCCACACCCCCTACCAACCCAACCTCCACTCCCGGACCTTCCCCTGCAACTGCAAGAAGTGCAAAACTTGCGCCCACACCTCCCCCCTCACTTCCCTCCAAGGCCCCAATGGATCCTTCCATATCTGTCGCAAATTCACCTGCACCTCCACATACATCATTTACTGTATCCGCTGCACCTGATGTCTCCTGTACACTGGGGAGACAGGCCGCCTACTTGCAGAACATTTCAGGGAACACCTCTGGGACACCCGCACCAACCAACCCAACCGCTCTGTGGCTGAACACTTTAACTCCCCCTCCCACTCCGTCAAGGACATGTAGGTCTTTGGCCTCCTCCATCGCCAGACCCTGGCAACACGATGCCTGGAGGAAGAGCGTCTCATCTTCCGCCTAGGAACCCTCCAACCACAAGGGATGAATGTAGATTTCTCCAGCTTCCTCATTTCCCCTCCCCCCACCTTATCTCAGTCCCAACCCCCGGATTAAGCACCGCCCTCTTGACCTGCATTCTTCTTCCTGACCTCTCCGCCCCCACCCCCTCTCCGGCCTATCACCCTCACCCTCACTGACCTTACTAACCAGTCTGTCATGTGGAACCTTGTCAAATGTTTTGCTGAGGTCCATTTAGACAGTGTGTACTGTTCTGCCTACATCAATCATCTCTTCAAACAACCTCAATCACGTTAGTGAGACATGATTACCATGCACAAAACTGCATTGATTGTCCAAATGCATGTAAATCCTGTCCCTCAGAATTCACTCCAATAACTTACCCAGCAATGACATCAGGCTCACTGGTTTATAGTTCCTGGCTTTTCCTTACAGCCTTTCTTGAATAATGGCTAACATTAGCCAACCTATCTGGTTCTCCAGCACCTCACTCATGGCTGTTGATCAGAAACATACCTCAGCAAGGGGTCCAGCAATCTTTTTCCTAGCTTTCCACAATGTCCTGGGATACACCTGATCAGGTCCTGGAGATTTATCTACTGTCTTGCACTTTAAGAAATCCTCTTCCATAATTGGACTTGCATAAAGACATTGCTATTTACTTCCCAAGTTCCCAAACTCCCATGTATTTCTCCATGATAAATACTGACCCGGAATATTCATTTAGGATCTGAACCATTTCCTGTGGATCCACCCAGAGGTACATTGTTCATCTTCATGGGGTCCTAATCTCTCTCTAGTTACTCTTCTGCCCTTTTCTTATTTACCATATTTCTACCACGTTTGCCCTCGAGTGAGTTTAGGAATTGTTTGCCCTCCCTCAAATATACCTTGACTATCCGTGGTCCACATCTTCTTCAGGACTTTCCTGACAACCTTTGACCCTACTTTATTCAGGTCCAATACATCCATATGCCATGAAAGCTGGCATTTTCCCCAGTCAGTATGTTTGACCCTGAAAATGCCTTTGTTCTTTTCCACTGTTGCCCTAAACCTTGTGATACAATGATCACTCTTCCCTAACGGTCCTCTCACTGACACTTGATCCACTTGGGCCTCCTCATTCCCAAGATCCAGATCTAGCAGAGCCTCCTTTCTCATTGGACTGGAAACATGCGGCTAGAGAAAATTCACCGGAACACACTCTCACAACTCTGGCCCCTCTCTGCCCATTACACTGCTACTACCCCAGTCTATATTCAGAAATTAAAGACACCCCTTCCACCCTAATTACAATGACTCTATTATATTTGCAGGTCTCTGTAAATTCTTTGCAAATGTATTCTTCCACATCCTTCCAACTGAGTGGTGACTTTTTGACTGCACTGAGGATTCTGTGGACCTTGGTGTTCCTCTCTGATATTCCGTCCTGGCTCCCACAGTCCTGCCAAGTTAGTTTAAACCCTCTCCAACAGCACTAGTAAATCTCCCCAAAGGAACTCAGTCCCAGCTCTGTTCAGGAGCAACACTGTCTGGTCTGTCCAGGTCCCATCTCCCCGAGACCCAGTTCCAATGTCCCAAGAATCCAAAGCCTCCCCTCCTGGACCCTTTTTCCAGCTCCATATTCACCTGTGATATCCTCCTGTTCCTCTTCTCACTTTCATGGGGCATTGCGAAAAATGTGACGATTCCTATTTTTGTGCTCCTGAAGTTAATTCCCTCCTGAGCTCCCGAAATTCTGACTGCAAGACTACATCCCTTTTCTCCCTCTGTCACTGGGAGTGATGTGGACCACGACTGCTGACTGTTCCCCCTCTCCCCTCAGGGTGCTCTGCAGCTGCTCAGTGACATCCTTGTCCCTGGCACCCGGGAGACAACACACCATCCTGGATTCCCATCTGCAGCTGCAGAAAAACCTATCGATGCACTCACTCTCAAATCTCCTCTCACTATCGCTTTTCCAGTCTTCCTTGTGCCCCCCTGTAGAGCTGAATCCCCCCTTGGCTCCATGGAGTTGGTTCTGGCTGCAATTCCCAGATGAACCACCATTCTTATCAGGATTCTGACCTGAACCTTGGTTGGAGAGTGGCATTCACTAAGGGGATACCTGTACTAGCTGCCTGGTCCTTTTGGACTGTCTGCTGCTCCCCCATTCCCTCTGTCCCTGCATACTCTGAAGCTGCGGAGTGACCATAGAGTCATAGAGTCTTAGTGATGTACAGCACGGAAACAGACTCTTCGATCCAACCTGTCCATGCCGATCAGATATCCCAACCCAATCTAGACCCACCTGCCAGCACACGGCCCATATCCCTCCAAGCTCTTCCTATTCGTATACCCATCCAAATGCTTCTAAAATGTTGCAATTGTATCAGCCTCCACCACTTCCTCTGGCGGCTCATTCCATACACGTACCACCCTCTGCGTGAGAAGGTGGCCCTGTAGTACTCTTTTAGATCTTTCCCCTCTCACCCTAAACCTATGCCCTCTAGTTCTGGACTCCCCAACCCCAGGGAAAAGACTTTGCCTATTTACCCTATCCATGCTCCTCATAATTTTGTAAACCTCTATAAGGTCACACCACAGCCTCCGATGCTCCGGGGTAAACAGCCCCAGCCTGTTCAGCCTCTCCCTGTAGCTCAAATCCTCTAACCTTGGCAATATCCTTGTAAGTATATTCTGATCCCTTTCAAGTTTCACATCTTTCCAATAGGAAGGAGACCAGCACTGCATGCAATATTCCAACAGTGGCCTAACCAATGTCCTGCATAGCTGCAACATGACCTCCCAACCCCTGTACTGAATACTCTGACCAGTAAGCAAAAGCATACCAAACGCCTTCTTCACTGTCCTATCTACCTGCGACTCCACTTCCAAGGAGCTATGAACCTGCACTCCAAGGACTCTTTGTTCGGCAACACTCCCGAGGACTTTACCATTAAGTGTATAAGTCCTGCTAACATTTGCTTTCCCAAAATGCAGCACCTCATACTTATCTGAATTAAACTCCATCTGTCACTTCTCAGCCCATTGGCCCATCTGGTCAAGATGCTGCTGTAATCTGAGGTAACCCTCTTTGCTGTCCACTACAATTTTGGTGTCTTCTGCAAACTTACTAACTGTACCTCTTATGCTCGCATCCAAATCATTTATGTAAATGACAAAAAGTAGAGGACCCAGCACCGATCCTTGTGGCACTCCACTGGTCACAGGCCTCCAGACTGAAAAACAACTCGCCACCACTACCTTTGAGTCAGAAGGTCTTCTACCTTTGAGCCAGTTCTGTATCCAAATGGCTAGTTCCCTCTGTACTCCGTGAGACCTAACCTTGCTAATCAGTCTCCCATGGGGAACCTTATCGAACGCCTAACTGGAGTCCATACAGATCACATCTACCGCTCTGCCCTCATCAATCCTCTTTGTTACTTCCTCAAAAAAATCAATCAAGTTTTTGAGACATGATTTCCCACACACAAAGCCATGCTTACTATCCCTAATCAGTTCTTGCCTTTCCAAATACATGTACATCCTCTCCCTCAGGATTCCCTCTGACAACTTGCCCACCACCGACGTCAGGCTCACTGGTCTATAGGCTTGTCCTTACCGCCCTTCTCAAACAGTGGCACCTCGTTAGCCAACCTCCAGTCTTCCAACACCTCACCTATGACTATCGATGATACAAGTATCTGAGCAAGAGGCCCAGCAATCACTTCTCTACTTCCCACAGAGTTCTAGGGTACACCTGATCAGGTCCTGGGGATTTATCCACTTTTATGCGTTCCAAGACATCCAGCACTTCCTCCTCTGTAATATGGACATTCTGCAAGATGTCACCATTTATTTCCATACAGTCTATATCTTTCATATCCTTTTCCACAGTAAATACTGATGCAAAATACTTATTTAATATCTTCCTCATTTTCTGTGGCTCCACACAAAGGCCGCCTTTCTGATCTTTGAAGGGACCTATTATCTCCCTAGTTACCCTTTTGTCCTTAATGTATTTGTAAAAACCCTTTGGATTCTCCTCAATTCTATTTGCCAAAGCTAATTAGAACAAGTCAACATGGATTTAGTAAGGGGAGGTCATGCCTGACAAACCTGTTGGTATTCTTTGAAGAGGTGACAAGTAGGTTAGACCAGGGAAATCCAGTGGATGTGGTCTATCTAGACTTCCAAAAGGCCTTTGATAAGGTGCCACACGGGAGGCTGCTGAGCAAGGTGAGGGCCCATGGTGTTCGAGGTGAGCTACTGGGATGGATTGAGTATTGGCTGTCTGACAGAAGGCAGAGAGTTGGGATAAAAGGTTCTTTTTCAGAATGGCAGCCGGTAATGAGCGGTGTCCCGCAGGGTTCAGTGTTGGGGCCACAGCTGTTTGCATTATATATTAATGATCTGGATGAAGGGACTGGGGGCATTCTAGCGAAGTTTTCAGATCATACGAAGTTAGGTGGACAGGCAGGTAGTACTGAGGAACTGGGGAGGCTACAGAAGGATCTAGACAGTTTGGGAAAGTGGTCCAGGAAATGGCTGATGGAATTCAACGTGAACAAATGCGAGGTCTTGCACTTTGGGAAAAAGAATAAAAGCATAGACTACTTTCTAAACGGTGAGAAAATTCGTAAAGTCAAAGTACAAAGGGATCTAGGAGTGCTAGTCGAGGATTCTCTAAAGGTCAACATGCAGATTGAGTCCGTGATTAAGAAAGCGAATGCAATGTTGTCACTTATCTCAAGAGGGTTGGAATATAAAAGCATCGTTGTGCTACTGAGACTTTATAAAGCTCTAGTTAAGCCCCATTTGGTGTACTGTGTCCAGTTTTGGTCCCCACACCTCAGGAACGACATACTGGCACTGGAACGTGTCCAGCGGAGATTCACACGGATGATCCCTGGAATGGTTGGTCCAACATATGAGGAAAGGCTGAGGATCCTGGATTGTATTCATTGGAGTTTAGAAGATTAAGGGGAGACTTAATAGAGACGTACAAGATAATACATGGCTTGGAAAGGGTGGACACTAGGAAATTGTTTCCGTTAGGTGAGGAGACTAGGATCCGTGGACACAGCCTTAAAATTAGAGGGGGTCAATTCAGAACAGAAATGCGGAGACATTTCTTCAGCCAGAGAGTGGTGGGCCTGTGGAATTCATTGCCGCAGAGTGCAGTGGAGGCCGGGACACTAAATGTCTTCAAGGCAGAGATTGATAGATTCTTGTTGTCTCGAGGAATTAAGGGCTACGGGGAGAATGCGGGTAAGTGGAGTTGAAATGCCCATCAGCCATGATTGAATGGCGGAGTGGACTCGACGGGCCGAATGGCCTTACTTCCACTCCTATGTCTTATGGTCTTATGGTCTTATCTCATGTCCCGTTTTTGCACTCCTGATTTCTCTCTTAAGTATCCTCCTAATTCCTTTATACTCTTCTAAGGATTCACTCAATCTATCCTGTCTATACCTTACATAAGCTTCCTCCTTTTTCTGAACCAAACCCTCAATTTCTTCAGTCATCCAGCATTCCCTATACCTCCCAGCCTTTCCTTTCACCCTGACAGGAATATACTTTCTCTGGATTCTCGTTATCTCATTTCTGAAGGCTTCCCATTTTCCAGCTGTACCTTTATCTGCAAACATCTGTCCCCCAATCAGCTTTCAAAAGTTCTTGCCTAATACCACAAAAAATTTGCCTTTCTCCAATTTAGAACTTAAACTTTTAGATCTGGTCGATCCTTTTCCATCACTATTTTAAATTTAATAGAATTATGGTCGCTGGCCCCAAAGTGCTCCCCCACTGACACCTCAGTCACCTGCCCTGCCTTATTTCCCAAGAGTAAGTCAAGTTTTGCACCTTCTCTAGTAGTTACATCCACATACTGAATCATAAAATTGTCTTGTACACACTTAACAAATTCATCTCCATCTAAACCCTTAACATTATGACAGTCCCAGTCTATGTTTGGAAAGTTAAAATCCCCGACCATAACCACCCTATTTTTCTGACAGACAGCTGAGTTCTCCTTACAAGTTTGTTTCTCAATTATAGGAGGTCTATAATACAATCCAATAAGGTTATCATCCCTTTCTTATTTCTCAGTTCCACCCAAATAACTTCTCTGGATATATTTCCGGGAATATCCTCCCTCAGCACAGCTGTAATGTTATCCCTAAGACAAAAACGCCACTCCCCCTCCACTCTTGCCTCCCTTTATTTCCTTCCTGTAGCATTTGTATCCTGGAACATTCAGCTGCCAGTCCTGCCCATCCCTGAGCCATGTTTCTGTAATTGCTATGATATCCCAATCTCGTGTTCCTAACCATGCCCTGAGTTCATCTGCCTTCCCTGTTAGGCCCCTTGCATTGAAATAAATGCAGTTTAATTTATTAGCCCTACCTTGTCCCTGCCTGCCCTGACTGTTTGACTCGCTTCTGTTCTCAACTGTACCAGTCCCAGATTGATCTCTTTCCTCACTATCTCCCTCGGTCCCACGCTCCCCTCCCCACCCCCCTCACCACCTTGCTAGTTTAAATCCTCCCGAGCAGCTCAAGCAAATCTCCCTGCCAGTATATTAATCCCCTTCCAATTTCGGTGCAATCCATCCTTCTTGTATAGGCCACTTCTACCCCAAAAGAGATTCCAATCATACAAAAATGTGAATCCTTCCCCCATACACCAGCTCCGCAGCCATGCATTCACCTGCTCTATCCTCCTATTCCTGCCCTCACTAGCTCGTAGTACCGGGAGTAATCCAGATATTATTACTTTCAAGGACCTGCTTTTTAAATTTCTGCCTAACTCTCTGTAATCCCCCTTCAGAATCTCAACTTTTTCCCTTCCTATGTCATTGGTTCCAATGTGGACGAAGACCTCTTGCTGGCCTTCCTCCCCCGTGAGAGCATTCTGCACCCTCTTTGAGACATCCTTGATCATGGCACCAGGGAAACAACACACCATTCTGCTTTTTCGCTGCTGGCCACAGAAACGTCTGTCTGTACCTCGAACTAGAGAATCCACGAACACAATTGATCTCTTGGAACCCAACGTACTCCTCATTGCATTAGAGCCAGTCTCAATACCAGAAACTTGGCTGTTCGTGCTATGTTCCCCTAAGAATCCATCACCCCCTACATTTTCCAAAACAGCATATCTGTTTTAAATGGGTATATCCACAAAGGACTCCTGCACTAGCTGCCTACCTCTCTTATCTTTCCTGGAGTTAACCCGTCCATGTGACTGTATCTGAGACGTTCCCCCCCTCCCTTCCTGTAACTGCCATCCATCACATACTGTTGTTGTTGCAAATTCTTCATTGCTTCCAATTGTCTCTCCAACCGATCCATTTGATCTGATAAGATTCGCAGCCAGCAGCATTTATGGCAGATATAATCCGCAGTAACCCTTAAACTCTTTAAACTCCCACATCTGACAAGAAGTACATATCACTCTATTAAAGGCCTTATTTTTCTCCTTCACAATCTACAGACCCAGAAAATAACAATGTCTTATTCCTCTACAAACCCTGCCCCAGGTTAAATTAATAGTTATGGCTTATATTTTAAGTTTAATCAAGAGACATATCTCCAGAAACATATAATCAAGAAAGAAGCGACTCTACTCACTACTGCAGATTCTCTGTAGGCTACACTTAAAACAACAATTAACTTATCTGATTCTGTGCTGTGAACTTCTCCCAACAGTTCCCCCAAGATCAGTTGTGAATTTCACAGTTTGATAATTTTCCCAGATGCACTCCGATGTCCAGCGATACATGAATTCAAAGAGCAAAGGCAGTAACTGTACAGGCTTCTCTCTCTCTCTCTCTCTCTCTCTCTCTCCTGCAATGACCTCACCATGTGCTTACTTTGTCTGTTCTTCTGCCTTTTAAAACTGCTGTTGTTTTGACTTTTTTTTCCAAAGCTCCAAAATAATGCAACAGCACATAAAACAGTAATTGCTGATCCTGCAATTCGAGGAAATCACCCCCAGCAGCTAAAATACCTCAAAAAAGGAGCAGCTGTTACAGCCAGAAAGTTTTCCCGTCCTCCATCTTGGATTACCCAGAATCTTTCTTAACATCTAGAAACGTGCTCTCCACGGAGCTCTCAGCCTCACGGACGCTCCGCACTGACACCAGCTGCTGCTCAAGCTCTGAAACCCAGAGCTCCAAATGCTGTCACTGACCACACTTCCTACACTCATGGTATTCCAGGAGCTGGGAAGTATCCTGAAATTCCCACATAGATGCACATTCTCTCCACTCTTTGGTTATCTCTTGGCAACATTCTGATGACAAACAGCTACAGCAGGGCTCACAGTGTTCCAGAGTTTTGGGGAGCAGAAAGCAGAAATAGGAGCAGAAATCAGCCATTCAGCCCATTGAATCTGCTCTGCCATTTGATCTTGGCAGATATGCTTCTCACCCCCATTCTCCTGCCGACTCCACGGGAATGTTTGATCCCCTTAACACTCACAAACCTATCTATCTCTGTCTTAAATATACTCTTCCCTCTGTAGCAATGAGTTCTACAGATTCACCACCCTCTGGCTGAAGAAATTCCTCCTCATCTCAGCTCAAAAGAGTCGGCCCTTCATTCTGAGGCTGTGCCTTCGTTACCTAGACTCTCCTTTTTTCGGAAACATCTTCGCTGCATACACTCTTTCCAGGCTGATCAATATTCTGTAAATTTCAATAAGATCCCTCCTCATCCTTCGAAACTCCATCGAGTACAGACCGAGAGTCCTCAACCATGCCTCATATGACAAGCCCTTCATCCCCAGGATCATTCTTGTAAATCCCTCCAATGAAAGCACATCGTTTCTTAGAATATGGGTCCCAAATCTGTTCATGATATTCCAAAAGTGGTCTGACCAGAGCATTACACAGCCTCAGCACTACATTCCTGCTCCTGTATTCTAGCCCGATTGAAATGAATGTTATCATTTCAGTTGCCTTCCCAAGCGCAAACTAGACTTGCCTGTTCACCTTCAGAGAAACCTGAACGAGGTTTGTGCTTTAGATTTCCAAAGCATTTCCTCATTTAGAAAACAGCCTTTGCATCTCTTCTTCCTACCAAAGTGCATAACCTCACACTGTAACACATTGTATTCTATCTGCCACTTCTTTTCTCACTCTCTGAGCCTATCCATGACCTTTTACAGCCTTCCCACTTCCTCAACACTGCCTGTCCCTCCACCTATTTCATGTCATCTGCAAACTTAGCAGCAATGTCTTCACTTCCTTCATTCAGATTGTTAACGCATGACATGAATAGTTATGGTTCCAACATTAACACCTGCAGAACTCTATTAGTCACCAGCTGCCATTTTTCCTCACCCTCTGCTTTATATCAACCTACCAGTCCTCAGTCCATGCCAGTACCTTGCCCCTAACTCTATGGGCTCGTACCTTATGTCAAAGGCCTTCTGGAAATTAAAATAGATTACATCTTCAAACTCTCCTTTGTCTGACTGGCTGGGAGCTGTTGCTGCTGTTCAGGACATTAGTTAGGCCACTTTTGGAAAACTGTGTGTAATTCTGGTTGCCCTGCTGTAGTAAAAATGTTGTGAACCTTAAAATGCTCCAGAAAAGATTTACAAGAATGTTGCCAAGGTTGGAGGTTTTCAGCTACTGGGAGAGGTTGAATAGGATCTAGTTTCCCTGGATTGTTGGAGGCTGAGCGGTGACCATTTTATGGTTTATAGGAGCATGAGGGGCATTGAAAGGATGAGTAGAGAAGGTATTATTTTCAGAGTTGGGGAGTCCAGTTCGAGAGGCATAGGTTGAAGGCGACAGGGGAAAGATTTGAAAGGGCCTGAAGGGGCAACTTTTTCACGTGGTGGGTGGTGTGTGTATAGCATGAGCTGCCAGAGGAAGAGGTGGAGGATGGTATGATTATAACATTTAAGAGGATGGGTACATGAATAGGGAGGGTTTAGAGGGATATGTGCAAAATGCTGGAAAATGGGACTAGCTTAATCGGAGGTTTGTTAAAGAGATATCGAGCTCCATCCTACTTTCCAGCTCTTGCTCCATAAGCCTGCGGTTTCACTGTTTCAAATGAATATCCAAGTGTTTTTTTCAATATGATGAGGGTTTCTGCCTCTCCAACCCTTTCAGACAGTGGGTCCCAGATCCCACCAGCCTCTGGCTGGAAACAATTACTCCACAATTCCCCTCGAACTCTGTGTCCAATTCATTTTAATCTCTCCCCATGGTTATTGCCCTCTCTGCTGATGGAAATCAGTCCTTCCTACCCACTCTATCCAGGTTCCTCATCATTTTACACACCTCGATCAAATCTCCCATCAGCCTCCTGTGTTCCAAAGAATACAATCCCAGCCAAACCAATCATTCCTCAAAGCTAAAACTCCCCATTTTTGACAAATTCCTCCTCTGTCCCCATCTCTAGTGGGATCACATCCTTCCTGTAATGTGGTGACAAGAACTGTACACTGTTCTCTCACTGTGCTCTAACTGGGGTTTTATACAGTTCCAGAATAAACAAACTCCTTGCTTTTGCTCTCAACCAAAAATGAGATAAGGGAGGTGATGGTCTAATGATATAATTACTGAACTCTTAATCCAGAGATCTAGATAATGTTCTGGGAACCAGGGTTAGAATCCTGCCACAGCTGTAGTGGAATGTGAATTCAATAAAAAAATCTGGAATTAAGAGTCTAATGATGACCATCGTTGATTGTCGGGAAAAAGCCATCTGATTCACTAACGACCTTTAGGGAAGGAAACTGCCATCCTTACCATGTGACTCCAGACCCACAGTAATGTGGTTGACTCTAAACTGCCCTCTGGGTGATTAGGGATGGGCAATAAATGCTACCGATCCAACAAAGCTCTCATTCCATCAAGGGAAAAAGAAAAACAGTTTATCCCATGTGTCTTCTTAACCACCTTACTGACCCGCATTCATTAATCACCATGGCCACATCTTCCACCTCACACACGTGTGACTTCCAGGTTCAAATTGACAAGAGACATTCCTTCGATATCTGAGAAACAGATAGAAACATCAACATAGGAGGCCATTCAGCCCCTCAAGCCTGCTCCACCATTCAATTTGATCATGGCCAATCATCGAACATAGTCCCCTGTTCCTGCTTTCTCCCCACATTCTTTGATCCCATTAATCCAAAGAAATATATCTAATTCCTTCTTGAACTCATACTGCATCTCATGCTGGAAAAATGGATGAGAATTATTGGGTTGTTGTTTTTTGACCAATGTGGGCACAATGGACTGATGGGCCTTTTGGGTCTCCTGACTCTATGACTCTATTATATTATGAATAACTGGGTACCAAGGACTGGCCCCTGTGATACCCCAACTGGTAACTAGCTGCCATTCAGAAAAAGACTTGTTCTTCCTGCCCTGTCTGCCAACCAGTTCCCAATCCATGTCAGTGCATGACCCCAATCCTCTTGTTCGGTAGGATTTCCCTGATTCACTTGGACATATTTCATCCTTACAGCTCTTTGCCTTCCTCAGGTCCTGTTCAATTTTAATCCTGCATTTTCCATCCTCCTCTCAGCTTTCTGCAGGTTTGAACTCCAGATAACCAACATCACCTTCCATGTTTGGTCTTCCCTAGCCTTTTGACATCTCAGGCTAAGAGTTTAGATTTGGGAGTCCCACCCTTACTCTTTGTGGGAACAGATTCTGAATGATCTCTGTCTTGTCACTTGAGGGCTCCCACTGCCTTGACATTGATTTCCCATCATGTCACTGGTTCCAGTCCACTTTTACTAAATTACCGAAACATTTAGTGAAATGAAAACTTTTACACTTGCTCCATGGTTCTCCATTTCCATCCCTAATTTCAATATCACTGAGTTCTGATCACTGTCACTGAAATGCTCGCCATCTTTTAGTTCTTCCAGCTGCATTCATTCCCCAAACGATGGTCCAAAACTGTCCCTTCTCTTTCACCATCACCTTCTCAGGGGCAATTAGGGATGAGCAATAAATTCTGCTCCTGCCAGTGACACTCATATCCCAAGAATCAATTTAAAAAATGTAAATTCTTTTGTCTGGTTTATTAGGTATTGGAGACAAATATTCAAACATTTTACCAGTGAATATTTTGAGAATTGAAATCCCTTTGAATGGCAGGGATTAAAATTGTTTCTCTTGTCTTTCAGGCCGTGAAAACTCTCAGCCCAAGCTGACCCTGCTGCCTCCCTCCCCGGAGCAGGTCAATGCCAAGGGCACTGCCACCCTGGTGTGCCTTGCCAATCACTTCTATCCCGATGAGCTGGAGGTGCAGTGGAAGAAGGACGGTGCAGTCATTTCGGACGGGGTTCAGACCAGCAACTACCTGCGAGCTTCAGACAGCACCTACAGTGTCAGCAGCCTGCTGACCCTCTCTGGGTCTGACTGGGAGTCCAATGCTCGCTTCTCCTGTGCCCTCACCCACGTGACCCTCCCCTCTCCCCTCAGCAAGAGCATCAGGAGATCAGAATGTGTGTAGAGTGTTTGAGACAGTCCACAGAGGAGACACAACTTTAAACAGAACAGGGCTGAACTGACAGGACAAAGATCATTGTCAGCACTGAATTTCAACTCTCTTCCTTCTCAGGACTGGCTCAGAGACACTTTTGAGGTTCCGGAGTAAAGGTAGTTCATTGGGACAGTGTCGATCGAGCTTTATGCTGTGTCAAACCTCATGCTCTTCCTGTTCTGGGACTGTTTGATTGGGACAGGGTTGATTTGTGATGCCAAGTAAAATCTCTTGAAGTTGCTGAAGGCTGTCAGCTGTATGAAACAATGTGAACCTTCGAAATTTCTGCTTCAATAAATCAGATCTCCTTCCTGCTCAGCAGCCAGTTCCAATTTAAGGTTTTTGTCACTATTTGAAGGGCAGGATTCTCATGTTATTGAGAAAATCTCTACAAGTGTTTTCCTCAAAAGCCATTGTAGCTGTGAATTTGTGCAGCTTCCTCTGTCTGGGCTGTTAATTGCAGTCTGTTTTCTGTCAATGTCAGTCTCGAAAAGGGAATAAAGATGATGAAGATTCAGTCTCTGTCTCTGTGTGCTTTGGAAATGGACCACTCCATTCAGGTGATTCGCTGCATGTCAGCATTACATTGTCACAATTGGCTACCTGGCCTGTCAATCCGTGGTAGATGATACTGACAACCAATCAGCAATCAGTTTCAAATAGTCCAGTTGGTCTGGAATCTGTGGAGGTTACAAGAATAGAAACTGAAAGCTGTTGGGATTCAATAATTACAATCTGAGGCATTCCGTGTTCTCTCTCTGTTCCAAACTCAAGTGGTGGGATCACACTGTGCACTCTCTGCTGCATGCTGTGTTTTAACTGAAATGACCTGAGGCCAATCACTGACACTGCAGACTGTATCTCTCTGAGTGAGTGTACTACATAATGCTGCCTGTAGGTGTCACTCTGAGTGTGGGTGTGTTATTCAAAGAGACACCTTCAGGCAGCTAGGGTTGTGAGCATGTTACTCAGTGCTGCCTGACTCTGTGTGTGTGTGTGTGTTAACTCAGTGTTGCCTGTAGGTGTGTCTCTGAGTGTGTATGTGTTATTCTGCACTGCCTGGAGGTATCTCACTAAGTGTCAGTGTGTTACTCTGTGTTGCCTGCAGGTGTCTCTCAGTGATGGATAGATGGCTTTGTGATGGGGATTGAAGATTAGGCCTTACTCTTCTCAAATCTCAGATGAAAAACAATTTAGCCTGCATTGGCAGCTCATTGAGGTGGCCAAAGTTAAAAATCGCACAACACCAGGTTAGAGTCCAACATGTTTCTCTGGAAGTACAAACTTTTGGAGTGCTGCTCCTTCATCAGGTGGCGAGTGGGGCAGGATCATAGGACACAGAATTTGTCATGAAATTTAAATGGCAGCTGAGAAAGGTGAATACTGAGTGTGTGTTCTCAGTAAGGGAGGGATTTCAGAGGCAATGCACTCTGTAGTTCCTAATGTGCTCCCCAATTACAAGGAGCCGGGGTCATTTCAATTGTGGTTGTCTGCTCAGCCAGTGCTGGCTAGCCATAGTCGTATTTCAAGCTCAGTTAGCCCTAAACCAGGTGCAGCAATATTACCTTACAGGGAGGGAGCTGTCTGAGTGAGGGAGGTTGAATTCTTGCAGCCCCAAGAGTGATTGCAGTGGATTAATTAAGGGTGCTACCACTTGAAAGTGTGACCTTCTCTCCCTCTGCCTCAGCTGTGATGACCCTCAGGGTTAAACTCACCACCAGTCATTTCTGTTTATAATGAGCGAGTGGGAGGAAGGGGAAAGTGAGGACTGAAGATGCTGGAGATCAGAGTTGAGAGTGTGTTGCTGGGAAACTACAGCAGGTCAGGCAGCATCGAGGACCAGGATAATCAATATTTTCGGCTTAAGCTCTTCATCAGGAATGGAGGGAAGGCATCTCTCCCAAAGGCATCACAGGCTGGATCGACGGGGCCACAAGAGTAAGCATGGGGAGATTGAGGGTGACAGAAGGAGGGGGTTGGTTGGCAGGTTGTTATTCAGAGTCAGGTACCAGAGTATCAGTCCTTCTGCCACTCCCCTTTTTTTTCTTTCCTTTTTTTTGTCATACACTGATCCAACTCCCAAGACAGGCAAAACACCCGAGTGGCCAGTGACAACCACTGCCCTTCACATCAAAGGGCAATCTTCTGTTTATTTTTTTTTGCGTGTGTGCAGGTCTGAGACACAGGGAAAGACACAAAGTGCACGAATCTTTATTTAATTTCCACCACCAGGAAGATATGAAAAACACCCGAGTGGCCAGTGACAAGCACTGCCGTTCACATCAAAGGGCAATGCTGTGTGATCAAAACAGTGAAGGGGAGGGTAGGGGTTAAATCAAAATAGAGTTGGACGGGGAAATAATGCACTCCACTCCCTGCGGCGCCCACCTCTCCCTGAACGACTCCAGGGTGTTGGTGGACACCGCGTGCTCCTTCTCCAAGGAGACCCGGTCTCTAACGTAACCCCAGAAGAGGGGGCCACTCCCCTTTTTATCTGTCAGCCAGAACTCCCTGATTGGACACGGTTAACAGCTCATCAGGGAACTCATATTATCAGAAAAAAATGAAACATTTATCGAACAAGGAGTTCGATAAGCAAGAACTAAACGACACGAGACAAAATGAGTGGTTTGAAAGATTTCATTACAGACATCACCAATTTGGCCCAACAAGTCCACACTGACCCACTGAAGAGAAACTCCCTGAGACCCATTCCCCTGCCCTATCACTCAACATTTCCCCTGACCGACGCATTCCTGAACACTGTGACAATTGTAACATGGCCAATTCACCTAACCTGCACATATTTGGATTGTGGGAGGAAACTGGAGCACATGGAGGAAATCCACACAGACACAGGGGGAGCATGCAAGCTCCACAAAGACCTGGGGCTGGAATCGAAACTGGGTCCCTGGTGCTGTGAGTTAGCCATGCTAACCACTGAGCCACCATGCCACAAATTTTAAAAAATGCCCAAAGAGTTGATCATTTGTTAAGCTCCGTGAGCCTGACGTGATATAAACTATAAACATGCAACCCACTGTCAGGGAAGGTAGTGCAGGGTGGAAACCTTACAACCTTTAAATATCATAACGTTCAAGGATCTGGGATAAGTGCAGGAAATTGGGATGAGAGTGCCTTTAGTGATAGTTATGTTGGTTCAGACTCAATGGGATAAAGGACCTTTTTCTGCTCTGTATCAATCTGTGCTCCATGTTGAGAGGGCAGTGCAGGTTAATGGTGACTAGGTGAGGCAGTTCTAAGATGGCAAACACATGATCAAGGGTCAGAGGAAATGGCTCAAGCTTCAGTGAAGGCCCAAGTAGGTGCTTGGGAGGAGGGTCAAGGCTAATGGAGACAAGGCCCATGGAAACTGAGCGAGGGCACAGGGTGCTGACTGGCATCTCATTGTGTTGTAGTGAGGTAAATGGGGACAAGAGGGGAGTGTGTAGGGAGTTTCAGTTTCAGTTAAAATGTGACCTTTGTCAGCAGCAGCATGACCTTCAGCACCAGGGAGTGTCCCTGACTGTGTCAGACTCACAGACCGCTCTCTGTGTGATTCCACACAGCCACTCGTCTGGTCACTACATAAAGCCTTGCTCATGTCTACACTACCATTTACACCACCTTCTACACCCACTGTCTGCACCTTCTGTCTACACCACTGTCTGCACCCACAGTCTACACCCACTGTCTGCACCCAGCATCCACAGCCACTGTCTCGTCACTCTGTGAACACCCACCGTCTACACCCACTGTCTACACCATTGTCTGCACCCTCCATCTACACCTTGCATCTTTCTGCTGTTGTAATATTGTATCCAATGATTTCATTGAGATTACTGCAACAGAAGCCTGAATTTTAGAACCAGCAATAATTGTCTTCTAACCATGACCTACAAAGTCTGTGTTCCACACTGGGCTGATTGATATTAATTACTGAATGCCATTTTGATTTCGCTGATGGCAGGACTGACGGATAAGGAGAGGTTGAGTTGATGAGGATTGTGTTTCCTGGAGTTTAGAAGAATGAAGAAAGGGAATCTTGGAGAAAGCTATAAAATTGGAAAAGGACGAGACACGTTAGATGGAGATGGGGAAGTCCAGAACCAGGGCACATGGTTTAAGATTAAGGGGTAAACTCTAGAGGACAGAGATGAGGAAATATGTTTTCACCCAGAGAGTGGTGAGCCTGTGGAATTCTCTGTCACAGAAAGTGGTTGAGGCCAAAACATGATGTTATCAAGAAAGAGGTAGAGATAGCTCTTGTGGCTAAAGAATCAAGGGATATGGGGTAGGGGTGGATTACAGTAATGTGCTCCATGACCAGCTTCAATCATATTGAATGGCATAGCAGGCTGGAGGGGACAAATGGCCTACTCCTGCTCCTATCCTCTATGTTTCTACATCACGTAAAATAGATTGCCAGGTGGAGATCACTCTGTCAGATGGGTAAGTATCCATTCATAGATTCCCCCCACACCACTCCCCTTTCATTTTAATTGAGTCCACTCCCTCTCTTCCTATGTCTTTGTTATCTGACCAGTGACCACACCTCCCATTTACCACCCCGGCAGGGAGCTGTGCTCATAACCCATCGTTTGTTTTAATTTGCTAACTGGGTGATGTGGATGGGGTTTTCAAAAACAGGAAGAGCTGAATTCTGATCAACTTTTGTGCTGATTTTTTTGTGTGCCTCCCTCAATATGGGTGACACAGCACTGCTGCCTCACAGAGCCAGGGACCCAGGTTCGAGAGTCAGACAGCATAGAGATAGGCCCTTCGGCCCACCATGCCAATGCTGACCAACAAACACTCAACTACACTAATCCCATTTACCTGCAGTCATCTGGAGCCTACCATGCCCAGGTATTATAAGTGCTCATCCAAATGTTTTTAAAGGTTGTGTAATTTTCAGCCTGCACCACCCTCTCAGGCAGCATGTTCCATATACCTACCACACACTGGGTCAAAAAATACTTCCACATTAATCTTATAACCTCTCGTCTTAAATAGATTTGGGTGAGGAGCAGAGGCTGCAGAACAGTGTGAGAGGTCAGGAGTGGAGAGAGGGAGAACAGTGTGAGGGTGAGGAATGGAGTTTGGAGAAGGAAGACACTTGTGTTCTGGAAAGCAGCACAAATAGGGAAGAGATCCAAGAGCTGATAGGAATAGTCTCCATGCTTCCTAACAGTAGCTTTAGGTGGGAAAGAGAATAAATCAGGAGATAATGAGGGCCTGTAACAAAGGCTGCGCATTAATTACAAATGACTTTTATCTTCATTGATTATTTATAGTCAGATTTTTCTTTGTCATTCATTGACAAAATGAGGGTGTCACTGCCTAGGACAGCATTTATTGCCCACCCCCAATTGCCCCAGAGGGCAGTTAACAGTCATCCATATTGCTGTGGGATTGGATTCCCATGTAGGCCAGACCAGGTAAGGATAGCAGTTCCCTTCCCTAAAGGACGTTAGTAAACCAGAGGGGATTTCCTGACAATCGACATGGATTAATGGTCATCGTTAGACTCTTAATTGCAGACTTTTAAATTGAATTTAAATTCCCCCATCTGCCACGGTGGGATTTGAGCCTGTGACCCCAGACCATATCTAGGTCTCTGTGCATTAATCACAGAAGGTTAGTATGTACGTACAGCAAGTCATCAGGAAATCTCATAGAACATTATGGTGTAGTGTGAGGGGAAACTGAATACAAGACTTCATTGAAACAAGCAAGATCCTTGGAGGGTCCTTGACCAGGTGAATGTGGAAAGGATGTTTCCTCTTGTGGGAGAATCCAGAACTAGGGATCATTGATTAAAATTAAGGGAGAGTCCATTCAAAACAGAGATGAGGAAGCATGTTATTCTCTCAGAGATTGTCAGTCTTTGAAATTCCCCTCCTTAAAAGGCAGTGGATGCAGAATTTAGAATCCATCCAGTGTGGAAACAGGCCCGTCAGCCCAACATGTCCACACTAACCCTCCGAAGAGCAACTAATCCAGACCCATTTCCCGACCTTATTTTACCCTAGGAAGAGGTAGATAGATTCTCGATGACTGAAGGGATGGAACGTTATCAGAGAATGTAGAGTTGAGGTTAAAATCAGATCAACCACGATCGTATTGAATGGGGGAGCAGGTTCAAAGGGCCGAGTGGCCTACTTTTGTTCCTTGCCCATATGTTGCCTCACAAAGCTTTGCACAAGCAAAGACTTCCACTCGTATTTTCTCTCTGCAGATTAAGCTGCTTGTGCAATAGGCCTCATCTGCACAGTGTTTTCTCCAGCCTTTCACTGTGAGGTTAAAGATAATGGTCCCATAATCAATCCATTAACTCTATGAGTTGGATTTTTGAAAACAATAAAATAAATTACAAGTCATGAAACAGACATTACAGCAAGCAAGAATAGGCAGCACGATGGCGCAGTGGTTACCACTGCTGCCTCACCGTGCCAGGGAACTGCCTCAGGTGGGTCTGTGTGGAGTCTGCACATTCTCCCTGTGTCTGCATGGGCTTTCCCTGGGTGGTCTGGTTTCCTCCCACAGTCTAAAGATCTGCAGGCTCGATAAATTGGCCATGCTAAATTGCCCAGAGTGTACAGGAATGTGCAGGCTTGGTGGAGGAACCATTGGAACATACAGAGATAGGATAGGGATCGAGATAGAATGACCTTCGGAGGGCGGTTTGGAGACAATGGGCTGAATGGCCTACTTCCACACTATAGGGATTCTCTGTTACAAATGCAAGTTTCTTCTTTCCATTCTAGCCCTGAAGCATGCATGTGGTTCTGTCTCATATCCACTCAAGGGATGGCAAACCTTTGAAGACAGGAACAGCCTCTATTCTGTTGGAAAGTACTTCTTCCACTCTGTGTCCTTCACAGCCTTGTAGACAGCAACAATGAAATCAGGAAGTAACCCAAAGCTATAATCTTCTGGGCTATTCATTAAACTGTGGAACCTGAAAAATACAATTAACGTCCAAGTCAATGAAGATATTTCTCAGCAATCACTAAATGCTGAGTTTTAGTACTCAGCAGGCCCCAGGAGTCAAAATAACTGAGTAGATCATTGCTCTGAATTGCTCATAAATATCACCTTCACATTTCTGGAGGCTTTGATCAAAAAGGTTGCTTACTCCTCTTCAATATACAGCTTAAAATCAACTCAAACTCCCAACCATCCAGCTGAGAGTAGAGCCCTGTACAAACTGGTACCTGGTCTGTGGGAGCACTGTCACCTCTGTCTCAGAAGTTTTGGGGAGTTTATTTTGATCATAGCGTCCTTCAGCACTGGAAGCTGTTCAGAGGATGTTCCCCAGACTGATTCCAGGAATGAAAGTGCTGTCCCATGAGGAGCAGTTAAAGAGCTTGGGCTTGTACTCGCTGGAGTTCAAAAGAATGAGGAGGGATCTGATTGAGGGATAGAAAATGTGAAAGGGGATTGAGAAGGTGGACGTTGAATAGATGCTCCCCCTTAATGGACAGTCTGGAACAAGAGGTCATCGATATAGAGTGAGAGGAGGTCAGTTCAAAACTGAGCTGAGGAGAAACTACATCTCCCAGAGGGTTGTGAATCTGTGAAACTCAATGCCCCAGAGAGCAGTGGAGGCAGAATCAATCAACAGATTCAAGAAAGATTCGTTTCTGATGGAAAGTGAGATAAAGAGCAATGGGGAGCAGGCAGGAGAGTGGAGTTGAGACCAGGATAAGATCAGCCATGGTCCTGTTAAATGGCGGAGTGGGCTCGAAGGGCTGAATTGACTCCTCCTGCTCCTATTTCCTATATGTTGAACACACAGTCAAGGCTGACACTGTAAAACTGAGGGAGCTGTTGTCTTTCAGGTGAGAGACAAAACAGAGGTCCTGCCACAATATATCGAACTGTACTATCTCCCCCAGTGACAAGTGCTGGAATTTGAATTCAAATCACAAAGCAAGCCACATTAATGGTGACCACAATAATGATCCCTGATTGCTGTCCAGCCTCAGCCTTACCCAGTCTGGACTTCATGTGACTCCAGCCCCACAGCAACCTGGTTAACTCTTAGGTGCCTTCTGAGAGGCCACAGCAAGGCCAGCAGTTCAAGGGAAATTAGTCTTGGGTAACAAATGCTGATCTATGCCAGTGACACCCACCTCCCAGAAAACAGAATGCAACAGAGATTGGTGTCAGCCAAAATTGTCAGATCAGACTCTCAATGAGATGGGGAGATGGTTAAAGATGTATTCAGCTCAGTATGGAACAGGTCCCCACTTGTTAGCACATCGTCACTGACCAAATAAGTGAGAGAAAACAGAAAACGAAAGGTGAGAACCCTCAAATGTGGGAATATCAGTGAGAATTCAGGCAACTGAAGGAAGACTTAATGAACTGCAAAGGAAGACAAAAAGTAAGTCAGAGTTACAGAAAAGTGATTGAGAAAGAGGCCTGCAAAGGGTCACAAGAATAACACAAATGTTTTACACGAAAATTAGAAAATCAAGGGGGCTCCAGTGCAATGTGAGCCCTTTAAAAACAAACTGGGAATTCCATGAATGAGACTAAGGGAATGGCCGATATGTACAATAATTAGTTGTGTCAGTCTTCACAGTCAAGGAACGGGATAATGCAGCTTATATTCCAGGGAGGTCCTGCCAAAATTGAATACTGGAATTCGCTAAACTTGATACATGCCAGAAAACAGCGAGCAGCTCTAAAGGCTGACAGATCTCCAGGACCTCAAGGGTTTAAAGGAAGGGGGAGGGGGGAGAAGTTGCAGAGGCTTTTCCCATCAGGTTCCAAAGCAGCAACGATTCCTTTAGTTTGGAAAATGTCTTGCTGTAACTCCATGGGTTCAAGAAAGATGAGAGCGGGAACCATGGAAATTACATTATGGTCAATCTAACATCTCTTTTGAGGGTATCATTGGAATCTATAATAAACAGCCGAGAGAATGAACATGTAGAGAATTGAAAATTGCCCACACAGATTTGTGATGGGTAGGTTCTGACTAATGAACCAAATGCATAAACTAAATAGTCGATAGAGCAGCAAGTTCAGAAGTACTCGATAATTTCCCACAAAACAGTCTGCTGATCAAAGTTAAAACCCATGGGATTGAAGATGAATGTTTGACTTGGTTAGGAGGCTGGTTTAGTGACAGACAACAGGGAAAGAAAGTGATGACCGGTGTTCCACAAGGATTCTGTGGTGAGACCGTAACTACTTACTGTATGTATTAATGAGAATCATAGTTCCACATTGACACAAAGACTGATGGAATAGTAAGCAGTGCAGATGGTCTTTTTGTATAAAACTCACTCCGAGGACATGAGTGTTGCTATCTGGGCCAGCATTTATTACGCATTCTGTGTTGTCCTTGTGAATCATGAATCATCATCTGGACTGACCCCATTCCTGTACTGCAGAAGACATATCTATGGACTGTGTAGAAGAAACCCACACAGACATGGTGAAAATGTGCAACCTCCACACAGACAGTTGTCCCAGGGTGAAATTGAACCCAGGCCCATAGTGCAGCACTAACCACTGAGCCACAATCCTGCCCTTTGCAAGGTGGTGGTGAGCTGCCTTCTTGAACCACTGCAGTACATGTGCTGTAGATAAACCCACAATGCCCTGAGGGAGAGAATTTCAGGATTTTCATCCAGCCACACTGGAGGAACAGTCATATATTTTCAAATCAAGATTCTATGTGGATTGGAGGGGAACGTGTTTTTGGTCGTGTTCTGTGTCCTTCTACATGGAAATGATCATGGGTTTGGAAGGTGCTGTCTCAAGAGACTTGGTGTGAATTCCTGCAGTGCATCTTGTAGATGGTGTACACGGCTGTTACTGAGCATCAGTGGCTGAGGGAGTGTATGTTTATCGATGTGGTGCCAATCAGGCAGGCTGCTTTGTACTGGATGATATCAAGCTTCTTGATTGTTTTTGGAGCTGCACCCATCCAGGCAAGTGGGGAGTAACCCATCACAGTCCTATCCAAAACTTGACTGATCTTTTCTTAATTCATTTACTGGATTGGGCATCACTTGCTATGTCAGCATTTATTGCCCAGAATCAAGTGGGGTGGCACAGCACTGGGACAAAGGTTTAATTTCACCTTTGGGCAACTGACTGTGTGGAGTTTGCACGTTCTCCCTGTGCCTGCCTGGGTTCTCTCCAGGTGATCTGGTTTCCTTCCACAGTCCACAAACGTGCAGGTTAGGTGGAATGGCCATGGGAAATGCAAGGTTACAGGGGAGTGGGTCTGGGTGAGATGCTCTTTGGAGAGGCAGTTTGGGCTGAATGGCCTGTTTCCACATTGTAGGGATTCTATGAATTTCTTCACTCAGAGGTTTTTGAATCTTTAGGATACTCATCGATACTTAGGCGTTTGAATAAATTCAAGATAGCGATAATAGGGGAGGCAATGAGTTAATGGTGTCATCACTAGATTCTTGATCCAAAGAGCCAAGTAATGTTCTGGGGGAGCTGGGATCGTTGTGGGGCAGCACGGTGGTACAGTGGTTAGCACTGCTGTCTCATAGCACCAGAATCCCAGGTTCGATTTTAGCCTCGGGTGATTGCCTTTTATGGAGTTTGCGCATTCTCCCTGTGTCTGCATGGGTTTCCTCTGGGTGCTCCGGTCTCCTCCCACAATCCAAAGATGTGCAGGTCAGGTGAATTGGTCACGCTAAATTGCCCATTGTCAGTGGTGAATATGAGGAATGAGTCTGGGTGAGTTACTCTTCGGAGGGTCAGTGTGGACTTGTTGGGCCAAAGGGCCTGTTTCCATACTGAAGGGAATCTAATCTAAATCCTGGCAATGCATGGAGTGGAATTTAAATTCAAAAAGGCTCTGGAGTTAAGAGTCTAATGACAACCACTGTTGGGGGAGAACACTGTCAGGCCCACTAATGTCCATCAGAATGTTGTCCTTGCTCATACTGACTGACATATGACTCCAGACCCACAGCAACATAGAATCATAAAATCCCTACTGTGTGGAAGAAGGCCATTCATCCCATCAAGTACAAGCAGCATCTCACCCAGAACCAGCCCCCTCTCCTAACCCTACACTTCCATGGCCAATCCAGCTAACCTTAACATCTCTGGACTGAGAGAGGAAACTGAGGCACCCAGAGGAAACCCATTCAGACACAGGGAGAACATACAACTTCACACAAACCGTTGCCTGAAGGTGGAATCAAACCCAGTTCCCTGGCGCTGTAAGGAAGTGGCGCCAGCCACTGTGCCACCCATTCCTCATCTCTGATCGAAATGTCTAACCCCTTATTCCCAGACTGGGACTCTGCTTTAGAATCCCCAGGTAGGGGTTCATCCTTCCAAAATCTACCCTGTCAGGGCCCTGGAGAATTTGAAATGTTTCAGTGAAATCTCATCCCAGCCTTCTGAATTCTAGGGAATCCTGACCCAGTCCCCTCTCGCAATCATTAGACAATCCCTCAGCCCGTCACATGAACTGTGGCTGGGTGTGATCATCTCAGTAAGAGTTTCAAGGAGGGAAGGAGAAAGGAAGACTTTTTGTTTTGAATCGATGCTAAAAACTGAAAAAGCAGGAACATATTGTCACTAACTATTTTCAAATACTCTTACTTTTCATCAAAGTGCCGGGTGAGGTTTCTTCTGAATTTCAGGAGGTCACTGGTGAGATGTCCTTATATTCTTTATTCTTGCCTTGTCTCTTGTTCATGTTATTGAGGAGAATGGAGTCAAATGAACAGCAGAGTTTGTTTTCTCTGTTGATTAAATTCACCTTGCTTGCTCCTCTGAGCATCTGAAGAAAGGGCGAGGCTCTGAAAGATTATGTTTTCTAATAAACCTGTTGGACTATAATCTGGTGTCGTATGATTTTTGATCTTGTCCTCTGATCACATTCAGGTTATTCCTCCGGGCACTACATGTTCTTACTTCTCCAGGCCAGGAGGTGGCGATCTCGACAATGGATTTCACAATGGTCTCCATCAGAGAGGACCCACAAATCAGGGACAGCGATTCAGAGATTACAGGCTCCTCAGTCCCAGACCCGAGCACAACGGGCCCCCTGGCATCCCAGGTACCGTCTGTTGCGTCTCGGACACTGTACATAATGCAAACAGTGGAATTGATCGTTCTGATTTTTCCCAACCTCACCAGGTCTCCACAATCATTGAGATTCGTTAAATGCAGCCTTTGCCAATTAAGGACCCTGATTGATGGGAAACAGACTGAAATGGGTCAATAATACAGTATTGGGAAGTTACAGACACAGATTGCCAAGTGGAAATCTGATGCTGTGGCTCGAACAGAGATCGGGCGGGACTGGGGATTCCTGGATACAAGGTGTTCAGTAAAGATAGGAAAGATGGAAAACTGCGAGAAGTGGTGGGATTGTTCTGGGTCCAGACAGAACTGACCAACCTTAGGCCCTGAGATATGATGGAGATGAAGGGTTTCACAAGAGAGCAAATGGAATGAACAAAACAGGTGCATGTGAAACACCCACGCCTTCCCTGAGAGAGGGAGACAAGAACAGGGATATTCTCAGAGAGAAAGGATGCTAAAAATGGTATCACCCCGAGAGTGAAAGGTGGGGTGGAGACAGTGACAGCGACACCCCCCAGAGAGTGGTGAAAGTAACACTGACACATTTAAAACTGTATTAGCACAAGCGAGAATTCAAACAGACACCCACTCCGTCACGTGGTGTTGAAGATGCACTTTCCACATCAAAACACATTTGCAAACCTTTTAATCACACGTCAGGGGAGAGAAACATTGAAAACTGTATTATCACGAGTTAGGGTCCATTGAAATCTTGAACTATAATGTGAAATGTTCTGAGCCGTAAACAACACTGGTGTATTGACGTCATTATTCTGGATTAGTGGTGCTGGAAGAGCACAGCAGTTCAGGCTGCAAAAGCCCTTCATCAGGAATAAAGGCAGAGAGCCTGAAGTGTGGAAAGATAAGCTCGAGGAGGGTGGGGGTGGGAGAAAGTAGCATAGAGTACAATGGGTGAGTGGCGGAGGGGATGAATGTGATAGGTGGGGGGCGGGGGGAGGGTGGAGTGGATAGGTGGAAAAGAAGATAGGCAGGTAGGACAAGTCAGGACAAGTCATGGGGACAGTGCTGAGCTGCAAGTTTGGAACTGGGGTGAGGTGGGGGAAGGGGAAATGAGGAAAATGTTGAAGTCCACATTGATGCCCTGGGGTTGAAGTGTTCCTTGGCGGAAGATGAGGCGTTCTTCCTCCAGGCGTCTGGTGGTGAGGGAGCAGCAGTGAAGGAGGCCCAGGACCTCCATGTCCTCAGCTGAGTGGGAGGGGGAGTTGAAATGTTGGGCCACAGGGCGGTCGGGTTGATTGGTGCGGGTGTCCTGGAGATGTTCCGTAAAGAGCTCTGCTAGGATGTGTCCAGTCTCCCCAGTGTAGAGGACACTGCATCGGGAACAATGAATACAATAAATGATATTAGTGGATGTGCAGGTAAAACTTTGATGGATGTGGAAGGCTCCTTTAGGGCCTTGGATGGAGGTGAGGGAGGAGGTGTGGGCACAGGTTTTGCAGTTTCTGTGGTGCCAGGATGGGAGAGTAGGTTGAAGGGGGGCGTGGACCTGACCAGGTAGTCATGCAGGGAACGGTCTTTGCGGAAGGCGGAAAGGGGTGGGGAGGGAAATATATCCCTGGTGGTGGGGTCTTTTTGGAAGTGGCAGAAATGTCGGTGGATGATTTGGTTTATACGAAGGTTGGTGGGTGGAAGGTGAGCACCAGGGGTGTTCTGTCCTTGTTACGGTTGGAGGGGTGGGGTCTGAGGGCGGAGGTGCGGGATGTAGACGAGATGCGTTGGGGGGCATCTTTAACCACGTAGTGACGTCATTATCTTATTACACAATATTAAAATCTCAGTCAAACTTTTTCCTGCGGACAGTGTATTTAAAATATCAAGAGTCTTCCCACATTATTGGTTTGATCAGTGACATAGCAAGGAAGCAGTAGCTGCCCCATGAACTCCAACAAAAGAATGAGAACAGGCTCTTCATGCGGAACTGGCTCCTGAGAATCCAATTCAACAGGGAACAATACAGCACAGGGACAGGCCCTTCGGCCCTACAGCCTGTGCCAACACATTTTGCCCTTGCATACTGAAACTGTCTTCACCTACAGGATTCATATCCCTCCATTCCCTTCCTATTCATGCATTAGTGCAGGTATTTCTTGAATACTTCTATTGTGTCTGCTTCCACCCCCTCCTCTGGCAGTGTGTTCCAGGCACTCAACTCCCTTTGTGTGAAATACTTGCCTCGCACATCTCTTTTAAATTCCCCCACCCCTTGAACTTATGTTCCCCAATAATTGTCCCCTCCACCCTGGGGATAAAAAGCCTCATATTCTCCACTCTACATATCCCATTCACAACTTTTATAAACTTCTATCAGGACACGCCTCATTTTTCTGCATTCCAGTGAAAACAAACCCAGTCTATCCAACCTTTCTTCAGGACGACTATCCGCTATACCAGACAATATCCTGATAAACATTTTCAGCACCATCTTCAAAACATCCACATCCTTCTGATTGTGTGGTGACCAAAACTGTGTACAATATTCCAAGTGTGGCCTAACTAATGTTCGATAAAGCTGCAGCATAACGTGTCTATCCTAATACTCAATGCCCCTTCCAATGAAGGCAAGCATGCCATAAGCCTTTTTTACAGACTTACCTCCCCGTGCTGCCATCTTCAGTGATCTGTGAACATACACGCCCAGATCCCTATGCATATCAATACTCCAAAACCTTCTGCCATTCACTGTATAATTCCCACCTGTACATCACCTTTCAAAGTGCATCACCTCACATTTGGCTGGCTTAAACTACATCTGCCATTTTTCTGTCCATGCATCCAACTGATATAATATCCTGCTGTATCCTCCGACAATCCTTCTCATTTTCTGCAACTCTACCAATCTTTGTATCAACCGTAAACTTACTCATTGGACCAGCTACACTTTGCTCCAAATCATTTATGGAGATCATGAACAGCAGAGTTCCCACCATTGATCCCCGTGGAACATCACTAGTCACAGCCCTCCATTATGAAAACCGTTCTTCCATCGCTACCATTTGTCTCCTGTGACTAACCTAGTTCTGTGCCCAACGCTGGGAACAATTTAGAGAAGACACCTTGTTGCCAGCTCGTTACTGCAACTTGATCCAGTTCATTCAGACAGAGAAAAAGGACAATGTGCAGATTGTTGAACAGGCCCCTACACCTGGGCCTGAGGCAGGAGCCCAAGCTCCAACACACTGGCCTCACTTCACACCAACCTTCACACAGTGCGGGGTCATGAACTCCGGGCATCAATTCCACTGGGACTGGGACTGGGATGGAGTGAGGGAACAGGGACAATGTCGAAGAGTCAATAAGGAGTAAAGCAAGATGGAGAGAGTGTGTTGGAAAGTGTTTAATGGAGGAAACATACTTTGTGATACCCAATACTGACAATGTCTACGTGTATCACAGATTGAAAAAAAAGCACAATCTGAAGACAATCTAAAGTCACATCAATGTATTTCTTTTTGATATATCATCGCATGCAGAGCATTTTCATTGTGGTATCCTGATTCGAGAGCTGTACTCTCTCAGATTGAGCCGGTTGGATCCTCGCAGAGCCCCAGTTTATTTGTATTGTTCAGGAATGTGGGGGATACCGATGGTGGACTGGGGTACACCTGATGAAGGAGCAGTGCTTCAAAAACTTGTGATTTCAAATGAACCTGTTGAGCTAGAGCCTGGTGTTGTGTGCTCTCTGACTTTGTATTGTGCGGACACAGTGAAACAGCTGCCTTCCGGTAACTATAGAGTACTTGCACTGCTGCTGAGGATTATGGGTAACGCCTGCTTCCATTAGCCATGAACAAACCCGCAGTCATTCCCGTGGATTCCAGTGGGAATGAACGGTCAGTTGCTTCACAGATATTACATGGTTCACCGTCGTCATCTCCAGGACAATTCGGGAAGAGCAACAAATAACCGACACGTCAACGCCCGCTCCATCCCAGGAGAAATCAAAATAAATGTCATCCAATTCAAATGACCAAACTGGTGAGGCTTGAATTCATCTCTTTGAAAGACTGAAGCGTCACCCAGAAACAGAGCCTTGAAATGGGTGAACCTGGTTTGTCTGACTGAAGGGTGGAGTGTCCTTCGGATTAGCAGTGGGATCAGCAAAAAAAATAATTATACGCAAAGATCTAACAAACAGCCATCAAAGCGTGCCACCAAAGCGCAAAGATCAGTATTTGAAGCTCCACGTCTCCATCTCCATCCATGTTTGTTACTCTTCCAACGTGACTCCTTCCTGAAGTGCGTTGATTCAAGTCTGCTCCAACGTTCTCTGATAAAGTAGTTCTGATCTGTGAGTGATCGGGGTTTTGTTAAAGAGATATTGAGAAAAAAGGACCGATGCCCTTTCGGGAAGGAAATCTGCCATCCTTACCTTGTCTGGCCTACACATGACTCCAGACCCACAGCAATGAGGTTAACTGTTAACCACCCTCTGTAATAGCCGAGCAAGGCCCTCCATTCTAACAATCACTGGGAAGTCTCAGAAACAGAATGAAACTTGATGGACAACCTGGCATCGACCTTGGCACCGGAAACAACATCAAACACAGCCCTGTCGACCCTGTTGCATCCTCCTTACTAACGTCTGCGGGCTCGTATCAAATTCAGGAGAGCTGTCTCACAGACTAGACTTACAAGCAACAGCCTGACACAGTCATACTCACATAATTATACCGAACAGTCTCCCAGGCACCACCATCGCCAGCCCTTTATAGGCCCTGTCCCACCAGCCGGGAAGATCCAGCAGAGGTGATTGCACAGTGATATAGAGCCAGGAGGGAGTGACCCTGGAAATCCCCAACATTGACTCCAGACATTTCGAAGTCGCATGGCATCAGGCCAGACATGGACACGGAAACCAGTGGGTGTCCCATCAGCGGTAGGGATACAATTGGAGAAAATTCTGAAGGTCGAATGAATCTCCATATTGGGGTAGTCAGCACGGCTTTGTCAGAGGGAGGCCATGCCCAACAAATCTTGGAATTTTGTCGAGAAGGGGAACATGTGTGTAAATGCAGGGAGGTGCAGTTGATGTGGTTTATATGAATTTCAGTAAGGCCTTTGACAAGGTTGTACTTGGGAGACTGATAAAGAAGATGTACAAGGCTATGGGATGCAGGGTAACTTGGCAAGTTGGATCCAAACTTGGCTTTGTGACAGGTGACAGAAGGTGATGCTAGAAGGTTGTTTGTGTGACTGGGTCCAGGGTGCAGTCGGATATCACAGGGATCAGTGTTGGGTCCCTCATAGCTCGTGATATACAGGAACAATGCCGAAGGGAATGTGGAGCTGGATGATAACTGGGTTTGTGGATGATGTGAAGATTGGTCGGATGGTTGACAGTGAAGAAGAAGGTTTTCGGTTACAGCAGGGTATAACCAGATTGGTCAAATGGGCAAATCAGAGGCAGATGGAATTTAAACCAGATAAATGTGAGTTGATGCACTTTTGATATGTAACGTGTTAACAGGGCAGTTATGAAGGCAGTTGGGGTACATTTTAGGTGGAGATTAAAAGAGCATGGAGGATATGTTAGAACTATACAGAACAGTAGTTCGACAATACCTGGAGCACTGTGTGCAGTTGTAGTCACCACACTGTAGGAGGGATGTGATTACACTGGAGGGGGTGCAGAGGAGATTCAACAGGATGTTCCCAGGGATGGAACATTTCAGATGTGAAGAGGATGAATAAGCTCCTGTTGTTTTCTTTGGAGCAGAGAAGGTTCGGGGAGTTGGGGGGATCCTGATAGAGGGGGAGAAGGTTATGAGGGGAATAGACAGGGTGATAGTAAATAGCTGTGCCCCTGACTGGGAGGGTCAAGAACAAGTTGGCTCACATTTAATATAAAAAGCAGCAGCTTTAGAGGGGATTTGAGTAAAAGCTTTTTCACCCAGAGGGTGGGGGGGGGGGGGGCGGTGGAATCGGGAATGTCTGGGACGGGAGTTGAGGTGAGAAACCTCACAACCTCCACAAAGTACTTGGATGAGCAAGTGAAATGACCGAACATTCAGGGTTATGGGCCCACTTCTGGAATGTGGGTGGAGTGTTGATTTAGTGTTGCGTTGGTGGCATAGACCTGATGGGGCGAAGGGCCACTTCTGTTCTGTATGATTCTATGAATTCTCCCACTGCTTACCATGTACTGTTCTCCTTCGGCTGATGAATCAGTCTCTCAGCCACGTTGAACACAGAATGTACACTGGGTGGGGGACTTCAAACTGCACCAGCACAAAGGAATTTTAATAAACGGCCATTCTTTTGTTAGGTTTGTTCTGTATTGGATACAAATGTTCAAACTGATAGTTCTGCTCATTAATGTTTGGAGAGTTGAAATCCTTCCGAATGGCAGGGATTAAAATTGGTTCTTTTGTCTTTCAGGCCGTGACAACTCTCAGCCCAAGCTGACCCTGCTGCCTCCTCCGCTGAGCAGTTCAATGCCAAGGGCACTGCCACCCTGGTGTGCCTTGCCAATCTCTTCTATCCCAATGAGCTGGAGGTGCAGTGGAAGAAGGATGGTGCAGTCATTTCGGACGGGGTTCAGACCAGCAACTACCTGCGAGCTTCGGACAGCACCTACAGTGTCAGCAGTCTGCTGACCCTCTCTGGGTCTGACTGGGAGTCCAACGCTCGCTTCTCCTGTGCCCTCACCCATGTGCCCCTCCCCTCTCTCCTCAGCAAGAGCATCAGGAGATCAGACTGTGTGTAGTGTGTTCAAGACAGTCCACAGAGGAGACACAACTTTAAATAGAACAGGGCTGAGCTGGCAGGACAACGATCATTGTCAGCACTGAATTTCAACTCTCTTCCTTCTCAGGATTGGCTCAGAGACACTCCTGAGGTTCAGGGCTCACGCCAGTTCATTGGAATAGTGTAGAAGGAGCTTTACTATGTATCTAACCCTCGCTGTCCTTGTCCAGTGAGTGTTTGATGGGGATAGGGGTTACTTGTGATGCCACATAAAATCACTTGAAGTTGCTGAAGATTGTCAGTTGTACAAAACAATGTGAACCTCAGAAGCCTCTGCTTCAGTAAACCAGATCTCCTTCCTGCTCAGCTGTCAGTTCCAATTTAAGGTTTGGTCACTGTTTAAAGGGACAGGGTTCTCATGTTATTGAGAAAATCTCCGCAAGTGTTTTCCTCAAGCTCCATTGTGACTATGAACGTGTACAACTTCCTCTGTCTGGGCTGTTAATTACAGTTTTTTCTGTTGATGACAACTTGGGAAAGGGAATAAAGATGAAGATTCAGTCTCTGTCTTGTGAGTGCTTTGGAAATGTACCACCGCCCCCTCAGGTGATTGGCAGAATGTCAGCAAATGATTGTCGTGATTGGCTGCTTGGCCTGTCAATGAATGACGCATTGGCTAAACTTTGGACAGAGAGCCGATCATCAATCATTTCCAAGTGATTCCTTTGTCTGGGAATCTGTTGAGTTTACAAGATTCCAAACAGAACAGAAACTGAAAGCTGCTGGGGATGAATCACTACAATCTGAGATATTCCCTCTTCACTCTGTTGGTCCAAACCCAGCTGGTGGGATCGCACTGTGCTCTCTTTGCTGCTGCTGGGTAACACCTGAAACGAATTTAGGCCAGTCACAGATGCTGGACGCTGCAGTCGTGACGTTCACTTCTCCCACCTGACCCTGTTCCTAACAGTGACAGCTCAAAACTGAACTGAGTGAGGTCTTAGTTCAGAGAGAGGATCAGTCAGGATCTCACAGCATACATGCCCCTGTATGTGTGTGACATTTACCCAACACTGTCTGTCGGTATGTTGGTCAGTGTGGGTGTGACTGTCATTCACTGCTGTCTGTAGCTGTGTGTCTGTCAGTGTGGGTCCCACTGTTACTGTAACAACTGCACAGAGGCCAGTATCCCATCATTTGGAGGTTCCTTGACACTGACCCAGCTCCTTCAGAGGCAGCTCTCAGAGCAAACAGCGTGTCTGACACTCCTGTTTCTTTCTGATGTGGTGTCGGACTGCAATGGGCAAGTCAGAATTCACACAACACCAGGTTACAGTCCACCAAGTTTATTTGAAATCAGGTTGCTGCTGCATTGTCATGTGAAGAATCTCAATAAAAATCTGTTGGACTATAACCTGGTGTCATTTGATGTGTGGCTTTGTTTATTTCTGTCAGCCATATCTCCCTGATTGGATCAGATTATCCACCCCAATCAGGGAATTCATATTCTGTTAGATCCACTTGGCTGACATACAAGCTTCCGGACAGTACAATCGGACACTCGGATCCTCTTTCCCAATCTCAGCCAGCTGGAGATGGTAGAGGGGAGGGGGAGCACATCTTGCTCAGGAGATGGAGCTGTCTTCAATTGCCCAGCTCCTAGCCACCCAGTCAGTGAGCATACCATGCAGTATAACTGATCACACACAGGTCTTTCTGATGGGGTACACAGCATGACTAGCCTGGGCTCTCTGCTTCCAACTAGAATGATGTAGGTTCAAGGACTGAGCCAGAGATTTGGGAATGGTGTTGTGCTTTGACATTGTGATGTACACAGGAAGGGGAATCCTGCTTTCTCACACGGACAGACTTTTGGATAAGCCATTAACCCTGTCGAAACACCAGCCCTCTGAGATGAGTGGAAAACTTGCCCTGGGACTAATTTTGAAAAGCAGTGAAGGCCTCCAGTTGCCTAGTGTCATTTGTTTCTCACAGTCCACATCATCTAGCTCCCCCTCGCTCCCCAGTCACAGTCCCTGGGCCATGGGTCTCCCCCTCACTCCCCAGTCATGGAGCCTGGGCCCTGGGTCTCCCCCTCACTCCCCAATCACAGAGCCTTGGCCCTGGGACTCCCCCTCACTCCCCAGTCACGGAGCCTGGATCTCCCTTTGTTCCTACCCCCTCCCCCTGTCACAGAGTCTGGGAGGGAGTCATGAAGTAATGCTCCGAGCCTCGAATGTGCCATCGAAGGACAGCAAAGAAAACCCCGATTGAAGGAGGGGACGACGTGCTGGGTTACGTTGTCTCGAGGAAGCTGTTCAATATTGAATGGAACCAGCAGGAGAGGGCTGGACAATCAAGTCTCTGGGCCGTAAGCAAATGGGAATGGGACATGGTACAGGCAGATACACGGAGATGGATAATCACATAGAGAAGACCAAACTAGAAATGAGACACTAATACACAGGAGGTGGAGTTTAAAGACAGAAAGTGGAAGGTCATGCACTTCAGTAGGCATAACTAAAATACAGATTATTATTTAAATGGAGAGAGATTCCAACAAAGTGCAGAGGGATCTGGGTGTTTTTCTGCAAGAAACACAAAAAGTTAGTGCAGGTGCAGCAAGTCATTGAGAAGGTGAATGAAATTGAGGCCTTTATTGCTGGGCTTGGAGTGTTAAAGTAGATAAACCTTGTTATAACTATACATGGTGTTAGTGAGTCTGCACGTAGAGTACTGTCTGCAGTTTGTGTCCCTGTACTTATGAAAGCATGGACTGACATTGGAGTCCTCCTCCTGCTCCTATTTCCCATGGTCTTGTGTGCTCCAGTGCCATTCTCTCACAGCAGAACTGGTTTGGAGCCTGCCTGCAGTAGCAGCCTCCAGCCTCTGGGTGGTGCCTTGCCCAGCCTCCTGATTCCTCTCCCCAGTCTCCTGCTGCAGCAGGTGGGGGAGTCGATACAATGGTCCACTCGGTTATCCTCAATCCCTCCCCCATCTCCCAAACTCTCCAATCTGGCCTTCCACCTCATGACTGGCAACTGTGCCTTCAGTTTCCCAGGCCCTCAGCACGAGAATTTCCTCCACAAACCCCTCTGACTTCTTCAAACGAGCTCTTAGTCTCCTTCTGGTCATCAACAAAAACACCATATGTGCCCAACTTTTGGATGGTTCCTACACTAAAGATGTTATGTCAATACAAATTGTTATTGTTGCTATTACTGACTAGAAGTCATTTATTGACAGGTTTCACTGATATAAAAGGAAAGGGAATGACCACTGGCTGTGGAGAGGTAATCATTTTCAACCAGCTGTACCACCACTACCAGCTCACCAAGCTTCCTTGATATAGCTCCTTCCAAACCCCCCAACAGTTCCATCTCGAAGGATAGGGGCAACATACATATATGGACACCAGACCCTGAAACATCCCCTTCTGGTCACTCACCACCCTGACTTGGAAATATATCATTATTCCTTCACTGTCACTGGGAAAGAAAATTCTGGAATTCCCTCCCAAAGAGCATTGTGGGTCTTCCTACAGTACATGGACTGCAGCAGTTCAAGAAAGCAGTGCACCACCAACTTCACAGGGTAGCTAGAGATGGGGATAAAATGCTGGCAAAGTCAGTGTCGCCCACATCCCATGAATGAATTTTAAGAAGCCCCTTTGCCTTGTCATCTCCCGCCTACCCAGCCCAATACTCAGGCCTCACTTACTGCTTGGGTTTTATTTTCCAGCATCTTCCATTCTCTGCTCCGTGTCCTAGCCCCAATGTCCTAGTCGCTGTTATTGTGGGAGCTGGCTGAGTGTAAATGGAATGATGCATTCCCACATCACAACATTGTCTCCACATCAGACGTATTCCATTGACTGTAAAACAGCATTGAACCTCATGAGCTCATGAACGGTGAAACAGAAATACAATTCTCTCTTCTTTTTGTTCCCTCTCCATGCCTTCCCATCTGTTCCCTCACAACATCCTTCCCTTGTTTAAAATCTAGAATGACTCCTACTTCTCTGGGAGACAATACACTGTGACAACATTTGAGACTGATGACCAGCTTCTCGGTGGGCTTTGATTGTGAAGGTCAATAACACTCTCATTGGGACTTCACCTGGGTTGTCTCCAGTCAGTCAGTGTTATTGCTCTGGGGCCAGACAGTCCTGACCAAAGAGGTAAAAGCAATGACTGCAGATGCTGGAAACCAGATTCTGGATTAGTGGTGCTGGAAGGGCACAGTTTGCCCGAAACGTCGATTTCGAAGCTACTTGGACGCTGCCTGAACTGCTGTGCTCTTCCAGCACCACTAATCCAGTACTGACCAACCTCAGACCCTGTGACCTGATTGAGATGAATCGTGACCTGTGCTGGACTTTAACACTCGGGTCAGTGTAGTGAAGCAGGGATTACCCATTTCCCAAGAGAATAAAATGAATTAACAAACCAGGTGGATGTCAATTCCCTCCCTGACGCTGGGAGAGTTGGGGGACAAGGACAGTAACATCCTCAGACAGAAAGGATGGCAGAGATAGTTTGGCCCCAAAGAGGGAGGGGACAGGAAGAACTATACTACCCTGAGAGAGAGGGGACAGTTACAGCGACACTCCCCAGAGACAGTAACTGCCTGTTAACTATTTTCTTGTGGTGTTCTGATGAATGTCCTTGGGAAAATAGTTTGGTTTATATTTTCTCAGTAGTATTTGGGTTTGCTGAGTTGATTCAGTAATAAGTATTCCAATTCTACATTTCCTGTAGCAGCAGATCCACTGAAGGTCATCCTTTCATTTGGAGTTTGCCCAGGTTTCTGTCCAGGCTGATACAACATGATCTACCAGTGCTGCTCCTATTGGGCTAAGCCATCACACACGGGGGAATCTGACGGGCACTTTCTCTTTGTGCGGGTAAAGGGAGAGATTTGCTTTTACTGCAATGGCGGCCAAAGATATGGATCAGTGGAAATGGGTAGTTTTCCTTGAAAGCTGTAGATAGTGGGATGAGAATTCAAACATCCACCCATTACGTCACACAGTGTTGAAGACACACTGTCCTCATCAAAACATGTTTGCAAAGCTCTTCGTAACACATAAGGGGAGAGAAACATTGAAAACTGTATTATCATGAATGAGGGTCCATTAAAAACTAGGACCATGACGTTAAATGATCCCGGCACTGATATATTTCCATTATTAGTTTGTTAAGCAATATTAAAACATCTGTGATCAGAAAGAAAAACCAAAACATTGTGCAGATTGTTGAACAGGCCCCTACACCTGGTTCTGAAGCAGGAGCCCAAGCTCCAACACACTGGCCTCACTTCACACCAACCTTCACACAGTTCGGGGTCATGAACTCTGGCCATCAATTCCTCTGGGACCTGGATGGATTGAGGGAACAGGGACAATTGTAGAAGAGGCAATAAGAAGTAAAGCAAGATGTAGAGGGTGTTTTGGAAAGGGTTTAGAGGAGGAAATATACTTTGGACCACACAGTACTGACATAATCTATGTGTATCACGGAATGAATAAATAAACACACTATGAAGGCAATCATATCACAGGGGAAATTTCACTGGGGTGTGATAAGTATCTTGGTTCAAAAGCTGTTCTCCCTCTCTCTGTGGAGGAGAAAGTCAGGACTGCAGATGCTGGAGATCAGAGCTGAAAATGTGTTGCTGGAAAAGCGCAGAAGTTAGGCCACATCCAAGGAACAGGAGAATCGACGTTTCTCGCTTATGCCCGAAACGTCGAATCTCCTGTTCCTTGGATGCGGCCTGACCTGCTGCGCTTTTCCAGCAACACATTTTCAGCTCCCTCTCTCTGTCCCCATTTCTACAGATTGAACCGGTTAGACCCGAGCAGGGCCCAGTTCATTTGTTCTGTTCAGGGACAGTGAAACAGCTGCCCTCTAGTGGCTATAGAGTGCTGGTACCGCTGCTGAGAACCGGGGCCATGAGCACCTGAACGAAACAGCAGTCATTCCGGTGGGAATGAGTTATCAGTTGTTTCGGCCTCATTCCCCAGTCAATCACTCAGGCCATGGCTGACCTGGAACATATTCCTCCTTAATTCTGTAACCCTTACCATTCTGAGTGAATTAACTTTGAACCTTAACCTTGATAGCTTTTTCAGATTGAAAGTTCCAGATTTCCCCCACTCTTTGTCAGAAAGAGTTCATCCTGAAATCATTCCCAATTCTAATTTTATCCATTCTCTTGTTCTGGACACTGGAGAATACAGTTTACATCAACACTGTTAATCATTTCCAGAGAAAAGCCTTGCTTTTACAACCTGTTCTCTCTCATTAACAGTTTCTGATCTGAAGGTTACATGACAGGCTGGATACTGAGAGGGTGGTTCCTGTTACAGGGCAGACGAGAACAGGAGGGCCAATTTAACACAAAGCAGTCTCCCGTTTAAAATGAAGGAGGGTTTTCTTGCTGAGGGTTGACAATCTGTGGAATTCTCTTCTCTACATGGGAATGCAGGTTGGGCCATTGCGTTTAGTCAAGGTTGAGGTAGACAGATGTTTGATGAACAAGGCAGTTAAGGATAATGGGAGGGCGGAGGGAGGCAGAAAGTGCAGCTTAGACCATAACCAGATGAGCAGTGATATTCTTCATTGGCACAGCAGCTCCCAAAAGGCCTGCTCCTGCTCCTGAGTCCTATGTTCTGGCAGAGGCTGCAGCAATCCAGGACCCTCATCTTTCCTTTGTCACTCACTGACAGAAATATAATTTCAAAACAAGCATTATTTTATTTAACAAGGCCAAGTCAATTATGGTTGCTGACATTTTCTCAGCTCTCTTTTCATCTCAGCAGGGCTTTAGAAACATGTGTATTGTGTTACATTGGAGAGGAGACAGACACAAGACAGAGTGAGGCCTCAGAGACACAGACAGCTTTCACTCTGCATAGCAAGGCTGTCACGGGAAACATCTGGTGAAAGGTTTGGAGGGAGGTGGAGAGGAGAGAGGCATGGGAAAAGAGACCTTACAGTTCAAAATAAAAGCTCAACACATAATGCCATCATCTAGTTAATTAATTTGAGAGGATTAGAAACACATAACAGTGAGTGTGTGGTGGATCAGAAGCTCAAAGGCAGACAGCAAAAAGCTGCATTATTCTTTCTCGGGGAGTTCATGTCATTGGCAAGCCTCAGATTTATTGCCCATCTCCAGCTGCTTGGACTGAGTTATTTTCTGAGCCAGATCACAGGGCCATTAAGAATGAATCACGTCGCTGTGGGACTGGAGTCAGAGACCAGGTGATGACTGGGTTTGCTTGCCTAAAGAACATTTGGGAACATGACATTGAGTTCCATGGCTTTTTTTGGACACATCCCAGCACCTTCTTTCCCAGATAATACATTACTCACCACCGCCCTCTCCAGGACAGTTAGAGAAGGGCAATAAATATCAGACCCATCAATGCACACTCCATCCCTGATGTCTGATGTGTCTGTGTGTCTCTCAGACGTGACTGACCAGGCAGCAAGGGTTTCAGCAGCAACAACGGTGTTGCTGTAGTTCTCCTCCCACTTTCACCCATCGACTTACAAACTCCTTCTGTGGAAAGGACTCAGTACCTGCCATCGCCTGCTTCAATGTCCCACATGCCACCTCGAGATAACAGACCCACACGCCCTCTACCATCATCTGGTCTCCATCTCTCTCCTGAAGGCACTATCTCTGGTTGGGAAACAGCTTCAGCCTCCCCAGGTGGTCACATTCCTCCAAATGTGGGCCGTGATGAGGAAACAAGGCAGGCTATTGGACCAGGAGGTGTCAGCCTGGTCTCAGTGGGGAGCACTCTCCCCTCACACTCACGATGTTGCAGACTGGGTGGATGAGCTATTGGGAAATGCAGGGTTACAGGGATAGTGTTGTGATTTGGACCTGGGTGGGATGCTCTTCGGAGGATTGGTGTGAACTCATTGGGGTGAATGGCCTGCTTCGACATTGTACAGATTTCATAATTACATGATTCTATCACAGAAGCAAATTATCCAGGCTGAGAGTGCAGTGCAGCGCTGAGGGAGTGCAGCACTGTCAGAGGGTCAGTACTGAGGGAGTGCAGCATTGTCAGAGGGTCAGTACTGAGGGAGTGCAGCACTGTCAGAGGATCAGAGGGTCAGTACTGAGACAGTGCAGCACTGTCAGAGGGTCAGTACTGAGGGAGTGCAGCACTGTCAGAGGGTCAGAGGGTCAGTACTGAGGCAGTGCAGCACTGTCAGAGGGCTCAGTACTGACCGACTATCTTTCAGATGGGATGTTCAGATGTCTGCCCTCTGAGGGGGCATTGAAGATCCAAACCTCTCAGATGCCATGACAGTATTAGAAGAGCAGGGCAGATCCCCATGGTGTCCTGGTAAATATTTATCTCCCAACCAACATCAGTAAGAATCTGATTCTCTGCTCATTACCAGACTGCATGCTGGGATCTTGCTGTATACAATCTGAGGTGGGGATAGGTGCTACACAAGTCCATGTCTTTCTTTGAGGTTGCAGTCTCCAGATCCTGACCCTCGCCCATTGTCAGAGCACTTTCACCTTCCAGGGGCCATTGGGTCATTAGGAGCAGTGACCCTGTCTGGTGACCCTGGGGTGGGGAGGTTGGGGGTGGGGGGGTGGGTTGGGACTGAGGGGGGAATGACAGCATTCTCCGACAGATGGAATGCTAAAAATGCTATCACTATTAGAGTGAAAAGGTGGGGTGGGGACAGTGACAGTGACCCCCTCCACAGAGAGAGGGGAAAGTAACACTGACACATTTGAAACTGTATTATCACAAGTGAGATTTCAAACAACCACCCACACCATCATGAGTCTTCCCACATTGTTGGTTTGATCAGTGACGTAGCAAGGAAGCAGCAGCTGCCCCATGAACTCCAACAAAAGAATGAGAACAGGCTCTTCATACGGAGCTGGCTCCCGAGAATCCAATTCAACAGCAGGGATCAAAGAACAAGAATAATACAGCACAGGAACAGGCCCTTCGGCCCTCCCAGCCTGTGCCACCACATTTTGCCCTTCCATACTGAAACTGTATTCACCTACAGGATTCATATCCCTCTATTCCCTTCCTATCCATGTATTCATCCAGGTATTTCTTGAATGCTGCTATTGTGTCTGTTTCCACCACCTCCACTGGCAGTGTGTTCCAGCCCCCCACCATCGTTTGTGTGAAATACTTACCTCACACATCTGTTTTAAACACCCACCAGCTACCCCCCCCCCCAAAAAAAAACCTTGAACCTGTGTCCACTTGTAACTGACTCTGGGGAAAAGCCTCATACTTTCCACTCTCTCCATGCCATTCACAATTTCATAAACTTCTATTCGCTTGCCCCTCAACCTCCTGCATTCCAATGAAAACAAATCCAGTCTATCCAACCTTCCTTCATAACTAAAACCCTCCATATCAGACAGCATTCATGGTAAATCTTTTCAAAGAGAGGGTCATGTGGTGACCAGAACTGTATGCAAATGTTCCAACTGTGGCCAAACTAAAGTTCAGTAAAGCTGCAGTATAACTTGTCTATCCTAATACTCAGTGCTCCTACCAATGTCGCCAAGCGTGCCATTGGCCTTTTTTACTACCTTAGGTACTGCTACCTTCAGTGATCTGTGAACATGTACACCCAGATCCCTCTGCATATCAATACTCCAAAAGATTCTGCCATTCACTGTGCAGGTATTCTGCCACGTGCTTCATCTTTCAAAATGCATCATTTCACATTTATCTGGATTAAACTTCATCTGCCATTTTCTATCCATGCATCCAATTGTTCTATGCCCTGCTGTATCCTCTGATAATCTGATCATTAACTGCAACTCCAGCAATCTTTGTGACATCCACAAACTCATCAATTAGACTAGCCATGTTTTCAACCAAATTATTTCTGTAGTCCATGAACAGCAAAGGTCCCATCATTAATCCCTGTGAAAACCCACAAGACACAGCCCTCCATTCTGAAATCCATCCTTCCATTACTACCCTCTGTCTCCTCTAACTCAGCCAATTCTGTGCCCAGTGATGGAACATTTTAGATAAAACACCTTGTTGCCAGCTCATTCCTGTAACTTGATCCAATTCATTCAGAAAGAGAAAAAGGACAATGTGCAGATTGTTGAACAGGCCCCTACACCTGGGCCTGAGGCAGGAGTCCAAGCTCCAACACACTACACATGAAACTTAAGTCAGAGTGGGGTCATGAAGTCTGACCATATTTTCCTCTGGGACCGGGACGGAATGAGGGAACAGGAACAATTGTAGAAGAGTCAATAAGGATTAAAGCAAGATGGAGAGGGTGTTTTGGAAAGGGGCTAGAGGAGGAAATATACATTTTGTCACCCAACGCTGACATACTCTCCGTGTATCACCTCATGAATAAAACAGCACACTGTGAGGACAATCAAAAGTTACACCAAGGTACTTCTTTTTGATATATCATAGCATGCAGAGTATTTTCATTGTGGTGCAATTAGGTATCCTGGTTCAAAAGATGTACTCTCTCTCTCTCTCTCCTCGTTTGTACAGATTCAGCCAGTTAGATCCTCACAGAGCCCCAGTTTATTTGGACTGTTCAGTAATGTGGGGATGCCGATGTGGACAGGGGTACACCTGAAGAAGGAGCAGCGCTTCAGAAGCTTGTGATTTCAAATGAATATATTGGGCTAGAACCTGGTGTTGTGTGTCCTCTGACTTTGAATTGTTTGGGCACAGTGAAACAGCTGCTTTCTAGTAACTATGGAGGACTTGCACAGCTGTTGAAGACTATGGGTAATGACTCCTTCCATTAGCTGCAAACACACCAGTAGTCAATCCAGTGGATTCCAGTGGGAATGACCAATCAGTTGCTCTGACCTAGTTCCCCAGTTAGTCAGGCCATGGCTGACCTGGAATACATTCTCCCGTTGTCCTGTATCCCGTACTGCGCTGAGAAAATGAACATTGAAACCCAACCTCAACAGCTTTTCATTTTGGATTGAGGGTTCCAGATTTCCATCACTCTGTCGGAAGGAATTTTTCCTGAAATCGTCTGAATTACAATTTTAACAAACCTCCTGTTCTGGACTCTGGCACTGGAGAAAGCAATTTACATCAACATTGTTCATCATCTCTGGGGAAAAGTCTCACTGATGTAACCTGTTCTCTCGCTCATTAACAGTTTCTGATCTGAAGGTGACATGACAGGCTGGATACTGAGAGGGTGGATCCTGTTTTCGGACAGATGAGAACTGGGGGGCCAGTTTAACACAAAGCAGTCTCCCATTGAAAAGGAAGGAGGGGTTTTCTTGCTTAGGGTTGACAGTCGGTGGAATTCTCTTCTCTACATGGGAATGGAGGTTCACTCATGGAGTTGGCTCAAGGTTACAGTAGACAGATGTTTTGATGAACAAGGCAATTAAGGATAATGGGAGGGGGTGGGGAAGCGGAAAGTGCAGGTGAGACCATAAGCATTGATCTTCTTCATTGGCAGAGCAGCTCCCAAAAGGCCTGCTCCTGATCCTGGGTCCTATGTTCTGGCAGAGGCTGCAGCAATCCTGGACCCCCATCTTTCCTTTGTCACTCACTGACAAAAATGTAATTTTAAAATGAAAATTATTTTCTTGAACAAGACCGACTCAACTCTTGTTGCAGTCATTTTCTTTGCTGGCTTTTTATTTTAACAGGGTTTTAGAAACACGTCATTTGTCTTATGTTGCAGTGGAGACAAACACAAGGCAGTGAGGCATCAGAGAACACCGAGAGCTTTCACTCTGCACAACAAGGCTGTCAGCACAAGCATCTGGTGACAGGATTGTAGGGGGTTGAAAAGGAGAGAGTCACGGAGAAAAGAGACCTATAGTTCAAAATAAAACCTCTTCATATATTCCCACACTCTAACGAATTAATGTTAGAGGATTAGAGACCCAGAACGGTGATAGTGTGGTGGCTCAGACGCTAAAAGGCAGACAGCAAGGAGCTGCATTAATCCTTCTCATTATTATTTCTGCTTCATCATTGGGGAGCTTCATAATTATTGCCCAGCCCCAGTTGCTTGGACTAAGTTCTTTGCTGAGCCAGATCATGGGGTCATTAAAAATGGATCATGTCACAGTGGGTCAGGAGTCACAGACTGGGCTCCCTCGCCGAAAGAACATTTGTGAACATCACATTGATTTTCATGTATTTCTTTGTACAGATTCCAGCGCATTCCTTCCCAGATATTACATGGCTCGTCACCGCCCTCTCCAGGACAATTAGGGAAAGGCAACGCCCGCCCCATCCCAGGAGAAATCAAGAGAAATGATGTAAAATTAAAATGATCAAACTGCTGAGGCTTGAATTCATCTCTTGAAAGACTGGAGCTTCGGCCAGAAGCAGTGCCATGACATGGGTGACACTGGTTTCTCAGACTGAAAGGTGGAGTGTCCTTCGGATTGACACCGGGATAAGGCGCAAAATGAATTACACTCAAAGACCGAACAAACGGCTATGAAAGTGTGCCCCCAAACTGCACAGAACAGCACTTGTGGCGACGCGTGCCCGTCTCCATCCTTGCTTGTTGCCCTTCCCTAACTGTCCTGGAGAGGGCAGTGGTGAGCCATGAGTGTCTTGAAGAGGATCTGACAGAGGGACAAGGTCATGTCCTCGGCCTGAGCACAACTGCCTGACCTGCTGTTTTTTTCCAGCACCACACTTTTCGACTCCGAGTAAACTATCCCTCAGGAGAATGAGCTGTGGCACATGAGAAAACGTGAGAGTGTTGGAAAGGCACCACCAGCATGGTCAGCCTGCAGAGGGTCAGAAACAGATTTGACGAATGAGCTGATATCCTTCTGAGCTGAAATACAGACTCAGGCTTTCAGAGCCACACAGTTTACATTGTTACTGACCTTCGCCCCATGGGCAATGCTCCAGTTTCAGAGTTAAAATGGTTATTGGATTGAAATCCACCTCAGAAGCAAGAGCACAGAATCCAGGCTGAGACTGCGGTGAACTCTTGCACCATGTTATGTGTGGGATGTTCATTTAAAGTCCCACCAGCACCACCCAGACCCCAATCCCTCCACCTCAGGAAGCTCGACAAGATCCCATTCTGAAGAGATTTCCTCGGGTATGCTGCTCAATATCTATCTAACGCCACCAAAACAGATTTGTCTCATCATTCATTTGCTGATTTTGGGACTTCAGCATTTTGTCTTGTGAAGGGGATTGCACTGCGCACGCCTGGGACGATTAAAAAAAAAACTGCACCAACAAGAGTTCTTTGTCCATTATCATGTAAGAGGGGAGCAATGAGCAAGTGAAAATCCAGACTGAATGCAAACACTGAAGCTTCAGCTGAAAGGCTTTTTGCACCATGTTAACCTGCTCCCTGGGCATTTCCTTCCAATGTCCGAGATGGTTATCAGGCTGGCTTGGAGGCTTGCAGGAGGCTGGAAGAACAAAGCAAGTCAGACAGAATCTAGAAGTGGAGAAGTTAACATTTCGGGTATAACTCTTCCTCAGAACTGCAAATGAGGGTAGGGGGAGCTGCAAATCAAGGTGGGATCAGCTGTTTGGGCAGGTGGAGGGGAATGGTGGAGTGGTCCACCATTGAATTATGAACACAGGTAGAGGGTTTGAAGTGGTTGGTCGATGGGAGGAATGAATCCATTTGGTGGCTAGAAGGGAGGGTCCGTGAGTGGAATAGAATGGAGGAGGGGGACAGGAAAGGGTGTCGAAAGTTGGGAAAGGGAGGCTTTTTGAAATTGGAGAACTCAATGTTGATTCCTCTGGATTTAAGCTACTCCAGGCAAAAGATAAATATTTGTTCCTCCAATTTGCAGTCTGATTGCTTGTGGCAATGGAGGAGGCAGAGGATGGTCATGTCAGAGAGGGAATAGGAAGGGGAATTGAAATAGGCAGTGACTGGGAGGCCAGGTCAGCCTTTGTGAGCAATATGCGGTTTACGTTCGGTCTCACCGATGCAGAGAAGACCACAACGGGTGCACTGGGTACAATAAACTAGGTTGGAGGAGAGGCAGGTGAACCTCTGTCTGACCTGGAAGGACTGGGGTCCTGCATGGAAATGGCAGGCATGGTGTGTCAGCAGGTTTTGCACCTTTAACGGTTGCAGGGGAAGGTACCAGGGTTTTGTTGGGGGAGAAGGTGTGAAGAGTGGTGAAAACCAAGGATTGGCAAAGGGAACGGTCCTTGTGGAAGGCAGAGAGGGGTGGGGAGGGGAGGATGTTCTTGGTGGTGGGGTCTAGCTGGAGGTGGCAGAATTGTTTGAGGATGATACATTGGATGTGGAGATTGGTGGGGCCTAAGGTGAAGACAACGGGGACCCTGTCTTTATTGCATTTTGGAGGGGGGTGTTTAGATTTGGGGAGCAGAGAATGGAGGAGGTGCGGTGGAGGGCTGGCTGGATGGCAGAAGTGGGAAAAGTTCAAAATAGGTAGACATCTGGGACACTTGGGAGTGGAGCATCTCATCGTTCAAGCAGATGTGATGGAGATGGAAGAATTGGGAAAACGGGATGGTGTTCTTGCAGGATACTGGTGGGGAGAAGGTGTTGTCTAGGTAGTTGTGTGAGTCTGTGGGTTTACAGTAAATGTCTGTTCCTAGACTATCACCGGAGATGGAAATGGGATGGTCAAGAAAGGAGAAGGATTTGTCCAAGATAGACTACGTGAATTTAAGGGCAGGTTGGAAGTTGTTAGCAAAGTCAATGAACTGCTCCAGTTCAGCCTGGGTGCAGGATGCAGCACTGGTGCAGTCACTGATGTAATGGTGGGAGATTTGGGGAACGGTGTCTGTGCATGTACTGGTGAGGTGTTGTTTGATGGAGCCGACAACAAGCAGACATAGCTGGGACCCATGGGTACCCACTGGATTTGGAGGAAATGGGAAGAGTTGAAGAAGGCTGACAGATCACATGGAAATGTTTGGAAAAGGTACACAAGGGCACAGTCCAGGCTTCCTGTAAATATCAGCCTTCCTTCTTCATAGGAGCTTCTCTATGGCGGTTTCAAGTACACATCCTCCGTGGAAATATCACAGACTTTACTGAAATGGAATGAACTGAAAGAAGAGAAGGAAATGGGAAGAATTAACCAGACAAGGGTAAGCATCAAGAGAGATGGGAGTGTGTGGGAGATTCCGTGGCATTAAAAAATCCCAAAGGAATTTCACAAGAAAAACTCAAATCTTTACAAGGATATAACAGGGAGATTACTTACTGACATCAAACAGGTTGAGTATTCGGGGCCATGTGCCTCTGGTGCCTAACTCTATATGAAACATTACATTCAAGGACAGTTGATGTGTAAATAAAGGGTGACTTGATGATGTGGAGTTATTTCATGATCAATGACCATGGGCATAGACTTAAGGGAAATGGCTGAAGATTAAGAGGGAATATGAGGAAACACACTTGCATGCAGAAGGTGGTAGTAATTTGTAACTCGCTTTCTGTAAGAATAGTTGAAGCAGAAGCTCTCCCATAACATTGACGTATTTCAATGTGCAGCTGTAATGCCAAGGTATACAGGGATACAGGCCAAGTGCTGGAACATGGAATTAGAATAGCGAGGTGGTTGTTTGACTGGCTTTGGCTCAATGGGCTGAAGGGCCTTGTTCTTGGAGACCTGTTGTAGATGTCTGACTCTGCCAGGACTCCAGGAATGTGGCTGAACCTTATCTGCCATTTGAAAGGGTCAGCAAGCCACTCAGTTTCAGGGAAGTTAGGGATGGAGAAAAAATGATGTTCTTGCAAGTGACACCCACATCCCAGGAAAGAATAGACGGCCTCAGTGATATCACCGTCACCTGAACCTGCAGGTTTCAAGCCCCACTCCAGACAATGGAGCACTATCCTGAGGCTGGCAAAGGCAAAGACGCCATCTGCTGGATGATCGGTTAAACCACTGCCCTCTCAGGTCGATGTGATTTTCAGGGATTTGAGACCATCTCAGGGAAAATCTCCCCAGTGTGCTGACCAATGCTTCTCTTATAACCAATGACATTAAAACAGATACAAAAACAAAGTCCTGCAAATCTCAAATAGAAGTGCAATGCTGGAGAAAGGGAACAGGTACAGCCACTGTGGGAAGAGGAGGATTAACTTTTTGGGTTCAGTGATGCTTTATCAAAAAGGCAGCAAATTTTTATTTATATTTAATTTTCTGCTGTTTTATATTATTTTATTTAAATATTGTTGAAAACAAGTTTACCCACTTGATTGGAACCGCATTCACACACATGCATTCCCCCCACACCGATGCTCAGTAACACCTCTTTGTACTATTTACAAGATGCACTGCAGAGATTCACCAAAGATCCTGAGACAACAGCTTCCAAACCCACGACCACTTATATTTGGACAAGGGCAGCAGGTACACGGGACCATCACCCCAGCAAGTTCCTCTCCAAGTCATTCACCAGTTTGACTTGGAAATATGAAGCTGTTCCTACATCATCACTGAGTCAGAATTCGCTTCCTAAGGACATTGTGGATCGACCAACAGCACACGGACTACAGGGGTTCAAGAAGGCAGTTAATCACCACCAGGTCCAGGGCAATTAGACGCAGATAGTAAGACGCCTGGTACAAGAGTAGGCATGCTTCAGGACCAGGAAGTGAGACTGTGATGTTTCAGTTATTCCTGGACATTGGTGTGACCACATCTCAAATACTGACGGTAGTTTTGGTCTCCCTATTGAAGGAAGAATAATAAATGCATCAGAGGTGGTTCACAGGAATTTTACCCGATTGATCCCTGGAATGAGTGGGCTGGGTGATGAGGAAAGACTGGAAAAGGGGATAAAGGGAATGGGGCGGAGCCGGGTGTTGAGGTGGGGATAGGTTGAGAATGGTAGAGTGTATGACCTGATTATTCGATGGGAGAGATTAATTTGTATTCATCCCTCCCATCAACCAATCAGGTAGTACCCTCTACTTATCTTCACCTATTCCCATTTTACCACCCTGCCCCCACCACTGCCTTTATCGGCAGCTCCCCCATCTTTCCCCCACCTATTCCTGAAGAAGGGTTACAGCCAAAATGTTGACTTCTCCACCTCCTGATGCTGCCAGTCTTGCAGTGTTCTCCCAGCCTCCTGCTTGTCAACCTTGGATTCCAGCATTTGCAGTTTGTTTTGTCTCTAATCTCTTCAGGGGCCTAGATGAGAGTGAGGAAATTGGGTTTTGATGGAGCTACCCACAGACTCAAGTCAAAAGAAGCAAAGCAAGAAAGGCACGTGGATTGAATACAAGAGAGCAAATTGTGAGGGAAAACCAATTATTACCAGTTTAGCCATTGCAAAGGAGAGAGTGACAACATTGAATTGCTTCTGGTATCATCCTCTGAGCCCGAACATTTCACAGTGCCAGCTCCACATCCTTCCATTGGCTTTGTCATTGAGAGTCAACAGTTCCCTTCCCACAGCCCTTTTAAAAATATCCTGTTCCAGGGAATCACTGACACAGAAAATATTTCACCTTTTCTGGGAAAGTTGGAGAAATGTTGGATGTCAAGGAGCTATTCCTCAGCCTTCAGGGTCTGACAGAAGGATGTGTGCAGTCTGTGGATTCTGGAGACAGATCACTGAGATATTCCTCACTCCCATCAACACCTGACTTTATTCTGACATCAGTTTCTATTCTTCATTATAAAGTGCCCCCCCCCCCCCCAGTTTCAGACTGGACATTTCACACCCAGCCCCCATGTCCTCACATTGGAATCAAGAACCAAACTTGCCCCATCTCAGGATTGCCCTCTGTATGTGGTGTCAGTGTGTTAATGTTGTGTTTGAATGAAAGAGCCACGGTGGAATCTGGGACTGAGTCCAAGGGGTTTGTGAGCCACCAGCAGCCTCCCCGCTGTGTGAGGGTCTGTTTGGATAAAATTTCAGCCCCATGTGTTCCCACTGATACTGAGTCATGGAGTGAGATTGCCGGAGCCACATTTGGACTGAAAAACACAACAGTCAGGACAATGAGCTGCTCTGGAATCCACCCTGAGCCCTGGATGATCCTCACTGAGATGGCCCAGGGGCTACAGAGTATGACAGCAGAAAGTGGAACCAGTTTATCATTGACTGTCCTCCCCAGCCGTGACTCCCAGACTCCCCCTGGACTGAACATTCTCAATCTGACCCCAGGGACGCCCAGGACAATTTCATTTCATTTGAAGAGTAAAGAAAACCCAGGTCTAATTTATGGAATATTTATTTCCCAAATTGTTATTATGCAATTGTTATTCTGAGTAACAAGGTCCTGCTTGTCATATTCATCAATATAGGGGTCCCAGTGGCTCTGGCTCCCTAACAGTTGATTTGAATTTCTTGGCTTGTGATCTTGCTGTGTCTAAGGGATGGGTGAGCGTTGATGGGGAATTTCCATCAGATTATTGTGTTCACCATTCTCCCTTCCTGCCTTCCTTCTTTTCCCCATTTATTGGGAAAGATTTCCTTGAGGTTGTGCATTCCTGCTGAAAGCGCCCCTTCTGGACACAATGGTAGCATTGCCCTCCTGCTCGAGGGACCCCATTGCTCCCTCTATTCTCCCCCTCATTCTCCAGGCCTTGAGGGTGGAGGTTAACACTTCACACAGCTTTCCCTGAGGACTCAGCTCTGGCCATTTCCAAAGCAGACACGAGACAGAGACTGAATCATCTTCATCTTTATTCCCTTTTCCAAATTGACATTGACCGAAAACAGTCAGCAATTAACAGCCCAGAGAGACGAAGCTACACAAATTCACAGCCACAATGGAGCTTGAGGAAAACACTTGTGGAGATTTTCTCAATAACATGAGAATCCTGTCCCTTTAAACAGTGACAAAACCTTAAATTGGAACTGGCGGCTGAGCAGGAAGGAGGTCTGTTTTACTGAAACAGAGATTTCTGAGGTTCACATTGTTTTTGCACAGCTGACAGGCTTTAGAATCTTCGAGAGGTTTTACTTGACATCGCAAGTTAACACTGTCCCCATCAAACACATCCAGGTCAGGGAAAGCATGGGGCTACATAAAGAGTAAAGTTTTCTCTACACTATCCCAATGACCTGCCTTAACCACTGAAGCTCAGAAGTGTCTCCAAGCCAGTTCTGAGAAAGAAGAGAGTTGAAATTCAGTGCTGACAATGACCTTTGTCCTGCCAGCTCAGCCCTGTTCCATTTAAAGTTGCGTCTCCTCTGTGGACTGTCTCTAACACTCTACACACATTCTGATCTCCTGATGCTCTTGCTGAGGGGAGAGGGGAGGGTCACGTGGGTGAGGGCACAGGAGAAGCGAGCGTTGGACTCCCAGTCAGACCCAGAGAGGGTCAGCAGGCTGCTGACACTGTAGGTGCTGTCTGAAGCTCGCAGGTAGTTGCTGGTCTGAATCCCGTCCGAAATGACTGCACCATCCTTCTTCCACTGCACCTCCAGCTCATCGGGATAGAAGTGATTGGCAAGGCACACCAGGGTGGCAGTGCCCTTGGCATTGACCTGCTCCGGGGAGGGGGGCAGCAGGGTCAGATTGGGCTGAGAGTTGTCACGGCCTGAAAGACAAGAGAAACAATTTTAATCCCTGCCTTTTGAAGGTACTTCAACTCTCTGAACAGTAACTGGTAAAACATTTGAACATTTGTATCCAGTCGGTAAAAACAATGACTGCAGATGCTGGAAACCAGATTCTGGATTAGTGGTACTGGAAGAGCACAGCAGTTCAGGCAGCATCCAAGTAGCTTCGAAAGCGACGTTTCGGGCAAAAGCTGCTGTGCTCTTCCAGCACCACGAATCCAGAATTTGTATCCAGTACCTAGCATACCTGACAAAAGCTCTGGCATTTTAAAAATTGATTTTTGGGACATGTACGGCACTGGCAGAGCCAGTTGCTGCTCATCCCTAACTGTCCCCGAGAAGATGATGGTGACGTAGCAGAAAGAGAAGGGACAGTCCTGGACCATCATTTAAGGAATGAATGTGGGCAGCTGGAAGGGCTAGCAATGTGGGAGCATTTTAGTGACAGTGATCGGAACTCAGTGAGATTGATAATAAGGATGGAAATGGAGAACCATGGAGCAAGTGTAAAAGTTTTCATTTGGGAACAACCCATTTTACCAAACTGTGTGGTAATTTGGTAAAAGTGTACTGGAACGATCGACTTGATGGGAGATCAGTGACAGGGCAGTGGGAGGCCTCCAAGGATGAGACAGAGACAGAGATCATTCAGAATCTTTTCCCAAAAGAGTAAGAGTGGCATCCCAAAGAGAGAGTCTCAGCAAAGATGTGAAACTATCGATATGATGTGGAGGCTCTGGTGTCGAATGGGGTGGACATGTTCAGGGGTCACATAACACCAGGTTACAGTCCAACAGGTTTAGTTAAAATCACAAGCTCTTGAAACGCTGCTCCTTCTTCAGGTGAAGTGACTTCAGTGCTGAAGGAACAGTGCTCTGAAAGCTTGAGATTTGAAATAAGCCTGTTAGACTATAACCTGGTGTAGTGTGACTTCTGACCTCAAATGAAGCCCAGTTAGAGCACAGTGAGAGAACTGCATGCAGTTCTGGTCACCACATTGCAGGAAGGATGTGATCTCCCTAGAGATGGGGACAGTGGAGGATTTTGTCAGGAATGAGGAGTATTAGCTTTGAGGAATGATTGGTTTGGCTAGGACTGGTTTCTTTGGAATGCAAGAGGCTGAGGGGAGATTTGATCGAGGTGTGTAAAATGATGAGGGGCCTGGATAGAGTGTGTAGGAAGGACTGATTTCCACCAGCAGAGAGGGCAATAACCATGGGGAGAGATTGAAATGAATTGGGGGCAGGGTTAGAGGGGAGTTGAGGAGTAATTGTTTTCACCCAGTGGCTGGTGGGATCAGGCTGAAAGGGTGAGAGCGGCAGAAACCCTCATCACATTGAAAAAACACTTGGATATTCACTTGAAACACCAAAGCCTCCAGAGCTATGGAGCAAGAGTTGGTATGTGGGGTGGAGTTTGACACCTCTTTAACAAACCTCCGATCACTCACAGCTCGGGAGAACTTTATCTAAGAACACTGGAGCAGAGTTGGATCAGCACACTTCAGGAAGGAGTCACATTGGGTGTCCATGTAGAAGGTTCGAGATTTTGATTCAAATCTTCCAGCTCAGCACTGGGGTAAGGTCAAAGGTGAGGCTGCAAAGAATCTCAGTGTCCTGGATCAGACAGTGTCATTGATCTTAATGATCCCATGTTCCCTGGAAGATGGAAGCGTGCATCCAATGGGCAAGGGTCAGGTTCAGGAGACTCCAACCTCAAAGAAAGACTTGCATTTATGTTGCACCTGCCTCCACCTAAGGATGTCGCAGTGGCTCTTTCCAGCAGACTGTGCTCAGCAAGATCCCAGAGAGCTGGGTGACAATGAGTCGAGGATCAGGTTTTTAGTGATGCTAATTCGGGAATCAATATTGACCAGGACACCAGGGGAAACAGTCCTGCTGTCTGTCTAATAGAGCCATGGAATGGCATCTCTGATATCTGAAAGGCTCCCAGTGCATCAAAAGAGAGACTTGTATGTCAGGGTCTCCCAAAGCACTTACAGAGAGTGAGGGACTTGTCTGAACACTGGTCACTGTTTAATGCAGAAAACATAATTTGTACACAGCAATATCGCGCAATCGTAAATGAGATTATAAGCATGTTCAGTGATGTTTCAGGGATTAATATTGACCTGAAGTCAACCCAAAGAGAAAGAAAACAGGTTCACTTGCACAGAACGTGAGAAAATGAAAGGCACAGGAGAAGGTGGGATTCGTGGTGAGTGATGGGTTTGATTGTTACGAGAAAAGAAAACGAAGGATCAGAATTTGTGAATGTCATATTGTAACAAGGCAAGACAGAAGTGCAGGGGAACTTGACAGTAGAAATAACTTAAAGTCTTTGTATGATAACACATGAAGCATTCGGAATAAGGTAGACAGAGTGATGCCACAAATTGAGGTTCCCAAGGACTTTAAAATCATTAAAGTGACGCAGGGCTCAGGAAAGGTTAATAAAGTTCCCAGAATAATTAATAGGACATAGATTATGGAAAAGGTCAGAAAATTAATTTCAGGCAGAGTGCACAAGGGGACAACAAGAAAAGGAGGGCAGTCAATGCAGGACTGAGGGTGTTGCACCTGAATGCAGGGAGTATCTGAAATGTGGTAAATGAGCTTGTAGCGCAGATTGGAATTGGCAGGTAGGATGTTTTGAGTATCACAGAGATGTGGCTGTAAGGGGTTGAGGGCTGGGAATGAAATCCTCAAGGATGCACATCTAATTGACAGGACATGCTGATGGGCAGATGGGGGTGGGGTTACCGTATTGGGAAGAAATGAAATAAGATCAATCACAAGAAGGGATTTAGAGTTGGAATGCATTCAATCTGTGTGGGTAGAGTTGGGGAGTTGCAAGGGAGAAAGAGCATGATGAGAACTTTGCAAAGCCCCCCTCCCCAGCAGTAGTCAGGATATGAGGAAGAAAATAAATCAGGAGATAGAGAAGGATGTAATAAAGGCCCTGCTACAATAGTCATAAAAGACTTCAATATGGAGGTAGACTGGAAAATTAATTTGTTTGGGGATGTCAAGGGAAGGAATTAATGGAATGTCTACGAGATGGTTTTTGGAGCAGCTTGTGGTAGAGTTCACTATGGAACAGGCAATTCTGGATTGGGTGATGTCTAATGAAGAAGACCTGATTAGGGAACGTAGGGTGAAGGAATCCCTTGGGGGCATTGAACGTAATATGACAGAATTCACCTTGCAGTTTGTGACAGAGAATCTGGAGTCAGTTGTACTGGAAATGCAATTAACTTAAGGTAACTACAAAGACATGAGAGTGGGGCTGGCCAGAGTTGATAAGAAGGGAAGATGAGCATAGGAGACAATGGAGCAGCAATGGCAGGAGTTTCTGGGGGTAATTTGGGAGGCAGAGCAGGAATTCAACTCAAGGAAGAAGAAAGATACTGAGTGGAGGCCAAGGCAACCGTGGCTGATGAGGGAAGTCAGGGTCAGCATAAAAGCAAAAGAAAAAACATGCAATGTGTTGGAGATTATTAGGAAGCCAGATGATTGGGAAGCCTTTAAAAACAGCAGCGAGTAACTAAAAAAAAAGTAAGGGTGAGTGTGTAAATAAAATATAAGGTAAGCGAGCTAGTAACATAAAAGAATATTGCAAGAGGTTTTCTTTAGAAATATGAAAGGCAAGAAGGAGTCAATAATAGAAATTGTACCACTGGAAAAGGCAGAAATAGTAATGGGGAACAAAGAAATGGTGGAAGAAGTGCATCAGTGATTTAAATCAGCTTTCACAGTGGTGTGACAATGCTGCTCATTTTACAAGGTTGAGTTGTCCTTGGATTTTTTTCAAGAGGGGTTGTAAAATCAGATGTTCCAATTTGTCTGGGTTAGGGACTTTGCTCATGGCTAACAGATACTGCCTAAGGCAACAGTCAGGGAAAAGGCTTTTAGGTTTTATATGAAACAATTGCCCAATAAAAGGAGAGTGGCCAGTTCTTCCAGTTTGCTGTTTTTGACAAATAGTTGGTTAGAAGCTCCTGGATAAAGAAAACTGCTGGTGAGAAAGGTTCCCCAATTCAATATTTTCCAGTGGATTCACTGTCTGAAATTCCTCTCCTGTAAGAACCTCTGTGTTTATAGAACATATAACAATACAGCACAGAACAGGCCCTTCAGCCCACGATGTTGTGCCGAACTTCTATCCTAGATTAAGCACCCATCCATGTACCTATCCAAATGCCACTTAAAGGTCGTCAATGAATCTGACTCTCCCACTCCCACGGGCAGCGCATTCCATGCCCCCACCACTCTCTGGGTAAAGAACCCACCCCTAACATCTCCCCTATACCTTCCACCCTTCACCTTAAATTTATGTCCCCTTGTAACACTCTGTTGTACCCGGGGAAAAAGTTTCAGACTGTCTACTCTATCTATTCCTCTGATCATCTTATAAACCTCTATCAAGTCACCCCTCATCCTTCGCCGTTCCAACGAGAAAAGGCCGAGAACTCTCAACCTATCCTCGTACGACCTACTCTCCATTCCAGGCAACATCCTGGTAAATCTTCTCTGCACCCTCTCCAAAGCTTCCACATCTTTCCTAAAGTGAGGCGACCAGAACTGCACACAGTTTATATTTACCTTTTTACCAAGGCTGTTGCAGCAAATTGGAACAGCTCTTTGTCAAGTTGCATTTTCTCGTCAGTTGGGTTTTCAAATAGTTAAGTTATTCTAAATTCTGTTTTCTTTTGATTGTGTGTAAATAAATTCTCTTTCCCTTCAAGCTGAGTGGTTTGGCCAGTTCTATCAATCCTGGAATATCCAGGTTACATTTGCTTAACACAATTTGAAAGGTAAGGTCTGGACTGCATTCTCAAAATGTTTCGAAGGGTCTGGTCTGGTCCATGACAATGCCATAGAGTCATAGAGTCCGACAGCATGGAGACAGGCCATTTGGACCAAACTGGTCCATGCCAACCAAAATGTCCATTTACGTTAATTCTACACTTGGCCCTGATCCTTCTGAATCCTTTCCTTTCCTGTATTTGTCCAAATGCCTTTTAAATGTTATTAATGTACCCACCTCAACCACTTCCACTGGCAGCTCATTCCAAATGCGAACAACCCTCTGTGTAAAAAGGTTGCCCCTCAGATTCCCTTTTATTCTTTCCCCTCTGACCTTAAACTGATGCGCTCTAGTCCATATTCGCAAACCCTGGGGAAAAGACTGAGTGAATTCACCCTATCCATGCCTCTCATGAACTTATGAGGTCCTCCCTCAGTCTCCTACACTCTAAAGAAAAAAGTACTCTCCCTTTTACCCAAACCATTGAATCCTGGCAACATCCTTGCAAATTTCTTCTGCACTCTTTCCAGTTTAATAACATTCTTCCTGTAACAAGGTGACCAAAACTGAACACAATATTCCAAGTGTGGCTTCACCAATGTCCTGTATAACTGCAACATAACTTCCCAACGTCTGTAGTCAATGCTCTGACTGATGAAGGGCACTACAGAAAAAGCTCTCTTCTCTGCTCTATTTACTGTGACTCCATTTTCAGAGAATTGCTTACCTGAATTCTAAGGACCCTCTGTTCCACTATGTTCCTTAAGGCCCTATCATTCACCATGAAACTCCTACCTTGCTTTAAATTTCCAAAATACAAGACCTCACATTTAAACTCTATTTGTCATTTCTCGGCCCACTTCCCCAGCTGAGCAAGGTCCTCTTTGCAATTTCTGATAACTGTCTGCACTGTCCACGATGCTGCTTATTTGAGTGTCATCAGCAAACTCACTAACCATGAGTTAGTGAGGTACATTCTCATCCAAAACATTGATATAGATAACAAACAGCAATGGGCCCAGCACTGACCCCTGAGGCACTCCACTAGTCTCAGGCCTCCAGTACAATAAGGATCCTTCCCCTATTACCCTGTGCTTTCTACCACCAAGCCAATCGTGTATCCAATTTGTCAGGTCACCTTGAATTCCATGCAATCTAACCTTCCATAACAGCCTACCATGTGGAACCTTATCAAAGGCCTCACTGAAATCCATATAGACCACGTCTACAATCCTGCCCTCATCAACCTTCCTGGTCAATTCATCAAAGTACCTGAACAAATTTGTGAGGCATATTCTCCCATTCACAAAGTCATGCTGACAACTCCTAATCGAATCCACTCTTTCCAAATGCATGTGTATCTTATCTTATCAAACAACTTACCCACCACAAATGTGAAGCGTATAATTCCCAGGCTTTTGTTTTGCAGCCCTTTTTGAACAATGGCACAGTCTTCGCTATCCTCCAGTCTTCTGGGACCTCACCTGGGGCTAACCATGATACTAAAATATCAACCTGCACACCTGACCTTCAAGAGAGTTGGGAGCAGAAGTGAATGGAGAGGGCAGCACTAAGGTGGAGGGGTTGAGGCAGCTGAAAGGTCTGAAGGTGGATAAATCATTCAGACCCGATGGACTACACCCCAGAGTTCTGATGGAGATAGCTAAAGTAATTGTAGGGCCATTGGCTGTGATCTTTCAGAAATCACTGGAGTCAGGGGTGGTCCCAGAAGACTGGAAAATAGTGAATGTAACATCCCTGTTTAAGAAAGGAGGGAGGCAGAGATGGGACATTATACGCTGGTTAGCCTGACCTCGGTCATTGGTAAGATTTTAGAGATCTACTTAAGGGTGAGATTGCAGGTATATGGAATCTCACCCTTAAGCCTGGTAAAATTGCAGCCTGGTAAAATTGGGCTGAGTCAGCACAGCTTCATCAAAGGGAGGCATGCCTGACAAATCTGTTAGAAATCTTTGAGGAGGTAACAAGTGAGTTAGACAAAGGAGAGCCAGTGGATGTGATCCATTTGGATTTCCACAAGGCCTTTGACAGGGTACAATAAAGGAGACTGCTAAGTCAAATCAGAGCCCATGTTGCGGTGGGTAGAGGATGGTTGACCGGCACAAAGGCGAGAGTAGGGACAAAGGGATTTTTTTCTGGATGGCAGTTGGTGCTTTGTGGTGATCCGCAGGGATCTGTGATGGGACCACAACTATTCACTTTATCTATTAACAATCTGGATAAGGAACTGAAGATATTTTTCATATGTTTGTAGCTGACACAAAACTTGGTGAAAGGACAGGAGGAGTTGAGGAAGTGGGGGAGATTGCAGAAGGACTTGGTCAGGCTAGGAGAATGTGCAAAGAAGTGGCAGGTGGAGTACAATGCGGGAAATTGTGAGGCTAGATACTTTAGTGGGAAGAATAGAGGCACAGACTGTTTTCTAAGTGAGGAAAGATTTCAGAAATCTGAAGCACAAAGAGAATTGGGAGTCCTTGCTCAGATTTCTCTGAAGGTTAACGAGCAGGTTCACCATTGGCAGTTTGAAAGGCAATTACAATGTTAGCATTAACTTTAACATCATAGGTGTACTGCTGAGTTTGTATAAGTCTCTAATCAGAACACATTTGGAATTTTGGACTCCTTATTAAGGAATGATGTGCTGTCATTGGAGAGGGTCCAGAGCAAAAAGTGAGAAAGAATAAGAATGATCCTGGGAATGAAGGGGGTGTCATATAAAGGGTGGTTGAGGATTCTGGATCTGGATACAATTGTGTTTAGAAAGATGAGGGGGGAATCTTATTGAAACTACAGAATATTGAGAGGCCTGGAGAACATGGAGAAGGTGTTTCCATGAGTAGAAGAAACTAGGGCCCGAAGGCACAGCCTCAGAGTGAAGAATGATCTGTCAGAACTGAGATAAGGAGGCATTTCTTCAGCCAGAGGGTGGTGAATCTGCAGAACTCATTGTCACAGAGGTCTATGGAGGCCAAGATGTTGAGAGTATTTAAAACAGAGACAGATACGTTCTTGATCAGTAAGGAGATCAAAAGTTAAAAGGAGAATGCAGGAGAATGGGGTTGAGGAACACATCACACAAGATAAAATGGCCAAGCAGACTCTATTCTGACTGGCCCAATTCTGCTCCTATATCTTAAGTATTTTGGGTTTATGTAGAGGTTCCTTGAAACCCTGGAAAACTGTAAGTACGGTCACTTAGTGGTTAGCCCTGCTATCTCACAGCGCTATGGACCCAGGTTTGATTCTAGCCTCGGGCGACTGTCTGTGTGGAGTTTGCACATTCTCCCTGTGACTGCGTGGGTTTCCTCTGGGTGCTCTGGTTTCCTCCCACAGTCCAAAGCTGTGCAGGTTAGTTGAATTGGCCATGCTAAATTGCCCATAGTGTAGGTCAGGTACATTAGTCAGGAGTAAATGTAGGTTAAAAAGGTAGGGGATTGGGTCTGGGTTGGTTACTGTTCGGAGGGTCAGTTGGACCAAATGGCCTGGTTCCATACTGCAGGAATTCTATGATTCTATGGACATTGAAAGTACTGGATTGTGAGCGCTGCTGTTGCTGTTTCTCAAAAGTACTTTGACAAAAGATAATCAGGGAGTGGTGAGAGTGTGCATCAGGTTGCATGACGGAACTGCTTGTCCTGCTTCCTGGAATACCATAAGCACAGGAAGTGTGGTCAGTGACAGCAGTTGGAGCTCCGGGTTTCGGAGCTTGAGCAGCAGCTGGTGTCAGTGCGGAGAGTCCGTGAGGCTGAGAGCTCCGTGGAGAGCATGTTTCTAGTTGTGGTCACTCTGCAGCTTCAGAGTATACAGGGAGAGAGGGAATGGGGGAGCGGCAGACAGTCCAACAGGACCAGGCAGCTTGTATAGGAATCCCGTGAGTGCATCCCACTCTCCAACCAGGATTCAGTTTGGAATCCTGATCAGAATGATGGTTCACCTGGGGAGTGCAGCCAGAGCCAAGTCCCTGGCACCATGGGCGGCTCAGTTGTACAGGGTGGGGGGCTGCGGGGGGCACAACGAAGACTGGAAGAGCGATAGTGAGAGGAGATTCAAGAGTGAGGGCAATCGATAGGTGTTTCTGCAGCTGAAGATGGGAATCCAGGATGATGTGTTGTCATCCCAGGGTCAAGGATGTCAAAGAGCAGCTGCAGAGCACCCTGAGGGCAGAGCACCCTGAGGCAGCAGTGGTGGTCCACATCAGTCCCAGTGACAGAAGGAGAAAAGGGATGTGGTCCTGCAGTCAGAATGTAGGGAGTTCCAGAGGGAATTAGCAGCAGGAGCTCAAAAGTAGGAATCTCCAAGATTACAGGAGCAGGAGAATCGACGTTTCGGGCATGTGCCCTTCTTCAGGAATGCCCAAAACATCGATTCTCCTGCTCCTTGGATGCTGCCTGACCTGCTGCACTTTTCCAGCAACACATTATCAGCTCTGATCTACAGCATCTGCAGTCCGCACTTTCTTCTCCATCTCCAAGATTACCCCCAGTGCCCCACGCAACTGAGACTAGAAAGAGGAGGATAGCACAGGTGACGGTGGAACTGAAAAGACAGTCCAGGAGGAAGAGCTTTTGATTATTTTAACACTGGGACTGGCTTTGGGGGGAGATGGACATGTACAGACCAGATGGATAGCTCCTGAACAGATCTGGGACTGAGCTCCTTTGGGGTGATTTACTAGTGCTGTTGGAGAGGGTTTAAACTAACTTGGCTGGCCTGTGGGATCCAGGAGGTCATACCAGAGAGGAACACAGAGGTGCACAGAATCCTGGGAGAGATAGATAGCACCAGAATAAGGAATAGAACTTCTTATCCAGTTTCAGAGTGAGGGAGAGAGAGTAATAAATTCTAAATCAGGATCACTGTGTAAGGATGGGACTGCATGGAATGTTGGGAATAAGACTGGGAAGGTACAGCCACAGAGTGTTATGTGGAAATCTGATGTGTGCCTCTCACATAGGAAGAGAAGATAATAAGAACATTAGAAATAGGAGCAGGAGTGGGCTATCTGACCCATTGAGGATGAGGGACGTTAGTTATGAAGGTAGACTGAAGAAGTTGGGACTGTCTTCCTCAGAGAAGAGAAGGCAGAGAGGAGATTTGATCAAGAAATTCAAAATCAGGAGGGGTCTGAACAGAGTAAACCAGGAGAAAATGTTCCCACCTGAGAAAGAATTGAGAGGGAGAGGCCATGGATTGAAAATAATTGGTAAAAGAAGCAAAAGTGAGCTGAGGGAAAAACATTTTCAGCCAGTGAGTGGTTAAGGTGTGGAATGCACTGCCCGAGAGTGTGGTGGAGGCAGCTTCAATTGAAACATTCCAAAGGGAATGAGAATGTTATTTGAAAAGGAACAATGTGCAGGGTGACAGGGAGAAGGCAGGAGAATGACACTCAGTGAATTGCTCATTCAGAGAGCCAGTACAGACAGAATGGGCGGAACGGCCTCCTTGTGCACTGTAACAACGCTGTGATTGTGTGATTGAGCAGAGTTAAAGCTGGGGGAGGTGGGAGCTCGGTGTCTCACTGTGTTGCTGCTGCTGCTGCTGCTGCTGCTGCTGCTGCTGCTGCTGAGGTCAGTGAGATCAGAGACTGGGACAGGGAGCCAGAGCTCACATCAAACTCTGCCCGTGTCTGTCACACTGAGACGGGCAGGAGGCTACTCACTGATTTCACTCCATGCTGCAGGAATGGGACCACAGGCTGCAAATGGACAAAGCTCCTCCACACGGTGAGTAAAACTGACTGACTTATATCTTGCTGTTTAAAGGGGGCAATACGACTACAGAACTACAGCTGGACACCCTGTTAGACACAGGGCTCCTCAATCAACCATTTTTTCACTGCAGATCCCCACTAACACCTTCAACAATTCAGCATTTGTGGTTTAGAAAGTTTCAGTATTGAAAGGGTTATTAACAGAGGATTGAGATTTACTTACTCAGTCTGAGCTTGGTTCCTTTACCGAACGTAAGCCACAGTGAGAGCTCCCAGTGCAGAGGCTGTACAAAAACCTCTGCTCTCTGCTTCCCCCCATCACTCTCAACCTCTCCCTATCTCCCAGTCTGTTGATCACTCTCACCCTCTTTTTGTATCTTTCTGTCTCTGCCTCTGGGTTGTGAACTTTATTTTTCGTTGTTAAACCTTGCAGCTGTTCTTCACATGTGGCCATGGAGCGGAAGAGGGAAACTTGAGGTCTTTCGTGAGCATTGAGACACCACAGGAACTGGAGTGTGTAGCAGACAGTGACCATTCCAGCATGGGGTAATTTGTTCAGTTTCATTTAGATCTAACTGTGGGATATGTCAGTTCAGGCGGTGGGACTGTGTGTCCATTATTATGCATTTTATATAACTATGGATGTGTCAGTACAGGAGGTGATTCTGTGTGCTTTGAGGTTTTTGTATGGCTCTGTATCATTGTGTCAAGGGTAGCTGTCATACTGCATACAGTAATAGTCAGCAACATCCTCATTCTGAACGTTGCTGATTGTCAGGGTGAAACTGGTCCCTGATCCACTGCCGGTGAATCGATCGGAGACTCCTGTGAATCGAGTTGTAGCAGCATAGATGAGGAGAGATGGTTTCTGACCTTCTCGTTGCTGGTACCAGCTAACCCACTTGCTAACAGATTGACTGGCCGTACAGGTGATGGTTGCAGTCTGTCCCAGTCTCACTGACAGTGCCGGGGGAGACTGGGTCATGATGATGTCCCCACTGATACCTGAGGGGTCAGGAAGAAACACAGTGAAGTCAGAACTGTCACAGAAAGAGCCTGTTAAATGAGAGATTGTTGGAGAGACTGAGCTTTCTTCTGGTTTCAGCATTTTCCCTTCAATCACAAGTCAGTGGAATTGAAGAGAAATGGAGAGCAGCTAAAGATTCAAGGTGGAAGGAGAGAGATTTGTACCTGCAATACAGAATGCCAGGGGCCAGATCAGCTGGATGTGTGAAATCATGGTGTGTGCTCCTGTCCCTGTGTCTGGTCCCTGATAAACTCTCCCTTCACTGGGCTCTGCTTTATAAAGCTGCAGCCTGTGAGAGTCTGACTGGGTGTTCCTCAGTATGTAAATGGCATCAGGCAGGGAGAGCCACGTCACCCCCTCACACTTCCTCTTCTCTCTTTCTCTTTGTCTCAGAGAGTCATTGATGTGAACAGCACTGAATGAGGCCATTTGGCCCATTGCGTCTGTGCTTGGAAACAAACATCTGATTTTACTAATCCCATCCTCCAGCTCTTGGTCCATTACCCTGGAGGTTACAGCATCACAAGGGAATATCTAAACACTGATCCAATGTCACGAGAGTTTGTGACTCAACCAGCCTTTCAGGCAGTGAGTTCCAGACTCCCACCACCCTCTGGGTGAAAACATTTCTCCTCAATTCTCCTCTCACTCTGCAACTCAACTGGGCCTGGACTCACTCGAGTTTAGGAGAATGAGACGGGATCTGATTGAAACATATAAAATTCTAACAGGCCCGGGCAGGGAGGAGGTTTCCCCTGGTTGGGGAGTCTGGAACCAGGGGACGCAGTCTCAGGGAGATATGGGGTAGACCATTTAGGACTGAGATGAGGAAACATTTCTTAACTCAGAGAATGGTCAACCTGATGAATTCTCTACCACAAACGGCTGTGGATGATAAGGAACTGAATATATTCAAGAAAAAAAGAGAGATAGTTGTTTAGCATTTTAACAGCATGAAGGAAATGGGGAGAAAGCAGGAACATAGCATTGAGAGAGAGGATCATACTGAATGACACACAAGACTCAAAGGGCTGAATGGCCTACTCCTGCTCCAAGTTTCTATATGTCTATGTCTGTGTTACCTTCAACCTCTGTCCCTGGTTATTGAGTCCTTTACTCTTATATAAAGTGCCTTCCTATGCACATATCACTGCCAACAATTATCTTATAGCTCTCTATCAGGTCCCCTCTCAACCTTCAATGCTCCAATGAAAACAGCCCCAAACTTTCCAATCTTTCCTCATAGCTGACCCTCCATCCCAGGCAGCATCCTGGGAAATCTCCTCTGCCCCTTCTTAAGTACAATCACATCCTTCCCAGAATGTGGTGATCAGGACCTCTCTATCTCTCTCTCTTTTCCCCTTTCTGTCTCAAATCTGCTACTTTGATCTCTCTACATCTATCTGTCTCTCCCACTGTTAATCTCTCTCATATTCTCTCTCTCTCACTCTGTCTCATAGCCACTCTCTCCAACTCACTCACGCTTCCTCACTCCGTCTCATAATGTTTCTCCATCTCTCACTGTCTCCATCACTCGCTCCATCTCTCACTTCAATTGAAAGCTTCCAAATGTCATCTTCCCCTCTCTATTTCTCCCTCTGTCTCTCCCTCCTTCTCCACATCCCGCTCGACCTCTATTTCTCTCTCTCTGTCTCGCTTCTCTCTCTTTCTCACATCATCCCAGGTGGTGACAGTTGAATTCAGGATAAATCTCCCTCTCTGCTCTGCCCCACAAATGGATGTTAACCCTTGACCCCAGAAGCATGTCTTCTCCTGGAGTAAAGCCCCATTTACACATTGACCAGGTTTTGGTATCTCTCAGGAAGATGGACAGATTCTTGTTAAATGAAGGGCAGTTTTGTGCTGTTGGCCTTTTCTCACTGGGGACTGGTTTGGACACAAACCTCATTCCATGAAGGCCCAGCAGAGAGAGGAGATTCTCAGGCCATCAGTGTGAGCTGGAGGGATAGGACAGGTTTTGACCCACTGAACCATCCTGTCCATTCACAACATGTTCCAATCCCTTCCCCTCTCCTTCCCCTTCCATGATCAGTCTCTGAGTCAGGGTGTTTTACTGGGATGAGGGTTGGACCATCACACAGTTACAACAGAAAGGAACTGAACCCCACACCCACCATGGTGTCCACGATGCACTGGACTCTCCAACAGAGTCCAGTAAACATGGATGTCAGTTCACGAGAGTGCCCATGGAGAGACATGGGCCTCCTTCCCACTGAAGCTCCCAATAGAGACCAGTAAACATGGACATCGTTCCTGCTTGAGCCTCCGTTAAAGACCAGTAAATGTTGGCCTCCTTCCTAATGGACTGTCCAAAGGAGACCAGTAAACATGGACCTCCTTCTGACTGGATACTCCAAGAAGACCAGTAAATGTGGGCCTCCTATTCACTTGTCCTTCTAATGGAGACAAGTGGACAGCTGAGTTTTTGAAGAAATAGATAGATTAAGATAGATCAGTACACATCGTCGACATGAACTTCAGCAAGGCCTTAGTCAAGGTTCCCCATTGTAGACTGCTTAGTAAGATTATGTCACAGAGGATCCAGGGAGAGGTAACTAAAATGGGCCCGACGGTAAGAGGCTGAGGCTGGTGAGAGAGGGTTGTTCTTCAGACTGGAGGCCAGTGACCAGCCGTCTGCCACATGAATCGATCCTGGATCCACTGTTGTTCATCATTTAAATGAACAATTTGGATGAGAAAATAGCAAGAGTGGTCAGTAAGTTTGTCGCTGACATTAAAATTGTTGGCATCGTGGACAGGGAAGAAGGTTATCTAAGAGTGCAATGTCATCTTCATCAACTGGGCCAGTGGGTCAATAAATCCAGATGGAGCTTAATTTCGATAAATGCAAGGAGTTGCATTTTGGTAAGACCAACCAGGGCAGGAATTACACTATTAATGGTAGAGCCATGGGGAGTGTTGTTGAACAGAGAAACTAAGGGGTCCAGGTGCATAGTTCCTTGAAAGTGGTGTCACAGGTAGACAGATGGTGAAGAAGGTATTTGGCACGCGCACCTTCACTGGTCAAAGCAGTGAGTACAGGAACTGGGACATCATGTTACAGCTGTACAAGGCATTGGTAAGGCCACATTTGGACACTGTGTACATTCCTGCTCACTCTGCTATAGGAAGAAAGTTATTATACTGGTTTGGATAAAAGAAAGATTAATAGGGATGTTACCAAGTTTGGTGAGTTTGAATTACATGGTGAGGATGGATAGGCCAAGAGATTTTTCCAGTGAATGCAGGAGATTGAGGGGTGACCTTAGAGAGGTTTATAGAATCATTAGGGCCATAGATAAGGTGAATAGCCAAAGTTTTTTTTTCCCCAGGGTAGGAGAGTCCAGTACAAAAGGGAATAGGTTTAAGTTGAGAGGGGAAAGAATTAGAAGGGGCCTGAGAGACAACCTTTTCACACACAGAGGTTGGTGTGTATATGTAATAAGCTGACACAGGAAGTGGTAGAGGGGAGTACAATTACTACATTTCAAGGACATTTTTACAGGAACATGGATAGGAAAGATTTAGAGAAGATTGGGCCAAACACATGCAGATGGGACTACTTCAGTTTTGGAAACTTGGTCGACATGGATGAGTAGAGCTGAAGGGCTTGCTGCCATGCTGTAAACCTCTATGACTCTATGATGATGTAAACATGGAGCACCTTCCCATAGGACCAATAAACAGTAAACATGGGCCTCCTTCCCACTGGACTGTCCAGTACATGAGCTGCAGACCCCACATCCTGTCCATCACGTAGGTCTCTTATTTCAATCTGAACAACATTGTTCGTCTCTGCACTACCTCAGCCTCTTGACCACAGAAACCCAATTCCTGCTCGTCCCACCTCCTGATTCTATGATTTCAATGCCCTCTCCCAGCTTCCTGAAGCCACATTCCATAAACCCCAACTTGTCTGATATGGAGTGGTCCCTTCCCTGTCTTACAACTACAGTTGTTCCAGAATCTGACCTCACTGCCAGCCAATTGCCTCCAAAGCCTCCCTCCTCCCTCACTCGAATGTCCTGCTGTAGACTCACATTCCCTCCCTCCCCCTTCCACCTTCTGTCTCTGGTCCCCTGCCCATTGTTGCTTCCTCCATCCCACCATTGACAGCAGAGCCTTCAGACCCCTACAGCATGCTCTCTGACCTCCTGTCCTTCATCCCTCCCCCTCTCGTTGTTTGTGCTATTGAATATACTGTTCAGTTCCATTACTGTTGGTTCGCTATTCCCTTGCCATTGATTTGCTGATTTATTCTCGTTAATCTAGTCTGGCCTGTTCCCTGAGTTGGTTCAAGAGTGTTTTGCTTGAGAAAACACTCTTCTGTGAACTGGTTTGTCTGTTTCTCCCAGTCTTTGTGTAAAGGTGAGACTAAGTGTGTAAATGCTGTCATTTCATGGGACAATCAAGTCAGTCCCACCCCCTCCCCTCCTCAGCCCCCAGAGCCTTGCAGGTTTATTTCCATCAAGAGCCCATCCAATCTGTCATTGTAATAACTGAGTGTCTTCACCTGCCTCACCTGAAAGGGCACTAATTTCCAAGTCATTACCAATTGCTGCTGAAAACAAAGTTCTTCCTGACATCCTGTATCTCTTACCGAACAAAATGCAAGGTAATCTCAATGTGAAGATGGGATTTTGTCTCCACACGGACTGTGCGGTGGTCACTCTTACTGATACTGTTATGGACAGATACACCAGCAGCAGACAGATTGGTGAGGGTGACAGTGAGTTTGTTTTTCCCTCTTGTTGGTTCCCTCACCACCTGTCCCAGGTCCAGTCGAGCAGCTGAATCAGGTGGAATTTGACCACCTTGCTCAGTAGTGATGCTTCTGAGCAGCTCTTAATGGTGGACTTTGAAGTCCCTGACTCAGAGTATATCCTGCATCATTCCCACCCTTAGTGCTCTCTGCAAGTGTTGTTCAACATGGAGGGGGACTAACTGCTCAATTGAGATTGGAGGGGAGGGCGGTGCAATGTGGTAATCAGCAGGAGGTTTCCTTCCCCATGTTTGACCTGCTGTCATGATGAGGCTTCATGGGTTCCATAGTTAATGGTGAGGACTCCCAGGGCAACTCCCTTCCGACTGTACACACCACTGTGTTGCCTCCCCTGCTTGGTCTATTCTGTCAGTTAAAAACTAAATGAGGGAACAATTCTGTGCAGGTTTCACAGCTTGGAGACAGAGCTGCTGCTGGATTCTGTTTCTGATCTCCGAGTGCAGGCGTGTGTGTTTGTGAGAGAGTGACTGTCCTTTTTTCCATCACTGTGCTGTTTCTGAAAAGAAAAATCCCAGAACCAGCCTCCTGTGCTGTCAGATTCCAGGCAGCGCAGACAGTTCACAGTTTTCTCCCATCTCAGTAACAAACGTCCAGCTGCTCCGAGCTCCTTCTTTCACTTCCTCTATTGGTGAAGTTTCAACCTTGCGATCTGACTGTCTTTGCAGTTATTTTTTACACTGGGGCTTTCTGCTGTGGTCAGAATCTCTAATAATAAGTGTCCAATCAGTGACAATCACAGCAGCTAAGAGCAGTCAGGACTGAGGAGCCAGGCTCACTGGGAAACACATTGGGAAGATCAAAGCCATCCCCTTCAGATCCTGGTATAAACCCCATCCCTCTCCCTGAGCACTATCTGCTGCTCAACCAGACTCTTTACAAACTTGGCCTCATCTTTGAGGCTGATCTGAGCCCCATATCCTCCACATCACAATAATCGGCCACTGAAAATCTCTGCCATGTCCATGGGACTCCAAACATGACCATACCAATGTTGTGCTTGCACACATCACAGCCACTGCCCTCTGTAACCTTCAGCTCATCCCAAATTCTGCTGCCCATAACCAAACTCACACCAAATCCCATTTCCCCAACCCCCTGCACCCTGTGCCTACATTGGCTCCTGGTCCAGCAACACCTCGATTTTCAAATTCTCATCCTTGTTCTCAAGTCCCTCCCTGTCCTCCACTCTCCCTATCTCTGTAACCTCCTCCAAACTGCCTCACTCAGTGTGATCAACAGTCTTGGATATATGGCTGTCTATTCCTTCATCCAAGTCATTTAGAAATATTGTGAAATGCTGAGGTTCCAGCCCAGTTCCCTGAGGACACCACTATCCACATTTTAGTCATTGGAGAGCACACACATTATCCCTCCTCTCTGTCTCCTCCCTCCAAACTAATTCCTGACCAAAGATAAATACTTTTCTCTAACTGGCGAGAATAGGAGAAAGCAGAGGGACATAGTGGAAGGACACTTGTCAGACTGGAGGCCTGTGTCTAGTGGAGTGCCTCAGGATTGATGCTGGGCCCATTACTGTTTGTTATCAATATCAATGATTTAGAAGACATTACAATAGCTGGTATTGTGGACAATGAGGAAGGTTATCAGATATTGCAGCAGGACCTTGATCAGCTGTGGAAGTGGGAAAAGAAATGATAAATTGAGTTTAATGTAGATAAGTACAAGGTCTTGCATTTTGGAAAGGTAAATCAAGATCGGAGTTTCATGGTGAATGGTAAGGCCTTCAGGACTGTAGTGGAACAGTGGGATCTCGGAGTTCAGGTGCACAGTTCTCTGAAAGTTGAGTCACAGTTAGACAGGGCAGTGAAGAAGGCTTTTGGCACACTGACCGTCATCAGTCAGGGTACTGGGTGTAGAAGTTGGGAAGTTATGTTTCAATTTTACATGACGTTAGTGAGGCTGCACTTGGAGTATTGTGTTCAGTTTTGGTCACCTTGTTATATGAAGGATATTATTAAACTGGAAAGAGTGCAGAATAAATTTACATGGACGTTGCCAGGTTTCAACATCTGGGTTTTTGGGTGAGGTTGGACAAGCTAGGACATTTTTCTTAAGAGTGTTGGAGACTAAAGGGGAATCTTTTAGAAGTGTATAAGATCTTGAGAGACATGGATAGGGTGAATGCACTCAGTCTTTGTCCCAGGGTTGGGGAATCAAGGACTAGAGGGCATCAGTTGAAGGTTAGAATTATTGGGAACCTGAGGGGCAACATTTTTACACAGAGGGTGGTATTTATATGGAATGAGCTGCCAGTGGAAGTGATTGAGGAGGGTACATTAACAACATTTAAAAGGCATTTGGACAAATACATAGATAGTATGTAATTTGAAGGATATGGGCCAAGTGCAGGGAAATGGGGTTAGTGTGGATGGACATTTTGGTCAGCACAGTCCAGTTTGGTCCAAAGGACCTGTCTCTGTGCTATCGGACTCGATGACACTGTGAGTCGAAAATTCCATAGGTTTCCATGTTTATGAACAGTCTGTCAAACATAGAAACAAAGGAACGAGGAGCAGGAGCAGGCCATTCAGCCCTTGGAGTCAGCTCTGCCAGTCAATATGACCATGGCTGATCATCCAACTTAGTCCCCCGTTCCCACTTTTTCTCCATAACCTTTAATCCCTTTAGTCCATAACCTTTAATCCCTGTCGCCTTCTTGAAAACATTTAATGTTTTGGGCTCGACTGCTTTCTGTGACAGAATATTCCACTAGCTTCCCACTGTCTGGCTAAAGAAATGTCTCCACATCTCAGTCTGAAATGGCCTTTCCCTTTTCTTTAAACTGTAATTCCTGGTTCTGAACTCTCCAGTCCTCAGGAACATAATTACTGTGTTTTCCGGTCTTGTCCTGTTAGGATTTTAAAGGTTTCAATGTGATTCCTCTCAAATTTCTAAATTCCAGTGAATATAGTCCTAACTGATTCAGTTTCTCATCAGATCTAAGTGCTGTCATCCCAGGAATCAGTCTGGGAAACCTTCGCTGCCCTCCCCCCACAGCCAGAACATCCTTCGTCAGATAAAGAGACCAAAACTGCACACAACAGAATCATAAAATTACACAGTACAGAAGAGGCCCTTCAGCCCATGAACTGTGTACCAGCCAAACTACACTAAACCTACACCAGTCCCATTTTCGAACATGAGGCCCAAAGCTTGGATGTTATGATATTTCAACTGCTCACCCAAGTATTTTTTAAAGTTTGTGAGGTTTCCCTCCTCAAATACCCTCCCAGGCTGTGCATTCCAGATCCCCACCACACTCTGGGTAAAAAACACTTTGCTCAAAACATCTTGAAACCTCCTTTCTTTCACACTGAATGTGAGCCAACTTGTTATTGACCCTCCCACGAAGGAGATCAGCTGCTTTCTCTCCACCCTGTCCATTCCCCTCATAACCTTATACACCTCGATCAGGTCCTCCCTCACCTTCTCTGCTCTGAAGAAAACAACCCGACCTGATTAAATTTCTCTTCATCACTGAGAGGTTCCATCCCACACAATATCCTGGTGATTCCCCTCTGGACCCCATCCAGTGCGATCACCTCCTTCCTACAGTGTGGTGACCTGAACAGCACACAGTACTCCAGCTGTGGCCTAACCAATGTTCTGCTTAACTGCAGCATCTCCTCCTGCTTTTATAGCTAATACCTGAAATGACAAAGGCAAGTGTCCGCTGTGTCTTCATAACTGCTCTGTTAACCTGTCTTGCCACATCCAGGGATCAGTGGAGAAGCACCCCAAGATCACTCTGTTCCTTTGAGTTTCCTCAGTTCAAAGAACAAAGAGCAACGAAAATTACAGCACAAGAACTGGCCCTTCGGCCCTACTAGCCTGCACTGGTCCATATCCTCCATCTAAACCTGTCATCAATTTTCCAAGGGTCTGTCTCCCTTTGCTCCCTGCCCATCCATGTATCTATCTAGATATATCTTAAATGATGCTATTGTGCCTGCCTCTACCACTCCACTGGCAATGTGTTCCAGGACCAATCACCCTCTGTGTGAAGAACTTTCCACACATATCTCCCTTAAATGTTTCCACTCTCACCTTGAACTCATGACCCCGAGTAATTGAGTCCCCCACTCTGGGAAAAAGCTTCTTGCTCTCCACCCTGTCTATACTTCTCATGATTTTGTAGACCCCAATCAGATCCCCCCTCAACGTTCGACTTTCTAATGAAAATAATCCTAATCCACTAAACCTCTCTTCATAGCTAGTGCCCTCCATACCAGGCAAACCTGGTGAACCTCCTGTGCACCCTTTCCAAAGCATCCACATCTTTCTGGTCATGTGGCAACCAGAACTGTATGCACTATTCCAAATGTGGCCAAGCCAAAGACCGATATAATTCTAATATGACCTGCCAACTCTTGTACTGAATACCACGTCTGGTGAAGGAAAGTATGCCATATGCCTTCTTGACCACTCTATTGACCTGTGTTGCCACCTCCAGGTTACAATGGACCTGAACACCCAGGTCTCTCTGGGCATCAATTTTCCCAGGGCGTTCCATTCACAGTACAGTTTACTCCAGATTTGGATCTTCCAAAATTCATCAGATCGCCTTTGCCTGGTTTGAACTCCATCCGTCCGTTTCTCTGCCCAACTCTCCAATCTATCTATATTCTGCTGCATTCTCTGACAGTCCCCTTCACTATCTGATACTCCACCAATATGAGTGTCATCTGCAAACTTGTTAATCAGACCACCTATACCTTCCTCCAGATCATTTATATATATCAAAAACAAGTGCGGTACAAGCACAGATTCCTGTTCTCCATTTTGAGAAACTCCTTCCACTACTACTGTCTGCCTTCTGTTGTCCAGCCTGTTCTCTATCCATCTAGTGAGTACGCTCTGGATCCCATGCAACTTTAATTTCTTTATCAGGCTACCATGGGGAACTTTATAAAACGCATTCCTGAAATCCATGTGTATGACATCCACAGCCCTTCCCTCATCAATCAACTTCATCACTTCTTCAAAAAATTCGATAAAGTTGGTAAGACATGACATTCACTGCACAAATTCATGCTGCCTACAACTGATAAGTCGATTTTCTTCCAAATGGAAATAGATCTTACCCCTTAGTATCTTCTCCAGCAGCTTCCCTACCACTACATCAGGCTCATTGGTTGATAGTTACCTGGATTATCCTGGCTACCCTTCTTAAACATTAGCAATTCTCCAGTCCTCTGGGACCTCATCCATGTTCAAGGTTGCTACAAAGATATCGATTAAGGTCCCAGCAATTTCCTCTCTTGCTTCCCCCAGTAAGCTGGGAACGATCCCATCCCGACCTGGGGACTTGTCCACCTTGATGCCTTTTAAAATACCCAACACTTCCTCCCTCCTTAAACCGACTTGACCTAGAGTAATCAAACATCTATCCCCAGCTTCAACATTTGTCACTTCCCTCTCCTTGGTGAATACCGACGTAAAGCACTCATTAAGAATCTCATCCATTTTCTCTGACTCCACACATAACTTTCCTCCTTTGTCCTTGAGTGGGCCAACCCTTTCTCTAGTCACCCTCTTGCTCCTTATATATGAATAAAAGGATTTGGGATTTTCCTTAATCCTGCTTGTTAATGATATTTCGTGACCCCTTTTAGCCCTTTTAATTCCTCATTTCAGATTGGTCCTACTTTCACGATATTCTTCCAAAGCTTTGTCTGTTTTCAACTCCCTAGACCTTATGTATGCATCCTTTTTCCTCTTAGCTAGTCTCACAATTTCAACTGTCATCCAGCGTTTCCTAATCCTGCCATTTCAATCCCTTATTTTCACAGGGGCATGTCTGTCCTGACCCTTTAAAAGCCTCCCACATATCAAATGTGGATTTCCCTTTAAACAGCTGCTCCCAATCCACATTCCCCAGCTCCTGCCAAATTTTGCTATAGTTGGCCTTCCCCCAGTTTAGCCGTCTTCCTTTGGGACCACTCTCATCTTTATCCATGAGCATTCTAAAACTTTTTGGAATTGTGGTCACTGTTACCAAAATAATCCCCGACTGAGATTTCAACTACCTGGCTGGGCTCATTCCCCAATACCAGGTCCAGTATGGTCCCTTCCTGAGTTAGACTATTTCCATATTACTCTGCAAAATCCTCCTGGATGCTCCTTACAAATTCTGCTCCATCTAAACTTCTAACATTAAGTGAATTCCAGTCAATGTTGGGAAAATGAAAATCTTCCATCACCACCACCTTGTTGCTCCAACATCTTTCCATGATCTGTTGACATATTTGTACCTCTATCCCACGCTCACTGTTCGGAGGCTTGTAGGATAGCACCATCATTGTTATCGCATCCTTCCTATTTCTGAGCTCTGCCCATATTGCCCCACTGCTCGAGTCCTCCATAGTGCCCTCCTTCAGCACACCTGTGATATCCTCTCTGACCAGTAATGCAACTCCTCCATCCCTTTTACCTTCCTCTCTTTATGTGCCTGATGCATCTATATCCTGGGATATTTAGTTGCCAATCTTGCCCTTCCCTCAACCAAGTCTCAGTAATAGCAATAACATCGTACTCCCAGATACTAATCCAAGCCCTAAATTCCTCTGCCTTACCTACTATGCTTCTCACATTAAAACAAATGCACCTCAGACCATTTGTCCCTTTGCGTTCATCATCTGCTCCCTACCTACTCTTCACCTTAGTCGCGCTGACTTCAATATCTAGTTCCTGACAGGCTTTAGTTGCTCCCTCCTATTTGTCCACTAACTTCCTCAGTTGGTTCCCATCCCACTGCTACACTATTTTGAACCCTCCCCAAGAGCGTCATCAAACATATCCCACAGGACATTGGTTCCAGTCCTGCCCAGGTGTAGACCGCTCGATTTGTAATTGTCCCACCTCTTCAGGAACCAGTCCCAATGTCCCAAAAATCTGAACCCCTCCCTCCTGCACCATCTCTCAAGCCACGCATTCATCCTGTCTATACTTTCATTTCGACTCTGACGAGTACATGGCAGTGGTAGCAATCCTGAGATTACTACATCTGAGATCCTACATTTTAATATGGTTCCTAACTCCCTAAATTCTGCTTGTAGGACCTCATTCCATTTATTACCGATATTATTGGTGCCTATGTGAACCATCACAGCTGTTCACCCACCCCTTCAGAATGTCCTGCAGCCGATCTGAGACATCCCTAATCCGTACAACTGGGAGGCAACTGGGAGGCAACTGGGAGTCCCGTTTTTGACCAGAGAACCGCCGATCTACTCCCCTCACAAAGTCCAAATCAACCATATCCACAGGCCCCCGTCTTATCAAATCCACTCACTATATCCTCAAACAATTCCAGTCGATTTCCCTTTCGACAATCCATGCTTCTTCTGTCCAGTTCTGTCACTGTTTTCAAAGTGCGAAACTATAAAATATTTTATAATGAACTTGGGCATTTTCTCCACTGCTGATTTCCAGCTAATTGGTCTAAAATTTCTTATTTTTCCCTCTCTCTCTCTCACTCTTTTTCAACAGACATGTTAAATTAGCTCCCTCCACTCTGTAGGACCTATTCCACAGTCGACAAACAGATAACCATCAACGTTTCTAATATTTTCCAACCACTTCCTGAAGCACTCCTGAAAATAGATTATTTGGCCCTGCTGATTTAACACATTTTAATTTTCCCAGAACCATTTTCCTCCAACAACTGATTTCCTTCAGCTCCTTCCTCTGATAAAACTCCAAGTGCACCAACATGTCTGAGACTTATTTGGAAATTCATTTGTGCAGAAAGATCCAGAATATGTTTATCTGTCATCTCTTTTTTTCCAACTATAATATTATAACACTTGTGTGGAACTTCCTTGAATATCATCTGGACGTCCATATAAACAACACATTCCCTTATCTAACACATCAGTGACCTCGTTAAAGCATGTAACCAGGTTAGTTAAATATGTCTGACCCTTTTTAAATCCATGCTGACTTACTCTGATCTGTTCATATTTGTCGGACATTCTGTCTCTAAAACCAGATTCAATTACTTCCCAACAATAAACATTCAACAGCCTCCTCCTAGTCACAGAGTCAAAGAGATGTACAGCATGGAAACAGAAACAGACCCTTTGGTTCAACTTGTCCATGCTGACCAGACATCCCAACCCAATCTAGACCCACCTGCCAACTCCTGGCCCAGATCCCTCCAAACCCTTCCTATTCATATACCCATCCAGATGCCTTTTAATGTTGCAATTGTACCAGCCTCCACCACTTCCTCTGGCAGCCCATTCTGCACTCGCACCACCCTGTGTGTGAAAAAGTTGCTCCTCAAGTCTCTTTTATATCTTTCCTCTCTTACCCTAAACCTATGCCCTCTAGCACTGGACTCCACCACCCCAGGGAAAGGACTTGGTCTCTTTGCCCTATCCATGCCCCTCATGAATTTATAAACCTCTATAAGGTCACTCCTCAGCCTCCGACACTATTTAACCTCTCCCGAGAGCTTAAATCCTCCAACCCTGGTAACATCCTTGTAAATCTTTTCTGAACCCTTTCAAGTTTCACAACATCTTTCTGATAGGAAGGAGACCAGAATTGAACGCAATACTCTGAAAGTGGCCTGGGTGACCTCCCAACTCCTATACTCAATACTCTGACAATTAAAGGAAAGCATACCGAATGTCTTCTTCATTATCCTATCGACTCTACTTTCAAGGAGCTATGAACCTGCACTCCAAAGTCTCTCTGTTCAGCAACACTCCCGAGGACCTTACCATTATGTGTATAAGTCCTGCTAAGATTTGCTTTCCCAAATGCAGCACCTTGCATTTATCTAAATTAAATTCCATCTGCCATTCATCAGCCCAATGGCCCATCGGATCAAGATCCTGTTGTAATCTGAGGTAACCTTCTTCGCTGTCCACTACACCTCCAATTTTGGTGTCATTTGCAAACTTACTAACTCTACTGCCTATGTTCATATCCAATCATTTATGTAAATGACAAAAAGTAGTTGACCCAGCACCAATCCTAATGACACTCCACTGGTCACAGGCCTCCAGTCTGAAAACCATCCATCCACCACCACCCTCTGTCTTCTACCTTTGAGCCAGTTCTGCATCCAAATGGCTAGTTCTCCTGTATGCCATGAGATCCAACCTTGCTAACCTGTCTCCCATGGGGATCCTTGTTGAATGCCTTACTGAAGTCCAGACACATCCTGTCTAACGCTCTGCCTTCATCAATTCTTTCTGTTACTTCTTCAAAAAACTCAATCAAGTTTGTGAGACATGATTTCCCATGCACAAAACCATGCTTTTGCCTTTCCAAATATATGGACAATCTGTCCCTCAGGATTCCTTCCAACAACTTCCTCACAACTGGCTCACTGGTCTACAGTTCCCTTACCACCTTTCTTAAATAGTGGCAACAATTAGTGAACCTCCAGTCTTCTGACACATTATCTGTGACTATTAAGGATACAAATGTCACAGTAAGAGGCCCAGCAATCACTTCCCTAGCTTCCCACAGAGTCCTAGGATACACCTAATTAGGTCCTGGGGATTTATCCACTATTATGCATTTCAAGACATCTAGCACTTCCTCGTCTGTAATATGAACATTATTCAAGATGTCATCATCAATTTCCCTACATTCTATATCTTCAATATCCTTCTCTACAGTTAAACTGAAGCAAAATATTTGTTTAGTATCTGCCCCATCTCCTGCAGCTGCACACAGAGGTCGCATTGCTGATCTTTGAAGGGCCCTATTCTCTCCTTAGTTACCCCCTTGTCCTTAATGTATTTGTAAAACCCCTCTGGATTCTCCTTAACCCTATTTGCCAAAGCTATCTCATGTCCCCTTGTTGCCCTCCTGATTTCCCTCTTAAGTATACTCCTACTGCCTTTGTATACCTCTAAGGATTCACTCGATCTACCCTGTCTATACCTGACATATGCTCCATTCTTTTTCTTAACGAAACCCTCAACTTCTCTTGTCATCCAATATTCCCTACACCTACCAGCCTTTCCTTTCACCCTAACTAAAATATACTTTCTCTGGACTCAAGTTATCTCATTTCTGAAAAGCTTCCCATTTTCCAGCTGTCCCTTTACCTGCGAGCAACTGCCCCAATCAGCTTTTCGGAGCTTTACATTAGATTACTTAGTGTGGAAACAGTTCCTTCAGCCCGACAAGTCCATCCTGACACTCCGAAGAGCAACCCATCCAGACCCATTCCCCTACGTTACCCCTTCACCTAACACTATGGGCAATTTAGCATGGCCAATTAACCTAACCTGCATATTTTTGGACTGTGGGAGGAAACCGGAGCGCCCGGAGGAAACCCACGCAGACACAGGGAGAATGTGCAAACTCCACACAGTCAGTTGCCTGAGGTGGGAATTGAACTCGGGTCTCTGGCACTGTGAGGCAGCAGTGCTAACCATTGTACCACCATGCCTGATACTGGAAAAATTAGCCTTCCTCCAATTTCGAACTTCAATTTCTGGATCTGGTCTATCTTTTCCATCACTATTTTAAAATGAATAGAATTATGGTCGCTGACCAAAAGTGTTCCTCCACTCACACCTCAGTCATCTGCCCTGCCTTATTTCCCAAGAGTAAGTCGAGTTTTGCACCTTCCCTAATAGGTACATCCACATACTGAATCAGAAAATTGTCATGTACACACTTAACAAATTCCTCTCCAACTGAACCCTTAACACTATGGCAGTCCCAGTCTATGATTGGAAAGTTAAAATCTCCTACTATAACCACCCCATTATTCTTACTGATAACTGAAATCTCCTTACAAACTTGTTTCTCAATTTACCACTGACTACTGGAGGGGGGCTATAATATAATCCCAACAAGTTGATCATCTCCTTCTTTTTTCTCAGTTCCATCCAAATAACTTCCCTGTATGTACTTCCGGGAATATCCTCCCTAAGTATAGCTGTAATGCTATCCATTATCAAAAATGCCATTCTCCCTCCTCTTGTACCTCCCTTTCTGTCCTTCCTGTAGCATTTGTATCCTGGAACATTAAACGGCCAGTCCTCTCCATCCCTGAGCCATGTTTCTGTAATTGCTATGATGTCCCAGTCCCATGTTCCTAACCATGCCCTAAGTTCATCTTCCTTCCCTGTTAGGCCTCTTGCACTGAAATAAATGCAGTTTAATTCATCAGTCCTACCTTGTACTCTGCTTTGTCCCTGCCTGCCCTGACTGTTTGACTTGCCTTTGTTCTCAACTGTACCAATCTCAGATTGAAATCTTTCCTCACTATCTCCCTCGGTCCCACCCGCCCATCTTACTAGTTTAAATCCTCCTGAGCAGCTCTAGCAAATTTTCCTGCCAGTATATTAGTCCCCTTCCAATTTAGGTGCAATCCATCCTTCTTGTACAGGTCAAAACAACTTCCAAAGATCCAAAAATGTGAATCCTTCTCCTGAACACCAGCTCCTCAGCCATGCCTTCATCTGCTCTATCCTCCTATTCCTGCCCTCACTAGCTCATAGCACCAGGAGTAATTCAGATCTTACTACTCTCGAGGACCTCCTTTTTAAATTCCTGCCTAACTGTCTGCAATCTCCCTTCAGAATCTCAACCTTTTCCCTTCCTGTGTCATTGGTTCCAAAGTGTACAATGACATCCTGCTGGTCCCTTTCCACCTTGAGAACATTCTGCACCCTCTATGACATCCTTGATCCTGGCACCAGGGAAGCAACACACCATTCTGATTTTTCACTGCTGGCCACAGAAACGTCTGTCTGTACCTCGGGCTATAGTCCCCTAACACAGTCCATCGTTTGGAACCCGACGTACCTCTCATTACATTAGAGCCAGTGTCAATACCAGAAACTTGGCTGCTCCGAGTACCCCTGAGTTTCCATCATCCCCAACATTTTCCAAAACAGCATACTTGTTTGAACTGGGGATAGCCACAGAAGACTCCTGCAGTACTTGCCTACCTCTCTTGCCTTTCCTGGAGTTATAGTAAGAGCCCATGGGATCCAAGGCATTTTGGCAAATTGGATCCAAATATGAGGCAAAGAGTGATGGTGGAGAGTTGTCTTTGTGATTGGAAGACTGTGACCAGTGGTGTAAGACAGGGATTGGGGCTGGGACCCTTGCTGTTTGTAATGTACATCAACAAATTGACTGTGATTGTATAATTAGAAAGTTTTCAGAGGCCCAATAAATTGGTGGTATTATTGATATTGATTTGATTTTTACTTTAGTTTATTGTCACGTGTATTCGAGTACAAAAGTATTGGAGTACAGTGAAACACATGTAACATCACCTCACAAGGTGCCATCTTAGGTACAAGGACCTCAGTACAGAATCGTAAGAACAAGGTAGAAAGAAAGAATAAAGTTCAAAGTTGCACGTTGCAGATCTTTTTAGTTTTAAGTAGAAAATGAAGAAATAAAGCTGAAAGTTCAAGCATTACAGCATTTCTTAAGAACTTAGCTACCATGGGATCATACTTTAAGTCATCATCTCGAGACCGGAAGTCCACACTGAGGCTTTCCCGGGTGGAGAGACGACCATATACAGAAAGGACCACTGTGTGGGCTGAGAGACAACCACGCTGGGCCACTCAAAGATCGCCACACTAGGCCGAGTGACCATCATGCTGGGCTGACAGTCGAGCATACTGGGCCGTGAGGCCACCACATCGAACTGAGAGGCCATCATGATGGACCAAGAGTCTGCCTTGTTGGGCTGGAAGGTCTCCCTGCCAGGCCAGGACACTGCCACACCAAGTCAAAAGGCCACATCATTAGGTCTGCACTGGGTCAGAGGCCTGGCGACTGAGGCTGGGAGTCCATGCCCGGGAGAAGAAATAAGGGAGAAGGACAAAAGAAAAACACAAAAGAAAAGGAAAAGAGAAGTGGAATAGAAAGAAGAAAAGGAAATAGACGGAGCAGATGAACTCGGGCTGAAGCATCCTACTCTGCTGCCATCTTGGATTACTGGGTCTCAGGTTACAGTCTGATATTGGTCAGCTGGTAAATTCGGCAGAGCAATGGCAGATGTAATTTAATCCTGATACCTCTGAGGTGATCCAACTTGGGAGGTCTAATAAGGGAAGGTTATACACAATGAAAGGCATGTGCCTTGAGTGTCCTTATGCATGAATCACAGAGGGTTGGTCTACAGGTACAACAAGCAATTAGGAAGGCAAATGCAATTTTGTCCTTCATTGCTAAAGGGATTGAGTTTAAAAAGCAGGAAGGTTATGTTGCAGCTGTATAGGGTGCTGGTGAGACCACACCCGGAGTACTGTGTGCAGTAATGGTCTCCTTACTTGAAAAAGGCTATACTGGCACTAAAGGGGTGCAGAGAAAGTTCACGAGGATGATCCTGGGGTGGAGGGGTTTGGCTTATGAAGGGAGACTGCGTAGACTGGGATATATTCATTGGAACTTAGAAAAATGAGGGGAACCTTATAGAAACAAATAAAATTATAAAGAGAATAGATAAGACAGAAGTGGAGAGGCAGGTGAAACTAAAACAAGAGGGTTGAGCCTCAAAATTAGGGGGAGCAGATTTCGGACTGAATTAAGAAGGATCATCTTCATCCAGAGGGTCATAAATCTATGAAATTCCTTACTCAATGAAGAAATTGATGCTACTTCAGGAAATGTTTTAAAGCTAAGACAGTTTTTTTTTAACAAAAAAGGAATTAAGAGATACAGTGAGAGCAAATGCAAGGTCTTGCACTTCAGAAAAAATAACACAGGCATGGTCTATGTTCTAAACGGTGAGAAAATTCATAAAGCCAAAGTACAAAGGGATCTAGGAATGCTCGTCCCAGATTCTCTAAAGGTTGACTTGCAGGTTGGGTCTGTGGATAAAAAAACAAATGTAATATTGCCATTTATCTCGAGACGATTGGAATGTAAAATGAGATGTACTACTGAGACTTTATAAAGCTCTGGTTAGGCCCCATTTAAAACACTGCGTCCAGTTTTAGGCCACACACCTCAGAAAGTACATACTGGTACTGGACCGTGTCCAGTGGAGATTCACACGGATGAGCCCTGGAATGGTAAGTCTAATATATGATGAACGGCCGAGGATCCTGGGATTGTATTCATTCGAGTTTAGAAGGTTGAGGGGAGGTCTAATAGAAACCTACAAGATAATGCATGGCTTAGAAAGGTTGGATGCTGGGAACTTCTTTCTGTTAGGTAGGGATACTAGCATCCGTGGGCACATCCTTAGAATTAGAGGGCGTCAGTTTAAAACGGAACTGGGGAGACATTTCTTCAGCTAGAGAGTTATGGTCCTATGGAATTCATTGCCACAGAGCGCAGTGGTGACCGAGATATTAAATGTCTTCAAGGCAGAGATTGATAAATTCTTAATCTCGCAATGAATTAAGGTCTACAGGGAGAGTGCAGGTAACTGTCCTTAAATGCCCATCACCCATGATTGAATGGCGGAGTGGACTCGATGGGCCAAATGGTCTTACTTCCACTCCTATGTCTTTAGGTCTGATGTGGAGCTGAGTCCATGAAAAGATCAACCATGATCTTATTGAATGGCAGAGCTGGGTTGAACGGCCAGACAGCCTACTCTTGCTCCTAGTTCTTATGTTCTTATGTTCCTTGGGAGTACTGAGGAACGAAGGGACCTTGGTGTACAAGTCCATCAATCCCGGAAGGTATCAACTCGACAGGGTGGTGAAGAAAGCATATGGGATACTTGTCATCATTAGCCAGGGTGTACAATATAGAAAGGAAGAATTCTTGTAGTTACCTGACGGAGCATTGGTTAGGTCATGTTTGGAATACTGTGCACATTTCTGGTCATGTTGGAAGAATGTGATTGGACTGGAGAGGATGCAGAGGAGATTAACCAGATGTTCCCTGGGATGGAAAGTGTTAGTTCTGAGGAGAGACTGGATAGACTGGGTTTGTTTTCCCTGGGGGGAATCTGATTGAGGGATACAAAAATATGAAAGGCATAGACAAAGTCAATTGTGAGAATCTTTTCCCCATGGCAGACATGTCTATGACCAGGGGGAATAAGCTTAAGTGGTTTAGAGGGGTTTTGAGGACTTTTTTCCCCAGAGGGTGGTAGAAATATGGAATGTGCTGTTTGAGAAGGTGGTGGAGGCAGCTCCTCTCACAACATTTAAGAAACATCCAGACGAGCACATAAAATGCCAGGGCATGGAAGGCTGCGGACCAAGTGCAGGTAAATGGAGTTTGGTGATTACTGATTGGCATCGACACGTCGACAAACAGAAGGGCCTGTTTGGTTGCTGTATGACTCTATGACTATGAAGAGAAGGATGTGGAAGCATTTTTCATGTCGTTAGTGAAGATAGCAACACAAGCGAGGTGGGAAAAACAGGTTGGACCTTGCTTGTGCAAAAATGAACTTGGGAAGCACAAGCGGTTTCTACAACCCTGTCAGAGGAATGTTCTCAGGATCATGAGGAGGGTAAAACGGCTATTCTAAGCACATATGAGTTGGCCCCAGAAGCATACAGACAGATGTTTCAGAACATACATAACCAGCCTGGACAAACCTCTACCGAGTTTACGAGAGTTCAACAAAATAATGTTGACAGGTGGATAAGAGCATTAACAGCTGAGAATACTTACAATGCTCTCAGAGAAGTTATCCTTTGAGAGGAATTTAAAATTTCCTTCCCTTCTAGAACCATTCATGTAGAAGACCAAAGGGGAATGACAGTAAGACAAGCAGCTATAATGACTAATGATTAGAGACTTCGTTAAAGACAAATCCCTGCAGATGCTGGAATCCAAAGTAGACAAACAGGAGGCTGGAAGAGCACAACAAGCCAAGCAGCATCAGGAGGTGGAGAAGTCACCTGATGGGAGATCTATCCAGAACCTTATTCCCATCAGGCCCAGAAATGGGAGAAAAATATAAATTGGGAGAGTGTGAGGAAGACAGGTTGCCAGGGGAGAGAATGGACAGTAGGGACCAGGCCGAGAACTCCACCTCAGATTAAGAAGGAAATTGCTGAGGGTGGAAGTGATGATCAGAAGCTGAAATGTTTCTCTGGGAATAAGGTGGGTTATGTGCGTTTGGAATGTTGGAAGTTCTGAGGTAGACCCATGGGATTTATAGGAGTTCGTAAAAATGAGTCAGAGAAGGGAACACAAACTGACAATCCCACAGAGCAGGTTGTAGCTGTAACTATAACAAAAAGGCTGGAGGTGAACTCTGTCATTAGTAAAGGAAGTCGGAAGGTAGATGAGAGGTGGACAGGATTTTTATCAAAAGGAACGGTGACTCCCTTTTCTTCAGCTAAACCCAGAACCAAACTGAGAAATACAGGGGCAACAAAATCACTTTGACTGGAGAAAGAATTGATTTTCCCTCCACAGAGCTCGATGGGAGCTAAGGTATTAATCAATGGGATTGGTGGAGAAAATATTCCACTTCCGTTCTGAAAGGTACAACTGGAATGTGATTTGTTATCAGGAGAAGTAATTGTCGGAGTGGGGAAAACATTCCCTGTTGAGGGAGTCGATTTTCTTCTGGGGAATGATTTATCAGGACTAAAGGCAGTAACTTCCCCAATAATTACAGAATGTCCAAAGAAGGGCCAAGAAACAGAACAACGACAGGAACAGGTTCCTGGTCTCTCTCCTTCATGTGAGGTAACCAGGGCAATGGTTAAACAAAATCCAATCAATAAGGGGTGATGTGACACCACAGCAAGTGAAAGGATCGCTGAAACTTTCCGAAAGGGTAAAGATAATCCAGGTGGAGTGTTTGCTATGATGTCCATAATTACATCAGATTCAAAAAGCAGATCTTGAATGAAATAAATGAGCACAGTCAGCTCATACTGAGGTCGAGGCTGGAGGAGTTTCAGAGTGTTATTACCTTCAGAATGGAGCGCTGATGAGGAAGTGGAGACCCCCCCCCCCTCATAGACCCCCAGATGAAGAATGGTCGGTTAGATATTGGCTAGTGGTACCACCCAGCTATCATAAGGAGATAGTACAAGGGGCACATGAGAGTCCCATGGCAGGCCACATGGGGATTAGGAAAACACAGGCATCCAGAAACAGGTATTTTACTGAGCCAAAATTGGATAAAGATGTGGTGCAGTTTTATAAAATGTGACCTACTTGTCAAGTTATAGGTAAACCTCAGCATAAAACCAGTATCCTTAATTCCTCTCCCAGCTTTTGAGGAACAATTCAGTCATGCACATGTTTTCAAGTAGTGAGTATAATGAAGCAGGGGGTCAGAAAAAGCTTGAGATCAAAAAAGAACTAGACAATTCCCAAAGTAAACTTCCTGTTATGAGATGAACAAATTCAGAGGTATTAGAGAATTCAGACACTGTATTTTTGTATCTGGAAAAAGATCAACAGGTAGATTTAGTGAGGTTGCTCAGAAAATACAAAGATGTTTGTATGAGGAGTCATTGAGGACTTTGGTTCTGTACTTGATGGAGGTTAGAAGGATAAGAGGGAATGCCAGGGAAACTTACAGAATACAGAGAGGCCTGGATCGAGTGGACATGGAGAAGATGTTTCCAATAATAGGAGAGTTGAAGACCCGAGGGCACAGCCTCAGAGTGAAGAGACAATCTTTTGTTCTTGTCAAAAATTGATTTATTAAAAGAATGTTGACAAGAACTCACTGATAACTAGAACTAAGCGAGTTTCTGTACTTATCACACCTAATGGATTAGACCCAATGGCAAGTTTTGCGATTTGGACTTCGCAACTCTCCAGTCACATTTGAATGGTAGTTGTGAAAGTGAACAAGGTCACACTCCCCCACATTACAGTCCAACTGCCCAATATTTTCCAAAGCCCAGTTGTATCTAATATTCAGCAGGATGGACCTTTACTGGGAAAGAGCCATCTCTGAGAATCACATTAATAACCTCTTTTATTGAAGCTTTCATAAGTTCTGTGTTGATTGACACAATGCTCTGGTTTGGGCTTTGCTGTCCGTACAAACCATCTGTAATGTCTTTGCTGCAATGATTCACATTTCCATCATCAAACTCACACTCCAAATATCCCGTCATTATTATCCATGGGATTCACTGGAATTGGCTCAGATCAGACTCCCAGCAGCTCAAGTTGAGAGAGGGGTGGGCTTCAGAGAGAGAGAGAGAGAGAGAGAGAGAGATGGAGTTCAAGGAGATAGAGAAAGGGAAAGAGAGAGAGAGCCGGAGAACTGAGAGAGTGGGGGAATAGAGCTTGGAGAGAGAAAGAAGGGTGGAATTCAAAGTGAGATCTGTGCAGCTGAGGCGGAGGGGGGTTGGGTTGGGGGCGAAGAGGGGAGAGAGAGTAAGACAGAGAGATGGAGGTCAAGGAGTTGTATATCAAAGATAAATGATATTCTGTTAAAAACTTCACTGAATGAATGCTGTATGACTCTCTGACTCTATTGACACTATCTACAATGCTGCCTAACTTTGTGTCATTAGAAAACTAGAGTATCTGACTTTCTATGTCATTATCTAATTCATTCATAAATATTTTAAATAACTGAGGCATAAACACACATTCCTATTGGACACCACTGGTCACATCCTGCCAATTTCAGCACTTACCCATTATCCCTATTTTCGGTGACCTGTCACTCAACCAATTTCCAAGTGTGTCAGTATTTTAGCCTCAATTTTGTGGATTTCTACCTCAGTTGACAGTTTCTTACATGGGACATTATCAAATGCCTTCTGGAAGTCCTTGTAAACAACATCCATAGACATTACTGTGTCCAGGACTTTCGTATCCTCTTCAAAAAAGTTCAATGAGATTTTTTTCAGCATGACCAACTTGTCATGAATCCATGCTGACTCTCCCTGATTAACTGACCATTTTCAAGGTCTTCAGTTACCCCCATACTGGATTACAGATCCCAACAATTTCCACACCACAAATATTGGCTTAGTGACCTGTAATTTCCTGTTTTTTCTCTCACATCCTTGTTAAATGTGAAGTGACATTTGCATTTTCCAATCCAGAGGTATGACTGCTATATCCAGGGAACTCTGAAAGATTATAGCTGAAAATGTGTTGCTGGAAAAGCGCAGCAGGTCGGGCAGGATCCAAGGAGCAGGAGAATCGACATTTCGGGCATGAGCCCTTCTTCAGGAATCACTCTGAAAGATTATAGTTAGGGTGTCTACACTGTGATCTGTTCCTACCTTGATCACCCTCAGATGGAAACCCAGGTTCTGTGAATTTGTCACTCTTTAGTTCCATTAATTTCCTCATTACGGATATTTTACTGACATGAAATTTTATTCAGTCCCTGTCCCTGATCCTCTGTTAATTCCTTTGGGACTTCAGGCAAATCCTTTTCCTTTTCTACTGCAAATCTTGAGGTAAAGTATTTATTTAACATGGCTGTCATTTCCCCATTGTCACTGACAAGATCCCTCACTTTCAGTCTTTAATGGCCAACATTGCTCCTGACCTCCCAGCTTCCCTTTTATGGAACTGTAACATTTCTCCTTATTGATCTTGATTTCCCTTACATGTTCCCTTTCAGAATCCCTTTTGGTGGATCTTAGAAGCTGCTTTGTGGCCCTTTGTATCTTTCCCATTCAGCAGAACCTGTTATTTTATTTGCTTTATTGTAAGCCTTTGTTTTTAGTTTTATTCTTTTCCTGATCTCTTTAATTGTCCATTGTTGTTTGTTCTAAGAAGTGGAGCTTTTCCCTCTCAGGTATAAACTGGTTTTGTTTCTGGTTGAATATTTCTTTAAACATTCCCCACTGCTCTTCAGTTGTTTTACCCATGAGCAGATTTTCTGTCTCATCTCGTTAAAATCGGCCCTTACCTTAATCTCAAACTCTAGCAGCTGATTCATGCTTTTCACTTTCAAATGTGGCATTGAACTCGATCGTGTTATGATCACTATTTGATAAAAGTTCATGCACAAATAGTTGCTAACTAAATCTGGTTCATTATTCATTACTAATTCCAATATTGCTTGTCCCCTTGTTGTATCCAGGACCTATTGCTGTTGGAAACTATTCTGGATACACAGCAGCAATTCACTACCTTTCTGACAGAGTGCTTGTCTCTTTCCCAAGCTAAGTTAAAGTTAAATTTCCCCATTAATAATACACACTTTGCTACACACTTGTTTAATTTCTGTATATATACAATCCAGCACCTCAGAGCTGCTGCTGACGGTGGGTGTGGGGAGGGGGGGGGGGGGGGGGAGGAGGGGGGAGGGTGTATCCAATATCTATTATAGTTTTAGATCCTTTCCTGCTCCTTAGTTGCACTGAATGCTTTCCCCTCATTATAACCTCCCTCACCATTGAAGTCTTTGTGTTTCTAATCAATAAAGCTGCTCCACCTCTTCTGTCATTTCCCCATGTTCATCCTGTGAACCTTACAACTGGATATATTAAGTTCCCAATCCTAACGATTCTGCAAATATATCTCAGTAATTGATCCTCTCGCAAAATCTTAAATTTGAATTTGTGCGTGCAGATTATTGAATTTATTCCTTACACTCAGTGCATTTGTATATTTCAAACTCTTATTTGGTCCATTCACTGGAGTCTGTTCCTCAGCACTGATGCTGTATTCACCTCTTTCTTATTTCTCTCTTCTGATAGCTTTCCTGATATTGCCCAAATAGTACCTTTTTCCTATTTTTACTGAGGTTGTTGGTCCCAACACGCTCAACAACTGGATCCTCCCCCATTTCCCCCACCCCCGCACTCCATTATACTTTCAAGCCGGTTCGAGATGCCCCTTATCTTGGCACCAGGCAGGCAACACACCATGCAGGAATCTCAATCCTGCTTATAAAGGATGCTATCAGTCCCCCTCATTATCAAATCCCCCTCTTTTCTTTGTGCTCCCCCAGCCTGAATGGCCTCCTGGCTCACAGTGCAGTGGTTTTCTTTCATTCATTCATAGGATATGGACATCTCTGGCCAAGCCAGCATTTCCTGTCAATAGGGCAGTAAACAGACAACCACATGGAATCATAGAATGATAGGTTCCATACAGTGTGAAACAGGCCATTCAACCCCATGAGTCCACACCAACATTCTGAGGAGCATCCCACTCAGATCTATCCCCTTATCCCTGCATCTCCCATGGTTAATGCACCTAATCTACACATCCCTGAACACTATAGGTAATTTCGCTTGGCCAATCCATCTAGCTTGCACATCTTTGAATTGTGGGAGGAAACTCATGTAGACATCGGGTGAACGTGCAAACTCCACACAGACGGTCGCCCTAGAGTGAATCAAACTCGGGATCCTGGCACTGAGAGGCAGCAGTGCTAACACTGAGTCACAATACCACCCATTGCTGTGTGTCTGGAGTCACATGTAAGGCCGGGTAAGGATCACAGATTTGCTCCTCTAAAGGTTATTAGTGAACTGAATGAGTTTTCTCCACAATCAACAATGGAATAACAATCACCATAAGACTCTTAATTCCAGAACCATTGTTGAATTCAAATTCCACTGTCTGCCATGGCAGGATTTGATCCCACGTCCCCAGAACGTTAGCTGAGTTTCTGGATTAATAGTCCAGCGATAATACCAATGGCCATTGTCTCCCCCTGTGTTAGCCTAGCTAATTGTGCCAAAATTGGCCTTCCCTCTGTTTTGACACTTAATTTCTGCTCTATCATAATCTTTTTACTTAATATAAATAAAGGGTGGCACAGTGGCTCAGTGGTTAGCACTGCTGCCTCACAGCACCAGGGTCCCAGGTTCTATTCTGGCCTTGGGCAACTGTCTGTGTGGAGCTTCCATGTTCTCCCCGTGTCTGCGTGGGTTTCCTCTGGGTACTCTGGTCTCCTCCCACATTCCAAAGATGTGCAGGTCAGGTGAATAGTCCATGGTTGTTAGGTGCATTAGTCAGACGAGGGTGGGTTACTCTTTGGAGTGTTGGTGTGGACTTGTTGGACTGAAGGGCCTGTTTCCACACTGTAGGGAATCTAATCTAATCTTAACGACTTTGAACCTGATAGAGTTATGGTCACTATCGCCAAAAAGCTCCAAACCACGCTTGCCCATTCTGCAGTGTATCCGCAATAGTTTCCAAAAGCAATGCTTCTCCTCATTGACACAGGGAGCAAGTACCTCATTCCTAGTGGACAAGGAGCCGAGGCTCCTACAATGCTAAATCCAGGCTGCATCAACCTGCTCACTTATAGTTACACCCTCCTGTCCCTGACCACTGGCCATAATTTGAAGTATTTAACCTACAAGGTGTGACTCCCTCCTCAAACACAGTGTCCAGGTAACTCTCCCCCTATCTGATGTGTCACAGTTTTTAAGCTCTGATTCCAGCTCATCAACTCTGAGCTGGAGTGCCTTGAGCAACCAACACTTGCTGCAGATGTGGTCACTCTGAGCTACAGTGGACTCCACCAGCTTCCCCAACGTGCAATTACTCCACATCACCTGGCCCTGTATGTGGAAACTGTTTGAGGCGGTTTTAATTTGTATTTTTAAATTTCCTGTTGGTCTTTATTTTTTAATCTGTAAAATATTTCTGTCAAGGAGACAGAGAAGGCTCCAGCACAGGAGGAGGCTGTTCAGCCCGTCGTGTCAGTGCTAGCTGTTTATTAACCTCATTCACAATGAACATCTCCATTGAATGTTTGTTGTCAGGAATTGATTGAATCTGTTTTTAGAGACAGGATGACGAACAAATGACTAACTAATATGAACTATTCCGAGAGAGTCAGCATGGATTTACAAAGGTTCAGATATCTTTAACTAGCCTGGTTACACTTTGTTAGGAGATCACTAATGTGGGATATAAGGGAATGTCGATGACTATTGTCCATAGGGAATTCCACAAAACATTTAAAAAGAGACATGGAATCAGATGGAGTTTGAGAAATGCATTTACCTTGGGTCAGGAATGGGTCCAGAGCTAGGAGACAGAAAAGAGGGATAATGTACATGTCTTTCAATGAGCAAGTTGTGAATGGTGGTATCCCCAGGGATCTGTGCTGGGACCTCAGCTTCACACAATATTTCTCAAATGACTTGGATGAAGAAATAGAGAGCCATATATCCAAGATTGTTATCACACTGAGTGAGGTGGTTTGGAGGGTGAGATAGGGAGGGTGGAAGGACATGGAGAGGTCTGAGAACAAGGATAAGAACTTGCAAATCAAGATGTTGCTGGACTGGGAGCCAATGTAGGTCAGTTAGCACAGGGGGAGGGAATGGGGGAATGGGACTTGGTGTGAGTTTGGATACTGTCAGCAGAGTTTGGGATGAGCTGATGGTTACCGAAGATGGTGGTTGTGATGTGGGCCAGGATAACATTGGAATGGTCATGTTTAGAGTCCCCATTACAAAGCTGAGATTTTCAGTGTCTGATCTTTGTGCTGTGGAGGATGTGGGGCTCAGATCAGCCTCAAAGATGAGTCTAAGGTCGTAAAGAGTCTGGTTGAGCAGAAGACAGTTCTCAGGGAGAGGGATGGAGTTTGTACTAGGAGCTGAAGAGGATGGGTTTGATCTTTTCAATGTGTTTTGCAGTGAGTCTGGCTCTTCAGTCCTGACTGCTCTTAGCTGCTGTGATTGTCACTGATTGGACACTTATTATTAGAGATTCTGACCACAGCAGAAAGCCCCAGTGTAAAAAATAACTGCAAAGACTGTCAGAGCGCAAGGTTGAAACTTCACCAAAAGAGGAAGTGAAAGAAGGAGCTTGGAGCAGCTGGACCTTTGTTACTGAGATAGGAGAAAACTGTGAACCATCTGCACTCCCTGGAATCTGACAGCACAAGAGGCCATTCAGCCCATTGTGTCTGTGAGTGACCCAAGTAGTCCTACTGCTCCTCTCTCTCCCCATAATCCAGCAAATCTTTCCTTTTCAGCTCGATCTTAATTCTCTCTTGTAGACCTGGGTATACAGCACAAGACTGCCCCTAACCTGGGCTCCAAATTGGTATCTCATTCATTCATTAGGAGACAAACTGCCTGGGCTGGGAAATGGAGCTCAGGACCCTGAACATTCCCTCTCCCCTCCTGAGGGACACTTCATTCGGTTTTGCATATTCACTTGTGGGAAGTGGGCTTCACCGGCTGGACCAGCATTTTTTACCCTGTCCCTAGTTACCCTGGAGAAGGTGGTGGGAAGCTGCCTTCTTGAATTGCTATAGTCCACAAGCTGTAAGTTGACCCACAATGCTCTTTGGGAGGGAATGCCAGCATTTTAACCCAGCAAGGCTGAGGGAACAGCAATATATTTCCAAGTCTGGATGCTAAGCTTTGCGGAGGGGAAATTCCAGCTCATAGTGTTCCCATGTGTCTGCAGCTCTTGTTCTTCAAAATATAAGTGGACGTGGGTTTGGAAGGAAACCAAAAGAAATGCAGATGCTGTCAATCCGAGACAAAGATCGAAATTGCTGAAATAGCTCGGCAGGTCTGGCAGCATCTGTGCAGAGAGATTGGGTCAAGTATGAAATGTTAACTCTGATTTCTCTCCCCAGATGCTGCCAGTCCTACTGAGCTTTTCTGGCAATTTCTATTTTTGTCCATGTGTTTGGAAGGTGCGATCTAAGGACCTTTGGTGAGTTTCTGCAGTGCATCTTATCGATAATACACACTGCTGCTACTGAGCATCGGGAATGGTGAGAGTGGATGCTTTGAGAATATGATGCCAATCAAGCAGGTTGATTGGCTCTGGATGGTATCAAGTTTTTTGAGTGGATAAGAAAGACATAGACAGGAATGGATTAGAGGGATATGGGCCAAATGCAGGCAAATGAGACTCGTTCACTTCAGAAAACCTGGTCAGCATATAGAAGTTTAGCTTAATGGTTTGTTTCTATGCTGTATGACCCTGTGACACTATCAATCTATGAATGTTGTTGGAGCTGCACCCATCCAGGTAAGTGGGGAGTATTCGATCACACTCCTGACTTGGTTGACAGGCTTTGGGGGAATCAGGAGGTGAATTTCTCGATACAGTATTCCTAGTCTCTAACCTGCTCTTGTAACCACTGTGCTTCAGTGGTGAGTCCAGTTGTGTTTCTGGTCAGTGGTACCTCAAGAATGTTGACAGTGGGCATTCAGTGATGGTAATAGTATTGACTGTCAAGGAGCAATGGTTAGATTGTCTCTTATTGGTGATGGTCATTGGCTGGCATTTACATGACACCGATGGGAAATACTGCTTCTGAGATGAAACCTGGATATTGTCCAGATACTGTTGCATTTGAACATGGACTGCTTCAGTATCTGAGGAGTTGAGAATGGTGCTGAACATTGTGCAATCTTTGGCAATCATCCCCATTTATGAGCTTGCCTTTAGTTGCAAAATCTGTTCAAAGTCTGTCCTATTTAGCATGGTGATAGTACCACACAACACAATGGAGGGGATTCTCAATGTGAAGGTCAAACTTTGTTTCTACAAGGACTGTATGATGGTCACTCTTACCAATACTGTCAAGGACAGATGCATCTCCAGCCACCAGATTGGTGAGGATGGGGTCAAGCATCTTTTTCCATCTTTTTGGTTCCTTCACCACTAGCTGCAGAGCCAGTCCCTCAGCTCCGTCCATTAGGAACCAACCAGCTCGATCAGAAATGCTGCTGCCGAGCCACTCTCAGTGGTGGACATTGAAATCCCACACCCAGAGTACACTCTCTGCTGTCACCACCCTGAGTGCTTCCTCCAAATGCTGTTCAACATGGAGGAGAGACTGATTCATCAGCTGAGGGAGCAAGATATCTTGTAATCACCAGACAACTTCCTTGCCCATGTTTAACTTGGTGTCATGAGTCTTCACAGGGTCCAGAGCCAACTTTGAGAAGTTCCAAGGTTACTCCCTCCGGGCTGTAGACCACTGTGTCATCAGCTCTGCTGGGTCTGCCTTTCTGGTGGGACAGGACACATGCAGGGACAGTGATGGTGGTGTCTGGGACATTGTCTGTATGATTCTGTGAGTATGACTGTGTCAGGCTGTTGCTTGACTAGTCTGTGAGACAGCTCTCCTGAATTTGGCACTAACCCCTTGATATCAGTAAGGAGAATGGAGCAGGGTAGACAGGGCTATTTCTGTCATTGCCTTTTCAGTGTCGAGATCGATGCCTGTGATCCGTCCGGTCTCATTTCTTTGTTGAAACATTGTCATAATTGATACAACTGAGAGCCTTGCTCTGCCATTTCAGAGGGCAGTTAAGGGTCAACCACATTGCTGGGGGACAGTTCCATGGACCCTGCAGTACATTCTGTCCTCCCCCACTTCCCCATTCTGTATGTGGAAGGCTGGAGGTTGCCAGCAGGATATTCAACTGCAGGAGCTATCACAGCCCCCTGCACAATTCTGTCCCCACATTAAATCTACACAAATCTTGAATTCACATAGCACCTTCAATGTTCAAAACGGTCCAAGATGGTTCACAAAGTTGCAGTAAGAGGAATGGGGGAGGGGGTGGAGGAACATAAGAACTAGGAGCAGGACCAGGCAATTCAGCCCCTCGAGCCCACTCCACCATTTAATACAATCATGGCTGATCCCATCTCAGACTCAACTCCACTTTCCTGCCCACTCTCCATCATCCTTTAACCCATGACCCATTAAAGGTCTGTCCATCTCCTCCTTGGTGTGAGACAGGGAAGGGACCACTCCATTTCAGAAAAGACTGACCGTGGAAGGGGAAGGAGAGGGGAAAGAATTGGTACATGTTGTGAATGGACGGGATGGGTCAGTGGGTCAGAGCCTGTCCTGTCCCTCCAGCTCACACTGATGGCCTGAGGATCTCCTCTCTCTGCTGGGCCTTCATGGAATGAGGTTTGTGTCCAAACCGGTCCCCAGTGAGAATAGGCCAACAGCACAGAACTGTCCTTCATTTCACAAGAAATGGGCGGCACGGTGGCACAGTGGTTAGCACTGCTGCCTCACAGCGCCAGAGACCCGGGTTCAATTCCTGCCTCTGTGTGGAGTTTGCACATTCTCCCCGTGTCTGCGTGGGTTTCCTCCGGGTGCAGGTCAGGTGAATTGGCCATGCTAAATTGCCCGTCGTGTTAGGTAAGGGGTAAATGTAGGGGTATGGGTGGGTTGCACTTCAGCGGGGCGGTGTGGACTTGTTGGGCTGAAGGGCCTGTTTCCACACTGTAAGTAATCTAATCTAATCTAATCTAAGAATCATCTGTCCTCCTGAGACAGACCAAACCCTGGTCAATGTGGGAAATGGGGCTTTCTTCCAGGAGAAGACAGGGGTCAAGGGTTAACATCCATCAGTGGGGCAGAGCAGAGGGAGATTTATCCTGCATTCAACTGTCACCACCTTGGACACTATCAGAAAGAGAGAGAAGTGAGACAGAGAGAGATAGAATGAGAGTGTGTGTGTGTGTGTGTGACAGAGAAAGGGAGGAACATCTGAGACAGTGTGATATATGTGAGGGAACCAAGAGAGAGGTAGAGGGAGGTAGAAATAGTGAAGTTGAGGGATAGAGAAAGAGAAACAAGATGTGAGACAGTGTGACTGAGAGGGATGGAGAGAGACATAGGGACAAGGAGAGAGAAAGGGACAGGATGGGTGTGAGACCAAGCATGAAGAGACAGAGAGGGTAGGGTTGAGTGTGAGAGAGAGAGAGATAGAGAGAGAGAGAGAGAGAGAGAGAGATGAGTATGGGTCGATACAGAATGACAGAGAGGGAGGGAGAGAGACTGTACTTTGGGAGACAGAGAGGGAGGGAGAGAGACTGTACTTTGGGATACAGAGAGGGAGGGAGAGAGACTGTACTTTGGGATACAGAGAGGGAGGGAGAGAGACTGTACTTTGGGAGACAGAGAGGGAGGGTGAGAGACTGTACTTTGGGATACAGAGAGGGAGGGAGAGAGACTGTACTTTGGGAGACAGAGAGGGAGGGAGAGAGACTGTACTTTGGGAGACAGAGAGGGAGGGAGAGAGACTGTACTTTGGGAGACAGAGAGGGAGGGAGAGAGACTGTACTTTGGGATACAGAGAGGGAGGGAGAGAGACTGTACTTTGGGATACAGAGAGGGAGGGAGAGAGACTGTACTTTGGGATACAGAGAGGGAGGGAGAGAGACTGTACTTTGGGATACAGAGAGGGAGGGAGAGAGACTGTACTTTGGGAGACAGAGAGGGAGGAGAGAGACTGTACTTTGGGATACAGAGAGGGAGGGAGGGAGACAGAGGGAGGAATATAGAGGGAAAGATAACAGTTGGAGGCTTTTAATTGAAGTGAGAGAGGGAGCGAGTGACAGAGACAGAGAGATGGAGAAACAGAGATTATGAGATGGAGTGAGAAATCATCAGTGAGTTGGAGGGAGTGACTATGAGACAGAGTGTAAGAAAGAGAGAGAGAAAACATGAGAGATTAACAGTGGAGGAGAGAGAGGTAAAGAGAAAGATGTGGCAGATGTGAGACAGAGAGAGAGGGACAAGTCTTGTTCATCAAACTCTGGGAAGGATGTGACTGTACTTGAGAGGGTACAGGGGAGATTTCCCAGAATGCTGCCTGAATCTGAGCTTTGAGAAAAGATTAGAAAGGTTGGGGTTGTTTTCCTTGGAGCAGTGAAGGCTTAAAAGAGACCTGACAGAGAGGGATAAGATTATTCGGAGCAGTGATAGGGTGGGTAGGAATGCACTTTTTGCATGAGACAAGGACTCAATAACCTGGGACAGAGATTAAAGGTAACACAGACATGGCCACATAGAAACTGCTGCAGGAGTTGGCCATTCAGCCCTTTGAATCTGCTCTGTCATTCAGCATGATCATGGCTTATCCTCTATCTCAAAGCCATATTCCTACTTTCTCCCTATTCCCTTCATGCTGTTAAAATGCAAACAATTATCTCTCTCTTTTTCTTGAATATATTCAGTTCTTTATTCTCCACAGCCTTCAGTGAAGACAATTCCACAGGTTGACCACCCTCTGAGTGAAGAAATGTTTCCTCATCTCAGTCCTAAATGGTCGACCTCGTATTCCTCTGAGAGTGTGTCCCCTGGTTCGAGACTCCCCAACCAGGGGAAACCTCCTCCCTGCCCAGCCCTGTTAGAATTTTATACATCCATCTGAATTCGAGTGAGTCCAGGCCCAGTCAAGTTCGAGAGGGAGAGAGGAGAGTTGAGGAGAACTGTTTTCACCCAGAGGTGGTGGGAGTCTGGAACTCACTGCCTGAAAGGCTGGTTGAGTCACAAGCTCTCGTGACATTGGATCAGTGTTTAGATATTCCCTTGTGTTGCTGTAACCTCCAGGATAATGGGCCAAGAGCTGGAGGATGGGATTAGTGTCATCAGATCTTTGTTTAACAGCACAGATACAATGGGCCAAATAGCCTCATTCATTGCCGTTCACATCAATGACTCTGAGACGGAGAGAGAGAGAGAAAAGGAAGTGCGAGGGACTGATTGATGTGGCTCTCTCTGCCTGATGCCATTTACATACTGAGGAACACCCAGTCAGACTCTCACAGGCTGCAGCTTTATAAAGCAGAGCCTAGTGAAGGGAGAGTTTATCAGGAACCAGGCACAGGGACAGGAGCACACACCATGATTTCACACATCCAGCTGATCTGGCCCCTGGTATTCTGTGTCGCAGGTACAAATCTCTCTCCTTCCACCTTGAATCTTTCGCTGCTCTCCATTTCACTCCAATTCCATTGACTTGTGATTGAAGGGAAAATGCTGAAACCAGAGGAATGCTCAGTGTCTCCGACAATCTCTCATTTGACAGGCTCTTTCTGTGACAGTTCTGACTTCACTGTGTTTCTCTCTGACCCCTCAGGTATCAGTGGGGACATCATCATGAGCCAGTCTCCCCCGGTGCTGTCAGTTGGACTGGGCCAGACTGCAACCATCACCTGTACGGCCAGTCAAAGCATTAGCAGCTACCTTGCTTGGTACCAGCAGCGAGAAGGTCAGAAACCCTCTCTCCTGATCTATGCTACAACAACTCGATACGCAGGAGTCTCCAATCGATTCACCGGCAGTGGATCAGGGACCAGTTTCACCCTGACAATCAGCAACGTTCAGAATGAGGATGTCGCTGACTATTACTGTCAGCAGTACAACAGCTGGCCTTCACAGTGATACAGATCCGTAAAAAAAAAAGCTCAATACACACAGCACCAACTCCTGCACTGATACATCCCAGAATAATATAAAATGTATAATACTGGACACACACAGTACCACCTCCTGAACTGACATATCCGACAGTTAGATATAAATGAAACTGAACAAATTACCCCATGCCGGGATTGTCACTGTCCACGACACACTCCAGTCCCTGTGGTGTCCACCGCTCACTGAAGGCCTCAAGTTTCCCTCTTACACTCCATGGTCACATGTGAAGTGCAGCTGCAAGATTTAACATCGAATTTCACAACTCTCCCAAGCCCAGCTACACACAACCCAGAGAGACAGAGACAGAGACACAAAGGCACATGAATGAGGGAGAGACAGAGAGGGGCAGAAAGAGGGTGAGAGTGAACGAGAGACTGGGAGAGGTTGAGAGTGATGGGGGGAAGCAGAGAGCAGAGGGTTTTGTACAGCCTCTCCACTAGGAGCTCTCACTGTGGCTTACATTCGGTAAAGGAACCAAGCTCAGACTGAGTAAGTAAATCTTAATCCTCCATTAATATCCTTTTCAATACTGGAATACACTTTCTAAAATACAGTTGCTGAATTGTTGAAGGTGTTAGTGGGGAGCTGCAGTGAATGAAATGGTTGATTGAGGAGCACAGTGTCTAAAAGGGTGTCCAGCTGCATTTCTTTAGTTCCATTGCTCCCTTTAAGCAGCAAGATATAAGTCAGTCAGTTTTACTCACCGTGTGGAGGAGCTCTGTCCATTTGCAGCCTGTGGTCCCATTCCTGCAGCATGGAGTGAAATCAGTGAGTAGCCTCCTGCCAGTCTCAGTGTGACGGACACGGGCAGAGTTTGATGTGAGCTCTGGCTCCCTGTCCCAGTCTCTGATCTCACTGACCTCAGCAGCAGCAGCAGCAGCAGCAGCAGCAGCAGCAGCAGCAGCACAGTGAGACACCGAGCTCCCACCTCCCCCAGCTTTAACTCTGCTCAATCACACATTCACAGAATTGTTACAGTACACAAGAAGGCCATTCTGTCCATTCTGTCTGTACTGGCTCTCTGAATGAGCAATTGACTGAGTGTCATTCTCCTGCCTTCTCCCTGTCACCCTGCACATTGTTCCTTTTCGAATAACAGTCTCATTCCCTTCAGAATGTTTCAATTGAATCTGCCTCCTCCACACTCTCAGGCAGTTCTTTCCGCACGTTAAACACTCACTGGCCGAAAATGTTGTTCCCCATCTCACTTTTGTTACTTTCCCCAATTACTTTCGATCTGCGGTCTCTCAGTCTCAATCCTTTCTCAATTGGGAACATTTTCTCCCTATTTACTCTGTCCAGGCCCCTCCTCGTTTTAATCCCTCGAACAAGTCTCCTCTCAGCTTTCTCCAAAGAAGACAGTCCCAAATTCTCCAATCAAACTTCATAACTGATGTTCCTCATCCCCGGAATGATCTTTGGGAATTTTTTTTGCCATTTCTACAAAACGTCACCTCCTTCCTGAATTATTCACATTTTCTATGACTCTCATGATTTTGTAAACCTCTACAAGGTCACTCCTCAGACTCTTACGCATCAGAGTAAAAAGTCTCAGCTTTTCCAGCCTCCCATAGTCATGGTGTCATACAGCATGGAAACAGATCTTTCAGTTCAACTTGTCCATGCTAACCAAATATCCTAAACTGACCTCATCCCATTTGTCAGAATTTGGTTTACATCCCTCGAAAATCTTCCTATCTGTGTACCCGTCCCAATGTGTTTGAAATGCTGTAATTGTATCTGCCTCCAACACTTTCTCTGGCAACTCGATCCATCTACATTCCACCCTCTGTGTGACAAGTTACCCCTCAGGTTCCTTTTGAATCTTTTGCCTCTCACCTTAAACCTACGCCATCTTGTTTTGTACTCCCTTTCCCAAGGAAAAGACCTTAGATATGCACCCTGTCCATGCCCCTCATGGTTTTATACACATCTATAAGGCCATCCCTCAGCCTTGAATTGCTGCAGGAAATATAGCCCCAGTTTCTTCAGCCTTTCCCTTTAGCTCAACCCCTCCAAATCCTGGCCATTGTCCTTGTAAATCTTTTCTGCAGCTTTTTAAGTTTAACAACATCCTTCCTATCACAGAATGATCAGAATTGTTCACATTATTGCCAAAGTGGCCTCACCAATCTCCTATACAGCTGCTCCATAGGATGTTTCAACTCCTGTACTCAATGCAGTGACCAGTAAAGGCAAGTATACTCAACACCTTCTTCATCAACCTGTCTTTCAAGGAATAATGCACCTGAATCTTCACCCCTAGGTCTCTTTGTTCAGCAACACTCCACAGGGCCCTACCATTACATGTACAAGTCCTGCCCGAGTTTGCCTTACCAAAATGCAACATCTCACATTTACCTAAACTGAACTCCATTTGCTACACCTCTGCCCACTGCCCCATCTGATCAAGGTCCTGCTGTACCCTGAGATGATTTTCTTCACTATCCACTGTCCCGCCAATTTTGATGTCATCGACAAACTTACTGAAACTCTTATATTCATATCCAAATCATTTCTTTAAATGACAAAAGCAGTGAACCCAGCACCAATGGCTGTGGCACACAGCTATTCACAGATCTCCAGTCTGAAAAGCAACCTTTTAAACATCACTCTCTGTCTCCTATCTTCAATTCAATTTTTTTAACCCCAATGGCTCACTCCCTCTGGATCCCATGTGGTCTAACCTTACTAACCAGTCTATCATGTGGAACCTTGTCAAACACTTTACTAAAGTCCATATAGACAATGTCTACTGTTCTTCCTTCATCAATCTTCTTTGTCACCTCCTTAATCAAATTCAGCAGACATGAATTCCTATGCATAGAACCACATTGATTATCCAAAGAATGTAAATCCTATCCCACAGAATCCTCTCCAATATGTTCCCCAGCACTGACATCAGGCTCACTGTTCTATAGTTCCCTGGCTTTTCCTTACAGTCTTTCTCAAAATATGGCATAACATTAGCAAACCTCTCTGGTTCTCCAGCAAATTGCCCATTGTTGTCAGTGATACACATATCGCAGCAAGGGGCCCAGCAATCTCTTCCCTAGTTTCCCACAATTTTCTGGGATACACATGATCAGGTCCTAAGGTTATCTATCTTTATGTATTTTATGATCTTTTGCGTCTCCTCATTTGTGTGTGGTCTCTTTTCAAGTCATCACTATTTCTGTAAATTCCCCAGCATTCTCCACAATAAGTACTGACCTGAAATATTTGTTTGGATCTCACCCATCTCTTGTGTCTTACCAAAATACAGCACTCACATTTATCTGAATTAAACTCCATCTGCCATTCCTCAGCCCACTGGCCCAGTTGATCAAGATTCCATTGTATTCTTAGACAGCCTTCTTCACAGCCAATGATGAGATTAGATTCTCTACAGCGTGGAAACAGGCCCTTCGGCCCAACAAGTCCACACCGATCCTCCGAAGAGTAACCCACCCAGACGCATTTCCCTCTCAGTAATTCATCTAACACTATGGACAATTTAGCATGGCCTATTCGCCTGACCTGCACATCTTTGGACCATGGGAGGAAACCAGACCACCCAGAGGAAACCCACGCAGACACTGGGAAAATGTGCAAACTCCACTCACCCAAGACTAGAATCGAACCTGGGACCCTGGTACTGTGAGGCTGCAGTGCTAACCATTGAGCCACCGTACAGCCCCACCAGAGCCACCCCTGAGCCACCGATGCTTCCTGAAAATTCACCTGAACACACTCTCGCAACTCTGGCCCCTCTCTGCCCATTACACTGCTGCTACTCCAAACTATATTCAGAAACTAAAGACCCCCGTTCTCATCATTCTCATCGGAATTCTGAACTGAATCCTGGTTGGAGAGTGGGATGCACTCAGGGGATTTCTGTACTAGCTGCCTAGTCCTTTTGGACTGTCTGCTGCTCCCCCATCCCTCTCTCCCTGCATACTCTGAAGCTGCAGAGTAACCACATCTAGAAACGTGCTCTCCACGGAGCTCTCAGCCTCACGGACGCTCTGCACTGACACCAGCTGCTGCTTAAGCTCCGAAACCTGGAGCATCAACTGCTGTACTCATGGTATTCTAGGAGCAGGGAAACATTCTGAAGTTCCCATATGGATGCACACTCTTTCTACTCTTGGATTATCTCTTTGCAGAGTTCTGATGACAAACAGCTGCAGCAGGGCTCACAGTCCAGTGGGTTCAGTGTTCCAGGGTTTAGGGGAAACTCTCCAGAAGTCTTTAAGAAATAGGAGCAGAAATCAGCCATTCAGCCCATTGAATCTGCTCTTCCATTTGATCTTGGCAGATATGCTTCTCATCCCCATTCTCCTGCCTACTCCACAGGAACATTCGATCCCCTTAACAATCATGAACCGACCTATCTTTGTCTTAAATACACTCAGTGACTTGGCCTCCACTGCCCTCTGTAACAATGAGTTCCACAAATTCACCACCCTCGGCTGAAGAAATTCCTCCTCATCTCAGCTCTAAAGGGTCGGTCCTTCATTCTGAGTCTGTGCCTTAGTTACCTAGTCTCTCTTGTATTTGGAAACATCTTTTCTGCACCCACTCTATCCAGGCCTCTCAGTATTCTGTAAATTTCAATAAGGTCCCTCTTCATCCTTCTAAACTCCATCAAGTACAGACCCAGAGTCCTCAACCACGCCTCATATGAAAAGCCTTTCAACCCCAGGATCATTCTTGTAAACCCCTTCAATACCAGCACGTTGTTTCTTAGAACATGGGTCCCAAATCTGCTCATAATATTCCAAATTCAGTCTGACCAGAGCCTTACATAGCCTCAGCAATACATCTCTGCCCTTGTATTCTAGCCATATTGAAATGAATGCTAACATTTCATTTGCCTTCCCAAGCACAAACTGAACCTGCCTGTTAACCTTAAGAGAAACCTGAATGAGGTTTGTGCTTTAGACCTCTAAAGGCTTTCCTTATTTAGAAAATACCTCCACACTCTGACTCCATTGATTCCTGAAAGATCATCACCAATGTCCCCATAATCTCCTCAGTGATCTCCTTCAGAACACACTGGTGTAGTTCATCCAGTCTGGGTGAGTTATCCACATTCAGACCTTTCAGCTTCCCCAGTGCCTCCTCCTTAGTGATGGCCAATACACTCACCTCTGTTCCCTGACAGTCTTGAAGTACTAGGACATTGCTGGTGTTTTCCATTTTGCAGACTGATGTAATGTATGGATTCAATTCCTCTGCTTTGTCTTCATTTCCTGTTATTCTTTTTCCAATGTCTATTTCTGCCTCCCTCTTCATTTTTATATATCTGATGAAACTCTTGCAATCTTCTTTTATATTACTGGTTCGCTTGCCCCCACATTTCACCTTCTGTACCCTGAATGTTTTTCTTAGTTATTCTCTGCAGGTTTTTAAAGACTTCCTAATCCTCTGGCTTCCCACTATTTTCCACCACATTGTATGCCTTTTCCTTTTGCTTTTAAGCTGTCCTTGACCTCTCTCATCAGCCATGGTTGCCTTGTCCTCCCCTTAGTCTGTTTCTTCTTTTTCAGGAGGAATTCCTGCTCTGCTTCCTGAATTACACCCAGAAACTCTGCTGTTTGCTGCCCTGCCATCTTACCTGCTCGGCTCCCCTTCCAATCAACTCTGGTCAGCTCCTTCCTCATGTCTTTGTACTTACCTTTACTCAATCGAAATGCTGTTTCATCTGATTGCAGCTTCTCCCTCTCAAACTACAGTGGGATTTCTATCATATTATGGTCACTTATCCAGAGGGATACTTTCATCTTCAGCTCATTAATCAAATTGGCCTCATTACAAATCACTAAATCCAAAACTGCCTGTTCCAAATGATCAACCACAAGCTGTTTCAAAAACCATCTCGTAGACATTCCCATGAAATCCTTTTGTTGAGATGCGCTACCCGGTCCACCTATACATTGATGTCTGCCGTAACATTTTGTATATGGTTTTCTGTCTCCAGCTCCAAACTTCCAGCTCAGCACTGTCTCCATAACTTATCCTACCTGCCTATCTTCTTTTCCACCTATGCACTAATTCCTCCCACCCACTATTATACTCAACTATTGAACTTTATGCTACTTTGTCCCCACCCCCACCCTCCTCTCACTTTTCTCTCCACCCTTCAGGCCTTCTGCCTTTATTCCTGATAAAGGGCTTTTGCCTGAAACGTTGATTTTACTGCTCGTCGGATGCTACCTGAACTGCTGTGCCACTCTAATCTAGAATCTGGTTTCCAGCATCTGCAGTCAATATTTTTACCCTTTTCTGTCTCCTGATTCATTTTCTTCCCCACACCCTGGTTACTGCTTGGAGACCTGAACATAACTTGCATCAGATTCTTTATTTCTTGCAGTTCCTCAACTCAGATTCTGCACCTTCTGACTGTATCAATTCTTGCTATTGATTTAAAGTCATTTCTTATGAACAAGGCAACTCTTGCCCCTCTCCTCATCTGCCTGTCCTTTTGATAGGACAAGGATCCTTGGATATTTAGTTCCCAACCTGGATCCCCTTACATCCATGTCTCTGTGATACCCACAACATCGTACCTGCCAGTTTCAATCTGCACTACAAGCTCATTGTGTACACTGTGTGCATTTAAGTACAACACCCTCAGTCCTGCATTGATTGCCCTCCTTCCCATCATTGTCCCCTTACCTGCTGTGCTTTATGTTCGACACCTGATCCATTCCACACTCTCTGTCCTATTAAATCTTCTAGAATCTTGAATAATCTCTCCTGAGCCCTCCTCCACTTCAACTAGTTTAAATTCCTTGGAAACAAAATTTGCCTTGATTTGTGACATCATTTTCCTACCTTACTCGGAATGTTTTGTGCATTTACACACAAAGTCTTTAAGTTTGATCTATTATTGATTTTCCCTGCACTTTTATGGTTCCTTTGACATTTGAAAATTCGGTCCTTTCCGTTTATTTTCAGGTCACAATCAATCCCATCACTAACCAGTAATCCTTTCTTCTCCTTGACCTTCCATCTTCTCATTTTCCATCCATCTGAACCAAATTACTTTCTCTTTGGGTTGAGTTCAGGACAATATTTATTCTTGAACCAAAATCATGAAGAATGCTTTTTGATCTCATTGCTTCCAGTGGGATCTTGCTGTGTAGAAATTGGCTGCCCCATTCCTGAAATTGCAAAATTAACTGGTTTCCAAACAAAATGTAAATGTTTCGGGAGAGCCTGAGCTGCTGAGGGCTTGATTGAAACACATGGAGATGTACAGCACAGAAACAGACTCTTCGATCTGACTCATCCACGCCAGCCACAGAGACATAGAGTCATGGAGTCAGAGAGATGTACAGCACAGAAACAGACCCTTCTGTCCAACTCATCCATGCCGAACAGATAATCTAAATTAATCTAGTCCCATTTGTCAGCATTTGGCCCATATCCTTCCAAACCCTTTCCTATTTATATACCCATCCAAATGCCTTTTAAATGTTATCATACCAGCCTCCACCACTTCCTCTGGCAGCTCATTCCAAAAATGTACCACCCTCGGCAGGAATACGTTATGCCTTAGTTCCCATTTAAATCATTCTCCTGATACTTTCCACCTATGCCCTCTAGTTCTGGGCTCCTTCACTCTGACCAAAATATCTTCTTGTTTCACTTGATCAATGCCCCTCATGATGTTAGAAACCTCGAGATGGTCATCCCTCAGCTTCCAGTGATCCAGGGAAAATAGCCTCAGCCGATTCAGCCTCTCCCGATCACCCCAACCCTCCAACTTGGCAACATCCTTGGAAATCTTTTCTGAACTTTTTAATGTTCCCAACATTTTTCCTACCGGAGGGAGACCAGAATTCCAGACAGTATTCCAAAAGGGGCCAAACTAATGTCCTATAGAGGTGCAACAGCTCTCAACTCCAATTCTCAATGCATTGCCCAATAAAGAAAAGCATGCCAAATGACTTCGTCACCCCACCCCCCCTCCACCACCCCCCCCCCCGCCCCCCTCACCACCCCCCACCTACCTGCACCTCGACTTTCAAGGAACTAATCTTTTTTGGGATGAGTCTTTCAGTCGTCATTTTTCTAATCACCCTGTTCAGAAACAAACTTCTTGCTTTCACTCTCAACTAAAAATAAGATAAAGGAGGTGATGATTTAATGGCACTATCGCTGAGCTGTTCATCCAGAGATCCAGATTAATGTTCTAGGGGCCAGGGTTGGAATCCTGCCACAGCAGATGGTGGAATGTGAATTCAGTTTTAAAAATCTGCAATTAAGAGTCTAATGATGACCATGAAACAATTGTTGATTGTCAGGAAAAAGCCATCTGATTCCCTGATGTCCTTTAGGGAAGGAAACTGCCATCCTTACCATGTGACTCCAGACCCACAACAATGTGGTTGAGTCTAAACTGCCCTCTGGGTGATTAGGGATGGGCAATAAATGCTGATCCTATCAGTGACACTCACATCCCAAGAAGCAATTTGAACAATGCCTGTTTATTTATGGGGTTTGTTAGATATTGGCTACAAATGTTCAAATGGATTGTTTTGCCAGTGAATGTTCTGAGAGTTAAAATCCCTTCGAAGAGCAGGGATTAAAATTGTTTCCCTTGTCTTTCAGGCTGTGACAACTCTCAGCCCAATCTGACCCTGCTGCCTCCCTCCCCGGAGCAGGTCAATACCAAGGGCACTGCCATCCTGGTGTGCCTTGCCAATCACTTCTATCCCGATGAGCTGGAGGTGCAGTGGAAGAAGGACGGTGCAGTCATTTCGGACGGGGTTCAGACCAGCAACTACCTGCGAGCTTCGGACAGCACCTACAGTGTCAGCAGCCTGCTGACCCTCTCTGGGTCTGACTGGGAGTCCAACGCTCGCTTCTCCTGTGCCCTCACCCACGTGACCCTCCCCTCTCCCCTCAGCAAGAGCATCAGGAGATCAGAATGTATGTAGAGTGTTCAAAACAGTCCACAGAGGAGACACAACTTTAAATAGAACAGGGCTGAGCTGCCAGGACGAAGGTCATTGTCAGCGCTGAATTTCAACTCTCTTCGTTCTCAGGACTGCTCAGAGCCACGTCTGAATTTCAGGGGTTAAGGCAGTTCATTGGGACAGTGTTGAGACAGCTTTATGCTGTGTCAAACCACATGCTGTCCCTGTCCTGGGAGTGTTTGATGGGGACAGAATTGACTTGTGATGCCAATTAAAATCTCTTGAAGTTGCTGAAGACTGTCAGCTGTACCAAAACAATGTGAAGCTCAGAAGTCTCTGCTTTATTAAACCTGATCTCCTTCCTGCTCAGCCGCCAGTTCCAATTTAAGGTTTTATCACTGTTTGAAGGGACAAGATTCTCATGTTATTGAGAAAACCCCCACAAGTGTTTTCCTCAAGCTCCAATGTGGCTGTGAATTTGTGCAGCTTCCTCTGTCTGGGCTGTGAATTGCAGTCTGTTTTCTATCAATGTCAATCTGGAAAAGGGAATAAAGATGAAGAAGACTCAGTCTCTGTGTCTGTGTGCTTTGAGGATTGACCATTCCATTCAGCTGATTGGCTGCATTTCAGCATGGCATTGTCACAATTGGCTAATTGGCCTGTCAATCAATGACACATCCATTGCAGAGGATACTGACAGCCTATCATCAATCACTTTCAAATGATCCCTTTGATCTAGAATCATTGGAAGTTACAAGATTCCAAACAGATATCCATTAATGACCACATGGATCATCTCTGACACCTCCCTCCCCTTCCTGGATCAATCCATCTCCATTAATGATGACGACCGACTTGACGCTGACATTTTTTTACAAACCCACCAACACCGAAGATTCCACCTCTTCCCAACCTACCTCTTGCAAAAATGCCATCCCATATTCCCAATTCCTCTGCCTCCACCATATATGCTCCCAGGAGGACCTGTTCCACCATAGAACACAACAGATAGCCTCCTTCTTTAGAGACCGCAATTTCCCTTCCCACGTGGTCAAAAATGTGCTCCAACGCATCTCGTCCACATCCCACCCCTCTGCCCTCACACCCCACCCCTCTAACCGTAACGAGGATAGAACCCCCCTGGTGCTCACCTTCCACCCTACCAAGTTTCGCATAAACCACAACATCCGAAGACATTTCAGCCACCTCCAAATGTTCCCCCCCCGCCAACAGGGATATATTGCCCTCCCCACCCATTCCTGCTTTCTGCAAAGATCATTCCCTCCGTGACTACCTAGTCAGGTCCACGCCCCCCAATAACCCACCCTCCCATCCTGGCACCCTCCCCTGCCACCGCAGGAATTGCAAAATCTTTGCCCGCACCTCCTCGCTCACCTCCATCTAAGGCCCCGAAAGAACCTTCCACATCCATCAATCTTTTACCAGCACATCCACCAATATCATTTTTTGTATCCGTTGCTCCCGATGCGGTCTCCTCAACATTGGGGAGACTGGACGCCTCCATGCAGAGAGCTTTAGGGAACATCTCCGGGATACCCACACCAATCCACCCCCCTGCCCTCTGGCCCAACATTTCAACTCCCCCTCCCACTCTGCCGAGGACATGGAGGTCCTGGGCCTCCTTCACCGCCGCTCCCTCACCACCCGATGCCTGGAGGAAGAACGCCTCATCTTCTGCCTCAGAACACTTCAATCCCAGGACATCAATGTGGATTTCACCAGCTTCCTCATTTCTCCTTCTCCCACCTCACCCCAGCTCCAACCTTCCAGCTCAGCACCATCCTCATGACCTGTCCTACCTGCTTATCTTCCTTTCCACCTATCCACTCCACCCTCCTCTTTGACCTATCACCTCCATCCCCACCTACATTCACCTATTGTACTCTTTGCTACTTTCCCCCACCCTCCTCTCTGACCTATCACCTCCATCCCCACCCCCATTCACCTATTGTACTCTGCGCTACTTTCTCCTCAGCCCTCTCTCATTTATCTCTCCACTCTTCAGGCACCCTGCCCCTATTCCTAATGAAGAGCTTTTGCCCGAAACGTTGATTTTCCTGCTCCTCGGATGCTGCCTGACCTGCTGTGCTTTTCCAGCACCACTCTGATCTAGCCTCTGGTTTCCAGCATCTGCAGTCCTTGTTTTTACCTAGAAACAGAAAGCTGTTAGGGTTCAATAATTACAATTTTAGTCATTCCCTCTTCACTCTGTGGTCCAGGCTCAGGTGCTGGGATTGCACTCTGCACTCTTTGCTGCATGCTTTGTTGTACCTGAAGTGATCTTAGGCCAATCACTGACACTGCAGTCTGTGTGTCCCTCTGAGCGCAGGTGTATTATATAATGCTACCTGTAGGTGTCACTCTGAGTGTGGGTGTGTTATTCAGAGAGACACCTACAGGCAGCATGGAGTGTGAGCATCTTACTCAATGCTGCCTGACTCTCTGAGTGTGTGTGTTACTCAGTGTTGCCTGTAGGTGTCTGTGTGTGTGTGTGTGTGTGTTATTCTGCACTGACTGTAGGCAGTGCAATGATTTGGAGATGCCAGTGTTGAACTGGGATGTACAAAGTTAAAAATCACACAACACCAGATTATAGTCGAACAGGTTTAATTGGAAGCACACTAGCTTTCAGAGCGCCGCTCCTTCATCAAGGGAATGCCCTCCACAACCACATGATGATGGAGTGGCACTCCGAAAGCTAGTGTGCTTCCAATTAAACCTGTTGGATAACCAGGTGTTGTGTGATTTTTAACTTTGTATCTCAATGAGTGAGAGTGTGTTATTCTGTGCTGCCTGTTGGTGTCTCTGAGGTATTTGTCTCTGAGTGATGGGTAGAGAATGGGCTTTGTGATGGGGATTAAAGATTTGGCTTTAATGTTGTCAAATCTCGGAAGAAAAACACTTCAGTTTGAGATGGCAGCTCATTGAGGTGGCCAAAGTTAAAAATCGCACAACAGCTGGTTATAGTCCAACAGGTTTCTTTGGGAATTAATGGTGACCACGATAATGATCCCTGATTACTGTCCAGCCTCAGCCTTACCCAGTCTGGACTTCATGTGACTCCAGCCACACAGCAACCTGGTTAACTCTTAGGTGCCTTCTGAGAGGCCACAGCAAGGCCAGCAGTTCAAGGGCAATTAGTCTTGGGTAACAAATACTGATCTATGCCAGTGACACCCACCTCCTAGAAAACAGAATGCAACAGAGATTGGTGTCAGCCAAAATTGTCAGATCAGACTCTCAATGAGATGGGGAAATGGTTAAAGATGTATTCAGCTCAGTATGGAACAGGTCCCCACTTGTTAACACATTGTCACTGATAAAATAAGTGAGAGAAAACAGGAAACGAAAGGTGAGAACACTCGAATATGGGAATATCAGTGAGAATTCAGGAAACTGAAGGAAGACATGAAAAACTGCAAAGGAAGACAAAAAGGAAGCAAGAGTTACAAAAAAGTGATTGAGAAAGAGACCTGCAAGGGGTCACAAGAATAACACAATGTTTTACACGAAAATTAGAAAATCAAGGGGGCTCCAGTGCAATGTGAGCCCTTTAAAAACAAACTGGGAATTCCATGAATGAGACTAAGGGAATGGCCGATATGTACAATAATTAGTTGTGTCAGTCTTCACAGTCAAGGAACGGGATAATGCAGCTTCCATTCCAGGGAGGTTAGGAATGAATTGAAGACTGGAATTCATGAAACTTGATACTTGCCAGAAAACAGCATTGGAAACCGAGCAGCTCTAAAGGCTGACAGATCTCCAGGACCTCAGGGGTGGGAGGGGGAGGGGGGAGAAGTTTCAGAAGCTTTTCCCATCAGGTTCCAAAGCAGAAACCATTCCTTTAGTTTGGAAAATGGCTTGCTGTAACTCCACGGGTTCAAGAAAGATGAGAGAGGGAACCAAGGAATTTATATACTGGTCAATCTAACATCTCTTTTGAGGGTTTCATTGGAATCTATCGTTAGCAGCAGAGAGAATGAACATGTGGAGAATTGGAAATAGCCCACATAGATTTGTGACGGGTAGGTTCTGACTAACGAACCAAATCCATAAACTAAAATAGTCGATTGGGAAAAAAGTCTCATCAACTTTCAGAGGTACTTGATAGTTTCCCACAATACAGTCTGCTGATCAAAGTTAAAACCCATGGGATTGAAGATGAATGTTTGACTTGGTTCGGAGGCTGGTTTAGTGACAGACGACAGAGAAAGAAAGTGATGAGTGGTGTTCCACAAGGATTCTGTGGTGAGGACTTAACTACTTACTGTATGTATTAATGAGAATCATAGTTCCACATTGACAGAAAGACTGATGGAATAGTAAGCAGTGCAGATGGTCTTTTTGTTTAAAACTCACTCCGAGCACATGGGTGTTGCTGTCTGGGCCAGCATTTATTACACGTTCTGTGTAATCATGCAATCATCATACAGTGTAGAAACAGGCCATTCAGCCCATCAAATCCACACCAACCCAACGAACAGCATCCCAACTGGACTGACCCAATTTCTGTACTGCAGCATTTCCTATGGTCAACCCACACAGCCAACACATCCCTCGACACTATGTGCAATTTGGCATGGCTAATCCACGTAATCAACACATCTATGGACTGTGTAGAAGAAACCCACACAGACATGATGAAAATGTGCAACCTCCACACAGACAGTTGTCCCAGGGTGAAATTGAATCCAAGTCCCTCGTGCTGTGAGGTAGCAGCACTGACCACTGAGCCACGATCCTGCCCTTTGCAAGGTGGTGGTGAGCTGCCTTCTTGAACCACTGCAGTCCATGTGCTGTAGATAAACCCACAATGCCCTTAGGGAGGGAATTTCAGGATCTTCATCCAGCGACACTGGAGGAACAGTCATATATTTTCAAATCAAGATTCTATATGGATTGGAGGGGAACTTGTTTTTGGGAGTGTTCTGTGTCCTTCTACATGGAACTGATCGTGGGTTTGGAAGGTGCTGTCTCAAGAGACTTGGTGTGAATTCCCACAGTGCATCTTGTAGATGGTGCACACGGCTGTTACTGAGCATCAGTGGTGGAGGGAGTGAATGTTTATCGATGTGGTGCCAATCAGGCAGGCTGCTTTGTACTGGATGGTATCAAGCTTCTTGGTTGTTTTTGGAGCTGCACCAATCCAGGCAAGTGGGGAGTAACCCATCACAGTCCTATCCAAAACTTGACTGATCTTTTCTTAATTCATTTACTGGATTGGGCATCACTTGCTATGTCAGCATTTATTGCCCAGAATCATGTGGGTTGGCGCAGCACTGGGACAAAGGTTTAATTTCACCCTCGGGCAACTGACTGTGTGGAGTTTGCACGTTCTCCCTGTGCCTGCCTGTGTTCCCTCTAGGTGATCTGGTTTCCTCCCACAGTCCACAAACGGTTAGGTGGAATGGCCATGGGAAATGCAAGGTTACATGAGGTTACAAGGTTACATCTGGGTGAGATGCTCTTTGGAGAGGCGGTTTGGGCTGAATGGCCTGTTTCCACATTGTAGGGATTCTATGAATTTCTTCACTCAGAAGGTTTTGAATCTTTGGGATACTGATCGATACTTAGGCGTTTGAATAAATGCAAGATAGAGATAATCCACATGTGGGGAGGCAATGAGTTAATGGTGTCATCACTAGATTCTTAATCCAAAGAGCTAAGTAACGTTCTGGGGGACCTGGGATCACCGTAGGGCAGCACGGTGGGACAGTGGTTATCACTACTGTCTCATAGCACCAGAATCCCAGGTTTGATTTTAGCCTCGGGTGACTGCCTTTTATGGAGTTTGCACATTCTCCCTGTGTCTGCATGGGTTTCCTCCGGGTGCTCCAGTCTCCTCCCACCATCCAAAGATGTGCAGGTTAGGCGAATTGGTCACGCTAAATTGCCCATTGTCAGGGGTGAATATGGGGAATAGGTCTGGGTGAGTTACTCTTCGGAGGGTCAGTGTGTACTTGTTGGACTGAAGTCCACACAACTGGACTCTAATAGGAAATCTAATCTAAATCCTGGCAATGCATGGAGTGGAATTTTAAATTCAAAAAGACTCTGCAGTTAAGAGTCCAATGACAACCATTGTTGGGGGAGAACCCTGTCAGGCCCACTAATGTCCATCAGATTGCTGTCCTTGCTCATACTGACTGACATATGACTCCAGACCCACAGCAACATAGAATCATAAAATCCCTACTGTGTGAAAGAAGGCCATTCAACCCATCAAGTACAAGCAGCATCTCACCCAGAACCAGCCCCCTCTCCTAACCCTACACTTCCATGGCCAATCCAACTAACCTGCACATCTCCGGACTGAGAGAGGAAACTGAGGCACCCAGAGGAAACCCATTCAGACACAGGGAGAACATACAAATTCAACACAGACAGTTGCCTGAAGGTGGAATCAAACCCAGGTCCCTGGCACTGTAAGGTAGTGACACCAGCCACTGTGCCACCCATTCCTCATCTCTGATCAAAATGTCTGACCCCTTATTCCCGGACTGGGACTCTGCTTTAGAATCCCCAGGTAGGGGTACATCCTTCCAAAATCTACCCTGTCAGGGCCCTGGAGAATTTGAAATGTTTCAGTGAAATCTCATCCCAGTCTTCTGAATTCTAGGGAATCCTGACCCAGTCCCCTCTCTCAATCATTAGACAATCCCTCAGCCCGTCACATGAACTGTGGCTGGGTTTGATCATCTCAGTAAGGGTTTCAAGGAGGGAAGGAGAAAGAAAGACTTTCTGCTTTGAATCGATGCTAAAAACTGAAAAAGCAGGAAAATATTGTCACTAACTATTGTTCAAATACACTTACTTTTCATCAAAGTGCTGGGTGAGGTTTATTATGAATTTCAGGAGGTCACTGGTGAGATGTCCTTATCTTCTTTATTCTTGCCTTGTCTCTTGTTCATGTCATTGAGGAGAACGGAGTCAACTGAGAAGGAAATGAAAAGCAGAGTTTGTTTTCTCTGTTGATTAAATTCACCTTGCTTGCTCCTCTGATCACCTGAAGAAGGGGCGAGGCTCTGAAAGATTATGTTTTCTAATAAACCTGTTGGACTATAATCTGGTGTCGTATGATTTTTGACCTTGTCCTCTGATCACATTCAGGTTATTCCTCCGGGCACTGCATGTTCTTGCTTCTCCAGGCCAGGAGGTGGCGATCTCGACAATGGATTTCACAATGGTCTCCATCAGAGAGGACCCACAAATCAGGGACAGCGATTCAGAGATTACAGGCTCCTCAGTCCCAGACCCGAGCACAACGGGCCCCCTGGCATCCCAGGTACCGTTTTTTGCATCCCGGACCCTGTACATAATGCAAATAGTGCAACTGATCCTTCTGATTTTTCCCAACCTCACCAGGTCTCCACAATCATTGAGATTCATTAAATGCAGCCTTTGCCAATTAAGGACCCTGAATGATGGGAAACAGACTGAAATGGGTCAATAATACAGTATCGGGGAGTTACAGACACAGATTGCCAAGTCGAAATCTGATGCTGTGGCTCTAACAGAGATCGGGCAGGACTGGGGATTCCTGGATACAAGGTGTTCAGTAAAGTTAGGAAAGATGGAAAACTGCGAGAAGTGGTGGGATTGTTCTGGGCCCAGACAGTACTGGCCAACCTTAGGCCCTGAGATATGATGGAGATGAAGGGTGAACTGTGCCGGGCTTTAACTCACTGTTACCAGAGTGAAACAGGGATTATCCATTTCACAAGAGAGCAAATGGAACTAACAAACCAGGTGCATGTGAAACACCCACCCCGTCCCTGAGAGAGGGGGACAAGAACAGGGACATTCTCAGAGAGAAAGGATGCTAAAAATGGTATCACCCCGAGAGTGAAAGGTGGGGTGGAGACAGTGACAGCGACACCCCCCAGAGAGTGGGGAAAGTAGCACTGACACATTTAAAACTGTATTATCACAAGCGAGAATTCAAACAGACACCCACTCCGTCACACGGTGTTGAAGATGCACTTTCCACATCAAAGCACATTTGCAAACCTCTTCATAACACGTCAGGGGAGAGAAACATTGAAAAGTGTATTATCACGAGTTAGGGTCCATTTAAATCTTGGACCATAATGTGAAATGTTCCGAGCACTGGTGTATTGACGTCATTATTCTGGATTAGTGGTGCTGGAAGAGCACAGCAGTTCAGGCAGCATCCGAGGAGCAGTAAAATCGATGTTTTGGGCAAAAGCCCTTCATCAGGAATAAAGGCAGAGAGCCTGAAGTGTGGAGAGATAAGCTAGAGGAGGGTGGGGGTGGGAAAAAGTAGCATAGAGTACAATAGGTGAGTGGGGGAGGGGATGAATGTGATAGGTCGGGGGTGGGGGGAGGGTGGAGTGGATAGGTGGAAAAGAAGATAGGCAGGTAGGACAAATCATGGGGACAGTGCTGAGCTGGAAGTTTGGAACTGGGGTGAGGTGGGGGAAGGGGAAATGAGGAAACTGTTGAAGTCCACATTGATGCCCTGGGGTTGAAGTGTTCCTTGGTGGAAGATGAAGCGTTCTTCCTCCAGGCATCTGGTGGTGAGGGAGCGGCAGTGAAGGAGGCCCAGGACCTCCATGTCCTCGGCAGAGTGGGAGGGGGAGGTGAAATGTTGGGCCACAGGGCGGTCGGGTTGATTGGTGCGGGTGCCCCGGAGATGTTCCCTAAAGAGCTCTGCTAGGATGCGTCCAGTCTCCCCAATGTAGAGGAGACCGCATCGGGAGCAACGGATACAATAAATGATATTAGTGGATGTGCAGGTAAAACTTTGATGGATGTGGAAGGCTCCTTTAGGGCCTTGGATGGAGGTGAGGGAGGAGGTGTGGGCACAGGTTTTGAAGTTTCTGTGGTGCCAGGACGGGAGGGTAGGTTGAAGGCGGGTGCGTGGGCCTGACCAGATAGTCATGGAGGGAACGGGCTTTTTTCGGAAGGTGGAAAGGGGTGGCGAGGCAAATATATCCCTGGTGGTGGGGTCTTTTTGGAAGTGGCGGAAATGTCGGTGGATGATTTGGTTTATACGAAGGTTGGTGGGTGGAAGGTGAGCACCAGGGGTGTTCTGTCCTTGTTACGGTTAGAGGGGTGGGGTCTGAGGGCGGAGGTGCGGGATGTCGACGAGATGCGTTGGAGGGCATCTTTAACCACGTATTGACGTCATTATCGTATTACACAATATTAAAATCTCGGTCAAACTTTTTCCTGCGGACAGTGTGTTTAAAATATCAAGAAGCTTTCTGCATTGTTGGTTTGATCAGTGGCGTAGCAAGGAAGCAGCAGCTGCCCCATGAACTCCAACAAAAGAATGAGAACAGGCTCTTCACATGGAACTGGCTCCTGAGAATCCAATTCAACAGCAGGGATCAAAGAACAAGGAACAATACAGCACAAGAACAGGCCCTTCGGCCCTACAGCCTGTGCTGACACATTTTGCTCTTGCATACTGAAACTGTCTTCACCTTCAGGATTCATATCCCTCTATTCCCTTCCTATTCATGCATTAGAGCAGGTATTTCTTGAATACTTCTATTGTGTCTGCTTCCACCCCCTCCTCTGGCAGTGTGTTCCAGTTACTCAACCCCCTTTGTGTGAAATACTTGCCTCACACATCTCTTTTAAATTCCCCCGCCCCTTGAACCTCTGTTCCCCAATAATTGACCCCTCCACCCTGGGGAAAAAAGCCTCATATCTACATATCCCATTCACAACTTTATAAACTTCTATCAGGACACGCCTCATTTTTCCGCATTCCAGAGAAAACAAACCCAGTCTATCCAAACTTTCTTCAGGACGACTATCCGCTATACCAGACAATATCCTGATAAACATTTTCTGCACCATCTTCAAAACATCCACATCCTTCTGATAGTGTGGTGACCAAAACTGTGTACAATATTCCAAGTGTGGCCTAACTAATGTTCGATAAAGCTGCAGCATAACGTGTCTATCCTTATACTCAATGCCCGTTCCAATGAAGGCAAGCAGGCCATAAGCCTTTTTTACAGCCTTACCTCCCCGTGCTGCCATCTTCAGTGATCTGTGAACATACACGCCCAGATCCCTCTGCATATCAATACTCCAAAGGCTTCTGCCATTCACTGTATAATTCCCACCTGTACATCACCTTTCAAAGTGCATCACCTCACATTTGGCTGGATTAAACTACATCTGCCATTTTTCTGTCCATGCATCCAACTGATATAATATCCTGCTGTATCCTCCGACAATCCTTCTCATTATCTGCAACCCTACCAGTCTTTGTATCAACTGTAAACTTACTCATTGGACCAGCTACACTTTGCCCCAAATCATTTATGGAGATCATGAACAGCAGAGTTCCCATCACTGATCCCCGTGGAACATCAGTAGTTACAGCCCTCCATTCTGATAATCGTTCTTCCATTGCTACCCTTTGTCTCCTGTGACTAACTTGGTTCTGTGCCCAACGCTGGGAACATTTTAGACAAGACACCTTGTTGCCAGCTCGTTACTGCAACTTGACCCAGTTCATTCAGAAAGAGAAAAAGGACAATGTGCAGATTGTTGAACAGGCCCCTACACCTGGTCCTGAGGCAGGAGCCCAACCTCCAACACACTGGCCTCACTTCACACCAACCTTCACACAGTGCGGGGTCATGAACTCTGGGCATCAATTCCTCTGGGACTGGGACGGAGTGAGGGAACAGGAACAATGTCGAAGAGTCAATAAGGAGTAAAGCAAGATGGAGAGAGTGTGTTGGAAAGTGTTTAATGGAGGAAACATTCTTTGTGATACCCAATACTGACAATGTCTACGTGTATCACAGAATGAAAAAAAAGCACAATCTGAAGACAACCTAAAGTCACATCAATGTATTTCTTTTTGATATATCATAGCATGCAGAGCATTTTCATTGTGGTATCCTGATTCGAGAGCTGTACTCTCTCAGATTGAGCCGTTTGGATCCTCGCAGAGCCCCAGTTTATTTATACTGTTAAATAATGTGGGGGATACCGATGGTGGACTGGGGTACACCTGATGAAGGAGCAGGGCTTCAAAAACTTGTGATCTCAAATAAACCTGCTGAGCTAGAGCCTGCTGTTGTGTGCTTTCTGACTTTGTATTTTGCGGGCACAGTGAAACAGCTGCCTTCCGGTAACTATAGAGTACTTGCACTGCTGCTGAGGGTTATGGGTAATGCCTCCTTCCATTAGCCATGAACAAAACTGCAGTCATTCCAGTGGATTCCAGTGGGAATGAACGGTCAGATGCTTCCCAGATATTACATGGTTCACCATCGCCATCTCCAGGACAATTCAGGAAGAGCAACAAATAACCGGCACGTCAACGCCCGCCCCATCCCAGGAGAAATCAAAATAAATGGCATATAATTCAAATGAACAAACTGGTGAGGCTTCAATTCATCTCTTTGAAAGACTGGAGCGTTGCCCAGAAACAGAGCCATGAAATGGGTGAACCTGGTTTGTCTGACTGAAGGGTGGAGTGTCCTTCGGATTAGCAGTGGGATCAGCAAAAAAAATAATTATATGCAAAGATCTAACAAACAGCCATCAAAGCGTGCCACCAAAGCGCAAAGATCAGTATTTGAAGCTCCACGTCTCCATCTCCATCCTTGTTTGTTGCTCTTCCAACGTGACTCCTTCCTGAAGTGCTTTGATTCAAGTCTGCTATAATGTTCTCTGATAAAGGAGTTCTGATCTGTGAGTGATCGGGGTTTTGTTAAAGAGATATTGAGACGAAGGACCGATGTCCTTTCGGGAAGGAAATCTGCCGTCCTTACCTTGTCTGGCCTACACATGACTCCAGACCCACAGCAATGAGGTTAACTGTTAACCACCCTCTGTAATAGCCGAGCAAGTCCCTCCATTCTAACAATCGCTGGGAAGTCTCAGAAACAGAATGAAACTTGATGGACAACCTGGCATCCACCTTGGCACCGGAAACAACATCAAACACAGCCCTGTCGACCCTGTTGCATCCTCCTTACTAACATCTGTGGGCTAGTGTCAAATTCAGGAGAGCTGTCTCACAGACTAGACTGACAAGCAACAGCCTGACACAGTCATACTCACATAATTATACCGAACAGTGTCCCAGGCACCACCATCGCCAGCCCTGCATAGGCCCTGTCCCACCAGCCGGGAAGATCCAGCAGAGGTGATTGCACAGTGATATAGAGCCAGGAGGGAGTGACCCTGGAAATCCTCAACATTGACTCCAGACATGACGAAGTCGCATGGCATCAGGCCAGACATGGACAAAGAAACCAGTGGGTGTCTCATCAGCGGTAGGGATACAATTGGAGAAAATTCTGAAGGTCGAATGAATCTCCATATTGGGGTAGTCAGCACGGCTTCGTCAGAGGGAGGCCTTCCCCAACAAATCTTTTGGAATTTTGTCGAGAAGGGGACCAGGTGTGTAGATGCAGGGAGGTGCAGTTGATGTGGTTTATATGAATTTCAGTCAGGCCTTTGACAAGGTTGTACTTGGGAGACTGATAAAGAAGATATACAAGGCTAAGGGATGCAGGGTAACTTGGCAAGTTGGATCCAAACTTGGCTTTGTGACAGGTGACAGAAGGTGATGCTAGAAGGCTGTTTGTGTGACTTGGTCCAGGGTGCAGTCGGATATCACAGGGATCAGTGTTGGGTCCCTCATTGCTCGTGATATACAGGAACAATGCCGAAGGGAATGTGGAGCTGGATGATAACTGGGTTTGTGGATGATGTGAAGATTGGTCGGATGGTTGACAGTGAAGAAGAAGGTTTTCAGTTACACCAGGGCATAACCGGATTGGTCAAATGGGCAGATCAGAGGCAGATGGAATTTAAACCAGATATATGTAAGGTGATGTACTTTTGAAGATGTAACATGTTAACAGGGCAGTTATGAAGGCAGTTGGCGTACTTGCCTTAATCCCTTTAGGTGGAGATTAAAAGAGCATGGAGGATATGTTAGAATTATACAGAACAGTAGTTCAACCATACCTGGAGCACTGTGTGCAGTTGTAGTTACCGCACTGTGGGAGGGATGTGATTACACTGGAGGGGGTGCAGAGGAGATTCACCAGGATGTTCCCAGGGATGGAACATTTCAAATGTGAAGAGGATGAATAAGCTCCTGTTGTTTTCTTTGGAGAAGAGAAGGTTCGGGGAGTGGGGGGGGGGGGATCCTGATAGAGGGGGAGAAGGTTATGAGGGGAATAGACAGGGTGATAGTAAATAGCTGCGCCCCTGACTGGGAGGGTCAAGAACAAGTTGGCTCACATTCAATATAAAAGGCAGCAGCTTTAGAGGGATTTGAGGAAAAGCTTTTTCACCCGGGGTGGGGGTTCGGGGGGGGGGGGGTGGAATCGGGAATGTCTGGGAGGGGAGTTGAGGTGAGAAACCTCACAACCTCCACAAAGTACTTGGATGAGCACCTGAAATGACCGAACATTCAGGGTTATGGGCCCACTTCTGGAATGTGAGTGGAGTGTTGATTTCGTGTTGCGTTGGTGGCATAGACCTGATGGGGCGAAGGTCCTCTTCTGTTCTGTATGATTCTATGAATTCTCCCACTGCTTACCATGTACTGTTCTCCTTCGGCTGATGAATCAGTCTCTCAGCCACGTTGAACACAGAATGTACACTGGGTGGGGGACTTCAAACTGCACCAGCACAAAGGAATTTAAATAAACGGCCATTCTTTTGTTAGGTTTGTTCTGCATTGGACACAAATGTCCAAACTGATAGTTCTGCTAGTTAATGTTTGGAGAGTTGAACTCCTTCCGAATGGCAGGGATTAAAATTGGTTCTTTTGTCTTTCAGGCCGTGAGAACTCTCAGCCCAAGCTGAACAGCTGCCCCCCTCCCTGGAGCAGGTCAATGCCAAGGGCACTGCCACCCTGGTATGCCTTGCCAATCACTTCTATCCCGATGAGCTGGAGGTGCAGTGGAAGAAGGATGGTGCAGTCATTTCGGATGGGGTTCAGACCAGCAACTACCTGCGAGCTTCAGACAGCACCTACAGTGTCAGCAGCCTGCTGACCCTCTCTGGGTGTGACTGGGAGTCCAACGCTCGCTTCTCCTGTGCCCTCACCCACGTGACCCTCTCCTCTCCCCTCAGCAAGAGCATCAGGAAATCAGAATGTCTGTAAAGTGTTTGAGACAATCCATAGAGGAGACACAACTTTAAATAGGACAGGGCTGAGCTGGCAGGACAAAGGTCATTGTCAGCACTGAATTTCAACTCTCCTCCTTCTCAGGACTGGTCTCGGGGACACTTCTGAGGTTCAGGGGTTAAGACAGATTACTGGGACACTGTAGAGAGAGCTTCACTCTGTACCTAATCTAGTGCTGTCCCTGTCCTGGGAGTGTTTGAAGGAGACAGTGTGAAGATAGCTTTATTATTTTTGTTATCCTGTCCCTATCCTAGCAGTAAGTGAGGACTGCAGATGCTGGAGACCAGAGTTGAAAAATGTGGTGCTGGAAAAACACAGCAGGCCAGGCAGCATCGGAGGAGCAGGAGAACCGACGTTTCAGGCATAAGCCCTTCTTCAGGAATGAGGCTGGTGTGTCAAGTGGGCTGAGATAAAGGGTAGGGAGGAGAGAATTTGGGGGAGGAGCGCTGGGAATACGATAGGTGGAAGGAGGTGAGGTTGAGGGTGATAGGTCGGAGAGGGGGTGGGGGCGGAGTGTTTGAGAAGAAGATTGCAGGTAAAGAGGGCGGTGCTGAATCCAGGGGTTGGGACTGAGATAAGGTGGGGGAGGGGAAATGAGGAAGCTGGAGAAATCTACATTCATCTCGTGTGGTTGGAGGGTTCCTACGCAGAAGATGAGCCGCTCTTCCTCCAGGCGTCGTGTGGCCAGGGTCTGGCGATAGAGGAGGCCAAGGACCTGCATGTGATTGGAGGAGTGGGAGGGGGAGTTAAAGTGTTCAGCCATGAGGCGGTTGGGTTGGTTGGTGCGGGTGTCCCAGAGGTGTTCCCTGAAACGTTCCGCAAGTAGGCGGCCTGCCTCCCCAATGTAGAGGAGACCACATTGGGTGGAACGGATACAGTAAATGATGTGTGTGGAGGTGCAGGTGAATTTGTGACAGATATGAAAGGATCCATTGGGACCTTGGGGGGAGGTGAGGGGGGAGGTGTGGGCGCAAGTTTTGCACTTCTTGTGGTTGCAGGGGAAGGTGCCGGGAGTGGAGGTTGGGTTGGTGGGAGGTGTGGACCTGACGAGGTTGTCTCTCCGGAACGCTGATAGGGGTGGGGAGGGAAATATATCCTTGGTGATGGGGTCTGTTTGGATGTGGCGGAAATGACGGTGGATGATATGATGTATCCGGAGATTGATGGGGTGGAAGCTGAGGACCAGTGAAGTTCTGTCCTGGTGATGATTGGTGGAGCGGGCTTTCAGAGCAGAGGTGGGGGAAGTAGAGGAGATGCGATGGAGAGCATCCTCGACCACGTCGGAGGGGAAATTGTTGTCTTTGAAGAAGGAGGCCATCTGGGTTGTTCGGTAGTGGAATTGGTCCTCCTGGGATCAGATGCAGTCGAGGCAAAGGAATTGGGAATATGGGATGGCGTTTTTACAAGGGGCAGGGTGGGAGGCGGTATAATCTAGGTCGCTGTGGGAGTCAGTTGGTTTGTAGTCAATGTCTGTGTTGAGTCGGTCGCCCGAGATAGAAATGGAGAGGTCTAGGAAGGGGAGGGAGGAGTCTGAGACGGTCCAGGTAAATTTGAGGTCAGGGTGGAAGGTTTTAGTAAAGTGGATGAACTGTTCAACCTCCTCATGGGAGCACGAGGTAGCGCCAATACAGTCATCGATGTAGCGGAGGAAAAGGTTGGGCGTGTTGCCAGTGTCGCTGTGGAAGATGGATTGTCCCACATATCCGATGAAGAGGCAGGTATAGCTGAGGCCTATGCGGGTGTGCATGACTACACCTTTGGTTTGGAGGAAGTGGGAGGATTGGAAGGAGAAGTTGTTAAGAGTGAGGACCAGTTCAGTCAGTTGAAGGAGGGTAGTTGAAAAATGTGGTGCTGGAAAAACACAGCAGGCCAGGCAGCATCCGAGGAGCAGAAGAATCGATGTTTTGGGCTTAAGCCCTTCTTCAGGAATGAGGCTGGTGTGCCAAGCAGGCTGAGATCCTAGGAATGTTTGATGAGGACAGCGTGGGTATAGTTTCATTCTGTATCTGATTGTGTCCTGTCCCTGTCCTTGGTGTCTTTGAGGGGAACAGTACGGAAAGAGTTTTACTCAGTATCTATCCATATTCTGTCCCTGTCCAGGGAGACTGTTTGATAGGGTTGGTGCTGACTTGTAAGACCAAGCATAATCTTTCAAAGAAGCTGAAGACTGTCAGCTGTACAAAACAATGTGAACCTCAGAAGTCTCTGCTTCAGTAAACCAGATTTCCTTCCTGCTCAGCCACCAGTTCCAGTTTAAGGTTTTGTCACTGTTTAAAGGGACAGGGTTCTCAGGTTATTGAGAAAATCTCCACAAGTATTTTCCTCAAGCTGCGTTGTGACTGTGAATTTGTGCAGCTTCCTCGGTCTGGGCTGTTAATTGTAGTCTGTTTTCTGTCAATGTCAATCTGGAAAATGTAATAAAGATGAAGAAGATTCAGTCTCTGTCTCATGAGTGATTTGGAAATGACCAGAGCTGAAGCCTCAGGGAAAGGGTGTGTGAAGTGTTCATGTCCACCCTCAAGGCACGGAACACAAGGAGGAGAATAGAGTGGGCAATGAGGTCCTGGAAGCAAGGTGGGGGGGGGGGGGGCAATGCTACAGTTAGGGTCAGAAGGGGCACTTTCATTATTAATGCAGGGCGCCAAAGAAGTCTAACCCAATAAATGGGGGAAAGAAGGTATGTTGGAGTTCAGAAAGATCATAGAATGTTGCCGAGAGTGAGCTGAACTCAAAGTGTGAATGGCGAAGGTCCAACCTCGAGTGGAAAGGGTACCTTTCACTCCATAACCCCTCATCCAACTTGATGATGTTCTGAAGGGGCAGTCCCCATCCAGAATACCTGTGTCCGATGGAGTACAGTGAATGGGGAAGAGCATGTATCAATATGTGTGAGGGTGTGGAACAGTGAACATATCGAATCGACACCATTATATCTCACACTGATCCATTCACCAAAATCACTGGGACCAGCTGTCTCTGGAGAATGAACTGAAGGAGTTCACAGGGGGGACTCTGTGATGGGAGGGGTATCAAAACCCTGGAGTGGAAGGGTGGGTTCTCTGGGCACTCAATGTCAGTGTATCTGAACACAATGGAGTGAGCACACTCAGGGAGTGTTCAGAGCTGATTGGCTCATTGCTGTCGGACTGGCAGTGGGTCTTTAGACAGTTGGTCATTTCGAACATGTTCTGGTCTGTATCGGGACAGGGAGGGCTGAGGACCAGGACAAGTTCACCTTCATGTTTAAAGACCAACAATATTGATGGAGGAACTGTCTGCCCCAAGGGCTCCCCAATAGTCCCTCCATCTTCCAGCAGAACATGGCACAAGGGCTGTGAGAGTTCAGGTCAGTTCCCCCAAACAGTTTGGACACTGTGCGTGTCTGACTTGCTGCTGTTTGTGGGAACTGAGGAGGACAACTTGTCCCTTCAGAATGACAGAATTCCCAGGAGTTGCATGGAGGGATCCAGATGTTGATCCCTTCCCTGGAATATCCCGTGAAAAGCTGTTGCATTGCTTGGGCTCCTTGATGCCACACACCATCAAAGAGGCCTTGATGTCAAGTGCTGTCACTCTGCCTTCACCTCACTCACATGGTCAGGGAGAGCTCAGTCCACTGACTCACATTTATCTGAATGAATTCCACTTGATACTGTTTCCTGCTGGCTTGCCAGTCTTCTTAAGGATATTTCCTTCTGGGAACACTGTTTCAAAAGATCAACAACTTGAATATTTTAAAGGTGGAGATAGCAGACTTTTGTTATAAAAATTGTCAAGATTTATGCAAGATGGATGGGAATGTGGAATTGCAAGCACAACACATCAGGTCCTATTGTATGAGAGCGAAGTCTTGACGGATTGAATAGCCTAATTCAGCCTCAAACTTATAAGTTTATACCAATTGAATGGTCTTTTCTCTGTACCCACTCATGCACACTGATTGTGTGAAAACAAAATTCTTCAACTCTTCGTCCTTCCTGTTTTGTGTCTTAATCCTGAGCTCTCAGTGTTGCTGGGAAATTTGAGAAACATATTTATTCACTTGCTCATCCACTCCCTCCTCAGCCTCTCTTTATCACCTGAAACTCCACTCAACACCAACCAGCTGGGTCAGGAGCAAGGTTCTCAGCTCAATGGATAAAGGAATCTTTTCCAGCACCAAGCTGGTGAGTGTCAGCTGGAGAACAATGTTTCACTGTTCATGCCTTCTTCAAAAACCAAGGTCTCCAGCCATTCTGAACATCCACGTTCACTCCTGGAGGGACCAGGCAGAGAGGAAGAGTCAGTGCAGCCATTGTGCAGCAGCCAGTGTCAAGTTGCCCCATTTCCAAACCCATTACAATGTCATTGTCTGTCCCTGACACCAAGCAGATGCTCCCATCACAAGCGGCTCCATGGACCTGAGGTCTGTGAGAGTGAGCCCTGTCCATTCACCTCGATCATCAAGCTCCAGCCTTCCTGAGGTTTTGGAAGCCAGGAGAATCCTGACCATGGGAGATTCCACACACACTCCCTCCCTCCCTGCAGGGAAAGATGATTCCATGGCCCTGCTTTCTCTCCAAACTGATCCGAATTTGAGTGTTGCTGAAAAAAAAGAGACATTTTGTTGAAGCTTTTGTCTTGCACACATTTGGACAACTTGCAAGAAATAGCACAGCAAAGGCGAATACCATGTAGACTGGAGATACCAGCGGGTCAGGCAGCATCCATGGAGAGAAAGCAAGGCAAAATAAAATGATTTCACAAGAAGGCTTTTGTCTCACTCAAGTTCTATATGCTCAAATGACTATTTGATCCTGATTTCCTCTTTTGCTTCAGACCTGTTGAAATTCTAAAATGCAATTCTGTCTTTTTTCGAAAGGAGCACTCATTTTATCATCATTCATCATTAAATTCCAATAACTGCATCAAAACATTTTTCCTGAATTCTTTTCTGTACCTGGTATATGACTTGAGAATATGTCATTTTGCCTTTCAGTTTGTCTGCTCTGATGGTAAATCTACATTTACTGCATTTCTTTGTTTAATAACTTTTGAACATCAGAATACCCTCCCTCCACTGTCAAGATCCTGTTCTGGCCTTCATAGAATCATAGAATCGAGGAATTCCTACAGGGTGGAAACAGGTCACACAGTGCAGCAAGCTCATACCGACTCTTTGAAGGCCATCCCACCCCAACCCACTCCTCCCTTACCTTATCCCTGTAACCCTGCATTTTCCATGGCATTTTCCATTTGCTAGCCTGCACATCTCTTGGACATAATGAGTAATTTAGCACGGCCAATCCCCCAACATACGCATCTTCTCTCAGTTTTGCAAATGAAACATCAGTTTTGCTTTTTACACTTTGGACAATACAGTTGGAAATATGACTCTTGGCACACTTAATCACTCAAGTGACCCATTTCAATGCCCCCAATGGCAACAAAATTTCTCCCAATGAATATCAGAACAGAAGTAGTGAACTGGAATTCCCAGCCACCATCAGATGATATCAACTAGACTGAGGAGCCAATTGACCCTTAAATTCCTGAATCTATCCTGATTTAATGGCAGCTCAGGGATTAATTCAGCTTAGCTTTCCCACAATGTGTCCAATCAAGGGACCTTGCTTCAGATGATGTCCTCATGTTAAACTGCCACCTCTCCCATGACCCATACCTGCCTTTAGTTGCATTTGTTCTGGGATTCCATAGTACGCCAAGGTCTCCAGTGAGAGCTCTGTCTCCAACAAGCATTGCTCTGCTCGTTTCCAACTGGGGACCTCCCCATGAACCAGAAGGAGCTTCCCAGCAGTTCTGTCTCTGATGGGTGAGATCGTTGTTGACCCACCTTAGAGTGCACTGAACCCAAACCTTTCTGACTCTATGAAAGGAGTTCTACCAACTTAGCCAAGGATGATACTTTAAAAAATTATAAAATCTGTCAATAATTGGCACTGCTTTTGTGAAAGGTCAGAGTTTTGAGGTTTAAACATGTTCTTTTGGAATGTAATGAAGTGTTACCATGGAGAATGTTGCTGCTGAGCAAGAACAGCCAACTCTGCCCAAAACATCACCCCAATAATTAATCCGTCACCATCCAATCAAATGCTTTCTAGCATTACTTTCCCTTAATAATTGCTCTTTAAAAGGTTATTAAATCCCTTTTAAAATAGTGCACACATGGGAACACCGCCACCTGCAGGATTTTCCCCAAACAGTTCATCATCCTGACTTAGAAATACATCCCTGTTCCTTCGCTGTCAAAAGGTTAAAATCAGGGAATTCTCTCCCTCAGGGCACACTGGGTCTACCTACAGCACATGGCTGCAGCGGGTGCAGGAAGGAAGCTCCTCACCATGTTCAAAGAAAATGGGGGACAGGCAGGAAATGCTGGCCAGCCAGCAGTGTCCATGTTCCACCAGAGAATAAAACATGGATAGGTTTTGTTTTAACATCCTGTGGCAGAAAATTGCAAATTCTTACCACCTTCTGTGTAAAGAAATCCACATCCCGAAATAAAACCTTGTGACCGAGATCCCCTGTCCCTGTCCCATTCTGTATTGTCCCTCAAAGCAGCCCCTAACTGTGCACCATATTCTCGCCATGACCTAACCATTCTTCAGGACAGCTGCCATGGTCACTCCCCTCTCCATATACTCACTCTCAATATTCAATCCAAAATCACATTGACCTTTGTTTCTGATATTGTTCCCAAGTTAAAGGAGATATGTCACTTGACATCTTTTCTTGTGCACTGCAGTGTTGTTTATAATATAAACGACCCTTCAACCTTTATCGTTCTCAAAGGCGTTATAACTGAGAAAACACCTTCCAGCTCTCAATGGAGAAATTCAGTTATTCCCGTTTCCCTGCTTCCTTCATGTGTGACTGTGCTTCTGGTGTGTTCAACAACATGACACTTGCCCGCCTAATGCTTTTGCAACCACTGATGCCAATTGAGTTCTTCCAGATAAATTGCTGCTCTTTGCAGTTTGGTGACCTGCTTTGATAGCCGTTTGTTTGGTCGTTGAGTGTAATTCATTTTGTGCCTGATCCCAGTGTCAATCCGAAGGACACTCCACCTTTCAGTCTGGCAAACCAGGTTCACCCTTGTCATGGCTCTATTTCTAGCCTAGCCTCCAGTTTTTTCAAAGAGATGAATTCAAGCCTCATCAGTTTGATCATTTGAAGTGTATCTCATTTATTTTGACTTCTCCTGGGATGGGCGGGTACAAAAGTAACTGCTATTTGTTGCACTTCCCAAATTGTCCTGGAGAGGGCGGTGGTGAGCCATGTAATATCTGGGAAAGAAGGCGCTGGGATCTGAACAAAAAAACCCATGAAACTCAATGTCATGTTCATGAATGTAGTTTGGACAAGGGAACCCAGTCATCACCCGGTCTGTGACTCCAGTCCCACACAGTGACGCGATTCATTCTTAATGGCCCCATGATCTGGCTCAGAATTCAGTCCGAGCAACTGGAGATGGGCAATAAATTTGAGGCTTGATTTAAAATAGTTTATAAAATAGTTCATTCTAAAAATTATTTAAAATATTTAAATCTGAGTTCACAAGGCATAATTTCCAAATTTGCTGATGGTTTGAAACATGGATCTATTACGACTCATGAAAAAGATAGTGTCGAACTTCAAAAAGGGTGTAGGTAATGGAATTACCAAATGGTCGCAGATAGAATTTAGTAGAAAGAAATGTCACTGATTCATTTTGGAAGGAAAACGTGAAGAGTCAAAACAAACTAAAGGTTACAAGTATGGGGGGGGTGTAGGGGCAGTAGGACCTGGATGTTTATGTGCATCAGCCATTGAAGGTGGGAGGATAGACAACTGTGCTCATGAGAAAGCAGCTGATTAAAGCAGATGCCATATCAGCATGAACATAGAATACAGCGTGGATGTGAAAAGAGTGCTTCCTTTTCAGGGAGAATATAAAACTAAAATAAGTTCCCTCAGTTAAGACCGAGAAAAACAGGGTTTTGATTTCTTGCAGAAGGTCATCGGTCTTTGGAACTCTTCTTCAAACATTGAAATGAAACCTCTGAATGCTTGTAGTGAAGAAGTAGACAGTCATTCCTTATCAAAAATCTGTCAGAGTAAGGTAAGAAGGTGAAGAATCAGTTCAGCCATGGGGAGCAGGCTCAAGAGGATGAATCTCCTTCATTTGTCCCTAATTCGCATGACCGTGCATCCAGTTCCACCGTTGAAAGAACAGCACCTTGAAAGCTTGTGGTTTTCAATAAACCACCTGAAGTGGCTGCTGGTTGGTGTGGGCGCGAATGGGAGGGGACTTTACCCATAATCCTCAGCAGCCGTGCAAGCACTCTCTCGCCACTAGAGGGCAGCTGTTTCACTGTCCCTGATCAGGAAAAAATAAACTGGGGCCCTGCTTGGAGCTAACAGGCTCAATCTGGAGAGACCCAGAGAGAGAGTTTACAACTTCAAAAGCAGGGTACTTATCACACCACAATGAAAATATCCCCTGTGATAAGAAAAATACTTCGGTGTGACTTTTGTTTGTCTTCACAGGTGCTGTTTTGTTCATTCTATGATACACGTTGACGATGTCTGTACTGAGTGGCACAAAGTATATTTCCTCCTCTAACCCCTTTCCAAACATCCTCTCCATCTTGCTTTACTCTCTATTGACTCTTCTACAATTGTCCCTGTTCCCTCACTCCATCCTGGTCCCAGAGGAATTGATGGCCAGAGTTCATTACCCTGCACTGTGTGAAGGTTGGTGTGAAGTGAGGCCAGTGTGTTGGAACTTGGGCTCCTGCCTCAGGCCGAGGTGTAGGGGCCTGTTCAACAATCTGCACATTGTCTTTTTTCTCTTTCTGACCCTACTGGAAATTTCATGCTGCAGTAAGTTGCTGGCAACAAAGTGTCTTGTCTAAAATGCTCCCAGCACTGGACATACCTCAGCTGTTGATTTTATTTCTCTCAGGAGCTAGCTCTGTATTCAGTGCCTGTTATCATTAGTTTGTTAGAGTTCACATGTCAGCTGCTGCTTCCTTGCTATGATACTGGAAAATATCATCAATGCCTCTTGAGATTTAAATACTTTGTCTTCATGAAAGTGATTGGCAGACTTTTTAACATCATTTAACAAGCTAATGATGTGAATGCATCAGTGTTGTTTCTGGCTGGGAGCATTTAACATCATGATACTAGTTTTTAATGGATCCTCATTCATGGTAATATAGTTTGCAATGTTTCTCTCTCTTTCCGTGTTTTAAGAGGCTTGCAAGTGTGTTATGATGAGAACACCATGTGATGGAGTGGGTGGTTGTTTGAATTCTCATCTTATTATCGTCCAGCTTTCAAAGAAAATGATGTAGTCTTTGTCATGAGATTGTACTCAGTTTTTACACATATTGTGTTTGGAATTTATTTTTGGAATGCCAATTTTCATATAAAGTCCTGTTCAGTTTTGTAGCTCAGTCGTTGTGTTTGTTCCCTGAGATACTGAGCGTTTACACAACACTACATTTGCCTGTGACCCAGATTTTGGCTGAAGCCTCTGGTTGTTCGGTGAGTCTAAGCCATTGTGTTGTTTTCTGCAGTTATACCATCAACTTGGTTTCTCAGTGTGAGCCAGGAGACCACTGCGTGGTGACGTCCTTTCCACTGTCGGGGTAAAGTGGGAACTGTCGAGGTTAATCCCATCATGAACATCAGAACTTTACATTCAGCTGGAATTACATCCACTGACTAATTTCTTTGGCCGCAATTACAGTGTAAACAAATGTCTCCCTTTGCCAGCACAAAGAAAAAGCGTCTGTCAGATTCCCTCATGTGTGATGGATTAGCCCAATAGGAGCAGCACTGTAGACCATGCTGCATCAGCCTGGACAGAAACCTGGGCAACCTCCAAATAAAAGCATGGCCTTCAGTAGATCTGCTGCCACACAAAATATGGAATTGGAATCATTGTTACCAAATCACCTCATCAAACCTAAATACAATTGAGAAAATATAAACCAAACCCATTTCCCAAGGACATATGTCACAACAAGAAAGTGGGGAGCAGACAGATACTGTTTGCCTGTCTCTGGGGAGTGTCATGCATCCTGTTCTCTCTTTATCATTTTTACCATCCTTTCTGTCTGAGAATATTATTGTTCCTGTCCCCACTCTTGGGGACAGGGTGGGGGTGTCACGCCCACCCAGTTTGTTAGTTCCATTTACTCTCACAAAATGGGGAATCCCTGCTTCACTATGTGAATGAGCCATGTGTGAAAGCCCTGCACAGCTAACCCTTTATCTCAATCAGATCACAGGGTCTGAGGTTGGTCAGTACTGTCCCTACCCAGAACAATAACACTGACTGACTCAGACCAACTCAGATCAAGTCATAAGGAGATTGCTATTGACCTTCGTCCACAAAGCCCACTGAGGAGGTGATCATTAATCCCAGTGTTGTCATAGATTAAGTTCTCCCAGAGATTCATGATTCATTCCGGACTTGACACAAGTGTTGTTAGGTAATAGATGGGAAGGCGTGGAGATAAAATATAAAAAGGGAGAGAATTATATTTCTGTTATACCGTCCTTGAACTTAGGATGTTTGAAAATGTTTTACAGCCAATGGAATACTTCTGAAGTCCAGACATTGTTGTAATGTGGGAACTGTGACAGCCTGGCCAAGGCAGATCATTTGTCAGCACCACCTAGAGACTGGAGGCTGCTACTGCAGGCAGGCTCCAACCAGCTCTTCTGTGAGGGAAGGACACTGGAGCACACAAGGACATGGGAAATAGGAGCAGGAGGGAGACTCCAATGTCTGTCCATCCTTTCTTAAATACAGGGACCAAAATTGCACACAATACTCCAAATGCAGGCTCACTAACACCCTGTACAGTTTGAACAGGCTTTCTCTACTTTAAACTTTCAACCCCCAGCAATAAAGGCGAAAGTTCCATTCACCTTCTCAATTACTTGCTGTACCTGCACTAACTTTTAGTGTCCCATGCATAAGGACACCCAGATCAGCTATTACAAGGGGGCATAGCTTTAAATTAAGGGGGGAGGTAGATATAGGACTAATGTTAGGGGTAGGTTCTTCACTCAGCGAGTCGTAAGTTCATGGAATGCCCTGCCAGTAGCAGTAGTGGACTCTCCCTCTTTATGAGTATTTAAGCGGGCATTGGATAGGTATATGGAGGATAGTGGGTTAGTGTAGGTTAGGTGGGCTTTGATCGGCGCAACATCGAGGGCCGAAGGGCCTGTACTGCGCTGTAATCTTCTATGTTCTATGTTCTATCACTCTGTACTGCACTGTGTTGGAATCTCTCAGTATTTAAATAATAGTCGGCCTTTAGATTATTCTGACCAAAGTGCATGGTCTCACACTTTCTGACATTAATTTCCATCCAATGGATCTGAATGTTTCATTTCCAGTTTGGTCTTCTCTTTGAGAATGACCACCTCAACGCATCTATCTGTTGCATGTCCCATTTGTTTATGGCCCTGATACTTGATTGTCTAGCCCTTTCCTGCAGTTTCCATTCAATGTCGACAGGGAGAAGGCTGGAGGAACACAGCAAGTCAGACAGCGGAGTAGATTAGATTAGACTCCCAACAGTATGGAAACAGGCCATTCAGCCCAACCAGTCCACACCGACCCCCAAAGAGTAATCCATCCATACCCATTTCCCCTCTAATGCACCTAACAAGATGGGCAATTTATCATGGCCAATTCATCTGACCTGCACATCTTTGGACTGTGGGAGGAAACCAGAGCATCCGGAGAAAACCCACGCAGATACGGGGAAAATGTGCAAACTCCACGCAGACAGTCGTCCTAGGCCGGAATCGAACCTGGGACCCTAGCGCTGTGAGGCAGCAGTGCTGCACAATTCTCTACAGTGTGGAAACAGGCCCTTCAGCCCAACAAGTCCACACCGCCTCTCTGAAGAGTAACGCACCCAAACCCATTCCACTACCCCATATTTACCCCTGACTAACACACCTAACACTGTGGGCAGTTTAGCATAGCCAATTCACCTGACCTGCACATTTTTGGAACATGGGAGGAAACTGGAGCACCCGGAGGAAACCCATGCAGACACAGGGAGAATGTGCAAAGAGACAGGCAGGAATTGAACCCAGGTCCCTGGTGTTGTGAGGTAGCAGTGCTAACCACTAAGCCACCGTGCCATCCTAGTTGACATTTTGGTGTGGAACTCTTTTTCAGGAATGGCGGGGTGGGTGTAGGGGGAGCTAAGATAAAGGGAGTGGCAGGGACAGGATGATGAAGTGGGGATTGATGATGACAGGTAGAGGTTATGACCTGTTTGGTCAATGGGAGAAGTGAATCCGGTAGGTGGCAGGAAGGAGTGGAAGGGAGGGAGAGAGATTGGGAAGAGAGACAGGGGAGTGGGAAGGGTGGTTATATGAAATTGGAGAACTCAATGTTGAGTCCTCTGGGCTGTTGGCTGCCCAGGCGTAATATGGGGTGTTGTTCCTTCAATGTGCAGTTTGGTTTGTTGTGTCAATGGAAGAGGCCAAGGATGGTCATTTCAGAAAGGGAGTGGGAGGGGAATTAAAATAGACAGTGACTGGGAGGTCCAGTCAGCCCCTCCGGGCCCAGCTAAGATGCTCAGTGAACCATTCCCTAAGTTTATGTTTGGTCTTCCCAAAGTAGAGAAGACCACACTGGGAGCACCTGATGCAGTGAATTAGGTGGGAGGAGAGACAGATGAACCTCTGTCTAACCTGGAAGGACTGTTTGGGGCCCTGTATGGAGGTGAGAGATTGGTGTACCAGCAGGCTTTGCATCGTTTTGGGTTGCAGGGAAGGCACCTGGGGTTCGGGGGGGCGGGGGGTTGCGGAGGTGGGGTAGGTGGGAGAGTGACGCAAACCAAGAATTGTCAAAGGGAATGGTCCTTGTGGAAGGCATCCAGTGGTGGGGAGAGGAAGATATATTTGGTGGTGTGGTCTAGTTGGAGTTACCAGAAGTGTTCAAGGCTGATACTTTGGATATGGAGATTGGTGGGCTGATAGGTGAGGATAATGGGGACTCTGTCTTCATTGCGTTTGGAGGGGGCTGGGTTTAGAGCAGTGGAACAGGAAATAGAGGGGATGCGTTGGATGACAGAAGGAGGAAAAGCACTTTGTTTGTAATAGATAGACATCTGTGATCAGTGGAAGGTCTCCTCCTCTGAGCAGATGGGGCGGAGGCAGAGGAATTGGGAGAATGGGATGGAGTTCTTGGAGGATACTGGATGGGAGGAGGTGTGGTCCAGTTAGATATGGGAGTCTGTGGCTTTGTAGTAAATGTCTGTCTGAAGATTGTCACCAGAATTGGAAATGGAGAGGACAACAAAGGGGAGGGAGTTGTCCGAGATGGACCTAGGGAATTTGAAGATGGTGTGGAAGTTGTGGGTGAAGTGAATGAACTGTTCCAGTTCAGCCTGGGTGCAGGCTGCTGCACCAACACAGTCATTGATATAATGGCGGAAGAGTTGGGGAATGGAGCCTGTGTCAGTACTGAAGAGGGATTGTTCGACATAGTCGATAAAGAGGCAGGCGTAGCTGGTGCCCATCCGGGTGCCCATGGCCATACACTGGATTTGGAGGAAATGGGAGGAGTTAAACTAAAAGTTATTGAGGGTGAGGACCAGTTTGGCGAGGCGGAGGTGGGTATTAGTGGCAGGGGACTGTATGGGTCTGTCGGAGAGGTAGAAGTGGAGGCCCTGGAGGCCATCCTTATCGGGTATGGACATATATAAGGACTGCATGTCCATAATGGAGATAAAGCACTCAGGTCTGGGGAACTGAAGGTTACTGAAGACATAGAGGGCATGGTTGGTGTAGCAGATGTAGTTGGGAAGTGCCTGAACGAAGGAGAAGAGGATGGAGTCGAGGTAGGATGAGAGGAGTTCAGTGGGGCATGAGCATTCTGAAATGAGGGGTTAGCCAGGTAGTTGGGCTTGTGGATCTTGGGGAGCAGATAAAACTGGGCAGTATGGGGTTGGGGGACTATGAGATTGGAGACAGTGGAAGCGAGATCACTTGAGGCAATGGGGGCACTGACAGTGCGAGTGATTTGGGTCTGATGGGTCACGGTGGGGTCATGGGCAAGGGGGGTAGGACATGGTGCCTGAGAGTTGGCGTTCGGCCTCTGTGACATGGCTACAGCAGTTCTCCAGATAACCACCCCTCTGCCATTGTCAGCGGGTTTAATGGTGAACCAGGGGTTGGTGTGGAGACAGTGCAGCAGTGCATGTTCGGAGGGAGTGTGATTGGAGAGTGTGAGGGGGTGGAGAAATTAAGGCGGCTGAAGACACATCAACAGTCAGCAATGAAGAGATCGAAGGTAGGGACACGGCTGGTGGGGGGGGGGGGGTGACCAAGCAGAGGAGGAACATTGGAGGCAGGTGTCGGGGTCCTCAGAGGGAGGTTGTGAGTTTGTGTTAAAGAAGAAGACATGGAGGTGGAGGTGGCGGAAGAAGAGCTCCACATCCTGGAGGGTGTGGGATTTGTTGAAGTGGAAGCAGAGGGGAATGAATGTGAGCCCTTCCATGAGGATGGACCTTTTGGCCTCAGAATGTTTGAGAACGGGGTGCATAGTAAATATGTAACAAGACTCGTGGGTGGGGTTTTTGGGGGAAAGGGTGATGGCATGTGGTCGGTGAGGGTTGGTTGTGATGTAGCATGGAGGAATGGGTGTGGGAGAGAAAGGGGATTGGGACGGAGGTGGGTTGTGGAGTGAGGTGGGGGAGTGGGAAGGTCGGGATGAAGTAAAGAGGGAGAAGTGGAGAGATAGGGTGCACTGTGGCGGTGTATGGGTGAGGAGGGAGAGCGAGTGTTCTGGCTGACTGCAGGTAGGCAGTAGGACTCAGGGGTGACCCTGGGAAATGTAGTTGCAGTCTTGGTTGCAGAGTGGGCGAGGCAGATGTGGAGGCTGAGGCTGGAGTGAAGTCAAGGCTTTTCTGAGTGTTTTGACCCAGGTTTGATTCCAGCCTCAGGCAACTGTCTGTGTGCAGTTAGCACATTCTTCCCACGTCTGTGTAGGTTTTCTCTGGGTACTCTGGTTTCCTCTCAAAATTTAAAGACGTGCAGGTTAGGTGAATTGGCTGTGCTAAATTGCCCATAGTGATCAGGGATGTGTAGGTTAGGTTCATTAGTCAGGGGAAAAGTAGAATAATAGGATAGGGGATTGGGTCTTGGGTGGGTAACTCTTCCAAGGATCAGTGTGGGCGTGTTGGGCCAAATAGCCTGTTTCCTCATTTTAGGGATTCTATGACAGTCTATTCCAGATTCTCACCACCTGCTGAGTGAAAAAGGTCTTCACCAAATCTTATTTGCAGTGTCCATGATGAAACCTTTCAAACCATTATTTTGTCTAGTGTCGTTTAGCTCTTGAGCTCCTTGTTCAATAAATGTTTTATTCTTTTTGATAAAATATGAAGTCTCTGACAGGGACAGTTAACCCTGTCCAATCAGGGAGCCCTGGCTGACAGATAAAAAGGGGAGTGTCAGAAGGACTGATGCTCTGGGACCTGACTCTGAATTACAGCCTGCCAACCAACCCCTTCCTTCTGTCACCCTCAATCTCTCCATGCTCACTCTTAATGCCCCTTCGATCCACCCTGTGCTGCCTTTGGGAGAGGTTGGCCTTCTCTCCATCACCCAGGAATGTGGTCATCATCCCAGAGCAGTCACACTTTTAATCCGAGGGTCATCACAGCTGGGGCGGGGGGCGGAGAAGGTAGCACCGTCATGGTGGTCAAACCTGTCATTAATCCACCGCAACCTCACTTGGGGCTGCAAGAATTCAACCTCCCTCCATCAGACAGCTCCCCTCCCTGAAATGTAATATTGCTGCTCCTAGTTTTGGGTTAATTAAGCACTGAAATATGACTATGGGGAGCCAGCATTGGCTGGGCAGGCAGCCACGACTGCTCTGACCCTGGATTCAGAGAATCCCCTCGGAAATGGGCAACACATTCCGGAGCACAGTGCCCACTGCCTCTGAAATCCCTCACTTACCGAGAATACACTCTCAGTATTCACCTTTCTCAGCTGCCATCTGAATTTACCATAAATTCTGTGTCCAATGACCCTCCAGCTACCTGATGAAGGAGCAGTGCTCTGAACGCTTTCTACTTCCAAATAAACCTGTTTGACTATAACCTGGTGTTGTGTGTTTTTTAACTTTGGCCATCTGAATGAGCAGCCATCTCAGGCTGAATCAGCTGAACTGTTTTTCATTCATGATTTGAGAAGATTAAAGCCTAATCTTCAATCCCGAGAACAAAGCCCGTTCTGAATCCATCGCTCGGAGACACAGACCTCAGAGAGACACCTCCAGACAGCACAGAGTAACACATGCGCACTGAGAGAGACACCTGCAGGCAACAGTATGTAACACACGCACTCTGAGAGACAGGCAGCACTGAGTAACATACTCAGTCCACGGGAGTCTCTGAATGTGGGTGTCTCTCTGAGTAACACACCCACACTCAGAGATCTACAGGCAACATTAAGTTATAAATTCACACTCAGAGAGACACACAAGGCCGACAATGTTGGTGAATGGCCAAAGATTGTTTCAGCGGCTAACCAACATGCAGCAGAGATTGCACAGTGCGATCCCATCAGCTGGGCCAGGACCAACAGAGTGATGAGGGAATGCATCAGATTGTACTTATTGAGTCCTAACAGCTTTCAGTTTGTGTTCTTTTTTGGAATCTTGTAACCTACACAAATCCCTGATCAAAGGGATCATTTGAAATGATTGATGATTATAATTGATTGGCAGGCCAACCAGCCAATCTTGAAAATTACCTGCTGAAATGCAGCCAATCAACTGAGGTGGGGGGGAGGTCATCTATTTCCAAAGCACACAGAGACAGAGACTGAATTTTCATCTTTATTCCCTTTTCCAGATTCACATTGACAGAAAAAAACTGCAATTAACAGCCCAGACAGAGGAAGCTGCTCAAATTCACAGCCACAATGGAGCTTGAGAAAAACACTTGTGGAGATTTTCTCAATAACAGGATAATCCTGTCCTTTTAAACAGTGACCAAACCTTAAATTGGAACTGACAGCTAAGCAGGAAGAAGATCTGGTTTACTGAAGCAGAGAATTCTGAGATTACATTGTTTTGTACAGCTGACAGTCTTCAGCAACTTCAAGAGATTTTTCTTGGCATCACAAGTCAACCCTGTCCCAATCAAACACTTTCTGGACAAGGTACAGCATGACGTTTGACATCGTGTAAAGCTCTCTTGACACTGTCGCAATGACCTGCTTTAATACCCAAACCTCAGAAGGTTCTCTGAGCCGTCCTGAGAAGGAAAAGAGTTGAAATTCAGTGCTGACAATGACCTTTGTCCTGCCAGCTCAGCCCTGTTCTATTTAAAGTTGTGTCTCCTCTGCGGACTATCGCAAACACTTTAAACACATTCTGATCTCCTGATGCTCTTGCTGAGGGGAGAGGGGAGGGTCACATGGGTGAGGGCACAGGAGAAGCGAGCGTTGGACTCCCAGTCAGACCCAGAGAGGGTCAGCAGGCTGCTGACACTGTAGGTGCTGTCCGAAGCTCGCAGGTAGTTGCTGGTCTGAACCCCGTCCGAAATGACTGCACCGTCCTTCTTCCACTGCACCTCCAGCTCATCGGGATAGAAGTGATTGGCAAGGCACACCAGGGTGGCAGTGCCCTTGGCATTGACCTGCTCCGGGGAGGGGGGCAGCAGGGTCAGCTTGGGCTGAGAGTTCTCACGGCCTGAAAGAGTTCTCCCGGGTGCTAGGGTCCGAGACGTCTCAGACCGTGTCTTCAGAATCCTTAAGGGGGAGGGTGTGCAGCCAGAAGTCGTGGTACACATTGGCACCAACGACATAGGTAGGAAGAGGGGCGGGGAGGTCATTCAAGAGCTCAAGGAGTTAGGCTGGAAGCTAAAAGCTAGGACAGACAGAGTCGTCATCTCTGGGTTGTTGCCGGTGCCACGTGACAGAGAGGCAAAGAATAGGGAGAGAGTGCAGTTGAACACGTGGCTGCAAGGATGGTGTAGGAGGGAGGGCTTCAGATATTTGGACAATTGGACTGCATTCTGGGGAAGGTGGGACCTGTATAAACAGGACGGGTTGCACCTGAACCAGAAGGGCACCAATATCCTGGGGGGTAGGTTTGCTAGCACTCTTCGGGGGGGTTTAAACTAATTTGGCAGGGGGATGGGATCCGGACTTGTAGTCCAGCAAGTAAGCTAGCTGTGTGTCAGGATGTCCAAGACTGTAGGGAGGCTGTGGAGAAGGTAGCACTGACAGGGACTACTTACGGACACAGAGATGGGCTCAAGTGCGTATACTTCAATGCAAGGAGTATCAGAAATAAGGTGGGTGAACTTAAGGCATGGATCGGTACCTGGGACTACGATGTTGTAGCCATCACGGAAACATGGATAGATGAGGGACAGGAATGGCTGTTGGAGGTTCCTGGGTACAGATGTTTCAGTAAGATTAGGGAGGGTGGTAAAAAAGGAGGGGGGGTGGCATTGCTAATTAGAAATGGTATAACGGCTGCAGAAAGGAAGTTTGAGGGGGATCTGCCTCTGGAGGTAGAATGGGCTGAAGTCAGAAATAGGAAAGGTGCAGTCACCTTGTTGGGTGTTTATTATAGGCCCCCCAATAGCAGCAGAGATGTGGAGAAACAGATTGGGAAACAGATTTTGGAAAGGTGCAGAAGCCACAGGGTCGTAGTCATGGGCGACTTCAACTTCCCAAATATTGATTGGAAGCTCTTTAGATCAAGTAGATTGGATGGGGCGGTGTTTGTGCAGTGTGTCCAGGAAGCTTTTCTAACGCAGTATTTAGATTGTCCAACCAGAGAGGAGGCCATATTGGATTTGGTACTCGGTAACGAACCGGGACAAGTGGTGGGCTTGTTAGTGGGTGAACATTTTGGTGATGGCGACCACAATTCTGTGACTTTCACCTTGGTTATGGAGAGAGATAGGTGCACACAACAAGGAAGTTTCTACAATTGGGGGAAGGGAAATTACGATGCTGTAAGACAGGATTTGAGGAGCATACGTTGGGAGCATAGGCTGTCAGGGAAGGATGTGGTGGAAATGTGGGACTTTTTCAAGGAGCAGATACGACGTGTCCTTGATATGTATGTACCTATCAGGCAGGAAAGAAATGGTCGTGTGAGGGAGCCTTGGTTGACGAGGGAGGTTGAATGTCTAGTAAAGAGGAAGAAGGAGGCTTACATAAGGTTGAGGAAACAAGGTTCAGACAGAGCAGTGGAGGGATACAGGATAGCCAGAAGGGACCTGAAGAAAGGGATTAGGAGAGCTAAGAGAGGGCATGAAAAATCCCTGGCGGATAGGATCAAGGATAACCCCAAGGCATTCTATGCGTATGTGAGAAACCTGAGAATGACGAGAACGAGGGTAGGTCCGATCAAGGACAGTGGTGGGAGACTGTGTATTGAGTCGGAAGAGATAGGAGAGGTCTTGAACAAGTACTTCTCTTCAGTATTTACGAACGAGAGGGACTGTATTGTTGAAGAGGAGAGTGTGAAACGGACTGATAGGCTAGAAGAGATATCTGTTAGGAAGGAAGATGTGTTGGACATTTTGAACAACTTGAGGATAGACAAGTCCCCCGGGCCTGACGGGATATATCCTAGGATTATGTGGGAAGCAAGAGAGGAAATTGCAGTACCGTTGGCAATGATCTTCTCGTCTTCACTGGCAACGGGGGTGGTACCAGGGGACTGGAGAGTAGCGAATGTTGTGCCCCTGTTCAAAAAAGGGAATAGGGATAACCCCGGGAATTACAGGCCAGTTAGTCTTACTTCTGTGGTAGGCAAAGTAATGGAAAGGGTACTGAGGGATAGGATTTACGAGTATCTGGAACGGCACTGCTTGATTAGGGACAGCCAGCACGGATTTGTGAAGGGTAGGTCTTGCCTTACAAGCCTTATTGAATTCTTCGAGGAGGTGACCAAGCATGTGGATGAGGGTAGAGCAGTGGATGTAGTGTACATGGATTTTAGTAAGGCATTTGATAAGGTTCCCCATGGTAGGCTTATGCGGAAAGTCAGGAGGCATGGGATAGAGGGAAATTTGGCCAATTGGATAGAAAACTGGCTAACCGGTCGAAGTCAGAGAGTGGTAGTAGATGGTAAATATTCAGCATGGAGTCCAGTTACAAGTGGAGTTCCGCAGGGATCAGTTCTGGGTCCTCTGCTGTTTGTAATTTTTATTAATGACTTAGATGAGGGAGTCGAAGGGTGGGTCAGTAAATTTGCAGATGATACAAAGATAGGTGGAGTTGTGGACAGTGAGGAGGAATGTTGTCGGCTGCAGAGGGACTTAGATATGATGCAGAGCTGGGCTGAGGAGTGGCAGATGGAGTTCAACCCTGCCAAGTGTGAAGTTGTCCATTTTGGAAGAACAAATAAGAATGCGGAATACAGGGTTAATGGTAGGGTTCTTGGTCAGGTGGAGGAACAGAGGGATCTTGGGGTCTATGTACATAGATCTTTGAAGGTTGCCACTCAGGTGGATAGAGTTTGTAAGAAGGCCTATGGAGTATTATCGTTCATTAGCAGAGGGATTGAATTCAAGAGTCGTGAGGTGATGTTGCAGCTGTACAGGACTTTGGTTAGGCCACATTTGGAGTACTGTGTGCAGTTCTGGTCGCCTCACTTTAGGAAAGATGTGGAAGCTTTGGAGAGGGTGCAGAGAAGATTTACCAGGATGTTGCCTGGAATGGAGAGTAGGTCGTACGAGGATAGGTTGAGAGTTCTCGGCCTTTTCTCGTTGGAACGGCGAAGGATGAGGGGTGACTTGATAGAGGTTTATAAGATGATCAGAGGAATAGATAGAGTAGACAGTCAGAAACTTTTTCCCCGGGTACAACAGAGTGTTACAAGGGGACATAAATTTAAGGTGAAGGGTGGAAGATATAGGGGAGATGTCAGGGGTGGGTTCTTCACCCAGAGAGTGGTGGGGGCATGGAATGCGCTGCCCGTGGGAGTGGTAGAGTCAGATTCATTGGCGACCTTTAAGCGGCATTTGGATAGGTACATGGATGGGTGCTTAATCTAGGATAGAAGTTCGGCACAACATCGTGGGCCGAAGGGCCTGTTCTGTGCTGTATTGTTCTATGTTCTATGTTCTATGTTCTATAAGAGGAGCAATTTTAATCCCTGCCATTCGAAGGGAATTCAACCCTCACAAATATTCACTGGCAACACAATCTTTTTGAACATTTTTAGTCAATACAGAATAAACCCAACAAAAGAACAGATATTGTTCAAATTGCTTCTTGGGATGTGAGTGTCACTGGCAGGGCCAGCATTTATTGCCCATCCCTAAATGCCCCTGAGAGAGAAGGGACAGTTTTAGACCATTGTTTATGGAATGAATGTGTGCACCTGGAAAGGCTAACAATGGGGGAGCATTTTTGTGACAGCGATCAGAACTCAGTGAGATTGAGAATATGGATGGAAATGGAGAACTGTGCAGTAAATATAAAACTTTTCATTTTACTAAACTGTGTGGTGCTTTGGTAAAAGTGGACCGGGACCAGTGACATGATGGGAAATCAGTGTCATGGCAGTGGGAGCCCTTGAAGGATGAGACAGAGGTCATTCAGAATCTGTTCCCACAAAGAGTAAAGGTGGGACTTTCCGATCTCGACCGAATGAACAAGAGGATTGGGGCCATGTACTGACATGGATTGGGTACTGGTTGGCAGACAGCACAGAAAGAAGGAGTCTTTTCCTGAATGGCAAGTAATTACAACTTAGGGTGCCACAGGGGTCAGTCCTTGGTACCCAGTTACTCATAATAAATAATAATAGTGTCAGAGAGCCGGAAAGGCCCATCAGCCCATTGTGTCCACACTGGTCAAAAAACAACAACCCAATAATTGTCATCCACTTTTCCAGCAAAAGGGAATTAGATGTGGTGTGTATTTAAGAAGGAATTAGATATAGTTCTTAGGATTAAAGGGATCAAAGAATGTGGGGAGAAAGCAGGAACAGGGGACTGTGTTGGACGATCAGCCATTATCATATTGAATGGTGGAGCAGGCTTGAAGGGCCGAATGGCCTACTGCTGCTCCTGTGTTTGATGTTTCGATCTGTTTCTCAGATAATGAAGGAATGTCTCTCATCATTTTGAAGCTGGAAGTCAGATGTGTTTGGAGCTGAAGATGTGGCCATGGTGATTAATGAATGCGGGTCAGTAAGGTGGTTAAGAAGACACATGGGGGAAACTGTTTTCCTTTTTCCCCTGATGGAATGAGGGCATTGCTGGATCGGCAGCATTTATTGCCCATCCCTAATCGCCCAGAGGGCAGTTTAGAGTCAACTACATTACTGTGGGTCTGGAGTCACATGGTAGGATGGCAGTTTCCTTCCCTAAAGGACATTAGGGAATCAGATGGCTTTTTCCTGACAATCAATGATGGTTTCATGGTCATCATTAACCTCTTAATTACAGATTTTCTTTGTTTGAATTTGAATGCCACCATCTGCTGGATTCTAACCCTGGTCCCCAGAACATTATCTGGATCTCTGGATTAACAGCTCAGCAATAATACCATGAGGCCATCACCTCCCTTATCTCATTTTTGGTTGAGAGTGAAAGCAAGGAGTTTTTTATTCTGGAATTGTATAAAACCCCAGTTAGAGTACAGTGAGAGAACTGTGCACGGTTCTGGTTACCACATTACAGGAAGGATGTGATCCCTCGAGAGACCAGGATAGAGGAGGAGTTTGTCTGGAATGGGAATTTTGAGCTTTGAGGAATGATTGGATTGGCTGGGAGTGTTTTCATTGGAACAGAGGAGGCAGAGGGGAGATTTGATGGTGTTGTGTAAAATGATGAGGGGCCTGGATAGATTGGATAGGAAGGACTGATTTCCACCAGCACAAAGGGCAATAACCATGGGGAGAGATTGAAATCAGTTGGGGGCAGGGTTAGAGGGGAGTTGAGGGATTTGTTTTCACCCAGAGGTTGGTGGGATGTGGGACTCACTGTCTGAAATGGTGGGAAAGGCAGAAACCCTCATCATATTGAAAAAAAACACTTGGATGTTCACTTCAAACAGCGAAACCTCCAGAACTGTGGAGCAAGAGCTGGAAAGTGGGATGGAGCTCGATATCTCTTTAACAAACCTCCGATCATCCAAAGATCAGGAGAACTTTATCCAAGAATATTGGAGCAGACTTGGATCCACACATTTCAGGAAAGAGTCACATCGGGTGTCTGTGTAGAAGGTTCTGGATTATATTTCAAACCTTGCTGCACACTATTGGGCTGAGGGTCAAGGGTGAGGCTGCAAAGAGTCTCAGTGTCCTAGGGTCAGACAGGGTCACTGTTCCTAATGACCCCACGACCCCTGGAAGGTGAGAGTGCTCATACAATGCATGAGGATCCGGATCAGGAGACTCCAACCCTGACAGAAAGACTTGCATTTGTGTAGCACCTGTCCCCAACTCAGGATGTCCCAATAGATCTTTCCAGCAGACTGTGCCCAGCAAGATCCCAAACACCATGTGATAATTAGCAGAGAAATACATTCTTAGTGATTTTGACTGGGGGATAAATATTGACCAGGGACACCAGGGGGAACTGTCTGCTCCTTATCCAATAGTGCCATGGAATGGCATCTTGCACAACTGAAAGACTCCCAGTTCATCCAAAAAATGAAGAATAGTTCCTTGAAGACGAAGTTGCAGGTTGGTAGGTGAGTGACAAAGTCATTTGGTTTGCTTTCCTTTATTGGTCAGTGCATTGAGTATTGGAGTTGGGTGCTGTTGCAGCGAAACAGGACATTGATTAGGGCACTTTTGGAATACTGTGTGCAATTCTGGTCTCCCTGTTACAGGAAAAATGTTGTGAACCTTAAAATGGTTCAGAAAAGATTCACAAAAATGTTGTCAAGGTTGGAGGATTTGTGTAAAAGTGAGAGGCTGAATAGGCTGAGGCTGTTTTCCCTGGATCATTGCAGGTTGATGGGTGACTGTTTTGAGGTTTATAAAGTCATGGGTGGCATAGATAGGGTGAATAGAGAAGATCTTTTCTCCAGAGTGGGGGAGTCCAGGACCGCAGGGCATCGGTTGAAGGTGACGGGGAAAGATAAAAGGGACCTAAGGGACAACATTTTCATTCAGAGGGTGTTAAATGTGTGGAATGAGCTGCCAGAAGAAGTGGTGAAGGCTGGTACAATTACAACATTTAAAAGGCATGCATATGTAAATATGAACTTGTTAGAGGGATAGGGGCCAAATGCTGACAAATGAGACGAGATTAATTTAGGTTATCTGGTCAACATGGACAAGTTGGAGCGAAGGGTCTGTTTCTGTGCTGTCCATCTCTCTGACTCTAATTGTATTTCAATCCAGCCCTTAACATTTCAGGCTCTCCAAAAGACTCCAACAGGTCGTTTTGTTTGACAAGCAGCCCCTGTTGCAATGTCAGTAACATGGCAGCCAGTTTCTGCACAGCAAGATCCCACTAGAAGCAATGAGATCAAAGAGCATTAATGATGTTGGCTCAACGATAAATATTGGCCTGAACTCAACCCAAAGAGAAAGTAATTTGGCTCAGTTGGATGAAGATGAGAAAATGGAAGGTAAAGGAGAAGGTAGGATTGCTGGTTAGTGATGGGATAACCAGAAAATAAAACAAAGGGATGGAATTTTGAATATCAAAGGAAGCATAAAAGTGCAGGGAAAATCAATAATAGAACAAACTTAAACAGGTTGTATCGAAATGCACGAAGCATTCCGAGTAAGGTCGACAAAGTGATGCCACATATCGAGGTAAATTCAGTTTCTAACGAATTTAAACCAGTTAAAGTGGAGGGAGAGGTTTTTCAACTTTCTAGAAGATGTAATAGGACAGAAAGTGTGGGAAGGATCAGAGATCAAACGTAAAGCACAGCAGATAAGAGGACAATGATGAGAAGGAGGGCAGTCAATGCAGGACTGAGGGTGTTGGACTTAAAAGCACACAGTATACACAATGAACTTGTAGTGCAGATTGAAACTGGCAGGTACGATGTTGTGGCTGTCACAGAGACATGGCTGTAAGGGGATCCGGGCTGGGAACTAAATATCCAAGGATACATGTCCCTTCAAAAGGACAAGCAGATGGGCAAAGGGGCAAGTGTTGCCTTGTTAGTAAGAAATGAAATTAAATCAATAGCAAGAAGTGATAGAGAGTCAGAAGGTGTAGAATCTGTGTGAGTAGAGCTGAGGAACCGCAAGAAATAAAGAATCTGATGCAAGTTCTGTCCAGGTCTCCAAGCAGTAATCAGGGTGTGGGGAAGGAAATCAATCAGGAGATAGAAACGCCAGATACAAAATGTTAGGGCAGACTTCAATGGATAGGTGGACTTGGTAGTGTGTCTCAAGGAAAGGACTTCATGGAATGTCTACGAGATGGTTTTTGAAACAGCTTGTGGTTGATCATTTGGAACAGGCAGTTTTGGATTCAGTGATGTGTAACGAGGCAAACTTGATTAGTGAGTTGAAGCTGAAAGTATTTCTGTGGATAAGTGACCATAATATGATAGAAATCCCCCTGCAGTTTGAGAGGGAGAAGCTGCAATCAGATGGAACAGTATTTCAATTGAGTAAAGGGAACTACAAAGACATGAGTAAGGAGCTGACCAGAGTTGATTGGAAGGGGAGCCGAGCAGGTAAGATGGCAGGGCAGCAAATAGCAAAATTTCTGGGGGTAATTCAGGAAGCAGAGCAGGAATTCATTCCAAAAAGGAAACATACTAAGGGGAGGACAAGGTAACCATGGCTGATGAGGGACGTCAAGGACAGCATAAAAGCAAAAGGAAAAGACATACAATGTGGTGGAAAATAGTGGGAAGCCAGAGGATTAGGAAGTCTTTAAAAACTTTTGGAGGATAACGAAAAAAGCACTAAGGGTGGAGAAGGTGAAATGTGAGGGTAAGCTGGCCAGTAATATACAAGGAGATTGCAAGAGTTTTATCAGATATATAAAAAGGAAGAGGGAGGCAAAAATAGACTTTGGATCGCTGGAGAAAGAATAATAGGAAATGAAGAAATAGCCAAGGAATTGAATCGATACTTTGCATCAGTCTGCACAATGGAAAACACCAGCAGCATACCAGTACTTCAAGACTGTCAGGGGGCAGAGGGGAGTGTAGTGGCCATCACTAAGGAGGAGGTACTGGGGAAGCTGAAAGGTCTGAATGTGGATAACTCACCCAGACTGGATGAACTACACCAGTGTGTTCTGAAGGAGATTGCTGAGGAGATTGTGGGGGCATTGGTGATGATCGTTCAGGAATCAATGGAGTCAGGGTGTGGAGGTGGGGTAGGGTGGCATTTGGTGGGGGCAAGGGACAGGAAAATGGCTCACATAACAGCTCTGTTTAAGAAAGGAGGGAGGTATAAGATGGGATGTTATAGGCCAGTTACCCTGGACTCAGTTGTTGGTCAGGTTTTAGACTTCAATTGAAGGATGAAATTGTAGAGGACTTGGAAGTCCATTGAGAAAATAGGGCTGAGTCAAGGGGAGGTCATGCCTGGCAAATCTGTTAGAATTCCCAAAGGAGACAATGAGCCAGTCAGACAAAGGAGAGTCTGAGTAAGTAACCTATTTGGATTTTCCAGAGGGAATTTGACATGAGATAAGCGCTGATAGTGTTAGGGGTGAGGTACTGGCATGGACTGAGGACTGGCAGGTTGGCATAAAGCAGAGAGCGAGGAACAATGGCAGCTGGTGACCGGTAAAGGTCTGCAGGGCGTTAGGACCTCAACGATTCATGTTATACATTAACAATCTGGATGAAGGAAGTGAAGACATTATTGCTAGGTTTTCAGATGACATGATATAAGTGGAGGGACAGGTAGTGTTGAGGAAGTGGGAAGGCTGTAAAAGGTCCTGGATAGGCTCAGAGAGTGGGCAAAGAATTGGAAGATAGAATACAATGTGTTACAGTGTGAGGTTATGCACTGTGGGAGGAAGAAGAAATGCAAAGACTGTTTGCTAAATGAGGAAAGCCTTTGGAAATCTATAGCACAAATCTCATTCAGGTTTCTCTTAAGGTTAACAGGCAGGTCCAGTTTGTGCTTGGGAAGGCAACTGAAATGATCACATTCATTTAAATAGGGCCAGAACACAAGAGCAGAGATGTACTGCTGAGGCTGTGTAAGGCTCTAGTCAGACTGCATTTTGAATATTGTGAGCAGTTTTGGGACCATATTCTAAGGAACAATGTGTTAGCATTGGAGGGGTTTACAAGAATGATCCTGGGGATGAAGGGCTTGTCATATGAGACATGGTTGAGGACTCTGGGTCTGTACTCGATGGAGTTTAGAAGGATGAGGAGGGATCTTATTGAAATTTGCAGAATACAGATAGGCCTGGGTACAGTGGATGCAGATAAGATGTTTCCAAAAACAGGAGACTAGGTAACAAAGGCACAGCCTCAGAATGAAGGGCCAACACTTTCGAGCTGAGATGAGGACAAATTTCTTCAGCCAGACGGTGGCGAATCTGTGGAACTCAGTGCTACAGAGGGCAGTGGAGGCAAAGTCACTGAGAGTATTTAAGACAGAGACAGATAAGTTCGTGATTGTTAATGGGATTGATGGTACCAGTGGAGTTGGCAGGAGAATGGGGATGAGAAGCATATCTGCCAAGATCAAAGGGCAGAGCAGATTCAATGGGCTGAATGGCTGATTTCTGCTCCTATTTCTTAAAGTCTTCTGGAGAGTTTCCCCAAAACCCTGGAAAACTGAACCCACTGGACTGTGAGCCCTGCTGTAGCTGTTTGTCATCAGAACTTTGCCAAGAGGTAACCAAAGAGTGGAGAGAGTGTGCATCCATGTGGGAACTTCAGAATGCTTCCCCGCTCCTGGACTTCCAAGCGTGTAGGAAGTCTGGTCAGTGACAGCAGTTGGAGCTCCAGGTATCGGAGCTTGAGTAGCAGCTGGTGTCAGTGCGGAGAGTCCGTGAGGGTGAGAGCTCCATGGAGAGCACGTTTCTAGATGTGGTCACTCTGCAGCTTCAGAGTATGCAGGGAGAGAGGGAATGGGGGAGAAGAAAGACAGTCCAAAAGGACCAGGCAGATAGTACAGGAATCCCCTGAGTGCAGCTCACTCTCCAACCAGGATTCAGTTCGGAATCCTGATGAGAATGATGGTTCATCTGTGGAGTGCAGCCAGAGCCAAGTCCCTGGCACCACGGGTGGCTCAGCTGTACAGGGGGGCACAATGAAGACTGGAAGAGCGACAGTGAGAGGAGATTTGAGAGGGAGGGCAATTGATAGGTGTTTCTGCAGCTGCAGATGGGAATCCAGGATGGTGTGTTGTCTCCTTGGTGCCAGGCGCAAGGATGTCAATGAGCGGCTGCAGAGCGCCCTGAGGGGAGAGGGGGAACAGTCAGCAGTCGTGGTCCACATTGGTCCCAGTGACAAAGGGAGAAATAGGATGTGGTCCTGCAGTCAGATTTTAGGGAGCGTGGAAAGGAATTAGGAGCAGGAACTAAAAAGAAGGAATCTGCACATTACTTCCAGTGCCCCCCACAAGTGTGAAGAGGAACAGGAGGATAACACAGGTGACTGTGGGGCTGGAGAGCGGGTCCAGGAGGGAGGCTTTAGGTTCTTGGGACATTGGGAGTGGGTCTGGGGGAGATGAGACTTGGCCAGACCAGACGGCGTTGCTCCTGAACAGAGCTGTGACTGAGCTCCTTTGGGATGAGCTGGGCTGTGGGAGCCAGTGGGGAATATCAGAATGAAACACCAAGGTCCACGGAATCCTCAGTGTAGACAATAATTCACCACCCAGTGGAAAGAATGTGGAGGAATACAAATGCAAGGAATTTACAGAGACCTGCAAATATGATAGAATCGTTATAAATGGGGGACTGGGTCTTTAATTTCCAAATATAGATTAGGGTAGTAGCAGTGTAACAGGCAGAGAGGGGCCAGAGTTGTGAGAGTGTGTTCAGGTGAATTTTCAGATGGCATTGTGGACAGCGAAGAAGGCTGTCTAAGAGTACAATGGGCTCTTGACCAACTGGGCCAGTGGGCTGAGGAATGGCAGATGGAGTTTAATTCAGATAAATGTGAGTGCTGTATTTTGGTAAGACACAGGAGATGGGTGAGATACTAAACAAATATTTCAGGTCAGTATTTATGGGGAAGAAGGACATGAAAGTGAGGGAATTTCAAAAAATAGTGACGTTTTGAAAAAGTCCACAATACAACTGAGTAGATGCGAAAGGTCTTAAAAGATATAAAGGTAAATAAATCCCTAGGACCTGATCAGGTGTATCCCAGAACATTGTGGGAAACTAGGGAAGAGATTTCTGGGCCCCTTGCTGAGATATGTTTATCATTACAGCTATAGGTAAGGTGTTGGAGGAGCAGAGAGGATGGCTAATGTTGTATCATTATTTCAGAAAGGCTATAAGGAAAAGCTAGGGAACTATAGACCAATGAGCCTGATGTCAGTGCTAGGTAAGATAATGGAGTGGATTCTGAGGGACAGGATTTACATCCATTTGGATAATCAATGTGGTTTTGTGCATGGGAAATTGTGTTTCCCTGATTTGATTGTGGAGGTGACAAAGAAGATTGATGAAGGCAGAACAGTAGACAGTGTCTGTTTGGACTTCAGTAAAGTGTTTGACAAGGTTCCACATGATAGACTGACTAGTAAGGTCAGACCACATGGGATCCAGGGGGAGCTAGCCATTTGGGTAAAAAAAAATTAGCTTGAAGATAGGAGAGAGAGAGTGGTGGTAAAGGGTTGATTTTCAGACTGGAGATCTGTGAATAGCTGTGTGCCGCAAGGAGTGGTGCTGGGTTCACTGCTTTTGGTCGTTTAAATAAATGATTTCACTGTGAATATAGGAGTTAACATCAGTTTGTAAATGACACCAAAATTGGTGGGACAGTGGATAGTGAAGAAGTTTATCTCAGGGTACAGTGGGACCTTGATCAGATGGGGCAATGGGCAGAGGTGTGGCAAATGGAGTTCAATTTAGTTAAATGTGAGATGTTGCATTTTGGAAAGGCAAACCAGGGCAGGAGTTATACAGTTAATGGTAGGGCCCTGTGGAGTGTTGCTGAAAAAAGAGAGGTGAAGGTGAAGGTGAAGGTGAAGGTGAAGGTGAAGGTGAAGGTGAAGGTGAAGGTGAAGGTAAGCTGCATTATTCCTTAAAACTGGATCACAGGGAGACAGGGTGATGAAGAAGGTGTTGGGAACGTTTGCCTTTATTGGTCACTGTATTGAGTATCGGAGTTGGGACATCATGTTGCAGCTGTACAGGAGATTGGTGAGGCCACTTTGGGAATAATGTGAACAATTCTGATCATCCTGCGATAGTAAGGATATTGTTAAACTTTTAAAAGATGCAGAAAACGATTTTAAAAGATTTTGCTAGGAATTGGAGGTTTTGAACGATCGGGAGAGGATGAATAAACTGGGGCAATTTTCCCTGCAACATCGGAGGCTGAGAAATTTATAAAATCATAAGGGACATAAATAATGTGAATAATTCAGGAAGCATGTGAATGTTTTGTAGAGATGGCAAATTCAATTCCCAAACGTCATTCCAGGGATGAGGAACAGCAGTTATGAAGATCTACTGGAGAATTTGGGACTGTCTTCTTTGGAGAAGGCTGAGAGGAGATTTATTGAATGAATTAAAACCAGGACGGGCCTGGACAGAAAAAATAAGGAGAAAATGTTCCCAATTGAGAAAGGATTGAGACTGAGAGACCACAGATTGAAAGTAATTGGGAAAAGTCACAAAAGTGAGATGGAGAACAACATGTTCAGCCAGTGAGTGGTTAAGGTGTGGAATGCACTGCCCGAGAGTGTGGTGGAGGCAGCTTCAATTGAAACATTCCAAAGGGAATGAGACTATTATTTGAAAAGGAACAATGTGCAGTGTGACAGGGAGAATTGAGGAGAATGACACTCTGTAAATTACTCATTCAAAGAGCCAGTACAGATAGGACGGGTGAAATGGTCTCCTTGTACACTGTAACAGTCCTGTGACTGTGTGATTGAGCAGAGTTAAATCTGGGGGAGGTGGGAGCTCGGTGTCTCACTGTGCTGCTGCTGCTGCTGCTGCTGCTGCTGCTGCTGCTGAGGTCAGTGAGATCAGAGATTGGGACGGGGAGCCAGAGCTCACATCAAACTCTGCCCGTGTCTGTCGCACTGAGACTGGCAGGAGGCTACTCACTGATTTCACTCCATGCTGCAGGAATGGGACCACAGGCTGCAAATGGACAGGGCTCCTCCACACGGTGAGTAAAACTGACTGACTTATATCTTGCTGCTTAAGTGGGGCAATAGGACTACAGAAATACAGCTGGACATCCTGTTAGAGACAATGCTCCTCAATCAACCATTTCATTCGCTGCAGCTGCTCAATAACACCTTCAACAATTCAACATTTGTGTTTTAGAAGTTGTGTTTCAGTATTGACGGGGTTAATAACGGAGGATTGAGGTTTACTTACTCAGTCTGAGCTTGGTTCCTTTACCGAACGTAAGCCACAGTGAGAGCTCCCAGTGCAGAGGCTGCACAAAATCTTCTGCTCTTTGTTACTCCCCGTCACTCTCAACCTCTCCCTGTCTCTCAGTCACTCTTACCCTCTCCCTGCCCCTCTCTGTCTCCCTCACTCATGGCTTTTTCTCTGTCTGTCTGTATCTCTGGGTTGTGTCCAGCTAGGCTTGGGCAGTTTGCGAAATATATTTTTTGATGTTCAATGTTGCGGCTGCTCTTCAAGTGTGGTCATGGAGTGTAGGTGGAAACATGAGGCCTTCAGTGAGTGGTGGACACCACAGGGACTGGAGTGTGTTGTAGACAGTGACAATTCTGGCATAGGTTAGTTTGTTCAGTTTCATTTAGATGTAACTGTGAATGTGTCAGTTCAGGTGGTGGGATGGTGTGTCCATTATTATATATTTTATATAACTGTGGATTGGGTCAGTACAGGAGTTGGTGCTGTGTGTATTGAGGTTTTTGTACGGATCTGTATCACTGTGAAGGCCAGCTGTTATGCTGCATACAGTAATAGTCAGCGACATCCTCAATCTGAACGTTGCTGATTGTCAGGGTGAAACTGGTCCCTGATCCACTGCTGGTGAATCGATCGGGGACTCCTGTGAATCGAGTTGTTGCACTGTAGATCAGGAGAGAGGGTTTCTGACCTTCTCGCTGCTGGTACCAGCTAACCCACTTGCTAACAGATTGACTGGCCGTACAGGTGATGGTTGCGGTCTGGCCCAGTCCCACTGACAGCACCGGGGGAGACTGGGTCATGGTGATGTCCCCATTGATACCTGAGGGGTCAGAGAGAAACACAGTGAAGTCAGAACTGTAACAGACAGAGCCTGTCAAATGAGAGATTGTTGGAGACACTGAGCATTCGTCTGGTTTCAGCATTTTCCCTTCAATCACAAGTCAGTGGAATTGGAGTGAAATGCAGAGAAGCTAAAGATTCAAGGTGCAAGTAGAGAGATTTGTACCTGCGATACAGAATGCCAGGGGCCAGATCAGCTGGATGTGTGAAATCATGGTGTGTGCTCCTGTCCCTGTGCCTGGTTCCTGATAAACTCTCCCTTCACTGGGCTCTGCTTTATAAAGCTGCAGCCTGTGAGAGTCTGACTGGGTGTTCCTCAGTATGTAAATGGCATCAGGCAGGGAGAGCCACGTCAGTACCTCTTTTCTCTCTCTCTCACTCCCATTCTCTCTCTCTGTCTCAGAAAGTCATTGATGTTAACAGCACTGAATGACACCATTTGGCCCATTGTGTCTAAACTGGTCAGCAAAGATCTGATGACACTAATCCCATCCGCCAGCTCCTGGCCCATTACCGTGGGGGCTGCAGCAACACAAGTGAATATCTAAACACTGCTCCAATGTCATGAGAGTTTGTGACTCAACCAGCCTTTCAGGCAGTGAGTTCCAGACTCCAACCACCCTCTGGGTGAAAACATTTCTCCCCAACACACTTCTCACTCTCTAATCAACTGGGCCTGGACTCACTCGAGTTCAGAAGGATGAGAGAGGATCTGATTGAAACATATCACATTCTAACAGGGCTGGGCAGGGAGGCGGTTTCCCCTGGTTGGGGAGTCTGGAACCAGGGGTCACAATCTCAGGGGGATACAGTGTAGACCATTTCAGACTGAGATGAGGAAACATTTCTTCACTCAGAGGATAGTCAAACTGTGGAGGACAAGGAACTGAATATATTCAAGAGAAAGAGAGAGATAATTGTTTTACATTTTAACAGCATGAAGGAAATGGGGAGAAAGTAGGAATATGTCTTTGAGATGGAGGATCAGCCATGATCACACTGAATGACAGAGCAGACTCAAAGGGCCGAATGGCCTACTCCTGCAGCAGTTTCTGTGTGGCCATGTCTGTGTTACCTTCAATGTTTGTCCCTGGTTATTGAATTCTTGACTCTTGTAAAAAGTGCCTTCCTGCACACCCTATCACTGCCCTGAATAATCTTATACCCCTCTATCAGGTCCCCTCTCAACCTTCACTGCTCCAAAGAAAACATTCCCAACCTTTCCAAGCTTTCCTCACAGCTGGCCCTCCATCCCAGGCAGTATGCTGGTAAATCTCTGCACCCTCTCAAGTACAATCACATCCTTCCCAGAATGTGGTGACCAGGACCTGTCCACCCCTTTCTCTCTCTCTCTCTCAATCAGTCTCATAACCACTCTCTCCAACTCACTCACGCTTCCTCACTCCGTCTCATAATCTCTCCTTCTGCATCTTTCTCTCACACTGTCACTCACTCAATCTCTCGCATCAATTGAAAACCTCCAAATATTAATTGCCCCTCTCTATTCCTCTCTCTGTCTCTCCCTCCCTGCCTGCATTCCCAATCTACAGTCTCTCTCCCTCCCTCTCTGTCATTTTGTCTCTAACCATACTCATCTCTCTCTGACACACACACACTCAACCCGACCAACTCTCTCTTGATTCCTTTCATTCTTGGTATCACACCCATCCTGTCTCTTTCTCTCTCTCCATCCCTCTCAGTCACATCTTGATTCTCTCTCTCTATCCCTCAATCTCACTACTTCTACCTCCCTCTATCTCTCTCTTGGTCCCCTCACATATCTCACACTGTCTCAGATGCTCCTCCCTCTATCCCTCAATTACACGCACACACATACATCTTCTACCTCTCTCTCTGTCTCGCTTCTCTCTCTTTCTCACAGTGTCCCGGATGGTGACAATTGAATGCAGGACAAATCTCCCTCTGCTCTGCCCCACTAATGGATGTTAACCCTTGACCCCAGAAGCATGTCTTTTCCTGGATTAAAGCCCCATTTCTCACATTGACCAGGGTTTGGTCTCTCTCAGGAAGACTGACAGATTCTTGTCAAATGAAGGGCAGTTCTGTGCTGTTGGCCGATTCTCACTGGGGACTGGTTTGGACACAAAGTTCATTTCATGAAGGCCCAGCAGAGAGAGGAGATCCTCAGGCCATCAGTGTGAGCTGGAGGGGCAGGACAGGTTCTGACCCACTGACCCATTCTGTCCAATCCCTTCCTTTTCCTGCCCTTTCCATGATCAGTCTTTGAGTCAGGCTTTTTGACTGGGATGAGGGTCAGAGCATCACACAGTTACAACAGAGAGAAACTGGACCCACACCAACCATGAACTCCATGACACACTGGATACTCCAACAGAGTCCAGTAAACATGAAATTCAGTTCACAAAGCTGCTTGATGTAGAAACATAGGCCTCTTTACCACTGAAGCCATAAAAGCAGTAAACATTGGCCTCCTTCCTACTGGACTCTCCAAAGGAGACCAGTAAACATGGGCCTCCTATTCACTGGAGTTTCCAATTGAGATGAGCAGCTGACTGAGTTTTTGAAGAAGTAATCAAGAAGAAGAAGATAGGTAGAGCAGTACACTCTGTCTACATGGACGTTAGCAAGTCCTTAGACAAGGTTCCCCATAGGAGACTGCTTAGTAAATTTATATCACAAAGGATTCAGGGAGAGCTCGCCAATTGGATATAAAATTGGCCTGATGGTAGGAGGCAGAGGCTGGTGAGAGAGGCTTGTTCTTCAGACTGGAGGCCAATGACCAGCCGTCTGCCACGAGAACCGAACCTGGATCCACTGTTGTTCATCATTTAAATGAACAATTTGGCTGAGAAAATAGCAGGAATGAAAATGTGTTGCTGGAAAAGCGCAGCAGGTCAGGCAGCATCCAAGGAACAGGAGAATCGACGTTTCGGGCATAAGCCCTATAGCAGGAATGGTCAGGAAGTTTGTGGCTGACATTAAAATTGTTGGCATCGTGGACGGGGAAGAAGGTTACCAAAGAGTGCAATGTCATCTTGATCAACTGGGCCAGTGGGTAAACAAATCCAGATGGAGTTTAATTTTGAAAAGTGCGAGGAGTTACATTTTGGTAAGACATACCAGGGCAGGAATTACACAAATAATGGTCGAGCCATGGGGAGTGTTGTTGAACAGACAGACTGAGAGGTACAGGTACATAATTCCTTGGAAGTGGGGCCACAGGTAGACAGGGTGATAAAGAAGGTATTTGGCACACTCACCATCACTGGTCAAATCAGGGAGTACAGGAGCTGGGACATGTTCCAGCTGTACAAGGCATTGGTAAGGCCACATTTGGACACTGTGTAAATTTTCCTTGAGAAAACACTTTTCTGTAAACTGGGTTGTCTATTTCTCCCAGTCTTTGTGTAAAGGTGAGACTAAGTGTGCGTAAGCTCTTATACAGCATAGACAGAGGTCACTGGGCTGATTGTGACTGTTAGTCAAATGAGTCCAATGTGTCCCATTTACCCAGTCCTTCCTGTATAACCCTGCAATTGTTTCCTTTTCAGCTATTTCTCCAAATGCCCTTTTGAAAGTTGCTGTTGAATCCACTTCCACTCACCTTGCAGACCGTCATCATGAACTCGCTGGATAAAAATATTCCTATCTTCTCCCTTGTCCTTCAGACCCTTTCTGAAATGTGTGCCCTCTGGTTACTGACCCTCCTGCCTGGAGAAACAATTTGTCCTTTATTTACTGCATCTAAACTCTCTAATTGTGAACCCCTCATTGAGTTAGAGCTATTTCCAGCACAGGGGGAGAACATTCAGCCTGTCAGGTAAATGCTGTCATTTCATGGGGCAATCCAGTCAGTCCCACCCCCTCCCCTCTTCAGCCCCCAGAGCCTTGCAGGTTTATTTCCATCAAGAGCCCATCCAATCTGTCATTGTAATAACTGAGTGTCTTCACCTGCCTCACCTGAATGGGCACTAATTTCCAAGTCATTACCAATTGCTGCGAAAAACAAAGTTCTTCCTGACATCGCGTATCTCTTGCCCAACAAAGTGTCAGGTAATCTCAATGTGAAGATGGGATTTTGTCTCCACACGGACTGTGCTGTGGTCACTCTTACTGATACTGTCATGGACAGATACACCAGCAGCAGACAGGTTGGTGAGGGTGACAGTAAGTATGTTTTTCCCTCGTGTTGGTTCCCTCGCCACCTGCCCCATCTCCATTCTCACAGCGGAATCACTTGGAACTTGACCTGCTTGTACAGTAGTGATGCTCCTCAGCAGCTCTTGATGGTGGGCTTTGAAGTCCCTTACTCAGAGTATATCCTGCATCCTTCCCTCCCTCAGTGCTCCCTCCAAGTGTTGTTCAACCTGGAGGAGGACTGATTGCTCAGTTGAGGTTGGAGGGGAGGGAGGTTTCCTTCTCCATGTTTGATCTACTGTCATGATGCTTCATGGGTTCCATAGTTAATGGTGAGGACTCCCAGGACAACTCCCTTCCGACTGTACCCACCACTGTGTTGCCTCCCCAGCTTGGTCTATCCTGCCAGTTAAAAACTGAATGAGGAAAACATTCTGTGTAGGCTTCACAGCTTGGATACAGAGCTGCTGCTGGATTCTGTTTTTGATCTCTGAGTGTATGTTTGTGAGAGAGTGACTGACACTTTTACCATCATTATACTCAAGATCCTAGTCCTTATATTCTTATGTGCTGACAGATTCTCGGGAGTGCAGATGGTTCACAGTTTTCTCCCATCTCAGTAACAAACAGCCAGCTGCTCCGAGCTCCTTCTTTCACTTCCTCTTTTGGTGAAGTTTCAACCTTGCGAGCTGACAGTCTTTGCAGTTATTTTTTACACTGGGGCTTTCTGCTGTGGTCAGAATCTCTAATAATAAGTGTCCAATCAGTGACAATCACAGCAGCTAAGAGCAGTCAGGACTGAGGAGCCAGGCTCACTGGGAAACACATTGGGAAGATCAAAGCCATCCTCTTCAGCTCCCGGTACAAACTCCATCCCTCTCCCTGAGCACTGTCTGCTGCTCAAACAGACTCATTACAACCTTGACCTCATCTTTGAGGCTGCTCTAAGCCCCACATCACCATCCCCCGCCCTCCCCACCATGCTCACTGACCTACATTGGCTCCCGGTTGAGCAACATTTCGATTTTCAAATTCTCATCCTTGTTCTCAAACCCCTCCCTGCCCTCCCTCCCTCCACAGCCAGATCATACTTCCTCAAATAAGGGGACCAAAACTGCACATAATCGAATCATAAAATCACAGTACAGAAGAGTCCCTTCAGCCCATTGAACCTGTGCCAGCCAAACAACATTAAACCTGCATGAGTCCCACTTTCCAATATTAGGCCCATAATCTTGAATGCTATGACATTTCAGTGTTCATCCAAAGGTTATGAAGTTTCCTACCACAACTATAATCCCAGTCAATGTATTCAGACTGTCACCATCTTCTGGGTGAAAGATATGCTCCTCAAATCCCCTCTGAAGCTCCGGCCTTTCACATTTGAATGTGTGCCACCATATTATTATGTCTCTGCCTCAGGAGAACTTTCTATCCTCCTTGTGCATTCCCCTCATAACTTTATACATCTCAATCAGGGACCCCTTAACCTTCTCTGCTACAAAGAGAACAACCTGAGCTTATCCAGCATCTTTTCATCATTGAAATGCTCCACCCCAAGCAACTTCCTGGTTAATCTCATCTGCACCCCATCCAGTGTAATCACATCCTTCCTATCGTGTGGTGACCAGAACTGCACACAGTACTTCAGCTCTCACCTCCCCTAAGTTCTAAACAGTTCCAACATAACCTCCCTGTTTTTATCACCCACCCCTGAAATGATAAAGGTAAGTGTCCTATATGTTTTCATTCCTGCCCTGTTCACCTGCTGTGTCTTCCACAGTGCTTCACCTCACATTTAGCAGAGTTAAATTCCATCTGCCTTTGCTCTGCCTATCTGAACAATCCATTTATATCCTCCTGTAACCTCACACCTTCTTCCTCACTATTAACCATCCTCCAATCTTCATATCATATACAAACTTAGATATCATTCACTCACCCCACCCCTCACCCCATCACATTCTCATCCACATTGTTTCTAAGTGTCACAAACAATAAGGGACCCAGCACTGATCCCTGTGGTATCCCACTGCACACTGGATCCAGTCACGCAAACAACTTTCTGCCTCTTCGCTCTGTCTCCTGTCACTGAGCCAAATATTAATGGAATACTCAAGGTATGATCTCACTGAAGCCCTGCAACATTGCAGCAAGATACCTCTGGCCCTGTTCTTGAATCCTATCGCTATGAAGACCTAAATACCATTGGCGTTATTCACGACTGCTGCTCCTGCAATGCTTACTTTTAGCAACTGGTGTATAAGGACACCCAGGTCTGATTGTATCTCCCCATTCCCACTCTATCCCCATCCGGATAATAATCTGCCTTCCTATTTTTGATACTAAACTGGGTAACTTCACATTTATCCACATTATATTTCATCTGTGACTTACTCAACCCGTCCAAATCACACAGAAGCATCTCTGCATCCTCCTGACAGCTCCCCCTCTCAACCAGCTTTGTGTCATCTGCTAAACTGGAGATATTAATCTTGATTCCCTTATCTAAATCATTAACATATGATGTGAGTAGCTGGTATCCAGGCCTGTGGTCCAGACCTGAGCTCATCCAGCCCTTTCAGAAAAAGGCCCGATTATTTCAAAATTACATCTATATCAATGATTTGGATGAGACTGTACAAGGCATGATTCATAAATTTCCAAATGACACTAAAATAGGCGGTATCGTGGACAGTGAGGAAGGTTATCAGAAAGTGCAGCAGGACTTTGATCAGCTGGGGAAGTGGGCTGAGAAATAGCAAATGGAATTTAATATAGACAAGTGTGAGGTCTTGCATTTTGCAAAGTCAAATCAAGGTAGGAGTTTCATGGTGAATGGTGAAGGAGTGTAGTGGATCAGAGGGACCGTGGAGTTCAGGTACACAATTCTCTGAAAGTGGAGTCACTGTTGGACAGGGCAGTGAGGAAGGCTTTTGGCACACTGACCGTCATCAGTCAGGGCATTGACTGTAGAAGTTGGGAAGTTATATTGCAGTTATGCAGGATGTTGGTGAGGCCACACTTGGATTATTGTGTTCAGTTTTGGACAGCTTGTTATAGGAAGGATATTATTAAACTGAAAAGAGTGCAGGAGAAATTTATGAGGATGTTGCCAGAACTCAAGGGTCTGAGTTATAGAGAGAGGGTGGACAGCTAGGAATTTATTTCTTTGGAGCATAGAAGACTGAGGGGGGAATCTTAAAGCAGTGTGTAAGATCAGTAGAGGCATGGATAGGGTGAATGAACTCAATCTTTTTCCCAGGGTTTGTGACTAGAGGACGAGAGGGCATCAGTTTAAGGTTTGAGAGTAAGGAATAAAAGGGAACCTGAGGGGCACTTTTTACTCAAATGATGGTCCGCATATGGAATGAGCTACCAGCAGAAGTGGTTGCACTGGGCACATTGACAACATTTAAAAGGCATTTGGTCAAATACATGAATAGGAAAGGTTCAGAAGGTCATGGGCCAAGTGTATGGAAATTGGGTTAGCGTGGTCAGACATTTTGGTCGGAGTGGGCCAGTTTAGGTCGAAGGGCCTGTCTCTGTGCTGGAGGACTCAATGACTCTATGACTTTGTTTCCTGTCTGCAATCAGTTCTCTATCCATGTCAGTACACTGCCCCCAATCCTATGAGCTTTAATTTTATATGCAATGCTCTTTTGTGGGATTATCAGAAGTCTCTTGAAAGTGCAAATGAAGCACATTAATCCAGAATTAAGAATCTAATAATGACCATGCATCCACTGTTGATTGTTGGGAAAAACCATCTGGTTCACTGATGTCCTTTAGGGAAGGAAATTGCTATCTGTACCTGGTCTGGACGGTCTGGACTACCTGTGACTCCAGACCCACAACAATGTGGTTGACTTTTAACTAATTAGAGATGGGCAATAAATGCTGGCTATCCAGTGATGCCCTCATCCCATGAATGAATAAAGAAAAAAAAACATTCACTCGCTCCCCCTTATTAAATCCACTCCTTACATCCTCAAACAATTCCAGTTGATTGTTCAGTATGATTTCCCTTCCCACAATCCATGCTGACTGTGTCCAATCCTGTCACTGTTTTCCATGTGTTCAGCTATTAAATATTTTACAACGGACTCAAGAATTTTCCCCAATACCATCAGGCTGACTGATTAAAAATTCCCTGTTTTCTCACTCCCTCCCATTTTAAGAGTAAGGTTACATCAGCAACTCTCCAATCTCAAGGAACTGTTCCAGAATCAATACAATCTTCGAAGATGACCACCAATGTTTCCAAAATTTTTGAGCCATTTCCTGAATACTTAGTATGTCGATTATCAAACTTTAATCCCATCAATTTTCCCAAAACCATTTCCCTTTAATAAATGATTTTCTCCAGCTCCTCCCTCACTCTAGACTCTGTGAACCCAACAATTTGGGGATGTTTTAGAGTCTTCCTTTCTGTACAAAAATCCTGAATATGTATTTAATTATTCTGCCATCTTGTTGTTCTCATTATATGATTATAAATTTTGTGTGCAACTTTCTTGAATGCCTTCTGGAAATTCATATCAACAACACCCATTGACATTCCATTATCTCATACATTAGTAACCTCTTTAATAAAATGTAACCAAGTTAGTTCAAGGTGTTTAACCCTGAGAAAATCCATGCTGACTTTCTTGAATCAGTTCATATTTGTCAGACATTCTCTCTTAAAAACAGATTCAATCACTTCCCAACAAGAGACATTCAATGGAGAGGTTCATGTGAATAAATTAGTAAACAGCTAGCACTGACACAAGGGGGTGAACAGCCTCCTCCTGTGCTGGAGCCTTCTCTGTCTCCTTGATTGTAACATTCCGATAGGAATAGGAGCTGGGCTGCAGCTTCGACATTGAGTTCAATGTGGACGGATGGAGTGTAATTAGTGGGGTATTGTGACCAGGTGCCTCTCGAAAAGATGTCTTTCTCTTTCTCCCTTTTCAGCTCCAGGGCTGGCATGAAGGAGTTGAAAGAATCTTTGGTGAAGAAGGTTCCGGACGGTGAGGGCTGTATGAAGAGTTTCAGCAGTGACTAATGATTGCAGCTCCTTGTTTAGTCTGCTCCTCCCCCACCACTGATCAAGCCATGCAACCTCCTGTCACATTGAGTGACATTGCAATTGATATCATAGTGTCAGTGCCAGCAAAAAACAGAATCACAGTCTGACCCACTGGGACAGCCATCACTGCCTGACATCATAGAACGGAGCCTGTATCCCCTCCCCCACCACACTCATAAACCATACAGCATCAAAAACATAATGAGACCCAATCCCTTCTATTAAACAATGGCTCCCAGAGAACCCCTTCAGAGGTCGAAGTCAGCACCAAGACAGAGAGAGAGAGAGAGAGAGAGAGAGAGAGTCCCTATTCCTTCTGTTCTAATGATGGTGTCAGTGTGTGTTGATGAGAAATGTTGAAACTGCTCGTGATTTAATGATGGAGCTGGAAGCCAGGAGGAGCTGCAGAAGCTTCAGTTTCTAACCAGAAACTGCCCACTCAGTCTCTTGGACACCATGAGCTGGTTCATTGTGCCCAGCGCCGACAACCCCTCCCTCCCTCCCTCCCCTACAAGGCTTTGTCTGCTTGGATTCTCATTGTTACCTTTTCCTGGTTCTGGAGGAAACTTCCCCTCTGATCCAGCATTCACACTCACTCCTAAAACCTGACCCGAGATCTCCTAAGATCCAGAGTGGACCTGTTTCTGTCCAATACCGAGTCCAATGATGACATTTGACTTGCTGTGGGGAAAGAATCAGCCAGGGTCCTGTGATTGCAATCAAGGATTCTCTCATCCAGTACAGTCTCCATCCAGAGCACCATTCATCCAGTACAGTCTCCATCCAGAGCACCATTCATCCAGTGCAGTCTCCATCCAGAGCACCATTCATCCAGTACAGTCTCCATCCAGAGCACCATTCATCCAGTACAGTCTCCATCCAGAGCACCATTCATCCAGTACAGTCTCCATCCAGAGCATCATTCATCCAGTACAGTCTCCATCCAGAGCACCATTCATCCAGTACAGTCTCCATCCAGAGCACCATTCATCCAGTACAGTCTCCATCCAGAGCACCATTCATCCATTGCAGTCTCCAGTCAAAGCATTCTCTTCTGAGTTCCATCTCTCTCTTTTTCTCTCTCTCTCTCACACTCTCTCTCACTCTCTCTCTCTCTCTCTCTCTCTCTCTCTCTCTCTCTCTCTGTCTCTGAGCTTCAGCCCTACCTCCATCTGAGCTGCTGGGAGTCTGATCTGAGCCAATTCAGTGAGTCCCATGAAGAATAATGACGGGATATTTGGAATGTAAGTGTGTTGATGTAAATGTGAACCATTGCAGCAAAGACATTACAGATGGTTTGTACAGACAGCAAAGCCCAAACCAGAACATTGTGTCAATCAACACAGAACTCATGAAAGCTTCAGTAAAAACGATTATTAATATGATTCTCAGAGATGTGTCATTATTCTTGTTTCAAACGACGCTTTCCCAGAGAACGTCCTGAATGGCCTCCTCTTCGTCCAGAGATCTGTGGGATGTGTTCTGAACTCAAATTCGAATACTTTAGATGATATTCCCAAGTCTGAATCCTGGCCCCACTCAGATTCAACACACACACACACGCGTGCACACACACAACGCATCAACATTGGCCATGGTCTCTCGCAGACAAGGATGACTCTCTTCCACCCTCAGAATGAGTCTGTAGGTGGCTGGCCAGACTGATGTGGCTACCACAGGCTCTGTTACACTTGGGGCAGGTGGTGGTCAAGGGAAGGGATGGATGGGACATTGGTGTGGTAGTGTGTCCTTTCTGCTGTTTTAGCCTGGCTTCCATTTTTTTCCCGATGCCTTCCTGGATGCTCCTCCTCCACCTTCGACAGTTTTGGGCCAGTGAATCCCAGGTGCCTGGGGAATGCAGCACTTTGCCAATGAGGTCCTGAGGGTATCCCTGAACCACTTCCTCTGTTCACCTGGGGCTTGCCTGCTGTGTCGAAGCTGGGAGTAGAGCACCTGCTTGAGGAGTCTTGTGTTGGTCATGCAGACGATTTGCCCAGCCCATCGTGGCCAATCAGGAATGGTCAGTGCCTCGATGCTGGGGATATTAGCCTGTTTGAGGACTAACTGGTGTTAGTGTGTCTGTCTTTCCTGCTGATTCACAGGATCTTGAGCAGGCAGTGTTGGTGATCATACTCCAGTGCCTTGAGGTGTTTGCTCTGACAGTCCATGTCTCAGAGCCATATTGGAGGCTGGGAACCCCCACAGCTCTGTAAACCATGAGCTTGGTCTTGGATCTGATGCTGTTGTCTTTGTACACCCTTTTGCTCAAGTAGCTAAAGATTGTGCTAACACATTGGAGGTGATGTTGGATCTCTTCATCAACAGTTGCTTTGGCCGACAGGAGACTTCTAAGTTATTGGAAGTAGTCTCTCAGGCTAATATTTATTGGTTAGGTCAGTGAGGAAGGGTTGGCAGATGATGTTTCATGTGGGAAAATGTGAAGTTGTATCTTTTGGAAGGGAGAACAAAACAACAGAATATTATTTAAATGGAGAAAAACTGAGAAAGCTGCAACAGGGGGCATTGCATTATTCACAAAGGAAACCATCACTGCAGTAATGAGGAAGGATGATTAGAAGTGTCTGAAACACACAAAGTTAGCGCACGGGAACAGCAGGGAATCAGGAAAACTACTGGGATGTTGGCCCTTATTTCAAGGGGGTTGGAGCATAAGTGGAGGGAATTCTTACTGCCAGTGTACAAGGTGCTGGTGAGACCACATCTGGAGTACTGTGAACAGTTTTGGTTGCCTTATTTATGAAAACATATTATTTCACTTGGAGGCAGATCAGAGAAGGTTCATTGGGATGATCCTCAGTGTGGAGGGAATTGTCCTGTGGGCAAATGAATGGCAATCTCATTGAAACATATAGGATTCGTAATGGGCTCGACAGGATAAACTGATGTTTCCCCTCATGGGAGGGGAAGGGTCACACAGACAGAAAAGCATTAGGTAACCAGCAGGGAGACGTAGGCAGGATGTGGAACATGGAGGGCCAGAAAGCTAAATTGTATCTATTTTAATGCAAGTTGCTTGACCAGTAAGGCAGATGAATGTATAACGTTGATGAACATGTGGGAATATGACATTGTTGCAATCACTGAGTCACGGTTGGAGGAAGGACAGGACTGGCAGCTTAACATTCCAGGATATAGACGTTTCAGGCAGGATGGGGGCATGCAGCAGAGAGACAGGGGGCATTGCATTATTCACAAAGGAAACCATCACTGCAGTAATGAGGGAGGATGTCTTAGAAGTGTCTTCAAATGAGGCCATCTGGGTTGATCTAAGAAATAAAATAGGTGCCATCACTTCACTGGGATTATACTGCAGGCCTCCCAATACTCAGAGGGAGATAGAAGAGCAGATATGTCAGCAAAACGCAGAGAGATGTTGGAGGAATAGGGTTATGTTAAGAGGGAATATCAACTTTGTGAACATTAACTAGGATTACCTTTGTGTGAAATGCGATTGCCTTTGTGTGAAAGGATCAGACAGGATGGAAATTTTGAAATCCATCCAGGAGATCTTTTTGTACCAGTTCGTAGATAGTCTCAGTAGAGATGGGGCAGAGCTTGGGAACGATTCCGGTCAAGTGGTTGAAGTGTCAATGGGGTGACCACAACTCTATAAATTTTAAAGTCATTATGGAAAGGGATAAAGACAGTGCTCGATTTGTGTCTTAATTTGGGGAAGGCCAATTTCAATGTCATTCGACAGGATCTGGCAAACATAGACTGGAGCAGCTACTTGCAGGTCAGTCTATATTTGGAAAGTGGGCATCTTTTAAAAGTGGTATCGTGAGAATTCAGGGACAGCGTGAACCCCGAAGTGTGAAGGCAGGGAGAGCAAGCTCAGGGAGCCCTGGATGTGAAAGGATACTGAGAGTTTGATAAAGAAAAAGAAAGAAGCATATGTCACATAAAAAGAATTAAAAGCAGGGGAGACCTTCAGAAGTATAATGTACTGGGTGGGTGCTTAAAAAGGAAATTAGGAGGGTAAAGAGGGACCATGAAATATCTTTGTGAGATAGGATCAAGCAGAACTCCAAAACATTTTGTATGGATGTTAAGGGCAAGAGGATGACCAGGGAAAGAGTGAAATCTATTCGTGACTAGAGGGACAATCTTTGTGTGGACATAGATGAGAGCTTAAATGAAATTTAATCATCTGCATTCACAAAGGAGAAAGACATTGTAAATGGAGGTTTTACTTCTGATAATGAGGTTCTAGTTCATGTTATTATTGGTAAGATGGAAGTATTGGATGTTGTAGAAGGCATAAAGTTGAATAAATCCCCAGGGCCTGATGAAATGTATCCCAGGCAGCTATGGGTGACAAGGGAGGTGATTGCTGGAACCCTTCAAACTTCACTAACCACAGGTGAAGTGCCAGGTAACTGGAGGATTGCTGATGTGCTCTGATTTGCTCAAGAAGAGTGACAGGGATAGGCCAGGAAATTACAAACCAATTAATCTGACACCAGTGTGAGGGAAATTATTGGAAACAATTCTGACGAACAGGATTAATCAACACTTATAAAGCCTGAGATGCCAGCACAGACTTTTTAGAGGGCAATCCTGTCTGAATAATTTAATTGAGTGTTTTGAAAAGGTGAATAAACATCTTGATGAGATTGTGAATTTCATGTGTTTTATATGGACTTCAGTGAGGCCTTTGACACGGTCCCATATGGAAGGCTGGCCCAAAGGATAAGAGCCCATTTGAATCCAAGGCAGGTTAGGATCCAAAACCAGCTTCCAAATAAGAGGCAAAGAGGGATGGTGGAAGATTTGAAGCCTGGGACCAGTGTTGCACCATAGGAAATAACACTAGGGCCCTTGCTGATTGCTGTATACATTAACAATTGGATGTGATTGTACACGGTATAATTTGTAAATTTGCAGATGTTGATAACAGTGAGGACGAAGGTTTCAGGCTTCAGACTGATATTGATAAGCTGGTAAACTGAACCGAGCAATGGAAGATAGAATTTAATCCTGATAAGTGCGAGGTAATGCACTTTGGGAGGTCAAATAAGGGAAGGATACACACAATCAGTGGTAGGTTCATCGGGAGTGCTGAGTAACAAAGAGACCTGGGTGTACAAATCCATAGACTGCTGAAGGTGTCAGCACAGACAGACAGGGTGGGGAAGAAGGATGCGTGACTTCATCAGCCAGGGTGCAGAAGATAGGAACAAGAAAGTTTGTTGCTACTTTACAGAGCCCTGATTAGGCCACAGCTGGAATACTGTGTGCAGATCTGGTCACCACACTATCAGAAGGACATGATTGCACTGAAGAGGGTGCAGAGAAGATACACTAGGATGTTGCCTAGGATGGAAAATCTCAGTTATGAGGAAAGACCAGACAGGCTGGGTTTGTTTTCCCTGGAGTAGAGGAGCCTGAGGGGTACACCTGATTGAGGTACACAAAATTATGAAAGGCAGAGACAAAGTAGATCATGAGAATCTTTACACTGTGGACGATGTGCCTAAAACCAGAAGGCATAAGATTAAGATGAAGATTAAGTGGTTTGGAAAGGATCTGAGCAAATGTTTTTTCACCCAGGTGATACAAATATGGGACAGGCTGCCTGAGAGGGTGGTGAAGGCAGGTATTCTCATAATATTTAAGAAGCATCCGGACAAGCACTTAAAATGCCAGGGCATGTTGGCTATGGGCCAAGTGCAGGTTCATGGGATTAGTGCAGTTTGGTGTTTGTGGGCCGAAGGGCTTGTTTCTGTGCTATATCACTCCATAACTATGACTTTACGTTGAAGACAGTGAAGCCTGTGACAAAATTTAAAGAGAAGGATATGGAAGCATTTCCCACGTTGTTTGAGAAGATAGCAACACAAGTGAAGTGGCCAAAAGCAGACTGGAGCTTGCCCATGCAAAGTAAATGAACTAGGACGGCACAAGAGATTTCTACATCCCTGTCTAAGGAGCATTCTCACGATCAAGAGGAGGGGAAAAGGGCTATTCTAAATACATATGAGTCGGTTCCAGAAACATACAGACAGAGGTTACAGAATGTACGGAAACAGCCTGGACAAACTTCTACTGAGTTTGGAAGGGATTAACAAAATAATGTTGACAGGTGGTTAAGAGCATTAAAGGCTGAGAATACTTAACAATACTCTCAGAGAAATTACTCTTTGAGAAGAATTTATGACTTCTTTTCCTTCCAGAATCAAAATTCATGTAGAAGACCAAAGGCCAACCGCAAGACAAGCATCTGCAATGATAACTGATCCAGAAAGCTTTCTCAGTCAGCCCCAGAAATGGGAGAAAAATAAAAATTGGGAGAGTGTGAGGAAGGCAGGGAGCCGGGAAGAGAATGGACAGGAGGGACCAGGCCAAGAACTTCTCAAATTAAGAAGGAAATTGCTGAGGGTGGAAGTGATGATCAGAAGCTGAAATGTTTCTCTGGGAATAAGGTGGACCATGTGTGTTTGGAATGTTGGAAGTTGTGAGGTAGACCCATGGGATTTATAGGAGTTAGTAAAAATGAATCAGAAAAGGAAACACAAACAGATAATCCCACGGAGCAGGTTGTAGCTGTAACTATAACAAAAAGGCTGGAGGTGAATTCTGTCATTAGGAAAGGAAGTTGGAAGGTAGATGAGAGGGGGACAGGATTTTTATCAAAAGGAACGGTGACCACTTTTTCTTCAGCTAAACCCAGAACCAAACTGAGAAATACAGGGGCAACAAAATCACTTTGACTGGAGAAAGAATTGATTTTCCTTCCACAGAGCTTGATGGGAGCTAAGGTATTAATCAATGGGATTGGTGGAGAATATATTCCACTTCGATTGTATAAAGTGCAACTGGAACGTGATTTGTTATCAGGAGAAGTAATTGCCAGAATGGGGAAAACATTCCCTGTCGAGGGAATCGTCTTCCTTCTGGCGAATGATTTGTCAGGACTAAAGGCAGTAGCTTCCCCGATAATTACAGAATGTCCAAAGGAAGTCCGAGAAACAGAACAATGACAGGGACCGGTTCCTGGTCTCTCTCCTTCGTGTGAGGTAACCAGGGCAATAGTTAAACAAAATCCATCAAGAAGGGGTGATGTGACACCACAGCAAGTGAAAGGATCGCTGAAACGTTCCGAAAGGGTGACGATAATCCAGGTGGAGTATTTGGTATGATGTCATTAATTACAGCAGATCCAAAAAGCAGATCCTGAATGAAATAAATAAACATAGTCAGTTAATACAGAAATTAAGGATGAAAGAATTCCAGAGTGCTATCATCTTCAGAATGGAATGCTGATGAGGAATTGGAGACCCCCTCATAGACCAACAGATGAAGAATGGTTGGTTAGACATCGGCTAGTGGTCCCACCCAGCTATCATAGTGCAAGGAGTACATGAGACTTCCATGGCAGGTCACATGGGGATTTGGAAAACACAGGCATCCAGAAACAGGTATTTGACTGAGCCACAACTGGATAAAGATGTGGTTCAGTTTTATAAAATGTGTCCTACTTGTCAAGTTTTAGGTAAACCTCAACACAAAACCAGCATCCTTAATTCCTCTCCCAAGTTTTGAGGAACCATCCTGACATGTACGGGTTTGTCAAGTAGTGAGTATAATCAAGGAGGGGATGAGAAAATGCTTAAGATCGAAAAATAACTGGACAATTCCCAAAGTGAACTTCCTGTTTTTAGGTGAACAAATTCAGAGGTATTAGAGAATTCAGACACTGTATTTTTGTATTTGGAGAAAGATCAACAGGTAGATTTAGTGATATTGCTCAGAAAATACAAAGATGTTTGTATGAGGAGTCATTGAGGACTTTGGTTCTGTACTTGATGGAGTTTAGAAGGATGAGAGGGACTGCCATTGAAACTTACAGAATACAGAGAGGCCTGGATCGAGTGGACGTGGAGAAGATGTTTCCAATAATAGGGGAGTTGAAGACCCAAGGGCACAGCCTCAGAGTGAAGAGACGATCTTTTGAACTGAGTTGAAGAGGAATTTCTTCAGCCAGAGTGTTGTTAACCTGTGGAACTGATTGCTGCAGTGGGCCTTGGAGGCCAGGTCATTGAGTGAATTAAGATAGAGATAGATTGGCTCTTGATTGGTCAAGGGATCAAGATCTACAGAGAGAAGGTAAGAGATTGGGGTTGAGAAACATTGTCAACTGTAAATGAACGGTGGATCAGACTTGATGTGCCAAATGATCCAATTCTGCTCCGTTATCTTGTGGACTTTTATTGAAACATTTCAATGGACCACATGATTCAAGTAGGAAATGGATTTGATTATTCAGACACAATAAAACAAACACGAACAGAAACAGGCCAACGTAACAGAGGGCTTCCATGTTGGAGAATCAGTTGATTGAATCAACTCAGAGTAATTGGAGTTCTCCTGTAGTATTGGCTCCTGAACCAAACTGTTCAATTTGATTCTGTGTCGACTCTGGGAAAGTGTATATAGTCACAAATTCATTCCCTATTCCTGGACAAGAAGATTGCACGGACAGGGTAGGTAGTGTATTATTCTTACCTAAAATTGAGTTGTTAAAAGGATATTGACAAGAACTCACTGATCGCTAGAACTAAGTGAGTTCTGTATTTGTCACACCTAATGGATGACACCCAATGATGAACTTTGTAATTTGGACTTAAGGGTGCTCCAGTCACATTTGAATGATTATTGTGAAAGAGAACAAGGTCACACTCCCCCACATTACACTCCATCTGCCAACATTTCTCCAAAGCCCAGCTGTACCTAATATTCAGCAGGATGGACCCCTTCACTGGGAAAGAGTAATTTGTAACTAGAATATTGACACATCTCTGTGAATCTCATTAATAACTGTTCTTTTTGAAGCTTTCATTGGTTCTGTGTTGATTGACACAATGTTCTGGTTTGGGCTTTGCTGTCTGTACAAACCATCTGTAATGTCTTTGCTGCAATGGTTCACATTTACATCATCAAACTCACACTCCAAATATCCCATCATTATTCTTCATGGGATTCATTGGAATTGGCTCAGATCAGACTCCCAGCAGCTCAAATGGAGGGAGAGGTGGGGCTTAGAGAAAGAGAGAGAGAGAGAGAGAGAGATGGAGCACTGAGAGAGGGGGGCGGATGGAGCATGGAGAGAGAAAGAGGGATTCAACTCAGATTGAGATCTATCCAGCTGAGGTAGGGAAGTGAGTGGGGAGAGACAGTGAGAGGGAGAGATGGAGGTGAAGGAGTTGTAAATCAAAGACAAATTAGACACTGTTATAGACTTCCCTGGATGAATGCTGTATGACGCTATGAGTCTATCAACACTATCTACAATGCTGCCTAACTTTGTGTCATGAGCAAAGTAGAATATCTGACTTTCTATGCCATTATCCAAGTCATTCATAACTAATGTAGCTAATTGAGGTGTGAGCACACATTCCTATTGGACACCACTGGTCACATCCTGCCAATTTCAGCACTTACTCATTATCCCTATTTTCAGTCACCTGTTACTCAACCAATTTCCAAGTGTGTCAGTATTTTAGCCTCAATTCTGTAGATGTCTCCCTGAGTTAACAGTTTCTTACATGGGACTTTATCAAATGCCTTCTGGATGTCTATCTAAACAACATCCATAGACATCACAGTGTCCAGGAATTTCATTTTCTCTTCAACAAAGTTCAGTGAGGTTTTTCACCATGACCAACTTCTCATGAATCCATGCTGACTCTACCTGACTAACTGACCATTTTCAAGGTCTTCAGTTACCCTCATCATTGATAATAGACTCCAACAATTTCCACACCACAAATATTGGCTTAGTGACCTGTAATTCCCTGGATTTTCTCTCATATACTTGTTAAATGTGAAGTGACATTTGCAATTTTCCAATCCAGAGGAATGACTGATGTATCCAGGGAACTCTGAAAGATTATAGTCAGGGTGTCTAAATGTGGTCTGTTAGTACCTTTATCACTCTCAGATGGAAACTGTCAGGTCCTGAGGATTTGTCATTCTTTAGTTCCATTATTTTCCTCATTACAGACGTTTTACTGACATTAATTTTATTCAGTTGCTGCCCGTGATCCTCTGTTAATTCCTTTGGGACTTCAGGCAAGTCCTCCTTCTTTTCTACTGCATCTTGAGGTAAAGTATTTATTGAACATGGCTGTCATTTCCCCATTGTCACTGACAATATCCCCCACTTTTAATGATTAACATTGCTCCTGACCTCCCAGCTTCCCTTTTATGGAACTGTAACATTTCTCCTTACTGATTTTGTTATCCCTTACATGTTTCCTTTCAGAAGCCCTTTTGGTAGCTCTTCAAAGCTGCTTTGTGACCTTTTGTATCTTTCCCATTCAGCAGAATCTGTCATTTTAAGCTTTGTAAGCTTTTTTTTAGTTTTATTCTTTTCCTTATCTCTTTAATTGTTGTTTGTTCGAAGAAGTGGAGATTTTCCCTCTCAGGTATCAACTGGTTTTGTTTTGTGGTGAATGTTTCTTTCAACATTCCACACTGTTTTTCAGTTGTTTTACCCATGAGCAGATTTTCCCAGTTTACAGTCTCTGTCTCATCTCGGAAAACTCAGCCCTTACCTTAATCTCAAACTCAATTCATGCTTTTCATTTTCAAATGTGATGTTTAACTCAATCGTGTTATGATCACTATTTGATAAATGTTCATGCACAAAGGTTTCATAACTAAATCTGGCTCATTATTCATTGCTAATTTCAATATTGCTTGTCCCCTTGTTACATCCAGAACCTATTTCTGTTTGAACTATTCCGGATACACTCCAGAAATTCACTTTTTTTCTGACAGAATACTTGTCTATCTCCCAATCTAAGTTAAAGTTAAACTTCCCCATTAATAATGCACTGGCTTTGCTACACACTTGTCTAATTCCTGCATTTATACAATCCAGCACCTCAGAGCTGCTGCCAGGGGGCCTGTATCCAACATCTATTACAGTTTTAGATCCTTTCCTGCTCCTCAGTTGCACTGAATGCTTTCCCCTCATTATAACCTCCCTCACCATTGAAGTCATTTTGTTTCTAATCAATAAAGCTGCTCCACCTCTTCTGCCATTTCCCCATGTCCATCCTGTGAACCTATATTTAGTTCCCAATCCTAATGATTCTGCAAATATGTCTCAGTAATTGATCCGACAGCAAAATCTTAAATTTGAATTTTTGCGAGCAGATTATTGAATTTACTCCTTATATTCCGTGTATTTGTATTCTTATTTGGTCCATTCACTGGAATCTGTTCCTCAGCCCTGATGCTGTATTCACCTCTTTCTTATTTCTCTCTATCTGTTTAATCTGATATATACTTCTGATATCTTTCCCAATATTGCCCACATAGGACCATTTGCCTATTTTTGCTGAGGTTGTTGGTCCCAACACAACAACAGCAACTGGAGTCTCCCCCACTCCACGCTCCCCCCTCCCCCGACTCTGCGAAACTTAAAAACCAGTTTGAGATGCCCCTTACCTTGGCACCAGGCAGGCGACACACCATGTGGGACTCTCAATCCTGCTCACAAAGGATGCTATCAGCCTCTCTCATTATCAAATCCCCCCTTTTCTTTGTGCTCCCCTGCCTGAATGGTCTCCTGGACCATGATGCAGTGGTTTTCTTTCATTCATTCATAGAATATTGGCATCTCTGGCCACGCCAGAATTTCCTGCCCATAGGGCAGTTAACATTCAACCCCATGGAATCAGAGAATCCATACAGTGTGAAACAGGCCATTCAGCGCCATTAGTTCACACCAACATTCTGAAGAGCATCCCACCCAGACCTATCCCCCTACCCCTGCATCTCCCATGGTTAATGCACCTAACCTACACATCCCTGAACACTATGGGTTATTTAGCATGGCCAATCCACCTAACTTGCACATCTTTGAACTGTGGAAGGAAACCAGAGCATCTGATGGAAACCCACGTAAACATGTGGTGAACGTGCAAATTCCACGCAGACAGTCCATGAGGGTGGAAGCTTTTTTTCCTGATGAAGGGCTTTTGCCCGAAACCTTGATTTGGGCTTTTGCCCGAAACGTTGATTTCGCTGCTCGTTGGATGCTGCCTGAACTGCTGTGCTCCTCCAGCACCACTAATCCAGTATTTGATTTTCAGCATCTGCGGTCATTGTTTTTACCCTAGCACTGTGTGTCAGCAGTGCGAACCACTGAGTCACCATGCCGCCCATTGCTGTGGGTCTGGAGTCACATGTAGGCCAGGCCAGGTAAGGATGACAGAATTCCTTCTCTAAAAGACATTAGTGACTGAATGGGCTTTCCCCATCGTCAACAATACATCAATACTCACCATCAGACTCTTAATTCCAGAACCATTCTTGAATTCAAATTCCACTGTCTGCCATGGCAGGATTTGACCCAGGTCCCCCAGGATATTAGCTGAGTTTCTGGATTAATAATCCAGTGATAATACCACTAGGCCATTGCCTCCCGCTGTATGTGCCTATCTAATGGTGCTGGAATTGGCCGTCCCCCCATTTAGACACTTAATTTCTACTCCATCTTTATCTCTTTACATAATGACTTTGAAACTTATGGAGTTCTAGTCACTTTCACCGAAATGCTCACACCACATTTGTCCATTCTCCCGACAATCCATTGACACAGGAAGCAAGTACCTCATTCCTGTTGGACAACGAGCTGAGGCTCCTACAATGCTAAATCCAGGCTGCATCGACCTGCTCACTTATATTCACACCCTCCTGTCCCTGACCACTGGCCATAATTTGAAGTATTTAACCTACAAGGTGTGACTGCCTCCCCAACCACAGTGCCCGGGTAACTCTCCCCCTCCCTGATGTGTCACAGTGTTTGAAGCTCAGACTTCAGCTCATCAACTTTGAGCTGGAGTGCCTTGAGCAACCAACACTTGCTGCAGATGTGGTCACTCTGAGCTACAATGCGGTCCACCAGCTTCCCCAACGCACAATTACGACACATCGCCTGGCCCTGTATGTGGAAATTACTTGAGGAGTTTTTAATTTGTATTTTTAAATTTGCTGTTGGTCTTTAGCTTTTATCTGTAAAATATTTCTGTCAAGGAGACAGAGAAGGCTCCAGCACAGGAGGAGGCTATTCAGCCCCTCGTGACAGTGCTAGCTGTTTACTCACCTCATTTACAATGAACATCTCTGTTGAATGTTTGTTGTCAGGAAGTGATTGAGTCTGTTTTTAGAGACAGAATAACAGAAAAATATGAACTATTCCGAGAGTCAGCATGGATTTACAAAGGTTTAGACATCTTTGACTAACCTTGTTACACTTTCTTAGGAGCTCCCTAATGGGTGATATAAGGGAATGTTGATGGCTCTTGTCAATGGGGAATTCCAGAAGACATTTAAGAATGTTCCACAAAAGAAACATGGAGTCAGATCTTACATTCCACAACCATCTGATGAAGGAGCAGTGCTCTGAAAGCTCGTGATTCCAAATAAACCGGTTGGATTAAAACCTGGTGTTCTGTGATTTTTAACTTTGTACATGACAGTTCAACATCGGCACCTCCAAATCATGGAACTTGAGAAACGCATTTACCTTGGGTCAGGAATGGGTCCAGAGTTAAGAGACAGAGAGGGGGGATAATGTGTGTGTTTTCCAATGAATGATGTCAATCGTGGTATTCCCAGGGAGCTGTGCTGGGACCTCAGCTTCTCACGATATTTCTCAATGACTTGGATGAAGAAGCAGAGAGGCACGTCTCTAAGATTGCTGACCACACTGAGTGAGGCAGCTTGGAGGAGGTTACAGAGATAGGGAGGGTGGAGGGCAGGGAGGGATTTGAGAACAAGAATGAGAAGTTGAAAACTGAGGTGTTGCTGGACCTGGAGCCTATGTCGGTCAGTGAGGATGGGGGTGGTCGTGGTGGGGTGGGGTGGGGTGGGGGACTTGGTGAGAGTTCGAATACTGACAGCAGAATTTGGGATGAGCTGAGGTGTGTCGGCCGTTGTGATGTGAGCCAGGATAACATTGATTAGGAGACGCCGGTGTTGGAGTGGGGAGCAATGGCTGTTGTCTGTAGGGAATTCCGGAAGACATTTAAGAATGTTCCACAAAAGAAACATGGAATCAGATCTTATTCTCCACAGCTACCTAATGAAGGAGCAGCGCTCCGACAGCTGCTGCTTCCAAGTAAACCTGTTGGACTAGGACCTGGTGTTCTGTGATTTTTAACTTTGTACACGACAGCCCAACACCAGCACCTCCAACATTGCACTATACAACATATACACAGGTAAACGGACACACACACACATATATATAAGTTTGTGGGGTGAATTCGTATTTGCAGAATTACATTTTATTTTGCTCAAAAACTGCATGAATCCATGTAAGATTCTGTATATCCGTTTTTTGAATGAGTATCAGTCTGACCATTGTGGCACAGACAACCTCACAGGGAGTTAACACCTTCAATACCTTATCAGAGCCAACATGACACCAATTGTTGAAGTTCACAAGAGAATGTAACTTTTAAAAAATGTTTTACAATTTACATATGAAAGAACTGAAACCAACATGATCATTCTAAAAGATGAGAGACTTAACAAACAATCGGGTCTTTTTCAATATATAATTCCAGTTACATCACACTGGAAACTTTTGCCATAAATTCTGTGTCTTACAATCTTATTCTCCACAACCACCTGGTGAAGGAGCAGTGCTCCGAAAGCTAGTGCTTCCAAATAAACCTGTTGGACTATAACCTGGTGTTGTGTGATTTATAACCAGGATAACATTGGAATGGTCATGTTTGGAGTCCCCATGACATTGCTGAGATTTTCAGTGGCTGATCTTTGTGATGTGGAGGATATGGGGCTCAAATCAGCCTCAAATATGAGGCTACCATTGTAAAGAGTCTGGTTGAGCAGCAGACAGTGCTCAGGGAGAGGGATGGAGTTTGGACCGGGAGCTGAAGAGGATGGTTTTGATCTTCCCAATGTGTTTTTCAGTGAACCTGACTCCTCAGTCCTGACTGCTCTTAGCTGCTGTGATTGTCACTGATTGGACACTTATTATTAGAGATTCTGACCACAGCAGAAAGCCCCAGTATAAAAAATAACTGCAAATGCTGTCAGATCGCAAGGTTGAAACTTCACCAATAGAGGAAGTGAAAGAAGGAGCTCAGAGCAGCTGGACATTTGTGACTGAGTCGGAAGAAAGCTGTGAATTGTCTGAACTCCCTGGAATCTTACAGCACAGGACGAGGCCATTCAGCCCATCATGCCTTTGAATGACCCAATTAGTCCCACTGCTCCTCCCTCTCCCCAAAAACCCAGCATATCTTTCCTTTTCAGCTCAATCTCCAATTCCCACTTATAGACCTGGGACCACAGAATGAGACTGCCCTGAAGCTGGGTTCCAAATTGGCATCTCATTCATTCATTGGGAGATAAACTGCCTGGGCTGGGAAATGGAGCTCAGGACCCTGAACATTCCCACTCCCCTCCTGAGGGACACTTCATTTGGTTTTGTATATTCACTCGTGGGAAGTGGGCTTCAAAGGCTGGGCCAGCATTTTTTACCCTGTCCTAGTTGCCCTTGAGGATTTTAGATTAGATTCCTTTCAATACGGAAACAGGCCCTTCGGCCCAACAAGTCCACACCGACCCTCCAAAGAGTAACCCACCAGATCCATTACTCATGACTAATGCACCTTTCACTCTAGCAATTTAACATGGCCTGCGCATCCTTGGATTGTGGGAGGACACCCACAGAGACATGGGGAGAATATGAAAACTTTACACAGACAGTTGACCAAGGCTGGAATCGAACCTGTGAGGCAGCAGTGCTAAACATTTGAGCCACCGTACCATCCCAAAGGTGATGGGAAGCTGCCTTCTTGAATCTTTATAGTCCATAAGCTGTAAGTTGACCTACAATGTTCTTGGGAGGGAATGCCAGCATTTTGACCCAGCAACCGTAAAGGAACAGCAATATATTTTCAAGTCAGGATGCGAAGTTTTTTTTGAGGGAAATGTGTAGCTCATAGTGTTCCCCTGTATCTGCTGCTCTTGTTCTAAATGGAAGAGGACGTGGGCTTGGAAGGAAACCAAAAGAACTGCAGATGCTGTAAATCCGAGACAAAAATAGAAATTGCTGGAAAAGCTCAGCAGGTCTGGTAGCATCTGTGAAGAGAAATCAGAATTAATATTTCATGCTTGATCCAAAATGTTAACTCTGTTTTCTCTCCCCAGATGCTGCCAGACCTGCTGAGCTTTCCTGCTTTTCTATTTCTGTCCAAGGGTTTGGAAGGTGCTATCGGAGGATCTTTGGTGAGTTTCTGCAGCACATCTTATCGATAAGACACACTGCTGCTACTGAGCATCGGTGATGGTGAGAGTGGATGTGATGCCAATCAAGCAGGCTGCTTTGCTCTGGATGGTATCAAGCTTTTTGAGTGGACATAGGATACAATAGACATAGACAGGAATCGATTAGAGGGATATGGGCCAAATGCAAATGAGACGAGTTCACTTCAGAAAACCTGGTCAGCATGTAAAAGTTTGGCCAAAGGGTTTGTTTCTGTGCTGTACGACTCTGTGACACTATCAATCTATAAATGTTATTGGAGCTGCACCCATCCAGGCAAGTGGGGAGTATTCGATCACACTCCAGACCTGATTGACAGGCTTTGGGGGAATCAGGAGGTGAGTTACTCGATACAGTATTCGTTGCCTCTAACCTGCTCTTGTCATCATTCTGTTTCTGTGGTGAGTCCAGTTGAGGTTCTGGTCAATGGTACCTCAAAATGTTGATAGTGGGGATTCAGTGACGGTGATAGCATTGACTGTCAAGGGGCGATAGCGAGATTGTCTGTTATTGCTGATGGTCATTGGCTGGCATTTGCATGGCACCAATGGGAAATGTTGCTTCTCAGATGAAACCTGGGTATTGTGCAGATATTGCTGCATTTGAACATGGACTGTTTCTGTATATGAGACGTTGAGATTGTGCACTCATTGGCAATGATCCACATTCATGCTCTTGCCTTGAGTTGCAATATCTGTTTGGAGTCTGTCCAATAGTAGATAGATAGTACCACACACCAAAATGGAGGGTAGTCTCAATGCAAAGGTCAAACATTGTTTCTACAAAGACAGTGTTATGGTCACTCTTACAAATTCTGTCAAGGACAGATGCATCTACAGCTGAGGTGAGGATGGGGTCAAGTACGTTTTTCCATCTTTTTGGTTCCTTCACCACCAGCTGCAGAGTCAGTCCCTCAGCTACGCCATTAGGAACCAACCAGCTCGATCAGTAGTGCTACTGCCGAGCCACTCTCAGTGGTGGACATTGAAATCCCACACCCAGCGTACAATCTGTGCCTGTCACCACCCTTAGTGCTTCCTCCAAATGCTGTTCAACATGGAGGTGACCAATTCTTCAGCTGAGGGAGGAGACCAATTCATCAGCTGAGGGAGCAAGTATCTGAGGTTTCCTCGCCCATGTTTAACCTGGGTTCATAAGACTTCATGGGGTCCGGAGTCAACTTTGAGGCTTTTCAGTATAATTATCTCCTGGCTGTCGACCACTGTGTCATCAGCTCTGCTGGGTCTGCCTTTCTGGTTGGACAGGACACATGCGGGACAGTGATGGTGGTGTCTGGGGCATTGTCTGTAAGGTATGGTTCTGTGAGTATGACTGTGTCAGGCTGTTGCATGACTAGTCTGTGAGACAGCTCTCCTGAATTTGGCACTTGCCCCCAGATGTCAGTAAGGAGGATGGAGCAGGGAAGACAGGGCTGTTTCTGTCAATACCTTTACTGTGTCAAGATTGATGCCAGGCAGTCCGTTTGGTTTCATTTCTTTGTTGAGATGTTGTCACAATTGATACAACTGAGAGCCTTGCTCGGCCATCTCAGAAGGCAGTTAAGGGTCACCCACATTGCTGGGGGACAGTGCCATGGATCCCAACATCACATTCTGACTTCCCCGACTTTCCCATTCTGTATGTGGAAGGCCGAAGCCTGCCAGTAGGATATTCAACTGCAGGAGCTATCACAGTCCCTGCATAATTCTTTCCCCACATTAATTCAACACAAATCTTGAATTAACATCGCACCTTCAATATCCAAAACATTCCAGGATGTTTCACAAATTTGCAGTATGAGGAATGGGGGAGGGTGGTGGATGAACATAAGAACTAGGAGCAGGAGCAGGCAATTCAGCCCCTCGAGCCCACTCCACCATTTAATACAATCATGGCTGATCCCGTCTCAGCCTCAACTCCACTTTCCTGCCCACTCTCCATCATCCTTTAACCCATTACTCAGTAAATATCTGCCCATTTCCTCCTTGGTGTGAGACAGGGAAGGGACCACTCCATTTCAGACAGTTGGGCTGTATGGAGTGGGTGGAAGGAAGGTGAGAGAGGACACCGGAATTATGGAATTAGGAGGTGGGATGAACAGGAATAAGGGTTTCTGCAGTCAAGGGACTGACGTAGTGATGGAGGGGATGTGGGGTTTAAAGCTAAGATACTGGAGGGTGCCGTGGTAAGGAAGCCCATGTTTACTGGTCTCTATTGGAAGATCCAGTGGTAACAGGATGCATGTCTACTGGTCTCCATTGTAGGGTCCAGGACAAAGAAGGCCCTAGTTTACTGGCCTCTACTGAAGTGTCTTGTGAGATGGTGACCCATGCTTATTGGAGTCTATTAGAGCATCCAGTGGGCTGGGGGCCTGCGATTACTGGTATCTGTTGAAGGGCCCAGTGTAATGGAGGTCCATGTTTACTGATATGTATTGGATGATCCAATGGTATGGAGATCCATATATACTGGTCTCTGTTGGACATTCAGTGGGAAGGAGGCTTATGTTTACTGGTCTGCATTGGATAGTCCAGTGCACCATGGACACCATGGTGGGTGTGGGGCTCAGTTCCTTTCCGTTGTAATTGTGTGATGGTCCTGACCTCATCCCAGTAAAACACCCTCACCCAGAACCTGACCGTGGAAGGAGAAAGAGAAGGGAAGGGATTAGGTCATGTTGTGAATGGACGGGATGTGTCAGTGGGTCAGAACCTGTCCTGTCCTTCCAGCTTACACTGATGACCTGAGGATCTCCTCTCTCTGCTGGGCCTTCATGGAATGAGGTTTGTGTCCAAACCAGTCCTCAGTGAGAACAGGCCAACAGCACAGAACTGCCCTTTGTTTAACAAGAATCTGTCCAACATCATGAGACAGGCTAATGCCTGGTCAATGTGGAAAATGGGGACTTAGTCCTGGAGAAGACATGCTTCTGGGGTCAACATCCATTAGTGGGCCAGAGCAGAGGGAAATTTGCCCTGCAATTAACTGTCACCACCTGGGATACTGTGAGAGAGAGGGAAGAGAGACAGAATGAGAGTTGGAGGGAGAGTGTGTGTGTGTGTGAGAGAGAGAGAGGGTGGTGTGTCTGCAATAGTGTGAGATGTGTGGAGGGAGTGAGAGAGATGCAGACCTGGAAGTAGAGATGGTGAGGTTGAAGGATATGGGGAGAGAAATAGAGTGGGAGACAGCGTGACTGAGAGGGACGGAGAGAGAGACAGAAAGAGACCAGGAGATGTGAGACCAAGAGTGAAGGGAATCAAGAGAGAGATGGTAGGGTTGAAAGTGTGTTTGTGTGTGTGTGTGTGTGTGTGTATGTGTGTGTGTGTGTGTGTGTGTGTGTGAAGTGTGTGTGTGATAGAGAGAGAGAGAGAGAGAGGATGGGAGAGATTAAGAGTGCCAAAGAGAGAGAAAGAGAGAAAGAATTGGCAGATGTGAGACAGAATGGGAAGAGAGGGAGTGATAAAGAGAGAAAGTGATAAAAAGAGAGAGACAGCGTCTGGTCACCAAATTGTGGGAAGGAAATGATTGTACTCGGGAGGGTGCAGAGATTTCCCAGGATGCTGCCTGGGCTGTAGGGTCTGAGTGATGAGGAAAGATTGGAAAGACTGGGGTTGTTTTCTTTGGAGCAGTGAAGGTTGAGAAGAGACCTGACAGAGGACTATAAGATTACGAGGGGCACAGATAGATTCGACAGGAAGGTAGTTTTTATATGAGTAGAGGGGTCAAAAACCAGGGTCAGAAACTGAAGGTAACACAGACACAGAAACACAGAAACGAGAAGCAGGAGTAGGCAATTCGGCCCTTTGAGTCTACTCTGTCATTCACATTGACCAGGCATTAGTCTGTCTCATGGCTGATCCGCCATCTCAAAGCCATATTCCTGATTCCTCCCCATTCCCTTCATGCTGTGAAAAGGCAAAACAATAATCTGAAATACATTCAATTCCCTCTCCTCCATAGCCGTCTGCATTGTAGGTACAGAATTTAACAGGTTGACTATCCTCAGAGTGAAGAAATGTTTCCTCATCTCAGCCCTAAATGGTCAACCTTGTATCCCCCAAGTCTGGGTCCCCTGGTTCCAGAATTCCCAACTAGGGGAAACCTCCTCCTTGCCCAGCTCTGTTAGAATTTTATACATTTCAATCAGATCCCCTTTTATCCTTCCGAACTCGAGTGAGTCTCGGCCCAGTGGAGTTGGAGAATGAGAGGAGAGTTGAGGCAAAATGTTTTCACCCAGAGGGTGGTAGGATTCTGGAACTCACTGCCTGAAAGAATGGTTGAGTCACAAACTCTCATGACATTGGAGCAGATAATCACTTGTGTTGCTGTAGCTTCCAGGACGATGGAACAAGAGCGGGAAAATGGGATTAGTTTGTCAAGGACTTTGTTGTCTAGCACAGACACAATGGGCCAAATGGCCTCATTCAGAGCTGTTCACATCAATGACTCTCTCAGACAGACAGAGAGAGAGAGAGAGAGTGCAGGGCTGACGTGGCTCTCCCTGCCTGATGCCATTTACATACTGAGGTACACCCAATCAGACTCTCACAGGCTGAAGCTTTATAAAGCAGAGCCCAGTGAAGGGAAAGTTTATCAGGGACCAGGCACAGGGACAGGAGCACACACCATGATTTCACACATCCAGCTGATCTGGCCCCTGGCATTCTGTGTCACAGGTACAAATCTCTCTCCTTCCACCTTGAATCATTAGCTCCTTTCCATTTCTCTTCAATTCCACTGACTTGTGATTGAAGGGAAAATGCTGAAACCAGAGGAATGCTCAGTGTCTCCAACAATTTCTCATTTGATCGGCTCTTTCTGTGACAGTTCTGACTTCACTGTGTTTCTCTCTGACCCCTCAGGTATCAGTGGGGACATCACCATGAGCCAATCTCCCCCGGTGCTGTCAGTGGGACTGGGCCAGACCGCAACCATCACCTGTACGGCCAGTCAATCTGTTAGCAACTATGTTAGCTGGTACCAGCAACGAGACGGTCAGAAACCTTCTCTCCTGATCTATGCTGCAACAAGTCGATTCACAGGAGTCTCCGATCGATTCACCGGCAAGGGCTCAGGGACCAGTTTCACCCTGACAATCAGCAACGTTCAGAATGAGGATGTCGCTGACTATTACTGTTTTCAAGGTTACAGCATCCCTTGACACAGTGTTGCAGAGCCATACAAAAACCTCAATAGGCACAGTCCCACTGCCAGTACTGACACATCCAGTCACATATAAATGCAAATGAACAAACTAATCCATGCTGGATTGTCACTCTCCACTACACACTCCAGTCTCTGTGGTGTCCACCATTTACTGAAGGCCTCACGTTTCCCTCTTACACTCCATTGCCACACGTGAAGAACAGCTGCAAAACTTAACATTTGAAAAATACATTTGACAAACCGCCCTGGCCCAGCTGGACACAACCCAGAGAGACAGAGGCAGAAAGACACATGAATGAGGGAGAGAGAAAGAGAGTGAGAGGGAGAGTGTGAGAGTGAGTGAGAAAGGGAAGCAAAGAGCAGAGGTTTTTGTACAGCCTCTGCACTGGGAGCTCTCACTGTGGCATACGTTCGGTAAAGGAACCAAGCTCCGACTGAGTAAGTAAACCTCAATCCTCCGTTATGAATCCTGTCAATACTGAAATACACTTTCTAAAACATAAATGCTGAATTGTTGAAGGTGTTGGTGGGGAGCTGCAGTGAATGAAATGTTTGATTGAGGAGCACTGAGTCTGACAGGGTGTCCAGCTGTATTTCTGTAGTTCCATTGTCCGTTTAAGCAGCAAGATATAAGTCTGTTAGTTTTACTCACCGTGTGGAGGAGTTCTGTCCATTTGCAGCCTGTGGTCCCATTTCTGCAGCATGGAGTGAAATCAGCGAGTAGCCTCCTGCCAGTCTCAGTGTGACAGACACGGGCAGAGTTTGATGTGAGCTCTGGCTCCCTGTCCCAGTCTCTGATCTCACTGACCTCAGCAGCAGGAACAGCAGCAGCAGCAGCAACACAGTGAGACACCGAGCTCCCACCTCCCCCAGCTTTAACTCTGCTCAACCACACAATCACAGAATTGTTACAGTGCACAAGGAGGCCATTCCGCCAATCCTGTCCATACTGGCTCTCTGAATGAGCAATTCACAGAGTGTGATTCTCCTGCCTTCTCCCTGTCACCCTGCACATTGTTCCTTTTCGAACAACAGTCTCATTCAATTCAGAATGTTTCAATTGAAGCTGCCTCCACCCCACTCTCAGGCAGTGCATTCCACACCTTAACCACTCACTGGCTGAGAATGATTTTCCTCATCTCACTTTTGATTCCCTCACCAATTACTTTAAATCTGTGCCCTCTCCTTTTCAACCCTTTCATGAGTGGGAACATTTTTTCCCTATTTACGCTGGCCAGACACTTTCTGATTTTGAATTAAATAGACAATAGACAATAGACAATAGATGCAGGAGTAGGCCATTCAGCCCTTCGAGTCTGCACCGCCATTCAATATGATCATGGCTGATCATTCCTAATCAGTATCCTGTTCCAGCCTTATCTCCATACCCCTTGACTCCACTATCTTTAAGAGCTCTATCCAATTCTTTCTTAAATGAATCCAGAGACTGGGCCTCCACTGCCCTCTGGGGCAGAGCATTCCACACAGCCACCACTCTCTGGGTGAAGTAGTTTCTCCTCATCTCTGTCCTAAATGGTCTACCCCGTATTTTTAAGTTGTGTCCTCTGGTTCGGCACTCCCCCATCAACGGAAATATGTTCCCTCCTGCCAGAGTGTCCAGTCCTTTCATAATCCTCTACGTTTCAATCAGATCCCCTCTCAGTCTTCTAAACTCAAGGGTATACAAGCCCAGTCGCTTCAGTCTTTCCGTGTAAGGCAATCCTGCCATTCCAGGAATTGACCTCGTGAACCTACGCTGCACTCCCTCAATAGCCAGAATGTCTTTCCTCAAATTTGGAGACCAGAACTGTACACAGTACTCCAGGTGTGGTCTCACCAGGGCCCTGTACAGCTGCAGAAGCACCTCTTTGCTTCTATACTCAATTCCTCTTGTTATGAAGGCCAGCATGCTATTAGCCTTCTTCACGACCTGCTGTACCTGCATGCTTGCCTTCATTGACTGGTGGACAAGAACACCCAGATCTCTCTGAACAGCCCCTTTACCTAATTTGATACCATTGAGGTAGTAATCTGCCTTCCTGTTCTTGCCACCAAAGTGGATAACCAAACATTTATCCACATTAAACTGCATCTGCCATGCATCTGCCCACTCACCTAACTTGTCCAGGTCACCCTGTAATCTCCTAACATCCTCATCACATTTCACCCTACCACCTAGCTTTGTGTCATCAGCAAATTTGCTAATGTTATTGCTGATACCATCTTCTATATCATTTACATATATTGTAAAAAGCTGCGGTCCCAGCACGGATCCCTGCGGTACCCCATTGGTCACTGCCTGCCATTCTGAAATGGAGCCGTTAATCACTACCATTTGTTTCTCTATCCAATCTAGTACTTTGCCCCCAATCCCGTGCGCCCTAATTTTACTCACTAACCTCTTGTGTGGGACTTTATCAAAAGCTTTCTGAAAGTCCAGGTACAGTACATCCACTGGATCTCCCTCGTCCATCTTCCGAGTTACATCCTCAAAAAATTCAAGAAGATTAGTCAAGCATGATTTCCCCTTCATAAATCCATGCTGACTCTGTCCTATCCTGTTACTATTATCCAGATGTGCCGTAATTTCATCCTTTATAATAGACTCCAGCATCTTTCCCACCACTGAGGTCAGACTAACTGGTCTATAATTTCCTGCTTTCTCCCGCTCACCCTTCTTAAAAAGTGTCACAACATTAGTCGCCCTCCAATCCTCAGGAACCGACCCCGATTCTATTGAACTCTGGAAAATAATCACCAGCGCATCCACGATTTCCCGAGCCACCTCCTTCAGTACCCTGGGATGCAGGCCATCAGGTCCCGGAGACTTATCAACCTTCAGACCTAACAGTCTCTCCAACACCAAATCCTGGCAAATATAAATTCCCTTAAGTTCAGGTCCTTCAGCCACTGTTACCTCAGGGAGATTGCTTGTGTCTTCCCCAGTGAACACAGATCTGATGTACCCATTTAATTCCTCTGCCATTTCTTCGTTCCCAGTAATATATTCCCCTGCTTCTGTCTTCAAGGGCCCAATTTTTGTCCTAACCATTTTTTTGCCTTGGACATACCTAAAAAAGCTTTTACTATCCTCCTTTATATTCTTGGCCAGTTTACCTTCGTACCTCATTTTTTCTCTGCGTATTTCCTTCTTACTAATCCTCTGTTGTTCTTTAAAAGCTTCCCAGTCCTCAGTTTTCCCACTTATCTTCGCTAAGTTATACTTTTTCTCTTTTAACCTTATATGTTTCTTTACTTCCCTCGTCAGCCACGGCCACCCATGTCTCCTCCTGGGATGTTTCTTCCTTTTAGGAATGAACTGATCCTGCAACTTCTGCATTATACACAGAAATATCCGCCATTGTTCCTCCACGGTCTTCCCTGTTAAGGTATTGAACCATTGAACTCTGGCAGTTGCTCCCTCATAGCTCCATATTTCCCTTTATTCAACTGAAATATTGTCACTTCAGATTGTACCCACTCCCTCTCAAATTGCAGATTGAAGCTTATTGTATTATGGTCACTACTTCCCAATGGCTCCTTCACTTCGAGGTCACTGACCAATTCTGGTTCGTTACACAATACCAGATCCAGAATCGCCTTATCCCTGGTCGGCTCCAGCACCAGCTGCTCTAAAAATCCATCTCTGAGGCACTCCACAAAGTCTCTTTCTTGAGGCCCGATACCATCCTGATTCTCCCAGTCTACCTGCATGTTAAAATCCCCCATAACAACTGTAGTAACATCTTTGCGACAAAGCCAATTTCAGCTCCTGATTCAACTTACATCCGACATCCAGACTACTGTTTGGGGGCCTGTAGATGACTCCCATGAGGGTCTTTTTACCCTTAGTGTTTCTAAGCTCTATCCACACTGACTCTACATCCCCTACTCTAGGTCCCCCCGCGCAAGGGACTGAATATCCTCCCTTACCAACAAGGCCACCCCACCCCCTCTGCCCATCAGTCTGTCCTTACGATAGCACGTGTAGCCTTGAATATTCATTTCCCAGGCCCTGTCCCCATGAAGCCACGTCTCAGTTATCCCCACAATATCGTATCTGCCAATTTCCAAAAGAGCCTCAAGCTCATCCACCTTGTGTCTAATGCTTCGTGCATTCATATATAGAATTTTTGATTTGTTACTGCTCTCACCCTTCCCCTCAACCCTTATTTCACCCATCTTTACAGCATGATGCCTTTTCCAGTTTTCTGCCTCCTTGATACAGTTGTCTTTCTTGACTTCTCTTGTTCTAACTACCCCTTCAATTTCCTTTTTAAACATCCAGCTTGTCCCCTCCCCCCCACTACTTAGTTTAAATGTAGCGGTGTTGCAGCAGAAAACCTGCCTGCCAGAATGCCGATCCCTGATCTATTAAGGTGCAAGCCGTCTCTCTTGTAGAATTTATGGTTACCATAAAATATACCCCAGTGATCCAAGAACTTGAAACCTTGCTTCCTGCACCAGTTCCCCAACCACACGTTCAAGTCCATTATCTCCCGGTTTCTGGCCACACTAGCTCGAGGAACTGGAAGCAAACTGGAGATAACCACCTTGGACGTCCTGCTTTTTAGCCTTCTTCCTAGTTCTCCGAAGTCTCGCTGTAGTATGTTCCTCCTATTCTTCCCGACATCATTTGTGCCGACGTGTACCACCACCTCGGGCTCTTCACCCTCGTCCTTGAGGATGTCCTGCACTCTGTCCGCGATGTCTAGCACCAGGAAAGCAACACACCATCCTTAAATCCCGTCTGCTGCCACAAAAACCATGGTCAGTTCCTCTCATGATGGAGTCCCCTATTACCACGGCTCTGTGCGATGTCCGACTCTTCCGCTCTGCTTCTGCGGCAACTTTTGATGGACAAACATGGCCGCCTTGCGAACTGGCAGTGTCATCAGACTTTACTGTTTCCTAAAGCTTCAACTTGTTCCTGACAGGTACTTCTCCCGGCGTCTCTTGCACCTGTCTTCTCTCTGCCTACCTCATCGTCTGCACTCTTCTGCTCTCTTCTGGCATGATTGGTGTAATAACATCACTGAAGGTCTTGTCCAGAAAGATCTTGTTCTCTCGGATGAGCCTAAGGTCTTCGAGTTCTTTCGTCAAACAAATTTCCTCTCAGCCTTCACTTCTCCAAGGAAGACAGTCCAAATTTCTCCAAAGTTTGTTCATGACTGACTTTCCTCGTCCCTGAACCTTCCATGGAATTTTTTTACCCCATCTCCAAAATATTATAACTCAAACCCTCCAGTCTCGGTGACATCCTTGTCATCCTTTTTACACCCTTTCCAATATAATGACATCCTTCCAATAGCAGGGTGACTGGGAATGGGCCTGATCAATACCTTGGAGAGTCGGAACAACTCCCACATGTAATGCTCTGACCGATAGAAGCAATTGTACCAAATGCTTTCTTCACCACCCTATCTCCATGTGACACTAGTTTTAATCCTCTATGTGCCTCCACCCCTTGGTCTCCCTGTTTGACAACACTCCCCATGGCCCCACAGTTAACTGTGTTAGCCCTGGCCTGGTTTTTGTACCAAAATGCAACACCTTGCTATTATCTTAATGTGTAATGTAAATGTACTCTCAAATAGCCTTCTTCCCTGTCCATGAAACCACCAATGTTAGTGTCATCTGCAAACTCACAAACCATGCCTCCTATATTCTCATTCAATTTGTTTCTATAAATGACGAACAATGATGAACCCAGAAACAATCCTTTTGCCACATCGCTGGTCACAGGCTTCCAGTCTGAACAACAACCACTCTCTGTCTCCAACCATTCAGCCAATTTGGTATCAGTTATCTTGCCCTCCCTGGATCCAACTTGATCTAACTTACTAACCAGTTGTCCATGCAATACCTCGTCAAAGGTCTTGCTAAAGTCAATGTAGACAATGTCTACCACTCTGCCCTCAGCTATCTTCTTGGTCATGTCTTCAAAAAACTCAATCAAATTTGTGAGACATGATTTCCCACTGACAAAGCCTTGTGGACTATCCTTAATCAATCCTTGTCTTTCCAAATGCATTCAGATCCTGCCTGTCAAAATCGCCTCCAACAACTTACCACTATCAAACTCACCGGTCTATAATTCCCGGGGTAATCCTTGCAGACCTTCCTAAATATCAGCACAAAATTAGCCATGCTCCAGTCTTCCAGCACATCATCCGTGACTGTTGATGATACAAACATCTCACCAAGGGGTGTCAAAAGTCTCTTCCCAAGCTTCCCACAAAGTACTGGGATGGAACTGATCAGGTCCTGGGGATTTATCTACCTTTATGAGTTTAAAGAACAGATTACTGCACCTCTTCTTCTGTAATATGGACTTTTCTCAAGACATCAACATTTATTTCCGGAATTTTCTTCACTTCGATGTCCTTCGCAACCATAAATACTGCGGCAAAATATTAGATGGTAACTCATTCATATTCTGTTTTAAAATAAAATATGAAAATTCTAAGAGTGAGATATGTGGAGGTGATCCATGGGATATGATCCAGGGTCATGACTTTACTCTAGATTGTCCTTTGTCCTTTTCCACTGTCTCCCTAAACCTTGTGATACAATTATCACTCTTCCCTAAATGTCCTCCCACTGACACTTGATATGCTTGGGCTTCCTCATTCCCAAGATCCAGGTCTGGCAGAGCTTCCTTTCTGATTGGAATGGGAACACATGGCTGGAGAAAGTTCACCCGAGCACACTCTCCCAACTCTGGCCCCTCTCTGCCCTTCACACTGCTCTGATTTCATTCTATATTCTGATAATTAAAGTTACCCAAATGTGTGCTGTGAATTTCTTGCAGATTTCTTCCTCTACATCCTTCCCTCGAGTTGATGACCGACAGACTGCACTGAACAACCTGATTGCACCTTTCTTGTTCCTTATCTCAAACCAAATTGATTCTGCCCTTGACCCCTCTGGGACATCCTCTTTCTCCTGCTCTGCACAGATCTCAACCAATTCCACACCTTCTTCCCCTTTTCCTATCTTTATTGAAAACTTTGTATCCAGGAATATTTAATACCCAGTCCTGTCCTCATTTGAGCCTCATCTGTAAGAGCAACAACCCCAGATTTCCACTTGGTAATATGCTTCTGTAACTCCCCGATCTTACTCCCCATACTCCACGCAGGCACACAGTCAGTTGGATTTAGAAATTATCACTCTCTCCCTCACTGTGACCCGGCCAAATAAGTTACTATTCCTTACTTTAGAGTATCTATCTCTTCCATGATTCTGTTTTTCTTGGTGTTCCTCTTTGATATTTCCTCCTGGTTCCCACAGCCCCCCTTCCATATTCATTAACAGCCTCTCCAACAGCACCAGCAAATCACCCCACAAGGAGCTCAGTTCTGTTCAGGAGCAACCCATCTGGTCTATAGAGGTCACATCTCCCACAAAGTCATTCCAATGTCCCAAGAATCTCAAACGCTCCCTCCTGGACCACCTTTCCAGCCTCAGATACACACTGCCTTATCCTTCTGTTCCTATCCTCACTTGCATTGGCCACTGGGAGTAGTCCAGAGATTCACAATTTTGAGCTCCTGTTGCTAATTGCCTCCAGAGATCCCTAAATTCTGACTGCAGGACCACATCCCTTTTTTCCCTCTGTCACTGGGACCACAACTGCTGCCTGTTCCCCCTCTACCCTCAGGATGGGAGACAACACACCATCCTGGAATCCCATCTGCAGCTGCAGAAACACCTATCGATTGCCCTCACTCTTGAATCTCCTCTCACTATTGCTCTTCCAGTCTTCCTTGTGCCCCCCTGTACAGCTGAGTCCCCGTGGTGCCATGGACTTAGCTCCAGCTGCACTCCCAAGATGAACCATCATTCTCATCAGGATTCCAAACTGAATCCTGGTTGGACAGTGGGATGCAGTCAGGAGATTCCTGTACTAGTGGCCTAGTCCTGTTGGACTGTCTGCTGCTCCCCATTCCCTCTCTCCCTGCATACTCTGAGGCTGCAGAGTGACCACATCTAGAAATGCTCTCCATGGAGCTCTCAGCCTCAGGGACTCTCCGCACTGACACCAGCTGCTGCTCAAGCTCCAAAACCCAGAACTCCAACTGCTGTCACTGACCACACTTCCTGAACTCATGGTATTCCAGGAGATGGGAAGCATCCTGAAGTTCCCACATGGAACAGGGTGCACACTCTCACTACTCCCTGGTTATCCCTTGATAAAGGCCTGATAACAAACAGCTCCAGCTGGGCTCAAATCCTGGCCTTCCAGTGTTCTAGGGTTTTGCAGAGTCTGTTCAAAAGACAATATAATAACAGAGCAGAATTAGGCCATTCACCCCATCAAGTCTGCTGTGCCGTTTGGTCATGGCTGATGTGTTTCTCATGACCATTCTCTTGTCTTCTTCCCATTATGTTTGATCGCCTTCCCAATCAGGAACCTATCAATGTCCGTCCGAAACACACTCAATGCCTTCACCTCCACAGCATGAGTTCCACAGATTAACCACCCTCTGGCAGAAGAAATTCCTCCTCATCTCAGTCCTAATGGATTATCCCTAAATTCTGTGGCTGTGCCCTCTGGTCCATGTTTCTCTTACTGGTGGAAACATCTCATTCCTGCCCACTCTATTCAGGCCTCTCAGTATTCTGTAAGTTTCAATGTGATCTCCCCATGCCCTTCAGAACTCTATCAAGGACACATCCAGAGTCCTCAATCTCTCCTCAATAGACCAGGCTGTCACCCCCAGGGTCATTCTCATAAACCTCCTCTGGATCTTCCCCATTGCAAGCACATCCCTCCTTAGATACAGGTCCCAAAACTGTTCACAATATTCCAAATGCAGTCTGGCCAGAGTCTCATACAGCCTCAGCAGTACACACCTGCTCTTGTATTCTAACTCAGTTGAAATGAATGCTAACATTGCATTTGTCTTCCTAAATGCCAACTGAACGCACATATTAACCTGAAGTAAAATCTGAAAGAGGACTCCTAAGTCCTTTTATGTGTCAGAATTCCAAATTTCCCCATTTAGAAAACAGTTTGTGTCTCTATTCTTCCAACCTAAGGTCAAATAACCTCATACTTTCCCACTTTGTATTCCATCTGTCACTTCTTTGCCCATTCTCTGAGCCTTTCCAAGTCCTTCTGCAGCCTCCCTGCTTTCTCAACTCTCCCTGTCCCTCCCCTCCTCTTTGTGTCATCAGCAAATTTAGGAACAATGCCCTCAGTTCCTTTTTCCAGATCGTTAATATATAATTAATTGTTACATGAATAGCTGAGGTCCCAAAACTACCCTCTGCTGAACTGCATGAGGCACCAGCTGCCATCCTGCAAAAGACCCATTTTTTTCCACTCTCTATCCATGTCAGTACCGGGCCCCAAACCCCATGGGCTCTTATGTTGTTTAGCAGCCTCCTGTGTGGCAACTTGTCAAAGGCCTTCTGGAAACCCAAATAGATCATGTCCATTGGCTCTCCTTTGTCGAATTGACTCCTATTATTACATATAATTCCCAGCTTCTCTCTCGAACTGCAGGGTGAATTGTATCACATTATGGTCACTGCCCCCTCAGGGGTCACTCACCTTCAGCTCCCCAATCAGGGCTGCCTCATTACGTATCACCGAATCCGGAATTACCTGTTTCCTGGTGGGTCTACCACAAACTGTTCCAAAATAAAAGCATCTCGCAGACATTCCATGAATTCCTTTCCTTGAGATCCATTCCCAACCTGACTTTCCCAGTCCACCTGCATATTGTAGTCCCCATGATTATTGTAATAATCCCTTTCTTATGTGTGTTTTCTATCTCCTGATTTATTTTCTGCCCCACATCCCGACTACTGAGAGGAGACTTGTACATAATTCCCATCAAGTGCTTTGCTATTTTGTGGGTCCTTAAGTTGACTCACACAGATTCTATGCTTTCCAACTCCATATTTCCTCTTGCTGTCGATGTAATTACAGTTCTTCCTGACAGGGTAAACCTGCTCCTCCCACACACACACCCACCACCCTCACACATCTACCATCATTAGAAACATAGAAAATAGCTGCAGGAATAGGCCACTCAGCCCTTTGAGTTTGCACCATCGTTCAATGTGATCATGGCTGATGACGCAATCTATTATCCCATTCCCACTCCACCCCCATATCCCTTGATTCCACAGGTTCACAACATCGGAATAACTTAACCCTTAATCTTCGACTGTGACCCCTAGTTTTGGACTTTCCTAATATCAACAACATTCTTCCTGCATCAAGCCTGCCAAATCCCATCTTTGAGGTTCCTCTCATTCTTCTAAATCCCAGTGAGTACAAGCCCAGTTGATCCAGTCTTTCCTCATATGTCAGTCCTGCTGTACAGGGAATCAGTCTGGTGAACCTTCGCTAGACTCCCTCAATCGTAAGAATGTCCTTCCTCAGACTAGGAGACCAAACTTGCACATAATACTCAAGCTGAGGCCTTAATTCTGCAAGACCATCCTTACTCCAGTACACAAATCCTCTCACTGTGAAGGCCAGCATGCCATTAGCTTTCCTCACTGCCTGCTGCACCTGCATGCCCCCTTTCAGTTACTGTTCCACCATGACACCCAACTCTCATTGCACCTCACCTTTTCCTAAACTTTCACCATTCACTAATAATCTGACTTCCTGTTTTACCACCAAAGTGGATAATCTCACATATACCCAAATTATATTGCATTTGCCAAGTATTTGTCCACTCAGCCAGCCTGTCCAAGTCACTCTGCACCCTCTTAGTATCCTCTTCACAGCACACATTGCCACCCAGCTAAGTGTCATCTGCAAATTTGGAGGGATTGCATTCAATTCCTTTATCCATATCATTTATGTATATTGAGAACAGCTGGGGTCCCAGCACTGAACTCTGCGGTACCCCACTTATCACTGCCTGCCACTCTGAAAGGAACCCATTTATTCCAACTCTCTGCTTTCTATCTGCCAACAAATTCTCTCTCCATGTCAATACATTACGTCCAATACCATGAGGTTTAATTTTGCTCACTAATCTCTTGTATGGGACCTTGTCAAAAACCTTTTGAAAGTCCAGATCACAACATCCACTGGGTCCTGAGGGAGGGTCACTCAATCTGAAATGTTAACTTCAATTGCTGTCCACAGATGCCTCCAGATCTGCTGAAATTTTTCATCAATTTCTGTTGTCCACTGATTCAGCCTTGTCCATTCTCCACTGATCACATCCTCAAAACCTTCCAGAAGATGTGTCAGGCCTGATTTCCCTTTCGTAGATCCATGCTGACTTGGACCGATCCTGTCACTGCTTTCCAAATGCTAGGTTACTGTATCTTTAATAACTGACTCCAGCGTTTTCTTCATGTATAATTCCTCATTTCCACTCTCCCTCCTTTTATTAAAAAGTGGGGTTACATTGGATACTGTCCAGTCCATTGGAACTCTATCATAGTCGACAGAATGTTGGAAAATGATCAACAATGTGTCCACTATTTCTACACCCACTTTCTTAAATACTCTGACGAGTTGCTGGCTCCTGTGGACTTACAAGTTTTGATACGATCAATCTCCCCAAAACCATTTCCTGACTAACAAGGATTACCTTCAGTTCCTCCTTCACACTTGACCCTTTATCCCCTTGAATTTCCTTTCAATAGGATGTGCATCCCTGGATATTTAGTTCCCAGCCCTGATCCCCTTGCAGCCATGTCCCTGCGCTACAGGCTCATTTACCTTGTTTCATATACTCGATGCATCGATGTACAACACCCTCAGTCATGCATTGACTGCCTCCTTCTCATCGTTATCTCCTTTAGAAATTATGGAATCCCTCCAGTGTGTAAGCAGACTGACCCTCCAAAAAGCATCCCACCCACTCTACAATTCCCATGGATAATCCTCCAAACCTACACAGCTTTGTGACACTGAGGGAAACCCAAGTAGACACATGGAGAATGTGTCAATCCCACATAGACAGTCATTTGGAATTGAGTCTGTGTCTCCGGAGCTGTGAGACAGCAGTGCTAACCACTGATCCACCATTCCACCCTGCAGTGCCTCAAGTTCGATTCTTGATCCTTTCCATACTCTCGATCCTATTACTTGGTCTCGATACTTTAATAACTTCTCCTGAGCTCCTACCTTCTTTAGTTAGTTTAAACTCCTCGCAAACTTGATTTCCCTTGGTTTATGTGGTACCACTTTGTCTACATTATTCCGAAGAGACAAAACCTTTAAGCTTGTTCTATATTGAGCTTCCCTGCACTTTTAAGTTCCCTCAGTACAATATGACATTCACAATACTCTGTCCCTTTCCTTTTATTTTCTGGTAACAATCAATCCCATCACTAACCAGTATCCCTCCCTTCTCCTTTAACTTTCATTTCCTCATTTTCCATCCAACTGTTCTCGTTACTTTCTCTTTGAATCATGTTCAGGCTGATACTTATTCCTGAATAAACATCACTCAAAAATGTTCCTTGGTTCATTGTTGCTTGTGGGATCTTGTTTACAATCTGGTTTGCACATTTTCTACATTACAACAGTGACCACATTTCAAACAAGTCCCACACTGTCTGCAAATGTCTTTGGGACAGCATGGATCTTTCTTTTCTTTGGATGAACTGGGAGTCTTTCAGATGTGAAAGATGCTGTTCCAATAGTGCACAGTTCTCCTCCTGAACTACAGTTACTGCTATATATGTCCCTCTCTTTTGTGAAAACAGACCGGACGTTTTCATGAGGAACCATTTGTCCATCTTCCACCACCGCACACAAGTTCCCTTCCTGCTCTCGAATGGGCCTCATACATTCCTTCATTCTCTTTTTGTTCTTTCTGTGATTATAAAACATCACTGGGATTTCCTTGACTTCATCTGGACACATTTCATCTTGTCAGCTCTTTGCTTTCCTCAGGTCCTGGTAAATTTCACCCCTGCATTTTGTTTTTCAGCCCACTTTTACACAATCCCTGCCCACTTTAGTAAAATGGTTTTGTTCCCAAATGAAAACTTTCACACTTGCTCCATGGTTCTCCAGATCCATCCCGACTCTCAGTCTCACTGAGTCCTGATCACTGTCACTGAAATGCTCCCCCATTGATAGCCCTTCCAGCTTCCCACATTCATTCCCTAAAGAATGATCCAAAGCTGTCCCTTCTCTTTCACCATCACCGTCTCAGGGACAATTAGGGATGGGCAATAAATGCTTGCCCTGCCAGTGACACTCACATCCCAAGAAGCAATTTTAAAAGGCCCTGTCCTTATATGGGGTTTGTTAGGTATTGAAGACAAATGTTCAAATGGATTGTTTTGCCAGTGAATGTCAGAATTGAAATCCCTTTGAATGGCAGGGATTAAAATTGTTTGTCTTGTCTTTCAGGCCGTGAAAACTCTCAGCCCAAACTGACCCTCCTGCCCCCCTCCCCAGAGCAGGTCAATGGCAAGGGCACTGCCACTCTGGTGTGCCTTGCCAATCACTTCTATCCCGATGAGCTGGAGGTGCAGTGGAAGAAGGATGGTACAGTCATTTCAGACGGGGTTCAGACCAGCAACTACCTGCGAGCTTCAGACAGCACCTACAGTGTCAGCAGCCTGCTGACCCTCTCTGGGTCTGACTGGGAGTCCAACGCTCGCTTCTCCTGTGCCCTCACCCACGTGACCCTCCCCTCTCCCCTCAGCAAGAGCATCAGGAGATCAGAATGTGTGTAGAATGTTGGAGACAGTCCACAGAGGAGACACAACTTTAAATGGAACAGGCTGAGCTGGCAGGACAAAGGTCATTGTCAGCACTGAATTTCAACTCTCTTCCTTCTTGGGATTGGCTCGGTGACATTTCTGAGGTTCATGCGTTAAGGCAGGTCATTGGGATCATCAAAAGGAAGCTTTACTCTGCATCAAACCCCGTTCTGACGCTGTCCTGGGAGCGTTTTATGGAGACAGTAATGACTTGTGATGCCAAGTGAAACCTCTCAAAGATGGTGAAGACTGTGAGCTGTACAAAAACCATGTGAACCTCTGAAATCTCTGCTTCAGTAAACCAGATCTCCTTCCTGCTCAGCCGTCAGTTCGAATTTAAGCTTCTGTCACTACTTAAAGGGACAGGATTCGCAGGTTATTGAGAAAATCTCCACAAGTGTTTTTCTTAAGCTCCATTGTGGCTGTGATTTTGAGCAGCTTCCTCTGTCTGGGCTGTTAATTGCAATCTTTTTTTCTGTCAATGTAAATCTGGAAAAGGGATTAAAGATCAAGAAGATTCAGTCTCTGTCTCGTGTGTGCTTTGGAAATGGCCAGAGCTACTGGGAACCCTGCATTGATAAATATGATCAGCAGCATCTTGTTACTCAGAAGAAAAATTTCTAAGAAATTGGGAAATAAATATTCCTTAAATTAGACTTGGGTTTTCTTTACTCTTAAAGTGCGATTGAATGGTCCCGTGTGTCCCTGGAGTAAGATTGAGAATGTTAAGTCTGGGGAGTCTGGGAGTCACGGCTGGGGAGGGCAGTCAATGATAAACTGGTTCCACTTTCTGCTGTCATATTCTGTAACCCCTGGGCCATCTCAGTGAGAGTCATCCAGGGCTCAGGGTGGATTCCAGAGCAGATCATTGAACTGACTGTTGTGTTCCTATTCCTGATGAAGGGCTTTTGCCTGAAACGTCGATTTCGCTGCTTGTTGGATGCTGCCTGAACTGCTGTGCTCTTCCAGCACCACTAATCCAGTATTTGGTTTTCAGCATCTGCAGTCATTGTTTTTACCTTGTTGTGTTCCTAAGTCCACATGTGACTCCAATAATCTCACTCTAGGTCTTTAGTATCAGTGGGAACCAATGGGGCTGAAATCTTATCCAAACAGACCCTCACACAGCGGGGAGGATGCTGGTGGCTCAGAAACCCCTTGGATTCAGTCCCAGATTCCACTGTGGCTCTTTCATTCAAACACAACATTAACACACTGACACCACATTCAGAGGGCAATCCTGAGATGGGGCAAGTTTGGTTCTTGATTCCAATGTGAGGACATGGGGGCTGGGTGTGAAATGTCCAGTCTGAAACTGGTGGGGGTACTTTATAATGAAGAATAGAAACTGATGTCAGAATAAAGTCAGGTGTTGATGGGAGTGAGGAATATCTCAGTGATCTGTCTCCAGAATCCACAGACTGCACACATCCTTCTGTCAGACCCTGAAGACAGAGAAACTGCTCCTTGACATCCAATATTTCACTATCTTTCCCAGAAAAGGTGAAATATTCTCTGCCTCAGTGATTCCCTGGAACAGGACATTTTAAAAAGGGCTGTGGGAAGGGAAATGTTGCCTCTCAATGAAAGAGCCAATGGAAGGATGTGGAGCTGACACTGTGAAATATCAGGGCATAGAGAATGACACCAGAAGCAATTCAATGTTGTCGCTGTCTCCTTTGCAATTGCTAAACTGGTAACAATTACTTTATGCTCACAATTTGCTCTCTCGAATTTCATCCACGTGCCTTTCTTACTTTGCTTTTTTCGACTTCAGTCTGTGGGTAGTTCCATCAAAACCCAATCTCCACTCACTCATCCTGGCCCCTGAAGAGATGAGAGACAAACTGCAAATGCTGGAATGAAAGGTTGACAAGCAGGAGGCTGGGAGAACACAGCAAAACTGGCAGCACCAGGAGGTGGAGAAATCGACGTTTTGTGTGTCAACCTTCTTCTGGAAGTTGGGAGGGCGGGTGTTGGGGGAGCTGCGGATAAAGGGAGTGGCCGGGGAAGGGTGGTTCGGTGGGGATAGGTGGAGACAGGTCGAGGGTAGGACATGTTTGGTCGAAGGGTGAGAGAATTCTGAATTCATCTCTCCCATCGACCAATCAGGTCATACTCTCTATTTTTCTCAACCTATCCCCACCTCACCACCTCGCTCCCACCCACCCCTTTATCTGCAACTCCCCTGACACCTACCCCCCCCACCCCCACCTTTCCTGAAGAGATTAGACGAGGTTATTTCATTGAATCAAATCATCGAGCCCATCAATCCTGAAAACAGATTCCAACATTGAAGTCATATTTCCTGGTTGCACATGTAAAGTGTCTTTCAGGCTGAAAGAAGGAAGCTTTCGATTGAGAAATGAGTGAGCTTAACCCAGATCCTGAACAACAGCACAACAGAATGGAGTGATATAAATCAGAAACAGTATAAATACAGGGCAGTTTATATACTGCAGCTCGCACTGAGTGCAGCCAGCACAGAGGGGAGTGCTGGGAGGTTTATGGAGTGGGTGGAAGGAAGGTGTGAGAGGACACCGGAATTATGGAATTAGGAGGTGGGATGAACAGGAATAAGGGTTTCTGCGGTCAAGGGGCTGACGTAGTGATGGAGGGGATGTGGGGTTTGAAGCTCAGATACTGGAGGGTGCCGTGGTAAGGAAGCCCATGTTTACTGGTCTCTATTGGAAGATCCAGTGGTAACAGGATGCATGTCTACTGGTCTCCATTGTAAGGTCCAGGGCAAAGAAGGCCCTAGTTTACTGGCCTCTACTGAAGTGTCTTGTGAGATGGTGACCCATGTTTATTGGAGTCTATTGGAGCATCCAGTGGGCTGGGGGCCTGCGATTACTGGTGTCTGTTGAAGGGCCCAGTGTAATGCCTGGTCAATGTGGGAAATGGGGACTTAGTCCTGGAGAAGACATGCTTCTGGGGACAAGGGTTAACATCCATTAGTGGGCCAGTGCAGAGGGAAATTTGCCCTGCAATTAACTGTCACCACTTGGGATACTGTGAGAAAGAGAGGGAAGAGAGACAGAATGAGAGTTGGAGGGAGAGTGTGTGTTTGTGTGTGAGAGAGGGAGAGAGGGTGGTGTGTCTGCAATAGTGTGAGATGTGTGGAGGGAGTGAGAGAGATGCAAACCTGGAAGTAGAGATGGTGAGGTTGAAAGATATGGGGAGAGAGAGAGAGTGGGAGACAGCGTGACTGAGAGGGACGGAGAGAGAGACAGAAAGAGACCAGGAGATGTGAGACCAAGGGTGAAGGGAATCAAGAGAGAGACGGTAGGGTTGAAAGTGTGTGTGTGTTTGTGTGTGCGTGTGTGTGTGTGTGTGTGTGTGTGAGAGAGAGAGAGAGAGGGAGGATGGGAGAGATTAACAGTGCCAAAGAGAGAGATAGAGAGAAAGAATTGGCAGATGTGAGACAGAATGGGAAGAGAGGGAATGATAAAGAGAGAAAGTGATAAAAAGAGAGAGACAGCATCTGGTCACCAAATTGTGGGAAGGAAATGATTGGACTCGGGAAGGTGCAGAGATTTCCCAGGATGCTGTCTGAGCTGTAGGATCTGAGTGATGAGGAAAGATTGGAAAGACTGGGGTTGTTTTCCATTATTACATGCAACATGTAATTTTGAATGTATCAATACAGGAGGTGGTGCTGTGTGTATTGAGGTTTTTATACGGCTCTGTATCACTGGGAAGGTCTGGTGTAACGCTGCATACAATAATAGTCAGCGACATCCTCATTCTGAACGTTGCTGATTGTCAGGGTGAAACTGGTCCCTGATCCACTGCCGGTGAATCACTTGGAGACTCCTGTGAATCGAGTTGTTGCACCATAGATCAGGAGAAAGGATTTCTGACCTTCTCACTGCTGGTACCAAGCAAGGTAGCTGCTAATGTCTTCGCGGGCCGTACAGGTGATGGTTGCGGTCTGGCCCAGTTCCACTGACAGCGCCGGGGGAGACTGGCTCATGGTGATGTCCCCATTGATACCTGAGGGGTCAGAGAGAAACACAGTGAAGTCAGAACTGTCACAGAAAGAGCCTGTCAAATGAGAGATTGTTGGAGACACTGAGCATTCCTCTGGTTTCAGCATTTTCCCTTCAATCACAAGTCAGTGGAATTGGAGTGAAATGGAGAGCAGCTAAAGATTCAAGGTGGAAGGAGAGAGATTTGTACCTGTGATGCAGAATGGGGACAGTAATGGTGAGGCTTGAATTCATCTCTTTGAAAGATTGGACCGTCGCCCAGAAACAGAGCCTTGAAATGGGTGAACCTGGTTTGTCTGACTGAAGGGTGGAGTGTCCTTCGGATTAGCAGTGGGACCAGCAAAAAAATATTATCCGCAAAGATCTAACAAAGCGTGCCACCAAAACGCAAAGATCAGTATTTGAAGCTCCACGTCGCCATCTCCATCCTTGCTTGTTGCTCTTCCCGAATTGTGCTGCAGAGGGCAATGGTGAGCCATGAGTTTCTCGAAGAGGATCTGACAGAGGGACAAAGTCATATCCTCGGCCTGAGCACAACTGCCTGACCTGCTGTGCTTTTCTAGTGCCACACTTTTCGACTCCGAGTAAACTATCCCTCAGGAGAATGAGCTGTGACACAAAAAGAAACGTGGGAGTGCTGGAAAGGCACCGCCAGCCTGGTCAGCCTCCAGAGCGGCAGAAACAGATTTGATGAATGAGCTGATATCCTTCTGAACTGAGATGCAGACTCAGGCTTTCAGAGCCACACAGTTTACATTGTTACTGAATGTGGCTCCATGGGCAATGCTCCTGCCTCATCGTCAAAATGGTCATTGGATTGAAACCCACCTCAGAAATTAGAGCACAGAATCCAGGCTGAGACTGTGGTGCACTGCTGAGAGTTGCACAGTCTCTGGCACCATCATTTGAGGCTCCACCACCACCACTCCCCGACTACCCCCACCCCCACTTCAGGAGGATCGACAAGATCCCATTCTGAAAGATTCCCTCGGGTATCCTGCTCACTATTCAACTTGTGCCAACAAAACAGATGTGTTCCGTCATTCGTTTACTATCTGTGGGACCTCACCATCTTGTCCGTGAACGTGACTGCTCTGTGCTCACAGCTTTGAATATTCTGAAATGATTAAAAGAAAACTGCACCAAAAAGAGTTCTTTGCTCATTATCGTGGAAAAGGGGAGCAATGAGCAAGTGAAAACCCACACAATGCAAACACTGAAGCTGCAGCGAAAAGGCTTTTTGCACCAATGCTTCTTGGGCATTTCCTTCCAATGTCCGAGATGGTTATCAGGCCGGGGCAGAGTCTGACAGATCACATGGAATCCTTCAGGCAAGGTACACAAGGGCACAGTCCAGGCTTGCTGCAAACCTTGAAGGGCTGGGAGATTCTCTGTGGCAGTTTCGCGTGCACATCCTCCATGGAATTATCACAGACTTTACTGAAATGGAATGAACTCAGAGAGGAGAAGGAAATGGGAAGAATTAACCAGACAAGGGTGAGCATCAAAAGAGGTGGGAGTGTGTGGAAGATTCAGTACCATTAAAATTCGCAATTGGGTTTCACAAGGAAAACTCAAATCGTTACTAGGATATAACAGGGAGAATACTCGCTGACATAAACAGGCTGAGTGTCAGAGATCCTGAGCCTTTGGTGCCTGACTCTCTATGAGGCATTACAGTTAAGGACTGTTCATGTGTCAATAAAGGGAGACTTGGTGACATGGGGTTGCGTCATGATTAATGACTGGAGAGGTACAGATTAAAGAGAAATGGCTGAATGTTAAGAGGGGACATAAGGAAACACATTTTCACCCTGAGGGTGGTGGCAGTCTGGGACTCACTGTCTGTAAGGGTGGTTGAGGCAGAAGGTCTCCCATAACGTTGAAGTATTTCGATGTGCAGCTGTGATGCCAAGGCATACAGGGCTACGGGCCAAGTGCTGGAACATGGAATTAGAATAGTGAGGTGGTTGTTTGACTGGCTTTGGCTCATTGGGCCAAATAGCCTTGTTCTTGTAGACCTGTTGTGGATGTCTGAATCTGCCAGGACTCCAGCAATGCGGCTGACCCTTACCTGCCATTTGAAAGGCTGAGCAAGCCACTCAGTTTCAGGGCAGTTCGGGATGGGGAACAAACGCTGGTCTTACCAGTGACACCCAAAACCCAGGAAAGAGTAAACAGCCTCAATGGTAACACAATCACCTGAACTTTCAGGTTTCAAGCCCCACTCCAGAGACTGGAGCACTATCCTGAGGCTGGCAAAGGCAAAGATGCCATCTGCTGGATGATTGGTTAAACCACTGCCTTCTCAGGTCAATGTGAATGTAAGGGTTTTACGATCATCTCAGACAAAATCGCCCCCAGTGTGCTGACCAATACTTCTCTTCTAATCAATGGCATTAAAACAGATACAGAAACAAAATACTGCAAATCTCAAATAGAAGTGCGATGCTGCAGAAAGGGAACAGGTGCAGCCTCTGTGGGTAGAGGAGGAGTTAACTTTTTGGGGTTCACTGATGTTTTATCAAAAAAAAGCAGCATTTTATTTTATTCCATTTTAAGTTTTTTTATGTTATTTTATTTAAATTTTGTTTATCAAATTTTAGCCTGCCTGATTGGCACCACTTCCACACACATCCATTCCCACCACACCAACACTCAGTAACATCTGTGTGTACTATTTGCAAGATGCACTGCAATAAATTCATCAAAAGTTCTGAGACAACACATTCTACTCCCATGATTACTTGAATCAAGATGGACAAGGGCAGCAGATACAATGGGAACATCACCCCAGCAAGTTCCCTCTAATCTATTCACCAGTTTGATTGGAAATATCATCACTGGGTCAGAATTCTGGAATTCCCTTCCTAAGGACATTGTGGGTTTACCTACAATTATTCCTGGACATTGGTGTGATCCCATCTGAAATACTGTATTGTGTTTAGTTTTGGCCTCCTTATTGAAGGAAGAATATAAATGCATTGGAGGTGGTTTAGAGGGGTTTTACCCAATTGATCACTGGAATGAGGGGGCTGTGTGATGTGGAAAGATTGGAAAGGCTGTCCTTGTTCTCACTGGGGTTTACAAGAGTGAGGGGTTTTCCTGTCCCACAGTATTCTCCAACTCCCTATCTGCCTCCCTTATGGGTCATACCCTCCTGCCCCTTACTACATGTGAATTGAACTGTGCAGTCCTGAGGCCTATAACTTCCTTCTGGAACTAAGTTTCCAGGTATCTCTGGCACTCCCTGATATATTACTGCTTTTTCAATTCAGCATTCATTCCAAACTCCCTGAGTGGGAGTTCCTGTCGGTTTTTACATTCATTGCAGGTATATTTACCCTGAATCATTTCAATGCAATAAAGAAATGTTGATCTCACTTACAAATAAAAAATATCCATTCTTTCATTAAAGCAGTAATTGTCTTCAGTCTGTTTTGAAGTTTCAGTACTTACCATTTATTAACCTTCCCTAATGGACATGTCCTGAAGCAGTCTACTTAAACAGCCCCTCAAACTAAACAAATCCCAGATTCCTATTTTCTTGTTTATCATTTTGTTTCAATCAAACCAAGTGCATGTGCAGGCTCCCAGCAGCTGAAGTGACAGTTCCAAATCAGTTTGAAAAAGCAAAGGTCGACTCCTTCCCCGAGTTCACCGAACTCCCACACTGACCAAACCTCCCAGCATTCCCCTTTGTGCTGGTTGCACTCAGTGCGAGCTGCAGTATATAGGCTGCCCTGTATTTATACTGTTTCTGATTTATATCACTCCATTCTGTTGTGCTGTTGTTCAGGATCTGGGTTAAGCTCACTCATTTCTCAATCGAAAGCTTCCTTCTTTCAGCCTGAAACAGATTTTACATTTGCAACCAGGAAAAATGTCTTCAATGTTGGAATCTGTTCTCAGGATTGATGGGCTCGATGATTTGATTCAGTGAAATAACCTCGTCTAATCTCTTCAGGGGTCGACATTTCAGATGTAACGCTTCTTCCGGAAGGGGCGGATTGCAGTTAAAGGGGTGGGTTGGAGCAAGGTGGTGAGGTGGGGATAGGTTGAGAAAGATAGAGAGTATGACCTGATTGGTCGATAGTAGAGATGTATCCAGAATCATCCCTCCCCTCGACCAACCAGGTCCTATCCTCTACCTGTCTCGATCTATCCCCACCTGACCACCCTGCCCCCGCCACTCCCTTTATCTGCAGCTCCCCAACACCCACCCACCCCACTTCCTGGAGAAAGGTTATACCCAGAACGTCGACTTCTCTTCCTCCTGATGCTGCCTGGGTGTGCTGTGTTCTCCCAGCCTCCAGTTTGTCAACCTTGGATTCCAGCATTTGCAGTTTTGTATTTGTCTCTAATCTCTTCAGGAGCCAGGATGAGTGTGAGGAGAATGGGTTTTGATGGAACTACCCACAGACTGAAGTCAAAAGAAGCAAAGCAAGAAAGGCACATGGATCGATTACAAGGGGGCAAATTGTGAGCAAAAAGTAATTGTTACCAGTTTAGCAATTGCAAAGGAGAGAGCGACAACATTGAATTGCTTCTGGTGTCATCCTCTGTGCCCTTATATTTCACAGAGCAGCTCCACATCCTTCCATTGGCTTTGTCATTGGGATTCAACAGTTCCCTTCCCACAGCCCTTTTTAAAATGTCCTGTCCCAGAGAGGCAGAGAATACTTCGCCATTTCTGGGAAAGATAGAGAAATATAGGATGTCGAGGAGCTGATTTCAGCCTTCAGGGTCTGACAGAAGGATGTGTACCATCTGTGGATTCTGGAGACAGATCACTGAGATATTCCTCACTCCCATCAACACCTGACTTTATTTTCTACAATAGTTTCTATTCTTCATTATAAAGTACCCCCACCAGTTTCAGACTGGACATTTCACACCCAGCCCCCATTTCCTCACATTGGAATCAAGAGTCAAACTTGCCCCATCTCAGGATTGCTCTCTGAATGTGGTGTCAGTGTGTTAATGTTGTGTTTGAATGAAAGAGCCACGGTGGAATCTGGGACTGAATCCAAAGGGTTTCTGAGCCACCAGCAGCCTCCCCATTGTGTGAGGGTCTGTTTGGATAAGATTTCAGTCCCATGGGTTCCCACTGATATAAGAGCCATGGACTGAGATTGCTGGAGCCACATGTGGACTGAGGAACACAACAGTCAGGACAATGAGCTGCTCTGGAATCCACCCTGAGCCCTGGATGATCCTCATTGAGATGGATCAGGGGCTACAGAATATGACTGCAGAAGGACCATCATTGGCCGTGACTCCCAGATGCCCCCGGACTGAGCATTCTCAATCTGACCCGATGGACACACAGGGCAATTCCATCCCATTTGACGAGGAAAGAAAACCCAGGTCTAATTTATGGAATATTTATTTTACAAACCCTGTAGAATTGTTATTCTGAGTAACAAGAATCTGTTGGTCATATTCATAAATACAGGGTTCCCAATGGCACTGCCTCACAAACAGTTGAGTTGAATTTCTTGGCCTGCGATCTTGCTGTGCCTAAGGGATGGGTGAGGGAATTTCCATCAGATTATTGTGTTCCCCAGTGTCCCTTCCTGCCTTCCTTCTTTTCTCCATTTATTGGGAAAGAATTCCTTGGCGCCCTGCATTCCTTCTGAAAGAATGCCTTCTGGACGCAGTTTTAGAGTTGCCCTCCTGCTCCAGGGACCTCATTACCCCCTTGATTCTCCCCCTCTTGGTCCAGGCTTTGAAGGTGGAGGTTAACACTTCACACACCTTTCCCTGAGGTTTCAGCTCTGGCCATTCCCAAAGCACACACGAGACAGAGACTGAATCTTCTTCATCTTTATTCCTTTTTCCAGATTGACATTGACAGAAAACAGACTTCAATTAACAGCCCAGGCAGAGGAAACTGCACAAATTCACAGCCAGAATGGAGCTTGAGGAAAACATTTGTGGAGATTTTCTCAATAACATAAGAATCCTGTCCCTTTAAACAGTGATAGAAGCTTAAATTGGAACTGGTGGCTGAGCAGGAAGGGGATCTGGTTTACTGAAGCAGAGACTTCTCAGGTTTACACTGTTTTGTACAGCTGACAGTTTTCAGCATCTTTGAGAGGTTTTACTTGGCATCACTCGTCTTCACTGTCCAATGAAACACTCCTAGAACAGGGGGCATGGGGTTTGATACAGGGTAAAGCTTTTTTTTGATTATCCCAAAGACCTGCCTTAACCGTTCAACCTCAGACGTGTATCTGAGCCAATCCCAAGAAGGGTGAGAGTTGAAGTTCAGTGCTGACAATGATCTTTGTCCTGCCAGCTCAGCCGTGTTCTATTTAAAGTTGTGTCTCCTCTGTGGACTGTCTCAAACACTCTACACACATTCTGATCTCCTGATGCTCTTGCTGAGGGGAGAGGGGAGGGTCACGTGGGTGAGGGCACAGGAGAAGCGAGCGTTGGACTCCCAGTCAGACCCAGAGAGGGTCAGCAGGCTGCTGACACTGTAGGTGCTGTCTGAAGCTCGCAGGTAGTTGCTGGTCTGAACCCCGTCCGAAATGACTGCACCATCCTTCTTCCACTGCACCTCCAGCTCATCGGGATAGAAGTGATTGGCAAGGCACACCAGGGTGGCAATGCCCTTGGCATCGACCTGCTCCGGGGAGGGGGGCAGCAGGGTTAGCTTGGGCTGAGAGTTGTCACGGCCTGAAAGACAAGATTAACAATTTTAATCCCTGCCATTCAAAGGGATTTCAACTCAGAACATTCACTGGCAAAATAATCCATTTGAACATTTGTCTTCAATACCTAACAAACCCCATAAAAGGACAGGGCATTTTAAAATTGCTTCTTGGTATGTGAGGGTCACTGGCAGGGCCAGCATTTATTGCCCATCCCTAATTGCCACTGAGAAGGGACAGCTTTGGACCACCATTTATGGAATGGATGTGGGCAGCTGGAAGGGCTATCAATGGGGAAGCATTTGAGTGACAGTGATCAGAACTCAGTGAGATTGAGAGAAGGGATCGAAATGGAGAACCATGGGGCAAGTGGAAAAGTTTTCATTTGGGAACAAAACCATTTAACAAAACTAGGCAGGGATTGGGTAAAACTGGGCTGAAAGACAAAATGCAGGGGTGAAATTTACCAGGACCTGAGGAAAGCAAAGAGCTGACAGGATGTAATGTGTCCAAGTGAAGTCCGGGAAATCCCAGTGATGTTTATAATCACAGAAAGAACAAGTGAATGAAGGAATGTATGAGGCCCATTCGAGAGCAGGAAGGGAACTTGTGTGCGGTGGTGGAAGATGGAGCAATGGTTCCTCATGAAAACTTCCAGTCTGTTTTCACAAAAGAGAGGGGCAAAGCAGAAACTGTAGTTCAGGAGGAGGACTGTGCAACATTGGAACGGCATCTTTCACATCTGAAAGACTCCTAATTCATCCAAAGGAAAGAAAGTTTCATACTGTCCCAAAGACATTTGCAGACAGTGTGGGACTTTTTTTGAAATGTGGTCACTGTTGTAATGAAGGAAATGTGCAAGCCAGATTGTACACAGCAAGATCCCACAAGCAACAATTAACCAAGGAACATTTTGAGGGATGTTTGTTCAGGGATAATTATCAGCCTGAATGCGATTCAAAGACAAAGTAACTGGAACAGTTGGATGGAAAATGAGAAAATGAAAGTTAAAGGAGAAGGTAGGATTCCTAGGTGGTGATGGGATTGATTGTTACTTGAAAATAAAAGGAAAGGGACAGAGTATTGTGAATGTCATATTGTACTGAGGAAAAGTAAAAGTGCAGGGAAGCTCAATACTAGAACAAACTTAAAGGTTTTGTCTCTTAACGCACAAACCATTCGGAATAATGTAGGCAAAGTGATACCATACAAACCAAGGTAAATCAAGCTTCCATTGAATTTAACCTAATTAAAGAAGGTAGGGGCTCAGACACTTTATTAAAGCATTCAGACCAACTAAAAGGATCGAGAGTATGGAAAGGATCAGGAATCGAACTTGAGGCCCCACAGGGTGGAATGGTGGATCAGTGGTTCGCACTGCTGTCTCACAGCTCCGGAGACACAGACTCAATTCCAACTGACTGTCTGTGTGGCGTTTACACATTCTCCCCGTGTCTACTTGGGTTTTCTCCCATTTTCACAAAGATGTGTAGGTTAGGAGGATTATCCATGGGAATTGTCGGGTGGATGGGATGCTTTTTGGAGGGTCAGTCTGGGCTGAAAGGCCTGCTTCCACACTGTAGGGATTCTGTGATTTCTAATGGAGATAACTATGAGAAGGAGACACTCAATGCATGACTGAGGGTGTTGTACTTCGATGCATCGAGTATATGAAACAAGGTAAATGAGCCTGTAGCGCAGGGACATGGCTGCAAGGGGATCAGGGCTGGGAACTGAATATCCAGGGATGCACATCCTATTGAAAGGAAATGTGAGGGGATAGTGGGTCAAGTGTGAAGGAGGAACTGAAGGTAATCCTTGTTAGTCAGGAAATGGTGTTGGAGAAGCTGATGCTTTCAAAACTTAATATGCCCCCAGGGCCTGATGCTCTGCAACTCAGAGTCCTTAAGAAAGTGGGTGTAGAAATAGTGGGCACATTGGTGATCATTTTCTGGCATTCTGTCGACTCTGACAGATTTTCAATAGACTAGACAGTATCCAATATTACCCTACTTTTTAATAAAAGAAGGGAGAGTGAAAATGAGGAATTATACATGAGGAAAACACCAGAGTCAGTTATTAAAGATACAATAATCGAGCAGTGACAGGATCAGTCCAAGTCAGCATGGATTTACGAAGGGGAAATCAGGCCTGACACATCTTCTGGAAGGTTTTGAGGATGTGATCAGTTGAGAGTGGACAAGGCTGAATCAGTGGACAACAAAACCAAAAAAATGATGAAAGATTTCGGCAGATCTGGCATTATCTGTGGAGGGCAATCGAAATTAGAGTTTCAGATTGAGTGACCCTCCCTCAGAACTCAGTGGTTGTTGTGTATCTGGAATTTCAAAAGGCTTTTGACAAGGTCCCATACAAGAGATTAGTGAGCTACATTAAACCTCATGGTATTGGAGATAATGTATTGACATAGAGAGAGAACTCATTGCCAGATAGAAAGCAAAGAGTTGGAATAAATGGGTCCTTCTCAGAGTGGCAGGCAGTGATGAGTGCTGAACCAGGGTTCAGTGCTGGGACCCCAGATGTTCACAATATTGATAAACGATATGGACAAAGGAATTGAATGCAATCCCTACAAATTTGCAGATGACATGAAGCTGGGTGACAGTGTGTGGTGTGAGGAGGATGCTAAGAGGCTGCAGGGTTACTTGGACAGGCCGGCTCAGTGGACAAATGCTTGGCAAATGCAATTTAATGTGGGTAAATGTGAGATCATCCACTTTGGTGGTAAACAGGAAGTCAGATTATTAATGAATGGTGAAAGTTTAGGAAAAGGTGAGGTGCAATGAGAGCTGGGTGTCATGGTGGAACAGTCACTGAAAGGGGGCATGCAGGTGCATCAGGCAGTGAGGAAAGCTAATGGTATATTGGCCTTCACAGTGAGAGGATTTGTGTATTGGAGTATAAGGATGTCTTGCAGAATTAAACAGGGCCTTGGTGAGGCTTCACCTTGAGTATTGTGTGCAGTTCTGGTCTCCTAGTCTGAGGAAGGACATTCTTGCTATTGAGGGAGTCCAGCGAAGGTCCATGCGACTGATTCCTGGGACAGAAGGACTGACATATGATCGACTGGGCTTGTACTCACTGGGATTTAGAAGAATGAGGGGAATCTCACAGAAACATGTAAAGTCCTGATGGGATTTGACAGGCTCGATGCTGGAAGAATGTTCCCGATATTAGGGAAATTCAAAACTCAGGGTCAAAGATCACAAATAAGGGCTAGGTTATTCAGATGTTGTGAACCTGTCGAATTCTCTACCACAGAAAGCTCGTGGGGCCAGTTTGTTAGACATATGTCAAGAGGGATGTGGCACTTGCAGCTAAAAGGATCAAGGGATATGTGGGAGAGTGGGAATGGGATACGGAGATTGCATAATCAGTTATGAACATATTGAACGGTGGGGCAGGCTCTCAGGGCTAAATAGCCTATTCCTGCAGCAGTTTTCTATGTTTCCACGTTTCTAATGATCGGTAGATGGGCAGGTTGGGATGTTGGGAAGCGGGTTTACTCTGTCAGTTCGAATTGAAATTACATCGACAGCAACAGGAAATATAATGTTAGAATGCATAGAATCTGTGTGATGCAACTTAAGAAACCACAAAGAAACAAAAACCCTGATGGGAGTTATGTACAAGCCTCCTCGCAGTAATCGGGATGTGGATCAGAAAATAAATCAAGAGATAGAAAAGGCATGTCAAAAAGGGATTATTACAATAGTCATGGGGACTGCAATATGCAGGTGGACTGGGAAAGTCAGGTTGGGAATGGATCTCAAGTAAATTTGCTGATGACACAAAGATGAGGGGAGGAACAGGCAGAGTTGAGGAAACAGGGAGGCTGCAGAAGGACTTGGAAAGGCTCAGAGAGTGGGCAAAGAAGTGGCTGATGCAATACAATGTGGGAAAGTGTGAGGTTATGCCCTTAGGTTGGAAGAATAGTGCCAGGGTCAAGGATGTCACTGAGCTGCTGCAGAGCACCCTGAGGGGAGAGAGGGATCAGGCAGCAGTCGTGATCCACATCGGTCCCAGTGACAGAGGGAGGAAAGGGATGTAGTCCTGCAGTCAGAATTTAGGGGCTCGGGAGGAGATTAGCAATAGGAGCACAAAAGTAGGAATCTCTGGATTACTCCCAGTGACCAATGCAAGTGAGAATAGGAATAGGAGGATACGACAGGTGAATGTGAGGCTGAAAAGATTGTCCAGGAGGGAGGGTTTGAGATCTTGGACATTGGGAATGATTCCAGGGGAGATGCGACCTCGATAGACGAGATGGGTTGCTCCTGAACAGAGCAGGAATTGAGCTTCTTGTGGTGTGACTTGCTTGTGCTGTTGGAGAGGGTTTAAACAGCTTGTGCTGTTGGCTGAGGGAACCAGGAGGTAATATCAGGGAGGAACACCAAGGAAGACAGAATCCTGGGAGATAGATACACGAGAATAAGGAATAGTAACTTCTTGGGCAAGGTCAGAGTGAGGGAGAGAGAGTAATAAATTCTAAATCCGGTTGACTGTATGGGACTGCACACATGGACAACTGGTTAGTAATGTTAGATCAAATGGGATCCAGGGAGAGAAAGCCAATTGGTACAAAATTGGTTTGATGGCTGGAGACAGAGAGTGGTGGTAGAAGGTTATTATTCAGACTGGAAGACTGTGACCAGTGGTGTGGCAAAAGGATTGGTTCTGGGTTCGTCATTGTTCATCATTTATAGAAACAAATAAGATTGGGGAGTTACAGACACAGATTGCTGAGCAGAAATCTAATGTTGCTGTGAACAATGAGGCTGAAATGAGGACAGGACTGGGTGTTCAATATTCCTGGATACAAAGCATTCAGGAAAGATAGGAAAGGGGGAAAGGGTGGGAGGTGTGGGATTGGTTAAGGAGATCGGTGCAGAGCTGGAGAAAGAGGATGTCCCAGAGGGGTCAAGGGCAGAACCGATTTGGTTCAAGATAAGGAACAAAAAGGTGCAATCAGTTTTTTCAGTGCAGTCTGCAGGTCACCGACTAATGGGAAGGATGGAGAGGAACAAACCTGGAAGGAGTTTACAGTGAAGTGCAAACATTAGGGGGACTTTAATTACCAGAATATAGAGTGGGATAGGAGCAGTGTGAAGGGCAGAGAGGGCCAGAATTGTGAGAGTGTGCACAGGTGATTTTTCTCCAGCCGTATGTTTCCAGTCCAATGGGAATGGAGGCTCTGCTAGGCCTGGATCTTGGGCATGAGGCGGCTCAAGTAGATCAAGTGTCAGTGAGAGGACATTTAGAGAAGAGTGATCATTGTTTAGGGAGACAGTGGAAAAAGACAAAGGACAATTCAGAGCAAAGTCAGGACCATGGATCGTATCCCGTGTATCACCTCCAAATGTCTCACACTTTGAAATTTCCATTTCTTTTTCAAACAAAATATGGATGAGTCACAAATCTAATTTTTTACCACAGTATTTACATGGAAGACCTGGAAGTGAAGAAATTTGGGAAATAAATGTTGATGTCTTGAGAGAGTCCTCATTACAAAAGAAGAGGTGCTGTAATCTTCTTAAAACTCATTAAAGTAGATAAATCTCCATGACCGGATTAGATCTATCCCAGCACTCTGTGGGAAACTTGGGAAGAGACAGCGACGTCCCTTGCAGAGATGTTTGTATCATCAACAGCCATGGGTGATGTGCTGGAAGACTGGAGCTTGACTGATGTTGTGCTGTTAGTTAAGAAGGTCTGCAATGAATACTCAGGGAATTATAGACCGGTGAGTCTGATACCAGTGGTGAGTAAGTTATTGAAGGGATTTTGAAAGATGGGATGTACACACATTTGAAAAGACAAGGATCGATTCGGGAAAATCCACATGGCTTTGTAAGTGGGAAATTGTGTCACAAATTTGATTGAGTTTTTTGAAGACATGACCAAGTTGATAACTGAAGGCAGAGTGGTAGATATTGTCTAGATGGACTTTAGCAAGGCCTTTGACAAGTTCCCACATGGACAACTGGTTAGTATGGTTAGATCGAATGGAATCCAGGGAGAGCAAGCCAATTGGTAAAAAATTGGTTTGATGGTTGGAGACAGAGAATGGTGGTAGAAGATTATTGTTCCGACTGGCAGCCTGTGACCAGCGATGTGGCAAAAGGATTGGTTCTGGGTTCATCATTGTTCATCATTTATAGAAACAAATTGAATGAGAATCTAGGGGGCATGGTTTGCAGATGACACCAAAATTGGTGGCAAAGTGGGCAGTGACGAAGGCTATTTGAGAGTACATTTACATTCCGTATTGAGATAATAGGGAGGTGTTGCATTTTGGTACAAAAACCAGGCCAGGGCTAACACAGTTAATTATGGGGCAATGGGGAGTGTTGTCAAACAGGGAGATCAAGGGGTGGAGGCATATATTGCGTTGAAGCTGGAGTCACATGTAGGCAGGGTGGTGAAGACAGCATTTGGTTACACTTGCCAGTCAGAGCATTGGGTATAGGAGTTGGTCAGGCCACATTTCTGGTCACGCTGCTATTGAAAGGATGTCATTAAACTGGAGAGGGTGTAAAAAGGATGACAAGGATGTCACCGAGACTGGAGGGTTTGAGTTATAAGGAGAGGCTGGTTAGGCCTGGGCTATTTTCTTGGAAGGTCAGAGGCTATGGGGTGACATTTTAAAAGTTAATAAAATCATAATGGGCATAGATAAGCTGACCAGTTAAGGTCTTTTCCCCAGGGTAGGGGAGTCCAAAACTAGAGGGCAGATGTTTAAGGTGAGAAGGGAAAGATTCAAAAGGGACCTGAGGTGCATCTCTTTCACATAGAGGGCAGTGCGTGTATTGAATGAACTGTGAGAGGAAGTCGTAGAGGTGACTCTGATTAAAACATGGATAGGAAAGGTCGACAGAAATTTTAACCACATGCAGGCAAATAGGACGACAGGGAATAGATAAGGTGAATATTTCACGAAGGATGTGAATAGTTAGCAGATATGTTAAAAACAAAACCGTGGAAGTTTCAAGGATGAATAATGCCAGTTATGAAAATACAACGGAGAAATTTGGACTGTCTTTCTTGGAGAAGGCTGAGAGGAGATGTGTTTGAGGAATTCAACATCAGGAGGGGACTGGACAGAGTAAACAGGGAGAAAATGTTCCCAATTGAGAAAGGATTGAGAGGGAGAGACCACAGATTGAAAGTAATTGGTAAAAGAAACAAAAGTGAGATGAAGAAAAATATTTTCAGCCAGTGAGTGGTTAAGGTGTGGAATGCACTGCCTGAGAGTGTGGTGGAGGCAGCTTCAATTGAAACATTCCAAAGGGAATGAGACTGTTGTTTGAAAAGGAACAGTGGGCAGGGTGACAGGGAGAAGGCTGGAGAATGACACTCAGTCAATTGCTCATTCGGAGAGCTGGTGTAGACAGGATGGGTGGAATGGCCTCCTTGTGCATTGAAATAATTCTGTGACTGTGTGATTGAGCAGAGTTAAAGCTGGGGGAGGTGGGAGCTCGGTGTCTCACTGTGCTGCTGCTGCTGCTGAGGTCAGTGAGATCAGAGACTGGGACAGGGAGCCAGAGCTCACATCAAACTCTGCCCGTGTCCATCACACTGAGACTGGCAGGAAGCTACTCACTGATTTCACTCGCTGCTGCAGAAATTGGACCACAGGCTGCAACTGGACAGAGCTCCTCCACACGGTGAGTAAAACTGACTGACTTATATCTTGCTGCTTAAAGAGGGCAATGGAACTAAAGAAATACAGCTGGACACCCTGATAGAAACAGTGCTCCTCAATCAACCATTTCATTCACTGCAGCTCCCCACTAACACCTGCAGCACTTCAGCATTTGTGATTTAGAAAGTATATTTCAGTATTGACAGGGTTAATAACGGAGGATTGAGGTTTACTTACTCAGTCTGAGCTTGGTTCCTGAACCGAACGTGAGCCACAGTGAGAGCTCCCAGTGCAGAGGCTGTCCAAAAACCTCTGCTCTCTGCTTCCCTCTGTCACTCTCACCCTCTTCCTTTCTCTCTCTGTCGCTCATTTACTTTCACCTTCTCCCTGTCCCTCTCTGTCTGTCACTTACTCTCACCTTCTCGCTGTCTTTCTCACTGTCACCTATGTCGTCTTTTATCTCTGTTTTTCTCAAACTGTTTCTCTCTTTCTGTTGAGGCCCTGTCTCTCTGTCTGGGCTGTGTCCAGATGGGCTTGGGAGGGTTGTGAACTTTATTTTTCAAAGATTACCCTTGCAGTTGCTCTTCACATGTGCTCATAAGTGTAATAATGAAACTCGAGGCTTTAAGTGAGCAGTGAATACCACAGGGACTGAATAATGACAAGCCTGGCATGGAGCTAAATTGTTAAGTTTTGTTTACATATAACTGTGACTGTGTGTTCATTATTATATATTATGTATGGTGGTGAGATGTGTCAGCGCAGGATGTGGGACTGTGTGTCCATTATTATATATTATATACAGCAGTGGGATGTGTCAGTACAGGCAGTGGTGCTGTGTGTATTGAGGTTTTTGTATGGCTCTGTATCACTGTGCCAAGGCCAGCTCCTACTTTGCTGACAGTAATAGTCAGCGACATCCTCATTCTGAACGTTGCTGATTGTCAGGGTGAAGTGCGTGCTGGACACTTCTGTCCCAGTGAATCTGTCGGAGACTCCTGTGTATCGTGCTACTGCATTGTAGATCAGGAGAGAGGGTTTCTGTCCTTCTCGCTGCTGGAACCATTCAACATCAGTCGTGGCACTCTGACTGGATTTACAGGTGAGTGTTGTGGTCTGGCCCAGTCCCACTGACAGCACCAGGGGAGACTGGGTCATGATGATGTCTCCACTGATACCTGAGGGTTCAGAGAGAAACACAGTGAAGTTAGAACTGTCACAGAAAGAGACTGTCAACTGAGAGATTGTTGAAGACACTGAGCATTTCCCTTTCAATCACAATCAGTGGAACTGAAGTAAAATGGAGAGCTAAAGATTCAGATTGGAAGGAGAGATTGCTGATGTACCTGTGACACAGAATGCCAGGGGCCAGATCAGCTGGATGTGTGAAATCATGGTGTGTGCTCCTGTCCCTGTGCCTGGTCCCTGATAAACTCTCCCTTCACTGGGCTCTGCTTTATAAAGCTGCAGCCTGTGAGAGTCTGACTGGGTGTTCCTCAGTATGTAAATGGCATCAGACAGAGAGAGCCACGTCAGCCCCTCACACTTCCTCTTCTCTCTCTCTCTCTTTCCCTCTGTCTCAAAGAGTGATTAATGTGAACAGCACTGAATGAGGCCATTTGGCCCATTGCGTCTGTGCTGGTCAACAGTGATCTGATGACACTAATCCCATCCTCCAGCTCTTGGCTCATTACCCTGGAGCCTATAGCAACACAAGGGAATTTCTAAACACTGATCTAATGTCATGAGAGTTTGTGACTCAACCAGCCTTTCAGGCAGTGAGTTCCAGACTCCCACCACCCTCTGGGTGAAAATATTTCTCCTCAATTCCCCTCTCACTCTCCAATTTGACTGGGCCTGGATTCACTTGAGTTCAGAAGGATGAGAGGGAATCTGATTGAAACATACAAACTTCTAACAGGGCTGGGCAGGGAGGAGGTTTCCCCTGGTTGGCGAGTCTGGAACCAGGGGACCCAGTCACAGGGGGATACACGGTCTACCATTTAGGACTGAGATGAGGAAACATTTCTTCATTTAGAGGGTGGGCGGCACGGTGGCACAGTGGTTAGCACTGCTGCCTCACAGCGCCTGAGACCTGGGTTCAATTCCCACCTCAGGCGACTGACTGTGTGGAGTTTGCACGTTCTCCCTGTGTCTGCGTGGGTTTCCTCCGGGTGCTCCGGTTTCCTCCCACAGTCCAAAGATGTGCAGGCCAGGTGATTTGGCCATGCTAAATTGCCCATAGTGTTAGGTAAGGTGTAAATGTAGATGTAGGGGTATGGGTGGGTTACGCTTCGGCGGGGCGGTGTGGACTTGTTGGGCCGAAGGGCCTGTTTCCACACTGTAAGTAATCTCTTCTAAACCTGTGGAATTCTCTACCACTGAATATATTCAAGAAAAAGAGAGAGATAATTGTTTTGCATTTTAACAGCATGAAGGGAGAGGAGAGAAAGCAGGAATATGGCTTTGAGATGGAGGATCAGCCATGATCATACTGAATGACAGAGCAGACTCAAAGGGCGAAATGGCCTGCTGCAGCTCTGAGTTTCTGTGTGTCCATGTCTGTGTTACCTTCAATCTCTGTCCCTGGTTTTTGAGTCCTTTACTTGTGTAAAAATGCCTTCCTACCCACACTATCACTGCCCCAAATAATCTTATACCCCTCTATCAGATCCCCTCTCAGCCTTCACTGCTCCAAGGAAAACAACTCCAGCCTTTCTAATCTTATCTCAAAGCTCACATTCAGGCAGCATCCTGGGAAATCTCCCCGTACCCTCTCAAGTACAATCACATCCTTCCCAGAATGTGGTGATCAGGACCTGTCCTCTTCTCTCTCTCTCTCTCTCTCTCTCTCTCTCTCTCTCTCTCTCTCTCTTCTCTATCTCTCTCTCTATCTCCCTTTCTGACTCACATCTTACACTTCTTTCTCTCTACCTCTATCTCTCTCTCCCCCACTGTTAATCTCTTTCATATTCTCATTCTGTCTCAAATCCACTCCCTCCAACTCATTCACAGTTCCTCACTCCGTCTCATAATCTCTATTTCTGCAACTTTCTCTGTCAGTCGCTCCAAATCTCACTATAATTGAAAGCATCCAAATGTTATCTTCCTTCCATTCCATGATGAGTCTCTGAGTCAGGCTGTTTCACTGGGATGAGGGTTGGACTATCACACAGTTACAACAGAAAGGAACTGATCCCCATCCCCAATAGCGACCAGTAAACATGGGCCTCCTTCCTGCTGGAACCGCCAATAGAGACCAGTAAACGTTGGCCTCCTATTCACTGGAGTTTCCGATGGAGACGAGTAGATGACTGAGTTTTTGAAGAAGTAATCACAAAGATAGATAAAGGTAGAGCAGTACACTCTGTCTACATGGACATTAGCAAGGCCTCAGATAAGGTTCCCCATGGGAGACTGCTTAGAAAGATTATATCACATAGGATCCAGGGAGAGCTCGCCAATTGGATAGAAAATTGGCATAATGGTAGGAGGCAGAGGCTGGTGAGAGAGGGTTGTTCTTCAGACTGGAGGCCAGTGACCAGCCGGATGCCACAAGAATCGATCCTGGATCCACTGTTGTTCATCATTTATATGAACAATTTGGATTGGAAAATCGCAGGAACGGTCAGGAAGTTTGTGGCTGACATTAAAATTGTTGGCATCGTGGACAGGGAGAAGGTTATCCAAGAGTGCAATGTCATCTTCATCAACTGGGCCAGTGGTCACCAAATCTAGATGGAGTTTAATTTCAATAAATGGAAGGAGTTGCATTTTGGTAAGACTAACCAGGGCAGGAATTACACAATTAATGGTAGAGCCATGGGGAGTGTTGTTGAACAGAAAGACTGAAGGGTACAAGTACATATTTCCTTGAAAGTGGTGTCACAGATAAACAGGGTGGTGAAGAGGGTATTTGGCACGCTGACCTTCACTGGTCCAAACAGGGAGTACAGGAGCTGGGACATCATGTTACAGCGTACAAGGCATTGGGAAGGCCACATTTGGACACTGTGTGCATTTCTGCTCACCCTGCTATAGGAAGGAAGTTATTTCACTGATTTGGGTAAAATAAAGATTAATTGGAAAGTTTGAATCATAAGGCAAGGATGGAATGCAGGAGATTGAGGGGTAACCTTATAGTGGTTTATATAATCATGAGGGTCATACATAAAGTGAATAGCTAAAGTCTTTTCCCCAGTGCAGGGGAGTACAGTACTAGAAGGAATAGGTTTAAGTCGAGAGAGGAAAGAATTTGATGGGGCTTGAGAGACAACCTTTTCACACACAGAGGTTGGTGTGTATGTGTAATGAGCTGCCAGAGGAATTTGTAGAGGGGAGTACAATTACTACATTTCAAGGACATTTTTACAGTAACATGGATGGGAAGGATTTAGAGAGAATTGGGCCAAACACAGGCAAATGGGACTAGTTCAGTTTTGGTAACTTGGTCAGCATGGATGAGTAGAGCTGAAGGGCCTGATGCCATGCTATAAACCTTTGTGACTCTATGATGATGTATACATGGGCCACCTTCCCATAGGACCAGTCAACATGGGCCTCCTTCCCACTGGATTGTCCAGTATCTGAGCTGCAAAACCAACAGTGTGTCCTCTCTTATTTCAATCTCAATCACGTTGTCTGTCTCTGCACAGAAACTCTAATTCCTGCTTGTCCCACCTCCTAACTCTATGATTCCAGCTTCCTGAATCCACATTCCATAAAAGCCAGCTTGTCTGACATGGAGTGGTTTCTTCCCTGTCTTACCATGTGTTGTTCCAGAATGGTCCCCGAACTCACTGCCAGCCAATTGCTTCCATGGCCTCTCTCCTCCCTCAGTCTGTGTCCTGCTGCAGACTCACATTCCCTCCCTCCCCCTTCCATCTTCTGTCTCTGGTCTCCTGCCCATTGCTGCTTCCTCCATCCCACCATTGACAACAGAGCCTTCAGACACCTACTGCGTGCTCACTGACCTCCTGCCCTTCATCCCTCCCCCTCTCGATGGCTGTGCTCTTGAATATACTGTTCACTTCCATCACTTTTGGTTCACCGTTGCTTTGCCATTGATTTGCTGACTTAATCTGGTAAATCTAGTCTGGCCGGTTCCCTGAGTTGGTTCGAGAGCATTTTGCTTGAGAAAACACTCTTCTGTAAACTGGGTTGTCTGTTTCTCCCAGTCTTTGTGTAAAGGTGAGACTAAGTGTGTGTAAGCTCTTATACAGCACAGACAGAGGTCACTGGGCCTATTGTGACTGTTCGTCAAATGAGTCCAATGAGTCCCATTTACCCAGCCCTTCCTGTATCACTCTGCAATTGTTTCCTTTTCAGCTATTTCTCCAAATGCCCTTTTGAAAGTTGCTGTTGAATCCACTTCCACTCTCCTTGCAGACCGCCATCGTGAACGTGCTGGATAAAAATGTTCCTATCTTCTCCCTTGTCCTTCAGACCCTTTCTGAAATGTGTGCCCTCTGGTTACTGACTCTCCTGACTATAGAAACAATTTATCCTGTATTTCCTGCATCCAAACTCTCTAATTGTGAACCTCTCATTGAGTGAGACCTATTTCCAGCACAGGGGGAGAACATTCAGCCTGTCAGGTAAATGCTGTCATTTCCTGGAGCAATCCAGTCAGTCCCACCCCCTCCCCTCCTCAGCCCCCAGGGCCTTGCAGGTTTATTTCCATCAAGAGCCCTTCCAATCTGTCATTGTAATAACTGAGTGTCTTCACCTGCCTCACCTGAATGGGCACTAATTTCCACGTCATTACCAATTGCTGCTGAAAACAAAGTTCTTCCTGACACCCCGTATCTCTTGCCCAACAAAGTATAAGGTAATCTCAATGTAAAGATGGGATTTTGTCTCCACACGGACTGTGAGGTGGTCACTCTTACTAATACTGTCATGGACAGATTGGTGAGTGTGATAGTGAGTATGTTGGTTCCCTCACCACCTGTCCCAGGTCCAGTCAAGCAGCTGAATCAGGTGGAACTTGACCAGCTTGCTCAGTAGTGATGCTTCTGAGCAGCTCTTGATGGTGAGCTTTGAAGTCCCTTACTCAGGGTATATCCTGCATCTTTCCCACCCTCAGTGCTCTCTCCAAGTGTTGTTCAACATGGAGGCGGACTGACTACTCAGTTGAGGTTAGAGGAGAGGGCGGTGCTCTGTGGTAATCAGCAGGAGGTTTCCTTCCCCATATTTGACCTGCTGTCATGAGGCTTCATGGATTCCATTGTTAATGGTGAGGACTCCCAGGGCAACTCCCTTCCAACTGTACACACCACTGTGTTGCCTCCCCTGCCTGGTCTATCCTGCCAGTTAAAAACTGAATGATGGAACAATTCTGTGCAGGTTTCACAGCTTGGAGACAGAGCTGCTGCTGGATTCTGTTTCTGATCTCCGAGTGCAGGCCTGTGTATTTATGAGAGAGTGACTGACACTTTTTCCATTACTGTGCTGTTTCTGCAAAACAAATCCCAGAACCAGCCTCCTGTGCTGTCAGATTCCAGGGAGCGCAGATGGTAGACAGTTTTCTCCCATCTCAGTAACAAACGTCCAGCTGCTCAGAGCTCCTTCTTTCACTTCCTCTCTTGGTAAAGTTTCAACCTCGCGATCTGACAGCCTTTGCAGTTATTTTGTACACTGGGGCTTTCTGCTGTGGTCAGAATCTCTAATAATAAGTGTCCAATCAGTGACAATCACAGCAGCTAAGAGCAGTCAGGACTGAGGAGCCAGACTCACTGTGAAACACGTTGGGAAGATCAAACCATCCTCTTCAGATTCTGGTGTAAACCCCATCCCTCTCCCTGAGCACTGTCTACTGCTCAATCAGACTCGTTACATACTTGGCCACATCCATGCAAATGATGTGAGCTCCATATCACAAAGATCAGCCACTGAAAATCTCAGCCATGTCTGGGACTCCAAACATGACCATTCCAATACTGTACTTGCACTCTTCACAGTCACAGCCCTCCATAATCTTGAGCTCATTCCAAATTCTGCTGCCCATATCCCAACTTGCAGCAAGTCCCATTCCACCAATCCCCTGCACCCTAGGTTTACATTGGCTCCTAGCCCAGAAACACTTCAATTTTCAAATTTTCATCCTTGTTCTCAAATCCCTCCCTGTCCTCCACCTTCCCTATCACTGTGACCTCCTCCACGCCGCTTCACTCAGTGTGGTTAGCAATCTTGGATATATGGCTCTCTCATCCTTTATGCACATCATTGAGAAACATTGTGCATAGCTGAGCACAGATCCCTGGGGACACCACTTGCTCATTAGAGTACACACACACATTATCCGTCCTCTCTGACTCTTACCTCCAAACTAATTCCTGACATAAGACAAATACTTTTCACTAATTGGTTTGGTGGGAGAAAGCAGAGGTTAATAGTGGAAAGATGCTTGTCAGACTGGACGCCTGGGTCTAGTGGAGTGCCTGAGGGCTAGGTGCTGGGCCCATTACTGTTTGTTATGTGTATCAATGATTTGGATGAGAATCTGTAAGGCATGATTAGTAACTTTGCAGAAGACATTACAAAAGGTGGTATCATGGAGATTATCAGATATTGCAGCAGGACCTTGATCCTCTGGGGAAGTGGGAAGAGAAATGAAAGTTAAATTTATGTAGATTAGTGTGAGGTCTTGAATTTTAGAAAATTAAATCAAGATCGGGGTTTCATTGTGTAGGGCTTAAGGAGTGTCGTGGAACAGTGGGATCTTACAGTTCAGGTACACGGTTCTCTGAAAGTTGCGTCACAGTTAGACAGGGCAGTGAAGAAGGCTTTTGGTGCTCTGGCCATTATCAGTCGGGGCACTGGGTACGGGAGTTGAGAAGTTATGTTGCAGTTGTACAGGACATTAGTGTCGCCGAACTTGGACTATTATGTTCAGTTTTGGTCGCCTTGTTATAAGAAGGATATTATTCAACTGGAAAAAGTGCAGAAGAAATTTACAAGGATGTTGTCAAGTTTCAATGTCTGAGTTTTTGGGAGAGATTGGACAAGCTAGGACATTTTTCTTAGAGTGTCGGAGACTGAAGGGGAATCCTTTAGAAGTGTATAAGACCATGAGAGACACGGTTAGGGTGAATGCACCCAGTCTTTTTCCCAGGGTTGGGAAACTGAGAGCGATAGGGCAACAGTTTAAGGTCAGAGGGGAAAGAGAAAAAGGGAACCTGAGTGGCTACATTTTTACACAGAGGGTGGTACACATATGGAGTGAGCTGCTAGTTGAAGTGATTGAGGCGGGTGCATTAACAACATTTAAAAGGCATTTGGACAAATACATAGATAGGTAAATGTTTAAAGGATATGGGCCAAGTGCAGGGAAATGGGGTTAGTGTGGATGGACATTTGGTCAGCACAGTCCAGTTTGGGTCAAAGGGCCTGTCTCTGTGCTGTAGGACTCTATGACTCTATAATTCCATATGTTTCCAGTTTTATGAACAGTCTCTCAAACATAGAAACAAAGGAAGTAGGAGCAGGAGCAGGCCATTCAGCCCTTTGAGTGGGCTCTACCATTCAATATTACCATGGCTGATCATCCAACTTAGTCCCCTGTTCCCACTTTCTCCCCGTAACCTTTAGTCCCTTTAGTCCTAAGAACAATACCCATCTCCTTCTTGAAACTATTTAATGTTTTGGTCTCAACTGCTTTCTGTGACAGAATATTCCACTTGCTTCCCGGTCTCTGGCTAAAGAAATGTCTCCTCATCTCAGTCTGAAATGGCCTTTCCCTTTTCTGTAAACTGTAATTACTGGTTCTGGATTCCCCAGTCATCAGGAACATCCTTCCTGTGTTTTTCCGGTCTTGTCCTGTTAAGACTTTACAGGCTTCAAAGTGATTCCTCTCAGTCTTCTAACCTCCAGTGAATATAGTCCTAACCAATCCAGTTTCTCCTCGGATCTAAGTGCTGTCATCCCCGCAATCAGTCTGGTAAACCTACGCTGCCCTCCCTTCACAGCCCAAACATCCTTCCTCAGATAAAGAGACCAAAACTGCACAAAATACAATCATAAAATCGTACAGTATAGAAGAGGCCCTTCAGCCCATTAACTGTGTACCAGCCAAGCTACACTAAACCTACACCATTCCAACTTTCCAACATGAGGCCCATAGTTTGAATGTTATGACATTTCAACTGCTCATCCAAGTACTTTTTAAATTTTGTGAGGCTCCCCAATTCAACTACCCTCCCAGGCTGTGCATTCCAGACCCACACCGTCCTCTGGATGAAAAACATCTTGAAACCTCCTATCTTTCATATTGAATGTGAGCCAACTTGTTATTGACCCTCCCACGAAGGAGAACAGCTGCTTTCTCTCCACCCTGTCCATTCCCCTCATAACCTTATACACCTCGATCATGTCCCCCCTCTCTACCTTCTCTGCTCTGAAGAAAACAACCCGAGCTGATCCAATTTCTCTTCATCGCTGAGAGGTTCCATCGCACACAACATCCTGGTGATTCTCCTCTGTACTCCATCCAGAGCAATCACATCCTTCCTACAGTGTGGTGACCTGAACTGCACACAGTACTCCAGCTGTGGCCTCACCAATGTTCTGCTTAACTGCGACATATCTTCCTGCTTTTATAACCAATACCTGAAATGACAAACGCAAGTGTCCCATATACCTTCATAACTGCTCTGTTAACCTGTCTTGCCACATGCAGGAATCAGCTGACAAGTACACAAAGATCACTCTGTTCATCTGAGCTTCCGCAGTTCAAAGAACAAAGAACAAAGAAAATTACAGCATAGCAACAGGCCCTTCGGCCCTCCAAACTTGCGCCAATCCAGATCCTCTATCTAAACCTGAGACCTATTTCCCAAGGATCTGTATCCCTTTGCTCCCTGCACATTCATGTATCTGTCCAGGTACATCTTAAATGAGGTTGTCATGCCTATCTATATCATCTCCACTGGCAACATATTCCAGGCACCCACCAACCTCTGCGTAATCTACTTTCCATGATATCTCCCTTAAACTTTTCCCCTCTCACCTTGAACTCATGACCCCGGTAATTGAGTCCTGCATCCCGGGGAAAAGCTTCTTGCTATCCACCCTGTCTATACCTCTCACGGTTTTGTCGACCTCAATCTGGCCCCCCGCCCCAACCTTCATCTTTCCAATGAAAATAATCCTAATCTACTCAACCTCTCTTTGTAACTAATGCCCTCCATACCTCAATTCTGATTAACCTCCTTTGCATACTCTCCCAAGTATCCACAATCTTCTGATAATGTAGTGACCAGGATTCTACGCTGTTTTCCAAATGTGGCTGAACCAAAGTCTGATACAATTTTAACATGACCTGCCAACTCTTGTACTCAATAACCTGTCCGATGAAGGAAAGCTTGCCATCTACCTTTTGAACCATTCTATTGACTTGCATTGCCACATTCACGGAACAATGGACCTGAACACCCAGACCTCTCTGTACATAAATTTTCCCCAGGGCTTTCCATTTACCATATAGTTCACTCTGGAATTGCATTTTCCAAAATTCATCACCTCACATTTGACCGGATTGAACTCCATCTGTCTGTTTCTCTGCCCAATTCTCCAATCTATCTATGTTCTGCTGTATTCTCTGACAAACCCCTCCTCTACCTGCTATTTCACCAATCTTAGTATCATCTGCAAACTTAATAATCAGTCAACCTATGCTTTCCTCCAGATCATTTGTCCATGTCACAAATAAGAGTGGTCCCAGCACTGGTCACAGTTCTCCATTTTGAGAAATTTCCTTCCACTATTACTTTCTGTTTCCTGTTGCCCAGCCTGTTCTCTATCCATGTAGCTAGAACACCCTTGATCCCATGTGACTTCATTTTTTTTCATCAGGCTACCATGGGGAACCTGATCAAACTGAAGTCCATGTATATGACATCTACAGCCCTTCCCCCATCAATCAATTTTGTCATTTCTTCAAAGAATTTTATTAAGTTGGTAAGACATGACATTCCCTGCACAAAATCATGCTGCCTATCACTGATAAGTCTATTTTCTTCCAAATGTAAATAGATCCTATCCCTCAGTATCTTCTCCAGCAGCTTCCCTACCACTGACGTCAGGCTCACTGGTCTGTAATTACCTGGATTATCCTGGCTACACTTTTTAAATGAGGGGACAACATAAGAAATTCTCCAATTCTCTGGGGCCTCTCCCATGTTCAAAGTTTGCGACAACACCCCAGCTATTTCCTCTCTCATTTCCCTCAGTAAACTGGGATAGCTCCCATCTGGGCCTGGGCACTTGTCCACCTTAATGCCTTTTTTTAATACCCAAAACTTCTTCCCTCCCTGTGCTGACTTGACCGAGAGTAATCAAACATCAATCCCTAACCTCAACAATCATCATTTCCCTCTCCTTGGTGAATACCAACACAAAGTACTCATTAAGAATCTCTCCCATTTTCTCTGACTCCACACCTAACTTTCCTCCTTTGTCCTTGAGTGGGCCAACCCTTTCTCTCGTCACCACCTTGCTCCTTATATACGAATAAAAGCCTTTGGATTTTCTTTAACCCTGTTTGGTAATGATATTTCATGACCCCTTTTAGCCCTTTTGATTTTCCATTTCAGATTGATCCTACTTTCCTCATAGTTTTCCAAAGATTCATCTGTTGTCAGCCACCTAGACCTCATGAATGCATCCTTTTCCCACTTGGCCAGTCTCACAATTTCACATGTTATCCAGGGTTCCCTAATCTTGCCATTTCAATCACTCATTTTCACAGGGACATGTCTGTCCTGCACTCTTATTAACCTTTTTTTAAAAGCCTCCCACACATCAAATGTGGATTTACCTTCAAACTGCGGCTCCCAATCTGCATTCCCCATCTCCTGCCGGATTTTGCCCTCAGTTTAGCCCTCTTCCTTTAGGACCACTCTTGTCTTTGTCCATGAGCATTCTAAAACTTATGAAATTGTGATCACTGTTCCCAAAGTATTCCCGACTGAGATTTCAACCACCTGGCTGGGCTCATTCCAGTACAAGGGTCCAGTATGGCCCCTTCCTGAGTTGGACTATTTACATATGGCTGTATAAAACCCTCTTGGATGCTCCTTACAAATTCTGCTCCATCTAAACCTCGAACTCCCAGTGAATCCCCGTCAATGTTGAGAAAGGTAAAATCTCCCATCACCACCACCCTATTGCTCCTACATCTTTCCATAATCTGTTTACAAATTTGTATCTCTCTCTCGCGTTCGCTGTTGGGAGGCCTGTCGTACAGCCCCAACATTGTTATCGCATTCTTCCTATTTCTGAGCTCTGTCCATATTGTCTCACTGCTCGAGTCCTCCATAGTGCCCTCCTTCAGTACAGTTGTGATATCCACTCTGACCAATAATCCAACTCCTCCATCCCTTTTACCTCCCTCTCTTTATCCACCTGATGCACCTGTATCCTGGAATATTCAGTTGCCATTCTTGCCCTTCCCTCAACCAAGTCTCAGTCATAGCAATAACATCATACTCCCAGATACTAATCCAAGTCCTAAATTCCTCTGCCTTACCTACTACACTTCTTGCATTAAAACAAATGCACCTCAGACCACCTGTTCCTTTGCGTTCCTCATCTGCTCCCTGCCTATTCTTCCTCTTAATCACACTGACTTCATTATCTAGTTCCTTACAGGCTTTAATTACTCCCTCCTTACTGCCCACTAACCTCCTCATTTTGTTCCCATTCCCCTGACAGATGTGAAAAACAGCATAAGATTTGTTGGATTCATCAAAGGCAAAGTGCCAATTTCTAATTAGAGTGGCAATCATAATGCTAGCCAACTATTATAATCCCAACTGCTGGTATTATTGGACAACACAGCTCTCAGACTGCAACACAAACAGAAACTGCTGAAGAAATGCAGTTGGTCTGCAGCATCTATGGAGCATAAGCACACAATGCTGATGATTTAGATTTAGTAATAAGACCTCTTTACACAATCCAAATGAAGATAAAATAAAACATACTGACAGAAAATACAAATTCAAAAGATTTCAAAACACACAGCAAAGTAAATGAATGTTTGAATGTTATTGATTTATAGTTCTCAAATAATGGGGAAAAGGGGTTCATTTCTCTATCGCACCTTTAGGTTTAACTTTACTGTATCTTTCATTTCATTGTCTTGAAAGTTTGATTGCCTTTTCCTTGATTAATACTTCGCTGGCCACAGGTGATGTACCAGACTGGAGGATTGTCAATGTGGTTCCTTTGTTCAAGAAGAACAGCAGGGATAGGCCAGGCAATTCCAGACCAGTTAGTCTGATGTCAGTGTGAGGGAAATTATTCGAAAAAATCCTGAAGTACAGGATACTTGGAGAGTTAGGCTGGTCCAGATGGTCAGAGCCCATGGGATCAAAGGCAAGTTGGCAAATTGGATCCAAACATGGCTTCCAAATATTGGAAGTCTGTGATCAGCGGTGTATCACAGGGATTGGGGCTTGAACCCTTTCTGTTTGAAACAAATTGGATGTGATTGTACAATTAGAAAGTTTTTAGATGCCACATAAATTGGCGGTGTTTTTGATATTGATTTGATTTTTATTTTAGTTTATTGTCACGTGTACTCACATACAAACGTATAGGATTACAGTGAATGGTATGTCATGTTGCTTCACATGGTGCCATCTTAGGTCCAAGGACCTCGGTACAGAATCTCAAGAGTAAGTTAGAAAAAAAGATTAAAGTTAAAAGTTACACATTACAGACATTTTTAGTTTCAAGATGAAAATAAAAAAATAAATCTGGAAGTTCAAACATTACAGTATTTCTGAAGCACTGAGCTACCATGGGATCATTTACTTTGCGTCATCACCTCGAGAGTGGACATCCATGCTGAGGCCGTGCTGAGCCGAGAGACCACCATATACAGAAAAAGACCACCTTGTGGGCCAAGAGACAACCAAACTGGGCCACTGAGAGATCACCACACTAGGCTGAGAGTCAATTACGCTTGTCTGAGAGACCAGCATGCTGGTCACCACATTGAACTGAGAGATCATCATGTCTGACCAAGAGTCTGACTCACCAGGCTGGGAAATCGCCCTGCCAGGCCAGGACACTGCCACACCAAGCCAAGAGGCCACATCACTGGGTCTGCACTGGTTCGGATGCCAGGCATCTGAGCCAGGAGAGAAAAGAGAGAAGGACAAAAGAAAAACACAAAAGAAAAGAAGAAAAGGTGGAATAGAAAGAAGAAAAGGAAACAGATGGAGCAGATGAACTCGGTCTGAAGTGTCCTCCTCTGCTGCCATCTTGGATCACCGGGTCTGATATTGATCAGCTGGTAAATTGGGCAGTGCAATGCAGATGGAATTTATTCCTGATAAGTGTAAGATGATCCAATTTGAGAGGTCTAATAAGGGAGGGATATACACAATGAAAGCTATGTGCCTTGGGTGTCCTTGTGCATGGATCACAGAAGGTTGGCCTGCAGGTACAACAAGGAATTAGGAAGGTAGATGGAATTTTGTCCTTCATTGCTAAAGGGATTCAGTTTAAAAAGCAGGGAGGTTATGTTGCAGCTGTACGAGGTGCGAAGAGGCCACACCTGGAGTACTGCGTGCAGTTTTGGTGTCCTTATTTGAGAAAGTATGTTCTGGCACACAAAGGGGTGCAGAGGAGATTCACTAGGTTGATTCCAGAGTTGAGAGGGTTGGCTTATGAGGGGAGACTGAGTAGACTGGGATATATTCATTGGAACGTAGAAGAATGAGGCGGGTGGGGGATCTTATAGAAACATAAAATAATGAAGGGAATAGATAAGACATAGAATGTTTCCACTGGTAGGTGAAACCAAAACAAGAGGGCATAGCCTCAAAATTAGGGGGAGCAGTTTTAGGACCAAATTGAGAAGGAACTTCTTCACCCAAAAGATCATAAATCTCTGGAATTCCTTGCCCAATGAAGTAGTCGATGCTACTTCAGTAAACGTTTTCAAAGTTAAGATTTTTTTTTGAACAGTAAAGGAATTAAGAGATACTGTGAGAGCGTGGGTAAGGGGAGCTGAGTCAATGAAAAGATCAGCCATGATCTTATTGAATGGTGGAGTCGGCTTGAAGGGCCAGAAGGCGTACTCCTGCTCCTAGTTCTTATGTTCTTATGTGCCTTGGGAGTAATGAGGAACAAAGGGACCTTGGTGCACAACTCCATCGATCCCGGGAGGTATCAGCACAGCTAGACAGGGTGGTGAAGAAGGCACATGGGATGCTTGCCATTATTAGCCAGGGTGTAGAATATAGGAGCAAGGAAGTCTTGTTGTTAATTTACAGAGCATTGGTTAGGTCATATCTGAAATACTGTGTACAGTTCTGGTCATGACACAGTCAGAAGGATGTAATTGGACTGGAGCGGGTGTAGAGGAGATTTACCAGGATGTTTCTGGGATTGAAAGTCTTTCCTATGAGGAAAGACTGGTTAGACTGGGTTTGTTTTCTCTGGAGCATAGGAAGCATGGGGGGAATCTAAAGAAGGGATAAAAAATGTTGAGACACATAGACAAAGTCAACCGTGATCACATTTTCCCCATGGCAGGCATGTCTAAGATCAGAGGGAATAAGCTTAATGTGAAGAAAATGTGTTTTAGAAGGGATTTGATGAAGCTTTTTTTCCCCCAGAGGGTGGTAGAAATATGGAATGTGCTGCCTGAGATTGTGGTGGAGGCAGGTCCTCTCACAACATTTAAGAAACATCCAGACGTGCACATAAAATGCCGGGGCATGGAAGGCTACGGACCAAGTGCAGGTAAATGGGATTAGTGCAGTTTGATGTTTACTGATCGGCAACGACATGGTGGGCAGAAGGGCCTGTTTGTTTGCTGTATGACTGTATAACTATGAAGAGAAGGATGTGGAAATATTTTTCATGTTGTTTGAGAAGATAGTTAAACAAGTGAGGTAGAGAAAAACAATGGAACTTGCCCATGCAAAAATGAATTTGGGAAGTACACGAGGTTACTGCATCCCTGTCAGAGGAACGTTTTCAGGATCACGACGATGTGAAAAGGTGAAAAGTGCAGATGAGTTGGCCTCAGAAACATACAGGCAGAGGTTTCAGAACTTACAGAAACAGCCTCCATAAAACAGCTGAGAATACTTACAATGCTCTCAGAAAAATTATTCTCTGAGAAGAATTCAAAACTTCCTTCCCTTCATGAATCAGAATTCATGTAGAAGACCAAAGGGGAACGGCAGTAAGACAAGCAGCTATAATGGTTAATGATTAGAGACTTCGTTAAAGCCAAACACCTGCAGATGCTGAATCCAAAGTAGACAAACAGGAGGCTGGAAGAGCACAATAAGCCAAGCAACATCAGGAGGTGGAGAAGTCACCTGATGAGAGACTGATCCAGAAACCTTTTTCCCATCAGGCCCAGAAATGGGAGAAAAATAAAAATTGAGAGAGTGTGAGGAAGGCAGGGAGCCAGGGGAGAGAATGGACAGGAGGGAACAGCCCGAGAACTCCACCTCAGATTAAGAAGGAAATTGCTGAGGGTGGAAGTGATGCTCAGAAGCTGAAATGTTTCTCTGGGAATAAGGGGGGACATGTGTGTTTGGAATGTTGGAAGTTGTGAGGTAGACCCATGGGATTTATAGGAGTTAGTAAAAATGAATCAGAGAAAGGAACACAAACTGACAATCCCACAGAGCAGGTTGTAGCTGTAACTATAACAAAAAGGCTGGAGGTGAATTCTGTCATTCGTAAAGGAAGTTGGAAGGTAGATGAGAGGTGGACAGGATTTTTGTCAAAAGGAACGGTGACCACTTTTTCTTCAGCTAAACCCAGAACCAAACTGAGAGATACAGAAGCAACACAATCACTTTTACTGGAGAAAGAATTGATTTTCCCTCCAGAGAGCTCCATTGGGAGCTAAGGTATTAATCAATGGGATTGGTGGAGAATATATTTCACTTCAATTGTATACAGGACAACTGGCATGTGATTTGTTATCAGGAGAAGTCATTGTCAGTGTGGGGAAAATATTCCCTGTCGAGGGAGTCGATTTCCTTCTGGGGAATGATTTGTCAGGACTAAAGGCAGTAGCTTCCCTGATAATTACAGAATGTCCAAAGGAGGTCCAAGAAACACAACAATGACAGGAACAGGTTCCTGGTCTCTCTCCTTTGTGTTAGGTAACCAGGGCAATGGTTAAACAAAATCCATCAATAAGGGGAGATGTGACACCACAGCAAGTGAAAGGATCGCTGAAACTTTCCGAAAGGGTGAAGATAATCCAGGTGGAGTGTTTGGTGCGATGTTCCTAACTACAGCAGATCCAAAAAGCAGATCCTGAGTGAAATAAATGAGCACAGTCAGCTCATACTGAGGTCGAGGCTGGAAGAGTTTCAGAGTGTTATTACCTTCAGAATGGAGCGCTGATGAGGAAGTGGAGCACCCCCCCCTCATAGACCCCCAGATGAAGAATGGTTGGTTAGACATTGGCTAGTGGTCCAATCCAGCTATCATAGGGAGATATTGTGAGGAGTACATCAGATTCCCATGACAGGACCATGGGGATTTGGAAAACGCAGGCGTCGAGAATCACGGGTACTGAACCAAAAGTATGTAAACATGTGGTTCAGTTTTATAAAACGTGTCATATTTGACCTCATCCTTAGAAATCTGTCAGTTACAGATGCATTTGCCCATGACAGTATCAATAAGAGTGACCACCACATAATCCTTGCGAAGATCAACTCCTGCATTCACATTGAGAATAATCTCTATTGTTTTGTGTGGCACTATCACCACGCTAACTGGGACAGACTTACAACCGATCTCTCAACTCATGACTGGGCATCCATGAGGCACTGTGGGCCATCAGCAGCAGCAGAAATCTGCTCCAGCACTATCTGAAACTTCATGGCCCAGTGTATCCCCCACTCAACCATTACCATCTAAGCAGGGGATCAACCCTGGTTCAATGGAGAATTGATGAGTGTATGTCTGGAGCAGCACCTGCCATATATCAAGATGAGGTGTCAACCTGGTGAAGCCACCAAGCAGGACTCCTTGCATGCCAAACAGCATAAGCAGAAAGTGATAGACAGAATTAAACAATCCCACAACCAATGGATCAGGTCTAAGCATTGCAGTCCTGTCACATCCAGTCGTGAGTGGATCTCATGACATCCACATGATGTCAAGAAATGGTTGGAGGCCCTAACAAAACTGTAATCAATGGGTATTAGGGGCAAACTCTCCGGTGGTTAGCATCAGACCTGACACATAGGAAGATGATCATGGTTGTTAGAGTTCAGTCATGTCAGCTCCAGGTCATCTCTGGAGGAGCTCCTCAGGTTCGTGTCCTTCAGTTGCTTCATCAATGACCTTCTCTCCATAAGGTCAGAAATGGAAATGTTCACTGATGATTGCACAATGTTCAGCACCATTTTTGACTCCTCAGATATTAAAACAATCTGTGTCCAAATGCAATAAGATCTGGACAATATCCAGGCTTGGGCTGACAAGTGGCAAGTAACATTCATGTCACACAAGTGCCAATCTATGACCATCACCAATAAGAGACAATCTAACCAGCGCCCCTTGACATTCAGTGGTGTGACCATCACTGAATCCCCCACTATCAACACCCTGGGAGTTACCATTAATCAGAAACTCAACAGGACTCACCAAATAAAAACTGTGGTTATAAAAGCAGGTCAGAGGCTAAGAATACTGCGGCAAGTACCTCACCTCCTGACTCCTGAAAGCCTGTCCACAATCTACAAGGCACAAGTTGGGAATGTGATGGAATACTCTCCACTTGCTTGGATGTGTGCATCCCGCAATATCATCCAAGAAGCTTAACACCATCCAGGACAAAGCAGCCCGCTTGAATTGGCACTGCATCCACGCCATCTGCCACCAATGCTCAGTAGCAGCAGTGTGTACCATCTACAAGATCCACTACAGAAATTTGCCAAAGATCCTCAGACAGCACCTTCAAGACACACAATTTGTTCCATCTAGAAGGACAAAGGCAGCCGATATATTTTCAAATTCCAAGCACCACTTTCACGTTCCCCTCCAAGCTACTCACCATCTTGACTTGGAAAATATTGCTTTCCTTCACTGTTGCTGGCTCCAAATCCTGGAATTCCCTCCATAATGGCATTGACGGTCAGCCCACAGCAGGTGGACTGCAGCAGTTCAAGAAGGCAGCTCCACACCACCTTCTCAAGGAGCAACTAGGAATGAGCAAGAAACGCTGGCCATCCAGCGCTGCCCACATTCCACAAAATGAATAAATAAAAATAACTTGATGAGTTGTAGGTAAACACGTGATGAAAGCAGGATTCTTAATTCCTCTCCTAGGTTTTGAAAAATCATTCAGTTGTGTAGAGGTGTGTGAAGCAGTGAGGGAGCAGAGAGGGATGAGAAAAACTGTGAGAGCCAAAGAGAATTGGACAATTCCCAAAGTGAACTTTCTCCTGCGAGGTGAACAAACTCAGAGGCATTAGAGAATTCAGACACTGTATTTTTGTATCTGGAGAAAGATTAACAGAGGGACAGAGGGAGATTGCTCAGAGAATATATAGAAGTTTGCATGAGGAGTGGTTGAGGCCTGTACTCAATCCCATCCCTTCCCCACATTCCATTTATCTCTCAGCCCCCGGCTCACAGGTCTTATTCCTGCTGAAGGGCTGATGCCCAAAACATTGATTCTCCTGCTCGTAAGATGCTGCCTGACCTGCTGTGCTTTTCCAGCACAACACTCTCAACCCTGATCTCCAGCATCTGCAGTCCTCACTTTCTCACAGACCTGTCCTGAGCCAAGAGAACTGACAGCGAGAACCTCACCAACAGGACACATTTTAAACCTCTATTTTCCTCGGTGCTGAGCTGAAAATCCTGAGACCCCAAAGTTTCCCTCTGAGCTCGCAGGGAGGGGATGGCGGCTGGTGACAGTGCATTGGGACCCCAAGGGGAGGGAGCCTGATTAAAGTTTGTGTGATTCAAACTGTTTTGCTTCTAATAGTAGAAAGTGAGGACTGCAGATGCTGGAGATCAGAGTTGGAAAGTGAGGTGCTGGAAAAGCGCAGCAGGTCAGTCAGCATCCGTGGAGCAGGAGAATCGATGTTTTCAACGGATGCCCTTCATCAGGAATGTTGGGAAGAACGACTTGCAGATCATTTCTGGGACACATGGACCAAACAACCCCACCACCCTGTGGCCGGACACTTCAAATCCCCCTCCAACTCTGCCAAGGACATGCAAGTCCTGGGCCTCCTCCACTGCCAACTCCAAGCCATTCGACGTCTGATTGGATTAGATTAGATTCCCTACAGTATGGAAACAGGCCCTTCGTCCCAACCCTCCAAAGAGTAACCCACCCAGACTCATTCCCTGACCCTATATTTACCCCTAACTAATGCACATGACACTATGAGCAATTTAATATGCCCAGTTCAGCTAACCTACACATTTTGATTAGGTTTGGTTCTTTAGAAGTTGGAAACAGGCCCTTCGACCCAACCAGGCACCGACTTTCCGAAGAGTAACCCACCCAGACCCATTTCCCTCTGACTAATGTACCTAACACTGTGGGCAATTTACAATGGCCCATTCACCTGACCCGCACATCTTTGGACTGTGGGAGGAAACCGGAGCACCCAGAGGAAACCCGCATATGGGGAGAACGTGCAACCTCCACACAGACAGTCGCCCAAGGCTAGAATCGAACCTGGGTCCCTCATGCTGTGAGGCAGCAGTGCCAACCACTGAGCCACCATGTCTGGGGGCAGAATGCCTCATTTTCCACCTTGGGACACCCCAACTACACGGCATCAATGTTGTTTTCAATAGTTTCGTTATCTCCCCTCCCCCCACCCACCAACGAATATCCAATCCTCCAACTAGACACTACCCTCTTGAATTCTCCTATCGATCCATCATCCATCCACCTATCTGCTCCACTATCCCTTCTGAACTATCACTACCACCTTCACCCCCACCTGCATCTACCTATCCCCTTCCCAGCTACTTTCCTCCACCCCCGCCCCACCCTCCTATTTATCTCTCAGCCCCCTTCCACTCCCCCATCCTTCCTGATGAAGAGCTTATGCCTGAATCGTCGATTCTCCTGTCCATCAGATGCTGCTGTGCTTTTCCAGTGCCACACCTTTCCACTCTAGCTTCTAATACTGTTTAACCAGTGTTTAATTTGGTAGTGCATTTAATTACTGTTCTCTGTATAATGGATACTGTTAATTTCATTGATTATTACATTTGCATTTGCTCCTGTATTATACTTACCTTTTGTATTGAATAAACGCAGAAATTCTTTTGCCCTGAAACACCCATCTACTGCCTTCTTCGTTTGACATTTTTAAATAAATCCAGTGGCAGAACCAGGGATCTGGGGTTGATTCAAACCATCTAAAAATCAGCAAATTATTGATCATAAACTAGACAGGGTACCCTGATTGAACTGTTAGAGTAATTGGAGTTCTCTTGCAGTGTTGGTTCTGAAACCAAATGTTTCAATTCGATTCTGTGTAGACAGTTGGAAAGTGAATGTTGTCACAAAGATGGATTTGTACCCTATTCCCAGGACAGGAGATTGTATTGATAGGATAGGTAGTGTGTCATTCTTATCCAAAATTGATTTGTTAAAAGTACCACTGACAACAAGAGCAAAGGAAATTTCTGCATTTGTTGCATTCTGGATCTTTGTATACAATGGAAAACTCAAATACATTCTCAACATTTTGGGATAACAGGGTATAGACTGAAAGCAGAACTGAAGAAAACTAGCTTTATTCGGGAAATGTTTTTGGAAAATTTATGGGATTAAATTCTGATAAATCCACAGGATCCAATAATCTACACCTCAGATTACTTCAGAAAATGCCCAAAACGCGTGGAAACATTGATGTTCAAGATTCTATACATTCTGGAATAATTCCCACTGACTGGAGAGTTGCGACTGTAACATCACTATTTAAAATGGGAGGGGGAGAGAAACTGGACATCTTAGACCAAGCAACCTGAAAATACGCAAGTCTATTATGAAAGATTTAATCACTGCGCACGTGAAAGACAGTGATAGGATTAAACAGAGTCAGCATGGTTTGTGGAAACAGAAATCATGCTTAACAAATCGACTGGAATTGCTTGAGTATGTAAAAAGCAAATTTGAACAAAAAGGAGGCAATTGACGTGGTATATTTGGAACTTTCACAAGGTTTTTAATAAGTCCCACAGAAGAGAGCATAAAAAAATTAAGATTCCTGGGACTGGGAGCAGGGTACTGACATGGATAGAAAACTGGTTGGTAGGCAGGAAATAAAGAGTAAAAATAAACTGGAATTTTTCTGAAAGGGTACCACAGGCCTGGATCCAGCTATTCACGATATGTGTTCATGGTTTAGATGAGGGAACGTAAGAGTAATATCTCCAAGTTTGCAGATGAGACAAAGCTGGAGGGGGAGCTGTGAGGAGGATGCAGAGATACCTCAGTTGATTTGGAAATGTTGAGTGATGGCAGATGAAATACAATGAAGTTAAATGTGAGGTTACCCAGTTTAGGAGCAAAACGTTGAAGGCAGATTATTATCTGAATGGTGATAGATTTGGAATGGGGAGGTGCAATAAGACCAGTGTGTCTGTGTATACCAGTCACTGAAAGACAGTGTGCATGTGCAGCAGGCAGAGAAGAAGGTAAATGATATATTACCTTCATAGTGAGAGGATTTGAATACAGGAGCAGAGATGTCTTGCTGGAATTGTATGGTGACATAGTGAGACCACACCTGGAATATTCAAACCAAAACTGGTACAGTGACAGGAGACAGAAGGTGGAGGCAAAAAGTTGTTTGTGTGACTGGGCCCAGTGTGCAGTGGGATACCACAGGGATCAGTGCTGGGTTCATTATTGTTCAGGATGTATTGAAACAATGAAGATAACAATATGAGAGGTGAGGGGTGGGGGTGAGTGGATGGTGACTGAGTTTGTAGATGACACAAGGTTTGGCAGATGGTTTACAGTGAGGAAGAAGGTCTTAGGTTCCAGGACGATCTAACTGGATTGGTCAGATGGGCAGATCAGAGACAGATGGAACTTACCCCTGATAAATGTGAGGTGATGAACTTTGGAAGATATAACAGGTGAATAAGATATTTATGAAGGTAGACAGAACACTTGCCTTTATCATTTCAGGTATAGATGAGAAGACCAGGGAAGATATGTTGGAGCTATACAGAACTTTGGTTAGGCCACAGCTGGAGTACTGTGTGCAGTTCTGGTCACCACGCGATCGGAAGGATGGGATTGTACTGGAGGGAATGCAAAGGGTATTCACTAGGATGTTGCTTGGGATGAAGCATTTCAGTGATGAAGAGAGGCTGGATAAGCTCGGGTTGTTTTCTTTGAAGCAGAGAAGGTGGAAGGGGGACCTGATAGAGGGGTATAAGGGTGTGAAGGGAATGGGCAGAATGAATAGAAAGCAGCTTTTTCCCTTACTCAGAGTTGGCACACATTCGATGTAAAAGACAGGAGCTTTAGAGGAGATTTGAAGAGCAGGTTTTCATTCAGAGGGTCGTGGGGGTCTGGTTTGTACTGCCTCGGATGGTAGGTGAGGTGGCAAATCTCTCAATCTTTAAAAACTACTTGGATGAACACTTGAAATTTCATAGCATTTAAAGCTATGGGCCACGTTTTGGAAAGTGGGACTGGTGTAAGCTCAGTGTAGTTTGGCTGGTACACAGTTAATGGGCTGAAGGGCCTCTTCTGTACTGTGTAACTTTATGTTTCTATTGCCCTCAGTTTTGGTCTCCTTATCTGAAGAAGGATGTTCTGGCTGTGGGGGGAGGGCAGCGAGGGTTTACCAGACTGATTCCTGGGATGACAGCACTTAGATCTGAGGAGAAACTGGATTGGTTAGGACTATATTCACTGGAGCTTAGAAGATTGAGGGGGGGGGGGGGGGGTCACATTGAAAACTCGAAAATCCTAACAGGATAAGGCAGGATGTTCCTGATGACTGGGGAGTCCAGAACCAAGGATGACAATCTAAGGATACGGGAAAGGCCATGTAGAGCTGAGATGGAGAGAAATGTTTTCATTCAGTGAATGGGAAGAATGTGGAAGTTTCTGTCACTGAAAGAATTGAGCTCAAACTGCTGAATGCTTTCGAGAAAGGGCACGATATAGTTCTCAGGGTGGAAGGGTTCAAAGGTTACGGGGACAAAGTGGGAACAGGCGATTGTGTTGGATGATCAGTCATTGTCACATTGAATGGCGGAACAAGCTCCAAGGGCTACTCCTGCTCCTAGTTTCACTGTTTGAGAGACTATTCATCAACATGGAAACAAATTGATTGAGAAAACACATTTGCCTTGGGTCAGGAATTAGTTTGGAGGCAGGAGACATAGAGGAAGGGTAATGTGTGTGCTCTCCAGTGAGCAAGATGTGAATAGTTGGGTCCCCAGGGATCTGTGCTGGGACCTCAATGTTTCACAATATCTCTCCATGATGTGCATAAAGGATTAGACAGCCATATATGCAAGATTGCTAACCACACTAAATGAGGCAGCAAGGAGGAGGTTACAGAGATAGGGAGGGTTGAAGGACAGGTAGGGTTTGAGAATAAGGATGAGATTTTGTAAATCAAGATGTTGTTGGACCGGGAGCCAATGTCGGTTAGCGAGGATGGTGGGGGAGGGGGGTGGGCTTGGTGCGAGTTTGGATACGCGCAGTAGAGTTTGGGATGAGCTGAAGTTTACAGAGGGCAGTGGCTGTGACGTGGGCCAGAACAACATTGGATTGATCATGTTTGGAGTCCCAAAGCAAAGAGATTTTCAGTGGGTGATCTTTGTGACATGGAGGATTTGGGGCTCAGATCAGCCTCAAAGATAAGGCCAAGACAGCAAGGAGTCTGATACGAAATAAAAGGTGAAAAAGCTGTGGTTCTGTAAATGAGAAACAGAAACAAAATTGCTGGAAAAGCTCAGCAGGTCTGGCGCCATTTGTGGAGAGAAAGCAGAGTTAACATTTTGAGTCAAGTGAACCTTTTTTAGAACTGTTCTGTTTTTGTAAAGAGTCTGGCTGAGCAGCAGACAGTGCACAGCGAGAGGGATGAAGTTTTTAGTAGGATCTGAAAAGGATGGCTTTGATCTTCCCAATGTGTTTCCCAGTGAGCCTGGCTCCTCAGTCCTGACTGCTCTTAGCTGCTGTGATTGTCACTGATTGGACACTTATTATTAGAGATTCTGACCACAGCAGAAAGCCCCAGTGTAAAAAATAACTGCAAAGACTGTCAGATCGCAAGGTTGAAACTTCACCGAGAGAGGAAGTGAAAGAAGGAGCTCGGAGCAGCTGGACATTTGTTACTGAGACGGGAGAAAACTGTGAACTGTCTGCACTCCCTGGAATCTGACAGTACATAAGGATATTAAATCTAGGAGCAGGAGTAGGTTATCTGGCCCCTCAAGCCTGCTCCGCCATTCAATAAGATCATGGCTGATCTTTTCATGGCCTCAGCTCCTCCTACCCGCCCCCTCACCATAACCTTAATTCTTTTACTGTTCAAAAAATATCCACCTTAGCTTCAAAACATTTACTGAGGAAACCTCAACAACTCTGCTGGGCGGGGAATTTCATCAATTCACAACTCTCTGGGTGGAGAAATTCCTTCTCAAACCAGTCCGAAATCTGCTCCCCTTAGCACAGGAGGAGGCCATTCAGCCCATCGTGTCTGTGAGTGATCCAATTAATCCCACTGCTCTTCTCTCTCCATAACCCAGCAAATCTTTCCTTTTCAGCTCAATCTCTAGTTGTGTCTTGTAAACCTGGGTCCACAGCAGAGACTGTTCCCTAACCTGGGCTCCAAATTGGCGTCTTATTCATCCGTTGGGAGACAAACTGCCTGGGCTGGGAAATGGAGCTCAGGAGTCTGAACATTCCTTCTCCCCTCCTGAGGGTCACTTGATGCTGAGGGATTGTTGCATGGAGTGCTACAATATATACCCTACCATACACACTTCCCCATTCTGTGTGTAAAAGGCTGGAGCTTGCCAGCAGGATATTCAACTGCAGGAGCCGAGATCGGTTTGATCAATTCTGACCACATTCACTTTCCAGAATATTTCAACTCGTTACTTATATAAGATTTGTCCATCTCCTCCTACGTGTGAGGCAGGGAAGGGGCCACTCCATTTCAGACAACTTGGAATTTATGCAACACAAATGGAGTAAGCTGGGAAAGGACATCGGAATCATGGAGCTTGGAGGTGGGATGAGCTGGAATAAGGGTTTCTGTGGTGAAAGGGCTGGTGTCGAGCAGAGACAAACAATGTTGTGGAGTTTGAAATAAGAGACCTATGTGATGGAGAGGATGTGAGGTTTGAACCTCCAATACTGGAGGGTCCAGTGGGAAAGAGGCCCAGGCTTATTGCTGTTCATTGGACATTCCAGTAGGATGGAGGCCCATGTTTACTGATCTCTGTTGGAGGTTCCAACTGAATCCCATGGAATTGGAATGTTGGTATTTCTTGCAGCAATTGGAATCTTGGTATTTATTATAAAAGGACTGGATTACAAAAATAAAGAAATATTGTTACAATTCTGTGAGGCATTGGTGAGCTCACATCTGAAGCATTGTGTCCAATTGTGGTCTCCTTACTTGGTGAAGGATATGGTGGCATTGGATGCAGTTCAGAGGATGTTCACCAGACTGATTCCCGGGATGAAAGGGCTGTCATACAGGAATGGCTGAATAGCTGGGGCTTGTACTCACTGGAGTTCAGTCGCATGATGGGAGATGTGAGTGAGCTATATAAGATGCTAAAGGGGATTGATAAGGCAGACATGAAACAGATGTTCCCTCTTGTGGGCCAGTCTCAAACAATAAGTCTTAGATATAGAGTGAGAGGAGGTAGGTTCAAAACTGAGATGAGGAGAAACTACAGGTGGCACAGTGGTACAGTGGTGAGCACTGCTGCCTCACAGTGCCAGGGACCCAGGTTCGATTCCACCCTCAGGTAAATATATGGAGATTGCACATTCTCCCCCTGTCTGCATGGGTTTCACTTGGGGGCTCCGGCTTCCTCCCATCGTCTAAAGATGTGCAACCTAGGAGGATTGGCCATGCTAAATTACCCGTAGTGTCCAGGGATGTGTAGGTTCGGTTCATTAGTCATGGCAAATGTAGGGTTACAGGGAAAGGGTAGGGGGAATGGGTCTGGGTGGAATGCTCTTTCAAGGGTCATTGTAGACTTGTTGGGCCGAATGGCCTGTTTCTATACTGTAGGGATTCCGTTCTATTGTAACTCCTTCTCTCAGAGTGTTGTGAATCTGTAGAAGTCACGACCCCAGAGAGTGCAGTGAAGGCAGAATCAATCAACAGATTCAAGAAAGAAACAGATATCTTTCTGATTAAAAGCAGGATAGAGGGCAATAGGGAGCAGTCTGGAAAGTGGAGATGAGGATAAGATCAGCCATGGTCATGTTAAACGGCAAATGGGCTTGAAGGGCTGAATTACCTATTCCTGCTCCTCATTCCGAAGTTCCAATCTTGCTACGGCAATGTGATCCATGTTAACTGGTCTCTACAGGAGGATCCAGTTGCAAGAAGTCGCAAGTTTACTGGTCTCTGTTGGAGGGTCCAGTTTGAAACTGGTCCATATTTACTGGAGAGTTCAATGAAATGAAGGCCTTTCTTTCCTGGTTTCTATTGGAAGGTCTAACGGGAATAAGGTCCATTTTCGCTCATCTCTGTTGGAGTATTCAGTGGGAAGAAGGCCTATATTTACTCATCTCCATGAGAGAGTTCAGAGGCAAAGAGGCCCATGTTTAATGGTCTGTATTTGATGGACCGGTTGGAATGAATTCCATTTTCCTGTTCGCTATTGGAGGGTCCCAATGGGTCATGGACACCATGGTAATTGTGGGCCTCAGTTCCTTTCTGTTGTAATTGTGTGATATTCCTGGCTTCTTTCCAAAACCTGACTGTAGAAGGGGAAGGAGAAGGAGATTGGACAATGTTTTCGATGGATCAGTGGGTCAGAGCCTGTCCTGTCCATCCAGCTCACACTTTTGGCCTGAAGGTCTCCTCTCTCTGCTGGGCCTTCATGGCATGAGGTTTGTGTCCAAACCAGTCCCCAGTGAGAATACGCCAACAGCACAGAACTGCCTTTCATTTGACAAGAATCTGTCCATCTTCCTGAGACAGGCTGATGCCTAGTCAATGTGAGAAATGGGACCTTACTCCAGGAAAAGTCATGCTTCTGGGGTCGATAGTTAACATCCATAAGTGAGGCAGAGCAGAGAGAGATTTACCCTGTATTTAAATGTTGCCAACTGGGACATTCTGAGAAGGAGAGAGACAGTGTGTGTGTGTGTGTGTGTGTGTGTGTGTGTGTGTGTGTGTGTGAGAGAGAGAGAGAGAGAGAGAGAGACAGAAGGACAGACTGTGAAAGAGAGAAAGGGATAGAGAGAGTCTGAGGCAATGTAATATGAGTAAAGGGAGAGAGAGAGAGCAAAATAGAGGGAGATAGAGATGGTAAGGTTGAAGAATAGAGAGAGAGAGAGATAGGGTATGAGACAGTGTGACTGAGAGAAGAATAGAAAGGAGAGAGAAAAAGATAGAGTGAGTGTGAGACTAGGGATAAAGGGAATCGAGTGAGAGAGACAAACAGACAGGTTCTGGTCACCACATTTTGAGAAGGATATGACTGTACTCAAGAGGGTGCAGAGCAGATTTCCCAGGATACTGCCTGGCCTGGAGGGTCTGAGCTATGAGGAAGGATTGGAAAGGCTGGGATTGTGTCTCTTGGAGCAGTGAAGGTTGAGAGGGAACCTGCTAAAGGGCTATAAGATTATGAGGGGCAGAGATAGAGTGGACAGGAAGGCAATTTTTCCATGAGTGGAGGAATCAATACCCAGGGGCAGATTGAAGATAACACAGACATACAAAGATAGAAACAGGGAGCAGGAGTAGGGTTACGGTTTCGTCCTGTGAGGCTGCTCTATCATTCAATATGATCATGGCTGATCCTCTCCCTCAATGCCAAGCTGGGATGAGTATTGTTAGATCATTGATGACCTGGATAGATTTGTTAAATGCTGTTCATGTCATTGAGCTTCTGATTGAGAGAGGGACAGAAAACACACAGAGAGAAAGAGAGAGAGAGAGAGAAAGGTTCACATTGTGAGATTGAGTGAGAGGGCAAGGCATTTAACTGCTACCCAGGACTCAGTGTTCCAATGTCCCAGAATAGCGCCTGCTATAGAGATCAATTAGAGAGTGACAGGAGGGAGGGACAGAGACAAAGAGAGAGTGAGAGAATGAGAGATTGAGGGTATGAGGAGAGAACAAGTGAGGAAACAGGTAGATAGATAAGTGAAGGAGAGCAATGGATGATAAGAGAGAGAGAGAGGTCAACCAACACAGAAGGAAAGGGAGATAAACAGTATCAAACATACATGGAAAAAGGGAAAGATATATTTGGTTATATAATTGGTAGAGGACAGAGTGGGAAATGGAAATAGACAAAGAGGGAGTAAGTCAGTGAATAAAAGGAACATATACAAGAGAAAGGGGAGAAGGAGAAAAAAGGGAAAAGGGAGGGAGGAAGTTCGGAAGGATGAGCAAGAAAGAGAGAGAGAGAAGAGGAAGTGTGGGGGGATGACGTGGCTCTCTCTGCCTGATGCCATTTACATACTGAGGAACACCCAGTCAGACTCTCACAGGCTGCAGCTTTATAAAGCAGAGCCCAGTGAAGGGAGTGTTTATCAGGAACCAGGCACAGGGACAGGAGCACACACCATTATTTCACACATCCAGCTGATCTGGCCCCTGGCATTCTGTTTCGCAGGTACATCAGCAATCTCTCCTTCCAATCTGAATCTTTAGCTCTCCATTTTACTTCAGTTCCACTGATTGTGATTGAAAGGGAAATGCTCAGTGTCTTCAACAATCTCTCATTTGACAGTCTCTTTTTGTGATAGTTCTGACTTCACTGTGTTTCTCTCTGAACCCTCAGGTATCAGCGGAGACATCATCATGACCCAGACTCCCCTGGTGCTGTCAGTGGGACTGGGCCAGACCACAACACTCACCTGTAAATCCAGTCAGAGTGCCACGACTGATGTTGAATGGTTCCAGCAGCAAGAAGGACAGAAACCCTCTCTCCTGATCTAAAATGCAGTAGCACGATACACAGGAGTCTCCGACAGATTCACTGGGACAGAAGTGTCCAGCACGCACTTCACCCTGACAATCAGCAACGTTCAGAATGAGGATGTCGCTGACTATTACTGTCAGCAAAGTAGGAGCTGGCCTTGGTACAGTGATACAGAGCCATACAAAAACCTTAATACACACAGCACCACTGCCTGTACTGACACATCCCACTGCTGTATATAATATATAATAATGGACACACAGTCCCACATCCTGCGCTGACACATCTCACCACCATACATAATATATAATAATGAACACACAGTCACAGTTATATGTAAACAAAACTTAACAATTTAGCCAGGCTTGTCATTATTCAGTCCCTGTGGTATTCACTGCTCACTTAAAGCCCATCTGGACACAGCCCAGACAGAGAGACAGGGCCTCAACAGAAAGAGAGAAACAGTTTGAGAAAAACAGAGATAAAAGACGACATAGGTGACAGTGAGAAAGACAGCGAGAAGGTGAGAGTAAGTGACAGACAGAGAGGGACAGGGAGAAGGTGAAAGTAAATGAGCGACAGAGAGAGAAAGGAAGAGGGTGAGAGTGACAGAGGGAAGCAGAGAGCAGAGGTTTTTGGACAGCCTCTGCACTGGGAGCTCTCACTGTGGCTCACGTTCGGTTCAGGAACCAAGCTCAGACTGAGTAAGTAAACCTCAATCCTCCGTTATTAACCCTGTCAATACTGAAATATACTTTCTAAATCACAAATGCTGAAGTGCTGCAGGTGTTAGTGGGGAGCTGCAGTGAATGAAATGGTTGATTGAGGAGCACTGTTTCTATCAGGGTGTCCAGCTGTATTTCTTTAGTTCCATTGCCCCCTTTAAGCAGCAAGATATAAGTCAGTCAGTTTTACTCACCGTGTGGAGGACCTCTGTCCATTTGCAGCCTGTGGTCCCATTTCTGGAGCATGGAGTGAAATCAGTGAGTAGCCTCCTGCCAGTCTCAGTGTGACGGACATGGGCAGAGTTTGATGTGAGCTCTGGCTCCCTGTCCCAGTCTCTGATCTCACTGACCTCAGCAGCAGCAGCAGCAGCAGCAGCAGCAACACAGTGAGACACCGAGCTCCCACGTCCCCCAGCTTTAACTCTGCTCAATCACACAATTACGGAATTGTTTCAATGCACAAGGAGGCCATTCCACCCATCCTGTCAGCACCAGCTCTCCGAATGAGCAATTGACTGAGTGTCATTCTCCTGCCTTCTCCCTGTCACCCTGCCCACTGTTCCTTTTCAAACAACAGTCTCATTCCCTTCGGAATGTTTCAATTGAAGCTGCCTCCACCACACTCTCAGGCAGTGCATTCCACACCTTAACCACTCACTGGCTGAAAATGTTTTTCTTCATCTCACTTTTGTTTCTTTTACCAATTACTTTCAATCTGTGGTCTCTCCCTCTCAATCCTTTCTCAATTGGGAACATTTTCTCCCTGTTTACTCTGTCCAGTCCCCTCCTGATGTTGAATTCCTCAGCCTTCTCTTCTCCAAGAAAGACAGTCCAAATTTCTCCGTTGTATTTTCATAACTGGCATTATTCATCCTTGAAACTTCCACGGTTTTGTTTTTAACATATCTGCTAACTATTCACATCCTTCGTGAAATATTCACCTTATCTATTCCCTGTCGTCCTATTTGCCTGCATGTGGCTAAAATTTCTGTCGACCTTTCCTATCCATGTTTTAATCAGAGTCACCTCTACGACTTCCTCTCACAGTTCATTCAATACACGCACTGCCCTCTATGTGAAAGAGATGCACCTCAGGTCCCTTTTGAATCTTTCCCTTCTCACCTTAAACATCTGCCCTCTAGTTTTGGACTCCCCTACCCTGGGGAAAAGACCTTAACTGGTCAGCTTATCTATGCCCATTCTGATTTTATTAACTTTTAAAATGTCACCCCATAGCCTCTGACCTTCCAAGAAAATAGCCCAGGCCTAACCAGCCTCTCCTTATAACTCAAACCCTCCAGTCTCGGTGACATCCTTGTCATCCTTTTTACACCCTCTCCAGTTTAATGACATCCTTTCAATAGCAGCGTGACCAGAAATGTGGCCTGACCAACTCCTATACCCAATGCTCTGACTGGCAAGTGTAACCAAATGCTGTCTTCACCACCCTGCCTACATGTGACTCCAGCTTCAACGCATTATATGCCTCCACCCCTTGATCTCCCTGTTTGACAACACTCCCCATTGCCCCATAATTAACTGTGTTAGCCCTGGCCTGGTTTTTGTACCAAAAGGCAACACCTCCCTATTATCTCAATACGGAATGTAAATGTACTCTCAAATAGCCTTCGTCACTGCCCACTTTGCCACCAATTTTGGTGTCATCTGCAAACCATGCCCCCTAGATTCTCATTCAATTTGTTTCTATAAATGATGAACAATGATGAACCCAGAACCAATCCTTTTGCCACATCGCTGGTCACAGGCTGCCAGTCGGAACAATAATCTTCTACCACCATTCTCTGTCTCCAACCATCAAACCAATTTTTTACCAATTGGCTTGCTCTCCCTGGATTCCATTCGATCTAACCATACTAACCAGTTGTCCATGTGGGAACTTGTCAAAGGCCTTGCTAAAGTCCATCTAGACAATATCTACCACTCTGCCTTCAGTTATCAACTTGGTCATGTCTTCAAAAAACTCAATCAAATTTGTGACACAATTTCCCACTTACAAAGCCATGTGGATTTTCCCGAATCGATCCTTGTCTTTTCAAATGTGTGTACATCCCATCTTTCAAAATCCCTTCAATAACTTACTCACCACTGGTATCAGACTCACCGGTCTATAATTCCCTGAGTATTCATTGCAGACCTTCTTAACTAACAGCACAACATCAGTCAAGCTCCAGTCTTCCAGCACATCACCCATGGCTGTTGATGATACAAACATCTCTGCAAGGGACGTCGCTGTCTCTTCCCAAGTTTCCCACAGAGTGCTGGGATAGATCTGATCCGGTCATGGGGATTTATCTACTTTAATGAGTTTTAAGAAGATTACAGCACCTCTTCTTTTGTAATGAGGACTCTTCTCAAGACATCAACATTTATTTCCCAAATTTCTTCACTTCCAGGTCTTCCATGTAAATACTGTGGTGAAAAATTAGATTTGTGACTCATCCATATTTTGTTTGAAAAAGAAATGGAAATTTCAAAGTGTGAGACATTTGGAGGTGATACACGGGATACGATCCATGGTCCTGACTTTGCTCTGAATTGTCCTTTGTCTTTTTCCACTGTCTCCCTAAACAATGATCACTCTTCTCTAAATGTCCTCTCACTGACACTTGATCTACTTGAGCCGCCTCATGCCCAAGATCCAGGCCTAGCAGAGCCTCCATTCCCATTGGACTGGAAACATACGGCTGGAGAAAAATCACCTGTGCACACTCTCACAACTCTGGCCCTCTCTGCCCTTCACACTGCTCCTATCCCACTCTATATTCTGGTAATTAAAGTCCCCCTAATGTTTGCACTTCACTGTAAACTCCTTCCAGGTTTGTTCCTCTCCATCCTTCCCATTAGTCGGTGACCTGCAGACTGCACTGAAAAAACTGATTGCACCTTTTTGTTCCTTATCTTGAACCAAATCGGTTCTGCCCTTGACCCCTCTGGGACATCTTCTTTCTCCAGCTCTGCACCGATCTCCTTAACCAATCCCACACCTCTCACCCTTTCCCCCCTTTCCTATCTTTCCTGAATGCTCTGTATCCAGGAATATTGAACACCCAGTCCTGTCCTCATTTCAGCCTCATTGTTCACAGCAACAACATTAGATTTCTGCTCAGCAATCTGTGTCTGTAACTCCCCAATCTTATTTGTTTCTATAAATGATGAACAATGACGAACCCAGAACCAATCCTTTTGCCACACCACTGGTCACAGTCTTCCAGTCTGAATAATAACCTTCTACCACCACTCTCTGTCTCCAGCCATCAAACCAATTTTGTACCAATTGGCTTTCTCTCCCTGGATCCCATTTGATCTAACATTACTAACCAGTTGTCCATGTGTGCAGTCCCATACAGTCAACCGGATTTAGAATTTATTACTCTCTCTCCCTCACTCTGACCTTGCCCAAGAAGTTACTATTCCTTATTCTCGTGTATCTATCTCCCAGGATTCTGTCTTCCTTGGTGTTCCTCCCTGATATTACCTCCTGGTTCCCTCAGCCAACAGCACAAGCTGTTTAAACCCTCTCCAACAGCACAAGCAAGTCACACCACAAGAAGCTCAATTCCTGCTCTGTTCAGGAGCAACCCATCTAGTCTATAGAGGTCGCATCTCCCCTGGAATCATTCCCAATGTCCAAGATCTCAAACCCTCCCTCCTGGACAATCTTTTCAGCCTCACATTCACCTGTCTTATCCTCCTATTCCTATTCTCACTTGCATTGGTCACTGGGAGTAATCCAGAGATTCCTACTTTTGCGCTCCTATTGCTAATCTCCTCCCGAGCCCCTAAATTCTGACTGCAGGACTACATCCCTTTCCTCCCTCTGTCACTGGGACCGATGTGGATCACGACTGCTGCCTGATCCCACTCTCCCCACAGGGTGCTCTGCAGCAGCTCAGTGACATCCTTGACCCTGGCACTATTCTTCCAACCTAAGGGCATAACCTCACACTTTCCCACATTGTATTACATCAGCCACTTCTTTGCCCACTCTCTGAGCCTTTCCAAGTCCTTCTGCAGCCTCCCTGTTACCTCAACTCTGCCTGTCCCTCCCCTCATCTTTGTGTCATCAGCAAATTTACTTGAGATACATTCCCAACCTGACTTTCCCAGTCCACCTGCATATTGCAGTCCCCATGACTATTGTAATAATCCCTTTTTGACATGCCTTTTCTATCTCCTGATTTATTTTCTGATCCACATCCCGATTACTGCGAGGAGGCTTGTACATAACTCCCATCAGGGTTTTTGTTTCTTTGTGGTTTCTTAAGTTGCATCACACAGATTCTATGCATTCTAACATTATATTTCCTGTTGCTGTCGATGTAATTTCAATTCGAACTGACAGAGTAAACCCGCTCCCCAACATCCCAACCTGTCCATCTACCGATCATTAGAAACGTGGAAACATAGAAAACTGCTGCAGGAATAGGCTATTTAGCCCTGAGAGCCTGCCCCACCGTTCAATATGTTCATGACTGATTATGCAATCTCCGTATCCCATTCCCACTCTCCCACATATCCCTTGATCCTTTTAGCTGCAAGTGCCACATCCCTCTTGACATATGTCTAACAAACTGGCCCCACGAGCTTTCTGTGGTAGAGAATACGACAGGTTCACAACATCTGAATAACCTAGCCCTTATTTGTGATCTTTGACCCTGAGTTTTGAATTTCCCTAATATCGGGAACATTCTTCCAACATCGAGCCTGTCAAATCCCATCAGGATTTTACATGTTTCTGTGAGATTCCCCTCATTCTTCTAAATCCCAGTGAGTACAAGCCCAGTCGATCATATGTCAGTCCTGTTGTCCCAGGAATCAGTCTTATGGACCTTCGCTGGACTCCCTCAATAGCAAGAATGTCCTTCCTCAGACTAGGAGATCAAAACTGCACACAATACTCAAAGGTGAAGCCTCACCAAGGCCCTGTTTAATTTTGCAAGACATCCTTACTCCAATACACAAATCCTCTCACTGTGAAGGCCAATATACCATTAGCTTTCCTCACTGCCTGATGCACCTGCATGCCCCCTTTCAGTGACTGTTCCACCATGACACCCAGCTCTCATTGCACCTCACCTTTTCCTAAACTTTCACCATTCATTAATAATCTGACTTCCTGTTTACCACCAAAGTGGATGATCTCACATTTACCCACATTAAATTGCATTTGCCAAGCATTTGTCCACTGAGCCTCTTAGCATCCTCCTCACACCACACACTGTCACCCAGCTTCATGTCATCTGCAAATTTGTAGGGATTGCATTCAATTCCTTTGTCCATATTGTTTATCAATATTGTGAACATCTGGGGTCCCAGCACTGAACCCTGTGGTACCCCACTCATCACTGCCTGCCACTCTGAGAAGGACCCATTTATTCCAACTCTTTGCTTTCTATCTGGCAATGAGTTCTCTCTCTATGTCCAATACCATGAGGTTTAATGTAGCTCACTAATCTCTTGTATGGGACCTTGTCAAAAGCCTTTTGAAATTCCAGATACACAACATCCACTGAGTTCTGAGGGAGGGTCACTCAATCTGAAACTCTAATTTCGATTGCCCTCCACAGATAATGCCAGATCTGCCGAAATCTTTCATCATTTTTTTGGTTTTGTTGTCCACTGATTCAGCCTTGTCCACTCTCAACTGATCACATCCTCAAAACCTTCCAGAAGATGTGTCAGGCCTGATTTCCCCTTCGTAAATCCATGCTTACTTGGACTGATCCTGTCACTGCTCGATTATTGTATCTTTAATAACTGACTCCGGTATTTTCCTCATGTATAATTCCTCATTTTCACTCTCCCTCCTTTTATTAAAAAGTAGGGTAACATTGGATACCGTCTAGTCTATTGAAACTCTGTCAGAGTCGACAGAATGCCAGAAAATGATCACCAATGTGCCCACTATTTCTACACCCACTTTCTTAAGGACTCTGAGTTGCAGAGCATCAGGCCCTGGGGGCATATTAAGTTTTGATAGCATCAGCTTCTCCAACACCATTTCCTGACTAATAAGGATTACCTTCAGTTCCTCCTTCACACTTGACCCACTATCCATTCACATTTCCTTTCAATAGGATGTGCATCCCTGGATATTTAGTTCCCAGCCCTGATCTCCTTGCAGCAATGTCCCTGCGCTCCAGGCTCATTTACCTTGTTTCATATACTCGATGCAGCGAAGTACAACACCCTCAGTCATGCATTGACTGTCTCCTTCTCACAGTTATCTCCATTAGAAATCACAGAATCCCGACAGTGTGGAAGCAGGCCTTTCAGCCCAGACTGACCCTCCAAAAAGCATCCCATCCACCCGACAATTCCCATGGATAATCCTCCTAACCTACACATCTTTGTGAAAATGGGAGAAAACCCAAGTAGACACGGGGAGAATGTGTAAACGCCACACAGACAGTCAGTTGGAATTGAGTCTGTGTCTACGGAGTTGTGAGACAGCAGTGCGAACCACTGATCCACCATTCCACCCTGTGGGGCCTCAAGTTCGATTCCTGATCCTTTCCATACTCTCGATCCTGTTAGTTGGTCTGAATGCTTTAATAAAGTGTCTGAGCCCCTACCTTCTTTAATTAGTTTAAATTCAATGGAAGCTTGATTTACCTTGGTTTGTATGGTACCACTTTGCCCACATTATTCCGAATGGTTTGTGCGTTAAGAGACAAAACCTTTAAGTTTGTTCTAGTATTGAGCTTCCCTGCACTTTTACTTTTCCTCAGTACAATATGACATTCACAATACTCTGTCCCTTTCCTTTTATTTTCAAGTAACAATCAATCCCATCACCACCTAGGAATCCTAACTTCTCCTTTAACTTTCATTTTCTCATTTTCCATCCAACTGTTCCAGTTACTTTGTCTTTGAATCGCATTCAGGCTGATAATTATCCCTGAACAAACATCCCTCAAAATGTTCCTTGGTTAATTGTTGCTTGTGGGATCTTGCTGTGTACAATCTGGCTTGCACATTTCCTTCATTACAACAGTGACCACATTTCAAAAAAAGTCCCACACTGTTTGCAAATGTCTTTGGGACAGTATGAATCTTTCTTTCCTTTGGATGAATTAGGAGTCTTTCAGATGTGAAAGATGCCGTTCCAATGTTGCACAGTCCTCCTCCTGAACTACAGTTTCTGATTTGTCCCTCTCTTTTGTGAAAACAGACTGGAAGTTTTCATGAGGAACCATTGCTCCATCTTCCACCACCGCACACAAGTTCCCTTCCTGCTCTCGAATGGGCCTCATACATTCCTTCATTCACTTGTTCTTTCTGTGATTATAAACATCACTGGGATTTCCCGGACTTCACTTGGACACATTTCATCCTGTCAGCTCTTTGCTTTCCTCAGGTCCTGGTAAATTTCACCCCTGCATTTTGTCTTTCAGCCCAGTTTTACCCAATCCCTGCCTAGTTTTGTTAAATGGTTTTGTACCCAAATGAAAACTTTTACACTTGCCCCATGGTTCTCCATTTCCATCCCTTCTCTCAATCTCACCGAGTTCTTATCACTGTCACTCAAATGCTTCCCCATTGATAGCCCTTCCCGCTGCCCACATCCATTCCATAAATGATGGTCCAAAGCTGTCCCTTCTTTCTCACCATCACCTTCTCAGTGGCAATTAGGGATGGGCAATAAATGCTGGCCCTGCCAGTGACCCTCACATCCCAAGAAGCAATTTTAAAAAAACCTGTCCTTTTATGGGGTTTGTTAGGTATTGAAGACAAATGTTCAAATGGATTATTTTGCCAGTGAATGTTCTGAGTTGAAATCGCTTTGAATGGCAGGGATTAAAATTGTTAATCTTGTCTTTCAGGCCGTGACAACTCTCAGCCCAAGCTAACCCTGCTGCCCCCCTCCCCGGAGCAGGTGCCACCCTGGTGTGCCTTGCCAATCACTTCTATCCCGATGAGCTGGAGGTGCAGTGGAAGAAGGACGGTGCAGTCATTTCGGACGGGGTTCAGACCAGCAACTACCTGCGAGCTTCAGACAGCACCTACAGTGTCAGCAGCCTGCTGACCCTCTCTGGGTCTGACTGGGAGTCCAACGCTCGCTTCTCCTGTGCCCTCACCCACGTGACCCTCCCCTCTCCCCTCAGCAAAAGCATCAGGAGATCAGAATGTGTGTAGAGTGTTGGAGACAGTCCACAGAGGAGACACAACTTTAAATAGAACAGGGCTGAGCAGGCAGGTCAAAGATCATTGTCAGCACTGAACTTCAACTCTCACCCTTCTTGGGATTGGCTCAGATACACGTCTGAGGTTGAAGGGTTAAGGCAGGTCTTTGGGATAATCAAAAAAAAGCTTTACTCTGTATCAAACCCCATGCCCCCTGTTCTAGGAGTGTTTGATTGGACAGTGAAGACTAGTGATGCCCAGTAAAACCTCTCAAAGATGCTGAAAACTGTCAGCTGTACAAAACAGTGTAAACCTGAGAAGTCTCTGCTTCAGTAAACCAGATCCCCTTCCTGCTCAGCCACCAGTTCCAATTTAAGCTTCTATCACTGTTTAAAGGGACAGGATTCTTATGTTATTGAGAAAATCTCCACAAATGTTTTCCTCAAGCTCCATTCTGGCTGTGAATTTGTGCAGTTTCCTCTGCCTGGGCTGTTAATTGAAGTCTGTTTTCTGTCAATGTCAATCTGGAAAAAGGAATAAAGATGAAGAAGATTCAGTCTCTGTCTCGTGTGTGCTTTGGGAATGGCCAGAGCTGAAACCTCAGGGAAAGGTGTGTGAAGTGTTAACCTCCACCTTCAAAGCCTGGAACAAGAGGGGGAGAATCAAGGGGGTAATGAGGTCCCTGGAGCAGGAGGGCAACTCTAAAACTGCGTCCAGAAGGCATTCTTTCAGAAGGAATGCAGGGCGCCAAGGAATTCTTTCCCAATAAATGGAGAAAAGAAGGAAGGCAGGAAGGGACACTGGGGAACACAATAATCTGATGGAAATTCCCTCACCCATCCCTTAGGCACAGCAAGATCGCAGGCCAAGAAATTCAACTCAACTGTTTGTGAGGCAGTGCCATTGGGAACCCTGTATTTATGAATATGACCAACAGATTCTTGTTACTCAGAATAACAATTCTACAGGGTTTGTAAAATAAATATTCCATAAATTAGACCTGGGTTTTCTTTCCTCTTCAAATGGGACGGAATTGCCCTGTGTGTCCATAGGGTCAGATTGAGAATGCTCAGTCCGGGGGCATCTGGGAGTCACGGCCAATGATGGTCCTTCTGCAGTCATATTCTGTAGCCCCTGATCCATCTCAATGATAATCATCCAGGGCTCAGGGTGGATTCCAGAGCAGCTCATTGTCCTGACTGTTGTGTTCCTCAGTCCACATGTGGCTCCAGCAATCTCAGTCCATGGCTCTTGTATCAGTGGGAACCCATGGGACTGAAATCTTATCCAAACAGACCCTCACACAATGGGGAGGCTGCTGGTGGCTCAGAAACCCTTTGGATTCCGTCCCAGATTCCACCGTGGCTCTTTCATTCAAACACAACATTAACACACTGACACCACATTCAGAGGGCCATCCTGAGATGGGGCAAGTTTGACTCTTGATTCCAATGTGAGGAAAGGGGGGCTGGGTGTGAAATGTCCAGTCTGAAACTGGTACTTTATAATGAAGAATAGAAACTATTGTAGAAAATAAAGTCAGGTGTTGATGGGAGTGAGAAATATCTCAGTGATCTGTCTCCAGAATCCACAGATAGTACACATCCTTCTGTCAGACCCTGAAGGCTGAAATCAGCTCCTCAACATCCTATATTTCTCTATCTTTCCCAGAAAAGGTGAAGTATTCTCTGCCTCTCTGGGACAGGACATTTTAAAAAGGGCTGTGGGAAGGGAACTGTTGAATCCCAATGACAAAGCCAATGGAAGGATGTGGAGCTGCTCTGTGAAATATAAGGGCACAGAGGATGACACCAGAAGCAATTCAATGTTGTCGCTCTCTCCTTTGCAATTGCTAAACTGGTAACAATTACTTTTTGCTCACAATTTGCCCCCTTGTAATCGATCCATGTGCCTTTCTTGCTTTGCTTCTTTTGACTTCAGTCTGTGGGTAGTTCCATCAAAACCCATTCTCCTCACACTCATCCTGGCTCCTGAAGAGATTAGAGACAAATACAAAACTGCAAATGCTGGAATCCAAGGTTGACAAACTGGAGGCTGGGAGAACACAGCACACCCAGGCAGCATCAGGAGGAAGAGAAGTCGACGTTCTGGGTATAACCTTTCTCCAGGAAGTGGGGTGGGTGGGTGTTGGGGAGCTGCAGATAAAGGGAGTGGCGGGGGCAGGGTGGTCAGGTGGGGATAGATCGAGACAGGTAGAGGATAGGACCTGGTTGGTCGAGGGGAGGGATGATTCTGGATACATCTCTCCTATCGACCAATCAGGTCATACTCTCTATCTTTCTCAACCTATCCCCACCTCACCACCTTGCTCCAACCCAGCCCTTTAACTGCAATCCCCTCCTTCCGGAAGAAGCGTTACACCTGAAATGTTGACCCCTGAAGAGATTAGACGAGATTATTTCACTGAATCAAATCATCAAATCCTGAGAACAGATTCCAACATTGAAGACATTTTTCCTGGTTGCAAATGTATAGTCTGTTTCAGGCTGAAAGAAGGAAGCTTTCGATTGAGAAATGAGTGAGCTTAACCCAGATCCTGAACAACAGCACAACAGAATGGAGTGATATAAATCAGAAACAGTATAAATACAGGGCAGCCTATATACTGCAGCTCGCACTGAGTGCAGCCAGCACAAAGGGGAATGCTGGGAGATTTGGTCAGTGTGGGAGTTCGGTGAACTCGGGGAAGGAGTCGACCTTTGCTTTTTCAAACTGATTTGGAACTGTCACTTCAGCTGCTGGGAGCCTGCACATGCACTTGGTTTGATTGAAACAAAATGATAAACAAGAAAATAGGAATCTGGGATTTGTTTAGTTTGAGGGGCTGTTTAAGTAGACTGCTTCAGGACATGTCCATTAGGGAAGGTTAATAAATGGTAAGTACTGAAACTTCAAAACAGACTGAAGACAATTACTGCTTTAATGAAAGAATGGATATTTTTTATTTGTAAGTGAGATCAACATTTCTTTATTGCATTGAAATGATTCAGGGTAAATATACCTGCAATGAATGTAAAAACCGACAGGAACTCCCACTCAGGGAGTTTGGAATGAATGCTGAATTGAAAAAGCAGTAATATATCAGGGAGTGCTAGAGATACCTGGAAACTTAGTTCCAGAAGGAAGTTATAGGCCTCAGGACTGCACAGTTCAATTCACATGTAGTAAGGGGCAGGAGGGTATGACCCATAAGGGAGGCAGATAGGGAGTTGGAGAATACTGTGGGACAGGAAAACCCCTCACTCTTCTAAACCTCAGTGAGAACAAGGACAGCCTTTCCAATCTTTCCACATCACACAGCCCCCTCATTCCAGTGATCAATTGGGTAAAACCCCTCTAAACCACCTCCAATGCATTTATATTCTTCCTTCAATAAGGAGGCCAAAACTAAACACAATACAGTATTTCAGATGGGATCACACCAATGTCCAGGAATAACTGAAACATCACAGTCTTACTTTCTGGTCCCAAATCACACCTACTCTTACTTTTATCAGCCTTTTTATTGTCCATCTTTAATTGTCCTGGACAAGATGGTGTTGTAGGTAAACCCACAATGTCCTTAGGAAGGGAATTCCAGAATTCTGACCCAGTGATGATATTTCCAATCAAACTGGTGAATAGATTAGAGGGAACTTGCTGGGGTGATGTTCCCATTGTATCTGCTGCCCTTGTCCATCTTGATTCAAGTAATCATGGGAGTAGAACGTGTTGTCTCAGAACTTTTGATGAATTTATTGCAGTGCATCTTGCAAATAGTACACACAGATGTTACTGAGTGTTGGTGTGGTGGGAATGGATGTGTGTGGAAGTGGTGCCAATCAGGCAGGCTAAAATTTGATAAACAAAATTTAAATAAAATAACATAAAAAAACTTAAAATGGAATAAAATAAAATGCTGCTTTTTTTTGATAAAACATCAGTGAACCCCAAAAAGTTAACTCCTCCTCTACCCACAGAGGCTGCACCTGTTCCCTTTCTGCAGCATCGCACTTCTATTTGAGATTTGCAGTATTTTGTTTCTGTATCTGTTTTAATGCCATTGATTAGAAGAGAAGTATTGGTCAGCACACTGGGGGCGATTTCGTCTGAGATGATCGTAAAACCCTTACATTCACATTGACCTGAGAAGGCAGTGGTTTAACCAATCATCCAGCAGATGGCATCTTTGCCTTTGCCAGCCTCAGGATAGTGCTCCAGTCTCTGGAGTGGGGCTTGAAACCTGAAAGTTCAGGTGATTGTGTTACCATTGAGGCTGTTTACTCTTTCCTGGGTTTTGGGTGTCACTGGTAAGACCAGCGTTTGTTCCCCATCCCGAACTGCCCTGAAACTGAGTGGCTTGCTCAGCCTTTCAAATGGCAGGTAAGGGTCAGCCGCATTGCTGGAGTCCTGGCAGATTCAGACATCCACAACAGGTCTACAAGAACAAGGCTATTTGGCCCAATGAGCCAAAGCCAGTCAAACAACCACCTCACTATTCTAATTCCATGTTCCAGCACTTGGCCCGTAGCCCTGTATGCCTTGGCATCACAGCTGCACTTCGAAATACTTCAACGTTATGGGAGACCTTCTGCCTCAACCACCCTTACAGACAGTGAGTCCCAGACTGCCACCACCCTCAGGGTGAAAACGTGTTTCCTTATGTCCCCTCTTAACATTCAGCCATTTATCTTTAATCTGTACCTCTCGGTCATTAATCATGACGCAACCCCATGTCACCAAGTCTCCCTTTATTGACACATGAACAGTCCTTAACTGTAATGCCTCATAGAGAGTCAGGCACCAAAGGCTCAGGATCTCTGACACTCAGCCTGTTTATGTCAGCGAGTATTCTCCCTGTTATATCCTAGTAACGATTTGAGTTTTCCTTGTGAAACCCAATTGCGAATTTTAATGGTACTGAATCTTCCACACACTCCCACCTCTTTTGATGCTCACCCTTGTCTGGTTAATTCTTCCCATTTCCTTCTCCTCTCTGAGTTCATTCCATTTCAGTAAAGTCTGTGATAATTCCATGGAGGATGTGCACGCGAAACTGCCACAGAGAATCTCCCAGCCCTTCAAGGTTTGCAGCAAGCCTGGACTGTGCCCTTGTGTACCTTGCCTGAAGGATTCCATGTGATCTGTCAGACTCCGCCCCGGCCTGATAACCATCTCGGACATTGGAAGGAAATGCCCAAGAAGCATTGGTGCAAAAAGCCTTTTAGCTGCAGCTTCAGTGTTTGCATTGTGTGGGTTTTCACTTGCTCATTGCTCCCCTTTTACACGATACTGAGCAAAGAACTCTTTTTGGTGCAGTTTTCTTTTAATCATTTCAGAATATTCAAAGCTGTGAGCACAGAGCAGTCACGTTCACGGACAAGATAGTGAGGTCCCACAGACAGTAAACGAATGACGGAACACATCTGTTTTGTTGGCACAAGTTGAATAGTGAGCAGGATACCCCAGGAAATCTTTCAGAATGGGATCGTGTCGAGTCTCCTGAGGTGGGGGTGGGGGTGGTCGGGGTGTGGTGGTGGTGATGGAGCCTCAAGCGATGGAGCCAGAGACTGTGCAACTCTCAGCAGTGCACCACAGTCTCAGCCTGGATTCTGTGCTCTAATTTCTGAGGTGGGTTTCAATCCAATGACCATTTTGACGATGAGGCAGGAGCATTGCCCATGGAGCCACGGTCAGTAACAATGTAAACTGTGTGGCTCTGAAAGCCTGAGTCTGCATCTCAGCTCAGAAGGATATCAGCTCATTCATCAAATCTGTTTCTGCCGCTCTGGAGGCTGACCAGACTGCCGGTGCCTTTCCAGCACTCCCACGTTTCTTTTTGTGTCACAGCTCATTCTCCTGAGGGATAGTTTACTCGGAGTCGAAAAGTGTGGCGCTGGAAAAGCACAGCAGGTCAGGCAGTTGTGCTCAGGCCGAGGATATGACTTTGTCCCTCTGTCAGATCCTCTTCGAGAAACTCATGGCTCACCATTGCCCTCTGCAGCACAATTCGGGAAGAGCAACAAGCAAGGATGGAGATGGCGACGTGGAGCTTCAAATACTGATCTTTGCGTTTTGGTGGCACGCTTTATTAGATCTTTGCGGATAATATTTTTTTGCTGGTCCCACTGCTAATCCGAAGGACACTCCACCCTTCAGTCAGACAAACCAAGTTCACCCATTTCAAGGCTCTGTTTCTGGGCGACGGTCCAGTCTTTCAAAGAGATGAATTCAAGCCTCACCAGTTTGTTCATTTGAATTGGATGCCATTTATTTTGATTTCTCCTGGGATGGGGCGAGCGTTGACGTGCCGGTTATTTGTTGCTCTTTCCGAATTGTCCTGGAGATGACGGTGGTGAACCACGTAATATCTGGGAAGCAACTGACTGGTCATTCCCACTGGAATCCACTGGAATGACAGCTAATGGAAGGAGTCGTTACCCATAATCCTCAGCAGCGGTGCAAGTACTCTATAGTTATTGGAAGGCAGCTGTTTCACTGTGCCCGCACAATACAAAGTCAGAAAGCAAACAACACCAGGATCTAGCTCAACAGGTTCATTTCAAATCACAAGTTTTTGAAGCCCTGCTCCTTCATCAGGTGTACCCCAGTCCCCCATCGGTATCCCCACATTACTGAACAGTACAAATAAACTGGGGCTCTGCGAGGACCCAACCAGCTCAATCTGAGAGAGGACAGCTCTCGAATCAGGATACCACAATGGAAATGCCCTGCATGCTATGATATATCAAAAAGAAATGCATTGATGTGACTTTAGATTTTCTTCAGATTGTGCTTTTTTTTCATTCTGTGATACACGTAGACATTGTCAGTATTGGGTATCACAAAGTATGTTTCTTCCATTAAACACTTTCCAACACACTCTCTCCATCTTGCTTTACTCCTTATTGACTCTTCGACATTGTCCCTGTTCCCTCACTCCGTCCCAGTCCCACTCCCAGTGGAATTGATGCCCGGAGCTCATGACCCCGCACTGTGTGAAGGTTGGTGTGAAGTGAGGCCAGTGTGTTGGAGCTTGGGCTCCTGCCTCAGGCCCAGGTGTAGGGGCCTGTTCGACAATCTGCACATTGTCCTTTTTCTCTTTCTGAATGAACTGGATCAAGTTGCAGGAACGAGCTGGCAACAAGGTGTCTTGTCTAAAATGTTCCTAGCGTTGGGCACAGAACTAGGTTAGTCACAGGAGACAAAGGGTAGTGATGGAAGAACGATTTTCAGAATGGAGGGCTGTGACTAGTGATGTTCCACGGGGATCAGTGGTGGGAACTCTGCTGTTCATGATCTCCATAAATGATTTGGAGCAAAGCGTAGCTGGTCCAATGAGTAAGTTTACGGTTGATACAAAGATTGGTAGGGTTGCAGATAATGAGAAGGATTGTCAGAGGATACAGCAGGATATTATCTCAGTTGGATGCATGGGTAGAAAAATGGCAGATGAAGTTTAATCCAGCCAAGTGTGAGGTGATGCATTTTGAAAGGTGATGGACAGGTGGGAATTATACAGTGAATGGCAGAATCCTTTAGAGTATTGATATGGAGAGAGATCTGGGCGTGTATGTTCACAGATCACTGAAGATGGCAGCACGGAGAAGTAAGGCAGTAAAAAAGGCTTATGGCCTGCTTGCCTTCATTGGAACGGGCATTGAGTATAAGGATAGACACGTTATGCTGCAGCTTTATAGAACTTTAGTTAAGCCACACTTGAAATATTACATACAGTTCTGGTCACCACACTATCAGAAGGATGTGGATGTTTTGAAGATGGTGCAGAAAATGTTTATCAGGATATTGTCTGGTATAGCGGATAGTCGTCCTGAAGAAAGGTTGGATAGACTGGGTTTGTTTTCACTGGAATGCGGAAAAATGAGGCGTGTCCTGATAGAAGTTTCTAAAGTTGTGAATGGGATATGTAGAGTGGAGAATATGAGGCTTTTTATCCCCAGGGTGGAGGGGTCAATTATTGGGGAACAGAGGTTCAAGGGGCGGGGGAATTTAAAAGAGATGTGCGAGGCAAGTATTTCACACAAAGGGAGTTGAGTGCCTGGAACACACTGCCAGAGGAGGGGGTGGAAGCAGACACAATAGAAGTATTCAAGAAATACCTGCCCTAATGCATGACTAGGAAGGGAATAGAGGGATATGAATTCTGTAGGTGAAGACAGTTTCAGTATGTAAGGGCAAAATGTGTCAGCACAGGCTGTAGGGCCGAAGGGCCTGTCCCTGTGCTGTATTGTTCCTTGTTCTTTAATCCCTGCTGTTGAATTGGATTCTCGGGAGCCAGCTCCGTATGAAGAGCCTGTTCTCATTCTTCTGTTGGAGTTCATGGGGCAGCTGCTGTTTCTTTGCTACGTCACTGATCAAACCAACAATGCAGAAAGCCTCTTGATATTTTAAATACACTGTCTGCAGGAAAATGTTTGACCGAGGTTTTAATATTGTTTAATAAGATAATGACATCAATAAAACAATGTTGTTTACGGCTGGGAACATTTAACATCATTGTCCTTGTTTTAAATGGATCCTAACTCGTGATAATACATTTTACAATGTTTCTCTCCCCTGACGTGGTATTAAGAGGTTTGCAAATGTGTTTTGATGAGGAAAGTGCATCTTCAATACCGTGTGACGGAGTGGATGTCTGTTTGAATTCACACTTGTTTTAAATGTGTCAGTGTTACTTTCCCCACTCTCTGAGGGGTGTCGTTGTCACTGTCTCCACCCCACCCTTCACTCTCGGGGTGATACCATTTTTAGCATCCTTTCTGTCTGAGAATGTCCCTGTTTTGTCCCCCTCTCTCAGGGACTGGGTGGGTTTTTCACATGCACCTGGTTGTTAGTTCCATTTACTCTCTTGTGAAATGGATAATCCCTGTTTTACTCTGGTAACAGTGAGTTAAAGCCCGGCACAGAGTTAAACCCTTGATCTCCATCATATCTCAGGGCCTAAGGTTGGTCAGTTCTGTCTGGGCCCAGAACAATCCCACCACTTCTCGCAGTTTTCCCTCTTTCCTATCTTCACTGAACACCTTGTATGCAGGAATCCCCAGTCCTGCCCGATCTCTGTTAGAGCCACAGCATCAGTTTTACACTTGGCAATATGTGTGTCTGTAAGTCCCCAACACTGTATTATTGACCCATTTCAGTCTGTTTCCCATCAATCAGAGTCCTTAATTGGCAAAGGCTGAATTTAACGAAACTCAATTATTGTGGAGACCTGGTGAGGTTGGGAAAATTCAGAAAGATGAGTTGCACCATTTGCATTATGTACAGGGTCCCGGACGCAACAAGCGGTACCTCGGATGCCAGGGGGCCTGTTGTGCTCGGGTCTGGGACTGAGGAGCCTGTAATCTCTGAATCGCTGTCCCTGATTTGTGGGTCCTCTCTGATGGAGACCATTGTGAAATCGATTGTCAAGATCGCCACCTCGTGGACTGAAGAAGTAAGAACATGCAGTGCCCGTGGGAACAATCTGAATGTGATCAGAGGACAAGGTCAAAAATCATACGACACCAGATTATAGTCCAACAGGTTTATTAGAAAACATAATCTTTCAGAGCCTCGCCCTTTCTTCAGATGCTCAGAGGAGCAAGCAAGGTGAATTTAATCAACAGAGAAAACAAACTCTGCTGTTCATTTCCTTCTCGGTTGACTCCATTCTCCTAAATGACATGAACAAGAGACAAGGCAAGAATAAAGAATATAAGGACACCACCAGTGACCTCCTGAAATTCATAAGAAACCTCACCCAGCACCTTGATGAAAAGTAAGAGTCTGTAAACAATACTTAGTGACAATATTTACCTGCTTTTTCAGATTTTAGAATCAATTCAAAGCAGAAAGAGTCCTTCTTTGTCCTTCCCTTCTTGAAACTCTTACTGAGATTATCAAACCCAGCCACAGTTCATGTGACGGGCTGAGGGACTGTCTAATGATTGCGAGAGGGGACCGGGTCAGGATTCCCCAGAATCTAGAAGGCTGGGATGAGATTTCACTGAAACATTTCAAATTCTCCAGGGCCCTGACAGGGTAGATTTTGGAAGGATGAAGCCTTACCTGGGGATTCTAAAGCAGAGTCCCAGTCTGGGAATAAGGGCTTAGACATTTTGATCAGAGATGAAGAAGGGGTGGCACAGTGGCTGGCGCCACTTCTTTACAGCACTCGGGACCTGGGTTTGATTCCACCTTCAGGCAACTGTCTGTGTTGGATTTGTATGTTCTCCCTGTGTCTGAATGGGTTTCCTCTGGGCGCCTCAGTTTCCTCTCTCAGTCCAGAGATGTGCAGGTTAGTTGGATTGGCCATGGAAGTGTAGGGTTAGGGAAGGGGGCTGGTTCTGGGTGAGATGCTGCTTGTACTTGATGGGCTAATTGTCCTTCTTCCACACAGTACGGGTTTTATGATTCTGTGTTGCTGTGGGTCTGGAGTCATATGTCAGTCAGTATGAGCAAGGACAACAATCTGATGGACCTTAGTGGGCCTGACAGGGTTCTCCCCCAACAATGGTTGTCATTGGACTCTTAACTCCAGAGTCTTTTTGAATTTAAAATTCCACTCCATGCATTGCCAGGATTTAGATTAGATTTCCTATTCGAGTCCACTTGTGTGGACTTCGGTCCAACAAGTCCACACTGACCCTCCGAAGAGTAACTCACCCAGACGCATTCCTCATATCACCCCTGACAATGGGCAATTTAGCGTGACCAATTCACCTAACCTGCACATCTTTGGATGGTGGGAGGAGACTGGAGCACCCGGAGGAAACCCATGCAGACACAGGGAGAATGTGCAAACTCCATAAAAGGCAATCACCCGAGGCTAAAATCAAACCTGGGATTCTGGTGCTATGAGACAGCAGAGTTAACCACTGTACCACCGTGCTGCCCCACGGTGATCCCAGGTCCCCCAGAACATTACTTGTCGCTTTGGATCAAGAATCTAGTGATAACACCAGAAACTCATTGCCTCCCCACATGTTTATTATCGATATCTTGAATTTATTCAAATGCCTAAGTATCGATGAGTATCCCAAAGATTCAAAACCCTCTGAGCGAAGAAATTCATAGCATCCCTACAATGTGGAAACAGACGATTCCGCCCAAACCGCCTCTCCAAAGAGCATCTCACCCAGACCCACTCCCCTATAACCTTGCATTTCCCATGGCCATTCCACCTAACCCGCACGTTTGTGGACTGTGGGAGGAAACCAGATCACCGGGAGGGAACCCAGGCAGACACAGGGAAAACATGCAAACTCCACACAGTCAGTTGACTGAGGGTGAAATTAAACCTTTGTCCCAGTGCTGTGCCACCCCACTTGATTCTGGGCAATAAATGCTGACAGAGCAAGTGATACCCAATCGAGTAAATGAATTAAGAAAAGATCAGTCAAGTTTTGGATAGGACTATGGTGGGTTACTCCCCACTTGCCTGGATGGATGCAGCTCCAAAAACAATCAAGAAGCTTGATATCATCCAGTACAAAGCAGCCTGCCTGATTGGCACCACATCGATAAACATACACTCCCTCCACCACTGATGCTCAGTAACAGCCGTGTGCACCATCTACAAGATGCACTGCAGGAATTCACACCAAGTCTCTTGAGACAGCACCTTCCAAACCCACCATCATTTCCATGTAGAAGGACACAGAACACTACCAAAAACAAGTTCCCCTCCAATCCACATATAATCTTGATTTGAAAATATATAACTGTTCCTCCAGTGTCGCTGGATGAAGATCCTGAAATTCCCTCCCTAAGGGCATTGTGGGTTTATCTACAGCACATGGACTGCAGTGGTTCAAGAAGGCAGCTCACCATCACTTTGCAAAAGGCAGAATTGTGGCTCACTGGTCAGTGCTGCTACCTCACAGCACCAGGGACCTGGGTTCAATTTCACACTGGGATGACTGTCTGTGTAGAGGTCACACATTTTCCCCATGTCTGTGTGAGTTTCTTCCATACAATCCGTGGATGTGTTGGTTAAGTGGATTAGCCATACCAAATTACGTATAGTGTTGAGGGATGTGTTGGCTGGGTGGGTTGGCCATGAGAAATGCAGCAGGACAGGGATGGGGCAAGTCCAGATGGGATGCTGTTCATTGGGTTGGTATGGATTGGATGGGCTGAATGGCCTGCTTCTACACTGTATGATGATTCCATGAGTCACAAGGGCAACACAGAATGTGTAATAAATGTTGGCCCAGACAGCAATACCCATGTCCTCGGAGTGAGTTTTAAACAAAAAGACCATCTTCACCGCTGACTATTTCATCAGTCTTTGTTTCAATGTGGAACTATGATTCTCATTAATACATACGGTAAGTAGTTAAGGCCTCACCACAGAATCCTTGTGGAACACCACTCGTCACTTTCTTTCTCTGTCGTACATCACAAAACCAGCCTCCTAACCAAGTCAAACATTCATCTTCAATCCCATGGGTTTTAACTTCAGTCAGCAGACTGTTTAGTGGAAAATTATCAAGTACTTCTGAAAGTTGATAAGACTATATGCCCATTCAACTAATTTAGTTAATGCATTTGGTTCATTTGTCAGAACCTACCCATCCCTAATCTATGTGGGCTATTTGCAATTCTCTACATATTCATTCTCTCAGTTATTAATTATAGATTCCAATGAAACCCCCAAAAGAGATGTTAGATTGACCAGTATATCATTTCCTTGGTTCCCTCTCCCATCTTTTTTGAACCCATAGAGTTACAGTAAGATATATTCCAAACTAAAGGAATTTTTGCTGCTTTGGAACCTGATGGGAAAAGCTTCTGAAACTTCTACCCCCCCCCCTCCCCCTCCCTTTAAACCCCTGAGGTCCTGGAGATTTTCAGCCTTTAGAGCTGCTCGCTTTCCAATGCTGTTTTCTGGCAAGTATCAAGTTTCACAAATTCCAGTCTCAATTCATTACTAACCTCCCTGGAATAGAAGCTGCATTATCCCATTCCTTGACTGTGAAGACTGACACAACTAATTATTGTACGTATCGGCCATTCCCTTAGTCTCATTCATGGAATTCCCAGTTTGTTTTTAAAGGGCTCACATTGCACTGGAGCCCCCTTGATTTTCTAATTTTCGTGTAAAGCATTTGTGTTATTCTTGTGACCCCTTGCAGGTCTCTTTCTCAATAAGTTTTTTGTAACTCTTGCTTCCTTTTTGTCTTCTTTTGCAGTTCTTCATATCTTCCTTCAGGTGCCTGAATTCTCACTGATATTCCCACATTTGAGTGTTCCGACCTTTTGTTTTCTGTTTTTCCCCTTATTTTGTCAGCGACGATGTATAAAGGCACCCAAGAGTTAACCAGATTGCTGTGGGGATGGAGTCACCTGAAGTCCAGACTTGGTAAGGCTGAGGCTGGACAGCATTCAGGGATCATTATCGTGGTCACCATGAATGTGGCTTGCTTTGTGATTTGAATTCAAATGCCAGCACTTGTCACTGGGGGAGATAGTACAGTTCGATATATTGTGGCAGGACCTCTGTTTTGTATCTCACCTGAAAGACAACTCCCTCAGTTTTGCAGTGTCAGCCTTGACTGTGTGGTCAACATAGGAAATAGGAGTGGGAGGAGGCAATTCAGCCCTTCGAGCCAGCTCCACCATTTAACATGACTGTGGCTGATCTTATCCTGGTCTCAACTCCACTCTCCTGCCTGCTCCCCATCTCTCTTTATCTCACTTTTCATCAGAAACACATCTTTCTTGAACCTTTGATTGATTCTGCCTCCACTGCACTCTGGGGCATTCACTTTCACAGATTCACAACCCTCTGGGAGATGTAGTTTCTCCTCAGCTCAGTTTTGAACCGACCTCCTCTCCCTCTATATCGATGACCTCTTGTTCAAAGCTGTCCTGCAAGGGGGAGCATCTATCCAATGTCCACCTTATTAATCCCCTTTCACATTTTCTCTCCCTCAATCAGATCCTTCCTCATTCTTTTGAACTCCAGCGAGTACAAGCCCAAGCTATTTAACTGCTCCTCATGGGACAGCCCCTTCATCCCTGGGATCAGTCTGGGGAACATCCTCTGAACAGCCTACAGTGCCACCACACCCTTCCTCAAGTAAGTAGACCAAAATTGGACACAATACTCCAGGTGTGGCCTCCCCAATGCTTTCTATATGATCAAGTTTATAATATATGATCAATGCTTGTTCAGATGGGCCATTGGATAAGGAGTGGTGGATGGAGATAATTTAGATAAATGTAAGGTGTTGTATTTTGGTGAGGCAAATAAGGACAAAGTCCTGGGGAGTGTTGCTGAGCAAAGAGACCTTGGAGTGCAAATTCACAGTGCCTTGAAAGCGAAGCCATGGGTAAACAGGGGAGCGAAGTTGGGGATTGATACACTTGCCTTTCTTGGTCTGTGCATTGAGTATAGGAGTTGGGATGTCATGTTCTGGCTGTCCCCCAAAGTGGCCATTGGTGAGTACACCTAGAGATACAGGGCTCAGTTCAATCTTCCTGCTCTAGGAACAATGTTGTTAAACTTGAAAGGGTGGAAAAATGGTTTGTAAGGATGTTGCTGGGGTTGGAGAGTTTGAGCTATAGGGAGAGGCTGAATAGACTGGGGCTATTTCCCCTGAAGCAATGGAGGCTGAGGGGTGACCTTATAGAGGTTTATAAAATCATGAAGAGCATTGATAAGGTGAATAGCCAAGGTTTTTTTTCCCGGGGTATGTGAGTCCAAAACTAGAGGCCATAGGTTTAAGATGAGAGAGGAAAGATGTATAGGGGATCTAAGGGGCAATGTTTTTATGCAGAGGGTGGTGCGTGTATGGAATTAGCTGCCAGAGGCTGTTAGAATTGCAACATTTAAAAGGCATCTGTACGGGTTTATGAATAGGAACGGTTTAGAGGGATATGGGCCAAAACCTGGCAAATGGGAATAGATTAATTTATGATACCTGGTTGGCATGGATGAGTTGAACCAAAGGGTCTGTTTCTGTGCTAAATGACTGTCTACCTAAGTCTCTGTTTTAACTGGACAAAGCTTCTGAGACAGAGATGACAGTGCTCCCACTGACCAGGTTCCATTTTGTACAGGGCTCCGCTCTCAGCTGGATGGTAGTGAGTTTAAGCTGATTTTAAGCTGTATATTGGAGAGAAGTAAGCAACCTTTTTGATCAAAGCCTCCAGAAATGTGAAGGTGACATTTATGAGCAATTCAGAGCAATGATCTCCTCAGTTATTTTGACTCCTGGGGCATGCTGAGTACTAAAACTCAGCATTTAGGGATTGCTGAGAAATATCTTCATTGACTTGGTCATTAATTGTACTTTTCAGGTTCCACAGTTTAATGAAGAGTCCAGAAGATTATAGCTTTGGGTTATTTCACGATCTCATTGTTGCTGTCTACAAGGCTGTGAAGGACACAGAGTGGAAAAAGTACTTTCCAAAGGAATAGAGGCTGCTGCTGGCTTCAAAGGGCTGCCATCTCTTGAGTGGATATAAGACAGAACCACATGCATGCTTCAGGTCTAGATGGAAAGAAGGAACTTGCATTTGTATCTCAAAATCCCTATAGCGTGGAAGTGAGCTCTTCAGCCTATCAAGTCCACGTTGCCCATCTGAAGAGCACTCCACCCAGCCCCCTGTGATATCCCTGTATTTTCCAATGGCTAATCCACCTCGCCTGCACATCCATAGACACTATGGGAAATTTAGCGTGGCCAATTTACTGAGGCTGCAGATCTTTGGACTGTGGGAGGAAACCAGAGCACCCAGGGAAGCCCACACAGACACAGGGAGAATGTACAGACTCAACACAGACCTGGCTGAGGTGGGTCCCTGGTGCGGTGAGGCAGCAGTGTTAACCACTGAGTCATCATACACCCAAATGTATGGCACTTATTATCACCTGAGAATGTTCCAAAGCAGTTTACTGCTGGAGATGTGGGCTTGGAACATTAATAAGGTTACATTTGTGCCACACAACTGCCAGTCAATGACTGTCTCTAACAAGAGAGAATGCAGCTATCTCCTCTTGATGTTCAGTGGCTGTGTGGTGTGTGAACATATTGCCTTTGAGAAAATCCACCCCTGTGTATGTACTCCACTTACCAGTTAATCATCTGTGAGCCTGCAAGCTGCACAAACTGAGATCAATTCACAGAATCCCAACAAGTCCCCACTGAATCTCCAAAAGCATCCCATTCCCCCACTCTATCACTCAACATTTTCCCTGATAACTGCACCTACTCACACATCCCCGAACACCATGGCCAATTTAGCACGGCCAATTCACCTGACCTGCACATCTTTGGATTGTGGAGGAAACCGGAGCACCCAGAGGACACCCACACAGACCCGGGGAGAATGTGCAAACTCCACATACATTCGCCTAAGGATGGAATCGAACCCAGGTCCCGCACGATGTGAGGCAGCAGTGCGAACCATTGAGGCTCTGTGCTGCCCATTATTGCTTGCTGTAATGTCTGCTTCATGACTTGTAATGTGTTTTACTGTTTAAGTAAACCAACTCAGAGTTAATGCATTGATCATGGGACCAGTGTCTTTAACATGTCACAGTGAAAGGCTAGAGAAAACACTGAGCAGATGAGGCCTATTGCACAAGCAGCTTAATCTGCAGATAGGAAATACGAGCGACAGTCTCCGATCGTGTGAAAATGTATGAGGCAACATATGGGCAAGGAACAAAAGTAGGCCACTTGGCCCTTTGAACGTACTTCCACATTCAATAAGATCGTGGTTGATCTGATTTAAACCTCAACTTTACATTCTCCAATAATGTTCCATCCCTTCAGTCATCAAGAATCTGTCTACCTCTGCCTTAAAAATATCTAAAGTTTCTGCATCCACTGCCTTTTAAGGAAGAGAATTCCAAAGACTGGCAAACTTTGAGAGTAAAAACATGTTTCCTAATCGCTGTTTTGAATGTACTCTCCCTTAAGTTTAAACTGTGATCCCTGGTTCTGGACTCTCCCACAAGAGAAAACATCCTTTCCACATCCACCCGGTCAAGGCACCTCAGGATCTTGCATGTTTCAATGAAGTCTTGCTTTCAGTTTCCCCTCACAACAGACCATAAGGTTCTATGAGATTTCCTGATGACTTGCTGTATCTACACACTAACCTTCTGTGATTAATGCACAGAGACCTAGATATGGTTCCGGGGACGCAGGCTCAAATCCCACCGTGGCAGATGGGGGAAATTGAAATCAATTTTTAAAATCTGCAGTTAGGAGCCTAACGATGACCATGAATCCATGTTGAATGTCAGGAGAACCCATCTGGTTCACTAATGTCCTTTAGGGAAGGGAACTGCCATCCTGACCTGGTCTGGTCTACATGGGAATCCAATCCTACAGCAATATGGTTGACTGTTAATTGCCCTCTGGGGCAATTAGGGGTGGGTAATAAATGCTGTCTGAGTCAGTGCTACCCTCATCCTGTGAATGAATTAAAAAGAAAATTCTGGCTATAAACAATTGACATAAGGATTAAAGTCATTTGTAATTAATGAGCAGCCTGAGTTCCAGGCCCTCATTATCTCCTGATTTATTCTCTTTCCCACCATAAAGCTACTGATAGGAAGCATGGAGACTATTCCTACCAGCTCTTGGATCTCTTCCCTATATGTACTGCTTTCCAGAACTCAAGTGTCTTCCTGCTCCAGCCTCCATTCCTCACCCTCACACTGTTCTCCCTCTCTCCACTCCTGACCTCTCACACTGTTCTGCAGCCTCCGCTCCTCACCCAGACCTGTTTAAGACCAGAGGTCATAAGATTAAGGTGGAAGTATTTTTTGACCCAGCGTGTGGTTGGTATATGGAACATGCTGCCTGAGAGGGTGGTGCAGGCTGAAAATCTCACAACCTTTAAAATACATTTCGATGAGCACTTATAATGCCAGGGCATAGTAGGCTCCAGGCAACTGCGGGTAAATGGGATTAGTATAGTTTAGTGTTTGTTGGACAGCATTGACATGGTGGACCAAAGGGCCTATTTCTGTGCTGTATGACTCTTTAACCTGGCTCCCTGGCTCTGTGAAGCAGCAGTGCTGTGTCGCCCATATTGAGGGAGGCACACAACAAAATCAGCACAAGGTGCGATAAGAATTCAGCTCTTCCAGCCTTTGAAAACCTCAACATCACATCACCCAATTAGTAAGTTAAAACAAACAATGGGTGACAAGCACAGCTCCCACCAGGGTTGGGGGCGTGACGTGGTGGTACATGGTGGTGGGGAGGTGTGGTCACTGGTCAAATAACAAATATGTAGGAAGAGAGGGAGTGGGCCCAATTAAAATTGAATGGTAGTGGTGTGAGTGGAATCTGTGAATGGATACTTACCCATCTGACAGAGTGCCCTCCACCTGGCAATCTATTTTACGCTCCATAGAAGCATAGAGGGTAGGAGCAGGAGTAGGCCATTCAGCCCCTCCAGCCTGCTCTGCCATTCTAAATTATTGTGGCTGATCATTGAGCACTATGCTGTAATCCCTCTCTACTCCCATGTCCCTTGATTCTTTAGCCACAAGAGCCATCTCTACCTCCTTCTTGAAAACATGACGTTTTGGCATCAACCACTTTCTGTGACAGACAATTCCACAGGATCACCACTCTCTGGGTGAAGACATTTTTCCTCGTCTCTGTCCTATAGGGTTTACCCATCAACCTTAAACTATGAGCCCTGGTTCTGGACTTCTCACCATTGGGAACATCCAAACTCCATTTGTCTTGTCTGGTTCCAATTTATAGCTTTCTCCAAGATTCCCTTCCTTCATCCTTCTCAACTCCAGTGAACACAATCGTTACCAACTCAACCTCTCCTTATACGTCAGGCCTGCCATCACAGAAATCAAATGGCATTCACTAATTAATATTAATCAGCTCATTGTGGAACACAGACTTTGAAGGTCAGGGTTTGAAGATAATCATTGCCAATTCTGAAATTCAGGTTTCTGTTGCAGTAATCTCAATGGAATTATTGGATACAATCTTACAACAGCAGAAATATGGGAGGTGTAAATGGAGGGTGCAGACAATGGCTGTTGGGTGGATGCTGGGTGCAGACAGTGGGTGCAGATGGTGGTATAGATGGTCGTGTAGACATGAGCAAGGCTTTGCATGGTGACCAGACAAGTGGCTGTGTGGAATCACACAAAGAGCAGCCAGTGAGCCTGACACAGTCAGGGACACCCCCTGGTGCTGAAGGTCACGTTGCTGCTGGCAAAGGACGCATTTCATCTGAAACTGCACTCCCTCCCTACACACTCCCCTCTTGTCCCCACATGCCTCATTACAACTCCTGGAGATGTCAACCAGCACCCTGTGCCCTCACTCAGTCTCCATTGACCTTGTCTCCATTAACCTTGACCCTTCTTCCAAGCACCTACTTGGGCCTTCACTGAAGCTTGAGCCATTTCCTCTGATCCTTGATGATGAGTTTGCCATCTTGGAACAGCCTAACCTAGTCACCATTAACTTGCACTGTGCTCTCAGCATGGAGAATAGATTGATACAACGCAGAAGAGGCCCTTTGGCCCATTGAGTCTGCACCAACATAGTTACCACGAAAGGCACTCTAATCCCAATTTCCTGCACTTGTCCCAGATCCTTAAATGTTATTCTATTTAAAGATTGTGAGGTTTCCACCCTCCACTACCTTCCCTGGCAGAGGGTTGTGTGTTTAGAGTTTATATCACCTCAGGCTCATGGAGATTAACAAAAGCTCAACTCTTTGGCCCTTTTTAATGGATGGCAAGGTGGCTCAGTGGTTAGCATTGCTGCTTCACAGCACTAGGGACCTGGGTCGATTCCAGCCCCAGGTGACTGCTTCTGCACAGTTTGCACATTCTCCCTGTGTCTTTGTGGGTTTTGTCCCACATTCCGAACATGTGCAAGTTAGGTGAATTGGTCATGCTAAAATTGCCCATTGTATTCAGGAATGTGTGAGTTTGGGTCTCTTGGGCCTGCAAGAGTTTGATCTCCCTCATTCAGACAGCTCCCCTCCCTGTAAGGTAATATTGCTGCATTTAGTGTAGCGCTGATTGACCATTGAAATATGACTATGGCTCACCAGCATTAGCTGAGCAGGCAGCCACTACTGAAATGACCCTGGCTCCAGAAAATCCCCTTGTAATCAGGCAACACATTAGGGAACACAGTGTGCACTGACTCTGAAGTCCCTCCCTTACTGAGAAAACACTCTCAGTATTCACCTTTCTCAGCTACCATCTCAATTTCACTGTAAATTCTGTGAACTATGATCCTGCCCTGCTCGCTACCAGATGAAGGAGCAGCGCTCCGAAAGCTTGTACTTCCAAATAAACCAATTGGACTCTAACCCGGTGTTGTGTGATTTTTAACTTTAGCCATCTCACTGAGGTGCCATCTCAGACTGAATTGTTTTTCATTTGAGATTTGAGAAGATTAAAGACTAATCTTCAATCCCCATCACAAAGCCCATTCTCTATCCAATGCTAAGAGACAAATACCTCAGAGTTACCTACAGGCATCACAGAGTAGCATACTCACACTCAGTGAGATACCGACGATCGGAACAGAATAACACACACACTGAGAGAGCCAGACAGCGCTGAGTAACATGCTCACACTCCATGCTGCCTGTAGGTGTCTCTCTGAGCGTGAGCAGGTTATGCAGTGCTGCCAGTCAGTGTCTCGCCTATGGCAGCTGAGGAAATTTGGCCATCCCAATGAGCTGCCATCTCAGACTGAATCAGCTGAACTGTTTTTCATTCATGATTTGAGAAAATTAAAGCCTAATCTTTAATCTCCAGCACAAATCCCATTCTGTATCCACCGCTAAGAGACAAGTACCTCAAAGAGACACCGACACGCTGTGCTAAGTAACACACACAGTCAGAGAGACAGGCAGCACTGTGTGAAATGCTCACACTCCATGCTGCCTGTCGATGTGTCTCTGTGAGCTTGTTACTCAGTGCTGCCTGGAGGTGTCTGTCTGAATGTGGGTGTGTTACTCAGTGCTGTCAGTCGGTATATGTCTGTGTAACATACTCACACACACACTCATACCTCAAAGAGACATGTACAAGCAGCATTAAGTAATACACTCACACTTACAGAAACACATAGCCTGCAGTATCTGTGATAGGCTGAACATCATTTCAGGTGCTACCAGGCAAACAACAGAGTGCACAGTGCAATCCCACCAGCTGCGTCTGGACCAACAGAGTGAGGAGGGAATGCCTCAGATTGGAATTATTGAGTCCCAACAGCTTTCAGTTTCCGTTCTGTTTGTAACCTTGACAGATTCCAGATCAAATGGATCATTTAAAAGTGATTGCTGATTGGCTGTCAGTATCACCTACAACAGACATGGAATTGATTGACAGGCAAAGTAGCCAATTGTGACAATGACCTGCTGAAATGCAGCCAATCAGCTCAGGCAGCAGTCCATTTCCAATGTACACAGCCCTCCCCTTCACTGTGTGATCATGTAGCATTGCCCCCGAAGAAGGACACTGCTTCTCACTCGACACTTGGGTGTTTCCTTTCTTTCTGGTTGTGGAAATTGAATAAATATTTGTACACCTTGTATCTTTCACTGTGTCCCACATCTGCATACACACAACATGGAACGAGAGAGACTCACATTTGGTATGTTGCCTCCCAGGTGCAAGGGTACGTGATGTCTCTGATCGTGTTTTCCGGGTCCTTAAGGGGGAGGGGGAGCAGCCTGAAGTCGTGGTCCATATTGGCAACAATGACATAGGTAGGAGGAGTGCTGAGGATGTTAGACAGGCTTTTAGGGAGCTAGGTTGGAAGCTCAGAGTTAGAACGAACAGAGTTGTTGTCTCTGGTTTGTTACCCGTGCCACGTGATAGAGAGTCGAGGAATAGGGAGAGAGAAGAGTTAAATGCGTGGCCACAGGGATGGTGCAGGAGGGAGGGATTTCGGTACTTGGATAACTGGGGTTCTTTCTGGGGAAGGTGGGACCTCTATAAACAGGATGGTCTGCACCTGAACCTGAGGGGCACCAGTATCCTTGGGGGGAGGTTTGCTAGTGCTCTTGGGGGGGGTTTAAACTAACTCTGCAGGGGCATGGGAACCCAGACTGTAGCTTTAGGGTGCAGGACCTGGAGTGTAGGGAGGTTAGGAATATGGCATCAATCTTAAAGGAGGGTGCCTGTAAACAGAAGAGTGGCTTGAAGTGTGTATACTTTAATTCCAGAAGTATACGAAATAAGGTAGGTGAACTCGCAGCGTAGGTTGGTACCTGGGACTTCGATGTTGTGGCTATTACGGAGACGTGGCTAGATCAGGGACAGGATTGGCTGTTGCAGGTTCCAGGGTTTAAATGTTTTAGTAGGGTCAGAGGTGGGGGCAAAAGTGGGGGGGATGTGGCTTTGCTTGTCAAAGATAGTATTACAGCGGTGGAAAGGAAGATGGACAAAGATTTGCCATCTGAGGTAGTTTGGGTTGAGGTTAGGAATAGGAGAGGTGAGGTCACCCTGTTAGGAGTCTTTTACAGGCCTCCTAATAGTCCTAGAATCGTTGAAGAAAGGATTGCAAAGATGATTCAGGAGAAGAGTGACAGTAATAGGGTGATTGTTATGGGAGACTTTAACTTTCCTGATATTGATTGGGAAAGCTATAGCTCAAGTTCGTTAGATGGGTCAGTGTTTGTGCAATGTGTGCAGGAGAGTTTCCTGACACAATATGTAGATAAGCCAACAAGAGGTGAGGCCATACTGGATTTGGTTCTGGGTAACGAACCAGGCCAGGTATTAGAACTAGAGGTAGGTGAGCACTTTGGGGACAGTGACCACAATTCGGTGATTTTTACTCTAGTGATGGAGAGGGATAAATGTGTACTACAGGGCAAGAGTTATAGCTGGGGGCAGGGAAATTATGATGCGTTGAGGCATGACTTAGGAGGTGTGGATTGGAAAAGTAGATTCCAAGGCAAGAGCGTAATTGATATGTGGAACTTGTTCAAGGAGCAACTATTGAGTGTCCTTGATAAGTACGTACCTATCAGGCAGGGAGGAAAGGGTCGTGTGAGGGAGCCGTGGTTTAATAAGGAGTTGGAATCCCTTGTTAAATGGAAGAGGGCGGCCTTTGTAAAGATGAGGCGTGAAGGTTCAATAGGGGCAATTGAGAGTTATAAGGTAGCCCGGAAGGACCTGAAGAGAGAGCTAAGAGCAGCAAGGAGGGGACATGAAAGGTCCTTAGTTGGTAGGATTAGGGAAAACCCTAAGGCTTTCTATAGGTATGTTAGGAATAAAAGAATGACTAGGGAAGGAATAGGTCCAATCAAGGATAGTAATGGGAAGTTGCGTGTGGAGGCTGAAGAGATTGGGGAGGCGCTGAATGAATACTTTTCGTCAGTATTCACTCAGGAACAGGACATTGTTGTCGATATGAATACTGAGGCACAAATAAGTAGAATGGATGGCTTTGAGATATGTAGAGAAGAGGTGTTGGAAATTCTGGCAAGGGTGAAAATAGATAAGTCCCCTGGGCCTGATGGCATTTATCCTAGGATTCTCTGGGAAGCAAGGGAGGAGATTGCAGAGCCATTGGCCTTGATTTTTGTGTCCTCTTTGTCGACAGGAGTAGTGCCAGAGGACTGGAGGCTAGTAAACGTGGTTCCCTAGTTCAAGAAGGGGAGTAGGGATAATCCTAGTAACTATAGGCCAGTGAGTCTCACTTCTGTTGTGGGCAAAGTCTTAGAGAGAATTGTAAGGGATAGGATTTATGCACATCTGGATAAGAATGATGTGATCAAGGATAGTCAGCATGGTTTTGTGAAGGGCAGGTCGTGCCTCACAAACCTTATTGAATTCTTTGAGAAGGTGACTAAGGAGGTAGATGAGGGGAAAGCGGTAGATGTGGTATATATGGATTTTAGTAAGGCGTTTGATAAGGTCCCCCATGGTAGGCTACTGCAGAAAATACAGAGATATGGCATTGAGGGTGAGTTGGAGGTTTGGATTAGGAATTGGCTCTCTGGAAGAAGACAGAGGGTAGTAGTTGATGGCAAAGGTTCATCTTGGAGTGCCATCACTAGCGGTGTTCCGCAAGGATCTGTTTTGGGACCATTGCTGTTTGTCATTTTTATAAATGACCTGGAGGAAGGGTTAGAAGGTTGGGTGAGCAAGTTTGCGGATGATACGAAAGTCGGAGGAGTTGTAGACAGTGAGGAAGGATATGGCAGGTTACAGCGGGATATAGAGAAGCTGCAGAGCTGGGCAGAAAGGTGGCAAATGGAGTTCAATGTAGCTTAGTGTGAAGTGATTCACTTTGGTAAGAGTAATAAAAAGATGGATTATTGGGCTAATGGTAGACTACTTGGTAGTGTGGAAGAGCAGAGGGATCTTGGTGTCCATGTACACAGATCTCTGAAAGTTGCCACCCAGGTAAATAGTGCAGTGAAGAAGGCATATGGCGTACTGGCTTTTATTGGGAGAGGAATTGAGTTCCGGAGTCCTGAGGTCATGCTGCAGTTGTATAAGACTCTGGTGCGGCCGCATCTGGAATATTGTGTGCAGTTTTGGTCGCCATACTATAGGAAGGATGTGGAGGCACTGGAACTGGTGCAGAGGAAGTTTACCAGGATGTTGCCTGGTATGGTAGGAAAATCCTATGAGGAAAGGCTGAGGCACTTGGGGTTGTTTTCATTGGAGAAAAGAAGGTTTAGGGGTGATTTGATAGAGGTGTACAAGATGATTAGGGGGTTAGATAGGGTTGACAGTGAGAACCTTTTTCCACGTATGGAGTCAGCTATTACAAGGGGGCATAGCTTTAAATTAAGGGGGGGTAGATATAGGACTGATGTTAGGGGTAGGTTCTTCACTCAGCGAGTCGTAAGTTCATGGAATGCCCTGCCAGTAGCAGTAGTGGACTCTCCCTCTTTATGGGTATTTAAGCGGGCATTGGATAGGTATATGGAGGATAGTGGGTTAGTGTAGGTTAGGTGGGCTTTGATCGGCGCAACATCGAGGGCTGAAGGGCCTGTACTGCGCTGTATTCTTCTATGTTCTATGGAAGCTGGGGAAAATATAAGCAGTACCACAGTTAGGGGATGGTGTGGGAGTGTTATAAAATAAAACAACAGGAGTGTCAGATATTCTCTTACTTAAAAAAAAATCCAAAGTACACAGAGACAGAGACTGAATCTTCTTCATCTTTATTCCCTTTTCCAGATTGACATTGACAGAAAATAGACTGCAAGTAACAGCCCAGACAGAGGAAGCTGCACAAATTCACTGCCACAATGGAGCTTGAGGCAAAAAACTTGTGGAGATTTTCTCAATAACATGAGAATCCTGTCTCTTTAAACAGTGACAAAACCTTAAAATGGAACTGGTGGCTGAGCAGGAAGGAGATCTGGTTTACTGAAGCAGAGACTTCTGGGGTTCACATTGTTTTGTACAGCTGACAGTCTTCAGCACCTTTGAAAGTTTTTACTTGGCATCACAAAACAACACTGTTCCCATCATACACTCCCAGGACAAGGACAACATGAGATTTGACACAGCATAAAACTCTCTCTAACCTGTCCCAGTATCCTGTCTTAACCCCTGAAACTCAGAAGTGTCTCTGAGCCAGTCCTGAGAAGGAAGAGAATTGAAATTCAGTGCTAACAATGACCTTTGACCTGCAAGCTCAGACCTGTTCTGTTTTAAGTTGTGTCTCCACTGTGGACTGTCTCAAACTACACACATTCTGATCTCCTGATGCTCTTGCTGAGGGGAGAGGGGAGGGTCACATGGGTGAGGGCACAGGAGAAACAAGCGTTGGACTCCCAGTCAGACCCAGAGAGGGTCAGCAGGCTGCTGACACTGTAGGTGCTGTCTGAAGCTCGCAGGTAGTTGCTGGTCTGAACCCCGTCTGAAATGACTGCACCGTCCTTCTTCCACTGCACCTCCAGCTCATCGGGATAGAAGTGATTGGCAAGGCACACCAGGGTGGCAGTGCTCTTGGCATTGACCTGCTCCGGGGAGGGGGGCAGCAGGGTCAGCTTGGGCTGAGAGTTCTCACGGCCTGAAAGACAACAGAAACAATTTTAATCCCTGTCATTCGAAGGGCTTTCAACTCTTCGAACATTAAAAGGCAAAACAATCCATTTGAACATTTGTAGTCAATACCTAACAAACCTGACAAAAGACAAATTGTTTCTTGGGATGTGAGTGTCACTGGCAGGACCAGCATTTATTACCTATCCCTAATTGCCCCTGAGAAAATGATGGTGACGCAGCAGAGAGAGAAGGGACAGTTTTAGACCATCGTTTATAGAATGAAGGTGGGCAGCTGGAAGGGCTATCAATGAGGGAGCATTTCAGTAACAGTGATCAGAACTCAGTGAGATTGAGATGAGGGATGTAAATGGAGAACCATGGAGCAAGTGTGAAAGTTTTCATTTGGAAATGAACCATTTTACTAAATTGTACGGTGATTTGGTAAAAGTGGACTGGAAACAGAGACTGGACGGGAACTCAGTGTCAGGGCAGTGGAAGGCCTCGAAGGACGATACAGAGATCGTTCAGAATCTGTTCCCACAAAGATTAAGGATGGGGGTGTACAAATCTCTACTCTCAGTCTGGAATGTGTCAAAGCAGGCAGAGTAGGGCAGACCAAACAGGGAAGGTGATCTTCGTTATCTGGTGTTCAATCCTGCAGAAAGTTAAGAGGAGGATAGAAAATGCAGGGGTGAAATTGAACAAGACCAGAGGAAGGCAAAGAGCTGACAGGATAAAATGGAATAATAGAATTGACAGTACAGAAGTAGGCTATTCAACCCATCATGTCTGTGCTGGTTGTAGAAAGAGCTGTCCAGCCAGTCCCACTCTCCAGACTGATCTCTGTTGCTCTCTAACTTCATCAATTTCAAATATACACATTGAAACCTTCAACAGAATCCACCTCCACCATCCTGTCAGGCAGCATGCTCCAAATCCTAACAACTCTCTTCGTAAAGACATTCCTCCCCACCTCACTCCTAGCTGTCTTGCTGACCATCTTGAAATTGTTACCCATAGTTACAGACATACCAACTCATGGAAACGGAATATCCTCCTTAACGCTGTCAAAATTGTTCAAAACAGTGAACAACTCTATAAGATCACCACTTAATCTTCTCTGCTCAGAGCAGAATAAGCCCAATCTCTCTAAGCTTTCCTTGTATCGAAAATCCCTCATTCCTGGTATTATTCCAATAAAACTCCTTTGAACACTCTCCAGGGTTTTAATATTGTTCTTTAAATAAGGTGCTCAGAACTGAACACAATCCTCCAAATCTGGTCTGATCAGTGATTTATAAAGGTGGAGCATCAGTTACTTGCTTTCATACATTATTCTCTAATTTAAAACCCACAGATCCTGTAAGCTTTTCACTAACAATGCAATACGGGGTGAGAAGATGACATATGAGAAGATGAAATGCCAGCTGGTAATATAAAAAAAGATTGCAAGACTGTTTTTTTTGTTGAAATATAAAAGCTAAGAGGAATGCAAGGCTGGATGTTGGACTGCTGGAAAATGAGGCTGGAGAAGTACTAATGGGGAACAAAGAAATGGCAGAGGATCTGAATAGTGCCTTTACATCAGTCTTCATGGTGGAAGACACCAGTAGTATACCAGAACTTAAAGAGATTCAGGGGCAGAGATGAGAGTAATGGTTATCACTGGGGAGAAGGTGCTGGGGAAGCTGGAAGTTCTGCAATGGATAAATCAGCCGGACTGGATAGACTACACCCCAGAGTTTGAAGGAGACAGCTGAGCAGATTGTGGAGAAATTGATGGTGATCTTTCAGGAATCACTGGAGTCAGGGACACTCCAAGAGGACTGTAAAATTCTTAATGTAACGCTCCTGTTTCAGAAAGGAGTGAAGCAGAAGATGGGAAATTATAGGCTGGTTAGTCTGACCTCAGTCATGAGTGAGATTGTAGACTTCAGTTTAAGGTTGAGATTGCAGGGGAGTTGGAAGTGCACAGTCAGGTCGGGCTGTGTCAGCATGGCTTCATCAAGGGGAGGCCTGACAAATCTGTTCGAATTCTTGGAGGAAGGAATGAACAAGTTAGATAAACGAGAACCAGTGGATGTGATCTATTTGGATTTACAGACAGAATTTGACAAAGTGCCATACAGGAGGCTACTGAAGAAGAGAAGAACCCATGGTGTTAGGGGCAAGGTCTTGGCATGGATAGAAGATTGGCCGCCTGGCAGAAGGCAGAGAGTGGGATAAAAGGATCTTTTTCAGGATGGCAACCGGTGACTAGTGTGGTTCTGCAAAGGTCCATGCTGGGACTACAGCTATTCACCAAAAATGAATTATTAATTAATGATCTGGACAAAGGATCTGATGGCATTGCTGCCAAATCTGCAGGCAACCCAAAGATAAGTGGAGGGACAGGTCGTGTTGAGGAAGTGGAGAAGCTGAAGAAGGAGTTGATCAGGCTCAGTGAGTGGACAAAGGAGTGGCAGATGGAATACAGTGTGGGAAAGTGTGAACTTATGCACTTTAGTCAGAAAGATAAAGGCATAGACTGTTTTCTAAATGAAGAAAGTATTCAGAAATCTGAATCACAAAGGGTCTAAGGAGTCATAATCAGATTTTTATTAACATTAGCATGTTGGTTCAATTGGCAGTTAGGAGCACAAATGCAATGTCAGCATTCATTTCCAGAAGGCTAGAACACAAGAAAAGAGATGTACTGCAGAACACAATTCATGTATTGTGAGTAGTTTTGGGCCCTGTATATAAGGAAAAATGTGCAGGCATTGGAGGCTGTACAGAAGAGTTTTACAAAAATGATCTTAGGGATGAAGGGCTTATCATATGAGGAACAGTTGAGGATTCGATGGAGTTTAGAAGGATGAGGGGAATCTCATTGAAACTTACAGAATACGGAGAGATCTGTCTCAAGTGGACACGGAGGAGATGTTTCCAACAGGGGAAGAGACCGGGACATGACCGCACAGCCTCAGAATGAAGTGAAGACCCTTTTGAACTGAGATAAGGAGGAATTCCTTCCGCCATAGGGTTGTGAATCTATTGAACTCACTGCTGCAGAAAGATATGGAGGACCTTTCATTGAGCATACTTCACACAGAGGTAGCTAGGATCTGAATGCTTCCCACCATGAGAGCAGGAAGTGTGGTCAGTGACAGCAGTTGGAGCACCGGGTTTCGGAGCTTGAGCAGCAGCTGGTGTCAGTGCGGAGCATCCGTGAGGCTGAGAGCTCCATGGAGAGCACGTTTCTAGATATGGTCACTCTGCAGCTTCAGAGTAGACAGGGAGAGGGGAAATGGGGGAGCAGCAGACAGTCCAAGAGGACCAAGAAGCTAGTACAGGAATTCCATGAGTGCATCCCACTCTCCAACCAAGATTCACTTCAGAATCCTGATGAGAATGATGGTTCTTCTGGGGAGTGCAGCCAGGCCCAAGTCCATGGCACCACGGGGGAGGCTCAGCTGTCCAGGGGGGCACAAGGAAGACTGTGAGGGGAGGGGAGATTCGATAGTGAGGGCAATCAGCAGGTGTTTCTGCAGCTGCAAATGGGAATCCAGGATGGTGTGATGTCTCCCTGGTGCCAGGGTCAAGGATATCACTGAGTGGCTGCACAGCACCCTGAGGGGAGAGGGGGAACAGGCAGCAATCGTGGTCCACATCAGTCCCAGTGATAGAGGGAGAAAAGGGATGTGTTCCTGCAGTCAGAATTTAGGGAGTTCGGGAAAGAATTAGGAGCAGGAACTAAAAAGTAGGAATCTCCAGATTATTTCCAGTGCTCCTTGCAAGTGAGATTAGGAACTGAAGGATAACACCAAGAGCCACAGAATCGACAGTGCAGTCTATAGGTCACCAAGCAGTGGGCTGGATGCAGATGAATAAATCTCCAAGGAACTTACAGAGAAGTGGAAACATTACTGAGTTATTATAATGGGGGACTTTAATTATCTGAATATAGCCTGTGATTGGAGCAGCGTCACAGGCAGAGCTTGGCCATGATTGTGGGAGTGTGTTCAGGTGAATTTTCTCCAGTTGTGTATTTCCAATCCAATGAGAAAGGAGGCTCTGCTCAGCCTGGATTTTGGGAATGTGGAGGCTCAAGTAAATCAAGTGTCAGTGAGAGGACATTTAGGGAAGAGTGACCATTGTATCACAAAGTTTAGGGAGACAGTGGAAAAGAACAAAGGCATTCGGGGGTCAAAATGACCAAATGGGGAAATCATCAACTTCCATGGGGTAATGACACATCATCTTTGAATAAGCTAAGGTCAAAGGTTGGCAAGAAATTCCTGAGGTGAATAATATGGGGTATAGATCAGCAACAGTCAAAGTATACTTAAGGGAGGGCAAGCAATCCCTGAGCCCTTTTGAGGGCAGAAGTGGAAAAATTAAAGTGAATAATAAGGAGATTTTAAGAAGGGGAGTAGAGACAACCCTGGTAATCACCGACCAGTGAGCCTTACTTCGGTCTTGGGTAAGTGTTGGAAAAATTTCCAAGAGATAGGATTTATAATCATCCAGCGAGAAATAAGTTGATTTGGGAAACTCAACATGGTTTTGTGAAGGGTGGTTCGTGTCTCACAAACCTGATTGAGTTCTTTGAGATGGTGACCAAACAGGGGGATGAGGGTAAAGTGATTGATGTGATGTATATGAATTTCAGTAAGGCATTTGACAAGGTTTCCCACAGTAGGCTATTGCACAAAATACAGAGGCATGAGATTGAAGGTGATTTAGTGGTTTGGATCAGAAATTAGCTTGCTGAAAGAGGACAGAGGGTGGTGGTTGATGGGAAATGTTCATCCTGCAGTTCAGTTATTAGTGGTGTACTACAAGGATCTGTTTTGGGGTCATCGTTGATTGTCACTTTTATAAATGAGCTCGATGAGGGTGCTGATGGATGGGTTAGTAAATTTGCGAATGACACTGAGGTCAGTGTAGTTGTGGATAGTGCCGAAGGATATTATAGATTACACAGGTATATAGATAAGCTGCAGAGGTGGTCTGAGAGGTGACAAATGGAGTTTTATGCGGAGAAGTGTGAGATAATTCATTTTGGAAGGTGCAACAGGAATAAAGAGTACTGGGCTAATGGTAAGATTCTTGGTAGTTTAGGTGACCAGACAGATCTCGGTCACCATATACATAGATTCCTGGAAGTTGCCACCCAGGTTGATAGGGTTGTTAAGAAGGCGTAAGGTGTGTTAGCTTTTATTGGCAGAGCGATTGAGTTTCGGAGCCATGAGGTCATGTTGCAGCTGTACAAAACTCTGGTGCGGCCGCACTTGGGGTATTGCCTATAGTTCTGGTCACAGCATTATCCGGCCGCACTTGGGGTATTGCCTATAGTTCTGGTCACAGCATTATCGGAAGGATGTGGAAGCTTTGGAAAGGGTTCAGAGGAGATTGACTAGGATGTTGCCTGGTATGGAGGCAAGGTCTTATGAGGGAAGGCTAAGGGACTTGAGACTGTTTTCATTAGAGAGAAGAAGGTTGATGACTTAATTGAGACATACAAGATAATCAGAGGATTAGAAAGGGTGGACAGTGAGAGACTTTTTCCCCAGATGGTGATGGATAGCATGAGGGGACATTGCTTCAAATTGAGGGTTGATGGATATAGGACAGATGTCAGAGGTAGCTTCTTTATTCAGAGAGGATTAGGGGAGTGGAATGCCCTGCCTGCAACAGTAGTATATTTGCCAACTTTAAGAGCATTGAAATGGTTATTGGATAAACATGTGGAATGAAAATATAGAATAATGTGGGATAGATGGGCTTCAAATTGGTTCCACACTTTGGTGCAACATCGAGGGCTGAAGGGCCTGTACTGTGCTGTAATGTTCTATGTTCTGTGTTCTTTGAATAATAAAAGGGCAAAAGATTAGCTGGGGACAGAATAGGGCCCCTTAAGGATAAATGAGGTCACATATGTGTGGGCCCAGAGAAGACAAGTGAGATCCTAAAGGGATATTTCATGAATGTATTTACTGGGGAGAAAGACATGAAAGCTCGGGAACTCGGGGAAATAAATAACGATGTCTTGACAAGAATCCCCATTTGAGAAGAGGAGTTCTTAAAATGCATAAATTTGATAAATCTGATCTATGGCTCTAAGTGTATCCCAGGACATTGTGAGAAGCTAGAGAAGAGATTGCATGTGTCCCTTGCTGAGGAATTTGTATTATCAACAGCCAGGGGTGTGGTGCTGTCTGATTCGAGGGTGGCTAATGTTGTTCCATTATTGAGGAGCAGCTGTGAGGAAAAGCTAATGAACTACAGGCCTGTGAGTCTAACACCAGTGGTGTGTAAGGTGTTGGAAGGAATTCTGAGAGACAGCATCTACATGCATTTGGAAAGGCAAGGACTGATTTGGGATCGTCAGCATGGCGTTTTTTTGTGGAAACTTGTGATACTGTTGTTCACTATTTATATAAATTATTTGGATGTGAAGAAAGGATGAATCATTAGTACATCTGTGGAAGACACCAAAATTGGTAGCACAGTGGACACTGAAGAAGGTTATCTGAGAGCACAATTGGATCCTGATCAACTAGGCCATTGGGCCGAGGAATGGCAGATGGAGTTTAATTCAGATAAATGCAAAGTGCTGCATTTTGGTAAGACAGAGGAGATAGGTGAGATCTCAAACAAATATTTTTGTGGCTGTGTTTACTGTGGAGAACGACATGGAAGATAGGGAACTTGGAAAAATCTCTGGGACCTGGTCAGGTGTATCCCAGAATACTGTGGGAATCTAGGAAAGAGATTGCTGGGCCCCTTGCTGAGATATTTGTGTCATCAACAGCCATGGGTGAGGAGCTACAGAACTGGAGAGGTTGGCTAATGCTGTGCCATTATTTCAGAAAGGCTGTCAGGAAAAGCCAGGGAAATATAGACCAGTGAGCCTGATGTCAGTGGGGGGTAAGTCTTTTGAGGGGATTCTGAAGGACTGAGATTTATTGAAGCAGTAGCAAAGAAGATTGATAAAGGCAGACATTTTCAACATGGACTTCAGCAAAGCATTTCACAAGATTCCACATGGTACACAGGTTAGAAAGGTTAGATCACATGGGGTCCAGGGGATCCATTTGGATATATAATTGGCTTGAAGATAGGAGACAAAGAATGGTGGCAGAGAGTTACTTTTCAGACTGCGGGGCTGTGACCAGTGGTATGCCACAAGGATTGATGCTGGGTCCACTGACTTTTGTAATTTGAAAGCATGGTTTAGATGTGAATGTTGGTGGTACAATTAGTGAGTTTACTAACAGTGTATATTACACTATGCAGTCTATCGAAAAGAAGATTATTTCAGAGTACAGCAGGACCTTGATCAGATAAGGCAATGGGTGGAGGAGTGGCAGATGTGTTCCGATATAGAGAAAGTGAGATGCTGCATTTTGGAAAGCCAACCCACGGAGAACCCATGCAGTGAATTGGAGGGCCCTGTGGAGTGTTGCTGAGCAAGGTGTTGTTCATCTGTTGCTGGGACTGGTGGGTTTGGGCTATCGGGAGAAACCAAAGGTCATTCCAGTGGTGAGGAATGTCAGTGATGAAGGTGGATTGAAGAAGTTGGGACTGTCTTCCTTGGAGAAGAGAAGGCTGAGAGGAGGTTTGTTCAAGGAATCCAGCATCACGAGGAGTTTGGATACAGTAAATAGAAAGAAAATGTTCCCAATCGGGAAAAAGTTTGAGTGTGAGAGGCCACTGATTGAAAGTAATTGTTCAAAGAAACAAAAGTAAAATGAAGAAAAATAATTTTCAGCCAGTGAGTGGTTAAGGTGTGGAATGCGCTGCCCGAGAGTGTGGTGGAGGCAGCTTCAATTGAAACATTCCAAAGGGAATGAGACTGTTATTTGAAAAGGAGCAATGTGCAGGGTGACAGGGAGAAGGCAGGAAAATGACAATCAGTCATTGCTCAGTTAGAGAGCTGGTCCAGACAGGATGGGCATAATGGTCTCCTTGTGCACTGTAACAATTCTGTGATTGTGTGATTGAGCAGAGTTAAAGCTGGGGGAGGTGGGAGCTCGGTGTCTCACTGTGTTGCTGCTGCTGCTGCTGCTGCTGCTGCTGCTGCTGCTGCTGCTGCTGAGGTCAGTGAGATCAGAGACTGGGACAGGGAGCCAGAGCTCACATCAAACTCTGCCCGTGTCTGTCACACTGAGACTGGCAGGAGGCTGCTCACTGATTTCACTCCATGCTGCAGGAATGGGACCACAGGCTGCAAATGGACAGAGCTCCTCCACACGGTGAGTATAACTGCTGCTTCAAGGGGGCAATGGAACTAAAGAAATACAGCTGGACACCCTGTTAGACACAGTGCTCCTCAATCAAGCATTTCATTCACTGAAGCTCCCCACGAACACCTTCAACAATTGGAGGGTGCTACAATTGCAACATTTAAGAGGCATTTGGATGGATTATGAATAGGAAGGATTTGGAGGGATATGGCCAAAATACAAAGTACTTTACAAAGTACAAAGGGATCTGGGAGTGCTAGTCGAGGATTCTCTAAAGGTAAACATGCAGGTTGAGTCCGTGATTAAGAAAGCGAATGCAATGTTGTCATTTATCTCAAGAGGGTCGGAATATAAAAGCACTGTTGTGCTCCTGAGACTTTATAAAGCTCTGGTTAGGCCCTATTTGGAGTATTGTGTCCAGTTTTGGGCCCCACAGCTCAGGAAGGACATACTGGCACTGGAGCGTGTCCAGCGGAGGTTCACACGGATGATCCCTGGAATGGTAGGTCTAACATACGAGGAACGGCTGAGGATTCTGGGATTGTATTCATTGGAGTTTAGAAGATTAAGGGGAGATCTAATAGAAACTTACAAGATTATACATGGCTTGGAAAGGGTGGACGCAAGAAATTGGTTCTGTTAGACGAGGAGACTAGGACCCGTGGACACAGCCTTAGAATTAGAGGGGGTAAATTCAGAACAGAAATGCGAAGACATTTCTTCAGCCAGAGAGTGGTGGGCCTGTGGAATTCATTGACGTGCAGGGCAGTGGAGGCCGGGACGCTAAATGTCTTCAAAGCAGAGATTGATAAATTCTTGATGTCACAAGGAATTAAGGGCTACGGGGAAAATGCGGGTAAGTGGAATTGAAATGCCCATCAGCCATGATTGAATGGCAGAGTGGACTCGATGGGCCGAATGGCGTTACTTCCACTTCTATGCCTTTGGTCTTATGATCTTATGGGCTGGGTGCTAGCAGGTCAGACTAGATTGGATTAGGATATCTGGTCGGCATGGATGGGTTGTACCAAAGGGTCTGTTTCCATGCTGTACATCGCTATGACTTTATGACTCTATAATTCAGCATTTGTGTTTTAGAAAGTTTCAGTGCTTAATAACAGAGGATTGGGGTTAACTTACTCAGTCTGAGCTTGGTTCCTTTACCGAATGTGTACCACAGTGAGAGGTCCCAGTGCAGAAGCTGTACAAAAACCTCTCCTCTCTGCTTCCCTCCATCACTCTCACCCTCTTCCTGTCCGTCTCTCATTCACCCTCAGCCTCGCTCTGCCCCTCTCTGTCTCTCGCTCATTCATGTCTTTCTTTCTCTCTGTTTGTCTCATTCTGTTTCTCTCTCTGTGCTGTGTCCAGCTGGGCTCGGACGGTTTGTGAACTTTATTTATCGATGTTAAATCTTGCAGCTGCTCTTCACATGTGGCCATGGAGTGTAAGAGGGAAACTTGAGGCCTTCAGTGAGCGGTGGACACCACAGGGATTGGAGTGTGTTGTGGATAGTGACAATCCCTGCATGGGGGATTTTGTTCAGTTTCATTTATATCTAACTATGTGTATTGTTGGTGGAGGTAGGGTTGTGTGTCCATTATTACATGCAACATGTAAATATGAATGTATCTATACAGGAGGTGGTGCCGTGTGTATTGAGGTTTTTGTACGGATCTGTATCACTGGGAAAGTCTGGTGTAACGCTGCATACAGTAATAGTCAGCGACATCCTCATTCGGAACGTTGCTGATTGTCAGGGTGAAACTGGTCCCTGATCCACTGCCGGTGAATCACTTGGAGACTCCTGTGAATTGAGTTGTTGCACCATAGATCAGGAGAGAGGGTTTCTGACCTTCTCGCTGCTGGTACCAAGCAAGGTAGCTGCTAATGTCTTCGCTGACCGTACAGGTGATGGTTGCGGTCTGGCCCAGTTCCACTGACAGCGCCGGGGGAGACTGGGTCATGGTGATGTCCCCATTGATACCTGAGGGGTGAGAGAAACACAGTGAAGTCAGAACTATCACAGAAAGCGCCTGTCAAATGAGAGATTGTTGGAGACACTGAGCATTCCTCTGGTTTCAGCATTTTCCCTTCAATCACAAGTCAGTGGAATTGGAGTGAAATGGAGAGCAGCTAAAGATTCAAGGTGGAAGGAGAGAGATTTGTACCTGCGACACAGAATGCCAGGGGCCAGATCAGCTGGATGTGTGAAATCATGGTGTGTGCTCCTGTCCCTGTGCCTGGTCCCTGATAAACTCTCCCTTCACTGGGCTCTGCTTTATAAAGCTGCAGCCTGTGAGAGTCTGATTGGGTGTTCCTCAATATGTAAATGGAATCAGGCAGAGAGAGCCACGTCAGCCCTGCACTCTCTCTCTCTCTCTCTCTGTCTCAGAGAGTCATTGATGTGAACAGCTCTGAATGAGGCCATTTGGCCCATTGTGTCTGTGCTAGACAACAAAGAGCTTGACAAACCAATCCCATTTTCCCGCCCTTGTTCCATAGTCCTGGAAGCTACAGTAACACAAGTGATTATCTAAACACTGCTCCAATATCATGAGAGTTTGTGACTCAACCATCCTTTCAGGCAGGGAGTTCCAGAATCCCACCACTCTCTGGGTGAAATCATTTCGCCTCAACTCTCCTCTCATTCTCCAACGCCACTGGGCCGAGACTCACTCGAGTTCGGAAGGATAAAAGGGGATCTGATTGAAATGTACAAAATTCTAACAGAGCTGGGCAAGGAGGAGGTTTCCCCTGGTTGGGAAGTCTGGAACCAGGGAACCCAGACTTGGGGGATACAAGGTTGACCATTTAGGGCTGAGATGAGGAAACATTTCTTCACTCTGAGGACAGTCAACCTGTTAAATTCTGTACCTACTATGCAGACGGCTATGGAGGAGAGGGAATTGAATGTATTTCAGATTATTGTTTTGCCTTTTCACAGCATGAAGGGAATGGGGAGAAATCAGGAATATGGCTTTGAGATGGCGGATCAGCCATGAGACAGACTAATGCCTGGTCAATGTGAATGACAGAGCAGACTCAAAGGGCCGAATGGCCTACTTCTGCTTCTCGTTTCTGTGTTTCTGTGTCTGTGTTACCTTCAGTTTCTGACCCTGGTTTTTGACTCCTCTACTCATATAAAAACTGCCTTCCTGTCGAATCTATCTGTGCCCCTCGTAATCTTATAGTCCTCTGTCAGGTCTCTTCTCAACCTTCACTGCTCCAAGGAAAACAACCCCAGTCTTTCCAATCTTTCCTCATCACTCAGACCCTACAGCCCAGGCAGCATCCTGGGAAATCTCTGCACCTTCCCGAGTACAATCACTTCCTTCCCACAATGTGGTGACCAGACGCTGTCTCTCTCTTTTTATCACTTTCTCTTTATCACTCTCTCTCTTCCCATTCTGTCTCACATCTGCCAATTCTTTCTCTCTATCTCTCTCTTTGGCACTCTTAATCTCTCCCATCCTCTCTCTCTCTCTCTCTCTCTCACACACACACACACACACACACACACACACTTTCAACCCTACCATCTCTCTCTTGATTCCCTTCACTCTTGGTCTCACATCTCCTGGTGTCTTTCTGTCTCTCTCTCTCCGTCCCTCTCAGTCACGCTGTCTCCCACTCTATTTCTCTCCCCATATCTTTCAACCTCACCATCTCTACTTCCAGGTCTGCATCTCTCTCAATCCCTCCACACATCTCACACTATCGCAGACACACCACCCTCTCTCTCTCTCACACACACACACACTCCCTCCAACCCTCATTCTGTTTCTCTTCCCTCTCTTTCTCACAGTATCCCAGGTGGTGACAGTTAATTGCAGGGCAAATTTCCCTCTGCTCTGGCCCACTAATGGATGTTAACCCTTGACCCCAGAAGCATGTCTTCTCCAGGACTAAGTCCCCATTTTCCACATTGACCAGGCATTAGCCTGTCTCATGATGATGGACAGATTCTTGTTAAACAATGGGTAGTTCTGTGTTGTGGGCCTGTTCTCACTGAGGACTGGTTTGGACACAAACCTCATTCCATGAAGGCCCAGCAGAGAGAGGAGATCCTCAGGCAATCAACGTAAGCTGGAAGGACAGGACAGGCTCTGACCCACTGACCCATCCCGTCCATTCAAACATGACCTAATCCCTTCCCTTCTCCTTCCCTTTCCACGGTCAGGTTCTGGGTCAGGGTGATTTACTGGGATGATGTCAGGACCATCACACAATTCCAACAGAAAGGAACTGAGCCCCACACCCACCATGGTGTCCGTGATGCACTGGACTATCCAATGGAGACCAGTAAACATAGGCCTCCTTCCCACTGAATGTCCAGCAGAGACCAGTATATTTGGATCTCCATACCAGTGGATCATCCAATACATATCAGTAAACATGGACCTCCATTACACTGGGCCCTTCAACACACACCAGTAATCACAGGCCCCCAGCCCACTGGATGCTCTAATAGACTCCAATAAACATGGGTCACCATCTTACAAGACACTTCAGTAGAGGCCAGTAAACTAGGGCCTTCTTTGCCCTGGACCTTACAATGGAGACCAGTAGACACGCATCCTGTTACCACTGGATCTTCCAATAGAGACCAGTAAATATGGGCTTCCTTACCACGGCACCCTCCAGTATCTGAGCTTCAAACCCCACATCCCTTCCATCACTACGTCAGTCCCTTGACGCAGAAACCCTTATTCCTGTTCATCCCACGTCCTAACTCCATAATTCCGGTGTCCTCTCTCACCTTCCTTCCACCCACTCCATAAAGCCCAACTGTCTGAAATGGAGTGGTCCCTTCCCTGTCTCACACCAAGGAGGAAATGGGCAGATATTTACTGAGTAATGGGTTAAAGGATGATGGAGAATGGGCAGGAAAGTGGAGTTGAGGCTGAGACGGGATCAGCCATGATTGTATTAAATGGTGGAGTGGGCTCGAGGGGCTGAATTGCCTGCTCCTGCTCCTAGTTCTTATGTTCATCGACCACCCTCCCCCATTCCTCATACTGCAAATTTTTGAAACATCCTGGAATGTTTTGGACATTGAAGGTGTGATGTGAATTCAAGATTTGTGTTGAATTAATGTGGGGAAAGAATTATGCAGGGACTGTGATAGCTCCTGCAGTTGAATATCCTGCTGGCAGGCTTCGGCCTTCCACATACAGAAAGGGAAAGTCGGGGAAGTCAGAATGTGATGTTGGGATCCATGGCACTGTCCCCCAGCAATGTGGTTGACCCTTAACTGCCCTCTGAAATGGCCGAGCAAGGCTCTCAGTTGTATCAATTGTGACAACATCTCAACAAAGAAATGAAACCAAACGGACTGCCTGGCATCAATCTTGACACAGTAAAGGTATTGACAGAAACAACCCTGTCTTCCCTGCTCCATCCTCCTTACTGACGTCTGGGGGCAAGTGCCAAATTCAGGAGACCTGTCTCACAGACTAGTCATGCAACAGCCTGACGCAGTCATACTCACAGAACCATACCTTACAGACAATGCCCCAGACACCACCATCACTGTCCCGCATGTGTCCTGTCCAACCAGAAAGGCAGACCCCAGCAGAGCTGATGACACAGTGGTCTACAGCCAGGAGGGAGTTACCCTGAAAGACCTCAAAGTTGACTCCAGACCCCATGAAGTCTTATGACCCCAGGTTAAACATGGGCGAGGAAACCTCCTGGTGATTACAAGATATCTTGCTCCCTCAGCTGATGAATCGGTCTCCTCCATGTTGAACAGCATTTGGAGGAGGCACTGAGGGTGGTGACAGGCACAGAATGTACGCTGGGTGTGGGATTTCAATGTCCACCACTGAGAGTGGCTCGGCGGTAGCACTACTGATCGAGCTGGTTGGTTCCGAATGGGCGTAGCTGAGGGACTGGCTCTGCAGCTGGTGGTGAAGTAACCAAAAAGATGGAAAAACGTACTTAACCCCATCCTCACCTCAGCTGTAGATCCATCTGTCCTTGACAGAATTTGTAAGAGTGACCATAACACTGTCGTTGTGGAAACAAAGTTTGACCTTCGCATCGAGACTACCCTCCATTTTGGTGTGTGGTACTATCTGTCTACTATTGGACAGACTCCAAACAGATATTGCAACTCAAGGCAAGAGCATGAATGTGGATCATTGCCAACGAGTGCACAATCTCAACGTCTCATATACTGAGACTGTCCATGTTCAAATGCAGCAATATCTGCACAATACCCAGGTTTCATCTGAGAAGCAACATTTCCCATTGGTGCCATGCAAATGCCAGCCAATGACCATCAGCAATAACAGACAATCTCGCTATCGCCCCTTGACAGTCAATGCTATCACCGTCACTGAAGCCCCACTATCAACATTTTGAGGTACCATTGACCAGAAACTCAACTGGACTCACCACAGAAACAGAATGATGACAAGAGCAGGTTAGAGGCAAGGAATACTGTATCGAGTAACTCACCTCCTGATTCCCCCAAAGCCTGTCAATCAGGTCAGGAGTGTGATCGAATACTCCCCACTTGCCTGGATGGGTGCAGCTCCAAGAACATTTATAGATTGATAGTGTCACAGAGTCGTACAGCACAGAAACAAACCCTTTAGCCAAACCTTTACATGCTGACCAGGTTTTCTGAAGTGAACTCGTCTCATTTGCATTTGGCCCATATCCCTCTCATCGATTCCTGTCTATGTCTATTGTATCCTCTGTCTTTCTTATCCATTCAAAAAGTTTGATACCATCCAGAGCAAAGCAGCCTGCTTGATTGGCATCACATCCACTCTCACCATCACCGATGCTCAGTAGCAGCAGTGTGTCTTATCGATAAGATGCGCTGCAGAAACTCACCAAAAATCCTCAGATAGCACCTTCCAAACCCTTGGACAAAAATAGAAATTGAGGAAAGCTCAGCAGGTCTGGCAGCATCTGGGGAGAGAAATCAGAGTTAACATTTTGGATCAAGCATGAAATATTAATTCTGATTTCTCTTCACAGATGCTACCAGACCTGCTGAGCTTTTCCAGCAATTTCTATTTTTTGTCTCGGATTTACAGCATCTGCAGTTCTTTTGGTTTCCTTCCAAGCCCACGTCCACTTCCATTTAGAACAAGAGCAGCAGATACACGGGAACACTATGAGCTACACATTTCTCTCAAAAAAACTTAGCATCCTGACTTGAAAATATATTGCTGTTCCTTAACTGTTGCTGGGTCAAAATGCTGGCATTCCCTCCCAAGAACATTGTAGGTCAACTTATAGCTTATGGACTATAACGATTCAAGAAGGCAGCTTCCCATCACCTTTGGGATGGCACGGTGGCTCAGATGTTTAGCACTGCTGCCTCACAGGTTCAATTCCAGCCTCGGTCAACTGTCAGTGTAAAGTTTTCAAATTCTCCCCATGTCTGCGTGGGTGTCCTCCCACAATCCAAAGATGTGCAGGCCATATTAAATTGCTTAGAGTGTGAGGTGCATTAGTCATGAGTAATGGATCTGGTGGGTTCCTCTTTGGAGGGTCGGTGTGGACTTGTTGGGCCGAAGGGCCTGTTTCCGTATTGAAGGGAATCTAATCTAAAATCCTCAAGGGCAACTAGGACAGGGTAAAAAAATGTTGGCCCAGCCTTTGAAGCCCACTTCCCACGAGTGAATATACAAAACCAAATGAAGTGTCCCTCAGGAGGGGAGAGGGAATGTTCATGGTCCTGAGCTCCATTTCCCAGCCCAGGCAGTTTGTCTCCCAATGAATGAATGAGATGCCAATTTGGAACCCAGCTTCAGGGCAGTCTCATTCTGTGGCCCCAGGTCTATAAGTGGGAATTGGAGATTGAGCTGAAAAGGAAAGATATGCTGGGTTATGGGGAGAGGGAGGAGCAGTGGGACTAATTGGGTCATTCAAAGGCATGATGGGCTGAATGGCCTCGTCCTGTGCTGTAAGATTCCAGGGAGTTCAGACAACTCACAGTTTTCTCCCGTCTCAGTTACAAATGTCCAGCTGCTCTGAGCTCCTTCTTTCACTTCCTCTAATGGTGAAGTTTCAACCTTGCGATCTGACAGTCTTTGCAGTTATTTTTTACACTGGGGCTTTCTGCTGTGGTCAGAATCTCTAATAATAAGTGTCTAATCAGTGACAATCACAGCAGCTCAGAGCAGTCAGGACTGAGGAGCCAGGTTCACTGGGAAACACATTGGGAAGATCAAAGCCATCGTCTTCAGCTCCCGGTACAAACTCCATCCCTCTCCCTGAGCACTGTCTGCTGCTCAACCAGACTCTTTACAATTTTAGCCACATCCTTGAGGCTGATTTGAGCCCCATATCCTCCACATCACAAAGATCAGCCACTGAAAATCTCAGCAATGTCATGGGGACTCCAAACATGACCATTCCAAAGTTATCCTGGTTATAAATCACACAACACCAGGTTATAGTCCAACAGGTTTATTTGGAAGCACTAGCTTTCGGAGCTCTGCTCCTTCATCAGGTGGTTGTGGAGAATAAGATTGTAAGACACAGAATTTTTCGCAAAAGTTTCCAGTGTGATGTAACTGGAATTATATATTGAAAAAGATCCGATTGTTTGTTAAGTCTCTCACCTTTTAGAATGATCATGTTGGTTTCAGTTCTTTCATATGTAAATTGTAAAACATTTTTTAAAAGTTACATTCTCTAGTGAACTTTAACAATTGCTGTCATGTCGGCTCTGATAAGGTATTGAAGGTGTTAACTCCCTGTGAGGTTGTCTGTGCCACAATGGTCAGATTGAAACTCATTCTAAAAACGGATATACAGAATCTTACATGGAATCATGCAGTTTTTGAGCAAAATAAAATGTAATTCTGCAAATACAAATTCACCCCACACACTTATATATATGTGTGTGTGTGTGTGTCCGTTTACCTGTGTGTATGTTGTATAGTGCATTGTTGGAGGTGCTGGTGTTGGGCTGTCGTGTACAAAGTTAAAAATCACAGAACACCAGGTTCTAGTCCAACAGGTTTATTTGGAAGCAGCAGCTGTCGGAGCGCTGCTCCTTCATTAGGTAGCTGTGGAGAATAAGATCTGATTCCATGTTTCTTTTGTGGAACATTCTTAAATGTCTTCCGGAATTCCCTACAGACAACAGCCATTGCTCCCCACTCCAACACCGGCGTCTCCTAATCAATGTTATCCTGGCTCACATCACAACGGCCGACACACCTCAGCTCATCCCAAATTCTGCTGTCAGTATTCGAACTCTCACCAAGTCCCCCACCCCACCCCACCACGACCACCCCCATCCTCACTGACCGACATAGGCTCCAGGTCCAGCAACACCTCAATTTTCAACTTCTCATTCTTGTTCTCAAATCCCTCCCTGTCCTCCACCCTCCCTATCTCTGTAACCTCCTCCAAGCTGCCTCACTCAGTGTGGTCAGCAATCTTAGAGACGTGCCTCTCTGCTTCTTCATCCAAGTCATTGAGAAATATCGTGAGAAGCTGAGGTCCCAGCACAGAATCCTGGGAATACCACAATTGACATCACTCATTGGAAAACACACACATAATCCCCCCTCTCTGTCTCTTAACTCCGGACCTATTCCTGACCCAAGGTAAATGCGATTCTCGAATTCCATCTGATTCCATGATTTGGAGGTGCTGATGTTGGACTGTCATGTACAAAGTTAAAAATCACAGAATACCAGGTTTTAATCCAACCGGTTTATTTGGAATCACCAGCTTTCAGAGCACTGCTCCTTCATCAGATGGTTGTGGAATGTAAGATCTGACTCCATGTTTCTTTTGTGGAACATTCATAAATGTCTTCTGGAATTCCCTATAGACAATAGCCATCAACATTCCCTTATATCACACATTAGGGAGCTCCTAACAAAGTGTAACAAGGTTAGTTAAAGATGTCTGAACCTTTGTAAATCCATGCTGACTCTCGGAATAGTTCATATTTTTCTGTTATTCTGTCTCTAAAAACAGACTCAATCACTTCCTGACAACAAACATTCAACAGAGATGTTCATTGTGAATGAGGTGAGTAAACAGCTAGCACTGACACGAGGGGCTGAATAGCCTCCTCCTGTGCTGGAGCCTTCTCTGTCTCCTTGACAGAAATATTTTACAGATAAAAACTAAAGACCAACAGCAAATTTAAAAATACAAATTAAAAACTCCTCAGGTAATTTCCTCATACAGGGCCAGGCGATGTGTCGTAATTGTCGCGTTGGGGAAGCTGGTGGAGCACATTGTAGCTCAGAGTGACCACATCTGCAGCAAGTGTTGGTTGCTCAAGGCACTCCAGCTCAAAGTTGATGAGCTGAAGTCTGAGCTTCAAACACTGTGACACATCAGGGAGGGGGAGAGTTACCCGGGCACTGTGGTTGGGGAGGGAGTCACACCTTGTAGGTTAAATACTTCAAATTATGGCCAGGGGTCAGGGAGAGGAGGGTGTGACTATAAGTGAGCAGGTCGATGCAGCCTGGATTTAGCATTGTAGGAGCCTCAGCTCCTTGTGCAACAGGAATGAGGTACTTGCTTCCTGTGTCAATGGATTGTCGGGAGAATGGACAAATGTGGTGTGAGCATTTCGGTGAAAGTGACTAGAACTCCATAAGTTTCAAAGTCATTATGTAAAGACATAAAGATGGAGTAGAAATTAAGTGTCTCAACGGGGGGGGGAAGGCCAATTTCAGCACCATTAGATAGGCACACACAAGGGGAGGCAATGGCCTCGTGGTATTATCACTGGATTATTAATCCAGAAACTCAGCTAATGTCCTGGGGACCTGGGTCAAATCCTGCCATGGAATTTGAATTCAAGAATGGTTCTGGAATTAAGAGTCTGATGGTGAGTATTGTTGTATTGTTGACTATGGGGAAAGCCCATTCAGTCACTAATGTGTTTCAGAGAAGGAAATTTGTCATCCTTACCTGGCCTGGCCTACATGTGACTCCAGACCCACAGCAATGGGCGGCATGGTGACTCAGTGGTTCACACTGCTGCCTCACAGTGCCAGGGTCCCGAGTTTGATTCCACCCTCATGGACTGTCTGCGTGGAATTTGCACGTTCACCCCATGTTTACGTGGGTTTCCGTCAGATGCTCTGGTTTCCTCCCACAGTTCAAAGATGTGCAAGTTAGGTGGATTGGCCATGCTAAATAACCCATAGTGTTCAGGGATGTGTAGGTTAGGTGCATTAACCATGGGATATGCAGGGGTAGGGGGATAGGTCTGGGTGGGATGCTCTTCAGAATGTTGGTGTGGACTAATCGCGCTGAATGGCCTGTTTCACACTGTATGGATTCTCTGATTCCATGTGCTTGAATGTTAACTGCCCTATGGGCAGGAAATGCTGGCGTGGCCAGAGATGCCAATATTCGATGAATGAATGAAAGAAAACCACTGCATCATGGTCCAGGAGACCATTCAGGCAGGGGAGCACAAAGAAAAGAGGGGGATTTGATAATAAGAGAGGCTGATAGCATCCTTTGTGAGCAGGATTGAGAGTCCCACATGGTGTGTTGCCTGACTGGTGCCAAGGTAAGGGGCATCTCAAACTGGTTTTAAAGTTTCGCAGAGTCGGGGGAGGGTAAAGCAGGGAGTCGCGGAGAATCCAGTTGTTGTTGTTGTGTTGGGACCAACAACCTCAGCAAAAATAGGCAAAAGGTCCTATTTGGGGAATATTAGGAAAGATATCAGAAGTATATGTCAGATTAAACAGATAGAGAGAAATAAGAAAAGAGGTGAATACAGCATCAGGGCTGAGGAACAGATTCCAGTGAATGGACCAAATAAGAATACAAATGCACGGAATATAAGGAATAAATTCAATAATCTGCTCGCAGAAATTCAAATTTAAGATTTTGCTGTCGGATCAATTACTGAGACATATTTGCAGAATCATTAGGATTGGGAACTAAATATAGGTTCACAGGATAGACATGGGGAAATGGCAGAAGAGGTGGAGCAGCTTTATTGATTAGAAACAAAATGACTTCAATGGTGAGGGAGGTTATAATGAGGGGAAAGCATTCAGTGGAACTGAGGAGCAGGAAAGGATCTAAAACTGTAATAGATGTTGGATACAGGCCCCCTGGCAGCAGCTCTGAGGTGCTGGATTATATAAATGCAGAAATTAGACAAGTGTGTAGCAAAGCCAGTGCATTATTAATGGGGAAGTTTAACTTTAACTTAGAATGGGAGATAGACAAGTACTCTGTCAGAAAGGTAGTGAATTTCTGGAGTGTATCCGGAATAGTTCCAACAGCAATAGGTTCTGGATGTAACAAGGGGACAAGCAATATTGAAATTAGCAATGAATAATGAGCCAGATTTAGTTACGAAACCTTTGTGCATGAACATTTATCAAATAGTGATCATAACACAATTGAGTTAAACACCACATTTGAAAGTGAAAAGCATGAATCACCTGCTTGAGTTTGAGATTAAGGTAAGGGCCGACTTTTCGGAGATGAGACAGAGACTGTCCACAGTAAACTGGGAAAATCTGCTCATGGGTAAAACAACTGAAGAACAGTGGGGAATGTTGAAAGAAACATTCACCACAAAACAAAACCAGTTTATACCTGAGAGGGAAAATCTCCACTTCTTCGAACAAACAACAATGGACAACTAAAGAGATAAGGAAAAGAATAAAACTAAAAAAATCTTACAAAAAGCAAATAAAATGACAGATTCTGCTGAATGGGAAAGATACAAAGGGTCACAAAGCAGCTTTGAAGAGCTACCAAAAGGGCTTCTGAAAGGAAACATGTAAGGGATAACAAAATCAATAAGGAGAAATGTTACAGTTCCATAAAAGGGAAGCTGGGAGGTCAGGAGCAATGTTGGCCATTAAAAGTGGGGGATATTGTCAGTGACAATGGGGAAATGGCAGTCATGTTAAATAAATACTTTACCTCAAGATTTGCAGTATAAAAGAAGGAGGACTTGCCTGAAGTCCCAAAGGAATTAACAGAGTATCACGGACAGCAACTGAATAAAATTAATGTCAGTAAAACATCTGTAATGAGGAAAATAATGGAACTAAAGAGTGACAAATCCTCAGGACCTGACAGTTTCCATCTGGGAGTGATAAAGGTAGTAACAGACCACATTTAGACATCCTGACTATAATCTTTCAGAGTTCCCTGGATACATCAGTCATACCTCTGGATTGGAAAATTGCAAATGTCACTTCACATTTAACAAGGATATGAGAGAAAATCCAGGGAATTACAGATCACTAAGCCAATATTTGTGGTGTGGAAATTGTTGGAGTCTATTATCAAGGATGATGTTAACTGAAGGCCTTGAAAATGGTCAGTAAATCAGGTAGAGTCAGCATGGATTCATGAGAAGTTGGTCATGGTGAAAAACCTCACTGAACCTTGTTGAAGAGAAGATGAAATTCCTGGACACTGTAATGTCTATGGATGTTGTTCATATAGACATCCAGAAGGCATTTGATAAAGTCCCATGTAAGAAACTGTTAACTCAGGTAGACATCTGCAGAATTGAGGCTAAAATACTGACACACTTGGAAATTGGTTGAGTGACAGGTGACTGAAAATAGGGATAATGAGTAAGTGCTGAAATTGGCAGGATGTGACCAGTGGTGTCCAATAGGAATGTGTGCTCACACCTCAATTAGTTACATTAGTTATGAATGACTTGGATAATGGCATAGAAAGTCAGATATTCTACTTTGCTCATGACACAAAGTTAGGCAGCATTGTAGATAGTGTTGATAGATTCATAGCGTCATACAGCATTCATCCAGGACAGTCTTTAACAGTGTCTAATTTGTCTTTGATTTACAACTCCTTCACCTCCATCTCTCCCTCTCACTGTCTCTCCCCACTCACTTCCCTACCTCAGCTGGATAGATCTCACTCTGAGTTCCATCCCTCTTTCTCTCTCCATGCTCCATGCCCCCCTCTCTCAGGGCTCCATCTCTCTCTCTCTCTCTCTCTCTCTCTCTCTCTCTCTCTCTCTCTAAGCCCCACCTCTCCCTCCATTTGAGCTGCTGGGAGTCTGATCTGAGCCAGTTCCAATGAATCCCATGAAGAATAATGATGGGATATATGGAGTGTGAGTTTGATGATGTAAATGTGAACCATTGCAGCAAAGACATTACAGATGGTTTGTACAGACAGCAAAGCCCAAACCAGAACATTGTGTCAATCAACACAGAACCAATGAAAGCTTCAATAAGAACAGTTATTAATGAGATTCGCAGAGATGTGTCATTATTCTAGTTACAAATTACTCTGGAGAAATGTTGGCAGATGGAGTGAAATGTGGGGGAGTGTGACCTTGTTCTCTTTCACAATAATCATTCAAATGTGACTGGAGCGCCCTTAAGTACAAATTACAAAATTCATCATTTGGTGTCATCCATTAGGTGTGACAAATACAGAACTCACTTAGTTCTAGCGATCAGTGAGTTCTTGTCAATATCCTTTTAACAACTCAGTTTTAGGTAAGAATGATACACTACCTACCCTGTCTGTGCAATCTTCTTGTCCGGGAATAGGGAATGAATTTGTGACTATATACACTTTCCTCGAGTCTACACAGAATCAAATTGAACAGTTTGGTTCAGGAGCCAATACTACAGGAGAACTCCAATTACTCTGACTTGGTTCAATCAACTGATTCTCCAATATGGAAGCCCTCTGTTACGTTGGCCTGTTTCTGTTCATGTTTGTTTTATTGTGTCTGAATTATCAAATCCATTTCATACTTGAATCATGTGGTACATTGAAATGTTTCAATAAAAGTCCACAAGATAACCGAGCAGAATTGGGCCATTTGGCACATCAAGTCTGATCCACCGTTCATTTACAGTTGACAATGTTTCTCAACCCCAATCTCTTACCTTCTCCCTGTACATCTTGATCCCTTGACCAATCAAGAGCCAATCTATCTCTATCTTAATTCACTCAATGACCTGGCCTCCAAGGCCCACTGCAGCAATCAGTTCCACAGGTTAACAACACTCTGGCTGAAGAAATTCCTCTTCGACTCAGTTCGAAAGATCGTCTCTTCACTCTGAGGCTGTGCCCTTGGGTCGTCAACTCTCCTATTATTGGAAACATCTTCTCCACGTCCACTCGATCCAGGCCTCTCTGTATTCTTTAAGTTTCAATGGCATTCCCTCTCATCCTTCTAAACTCCATCAAGTACAGAACCAATGTCCTCAATGACTCCTCATACAAACATCTTTGTATTTTCTGAGCAATATCACTAAATCTACCTGTTGATCTTTCTCCAAATACAAAAATACAGTGTCTGAATTCTCTAATACCTCTGAATTTGTTCACCTAATAACAGGAAGTTCACTTTGGGAATTGTCCAGTAATTTTTCGATCTTAAACATTTTCTCATCCCCTCCTTGATTATACTCACTACTTGACAAACCTGTACATGTCAGGATGGTTCCTCAAAACTTGGGAGAGGCATTAAGGATGCTGGTTTTGTGTTGAGGTTTACCTAAAACTTGACAAGTAGGACACATTTTATAAAACTGAACCACATCTTTATCCAATTGTGGCTCAGTAAAATACCTGTTTCTGGATGCCTGTGTTTTCCAAATCCCCATGTGACCTGCCATGGAAGTCTCATGTACTCCTTGCACTATGATAGCTGGGTGGGAGACTAGCCGATGTCTAACCAACCATTCTTCATCTGTTGGTCCATGAGGGGGTCTCCAATTCCTCATCAGCATTCCATTCTGAAGATGATAGCACTCTGCAATTCCTTCAGCCTTGATTTCAGTATTAACTGACTATGTTTATTTATTTCATTCAGGATCTGCTTTTTGGATCTGCTGTAATTAGTGACATCATACCAAATACTCCACCTGGATTATCGTCACCATTTCGGAAAGTTTCAGCGATCCTTTCACTTGCTGTGGTGTCACATCACCCCTTATTGATGGATTTTGTTTAACCATTGCCCTGGTTACCTCACACGAAGGAGAGAGAACAGGAACCTGTCCCTGTCATTGTTCTGTTTCTTGGACTTCCTTTGGACATTCTGTAATTATCGGGGAAGCTACTGCCTTTACTCCTGACAAATCATTCGCCAGAAGGAAGTCGATTTCCTCAACAGGGAATGTTTTCCCCACTCTGGCAATTACTTCTCCTGATAACAAATCACGTTCCAGTTGCACTTTATACAATCGAAGTGGAATATATTCTCCACCAATCCCATTAATTAATACCTTAGCTCCCATCAAGCTCTCTGGAAGGAAAATCAATTCTTTCTCCAGTCAAAGTGATTTTGTTGCCCCTGTATTTCTCAGTTTGGTTCTGGGTTTAGCTGAAGAAAAAGTGGTCACCGTTCCTTTTGATAAAAATCCTGTCCCCCTCTCATCTACCTTCCAACTTCCTTTACTAATGACAGAATTCACCTCCAGCCTTTTTGTTATAGTTACAGCTACAACCTGCTCCGTGGGATTATCTGTTTGTGTTCCCTTCTCTGACTCATTATTACTAACTCCTATAAATCCCATGGGTCTACCTCACAACTTCCAACATTCCAAACACACATGGTCCACCTTATTCCCAGAGAAACATTTCAGCTTCTGATCATCACTTCCACCCTCAGCAATTTCCTTCTTAATTTGAGGAGGAGTTCTTGGCCTGGTCCCTCCTGTCCATTCTCTCCCCTGGCTCCCTGCCTTCCTCACACTCTCCCAATTTTAATTTTTCTCTCATTTCTGGGGCTGACTGAGAAAGCTTTCTGGATCCGTTATCATTGTAGCTGCTTGTCTTGCGGTTGGCCTTTGGTCTTCTACATGAATTTTGATTCTGGAAGGAAAAGAAGTCATAAATTCTTCTCAAAGAATAATTTCTCTGAGTGTATTGTTAAGTATTCTCAGCCTTTAACGATCTTATCTACCTGTCAACATTATTTTGTTAATCCCTCCCAAACCCAGTAGAAGTTTGTCCAGGCTGTTTCCGTACATTCTGTAACCTCTGTCTGTATGTTTCTGGAACCGACTCAAATGTATTTAGAATAGCCCTTTTCCCCTCCTCTTGATCGTGAGAATGCTCCTTAGACAGGGATGTAGAAATCTCTTGTGCCTTCCGAGTTCATTTACTTTGCATGGGCAAGCTACTTTTGGCCATTTCGCTTGTGTTGCTATCTTCTCAAACAACATGGGAAATGCTTCCATGTCCTTCTCTTTAAATGTTGTCACAGGCTTCACTGTCTTCAACATAAAGTCATAGTTATGGAGTGATATAGCACAGAAACAAGCCCTTCGGCCCACCATGTCTGTGCTGACCAACAAACACCAAACTGCACTAATCCCATGAACCTGCACTTGGCCCATAGCCAACATGCCCTGGCATTTTAAGTGCTTGTCTGGATGCTTCTTAAATATTATGAGAATACCTGCCTTCACCACCCTCTCAGGCAGCCTGTCCCATATTTGTATCGCCTGGGTGAAAAAACATTTGCTCAGATCCTTTCCAAACCACTTAATCTTCATCTTAATCTTATGCCTTCTGGTTTTAGACACATCTTCCACAGTGTAAAGATTCTCATGATCTACTTTGTCTCTGCCTTTCATAATTTTGTGTACCTCAATCAGGTGTACCCCTCAGGCTCCTCTACTCCAGGGAAAACAAACCCAGCCTGTCTGGTCTTTCCTCATAACTGAGACTTTCCATCCAAGGCAACATCCTAGTGTATCTTCTCTGCACCCTCTTCAGTGCAATCATGTCCTTCTGATAGTGTGGTGACCAGATCTGCACACAGTATTCCAGCTGTGGCCTAATCAGGGCTCTGTACAGTAGCAACAAACTTTCTTGTTCCTATCTTCTGCACCCTGGCTGATGAAGTCACGCATCCTGTATGCCTTCTTCCCCACCCTGTCTACCTGTGCTGACACCTTCAGGAGTCTATGGATTTGTACACCCAGGTCTCTTTGTTACTCAACACTCCCGATGGACCTACCACTCATTGTGTGTATCCTTCCCTTATGAGACCTCCCAAAGTGCATTACCTCGCACTTATCAGGATTAAATTCTATCTTCCATTGCTCTGTTCAGTTTACCAGCTGATCAATATCAGTCTGAAGCCTGAAACCTTCCTCCTCACTATTATCAACATCTGCAAATTTACAAATTATACCGTGTACAATCACATCCAATTGTTAATGCATACAGCAAACAGCAAGGGCCCTAGTGTTGTTTCCTACAGTACAACATTGGTCCCAGGCTTCAAATCTTCCACCATCCCTCTTTGCCTCTTATTTGGAAGCTGGCTTTGGATCCTAACCTGCCTTGGATTCAAATGGGCTCTTTGCCTTTGTCCAGCCTTCCATATGGGACCGTGTCAAAGGCCTGACTGAAGTCCATACAAAACATATCAAATTCACAATCTCATCACCTTTATTCACCTTTTCAAAACACTCAATTAAATTATTCAGACAGGATTGCCCTCTAAAACATCTGTGCTGGCATCTCTGACTTTATAATTGTTGATTAATCCTGTTCGTCAGAATTGTTTCCAATAATTTCCCTCACACTGGTGTCAGATTAATTGGTCTGTAATTTCCTGTCCTATCCCTGTCACTCTTCTTGAGCAAATCAGAGCATGTCAGCAATGAAGTTTGAATATCTCCTTCAGGATTCCAGCAATCACCTCCCTTGTCGCCCATAGCAGCCTGGGATACATTTCATCAGGCCCTGGGGATTTCTGCAACTTTATGCCTTCTACAACATCCAATACTTCCTTCTTACCAATAATAACATGAACTAGAACCTCATTATCAGAAGTAAAATCTCCAGCGACAATGTCTTTCTCCTTTGTGAATGCAGATGAATAAATTTCATTTAAGATCTCATCTATGTCCACACAAAGCTTGTCCCTCTGGTCATGAATAGATTTAACTATTTCCCTGGTCATCCTCTTGCCCTTAACATACATATAGAATGCTTTGGGGTTCTGCTTGATCCTATCTCACAAAGATATTTCATGGTCCCTCTTTAACCTCCTAATTTCCTTTTTAAGCACCCACCCAGTTACATTATACTTCTGAAGGGTCTCCCCTGCTTTTAATTCTTTTTATGTGACATGTGCTTCTTTCTTTTTATTTATCAAACTCTCACGATCCTTTCACATCCAGGGCTCCCTGAGCTTGCTCTCCCTGCCCTTCACACTTAGGGGTTCACGCTGTCCCTGAATTCTCACGATACCACTTTTAAAAGATGCCCACTTTCCAAATATAAACTGACCTGGATTTAGCTGCTCCCAGTCTATGTTTGCCAGATCCTGTCGAATGACATTGAAATTGGCCTTCCCCAAATTAAGACATAAATTGTGCACTGTCTTTATCCCTTTCCATAATGACTTTAAAATTTATAGAGTTGTGGTCACTGTGCTCACCCATTGACACTTCAACCACTTGACCGGCATCGTTCCCGAACTCTGCCCCATCTCTACTGACACTATCTACGAACTGGTACAAAAAGATCTCCTGGATGGATTTCAAAATTTCCGTCCTGTCTGATCCTTTCACACAAAGGCAATCGCATTTCACACAAAGGTAATCCTAGTTAATGTTCACAAAGTTGATATTCCCTCCTAACATAACCCTATTCCTCCAACATCTCTCTGTGATTTGCTGACATATCTGCTCTTCTATCTCCCTCTGAGTATTGGGAGGCCTGCAGTATAATCCCAGTGAAGTGATGGAACCTGTTTTATTTCTTAGATCAACCCAGATGGCCTCATTTGAAGACACTTCTAAGACATCCTCCCTCATTACTGCAGTGATGGTTTCCTTTGTGAATAATGCAATGCCCCCTGTCTCTCTGCTGCATGCCCCCATTCCCCCTGAAACGTCTATATCCTGGAATGTTAAGCTGCCAGTCCTGTCCTTCCTCCAACCGTGACTCAGTGATTGCAACAATGTCATATTCCCACATGCTCATCAACGTTATACATTCATCTGCCTTACTGGTCAAGCTCCTTGCATTAAAATAGATACAATTTAGCTTTCTGGCCCTCCATGTTCCACATCCTGCCTACGTCTCCCTGCTGGTTACCTAATGCTTTTCTGTCTGTGTGACCCTTCCCCTCCCATGAGGGGAAACATCAGTTTATCCTGTCGAGCCCATTATGAATCCTATATATTTCAATGAGATTGCCATTCATTTGCCCACAGGAGAATTCCCTCCACACTGAGGATCATCCCAATCAACCTTCTCTGATCTGCCTCCAGTGAAATAATATGTTTTCATAAATAAGGCAACCAAAACTGTTCACAGTACTCCAGATGTGGTCTCACCAGCACCTTGTACACTGGCAGTAAGAATTCCCTCCACTTATGCTCCAACCCCCTTGAAATAAGGGCCAACATCCCAGTAGTTTTCCTGATTCCCTGCTGTTCCCGTGCGCTAACTTTGTGTGTTTCAGACACTTCTAATCATCCTTCCTCATTACTGCAGTGATGGTTTCCTTTGTGAATAATGCAATGCCCCCTGTTGCAGCTTTCTCAGTTTTTCTCCATTTAAATAATATTCTGTTGTTTTGTTCTCCCTTCCAAAAGATACAACTTCACATTTTCCCACATGAAACTTCATCTGCCAACACTTCCTCACTGACCTAACCAATAAATATTAGCCTGAGAGACTACTTCCAATAACTTAGAAGTCTCCTGTCGGCCAAAGCAACTGTTGATGAAGAGATCCAACATCACCATCAATGTCTTAGCACAGTCTTCAGCTCCTTGAGCAAAAGGGTGTACAAAGACAACAGCATCAGATCCAAGACCAAGCTCATGGTTTACAGAGCTGTGGGGGTTCCCAGCCTCCAATATGGCTCTGAGACATGGACTGTCAGAGCAAACACCTCAAGGCACTGGAGTATGATCACCAATGCTGCCTGCTCAAGATCCTGTGAATCAACAGGAAAGACAGACACACTAACACCAGTTAGTCCTCAAACAGGCTAATATCCCCAGTATCGAGGCACTGACCATTCCTGATTGGCCACGATGGGCTGGGCACATTGTCTGCATGACCGACACAAGACTCCTCAAGCAGGTGCTCTACTCCCAGCTTCGACACAGCAGGCAAGCCTCAGATAAACAGAGGAAGTGGCTCAGGGATACCCTCAAGGCCTCATTGGCAAAGTGCTGCATTCCCCAGGCACCTGGGATTCACGAGCCCAAAACTGTCTAAGGTGGAGGAGGAGCATCCAGGAAGGCATCGGGCATCCTGAGACTTGCCACCGGGAAAAAAATGGAAGCCAGGCTAAAACAGCAGAAAGGGCACACTACCACACCAATGTCCCATCCATCCCTTCCCTTGACCACCACCTGTCCCAAGTGTAACAGAGCCTGTGGTAGCCACATCAGTCTGTGCAGCCACCTACAGACTCATTCTGAGGGTGGAAGAGAGTCATCCTTGTCTGCGAGAGACCATGGCCAATGTTGATGTGTGTGTGTGTGTGTGTGTGTGTGTGTGTGTGTGTGCGCGTGCGCGTTGAATCTGAGTGGGGCCAGGATTCAGACTTGGGATTATCATCTAAAGTATTGGAATTTGAGTTCAGAACACATCCCACAGATCTCTGGAACAAGAGGAGGCCATTCAGGACGTTCTCTGGGAAAGCGTCGTTTGAAACAAGAATAATGACACACCCCTGAAAATCATATTAATAATCGTTTTTACTGAAGCTTTCATGAGTTCTGTGTTGATTGACACAATGTTTTGGTTTGGGCTTTGCTGTCTGTGCAAACCATCTGCAATGTCTTTGCTGCAATGGTTCACATTTACATCATCACACTTACATTCCAAATATCCCGTGATTATTCTTCATGGGACTCACTGAATTGGCTCAGATCAGACTCCCAGCAGCTCAAATGGAGGGAGGGCTGGAGCTCAGAGACAGAGAGAGAGAGAGAGAGAGAGACAGAGAGAGACAGGGTGGGGAGTGAGAGAGAGTGAGAGAGAGAGAGAAAAAGAGAGAGAGAGATGGAACTCAGAAGAGAATGCTTTGACTGGAGACTGCACTGGATGAATGGTGCTCTGGATGGAGACTGCACTGGATGAATGGTGCTCTGGATGGAGACTGCACTGGATGAATGGTGCTCTGGATGGAGACTGCACTGGATGAGAGAATCCTTGATTGCAATCACAGGACCCTGGCTGATTCTTTCCCCACAGCAAGTCAAATGTCATCATTGGACTCGATATTGGACAGAAACAGGTCCACTCTGGATCATAGGAGATCTCGGGTCAGGTTTTAGGAGTGAGTGGGAATGCTGGATCAGAGGGGGAGTTTCCTCCAGAACCGGGAAAAGGTAACAATGAGAATCCAAGCAGACAAAGCCTTATAGGGGAGGGAGGGAGGGAGGGGTTGTCGGCGCTGGGCACAGTAAACCAGCTCATGGTGTCCAAGAGACTGAGTGGGCAGTTCCTGGTTAGAAACTGAAGCTTCTGCAGCTCCTCCTGGCTTCCAGCTCCATCATTAAATCCGGAGCAGTTTCAACATTTCTCATCAACACACACTGACACCATCATGAGAACAAAAGGAGTAGGGACTCTCTCTCACTCTCTCTGTCTTGATGCTGACTTCGACATCTGAAGGGGTTCTCTGGGTGCCAGTGTTTAATCGAAGGGATTGGGTCTCATTATGTTTTTGATGCTGTATGGTTTATGAGTGTGGTGGGGGAGGGGATACAGGTTCCGTTCTATGATGTCAGGCAGTGATGGCTGTCCCAGTGGGTCAGACTGTGATGCTGTTTTTTGCTGGCACTGACACTATGATATCGATTGCAATGTCACTCAATGTGACAGGAGGTTACATGGCTTGATCAGTGGTGGGGGAGGAGCAGACTGAACAAGGAGCTGCAATCATTAGTCACTGCTGAAACCCTTCATACAGCCCTCACCATCCGGAAACTTCTTCACCAAAGATTCTTTCAACTCCTTCATGCCAGCCCTGGAGCTGAAAAGGGAGAAAGAGAAAGACATCTTTTCGAGAGGCTCCTGGACACAATTCCCCACTAATTACACTCCATCCGTCCACATTGAACTCATTGTCGAAGCTGCAGCCCAGCTCCTATTCCTATCGGAATGTTACAGTCAAGGAGACAGAGAAGGCTCCAGCAAAGGAGGAGGCTGTTCAGCCCCTTGTGTCAGTGCTAGCTGTTTACTAATTTATTCACAATGAACCTCTCCATTGAATGTCTCTTGTTGGGAAGTGATTGAATCTGTTTTTAAGAGAGAATGTCTGACAAATATGAACTGATTCAAGAAAGTCAGCATGGATTTTCTCAGGGTTAAACACCTTGAACTAACTTGGTTACATTTTATTAAAGAGGTTACTAATGTGTGAAATAATGGAATGTCAATGGGTGTTGTTCATATGAATTTCCAGAAGGCATTCAAGAAAGTTGCACACAAAATTTATAATCTTATAATGAGAACAACAATATGGCAGAATAATTAAATACATATTCAGGATTTTTGTACACAAAGGAACACTCTAAAACATCCCCAAATTGTTGGGTTCACAGAGTCTAGAGTGAGGGAGGAACTGGAGAAAATCATTTATTAAAGGGAAATGGTTTTGGGAAAATTGATGGGAATAAAGTTTGATAATCGACATACTAAGTCTTCAGGAAATGGCTCAAAAATTTTGGAAACATTGGTGGTCATCTTCGAAGATTGTATTGATTCTGGAACAGTTCCTTGAGATTGGAGAGTTGCTGATGTAACCTTACTCTTAAAATGGGAGGGAGTGAGAAAACAGGGAATTTTTGATCAGTCAGCCTGATGGTGGTATTGGGGAAAATTCTTGAGTCCGTTGTAAAATATTTAATAGCTGAACACATGGAAAACAGTGACAGGATTGGACACAGTCAGCATGGATTGTGGGAAGGGAAATCATACTGAACAATCAACTGGAATTGTTTGAGGATGTAAGGAGTGGATTTAATAAGGGGGAGCTAGTGAATGTTTTTTTTTCTTTATTCATTCATGGGATGAGGGCATCACTGGATAGCCAGCATTTATTGCCCATCTCTAATTAGTTAAAAGTCAACCACATTGTTGTGGGTCTGGAGTCACAGGTAGTCCAAACCAGGTACAGATAGCAAATTCCTTCCCAAAAGGACATCAGTGAACCAGATGGATTTTTCCAACAGTCAACAGTGGATGCATGGTCATTATTAGATTCTTAATTTTGGATTAATGTGTTCATTTGCACTTTCAAGAGACTTCTGATAATCCCACAAAAGAGCATTGCATATAAAATTAAAGCTCATAGGATTGGGGGCAGTGTACTGACATGGATAGAGAACTGATTGCAGACAGGAAACAAAGTCAAAGTGAGGAACAACTCAGACACTTGAGTTCTGGCAACATCCTCATAAATTTCTCCTGCACTCTTTTCAGTTTAATAATATCCTTCCTATAACAAGGTGTCCAAAACTGAACACAATAATCCAAGTGTGGCCTCACCAACATCCTGCATAACTGCAATATAACTTCCCAACTTCTACAGTCAATGCCCTGACTGATGAAGGTCAGTGTGCCAAAAACCTTCCTCACTGCCCTGTCCAACAGTGACTCCACTTTCAGAGAATTGTGCACCTGAACTCCAAGGTCCCTCTGATCCACTACACTCCTTCACCATTCACCATGAAACTCCTACCTTGATTTGACTTTCCAAAATGCAAGACCTCACACTTGTCTATATTAAATTCCATTTGCCATTTCTCAGCCCACTTCCCCAGCTGATCAAAGTCCTGCTGCACTTTCAGATAACCTTCCTCACTGTCCACAATACCGCCTATTTTAGTGTCATTTGGAAATTTATGAATCATGCCTTGTACAGTCTCATCCAAATCATTGATATAGATGGAAGTTTGAAATAAACGGGCTTTTTTTCTGAAAGGGCTGGATGAGCTCAGGTCTGGACCACAGGCCTGGATACCAGCTACTCACATAATATATTAATGATTTAGATGATGGAATTAAGATTAATATCTCCAGTTTAACAGATGACACAAAGCTGGTTGAGAGGGGGAGCTGTCAGGAGGATGCAGAGATGCTTCTGTGTGATTTGGACGGGTTGAGTAAGTCACAGATGAAATATAATGTGGATAAATGTGAAGTTACCCAGTTTAGTATCAAAAACAGGAAGGCAGATTATTATCCGGATGGGGATAGATTGGGAATGGGGAGATATAATAAGACCTGGGTGTCCTTATTCACCAGTTGCTAAAAGTAAGCATTGCAGGAGCAGCAGTCGTGAAGAAGGCCAATGGTATTTAGGTCTTCATAGCGATAGGATTCAAGAACAGGGCCAGAGGTATCTTGCTGCAATGTTGCAGGGCTTCAGTGAGATCATACCTTGAGTATTCCATTAAAATTTGGCTCAGTGACAGGAGACAGAGCGAAGAGGCAGAAAGTTGTTTGCGTGACTGGATCCAGTGTGCAGTGGGATACCACAGGGATCAGTGCTGGGTCCCTTATTGTTAGTGACACTTAGAAACAATGTGGATGAGAATGTGATGGGGTGAGGGGTGGGGTTAGTGAATGATATCTAAGTTTGTATATGATATGAAGATTGGAGGATGGTTAACAGTGAGGAAGAAGGTGTGAGGTTACAGGAGGATATTAATGGATTGTTCAGATAGGCAGAGCAAAGGCAGATGGAATTTAACTCTACTAAATGTGAGGTGAAGCACTGTGGAAGACACAGCAGGTGAACAGGGCAGGAATGAAAACATATAGGACGCTTACCTTTACCGTTTCAGGGGTGGGTGATAAAAACAGGGAGGTTATGTTGGAACTGTTCAGAACTTAGGGGAGGTGAGAGCTGAAGTACTGTGTGCAGTTCTGGTCACCACACGATAGGAAGGATGTGATTACACTGGATGGGGTGCAGATGAGATTAACCAGGAAGTTGCTTGGGGTGGAGCATTTCAATGATGAAGAGATGCTGGATAAGCTCAGATTGTTCTCTTTGTAGCAGAGAAGGTTAAGGGGTCCCTGATAGAGATGTAAAAAGTTATGAGGGGTATGCAAAGGGTGGATAGAAAGTTCTCCTGAGGCAGAGAGATAATAATATGGTGGCAAGCATTCAAATGTGAAAGGCAGGAGCTTCAGAGGGGATTTGAGGAGCATATCTTTCACCCAGAAGATGGTGACAGTCTGAATACATTGACTGGGAAGATAGTTGCGGTCGGAAACTTCATAACTTTTGGATGAACACTGAAATGTCATAGCATTCAAGACTATGGGCCTAATATTGGAAAGTGGGACTCATGCAGGTTTAATGTTGTTTGGCTGGCACAGGTTCAATGGGCTGAAGGGAGTCTTCTGTACTGTGATTTTATGATTCGATTATGTGCAGTTTTGGTCCCCTTATCTGAGGAAGAATGATCTGGCTGTGGAGGGCAGGGAGGGGTTTTAAGAACAAGGATGAGAATTTGAAAATCGAAGTGTTGCTCAACCGGGAGCCAATGTAGGTCAGTGAGCATGGGGGATGAGGGTGGGGATGGTGATGTGGGGCTTAGATCAGCCTCAAAGATGAGGTCAAGGTTGTAATGAATCTGTTTGAGCAGCAGACAGTGCTCAGGGAGAGGGATGGAGTTTGTACCGGGAGCTGAAGAGGATGGCTTTAATCTTCCCAATGTGTTTCCCAGTGAGCCTGGCTCCTCAGTCCTGACTGCTCTTAGCTGCTGTGATTGTCACTGATTGGACACTTATTGTTAGAGATTCTGACCACAGCAGAAAGCCCCAGTGTAAAAAATAACTGCAAAGACTGTCAGCTCGCAAGGTTGAAACTTCACCAAAAGAGGAAGTGAAAGAAGGAGCTCGGAGCAGCTGGCTGTTTGTTACTGAGATGGGAGAAAACTGTGAACCATCTGCACTCCCTAGAATCTGACAGCACATAAGAAAATAAGGACTAGGATCCTGAGTATAATGATGGTAAAAGTGTCAGTCACTCTCTCACAAACACACACTCAGAGATCAAAAACAGAATCCAGCAGCAGCTCTGTCTCCAAGCTGTGAAGCCTACACAGAATGTTTTCCTCATTCAGTTTTTAACTGGCAGGATAGTCCAAGCAGGGGAGGCAACACAGTGGTGTGTACATTCGGAAGGGAGTTGCCCTGGGAGTCCTCACCATTAACTATGGAACCCATGAAGCATCATGACAGTAGATCAAACATGGGGATGGAAACCTCCCTCCCCTCCAACCTCAAATGAGCAGTCAGTCCTCCTCCATGTTGAACAACACTTGGAGGGAGCACTGAGGGTGGAAAGGATGCAGGATATACTCTGAGTAAGGGACTTCAAAGTCCACCATTAAGAGCTGCTCAAAAGCATCACTACTGAACAAGCTGGTCAAGTTCCAAGTGATTCCGCTGCGAGAATGGAGCTGGGGCAGGTGGCGTGGGAACCAACAAGAGGGAAAAACATACTCACTGTCACCCTCACCAATCTGTCTGCTGCTGGTGTATCTGTCCATGACAGTATCAGTAAGAGTGATCACAGCACAGTCCGTGTGGAGACAAAATCCCATCTTCACATTGAGAATACCTTACATTTTGTTCGGTAAGAGATACAGGATGTCAGGAAGAAGTTTGTTTTTAGCAGCAATTGGTAATGACTTGGAAATTAGTGCCCATTCAGGTGAGGCAGGTGAAGACACTCAGTGATTACAATGACAGATTGGATGGGCTCTTGATGGAAATAAACCTGCAAGGCTCTGGGGGCTGAGGAGGGGAGGGGGTGGGACTGACTGGATTGCCACATGAAATGACAGCATTTACCTGACAGGCTGAATGTTCTCCCCCTGTGTTGGAAATAGGTCTCACTCAATGAGGGGTTCACAATTGGAGAGTTTGGATGCAGTAAATACAGGATAAATTGTTTCTCCAGGCAGGAGGGTCAGTAACCAGAGGGCAAACATTTCAGAAAGGGGCTGAAGGACAAGGGAGAAGATAGGAACATTTTTATCCAGCGAGTTCATGATGACAGTCTGCAAGGTGAGTCGAAGTGGATTCAACAGCAACTTTCAAAAGGGCATTTGGAGAAATAGCTGAAAAGGAAACAATTGCAGGGTTATACAGAAAGGGCTGGATAAATGGGACTCATTGGACTCATTTGACTAACAGGCACAATCGTCCCAGTGACCTCTGTCTGTGCTGTATAAGAGCTTACACACACTTAGTCTCACCTTTACACAAAGACTGGGAGAAACAGCCAACCCAGTTTACAGAAAAGTGTTTTCTCAAGGAAAATTTACACAGTGTCCAAATGTGGCCTTACCAATGCCTTGAACAGCTGGAACATGATGTCCCAGCTCCTGTACTCCCTGCTTTGACCAGTGAAGGTGAGCGTGCCAAATACCTTCTTTATCACCCTGTCTACCTGTGGCCCCACTTCCAAGGAATTATGTACCTGTACCTCTCAGTCTGTCTGTTCAACAACACTCCCCATGGCTCTACAATTATTTGTGTAATTCCTGCCCTGGTATTTCTTACCAAAATGTAACTCCTTGCACTTTTCAAAATTCAACTCCATCTGGATTTGTTGACCCACTGGCCCAGTTGATCAAGATGACATTGCACTCTTGGATAACCTTCTTCCCTGTCCACGATGCCAACAATTTTAATGTCAGCCACAAACTTCCTGACCATTCCTGCTATAGGGCTTATGCCCGAAACGTCGATTCTCCTGTTCCTTGGATGCTGCCTGACCTGCTGCGCTTTTCCAGCAACACATTTTCATTCCTGCTATTTTCTCAGCCAAATTGTTCATATAAATGATGAACAACAGTGGATCCAGGTTCGGTTCTCATGGCAGACGGCTGGTCATTGGCCTCCAGTCTGAAGAACAACCCTCTCTCACCAGCCTCTGCCTCCTACCATCAGGCCAATTTTATATCCAATTGGCGAGCTCTCCCTGGATCCTATGTGATAGAATTTTACTAAGCAGTCTACTATGGGGAACCTTGTCTAAGGCCTTGCTAACGTCCATGTAGACAGAGTGTACTTCTCTACCTATCGACTTCTTCTTGATTACTTCTTCAAAAACTCAGTCAGCTGCTCATCTCAATTGGAAACTCCAGTGAATAGGAGGCTCATGTTTACTGGTCTCCTTTGGAGAGTCCAGTAGGAAGGAGGCCAATGTTTACTGTTTTTATGGCTTCATTGGTAAAGAGGCCTATGTTTCTCCATCAAGCAGCTTTGTGAACTGAATTTCATGTTTCCTGGACACTGTTGGAGTATCCAGTGTGTCATGGAGTTCATGGTTGGTGTGGGTCCAGTTTCTCTCTGTTGTAACTGTGTGATGCTCTGACCCTCATCCCAGTCAAAAAGCCTGACTCAAAGACTGATCATGGAAGGGGCAGGAAAGGGAAGGGATTGGACAGGATGGGTCAGTGGGTCAGAAACTGTCCTGTCCCTCCAGCTCACACTGATGGCCTGAGGATCTCCTCTCTCTGCTGGGCCTTCATGAAATGACCTTTGTGTCCAAACCAGTCCCCAGTGAGAATCGGCCAACAGCACAGAACTGTCCTTCATTTGACAAGTATCTGTCACTCTTCCTGAGAGAGACCAAACCCTGGTCAATGTGAGAAATGGGGCCTTAATCCAGGAAAAGACATGCTTCTGGGGTCAAGGGTTAACATCCATTAGTGGGGCAGAGCAGAGGGAGATTTTTCCTGCATTTAATTGTCACCACCCGGGACACTGTGAGAAAGAGAGAGAAGCGAGACAGTGAGAGAGGTAGAAGATGTATGTGTGTGTGTGTAATTGAGGGATAGAGGGAGGAGCATCTGAGACAGTGTGAGATATGTGAGGGGACCAAGAGAGAGATAGAAGGAGGTAGAAGTAGTGAGATTGAGGGATAGAGGGAGAGAATCAAGATGTGACTGAGAGGGATGGAGAGAGAGAAAGAGACAGGATGGGTGTGAAACCAAGAATGAAAGGAATCAAGAGAGAGTTGGTCGGGTTGAGTGTGTGTGTGAAAGAGAGAGATGAGTATGGTTAGAGACAAAATGACAGAGAGGGAGGGAGAGAGACTGTAGATTGGGAATGCAGGCAGGGAGGGAGAGACAGAGAGAGGAATAGAGAGGGGCAATTAATATTTGGAGGTTTTCAATTGATGCGAGAGATTGAGTGAGTGACAGTGAGAGACAAAGATGCAGAAGTAGAGATTATGAGACGGAGTGAGGAAGCGTGGGTGAGTTGGAGAGAGTGGCTATGTGACTGATTGAGAGAGAGAGAGAAAGGGGTGGACAGGTCCTGGTCACCACATTCTGGGAAGGATGTGATTGTACTTGAGAGGGTGCAGATATTTATCAGCATGCTGCCTGGGATGGAGGGCCAGCTGTGAGGAAAGCTTGGAAAGGTTGGGAATGTTTTCTTTGGAGCAGTGAAGGTTGAGAGGGGACCTTATAGAGGGGTATAAGATTATTCAGGGCAGTGATTGGATGGGCAGGAAGGCACTTTTTATAAGAGTCAAGGATTCAATAACCAGGGACAAACATTGAAGATAACACAGACATGGCCACACAGAAACTGCTGCAGGAGTAGGCCATTCGGCCCTTTGAGCCTGCTCTGTCATTCAGTATGATCATGGCGGATCCTCCATCTCAAAGCCATATTCCTACTTTCTCCCCATTTCCTTCATGCTGTTAAAATGTAAAACAATTATCTCTCTCTTTCTCTTGAATATATTCAGTTCCTTGTCCTCCATAGTTTGACTACCCTCTGAGTGAAGAAATGTTTCCTCATCTCAGTCTGAAATGGTCTACACAGTATCCCCCTGAAATTGTGACCCCTGGTTCCAGACTCCCCAACCAGGGGAATCCTCCTCCCTGCCCAGCCCTGTTAGAATGTTACATGTTTCAATCAGATCCTCTCTCATCCTTCTGAACTCGAGTGAGTCCAGGCCCAGTTGATTAGAGAGTGAGAAGTGTGTTGGGGAGAAATGTTTTCACCCAGAGGGTGGTGGGAGTCTAGAACTCACTGCCTGAAAGGCTGGTTGAGTCACAAACTCTCATGACAATGGAGCAGTGTTGAGATATTCACTTGTGTTGCTGCAGCCCCCACGGTAATGGGCCAGGAGCTGGCGGATGGGATTAGTGTCATCAGATCTTTGCTAACCAGTTTAGACACAATGGGCCAAATGGTCTCATTCAGTGCTGTTAAACTCAATGAATTTCTGAGACAGAGAGAGAGAATGGGAGTGAGAGAGAGAGAAAAGAGGTACTGACGTGGCTCTCCCTGCCTGATGTCATTTACATACTGAGGAACACCCAGTCAGACTCTCACAGGCTGCAGCTTTATAAAGCAGAGCCCAGTGAAGGGAGAGTTTATCAGGAACCAGGCACAGGGACAGGAGCACACACCATGATTTCACACATCCAGCTGATCTGGCCTCTGGCATTCTGTATCGCAGGTACAAATCTCTCTCCTTCCACCTTGAATCCTTAGCTGCTCTCCATTTCACTCCAATTCCACTGACTTGTGATTGAAGGGTAAATGTTGAAACCAGAGGAATGCTCAGTGTCTCCAACAATCTCTCATTTGACAGGCTCTTTCTGTGACAGTTCTGACTTCACTGTGTTTCTTCCTGACCCCTCAGGTATCAGTGGGGACATCGTCATGACCCAGTCTCCCCCGGTGCTGTCAGTGGAACTGGGCCAGACTACAACCATCACCTGTAAGGCCAGTCAAAGCATTAGCAGCTATCTTGCTTGGTACCAGCAGCGAGAAGGTCAGAAACCCTCTCTCCTGATCTACAGTGCAACAACTCGTTTCACAGGAGTCTCCGATCGATTCACCGGCAGTGGATCAGGGACCAGTTTCACCCTGACAATCAGCAACGTTCAGAATGAGGATGTCGCTGACTATTACTGTCAGCAGCATTACAGCTCGCCTTCACAGTGATACAGATCCGTACAAAAACCTCAATACACACAGCACCAACTCCTGTACTGACCCAATCCACAGTTATATAAAATATATAATAATGGACACACCATCCCACCACCTGAACTGACACATTCACATTTACATCTAAATGAAACTGAACAAACTAACCTATGCCAGAATTGTCACTGTCAACAACACACTCCAGTCCCTGTGGTGTCCACCACTCACTGAAGGCCTCATGTTTCCACCTACACTCCATGGCCACACTTGAAGAGCAGCCGCAAGATTGAACATCAAAAAATATATTTCGCATTCTGCCCAAGCCTAGCTGGACACAGCCCAGAGATACAGACAGACAGAGAAAAAGCCATGAGTGAGGGAGAGAGAGAGGGGCCGGGAGAGGGTAAGAGTGAGTGAGAGACAGGGAGAGGTTGAGAGTGACGGAGAGGAACAAAGAGCAGAAGTTTTTGTGCAGCCTCTGCACTGGGAGTTCTCACTGTGGCTTACGTTCGGTTCAGGAACCAAGCTCAGACTGAGTAAGTAAACCTCAATCCTCCATTATTAACCCCGTCAATACTGAAACACAATTTCTAAAACACAAGTGCTGAACTGTTGAAGGTGTTATTGAGCAGCTGCAGTGAATGAAATGGTTGATTGAGGAGCCCTGTCTCTAACAGGGTGTCTAGCTGTATCTCTTTAGTTCCATTGCCCCCTTTAAAAAGCAAGATATAAGTCAGTCATTTTACTCACCGTGTGGAGGAGCTCTGTCCATTTGCAGCCTGTGGTCCCATTCCTGCAGCATGGAGTGAAATCAGCGAGTAACCTCATGCCAGTCTCAGTGTGACAGACACTGGCAGAGTTTGATGTGAGCTCTGGCTCCCTGTCCCAGTCTCTGATCTCACTGACCTCAACAGCAGCAGCAGCAGCAGCAGCAGCAGCAGCACAGTGAGACACTGAGCTCCCACCTCCCCCAGCTTTAACTCTGCTCAATCACACAATCACAGAATTGTTACAGTGAACAAGGAGACCATTCCACCCGTCCTATCTGTACTGGCTCTCTGAATGAGTCATTGACAGAATGTCATTCTCCTCACTTCTCCCTGTCACCCTGCACATTGTTCCTTTTCAAATAATAGTCTCGTTCCCTTTGGAATGTTTCAGTTGAAGCTGCCTCCACCACACTCTCAGGCAGTGCGTTCCACACCTTAACCACTCACTGGCTGAACATTTTGTTCTCCATCTCACTTTTGTTACTTTTCCCAATTACTTTCAATCTGTGGTCTCTCAGTCTTAATCCTTTCTCAATTGGGAACATTTTCTCCTTATTTTTTCTGTCCAGGCCCCTCCTGGTTTTAATTCCTTCAACAAATCTCCTCTCAGCCTTCTCCAAAGAAGACAGTCCCAAATTCTCCAGTAGATCTTCATAACTGATGTTCCTCATCCCTGGAATGACCTTTGGGAATTTAATTTGCCATCTCTACAAAACATTCACATGCTTCCTGAATTATTCACATTATTTATGTCCCTCATGACTTTGTAAATTTCTCAGCCTCCGATGTTGCAGGGAAAATTGCCCCAGTTTATTCATCCTCTCCCGATCGTTCAAACCTTCCAATTCCTAGCAAAATCTTAGTAAATCTTTTTCTGCACCTTTTAAAAGTTTAACAATATCCTTCCCATTGCACGATGATCAGAACTGTTCACATTATTCCCAAAGTGGCCTCACCAATCTCCTGTACAGCTGCAACATGATGTCCCAACTCCGATACTCAATACAGTGACCAATAAAGGCAAACGTTCCCAACACCTTCTTCATCGTCCTGTCTCCCTGTGATCCAGTTTTAAGGAATAATGCAGCTTACCTTCACCTTCACCTTCATGTCTCTTTTTTCAGCAACAATCCACAGGGCCCTACCATTAACTGTATAACTCCTGCCCTCGTTTGCCTTTCCAAAATGCAACATCTCACATTTAACTAAATTGAACTCCATTTGCCACACCTCTGCCCATTGCCCCATCTGATCAAGGTCCCACTGATCCCTGAGATAAACTTCTTCACTATCCACTGTCCCACCAATTTTGGTGTCATTTACAAACTGATGTTAACTCCTACATTCACAGTGAAATCATTTATTTAAATGACCAAAAGCAGTGAACCCAGCACCACTCCTTGTGGCACACAGCTATTCACAGATCTCCAGTCTGAAAATCAACCCTTTACCACCACTCTCTCTCTCCTGTCTTCAAGCTATTTTTTTTTTACCCAAATGGCTAGCTCCCACTGGATCCCATGTGGTCTAACCTTACTAACTAGTCTATCATGTGGAACCTTGTCAAACACTTTACTGAAGTCCAAACAGACACTGTCTACTGTCTGCCTTCATCAATCTTCTTTGTCACCTCCTCAATCAAATCAGGAGACACATTTTCCCATGCACAAAACCACATTGATTATCCAAATGGATGTAAATCCTGTCCCTCAGAATCCACTCCAATATCTTGCCTAGCACTGACATCAGGCTCATTGGTCTATCGTTCCCAAGCTTTTTCTTATAGCCTTTCTGAAATAATGATACAACATTAGCCATCCTCTCTGCTCCTCCAACACCTTACCTATAGCTGTAATGATAAACATATCTCAGCAAGGGGCCCAGCAATCTCTTCCCTCGTTTCCCACATGTTCTGGGATACACCTGATCAGGTCCTCGGGATTTATATACCTTTATATCTTTTAAGACCTCTCGCATCTCCTCAGTTGTATTGTGGACATTTTCAATACGTCACTATTTTTCCAAATTCCCTTACTTTCATGTCCTTCTTCCCAAAAAATACTTACCTGAAATATTTGCTTAGCATCACACCCATCTCCTGTGTCTTACCAAAATACAGCACTCACATTTATCTGAATTAAACTCCATCTGCCATTCCTCAGCCCACTGGCCCAGTTGGTCAAGAGCCCACTGTACTCTTAGATAGCCTTCTTCGCTGTCCACAATGCCATCTGAAAATTCACCTGAACACACTCTCACAACTCTGGCCCCTCTCTGCCTGTTACACTGCTACTACCCTAATCTATATTCAGAAATTAAAGACCCAGTCCCCCATTTATAACGATTCTATCATATTTGCAGGTCTCTGTAAATTCCTTGCATTTGTATTCCTCCACATTCTTTCCACTGGGTGGTGATTTATTGTCTACACTGAGGATTCCGTGGACCTTGGTGTTTCATTCTGATATTCCCCACTGGCTCCCACAGCCCAGCTCATCCCAAAGGAGCTCAGTCACAGCTCTGTTCAGGAGCAACGCTGTCTGGTCTGGCCAAATCTCATCTCCCCCAGACCCACTCCCAATGTCCCAAGAACCTAAAGCCTCCCTCCTCGACCCGCTCTCCAGCCCCACAGTCACCTGTGTTATCCTCCTGTTCCTCTTCACACTTGTGGGGGGCACTGGAAGTAATGTGCAGATTCCTTCTTTTTAGTTCCTGCTCCTAATTCCTTTCCATGCTCCCTAAATTCTGACTGCAGGACTACAATCTATTTCTCCCTCTGTCACTGGGACCGATGTGGACCACGACTGCTGACTGTTCCCCCTCTCCCCTCAGGGCGCTCTGCAGCCGCTCAGTGACATCCTTGAGCCTGGCACCAAGGAGACAACACACCATCCTGGATTCCCATCTGCAGCTGCAGAAACACCTATCAATTGCCCTCCCTCTCGAATCTCCTCTCACTGTCGCTCTTCCAGTCTTCGTTGTGCACCCCTGTACAGCTGAACTACCCGTGGTGCCAGGGACTTGGCTCTGGCTGCACTCCCCAGATGAACCATCATTCTCATCAGGATTCCGAACTGAATCCTGGTTGGAGAGTGAGCTGCACTCAGGGGATTCCTGTACTAGCTGCCTGGTCCTTTTGGACTGTCTGCTTCTCCCCCATTCCCTCTCTCCCTGCATACTCTGAAGCTGCAGAGTGACCACATCTAGAAACGTGCTCTCCACAGAGTTCTCAGCCTCACGGATGCTCCGCACTGACACCAGCTGCTGCTTAAGCTCCGAAACCTGGAGCTCCAACTGCTGTCACTGACCACACTTCCTCTACTCTTGGAAGTCCAGGAGCTGGGAAGCATTCTGAAGTTCCCACATGGATGCACACTCTCTCCACTCTTTGGTTACCTCTTGGCAAAGTTCTGCTGACAAACAGCTACAGCAGGGCTCAGTCCAGTGGGTTCAGTGTTCCAGGGTTTTGGGGAAACTCTCCAGAAGACTTTAAGAAATAGGAGCAGAAATCATCCATTCAGCCCATTGAATCTGCTCTGCCATTTGATCTTGGCAGATATGCTTCTCACCCCCATTCTCCTGCCTACTCCAGAGGTACCATCAATCCCCTTAACAATCACAAACCTATCTATCTCTGTCTTAAATACACTCAGTGACTTGGCCTCCACTGCCCTCTGGAGCACTGAGTTCCACAGATTCGCCACCCTCTGGCTGAAGAAATTTGTCTCATCTCAGCTCGAAAGTGTTGGCCCTTCATTCTGAGGCTGTGCCTTGGTTACCTAGTCTCTCCTGTTTTTGGAAACATCTTCTCTGCATCCACTGTATCCAGGCCTATCTGTATTCTGCAAATTTCAATAAGATCCCTCCTCATCCTTCTAAACTCCATCGAGTACAGACCCAGAGTCCTCATCCATGTCTCATATGACAAGCCCTTCATCCCCAGGATCATTCTTGTAAACCCCTCCAATGCCAGCACATTGTTCCTTAGAATATGGGTCCCAAATCTGCTCACAATATTCCAAATGCAGTCTGACTAGAGCCTTACACAGCCTCAGCAATACATCTGTGCTCTTGTGTTCTGGCCCTATTTAAATGAATGCAAACATTTTATTTGCCTTCCCAAGCACAAACTGGACCTGCCTGTTAACCTTAAGAGAAACCTGAATGAGATTTGTGCTTATAATTTCCAAAGGCTTTCCTCATTTAGCAAACAGTCTTTGCATTTCTTCTTCCTCCCAAAGGGCATAACCTCACACTGTAACACATTGTATTCTATCTTCCAATTCTTTGCCCACTCTCTGAGCATATCCAGGACCATTTACAGCCTTCCCACTTCCTCAACACGACCTGTCCCTCCACTTATATCATGTCATCTGAAAACCTAGCAACAATGTCTTCACTTCCTTCATCCAGATTGTTAATGTATAACATGAATAGTTAAGGTCCTAACGCCCTGCAGACCTCTACCGGTCACCAGCTGCCATTGTTCCTCGCTCTCTGCTTTATGCCAACCTGCCAGTCCTCCGTCCATGCCAGTACCTCACCCCTAACACTATCAGCGCTTATCTCATGTCAAATGCCCTCTGGAAAATCCAAAGAGATTACTTCCTCAGACTCTCCTTTGTCTGACTGGCTCATTGTCTCCTTTGGGAATTCTAACAGATTTGCCAGGCATGACCTCCCCTTGACTCAGCCCTATTTTCTCAATGCACTTCCAAGTCCTCTACAATTTCATACTTCAATTGAAGTCTAAAACCTTACCAACAACTGAGTCCAGGGTAACTGGCCTATAATGTCCCATCTTCGACCTCCCTCCTTTCTTATTCAGAGCTGTTATGTGAGCCATTTTCCTGTCCCTTGCCCCCACCAAATGCCACCCTACCCCACCTCCACACCCTGACTCCATTGATTCCTGAACGATCATCACCAAAGCCCCCACAATCTCCTCAGCAATCTCCTTCAGAACACACTGGTGTAGTTCATCCAGTCTGGGTGAGTTATCCACATTCAGACCTTTCAGCTTCCCCAGTACTTCCTCCTTAGTGATGGCCACTACACTCCCCTCTGCCCCCTGACAGTCTTGAAGTACTGGTATGCTGCTGGTGTTTTACATTGTGCAGACTGACGCAAAGTATCGATTCAATTCCTTGGCTATTCCTTCATTTCCTATTATTCTTTCTCCAGACTCATTTTCCAGCGATCCAAAGTCTATTTTTGCGTCCCTCTTCCTTTTTATATATCTGATAAAACTCTTGCAATCTATTTGTATATTACTGGCCAGCTTACTCTCACATTTCACCTTCTCAACCCTTAGTGCTTTTTTCGTTATCCTCCAAAAGTTTTTAAAGACTTCCTAATCCACTGGCTTCCCACTATTTTCCACCACATTGTATGCCTTTTCCTTTTACTTTTTTGCTGTCGACCTCCCTCATCAGCCATGGTTACCTTGTCCTCCCCTTAGTATGTTTCTTCTTTTTTGGAATGATTTCCTGCTCTGCTTCCTGAATTACCTCCAGAAATTTTGCTATTTGCTGCCCTGCCATCTTACCTGCTCGGCTCCCCTTCCAATCAACTCTGGTCAGCTCCTTCCTCATGTCTTTATACTTACCATTACTCAATTGAAATACTGTTCCATCTGATTGCAGCTTCTCCCTCTCAAACTGCAGGGGGATTTCTATCATATTATGGTCACTTATCCACAGGGATACTTTCATCTTCAGCTCACTTATCAAGTTTGCCACATTACACATCACTGAATACAAAACTGCCTGTTCCAAATGATCAACCACAAGCTGTTTCAAAAACCATCTCATAGACATTCCATGAAGTCCTTTCCCTGAGATACACTACCAAGTCCACCTATCCATTGAAGTCTGCCCTGACATTTTGTACCTGGCGTTTCTATCTCCTGATTGATTTCCTTCCCCACACCCTGATTACTGCTTGGAGGCCTGGACAGAACTTGCATCAGATTATTTATTTCTTGCGGTTCCTCAACTCTAGTCACACAGATTCTACACCTTCTGACTCTCTATCACTTCTTGCTATTGATTTAATTTCATTTCTTACGAACAAGGCAACACTTGCCCCTTTGCCCATCTGCTTGTCCTTTTGATGGGACATGTATCCTTGGATATTTAGATCCCAGCCCGGATCCCCTTACAGCCATGTCTCTGTGACAACCACAACATCGTACCTGCCAGTTTCAATCTGCACTACACGATCATTGTGTATACTGTGTGTGTACAACACCCTCAGTCCTGCATTGACTGCCCTCCTTCTCATCATTGTCCTCTTATCTGCTGTGCTTTACGTTTGATCTCTGATCCTTCCCACACTTTCTGTCCTATTACATCTTCTAGAAACTTGAAAAACCTCTCCCTCCACTTTAACTGGTTTAAATTCCTTAGAAACTCAATTTACCTCGATATGTGGCATCACTTTGTCGACCTTACTCGGAATGCTTCGTGCATTTAGATACAACCTGTTTAAGTTTGTTGTATTATTGATTTTCTCTGCACTTTTATGCTTCCTTTGATATTCAAAATTCCATCACTTTCTTTTATTTTCTGGTAATCCCATCACTAACCAGCAATCCTACCTTCTCCTTTACCTTCCATTTTCTCATCTTCATCCAACTGAGCCAAATTACTTTCTCTTGGGGTTAAGTTCAGGCCAATATTTATCGTTGAGCCAACATCATTAATGCTCTTTGATCTCATTGCTGCTAGTGGGATCTTGCTGTGCAGAAACTGGCTGCCATGTTACTGACATTGCAACAGGGGCTGCTTGTCAAACAAAACGACCTGTTGGAGTCTTTTGGAGAGCCTGAAATGTTAAGGGCTGGATTGAAATACAATTAGAGTCAGAGAGATGGACAGCACAGAAACAGACCCTTCGGTCCAACTTGTCCATGTTGACCAGATAACCTAAATTAATCTCGTCTCATTTGCCAGCATTTGGCCCCTATCCGTCTAACATGTTCCTATTAACAAATGCATGCCTTTTAAATGTTGTAATTGTACCAGCCTTCACCACTTCTTCTGGCAGCTCATTCCACACATTTAACACCCTCTGAATGAAAATGTTGTCCCTTAGGTCCCTTTTAAATCTTTCCCCATCACCTTCAACCGATGCCCTGCGGTCCTGGACTCCCCCACCCTGGAGAAAAGATCTTCTCTATTCACCCTATCTATGCGACCCATGACTTTAAAAACCTCAAAACAGTCACCCATCAACCTGCAATGATCCAGGGAAAACAGCCTCAGCCTATTCAGCCTCTCACTTTCGCGCAAATCCTCCAACCTTGGCAACATCTTTGTAAATCTTTTCTGAACCATTTTAAGATTCACAACATTTTTCCTGTAACAGGGTGACCAGAATTGCACACAGTATTCCAAAAGTGCCCTAATCAATGTCCTGTATAGCTGCAACAGCTCCCAACTCCAATACTCAATGCACTGACCAATAAAGGAAAGCAAACCAAATGACTTTGTCACTCCTCTACCAACCTGCAACTTCATCTTCAAGGAACTATTCTTTATTTTTTGGATGAACTGAGAGTCTTTCAGTTGTGAAAGAGAGCAGGCAGTTCCCCTTGGTGCCCCTGGTCAGTATTTATCACCCAGTCAAAATCACTAAGAATGTATTTCTCTGCTAATTATCACATGGTACTGGGATCTTACTGGGCACAGTCTGCTGGAAAGATCTATTGGGACATCCTGAGTTGGGCACAGGTGCTACACAAATGCAAGTCTTTCTTTCAGGGTTGGAGTCTCCTGATCCGGATCCTCATCCATTGTATGAGCACTCTTACCTTCCAGGGGGCAGGGGGTCATTAGGAACAGTGACCCTGTCTGACCCTAGGGCACTGAGACTCTTTGCAGCCTCACCCTTGACCCTCAGCCCAATAGTGTGCAGCAAGGTTTGTAATATAATCCAGAACCTTCTACACAGACACCCGATGTGACTCTTTCCTGAAATGTGTGGATCCGAGTCTGCTCTAATGTTCTCGGATAAAGTTCTCCTGATCTGTGGGTGATCGGAGGTTTGTTAAAGAAATATCGAGCTCCATCCCACTTTCCAGCTCTTGCTCCACAGTTCTGGAGGTTTCGTTTGAAGTGAACATCCAAGTGTTTTTTTCAATATGATGAGGGTTTCTGCCTTTCCCACCCTTTCAGACAGTGAATCCCACATCCCACCAACCTCTGGGTGAAAACAAATAACCTCAACTCCCTTCGAACCCTGCCCCCAACTGATTTCAATCTCTCCCCATGGTTATTGCCCTTTGTGCTGGTGGAAATCAGTCCTTCCTATCCAATCTATCCAGGCCCCTCAGCATTTTACACAACACCATCAAATCTCCCCTCTGCCTCCTCTGTTCCAATGAACACACTCCCATCCAATCCAATCATTCTTCAAAGCTCAAAATTCCTGGTCTCTCGAGGGATCACATCCTTCCTGTAATGTGGTGACCAGAACCGTACACTGTTGTCTCACTGTACTTTAACTGGGGTTTTATACAATTCCAGAATAAAAAAACTCCTTGCTTTCACTCTCAACCAAAAATGAGATAAGGGAGGTGATGGTCTCATGGTATTATTGCTGAGCTGTTAATCCAGAGATCCAGATAATGTTCTGGGGACCAGGGTTAGAATCCAGCAGATGGTGGCATTCAAATTCAAATTTAAAAAAATCTGTAATTAAGAGTTTAATGATGACCATGAAACCATCATTGATTGTTAGGAAAAAGCCATCTGATTCTCTAATGTCCTTTAGGGAAGGAAACTGCCATCCTTACCATGTGACTCCAGACCCACAGTAATGTGGTTGACTCTAAACTGCCCTCTGGGTGATTATGGATGGGTAATAAATGCTGCCGATCCAACAATGCTCTCATTCCATCAAGGGAAAAAGAAAAACAGTTTCTCCCATGTGTCTTCTAAACCACCTTACTGACCCGCATTCATTAATCACCATGGCCACATCTTCAGCTCCAAACACATCTGACTTCCAGCTTCAAAATGATGAGAGACATTCCTTCATTATCTGAGAAACAGATCGAAACATCAAACACAGGAGCAGCAGTAGGCCATTTGGCCCTTCAAGCCTGCTCCACCATTCAATATGATCATGGCTGATCATCCAACACAGTCCCCTGTTCCTGCTTTCTCCCCACATTCTTTGATCTCTTTAATCCAAAGAACTATATCTAATTCCTTCTTAAATACACACCGCATCTAATTCCCTTTTGCTGGAAAAATGGATGACAATTATTGGGTTGTTGTTTTTTGACCAGAGTGGACACAATGGGCTGATGGGTCTTTCCGGCTCTCTGACACTATTATTATATATTATGAGTAACTGGGTACCAAGGACTGACCCCTGTGGCACCCTAAGTTGTAATTACTTGCCATTCAGAAAAAGACTCCTTCTTTCTGTGCTGTCGGCCAACCAGTACCCAATCCATGTTAGTACATGGCCCCAATCCTCTTGTTCATTCGGTCGAGATCGGGAAGTCCCACCTTTACTCTTTGTGGGAACAGATTCTGAATGACCTCTGTCTCGTCCTTCAAGGGCTCCCACTGCCCTGACACTAATTTCCCATCATGTCACTGCTCCCGGTCCTCTTTTACCAAAGCACCACACAGTTTAGTAAAATGAAAAGTTTTATACTTACTGCACAGTTCTCCATTTCCATCCATATTCTCAATCTCACTGAGTTCTGATCACTGTCACGAAAATGCTCCCCCGTTGATAGCCTTTCCAGGTGCACACATTCATTCCATAAACAATGGTCGAAAACTGTCCCTTCTCTCTCAGGGGCATTTAGGGATGGGCAATAAATGCTGGCCCTGCCAGTGACACTCACATCCCAAGAAGCAATTTGAACAATATCTGTTCTTTTGTTGGTTTATTCTGTATTGACTAAAAATGTTCAAAAAGATTGTGTTGCCAGTGAATATTTGTGAGGGTTGAATTCCCTTCGAATGGCAGGGATTAAAATTGCTCCTCTTATCTTTCAGGCCGTGAGAACTCTCAGCCCAAGCTGACCCTTCTGCCCCCCTCCCCGGAGCAGGTCAATGCCAAGAGCACTGCCACCCTGGTGTGCCTTGCCAATCACTTCTATCCCGATGAGCTGGAGGTGCAGTGGAAGAAGGACGGTGCAGTCATTTCGGACGGGGTTCAGACCAGCAACTACCTGCGAGCTTCAGACAGCACCTACAGTGTCAGCAGCCTGCTGACCCTCTCTGGGTCTGACTGGGAGTCCAACGCTCGCTTCTCCTGTGCCCTCACCCATGTGACACTCCCCTCTCCCCTCAGCAAGAGTATCAGGAGATCAGAATGTGTTTAAAGTGTTTGCGATAGTCCATAGAGGAGACACAACTTTAAATAGAACAGGGCTGAGCTGGCAGGTTATTGTCAGCATTGAATTTCATCTCTTTTCCTTCTCAGGACGGCTCAGAGAACCTTCTGCGGTTTGGGTATTAAAGCAGGTCATTGCGACAGTGTCAAGAGAGCTTTACACGATGTCAAACGTCATGCTGTACCTTGTCCAGAAAGTGTTTGATTGGGACAGGGTTGACTTGTGATGCCAAGAAAAATCTCTTGAAGTTGCTGAAGACTGTCAGCTGTACAAAACAATGTAACCTCAGAATTCTCTGTTTCAGTAAACCAGATCTTCTTCCTGCTTAGCTGCCAGTTCCAATTTAAGGTTTGGTCACTGTTTAAAGGGACAGGATTATCCTGTTGTTGAGAAAATCTCCACAAGTGTTTTTCTCAAGCTCCATTGTGGCTGTGAATTTGAGCAGCTTCCTCTGTATGGGCTGTTAATTGCAGTTTTTTTCTGTCAATGTGAATCTGGAAAAGGGAATAAAGATGAAAATTCAGTCTCTGTCGCTGTGTGCTTTGGAAACAGATGACCTCCCCCCCCCCCACCTCAGTTGAGTGGCTGCATTTCAGCAGGTCATTTTCAAGATTGGCTGGTTGGCCTGCCAATCAATTATAATCATCAATCATTTCAAATGATCCCTTTGATCAGGGATTTGTGTAGGTTACAAGATTCCAAAAAAGAACACAAACTGAAAGCTGTTAGGACTCAATAAGTACAATCTGATGCATTCCCTCATCACTCTATTGGTCCTGGCCCAGCTGATGGGATCGCACTGTGCAATCTCTGCTGCATGTTGGTTAGCCGCTGAAACAATCTTTGGCTATTCACCAACATTATCGGCCTTGTGTGTCTCTCTGAGTGTGAATGTTTAACTTAATGTTGCCTGTAGATCTCTGAGTGTGGGTGTGTTACTCAGAGAGACACCCACATTCAGAGACTCCTGTGGACTGTGAGTGTGTTACTCAGTGCTGCCTGTCTCTCAGAGTGCGTGTGTGACATACTGTTGCCTGAAGGTGTCTCTCTCAGTGCGCATGTGTTACTCTGTGCTGTCTGGAGGTGTCTCTCTGAGGTCTGTGTCTCCGAGTGATGGATTCAGAACGGGCTTTGTTCTCGGGATTGAAGATTGGGCTTTAATCTTCTCAAATCATGAATGAAAATCAGTTCAGCTGATTCAGCCTGAGATGGCAGCTCATTCAGATGGCCAAAGTTAAAAAGCACACAACACCAGGTTATAGTCAAACAGGTTTATTTGGAAGTCGAAAGCGTTCAGAGCACTGCTCCTTCATCAGGTAGCTGGAGGGTCATTGGACACAGAATTTATGGTAAATTTAGATGGCAGCTGAGAAAGGTGAATACTGAGAGTGTATTCTCGGTAAGTGAGGGATTTCAGAGGCAGTGGGCACTGTGCTCCGGAATGTGTTGCCCAATTCCGAGGGGATTCTCTGAATCCAGGGTCAGAGCAGTCGTGACTGCCTGCCCAGCCAATGCTGGCTCCCCATAGTCATATTTCAGTGCTTAATTAACCCAAAACTAGGTGCAGCAATATTACATTTCAGGGAGGGGAGCTGTCTGATGGAGGGAGGTTGAATTCTTGCAGCCCCAAGAGAGGTTGCGGTGGATTAATGACAGGTTTGACCACCATGAAGATGCCACCTTCTCCCCCCGCCCCCACCACCCCCACCACCCCCCCCACCCTCGCCCGCCCGCCCCAGCTGTGATGACCCTCGGATTAAAAATGTGACTGCTCTGGGATGATGACCACATTCCTGGGTGATGGAGAGAAGGCCAACCTCTCCCAAAGGCAGCACAGGGTGGATCGAAAGGGCATCAAGAGTAAGCATGGAGAGATTGAGGGTGACAGTAGGAAGGGGTTGGTTGGTAAGTTGTTATTCAGAGTCGGGTCCCAGAGCATCAGTCCTTCTGACACTCCCCTTTTTATCTGTCAGCCAGGGCTCCCTGATTGACAAGGTTAACTGTCCCTGTCAGAGAACTCATATTTTATCAAAAAGAATAAAACATTTATTGAACAAGGAGCTCAAGAGCTAAACGACACGAGACAAAATAATGGTTTGTAAGGTTTCATCATGGACACTGCAAATAAGATTTGGTGAAGACCTTTTTCACTCAGCAGGTGGTGAGAATCTGGAATAGACTGTCATAGAATCCCTAAAATGAGGAAACAGGCTATTTGAACCAACACGCCCACACTGATCCTTGGACGAGTTACCCACCCAAGACCCAATCCCCTATCCTATTATTCTACTTTTCCCCGACTATTAAACCTAACCTACACATCCCGAATCACGATGGGCAATTTAGCACAGCCAATTCACCTAAACTGCACGTCTTTAAATTTTGAGAGAAAACCAGAGTACCCAGAGGAAACCTACACAGACGTGGGAAGAATGTGCTAACTGCACACAGACAGTTGCCTGAGGCTGGAATCAAACCTGGGTCAAAACACTCAGAAAAGCCTTGACTTCACTCCAGCCTCAGCCTCCACATCTGCCCCACCCACTCTGCAACCAAGACTGCAACTACATTTCCCAGGGTCACCCCTGAGTCCTACTGCCTACCTGCTGCCAGCCAGAACACTCGCTCTCCCTCCTCAACCATACACCCCCACAGTGCACCCTATCCCTCCACTTCTCCCTCTTTACTTCATTCCCACCATCCCACTCCCCCACCTCACTCCACAACCCACCTCCGCCCCAATCCCCTTTCTCTCCCACACCCATTCCTCCATGCTACATCACAACCAACCCTCACCCACCACATGCCATCACCCTTTCCCCCAAAAACCCCACCCACGAGTCTTGTTACATATTTACTATGCCCCCCGTTCTCAAACATTCTGAGGCCAAAAGGTCCATCCTCATGGAAGGGCTCACATTCATTCCCCTCTGCTTCCACCTCAACAAATCCCACACCCTCCAGGATGTGGAGCTCTTCTTTGGCCACCTCTACCTCCATGTCTTCTTCTTTAACACAAACTCACAACCTCCCTCTGAGGACCCCTACACCTGCCTCCAATGTTCCTCCTCTGCTTGGTCACCGCCCCCCCCCCACCACCAGCCGTGTCCCTACCTTAGATCTCTTCATTGCTGACTGTTGATGTGTCTTCAGCCGCCTTAATTTCTCCACCCCCTCACACTCTCCAATCACACTCCCTCCGAACTGCTGCACTCTCTCCACACCAACCCCTGGTTCACCATTAAACCCGCTGACAAAGGCAGAGGGGTGGTAATCTGGAGAACGGCTGTAGCCATGTCGCAGAGGCCGAACGCCAACTCTCAGACACCATGTCCTACCCCCCTTGCCCATGACCCCACCGTGACCCATCAGACCCAAATCACTCACACTGTCAGTTCCCCCATTGCCTCAAGTGATCTCACCTCCACTGTCTCCAATCTCATAGTCCCCCAACCCCATAATGCCCAGTTTTATCTGCTCCCCAAGATCCACAAGCCCAACTACCTGGCTAACCCCTCATTTCAGCATGCTCCTGCCCCACTGAACTCCTCTCGTCCTACCTCGACTCCATCCTCTTCTCCTTCGTTCAGGCACTTCCCAACTACATCTGCTACACCAACCATGCCCTCCATCTTTTCAGTAAACTTCAGTTCCCCAGACCTGAGCGCTTTATCTCCATTATGGACATGCAGTCCTTATATATGTCCATACCCGATAAGGATGGCCTCCACTTCTACCTCTCTGACAGACCCATACAGTCCCCCTCCACCAATACCCACCTCCGCCTCGCCAAACTGGTCCTCACCCTCAATAACTTTTACTTTAACTCCTCCCATTTCCTCCAAATCCAGTATATGGCCTTGGGCACCCGGATGAGCACCAGCTACGCCTGCCTCTTTATCGCCTATGTCGAACAATCTCTCTTCAGTACCTACACAAGCTTCATTCCCCAACTCTTCTGCCATTACATCAATGACTGTGTTGGTGCAGCAGCCTGCACCCAGGCTGAACTGGAACAGTTCATTCACTTCACCCACAACTTCCACACCATCTTCAAATTCCCTTGGTCCATCTCGGACACCTCCCTCCCCTTTCTTGATCTCTCCATTTCCAATTCTGGTGACAATCTTCAGACAGGCATTTACTACAAAGCCACAGACTCCCATATCTAACTGGACCACACCTCCTCCCATCCAGTATCCTCCAAGAACTCCATCCCATTCTCCCAATTCCTCTGCCTCCGCCCCATCTGCTCAGAGGAGGAGACCTTCCACTGATCACAGATGTCTATTATAAACAAAGTGCTTTTCCTCCTTCTGTCATCCAACGCATCCCCTCTATTTCCCGTTCCACTGCTCTAAACCCAGCCCCCTCCAAACACAATGAAGACAGAGTCCCCATTATCCTCACCTATCAGCCCACCAACCTCCGTATCCAAAGTATCAGCCTTGAACACTTCTGCTAACTCTAACTAGACCACACCACTAAATATATCTTCCACTCCCCACCGCTGGATGCCTTCCACAAGGACCATTCCCTTTGACAATTCTTGGTTTGCGTCACTCTCCCACCTACCCCACTTCCGCTCCCCCCCCCCAACCTCCCACCCCGAGCCCCAGGTCCTTTCCCTGCAACCCAAAACGATGCAAAGCCTGCTGGTACACCAATCTCTCACCTCCATACAGGGCCCCAAACAGTCCTTCCAGGTTAGACAGAGGTTCACCTCTCTCTCCTCCCACCTAATTCACTGCATCAGGTGCTCCCAGTGTGGTCTTCTCTATTTTGGGAAGACCAAACATAAACTTAGGGAATGGTTCACTGAGCATCTTAGCTGGGCCCGGAGGGGCTGACTGGACCTCCCAGTCACTGCCTATTTTAATTCCCCTTCCCACTCCCTTTCTGAAATGACCATCCTTGGTCTCTTCCATTGAGACAACAAACCAAACTGCACATTGGAGGAACAACACCCCATATTACGCCTGGGCAGCCAACAGCCCAGAGGACTCAACATTGAGTTCTCCAATTTCATATAACCACCCTTCCCACTCCCCTGTCTCTCTTCCCAATCTCTCTCCCTCCCTTCCACTCCTTCCTGCCACCTACCGGATTCACTCCTCCCATTGACCAAACAGGTCATAACCTCTACCTGTCATCATCAATCACCACTTCATCATCCTGTCCCTGCCACTCCCTTTATCTTAGCTCCCCCTACACCCACCCCGCCATTCCTGAAAAAGAGTTCCACACCAAAATGTCAACTAGGATGGAACGGTGGCTTAGTGGTTAGCACTGCTACCTCACAACACCAGGGACCTGGGTTCAATTCCTGCCTGTCTCTTTGCACATTCTCCCTGTGTCTGCATGGGTTTCCTCCGGGTGCTCCAGTTTCCTCCCATATTCCAAAAATGTGCAGGTCAGGTGAATTGGCTATGCTAAACTGCCCACAGTGTTAGGTGTGTTAGTCAGGGGTAAATATGGGGTAGAGGAATGGGTTTGAGTGCGTTACTCTTCAGAGAGGCGGTGTGGACTTGTTGGGCTGAAGGGCCTGTTTCCACACTGTAGAGAATTGTGCAGCACTGCTGCCTCACAGCGGTAGGGTCCCAGGTTCGATTCCAGACTAGGACGACTGTCTGCGTGGAGTTTGCACATTTTCCCCGTATCTGCGTGGGTTTTCTCCGGATGCTCTGGTTTCCTCCCACACTCCAAAGATGTGCAGGTCAGATGAATTGGCCATGATAAATTGCCCATCTTGTTAGGTGCATTAGAGGGGAAATGGGTATGGATGGATTACTCTTTGGGGGTCGGTGTGGACTGGTTGGGCTGAATGGCCTGTTTCCATTCTGTTGGGAGTCTAATCTAATCTACTCCGCTGTCTGACTTGCTGTGTTCCTCCAGCCTCCTCCCTATCTACATTGAATGGAAACTGCAGGAAAGGGCTGGACAATCAAGTATCAGGGCCATAAACAAATGGGACATGCAACAGATAGATGCATTGAGGTGGTCATTCTCAAAGAGAAGACCAAACTGGAAATGAAACATTCAGATCCATTGGATGGAATTTAATGTCAGAAAGTGTGAGACCATGCACTTTGGTCAGAATAATCTAAAGGCCGACTATTATTTAAATACTGAGAGATTCCAACACAGTGCAGTACAGAGTGATAGAACATAGAACATAGAAGAATACAGCGCAGTACAGGCCCTTCGGCCCTCGATGTTGCGCCGATCAAAGCCCACCTAACCTACACTAACCCACTATCCTCCATATACCTATCCAATGCCCGCTTAAATACTCATAAAGAGGGAGAGTCCACTACTGCTACTGGCAGGGCATTCCATGAACTTACGACTCGCTGAGTGAAGAACCTACCCCTAACATCAGTCCTATATCTACCCCCCCCCCCTTAATTTAAAGCTATGCCCCCTTGTAATAGCTGATCTGGGTGTCCTTATGCATGGGACACTAAAAGTTAGTGCAGGTACAGCAAGTAATTGAGAAGGTGAATGGAACTTTCGCCTTTATTGCTGGGGGTTGAAAGTTTAAAGTAGAGAAAGCCTGTTCAAATTGTACAGGGTGTTAGTGAGCCTGCATTTGGAGTATTGTGTGCAATTTTGGTCCCTGTATTTAAGAAAGGATGGACAGACATTGGAGGCTCCCTCCTGCTCCTATTTCCCATGTCCTTGTGTGCTCCAGTGTCCTTCCCTCACAGAAGAGCTGGTTGGAGCCTGCCTGCAGTAGCAGCCTCCAGTCTCTAGGTGGTGCTGCCAAATGATCTGCCTTGGCCAGGCTGTCACAGTTCCCACATTACAACAATGTCTGGACTTCAGAAGTATTCCATTGGCTGTAAAACATTTTCAAACATCCTAAGTTCAAGGACGGTATAACAGAAATATAATTCTCTCCCTTTTTATATTTTATCTCTATGCCTTCCCATCTATTACCTAACAACACTTGTGTCAAGTCCGGAATGAATCATGAATCTCTGGGAGAACTTAATCTATGACAACACTGGGATTAATGATCACCTCCTCAGTGGGCTTTGTGGATGAAGGTCAATAGCAATCTACTTATGACTTGATCTGAGTTGGTCTGAGTCAGTCAGTGTTATTGTTCTGGGTAGGGACAGTACTGACCAACCTCAGACCCTGTGATCTGATTGAGATAAAGGGTTAGCTGTGCAGCGCTTTCACACATGGCTCATTCACATAGTGAAGCAGGGATTCCCCATTTTGCGAGAGTAAATGGAACTAACAAACTGGGTGGGCGTGACACCCCCCTCCCCCCTCTGTCTCCAAGAGTGGGGACAGGAACAATAATATTCTCAGACAGAAAGGATGGTAAAAATGATAAAGAGAGGACAGGATGCATGACACTCCCCAGAGACAGGCAAACAGTATCTGTCTGCTCCCCACTTTCTTGTTGTGACATATGTCCTTGGGAAATGGGTTTGGTTTATATTTTCTCAATTGTATTTAGGTTTGATGAGGTGATTTGGTAACAATGATTCCAATTCCATATTTTGTGTGGCAGCAGATCTACTGAAGGCCATGCTTTTATTTGGAGGTTGCCCAGGTTTCTGTCCAGGCTGATGCAGCATGGTCTACAGTGCTGCTCCTATTGGGCTAATCCATCACACATGAGGGAATCTGACAGACGCTTTTTCTTTGTGCTGGCAAAGGGAGACATTTGTTTACACTGTAATTGCGGCCAAAGAAATTAGTCAGTGGATGTAATTCCAGCTGAATATAAAGTTCTGATGTTCATGATGGGATTAACCTCGACAGTTCCCACTTTACCCCGACAGTGGAAAGGAAGTCACCACGCAGTGGTCTCCTGGCTCACACTGAGAAACCAAGTTGATGGTATAACTGCAGAGAACAACACAATGGCTTAGACTCACCGAACAACCAGAGGCTTCAGCCAAAATCTGGGTCACAGGCAAATGGAGTGTTGTGTAAACGCTCAGTATCTCAGGGAACAAACACAACTACTGAGCTGCAAAACTGAACAGGACTTTATATGAAAATTGGCATTCCAAAAATAAATTCCAAACACAATATGTGTAAAAACTGAGTACAATCTCATGACAAAGACTACATCATTTTCTTTGAAAGCTGGACGATAATAAGATGAGAATTCAAACAACCACCCACTCCATCACATGGTGTTCTCATCATAACACACTTGCAAGCCTCTTAAAACACGGAAAGAGAGAGAAACATTGCAAACTATATTACCATGAATGAGGATCCATTAAAAACTAGTATCATGATGTTAAATGCTCCCAGCCAGAAACAACACTGATGCATTCACATCATTAGCTTGTTAAATGATGTTAAAACGTCTGCCAATCACTTTCATGAAGACGAAGTATTTAAATCTCAAGAGGCATTGATGACTATTTTCCAGTATCATAGCAAGGAAGCAGCAGCTGACATGTGAACTCCAACAACCTAATGATAACAGGCACTGAATACAGAACTAGCTCCTGAGAGAAATAAAATCAACAGCTGAGATATGTCCAGTGCTGGGAGCATTTTAGACAAGACACTTTGTTGCCAGCAAGTTACTGCAGCATGAAATTTCCAGTAGGGTCAGAAAGAGAAAAAAGACAATGTGCAGATTGTTGAACAGGCCCCTACACCTCGGCCTGAGGCAGGAGCCCAAGTTCCAACACACTGGCCTCACTTCACACCAACCTTCACACAGTGCGGGGTCATGAACTCTGGCCATCAATTCCTCTGGGACCAGGATGGAGTGAGGGAACAGGGACAATTGTAGAAGAGTCAATAGAGAGTAAAGCAAGATGAAGAGGGTGTTTGGAAAGGGGTTAGAGGAGGAAATATACTTTGTGCCACTCAGTACAGACATGGTCTACGTGTATAATAGAATGAACAAAACAGCACCTGTGAAGACAAACAAAAGTCACACCAAAGTACTTTTCTTATCACAGGGGATATTTTCATTGTGGTGTGATAAGTACTCTGCTTTTGAAGCTGTAAACTCTCTCTATGGGTCTCTCCAGATTGAGCCTGTTTGCTCCAAGCAGGGCCCCAGTTTATTTTTTCCTGATCAGGGTCAGTGACACAGCTGCCCTCTAGTGGCGAGAGAGTGCTTGCACGGCTGCTGAGGATTATGGGTAAAGTCCCCTCCCATTCACGCCCACACAAACCAGCAGCCACTTCAGCTGGTTTATTGAAAACCACAAGCTTTCAAGGTGCTGTTCTTTCAACGGTGGAACTGGATGCACGGTCATACAAATTAGGGACAAATGAAGGCGATTCATCCTCTTGAGCCTGCTCCCCATGGCTGAACTGATTCTTCACCTTCTTACCTTACTCTGACAGATTTTTGATAAGGAATGACTGTCTACTTCTTCACTACAAGCATTCAGAGGTTTCATTTCAATGTTTGAAGAAGAGTTCCAAAGACCGATGACCTTCTGCAAGAAATCAAAACCCTGTTTTTCTCGGTCTTAACTGAGGGAACTTAGTTTAGTTTTATATTCTCCCTGAAAAGGAAGCACTCTTTTCACATCCACGCTGTATTCTATGTTCATGCTGATATGGCATCTGCTTTAATCAGCTGCTTTCTCATGAGAACAGTTGTCTATCCTGCCACCTTCAATGGCTGATGCACATAAATACCCAGAACCTACTGCCCCTACACCCATCCATACTTGTAACCTTTAGTTTGTTTTGTCTCTTCACGTTTTCCTTCCAAAATGAATCAGTGACATTTCTTTCTATTAAATTCTATCTGCATCCATTTGTTCATTCCATTACCTATACCCTTTTTGAAGTTCGACACTGTCTTTGTCATGAGTCGTAATGGATCCATGTTTCAAACCATCAGCAAATTTGGAAATTATGCCTTGTGCACTCAGAATTAAATATTTTAAATAATTTTTAGAATGAACTATTTTATAAACTACTTTAAATCAAGCCTCAAATTTATTGCCCATCTGCAGTTGCTCGGACTGAATTCTGAGCCAGATCATGGGGCCATTAAGAATGAATCGCGTCACTGTGTGGGACTGGATTCACAGACCGGGTGATGACTGGGTTCCCTTGTCCAAACTACATTCATGAACATGACATTGAGTTTCATGGGGTTTTTTGTTCAGATCCCAGCGCCTTCCTTCCCAGATATTACATGGCTCACCACCGCCCTCTCCAGGACAATTTGGGAAGTGCAACAAATAGCAGTAACTTTTGTGCCCGCCCATCCCAGGAGAAGTCAAAATAAATGAGATACACTTCGAATGATCAAACTGATGAGGCTTGAATTCATCTCTTTGAAAAAACTGGAGGCTAGGCTAGAAATAGAGCCATGACAAGGGTGAACCTGGTTTGCCAGACTGAAAGGTGGAGTGTCCTTCGGATTGACACTGGGATCAGGCACAAAATGAATTACACTCAACGACCAAACAAACGGCTATCAAAGCAGGTCACCAAACTGCAAAGAGCAGCAATTTATCTGGAAGAACTCAATTGGCATCAGTGGTTGTAAAAGCATTAGGCGGGCAAGTGTCATGTTGTTGAACACACCAGAAGCACAAGTCACACATAAAGGGAAGCAGGGAAACGGGAATAACTGAATTTCTCCATTGAGAACTGGAAGGGATTTTCTCAGTTATAACGCCTTTGAGAACGAGAATAGGTTGAAGGGTCGTTTATATTATAAACAACACTGCAGTGCACAAGAAAAGATGTCAAGTGACATATCTCCTTTAACTTGGGAACAATATCAGAAACAATGGTCAATGTGATTTTGGATTGAATATTGAGAGTGAGTATATGGAGGGGAGAGTGACCATGGCAGCTGTCCTGAAGAATGGTTAGGTCATGGCTAGAATATGGTGCACAGTTAGGGGCTGCTTTGAGGGACAATACAGAATGAGACAGGGACAGGGGATCTCGGTCACAAGGTTTTATTTCGGGATGTGGATTTCTTTACACAGAAGGTGGTAAGAATTTGCAATTTTCTGCCACAGGCTGTTAAAACAAAACCTATCCATGTTTTATTCTCTGGTGGAACATGGACACTGCTGGCTGGCCAGCATTTCCTGCCTGTCCCCCATTTTCTTTGAACATGGTGAGGAGCTTCCTTCCTTCACCCGCTGCAGCCATGTGCTGTAGGTAGACCCAGTGTGCCCTGAGGGAGAGAATTCCCTGATTTTAATCTTGTGACAGCGAAGGAACAGGGATGTATTTCTAAGTCAGGGAAAATCCTGCAGGTGGCGGTATTCCCATGTGTGCACTATTTTAAAAGGGATTTAATAACCTGAAAAAGAGCAATTATAAAGGGAAAGTAATGCTAGAAAGCATTTGATTGGATGGTGACGGATTAATTATTGGGGTGATGTTTTGGGCAGAGTTGGCTGTTCTTGCTCAGCAGCAACATTCTCCATGGTAACACTTCATTACATTCCAAAACAACATGTTTAAACCTCAAAACTCTGACCTTGCACAAAAGCAGTGCCAATTATTGACATATTTTATAATTTTTTAAAGTATCAGCCTTGGCTAAGTTGGTAGAACTCCTTTCATAGAGTCAGAAAGGTTTGGGTTCAGTGCACTCTAAGGTGGGTCAACAACGATCTCACCCATCAGTGACAGAACTGCTGGGGAGCTCCTTCTGGTTCATGGGGAGGTCCCCAGTTGGAAACGAGCAGAGCAATGCTTGTTGGAGACAGAGCTCTCACTGGAGACCTTGGCGTACTATGGAATCCCAGACCAAATGCAACTAAAGGCAGGTATGGGTCATGGGAGAGGTGGCAGTTTAACATGAGGACATCATCTGAAGCAAGGTCCCTTGATTGGACACATTGTGGGAAAGCTAAGCTGAATTAATCCCTGAGTTGCCATTAAATCAGGATAGATTCAGGAATTTAGGGGTCAATTGGCTCCTCAGTCTAGTTGATATCATCTGATGGTGGCTGGGAATTCCAGTTCACTACTTCTGTTCTGATATTCATTGGGAGAAATTTTGCTGCCATTGGGGGCATTGAAATGGGTCACTTGAGTGATTAAGTATGCCTAGAGTCATGTTTCCAACTGTATTGTCCAAAGTGTAAAAATCAAAACTGATGTTTCATTTGCAAAACTGAGAGAAGATGCGTCGGTTGGGGGATTGGCCGTGCTAAATTACTCATTATGTCCAAGAGATGTGCAGGCTAGCAAATGGGAAATGCCATGGAAAATGCAGGGTTACAGGGATAGGGTAAGGGAGGTGTGGGTTGGGGTGGGATGGCCTTCAAAGAGTCGGTATGAGCTTGCTGCACTGTGTGGCCTGCTTCCACCCTGTAGGAATTCCTCGATTCTATGATTCTATGAAGGCCAGAACAGGATCTCGACAGTGGAGGGAGGGTATTCTGATGTTCAAAAGTTCTTAAACAAAGAAATGCAGTAAATGTAGATTTACCATCAGAGCAGACAAACTGAAAGGCAAAATGACATATTCTCAAGTCATATACCAGGTACAGAAAAGAATTCAAAAAAAGGTTTTGATGCAGTTATTGGAATTTAATGATGAATGATGATAAAATGAGTGCTCCATTCAAAAAAAGACAGAATTGCATTTTAGAATTTCAACAGGTCTGAAGCAAAAGAGGAAATCAGGATCAAATAGTCATTTGAGCATATAGAACTTGAGTGAGGCAAAAGCCTTCTTGTGAAATCATTTCATTTTGCCTTGCTTTCTCTCCATGGATGCTGCCTGACCCGCTGGGATCTCCAGTCTACATGGTATTCGCCTTTGCTGTGCTATTTCTTGCAAGTTGTCCAGATGTGTGCAAGACAAAAGCTTCAACAAACTGTCTCTTTTTTTTCAGCAACACTCAAATTCGGATCAGTTTGGAGAGAAAGCAGGGCCATGGAATCATCTTTCCCTGCAGGGAGGGAGGGAGTGTGTGTGGAATCTCCCATGGTCAGGATTCTCCTGGCTTCCACCACCTCAGGAAGGCTGGAGCTTGATGATCGAGGTGAATGGACAGGGCTCACTCTCACAGACCTCAGGTCCATGGAGCCGCTTGTGATGGGAGCATCTGCTTGGTGTCAGGGACAGACAATGACATTGTAATGGGTTTGGAAATGGGGCAACTTGACACTGGCTGCTGCACAATGGCTGCACTGACTCTTCCTCTCTGCCTGGTCCCTCCAGGAGTGAACGTGGATGTTCAGAATGGCTGGAGACCTTGGTTTTTGAAGAAGGCATGAACAGTGAAACATTGTTCTCCAGCTGACCCTCACCAGCTTGGTGCTGGAAAAGATTCCTTGATCCATTGAGCTGAGAACCTTGCTCCTGACCCAGCTGGTTGGTGTTGAGTGGAGTTTCAGGTGATAAAGAGAGGCTGAGGAGGGAGTGGATGAGCAAGTGAATAAATATGCTTTTCAAATTTCCCAGCAACACTGAGAGCTCAGGATTAAGACACAAAACAGGAAGGACGAAGAGTTGAAGAATTTTGTTTTCACACAATCAGTGTGCATGAGTGGGTACAGAGAAAAGACCATTCAATTGGTAAAAACTTATAAGTTAGAGGCTGAATTAGGCTATTCAATCCGTCAAGACTTCGCTCTCATACAATAGGACCTGATGTGTTGTGCTTGCAATTCCACATTCCCATCCATCTTGCATAAATCTTGACAATTTTTATAATGAAAGTCTGCTATCTCCACCTTTAAAATATTCAAGTTGTTGATCTTTTGAAACAGTATTTCCAGAAGGAAATATCCTTCAGAAGACTGGCAAGCCAGCAGGAAACAGTATCCTGAGAGAAGCCCTTTCAGGTTGGCTGCATGTGCCCGACTGTATCCCATAGCACTCCATGCTGAGCCCTCCGCCATCAATTTCTCTCACTAGCTTCAGTGAGAGAATTGACAGCATCTGGGCAATACTTACAGAGGATTCAAAGAAAAGGAGGAAAGCATGTTGTGACATGACGAGGGGCAGACCGATAGAGTTCGGTTCACTGAGGAGACAGAATTCAAGCAGATGGTGTATAATTTGGGAAAATGTGAAGTTGTTCACTTTGACAGAAAGAATCAAAACATTGCATATTATTACAATGGAGAATGACAGAGGAGTTACACACAAAGTGAAGATGTGATGTATGAGAAATTACTAGAACTTGGTGAGACCACATCTCAAACACTGTATTCAGTTCTGGTCCCCTTATTGAAGGGAGAATATAAATGCATTGGAGGTAGTTCAGAGGAGTTTTACTCAATTGATCCCTGGAATGGGTGATTTGTGTGATGATGAAAGATTGGAAAGGCTGGCCCTGTCCTCACTGAAGTAGAGAAGAGAGAGGGGTTCAAGGTTTGTGCACAGATTTGTAGCTCGGGTGCTGGTTGCCATGGTTGTGGCTGTGTTTGCCGAGCTAGGAAGTTGATTCGCAGATGTTTCATCCCCTGTTTAGGTGATACCTTCAGAGCTTTGGAGCCTCCTGGGAAGCACTGATGTGCTGTGTCTTCTGGAATTTATTTGGTTCTCTTCGTGCTGCTTCTGCTTGCTGGTTCTGGATGTTCATTGCAGTGGTCAGTAAATTGGATCGAGGTCAACGTGTTGATTGATGGAGCACAAGAATGAGTGTCATGCCCCTGGAAATTCTCTGGTCATCTTCTGTTTAGCTTGACAGGGGTCAAAACATCTGCAAATCAACCTCCCAGCTTGGTGAATATACCCACAACTACAGCAGGAGTGAGGGGATTTCCTGTCCGACAATATTCTCCAAACCCTTACCTGCCCTCCTCATGTCATACGACCCTGCTCCTTCCCACACATGGAATTGGACTGCCGGATCCTGAGACTTATAACATCCTTCTGGAACAAAGTCTCCAGGTATCTCTGCACCTCCCTGATGTGTCACCGATATTTCCAACTCAGCCTCCAATCCAAACACCCAGTGTGGGAGTTGTTGTCGATTTATACATTCATTTCAGATGTATTTAACCCGAATCACTTTAACTCAATAAAGAAATGTTAATCCCATTTACAAGTAAACGATGCCCACTCCTCTGATAAACCAGTAATTGTCTTCAGGATCTTATTTAAAGTTTTCGTGCTTTCCATTTATTGACCTTCCCAAATGGGGGTGTCCCGAATCAGTACAAGATGATCTGAGGATATAGATGGACTGGGAGGGTCAGATGGGCTGATCAGTAACAAGTGGAATTCATTCAGATAAATGTGAGTCAGTGGACCGAGCTCTACCTGACCATGTGAGTGAGGTGAAGGCAGAGTGACAGCACTTGACATCAAGGCCTCTTTGATGGAGTGTGGCATCAAGGAGCCCAAGCAATGCAGCAGATTTTCATGGGATATTCCAGGGAAGGGATCAACATCTGGATCCCTCCATGCAACTCCTGGGAATTCTGTCATTCTGAAGGGACAAGTTGACCTCCTCAGTTCCCACAAACAGCAGCAAGTCAGACATGCACAGTGTCCAAACTGTTTGGGGGAACTGACCTGAACTCTCACAGCCCTTGTGCCATGCTCTGCTGGAAGATGGTGGGACTATTGGGGAGCCCTTGGGGCAGACAGTTCCTCCATCAATATTGTTGGTCTTTAAACATAAAGGTGAACTTGTCCTGGTCCTCAGCCCTCCCTGTCCCGATATAGACCAGAACATGTTCGAAATGACCAACTGTCTAAAGACCCACTGCCAGTCCGACAGCAATGAGCCAATCAGCTCTGAACACTCCCTGAGTGCGCTCACTCCATTGTGTTCAGATACACTGACATTGAGTGCCCAGAGAACCCACCCTTCCACTCCAGGGTTTTGATACCCCTCCCATCACAGAGTCCCCCCGTGAACTCCTTCAGTTCATTCTCCAGAGACAGCTGGTCCCAGTGATTTTGGTGAATGGATCAGTGTGAGATATAATGGCATCTATTCGATATGTTCACTGTTCCACACCCTCACACATATTGATACATGCTCTTCCCCATTCACTGTACTCCATCGGACACAGGTATTCTGGATGGGGACTGCCCCTTCAGAACATCATCAAGTTGATGAGGGGTTATGGAGTGAAAGGTACCCTTTCCACTCGAGGTTGGACCTTTCCCATTCACACTTTGAGTTCAGCTCACTCTCGGCAACATTCTTTGATCTTTCTGAACTCCAACATACCTTCTTTCCCCCATTTATTGGGTTAGACTTCTTTAGCGCCCTGCATTAATAATGAAAGTGCCCATTCTGACCCTAACTGTAGCATTGCCCCCCCCCCCCCCCCACCCGCCACCTTGCTTCCAGGACCCCATTGCCCACTCTATTCTCCTCCTTGTGTTCCGTGCCTTGAGGGTGGACATGAACACTTCACACACCCTTTCCCTGAGGCTTCAGCTCTGGCCATTTCCAAATCACTCAAGAGACAGAGACTGAACCTTCTTCATCTTTATTACATTTTCCAGATTGACATTGACAGAAAACAGACTGCAATTAACAGCCCAGACAGAGGAAGCTGCACAAATTCACAGTCACAACGGAGCTTGAGGAAAATATTTGTGGAGATTTTCTCAATAACCTGAGAACCCTGTCCCTTTAAACAGTGACAAAACCTGAAACTGGAAATGGTGGCTGAGCAGGAAGGAGATCTGGTTTACTGAAGCAGAGACTTCTGAGGTTCACATTGTTTTGTACAGCTGACACTCTTCAGCATCTTTGAAAGATTATGCTTAGTCTTACAAGTCAGCACCAACCCTATCAAACAGTCTCCCTGGACAGGGACAGAATATGGTTAGATACTGAGTAAAACTCTTTCCGTACTGTTCCCCTCAAAAACACCAAGGACAGGGACAGGACACAATCAGATCCAGAATGAAACTATACCCACGCTGTCCTCATCAAACATTCCTAGGATCTCAGCCTGCTTGGCACACCAGCCTCGTTCCTGAAGAAGGGCTTAAGCCCGAAACATCGATTCTTCTGCTCCTCGGATGCTGCCTGGCCCGCTGTGTTTTTCCAGCACCACATTTTTCAACTACCCTCCTTCAACTGACTGAACTGGTCCTCACTCTTAACAACTTCTCCTTCCAATCCTCCCACTTCCTCCAAACCAAAGGCGTAGTCATGCACACCCGCATAGGCCCCAGCTATACCTGCCTCTTCATCGAATATGTGGGACAATCCATCTTCCACAATGACACTGGCAACACGCCCCACTTTTTCCTCCGCTACATCGATGATTGTATTGGCGCTACCTCGTGCTCCCATGAGGAGGTTGAACAGTTCATCCACTTTACTAAAACCTTCCACCCTGACCTCAAATTTACCTGGACCGTCTCAGACTCCTCCCTCCCCTTCCTAGACCTCTCCATTTCTATCTCGGGCGACCGACTCAACACAGACATTTACTACAAACCAGCTGACTCCCACAGCTACCTAGATTATACCTCCTTCCACCCTGCCCCTTGTAAAAACGCCATCCCATATTCCCAATTCCTTTGCCTCGACTGCATCTGCTCCCAGGAGGACCAATTCTACTACCGAACAACCCAGATGGCCTCCTTCTTCAAAGACAACAATTTCCCCTACGACGTGGTCAACAATGCTCTCCATCACATCTCCTCTACTTCCCCCACCTCTGCCCTTGAAGCCCGCCCCTCCAATCATCACCAGGACAGAACCTCACTGGTCCTCACCTTCCACCCCATCAACCTCCGTTTATATCATATCATCCACCGTCATTTCCGCCACATCCAAACAGACCCCATCACCGAGGATATATTTCCCTCCCCACCCCTATCAGCGTTCCGGAGAGACAACTCCCTCTGCGACTCCCTCGTCAGGTCCACACCCCCCACCAACCAAACCTCCACTCCCGGCACCTTCCCCTGCAACCACAAGAAGTGCAAAACGTGCGCCCACACCTCCCCCCTCACTTCCCTCCAAGGCCCCAATGGATCCTTCCATATCCGTCGCAAATTCACCTGCACCTCCACACACATCATTTACTGTATCCGTTCCACCCAATGTCGTCTCCTCTACATTGGGGAGACAGGTCGCCTACTTGCGGAACGTTTCAGGGAACACCTCTGGGACACCCTTACCAACCAACCCAACCGCCTCGTGGCTGAACACTTTAACTCCCCCTCCCACTCCTCCAATCACATGCAGGTCCTTGGCCTCCTCCATCGCCAGACCCTGGTTACACGACGCCTGGAGGAAGAGCGCCTCATCTTCCGTGTAGGAACCCTCCAACCACACGAGATGAATGTAGATTTCTCCAGCTTCCTCATTTCCCCTCCCCCACCTTATCTCAGTCCCAACCCCTGGATTCAGCGCCACCCTCTTTACCTGCAATCTTCTTCTCAAACTCTCCGCCCCCACCCCCTCTCCGACCTATCACCCTCACCCTCACCTCCTTCCACCTATACTATTCCCAGCGCCCCTCCCCCAAATTCCCTCCCCCCTACCCTTTGTCTCAGTCCGCTTGGCACACCAGCCTCATTCCTGAAGAAGGGCTTATGCTCAAAACGTCGATTCTCCTGCTCCTCGGATGCTGCCTGGCCTGCTGTGTTTTTCCAGCACCACATTTTTCAACTCTGGTCTCCAGCATCTGCAGTCCTCACTTACTCCTCGGATAGGGACAGGATAACAACAATAATAAAGCTATCTTCACACTGTCTGTTCAAACACTCCCAGGACAGGGACAGCACTAGATTGGGTACAGAGTGAAGCTCTCTCTATAGTGTCCCAGTAATCTGTCTTAACCCCTGAACCTCAAAAGTGTCGCCGAGACCAGTCCTGAGAAGGAGGAGAGTTGAAATTCAGTGCTGACAATGACCTTTGTCCTGCCAGCTCAGCCCTGTTCTATTTAAAGTTGTGTCTCCTCTGTGGATTGTCTCAAACACTTTACAAACATTCTGATTTCCTGATGCTCTTGCTGAGGGGAGAGGAGAGGGTCACGTGGGTGAGGGTTCAGGAGAAGCGAGCGTTGGACTCCCAGTCAGACCCAGAGAGGGTCAGCAGGCTGCTGACACTGTAGGTGCTGTCCGAAGCTCGCAGGTAGTTCCTGGTCTGAACCCCGTCTGGAATGACTGCACCGTCCTTCTTCCACTGCACCTCCAGCTCATCGGGATAGAAGTGATTGGCAAGGCAGACCAGGGTGGCAGTGCCCTTGGCATTGACCTGCTCCGGGGAGGGGGGCAGCAGGGTCAGCTTGGGCTGAGAGTTCTCATGGCCTGAAAGACAAAAGAACCAATTTTAATCCCTGCCATTCGGAAGGAGTTCAACTCTCCAAACATTAACTCGCAGAACTATCAGTTTGGACATTTGTATCCAATGCAGAACAAACCTAACAAAAGAATGGCCGTTTATTAAAATTCCTTTTTGCTGGTGCAGTTTGAAGTCCCCCACCCAGCGTACATTCTGTGTTCAACGTGGCTGAGAGACTGATTCATCAGCCCAAGGAGAACAGTACATGGTAAGCAGTGGGAGAATTCATAGAATCATACAGAATAGAAGAGGCCCTTCGCCCCATCAGGTCTATGCCACCAACGCAACACGAAATCAACACTCCACCCACATTCCAGAAGTGGGCCCATAACCCTGATAGTTCGGTCATTTCAGGTCCTCATCCATGTACTTTGTGGAGGTTGTGAGGTTTCTCACCTCAACTCCCCTCCCAGACATTCCCGATTCCACCCGCCCCCCGACCCCCCCACCCCGGGTGAAAAAGCTTTTCCTCAAATCCCCTCTAAAGCTGCTGCCTTTTATATTGAATGTGAGCCAACTTGTTCTTGACCCTCCCAGTCAGGGGCACAGCTATTTACTATCACTCTGTCTATTCCCCTCATAACCTTCTCCCCCTCTATCAGGATTCCCCCCCACCCCCATTCCCCGAACCTTCTCTTCTCCAAACAAAACAACAGGAGCTTATTCATCCTCTTCACATTTGAAATGTTCCATCCCTGGGAACATCCTGGTGAATCTCCTCTGCATTCCCTCCAGTGTAATCACATCCCTCCCACAGTGCGGTGACTACAACTGCACACAGTGCTCCAGGTATGGTCGAACTACTGTTCTGTATAATTCGAACATATCCTCCATGCTCTTTTAATCTCCACCTAAAATGATTAAGGCAAGTACGCCAACTGCCTTCATAACTGCCCTGTTAACATGTTACATCTTAAAAAGTACATCACCTTACATATATCTGGTTTAAATTCCATCTGCCTCTGATCTGCCCATTTGACCAATCCGGTTATACCCTGCTGTAACCGAAAACCTTCTTCTTCACTGTCAACCATCCGACCAATCTTCACATCATCCACAAACCCAGTTATCATCCAGCTCCACATTCCCTTCGGCATTGTTCCTGTATATCACGAGCAATGAGGGACCCAACACTGATCCCTGTGATGTCCGACTGCACCCTGGACCCAGTCACACAAACAGCCTTCTAGCATCACCTTCTGTCACCTGTCACAAAGCCAAGTTTGGATCCAACTTGCCAAGTTACCCTGCATCCCATAGCCTTGTATATCTTCTTTATCAGTCTCCCAAGTACAACCTTGTCAAAGGCCTTCCTGAAATTCATATAAACAACATCAAATGCACCTCCCTGCATCTACACACCTGGTCCCCTTCTCGACAAAATTCCAAAAGATTTGTTGGGCATGGCCTCCCTCTGACAAAGCCGTGCTGACAACCCCAATATAGAGATTCATTCGACCTTCAGAATTTTCTCCAATTGTATCCCTACCGCTGATGAGACACCCACTGGTTTCCTTGTCCATGTCTGGCCTGATGCCATGTGACTTCGTCATGTCTGGAGTCAATGTTGAGGATTTCCAGTGTCACTCCCTCCTGGCTCTATATCACTGTGCAATCACCTCTGCTGGATCTTCCCTGCTGGTGGGACAGGGCCTATGCAGGGCTGGCGATGGTGGTGCCTGGGACACTGTTCGGTATAATTATGTGAGTATGACTGTGTCAGGCTGTTGCTTGTCAGTCTCGTCTGTGAGACAGCTCTCCTGAATTTGACACTAGCCCGCAGATGTGAGTATGGAGGATGCAACAGGGTCGACAGGGCTGTGTTTGATGTTGTTTCCGGTGCCAAGGTCGATGCCAGGTTGTCCATCAAGTTTCATTCTGTTTCTGAGACTTCCCAGCGATTGTTAGAATGGAGGGCCTTGCTCGGCTATTACAGAGGGTGGTTAACAGTTAACCTCATTGCTGTGGGTCTGAAGTCATGTGTAGGCCAGACAAGGTAAGGATGGCAGATTTCCTTCCCGAAAGGACATCGGTCCTTCGTCTCAATATCTCTTTAACAAAACCCCGATCACTCACAGATCAGAACTACTTTATCAGAGAACATTGGAGCAGACTTGAATCAACGCACATCAGGAAGGAGTCACGTTGGAAGAGCAACAAACAAGGATGGAGATGGAGACGTGGAGCTTCAAATACTGATCTTTGCGCTTTGGTGGCACGCTTTGATGGCTGTTTGTTAGATCTTTGTGTATAATTTCTTTTGCTGATCCCACTGCTAATCCGAAGGATACTCCACCCTTCAGTCAGACAAACCAGGTTCACCCATTTCAAGGCTCTGTTTCTGGGCAACGCTCCAGTCTTTCAAAGAGATGAATTCAAGCCTCACCAGTTTGTTCATTTGAATTGGATGCCAGTTATTTTGATTTCTCCTGGGATGGGCGGACGTTGACGTGCCGGTTATTTGTTGCTCTTCCTGAATTGTCCTGGAGATGGCGATGGTGAACCATGTAATATCTGGGAAGCAACTGACCGTTCATTCCCACTGGAATCCACTGGAATGACTGCGGGTTTGTTCATGGCTAATGGAAGGAGACGTTACCCATAATCCTCAGCTGCTGTGCAAGTACTCTATAGTTACCGGAAGGCAGCTGTTTCACTGTGCCCGCAAAATACAAAGTCAGAAAGCACACACCACCAGGCTCTAGCTCAACAGGTTCATTTGAAATCACAAGTTTTTGAAGCACTGCTCCTTCATCAGGTGTACCCCAGTCCACCATCGGTATCCCCCACATTATTGAACAGTACAAATAAACTGGGGCTCTGCGAGGACCCAACTGGATCAATCTGAGAGAGTACAGCTTTCGAATCAGGACACCACAATGAAAATGCCCTGCATGCTATGATATATTAAAAAGAGATACATTGATGTGACTTTAGATTGTCTTCAGATTGTGTTTTTTTTTCATTCTGTGATACACGTAGACATTGTCAGTATTGGGTATCACAAAGTATGTTTCCTCCATTAAACACTTTCCAACACACTCTCTCCATCTTGCTTTACTCCTTACTGACTCTTTGACATTGTCCCTGTTCCCTCACTCCGTCCCAATCCGAGAGGAATTGATGGCCGGAGTTCATGACCCCGCACTGTGTGAAGGTTGGTGTGAAGTGAGGCCAGTGTGTTGGAGCTTGGGCTCCTGCCTCAGGCCCAGGTGTAGGGGCCTGTTCAACAATCTGCACATTGTGCTTTTTCTCTTTCTGAATGGACTGGATCAAGTTGCAGTAACGAGCTGGCAACAAGGTGTCTTGTCTAAAATGTTCCCAGCGTTGGGCACAGAACTAGGTTAGTCACAGGAGACAAATGGTAGTGATGGAAGAACAATTTTCAGAATGGAAGGCTGTGACCAGTGATGTTCCACGGAGATCAGTGGTGGGATCTCTGCTGTTCATGATCTCCATAAATGATTTGGGGCAAAGTGTAGCTGGTCCAATGAGTAAGTTTACGGTTGATACAAAGATTGGTAGAGTTGCAGATAATGAGAAGGATTGTCGGAGGATACAGCAGGATATTATATCAGTTGGATGCATGGACAGAAAAATGGCAAATGTAGTTTAAGCCAGCCAAATGTGAGGTGATGCACTTTGAAAGGTGATGTACAGGTGAGAATTATACAGTGAATGGCAGAAGGCTTTGGAGTATTGATATGCATAGGGATCTGGGTGTGTATGTTCACAGATCACTGAAGATGGCAGCACGGGAAGGTAAGGCTGTAAAAAAGGTTTATGGCCTGCTTGCCTTCATTGGAAGGGGCATTGAGTATAAGGATAGACAAGTTATGCTGCAGCTTTATCGAACATTAGTTAGGCTACACTTGGAATATTGTACACAGTTTTGGTCATCACACAATCAGAAGGATGTGGATGTTTTGAAGATGGTGCAGAAAATGTTTATCAAGATATTGTCTGGTATAGCGGATAGTCGTCCTGAAGAAAGGTTGGATAGACTGGGTTTGTTTTCACTGGAATGCGGAAAAATGAGGCGTGTCCTGATAGAACTTTATAAAAGTTGTGATTGGGATATGTAGAGTGGAGAATATGAGGCTTTTTTCCCCAGCGTGGAGGGGTCAATTATTGGGGAACAGAGGTTCAAGGGGCGGGGGATTTTAAAAGAGATGTGCGAGGCAAGTATTTCACACAAAGGGAATTGAGTGCCTGGAACACACTGCCAGAGGAGGGGATGGAAGCAGACACAATAGAAGTATTCAAGAAATACCTGCTCTAATGCATGAATAGGGAGGGAATAGAGGGATATGAATCCTGTAGGTGAAGACAGTTTCAGTATGCAAGGGCAAAATGTGTCAGCACAGGCTGGGAGGGCCGAAGGGCCTGTTCCTGTGCTGTATTGTTCCTTGTTCTTTGATCCCTGCTGTTGAATTGGATTCTCAGGAGCCAGTTCCGTATGAAGAGCCTGTTCTCATTCTTTTGTTGGAGTTCATGGGGCAGCTGCTGCTTCCTTGCTACGCCACTGATCAAACCAACAATGCAGAAAGCCACTTGATATTTTAAATACACTGTCCGCAGGAAAAAGTTTGACCGAGATTTTAATATTATTTAATAAGATAATGACGTCAATATGTGGTTAAAGATGCCCTCCAACACATCTCGTCCACATCCCGCACCTCCGCCCTCAGACCCCACCCCTCCAACCGTAACAATGACAGAACACCCCTGGTGCTCCTCTTCCACCCCTTCAACCTTCGTATAAATCAAATCATCCACCGACATTTCCGCCACTTCCAAAAAGACCCCACCACAAGGGATATATTTCCCTCCCCATCCCTTTCCACCTTCCTCAAGGACCATTCCCTCTGTGAGTACCTGGTCAGGTCCACGCCCCCCTTCAACCTACCCTCCCATCCTGGCACGACAGAAACTGTAAAACCTGGGCCCACACCTCCTCCCTCACCTCCATCCAAGGCCCTAAAGGAGCCTTCCACATCCATCAAAAGTTTACCTGCACATCCACTAATATCATTTATTGTATCCGTTGCTCCCGATGCGGTCTCCTCTACATTGGGGAGACTGGACGCATCCTAGCAGAGCTCTTTAGGGAACATTTCTGGGACACCCGCACCAATCAACTCCACTGCCCTGTGGCCCAACATTTCAACTCCCCCTCCCACTCAGCTAAGGACATGGAGGTCCTAGGCCTCCTTCACTGCCGATCCCTCACCACCAGACGCCTGGAGGAAGAACGCCTCATCTTCCACCAAGGAACACTTCAACCCCAGGGCATCAATGTGGACTTCAACAGTTTCCTCATTTCCCCTTCCCCCACCTCACCCCAGTTCCAAACTTGCAGCTCAGCACTGTCCCCATGACTTGTCCAGACTTGTCCTACCTGCCTATCTTCTTTTCCACCTATCCACTCCACCCTCCCCCCGCCCCCGACCTCTCACCTTCATCCCCTCCCCCACTCACCCATTGTACTCTATGCTACTTTCTCCCACCCCCACCCTCCTCGAGCTTATCTTTCCACACTTCAGGCTCTCTGCCTTTATTCCTGATGAAGGGCTTTTGCCCGAAACATCGATTTTACTGCTCCTCGGATGCTGCCTGAACTGCTGTGCTCTTCCAGGACCACTAATCCAGAATAATGACGTAAATACACTAGTATTGTTTCCGGCTCAGAACATTTCACATTATAGTCCAAGATTTCAATGGACCTTAACTCGTGATAATACAGTTTTCAATGTTTCTCTCCCCTGACGTGTTATGAAGAGGTTTGCAAATGTGTTTTGATGAGGAAAGTGCATCTTCAACACCACCTGACGGAGTGGGTCTCTGTTTGAATTCTCGCTTGTGATAATACAGTTTTAAATGTGTCAGTGTTACTTTCCCCACTCTCTGGGGGGTGTCGCAGTCACTGTCTCCACCCCACCTTTCACTCTCGGGGTGATACCATTTTTAGCATCCTTTCTGTCTGGGAATGTCCCTGTTCTTGTCTCCCTCTCTCAGGGACTGGGTGGGTGTTTCACATGCACCTTGTTGTTAGTTCTATTTACTCTCTTGTGAAATGGATAATCCCTGTTTTACTCTGGTAACAGTGAGTTAAAGCCCGGCACAGTTCACCCTTCATCTCCATCATATCTCAGGGCCTAAGGTTGGTCAGTACTGTCTGGGCCCAGAACAATCCCACCACTTCTCGCAGTTTTCCCTCTTTCCTATCTTTACTGAACACCTTGTGTACAGGAATCCCCAGTCCCGCCTGATCTCTGTTAGAGCCACAGCATCAGATTTCCACTTGGCAATCTGTGTCTGTAACTCCCCAATACTGTATTATTTACCCATTTCAGTCTGTGTCCCATCAATCAGGGTCCTTAATTGGCAAAGGCTGCATTTAACGAATCTCAATTATTGTGGAGACCTGGTGAGGTTGGGAAAAATCAGAAAGATAAGTTGCACCATTTACATTTTGTACAGTGTCCGGGACGCAACAAGCGGTACCTGGGATGCCAGGGAGCCCGTTGTGCTCGGGTCTGGGACTGAGGAGCCTGTAATCTCTGAATCGCTGTCCCTGATTTGTGGGTCCTCTCTGATGGAGACCATTGTGAAATCCATTGTCAAGATCGCCACCTCCTGGCCTTGGAGAAGTAAGAACATGCAGTGCCCGTAGGAATAACCTGAATGTGATCAGAGGACAAGGTCAAAAATCATACGACACCAGATTAGAGTCCAACAGGTTTATTACAAAACATAATCTTTCAGAGCCTCGCCCTTCCTTCAGATGCTCAGAGGAGCAAGCAAGGTGAATTTAATCAACAGAGAAAACAAACTCTGCTGTTCATTTCCTTCTCGGTTGACTCCGTTCTCCTCAATGACATGAACAAAAGACAAGGCAAGAATAAAGAATATAAGGACATCTCACCAGTGACCTCCTGAAATTCATAAGAAACCTCACCCGGCACTTTGATGAAAAGTAAGAGTATTTGAACAATACTTAGTGACAATATGTTCCTGCTTTTTCAGTTTTTAGCATCGATTCAAAGCAGAAAGTCTTTCTTTCTCCTTCCCTCCTTGAAACTCTTACTGAGATGATCAAACCCAGCCACAGTTCATGTGACGGGCTGAGGGATTGTCTAATGATTGAGAGAGGGGACTGGGTCAGGATTCCCTAGAATTCAGAAGACTGGGATGAGATTTCACTGAAACATTTCAAATTCTCCAGGGCCCCGACAGGGTAGATTTTGGAAGGATGTACCCCTACCTGGGGATTCTAAAGCAGAGTCCCAGTCTAGGAATAAGGGGTTAGACATTTTCATCAGAGATGAGGAATGGGTGGCACAGTGGCTGGCACCACTTTCTTACAGTGCCAGGGACCTGGGTTTGATTCCACCTTCAGGCAACTGTCTGTGTTGGATTTGTATGTTCTCCCTGTGTCTGAATGGGTTTCCTCTGGGTGCCTCAGTTTCCTCTCTCAGTCCAGAGATGTTCAGGTTAGCTGGATTGGCCATGGAAGTGTAGAGTTAGGAGAGGGGGCTGGTTCTGGGTGAGATGCTGCTTGTACTTGATGGGCTGAATGGCCTTCTTTCACACAGTAGGGATTTTATGATTCTATGTTGCTGTGGGCCGGGAGGCATATGTCAGTCATTATGGGCAAGGGCAGCAATCTGATGGAAATTAGTGGGCCTGACAGGGTTCTAACCCAACAATGGTTGTCATTAGACTCTTAACTCCATAGTCTTTTTGAATTTAAAATTCCACTCCATGCATTGCCAGGATTTAGATTAGATTCCCTACAGTATGGAAACAGGCCCTTTGGCCCAACCGACCCTCCGAAGAGAAACTCACCCAGACTCATTCCCCATATTCACCCCTGACAATGGGCAATTTAGCATGACCAATTCACCTGACCTGCACATCTTTGGATTGTGGAAGGAGACCAGAGCACCCGGAGGAAACCCATGCAGACACAGGGAGAATGTGCAAACTCCATAAAAGGCAGTCACCCGAGGCTAAAATCGAACCTGGGATTCTGGTGCTATGAGACTGCAGTGCTAACCACTGTACCACCGTGCTGCCCTACAGTGATCCCAGGTCCCCCAGAACATTACTTGGCTCTTTGGATTAAGAATCCAGTGATGACACCATTAACTCATTGCCTCCCCACATGTGGATTCGCTCTATCTTGCATTTATTCAAACGATGAAGTATCGATGAGTATCCCAAAGGTTCAAAACCCTCTGAGTGAAGAAATTCATAGAATCCCTACAATGTGGAAACAGGCCATTCAGCCCAAACTGCCTCTCCAAAGAGCATCTCACCCAGACCCACTACCCTATAACCTTGCATTTCCCATGGCCATTCCACCTAACCCGCTCGTTTGTGGACTATGGAAGGAAACCAGATCACCTGGAGGGAACCCAGGCAGGCACAGGGAGAACGTGCAAACTCCACACAGTCAGTTGCCCAAAGGTGAAATTAAACCTTTGTCCCAGTGCTGTGCCACCTCACTTGATTCTGGGCAATAAATGCTGACATAGCAAGTGATGCCCAATCCAGTAAATGAATTAAGAAAAGATCAGTCAAGTTTTGGATAGGACTATGATGGGTTACTCCCCACTTGCCTGGATGTGTGCAGCTCCAAAAGCAATCAAGAAGCTTGATATCATCTCGTACAAAGCAGCCTGCCTGATTGGCACCACATCAATAAACATACACTCCCTCCACCACTGATGTTCAGTAACAGCCGTGTACACCATCTACAAGATACACTGCAGGAATTCACACCAAGTCTCTTGAGACAGCACCTTCCAAATCCATGATCATTTCCATGTAGAAGGACACAGAACACTACCAAAAACAAGTTCCCCTCCAATCCACATAGAATCTTGATTTGAAAATATATTACTGTTCCTCCAGTGTCACTGGACGAAGATCCTAAATTCCCTCCCTAAGGGCATTGTGGGTTTATCTGCAGCACATGGACTGCAGTGGTTCAAGAAGGCAGCTCACCATCACCTTGCAAAGGGCAGGATCGTGGCTCACTGGTCAGTGCTGCTACCTCACAGCACCAGGGACCTGAGTTCAATTTCACCCTGGGACAACTGTCTGTGTGGAGGTTGCACATTTTCACCATGTCTGTGTGGTTTCTCCCACACAGTCCATAGATGTGTTGATTAGGTGGATTAGCCATGCCAAATTACACATAGTGTCGAGGGATGTGTTGGCTGGGTGGGTTGACCAGAGGAAATGCTGCAGTACAGGAATGGGGTCAGTCCAGATGGGATGCTGTTCAGTGGGTTGGTGTAGATTTGATGGGTTGAATGGCCTGCTTCTATACTGTATGATGATTGCATGATTCACAAGGGCAACACAGAACGTGTAATAAATGCTGGCCCAGACAGCAATACCCATGTCCTCGGAGTGAGTTTTAAACAAAAAGACTATCTGCACTGCTTACTATTCCATCAGTCTTTGTGTCAATGTGGAACTATGATTCTCATTAATACATACAGTAAGTAGTTAAGGCCTCACCACAGAATCCTTATGGAACACCACTCCTCACTTTCTTTCTCTGTCGTCTGTCACTAAACGAGACTCTGAAACAAGTCAAATATTCATCTTCAATCCCATGGGTTTTAACTTTGATCAGCAGACTGTATTGGGGGAAATTATCAAGTACTTCTGAATGTTGATGAGACTTTATGCTCTATCGACTATTTTAGTTTATGGATTTGGTTCGTTAGTCAGAACCTACCCGTCACAAATCTATGTGGGCTATTTCCAATTCTCCACATGTTCATTCTCTCTGCTGCTAACGATAGATTCCAATGAAACCCCCAAAAGAGATGTTAGATTGACCAGTATATAATTTCCTCGGTTCCCTCTCTCATCTTTCTTGAACCCGTGGAGTTACAGCAAGCCATTTTCCAAACTAAAGGAATGGTTTCTGCTTTGGAACCTGTTGGGAAAAGCTTCTGAAACTTCTCCCCCCTCCCACTCCCTTTAAACCCCTGAGGTCCTGGAGATCTGTCAGCCTTTAGAGCTGCTCGCTTTCCAATGCTGTTTTCTGGCAAGTATCAAGTTTCACAAATTCCAGTCTTCAATTAATTACTAACCTCCCTGGAATGGAAGCTGCATTATCCCGTTCCTTGACTGTGAAGACTGACACAACTAATTATTGTACATATCGGCCATTCCCTTCGTCTCATTCATGGAATTCCCAGTTTGTTTTTAAAGGGCTCACATTGCACTGGAGCCCCTTGATTTTCTAATTTTCGTGTAAAACATTTGTGTTATTCTTGTGACCCCTTGTAGGTCTCTCTCTCAATCGCTTTTTTGTAAATCTTGCTTCCTTTTTGTCTTCTTTTGCAGTTCTTCATGTCTTCCTTCAGTTGCCTGAATTTTCACTGATATTCCCACATTCGAGTGTTCTCATCTTTCGTTTCCTGTTTTCTCTCACTTATTTTGTCAGTGACAATGTGCTAACAAGTGGGGACCTGTTCCGTACTGAGCTGAATACATCTTTAACCATCTCCCCATCTCATTGAGAGTCTGATCTGACAATTTTGGCTGACACCAATCTCTGTTGCATTCTGTTTTCTAGGAGGTGGGTGTCACTGGCATAGATCAGTATTTGTTACCCAAGACTAATTGGCCTTGAACTGCTGGCCTTGCTGTGGGGCTGGAGTCACATAAGTTCAGACTGGGTAAGGCTGAGGCTGGACAGCAATCAGGGATCATTATTGTGGTCACCATTAATGAGGCTTGCTTTGTGATTTGAATTCAAATTCCAGCACTTGTCACTGGGGGAGATAGTACAGTTCGATATATTGTGACAGGATCTCTGTTTTGTATCTCACCTGAAAGACAACAGCTCCCTCAGTTTTACAGAGTCAGCCTTGACTGTGTGTTCAGCATTGGAATTAGGAGTGGGAGGAGGCAATTCAGCCCTTCAAGCCTGCTCTGCCATTTAACATGACCGTGGATGATCTTATCCTGTACTCAACTCCACTCTCCTGCCTGCTCCCCATGGCTCTTTATCTTACTTTTAATCAGAAACACATCTTTCTTGAACCTGTGGATTAATTCTGCCTCCACTGCACTCTGGGGCATTGAGTTTCACAGATTCATAACCCTCTGGGAGATGTAGTTTCTCCTCAGCTCAGTTTTGAACCGACCTCCTCTCACTCTATTTCGATGACCTCTTGTTCCAGACTGTCCCGCAAGGGGGAGAATCTATTCAACATCCACCTTCTCAATCCCCTTTCCCATTTTCTATCCCTCAATCAGATCTCTCCTCATTCTTTTGAACTCCAGCGAGTCCAAGCCCAAGATATTTAACTTTTCCTCGTGGGACAGCCCTTTCACCCCTCGGATCAGTCTGGGGAACATCCTCTGAACAGCCTCCAGTGCTGAAGGACTCTATGATCAAAATAGACTCCCCAAAACATCTGAGACAGAGGTGACAGTGCTCCCACTGACCAGGTTCTAGTCTGTACAGGGCTCCGCTCTCAGCTGGATGGTTGGGAGTTTGAGTTGATTTTAAGCTGTATATTGGAGAGGGGTAAACAACCTTTTAGAACATAGAACATAGAACAATACAGCACAGAACAGGCCCTTCGGCCCACGATGTTGTGCCGAACGTCTATCCTAGATTAAGCACCCATCCATGTACCTATCCAAATGCCGCTTAAACGTCGCCAATGAATCTGACTCTACCACTCCCACGGGCAGCGCATTCCATGCCCCCACCACTCTCTGGGTAAAGAACCCACCCCTGACATCTCCCCTATATCTTCCACCCTTCACCTTAAATTTATGTCCCCTTGTAACACTCTGTTGTACCCGGGGAAAAAGTTTCTGACTGTCTACTCTATCTATTACTCTGATCATCTTATAAACCTCTATCAAGTCACCCCTCATCCTTCGCCGTTCCAACGAGAAAAGGCCGAGAACTCTCAACCTATCCTCGTACGACCTACTCTCCATTCCAGGCAACATCCTGGTAAATCTTCTCTGCACCCTCTCCAAAGCTTCCACATCTTTCCTAAAGTGAGGCGACCAGAACTGCACACAGTACTCCAAATGTGGCCTAACCAAAGTCCTGTACAGCTGCAACATCACCTCACGACTCTTGAATTCAATCCCTCTGCTAATGAACAATAATACTCCATAGGCCTTCTTACAAACTCTATCCACCTGAGTGGCAACCTTCAAAGATCTATGTACATAGACCCCAAGATCCCTCTGTTCCTCCACCTGACCAAGAACCCTACCATTAACCCTGTATTCCGCATTCTTATTTGTTCTTCCAAAATGGACAACCTCACACTTGGCAGGGTTGAACTCCATCTGCCACTCCTCAGCCCAGCTTTGCATCATATCTAAGTTCCTCTGCAGCCGACAACAGCCCTCCTCACTGTCCACAACTCCACCTATCTTTGTATCATCTGCAAATTTACTGACCCACCCTTCGACTCCCTCATCTAAGTCATTAATAAAAATTACAAACAGCAGAGGACCCAGAACTGATCCCTGCGGAACTCCACTTGTAACTGGACTCCATGCTGAATATTTACCATCTACCACCACTCTCTGACTTCGACCGGTTAGCCAGTTTTCTATCCAATTGGCCAAGTTTCCCTCTATCCCATGCCTCCTGACTTTCCGCATAAGCCTACCATGGGGAACCTTATCAAATGCCTTACTAAAATCCATGTACACTACATCCACTGCTCTACCCTCATCCACATGCTTGGTCACCTCCTCGAAGAATTCAATAAGACTTGTAAGGCAAGACCTACCCTTCACAAATCCGTGCTGGCTGTCCCTAATCAAGCAGTGTCTTTCCAGATACTCGTAAATCCTATCCCTCAGTACCCTTTCCATTACTTTGCCTACCACAGAAGTAAGACTAACTGGCCTGTAATTCCCGGGGTTATCCCTATTCCCTTTTTTGAACAGGGGCACAACATTCGCTACTCTCCAGTCCCCTGGTACCACCCCAGTTGCCAGTGAAGACGAGAAGATCATTGCCAACGGTACTGCAATTTCCTCTCTTGCTTCCCACATAATCCTAGGATATATCCCGTCAGGCCCGGGGGACTTGTCTATCCTCAAGTTGTTCAAAATGTCCAACACATCTTCCTTCCGAACAGGTATCTCTTCTAGCTTATTAGTCCGTTTCACACTCTCCTCTTCAACAATACGGTCCCTCTCGTTCGTAAATACTGAAGAGAAGCACTTGTTCAAGACCTCTCCTATCTCTTCCGACTCAATACACAGTCTCCCACCACTGTCCTTGATCGGACCTACCCTCGTTCTCGTCGTTCTCAGGTTTCTCACATACGCATAGAATGCCTTGGGGTTATCCTTGATCCTATCCGCCAGGGATTTTTCATGCCCTCTCTTAGCTCTCCTAATCCCTTTCTTCAGGTCCCTTCTGGCTATCCTGTATCCCTCCACTGCTCTGTCTGAACCTTGTTTCCTCAACCTTATGTAAGCCTCCTTCTTCCTCTTTACTAGACATTCAACCTCCCTTGTCAACCAAGGCTCCCTCACACGACCATTTTTTTCCTGCCTGATCGGTACATACATATCAAGGACACGTCGTATCTGCTCCTTGAAAAAGTTCCACATTTCCACCACATCCTTCCCTGACAGCCTATGCTCCCAACGTATGCTCCTCAAATCCTGTCTTACAGCATCGTAATTTCCCTTCCCCCAATTGTAAAAACTTCCTTGTTGTGCGCACCTATCTCTCTCCATAACCAAGGTGAAAGTCACAGAATTGTGGTCGCCATCACCAAAATGTTCACCCACTAACAAGCCCACCACTTGTCCCGGTTCATTACCGAGTACCAAATCCAATATGGCCTCCCCTCTGGTTGGACGATCTACATACTGCGTTAGAAAAGCTTCCTGGACACACTGCACAAACACCACCCCATCCAATCTACTTGATCTAAAGAGCTTCCAATCAATATTTGGGGAGTTGAAGTCGCCCATGACTACGACCCTGTGGCTTCTGCACCTTTCCAAAATCTGTTTCCCAATCTGTTTCTCCACATCTCTGCTGCTATTGGGGGGCCTATAATAAACACCCAACAAGGTGACTGCACCTTTCCTATTTCTGACTTCAGCCCATACTACCTCCAGAGGCAGATCCCCCTCAAACTTCCTTTCTGCAGCCGTTATACCATTTCTCATTAGCAATGCCACCCCCCCCTCCTTTTTTACCACCCTCCCTAATCTTACTGAAACATATGTAACCAGGAACCTCCAACAGCCATTCCTGTCCCTCATCTATCCATGTTTCCATGATGGCCACAACATCGTAGTCCCAGGTACCGATCCACGCCTTAAGTTCACCCACCTTATTTCTGATACTCCTTGCATTGAAGTATACGCACTTGAGCCCATCTCTGTGTCCGCAAGTAGTCCCTGTCAGTGCTACCTTCTCCACAGCCTCCCTACAGTCTTGGACATCCTGACACACAGCTAGCTTACTTGCTGGACTACAAGTCCGGATCCCATCCCCCTGCCAAATTAGTTTAAACCCCCTTGAAGAGTGCTAGCAAACCTACCCCCCAGGATATTGGTGCCCTTCTGGTTCAGGTGCAACCCGTCCTGTTTATACAGGTCCCACCTTCCCCAGAATGCAGTCCAATTGTCCAAATATCTGAAGCCCTCCCTCCTACACCATCCTTGCAGCCACGTGTTCAACTGCACTCTCTCCCTATTCTTTGCCTGTCTGTCACGTGGCACCGGCAACAACCCAGAGATGACGACTCTGTCTGTCCTAGCTTTTAGCTTCCAGCCTAACTCCTTGAGCTCTTGAATGACCTCCCCACCCCTCTTCCTACCTATGTCGTTGGTGCCAATGTGAACCACGACTTCTGGCTGCACACCCTCCCCTTTAAGGATTCTGAAGACACGGTCCGAGACGTCTCGGACCCTAGCACCTGGGAGGCATCAAACCATCCGAGAGTCTCGCCCATGTCCACAGAACCGCCTGTCCGTCCCTCTAACTAGAGAGTCCCCTATAACTAGCGCTTTTGATCAAAACCTCCTGAAATGTGAAGGTGACAATTATGAGTAATTCAGAGCAATGATCTACTCAGTTATTTTGACTCCTGGGGCCTGTTGAGTACTAAAACTCAGCATTTAGGGATTGCTGAGAAATATCTTCATTGACTTGGACATTAATTGTATTTTTCAGGTTCCACAGTTTAATGAAGAATCCAGAAGATTATAGCTTTGGGTTAACTGCCGATCTCATTGTTGCTGTCTACAAGGCTGTGAAGAACACAGAGTGGAAGAAGTACTTTCCAAAAGAATAGAGGCTGCTCCTGTTTTCAAAGGCTTGCCATCCCTTGAGTGGATATGAGACAGAACCACATGCTTCAGGGCTAGAATGGAAAGAAGAAACTTACATTTGTATCACAGAATCTGGATAGTGTTGAAGTAGGCCACTCAGCCCATTGACTCCACACCACCCCTCCGAAGGTCATTCTACCTAGAGCCCTGTCCTATCTGTGTATTTTCCATTGGCTACTCCACAGAGCCTGCACATCCCTGTACACTCTGGGCAATTTAGCACAGTTAATTTACCAGCCTGCTGATCTTTGGACTCTGGGAGGAAACCAGAGCACCCGGGGGAAGCCCACTCAGACACAGGGAGAATTTGCAGACTCCACACAGACCTGCGGCAGGTACTGGCGCTGTGAGGCAACACTGCCAACCACTGACCCTCCATGCAGCCCATTATTGCTTGCTGTAATGTCTGCTTCATGACTTGTAATGTGTTTTATTGTTTTAAATAAACCAACTCAGAATTAATGGATTGATCATGGGACCAGTATATTTAACATGTCACGGTGAAAGGCTGGAGAAAACACTGTGCAGATGAGGCCTATTGTACAAGCAGCTTAATCTGCAGAGAGAAAATACGAGCGACATCCTTCGATTGTGTAAAGGTGTATGAGGCAACATATGGGCAACGAACAAAAGTAGGCCACTCGGCCCTTTGAACGTACTCCCCCATTCAATAAGATTATGGTTGATCTGATTTTAACCTCAACTCTCCATTCTCCAATAATGTTCCATCCCTTCAGTCATCAAGAATCTATCCACCTCTCCCTTAAAAATATCTAAAGATTCTGCATCCACTGCCCTTGAAGGAAGGGAATTCCAAAGACTGGCAACTCTGAGAGTAAAAACATGTTTCTGAATCTCTGTTTTGAATGGACTCTCCATTAACTTTAAACTGTGATCCCTGGTTGTGGATTCTCCCACAAGAGGAAACATCCTTTCCACATCCACCCAGTCAAGGCCCCTCATGATCTTGCATGTTTCAATGAAGTCTTACATTCAGTTTCCCCTCACAATACACCATGACGTTCTATAAGCTTACCTGATGACTTGCTGAACCTATATACTAACCTTCTGTGATTAATGCACAGAGAGCCAGATGTGGTGCGGGGGTCCCAGGTTCAAATCCCACTGTGGCAGATTATGGAATTTGAATTCAATTAAAAAAATCTGCAATTAAGAGTCGAATGATGACCAGAAAACCCATCCGGTTCATTAACTTCCTTTAGGGAAGGGAACTGCCATCCTTCCCTGGTCTGGACTACATGGGAATCCAATCCTACAGCAATGTGGCTGACTGTTAACTGCCCTCTGGGGCAATTAGAGGTGGGTAATAAATGCTGTCCTAGTCAAGGATGTCCTCATCCCATGAAAGAATTAAAAAGAAAAATCTGACTATAAATAATCAACATGAGGATTAATTGTAATTAATCCTTTGTAATTAATGAGCAGCCTTTGTTCCAAGCCCTCATTATCTCCTGATTTATTCTCTTTCACACCATAAAGCTACTGTTAGGAAGCATGGAGACTATTCCCACCAGCTCTTGGATCTCTTCCCTATTTGTGCTGCTTTCCCAGAACACAAGCGTCTTCTTGCTCCAGCCTCCATTCCTCACCCTCACACTGTTCTCCCTCTCTCCACTTCTGACCTCTCACACTGTTCTGCAGCCCCCGCTCCTCATCCAGACCTGTTTAAGACCAGGGGTCATAAGATTAAGGTGAAAGTATTTTTTGACCCAGCATGTGGTAGTATATGGAACATGCTACCTGAGAGGGTGGTGCAGGCTGAAAATCTCACAACCTTTAAAAAACATTGGGGTGAGCACTTTTAATTCCAGGACACAGTTGGCTCCAGAAAACTGCGGGTAAATGGGATTAGTATAGTTTAGTGTGTGGTGGTTGGCATTGACATGGTGGGCCGAAGGGTGTATTTCTGTGCTGTATGACTCTTGAATCTGGGTCCCTAGATCTGTGAGGCAGCAGTGCTGTGTCGCCCATATTGAGAGAGGGCACACAACAAAATCAGCACAAGGGGCGATAAGAATTCAGCTCCTCCTGTTTTTTGAAAACACCACCATCGTGTCACTCAGTTAGCAATTTAAAACAAACGATGGGTGATAAGCACAGCTCCCTGCTGGGGTGGTGGAGGGGAGGTGTGGTCACTGGTCAGATAACAATGACATAGGAAAAGAGGGAGTGGACCCAATTAAAATGGAAGGGGAGTGGTGTGGGGGGAATCTGTGAATGGATACTTACCCATCTGACAGAGTGCCCTCCACTTGGCAATCTATTTTACGCAATGTAGAAACATAGAGGATAGAAGCAGGAGTAGGCCATTCGGCCCCTCCAGCCTGCTCTGCCATTCAATATGATTGTGGCTGATCATCGAGCACTATACTTTAATCCCTCCCTAACCCATGTGCCTTGATTCTTTAGCCACAAGAACTATCTCTACCTCCTTCTTGAAAACTAATATTTTGGCCTCAACTGCTTTCTGTGACAGAGAATTCCACAGGCTCACCATTCTCTGGGTGAAGACGTTTTCCTCATCTCTGTCCTATAGAGTTTACCTCTTAACCTTAACCTATGAGCCCTGGTTCTGGACTTCCCCACCATTGGGAACATCCTTACTCCATTTGACTTGTCTCATGCTGTTCCAATTTTATAGCTTTCACCAAGATTCCCTTCCTTAACTGTTTTAAACTCCAGTGAACACAATCCTCACCAACTCAACCTCTCCTTATACGTCAGTCCTGCCATCACAGAAGTCAAATGGCATTCAGTAATTAATATTAATCAGCCCATTGTGGAATATTGTGGAAATTAAATTGACTCGACTCAACTATTAGCATGAACAACCAAAAAGAGCTTTATTAAATTTTTTAACCTCTGCATTGCAGAGGGACCACATGCACTTGACAAAAATGTATTGTGCAAGGGCCCTGAGTATAATTCAGATATTTGTCTTATACTGTTTCTTATCACACTCTCAAGGACAAAGACTGTGAAGATTTGAGTTGTTATTCTTTTCACTCCCTTGTTATAGACATACTGTCCTTATATTTTTCTCTTGTTGAATGTTTACAAGGTTCCTCAGAGACAGGCTGTCTCTTGACAGCAGACTTCAGCAAAGTGTCAGAAAGTTTTAACTTTAGTAAAGCATTGTCTTTCAGATCTCAGAGTAAATGTTAATTTTGTTAATTTTTTATTACATGGAAGACAGACTTTGTAGGTCAGAGTTAGAAGACAATCATTGCCGGTTCTAAAATTCAGGCTTCGGGTGCAGTAATCTCAATGGAATCATTGGATACAATCTTACAACAGCAGAAAGATGGGAGGTGTAGATGGAGGGTGCAGACAGCAGTGTAGACATTGGGTGTAGATGGTGGGTGCAAACAGAGGGACTCGACAGTGGCTGTGGATACTGGGTGCAGACAGTGGGTACAGACGGTGGTGCAGACCGAGGGTCCAGATGGTGGGAGTAGATGGTGTTGTAAACGGTCGTTTAGACATGAGCAAGACCTTGTGGTGACCACATGGGTGGCTGTGTGGAATCACACAGAGAGCAGTCAGTGAGCCTGACACAGTCAGGGACACCCCCTGGTGCTGAAGGTCATGCTGCTGCTGGTAAAGGTTGCATTTCAACTGGAAATGCACTCCCTCCCTACACGCTCCCCTCTTGTCCCTACATGCCTCACTACAACCCCTGGAGATGCCAGTCAGCACTCTGTGCCCTCGCTCAGTCTCCATTGACCTTGCCTCCATTAGCCTTGACCCTCCTCCCAAGCACTTACTTGGGCCTTCACTGAAGCTTGAGCCATTTCCTCTGACCCTTGATGATGTGTTTGCCATCTTGGAACTGTCTAACCTGGTCACCATTAACCTGCACTGCCCTCTCAGCATGGAGCATAGATTGATACAGCACAGAAAAGGCCCTTTGGCCCATTGAGTCTGCACTGACATAACTACCGTTAAAGGCACTGTAATCCCAATTTCCTACACTTATCCCAAATCCTTGCATGTTATGATATTTAAATGTTGTAAGGTTTCCAGCCTCCATTACCTTCCCTGACAGAGGGTTGTGTGTTTATCATTCATATCACGCCAGGCTCATGGAGTTTAACAAAAGCTCAACTATTTGCCCTTTTCTTTAATGTGCGCTATGGTGGCTCAGTGTTTAGCACTACTGCCTCACAGCACCAGGGACCTGGGTTCGATTCCATGCCCAGGTGACTGTCTTTGTGGAGTTTGCACGCTCCCCCTGTGTCTGTATGGGTTTCCTCTGTGTGCTCCAGTTTCCTCCCACAGTCCAAAGATGTGCAGGTTAGGTGAATTGACCATTCTAAAATTGCCACCGTGATTAAGAAGCTGTCAGTCAGGGGAGATGTTGAGTAAAAGGGTAGGGGAATGGGTCTCGGGGAGTCTGTCTTCAGAGGGTTGGTGTTGGCTTGTTGGGCCAAATGGCCTGTTTCCACACTGTGATAGTCTGTGGATTCTGTGACAGTCCATTCCAGATTCCCATCTTCCAGAATGAAAATCTTATTTCCCAAAACTCATTTGTGATGTTCGTAATGAAACTATTCATTTTGTCTTGTCTCGTTTAGCTCTTGTGTTCCTTGTTCAATAAGATTTTTTTTTCCTAATAAAATATGAGTTCCTTGATGGGCTGTTAACCTTGTCCAATCAGGGAGCCCTGGCTGACAGATAAAAAAGGGAGTGTGGAGATCCCCAGTGGAGGGCTCTCTACGCGGGAGTCCTCCCCCTTTCTCTCGGGGATCTGGGGTGGAGGGTGCTGCACGCAGCAGTCCCCTGCAACCGCAGATTGCGGTGGTTCACGGACTCCCAGCCCAAGTGCTTGTTCTGTGGCGCTGTGGAGTCCGTGGACCATGTATATATTGGGTGTGGGCGTTTGCACTCCCTTTTTGATTTTCTTAAGAACCTTCTCCTCTGCTTTTGGCTGCACTTCAGTCCCACGCTCCTGATCTTCGGGCACCCGGTACGGAGGAGGGAGGGCAGGTCCGAGGACCTCCTCGTGAGTCTGCTCCTGGGCCTGGCCAAACTGGCCATCAACAGGTCCAGGCAGCGGGCCGTGGAGGGGGTCGTTAGGGCCGACTGCCTGCCCCTCTTCCGGGGTTACGTTAGGGCCCGGGTGTCCTTGGAGAAGGAGCACGCGGTGTCCACCGACACCCTGGAGTCGTTCAGGGAGAGATGGGCGCCGCAGGGAGTGGAGTGCATCATTTCTCCCTCCAACTCTATTTTGATTTAGTCCCTACCCTCCCCTTCACTGTTTTGCTCACACAGCATTGCCCTGTGGTTTGAAGGGCAGTGCTTGTCACTGGCCACTCAGGTGTTTTTCATATCTTCCTGGTGGTGGAAATTGAATAAAGATTTGTGCACTTTGTGTCTTTCACTGTGTCTCACATCTGCACACACACACACACCATAAAAAAAAAGGGAGTGTCAGAAAGACTGATACTCTGGGACCTGACTCTGAATAACAACCTGCCAACCAACCTCCTCCTTCTGTCACCCTCAATCTCCCCATGCTTACTCTTGATGCCACTTCGATCCAGCCTGTGCTGCCTTCTAGAGAGGTTAACCTTCCCTCTATTCCTGATGAAGAACTTATTCCCAAACCATTGATTATCCTGCTCCTCGGATGCTGCCTGACCTGCTGTGGTTTCCCAGCAACACACTCTTGACTCTGATCTCCACCATCTGCAGTCTTCACTTTCTCCTTCACTCCAGCACCCAGGAAAGTGGATATCATCCCAGAGGAGCATAGTCCCACTCGCTCATTACAGACAGAGATGACTGGTGGTGTGTTTAACCCGAGGGTCACCACAGCTGAGGCAGGGGGAGTGAAGGTGGCACCTTCATGGTGATATCACCCTTCATTAATCCACTGCTATCCCTCTTGGGGCTGCAAGAATTCAACCTCACTCACTGCTCTCCTCCCTGTAAGGTAATATTGCTGTATCTAGTTTAGAACTAATTGACCATTGAAAAACAACTATGGCTAGTCATCATTGGCTGAGCAGACAGCCACTACTGCAATGATCCCAGCTCCAGAAAGTCCCCTTGTAATTGGGGAGCACATTAGAGACCACAGTGCCCACTGCCTCTGAAATCCCTCCCTTACTGAGAATACACTCTCAGTATTCACCTTCTTCAAATGCCATCTCAATTTTACTGTAAATTCTGTGAACTATGATCCTGCCCCACGAGCTGCCTGATGAAGGAGCAGTGGTCTGAAAGCTTGTACTCCCAAAGAAACCTGTTGGACTATAACCTGCTGTTATGCGATTTTTAACTTTGGCCACCTCAATGAGCTGCCATCTCAGACTGAAGTGTTTTTCTTCCGAGATTTTACAACATTAAAGCCAAATCTTCAATCCCCATCACAAAGCCAATTCTCTACCCATCACTCAGAGACAAATACCTCAGAGACACCAACAGGCAGCACAGAGTAACACACTCTCACTCATTGAGATACAAAGTTAAAAATCACACAACTCCTGGTTATCCAACAGGTTTAATTGGAAGCACACTAGCTTTCGGAGTGCCACTCCATCATCATGTGGTTGTGGAGGGCATTCCCTTGATGAAGGAGGGGTGCTCTGAAAGCGAGTATGCTGCCAATTAAACCTGTTGGACTATAATCTGGTGTTGTGTGATTTTTAACTTTGTACACCCCAGTCCAACACCGGCATCTCCAAATCATTGCACTGCCTCCAGTCAGTGCAGAATAACACACACACACACACACACAGACACCTACAGGCAACACTGAGTAACACACACACTCAGACAGTCAGGCAGCATTGAGTAACATGCTCACACTCCATGCTGCCTGTTGGTGTCTCTCTGAATAACACACCCACACTCAGAGTGACACCTACAGGCAGCATTATATAATACACCTGTGCTCAGAGGGACACACAGACTGCAGTGTCAGTGATTGGCCTAAGATCACTTCAGGTACAACAAAGCATGCAGCAAAGAGTGCAGAGTGCAATCCCAGCACCTGAGCCTGGACCACAGAGTGAAGAGGGAATGCCTAAGATTGTAATTATTGAGCCCTAACAGCTTTCTGTTTCTAGGTAAAAACAAGGACTGCAGATGCTGGAAACCAGAGGCTAGATCAGAGTGGTACTGGAAAAGAACAGCAGGTCAGGCAGCATCCGAGGAGCAGGAAAATCAACGTTTCGGGCAAAAGCTCTTCATCAGGAATAGAGGCAGGGTGCCTGAAGAGTGGAGAGATAAATGAGAGGGGGTTGAGGAGAAAGTAGCACTGAGTACAATAGGTGAATGGGGGTAGGGATGGAGGTGATAGGTCAGAGAGGAGGGTGGGGGAAAGTAGCAAAGAGTACAATAGGTGAATGTAGGTGGGGATGGAGGTGATAGGTCAGAGAGGAGGGTGGAGTGGATAGGTGGAAAGGAAGATAAGCAGGTAGGACAGGTCATGAGGATGGTGCTGAGCTGGAAGGTTGGAGCTGGGGTGAGGTGGGAGAAGGAGAAATGAGGAAGCTGGTGAAATCCACATTGATGCCCTGGGATTGAAGTGTTCTGAGGCGGAAGATGAGGCGTTCTTCCTCCAGGCGTCGGGTGGTGAGGGTGCGGCGGTGGAGGAGGCCCAGGACCTCCATGTCCTCGGCAGAGTGGGAGGGGGAGTTGAAATGTTGGGCCAGAGGGCAGGGGGGTGGATTGGTGCGGGTATCCCGGAGATGTTCCCTAAAGCTCTCTGCATGGAGAGGAGACCGCATCGGGAGCAACTGATACAATAAATGATATTGGTTGATGTGCTGGTAAAAAATTGATGGATGTGGAAGGCTCTTTTGGGGCCTTAGATGGAGGTGAGGGAGGAGGTGTGGGCAAAGATTTTGCAATTCCTGCGGTGGCAGGGGAGGGTGCCAGGTTGTGAGGGTGGGTTATTGTGGGGCGTGGACCTGACTAGGTTGTCACGGAGGGAACGGTCTTTGCGGAAAGCAGGAATGGGTGGGGAGGGCAATATATCCCTGGTGGTGGGGTCCATTTGGATGTGGCTGAAATGTCGTCGGATGTTGTGGTTTATGCAAAGGTTGGTAGGGTGGAAGGTGAGCAGCAGGGGGGTTCTGTCCTCGTTACGGTTGGAGAGGTGGGGATTGAGGGCAGAGGGGTGGGATGTGGACGAGATGCGTTGGAGCACATTTTTGACCACGTGGGAAGGGAAATTGCGGTCTCTAAAGAAGGAGGCCATCTGTTGTGTTCTGTGGTGGAACAGGTCCTCCTGGGAGCAAATATGGTGGAGGCAGAGGAATTGGGAATATGGGATGGCATTTTTGCAAGAGGTAAGTTGGGAAGAGGTGGAATCCTCGGTGTCGGTGGGTTTGTAAAAAAATGTCAGTGTCAAGTCGGTCGTCATCATTAATGGAGATGGAGTGGTCCAGGAAGGGGAGGGAGGTGTCAGAGATGATCCAGGTGGTCATTAATGGATATCTGTTTGGAATCTTGTAACTTCCAATGATTCTAGATCAAAGGGATCATTTGAAAGTGATTGATGATTGGCTGTCAGTATCCTCTACAACGGATGTGTCATTGATTGACATGCCAATTAGCCAATTGTGACAATGCCATTCTGAAATGCAGCCAATCAGCTGAATGGAATGGTCAATCCCCAAAACACACAGACACAGAGACTGAATCTTCTTCATCTTTATTCCCTTTTCCAGATTGACATTGATAGAAAGCAGACTGCAATGAACAGCCCAGACAGAGGAAGCTGCACAAATTCACAGCCACATTGGAGCTTGAGGAAAACACTTGTGGAGGTTTTCTCAATAACATGAGAATCCTGTCCCTTCAAACAGTGATAAAACCTTAAATTGGAACTGGCGGCTGAGCAGGAAGGAGATCAGGTTTACTGAAGCAGAGACTTCTGAGGTTCACACTGTTTTGGTACAGCTGACAGTCTTCAGCAACTTGAAGAGATTTTAATTGGCATCACAAGTCAACTCTGTCCCCATCAAACACTCCCAGAACAGGGACAGCATGGGGTTTGACACAGCATAAAGCTGTCTCTACACTGTCCCAATGAACTGCCTTAACCCCTGAAATTCAGACATGGCTTTGAGCAGTCCTGAGAATGAAGAGAGTTGAAATTCAGTGCTGACAATAACCTTTGTCCTACCAGCTCCGCCCTGTTCTATTTAAAGTTGTGTCTCCTCTGTGGACTGTCTCCAACACTCTACACACGTTCTGATCTCCTGATGCTCTTGCTGAGGGGAGAGGGGAGGGTCACGTGGGTGAGGGCACAGGAGAAGCGAGCGTTGGACTCCCAGTCAGACCCAGAGAGGGTCAGCAGGCTGCTGACACTGTAGGTGCTGTCCGAAGCTCGCAGGTAGTTGCTGGTCTGAACCCCGTCCGAAATGACTGCACCGTCCTTCTTCCACTGCACCTCCAGCTCATCGGGATAGAAGTGATTGGCAAGGCACACCAGGGTGGCAGTGCCCTTGGCATTGACCTGCTCTGGGGAGGGGGGCAGCAGGGTCAGCTTGGGCTGAGAGTTCTCACGGCCTGAAAGACAAGAGAAACAATTTTAACCCCTCCTCTTCGAAGGGATTTTAACTCTCTGAACATTCACTGGCAAAACAATCCGTTTGAAAATTTGTAGCCAATACATAACAAACCCCATAAATAAACAGGCATTGTTCAAATTGCTTCTTGGGATGTGAGTGTCACTGATACGATCAGGATTTATTGCCCATCCCTAATCACCCAGAGGGCAGTTTAGAGTCAACCACATTGTTGTGGGTCTGGAGTCACATGGTAAGGATGGCAGTTTCCTTCCCTCAAGGACATCAGGGAATCAGATGGCTTTTTCCTGACAATCAACAATTGTTTCATGGTCATCATCAGACACTTAATTGCAGATTTTTAAAATTGAATTCACATTCCACCATCTGCTGTGGCAGAATTCTAACCCTGGCCCCCAGAACATTAATCTGGATCTCTGGATGAACAGCTCAGCGATCGTGCCATTAAATCATCACCTCCTTTATCTTATTTTTAGTTGAGAGTGAAAGCAAGAAGTTTGTTTCTGAACAGGGTGTTTAGAAAAAGGACAACTGAAAGACTCCCAGTTCATCCCAAAAAAGATTAGTTCCTTGAAAGTGGAGGTGCAGGTAGGTGGGGGGTGGGTGGGGGGTGACGAAGTCATTTGACATGCTTTCCTTTATTGGGCAATGCATTGAGAATTGGAGTTGTGAGCTGTTGCACCTGTACAGGACATTAGTTTGGCCCCTTTTGGAAGACTGTGTGGAATTCTGGCCTCCCTGCTGTAGGAAAAATGTTGGGAACATTGAAATGATTCAGAAAAGATTTCAAAGGATGTTGCCAAGTTGGAGGGTTGGGGTGATCGGGAGAGGCTGAATCGGCTGAGGCCATTTTCCCTGGATCACTGGAAGCTGAGGGATGACCATCTCGAGGTTTCTAACATCATGAGGGGCATTGATCAAGTGAAACAAGAAGATATTTTGGTCAGAGTGAAGGAGCCCAGAACTAGAGGGCATAGGTGGAAAGTATCAGGAGAATGATTTAAATGGGAACTAAGGCATAACGTATTCCTGCCGCGGGTGGTACATTTTTGGAATGAGCTGCCAGAGGAAGTGGTGGAGGCTGGTATGATAACATTTAAAAGGTATTTGGATGGGTATATAAATAGGAAAGGGTTTGGAAGGATATGGGCCAAATGCTGACAAATGGGACTAGATTAATTTAGGTTATCTGCTCGGCATGGATGAGTTGGACAGAAGGGTCTGTTTCTGTGCTGTACATCTCTCTGACTCCATGACTCTATGTTTCTGTGGCTGGCGTGGATGAGTCAGATCGAAGAGTCTGTTTCTGTGCTGTACATCTCCATGTGTTTCAATCAAGCCCTCAGCACCTCAGGCTATCCCAAAACATATACATTTTGTTTGAAAACCAGTTAATTTTGCAATTTCAGGAATGGGGCAGCCAATTTCTACACAGCAAGATCCCACTGGAAGCAATGAGATCAAAAAGCATTCTTCATGATTTTGGTTCAAGGATAAATATTGTCCTGAACTCAACCCAAAGAGAAAGTAATTTGGTTCAGTTGGATGGAAAATGAGAAGATGGAAAGTAAAGGAGAAGATAGGATTACTAGTTAGTGATGGGATTGATTGTAACCAGAAAATAAACGGAAGGGACAGAATTTTCGAATATCAAAGGAACCATAAAAGTGCAGGGAAAATCAATAATAGATCAAACTTAAAGACTTTGTGTGTAAATGTACGAAGCATTCCGAGTAAGGTAGAAAAATGATGTCACAAATCAAGGTAAATTGAGTTTCCAAGGAATTTAAACTAGTTGAAGTGGAGGAGGGCTCAGGAGAGATTATTCAAGATTCTAGAAGATGTAAAAGGACAGAGAGTGTGGAATGGATCAGGTATCGAACATAAAGCACAGCAGGTAAGGGGACAATGATGGGAAGGAGGGCAGTCAATGCAGGACTGAGGGTGTTGGACTTAAATGCACACAGTGTACACAATGAGCTTGTAGTGCAGATTGAAACTGGCAGGTACGATGTTGTGGGTATCACAGAGACATGGATGTAAGGGGATCCGGGCTGGGAACTAAATATCCAAGGATCCATGTCCTATCAAAAGGACAGGCAGATGAGGAGAGGGGCAAGAGTTGCCTTGTGCGTAATAAATGACTTTAAATCAATCGCAAGAAGTGATACAGTCAGAAGGTGTAGAATCTGTGGGGCTAGAGTTGAAGATCCTAAGAAATAAAGAATCTGATGCAAGTTATGTTCAGGTATCCAAGCAGTAACCAGATTCTAGATTAGAGTGGTGCTGGATTGGCACAGCAGTTCAGGTAGCATCCGACGAGCAGTAAAATCAACGTTTCAGGCAAAAGCCCTTTATCAGGAATAAAGGCAGAAAGCCTGAAGGGTGGAGAGAAAAGTGAGAGGAGGGTGGGGGTGGGGACAAAGTAGCATAGAGTTCAATAGGTGAGTACAATAGGGGGTGGGAGGATGGAGTGGATAGGTGGAAAAGAAGATAGGCAGGTAGGACAAGTTATGGAGACAGTGCTGAGCTGGAAGTTTGGAGCTGGAGACAGAAAACCATATACAAAATGTTATGGCAGACATCAATGTATAGGTGGACTGGGTAGCGCATCTCAACAAAAGGATTTCATGGAATGTCTACGAGATAGTTTTTGAAACAGCTTGTGGTTTGTCATTTGCAACAGGCAGTTTTGGATTTAGTGATTTGTAATGAGGCCAATTTGATTAATGAGCTGAAGATGAAATGAACCCTGTGGATAAGTGACCATAATATGATAGAAATCCCACTGTAGTTTGAGAGGGAGAAGCTGCAATCAGATGGAACAGTATTTCAATTGAGTAAAGGTAAGTACAAAGACATGACGAAGGAGTTGACCAGAGTTGATTGGAAAGGGAGCCGAGCAGGAAAGATACTGGGGCAGCAAACAGCAGAGTTTCTGGGGGTAATTCAGGAAGCAGAGTAGGAATTCCTCCTGAAAAAGAAGAAACAGACTAAGGGGAGGACAAGGCAACCATGGTTGATGAGGGAGGTCAAGGACAGCATAAAAACAAAAGGAAAAGGCATACAATGTGGTGGAAAATAGTGGGAAGCCAGAGGATTAGGAAGTCTTTAAAAACGTGCAGAGGATAACTAAGAAAAACATTCAGGGTACAGAAGGTGAAATGTGGGGGAAAGTGAACCAGTAATATAAAAGAAGATTACAAGAGTTTCATCAGATATATAAAAATGAAGAGGGAGGCAGAAATAGACATTGGAAAAAGAATAATAGGAAATGAAGAAAAAGCCGAGGAATTGAATCCATACATTACATCAGTCTGCACAATGGAAAACACCAGCAATGTCCTAGTACTTCAAGATTGTCAGGGGGCAGAGGTGATTGTAGTGGCCATCACTAAGGAGGAGCCACTGGGGAAGCTGAAAGGACTGAATGTGGATAACTCACCCAGACTGGATGAACTACACCAGTGTGTTCTGAAGGAGATCACTGAGGAGATTGTGGGGACATTGGTGATCGTCTTTCAGGAATCAATGGAGTCAGGGTGTGGAGGTATTTTCTAAATAAAGAAAGCCTTTAGAGATCTAAAGCACAAACCTCATTCAGGTTTCTCTTCAGATTAACAGGCAGGTCCAGTTTGTGCTTGGGAAGGCAAATGAAATGTTGGCATTCATTTCAATATGGCTAGAATACAAGGGCAGAGATGTATTGCTGGGGCTGTGTAAGGCTCTGGTCAGACTGAATTTGGAATATTATGAGCAGATTTGGGACCCATGTTCTAAGAAACAATGTGCTGGTATTGAAGGGGTTTACAAGAATGATCCTGGGGATGAAGGGCTTTTCATATGAGGCGTGGTTGAGGACTCTGGGTCTGTACTTGATGGAGTTTAGAAGGATGAGGAGGGATCTTATTGAAATTTACAGAATACTGATAGGCCTGGATAGAGTGGGTGCAGAAAAGATGTTTCCAAATACAAGAGAGACTAGGTAACCAAGGCGCAGCCTCAGAATGAAGGGCCGACTCTTTAGAGCTGAGATGAGGAGGAATTTCTTCAGCCAGAGGGTGGTGAATCTGTGGAACTCATTGTTACAGAGGGCAGTGGAGGCCATGTCACTGAGTGCATTTAAGACAAGGATAGGTAGGTTCATGATTGTTAAGGGGATCGAATGTTCCTGTGGAGTAGGCAGGAGAATGGGGATGAGAAGCATATCTGCCAAGATCAAATGGAAGAGCAGATTCAATGGGCTGAATGGCTGATTTCTGCTCCTATTTCTTAAAGACTTCTGGAGAGTTTCCCCAAAACCCTGGAACACTGAACCCACTGGACTGTGAGCCCTGCTGTAGCTCTTTGTCATCGTAACTCTGCAAAGAGATAATCCAAGAGTAGAAAGAGTGTGCATCCATATGGGAACTTCAGAATGTTTCCCTGCTCCTAAAATACCATGAGTACAGCAGTTGAAGCTCCAGGTTTCGGAGCTTAAGCAGCAGCTGGTGTCAGTGCAGAGCGTCCGTGAGGCTGAGAGCTCCGTGGAGAGCACGTTTCTAGATGTGGTCACACTGCAGCTTCGGAGTATGCAGGGAGAGAGGGAATGGGGGAGCAGCGGACAGTCCAAAAGGACTAGGCAGCTAGTACAGAAATCCCCTGAGTGCATCCCACTCTCCAACCAGGATTCAGTTTAGAATTCTGATGAGAATGATGAGAACGGGGGTCTTTAGTTTCTGAATATAGTTTGGAGTAGCAGCAGTGTAATGGGCAGAGAGGGGCCAGAGTTGCGAGAGTGTGTTCAGGTGAATTTTCAGGAAGCATCGGTGGCTCAGGGTGGCTCCGGTGGGACTGCACGGTGGCTTAATGGTTAGCACTGCAGCCTCACAGTACCAGGGTCACAGGTTCGATTCCAGTCTTGGGTGAGTGGAGTTTGCACATTTTCCCTGTGTCTGCGTGGGTTTCCTCCGGGTGCTCTGGTTTCCTCCCATGGTCCAAAGATGTGCAGGTCAAGTGAATGGGCCATGCTAAATTGTCCATAGTGTTAGATGCGTTACTGAGAGGGAAATGGGTCTGGGTGGGTTACTCTTCGGAGGATCGGTGTGGACTTGTTGGGCTGAAGGGCCTGTTTCCATACTGTAGAGAATCTAATCTAATCATTGGCTGTGAAGAAGGCTGTCTAGGAATACAATGGAATCTTTACCAACTGGGCCAGTGGGCTGAGGAATGGCAGATGGAGTTTAATTAAGATAAATGTGAGTGCTGTATTTTGGTAAGACACAAGATATGGGTGAGATCCAAACAAATATTTCAGGTCAGTACTTATTGTGGAGAATGCTGGGGAATTTAGAGAAATAGTGATGACTTGAAAAGAGATCACACACAAATGAGGAGACGCAAAAGATCTTAAAATACATAAAGATAGATAAACCCTAGGACCTGATCATGTGTATCCCAGAACATTGTGGGAAACTAGGGAAGAGATTGCTGGGCCCCTTGCTGAGATATGTGTATCACTGACAACCATGGGTAAGGTGCTGGAGAACCAGAGAGGTTTGCTAATGTTATGCCATTATTTAAGAAAGACTGTAAGGAAAAGCCAGGGAACTATAGACCAGTGAGCCTGGTGTCAGTGCTGGGTAACATATTGGAGTGGATTCTGTGGGATAGGATTTACATTCTTTGGATAATCAATGTGGTTCTATGCATAGGAATTCATGTCTCCTGAATTTGATTGAGGAGGTGACAAAGAAGATTGATGACGGCAGAACAGTAAACATTGTCTATATAAACTTCAGTAAAGTGTTTGATAAGGTTCCACATGATAGACTGGTTAGTAAGGTTAGACCACATAGGATCGAGAGGGAGTGAGCCATTGGGGTTAAAAAAATTGGATTGAAGATAGGAGACAGAGAGTGATGTTTAAAAGGTTGCTTTTCAGACTGGAGATCTGCGAATAGCTGTGTGCCACAGGCATTGGTGTTGGGTTCACTGCTTTTGTCATTTAAAGAAATGATTTGGATATGAATATAAGAGTTTCAGTAAGTTTGTAAAATTGGTAAGTTCAGTAAAATTGGCAGGACAGTGGATAGTGAAGAAAATCATCTCATGGTACAGCGGGACCTTGATCAGATGGGGCAGTGAGCAGAGGTGTACCAAATGGAGTAAATTTAGGTATATGTGAGATGTTGCATTTTGGTAAGGCAAACTAGGGCAGGACTTGTACATGTAATGGTAGGGCCCTGTGGAGTGTTGCCGAACAAAGAGACCTAGGGGTGAAGATGGAGGTGCATTATTCCTTGAAAGACAGGTTGATGAAGAAGGTGTTGGGTATACTTGCCTTTACTGGTCACTGCATTGAGTACAGAAGTTGAAACATCCTATTTAGCAGCTGTATAGGAGATTGGTGAGGCCACTTTGGGAATAATGTGAACAATTCTGATCATTCTGTGATAGGAAGGATGTTGTTAAACTCAAAAAGCTGCAGAAAAGATTTACAAGGACATGGCCAGGAATTGGAGGGGTTGAGCTAAAGGGAAAGGCTGAAGAGACTGGGGCTATTTTTCCTGCAGCAATTCAAGGCTGAGGAATGGCCTTATAGATGTGTATAAAACCATGAGGGGCATGGACAGGATGCATATCCAAGGTCTTTTCCTTGGGAAAGGGAGTCCAAAACAAGATGGCGTAGGTTTAAGGTGAGAGGCAAAAGATTCAAAAGGAACCTGAGGGGTAACTTGTCACACAGAGGGTGGAATGTGGATGGATCGAGTTGCCAGAGAAAGTGTTGGAGGCAGATACAATTACAGCATTTGGGACGGGTACATGGATAGGAAGATTTTCGAGGGATGTAAACCAAATGCTGGAAAATGGGATGAGGTCAGTTTAGGATATCTGGTTAGCATGGACAAGTTGAACTGAAAGATCTGTTTCCATGCTGTCTGACACCATGACTGTGGGAGGCTGGAAAAGCTGAGACTTTTTACTCTGATGCGTAAGAGTCTGAGGAGTGACCTTGTAGAGGTTTATAAAATCATGAGAGTCATAGAAAATGTGAATAATTCAGGAAGAAGGTGACGTTTTGTAGAAATGGAAAAAAAAATTCCCAAAGATCATTCCAGGGATGAGGAACATCAGTTATGAAGATCTACTGGAGAATTTGGGACTGTCTTCTTTGGAGAAGGCTGAGAGGAGACTTGTTCGAGGAATTAAAACGAGGAGGGGCCTGGACAGAGTAAATAGGGAGAAAATGTTCCCAATTGAGAAAGGATTGAGACTGAGAGACCGCAGGTTGAAAGTAATTGGGGAAAGTAACAAAAGTGAGATGGGGAAGAACATTTTCGGCCAGTGAGTGTTTAACGTGCGGAAAGAACTGCCTGAGAGTGTGGAGGAGGCAGATTCAATTGAAATATTCTGAAGGGAATGAGACTGTTATTTGAAAATGAACAATGTGTAGGGTGACAGGGAGAAGGCAGGAGAATGACACTCAGTCAATTGCTCATTCAGAGAGCCATTACAGACAGGATGGACAGAATGGCCTCCATGTACACTGTAACAATTCTGTGAATGTGTGATTGAGCAGAGTTAAAGCTGGGGGAGGTGGGAGCTCGGTGTCTCACTGTGCTGCTGCTGCTGCTGCTGCTGAGGTCAGTGAGATCAGAGACTGGGACAGGGAGCCAGAGCTCACATCAAACTCTGCCCGTGTCTGTCACACTGAGACTGGCAGGAGGCTACTCAGTGATTTCACTCCATGCTGCAGGAATGGGACCACAGGCTGCAAATGGACAGAGCTCCTCCACACGGTGAGTAAAACTGACTGACTTATATCTTGCTGCTTAAAGGGAGCAATGGAACTGAAGAAATACAGCTGGACACCCTGTTAGACACAGTGCTCCTCAATCAACCATTTCATTCACTGCAGCTCCCCACTAACACCTTCAACAATTCAGCAACTGTATTTTAGAAAGTGTATTTCAGTATTGAAAGGGTTATTAACAGAGGATTGAGGTTTACTTACTCGGTCTGAGCTTGGTTCCTTTACCGAACGTAAGGCTAGCTGTTATACTGCTGACAGTAATAGTCAGTGACATCCTCATTCTGAACGTTGCTGATTGTCAGGGTGAAACTGGTCCCTGAGCCCTTGCCGGTGAATCGATCGGAGACTCCTGTGAATCGATCTGTTGCATAATAGATCAGGAGAGAGGGTTTCTGTCCTTCTCTCTGCTGGTACCAAGCAAGGTTGCTGCTAATGCTTTGACTGGCCGTACAGGTGATGGTTGCGGTCTGGCCCAGTCCCACTGACAGCACCGGGGGAGACTGGGTCATGATGATGTCCCCACTGATACCTGAGGGGTCAGAGAGAAACACAGTGAAGTCAGAACTGTCACAGAAAGAGCCTGTCAAATGAGAGATTGTTGGAGACACTGAGCATTCCTCTGGTTTCAGCATTTTCCCTTCAATCACAAGTCAGTGGAATTGGAGTGAAATGCAGAGCAGCGAAAGATTCAAGGTGGAAGGAGAGAGATTTGTACCTGCGACACAGAATACCAGGGGCCAGATCAGCTGGATGTGTGAAATCATGGTGTGTGCTCCTGTCCCTGTGCCTGGTTCCTGATAAACTCTCCCTTCACTGGGCTCTGCTTTATAAAGCTGCAGCCTGTGAGAGTCTGACTGGGTGTTCCTCAGTATGTAAATGGCATCAGGCAGGGAGAGCCACGTCAGTACCTCTCACTTCCTCTTCTCTCACTCTCTGTCTCAGAGTCATTGATGTGAACGGCAGTGAATGAGGCCATTTGGCCCATGGTGTCTGTGCTGTTAAACAAAGATCTGATGACACTAATCCCATCCTACAGCTCTTGGCCCATTACCCTGGAGGTTACAGCAACACATGGGAATATCTAAACACTGCTCCAATGTCATGAGAGTTTGTGATGCAACCAGCCTTTCAGGCAGTGAGTTCCAGACTCCCACTACCCTCTGAGTGAAAACAGTTCTCCTCAGCTCTCCTCTCTCTCTCTCGAACTCAACTGGGCCTGGACTCACTCGAATTCAGATGGATGTATAAAATTCTAACAGGGTTGGGCAGGGAGGAGGTTTCGCCTGGTTGGGGAGTCTAGAACCAGGGGACACACTCTCAGAGGAATACGGGGTAGACCATTTTGGACTGAGATAAGGAAACATTTCTTCACTCAGAGGGTGGTCAACCTGTGGAATTCTCTTCACTGAAGGCTGTGGAGGATAAAGAACTGAATATATTCAAGAAAAAGAGAGAGATAATTGTTTGCATTTTAACAGCATGAAGGGAATAGGGAGAAAGCAGGAATATGGCTTTGAGATAGAGGATCAGCCATGATCATACTGAATGACAGAGCAGGCTCAAAGGGCTGAATGGCCAACTCCTGCAGCAGTTTCTATGTGGCCATGTCTGTGTTACCTTCAATCTCTGTCCCAGGTTATTGAGTCCTTGTCTCATGTAAAAAGTGCCTTCCTACCGACCCTATCACTGCTCCAAATAATCTTATCCCTCTCTGTCAGGTCCCTTTTAAGCCTTCACTGCTCCAAAGAAAACAACCCCAACCTTTCCAATCTTTTCTCAAAGCTCAGATTCAGGCAGCATTCTGGGAAATCTCCCCTGTACCCTCTCAAGTACAGTCACATCCTTCCCAGAGTTTGATGAACAAGACTTGTCCCTCTTTCTGTCTCACATCTGCCACATCTTTCTCTTTACCTCTCTCTCCTCCACTGTTAATCTCTCATGTTTTCTCTCTCTCTTTCTCACACTCTGTTTCATAGTCACTCCCTCCAACTCACTGATGATTTCTCACTCCATCTCATAATCTCTGTTTCTCCATCTCTCTGTCTCTGTCACTCGCTCCCTCTATCACTTCAATGAAAAGCCTCCAACTGTTATCTTTCCCTCTATATTCCTCCCCCTGTCTCCCTCCCTCCCTCCCTCTCTGTATCCCAAAGTACAGTCTCTCTCCCTCCCTCTCTGTCATTCTGTATCTACCCATATTCATGTCTCTCTCTCTCTCTCTCTCTGTCTCACACTCAACACTACCCTCTCTGTCTCTTCATGCTTGGTCTCACACCCATCCTGTCCCTTTCTCTCTCCTTGTCCCTATGTCTCTCTCCATCCCTCTCAGTCAAACTGTCTCACATCTTGTTTCTCTCTCTCTATCCCTCAACTTCACTATTTCTACCTCCCTCTACCTCTCTCTTGGTTCCCTCACATATATCACACTTTCTCAGATGTTCCTCCCTTTCTCTGAGTCTCACACACACAAACACACACACACACACACTCTCGTTCTATCTCTCTCTGTCTCACTTCTCTCTCTTTCTGACAGTGTCCAAGGTGGTGACAGTTGAACGCAGGATAAATCTCCCTCTGCTCTGCCCCACTGATGGATGTTAACCCTTGACCCCTGTCTTCTCCTGGAGTAAAGCCCCATTTCCCACATTGACCAGGGTTTGGTCTGTCTCAGGAGGACAGATGATTCTTTGATTAGATTAGATTAGATTACTTACAGTGTGGAAACAGGCCCTTCAGCCCAACAAGTCCACACCGCCCCGCCGAAGCGCAACCCACCCATTCCCCTACATTTACCCCTTACCTAACACTACGGGCAATTTAGCATGGCCAATTCACCTGACCTGCACATCTTTGGAATGTGGGAGGAAACCGGAGCACCCGGAGGAAACCCACACAGACACAGGGAGAATGTGCAAACTCCACACAGAGAATCGCCTGAGGCAGGAATTGAACCCGGGTCTCTGGCGCTGTGAGGCAACAGTGCTAACCACTGTGCCACCGTGCCACCCATTTCTTGTGAAATGAAGGACAGTTCTGTGCTGTTGGCCTATTCTCACTGGGGACTGGTTTGGACACAAACCTCATTCCATGAAGGCCCAGCAGAGAGAGGAGATCCTCAGGCCATCAGTGTGAGCTGGAGGGACAGGACAGGTTCTGACCCACTGACCCATCCTGTCCATTCACAACATGTTCCAATCTTTTCCCCTCTCCTTCCCCTTCCACGGTCAGTCTTTTCTGAAATGGAGTGGTCCCTTCCCTGTCTCACACCAAGGAGGAGATGGACAGACCTTTAATGGGTCATGGGTTAAAGGATGATGGAGAGTGGGCAGGAAAGTGGAGTTGAGGCTGAGATGGGATCAGCCATGATTGTATTAAATGGTGGAGCGGGCTCGAGGGGCTGAATTGCCTGCTCCTGCTCCTAGTTCTTATGTTCCTCCACCCCCTCCCCCATTCCTCTTACTGCAACTTTGTGAACCATCTTGGACCGTTTTGAACATTGAAGGTGCTATGTGAAGTCAAGATCTGTGTGGATTCAATGTGGGGACAGAAGTATGCAGGGGGCTGTGATAGCTCCTGCAGTTGAATATCCTGCTGGCAACCTCCAGCCTTCCACATACAGAATGGGGAAGTTGGGGAGGACAGAATGTACTGCAGGGTCCATGGAACAGTCCCCCAGCAATGTGGTTGACCCTTAACTGCCCTCTGAAATGGCCAAGCAAGGCTCTCAGTTGTATCAATTATGACAATGTTTCAACAAAGAAATGAGACCGGATGGACCACAGGCATCGATCTCGACACTGAAAAGAAAATGACAGAAATAGCCCTGTCTACCCTGCTCCATCCTCCTTACTGACATCAGGGGGTTAGTGCCAAATTCAGGAGAGCTGTCTCACAGACTAGTCAAGGAACAGCCTGACACAGTCATACACACAGAATCATACAGACAATGTCCCAGACACCATCATCACTGTCCCGCATGTGTCCTGTCCCACCAGAAAGGCAGACCCAGCAGAGCTGATGACACAGTGGTCTACAGCCAGGAGGGAGTTACCCTGGGACATCTCGAAGTTGGCTCTGGACCCCGTGAAGACTCATGACACCAAGTTAAACATGGGCAAGGAAGTCGTCTGGTGATTACAAGATATCTTGCTCCCTCGGCTGACGAATCAGTCTTTCCTCCATGTTGAACAGCATTTGGAGGAAGCACTGAGGGTGGTGACAGCAGAGAGTGTGTACTCTGGGTGTGGGATTTCAATGTCCACCACTGAGAGTGGCTCGGCAGCAGCATTTCTGATCGAGCTGGTTGGTTCCTAATGGACGTAGCTGAGGGACTGGCTCTGCAGCTGGTGGTGAAGGAACCAAAAAGATGGAAAAAGATGCTTGACCTCATCCTCACCAATCTGGTGGCTGAAGATGCATCACGTAGTCGTTGTAGAAACAAAGTTTGACCTTCACATTGAGAATCCCCTCCATTGTGTTGTGTGGTACTATCACCATGCTAAATAGGACAGACTTTGAACAGATTTTGCAACTAAAGGCAAGCTCATAAATGGGGATGATTGCCAAAGATTGCACAATGTTCAGCACCATTCTCAACTCCTCAGGTACTAAAGCAGTCCATGTTCAAATGCAACAATATCTGGACAATATCCAGGTTTCATCTCAGAAGCAGTATTTCCCATCGGTGTCATGTAAATGCCAGCCAATGACCGGCACCAATAAGAGACAATCTAACCATTGCTCCTTGACAGTCAATACTATTACCATCACTGAATGCCCACTGTCAACATTCTTGAGGTACCATTGACCAGAAACACAACTGGACTCACCACAGAAGCACAGTGGTTACAAGAGCAGGTTAAAGACTAGGAATACTGTATCGAGAAATTCACCTCCTGATTCCCCCAAAGCCTGTCAACCAAGTCAGGAGTGTGATCGAATACTCCCCACTTACCTGGATGGGTGCAGCTCCAAAAACATTCATAGATTGATAGTGTCACAGGGTCATACAGCATAGAAACAAACCCTGAAGCCAAACTCCTAAATGCTGACCAGGTTTTCTGAAGTGAACGAGTCTTATTTGCCTGCATTTGGCTCGTATCCCTCTAATCCATTCCTGTCTATGTCTTTCTTATCCACTCAAAAAACTTGATACCATCCAGAGCCAAGCAACCTGCTTGATTGGCATCATATTCTCAAAGCATCCACTCTCACCGTTCCCGATACTCAGTAGCAGCAGTGTGTATTATCGATAAGATGCACTGTAGAAACTCACCAAAGGTCCTCAGATAGCACCTTCCAAACCCATAGACAAAAATAGAAATCGCAGGAAAAGCTCAGCAGGACTGGCAGCATCTGGGGAGAGAAATCAGAGTTAACATTTCATAATTGACCCAATCTCTCTTCACAGATACTGCCAGACCTGCTGAGCTTTTCGAGCAATTTCAACCTTTGTCTCGGATTTACAGTATCTGCATTTCTTTTGGTTTCCTTCCAAACCCACGTCCACTTCTATTTCGAAGAACAAGAGCTGCAGACACATGGGAACACTATGAGTTGCAATTTCCCCTCGGAAAAGCTTAGCATCCTGACTTGGAAAAATATTGCTGTTCCCTCAACCTTGCTGGGTTAAAATGCTGGCATTCCCTCCCGAAGTGCATTGTGGGTCAACTTAAAGCTTGTGGACTATAGCGATTCAAGAAGGCAGCTTCCCACCACCTTCTCCAGGGTAACTCGGGACAGGGTAAAAAATGCTGGGCCAGCCGGTGAAGCCCACTTCCCACAAGTGAATATGCAAAACCGAATGAAGTGTCCCTCAGGAGGGGAGAGGGAATGTTCAGGGTCCTGAGCTCCATTTCCCAGCCCAGGCAGTTTGTCTCCTAATGAATGAATGAGATACCAATTTGGAGCCCAGGTTAGGGGCAGTCTTGTGCTGTATACCCAGGTCTACAAGAGAGAATTAAGATCGAGCTGAAAAGGAAAGATTTGCTGGATTATGGGGAGAGAGAGGAGCAGTAGGACTACTTGGGTCACTCACAGACACAATGGGCTGAATGGCCTCTTGTGCTGTCAGATTCCAGGGAGTGCAGATGGTTCACAGATTTCTCCTGTCTCAGTAACAAAGGTCCAGCTGCTCCGAGCTCCTTCTTTCACTTCCTCTTTTGTTGAAGTTTCAACCTTGCGCTCTGACAGCCTTTGCAGTTATTTTTTACACTGGGGCTTTCTGCTGTGGTCAGAATCTCTAATAATAAGTGTCCAATCAGTGACAATCACAGCAGCTAAGAGCAGTCAGGACTGAGGAGCCAGGCTCACTGGGAAACACATTGAAAAGATCAAAGCCATCCTCTTCAGCTCCCAGTACAAACTCCATCCCTCTCCCTGAGCACTGTCTGCTGCTGAACCAGACTCTTTACGACCTTAGACTCATCTTTGAGGTTGATCTGAGCCCCACATCCTCCACATCACAAAGATCAGACACTGAAAATCTCAGCTATGTGATGGGGACTCTAAACATGACCATTCCAATGTTGTCCTGGCCCACATCACAGCCACCATCTTCGGTAAACATCAGCTCATCGCAAACTCTGCTGACAGTATCCAAACTCACACCAAGTCCCATTCCCCCATTCCCTCCCCCTGTGCTCACTGACCTACATTGGCTCCCAGTCCCGCAACATCTTGATTTGCAAGTTCTCATCCTTGTTCTCAGACCTCTCCATGTCCTTCCACCCTCCCTATATCACCCTCCAAACCACCTCACTCAGTGTGATCAACAATCTTGGATATATGGCTCTCTATTTCTTCATCCAAGTCATTGAGAAATATTGTGTGAAGCTGAGGTCCCAGCACAGATCCCTGGGGACACCACTATTCACATCTTGCTGATTGAAAGACATGCACATTATCCCTCCTCTCTGTCTCCTAGCTCCGGACCCATTCCTGACCCAAGGTAAATGCATTTCTCAAACTCCATCTGATTCCATGTCTCTTTTTAAATGTTTTGTGGAATTCTCTAAGGACAATAGCCATCGACATTCCCTTATATCCCACATTAGTGAGCTCCTAACAAAGTGTAACCAGGTTAGTTAAAGATGTCTGAACCTTTGTAAATCCATGCTGACTCTCTCGGAATAGTTCATGTTAGTTAGTCATTTGTTAGTCATCCTGTATCTAAAAACAGATTCAATCAATTCTTGACAACAAACATTCAATGGAGATGTTCATTGTGAATGAGGTTAATAAACAGCTCGCACTGACACGATGGGCTCAACACCCTCCTCCTGTGCTGGGTCCTTCTCTGTCTCCTTGACGGAAATATTTTAAAGATTAAAAAATAAAGACCAACAGGAAATTTAAAAATACAAATTAAAACCGCCTCAAACAATTTCCACATACAGGGCCAGGTGATGTGGAGTAATTGCACGTTGGGGAAGCTGGTGGAGTCCACTGTAGCTCAGAGTGACCACATCTGCAGCAAGTGTTGGTTGCTCAAGGCACTCCAGCTCAGAGTTGATGAGCTGGAGTCTGAGCTTCAAACACTGTGACACATCAGATAGGGGGAGAGTTACCTGGACACTGTGTTTGAGGAGGCAGTCACACCTTGTAGGTTAAATACTTCAAATTATGGCCAGTGGTCTGGGACAGGAGGGTGTAACTATAAGTGAGCAGGTTGATGCAGCCTGGATTTAGTATTGCAGGAGCCTCAGCTCCTTGTCCACCAGGAATGAGGTACTTGCTCCCTGTGTCAATGAGGAGAAGGATTGCTTTTGGAAACTATTGCGGATACACTGCAGAATGGGCAAGCGTGGTTTGGAGCTTTTTGGCGATAGTGACCATAACTCTATCAGGTTCAAAGTCATTAAGATTAGATTAGATTCCCTACAGTGTGGAAACAGGCCCTTCAGCCCAACAAGTCCACACCAACGCTCCAAAGAGTAACCCACCCTCGTCTGACTAATGCACTAACAACCATGGACTATTCACCTGACCTGCACATCTTTGGAATGTGGGAGGAGACCAGAGTACCCAGAGGAAACCCACGCAGACACGGGGAGAACATGGAAGCTCCACACAGACAGTTGCCCAAGGCCAGAATAGAACCTGGGACCCTGGTACTGTGAGGAAGCAGTGCTAACCACTGAGCCACTGTGCCACCCTTTATTTATATTAAGTAAAGAGATAATGATAGAGCAGAAATTAAGTGTCAAAACAGGGGGAAGGCCAATTTTGACACCATTAGCTAGGCTAACACAGGGGGAGACAATGGTCATTGGTATTATCGCTGGACTATTAATCCAGAAACTCAGCTAATGTTCTGGGGACGTGGGGTCAAATCCTGTCATGGCAGACAGTGGAATTTGAATTCAACAATGGTTCTGAAATTAAGAGTCTAATGGTGAGTGTTAATCCATTGTTGATTGTGGAGAAAATTCATTCAGTTCACTAAGAATTCAGTTCACTAATAGAGGAGAAAATCTGTCATCCTTACCCGGCCTTACATGTGACTCCAGACACACAACAATGGGTGGTATTGTGACTCAGTGGTTAGCACTGCTGCCTCTAAGTGCCAGGATCCCGAGTTTGATTCACTCGAGGGCGACCGTCTGTGTGGAGTTTGCACGTTCACTCGATGTCTACATGAGTTTCCTCCCACAATTCAAAGATGTGCAAGCTAGATGGATTGGCCATGCTACATTACCTATAGTGTTCAGGGATGTGTAGATTAGCTGCATTAACCATGGGAGATGCAGGGATTAGGGGATAGATCTGAGTGGGATGCTCCTCAGAATGTTGGTGTGGACTCATGGGGTTGAATGGTCTGTTTCACACAATGTATGGAACCTATGATTCTATGATTCCATGTGGTTGTCTGTTAACTGCCCTATGGGCAGGAAATGCTGGCTTGGCCAGAGATGCCCATATCCGATGAATGAATGAAAGAAAACCACTGCACTGTGAGCCAGGAGGCCATTCAGGCTGGGGGAGCACAAAGAAAAGAGGGGGATTTGATAATGAGGGGGACTGATAGCATCTTTTATAAGCAGGATTGAGAGTCCTGCATGGTGTGTTGCCTGCCTGGTGCCAAGATAAGGGGCATCTCGAACCAGCTTGAAAGTATAATCTGCACGCACAAATTCAAATTTAAGATTTTGCTATAGGATCAATTACTGAGATATATTTGCAGAATCGTTAGGATTGGGAACTAAATATATCCAGTTGTAAGGTTCACAGGATGGACATGGGGAAATGACAGAAGAGGTGGAGCAGCTTTATTGATTAGAAACACAAAGACTTCAATGGTGAGGGAGGTTATAATGAGGGGAAAGCATTCAGTGCAACTCAGGAGCAGGAAAGGATCTAAAACTATAATAGATATTGGATACACCCTCCCCCCACCCCCCTGCCAACCCCCCCCCCCTTCCCCCCCCCCCCCCCCCCCCCCACACACACACCCACCGTCAGCAGCAGCTCTGAGGTGCTGGATTGTATATATACAGAAATTAGACAAGTGTGTAGCAAAGTGTGTATTATTAATGGGGAATTTTAACTTTAACTTAGCTTGGGAGAGAGACAAGCACTCTGTCAGAAAGGTAGTGAATTGCTGCTGTTTGTCCAGAATAGTTTCCAACAGCAATAGGTCCTGGATACAACAAGGGGACAAGCAATATTGGAATTAGTAATGAATAATGAACCAGATTTAGTTAGCAACTATTTGTGCATGAACATTTATCAAATAGTGATCATAACACGATCGAGTTCAATGTCACATTTGAAAGTGAAAAGCATGAATCAGCTGCTAGAGTTTGAGATTAAGGTAAGGGCCGACTTTAACGAGATGAGACAGAAAATCTGCTCATGGGTAAAACAACTGAAGAGCAGTGGGGAATGTTTAAAGAAATATTCAACCAGAAACAAAACCAGTTTATACCTGAGAGGGAAAAGCTCCACTTCTTAGAACAAACAACAATGGACAATTAAAGAGATAAGGAAAAGAATAAAACTAAAAACAAGGGATTACAATAAAGCAAATAAAATAACAGGTTCTGCTGAATGGGAAAGATACAAAGGGCCACAAAGCAGCTTCTAAGATCCACCAAAAGGGATTCTGAAAGGGAACATGTAAGGGAAATCAAGATCAATAAGGAGAAATGTTACAGTTCCATAAAAGGGGAGCTGGGAGGTCAGGAGCAATGTTGGCCATTAAAGACTGAAAGTGAGGGATCTTGTCAGTGACAATGGGGAAATGACAGCCATGTTAAATAAATACTTTACCTCAAGATTTGCAGTAGAAAAGGAAAAGGATTTGCCTGAAGTCCCAAAGGAATTAACAGAGGATCAGGGACAGGGACTGAATAAAATTTCCTGTCAGTAAAATATCCGTAATGAGGAAATTAATGGAACTAAAGAGTGACAAATTCACAGAACCTGGGTTTCCATCTGAGGGTGATCAAGGTAGTAACAGATCACAGTGTAGACACCCTGACTATAATCTTTCACAATGATTCCTGAAGATGGGCTCATGCCCGAAACGTCGATACTCCTGCTCCTTGGATGCTGCCCGACCTACTGCGCTTTTCCAGCAACACATTTTCAGCTATAATCTTTCAGAGTTCCCTGGATATAGCAGTCATACCTCTGGATTGGAAAATACAAATGTCACTTCACATTTAACAAGGATGTGAGAGAAAAACCAGGAAATTACAGGTCACTAAGCCAATATTTGTGGTGTGGAAATTGTTGGGATCTATAATCAAGTCTGGGGGTAACAGAAGACCTTGAAAATGGTCAGTTAATCAGGGAGAGTCAGCATGGATTCATGACAAGTTGGTCACGCTGAAAAAATCTCATTGAACTTTTTTGAAGAGGATACGAAAGTCCTGGACACAGTAATGTCCATGGATGTTGTTTACAGGGACTTCCAGAAGGCATTTGATAATGTCCCATGTAAGAAACTGTCAACTGAGGTAGGAATCCACAAAATTGAGGCTAAAATACTGACACACTTGGAAATTGGTTGAGTGACAGGTCACCAAAAATAGGGATAATGGGTAAGTGCTGAAATTGGCAGGATGTGACCAGTGGTGTCCAATAGGAATGCGTGTTTATGCCTCAGTTATTTAAAATATTTATGAATGAATTAGATAATGACATAGAAAGTCAGATACTCTAGTTTTCTAATGACACAAAGTTAGGCAGCATTGTAGATAGTGTCAATAGAATCAGAGAGTAATACAGCATTCATCCAGTACAGTTTTTAACAGAGTATAATTTATCTTTGATATACAACTCCTTGACCTCCATCTCTCTGTCTTACTCTCTCTCCCCTCTCCGCCCCAACCCAACCCCCCTCCGCCTCAGCTGCACAGATCTCACTTTGAATTCCACCCTTCTTTCTCTCTCCAAGTTCTATCCCCCACTCTCTCAGTTCTCCGGCTCTCTCTCTTTCTCTCTCTCTCCTTTAACTCCATCTCTCTCTCTCTCTCTCTCTCTCTCTCTCTCTCTCTCTCTGAAGTCCACCCCTCTCTCAACTTGAGCTGCTGGGAGTCTGATCTGAGCCAATTCCAGTGAATCCCATGGATAATAATGATGGGATATTTGGAGTGTGAGTTTGATGATGGAAATGTGAACCATTGCAGCAAAGACATTACAGATGGTTTGTACAGACAGCAAAGCCCAAACCAGAGCTTTGTGTCAATCAACACAGAACTTATGAAAGCTTCAATAAAAGAGGTTATTAATGTGATTCTCAGAGATGGCTCTTTCCCAGTAAAGGTCCATCCTGCTTAATATTAGATACAGCTGGGCTTTGGAAAATATTGGGCAGTTGGACTGTAATGTGGGGGAGTGTGACCTTGTTCACTTTCACAATAACCATTCAAATGTGACTGGAGAGTTGCTAAATCCAAATCGCAAAACTTGCCATTGGGGAAAATCCATTAGGTGTGATAAATACAGAAACTCGCTTAGTTCAAGTTATCAGTGAGTTCTTGTCAACATTCTTTTAATAAATCAATTATGGACAAGAACAAACGATTGTCTCTTCACTCTGAGGCTGTGCCCTTGGGTCTTCAACTCTCCTATTATTGGAAACATCTTCTCCATGTCCACTCGATCCAGGCCTCTCTGTATTCTGTAAGTTTCCATGGCATTCCCTCTCATCCTTCTAAACTCCATCAAGTACAGAACCAATGTCCTCAATGACTCCTCATACAAACATCTTTGTATTTTCTGAGCAACCTCACTAAATCTACCTGTTGATCTTTTTCCAGATAGAAAAATACAGTGTCTGAATTCTCTAATACCTCTGAATTTCTTCATCTCATAACAGGAAGTTTACTTTGGGAATTGTCCAGTTCTTTTTTGATCTCAAGCTTTTTCTGATCCCCTACTTCATTATACTCACTACTTGAAAACCTGTACATGACTGAATGGTTCCTCAAAAGCTGGGAGAGGAATTAAGGATGCTGGTTTTATGTTGAGGTTTACCTATAACTTGACAAGTAGGACACATTTTATAAAACTGCACCACATCTTTATCCAATTTTGGCTCAGTAAAATACCTGTTTCTGGATGCCTGTGTTTTCCTAATCCCCATGTGGCCTGCCATGGGACTCTCATGTGCCCCTTGTACTATCTCCTTATGATAGCTGGGTGGTACCACTAGCCAATATCTAACCGACCATTCTTCATCTGGGGGTCTATGAGGAGGGGGGGGGGGGGGTGTCCACTTCCTCATCAGCGCTCCATTCTGAAGGTAATAACACTCTGAAACTCCTCCAGCGTCGACCTCAGTATGAGCTGACTGTGCTCATTTATTTCACTCAGGATCTGCTTTTTGAATCTGCTGTAATTAGGGACATCAAAGCAAACACTCCACCTGGATTATCTTCACCCTTTCGGAAAGTTTCAGCGATCCTTTCACTTGCTGTGGTGTCACATCAACCCTTATTGATGGATTTTGTTTAACCACTGCCCTGGTTACCTCACACGAAGGACAGAGACCAGGAACCTGTTCCTGTCGTTGTTCTGTTTCTTGGCCCATCTTTGGACATTCTGTAATTATCGGGGAAGTTACTGCCTTTAGTCCTGATAAATCATTCCCCAGAAGAAAATCGACTCCCTCAACAGGGAATGTTTTCCCCACTCCGACAATTACTTCTCCTGATAACAAATCACATTCCAGTTGTACCTTTCAGAACGGAAGTGGAATATATTCTCCACCAATCCCATTGATTAATACCTCAGCTCCCATCAAGCTCTGTGGAGGGAAAATCAATTCTTTCTCCAGTAAAAGTGATTGTGTTGCCCCTGTATCTCTCAATTTGGTTCTGGGTTTAGCTGAAGAAAAGGAAGTCACCATTCCTTTTAAAAAAGTCCTGTCCACCTCTCATCTACCTTCCAACTTCCTTTACTAATGACAGAATTCACCTCCAGTCTTTTTGTTATAGTTACAGCTACAACCTGCTCTGTGGGATTGTCAGTTTGTGTTCCCTTCTCTGACTCATTTTTACAAACTCCTATAAATCCCATGAGTTTACTTCACAATTTTCAACATTCCAAACGCACATGACCCACCTTATTCCCAGAGAAACATTTCAGCTTCTGAGCATCACTTCCACCCTCAGCAATTTCCTCTTAATCTGAGGAGGAGTTCTCGGGCTGTTCCCTCCTGTCCATTCTCTCCCCTGGCTCCCTGCCTTCCTCACACTCTCCCAATTTTTATTTTTCTCCCATTTCTGGGCCTGATGGGAATAAGGTTCTGGATTCATCTCCCATCAGGTGACTTCTCCACCTCCTGATGCTGCTTGGCTTGTTGTGCTCTTCCAGCCTCCTGTTTGTCTACTTTGGATTCCAGCATCTGCAGGGTTTTGGCTTTAACGAAGTCTATAATCATTAACCATTATAGCTGCTTGTCTTACTGTCGTTCCCCTTTGGTCTTCTACATGAAGGGTTCTAGAAGGGAAGGAAATTTTAAATTCTTCTCAAAGGATAACTTCTCTGAGAGCATTGCAGCTATTCTCTGCTGTTAACGCTCTTATCCACCTGTCAACATTATTTTGTTGAACTCTCTTTAGCTCAGTACAGGTTTGTCCAGGCTGTTTGTGTATGTTCTGAAACATCTGTCTGTATGCTTCTGGGGCCAACTCATATGTGCTTAGAATAGCCGTTTTAACCTCCTCATGATCCTGAGAACATTCCTCTGACAGGGTTGTAGAAACCGCTTGTGCTTCCCAAGTTCATTTTTGCACAGGCAAGGTCCAACCTGTTTTTTCCACCTCGCTTGTGTTGCTATCTTCACTAACGACATGAAAAATGCTTCCACATCCTTCTCTTCATTGTCAAAGAGTCATACAGCAACCAAACAGGCCCTTCTGTTTGTCGACATGTCGATGCCAATCAGGAATCACCAAACTCCATTTACCTGCACTTGGTCCGTAGCCTTTCATGCCCTGGCATTTTATGTGCTCGTCTGGATGTTTCTTAAATGTTGTGAGAGGAGCTGCCTCCACCACCTTCTCAAACAGCACATTCCATATTTCTACCACCCTCTGGGGAAAAATGTCCTCAAAACCCCTCTAAACCACTTTTTCACACGGTAAGCTTATTCCCCCTGGTCATAGACATGTCTGCCATGGGGAAAAGATTCTCACAATTGACTTTGTCTATGCCTTTCATATTTTTGTATCCCTCAATCAGATTCCCCCCAGGGAAAACAAACCCAGTCTATCCAGTCTCTCCTCAGAACTAACACTTTCCATCCCAGGGAACATCTGGTTAATCTCCTCTGCATCCTCTCCAGTCCAATCACATTCTTCCAACAAGACCAGAAATGTGCACAGTATTCCAAACATGACCTAAACAATGCTCTGTCATGTAACTACAAGAATTCTTCCTTTCTATATTCTACACCCTGGCGAATGATGACAAGTATCCCATATGCTTTCTTCACCACCCTGTCGAGTTGATACCTTCCGGGATTGATGGACTTGTACACCAAGGTCCCTTCGTTCCTCAGTACTCCCAAGGAACATAAGAACATAAGAACTAGGAGCAAGAGTAGGCTGTCTGGCCCTTCAACCCAGCTCTGCCATTCAATAAGATCACGGTTGATCTTTTCATGGACTCAGCTCCACATCAGACCTAAAGACATAGGAGTGGAAGTCAGACCATTTGGCCCATCGAGTCCACTCCGCCATTCAATCATGGGTGATGGGCATTTAAGGACAGTTACCCGCACTCTCCCTGTAGACCTTAATTCATTGCAAGATTAAGAATTTATCAATCTCTGCCTTGAAGACATTTAATATCTCGGCCACCACTGCGCTCTGTGGCAATGAATTCCATAGGACCATAACTCTCTAGCTGAAGAAATGTCTCCTCAGTTCCGTTTTAAACTGACCCCGTCTAATTCTAAGGATGTGCCCACGGATGCTAGTATCCCTACCTAACAGAAAGAAGTTCCCAGCATCCAACCTTTCTAAGCCATGCATTATCTTGTAGGTTTCTATTAGACCTCCCCTCAACCTTCTAAACTCGAATGAATACAATCCCAGGATCCTTGGCCGTTCATCATATATTAGACTTACCATTCCAGGGCTCATCCGTGTGAATCTCCACTGGACACGGTCCAGTACCGGTATGTACTTTCTGAGGTGTGTGGCCTAAAACTGGACACAGTGTTTTAAATGGGGCCTAACCAGACCTTTATAAAGTCTCAGTAGCACATATCATTTTACATTCCAATCGTCTCGAGATAAATGGCAATATTACATTTGTTTTTTTATCCACAGACCCAACCTGCAAGTCAACCTTTAGAGAATCTGGGACGAGCATTCCTAGATCCCTTTGTACTTTGGCTTTATGAATTTTCTCACCGTTTAGAACATAGACCTTGCCTGTGTTATTTTTTCTAAAGTGCAAGACCTGGCATTTGCTCTCACCGTACCTCTTAATTCCTTTATTGTTAAAAAAAACTGTCTTAGCTTTAAAACATTTCCTGAAGTAGCATCAATTTCTTCATTGAGTAAGGAATTTCATAGATTTATGACCCTCTGGATGAAGATGATCCTTCTCAATTCAGTCCGAAATCTGCTCCCCCTAATTTTGAGGCTCAACCCTCTTGTTTTAGTTTCACCTGCCTCTCTACTTCTGTCTTATCTATTTTCTTTATAATTTTATTTGTTTTTATAAGGTTCCCCTCATTTTTCTAAGTTCCAATGAATATATCCCAGTCTACGCAGTCTCCCTTCATAAGCCAAACCCCTCCACCCCAGAATCATCCTAGTGAACTTTCTCTGCACCCCTCTCGTGCCAGTATAGCCTTTTTCAAGTAAGGAGACCATTACTGCACACAGTACTCCAGGTGTGGTCTCACCAGACCCTATACAGCTGCAACATAACCTTCCTGCTTTTTAAACTCAATCCCTTTAGCAATGAAGGACAAAATTCCATTTGCCTTCCTAATTGCTTGTTGTACCTGTAGACCAACCCTCTGTGAATCATGCATAAGGACACTCAAGGCACATGCCTTTCATTGTGTATAACCTTCCCTTATTATAACTCCCAAGTTGGATCACCTCAGAGGTATCAGGATTAAATTACATCTGCCATTGCTCTGCCCAATTTACCAGCTGACCAATATCAGACTGTAACCTGAGACCCAGTAATCCAAGATGGCAGCAGAGTAGGATGATTCAGCCCGAGTTCATCTGCTCTGTCTATTTCCTTTTCTTCTTTCTATTCCACTTCTCTTTTCCTTTTCTTTTGTGTTTTTCTTTTGTCCTTCTCCCTTATTTCTTCTCCCGGGCATGGACTCCCAGCCTCAGTCGCCAGGCCTCTGACCCAGTGCAGACCTAATGATGTGGCCTTTTGGCTTGGTGTGGCAGTGTCCTGGCCTGGCAGGGAGACCTTCCAGCCCAACAAGGCAGACTCTTGGTCTAACATGATGGCCTCTCAGTTCGATGTGGTGGCCTCACGGCCCAGCATGCTCGACTGTCAGCCCAGCATGATGGTCACTCGGCCTAGTGTGGCGATCTCTGAGTGTCCCAGTGTGGTTGTCTCTCAGCCCACATAGTGGTCCTTTCTGTATATGGTCGTCTCTCCACCCGGGAAAGCCTCAGTGTGGACTTCCGGTCTCGAGATGATGACTTAAAGTATGATCCCATGGTAGCTAAGTTCTTAAGAAATGCCGTAATGCTTGAACTTTCAGCTTTATTTCTTCATTTTCTACTTAAAACTAAAAAGATCTGGAATGTGTAACTTTGAACTTTATTCTTTCTTTCTACCTTGTTCTTACGATTCTGTACTGAGGTCCTTGTACCTAAGATGGCACCTTGTGAGGTGATGTTACATATTTTTCACTGTACTCCAATACTTTTGTACTCAAATACACGTGACAATAAACTAAAATAAAAATCAAATCAATATCAATAATACCACCAATTTATGGGGCCTCTGAAAACTTTCTAATTGTACAATCACAGTCAATTTGTTGATGTACATTACAAACAGCAAGGGTCCTAGCCCCAATCCCTGTCTTACACCACTGGTCACAGTCTTCCAATCACAAAGACAACCCTCCACCATCACTCTTTGCCTCATATTTGGATCCAATTTGCCAAAATGCCTTGGATCCCATGGGCTCTTACCATAACTCCAGGAAAGGCAAGAGAGGTAGGCAAGTACTGCAGGAGTCTTCTGTGGCTATCCCCAGTTCAAACCAGTATGCTGTTTTGGAAAATGTTGGGGATGATGGAAACTCAGGGGTACTTAGCATGAGCAGCCAAGTTTCTGGTATTGACACTGGCTCTAATGTAATGAGAGGTACGTCGGGTCCAAACGATCGACTGTGTTAGGGGACTCTATAGCCTGAGGTACAGACAGACATTTCTGTGGCCAGCAGTGAAAAATCAGAATGGTGTGTTGCTTCTCTGGTGCCAGGATCAAGGATGTCATAGAGAGGATGCAGAATGTTCTCAAGGTGGAAAGGGACCAGCAGGATGTCATTGTACACTTTGGAACCAATGACACAGGAAGGGAAAAGGTTGAGATTCTGAAGGGAGATTGCAGAGAGTTAGGCAGGAATTTAAAAAGGAGGTCCTCGAGAGTAGTAATATCTGAATTACTCCTGGTGCCATGAGCTAGTGAGGGCAGGAATAGGAGGATAGAGCAGATGAAGGCATGGCTGAGGAGCTGGTGTTCAGGAGAAGGATTCATATTTTTGGATCTTTGGAAGCTGTTTTGACCTGTACAAGAAGGATGGATTGCACCTAAATTGGAAGGGGACTAATATACTGGCAGGAAAATTTGCGAGAGCTGCTCAGGAGGATTTAAACTAGTAAGATGGGCTGGTGGGACCGAGGGAGATAGTGAGGAAAGATTTCAATCTGAGATTGGTACAGTTGAGAACAAAGGCAAGTCAAACAGTCAGGGCAGGCAGGGACAAAGCAGAGAACAAGGTAGGACTGATGAATTAAACTGCATTTATTTCAGTGCAAGAGGCCTAACAGGGAAGGAAGATGAACTTAGGGCATGGTTAGGAACATGGGACTGTAATATCATAGCAATTACAGAAACATGGCCGATGGAGAGGACTGGCCATTTAATGTTCCAGGATACAAATGCTACAGGAAGGACAGAAAGGGAGGCACAAGAGGAGGGAGAATGGCATTTTTGATAATGGATAGCATTACAGCTATACTTAGGGAGGATATTCCCGGAAGTACATACAGGGAAGTTATTTGGATGGAACTGAGAAAAAAGAAGGAGATGATCACCTTGTTAGGATTATATTATAGCGCCCCCCCCCCCCCCCCCCCCCCCCAGTAGTCAGTGGGAAATTGAGAAACAAGTTTGTAAGGAGATTTCAGTTATCAGTAAGAATAACGGGGTGGTTATAGTAGGGGATTTTAACTTTCCAATCATAGACTGGGACTGTCATAGTGTTAAGGGTTTAGATGGAGAGGAATTTGTTAAGTGTGTACAAGACAATTTTCTGATTCAGTATGTGAATGTACCTATTAGAGAAGGTGCAAAACTCGACCTACTCTTGGGAAATAAGGCAGGGCAGGTGACTGAGATGTCAGTGGAGGAACGCTTATGGTCAGCGACCATAATTCTCTTCATTTTAAAATCGTGATGGAAAAGATAGACCAGATCCAGAAGTTGAAGTTCGAAATTGGAGGAAGGCTAATTTTGCCAGTATCAGGCATGGTGGCACAGTGGTTAGCACTGCTGCCTCACAGTGCCAGAGACCCGAGTTCAAATCCCACCTCAGGCAACTGACTGTGTGGAGTTTGCACATTCTCCCTGTGTCTGTGTGGGTTTCCTCCAGGCGCTCCGGTTTCCTTCCACAGTCCAAAAATGTGCAGGTTAGGTCAATTGGCCATGCTAAATTGCCCACGGTGTTAGGTGAAGGGGTAAACGTAAGGGAATGGGTCTGGGTGGGTTGCTCTTCGGAGGGTCAGTATGTACTTGTTGGGCTGAAGGGCATGTTTCCACACTAAGTAATCTAATCTAAAACTCTGAAAAGCCGATTGGGGCAGTTGCTTGCAGGTAAAGGGACAGCTGGAAAATGGGAAGCCTTCAGAAATGAGATAACTTGAGTCCAGAGAAAGTATATTTTAGTTAGGGTGAAAGGAAAGGCTGGTAGGTGTAGGGAATATTGGATGACAAGAGAAGTTGAGGGTTTGGTTAAGAAAAAGAATGGAGCATATGTCAGGTATAGACAGGGTGGATCGAGTGAATCCTTAGAGGTATACAAAGGCAGTAGGAGTATACTTAAGAGGGAAATCAGGAGGGCAACAAGGGGACATGAGATAGTTTTGGCAAATAGGGTTAAGGAGAATCCAGAGGGGTTTTACAAATACATTAGGGACAAGGGGGTAACTAAGGAGAGAATAGGGCCCCTCAAAGATCAGTAAGGCGACCTCTGTGTGCAGCTGCAGGAGATGGAGCAGATACTAAACGAGCTTTTTGCTTCAGTTTAACTGTGGAGAAGGATATTGAAGATATAGAATGTAGGGAAATCGATGGTGACATCTTGAAAAATGTTCATATTACAGATGAGGAAGTGCTAGATGTCTTGAAATGCATAATAGTGGATAAATCCCCAGGACCTAATTAGGTGTATCCTAGGACTCTGTGGGAAGCTCGGGAAGTGATTGCTGGGCCTCTTACTGTGATACTTGTATCCTCAATAGTCACAGATGATGTGCCAGAAGACTGGAGGTTCACTAATTGGTGCCACTATTTAAGAAAGGTGGCAAGGGAACTGTAGACCAGTGAGCCAGACATCGGTGGTGAGGAAGTTGTTGGAAGGAATCCTGACGGACAGATTGTCCATATATTTGGAAAGGCAAAGACTGATTAGGGATAGTCAGCATGGTTTTGTGCATGGGAAATCATGTCTCACAAACTTGATTGAGTTTTTTGAAGAAGTAACAGAAAGAATTGATGAGGGCAGAGCATTAGACAGGATGTGTATGGACTTCAGGAAGGCATTCGAAAAGGTTCCCCATGGGAGACAGGTTAGCAAGGTTAGATCTCACGGAATATAGGAGAACTAGCCATTTGGACACAGAACTGGCTCAAAGGTAGAAGACAGAGGGTGGTGGTGGAGGGATGTTTTTCAGACTGGAGGCCTGTGACCAGTGGAGTGTCATAAGGATTGGTGCTGGGCCAACTACTTTTTGCCATTTACATAAATGATTGGATATGAACATAGGCGGTCGAGTTAGTAAGTTTGCAAATGACACCAAAATTGGAGGTGTAGTGGACAGCGAAGAAGGTTATCTCAGATTACAACAGGATCTTGATCCGATGGGCCATTGGGCTGATGAATGGCAGATGGAGTTTAATTTAGATAAATGCAAGGTGCTGCATTTGGGAAAGCAAATCTTAGCAGGACTTATACACTTAATGGTAAGGTCTTCGGGAGTGTTGCTGAACAAAGAGACCTTGGAGTGCAGGTTCATAGCTCCTTGAAAGTAGAGTCGTAGGTATATAGGATAATGAAGAAGACATTCGGTATGCTTTCCTTTAATGGTCAGAGTATTGAGTATAGGAGTTGGGAGGTCACCCAGGCCACTTTTGGAGTATTGCGTTCAATTCTGGTCTCCTTCCTATCAGAAAGATGTTGTGAAACTTGAAAGGGTTCAGAAAACATTCACAAGGATGTTACCAGGGTTGAAGGATTTAAGCTATAGGGAGAGGTTAAATATTATCGGAGGCTGAGGAGTGACCTTACATAGGCTTATAAAATGAGGGGCATGGATAGGCAAAGAGACCAAGTCTTTTCCCTGGGGTGGTGGAGTCCAGTGCTAGAGGGCATAGGTTTAGGGTAAGAGAGGAAAGATATAAAAGAGACTTGAGGAGCAACTTTTTCACACACAGGGTGGTGCGAGTGCAGAATGGGCTGCCAGAGGAAGTGGTGGAGGCTGGTACAATTGCAACATTTAAAAGGCATCAGGATGGGTATATGAATAGGAAGGGTTTGGAGGGATCTGGGCCAGGAGTTGGCAGGTGGGACTACATTGGGTTGGGATGTCTGATCAGCATGGACAAGTTGGACCAAAGGGTCTGTTTCTGTTTCCATGCTGTACATCTCTTTGACTCTGTGACTAGGAGGAGGCTGTTCAGCCCGTCATGTCAGTGCTAGCTGTTTACTAACCTCACTCACAATGAACATCTCCGTTGAATGTTTATTGATGGGAAGTAATTGAATCTGGTTTTAGAGACAGAATGTCTGACAAATATGAATAGATCAGAGTAAGTCAGCATGGATTTAAAAAGGGTCAGACATCTTTAACTAACCTGGTTACATGCTTTAACGAGGTCACTGATGTGTTCGATAAGGGAATGTGTTGTTTATATGGACGTCCAGATGACATTCAAGGAAGTTCCACACAAGTGTTATAATGTTATAGTTGGAACAAAGAGATGACAGATAAACATATTCTGGATCTTTCTGCACAAATGAATTCTCAAATAAATCTCAGACATGTTGGTGAACTTGGAGTTTTATCAGAGGAAGGAGCTGAAGGAAATCAGTTGTTGGAGGGAAATGGTTCTGGGAAAATTAAAATGTGTTAAATCAGCAGGGCCAAATAATCTATTTTCAGGAAGTGGTTGGGAAATATTAGAAACGTTGATGGTTATCTGTTTGTCGACTGTGGAATAGGTCCTACAGAGTGGAGGGAGCTAATTTAACATGTCTGTTGAAAGAGAGAGAGAGAGAGAGAGAGAGAGAGAGAGAGAGAGAGGGAAAATAAGAAACTTTAGACCAATTAGCCGGAAATCAGCAGTGGAGACAATGCCCAAGTTCATGATAAAATATTTTATAGCTTAGCACTTTGAAAACAGTGACAGAACTGGACAGAGTAAGCATGGATTGTCGAAAGGGAAATCGACTGGAATTGTTTGAGGACGTAGTGAGTGGATTTGATAAGACAGGGGCCCGTGGATATGGTTGATTTGGACTTTGTAAGGGGAGTAGATCGGCCGTTCTGTGGTCAAAAACGAGACTCACGAATAGCATGATGCCTCCCAGTTGTACGGCTCAGGGATGTCTCAGATCGGCTGCAGGACATTCTGAAGGGGTGGGTGAACACCTGCGATGGTTCACATAGGCACCAATAATATCGGTAATAAATGGAATGAGGTCCTACAAGCAGAATTTAGGGAGTTAGGAACCATATTAAAATGTAGGATCTCAGAGGTAGTAATCTCAAGATTGCTACCAGTGCCATGTGCTCGTCAGAGTCGAAATGAAAGTATAGGCAGGATGAATGCGTGGCTTGAGAGATGGTGCAGGAGGGAGGGGTTCAGATTTTTGGGACATTGAGACTGGTTCCTGAAGAGGTGGGACAATTACAAATCGAGCGGTCTACACCTGGGCAGGACTGGAACCAATGTCCTGTGGGATATGTTTGATAACGCTCTTAGGGAGGGTTCAAAATAGTGTAGCAGTGGGATGGGAACCAACTGAGGAGGTTAGTGGACAATAAGGAGGGAGTAACTAAAGCCTGTCAGGAACTAGATATTGAAGTCAGCGTGACTAAGGTTAAGAGTAGGTAGGGAGCAGATGATGAATGCAAAGGGACAAATGGTCTGAGGTGCATTTGTTTAATGTGAGAAGAGCAATAGGTAAGGCAGAGGAATTTAGGGCTTGGATTAGTATCTGGGTGTACGATGTTATTACTATTACTGAGACTTGGTTAAGGGAAGGGCAAGTCTCAGTAATAGTAATAAGATTGGCAACTAAATATCCCAGGATATAGATGAATCAGGCGGATAAAGAGAGGGAGGTAAAAGGGATGGAGGAGTTGCATTACTGGTCAGAGAGGATATCACAGGTGTGCTGAAGGAGGGCACTCGAGCAGTGGGGCAATATGGGCAGAGCTCAGAAACAGGAAGGGTGCAGTAACAATGTTGGTGCTATCCTACAAGCCTCTGAACAGTGAACGTGGGATAGAGGTACAAATATGTCAACAGATTATGGAAAGATGTCGGAGTAACAAGATGGTGGTGATGGAAGATTTTAATTTTCCCAACATTGACTTGGATTCACTGAATGTTAGAAGTTAAGATGGAGTAGAATTTGTAAGGAGCATCCAGGAGGATTTTACAGAGTAATGTGGAAATAGTCTAACTCAGGAAGGGGCCATACTGGACCTGATGTTGGGGAATGAGCCCAGCCAGGTGGTTGAAATCTCAGTCGGGGATTATTTTGGAAACAGTGACCACAATTCCATAAGTTTTAGAATGCTCATGGACAAAGATGAGAGTGGTCCGAAAGGAAGACGGCTAAACTTGGGGAAGGCCAACTTTCGCAAAATTTGGCAGGAGCTGGGGAATGTGGATTGCGAGCAGCTGTTTAAAGGGAAATCCACATTTGATATGTGGGAGGCTTTTAAAGAGAGATTGACGAGAGTCAGGACAGACATCTCCCTGTGAAAATAAGGGATTGAAATGGGAGGATTAGGAAATGCTGGATGACAGATGAAATTGTGAGACTAGCTAAGAGGAAAAAGGATGCATACATAAGGTCTAGGTAGCTGAAAACAGACAAAGCTTTGGAAGAATATCGTGAAAGTAGGACCAATCTGAAATGAGGAATTAAAAGGGGTCACAAAATATCATTAACAAACAGGATTAAGGAAAATCCCAAATCCTTTTATTCATATATAAGGAGCAAGAGGGTGACTAGAGAAAGGGTTGGCCCAGTCAAGGACAAAGGAGGAAAGTTATGTGTGGAGTCAGAGAAAATGGATGAGATTCTTAATGAGTGCTTTACGTCGGTATTCACCAAGGAGAGGGAAATGATAGATGTTGATGTTGGGGATAGATGTTTGATTACTCTAGGTCAAGTCGGTTTAAGGAGGGAGGAAGTGTTGGGTATTTTAAAAGGCATCAAGGTGGACAAGTCCCCAGGTCGGGATGGGATCGATCCCAGCTTACTGGGGGAAGCAAGAGAGAAATAGCTGGGGCCTTAATCGATATCTTTGTAGCAACCTTGAACATGGATGAGGTCCCAGAGGACTGGAGAATTGCTAATGTTTAAGAAGGGTAGCCAGGATAATCCAGGTAACTATCAACCAGTGAGCCTGATGTCGTGGTAGGGAAGCTGCTGGAGAAGATACTGAGCGGTAAGATCTATTTACATTTGGAAGAAAATTGACTTATCAGTTGGAGGCAGCATGAATTTGTGCAGTGAATGTCATGTCTTACCAACTTTATCGAATTTTTTGAAGAAGTGATGAAGTTGATTGATGAGGGAAGGGCTGTGGATGTCATTCACATGGATTTCAGGAATGCATTTGATAAAGTTCCCCATGGTAGCCTGATAAAGAAATTAAAGTTGCATGGGATCCAGAGCGTACTCACTAGATGGATAGAGAACAGGCTGGGCAACAGAAGGCAGACAGTAGGAGTGGAAGGGAGTTTCTCAAAATGGAGAACAGGAATCTGTGCTTGTACCACACTTGTTTTTGATATATATATATAAATGATCTGGAGGAAGGTATAGGTGGTCTGATTAACAAGTTTGCAGATGACACTAATATTGGTGGAGTAGCAGGTAGTGAAGGGGACTGTCAGAGAATACAGCAGAATATAGATAGATTGGAGAGTTGGGCAGAGAAACGAACAGATGGAGTTCAAACCAGGCAAATGCGATCTGATAAATTTTGGAAGATCCAAATCTGGAGTAAACTGTACTGTGAATGGAACGCACTGGGAAAATTGATGCCCAGAGTGACCTGGGTGTTCAGGTCCATTGTAACCTGGAGGTGGCAACACAGGTCAATAGAGTGGTCAAGAAGGCATATGGCATACTTTCCTTCACCAGACGTGGTATTCAGTACAAGAGTTGGCAGGTCATATTAGAAGTATATCGGACTTTGGCTTGGCCACATTTGGAATACTGCGTACAGTTCTGGTTGCCACATTACCAGAAAGATGTGAATGCTTTGGAGAGGGTGCAGAGGAGGTTCACCGGGATTGCCTGGTATGGAGGGCACTAGCTATGAAGAGAGGTTTAGTAGATTAGGATTATTTTCATTAGAATGTTGAACATTGAGGGGGGACCTGATTGGGGTCTACAAAATCATGAGAGGTATAGACAGGGTGGATAGCAAGAAGCTTTTTCCCAGAGTGGGGGACTCAATTACTCGGGGTCATGAGTTCAAGGTGAGAGTGGAAACATTTAAGGGAGATATGTGTGGAAAGTTCTTCACACAGAGAGTGATTGGTCCTGGAACACATTGCCAGTGGAGTGGTAGAGGCAGGCACAATAGCATCATTTAAGATATATCTAGATAGATACATGGATGGGCAGGGAGCAAAGGGAGACAGACCCTTGGAAAATTGATGACAGGTTTAGATGGAGGATATGGACCAGCGCAGGCTAGTAGGGCCGAAGGGCCAGTTCTTGTGCTGTAATTTTCATTGCTCTTTGTTCTTTGAACTGAGGAAACTCAAAGGAACAGAGTGATCTTGGGGTGCTTCTCCACTGATCCCTGGATGTGGCAAGACAGGTTAACAGAGCAGTTATGAAGGCACAGGGGACACTTGCCTTGGTCATTTCAGGTATTAGCTATAAAAGCAGGAGGAGATGTTGCAGTTAAGCAGAACATTGGTGAGGCCAAAGCTGGAGTACTGTGTGCAGTTCAGGTCACCACACTGTCGGAAGGAGGTGATTGTACTGGATGGGGTCCAGAGGGGAATCACCAGGATATTGTGTGGGATGGAACCTCTCAGTGATGAAGAGAAATTGAATCAGGTCGGGTTGTTTTCTTCAGAGCAGAGAAGGTGGAGGGGGGACCTGATCGAGGTGTATAAGGTTATGAGGGGAATGGACAGGGTGGAGAGAAAGCAGCTGATCTCCTTCGTGGGAGGGTCAATAACAAGTTGGCTCACATTCAATGTGAAAGAAAGGAGGTTTCAAGATGTTTTGAGGCAAGTGTTTTTTACCCAGAGTGTGGTGGGGATCTGGAATGCACAGCCTGGGAGGGTAGTTGAGGAGGGAAACCTCACAAACTTTGAAAAATACTTGGGTGAGCAGTTGAAATATCATAACATCCAAGCTATGGGCCTCATGTTGGAAAATGGGACTGGTGTAGGTTTAGTGTAGCTTGGCTGGTACACAGTTAATGGGCTGAAGGGCCTCTTCTGTACTGTGTGATTTTATGATTCTGTTGTGTGCAGTTTTGGTTTCCTTATCTGAGGAAGGATGTTCTGGCTGTGGGGGGAGGGCAGCGAAGGTTTACCAGACTGATTCCTGGGATGACAGCACTGAGATCTGAGGAGAAACTGGATCAGTTAGGATTATATTCACTGGAGGTTAGAAATTTGAGAGGAATCACATTGAAACCTGAAAAATCCTAACAGGACAAGACCGGAAAACACAGTAATTATGTTCCTGATGACTGGAGAGTCCAGAACCAGGAATTACAGTTCGAAGAAAAGGGAAAGGCCATTTCAGGCTGAGATGAGGAGACATTTCTTTAGCCAGAGACCTAAAAACTAGTGGAATATTCTGTCACAGAAAGCAGTCGAGCCCAAAACATTAAATGTTTTCAAGAAGGCGACAGGGATTAAAGGTTGTGGACTAAAGGGATTAAAGGTTACGGGGAAAAAGTGGGAACAGGGGACGAAGTTGGATGATCAGTCACAGTCATATTGACAGGCAGAGCTGACTCGAAGGGCTGAATGGCGTGCTCCTGCTCCTCGTTCCTTTGTTTCTATGTTTGACAGACTGTTCATAAACATGGAAACCTATGGAATTATAGAGTCATAGAGTCATCGAGTCCTACAGCACAGAGACAGGCCCTTTGGACCAAACTGGACTGTACTGACCAAAATGTCCATCCACACTAACCCCATTTCCCTGCACTTGGCCCATATCCTTCAAATTACATACTATCTATGTATTTGTCCAAATGCCTTTTAAATGTTGTTAATATACCCGCCTCAAGCACTTCCACTGGCAGCTCATTCCATATGAATACCACCCTCTGTGTAAAAATGTTGCCCCTCAGGTTCCCGTTTATTCTAGCATTCAACTGATGCCCTCTAGTCCTTGATTCCCCAACCCTGGGACAAAGACTGAGTGCATTCACCCTATCCATGTCTCTCAAGATCTTATACACTTCTAAAAGATTCCCCTTTAGTCTCCAACACTCTTAAGAAAAACGTCCTAGCTTGTCCAACTGCACCCAAAATCTCAGATGTTGAAACCTGGCAACTTCCTTGTAAATTTATTCTGCACTCTTTCCAGTTTAATAATATCCTTCATATAACAAGGTAACCAAAACTGAACACAATACTCCTAATGCAGCCTCACCAACGTCATGTACAATTGAAACATAACTTCCCAACTTCTACACCCAGTACCCTGACTGATGACGGTCAGTGTGCCAAAAGCCTTCTTCACTGCCCTGTCTAACTGTGACTCAACTTTCAGAGAACTGTGCACCTTAACTCCAAGATCCCACTGTTCTACTACAGTCCTTAATGCCTTACCATTCACCATGAACCTCCTACCTTGATTTACCTTTCCAAAATGCAAGACCTCATACTTATCGACATTAAACTCAATTTATCATTTCTTTTCCCACTTCCACAGCTGATCAAAGTCCTGCTGCAATATCTGATAACATTCCTCATTGTACACAATACCGGCTATTGTAATGTCTTCGAAATCATTGATATTGATAACAAACAGTAATGGGCCCAGCATCAATCCTGAGGCACTCCACTAGACACAGGCCTCCAGTCGGACGAGTATCTTTCCACTATGTCCCTCTGCTTTCTCCCATTCTCGCCAGTTAGAGAAAAGTATTTATCTTTGGTCAGGAATTAGTTTGGAGGGAGGAGACAGAGAGGAGGGATAATGTGTGTGCTCTCCAATGACTAAAATGTGGATAGTGGTGTCCCCAGGGAACTGGGCTGGAACCTCAGCATTTCACAATATTTCTAAATGACTTGGATGAAGGAATAGACAGCCATATATCCAAGACTGTTGATCACACTGAGTGAGGCAGTTTGGAGGAGGTTACAGAGATAAGGAGAGTGGAGGACAGGGAGGGACTTGAGAACAAGGATGAGAATTTGAAAATCGAGGTGTTGCTGGATGAGGAGCCAATGTAGGCACAGTGTGCAGGGGGTTGGGGAAATGTGATTTGGTGTGAGTTTGTTTATGGGCAGCAGAATTTGGGATGAGCTGAAGGTTACAGAGGGCAGTGGCTGTGATGTGTGCAAGCACAACATTGGTATGGTCATGTTTGGAGTCCCATGGACATGGCAGAGATTTTCAGTGGCTGATCATTGTGAAGTGGAGGATATGGGACTCAGATCAGCCTCAAAGATGAGGCCAAGTTTGTAAAGAGTCTGGTTGAGCAGCAGATAGTGCTCAGGGAGAGGGATGGAGTTTATATCAGGATCTAAAGGGGATGGATTTGATCTTCCCAATGTGTTTCCTAGTGAGCCTGGCTCCTCAGTCCTGACTGCTCTTAGCTGCTGTGATTGTCACTGATTGGACACTTATTATTAGAGATTCTGACCACAGCAAAAAGCCCCAGTGTAAAAAATAACTGCAAAGACTGTTAGATCGCAAGGTTGAAACTTCACCAAGAGAGGAAGTGAAAGAAGGAGCTCGGAGCAGCTGGACGTTTGTTACTGAGATGGGAGAAAACTATGAACTGTCTGCGCTGCCTGGAATCTGACAGCACAGGAGGCTGGTTCTGGGATTTTTCTTTTCAGAAACAGCACAGTGATGGAAAAAAGGACAGTCACTCTCTCACAAACACACACGCCTGCACTCGGAGATCAGAAACAGAATCCAGCAGCAGCTCTGTCTCCAAGCTGTGAAACCTGCACAGAATTGTTCCCTCATTCAGTTTTTAACTGGCAGGATAGACCAAGCAGGGGAGGCAACACAGTGGTGTGTACAGTCGGAAGGGAGTTGCCCTGGGAGTCCTCACCATTAACTATGGAACCCATGAAGCCTCATGACAGCAGGTCAAACATGGGGAAGGAAACCTCCTGCTGATTACCACATAGCCCCGCCCTCCCCCTCCGACCTCAACTGAGCAGTCAGTCCTCCTCCATGTTGAACAACACTTGGAGGGAGCACTGAGGGTGGGAATGATGCAGGATATACTCTGAGTAAGGGACTTCAAAGTCCACCATGAAGAGCTGCTCAGAAGCATCACTATTGAGCAAGGTGGTCAAATTCCACCTGATTCAGCTGCTCGACTGGACCTGGGGCGGGTGGTGAGGGAACCAACAAGAGGGAAAAACATACTCACTATCACCCTCACCAATCTGTCTGCTGCTGATGTATCTGTCCATGACAGTATCAGTAAGAGTGACCACCGCACAGTCCGTGTAGAGACAAAGTCCCATCTTCACATTGAGAATGCCTTGCATTTTGTTGGACAAGAGACACGGAATCTCAGGAAGAACGTTTTTTTAGCAGCAATTGGTAATGACTTGGAAATTAGTGCCCATTCAGGTGAGGCAGGTGAAGACACTCAGTTATTACAATGACAGATTGGATGTGCTCTTGATGGAAATAAACCTGCAAGGCCCTGGGGGCTGAGGAGGGGAGGGGGTGGGACTGACTGGATTGCTCCATGAAATGACAGCATTTACACACTTAGTCTCACCTTTACACAAAGACTGGGAGAAACAGACAAACCGGTTCACAGAAGAGTGTTTTCTCAAGCAAAACACTCTTGAACCAACTCAGGGAACAGGCCAGACTAGATTAACGAGAATAAATCAGCAAATCAATGGCAAGGGAATAGCGAACCAACAGTAATGGAACTGAACAGTATATTCAATAGCACAAACAACGAGAGGGGGAGGGATGAAGGACAGAAGGTCAGAGAGTATGCTGTAGGGGTCTGAAGGCTCTGCTGTCAATGGTGGGATGGAGGAAGCAACAATGGGCAGGAGACCAGAGACAGAAGATGGAAGGGGGAGGGAGGGAATGTGAGTCTACAGCAGGACATTAGAGTGAGGGAGGAGGGAGGCCATGGAGGCAATTGGCTGGCAGTGAGGTCAGATTCTGGAACAACTGTAGTTGTAAGACAGGGAAGGGACCACTTCATATCAGACAAGTTGGGGTTGATGGAATGTGGCTTCAGGAAGCTGAGAGAGGACATTGAAATCATAGAGTCAGGAGGTGGGACGAGCAGGAATTGGGGTTTCTGTGGTCAAGAGGCTGAGGTAGTGCAGAGACAGACAATGTTGTTCAGATTGAAATAAGAGACCTACATGATAGGATGTGGGGTTTGCAGCTCAGGTACTGGACAGTCCAGTGGGAAGGAGGCCCATGTTTACTGTTCATTGGTCCTATGGGAAGGTGCCCCATGTTTACATCATCATAGAGTCATTGAGGTTTACAGCATGGCATCAGGCCCTTCAGCTCTACTCATCCATGTCGACCAAGTTTCCAAAACTGAAGTCGTCCCATTTTAGATTACTTACAGTGTGGAAACAGGCCCTTCGGCCCAACAAGTCCACACCGCCCCACCGAAGCACAACCCACCCATACCCCTACCCTAACACTACGGGCAATTTAGCATGGCCAATTCACCTAACCTGCACATCTTTGGACTGTGGGAGGAAACCGGAGCACCTGGAGGAAACCCACGCAGACACGGGGAGAATATGCAAACTCCACACAGTCAGTCGCCTGAGGCGGGATTTACACCCGGGTCTCTGGCACTGTGAGGCAGCAGTGCTAACCACTGTGCCACCGTGCCACCCATCTGCATGTGTTTGGCCCAATCTTCTCTAAATCCTTCTTATCCATGTTCCTGTAAAAATGTCCTTGAAATGTAGTAATTGTACTCCCCTCTACCACTTCCTGTGTCAGCTTATTACATATACACACCAACCTCTGTGTGAAAAGTTTGTCTCTCAGGCCCCTTCTAATTCTTTCCCCTCTCAACTTAAACCTGTTCCTTTTTGTACTGGACTCTCCTACCCTGGGGGAAAAAAAAACTTTGGCTATTCACCTTATCTATGGCCCTAATGATTCTATAAACCTCTCTAAGGTCACCCCTCAATCTCCTGCATTCACTGGAAAAATCTCTCGGCCTATCCCCATCCTCACCGTGTAATTCAAACTCACCAAACTTGGTAACATCCCTGTTAATCTTTCTTTTATCCAAACCAGTGTAATAACTTTCTTCCTATAGCAGAGTGAGCAGGAATGTACACAGTGTCCAAATGTGGCCTTACCAATGCCTTGTACAGCTGTAACATGATGTCCCAGTTCCTGTACTCCCTTCTTTGACCACTGAAGGTGCGCATGCCAAACACCTTCTTCACCATCTGTCGACCTGTGACACCACTTTCAAGGAACTATGCACCTGTACGCCTCAGTTTCTCTGTTCAACAACACTCCCCATGGCTCTACCATTAATTGTGTAATTCCTGCCCTGGTTGGTCTTACCAAAATGCAACTCCTTGCATTTATCGAAATTAAGCTGCATCTGGATTTATTGACCCACTGGCCCAGTTGATGAAGATGACATTGCACTCTTAGATAACCTTCTTCCCTGTCCAAGATGCCAACAATTTTAATGTCAGCCACAAACTTACTGACCACTCTTGCTATTTTCTCATCCAAATTGTTCATTTAAATGATGAACAACAGTGGATCCAGGATCGATTCATGTGGCAGACGGCTGGTCACTGGCCTCCAGTCTGAAGAACAACCCTCTCTCACCAGCCTCTGCCTCCTACCATCGGGCCCATTTTAGTTAGCTCTCCCTGGATCCTCTGTGACATAATCTTACTGAGCAGTCTACAATGGGGAACCTTGACTAAGGCCTTGCTGAAGTTCATGTCGACGATGTGTACTGATCTATCTTAATCTATCTATTTCTTCAAAAACTCAGCTGTCCACTTGTCTCCATTAGAAGGACAAGTGAATAGGAGGCCCACATTTACTGGTCTTCTTGGAGTATCCAGTCAGAAGGAGGTCCATGTTTACTGGTCTCCTTTGGAGAGTCCATTAGGAAGGAGGCCAACATTTACTGGTCTTTATCGGAGGCTCAAGCAGGAACGATGCCCATGTTTACGGGTCTCTATTGGGAGCTTCAGTGGGAAGGAGGCCCATGTCTCACCATGGGCACTCTCGTGAACTGACGTCCATGTTTACTGGACTCTGTTGGAGAGTCCAGTGCATCGTGGACACCATGGTGGGTGTGGGGTTCAGTTCCTTTCTGTTGTAACTGTGTGATGGTCCAACCCTCATCCCAGTAAAACACCCTGACTCAGAGACTGATCATGGAAGGGGAAGGAGAGGGGAAGGGATTGGAACATGTTGTGAATGGACAGGATGGGTCAGTGGGTCAGAGCCTGTCCTGTCCCTCCAGCTCACACTGATGGCCTGAGGATCTCCTCTCTCTGCTGGGCCTTCATGGAATGAGGTTTGTGTCCAAACCAGTCCCCAGTGAGAATAGGCCAACAGCACAAAACTGCCCTTCATTTAACAAGAATCTGTCCATCTTCCTGAGAGATAGCAAAAGCTGGTCAACGTGGAAATGGGCCTTAACTCCAGGAGAAGACATGCTTCTGGGGTCAAGGGTTAACATCCATTTGTGGGGCAGAGCAGAGGGAGATTTATCCTGAATTCAACTGTCACCACCTGGGACGCTGTGAGAAAGAGAGAGAAGCGAGACAGAGAGAGAGAAATAGAGGTCGAGTGGGATGCGGAGAAGGAGGGAGAGACAGAGGGAGAAATAGAGAGGGGTAGATAACATTTGGAGGCTTTCAATTGAAGTGAGAGATGGAGCGAGTGATGGAGACAGTGAGAGATGGAGAAAGATTATGAGACGGAGTGAGGAAGCGTGAGTGAGTTGGAGAGAGTGGCTAAGAGACAGAGTGAGAGAGAGAGAATATGAGAGAGATTAACAGTGGGAGAGAGAGATAGATGTAGAGAGATCAAAGTAGCAGATGTGAGACAGAAAGGGGAAAAGAGAGAAAGAGAGACAGGTCCTGAACACCACATTCTGGGAAGGATGTGATTGTACTTAAGAAGGGGCAGAGGAGATTTCCCAGGATACTGCCTGGGATGGAGGGTCAGCTATGAGGAAAGATTGGGAAGGTTGGGGCTGTTTTCATTGGAGCATTGAAGGTTGAGAGGGGACCTGATAGAGAGGTAAAAGATAATTGTTGGCAGTGATACGTTGCATAGGAAGGCACTTTATACAAGAGTAAAGGACTCAGTAACCAGGGACAGAGATTGAAGGTAACACAGACATAGACACATAGAAACTTGGAGCAGGAGTAGGCCATTCAGCCCTTTGAGTCTTGTGTGTCATTCAGTATGATCATGGATGATCCTCTCTCTCAATGCGATGTTCCTGCTTTCTCCCCATTTCCTTCATGCTGTTAAAATGCAAAACAACTATCTCTTTTCTTCTTGAATATATTCAGTTCCTTATCCTCCACAGCCGTTTGCGGTAGAGAATTCATCAGGTTGACCATTCTCTGAGTGAAGAAATGTTTCCTCATCTCAGTCCTAAATGGTCTACCCCATATCTCCCTGAGACTGCGTCCCCTGGTTCCAGACTCCCCAACCAGGGGAAACCTCCTCGCTGCCCGGGCCTGTTAGAATTTTATATGTTTCAATCAGATCCCGTCTCATCCTCCTAAACTCGAGTGAGTCCAGGCCCAGTTGAGTTGCAGAGTGAGAGGAGAATTGAGGAGAAATGTTTTCACCCAGAGGGTGGTGGGAGTCTGGAACTCACTGCCTGAAAGGCTGGTTGAGTCACAAACTCTCGTGACATTGGATCAGTGTTTAGATATTCCCTTGTGATGCTGTAACCTCCAGGGAAATGGGCCAAGAGCTGGAGGATGGGATTAGTGTCATCAGATCTTTGTTTACCAGCACAGACGCAATGGGCCAAATGGCCTCATTCAGTGATGTTCACATCAATGACTCTCTGAGACAAAGAGAAAGAGAGAGAGAGAGAGAGAGAAGAGGAAGTGTGAGGGGCTGACGTGGCTCTCCCTGCCTGATGCCATTTACATACTGAGGAACACCCAGTCAGACTCTCACAGGCAGCAGCTTTATAAAGCAGAGCCCAGTGAAGGGAGAGTTTATCAGGAACCAGGCACAGGGACAGGAGCACACACCATGATTTCACACATCCAGCTGATCTGGCCCCTGGTATTCTGTGTCACAGGTACAAATCTCTCTCCTTCCACCTTGAATCTTTAGCTGCTCTCCATTTCTCTTCAATTCCACTGACTTGTGATTGAAGGGAAAATGCTGAAACCAGAGGAAAGCTCAGTCTCTCCAACAATCTCTCATTTAACAGGCTCTTTCTGTGACAGTTCTGACTTCACTGTGTTTCTCTCTGACCCCTCAGGTATCAGTGGGGACATCATCATGACCCAGTCTCCCCCGGTGCTGTCAGTGGGACTGGGCCAGACTGCAACCATCACCTGTACGGCCAGTCAATCTGTTAGCAAGTGGGTTAGCTGGTACCAGCAACGAGAAGGTCAGAAACCCTCTCTCCTGATCTATGATGCAACAACTCGATTCACAGGAGTCTCCAATCGATTCACCGGCAGTCAATCAGGGACCCGTTTCACCCTGACAATCAGCAACGTTCAGAATGAGGATGTCGCTGACTATTACTGTCAGCAGTATAGCAGCTCCCCCTACACAATGATACAGAGTCATACAAAAACCTCAAAGCACACAGAATCACCTCCTGTACTGACACATCCATAGTTATATAAAATGCATAATAATGGACACACAGTCCCACCGCCTGAACTGACATATCCCACAGTTAGATCTAAATGAAACTGAACAAATTACCCCATGCTGGAATGGTCACTGTCTGCTACACACTCCAGTCCCTGTGGTGTCTCAACGCTCTCTAAAGGCCTCATGTTTCCCTCTTCCACTCCATGGCCACATGTGAAGAACAGCTGCAAGAATTAACAACGAAAAATAAAGTTCACAACTCAGAGGCACAGACAGAAAGACACAAAAAGAGGGTGAGAGTGATCAACAGACTGAGAGATAGGGAGAGGTTGAGAGTGAGAGAGGGAAGCAGAGAGCTGAGGTTTTTGTACAGCCTCTGCACTGGGAGCTCTCACTGTGGCTTACGTTCGGTAAAGGAACCAAGCTCAGACTGAGTAAGTAAACCTCAATCCTCTGTTAATAACCCTTTCAATACTGAAACTTTCTAAAACACAAATGCTGAATTGTTGAAGGTGTTAGTGGGGAGCTGTAGCGAATGAAATGGTTGATTGAGGAGCACTGTGTCTAACAGGGTGTCCAGCTGTATTTCTGTAGTTCCATTGCCCCCTTTAAGCAGCAAGATATAAGTCAGTCAGTTTTACTCACCGTGTGGAGGAGCTCTGTCCATTTGCAGCCTGTGGTCCCATTTCTGCAGCATGGAGTGAAATCAGTGAGTAGCCTCCTGCCAGTCTCAGTGTGACAGACACGGGCAGAGTTTGATGTGAGCTCTGGCTCCCTGTCCCAGTCTCTGATCTCACTGACCTCAGCAGCAGCAGCAGCAGCAGCAGCACAGTGAGAGACCGAGCTCCCACCTCCCCCAGCTTTAACTCTGCTCAATCACACAGTGACAGAATTGTAACAGTGCACACGGAGGCCGTTCCGCCCATCCTGTCTGTACTGGCTCTCCAAATGAGTGTCGTTCTCCTGCCTTCTCCCTGTCACCCTGCACATTGTTCCTTTTCAAATAACAGTCTCATTCCCTTTGGAATGTTTCAATTGAAGCTGCCTCCACCACACTCTCGGGCAGTGCATTCCACACCTTAACCACCCACTGGCTGAAAATGTTTTCCCCTCAGCTCACTTTTGCTTCTTTTACCAATTATTTTCAATCCATGGCCTCTCCCTCTCAATTCTTTCTCAGGTGGGAACATTTTCTCCTGGTTTACTCTGTTCAGACCCCTCCTGATTTTGAATTTCTCAATCAAATCTCCTCTCCGCCTTCTCTTCTCTGAGGAAGACAGTCCCAACTTCTTCAGTCTATCTTCATAACTAACATCCCTCATCCTCAATGGGTCAGATAGCCCACTCCTGCTCCTATTTCTAATGTTCTTATTATCTTATCTTCCTATGTGAGAGACACACATCAGATTTCCACATAACACTCTGTGGCTGTACCTTCCCAGTCTTATTCCCAACATTCCATGCAGTCTCATCCTTACACAATGACCCTGATTTAGAATTTATTACTCTCTCTCCCTCACTCTGAAACTGGATAAGAAGTTCCATTCCTTATTCTGGTGCTATCTATCTCTCCCAGGATTCTGTGCACCTCTGTGTTCCTCTCTGGTATGACCTCCTGGATCCCACAGGCCAGCCAAGATAGTTTAAACCCTCTCCAACAGCACTAGTAAATCACCCCAAAGGAGCTCAGTCCCAGATCTGTTCAGGAGCAACCCGTCTGGTCTGTACATGTCCATCTCCCCCCAAAGCCAGTCCCAGTGTTAAAATAATCAAAAGCTCTACCTCCTGGACTGTCTTTTCAGTTCCACCGTCACCTGTGCTATCCTCCTCTTTCTCGTCTCAGTTGCGTGGGGCACTGGGGGTAATCTTGGAGATGGAGAAGAAAGTGAGGACTGCAGATGCTGTAGATCAGAGCTGATAATGTGTTGCTGGAAAAGTGCAGCAGGTCAGGCAGCATCCAAGGAGCAGGAGAATCGACGTTTTGGGCATTCCTGAAGAAGGGCACATGCCCGAAATTTCGATTCTCCTGCTCCTGTAATCTTGGAGATTCCTACTTTTGAGCTCCTGCTGCTAATTCCCTCTGGAACTCCCTACATTCTGACTGCAGGACTACATCCCTTTTCTCCTTCTGTCACTGGGACTGATGTGGACCACCACTGCTGCCTGTTCCCCCTCTCCCCTCAGGGTGCTCTGCAGCTGCTCAGTGACATCCTTGACCCTGGGATGACAACACACCATCCTGGATTCCCATCTGCAGCTGCAGAAACACCTATCGATTGCCCTCACTCTTGAATCTCCTCTCACTATCGCTCTTCCAGTCTTCGTTGTGCCCCCCGCACCCCCACCCCACCCTGTACAACTGAGCCGCCCATGGTGCCAGGGACTTGGCTCTGGCTGCACTCCCCAGATGAACCATCATTCTGATCAGGATTCCAAACTGAATCCTGGTTGGAGAGTGGGATGCACTCAGGGGATTTCTGTACTAGCTGCCTAGTCCTTTTGGACGGTCTGCTGCTCCCCCATTCCCTCTCTCCCTGTATACTCTGAAGCTGCAGAGTGACCACATCTAGAAACGTGCTCTCCATGGAGCTCTCAGCCTCACGGACTCTCCGCACTGACACCAGCTGCTGCTCAAGCTCCGAAACCCAGAGTTCCAACTACTGTCACTGACCACACTTCTTGTGCTCATGGTATTCCAGGAAGCAGGACAAGCAGTTCCCTCATGCAACCTGATGCACACTCTCACCACTCCCTGATTATCTTTTGTCAAAGTACTTTTGAGAAACAGCAACAGCAGCGCTCACAATCCAGTACTTTCAATGTCCATAGAATCATAGAATTCCTGCAGTATGGAACCAGGCCATTTGGTCCAACAAGTCCACACTGACCCTCCGATAGGTAACCAACCCAGACCCAATCCCCTACCTTTTTAACCTACATTTACTCCTGACTAATGTACCTGACCTACACTATGGGCAATTTAGCACGGCCAATTCACCGAACCTGCACAGCTTTGGACTGTGGGAGGAAACCAGAGCACCCAGAGGAAACCCACGCAGTCACAGGGAGAATGTGCAAACTCCACACAGACAGTCGCCCGAGGCTACAATCAAACCTGGGTCCATAGCACTGTGAGGCAGCAGGGCTAACCACTAAGTGACCGTACTTCCAGTTTTCCAGGGTTTCAAGGAATCTCTACATGAACCCAAAATACTTCAGATATAGGAGCAGAATTGGGCCAGTCAGAATAGAGTCTGCTCTGCCATTTGATCTTGTGTGATGTGTTCCTCAAGCCCATTCTCCTGCATTCTCCTTTTAACTTTTAATCTCCTCACTGATCAAGAACGTATCTGTCTCTGTTTTAAATACTCTCAACATCTTGGCCTCCATAGACCTCTGTGACAATGAGTTCTGCAGATTCACCACCCTCTGGCTGAAGAAATGCCTCCTTATCTCAGTTCTGACGGATCATTCTTCACTCTGAGGCTGTGCCTTCGGGCCCTAGTTTCTTCTACTCGTGGAAACACCTTCTCCATGTTCTCCAGGCCTCTCAATATTCTGTAGTTTCAATAAGATTCCCCCCTCATCTTTCTAAACACAATTGTATACAGATCCAGAATCCTCAACCACTCTTTATATGACACCCCCTTCATTCCCAGGATCATTCTTATTCTTTCTCACTTTTTGCTCTGGACCCTCTCCAATGACAGCACATCCTTCCTTAATAAGGAGTCCAAAATTCCAAATGTGTTCTGATTAGAGACTTATAAAAACTCAGCAGTACACCTCTGACGTTAAAGTTAATGCTAACATTGTAATTGCCTTTCAAACTGCCAATGGTGAACCTGCACGTTAACCTTCAGAGAAACCTGAGCAAGGACTCCCAATTCTCTTTGTGCTTCAGATTTCTAAAATCTTTCCTCACTTAGAAAACAGTCTGTGCCTCCACTCTTCCCACCAAAGTATCTAGCCTCACAAGTTCCCGCATTGTACTCCACCTGCCACTTCTTTGCACATTCTCCTAGCCTGACCAAGTCCTTCTGCAATCTCCCCTTTTCCTCAACTCCACCTGTCCTTTCACCAAGTTTTGTGTCAGCTACAAACATATGAACAATATCTTCAGTTCCTTATCCAGATTGTTAATAGATAATGTGAATAGCTGTGGTCCCAACAAAGATCCCTGCGGATCGCCACAAAGCACCAACTGCCATCCAGAAAAAATCCCTTTGTCCTTCTCTTGCCTTTGTGCCGGTCAACCATCCTCTACCCACCGCAACATGGGCTCTGATTTGACTTAGCAGTCTCCTTTATTGTACCCTGTCAAAGGTCTTGTGGAAATCCAAATGGATCACATCCACTGGCTGTCCTTTGTCTAATGCACTTGTTACCTCCTCAAAGATTTCTAACAGATTTGTCAGGCATGCCTCCCTTTGATGAAGCTGTGCTGACTCAGCCCAATTTTACCGGGCTGCAATTTTACCAGGTTTAAGGGTGAGATTCCATATACCTGCAATCTCACCCTTACGTAGACCTCTAAAATCTTACCAATGACCGAGGTCAGGCTAACCAGCTTATAATGTCCCATCTCTGCCTCCCTCCTTTCTTAAACAGGGACGTTACATTCACTATTTTCCAGTCTTCTGGGACCACCCCTGACTCCAGTGATTTCTGAAAGATCACAGCCAATGGCCCTACAATTACCTTAGCTATCTCCATCAGAACTCTGGGGTGTAGTCCATCGGGTCTGAATGATTTATCCACCTTCAGACCTTTCAGCTGCCTCAACCCCTCCACCTTAGTGATGCCCTCTCCACTCACTTCTGCTCCCAAATCTCTTGAAGGTCAGGTGTGCTGGCTGATATTTTAGTATCATGGTTAGCCCCAGGTGAGGTCCCAGAAGACTGGAGGACAGCGAAGACTGTGCCATTGTTCAAAAAGGGCTGCAAAACAAAAGCCTGGGAATTATACGCTTCACATTTGTGGTGGGTAAGTTGTTTGATAAGATAAGATACACATGCATTTGGAAAGAGTGGATTTGATTAGGAGTTGTCAGCATGACTTTGTGAATGGGAGAATATGCCTCACAAATTTGTTCAGGTACTTTGATGAATTGACCAGGAAGGTTGATGAGGGCAGGATGGTAGACGTGGTCTATATGGATTTCAGTGAGGCCTTTGATAAGGTTCCACATGGTAGGCTGTTATGGAAGGTTAGATTGCATGGAATTCAAGGTGGCCTGGCTAATTGGATACATGATTGGCTTGATAGTAGAAAGCACAGGGTAATAGGGGAAGGATCCTTATTGTACTGGAGGCCTGTGACTAGTGGAGTGCCTCAGGGGTCAGTGCTGGGCCCATTGCTGTTTGTTATCTATATCAATGTTTTGGATGAGAATGTACAAGGCATGGTTAGTGAGTTTGCTGGTGACACTCATTAAAAGCAGCATCGTGGACAGTGCGGGCAGTTATCAGAAATTGCAGCAGGACCTTGCTCAGCTGGGGAACTGGGCCGAGAAATAACAAATAGAGTTTAATACAGATAAATGTGAGGTCTTGTATTTTGGAAATTCAAAGCAAGGTAGGAGTTTCATGGTGAATGATAGCGCCTTAAGGAATATAGTGGAACAGAGGGTCCTTAGAATTCAGGTAAGCAGTTCTCTGAAAATGGAGTCACAGTAAATAGAGAAGAGAAGAGAGCGTTTTCTGCAGTGCCCTTCATCAGTCAGGGCATTGACTACAGATGTTGGGAAGTTATGTTGCAGTTATACAGGACATTGGTGAAGCCACACTTGGAATATTGTGTTCAGTTTTGGTCACCTTGTTACAGGAAGGATGTTATTAAACTGGAAAGAGTGCAGAAGAAATTTGCAAGGATGTTGCCAGGATTCAATGGTTTGGGTAAAAGGGAGAGTACATTTTTCTTTCGAGTGTAGGAGACTGAGGGAGGACCTCATAAGATCATGAGAGGCATGGATAGGGTGAATTCACTCAGTCTTTTCCCCAGGGTTTGCGAATATGGACGAGAGCGCATCAGTTTAAGGTCAGAGGGGAAAGAATAAAAGGGAACCTGAGGGGCAACCTTTTTACACAGAGGGTTGTTCGCATTTGGAATGAGTTGCCAGTGGAAGTGGTTGAGGTGGGTACATTAATAACATTTAAAAGGCATTTGGACAAATACAGGAAAGGAAAGGATTCAGAAGGATCTGGGCCAAGTGCAGGATTAGCGTAAATGGACATTTTGGTTGGCATGGACCAGTTTGGTCCAAATGGCCTGTCTCCATGCTGTCGGACTCTATGACTCTATGACATTGTCATGGACCAGGCCAGACCCTTCGAAACATTTTGAGAATGCAGTCCAGACCTTACCTTTTCGAATTGTGTTATGCAAATGTAACCTGGATATTCCAGGATTGATACAACTGGCCAAACCGCTCAGCTTGAAGGGAAAGAGAATTTATTTACACACAATCAAAAGAAAACAGAATTTAGAATAACTTAACTATTTGAAAACCCAACTGACGAGAAAATGTAACTTGACAAAGAGCTGCTCCAATTTGCTGCAACAGCCTTGGTAAAAAGGTAAATATAAACACAGAGGTTCTTACAGGAGAGGAATTTCAGACAGTGAGTCCACTGGAAAATGTTGAATTGGGGAACCTTTCTCACCAGCAGCTTTCTTTATCCAGGAGCTTCCAACCGACTATTTGTCAAAAACAGCAAACTGGAAGAACTGGCCACTATCCTTTTATTGGACAAGTTTTTCATATAAAATCTAAAAGCCTTTTCCCTGACTGTTGCCCTAGGCAGTATCTGTTAGCCATGAGCAAAGTCCCTAACCCAGACAAATTGGAACCTCTGCCTTTACAACCCCTCTTGAAAAAAAATCCAAGGACAACTCAACCTTGTGAAATGAGCAGCATTGTCACACCATTGTGAAAGCTGATTTAAAGCATCGATGCACTTTTTCCATCATTTTTTTGTTCCCCAGTACTATCTCTGCCTTTTCCAGTGGTACAATTTCTATTATTGACTCCCTCTTGCCTTTCATATATCTAAAGAAAACCTCTTGCAACATTCTTTTATGTTCCTAGATCGCTTACCCTTATATTTTATTTACACACTCACCCTTACTTTTTTTTAGTTAATTTCTGCTGTTTTTAAAGGCTTCCCAATCCTCTGGCTTCCCAATAATCTCCACCACATTGCATGTTTTTTCTTTTGCTTTTATGCTGACCCTGACTTCCCTCATCAGCCACGGCCTCCACTCAGTATCTTTCTTCTTCCTTGGGTTGAATTCCTGCTCTGCCTCCCAAATTACTCCCAGAAACTCCTGCCATTGCTGCTCCATTCTCTCTTATGCTCAGCTTCCCTTCTTATCAACTCTGGCCAGCTCCTCCATCATGTCTTTGTAGTTACCTTAAGTTAATTGCATTTCCAGTACAACTGACTCCAGATTCTCTGTCACAAACTGCAAGGTGAATGCTGTCATATTACGGTCAATGCCCCCAAGGGATTCCTTCACCCTAAGTTCCCTAATCAGGTCTGCTTCATTACACATCACCCAATCCAGAATTGCCTGTTCCATAGTGAACTCGACCACAAGCTGCTCCAAAAACCATCTCGTAGACATTCCATTAATTCCTTCGCTTGACATCCCCAAACAACTTAAATTTTCCAGTCTACCTACATATTGAAGTCTTTTATGACTATTGTAGCAGGGCCTTTATTACATCCTTCTCTATCTCCTGATTTAGTTTCTTCCTCATATCCTGACTACTGCTGGGGAGGGGGGCTTTGCAAAGTTCTCATCATGCTCTTTCTCCCTTGCAACTCCCCAACTCTACCCACACAGATTGAATGCATTCCAACTCTAAATCCCTTCTTGTGATTGATCTTATTTCATTTCTTACCAATACGGTAACCCTACCCCCATCTGCCCATCAGCATGTCCTGTCAATTAGATGTGCATCCTTGAGGATTTCATTCCCAGCCCTCAACCCCTTACAGCCACATCTCTGTGAAACTCAAAACATCACACCTGCCAATTCCAATCTGCGCTACAAGCTCATTTACCTCATTTCGGATACTCCCTGCATTCAGGTACAACACCCTCAGTCCTGCATTGACTGCCCTCCTTTTCATAGTTGTCCCCTTATTCAAGATGCCTAAAATTAATTTTCTGACCCTTTCCATAATCTATGTCCTATTAATTATTCTGGGAACTTTATTAACCTCTCCTGAGCCCTGCGTCACTTTAATGATTTTAAAGTCCTTGGGAACCTCAATTTGTGGCATCACTCTGTCTACCTTATTCCGAACTTTAAGTTATTTCTACTGTCAAGTTCCCCTGCACTTCTGTATTGCCTTGTGACAATACGACATTCACAAATTCTGATCCTTCCTTTTATTTTCTGGTAACAATCAAACCCATCACTCACCACGAATCCCACCTTCTCCTGTGCCTTTCATTTTCTCACGTTCTGTGCAAGTGAACCCGTTTGCTTTCTCTTTGGGTTGACTTCAGGTCAATATTCATCCCTGAAACATCACTGAACATGCTCATAATCTCATTTACGATTGCGCGATATTGCTGTGTACAAATTATGTTTTCTGCATTACAACAGTGACCAGTGTTCAGACAAGTCCCTCACTCTCTGTAAATTCTTTGGGAGAGTCTGACATACAAGTCTCTCTTTTGATGCACTGGGAGCCTTTCAAATATCAGAGATGCCATTCCATGGCTCTATTAGACAGACAGCAGGACTGTTTCCCCTGGTGTCCTGGTCAATATTGATTCCCTAATTAGCATCACTAAAAACCTGATCCTCGACTCATTGTCACCCAGCTCTCTGGGATCTTGCTGAGCACAGTCTGGTGGAAAGAGCCACTGCGACATCCTTAGGTGGAGCCAGGTGCAACATAAATACAAGTCTTTCTTTGAGGTTGGAGTCTCCTGAACCTGACCCTTGCCCATTGGATGCACGCTTCCATCTTCCAGGGAACATGGGATCATTAAGAGCAATGACACTGTCTGATCCAGGACACTGAGATTCTTTGCAGCCTCACCTTTGACCTTACCCCAGTGCTGAGCTGGAAGATTTGAATCAAAATCTCGAACCTTCTACATGGACACCCAACGTGACTCCTTCCTGAAGTGTGCTGATCCAACTCTGCTCCAGTGTTCTTAGATAAAGTTCTCCCGAGCTGTGAGTGATCAGAGGTTTGTTAAAGAGATGTCGAACTCCACCCCACATACCAACTCTTGCTCCATAGCTCTGGAGGCTTTGGTGTTTCAAGTGAATATCCAAGTGTTTTTTCAATGTGATGAGGGTTTCTGCCGCTCTCACCCTTTCAGCCTGATCCCACCAGCCACTGGGTGAAAACAATTACTCCTCAACTCCCCTCTAACCCTGCCCCCAATTCATTTTAATCTCTCCCCATGGTTATTGCCCTCTGTGCTGGTGGAAATCAGTCCTTCCTACACACTCTATCCAGGCCCCTCATCATTTTACACACCTCGATCAAATCTCCCCTCAGCCTCCTGTGTTCCAAAGAAACCAGTCCTAGCCAAACCAATCATTCCTCAAAGCTAATACTCCTCATTCCTGACAAAATCCTCCACTGTCCCCATTTCGAGGGAGATCACATCCTTACTGCAATGTGGTGACCAGAACTGCACACAGTTCTCTCACTGTGCTCTAACTGGGCTTCACTTGAGGTCAGAAGTCACACGACACCAGGTTATAGTCTAACAGGCTTATTTCAAATCTCAAGCTTTCAGAGCACTGTTCCTTCAGCACTGAAGTCACTTCACCTGAAGAAGGAGCAGCGTTTCAAGAGCTTGTGATTTTAACTAAACCTGTTGGACTGTAACCTGGTGTTATGTGACCCCTGAACATGTCCACCCCATTCGACACCAGAGCCTCCATATCACATCAATAGTTTCACATCTTTGCTGAGACTCTCTCTTTGGGATGCCACTCTTACTCTTTTGGGAAAAGATTCTGAATGATCTCTGTCTCTGTCTCATCCTTGGAGGCCTCCCACTGCCCTGTCACTGATCTCCCATCAAGTCGATCGTTCCAGTACACTTTTACCAAATTACCACACAGTTTGGTAAAATGGGTTGCTCCCAAATGAAAGCTTTTACACTTGCTCCATGGTTCTCCATTTCCATCCTTATTCTCAATCTCACTGAGTTCCGATCACTGTCACTAAAATGCTCCCACATTGATAGCCCTTCCAGCTGCCCACATTCATTCCTTAAATGATGGTCCAGGACTGTCCCTTCTCTTTCTGCTGCGTCACCATCATCTTCTCGGGGACAGTTAGGGATGAGCAGCAACTGGCTCTGCCAGTGCCGTACATGTCCCAAAAAGCAATTTTTAAAATGCTAGTGCTTTTGTCAGGTATGCTAGGTACTGGATACAAATGTTCAAATGTTTTATCAGTTACTGTTCAGAGAGTTGAAGTACCTTCAAAAGGCAGGGATTAAAATTGTTTCTCTTGTCTTTCAGGCCGTGACAACTCTCAGCCCAAGCTGACCCTGCTGCCTCCCTCGCCAGAGCAGGTCAATACCAAGAGCACTGCCACCCTGGTGTGCCTTGCCAATCACTTCTATCCCGATGAGCTGCAGGTGCAGTGGAAGAAGGACGGTGCAGTCATTTCGGACGGGGTTCAGACCAGCAACTACCTGCGAGCTTCAGACAGCACCTACAGTGTCAGCAGCCTGCTGACCCTCTCTGGGTCTGACTGGGAGTCCAATGCTCGCTTCTCCTGTGCCCTCACCCACGTGACCCTCCCCTCTCCCCTCAGCAAGAGCATCAGGAGATCAGAATGTGTGTAGAGTGTTCGAGACAGTCCACAGAGGAGACACAACTTTAAATAGAACAGGGCTGAGCTGGCAGGACAAAGGTCATTGTCAGCACTGAATTTCAACTCTCTTCTTTCTCAGGACTGGCTTGGAGACACTTCTGAGCTTCAGTGGTTAAGGCAGGTCATTGGGATAGTGTAGAGAAAACTTTACTCTTTATGTAGCCCCATGCTTTCCCTGACCTGGATGTGTTTGATGGGGACAGTGTAAACTTGCGATGTCAAGTAAAAACTCTCGAAGATGCTAAAGACTGTCAGCTGTGCAAAAACAATGTGAACCTCAGAAATCTCTGTTTCAGTAAAACAGACCTCCTTCCTGCTCAGCCGCCAGTTCCAATTTAAGGTTTTGTCACTGTTCAAAGGGACAGGATTCTCATGTTATTGAGAAAATCTCCACAAGTGTTTTCCTCAAGCTCCATTGTGGCTGTGAATTTGTGTAGCTTCCTCTGTCTGGGCTGTTAATTGCTGACTGTTTTCTGTCAAAGTCAATCTGGAAAAGGGAATAAAGATGAAGATGATTCAGTCTCTGTCTCGTGTGTGCTTTGGAAATGGCCAGAGCTGAGTCCTCAGGGAAAGCTGTGTGAAGTGTTAACCTCCACCCTCAAGGCCTGGAGAATGAGGGGGAGAATAGACGGGGCAATGGGGTCCCCAGAGCAGGAGGGCAATGCTACCATTGTGTCCAGAAAGGGCACTTTCAGCAGGAATGCACAACCTCAAGAAATCTTTCCCAATAAATGGGGAAAAGAAGGAAGGCAGGAGGGGACAATGGGGAACACAATAATCTGATGGAAATTCGCCATCAATGCTCACCCATCCCTTAGACACAGCAAGATCACAAGCCAAGAAATTCAAATCAACTGTTAGGGAGCCAGAGCCACTGGGAACCCTATATTGATGAATATGACAAGCAGGACCTTGTTACTCAGAATAACAATTGAACAATAACAATTTGAGAAATAAATATTCCATAAATTAGACCTGGGTTTTCTTTACTCTTCAAATGAGATGCAATTGTCCTGGGCGTCCCTGGGGCCAGACTGAGAATGTTCCATCCGGGGGAGTCTGGGAGTCACGGCTGGGGAGGACAGTCAATGATAAACTGGTTCCACTTTCTGCTGTCATACTCTGTAGCCCCTGGGACATCTCAGTGAGGATCATCCAGGGCTCAGGGTGGATTCCAGAGCAGCTCATTGTCCTGACTGTTGTGTTCCTCAGTCCACATGTGGCTCTGGCAATCTCACTTCATGGCTCTAGTATCAGTGGGGACCAATGTGACTGAAATCTTATCCAAACACACCCTCACACAGCGGGGAGGCTACTGGTGGCTCAGAAACCCCTTGGACTCAGTCCCAGATTCCACCGTGGCTCTTTCATTCAAACACAACATTAACACACTGACACCACATTCAGAGGGCAATCCTGAGATGGGGCAAGTTTGGTTCTTGATTCCAATGTGAGGACATGGGGGCTGGGTGTGAAATGTCTAGTCTGAAACTGGTGGGGGTACTTTATAATGAAGAATAGAAACTGATGTCAGAATAAAGTCAGGTATTGATGGGAGTGAGGAATATCTCAGTGATCTGTCTCCAGAATCCACAGACTACACACATCCTTCTGTCAGACCCTGAAGGCTGAGAAACAGCTCCTTGACATCCAACATATCTCCAACTTTCCCAGAAAAGGTGAAATATTTTCTGTGTCAGTGATTCCCTGGAACAGGATATTTTTAAAAGGGCTGTGGGAAGAGAACTATTGACTCGCAATGACAAAGCCAATGGAAGGATGTGGAGCTGGCTCTGTGAAATGTTAGGGCACAGAGGATGACACCAGAAGCAATTCAATGTTGTCACTCTCTCCTTTGCAATTGCTAAACTGGTAATAATTGGTTTTCCCTCACAATTTGCTCTCTTGTATTCGATCCACGTGCCTTTCTTGCTTTGCTTCTTTTGACTTGAGTATGTGGGTAGCTCCATCAAAACCCAATTTCCTCACTCTCATCCAGGCCCCTGAAGAGATTAGAGACAAAACAAACTGCAAATGCTGGAATCCAAGGTTGACAAGCAGGAGGCTGGGAGAACACTGCAAGACTGGCAGCATCAGGAGGTGGAGATGTCAACGTTTTGGCTGTAACCCTTCTTCAGGAATGGGGGTGGGGGAATGATGGGGGAGCTGTAGATAAAGGCAGTGGTGGGGACAGGGTGGTAAGATGGGGATAGGTGAAGATAGGTAGAGGGTACTATCTGATTGGTTGATGGGAGGGATGAATACAAATTAATCTCTCCCATCGACTAATCAGGTCATACTCTCTACCATTCTCAACCTATCCCTACCTCAACACCCTGCTCCGCCCCATTCACTTTCTCCCCTTTTCCTGTCTTTCGTCATCACACAGCCCTCTCATTCCAGGGATCAATCGGGTAAAATTCCTGTGAACCACCTCTGATGAATTTATTATTCTTCCTTCAATAGGGAGACCAAAACTACCCTCAGTATTTGAGATGTGATCACACCAATGTCCAGGAATAACTGAAACATCACAGTCTCACTTGTTGGTCCTGAAGCATGCCTACTCTTGTACCAGGCTTCTTACTGTCCGCGTCTAATTGCCCTGGACCTGGTGGTGATTAACTGCCTTCTTGAACCCCTGCAGTCCGTGTGCTGTTGGTAGACCCACAATGTCCTTAGGAAGCGAATTCCAGGGATTCTGACCCAGTGATGATGTAGGAACAGCTTCATATTTCCAAGTCAAACTGGTGAATGACTTGGAGAGGAACTTGCTGGGGTGATGGTCCCGTGTACCTGCTGCCCTTGTCCAAATATAAGTGGTCATGGGTTTGGAAGCTGTTGTCTCAGGATCTTTGGTGAATCTCTGCAGTGCATCTTGTAAATAGTACACAGAGCTGTTACTGAGCATCGGTGTGGGAGGAATGCATGTGTGTGAATGCGGTTCCAATCAAGTGGGGAAACTTGTTTTCAACAATATTTAAATAAAATAATATAAAACAGCATAACATTAAATATAAATAAAAATTTGCTGCCTTTTCGATAAAACATCACTGAACCCAAAAAGTTAACTCCTTCTCTTCCCACAGAGGCTGTACCTGTTCCCTTTCTCCAGCATCTTGCTTTATTTGAGATTTGCAGTATTTTACTCTTATATCTGTTTTAATGCCATTGGGTTTCAGAGAAGCATTGGTCAGCTCACTGGGGAGATTTTCCCTGAGATGGTCTCAAATCCCTTATATTCACATCGACCTGAGAGGGCAGTGGTTTAACCGATCATCCAGCAGATGGCGTCTTTGCCTTTGCCAGCCTCAGGATAGTGCTCCAGTGTCTGGAGTGGGGCTTGAAACCTGCAGGTTCAGGTGATGGTGTTAACACTGAGCCCATCTATTCTTTCCTGGGATGTGGGTGTCACTGGCAAGACCATCATTTTTTCTCCATCCCTAACTTCCCTGAAACTGAGTGGCTTGCTGGGCCTTTCAAATGGCAGGTAAGGGTCAGCCACATTCCTGGAGTCCTGGCAGAGTCAGACATCTACAACAGGTCTACAAGAACAAGACCCTTCAGCCCAATGAGCCAAAGCCAGTCAAACAACCACCTCACTATTCTAATTCCATGTTCCAGCACTTGGCCTGTAGCCCTGTACACCTTGGCATTACAGCTGCATATCGAAATACTTCAATGTTCTGGGAGAGCTTCTGCTTCAACCATTCTTACAGAAAGCGAGTTACAAATTACTACCACCTTCTGCACGAAAGTGCGTTTCCTCATATTCCCTCTTAATCTTCAGCCATTTCCCTTAAATCTATGCCCATGGTCATTGATCATGAAATAACTCCACATCATCAAGTCACCCTTTATTTACACATCAACTGTCCTTGAATGTAATGTTTCATATAGAGTTAGGCACCAGAGGCACATGGCCCCTAACACTCAACCTGTTTGATGTCAGTAAGTAATCTCCCTGTTATATCCTTGTAAAGATTTGAGCTTTTCTTGTGAAATTCCTTTGGGATTTTTTAATGCCACGGAATCTCCCACACACTCCCATCTCTCTTGATGCTCACCCTTGTCTGGTTAATTCTTCCCATTTCCTTCTCTTCTTTCAGTTCATTCCATTTCAGTAAAGTCTGTGATATTTCCACGGAGGATGTGTACTTGAAACCGCCATAGAGAAGCTCCTATGAAGAAGGAAGGCTGATATTTACAGCAAGCCTGGACTGTGCCCTTGTGTATCTTTTCCAAACATTTCCATGTGATCTGTCAGCCTTCTTCAACTCTTCCCATTTCCTCCAAATCCAGTGGGTACCCATGGGTCCCAGCTGTGTCTGCTTGTTGTCGGCTCCATCAAACAACACCTCACCAGTACATGCACAGACACCGTTCCCCAAATCTCCCGCCATTACATCAGTGACTACACCAGTGCTGCATCCTGCACCCAGGCTGAACTGGAGCAGTTCATTGACTTTGCTAACAACTTCCAACCTGCCCTTAAATTCACGTAGTCTGTCTTGGACAAATCCTTCTCCTTTCTTGACCACCCCATTTCCATCTCCGGTGACAGTACAGGAACACACATTTACTGTAAACCCACAGACTCACACAACTACCTGGACAACACCTTCTCCCCGCCAGTATCCTGCAAGAACTCCATCCCGTTTTCCCAATTCTTCCATCTCCGTCACATCTGCTCAAACGAGGAGATGCTCCACTCCCAAGTGTCCCAGATGTCCACCTATTTTGAACAATGTTCTTTTCCCACTTCTGCCATCCAGACAGCCCTCCACCGCACCTCCTCCATTCTCTGTTCCCCAAATCTAAACACCCCCCTCCAAAATGCAATAAAGACAGGGTTCCCCCTTGTCTTCACCTTAGGCCCCACCAATCTCCACATCCAACGTATCATCCTCAAACAATTCTGCCAACTCCAGCTAGACCCCACCACCAAGAACATCTTCCCCTCCCCACCCCTCTCTGCTTTCCACAAGACCTGTTCCCTTTGCCAATCCTTGGTTTTCACCACTCTTCACACCTTTTCCCCCAACAAAACCCTGGTACTTTCCCCTGCAACCGTAAAAGATGCAAAACCTGCCGACACACCACGCCTGTCATTTCCATGCAGGACCCCAGTCCTTCCAGGTCAGACAGAGGTTCACCTGCCTCTCCTCCAACCTAGTTTATTGTACCCAGTGCACCCGTTGTGGTCTTCTCTGCATTGGTGAGACCGAACGTAAACTAAGGGCAAGTTTTGCTGAGCATCTCAGCCATGCCCACAAAGGCTGACCTGGCCTCCCAGTCAATGCCAATTTCAATTCCCCTTCCTATTCCCTCTCTGACATGACCATCCTCTGCCTCCTCCATTGCCACAAGCAATCAGACTGCAAATTGGAGGAACAAATAATTATCTTTTGCCTAAACCCAGAGGAATCAACATTGAGTTCTCCAATATCAAAAAGCCTCCCTTTCCCAACTTTCGACTCCCTTTCCTGTCCCCCTCCTCCATTCTATTCCACTTACAGACCCTCCCTTCCAGCCACCAAATGGATTCATTCCTCCCATCGACCAATCACTTCAAACCTGTGTTCATCATTCAATACCTACCACTCCACCATTCCCCTCCACCCACCTAAACAACTGATCCCACCTTGATTTGCACCTCCCCCTACCCTCATTTGCAGTTCTGCAGAAGAATTATACCCGAAATGTTGACTTTTCCACCTCCAGATTCTGCCTGACTTGCTGTGTTCTTCCAGCCTCCTGCAAGCCTCCATCCCAGCCTGATAACCATCTCGGACATTGGAAGGAAATGCCCAGGGAGCAGGTTAACATGGTGCAAAAAGCCTTTCAGCTGAAGCTTCAGTGTTTGCATTCAGTCTGGATTTTCACTTGCTCATTGCTCCCCTTTTACATGATAATGGAGAGAGAACTCTTGTTGATGCAGTTTTTTTTAATCGTCCCAGGCTGTTTAAAGCTGCGTGCGCAGTGCAATCCCCTTCACAAGACAAAATGCTGAGGTCCCAAAATCAGCAAATGAATGATGAGACAAATCTGTTTTGGTGGCATTAGATGAATATTGAGCAGGATACCCGAGGGAATCTCTTCAGAATGGGATCTTGTCGAGCTCCCTGAGGTGGAGGGATTGGGGTCTGGGTGGTGCTGGTGGGGCTTTAGATGAACATCCCATACATAACATGGTGCAAGAGTTCACCGCAGTCTCAGCCTGGGTTCTGTGCTCTTGTTTCTGAGGTGGATTTCAATCCAATAACCATTTTGACTCTGAAGCAGGAGCATTGCCCATGGGGCCAAGGTCAGTAACAATGTAAACTGTGTGGCTCTGAAAGCCTGAGTCTGTATTTCAGCTCAGAAGGATATCAGCTCATTCATCAAATCTGTTTCTGACCCTCTGCAGGCTGACCATGCTGCCGGTGTCTTTCCAACACTCTCACGTTTTCCCATGTGCCACAGCTCATTCGCCTGAGGGATAGTTTACTCGAAATGTGTAGTGCTGGAAAAGCACAGCAGGTCAGGCAGTTGTGCTCAGGCCGAGGACATGACCTTGTCCCTCTATCAGATCCTCTTCAAGACACTCATGGCTCACCACTGCCCTCTCCAGGACAGTTAGGGAAGGGCAACAGCAAGGATGGAGACGGGCACGCGTCGCCACAAGTGCTGTTCTGTGCAGTTTGGGGGCACACTTTGATAGACGTTTGTTCGGTCTTTGAGTGTAATTCATTTTGTGCCTGATCCCGGTGTCAATCCGAAGGACACTCCACCTTTCAGTCTGACAAACCAGGGTCACCCCATGTCATGGCACTGCTTCTGGCCGACGCTCCAGTCTTTCAAGAGATGAATTCAAGCCTCAGCAGTTTGATCATTTTAATTTTACATCATTTCTCTGGATTTCTCCTGGGATGGGGAGGGTGTTGCCTTTCCCTAATTGTCCTGGAGAGGGCGGTGACGAGCCATGTAATATCTGGGAAGGAATGCGCTGGAATCTGAACAAAAAAAGACATGAAAATCAATGTGATGTTCACAAATGTTCTTTCGGCGAGGGAGCCCAGTCTGTGACTCCTGCCCCACTGTGACATGATCCATTTTAATGACCCCATGATCTGGCTCAGCAAAGAACTTAGTCCAAGCAACTGGAGCTGGGCAATAATTATGAAGCTCGCCAATGATGAAGCAGAAATAATAATGAGAAGGATTAATGCAGCTCCTTGCTGTCTGCCTTTTAGCGTCTGAGCCACCACACTCTCACCGTTCTGGGTCTCGAATCCTCTAACATTAATTCATTAGAGTGTGGGAATATACGAAGAGGTTTTATTTTGAACTATAGGTCTCTTTTCTCCGTGACTCTCTCCTTTTCAACCCCCTACAATCCTGTCACCAGATGCTTGTGCTGACAGCCTTGTTGTGCAGAGTGAAAGCTCTCGGTGTTCTCTGAGGCCTCACTGCCTTGTGTCTGTCTACACTGCAACATAAGACAAATGACGTGTTTCTAAAACCCTGTTAAAATTAAAAGCCAGCAAAGGAAATGACTCAACAGGAGTTGAGTCGGTCTTGTTCAAGAAAATAATTTTCATTTTAAAATTACATTTCTGTCAGTGAGTGACAAAGGAAAGATGGGGTCCAAGATTGCTGCAGCCTCTGCCAGAACATAGGACCCAGGATCAGGAGCAGGCCTTTTGGGAGCTGCTCTGCCAATGAAGAAGATCACTGCTTATGGTCTCACCTGCACTTTCCGCTTCCCCACCCCCTCTCATTATCCTTAATTGCCTTGTTCATCAAAAAATCTGTCTACTGTAACCTTGAGCCAACTCCATGAGTGAACCTCCATTCCCATGTAGAGAAGAGAATTCCACAGACTGTCAACCCTCAGCAAGAAAACCCCTCCTTCCTTTTCAATGGGAGACTGCTTTGTGTTAAACTGGCCCTCCAGTTCTCAGCTGTCCGATAACAGGATCTACCCTCTCAGTATCCAGCCTGTCATGTCACCTTCAGATCAGAAACTGTTAATGAGAGAGAACAGGTTACATCAGCGAGACTCTTCCCCAGAGATGATGAACAATGTTGAAGTAAATTGGTTTCTCCAGTGCCAGAGTCCAGAACAAGAGGGTTGTTAAAATTGTAATTCAGATGATTTCAGGAAAAATTCCTTCCGACAGAGTGATGGAAATCTGGAACCCTCAATCCAAAATAAAAAGCTGTTGAGGTTGTGTTTCAATAATCATTTTCTCAGGGCAGTACAGTTTACAGGACAAAGGGAGAATGTATTCCAGGTTAGCCATGGCCTGATTAACTGGGGAACTAGGTCAGAGCAACTGATTGGTCATTCCCACTGGAATCCACTGGAATGACGACTGATGTGTTTGCAGCTAATGGAAGGAGTCATTACCCATAGTCTTCAGCAGCTGTGCAAGTCCCCCATAGTTACTAGAAAGCAGCTGTTTCACTGTGCCCGAACAATACAAAGTCAGAGGACACACAACACCAGGTTCTAGCCCAACAGATTCATTTGAAATCACAGGCTTCCAAAGCGTTGCTCCTTCATCAGGTGTACCCCAGTCCACCATCGGCATCCCCACATTACTGAACAGTACAAATAAACTGGGGCTCTGTGAGGATCTAACCGGCTGAATCTGTACAAACGAGGAGAGAGAGAGAGAGAGAGTACATCTTTTGAACCAGGATACCTAATTGCACCACAATGAAAATACTCTGCATGCTATGATATATCAAAAAAAAGTACTTTGGTGTAACTTTTGATTGTCCTCACTGTGTGCTGTTTTATTCATGATGTGATACACGGAGAGTATGTCAGCGTTGGGTGGCAAAATGTATATTTCCTCCTCTAGTCCCTTTCCAAAACACCCTCTCCATCTTGCTTTAATCCTTATTGATTCTTCTACAATTGTTCCTGTTCCCTCACACCGTCCCGGTCCCAGAGGAACATGGCCAGACTTCATGACCCCACTCTGACTTAAGTTTCATGTGTAGTGTGTTGGAGCTTGGACTCCTGCCTCAGGCCCAGGTGTAGGGGCCTGTTCAACAATCTGCACATTGTCCTTTTTCTCTTTCTGAATGAACTGGATCAAGTTGCAGGAACGAGCTGGCAACAAGGCGCTTTGTCTGAAATGTTCCCAGCACTGGGTACAGAACTAGCTGAGTCAGAGGAGACAGAGGGTAGTGATGGAAGGATGGATTTCAGAATGGAGGGCTGTGTCTTGTGGGGTTTCACAGGGGTCAATGAAGGGACCTTTGCTGTTCAAGGTCTACATAAATGATTTGGATGAAAACATGGCGAGTCTAATTGATGAGTTTGTGGATGTCACAAAGATTGCGGGAGTTGCAGTTAATGATCAGATTATCAGAGGATACAACAGGGCATAGAACAATTGGATGCATGGATAGAAAATGGCAGATGAAGTTTAATCCAGATAAATGTGAAATGATGCATTTTGAAAGATCAAGCACGTGGCAGAATACCTGCACAGTGAATGGCAGAATCCTTTGGAGTATTGATATGCAGAGGGATCTGGGTGTACATGTTCACAGATCACTGAAGGTAGCAGTACCTAAGGTAGTTAAAAAAGGCCAATGGCACGCTTGGCTACATTGGTAGGAGCACTGAGCATTAGGATAGACAAGTTACACTGCAGCTTTACTGAACTTTAGTTTGAGGTGAAAGTGAGGACTGCAGATGCTGGAGATCAGAGCTGAGAATGTGTTGCTGGAAAAGCGCAGCAGGTCAGGCAGCATCCAAGGAACAGGAGAATCGATGTTTCGGGCATAAGCCCGTCTTCAGGAATGAGGAATGTGTGTCCAGCAGGCTAAGATAAAGGTAGGGAGGAGGGACTTGGGGGAGGGGCGTTGGAAATGCAATAGGTGGAAGGAGGTCAAGGTGAGGGTGATAGTCCAGAGTGGGGTGGGGGTGGAGAGGTCAGGAAGAAGATTGCAGATTAGGAAGGCGGTGCTGTGTTCGAGGGATTTGACTGAGACAAGGTGGGGGGAGGGGAAATGAGGAAACTGGAGAAATCTGAGTTCATCCCTTGTGGTTGGAGGGTTCATAGGCAGAAAATGAGGCACTCTTCTTCCAACCGTCGTGTTGCTATGGTCTGGCGATGGAGGAGTCCAAGGACCTGCATGTCCTTGGTGGAGTGGGAGGGGGAGTTGAAGTGTTGAGCTACGGGGTGGTTGGGTTGGTTGGTCCGGGTGTCCCAGAGGTGTTCTCTGAAACGTTCCGCAAGTAGGCAGCCTGTCTCCCCAATATAGAGGAGGCCACATCGGGTGCAGCGGATGCAATAGATGATGTGTGTGGAGGTGCAGGTGAATTTGTGGCGGATATGGAAGTATCCCTTGGGGCCTTGGAGGGAAGTAAGGGGGGAGGTGTGGGCGCACGTTTTGCCACTCCCGACACCTTCCCCTGCAACTGCAAGAAATGCAAAACTTGCGCCAATATAATGGACCACTCGGTTATCCTCTATCCCTCCCCCATCTCCCAAACTCTCCAATCTGGCCTTTCCCGTCATGACTTGCAGCTGTGCCTTCAGTCTCCCAGGCCCTCAGCACGGGGATTTCCTCCAAAAACCCCTCTCACTTCTTACAGTGAGCTCTTTGTCTCTTTTTGGTCATCATCACAAACACCGTATGTCCCCACCTTTTGAATGGTTACTATATTAAAGATGCTACATTAATACAAGTTGTTGTTGTTGATATTACTGACCAGGAGTTATTTATTGACAGGTTTCACCGATGTAAGAGGAAAGGGAACGACCACGGCTGTAAAGAGGTGATCATTTTCAGCCAACTGTACCACTAACACCAGATCATCAAATGTCCTTAAAATAGTTCCTTCCAAACCCATGACTGCTTAAGTCTCGAACGACAAGGACAGCAGATATATGGGAACACCAATCCGTGGAAGTTCCATGCAAGCCAATCACCATCCTGATTTTGAACTGTTCCTTCACTGCCACTGGGTCAAAATCCTGGAATTTTCCCTCTAAGGGCTTCATGAGTCTTCAACAGTTCAAGAAAGCAACTCAGCACCAAATTCACCAGGGCAACTAGGGATAGGTAATAAATGCTGGCCCATTCAGTGAACCCCAAATCCCATGAAGGAATTTTAAGAAGCCCACTTCCTTTGACATCTCCCTTCCACCCAGCCTAAGACTCAGGACTCATTGACTGCTTGGGTTTATCTTGCCATTCCATCCTATTCTCCACTCTGTGTCCTATCCCTGAGATCGTGGTCAATAGTTCGCTGTTATTGTGGGAGCCTGCTGAGAGTAAATGGGCTGTCACAGTTCCCACATTACAACAATAACTAGACTTTGGAAGTATTCCATTAGCTGTAAAACATCTTTGAACATCCTGAGCTCATGAACGGTGTAACAGAAGTGCAATTCTCTCTCCTTTTTGTTTCCTCTCCATGCCTTCCCATCTGTCTCCCCACAACATCCCTCCCTTGTTTAAAATCTAGAATGAATTATGAATCTCTGGGAGAACTTAATCTGTGGCAACATTGAGACTAACAACAACCACCTCCTTGGTGGGCTTTGAGTGTGAAGGTCAATAACACTCTCACTGGGACTTGATCTGAGTTGTCTCCAGTCAGTCAGTGTTACTGTTCTGGGGCCAGACATTACTGACCAACCTTAGACCCTGTGACCTGATTGAGATGACGAATAACCTGCACTGGGCTTTAACACACTGTTACCATAGCACAGAGTGAAATTGTGTAGCGCTGGAAATGCACGGCCGGTCAGGCAGTATCCCTGGAGCAGGAGAGTCGATGTTTTGAGCATAAGCTCTTCATCAGGAATGGGGAGGAGGGAGTGAGCAGTCGGAGAGATAAATGGGAGGGAATTGGGGCTGGGAAGAAGGTCATGAACATTGCAATAGGTACGTGGAGGTGGGGGGTGACAGTGATAGGTCAGAGTGAAGGGTGCAGTGGATAGGTGGGAAGGAAGTTGGACAGGTAGGACAGTTCAAGAGGGTGGTGCCGAGTTAGAGGGTTGGATCTGGAATAAGCTGGGGGGAGTGGAGATGAGGAAACAAGTAACATCAACATTCAGAGTATTGAGTACAGGAGTTGGGAGGTCATGTTGCGGCTGTACAGGACATTGGTTAGGCCACTGTTGGAATATTGCATGCAATTCTGGTCTCCTTTCTATCAGAAAGATGTTGTGAAACTTGAAAGGGTTCAGAAAAGTTTTACAAGGATGTTGCCAGGGTTGGAGAATCCGAGCTACAGGGAGAAGCTGAACAGGCTGGGGCTGTTTTCCCTGGAGCATCGGAGGCTGAGGGGTGACCTTATAGAGGTTTACAAAATTATGAGGGGCATAGATAGGATAAATAGACAACGTCTTTTCCCTGGGGTCGGGGAGCCCAGAACTAGAGGTTTAGGGTGAGAGGGGAAAGATATAAAAGAGACCTAAGGGGCAACTTTTTCATGCAGAGGGTGGTATGTGTATGGAATGAGCTGCCAGAGGATGTGGTGGAGGCAGATACAATTGCAATATCTAAGAGGCATTTGGATGGGTATATGAATAGGAAGGGTTTGGAGGGATATGGGCTGGGTACTGGCAGGTGGGACTAGATTGGGTTGGGATATCTGGTTGGCATGGACGGGTTGGACCGAAGGGTCTGTTTCCATGCTGTACATCTCTATGACTCTATAACATTGATTCTGTGTCATTGGAGGGTCTCAAGTTGAAAGATGTGGTGTTCTTCCTCCAGTTGTTAGATGGCTTCAATTTGGCGGTGGAGGAGGCCAAGGGACTTTCATATCCTTCGCAAGTGGGAGGGGGAGTTGAAATGGTCGGCCACAGGGTGGTGGGGTTGTTTAGTGCGTGTGTCCTGAAGATATCATCTTCCAATCCTCCAATGAAGATGCACTGTCCTTACCAAAACATGTCGGCAAATCTCTTCATAACACGTAAAGGGAGAGAAACATTGAAAACTGTATTATCATGAGTGAGAGTTCATTTAAAACAAGGACTATGATGTTAAATGTTCCCAGCCGTAAACAACACTGGTATATTGATGTCATTATCTTATTAAACAATATTAAAACCTTGGCCAAACATTTTCCTGCAGACAGTGTATTTAAAATATCAAGAGGCTTCCCACATTGTTGGTTTGATCAGTGACGCAGCAAGGAAGCAGCAGCTGCCCCATGAACTCCAACAAAAGAATGAGAACAGGCTCTTCATACGGAGCTGGCTCCGGAGAATCCAATTCAACAGCAGGGATTAAAGAACAAGGAACAATACAGCACAGGGACAGGCCCTTCAGCCCTCCAAGCTTGTGCTAACACATTTTGCCCTTCTATACTAAAACTGTATTCACCTACAGGATTCATATTCCTCTATTCCCTTCCTATTCATGCATTAGTGCAGGTATTTCTTGAATATTTCTATTGTGTGTGCTTCCACCCCCTCCTCTGGCAGTGTGTTCCAGGTAAAAACAATAACTGCAGGTGCTGAAAACCAAATACTGGATTAGAGGTGCTGGAAGAGCACAGCAGTTCAGGCAGCATCCCAGGAGCAGCAAAATCGACGTTTCGGTCAAAAGCCCTTCATCAGGAATAAAGGCAGTGACCTGAAGCGTGGAGAGATAAGCTAGAGGAGGCTCTCCACGCTTCAGGCTCACTGCCTTTTTTCCTGATGAAGGGCTTTTGCCCGAAACGTCGATTTCGCTGCTCCTTGGATGCTGCCTGAACTGCTGTGCTCTTCCAGCACCACTAATCCAGTGTGTTCCAGGTACTCAACTCCCTTTGTGTGAAATACTTGGTGTGTACATCTCTTTACAATTAATTCCCCCCAAACCCCTGCACCTTGAACCTGTGTCCTCTAGTATTTGACCCCTCTACCCTGGGAAAAAGCCTCACTTCTTCCACTCTGCCTATCCCATTTACAACTCTATAAACTTCTATCAGGACGCACCTCATTTTCCTGCATTCCGGTGAAAACAAACTCAGTCTCTCCAACCTTTCCTCAGTACTACAATCCTGCTCCCCCGCACCCCCCCCCCCACCCCCCCATACCAGACAGTATCCTGGTAAACTTTTTCTGCACCATCTTCAAAACATCCACATACTTCTTTTTGAACTGTATGCAGTTGTATGCAACGAGAACTGTATGCCATATTCCAAGTGTGGCCAAACTAAAGTTCTATAAAGCTGCAGCATAACTTGTCTATCCTTATACTCAATGCTCCTTCCAATGAAGGCAAGCAGGCCATAAGCCTTTTCTCCAACCTTACCTCCCTGTGCTGGCACCCTCAGTGATCTGTGAACAAACACACCCAGATCCCTCTGCATATCAATACTCCAAAGGATTCTATCATTCACTGTATAATTCCCACTTGGACATCACCTTTCAAAATGCATCACCTCACATTTGTCTGTATTAAACTATCTCTGCCATTTTTCTGTCCAAGCATCCAACTGATCTCTATCCAGCCATATCCTAGATAATCCTTCTCATTATCTGCAACTCCACCAATCTTTGTATCAATTGTAAACTTACTAATTAGGCCAGCTACACTTTCGTCCAAATCATTTATGTAGACCATATACAGCAGAGTTCCCTGTGGAACACCACGGGTTACAGCTCTCCATTCTGAAAACCATCCCCCCATCACAGCCCTCTGTCTCCTCCTACACAGCCAGTTCTGTGCCCAATGCTGGGAACATTTTAGACAAGACACCTTGTCGCCAGCTCATTACTGCAACTTGATCCAGTTCATTCAGAAAGAGAAAAAGGACAAGGTGCAGATTGTTGAACAGGCCCCTACACCTGGGCCTGAGGCAGGAGCCCAAGCTCCAACACACTGGCCTCACTTCACACCAACCTTCACACAGTGCGGGGTCATGAACTCCGGCCATCAATTCCACTGGGACTGGGACTGGGACGGAGTGAGGGAGCATGGACAATGTCTAAGAGTCAATAAGGAGTAGAGCAAGATGGAATGTGTGTTTTAGGAAGTGTTTAATGGAGGAAACAAACTTTGTGATACCCAATACTGACATCGTCTCCGTGTATCACAGAATGAACAAAACAGCACTTGTTTTGAAGACAATCAAAAGTCACACCAAAGTACTTCTTTTTGATATATCATAGCATGCTCAGCATTTTCATTGTGGTGCAATAAGTATCCTGGTCCGAAAGCTGTTCTCTCTCTCGCCTTGTTTCTGCAGATGGAGCCAATTAGATCCTCGCAGAGCCCCAGTTTATTTGTCCTGTTCAGTTCTGTGGAGATGCCAATGGTGGACTGGGGTACACCTGATGAAGGAGCAGCGCTTCGAAAGCTTGTGATTTCAAATGAACCTGTTGGGCTAGAACCTGGTGTTGTGTGACTTCTGACTTTATATTGTTCAGGCACAGTGAAACAGCTGCCTTTTAGTAACTATAGAGAATGTGCACTTCAACTGAGGACGATGAGTAATGACTCCTTCCATTATCCAAGAATAAACCCACAGGCATTCCAGGGGATTCCAGTGGGAATGACCTGTCAGGTGCTTCCCAGATACTTCCCAGGGAAGGTCAACAAGCAAGAATGGAGACGGGAGCGCGAAGCCCCAAGTGCTGTTCTGTGCAGTTTGGGGGCACGCTTGGATAGCCAGTTGTTAGATCTTTGAGTGTAATTCATTTTTTGCTGAGCCCAGTGTCAATCCGAAGGACACTCCACCTTGCAGTCTGACAAACCAGGTTCACCCATGTCATGGCTCTGTTGCTGACCGAGGCTCCAGTCTTTCAAAGAGATGAATTCAAGCCTCACCAATTTGATAATTTGAATTATAGGTAATTTAAATTGATTTCTCCTGGGATGGGTGGGTTTTGCCCTTCCCTAATTGTCCTGGAGAGGGCGGTGGTGAGCCATGTGTTTCTCGAAGAGGATCTGACAGAGGGACAAAGTCATGTCCTCGGCCTGAGCACAACTGCCTGACCTGCTGTGCTTTTCCAGTGCCACACTTTTCGGCTCCGAGGAAACTATCTGTCAGGAGAATGGGCTGTGCCACAAGAGGAAACATGGGAGTGTTGGAAAGGCACCGCCAGCCTGGTCAGCCTGCAGAGGGGCAGAAACAGATTTGATGAATGAGCTGATATCCTCCCAAGCTGAGCTGCAGACTCAGGCTTTCAGAACCACACAGTTTACATTGTTACTGACCGTGGCTCCATGGGCAATGCTCTTGCCTCATCGTCAAAATGGTCATCAGGTTGAAAGCCACCTCAGAAATGAGAGCACAGAATCCAGGCTGTGACTACGGTGCACTGCTAAAAGTTGTACAGTCTCTGGCACCATCATTTGAGGCTCCACCACCACCACTCCCCGACTACCCCCACCCCCACCTCAGGGGGCTTGACAAGATCCCAATCTAAAAGAGGTTCCCTCGGGGGCCCTGCTCAAAATTCAACGAGTGCCACCAAAACAGATTTGTCTTGTCATTCGTTTCCTGTCTGTGGGACTGCACCATCTTGTCTGTGAACGTGACTGCTCTGTGCTCACAGCTTTCAATATCCTGACACATTAAAAAAAAACTACATCGACAAGAGTTCTCTCTCCATTATCGTGTAAAAGGGGAGCAGTGAGCAAGTGATAATGCACACTGAGCGCAAACACTGAAAGGCTTTTTGCACCATGTTAACCTGCTCCCTGGGCATTTCCTTCCAATGTCTGAGATGGTTATCAGGCTGGGATGGAGACTGACAGATCACATGGAATCCTTGAGGCAAGGTACACAAGGGCACAGTCCAGGCTTGCTGCAAACATTGGCCTTCCTTCTATTGAAGGGCTGGGAGCTTCTCTATGGCGGTTTCTAGTACACATCCTCCATGGAAATATTACAGACTTTACTGAAATGGAATGACCTGAAAGAAGAGAAGGAATTAACCAGACAAGGGTGAGCATCAAGAGAGTTGGGAGTGTGTGGGAGATTCAATGCCATTAAAATTCCCAACTGGGTTTCACAAGAAAAGCTCAAATCGTTACCAGGATATAACCAGGAGAATCCTCGCTGACATAAACAGGCTGAGTGTCAGACACCCCAAGTCTCCGGTGCTGGACTCTCCATGAGGCACTACAGTCAAGGAAGGTTCATGTGTCAATAAAGGGTGACTTGGTGACATGGGGTTATGTTATAATCAATGAATAGAGGAGTATAGATTTAAGGTAAATGGCTGAAGGTTAAGAGGGAACATAAGGAAACACATTTTCACCCAGAGGGTTGTGACAGTCTGGGACTCACTGCCTGTAAGGGTGGTTGAGGCAGAAGCTCTCCCATAACATTGAAGTATTTCAATGTGCAGCTGTAATGCCAAGGTGTGCAGGGCTACGGGCCAAGTACTGGAACATAGAATTAGGATAGTGAGGTGGATGTTTGACTGGCTTTGGCTCATTGGGCCAAAGGGCCTTGTTCTTGTAGACCTGTTGTCGATGTCTGACTCTGCCAGGACTCCAGCAATGTGGCTGACCCTTAACTGCCATTTGAAACGCCCAGCAAGCCACTCAGTTTCAGGGCAGGTAGGGATGGGGAACAAATGCTGGTCTTGCCAGTGACTCCCACATCCCAGGAAAGAATAGATGGGCTCAGTGTTAACACTGTCACCTGAACCTGCAGGTTTCAAGCCCCACTCCAGACACTGGAGCACTATCCTGAGGCTGGCAAAGGCAAAGATGCCATCTGCTGGTTGATCGGTTAAACCACTGCCCTCTCAGGTCGATTTGAAGACAAGGACTTTGTGACCATCTCAGGGAATATCTCCCCATTGTGCTGACCAATGGTTCTCTTATAACCAATAGCATTAAAACAGATACAAAAACAAAATATTGCAAATCTCAAATAGAAGTGCGATGCTGGAGAAAGGGAACAGGTGCAGCCTCTGTGGGAAGAGGAGGATTAACTTTTTGGGTTCAGTGATGTTTTATCTAAAAGGCAGCAAATTTTTATTTATATTTAATTTTATGCTGTTTTATATTATTTTATTTAAATATTGTTGAAAACAAGTTTCCCCACTTGATTGGAACCGCATTCACACACATGCATTCCCCCCACACCGATGCTCAGTAACAGCTCTGTGTACTATTTACAAGATGCACTGCAGAGATTCACCAAAGATCCTGAGACAACAGCTTCCAAACCCATGATCACCTATATTTGGACAAGGGCAGCAGGTACACGGGACCATCACCCCAGCAAGTTCCTCTCCAAGTCATTCACCAGTTTGACTTGGAAATATGAAGCTGTTCCTACATCATCACTGGGTCAGATTCCCCAGAATTCGCTTCCTAAGGACATTGTAGGTCTACCAACAGCACACGGACTGCAGGGGTTCAAGGAGGCAGTTAATCACCACCAGGTCCAGGCAATTAGACATGGACAGTAAAAAGCTTGGTACACGTAAGAGTAGGCGTGCTTAAAGGCCAGAAGGTGAGACTGTGATGTTTCAGTTATTCCTGGACATTGGTGTGACCACATCTCAAATACTGAGGGTAGTTTTGGTCTCCCTATTGAAGGAAGAATATAAATGCATCAGAGGTGGTTCACAGGAATTTTACCCGATTGATCCCTGGAATGAGTGGGCTGTGTGATGAGGAAAGTTTGGAAAAGGGGATGGGGCGGAGCCGGGTGTTGAGGTAGGGATAGGTTGAGAATGGTAGAGAGTGTGACCTGATTAGTTGATGGGAGAGATTAATTTGTATTCATCCCTCCCATCAACCAATCAGGTAGTATCCTCTACCTATCTTCACCTATCCCCATCTCACCACCCTGCCCCCACCACTCCCTTTATCTGCAGCTCCCCCATCATTCCCCCACCTCCCCCCCCAAACCCACCCCCATGCCTGAAGAAGTGTTACAGCCATATCATTGACTTCTCCACCTCCTGATGCTGCCAGTCTTGCAGTGTTCTCCTGCTTGTCAACCTTGGATTCCAGCATTTGCAGGTTTTTTTTTGTCTCTAATCTCTTCAGGGGCCTGGAAGAGAGTGAGGAAATTGGGTTTTGATGGAGCTACCCACAGACTCAAGTCAAAAGAAGCAAAGCAAGAAAGGCACGTGGATCGAATATGAGAGAGCAAATTGTGAGGGAAAACCAATTATTACCAGTATAGCAATTGCAAAGGAGAGAGTAACAGCATTGAATTGCTTCTGGTGTCATCCTCTGTGCCCTAATATTTGACAGTGCTAGCTCCACATCCTTCCATTGGCTTTGTCATTGAGAGTCAACAGTTCCCTTCCCACACCCCTTTTTAAAATGTCCTGTTCCAGGGAATCACTGACACAGAAAATATTTCACCTTTTCTGGGAAAGTTGGAGAAATGTCGGATGTCCAGGAGCTGTTTCTCAGCCTTCAGGGTCTGAGAGAAGGATGTGTGCAGTCTGTGGATTCTGGAGACAGATCACTGAGATATTCCTCACTCTCATCAACACCTGACTTCATTCTGACATCAGTTTCTATTCTTCATTATAAAGTGCCCCCCCCCCCCCCCCCCCCAGTTTCAGACTAGACATTTCACACCCAGCCCCATTTCCTCACATTGGAATCAAGAACCAAAATTGCCCCATCTCAGGATTGCCCTCTGTATGTGGTGTCAGTGTGTTAATGTTGTGTTTGAATGAAAGAGCCACGGTGGAATCTGGGACTGAGTCCAAGGGGTTTCTGAGCCACCAGCAGCCTCCCCGCTGTGTGAGGGTCTGTTTGGATAAGATTTCAGCCGCATTGGTCCCCACTGATACTAGAGTCATGAAGTGAGATTGCCGGAGCCACATGTGGACTGAGGAACACAACAGTCAGAACAATGAGCTGCTCTGGAATCCATCCTGAGCCCTGGATAATCCTCACTGAGATGGCCCAGGGGCTACAGAGTATGACAGCAGAAAGTGGAACCAGTTTATCATTGACTGTCCTCCCCAGCCGTGACTCCCAGACTCCCCCTGGACTGAACATTCTCAATCTGACCCCAGGGATACACGGGACAATTTCATTTCATTTGAAGAGTAAAGAAAACCCAGGTCTAATTTATGGAATATTTATTTCCCAAGTTGTTATTGTGCAATTGTTATTCTGAGTAACAAGGTCCTGCTTGTCATATTCATCAATATAGGGTTCCCAGTGGCTCTGGCTCCCTAACAGTTGATTTGAATTTCTTGACTTTGTGATCTTGCTGTGTCTAAGGGATGGGTGAGCATTGATGAGGAATTTCCATCAGATTATTGTGTTCCCCATCATCCCCTCCTGCCTTCCTTCTTTTCCCCATTTATTGGTAAAGATTTCCTTGAGGTTGTGCATTCCTGCTGAAAGTGCCCCTCCTGGACACAATGGTAGCATTGCCCTCCTGCTCTGGAGACCCCATTGCCCCGTCTATTCTCCCCCTCATTCTCCAGGCCTTGAGGGTGGAGGTTAACACTTCACACAGCTTTCCCTGAGGACTCAGCTCTGGCCATTTCCAAAGCACATACGAGACAGAAACTGAATCTTTTTCAACTTTATTCCCTTTTCCAGATTGACATTGACAGAAAACAGTCAGCAATTAACAGCCCAGACAGAGGAAGCTGCTCAAATTCACAGCCACAATGGAGTTTGAGGAAAACATTTGTGGAGATTTTCTCAATAACCTAAGAATCCTGTCCCTTTGAACAGTGACAAAACCTTAAATTGGAATGATGGCTGAGCAGGAAGGAGGTCTGTTTTACTGAAGCAGAAACTTCTGAGGTTCACATTGTTTTTGTACAGCTGACAGTCTTCAGCATTTTCAATAGGTTTGACTTGGCATCACAGGTCATCACTGCCCCAATGAAACACTCCCAGAACAGGGTCAGCATGAAGTCTAACACAGAGTAAAGCCTCTTTTTGATGTTCGCCTTAACCCTTGAACCTCAGAAGTGTCGCCAAGCCAATCCCAAGAAGGAAGAGAGTTGAAATTTAATGCTCACAATGACCTTTGTCCTGCCAGCTCAGCCCTGTTCTATTTAAAGTTGTGTCTCCTCTGTGGACTGTCTCGAACACTCTACACACATTCTGATCTCATGATGCTCTTGCTGAGGGGAGAGGGGAGAATCACGCGGGTAAGGGCACAGGAGAAGCGAGCGTTGGACTCCCAGTCAGACCCAGAGAGGGTCAGCAGGCTGCTGGCACTGTAGGTGCTGTCTGAAGCTCGCAGGTAGTTGCTGGTCTGAACCCCGTCCGAAATGACTGCACCGTCCTTCTTCCACTGCACCTCCAGCTCATCAGGATAGAAGTGATTGGCAAGGCACACCAGGGTGGCAGTGCCCTTGGCATTGACCTGCTCCGGGGAGGGGGGGCAGCAGGGTCAGCTTGGGCTGAGAGTTCTCACGGCCTGAAAGACAAGAGAAACAATTTTAATCCCTGCCTTTTGAAGGGCTTTTAACTCTCCAAACATGAACTGGCAAAACAATCCATTTTGAACATTTGTCGCCAACTCCTAACAAACCCCATAAAAGAACAGACATTGTTTAAAGTGCATCTTGGGGTGTGGGTGTCACTGGCAGGGCCAGCATTTATTGCCCATCCCTAATTGCCCCTGAGACAGTGATGGTGAAAGAGATGGGACAGTCTTGGACCATTGTTTAGGGAATGAATGTGGGCAGCTGGAAGGGCTATCAATGAGGGAGCATTTCAATGACAGTGATCAGAACTCAGTGAGATTGAGAGGAGGGATGGAAATGGAGAACCATGGAGCAAGTGTGAAAGTTTTCATTTGGGAACAAACCATTTCACTGAACTGGGCAATGATTTGGTAAAAGTGAGCTGAAAGACAAAATGCAAGGGTGAAATTAACCAGGACCTGAGGAAAGCAAAGAGCTGACAGGATGAAATGTGTCCAAATGAAGTGAAGGAAATCCCAGTGATGTTTTATAATCACAGAAAGAATAAGTGAATAAAGGAATGTATGAGACTAATTCGAGAGCAGGAAGGTAACTTGTGCGGAGGTGGAAGATGGAGCAATGGTTCCTCATGAAATCTTTCGGTCTGTTCTCACAAAAGACAGGGTCAAAGCAGAAACTGTAGTTCAGGAGGAGGACTGTGCAATATTGGAACGGCATCTTTCACATCTGAAAAACTCCCAGTTCATCCAAAGAAAAGAAATATTCATGCTGTTCCAAAGACATTTGAAGACAGTGTGGGACTTGTTTGAAATGAGGTCACTGAAGGAATGCAGGAAATGTGGAAGCCAGATTGTACACAGCAAGATCCCACAAGCAACAATGAACCAAGGAACATTTTGAGTGATGTTTGTTCAGGGATAAATATCAGCCTGAATATGATTCAAAGAGAAAATAACTGGAACAGTTGGATGGAAAATGAGAAAATGGATGGCAAAGGAGAAGGGAGGATGACTGGTTAGTGATGGGATTGATTGTTACCAGGAAATAAAAGGAAGGGACAGAATATTGTGAATGTCATATTGTACTGAGGGAACTTAAAAGTGCAGGAAAGCTCAATTACAGACCAAACCTAAAGGCTTTGTCTCTTAATGCATGACCGATTCAGAATAGTGTAGACAAAGCTGCACCACACAAACCAAGGTAAATCAAGCTTCGAGGAGTTTAAACTAACGAAAGAAGATAGGAGCTCAGGAGAAGTTATTAAAGCATCCAGACCAAGTAATAGGATCGAGAGTATGGAAAGGATCAGGAATCGAACTTGAGGCCCCACAGGGTGGAATGGTGGATCAGTGGTAAGCACTGCTGTCTCACAGCTCTGGAGACACAGACTCAATTCCAACTGACTGTCTGTGTGGAGTTTACACATTCTCCCCGTGTCTACTTGGGTTTCCTCCCATTGTCACAAAGCTGTTTTGGTTCGGAGGATTAACCATGGGAATTGCAGGGTGGGTGGGATGCTTTTTGGACTGTCAGTCTGGGCTGAATGGCCTGCTTCCACACTGTAGGGATTCTGTGATTTCTAATGGAGATAACTATGAGAAGTACAACACCCTCAATGCATGACTGAGGGTGTTGTATTTCGATGCATCGAGTATATGAAACAAGGTAAATGAGCCTGTAGCGCAGGGACATGGCTGCAAGGGGATCAGGGAACTAAATATCCAGGGATGCACATCCTATTGAAAGGAAATGTGAGGGGATAGTGGGTCAAGTGTGAAGGAGGAACTGAAGGTAATCCTTGTTAGTCAGGAAATGGTCTTGGGGAGACTGATGTATCAAAACTTGGTAAGTCCCCAGGGCCTGATGCTCGACATCCCAGAATCCTTAAGAAAGTGGGTGTAGAAATAGTGGACATATTGCTGGAAAATGATCACCATTCTGTAGACTCTAATGGACTAGACAGTATCCAATGTAACCCCACTTTTTAATAAGAGGGAGTGTGAAAATGAGGAATTTTACATGAGTCAATTATTAAAGATAAAATAACCGAGCATTTGGAAAGCAGTGACAGGATTGGTCCAGGTCAGCATGGATTTACTGAAGGGAAATCAGGCCTGACACATATTCTGGAAGGTTTTGAGGATGTGATCAGTAGAGAGTGGGTATGGGAAATTCAAGATGGCGGCAGTCTGAACAGTCTGGTGTATTGGGCTCTGTGCCATATGGCAGGCAAGGTGGGCTCCTATCCCTCCCCCCATCATTAGTCACCCCTGAGGAAAGTTTGTGGTAGAAAGTCGTGAGAGAACCTAGAGCCCCTTTAAATTAGGACTGGGAAGATCTGAAGCTGAAATGAAGACATCTAAAGGAAAGGGAGCTAGAGGAGTGCAGCAGGCAGGGCACTTCTCTACTATGTCGGGCACACCCACAGCCATTACGTCAAACCCTGTGGCAGCGCCCTTAAGTTCAGTGGAGCAACAGAATTTATTAATGAAGCCTTGGAGGCCACGATGGAGAGGTCCAAGGAGCGGGTTCAAACCTTGGAAGGGCAGGTTCAGGCCCTGAAGGAACAAGTAGATGACCTCGAAAATCAAGGTCGGAGAAAATTCTACAGATCTTGGGCTGACCTGAGCATGTAGAAGGTGAAAACCTTGCTGATTTCCTCAAGGAGGTGGCTTCCAGCGTTGCTGGGCCTGGAGATCGAGTCAGGCCGGGTGAGTGTGGAGTGGGCTGACCGCATCGTGATGTGTAGGTCTGGGCCGGCCCAGTGCCTGCACCCAGTCCTAGTGCGACTCCAGCATCACAAGGAAAAGCATTTAATAATAGAAACAGCCAGAAGACTGAGTAGGGATCCATAAGCTTTGGTTTATAAAGGTTTGAAAATAATGTTTTTTCACAAATTTTCTGGGGCCATAATTAAGAAAAGACAGACCTTTGATGATGTCAAGAAAAAAAATTTAAACATTCAATACTCTCTGAGGTTCCTGGCGGTGCTACGTTTCAGTTATGGGGAAACTGTCTACAACTTCGACTCGGCGGATAAAGTAAAAGAACTCCTGAACTCGCTGAAATGAGAGACTTTGACCGAGGAGGAAGGAAAAGAGGCGTGCGGACAATGGCATAATGTAGTTTTTTAAAATCTTCTCTCTCTTTGTTCTTTTCCCTTTTGGGGTCGCGCGCTTTATAGGCTTGGTATTGCTTTAGTGAGAGATCCAGTATGTTTTATATTATAGCTGTTTGGTGGTTATTAGCTATTCTATTGTTCTGATTTGCTGGGTGAGGGTGGTTTCTCCTTTGATTTAAAGATGTGTGGGGTTGAGATGAGGAGGGGGAGGGGTGGGTGTCCATTGTTAATTTGTCAGAGTGGAAATAATATGTTTTTTTCCCCATTGCTTGGCTGTGGGGCGTGACCTTAACTGGAAGGTGCAGGGATGGTTGTGAGGTTGGGAGTGAATGGCCCCCATGGGCAAGGGGTGGATCTCTGGAAATTTGTGTTTTTTGTGTTTATTTGTTGACATTAGGAGTAGTGGTTAGTTTTTTTTTTAGTTTTAGTAGTTTTGGTGGCGTTTGTAGAAATAGTCTTTAGATTTGATAAAGTCGTCACACATTGAATGGGTTTGTTCCTCTCGGTGGACTGTGGGCTGTAGTGTGTGGTCATGGCTAGCGATCTGCTCAGGTGGTGCACGTGGAATATAAAGGGGAGCCATTCCCCCATTAAAAGGAAAAAGGTGCTCTCAAATCTTAAGAGGGAAAGGGTTGACATCGCTCTACTGCAAGAGATGCATTTGACTGACAGGGAACATCTGAAGTTACAGCAGGGAGAATACGATACGGTATTCTTCTCCCCCTTCAACTCCAAAAGCAGAGGAGTGGCCATCCCATTTCAGGTGATAGGTCAAACTAAGGATGAACATGGATGGTTCATTATTCTCAAGGCTCTGGGACACGGAGAAGTGTATGCCACCCTGAACGTTTACTGTCCCCTGACGCATCCTCTCAAGATTTTAGCTGATGCAGTCTCTAAGTTAATGGCTCTTGGGATGCGTCGTATGATTACAGGAGGAGACTTTAATTGTCTCATGGACCCTGGGGTGGACAGGATGCCAAACGGGCTGTCGGGTACACCTCTGCAGACTAGACAGTTGGTGGACTTGTGTGAGGAGTTGGGGCTAGTGGATGTGTGGAGGTGTCTCCACCCGAATGGGAGGGACTTTACCTTTTACTCCAACCTGCACAAGTGCCACACAAGAATTGAAATGTTCTTTGTTCCTTCGGTTTATTTGGACTTGGTGTTAACCGCAGGATTGGGACCGTTACTATTTTGGACCATGTGGCAATATATTTAGATGTTAAGACCAAAGGTAGTGAAGTAGACACACAGCAATGTCGCACGAATCTGTTTCTGTTGAAGGATGACAACTTTGTACAGTGTATCACAAGGGAGTACAGGGCTTTTTGGGACATCAATCTGGGTGTGGCCATTAATCCTTCAGTGCTCTGGGAGACCACCAAAGCATTCTTAAGGGGTATGATTATTTCACACTTGACAATGAGATGGAGGCAGAGAGGAGAGCAGCAGCTGATGTTTGAGGCCTGGCTGAAGGCAGCCAAATCGGTACATTATCCCAGACCATCCGGAGTCAAATTGCAACGGGTCACGGCTCTCCGGACTGATCTGGACTCAGTGCTCACACAAGTGGCAAAGAGAGGGGTCTCCTTTGCAAAGAAAAGGCTATTTGAATATGGGGATAAGCCAGGTAGATCCCTGGCTAGGAAGGAAAGTGCTCCACAGTCCATTGTGTTTATCAGGGAGAGAACTGGCAATGTCACTCGTGAACTGAGGAAGATCGATGCCAGAATTTGGGAGTCCTATGCAGAGTTATACCGGTCAGAGGGCTGTGGGGATGGAGAAGTGAGAAGGGAATCCTCTTTTCAAAACTTGGACCTCCCTGGCATAAATGCAGATCAGGCCTCCCTTTTAAATGCACCTCTCACAGTACAGGAGGTGCAAGAGGCAATAAGGCAGGTCCAACGTGGTAAGGTATCTGGTCCAGACGGATTCCCATGTGGATTTTACAAGGAGTTCATACACATGTCAGCTAACCCACTGCTGGAGCTGTATATACATTCCTATGGCCAGGACTGTCTTCTGCCCTCTCTTACAGAGGCTCATATCGCTCATATTTTAAAGAAAGGGAAAGGCCCTGAGGATTGTGCATTGTATAGACCCATCTCGTTGTTGAATGTGGATTTTAAAATTCTATCAGAGGTGTTAGCTCTGAGCCTGGAGAAGGTGCTGCCCGTTATTATAAAAGAGGAGCAGACGGGTTTTATCAAGGGCCGCAGCTCCTCCAACATCATCAGGCAGGTATTGAATATAGTGCAACTATGTCAGCAGAGAATGATTCTGGGTTTGGTGGTCTCCCTGGAAGCAGAAAAGGCTTTTGATCGGGTGGAATGGTCGTATCTCTTTGCTGTTCTCGATCGTTTTGGTCTGGGAGGGGCCTTTGCCAGGTGGGTAGCAGTGTTATATAAAGACCCCAAGGTGGCGGTTATCGTGAATAGGGTTAAATTGAGTAATTTTGGTGTGGGGAGGGGCAGCGACTGGGATGTCCCCTGTTGCCCCTACGGTTAACCTTGTTACTTGGACCACTGGCAGAGACTGTCTGAAAAGACCCTGAAAATTTCTTTCCCCAAAGGTGGGAGTTGGGGAATACAAAATCACTCTCTATACGGACAATGTCCTACTGTTTTTACCTAACCCCGAAAAGTCCATACCCCAGCTAATACAAAACATTAAATTATTCAACAGCTTTTTGCGATACAGAATAAATTTTCCAAAATCGGAAGTCCTGCCTGTGGGGGGGGGGGGGGGGGGGGGGGGGGGTGGGGGGGCATTGGCGGAGGTACTGAAGCTGGAGGACGGAATGGAGTTTCCTTTTAGATGGTCACAGAAAGGTTTTCTCTATCTGGGAATTTTTATTACCCCTCACTCCCCGCAACTGTATGGAGCTAACTTTGTGTTGCTGTTTGAGAGTGTAAAGCAGGACTTGCAGCGATGGAAGGGAATACCCAGATCATGGCTCGGCCATATAGCCTTGATTAAAATGAATGTTGTTCGTTGGTTGTTATATCCCGTGAGGATGCTCCCTTTGTTATTACCCAACCAAGTGCTGCGGAGGTTTGCGGGATGGCTTGGATCATTTATTTGGCGCTGGAGGCGCAACTTAATTAAATTTACCAAGTTGCAACTTCTGCAGGATATGGGGGTGGGGTGGACCTCCCAGATCTGAAGAGATATGAAATCAGCACCCTGTTGCCATATGTAGGTGAATGGGTGAGCAATGACTCAAAGTCGATGTGGCTTGATGTAGAGGCCTCACAGGCGAGGTGCCCCTTCAGAAGCTTACTGTTCATGGATAAGATGAGATCGGTGGTTGCGCATTGTGAAAGTCTGATTATCATAAATACGGTAAAGCATGGAGGATAATGCGGCAGGGTGGGGGCAATTTGCCGTTCAACCCGTTAGTGGGAGGCCCAGGATTTAGACTGGAATCAAAGGACTCCGGCGTCAGAGCATAGAAGTGGAAAGGAATCCCCTGGCTGGGAGATTTATTTGAGGGAAAGCCCTTGATGTCTTTTAGCCAATTAGGTCAGAAATACAGAATCCCTAAGTTTTCTGATATTTCCAGGTTAGGAAGACTACGTTCTTGACCCAGCCCCACCAGTCGGATATAGAATGAAGAGTGCTCCGATGTGGGGGCGGTCTTTCAGTTAGTACCATATATCATCTGCAGAGAGGGAATGCCTTGTGCCTTGGGGGACATGGAGAGAGTCAAGGGAATTTGGAATCAGGAGTTTGGGGAAGAAATCTCACCGGAAATGGGGAATGAGAGAGAGAGAGAGAGAGAGAGAGAGAGTGAGAGAGCGAGAGAGAGCGAGAGATTGCAAATGACACCAAAATTGGAGGTGCAGTGGACAGTAAGAAGGTTCAGAATACAACAGGATCTCGAACAATGGGCTGAGGAGTGGCAGATGAAGTTTAATTCAGATAAATGTGAGGTGCTGCATTTTGGAAAGGTAAATCAGGTCAGGACTTATACACTCAATGGTAAAGCACTGGGGAGTGTTGCTGAGGAAAGAGACCTGGGAGTGCATGTTCATAGTTCCTACAAAGTGGAATGACAAGTAAACAGGATAGTGAATGTTTGCCTTTATTGGTCAGAGCACCGAGTATAGGAGTTGGGAGGTCATGTTGCGGCTGTACAGGACACTGATTAGGCCTCCTTTGAAATACTCTATGCAATTCTGGACTCCCTGCTCTCGGAAGGATGTTGTGAATCATGAAAGGGTTATGAAAAGATTTACAAGGATGTTGTCAGGGTTGTGTGCTTTCTGCTATAGGAAGAGGATGAATTGGTTGGGGCTATTTTCCCCGGAGCAAAGGAGACTGAGGGGTGACTGTGTAAAGATTTTATAAAATCATGAGAGGCATGGATAGGGTAAATAGACAAGTCTTTTAACTGGTGTAGGAAATCAGGGCATAGGTGAGACTAGAAACACAGGATTCTCACCTGCAAGTGCCCTTCCAAGCCACTCACCATCCTGACTTCGAAAAATATCACTGTTTCTGCAGGATTGTTGTATCACATTTCTGGAATTCTCTCCCTAAGGGCTTTGTGGGTCGACCTACAGCACATGAACTGCAGTGGTTACAAAAGATAGCTCACCAGGCTCTCAAAAGCAACTAGGATCAGTCAATAAATGCCGGCCAGCCAGCGATGCCCAAACCCTGTGAGTCATTTAAAAAATATTTATTGAGGAGTTTAGAATTAAAATGGGGTTCCTTGGTGCTCAATGAGCTGAGAGGAAAATATTTTCTTTTGTTCGTTCATGGAATGTGGGCATCATTGTCTGGCCAGCACTTATTGCCCCTTCCTAGTTGTCCTTGAGAAGGTGGTGCTGAGCTAGACCCACAATCTCATAAGGGAGGGACTTCCCAGAAGCAGTGACAGATTTCAGGTCAGGATAGTGGCCACTCTTTACAAGGTGTGTCACTCACTTAATCGACCTACATATTTTAACTCCAACCAGCATCACACTTGCAACATTATTACTGACAAGTAGGACAAAAGGATTACATGGAGTTATTACCTTCACTTCATTTAAATTCTGTGGGTTCCTCGCTCGTTTGAAGAAAACAGAGCTAATTCGGCTTGGCTTCATCCACGGGGCTGGGCTAGCACTGGGGTCTTCAGAAAATATTTCAGTGAAAATTTCTCTCGACATGTTAAATACAAGCTGGAAGGAGGAAAAGAGTAAAAGAGAAAAGATTATGTTTGATATGTCCTCTACCCCCAAAAAATGTTTGTTAGATTGCTACAGTGAAAACAAAAGGGAATACTGTTCAAAATATATAAAATAACAACTGTTTGCTCCATGATCTGAACCAAGGATACATTTAGAATTTCATTGATTACAGGAGAAAAGGCAAAAGAGAGATTAGAGAAGGGGTTTAACAGGATTGCAGAACTACCAAGGGTAGGTGCAGATGTATTAGACAAGATTACCTGCATAATACTAAGGAAGGCACCACAACATAAAAGGAGACAAATCTTTGAAACAAAATGAGTGACATCTGTGGGACATGTTGTAAATAGAAAGCAAACTATCATGGCTCCAATTATTACCTCCTAAAATTTGACCAGAGGATTGGAGGGTAGCTAACTCCTCGTTCAATACAAGAAAAACAGGAATTTTGTGATTTGTTAGTTTTGCTTCATTTGTTGGTAAATTAAGAGTTAAAAATATGGAGTGAAGTATGAGCACTTGAAGAGACAGTAACTAATCAGGAGAAATGAGCATGAATTTCTAATGAGCAGATTGTGAACTATCAAACAATTTGACAAGGCTGTATTTGTAAAAGAGCAGATTAGTGGGAAAAAGTTTACATGATTGACGTGGATTTTCAGAAATTATTTCAAGTAGTTGCCTCTGAGAAGACCAATGGCAAAACTCAAGGGCACCTCAAATGAAGGGGAACACAGTCAAATGGATAGAGATGGTTGGGAAAATGCAAGGTTCGGGGTAAAATAAAGATTTCATACTAGAAAGATGTGGAGAATGGAAGGGACCCACAGGAGCCCATGCTCAGATTGCCCTTAATTGTTATAGTAATAAACACAATCTTGACTTGGGAATTTAAGAGAAGGAAACTAAATGATTCCAACTTGGGTTGAAGGGACAGAGATGGAATTGTACTGCAGTGACAGATACAGAAGAATATTTACCGGAAGATGGAATTGAAGTTGAGACTGAGATGAAGTAATACATTGAGTGGATAAAAAAGGAATTACACCTGAAACGGTAAAATCCTAATCCAATTACAGCAAAGGCCACAAAGTATTCAAACATACAGGCCATTTAAGGTGATAGATATGGCATTAATAAAACACCTGGCTTTTCCAAGTGGACACAAACAATTTAAGTCACATTAAGTTGTGTAATGGAAAATTATCCATTTACTGTGAAATTTGAAAGACAATGCTTTTCTAAAATTTATTGCTGTGCTGAGTTTATTAAACAATACTTTGATGAGGTCTGCAGTCTGCAGTTAAATAAGATCTTCAAATATGTTGGTCAACTTTGGGCATCTCAACATAGTGCATATTCTCAAGATGTTATCAGGAGAAGAGGTACAGACATGATCACAGATTGAGAAGTTCAACCTTTGAGGCTTTCTTTATCTGAAAATTATGGAGTGTCATGTGGAAGATCATGATTCTAGAGAGTTTTAAGAAGGTGAATAATAATCACATATTGTCTTATCAACTAATGGAAACAGCAACAGAAAGACAAAAATGATACAGAAGAACTTGAAACAAATACTGAGTGAGTGGAAGAGACACCATATATTATGTAAATAGAAGCAGAATCTATAGATTCCCAGAGTGAGCAAAGTTATGACAGATGGGATTTAACGGATAACAGTACGATGATGATGAGGATGATAAATTAATAATGGGAGAGTACAAACAGTGGAGGAGAAAGGGGCTTTGGATTTTTAGGGAAGGGGCAAAATGGTAAATTGAATTCAATGCAGTCATTAGGATCGAGATAATGTTTTTAACATGCTCTGTTATACATATCATCAATCAGAGCTGCTGTGGAGCACTATTAAACCATACCTTTCTTGTTTAACTAAGGGAAAATAATTTTGTGTTCCAATACCAAAAGCTGAATCTCACCTCACAAAAAACTCTTCTGCTCACACTCTTTACATCTTTCTATTTATTATACTTAGGGGAATGAATGATTTCAGACTGAATGTTCTGAGCTTCAGCTTTCCAAAATCAGACCATTTTCAGTTGACTGCTGCACCCCTTTTATATTCCTGCAATTTGTCGGTAAACGCAAATCAGAAAAGAATGTGTCAGTTTAGTCAGGATGTTGCTGTATCAAATCAAATTGACCCAAGCTCCTATTTCAGCGATTTTCTACATTGAATGCTCAAAAAGGAATGGACAGTATGAGAACTTGTCAAGCACTTTCATGAAAAGAGCTGCTTGTCCAATCAATGTTAATATGTGCAAATCATAAACCCTTCTGTTCTTCTAATCAGATGGTCATTCAGTCTCTAGACTTTGCTTCAGAACACTACACTGGAGAAACTGGGTGTGTACTGATTTAGCCAGAGATTGAAAAGCATGATTCAAAACTTAGTTTAAAAAAAAACTCTTTAAAAACACTGCCTCCCTTTGAGGGAAGGTCAGAAAAGTGCAGGAGGAAAAGATTTGAATTTCAATAGCAATCTAAACTCAATAATTACACAGTAGAAATGGTCACTGAATCCTTGAGAAATAATCGGGTGTACTTATACATATTTTGAGAATTGATGGGCAAGGTATAAAACAACGATACACCAGAAATTTTAAGTACATTCCCCACAACTGGATTTTATCACCCACAAATATATTTAACAATTTATCAAGATATTCCTCACAACAGTCTTTTGGTAAAGGGTCCTTGGGAAAGCGGAACACTCAGGGTAATTTCTGAAAATGATGACCTGAAAAATGTGCCTGAAGAAAGTGGAGTTGTATTTTGACATATTGTTCGGGAAACAACAACAATCCTGTCATTGGCCCACCATCCTGTTGTTGGTACGACAGGGACACAATCTTTTATTCAAAACCCTCGGGACCAGCTGGTTTGCAGAATTTGGAATTCTTTAGTTTTCAGAGTAAGTGACAGTTTAACAGTAAAATTTTTAAAACTCTTACTGAACAGCAGACCCACCTGTAAAAACGATGAGCCCTGAGACAGAACTGATGCCTGCCAGTGCTGGGCCACACCCCCAGTGTGATGTGGGTCGAGTGGGTGTCGAGTGGGTGTGGAGCGAACCCAAACAACCTTGTTAATTAGACAAAAAAAATTCACGACAAAAACTTCAGATTTCGGTATTTCGAATAAAGAATTGTCTGTTCAAATGTGGGAATTTAACGAGCTCTGGAATCATTAATAAAACAATTGCATCAATGCTTCGAGACCAATAACACATCTCCAATTCTTGAAATTCAAATCCATCCCAAAACAGGTTCAAAATGAATAGTTACAGGTAAGGGACAAAGATCTGGAGATAATATTTCCTCCTGATCACCAACACTGTCATCTCTTTCAGATGTCTCCAACTGGATAACAGTCTTGTGTTCCTCCTTTGGATCCTTGGAAGGTGACCTGGGCCAGGATTCAACATCCAGTTTGAACTGTAATCCTTGATTAGTAAGCTGGATCTTCTCAGCTGAGACTTCCATGATTTCTTCCAATTGTTCAATAGCGTCCTTCACAAAGGAAGATGGCAACATATCAACCAAAGAATTGGCCTTTGAATCACTGCTCTTCCGATCATCTCCTTTAAAGTCTTCACTATCCTCACGATTGTCCTTGAGTTCCTCTCCTTCGATGTCCACGTGCTCCTCATGGATTTCCTCAGATTCAGGCTCGAGGAATGATACTTTAAATTGAGCCATTTCCCTGTTGAGTAAATCCAACAGAGAAATTGAAGCGTTCTTGTGGATATTTAGTTAAAACTCCTCCCTTTGTGCACAGACACATTGGTATTGATATAGGTTTCTGTCTCTAGTACTGCCTTGGATGCTTTCTCTATGAACACATCAGTACGGTTAATGTTTTCTTAATTCTGGTCTTCACACAAGTTTGCCAATCGTTCCTCCTCACCAGACTTGGGCAAGCTCTCTTTTAAATTTTGGTCATCTCTAAAAGTTACCACTGCCTTGCTAGGTTCATTAATAATGTGTAGTAAGTCAAAGGTACTTGGTTCAGAAAACTGATTACTTAAATTTTGATAATTCAAGCTGTTTTTAAATGAACTGAGCTTAAAATCTTACTGAGCTCAAACTCTTCCGCCTGCCATTCTGTTACTTCTTTTGAAAGCTCTGGCTTTTTTCCTTCATCACAACACGTTTTGTAGTCTTGACCTAAGTTATCCTCCACAAGTAGGTCCCTTTCATCTTCAGTTGTATCGATGCCATCCCCAGAATGTTCAGGTTGGAGGGAAATCTTGTGAGGAGGAGCAAAGATGCCACATTTCTTCTTGCATGTGAAGTATTCAACTCCATCATATGTCCCATTATGACTGCCTTCTGGCTTATCCAGCTCCACACCAGCCCAAAAGACACTGGCGAAGCTAGTTCTGCCCTTGAAGCGAAGTGTCCCTAGTGGATGCTACTAACTAAAATTCTTGCACCAATTTGGGATTCAGGCAGCTCATCGGTTTCAGGCAACATGGCTGTTGGGGTGCGACATGGAGACGGAGAATGTGATGGTATGGGAGTCTGTTCCTCGTTGCTAGCATCACTTTGCTCTTCTCAGTTGGTGATTCCAAGTCTACAAGTTGTTCTGAATGTACGCTACCACAGCTGGGAGACTATTTCTCACCTAGCCGCTCACTTTTTTCATCATCCACACAGAGTTGGGGAAACACTTCGAGAAAGCTTCTCCCCTTCATTCATTCCCTCCTGCTTGAAATGCTCAGGACAGGAGAGCACTTGGGCCTCAGTGAGATTTTTGTCACTGGTGATTTTGATCCTTCGCGAAAGGGCTTCTGCAGATTCCGGGCGAGCTTTGAAACTCCCACCATGTAAACTTTTATTCATGTCTTCATTCCTCCTTCGCAATGACTCAAACTTTTCTGAGTAAGTTGCTTCCTTTCCTTGGGAAAGTTACTCAAAACCTTGAGAAGAAAAATCATTCTCATGATGGAGTTCTTTTCAATTCTCCAGAGTCAGATAGCACAGATGCAATGGAGGTGCCCGACTTGACTGATCTGACAATCTTCACAGAACTGGCTGCATGATCACTTGCACCGTCCTCCTCATCAGGATAGCCATCCTTGTGCAAGTAATATTCCTCATCCTTCAGGTCCTCAAACGTCTTTTCAACAAGCTCAGCTACTAAAGGCTGTTCTGTGTCATCAGATAGGACTCTGTTTAGTGAAATTACGCTCAGGGACATTGATGTGCTGCAGTTTCTCAATGTCTAATTTCAGTAAGGGTTCAGACTGATCAGATTGCTGAGACAAGCCTAGTACATCCACAACATCAGAAGTCTAATAATTTTAGATGACCAAGTTCCTCCTGGATATCATCTTGCCCAGATTGATGACTGGACACAACACTTTCATCACCAGAACCATCCTCTGGCCTAAATGCCAACTGATCTGGCATACGACTATATTCAAGAGTTCCTGCCACATTATCCAGCCCTTCAACAAAGTCAGGTCGAGATTTCAAATAACATTTGAAAACTGGAGAAGGATTCTTAGAGGGGTCATCAAGTCGACTATCGAAGACTGCAGACTTGTTTCAATCTGATGCATACAGTTCGCTGAGCAAGTTGGATTTCTGTTTATCTGGACTCGACGATTTTTGATCTGTAACAAATATAAGCAATTTGTGTTTATAACTCGGTATCTATAAAAAAAAGTGCCTAAATATAATGTCTTTCACAATCAATGATCCCCAAAATCGTATTGTAATGAATCAAATAATTTTTCAGCACATGGTTGAAACGTTGGCAATCCAAAAACCAATTTTGAACAGCATAGTTCTAGCAATGACACAGATGAAATAAACTGTTTTAGGTGTTCGTTGAAGACTGAATATTAGCTAAGACACCCACAAGGACCCTCTATGCTTGTCTTCCAAAAGTAGCAAAGGACTCTTTGCATTTATCTGATGAGCAGTCGGGGCCTCAGCTCAGCAAATGATCGCGCTTGAACAGCAAAGCACACCCATGGCAATGCACTGGTGCATCACTCTGATTCACAAAGCACAGGTCTCTGAAGTGGGACATGAACTCACTTTACGTAATCTTGCAATGAAAGCGCTTGAGAATGCAATTTTTATACCTTTCGAAAAAATGTGCATTCTTAATGAAAGAACAAGCCTTTTTTGATTAGATTACTTAGTGTGGAAACAGGCCCTTCGGCCCAACAAGTCCACACCGACACGCAACCCACCCTGATCCATTCCCCTACATTTACCCCTTCACCTAACACTACGGGCAATTTAGCAAGGCCAATTCACCTAACCTGCACATTTTTGAACTGTGGAGCACCCAGAAGAAACCCACGCAGACACGGGGAGAATATGCAAACTCCACACAGACAGTCGCCTGTGGCGGGAATTGAACCCTGACGCTGTGAGGCAGAGCTCTGGTGCTGTGAGGCAGCAGTGCTAACCACTGTGCCGCCCACATGAAATATGTTATTTAGATTCTTTAAAAACAAGGTTTGGTGATGGCACATAGTGGTCTGAACTAAATTGAAAAATCCAGCTACAAGGGAGAACATATTGAGCTGAAGCAGTTCGTGAAGAATTGCAGAATTACAAAAAACCCGAATACATCAGCTGTCTATTTATGTTAGTTTCCGGTTTGAATGCTGATTGTTTATTCAGCAGCAAACTAAGTCAATTTATTAAACTACTCGCAAACATTTTATGGAATTTTGCAATCCTGAACTAACTTAACACCATAGATGTTATAAAGAAACAAGCCCTATAGTTTGTGGTGCTACATACATATCCTGCTTTGTCATGGGGCCCAGTGATGCTTTGGATATTTCACTCTCAGGAAAAGATTTCCAGCTCTTTGCAGATCCAGTCCTGGAAACGTGGGAAATAATTTATAAAGTTGGAACTTTGCAGCATAAAACACACAGCACATGCAGAATAATCAGCTCTGTAATTTCATAACGGATACACCCCGACACCACCTTCCTGGACAGTGGTGACAAAGATGTTGCATCCATAATTATAGAATCATAGAATTTTACAGTACAGAATGAGGCCATTCAACCCATTGTGTGCATCCTGGCTATGTGATGCACTCACCATGCGCGATGGATTGTGTCCTTTTCGAGTTTTAACGTCGCTCGTCGACGCATGAATACCCCTATCCAGCGAAACCACAGCCGGATGATGTTAAGGGAAATGACAAAATACAATGTTGAATCAGAACTCAGCAAGGGAAGGGATGAGCTGGGTTAATCAACCATTAAACAGTGTTTACCACTCATCATCTCCTGTGTTGAGTGTGCACTTTATTTATTACACCTATTACCCACCACCAATTATTTATCTGAGCTAAAATCTACCAAACATTATTACTAAAACATTTTAAAAGATTTAAAAATTAAAATACCGAAAATTAATTAAAACAACAAACACTACTTAAAATTCTATAGTTATAATAATTTCTAAAAAAATTATTAAATTATGTCGTAAGGAGAACTTATGAGTCCATAAAAATCCGCAGCAGTTCCAGGGTCAGAGATAAAACAAGGGTGGTAATGTTCTGGGAGAAAGATTTAAATTTCAAAATCCCGAGGCTTTTCATAAGCTCATTATTCTTTTCCAGCCATTTTCCTCGGGCACCCATTACAAAACCATGGAAGGATATGTTTCCTCTTCCTGTGAGGTCCATTATCTCATCCTTTAAATGTTGGTATTTACTTGTCTTATCTTCCCATGCTGCTTCCAAGGAGTTAATATGAAGGTCTGTCCTTATTGTCACATCTACAACAACTATTTGCTGGTCTTTCTTCAAAATTACATCAGGAATCCATAATTTCCCAGCCGTATCCTTGATCCTCGGTTCTATAAAAATTGTCCACCCATTCTTCCTAACAAATTTAGTTAATTCTTCTGCCACCCTATTGTGTCTTTTTATCCGAATATTCTTAACATAGGGACACCATCCAGAGATATGAGCCAACGTCTCTGAGGGTGCATTACATCTTCTGCAGGATTTAACATTAAAAGGCCTTCCATACGACAAGGATGTCCTTGTCGGAAATAGATTAGTCCTCAATAAGATTGAATTCATTACCTTTGATGTTTTCATATATTGAATCTTCTTCAACCAGGTGTTCGAAATACTATCATTTTTGTAGTAATGAGCGCCAGCTCCTTGACATGGGAGGGCTATCCATCTATCAAATTCCATTGATCTCCAATTGCCATAATTAGTGTTACTGAACTCTTCCAATTCCTCATCACTATCCTCTCCGATAGTATCGTTTTCTCCCAATTGTCGATTAACGTTCGGGTTCCAAATCAATTCCAGCCTTTTTAATTTACTCAATTTCCGCATCTTCTCAGCTACACTTTCACCCTCAAAATGAAACGAGGCATGCAAAATTTCATCTGAGGATCTGTGGAGCATCCCGAATTTTCTCATAATTGAAATTGGGATGAAGGTCGCCAATCTATTCAAAGCAAGGCCACCATCACGATATCGAGCATATAAAACGCCATCCGTGATCGACTGCGGAAGATGTAATATTTCTTTTGCAGTGTTCTTAATTATATCATCTCATTTGTTAAGATAATTTATAGAGGATTCTGATAAAATTAAATAATAATACAATCTAGGTATAAAATAGGTTTTTAAAAGCTCAAATCTTTGTACTGGTTTTAGGGGGGATGATTTTAAATTACTAATCCAATTTTCCAACCGATCTTCCCAGTCTGATTGGCTGACGCCAATCCACAGGTCTATTTTAGCACCTAAGTATTTAACTGTTTGACCTTTTTCTATAAATTGAATATTCCCGTCACTGAATTTCCAATTTGCCGTATCAATATAGATAATTGTCTTATTTTTAACAGTAAAGTATAACCCTTTAGTCTTTTTAACATTTACCTCCATTCCAGTATTATTACAGAATCTTTCTACTAGTTTTAAATTGTATTTCATTCCCTCATATGAATCGCTAACTAACGCTATGTCATCTGCAAATGCTAAAGTAGCACAGTGACAGCTTTTCCCATCTGATCCTAAAATTATTCCTTTTTGCCTTTCTTCGATGGTCGCGATAAGAGGATCCATTACTATATTAAAAAGAATTGGTGACAAAGCATCCCCTTGCTTGACACCTCTTAAAATTTTAATCCTTTCTGTTCTACAGTTAAAACCCTCGATCTGTGTAAAATTATTCTCATATAAGTTAGCTATTAATTTAATAAATAAAACCAGGAGATGGAGTCTCCTAAGGGCTGTTAAAATTAATTTATGACCTACCGTATCGAATGCTTTGGCAAGGTGTACAAAGACCACTGCTAGATCTTTCTTTCTCTTTTTTGATCCCTTAATAATATTTTCTAAAATTTTAATATTTTCCTCGCATCCCTGAACGCCGGTCATAAAACCTTTTTGCCTTTTATTAAGACTTATCACTTTATTTACCATACCCGCCATTATTTTGGTAAATAATCTTAGCATAATTGGTCCAATCATTATTGGCCTCCAGTTATTTATATCTTTTAATTCCTCCTCATCATTTACTTTGGGGATCAATACGGTCCGACTCAATTTCATCTCATCTGGGATTTTACCAGTTTTACCCCAAATTGTACAGAGTCTAGGTTGCATTGTGTTGTCTTTATTAACAATCTTAATTATATCTTTTAATGTCATCCTGTCCGGCCCAGCTGCGGTACCGACGTCCATCGCCTTAATAGCCTGATTGACGTCGTCTACCGTTACCGGACCCAACAGGACCACATCATCAGATTCCTCAACTCTATTCTCATATTTAGCAAATCCTCTTAAATTGTTTTTCTCATTAACCTGAGAGAGTCTTATTTTATAGTACTCTTCTAACTCTTCCTTACTAAGGGGACATTTACATTTCGATGGAGCCCCCATTAGGGTTCTTGCCAAAAGCTGCCTATTCTTTTTATAAAGGATTTGCATTTCCTTAAACCTTCCTTTTTTCATACTGTACCTTCTTTTAGCATTATTCTCTTTTCCTTTCTTTCCTCGCCCACTATTCTTCGATTTTATTCCTACTTCTTTACTCCTTTTCTTAGATGTTACCCCTTTTTTATCCTTTCCTATTTTCACCATAATTCTATCCATAATCATTTCATATTCCTTAAAACTACCTTTATTCCTACCTAATTTATCTTTGACTATTTTAATTAAATCCTCCAGTGATTTATCACTGTGGTCGAAATTATCTGTTCTACCCTTACCCTCTTGATTATCGCTATCAAGAGGCCTTCCCCCATCACCTATCCTTTCCACTTCTACTTCCTCATTATCTGTTTCTTCATTCACACTCATATTATTAAGTATTGCTTCCTGATCCATGCCCATATCCTCTTCGCAGCTTCTATTCTTTTTATTTAATAAACTTCTCTTATCTGAAATCTGTTTAGCTGTTTTAGTTCCCATTTTTTCCGCGATGAGTTTATTAATATTTTTACATCCCCTTAATTCCAAGTCCAATTGTTGTAATTTTGTAATTTCTTCCTCAGGCCATACTCCTTCCTTACTTTTCTCACTATTTACCACCTTTTCCTTGGTCTCTATTTTTCCCTTTTTCATTCCTCAAATTGGGATGCGCATGCCTCTCATGCTGACTCAACCCACTAACTGTCTTAAGTTTTAATGGGCATAGTTCACAACAATGTGATTTATCACTCTCTACCCCTACCTCTCCCTCTACATTAACATTCTCATTATTAGTTATACTACATTTAGAATAGTGGCAGGCTACCGCTTGGTAGCTCCCTTCCCAACCACACTTGCTACATCTCACTCTCATCGATTTAATCCCCCTACACACTTTTAAATGTTTCCTAAATAACCCTGTTGTATTATAAATATTTTTACAATAATTACAACTAAAATTATCAATTGGATAATTAATTATTAATTCTAGTTTTTCAGTCTCCCTAATTATTGGGTGGATGACCATCCCTTCATTCCTCTCCTCACTATGTTCCGATTCTCCATTACGACTAAAATCAATGGGCCCTTTAAAATTCGAATTAAAATAAGTCCTGCTGTTAAAAAGACTGGGCTGTAGAGGGGCCTTCTCTATCAAGCCCTCAATTCGAATTCTGTCCAAGTTACTCTGGACATTTTTAACGGCTTCCTTGTGCCTGCCCAAGGACAACCTTGCCGGAGTAATAATTATGGTCTCATCTGTCTGAGTTGAGACAGACTGTCTAGTCCTTTTTTGGCTAGTACACTTAGCGCACAGTGCCGCCAATAACAACCGTGCGGGGCGGTTATTTTCCCGGTTTCCCACCCAACCAGAATTTTCAGTGTTAGCCATAATCGCCTCCACCAAAACTGAATTTAATCTGACCGAAAGGTCACCAGCCGTCTCGTACCTTTTCTATGAGGTCGTATTAGCCGGCCTGATCAGAGTAATGCTTTAACAACGGGATAAAATAATAAAATCGTCAGAAAAGCAAAGTACAGGTTAAAACCGTGGTAAAACCAACCATAAGGTCAAGGTAAAACCATCAGTAAAAACCAGACTAAAACTCTCCAACAGATAAAACTGTCAACCCGTTTAGTTTCGTCTTCCAGGCCGTTACCAAGGGGAACCACGAGGAGGTTCGACCTAACTTTGTGATCGACAAAATACGTAAAAACGAATCACAAAGGTGACTACGCAGGCACCGGTCGGAGACCAACAACCTTAAAAACACTGTAGTCACATCCCCCGAAGAGCTACCTAGATAGTCCCACTGTCCAGACTTATCTCTGTAGAAGTCTAACTTAATCACTTTCAATGAGCAACATTCCCCCATTTCTGTCTAACCTTCAGTACAGTCAGCAATAGGTAAAACTGACAACTGAAAGTGATAACTCCAGGCAGAATCACAAAATTGTTGCACGATTTTATTTCCACTAGATCGTCATAAATTGCTATCAGAGTCATAGGGATGTACAGCGCGGAAGCAGACCCTCCAGTCCAACTCGTCCATGCCGACCAGATATCCCAACCCAAACTAGTCCCACCTGCCAACACCTGGCCCATATCACTCCTATTCATATACCCATCCAGATGCCTTTTAAATGTTGCAATTGTACCAACCTCCACCACTTCCTCTGGCAGCTTATTCCATTTCCGTACCACCCTCTGTGTGAAAACGTTCCCCCTTAGATCTCTTTTATATCTTTCCCCTCTCACCCTAAACCTATGCCCTCTCGTTCTGGACTACTCCACCCCACAGAAAAGACTTTGCCCATCATGATTTTGTAAACCTCTAGAAGGTCACGCCTCAGCCTTCGACACTCCAGGGAAAACAGCCCTAACCTGTTTATCCTGTTTAACCCCTCTCTGTTGCTCAAATCCTCCAACCCTGGCAACATGCTTGTAAATCTTTTCTAAACCCTTTCAAGTTTCACAACATCTTTCCGTTAGGAAGGAGACCAGAATTGCACGCAATACGACTTATCTCCAGTTGTGAGTCATACTTTAAATTACAAAACCAGCTTTCTGTACATCTGTCTTATAGGAGTTACAATAATGAAAAGACAGTTAGCTGTCAAAAAAGTCTCAGAGAAAAGCAAAATAATTCCCACTCCAATTCATGATAGAATTGAAAAAAAAAGCACGTTACTGTACTGATCTGATGATACAACAGTCAACATATATGCACCTGGTTTGCCAAGCTGGAGGAAGACATTCTTCAGACAATACTGGCAGTGAACATCTGGACCCCCGGTGGAATTGAGGGGGTGGGGCGGGGGGGGGGGGGGGTGGGGTCTCTCTGTTCCGTGATCGGTAAAAAACCTCTCACAATTGGTCTGGTTCTTTAACATTTCATTCTTTATTTTTCATACGACCAGGCACAGATTGTCCACAAACAGAGAGGTTATACACTTCCATGTTCCTCAGAGGAGCTGCGCATATGGCTTAAAACAGATATTTGCAAGGTTTGTGACGGTTTGTAGCTCAGGTTGAGATTTAGGGTGTAGGTTTGCTCGCTGAGCAGTAGGTTTGATATCCAGACGTTTCATTGGCTCGGTAACATCATCAGTGGCGACCTCCAAACAAAGCTGTATCAGAACACTATTCCAACGAGCCACACTGCAGCACAGACAAACTTCGGAAACAGAAGAGAACCACCTATTCAACGTATTCAAGAAGAACGGATACTCAAAAAATACAGTGCGCAGATTCCTCAAGAACAAACCACGACAAGCAGACTAAACACAGCCAGAAACCCTAACCTCCTTACCATACATCAAAGAAGTTTCAGAAATGACAGCCAGACTACTGAGACCCCTCGGAATCCTAGTAAGCACACAAACCCACCAACACTCTCAAACAAAAACTAACAAACTTAAAAGACCCAGTACAACCCATGGACAAAACCAACGTCATCTACAAAATTCCATGCAAGGACTGCCACAAACACTACATAGGACAAACAGGAAGAAAGTTAGCCACCAGGATACACGAACACCAGCGAGCCACAAAAAGACACGACCCTCTCTCTCTCGTAGCCCTACACACGGATGAAAAAAACCACCATTTCGACTGGGACAACGCATCAATCCTGGGACAGGCTAAGCAAAGACATGCCAGAGAATTCCTAGAGGCCTGGCACTCCAACCACAACGCCATAAACAAACACATAGATCTAGATGCCATCTATCAACCCCTCAGAAAACGAACAGGAAATGACATCACCACAAACCCCAGGAACCCCATACAGGAGAAAGATATAAATAGAAAGAAGGAGACAACAGCTTCGCTTCACTTGGAGGTCGCCACTGATGATGTTACCTAGCCAGGTAATGAAACGTCTGGATATCAAACCTACAGCTCAGCAAGCAAACCTACACCCCTTAAAACAGACATTTTTATACTTCTCTTAAAGAAAGGTACAGGCCATTATCGTATAGTACATTCAGACAATTACCAACTAACTTACGAAACAAACTTAACTGACAGCTACTCGGTCCAATGATATTTCCTGGGAACCAACTTTGTTTTCCAACACTTAAGCCACCCTAACTTCACTAACCAGTCTTGCCATCGGCACTTGAAGGTCAGTAAGGGTGGCCAGTAATGTCTCATCTAGTCTAGTTATTTCTATGCTGTAAAGGAAGCATTGTCTGCTAATCACTATTGAGGCAGACTGTGATTAGTCAATTATGCAGCTCTAACAGTGTTAAAAGCTATTTTATGCAGCTTTTAACAGAATTGTCAATTTGCAGCCTAGAAGACATTTTGTCATATTATTTGCATTGAGAAGCCATTTTGTTCCCACTTAAGTTAGTAACAGCATGGGTCAGTGGTTGTTCCTGACAACAACTAGTTATCTCAGCCTGTATTCAGGTATCAGATCCTCAGGAGATAGAGATAGGGAAGTGGGAAGCAAAACAAAAGGTCACATTTCATGTATAAAAGGGTATTGAATATGAATGGGCAGTGATCTTGTCCATTTCATTGTTTGAAAAATTACAGCGTGGGGGTTGGATCACAGTATATGTGGCAGTTCTCCATTCCAACAATACTCAATACTTTGGAGAAATCTTTCACCCACTCGACTGCTTTAAGGCACATCTCAAAAACTCACCCAATAGAACTGATTATATTCTGTATGAACATATAATATTCTGCAGCAGCAAGTATATAGGTTTTATGTCAAATGCAACCTTCAGCCATCATTTCATCTTTAATGATCATTTCATCTTTAAAAATAATGATTTATTCTCTTTCTTTTTCATATACAGAATAAACAGATCGACTTCATTACAAATGCATCTTTTCTTAAGAAAATGTTAAACTTCGGATAGTTCTGGTCATGAAATATTTCATCTCAAAAGATTGAATGAGCAAGGGGGTCAAAAGGCAAGGGGTCATAGAGTCAGTTCTACAACAGACCCAACTCACCCGCACAAACCAGATATCTCAACGTGACCTAGTCCCAGTTTGCCAGCATTTGGTCCATATCCTTCTCAACCCTTCCTATTCATGTACCCATCCCAATGCTTTTGTAAAGTTAAAACCGAACCCCTCTCCACCACTGGCAGCTCATTCCATGTATGCAGCCCCCTCTGCCTGAAAAAGTTACATCTCAGGCCCTTTTTAAATCTTCACTTCTCACCTTAAACCTTTGCCCTCTAGTTTATGACACCCCTGCCCTGGAAAAGAAATCTTGGCTATTCACCCTATCCATGACCCTCATGATTTTACAAACCTCTGCAAAAACTCTTCAGCCTCCAATGCTCTGGGGAAAAATACTTTAGCCTATTCAGCTTCTCCCTATAACTCAGTCCCAGCAACATCCTTGTAAATCTTTTCTGTACTCTCTCAAGTTTAACATCCTTCCTGTGGAAAGGTAATCAGAACTGTATGCAGTATTCCAGACGAGGCCTCACCAATGTCCTGTACAGCTGCAATGCAATGCCTCAACCACTACAGTCAATGTTCTGACCATTGAAGGTAAGCATGCCAAATGCCTTCTTCACCACCCTTTCTACTGGCAACTCCTATTTCAAGAAACTATGCACCTACATCCCAAGGTGTCTTCATTCAGCAACACTCTCCAGGGCCCAACCATTAATTGTATAAACTAGTGACCGGATAGAGAACTTTGAAAATGAGATTTGATAGAGAAGTTTAAAAATGAAGACCATAAGACATAGGAGTGGAAGGCCATTCGATCCATCGAGTCCACTCCACCATTCAATCATGGCTGATGGGCATTTCAACTCCACTTACCCACACTCTCCTCGTACCCCTTAATTCCTTGCGAGATCAAGAATTTATCAATCTCTGCTTTGAAGACATTTAACATCCCTCCCTCTGTGGCAATGAATTCCAAAGGCCAACCACTATCTGGCTGACGAAATGCCTCCTCATTTCCGTTCTAAATTGACCCTCTCTAATTCTAAGGCTGTGCCCATGGGTCCTAGTCTTCCTGCCTAACGGAAACAACTTCCCAGCGTCCACCCTTTTTAAGCCATGCATTATCTTGTAAGTTTCTTGTAGATCTCCCTTCAACCTTCTAAACTCTCATGAATACAATCCCAGGATCCTCAGATATTCATGTTCAGCCTACTATTCCAGGGATCATCCATGTGAATTTCCGCTGGACACACTCCAGTGCCAGTATGTCCTTCCTGAAGTGTGAGGCCCAAAATAGGTCACAGTGTTCAAAGTGAGGCTTATCTCGAGCTTTATAAAATCTCAGTAGCACATCACTGCTTTAATATTCCAACCTTCTTGAGATAAATGACAACATTACATTTGCCTTCTTCACCACGGCCTCAACCTGCAAGTCAATCTTTAGAGAATCCTGGACTAACACTCCCAGATCCCTTTGTACTTTGGCTTTATGAATTTTCTCACCATTTAGAAAATACTCCAGGCCTGTATTCTTTTTTCCAAAGTGCAAGGCCTCACATTTGCTCATGTTAAATTTCATCAGTCATTTCCTGGAGCACTCTCCTAAACTGTCTCAATCTTTCTGCAGCCTCCCCACCTCCTCAGAACATCCTGCCTGTCCACCTAACTACTTATCATTGGTGAACTTCGCCAGAAAGCCCCCACATCCCTTCATCCAAATCATTAATATATAAAGTGAACAGCTGCGGCCCCAATACTGAACCCTGCGGGATTCCACTTGTCACCAGATGCCATTCCGAGAAAGAACCTTTTATCCCAACTCTCTGCATTCTTTCAGACGGCCGAACCTCAATCCATGCCAGTAGCTCACCTCAAACACCATGGGCACTCACCTTACTCAGCAGCATCCCATGAGGCACTTTACCAAAGGCTTTTTGGAAGTCTAGATAGATCACATCCACTGGGTTTCCCTGGTCTAACCTCCCTGTTACCTCTTCAATGATTGCCCACAAGTTTTTCAGGCATGACCTTGCCTTACTAAATCCATGCTGGCTTGTTTTAATCAGACCCTGCACTTCCAAGAACTTACAAATCTCATCCTTAACGATGGATTCTAGAATTTTCCTACAACCGAGGTTAGGCGAAGCAACCTATAATTTTCCATCTTTTGTCTTGATCCTTTCTTGAACAAGGGAGATACAAAAGCAATTTTCCAATCATTTGGGACTTTCCCTGACTCCAGTGACAACTAATGCCTCTGCTATTTCCTCAGATACATCCCTCAGAACATCTGGGATGGAGCCCATCTGGGCAAGGGGATTTAGCAATGTTTACACCTTTTAGCTTTTCTCGCACTTTCTCTTTTGTAATGGATACCATACTCAACTCTGCCCCCAACTCTCCTTCACAGTTGGGATATTACTCGTGCCTTCCACTGTGAAGACTGATTAAGTTCTTCAGCTATTTCCTTATCTCCCATCACAAGCCTTCCTGTATCAATTTGGAATGGCCCAATTTCTACTTTTGCTTCTCGTTTGTTTTTTATGTATTGAAAGAAATTTTTACTATCATTTCTAATATTACTGGTGAGCTTATTTGATCCTCTCCTTTATTTCTCTCTTTGTTTGTTTTTATAGTCTTCCCAATCTTCTGACTTCCCAGTGCTCTTGGTCACTTTATAGGTTTGCTCTCTCTCTTTGATACATTTCCTGACTTCCTTTGTCAGCCATGGCTGTCTAATGCCCCCGCCACCCCCCTACCCCCCACCCCCGTATAATCTTTCTTTTCTTTTTGGGCTGAACCTTTGTACGGTGTCCTCAAATACACCCAGAAACTCATGCCATTGTTGCTCTACTGTCTTCCCCACGAGGCTCTGCTTCCAGTCGATTTCCATCAGTTCCTCTCTCATGCCCCTTTAATTACCTTCATTTAACTTTGACACCATTACATCCAATTTTGCCTTCTCCCTTTCAAACTGCAGACTGAACTCAACTATGATTGCTGCCTCTGAAGTGCTCCCTTACTTTAAGATCTTTTACAACGTCTGGCTCATAACATAGCACTAAGTCCAAAATAGCCTGCTCTCTTGTAGGCTCCATCACAAGCCGTTATAAAAAGCCATCCTGTAAACATTCCATGAATTCCCTTTCTTTGGATCCACTGGCGACATTATTCACACAGTCCTTTGCATATTGAAGTTCCCCATGATCCTCATGACCTTGCCTTTTTGACATGCCCTATCTATTTCGTGGTACATCTGTGCCCCAAGTCCTGAACACTGCTGGGAGGTCTGTACATAACGCCCATTTTGGTTTTTTTTGCCTTTGTGGTTTCTCAACTCCACCCACATAGAATCCACATCATCTGACCCTATGTCATTCAGTGCCATAGATTTAATTTCATTCTGAACTAAAAAGGCAACTCTTCCCTCTCTCTCTCTCTCTAAGTTGTAAATCCTTGGATGTTTAACTATCAGTCCTGAACCCCCTGCAACTACCTCTCTGTGATGCCAACACACATCAGTCATTCACCATGATTTGTGCTGTTAATTCATCTACTTTGTTACGAAAGCAACGAGCATTCAAGTAAACTGCCTTAATGCTAGTTTTCTTATCCTCATGATTTCCAACATCTCTACTAATATGTTCTAAGTTATCCTTCTTTTTTGGTTCAATTCTAGTCTGCCTTGAACTTAAACCCTGCACACATGCTAACCCGCTGCTTATCTTTCTACTTGACTCCATACTCCCTGTTGCTTTCCCTTCCCCCAGACTCATACGTTTATAGTCCTAGTGACCACCCGATTCATCCTTTTCGCCAGAACACTGGTTCCAGATCAGTTCAGGTGGAGACTGCCTCATAGGTACAGATCGCCCAGGTTCCAAAAATTGATGCCAATGTCCCATGAAATGGAAACCCTCTTTCCCACACCAATCTCATAGCCACATGTTTACTTACCTAATTTTCTTATCCCTATGACAATTAGCACGTGGCTCGGGCAGTAATCCAGAGATTATGACCCTCGAGGACCTGTTCTTCAATTTCCTTCCTGGTGCTTGATACTCCCCACACAGGCCCATATGCCTAGCCTTGGCTATGCTGTTAGCGCCAACACGGATCACAACAACTGAATCTTCTCCCTCCTGCTCCAATATCCTTTCAAGCCAATCGGAGATGTCCTGCACCCTGGCACCGGGCAGGCAACACACCATGTGGAATTCCCAATCTGGCTTGCAAAGGATACTATCTGTCCCCTAATTACAGAATCCCCTGTAACTACTTTTTACTCTCCTTCTTGTATGGCCTTCTGCACCACGTTGCAGTGGTCAGCTGGCTTATCCTGCCCACAGCCCTTTTCCTCACCCATACAGGAGGCAAAAATTACATATCTGTTGGACAAGGTCAAGGACTGAGGCTCCTCCACTCCTGAACTCAGAGTCCCCCTACCTGCCTCACTTACAGTCACACCCTGTTGTTCCTGATCACTAACTGAATTTGAATTACTTTATCTACCTGGGTGTCACTGCCTCCTGAAACAAAGCGTCCAGGTAACTCTCTGCCTCCCGGATGTGCCGCAGTGTTTGAAGCTCAGATTCCAGATCATTAATTCTGATCCGGAGTTCTTTTAGCAACCAACACTTGCTGCAGATGTGGTCACTGCCCTTCACAATGGGATCAGCCAGCTCCCGCACCATACAGCTACAGCACATCACCTGTCCAGCCATCTCTACTTATTTAATTCATTTATACAAGTTTATGAATTAATGAATTTCTAGTACTTCTCTATGGTCTTATTCAACTAACCAACTAATAGCCAATTTTTAATCAATCCCACAATACACAAGAAATATAAATTGAAACACCTCACCTTAGCAACACACAGGAGGCCATTTTTTGGTGAGGGGGGGCGGGGGGTGGGGGGTGACACTACACGTGTAGCGTCTTGGGATTCAGCTGCTGCCCATATATACCCACCAGTCTGCTGCGCCTTGCTGTGCCCTCTCCCTCTGCTGCTCCTTTAAAAGCCTCACTTGGCCAGCAGTCTCATGTCCAATCCTGCTCAGTGTTCGCTCTGCCAAGGTAAGTTTTTATATTTCAAAGTTATCTTCCCATCAGGTCTCTGGTCCTCGCTGTCGCTCCTCCTACTCCACTTGCCACCGAAGAATTGAAGAACACTGAACTCCCGAGCTAAGTTATTACATTTTCAAGTTACCTTCCCGTCAGGCATCTGGTCCTCGCTGAAGGTGCCTGAGCTGCATAGAGGGAGAAGTGTTTTCACTTGTGAGGCTGACTGAACAGGAAGTTAACATTAACAAATTGAATCACAAATTCAAAACAAAACATTATTCCCTGAGAAAGGTGACAACATGAAACTTGCTAGAGCCGGGAATGCTGAAGTTGAATAGCACAAATTTGTTAAAGGGGAAATTAGATAAGTACCTCAGGGAGAAATATACAGAAGGATGCACTGATGGGATAAGACAAAGTGGGAGTAGAGTCGCATGGAGACTAAATAACTGCATGAGTCTGTTGGGCCAAAAGGCACGTTTCTGTGCTGTAAAGTCTCTGTAAAAGTACTAGTCTCCTTAACTGAAGAACCACTTCATCACCAACTTATTTGGACAAAAGGGGTTCCACTAGGGCATAAAAGAGAAATACAAGAGGCATCCCTTCGTAAAGTTACAATTACACCCATTACTGAAAGTAACTCTGCAGAGAGGGCGGTTTAATCTTCGGTTTCTCACTAGCAGTGGAGTACAGAGTTTTAATCTGCGGTTTGGTTGAGTTTGAGCTGGCAACATCAAGATCTGTACTGAGTTCAGCTTCGGTCTTCTTTACAAACTCATCATAGGACTGAAAGAAACATGGACAGAAAGTGAAATCAAACATTGGGATTTAAAGAAGTACACATGACACTATTTTGCCAACTGCACTGAAATCAATGCACTTCTGAATATTTTTTCAACTTTTCTGGCAACTAAGGAATAGTAGGATTTGGTATTCAGCAAATTACTCCAGTGAGGACCCAAGTTTTCAATTCAATCAGAAAGTTGACGCATTTTCGGGATGTGTGCAGGAGAACCAGACAGGTAAGCCAAAAACAGATAAAACCTTTGTCATTTGAAATAATAGAAAATTCTGATGTAGGATGCAGTGTTCATAATTGTGACGTAATGCTACAATGTAAAACTGAACAATTCCGAAACTGAAGCACTTACCAAAATATGGGTCATCCAATCATGTTTTCTCCTGCCAAATTTCTTCATCTTCTACCAAGCTGTCTTCTGCTATTGCTCTTGGTTGAATCCAAACAACATCATAACTTCATTAGAAATGAAGATCTGGGGAGAGAAGCACAGGAGAAATGGCAGCTGTTGCAAACACCCTAAATACACAGACTAAACAATCCATTCTCCTACTCTAAAACTGCTCAATGAAGATGCAAAATTGGATGAAACTCAATGCATGTTCTAGTTAACAAAAATCTGCTAAATGCTTGAAAACGTAATGACAATTGAAGTGAATCAGATCAGTGAGATCCGAAAGCATATACAAAACAACATTAAGGTAGCATGCAACACTCCCAAATTGTGAGAAGGTTTGACATTTTCCCTTGCCTAAGACCTTGTTGGAGAAAATTAATTATTTCACTTAATGATTCACTGCATTACATGGTTCAGCACTTTGCCAACAGCACCTTCTAAGAAGCCTCTGCTCCGTCGAATTCCAGAAATGATCTGCCTTTCATAGACTGTAGGCAGACAACTCAAGATCAGCGCTATGGGAGGTCTCACAATAAATACTGGGGCTGACGTGGATCGATACAGTGAACCCAGCATTTCAGGAAGGTCACATCATTCTCAGTTTAACAGATGAGTTAATCAAAGCTATATGTCCTAGCCACTGACCACTGCCTCACGTGGCTCCAGGCAGGAAGTGTTTGATAGGTTTCTCGGCTAACACCACCAGAGGCAAGGAACACGCCTGGAAATGTAGGTGTGGGAAATAGTACAGTTCAGACTGAAGACACATGACAGTCGAGTTATAAAGACAAAGCAAAGGAAATGAACAGTCCCAAATTTGTTTCGGGGGCAATTGGGTAAGTACCTCAGGGGGAAACATACAGAAGGACGCACTGATGGGATGGAACAAAGTGGGAGTAGACTTGCATGGAGACGAAATAACTGCACGAATCTGTTGGGCCAAAAGGCACATTTCTCTGATGTAAAGTCACTGCAAAATGTACTGGTCTCCTTAACAAAAGAACAATTTAATCACCAACTAATTTGGACAAAAGGGGTCCCTCAGACTGAAGACACTTCAGAGTCGAGTTATAAAGACAAAGCAAAGGAAATGAACAGTCCCAAATTTGCTCTGTGGATGAAAAGCTGATTTACACGTGCCCATTCTCAGCCCCTGGCAAAGTGCAACACTTTACAAACTGTGCTCAAAGGGAAGTCAGGCTAGACAATGAGCTGCTTGATGTTGACTTTAGACCGTGGTACAAAGTTCACATTGCAGTGTTGCAAGTCTGAGTTACTGGGAGGAGTCATCCAGTGAACACTTCAATGTCAGTGCCACAGTAAAAGAGAAGTTGCATTGTTGCAACAGTAAAGAACTTGGTCTTTGTGCTGGACAATACTTTGTAACCAATGCTCAAGTCATCCACCTGAACCTCAAATTGTCAAAAACAACTTGCAAATATACATCACATTTCACACTTGCAGCATGTTGTTCTCAGCCTTTGAAGTATATTCACTATTATAATATCGTCAAAAGCTGCAACAAACTTTCACACAGCAAGTTCCCACAAATTTGAGAAGTGGTTCAGTAAACGTTGAGCCATACTGACTCATGTAGTAGATTGACCAGGACCATGAGGGAGAACTCCACTCCTCTTCAATGTCACATCAAAACTCTTTTAAAAAACTCACCCAAATGGGAAAAATGGGGCCTCACTTTGAAAACAATATTTCAGTGCTGCACCAGGACTGTCATCCAGGATTTCACTTCAGTGTTTGCTTCATCCCCTCTGCTGACTGAGGAAGAGTGCCACTGAGCCATGGCTAACACTCAGAGCTATTACATTGTCTCTCCAGTTGGGAGTAAAATGAGGTTCCTCGAGGATCACTGGGGAGATCAGAGTAAAATGGGGTTCCTCAGTTCCTGACCTTACTTCCATCATAAGGTCAGAAGTGCGGATGGTTGCACAATATTCAGTACCATTCATAGATTCAGTATCTGAGGGGTTATGTTCAAAGGCAACAAGATCTGGACAATATGCAGGTTGGACTGGCAAGAGGCAAGTAAGTTTTGCACCCAAACTGCCAGTCAATGACCAGCTCCAGTAGGATGCCTGTGACCAATGGAGTGCCACAAAGATCGGTGTTGGGTTCACTGCTTTTCTTAGGTTACATCAATGATCTGGATGTGAACATGGGACATAGTATGGTTAGTAAGTTTGCAGATGACACTAAAAATAGAGGTGTAGTGGACAGTGTTGCATCTTGTAAAGGCAAATTGGGGCAAGACGTATATACTCAATGGTAAAGTCCTGGGAAGTGTTGCTGAATAAAGAGACCTTGGAATGTATATTCATAGTTCCTTGAAAGTGGAGTCACAAGTAGACAGGATAGTGAAGGCGGTGTTTGTTATGCTTGCCTTTATTGGTCATAGCATTGAGTTTAGGAGTTGAAAAATCACGTTGCGGCTGTACATGACTCTGATTCGGCCTCGATTAGAATACCGTGTGCAATTCTGGACTCCCTGTTCTCAGAGGGATTTTGTGAATCTTGAAAGGGTTATGCAAAGCTTTACAAGGATGTTGCCAGGGTTGGGGGGGTTTCTGCTATAGGAAGAGGATGAATTGTTTGGGGCTATTTTCCCTGCATCATCGGAGGCTGAGGGGCGACTGTATAAAGATATTTAAAAGGGATCTGGATGAGTATATGAATAGTAAGGTTTTCAGAGGAAAAAGGGCCAAACGCTAGCGAGGGGACTAGGTTTTATCTCGGATAACTGGTCAGTTTGACAGGTTGAACCAAAGGGTCTGTTTCTGAGCTGTACAACTCTATAACTCTCAGAATATTCAACCAACGGCCCTTGTCATTCAATGGTGTTGCCATCACTGAATCCTTCACTATGAACATCATAGGGTACCATGGACCAGAAACTCATCTGGACTCATCATATAATACTGTGGGCTACAAGGGCAGGTCAGAGACTTGGAATACTGTGGTGTATAACTCACCTCCTGAATCCCCATAGCAAATCCACCGAGTACATAGCACAAGTCAGGAGTCTGATGGAATACGCCCCACTTGCCTGGAGGAGTGCAGCTCCAGTAACAATAAGCTCGCCACATCCAAGACACTTGATTGGCACCACATCTGCAAGCAGCCAGGCCCTCCACCACCCTCCACTTAGTAGCAGTAGTGTGTACAATCTACAAGATGCATTGCAGAAATTCAAAGATCTTTAGCCAGATCCTCCCAAATCTGTGACCATTTAGATTTAGAAGGACAAGAACAGCAGATACACAGGACTGTCACTTGCAAAAGCCCCTCCAAACCACACACCATTCCGATTTAGAAAATTATCACTGGTTCGTCAGGATTGCTGGATCAAATCCCAGGAATTTCCCCCCCTTAGGGCATTGTGGGTCTACCTACAGCACATGGACTGCAGTGGTTACAAAAGATAGCTCACCAGCTTCTCAAAATCAACTAGGATCGGTCAATAAATGCTGGCCAGCCGGCGATGCCCAGACCCTAGGAGTCATTTTAAAAATGTTCATTGAGGAGTTTAGAATTAAAATAGAGTTCCTTGGTGCTCAATGAACTTTGAGTAATTTTTTTTTGTTCATTCATGGAATGTGGGCGCTTATATAAATGTGGGCTAGCATTTATTGCCCCTTCCTAGTTGTCCTTGAGAAGATGGTAGACGGAAGAGGGTACTGCAGTTGCTGGAGATCAGAGTCAAGATTAGAGCGGTGCTCGCGTTGCACAGCAGGTCAGGCAGCATCCGAGGATGAAAGGCTTTTGCCTGAAACGTTGATTTTTCCTGCTCTTTAGATGCTGCCTGACCTGCTGTGCTACACCAGCACCCCTCTAATCTTGACAAGATGGTGCTAACCTAGACCCACAATCTCATTAGGGAAGGACTTGCAAGAAGCAGTGGCAGAATTCCAAGTCAGGATAGTGGCCACTGTTCACTTACACAATCTACATATTTTAGCTCCAGATAAAAACAAGGACTGCAGATGGTGGAAACCAGAGTCTAGATTAGAGCGGTGCTGGAAAAGCACAGCAGGTCAGGCAGCATCCGAGGCTTCAACCAGCAGTGTATTTGCAACATTATTACTGACAAGTAGGACAAAAGGATTACATGGAATTATTACCTTCACTTCATTTAAATTCCTCGCATGTTTGAAGAAGGCAGAGCTAATTCGGCTTGGCTTCATCCATGGGGCTTGGCTGGCACTGGGGTCTTCAGAAAACATCTCAGTGAGAATTTCTCTCGTCACGTTAAATACAAGCTGGAAGAAGTAAAAGGTTAACAGAGAAAAAATTATATTAGATACGCCCTTCCCCCCCTTCCCCACCCCCCCTCCACCCAAAAGCTCGTTAGATCACTACATGGAAAACAAAAAGGAATACTGTTCAAAATATATAAAATAGCAACTGTTTGCTCCACAATCTGAACCAAGGATACATTTAGAATATCATTGATTGCAGAAGAGAAGGCAAAAGAGAGATTCAAGAAGGGATTTAATAGGATTGCAGAACGACCAAGGGTAGGTGCAGATGTATTAGACAAGCTTACTAATATAATACTAAGGAAGGCACCACAACATAAAATGAGGCAAATCTTTGAAACAAAATGAATGACATCTGTGGGACATGCTGTAAATAGAAAGCAAACTATCATGGCTCCAATTATTAATTCCTAAAAGTTGACCAGAGGGTTGGAGGGCAGCTAACTCCTCGATCAAAATAAGAAAAACAGGAATTTCTCAATCAGTTAGTTTTGCTTCATTTGTTGGTAAATTAAGAGTTAAAAATATGGAGATAAATACGAGCACTTCAATAGACAGTAGCTAATCAAAAGCAATTAGCATGAATTTCTAATTAGCAGGTTGTGAACTATCAAATAATTTGACAAGGATGTATTAATAAAAGAGCAGATTAGTACGAGAAAAAGTGTACATGGTTTTCATGGATTTTCAGAAATTATTTCAAGAAGTTACCTCTGAGGAGACCAGTGGCAAAACTCAAAAGCACCTCAAATGAAGGGGAGCAAAGTCAAATGAGAGGGGTGGTTGGGAAAATGCAGGTCAGGGTAAAATAAAGATTTCACACGAGAAAGGTATGGAGAATGGAAGAGGCCCACAGGAGCCCATGCTCAGATTGCCCTTAATTGTTATAGTAATAAACACAATCCTGACTTGGGAATTTAAGAGAAGGAAACTAAATGATTCCAACTTGGGTTGAAGGGACAGAGATGGAATTGTTCTGCAGTGACAGATACAGAAGAATATTTACCGGAAGATGGAATTGAAGTTGAGAGTGAGATGAAGTAATACATTGAGTGGATAAGAAAAGGAATTACACCTGAAATGGGAAGATCCTAATCAGATCAGAGAAAAAGGCCACAAAGTATTCAAACATACAGGCCATTGAAAGTGACCGATATGGCCATTAAAAAAAACCTGACACTTCCAACTGCACACAAACAATTTAAGCGATTAAGTTCCAGAAGATCTTAGAATATTTTGGTCAATTTTGGGAACCTCAACACAGCACAAATTCAGACTGAAAAGTGCAACCTGTAAGGCTTTCTTCGTCTGAAAATTATGGAGTGACCTGTGGAAGATCAAGATTCTGGAGAGTTTTAAGAAGATGATTAATAATTATATGTTGTATTATCAACCAATGAAAAGACAGATGATACAGAAAAATAAAACAAAATGAGTGACTGGAAGAGACACCATGTAAATAGAAACAGAAACTATAGATTCTCAGAGTTGGCGAAGTGGCGATAGATAGGATTTAGTGAATAACAGGATGAGGTTGATGCTGATAAATTAATAATGGGAGAGTACAAACAGTGGAGGAGAAAGGGGCTTTGGACTTTTAGGGAAGGGGCAAAATGGGAAATTGAATTCAAAGCAGTCATCAGGATCGAGTTAATGCTTTTTTTTAACATGCTCTGTTATGCATATCATCAATCAGAGCTGCTGTGGAGCACTCTTAACTCACCTTTCTTGCTGAATTGAGAAAAAAACAATTTTGTGTTCAAACGCAAAAGCTGAAGCTCACTTCACAAAAAAACTCTTTTGCTCACACTCTCTACATCTTTCCATTTATTATTCTCAAGATAGTCTGGGGGTATTCGTAGATCTCCTGGATCGTGGCCAAGTTCCTTCCACTTCCTCAGCCGCTGCATGAACCATCTTCTCAACCTCTAAAGCATCAGGAGCTACAGAAAAATAAGGTTCCCTTTGGATTTTCAGAGGCATATCCTTTGGAGAATGGGCCTCCTGTACTGGCTGCTGCACTTTGCTACAGCTCAGCCCAAAGTCCTCATCAAACGAATCCTGGTCATCTGCCAGGTCATCCAGTGCCTCATGACTCAATTCCAACTCTGCCAGGCGTTTGGTCAATTCTTCCTGCCACTTGTGCCAAACACTGGGCTGCCCTGTTGCAAAGTACACAGACTATTGGTCTGTGTACGTTGGCCTCAGGTGACTGACTGTGTGGAGTTTGCACGTTCTCCCTGTGTCTGCATGTGTTTCCTCCGGGTGCTCCGGTTTCCTCCCACAGTCCAAAGATGTGCAGGTCAGGTGAATTGGCCATGCTAAATTGCCCGTAGTGTTAGGTAATGGGTAAATGTAGGAGCACGGGTGGGTTGCGCTTCGGCGAGTCGGTGTGGACTTGTTGAGCCGAAGGGCCTGTTTCCACACTGGAAGTAATCTAATCTAAAAATCTAATCAATCTAGAAACTGAAGGTCAGGAACAAAACTGTGAAATCATAGCATGAAAACGGGGAGACAAACAAACAAGAACCTTCTTTTTATATCTCAGAGTATGTCTGACGAGTTGGACACAGGCTGGAATTCATTTCCAATTTATTCACAGCCATGTCATGAAAGTTAAAGTTTCCACATGGAGTGACATTAAAGAGTATATTTTATCGGACTGAGTACTCAAACTCAATACACAATTCAGTTAATGGAGTCAGGAAAAATGCTTTATACTCGTTTTCAATTTTTAAAAATAGTTGACTTGATCAAGGTGGTGGAAAAAATCATCTTTACAAAGTTGCAAAGTATCCCAAGTGGTCTTCCTGAGCTTTAAAAATACATTTGTTATGAAAAGAACACATCACACTGAGCAATATTTCATGAGGCTCACAAAGGGAGAGATCCCACTGCTGACGATCATGGAGTGTGGTGGATAGGGAGAATACAGCTTTTGAACAGTTTCGGGTCAGATACATTGTATTGAAATCAGTGAATATTCTTCAAACTATGCAATCACAAGAAATATGGCTAGTTACGAGTTACCATGGAGAAAGTAATGTCCATTTTAGGAAATTGATACAGACTGGTCAAATCTTTCCTAGTTCAGAGTATAAGTATGGAAAATCTCTTCATCTACTAACTGTTGTGTACTTAGAGCAATGAATGATTTCAGACTGAACGTTCTGAGCTTCAGCTTTCCAAAATCAGATCACTTTCAGTTGACTGCTGCACCCCTTTTTATTCCTGCACTTTATAGGGAAACACAAATATTGACAAATCAGAACAGCATGTGTCAGTTTAGTCAGGGTGTTGCTGTTTCAAATCAAACTGACCCAAGCACCTATTTCAGTGTCTTCCTGCATTGAATGCTCAGAAAGGAATTCTGTTTCGGCGGGGTGGTGTGGACTTGTTGGGCTGAAGGGCCTGTTTCCACACTGTCAGTAATCTAATCTAATTTAAAACAGGAATGGACAGTATGAGAACTTGTCAAGCACTTTCATCAAAAGAGCTGCTTGTCCAATCAATGTGAACATGTGCAAACCATAAACCCTTCTGTTCTTCTTATCAGATGGCCATTCAGGCTCGGGACTTTGCTGGAAAATTGTATGTGAACTGATTTTGCAAGAGATTGAAAAGCAAAATTAAAAACTTAGTTTAAAAGAACCTCTTTAAAAACATTGCCTCCCTTTTTGGGAAGGACAGAAAAGTGCAGGAGGAAAAGGTTTGAATTTGAATAGCAATCCTTCAGTTCTAAACTCAATAATTACACAGTGGAAATGGTCACTAAACCTTGAGAAACAATCAGGCATACTGACACTTATTGTGAGAATTGATGGGCAAGGTAGAAAACACTGAGACACCAGAAATTTTATTAATATTGCCCAGAGCTGGATTTTATCACCCACAAATATATTTAACAATTTAACAGTCTTTTTGTAAAGGGTCCTTAGTAAAGGGGAACACTCAGGGTAATTTCTGAAAATGATGACCTGAAAAATGTGCCTGAAAAAAGTGGAGTTGTATTTTGACATATTGTTACAGAAACAATGACAATCCTGTAAGTATGTTAAAACATGGGAATTTAAGAAGCTCTGGAATTATTAATAAAACTATTGCATGAATGCTTCGAGACCAATAACACATTTCCAATTCTTGAAATTCAAATCCATCCCAAAACAGGTTCAAAATTAATCCTTGCAGGTTGAGGACAAAGATCTGGAGACAAGACCTCCTCCTTATCATCATCACTGTCAGCTCTTTCAGATGTCTCCAATTGGATAACAGTCTGAGTTCCTCCTCTCGATCCTTGGAAGGTGACCTGGGCCACGATTCAACATCCAATTTGAACTATAATCCTTGATTAGTAAACTGGATCTTCTCAGCTCGAGACTTTGTGATTTCATGCAATTGTTCAACAGTGTCCTTGACAAAGGAAGATAGCTCAGGTGCACAATCCTTTATCTGAAATGCTCGGAACCAGCTGGTTCTCGGAATTTAGAACTCTTCAAATTTCAGAATAAGTGACAGTTTGATGGCGAAATGATTAAAAATCATACCGGAGGAGCATACTCACTCTATAAAATGGGGCGATGAAACAGAATTGTGGTTTGCCAGTGCTGCTCACCCCACCCCCCACTACGTCACATTTGAGTCATACGCCAAACAACCATGTTAATGAGGAAATAACTTCACAAAAACAACTTCGGAGCTTTTCGGATTTCAGGATTCAGTTTAAAAGATTGTCTACCTATATCATATCAACCAAAGAATTGGCCTTTGACTCACTGCTCTTCAGATCATCTCCGTTGAAGTCTTCCCTATCCTCACAATTGTCCTTGCGTTCCTCTCTTTTAATGTCCACGTGCTCCTCATGGATTTCCTCAGATTCAGGCTCGAGGAATGGTACTTTAAATTGAACCTCAAGTTGGTCCTTTTCCCTGTTCAGTAAATCCAACAGAGGAGTTGAAGAGATCTCATGGATATTTAGTGAAAACTTCTCCCATTGTGCACTGGAAGAACACACAGACACATTGGTGTTGATTTTGGTTTCTGTCTTCAGTACTGCCTTGGATGCCTTCTCCATGTACACATCATTCCAGTTCATGTTTTCTTCATTCTGGTCTTCACTCAAGTTTGCCAATTGTTGCTCCTCAGCAGACTTGGACAAGCTCTCTTTTCAATTTTGGTCATCTCCAAAAGTTTCCACTGCCTTGCTAGATTCATTAATAACGTGCAGCAAGTCAAACTTACTTGGTTCAGAAAACTGATTACTTGCATTTTGATGATTCAAGTTGTTTTTAAATGGACAGAGCTTAAAGTCTACTTGCCCTCCAGGAGTATTACTTCAACCAAATTCTTCCGCCTGCAGTTCTGCTAATTCTTTTGAAAGCTCTGGCTCAACCTCCATCACATGTCCCATTATTACGGCCTTCTGGCGTATCCAGCCCCGCACCAGTCCAAAAGCCATTGGCAAAGCTAGTTCTGCCCTTGAAGCGAAGTGTCCCTGGTTGGATGCTACTAACTAAACTTCTTGCACCAATTTGGAATTCAGGCAGTTCATCGGTTTCAGGCAACATGGCTGTTTGAGTGTGACACGGATAGAGACAGTATGATGGCGTGGGAGTCTGTTCCTCAATGCTGGAATCACTTTGCTCTTCTCAGTTGGTGATTTCAAGTTTACAAGTTGTTCTGAATGTACGCTACCACAGCTGGGAGAGTATTCCTCACCCAGCCGCTCACTGATTTCATCATCCACACTGATGCTTGGTGAAACTCTTCGAAAAAGCTTCTCCCCTTCATTCATTCCCTCCTGCTGAAATGCTCAGGACAGGAGAGCACTTGGGCCTCAGTGTGATTTTTGTCACTGGTGATTTTGATCAAATCGCTGGGTGGGCCTCTGAGGTAGGTTACGCCCCCAGTGGGTATCCTGGTCCCAATCAACCCCGTCAGGGCTGGTACACAGCATTTGGGATCTCCCAATCACATGCAGAATTCCTTAAAGTGGCCAGTAAGGTATCTTTGCATTCTTTTGTTAGCAACGAATTAATGCAGCCACGCTTCAGATCGTTCTGAAACTTTCACTCATCAACAACCTGATATTGAACAACAAGACTAATGATTTCTGCAAAACATTCTCAAAATTCTGAAACCCGACAGTTTTGTTATATCGCGACATTTCTTTGCTTCGTCTTTCACAGAACAATTTCAGAATTAATTTAGACAACACCAATCCGACCGAATCTGAGTCCCCGACTCCTCTCTTCTTTTTAAAAAAAGTGTCCTGGACTCTATTTTGGATCCACAGGTCCCCGACCTGTTAGTGGGTGTCCCCACCTCCTCTTTAATCTTTCCTGAATTAATTCTTACCAAGGCCAATCCCTGGTAAGCAGCGAGGGGTCAAGTGAACCACTAATGAATGAGGGAGAAACCAAACGGACAAAATACTCACGTCTGGCTGGGTGATTCCTCCACACTCATTAGCGGAGGACTCAAGGCACTTACACCTCTTCCCATAATCTATCCAGAACGAGTCCAAGTCATTGCACCAGATGGGATTTGGACCCCAGTGGACTGGGGTGGGGGGGTTCTGTTCAATGATTGGTCAATAAGCACTCACATTCTGTCTGGTTCTTTAAGACTTCATTCTTTATTTTTCATATGGCCGGGTTATACACTTCCGTGTTCTTCAGAGGAGCTGCACGCATGGCTTAAAACAAAGATATTTTTATACTTTTCTAAAAGAAAGGTACAAGCCATTATTGCGTAGTACATTCAGACAATCACCAATCAAGTTACAAAATAATCTTAACTGACAGCAACTTGGTCCAATGATATTTCCTGGGAACCAACTTTATTTTCCAACACTTAAGCCACTCTTATCTCACTAACCAAATCTTTGCACCAGCACTTGAAGGTCAGTTAGATTGGCCAGTAATGTATCATCTAGTCTAGTTATTTCTATGATGTAAAGGAAGCATTGTCTGCTAATGTCTGTTGAGGCAGATTGTGATTAGTCAACTATGGACAATAACAGCGTTAAAAGCCATTTTATGCAGCTTTTAGCAGAATTGTCAATTTGCAGCCTAGAAGCCAGTTTGTCATATTATTTGCATTAAGAAGCCATTTTGTTCCCATTTTAGTTAGTAAGAGCATGTGTGAATTGGTTGTTCCTGACAACAACTGGTTACCTCAGTCTGCATTCAGGATTCAGATCTTCTGTAGATTGAGATAGGGAAGTGAGAAGCAAAGCAAAGGTCACATTTCATGTACAAAAGGGGATTGAATATGAATGGGCAGTGATTTAATTGTTTGAAAACTTACAGCATGGGGGTCGGATCACAGTATATGTGGCAGTTCTCTATTCCAACAATACTCAATACTTCGTAGAAATCTTTCACCCACTAGACTGCTTTTAGGCACATCTCAAAAACTCACCCAATAGAACTGATTATATTCTGGATGAACATATAATATTCTGCAGCAGCAAGTGTTCAACCTTCAGCCATCATTTCCTCTTTAAAAATAATGATCCATTCTTTCTTTTTCATATAAACAGATCGACTTCATTACAAATGCATTTTTAAAAAAAAAGACATTAAACTCCAGATAGCTCTGACCATGAAATATTTTATCTCAAAAGGTTGATTCAGCATTCAGTTATACAACAGACCCAGCTCATCCGCACCAACCAGATATCCCAATGTGACCTAGTTCCAGTTTGCCAGCATTTGACCCAAATCCTTCTCAACCCTTCCTAATGCCTTTTAAAAGGTACAAGTTGTAATTGTACCCCTCTCTGCCACTCTGGTAGCTCATTCCATGTGTGCAGCTCCCTCTGCCTGAAAAGTTATCTGTCAGGCCCTTTTTAAATCTTTCCCTCTCACCTTAAACCTATGCCCTCTGGTTTACAACTTCCCTGCCCTGGGAAAGAAATCTTGGCTACTCACCCTATCCATACCCCTCATGATTTCATAAAACTCTACAAAAACCCTTCAGCCTCCAATGCTCCATGGGAAAAATACTTCAGCCTATTCAGACTCTCCCTGCAACATCCTTGTAAATCTTTTCTGCACTCTCTCAGATTTAACATCCTTCCTACAGAAAGGTAATCAGAACTGTATGCAGTATTCCAGACGAGGCCTCACCAATATCCTGTACAGCTGCAACGTAACTCTTCAACCACTACAGTCAATGTTCTGACCATTGAAGGCAAGCATGCCAAATGCGTTCTTCACCACCCTTTCTACCGGCAACTCCACTTTCAAGAAACTATGCGCCTGCATCCCGAGGTCTCTTTGTTCCACAACGCACCCAGGGCCCGACCATTAACTGTATAAACTAGTGACTGGATAGAGAACTATAAAAATGAGATTTGATAGAGAAGTTTAAAAATGAAGACCATAAGACAGAGGAGTGGAAGTAAGGCCATTTGGCCCATTGAGTCCGCTCCGCCATTTAATCATGGCTGATGGGCATTTCAACTCCACTTACCCACACTCTCTCCGTAGCCCTTAATTCCTTGAGGGATCAAGAATTTATCAGTCTCTACCTTGAAGACACCCAACATCCCAGCCTCCACTGTGGTCCATGGCAATAAATTCTGGCTGAAGAAATGTCTCCTCATTTCCATTCTAAATTGACGCCCTCTCATTCTAAGGCTGTGCACACGGGCCCTAGTTTCCCTGCCTAACGGGAACAACTTCCTAGCTTCCACCCTTTCTAAGCCATGCGTTATCTTGTAAGTTTCTCTTCGATCTCCCCTCAACCTTCTAAACTCTAATGAACACATTACCAGGCTCCTCAGCCGTTCATCCTATGTTAGGCCTACCATTCCAGGGATCATCCGTGACAGTCTCTGCTGAACACACACTAGTGCCAGTATGTCCTTCCTGAGGTGTGGGGCATAAAATTGGACACAGCATTTTAATTGGGTCTAACTAGAGCTTTAACAAGTCTCAGAAGTACATCAATGCTTTTATATTCCAACCCTCTTGAGATAAATGACAACATTACATTTGCTTTCTTAACCACGGACTCAATCTATAAGTCAACCTTGAGAGAATCCTGGACTAGCACTCCCAGATTCCTTTGTACTTTGGCTTTATGAATTTTCTCACAGTTTAGAAAATAGCCCATGCCTGTATTCTTTTTTTCAAAGTGCAAGGCCTTGCATTTGCTCACGTTGAATTTCATCAGCCATTTCCTGGACCACCCTCCAAAACTGTCTAAATCTTTCTGCAGCCTCCACACCTCCTCAGAACATCCTGCCTGTCCACCTAACTACTTATCATCGGTGATCTTTACCAGAAAGCCCCCAGCTCCCTTCATCCAGATCATTGATATATAACATCAACAGCTGCGGCCCCAACACTGAATCCTGCGGGACACCACTTGTCACCAGCTGCCATTCCAAAAAAAGAACCTTTTATCCCAACTCTCTGCCTTCTTTCAGACTGCCAATCCTCAATCCATGCCAGTAGCTCACATCAAACACCGTGGGCCCTCACCTTACTCAGCAGCCTCCCATGGGGCACCTTACCAAAGGCCTTTTGGAAGTCGAGATGGATAACATCCACTGAGTTTCCCTGGTCTAACCTACTTGTTACGTCTTCAAAGAATTCAAACAGGTTTGTCAGGTACGATCTCCCCTTACTAAATCAATGCGGACTTATTCTAATCTGACCCTGCACTTCCAAGAATTTAGAAATATCATCCTTAACAACATATTCGAGAATTTTATCGACAACCGAGGTTAGGCAAATCGGCCTACAAGTTTCCATCTTTTGCCTTGATCCTTCTTGGAGAAGGGGGTGACAACAGCAATTTTCCAATCATCTGGGACTTTCCCTGACTCTATTGATTTTTGAAAGATCACAACCAACACCTTCTCTATTTCCTTAGCCACTTCCCTCAGAACTCTAGGATGGAGTCCATCGGGCCAGGAGATTTCTCAATTTTTAGACCTTTTAGCTTTTCTAGCACTTTCTCTTTTGCAATGGCAACCATACTCAACTCTGCTCCCTGATTTTCCTTAATTGTTGGGATATTACTCATGTCTTCCACTGTGAAGTCTGACACAAAGTACTTATTAAGTTCTTCAGCTATTATCTCCCATCTCTCGCCTTCCTGCATCAATTTGGAACAGCTCAATTTCTACTTTTGCCACTCATCTGTTTCTTATGTATTGAAAGTAATTTTCACGAACATTTCTAATATTACTGGTGAGCTTACCTTCATATTTGATCCTCTCCTTCCTTATTTCTCTCTTTGTTATCCTCCGTTTGTTTTTGTAGTCTTCCCAATCTTCTGATTTCCCAGTCTTCCCAGCCACTTCGTAGGCTCTCTCTTTTTCTTTGATACATTTCCTGGCTTCCTTTGTCAGCCATGGCTCTCTAAATCCACCTCCCCCTTGCCCGGAAACACCCAGAAACTCCTGCCATTGTTGCTCTCCTGTCTTGCCCACGAGGCTCTGCTTCCAGTTGATTTTCGTCAGTTCCTCTTTCATGCCCCTGGAATTACCTTTATTTAACTGTAACACCATTACATCCGATTTTGCGTTCTCTCTTTCAAACTGCAGCCTGAACTCTACCATATTATAATTGCTGCATCCGAAGTGTTCCCTGACTTTAAGATCTTTTATGAAGTCTGGCTCATTACATAAAACTAAGTCCAGAATAGCCTGCTCCCTTGAGGGCTCCATCACAAGCTGTTCCAAAAAGACATCCTGTAAGCATTCCATGAATACCCTTTGTTTGGATCCACCGGCAACATTATTCAACTAGGTCATTTGCATATTCAAGTACCCCATGGTCACCTTGACCTTGCCATTCTGACATGCCCTATCTATTTCCTGGTACATCTTGCGCCCTTGGTCCTGCTGTGAGGTCACCACGTAACTCTCATTATGGTCTTTTTGCCTTTGCGGTTCTTTGACTCCACATCATTTGATCCTATCTCATTCAGTGCCATGGATTGAATTTCATTCTGAACTAATAAGGCAACCCTGCACCCACTGCCCACCTCCCTCTCTTTTTGATAAGTTGTAAATCCTTGGATGTTTAACTGCCAGTCCTAAACCCCCTGCAACCACGTCTTTGTGATGCCGACCACATCATCATTCATGATGATTTGTGCTGTTAATTCATCTACTTTGTAACAAATACTATGAGCATTCAGGTAAAATGTCTTAATGCTAATTTTCTTATCCTCATGATTTCCAACATCTCTCGTAATATGTTCAAAGTTATCCTTCGTTTTTGTTTCATTCCTGGTCTGCCTTCAACTGAAACCCTGCACACATGCTAACCTGTTGCTTATCGTTCTACTTGACTCCATACTCCCAATTGCTTTCCCTTTCCCTTTCCCCAGACTCATAAGTTTAAAGTCCGAGTGACCACCCGATTTATCCTTTTCGCCACAACACTGGTTCCAGATCAGTTCAGGTGGATACTGACTCATCGGTACAGATCGCCCAGGTTCCAAAAACTGATGCCAATGTCCCACGTGTTTACTTCCCTAATTTGCTTATCCCTATGACAATTAGCACGTGGCTCGGGCAGTAATCCAGAGATTATGACCCTCGAGGACCTGTTCTTCAATTTCCTTCCTGGTGCTTGATACTCCCCACACAGGCCCACATGCCGAGCCTTGCCTATGCTGTTAGTGCCAACATGGATCACAACAACTGGATCTTGTCCCTCCCGCTCCAATATCCTTCCAAGCCGGTTGGAGATGTCCAGCATCCTGGCACCGGTCCAGCAACACACCATGTGGGACTCCCAATCCAGCTCGTAAAGGGTACTATCTGTCCCCCTAATTATAGAATCCCCTATAACAACTATTTGTCTTTTTGCTCCCTTTCTTGAGTGGCCTTCTGAACCATGGTGTCATGGTCAGCTGGCTCATCCTGTCCACAGCCCTTTTCCTCATCCATACAGGGAGCAAAAATCGCATACCTGTTGGACAAGGTCAAGGGCTGAGGCTCCTCCACTCCTGAACTCAGAATCCCCCTTCCTGCCTCACTTACAGTCACGCCCTGTTGTTCCTGATCACTAACTGAATTTGAATTACTTCATCTACCCGGGTGTGACTGCCTCCCTTATCAAGCCTCACTTATCAAGCAGTCTCACGTCCGTTCCTGCTCAGTGTTTGCTCCGCCAAGCTAAGTTTTTATATTTTAAAGTGATCATCCCATCGGGTCTCTGATCCTCATTGTCGCTCCTCCCACTCCAACTGCTGCCCATAAAATGAAGAACACTGATCCCCCGAGATAAGTTTGTATATTTTAAAGTTAACTTCCCGTCAGGCCTCTGGTCCTCGCTGAAGGTGCTTGAGCTGCATGGAGGGAAAAATGTTTTCACTTCTGAGGCTGACCTGAACAGGAAGTTCACATTAACGAATCGAATCAGAAATTCAAAACAAGACATTCTTCCCTGAGAAAAATGACAACGTGGAACTTGCTTATGCCAGGAATGCTTCAGCTGAATGGCACGAATATGTTTAAGGGGAAATTAGATAAGTACCTCAGGGAGAAATATACGAAAGGATGCACTGATGGGATGAGACAAAGTGGGAGTAGACACGCATGGAGACTAAATAACTGCACTAGCCTTTTGGGCCAAAAGGCACGTTTCCCTGCTGTAAAGTATCTGTAAATGTTCTGGTCTCCTTCACTCAAGAACCATTTAATCACCAACTAATTTGGACAAAAGGGGTCCAACTGAGGTATGAAAGAGAAATACAAGAGACATCCCTTCATAAGGTTACACAATTAACATCCATTACTGAAAGTACCTCTGCAGAGAGCATGGTTTAATCTTCAGCTTCTCAGTACCAGTGGAGTACAGAGTTTTAATTTGCGGTTTGGTTGAGCTTGAGCTGCCAACATCAAGATCTTTACTGGGTTCAGCTTGGGTCTTCATCATAAACTCATCATAGGACTGAAAGAAACATGGAGAGAAAGTGAAATTAAACGTTGGGATTTACAGAAGTACACATGACACTACTTTGCCAACTGCACTGAAATCAATGTACTTCTGAATTTTTAAATAAGTCTTCTGGCAACTAAGGAATAGCAGGATTTGGTTTTCAGCAAACTACTCCAGTGAGGACCCAAGTTTTCAATTCAATCAGAAAGTTGAAGCATTTTCTGGATGTATGCAGGGGAGCCAGACAGGTAAGCCAAAAACAAATAAAGCATTTGCCATTTGAATAACAGAAAATTCAGATGTAGGATGCAGTGTTCATAATCGTGATGTAATGGTGCAATATAATACTGAACAGTTGCTAAACTGAAGCACTTACCAAAATATTGTCCATCTGATCACGTTTTCTCCTGCCAAATGTCTTCATCTTCTGCCAGCCTGTCTTCTGACATTGCTCCTGGTTGAATCCAAACAACTTCATAACTTCATTAGAAATGAAGATCTGGGGATAGGAGCACAGGAGAAATGGCAGCTAATGCACATACCCTAAATACACAGACAAAACAACCTCCAATCCATTATCCTTCCTGTAAACTGCTCAATGAAGACTTTGATGCTTGGACCTTCTGATTCTTCTCCCATTCTGAATGATGTAAAATTGGATCAAACTCAAAGCATGTTCCATTAAACAAAAATCACTAAATGCTTTAAAACGTAATTATAATTGAAGTGAATAACATCAGTGAGACCCGAAAGCAGATACAAAACAACTTTAAGGTAGCATGCAACACTCCCAGATTGTGAGAAGGTTTGACATTTTCCCTTGACTAAGACCGAGACTGAGAAATGAGTAATTATTCACTTATCAATTCACTGCATTACGTGGTTCAGCACTTTGCCAACAAGTGCTGGCCTCTGCTCTGTCAAATTCCAAAAATGTTCTGCCTTTAATAGACTGTAGGCAGACAACTGAAGATCAGCGCTGTGGGAGGTCTCACAATAAATATTGGGGCTGACGTGGATTCATACAGTGGACCCAGCATTTCAGGAAGGTCAAATCGTTCTCAGTTTAACAGAGGAGTTCATCAAAGTTATATGATCTAACCATTGACCACTGCCTCACATGGCTCCAGACAGGGAGATTGTGATAGGTTTCCCGGCTAACACCGTCAAAGGCAAGTAACATGTCCAGAAATGTAGGTGTGGGAAATAGCAAAGTTCAGACTGAAGACACATTACAGTTGAGTTATAAAGACAAAGCAAAGGAAATGAATCGTTCCAAATTTGCTCTGTGAATGAAAAGCTGATTTACACATGCCCATTCTCAGCCCCTGGCAAAGTGCAACACTTCACAAACTGTGCTCAAAGGGAAGTCAGGCTAGACAATGAGCTGCTTGATGTTGACTTTAGATTGTGGTAAAAAGTTCACATTGCAGTGTTGCAAGTCTGAGTTACTGGAAGGAGTCATCCAGTGAACACTTCAATGTCAGTGCCACAGTAAGAGAGAAGTTGCACTGTTGTAATAGTAAAGAACTTGGTCTTTGTGCTGGACAATACTTTGTAACCAATGCTCAAGTCATCCACCTGAACCTCAAATTGCCAAAAAACTTGCAATATATATAACTTTTCACACTTGTACCATGTTGTTCCCAACCTTTGAAGTACAGCCACTAATTATAATATAGTCAAAAGCTGCAACAAACTTTCACATAGCAAGTTCCCACAAATTAGAGAAATGGTTCAGTAAACATTTAGCCATACTTACTCATGTAGTCGATTGACCAGGACCATGAGGGAGAACTCCACTCCTCTTCAAACTAGCACTAAAAATCTTTTTTAAAAAAACTCACCCAAGGGGGGAAATGGGGCCTCACTTTGAAAACAATATTTCAGTGCTGCACCAGGACTGTCATCCAGGACTTCACTTCAGCGTTTGCTTAATCCCTTCTGCTGACTGAGGAAGAGTGCCACTGAGCCATGGCTAACACTCAGAGATATTACATTGTCTCTCCAGTTGGGAGTAAAATGAGGTTCCTCGAGGATCACTGGGGAGATCAGAGTAAAACGGGGCTCCTCAGTTCCTGACCTAACTTCTGTCATAAGGTCAGAAGTGCGGATGGTTGCACAATATTCAGTACCACTCATAGGCTGCTTCAGTATCTGAGGAGTTATGTTCAAAGGCAAAAAGATCTAGACAATATGCAGATTTGGACTGGTAAGAGGCAAGTAATTTTCACATCAAAACTGCCAATTAATGACCATCTCCAGTAGGAGGCCTGTGACCACTGGTGGCCCACAAGGATCGGTGCTGGGTTCACTATTTTTCGTCATTTACATAAATGATTTGGATGTGAACATGGAACATAGTATCGTTAGTAAGTTTGTAAATGATCCCAAAATTGGAGGTGCAGTGGACAGTCATGAAGGTTCAGAATACAACAGGATCTCGAACAGATGGGCTGAGGAGTAGCAGATGAAGTTTAATTCAGATAAATATGAGGTGCTGCATTTTGGAAAGGCAAATCAGGTCAGGACAAATACACTCGATGGTAAAGCACTGGGGAGTGTTGCTGAGCAAAGAGACCTTGGAGTGCAGGTTCATAGTTCCTTGAAAGTGGAATGAAAAGTAAACAGGATAGTGAAGGTGGTGTTTGGTATGTTTGACTTTATTGGTCAGAGCATTTAGTATAGGAGTTGGGAGGGCATGTTGCGGCTGAACAGGACACTGATCAGGCCTCTTTTAGAATACTCTGGGCAATTCTGGACTCCCTGCTCTCGGAAAGATGTTGTGAATCTTGAAAGGGTAATGCAAAGATTTACAAGGGTGTTGCCAGGGTGGTGGGTTTCTGGTATAGGAAGAAGATGAATTGGTTGGGGTACTTTCCCTGGAGCATCACAGGCTGAGAGGCAACTGTGAAAAGAGTTATAAAATTATGAGTGGTATGGATAGAGTAAATAGACAAGTCTTTTCCCTGGTGAAGGCAAATCCAAAACTAGAGGGCATAGGTGAGAGGGGAAACATTTAAAAGGTAGGTAATGGGTAACAGTTTCATGCAGAGGGTGGTGTGTACATGGAATGAGCTGCCAGAGGAAGTGGAGGCAGCTGGCATAATGACGATATTGAAAAGACATCTGGCGGCGTATATAAATAGGAAGGTTTGAAGAGGGAAATGGACCAAATGCTGGCAAATGGGACTAGATTTTATCTCAGATAACTGGTCTGTATGAAGAAGTAGAACCGAAGGGTCTGTTTCTGAGCTGTACATCTCTACGACTCTAAGAGAATATTTAACCAATGACCCTTGACATTCAATGGTGTTACCATTACTGAATCTTCCACAATGAACATCATGGGGGTTACCATGGACCAGAAACTCATCTGGACTCATTGTATAAACACTGTGGGCTACAAGGGCACGTCACAGGCTTGGAATACTGTGGTATATAACTCACCTCCTGATTCCGCAGAGTAAACCCACCGAGTACAAAGCACAAGTCAGGAGTCTGATGGAATACACCCCAATTGCCTGGAGGAGTGCAGCTCCAGTAACACACAAAAAGCTCGCCACATCCAAGACAAAGCAGCCCACTTGATTAGCACCACATCCGCAAGCAGCCATGCCCTCCACCACCCTCCACTCAGTAGCAGCAGTGTGTACAATCTACAAGATGCATTGCTGAAATCAGAGATCTTCAGCCAGATCCTCCCAAATCTGTGACCATTTCGATCAAGAAGGACAAGAGCAGCAGACCGCCACCAGCAATTTCCCCTCCAAGCCACTCATCATTCTGACTTCGAAAAATATCATTGTTTCTTCAGGATTGCTGTATCAAATTCCAGGAATTACTTCCCAAAAGGACATTGTGGGTCTACCTACAGCACATGGACTGCAGTGGTTACAAAAGATAGCTCACCAGTTTCTCAAAAGCAACTAGGATCGGTGAATAAATGCTGGCCAGCCAGCGATGCCCAGACCCTGTGAGTCATTTAAAAATGTTTATTGAGGAGTTTAGAATTAAAACGGGGTTCCTTGGTACTCAATGGGCATAGAGGAATTTTTTTTTTGTTCATTCATGAAATGTGGGCGTCACTGACTGACCAGCACTTATTGCCCCTTCCTCGTTGTCCTTGAGAAGATGGTGCTGAGCTAGACTCACAATCTCATGCGGGAGGGACTTCCAAGATGCAGTGACAGATTTCCAAGTCAGGATAGTGGCCACTGTTTACAAGTTAAGTCACTCACTTACACAATCTACATATTTTAACTCCAACCAGCAGCACGTTTGCAACATTATTACTGACAAGTAGGACAAAAGGATTACATGGAGTTATTACCTTTACTTCATTTAAATTCTGTGGGTTCCTCGCTCGTTTGAAAAATGAAGAGCTAATTCGGCTTGGCTTCATCCACAGGGCTGGGCTGGCACTGAGGTCGTCACAAAAGATGTCAACAAAAATTTCTTGTAATATTAAGGACAAGCTGGAAGAAGTAAAAAACTAACAGAGAAAAGATTATATTAGGTGCGTTCTCTCCACTCAACAAAAAGCTTGTGAGATCATTACAGTGAAAACAAAAGGGAATCCTGTTCAAAATATATAAAATAACTGTTTGCTCCACGATCTGAACCAAGGATACATTTAGAAGTTCATTGATTGCAGGAGACAAGTCAAAAGAGAGATTAGAGAAGGGGTTTAAAAGGATTGCAGAACTACCAAGGGTAGGTGCAGATGTATTAGACAAGATTTCCTGCATAATACTGAGGAAGGCACCACAACATAAAAGGAGGCAAATCTTCGAAACAAAATGAATGACATCTGTGGGACATTCTGTAAATAGAAAGCAAACTATCATGGTTCTAATTATTAAGGTGAATAATAATCAAATATTGTATTATCAACCAATGGAAACAGCAATAGAAAGTCAGAAACGATGGAGAAAAATTTGAAAAAAAATGCTGAGTGGCTGGAAGGGACACCATATATTATGCAAATAGAAACAGAATCTATAGACTCTCAGACTGAGCAAAGTTATGACAGACGGGATTTAACGCATAACAGTACGATGATGATGAGGATGATAAATTAATAATGGGAGAGTACAAACAGTGGAGAAAGTGGAGAGAGTACAAACAGTGGAGGAGAAAGAGGCTTTGGATTTTTAGGGAAGGGGCAAAATGGTAAATTGAATTCAATGCAGTCATCAGGATCGAGATAATGTTTTTAACCTGCTCTGTTATACATATCATCAATCAGAGCTGTAATGGAGCACTCTTCACCCATACCTTTCTTGCTTAACTAAGAAAAAATAATTTTGTTTTCAAATACAAAATCTGGGTCTCACCTCACAATAAGCTCTTCTGCTCACACTCTCGTCATTCTTCCATTTATAATTCCCAAAGTCTGGGGGTATTTGCAAATCCCCCAGATCATGGCCAAGTTCCTGCCATTTGCACAGCTCCTCAGCTGCTGCATGAACCAATGTCTCAATCTCTACAGCATCTTGAGCGGAAGCAAAGTTATTTTCCCCTTGGATGTTTCAGGGCACAGCTTTGAGGGACTGGGGCTCCTGCACTGGGCTGCCCTGTTGCAAAGTACACAAACTGTTGGTCAATCTAGATACTGAAGGTCAGGAACAAAAATGATGGAATTCATTTCAAACATTAATGAACAATAACTGGTTATAATAAACTGTGAAATCAAAGCATGAAAATGGGAGACAAACAAACGAGAACCTTCTTCTATCTCAGAGTATGTTTGACGTGTCAGACACAGGCTGGAATTCATTTCCAATTTATTCTCAGCCATGTAATGAAAGTCAAGGTTTCCACATGGAGTGAGATCCAGAACATTAAACAATATATTTGATTAGACTGAATACTCAAACTCAATACAAAATTTACTTGATGGAGTCAGAACAAATGCTTTATACTCCTTTTTAAGTTTTAAAAATTTTTGGCCTTGATCAAGGTGGTGAAAATAATCATCTTTATAAAATTTCAAAGTGTCACAAGTTGTTTCCCTGAGCTTGAAATATAAACTTAGTATGAAAAGAACACGTCACACTTATCCATTAGGCAGAATCAATATTCCATTAGACTCACAAAGGGAGATATCATGGTCTATCATGGAGTGTGGAGGATGAGAAGAATAGAGTTATTGAACTGAAAAGAATACTTTTGGACAGTTCAGGATCAGATACATTGTGATGAAACCAGTGAATATCCTTCAAATTATGCAATCAAAACATATGGCTTGTTACAAGTAACCATAGAGAAAGTAATGGCCATTTTAGGAAACTGATAGAGACTGTTCAAACCTTTCCTGGTTCACAGTATAAGTATGGAGAATCTCTTTTTCTTCTAACTGTCAGGTACTTAGGGGAATGAATGATTCCAGACTGAACATTCTGAGCTTCAGCTTTCCAAAATCAGATCACTTTCAGTTGTCTGCTGCACCCCTTTTTATTCCTGCACTTTATAGGGAAACACAAATATTGGCAAATCAGAAGAGCATGTGTCGGTTTAGTCAAATCAAAGTGACCCAAGTACCTATTGCCGTGATTTCCGATATTGAATGCTCAGAAAGGAATGAACAGCATGAGAACTTGTCAAGCACTTTTATGTAAGAGCTGCTTGTCCAATCAATGTTAATATGTGCAAACCATAAACCCTTCTGTTCTTCTAATCAGATGATTACTCAGTCTCAGGACTTTGCTTCAGAACACCACGTTGAAAAATGGCGAACTGAAAAAGCCAGAGATGATTCAAAACTTAGTTTAAAACATCCTCTTTAAAAGCACTGCCTCCCTTTTAGGGAAGGATAGAAAAGTGCAGGAGGAAAAGGTTTGAATTTCAATAGCAATCCTTCAGTTCTAAACTCAGTAATTACACAGTGGAAATAGTCACTAAATCCTTGAGAAATAATCAGGCTAACTTACACTTATTTTGAGAATTGATGGGCAAGGTAGAAGTTTTAAGAATATTCCCCACAGCTTGATTTTATCACCCACAAATATATTTACAATTTATCAAGATATTCCTCACAACAGTCTTTTGGGAAAGTGTCCTTGGTAAAGGGGAACACTCAGGGTAATTTCTGAAAATGTTGACGTGCAAAATGTGCCCAAATAAAGTGGATTGTATTTTGACATTTGTGATGGAAACAATCACAATCTGACAATTATGTTAAAATATGGGAATTTAATATGCTCTGGGATTATTCATCAAACAATCACATCAATGCTTCAAGACAAATAACACACCTCCAATTCTTAAGATTAAAATCCATCCCAAAACTGGCTCAAAATTAATACTTACAGGTCGAGGACAAGGATCTTGAGATCGTACTTCCTCTTTATCATCAACACTGTCATCTCTTTCAGATGTCTCCAACTGGATGACAGTCTTCTGTTCCTCCTCTAGATCATTGGAAGGTGACTTGGGTGAGGATTCAACAGCCAATTTGAACTTTAATCCTTGATTAGTAAACTGGATCTTCTCAGCTCTTCTCTTCTCTAATATCCCAAGTTGCCAGCATTTAGCCCATATCCTTCTCAACCCTTCCTATTCATATATCCAGCTGAAAGCCTTTTATAAGTTTGAAGTTGTAATTGTACCCCTCTCTACCACTCTGGCAGCTCATTCCATGTATGCAGCACGCTCAGCCTGAAAATGTTAACCCTCAGGCCCTTTTTGAATCTTCCCCTCTCACCTTAAACCTATGTCCTCTAGTTTTGGACTCCCATAACCTGGGAAAATGATCTCGGCTATTCACCCTATCCAACCCCCTCTACAAAAATCCTTCAGCCTCCAATCATCCAGGGAAACAATGCTTCAGCCTATTCAGCCTATTCCTGTAACTCAGTCCTGGCAACATCCTTGTAAATCTTTTCTGCACTCTCTCAAGTTTAACATCCTTCCTGTAGAAAGGCGATCAGAACTGTGTGCAGTATTCTAGAAATGTCCTCACCAATGTCCTGTATAGCTGCAATGTAATGCCTCAACCCCGACAGTCAATGTTCTGACCAATGAAGGCAAGCATGCCAAATGTCTCCTTCACCACCCTCTCTACGTGCAACTCCACTTTCAAGGAACAATGCACCTGCATCCCGAGGTCTCTTTGTTCAGCAACACACCCAGGGCCCGACCATTAACTGTATAAGCTAGTGACCGGATAGAGAATTTAAAAAATAAAATTTGATAGAGAACTTTAAAAATGAAGCATCCCAAAACTGCATGGAGGGAGAATGTCTTCACTTGTGAGGCTGACCTGGACAGGAAGTTCACATTAATGAATCGAATCAGAAATTCAAAACAAAACTTTCTTCCTTGGAAAGGGGACAACATAGAACAAGTACCGGGAATGCTGAAGTTCAATAGCATGAATATGTTTCGGGGGAAATTGGGTAAGTACCTCAGAGGGAAACATACAGAAGGACGCACTGATGGGATGAAACAAAGTGGGAGTAGACTTGCATGGAGACGAAATAACTGCACGAATCTGTTGGGCCAAAAGGAACATTTCTCTGATGTAAAGTCACTGCAAAATGTACTGGTCTCCTTAACAAAAGAACAATTAAATCACCAACTAATTTGGACAATAGGGGTCCCTCTAGGGTATAAAAGAGAAATACAAGAGGCATCCCTTCGTAAGGTTATGCAATTAACACCCATTACTGAAAGTACCTCTGCAGGGTGAGCGGTTTAACCTTTGCCTTCTCAGTTTCAGTGGCACACAGAGTTTTATTCTGTGGTTTGGTGGAGTTTGAGCTGCCAACATCAAGGTCTCCACTGAGTTCAGCTTGGGCCTTTGCAATAAACTCATCATAGAACTGAAAGAAACATGGAGAGAAGGTGAAATCAAACATTGAGATGATAAGAAGTACACATGACACTACTTTGCTAAACTGCATAAGACAAACCACAAAATCTTTTTTGAATGAACAAATCTAATTTTAGCAATCTGTAAAACCACAAAATTGAGAAAGATTAACAGGGAGACCAAAAAGCCCAGTTGGTTGAATGTGATCAAAACAAGTTTTTTTATTCTCGATATTCCTCTCAAGCCACTGCACACACCATTCAACATCACAACAACCTATTTATGCAGCACTTAACAAGTAATAGGCCCCAAAGCTGTTTTAATAAAGAATACTGGGACATTGTTCAGGAAGAAGTAAGTATAAGGACAGAATACCCAAGACACCATTGGAAAAAGGAAGCTCTTGAAAGTCAGATGAGATGAGGATATGAAGAGGAATTTGGGATAAAAGGTTTGAATGAATGTTTGGAAGAATATAAAAACTCTTATTAATGGCAGAGAGAAAAAAATCTAACAGAAAAAGCAACCCTGCTTGACCACTTTTCATTAAAATGGCAAGAATAAAAGTCAACAGCCCCCAACAATTTTTAGTTAAAGGAAATGGATGCTGATTTGGTTTTGAGAACACAGTATGAAACATGTGAAATGCTCTGAACTCGACCACTGTACGGTCTCATGTTCCAACCATCCCCAGCTGAAACCTGCAGAGCAGTGCAGGGTTCAATCTCACCTCCAGCTGTTTGATGAGGCTGGCCTCCTGCACTTTCAACCGCTCCTGTTGACGTTCCTCATGCTCTTTCTTCAGCTTGTCCACGAAGGACTTGCGCTTCTTAAGTTCGTCCTTCAGTCCATGGATCCTCATCTCAGTATCACTCTGGTCTGACCTAGTTTCTGTTGAAGATCCACCCAATGGATGTTAACAGGTCTCCTTACAATCAAATTCAACTTGGACACTAACATTAGCGGATAAGAGATATATGCAAACCTCCATAACTCTTGGTGACACTTCTCACAACCTGTTCAATAACTTTAATCAAACCTGCCGTATCACTGACAAAGCCTCGCGCAATGGACACACTGACCACTTGGGGGCCATAGTGTCACCAAACACATCAACTCCTCAGACCTGCAGTATCACCGTACACACCGGCCGATCACACAGCAGAACTATCTGGGCAGTCAGTAACGGTGAGCATGATGCAATTATTATGGTTCAAACCATATTGAGGAAAAGGCCAAATGAGAAGCTAGAGTCTAAAAGTTTGCAAAAAATGTGTATTTGAAGGACAGGAGAGGAATGGGATTTGGAAATGAATTCTGCAATCGGGCTACTATACATGGCCATGATTCAGGTTAACTCTGGAAGGGAAATGCAGACCACAAGAGGTTGGAGGATGATGTTAGACAAAAAGTCACAAAGAGAGACAGGGATTCATCATGAAGGGCTTTCTTAAATGTGAAAATTAGATTGGAGATGTTGAAAAATTGGGAGGCAAAAGTAAATTAAGGACAGTCTGATAATTTTCAGAATAAGCGCTCTATCCAGACTTTTGGAAGTGCTCACATTCATGGAGTATAAGGACAGAAATCTGACCAGAAGAGGATGGAATGGTCAAGTCTCTGGGTGAGAGTTGTGAATGAAGAGGCAGGATGCATGTAACTTTACAGAGACAGGTTTGTGAATAATAAATGCTGGGTTCACTCGAGGCTGGAACATGCTGCTGAGATATAAAGGGCGTGGACCAGCTGAGGATAACAAATGAGAGGCTGGAGTGGCAAAGGGACACAGCTGGAGAGTCAGAAACAGGCAAACCTGTTGGAGTTGACTTTTCTTTGTTGAATACTTCAGTGGTGTGCAATTTTTTCTGAAATTGTTCTTTCTCCAATTGAGACAGGTGTAACATGACCAAAGTTACAGACCAATGAAATCAAACTTACACAGGCATTCAGCTCTTACTGTTTCAACTTCAGAGATTCCAAAGGAAACTGACAGAACGAGATGTTAACAGACAATCTATCACACTGATGCTGACTTAACTCTGGGCTGTCACCCTCAATTACAGTGACAATACAGTAATAAGCAAAACTAGAGGGAAAATCTCCTGTGACAGAACTCATGTCATCATCCCACCACGCAAGATGGTGGAACTTGAATTCAAAAAAATAAAAAGTCTGGAATTAAGATTCAAATGATAACCATAAATTCATTGTCAATTGTCAGAAAAACCCCATCTGGTTCATTAATGTTCTTTTAGGAAGAGAAGTGCCATCTTTACCTGGTCTAGTCTCCATGTGACTCCAGACCCACAGCAATGTGGCTGACTCTTAACTGTTCTGTGGACAATAATGGATGGGCAATAAATACTGGCCACCCAGCAATGCCCACATCCAACAAGTGAATTAAAACAAAATTCCCTTAATAAATCCTTCAGCAAGGCCATTTCAGGTGTTATTTTCACTTTCACTTTCGCTCAAGAATCACCATCCCTCGGTGTTGTGCTATAGTCTCAGCCATGCAACATTTTTTTTAAAAATGCACATCGTCTTTGAGTTTCGAAGGACATCAAATAATTTGAAGAACCTGTGTGAATCTTGGTCATGTTTGAAATTTCCTACTTGACTGTGTCTCAGAAACTGTTTCATCAGACCAGCTGCTCGATGCTTGGTGGGATTTAGAGTAGGTCTGTCATACACACGGATGCTGGAGCTGATTTTCTGGCCATCTTGCTTCGATGTACCCTCAGTCACTTTTGAGGAAGGAGACTGAAAAACCAGAGATAAAAGCAAACATTAGTTCCAGTCCGACATTATTTTCCAAGTTTATGAAAAAGGAAGAAGGGGGATAAGCCAGGAGATTGATTGTCAGCCTCCATCTGGGTGTCACAGTGGCTCAGTGGTTAGCACTGCTACCTCTATGTATCTGGGTTCAAATTCCTCTCTTGAACAACTCTGTGTGTGGAGTTTGCACATTTTCCCTGTGTTTGCATGGGTTTCCTCGAGGCTTCCTCTAGCTCCAGTTCCCTCCCACAGTCCAAAGATGTGCGGTTAGGTGGATTAGTGACACCACCACTCGGCCATCTAGAATTATGGGAAGGTTGAACAATCTCTCTTCCTAAGTTCTAGAATTCTATTCGCTCCATCATTAAAATCACAGCTTTTAAGGTAAAGCCTTTATTGCACTATGAACCTGCTTTTACAAATCACCGTCCTTCATAGCACCAGGCCTGCTCCCACTCAAATTACAATTGCTGCTGGTACGTTTCATCTAAAATTAAAAAATACACTGCCACACACACCCGCCAACACAATTCCACCTGTCATCTTTAAACCGTTTCTGCTTCTTCTCAAACCTCCTCTCGGCTTCCATAACCTTTCCAAAACACTCATCATTCTGCTTAATTTACAATATTCTGATTTTCAACACCACACGCTCTTGGCACATAATCAAATTATTAAATGAACACCGAAAATAAAAGTGCCCCCAGAAGCAAACTCAGAAACCACGACTTACTTGAACCACTCTGGAACTTCCCCAAGTCCTTTTCTATATTTCCGCCCTTCTATTTGTTTAAATCCCGTTTGCTATCCCTGCCTTAATTCCTTGCCAATTAATCTCATGCATGACACGTTGTCAAATGTTTTTTTTAAAAGTGCATGTATATACCCATCATATCTCCACATCTGAAAGTTGAGGTTTTTTTTAAGCATAGTCATCACTTTTGAAATCTGCTCTGATGCTTTATTTCAGTTACCTGGTTTCTTCCTGTTTTATCTTTAAAAACTTGCATTTATAACAAATCTTTCAAATGATAAAACAAACCAAGTAGCTTCACAGAAATAGAATAAAACATGATACTGAGCCTCAAAGAGATCCAAGGACAGATGTGAAATCTGTCATACAGTTCGAGTGTCTTGAAGGAGGAAAGTGACATAGACAGAAGTAAAGTTCAGGGAGAGAATTAAAGAGGTCACTGTCTTAGTAACTGAAGGCTTTTCCAATAATGGAGCAATTAAAATTGAAATTATCAAAGATTTAATTAAGGGAATAATTAAATTAATTTAAATGGTGCAAGGACTGGTTCTCGTCCTATCCTTCACCAACCGGCTTTCTGGAATAGAACAAGTAGTATAATACAATCATCAAGTCTGGAAGTAAGACAGACATTGACGAGGTTTCTGCAGTGGAAGAACGGAGGTGGGGCAGAGACAGATAATCGGAGATTCCGTAAAGCATCAGAACAGGTCATTTGGCCTTTTAAGTCCACATCAACCCTCCGAGGACCAGCCCACCCAGAGCCCCCTCCACCCCCCACCTGGATTTCCCATTGTTAATCCACCGAGCCCGCACATATTTCCCATGCCTTCACAAAATTCCTATTCTTTCCCACATTACATTTCTCATTCCCCCTCAGAATTCCCATTGTCTGCCACTCCCGTTTCAAATTCCCTCTCAGAATTTCCAATTCATCCCACTCCCATGTTTCCCAACCCCACTCATAATTCCCATTCCCCCAACACTAATACTTTCCATTCATTCTCAGAACTCCCACCCTCCCCTCCCCACACTGTTTCCCATTCTCTCCACTTCCTGTTTCCCTGGGACTGATTTTGAGCGAAGCCAAGGATTTTCTATTCTCTGCAGCCTTATATGACATTCTTTATTCATTAGAAACAGTTTTTGTAGAAAAATTACAATGCAAAACATCTTTTACCATTTTACTGTGTGTTGGGACAAAACCCTGGGCATTAACACCATCTGTGAAAATAGGATGGTCAGGACTGGTGGTCATCTGAAGGGCTGCTGATGGTGATTCCAGAGTCTGAGCAGGTGAACATCTAACCTCCTCAGGAATTGAACTGTCACTGTGGGGCTGGGAGCAAGATGGCGCAGGACATTCTTCTTCACTGCCTGTGTCTAGAGAAAATACCAATACTTAGAACATTTATACTGCAATGGGTTAACAGTGCTTAAAGTGAGGTGCACAATTCAGTTTGTCTGTCTTATAAGTCCGTCCTCCTTTCAATGTATTCTTTACTTCAGATGCATGTAACAATATCATAATGGGAGTAGGTTAGAAACAGTTAACCAGAGAAAGTTAAGTCTGCACAGGTCACAGGTCACCTTGTGCTAATTCAGATACTAGCAGACATATCTGCTCATCGTCAAAATACTCCGATACAACATTCTGTGCAGTCCTGGAGTTACAGTTTCATGCTACTTCTAATGGTGAGGAATGAAATTAATTATCAATACTGCAAAGAAAATTAGATTTTTCCGTGTTAACAAAGTGGACACATAGTCTTGTGTAAACAACATCCAAGTTCTCACACTGATTACAACTTTTGCTGCCTCTCAACTCTGCAAGTGATACGCAACCACCAGCAGTGAAAGGAATTAAAATCAGAAACTCCAGCCTCCCACAGGAGGGTGAGTGGGAAACCACACTGGGCTAATGTGTCAAGGTACCATTGAGAAAGATGATAATTCCAACATCTGAGCTATGCTGATTAAATGGATCACGGCAGATGCTTGGGAAATATGATTTCCTTGAATGAATGAGACAGGCAAAGAAAAAGGCCAGGTTTACACCTTGCTGCTTCTGCATTAATCCAGACATTTACACATCAATACATCACCTCACACGTACCATAACAATCAGTGATACCAAAGTGCACTTGAAAGTAGTCAGAATCACAGTAAACGCATTACTGTTTCGAAGAAAAACAAACAAGCAAGAAACAGAGGCCAACATTACCTTTTGATTCGGGAATCTTCTCACTTGCCTCTCTCTTTGCCATTTTTGGTTTGAGTTCCCTGTCCCAAGCAGCCAGAGCCTGTTTTTCCATTCGCCGGATCGCAGCTTCCTCAGCATCGAGCCGCCGCTTCCACTCCAGGAGCTCCTCTGCATGCCGTCGTCGATGCATCAGTTTCTGCTCCTGAGGAACCTGATGGACATGCAAGCAGGACGGGGGAAGAGAGAAAGGAAGTGTCAGCTCGCGCCAATATTCATCTCTAAAATCGGACATTAACCTGCAGCTCAAAATGTATAATTCTTACTTTTTAAAATTCAACACTGTTTGGGTTATAGTTGCACAACACAAACAAAATTCAGGGCAAGGTCTCCTTGTACCCTCATACATCCGAGAACATTGCAGCATGACTGCATGTAAATAGGCTCAGTGCAGTTAATCAATACATTCAGAAGGATTTCCTCCAAATTTGCTGATGCAATATTATTCAAAACCATCAACTTCAATCTGCAATGCTGCTCTTAAAAACAAACTTCAGTTTGACACAGAGCTCCCCACCCCACTGCAATTGGTAACCTGGCCCTGCCTAGGGATTGGAACTGGAACATTTGTGGGCTGTGATCTCAAAGGAAGCGAGCAAATACAATTCTAATAGCCTGGTCCTCAAAGTTTAGTAAGAGGTTTGAGACAGGTGAGATGCTATGCCTTCTTGTATTTAGCTCAATAGCATTTCCTATTTACATTTTACAGTGTTTTGCAAAATATAAGGAATAATGCGTTTTTTTGCAATGGTGGGGGATTTTTATCCTAGTTTATCACAGTTGCTGCCTCTCACTCCCCAAGTCAAATTACTAGGGTCTGTAATAAAACAAAGAGCTGCAGATGCTGAACATCTGAACCAAAGAAACAAAGTGCTTGAGAAACTCAGCAGGTCTGACAGCATCTGTGAAGAGAAACAAAAGTTCTGTTTTATGTTCACTGACTCTTCATCTGAACGGGCAAAAGGTCTCTGGACTTGAAACTCATCATTTTTTTTAACTTCAGAAATGCTGCTGGACCTGAGTTTCGCCAGCACTACATTTTCTATATTGAACTTTATTTATAAAACAGATCGGAAAAATACTAATCTGCAAAAGTGAAACAAAAGTGTAAACTTGAGCGTAGTTTCCACACTTGAGTTACCCAAGGACACCTCAGTTTAAAAACAAGATTTATCTCAAAGTAGCATTCCATCTCAAAATGAGCCAAGTTACACCAGTAATAAAGCTCACCCACCCAATTAGGCTCTTCAGCACAACATCCTGCAGTGTTGGACACAGCCACCTTTATCAACGAATGATCACGTCACAAAATTGTCAGCCTAGAGCATGTCTCTTTAAAGGAGCTGAAAACAAACTTTCAATTTTTGCGAGGTTTTTTGATCATACCTAATTGAACACTTGCTAAAGGTTCGGTTAGGTCTGATCCATAGAGACAAAGGTCAAGCAAGCATCACACTTTCCATTCACTTCTACAAAGGGCTGACACCACATTTCTTCAGGATTTAAAGAATTTTGGAAATTGTTTGTAAAATCAATGATCACATTAAAGAACTAATGCAATAAGAGTGAAGCCTGCAACAGCAGATTTTTCTTTGGAGGGCAGTGTGCTCGCTTTCCAAATTCTGGGAGTACATACATTTATAAGCCATATTGGCGTACAGTCAAGTTTCTTACTGAACAGTGACAGGATTGGACAGAGTTGGCATAGATTTGAAAGAGGGGATTCATACTTAGCAATCTACTGAAATTTTGAGGATCTAACTAGTAGAATTGATAAGGGGCAACCAGTGGGTGTTACTTTGACTTCAGAATGTTTTTGATCAGGTCCCACATAAGAAATCAGCATATAATGTGTGAGTTCCGGGGGTGGGGAGGGGGGAGTATATTTGCATGGACAGAGAGCTAGTTAGCAGACAGGAAACAAAGAGCTGGAATAAACAGGCCATTTTCTGAGTGGCAGCCAGTGACCAGTGAGGTACTACAGGGATCAGTGGTTCAAACCCAGTTATTCACAATATATACAAATGATTTAGATGAGGAAACGAATACTATTTCTAAGTTTGTGGGCGACACAAAGCTGGGTGGAAAGGGAAACTGTGAGGAGGATGTAGAGATGCTTCAAGTGTGATTTACATTTACATAAGTTGAGTGATTGGGAAAATGCATGGCAGATGAAAGATAATTTTGATAAATGTGAATTTTTTTTGTTGCAAAAACAGACAGCGAGATTATCTGAATAGATTAGGCAAGGGAGAGTTACAACAAAGGGTGTCTTTGTACACCAGTTACTGAGAGTAAGTATGCAGGTGCAGCAGGCAAATGGTATGTTGGCCTTCATGGTAGGGTAGGCCAGAACCAGTGGTCATAGTCTAAAGAACTGAGATAAGGAGAAATTTCTTCATCCAGACAGTGTTGAACCAACAAAATTCTCTGCCACAAATAGTATTTCAGGACAAAACATTGAATATTTTCAAGGGTTAGATAAACTTCTCAGGGCTAAAGAGATCAAATGGCATGGGGAGAAAGTGGGACCAGGGTATGGAGTTGAATGATCAGTCATGGTCATACTGAATGACAAAGCAGGCTTTTCATGTGACTAACAGGAAAAATATACAATTACTTCTAAAACATGTTAATTGCTTATCTGGATCACAAAAGAAAAAGCTTATTCTTTTTTACAGCCTCTTTAAAGGTTTACACAAGCAGAATTACTACAAAGTTCCAGTGGTATTTAATTCACCCTGGGAGAACATGCTAGTTTCAATTAGCTTTCCAATATTACAACATTCACACAAATATAATTCACACTTCAAATTCTGCAATATTTTTCAATTATTTCACTAATCCTGGGTGAATTTCATTCAGGAATGTAGTACACCCTACATGTAATCTAAATGCAGGTTCACATCACATTGTATAAGGCTAAGAGATCTTCAATTAAACTGGATTATCACAAAATACTATTGCATTGGTGGAAAATGACAAAACCTTTTCCTCTCTCATGATTAATGAATGAATAAATATTCAGTTAGATGCAGCGTTCTAACAAAAATACTATTTAGAACAGGTAAAGTTTGTAGCACAGTCTCTGCAGATTGTGTACACAGCTGCACTGTAACCACGGGGTATATTTGTGTTATTTGCTTTCATTGAAGATGGTTTCAAGGAACAAGCATGGTGCCAATGAAACCAACATTTGTTGCTCATTCCCAATTGCCCTGAAGTGGTGGTATGCTGCCCTCTTGAAGGTACACCCACAGTGCTGTCAGGATGTGTTCCAGGTTTAGTGATATAATTCCAATTCAAAATGTTATGCAGCTTGGAAGGGATTTGCGAGGTGGTAGCATTAGTAAGGGAGCAGTAGCTACCATTGTCTTTAGATGACACAGATCATGGGTTTAGAAGGTGCCGTCAAAACAGCCTTGGTTAGTTGCTGTAGTGCATCTCGTATATGGTACACACTACTGCAAATGTGTGCAATTGAGGAGGAAATCAATGGGTGAGGTGTCAACCAAATGGGCTGCTTTGCTCAGGACAATGTCAAGCATTTTCCTTGTTGTTGGAGCAGTGCTCATGCAAGCACAGAGAGTATTCCATCACACTCCCAAAACGTGCCTCTCAGGCTTTGGTCAGTTATTCTTTACAGAACACCCAGCTGCTGAGCTGCTCTTGCAGCCAGAGTATTTATGTGGCTGATCCAGTTAAAATCTCAGGTAAGTTACCCTGCCATCAATGCCAAGTCCTTTTCTTTTGAAAACTGAACAGGAAGAAGATGGTAGATTAACCCCACAACAGATCCTGTACGGTAGAAATACCAACAGTCAACAAAGAAAAAGAGGGAGATGCGATTGTCTTTTCTGTGGGAGTCTACGAAGAAGCTGCAGAAACGTATTAAAGTAACAAACTTAATTTTGAATGCAGTTTAAAAAATAAAAAAGGGGAAATCAAATAGCTTTGAAGCAAGATTAAATTCAAATTCGAAATCAATACAGAATTCCTGGAACTGATAAAATCATCCAAAATGCTCCTGAGTTTGTCCAGTTGCTACTAAATGCAGCACTGAGCCCTGAATATTATTTCTTATTGTTACTTTCAATTTTAAACAAAGGTTTGAGATCTGACAGCACTATTAAACTGACAGGCATTTTAACAAAAGTAGCTGCATGTAGTTGGAGATACTCATGTCTACTGTGACGGTTACGTACCAATTAAATTTTCACATCCATAAGAATACCTCAATGTTCACCAAAGACACATTTGCCCTCTTAAAGCGGCACTGTCATCTGAAAATTCAACCTTGCAACTCAAATTTCAGATTTTGTAAAGCTACATTTATCAAGATTAGTGGGCTGCTAACTCTGCCAGACTATTTGCGCAAGTCCAACTCAACGTTAAACAGGTCAATCTTTGTTGTCTCCTGTTAGCATGAGCAGCTCAAGGTTGTTTGTGTACCTTCAACTTCTTGCTTGAACAGTAATGCCCCTTTAAAAGCACGTTCCAGATTAATTATAAAGTCTGCAGTATATTGCCAACTAGCAGCCTGCTGCATCTATGTGAAGCCACAACTCAGCCAAAGGAATGCACATTTCTCTCCACAATTCCTATCCTTTGACCCGCCACCGACCCCCACATCATCCACATGCAGGTGATGAAACAGAGCATGCTCGATCAGTGAGAAGCAGAGGTTGCACAGTACCTGACCAGCTGGTTGTAGGTGTACAGCTGGAATTTGGGATGTAGGTTGGGAAAACAGACACTGAGAGAAGCCCAGTGATGAGACATAAAGACAGAGAAGAAGGAGTGAGACAGGAGAGCAATGTTTACAAAAAAAGGAGCAATACAAGAAAAACAAAACAGCCGAGTATCATCACAAAATTGCTTTATCTTTCGATACTCAAGAAAACCTCACATTATTAAGGAGAAATTACAAACATTCCATCAAAACATTTGTAGCCAACTTCCCTACACCTCTACCTCAACACAACCCCTTCTGCTTGGATTCATTAACTTCAAATGGCAACAGAGTTCATCAAAGCCAACCCCAGCTCCATTTCTCTTTCTGACTTAGATAGTGGGAGAATCTCAAGCACTGCCTTCCCAACAGTCCATCCACAGTTTACAAACCCATCTGATGTTTGTTTAATGTTGTAATTATTGCTGCCTTCACTCCCAAGTCTGGCAGCTCATTCCATACATGTGTGAAAAAGTTGCCCCTTAGGTAACTTTTAAATTTTTCCTTTCTTACTTATGCTCTCTAGTTTTTGACTCCGTTATCCTGGGAAAAAATCACGGCTATTCACCCTATCCATGCCCCTCATGACTTTATAAACTTTTAAAGGTTACCCTTCAGCCTCTCCCTATAGCTCAAACCTTCAACCGAGCAACATCGTTGTAAAATTTTTCTGAATCCTTTCAAGTTTTACAACACACCAGCACTGAGTGAATTATTCCAAAAGTGGCCTCACCAATGTCCTGTACAACCAGAACATGACATCCCAACTCTTATACTCAATGCACTGACCAATAAAGGCAAGCACACCAAACGGTTTCTTCACGACCCTGTCTGACTGAAACTCCTTCTTCAAGGAACTAGGAACCTGCACCCCAAGGTTTCCTTGTTCAGCAACACTGCCCAGGACCTTCCCATTAAGTCCTGCCCTGATGTGCCTGACCAAAATGCAGTATCTCACATTTAGTTAAACTAATTAGATCAGAAAAAAAACACCAGTAGTTTAGCACATCATCCCGATCTAATTATTTATCAAATATGCTAAACCTGAATCAAACCTCGCTTAAACCACACTTGGATACTGTGTGCAGGCTGATCATCATACTATAAATAGAAAAAGGAGAAACTGAAGTGGGTGCAGACAACATTGACAAGGTTGATCACAGAAATGTGTGGGTTCACATGTCAGGAAAGGGTTGACAGGCTATGTCTCTTTTCTCTGAAAGAAGGACAAACAGGGACATAATAGAGCTCTTTAAAATGTTGGGAGGGTTCAGCAGATTGGATACAGACAAAATGTTTCCTTTCATAGGGAAGAGCATACCTTGAGGCCACAAAGTAGTCACCAAGAAATCCACCAGTGAGATAGGGAAATTCTGCAGAATTGGATTACAACAATGAAGACTGAACAGGAAGTGGTTGAATCAAATATCATACGGGTATTAAAGGGGAAGATAGACAAGATTAGAGGGAGAAAGGAATAGAGGGTCAGGGTAATAGATGAGCAAAGGTGACAGGAGTCTCAAGTGGAGCAGTAACACTGATGTGAACTGACTGGAACAAATCATAGAATCCCTCAGTATGGAAACAGGCCATTTAGTCCATTGAGTCCATAATGACCCTTCGAACAGCATCCCACCCAGACTCACTCCCCTACGCTATCAGTGTAACTCTGCATTTCCCAAGGATAATTCACCTAGCCTGCATATCGCTAGGCACTATGGGCAATTTAGCATGGTCAATCCACCTGACATGCATATTTGTGGACTGCAGGAGGAAACCCATGCAGACATTGGGAGAATGTGCAAACTCCACACAGTCGCCTGAAGGTAGAATCGAACCCAGGTTCCTGGCACTGTGAGGCAGCAGTGCTCGCCATTGAGCCATGGTGCTGCCCTAATAAGACCTGTTTACATCCTCTGCAGTGTACGCAATTGCTTTCATAGGATAAAAAAGTTTACACAATGATGTCAAGCTGATAATTCCACCAGGAAAAACAATTCCTGCAACATTTGCATGTACCTCCAGTTTCCTAACACGCTCCACTGAAAGGCAAAGCAAGCTTTGCACCAGTGAAAGTTTTCACATTGCAATCCCATTCTGAGACTGTTACACCAGGGCAATGGGTTTAAGTAAAGAAGATGAGGGTAAGGAAAAAGCTCCACTACTTGGAGACCAGTAGCAGTGAGGCCATATTGATGTTTTGCTGCCCCACTCGCAGGGTCAAACATGACAACACCTCAGGTGGGATAATTAGAAACACCATATGCAGCAAACACAGTGAAATGGACTTCATATATTTATCTCTGCTCAGAGCCACTCTCTCTCTCTTTCTCATCCTCTCTATAACATCACCAACTGACAAATGAGCTGGTTGGCTTGCCAGTCTTTCACAGCAATATGCCTTATAAGAAGCCGTAAGAGATATTACTTTTCATCCATCTTCTTCAGTTTTTGCATGATGCTGCTGGTCTCACTGCCTGAAATCGAAACAGGGGAGGGACTTCGCGTCTCCATATCTGTTTGTGCAGGACTGGAAGTGGGGCTCACATTGGAAACATTCTCCACTTCTGTTTGTTCTCCATTCTGGTGGTCCTGTCGAGTTAGAACCTGAGAATATACCAAGATGGACGCATGGAAAGTTACGTTTGTTCCTAAAAGGAAAAAAGAATTAGTTGCAGTGAAACACAGATGAGATTCAAAGACTGGTTTCTGCAACTAAGCAACATCATTTCCTTTCAGGCAGGCGGAGCGTTTCATTAGTTTTGAATTAATTGAGCTTTAATTAATTGAAAATTTCAAAAGTGAGACGGATTTTTTTGTTTGTTGGGAATGTTTATTCAGGGAAACAGAATAAGGGAGGGAGATGTAGATCAATTATAATAGAAGCAAGTGCAAACAGATGAGTGGCTCAACAACCTAGTCCCATTCCTATGCACATGATCAAGTGCAAAAATGTTTTGACCCCTTTGTAGGATATGCTGATAACAGGTAGGAGCCAGATTGCAGGGAGCGAAAGAACAGAAGCACAGATACACTGGGCTGAAAGCTCCATTTCTTGTGCTGTCACTTCTACAGAATGCAGAACAAAACACGATATCGATGAGTACAAAGGACGGTATTCTCAGCAGCAGCAAGTATTCCTGAATATACAGTTTTAGGTTGCAGAGATTCAGACTCTACATAAGGGAACATGTGAACATGTTACCAACTTAATAAAAGTACCGAGGTTTAAGTTGATGTTTCTCAGCGGCAGACAAACCATTCTTACATCTTTTCTGTAAAATATTAAAAGTTTTATTTATATTGTAATGATAATATAGACCAGAAACCTGGCTGACAGCAAGTTTGGATTGAAAGTGATCACCTATCATTCATGCTGCTGAGTAAGTAATTCCTTACTTTAACAGTCACTTTGCATTGAACAGTTCAGGAGTTTGCAAATGGTGGGATACGAACCAACTTGCTCTCCCCAGCTGATTTGAGTCTCTCCTGAATTTTGATGGTGGTCTGGAGCATATGTTCAATGTCCTCCTGCTGTTTCAGAATCAGCTGCCTCTCCCTGTGAGCAGCCTTGTTGGCCTTCCTGAAGAAGGGCTCATGCCCGAAACATCGATTCTCCTGCTCCTTGGATGCTGCCTGACCTGCTGCGCTTTTCCAGCAATACATTTTCAGTTCTGATCTCCAGCATCTGCAGTCGTCACTTTCTCCTCTTGAAGATGCCTGATTTCAGCCTGTGATGAAATTGGATGCAATGTATTACCATGTTAGAGACCAACCAAACCCGTCTTTACATCGTCAATAAATTTATTTTGACGACAGACTACAGACAAAAATGAAGTCAGGGCACACAACTCCATTACCCATTAAGTTCTCAGTTGCACAGTTTCCAGGTGGCACTGTGCAACTTCTACAACTTATAATGCTTGTTCTTGATGAAAACTTTGTGGGTTTTCTTCGACAAAATGTATTGTCAACACAACCTCAAACAGTCAAGTACTCCAGGTGGAAAACCGTCATGAAAGAGTTACTCACGTTCTTTTTCGACAGCGGATGCCTAACTTTGAGTGAGCATTTCTGATTTTATTTCAGGAGGTTGCTTCCTGGTCTGTGGTGAGTTAACCGGAGTTCTCAAACCTGAAAAACTGTCCTCAGCAGCCAAGTACTTTGCAGAAGAGAAAGATAATGAATAGGCAGATTTCCGCTTTCGAGAATTGTGAATTAGCTCTTGCTGCTGGGCAAGTTTGAAAGTGTGTCTGGGTTGAGTGAATCCAGAATCTGGCAAATCTGTAGTGGGTCCAACAGCAAATAACGTAACATTCCAAGTCTGCGTGACACTGCCTGACACTGTGTGATTGGTAAAAGCTCTGCCAACAAAAATCAGCAACTTGTTGAGACCATCACTATATTTTTCTCAGTTTTGGTTTGGAACTGTGAGCTGAAGTTAAGAATTAAACTTTGAAAAGCAACTTGTTTTAAAACAACCGAATAAGGCTCAGTCGTTTATAATACCAGAGTTGATTTTACTCCCCTTCTTGAACAAGGGGACAACATTTGTTATCCTCCAGTCTTCTGGCACTATTCCTGTACACAATGACAACATAAAGATCAAAGCTCAACCTTCTGCAATCTCCTCCCTGGCTTCCCAGGGAATCCTCGGATTAATCCCATCCAGCCTAGAGGCCTTATCTATTTTCACACTTTTCCAAATTGCTAACACTTCCTTATGAACCTCAATCCCGTCTAGTCTAATAGCCTGTATCGCAGTATTCTCCTCGACAACACTATCTTTTTCCAGTGTGAATACTAACAAAAAAATATTCATTTAGTGCTTCCCCATCTCCTCGGACTCCATGCACAACATCCCACAACTATCCTTGATTGGCCCTGCTCTTCCTCGTCATTCTTTTCTTCCTGATATAGTTATAGAAAGCTGTATGGTTTTCATAGAATATAGAACATAGAAAACATACAGTGCAGTACAGGCCCTTCGGCCCTCGATGTTGCGCCGACCGAAGCCTACCTAACCTACACTAGCCCAATAACCTCCATATGCTTATCTAATACCCGCTTGAATGACCATAATGAGGGAGTGTCCACCAATGATACTGGCAGGGCATTCCATGAACTCACAACCCGCTGAGTAAAGAATCTACCCCTAACATCTGTCCAATACCAACCTCCCCTTAATTTAAAGCTGTGTCCCCTACTAACAGCTGACTCCATACGCGGAAAAAGGTTCTCACTGTCAACCCTATCTAAACCCTTGATCCTATCTGCCAGTGATTTTTCATGTTTCCTCCTGGCTCTTCTTAGCTCTCTCTTTAGGTCTTTCCTCACTAACTTGTAACTCTCAAGTTCCCGAACTGAGCTTCACGTCTCAACATAAGCCTTTTCTTCCTCTTGACAAGAGATTCAACTTCTTTAGTAAACCACAGTTCCCAACACATGGTATAATGATGCTGGAATTTACAGACAAACTTGGATAAATCTGCCCAAGTAGATCACACAGTTTCACCACTGCTGAATTAGCAACTAAACCAGAAAGAGAATGATCAGGGTTTAAGATTTTGTTAAACAGCAAATTCTTCTTAATACCTTATCACTTTAATGCCCCTCCATGCTTCTCATACTCAATTTGGAGAAAATTTATTTCAACAAGATATTGCTTATGCTCACAAAATTAAAAAGGGTATTTTAAAAGAAAATCTGGAAATAAAAGGTTGGTGTCAGTAAAAGTGTCCACAAAGATGTTGAGCAGCCATAAAAACCCAACTAATTCATGGAGGGACTTTGAAGAAGGAAATCTTCTGCCCACAACTAGTTTGGCATATGTGACTACAGTATTATGGTAGCATGGATGGCATGCACACCATACCTGCCAAGCATTGACCATCTCTTGCAATCCTTTTGATATGAAATGGTATTATCATCACTGCTTCCCTCACAATTAACACATTAGAGTTCCCCTCGACCTGAAACTGAACCGGATCAGTTATACAATACTGTGTCAACAAAACCAGGTCAGAAGCTGAAAATTCTTCACTAAGTAACTCACTTCCTGTCTCCCCACTACCTGTCCAAGAATCATAACAGCAAATAGAATGTAGCAACCTGCTTGATCAGCATCACAGTCACCAATCTATACATTCACGTCCTTCACCAATAAACAGTGAGAGCTATGTGCACTATATGATGCACTGCAGGAACTCACTCAATTCCTTCAACAGCATCTTCAAAGCCTCTGACCTCTACCACCTAAAAGGAGTAGATAACATGGTAACACCATTACTTGTAAGTTCCTCTCCAAGCCACACAACACCCTGACTTAGCAATATACCATTCCTTCACTACTATAGGATCAAAATCCCAGGTACTCCTTTCCTGTCAGCATTGTGGTTGTACCTGTAGCAGGTGAACTGCAGATGTTTGAGGAAATGGCTCACTATCACCTTCCGAAGTGCAATGAAGGATGGACAACAATCCTGGCCTTAACAGCAGCGAAGAAATCCATTGAAGTAATTTGTTTAAAATCGGGACCCGTGGGTTAGGACAACAGTCTTGCATCAATCTGTTCCAGAGCCCTGAACTCCAAACCGAACAGCACTTGCGAGTTGATATGTTTATATTGACCAAGCAGCCTGCAGTAGCTCAAGGCAGCTCAGCACCATGACCATTTCGGGAATGAGGGATAGTAAATAAATACCAGCATTACCGCAAACATCCCAAATTCAAAGAACAAACTTAAAAATTCAAAAAAAAGTCAAAATTACATTCATTCTACTCATTCCAAACAGTGATAAGGGGAAAGATGATGTGAATACCTAGATTCTGCACAACAGCCTCACTGCAATGAGAAAAGACAACAGCTTTCCCCCTTCTCCTGAAAGTATTACTAGAAGTATCTGCACATTCTTACACTGCATTTTTGAAAGGCTATTCAGCTTAACATCACTGCATAGGTCAGCTACTCACTTTTTCTGGTGCTCCAACCAGGCCAGCTCTGCTTTGGTCTTTTCCTTCAAGGCTTGTTCTCTCAGCTTGAGGAGTGACACCTGGTGCTGTGCACGCATCTCCTCCTCCTCCATGTATTGTCGCACCATCTCCATGGTGAATTTAGAGAAACTGTCTTGTCCCCCAGAGAAGGGCATGCTCAAATCATGCTGAATAGTGAAAGACAGGAGGACAAACAGTACAGAGTGAGGTGATCTGGATCCCCTGACCCAAGGAAACTTGCCCCATAATCCACGAAAACTCAGGACTGAGTGCAGACAACAACAACAATTAAAAGTAGTTGGAGTATCATCAGACATGCCAATCATGCTGCATCACAAGTGATCCCATCAAACTATCCCAATATTTATCAGGATGAGTAAATGCTGACTGTCTCATTTCATCATCTGTGAAACACATTCAGACTGGCGAAGTCCCTCATACCGATAATTTTCTGATCAGGACTCCAGTTATGGATTTGCTGCCAGGTTCTGATAAAAAACCAAAAACAGAATAGGGGTTGCACATACAGAGAATAAGGGTGTCATGGTTACATCAACATTAACCAGGAGGAGGCTATTTAGCTTCCTGAGCCTATTCCACCATTCACCCAAATCATGGTAATCTTCAACAGCATGACAAATCCCTGTCTTTGTCCCATAATCCTTCAGCATTTTGGTTAAAAATCTACCAATCTCGGATTTAAAATTTGTAACTGATTTCACATCAATCACTCTTTGTGGAAGGGAGTTTCAAACTTCATCCATTTGTGTGTGCAAAAGTGTTCCACAATATCACACCTCAATGTTCTGACTCTCACAATTTACCTATTCAATCTCTCTTATTAAATTAAGCCTTGGAGCCCAAGTATCACTTCAGTAACTCTACATTGCACTTCCACCAAGAGTGATACTCTTCTTAAGCCATGGTGCCCAGCCCTGACGGCTTGGATTGACTAGGTTTTGAACTGCTGAAGGATGATTTCTAATCCTTTGTTTTCGAGTCTTCTTTGGACATAAATGTCAACATTCCACTGGCCCCTTGATCACTTTTCTGAGCCTGTTTGTGACATTTTCATGAACTATATACAGCTGGTTCACCCCCATCAAGTTTCTTTGAACTCCACTGTCTCGCGATTTTCACAATCAAGAAATATCCTATTTTGATTCAACCTCTCACTTGCCGACACAAACTCATCTGTAGATTTTTCATTTACTTAATCTATCAAGATTGCTTTCTGATTTTATGCTTCCATCTACCGAGACTCGAGATCGCTGCTAATCTGTAGAGGCCCCAAATTTTGAATGTGGCTTTCCTTTCATTATGAATAGTGAATAGATAGGGCACCAACATAGATCCATGCAGAATATCACCAACCATATTCTTCCAATTAGAATATCTCTTATTATCTGCACAAATGTCTTTTGTTCAAATCAATTTCATCTGCAAGCTCCACTTTTCTTTTGCATCTTATTACCCCCACCTTTAATGGACAGTAGAAAGTTGTAAATTCAGGGACATTCTTAGCAGTCAAATTTAGCTTGTGTTTACCTGACCAGGTGAGCAAGGAATCCCAGTAAATATTAATCTCTGTCTTCACTACATGGTAACTTGATGACAAAGATTAACAATGCAAAAGATTTATTCCTCTTCAAGGTTTCTTAACTCTGGCAACATTGTTAGTGAGTGGTACTTATCTTTTAAAAAAAAAAGCCCCTGCCCAACACTTGCCTTACATTCGTTGCCCCAACTGCTCCTCATCCTCTCCATCGAAATCTCATAGCAAGATACCTAGAACATGGAGAGGAGCAACTAATCCAAGCACTGAAATCCCACTACTTGGCACCACCACTCACCCTTGGCTAACCCATGGGAGAACTCACTTTTACAGCTATTGAAGCCAATTGATCCTGCAGTATGTCCTCATCGGAATCATCCTGCTGGCTGTGTTTCTTCCCCATATTAAAGCAGCGATGGCTCTCTGATGGCAGAAGGAGATGGAAGGATTTCTCTTCAAACTCATCTTCAGTCACTGACTCATCTAACTTAAGGGAGTACTCAGTGGCAAGAGAAGCAGAGCCTGGAGAGACAATAAATGATTTACATTGTTCTTTGTTATTTTCCATTGCTCACTGAAAGATTTAAAACTTGAACATGAAGTTAAAGGCTGAGCTAGAATCCTTGGATTAGTTATCTGCTCAAGGAGCAGAGTTGGGTTGCAACTTTTTGATTCAACACAACTGTTATGTTGAATCACACATTGTATAAGGGGACATGAAGTTTCCTTATGCATAACCACAGATCCAAGGGTAACACAAGAAAGTTGGATTGAATAGCTTAAGCATATGACTGAATAAAGGAATCTTGAAATAAATCAGTGCAAGACATGTTCCTATTTGACCCACATATCCTTTGGGTATGGAAGGAGTGCTTACGGGGCAATTGATTTGGTTGATTTGAATCACCAAACTGAAGAGACACCATTCCCCATTTAAGTCATGAGATCAGTTGAAGGATGAAACATCATTTAGATTTGATGAAGTCTGTTTTTTTCCCACTTGTCGCACATTGAATGGGCTTCTTCCTCTTGGGGGACTGCAGGCTGTCGTGTGCAGTCATGGCTCGCGATTTACTGTCCCCCGGTGCATCCTCTCAAATTTTTAGTTGATGCAACTTTAAATTAATGGCTCCTGGGGTACGCTATATATTTATAGAAGGAGACTTTAATTGTCTCATGGACCCTGGGGTGGACAGCCCCAAGGGGGCTGTTGGGTACACCTCTGCAGACTCGACAGTTAGTGGACTTTTGTGAGGAGTTGGGGCGAATGGATGTATGGAGGTGCCCCCACCCAAATGGGAGGGACTTTACCTTTTACTCCAACCCGCACAAGTGCCACACAAGAATTGAAATGTTCTTTGATCCGTCGGTTTGTCTGCCACTTGGAGCAAGTGGCAGTATATTTAGATGTTAAGATCAAAGGTGGTGCAGGAGACACATGACAATGGTGCACAAATCCATTTCTGTTGAAGGATGACAACTTGGTACAGTATATCACAAGGTAGTTCAGGGTTTTTTAGGTCTTCAATCAGGCTGCAGCCAGTAACCTATCAGTGCTCTGGGAGACCACCAATTTCACACTTGACAATAAGAAGGAGGCAGAGAGGAGAACAGTAGCTGATACTTGAGGCCAGGCTGAAGGCAGCCAAATCAGCATATTATTCCAGACCATCTGGGGTCAAATTGCAACGGGTCATGGCTCTCCGGGCTGCTCTGGACTCAGCGCTCACACAAGTGGCAAAGAGAGGGGTCTGCTTTGCAAAGCAAAGGCTGTTTGAATATGGGGATAAGCCAGGTGAAACCCTGACTTACCTGGCTAGGAAGGAAAGTGCTCCACAGTCCATTGTGTTTATCAGGGAGAGAACTGGCAATGTCACTCGTGAACTGAGGAAGATCGATGCCAGATTTCGGGAGTCCTATGCAGAGTTATACCGGTCAGAGGGCTGTGGGGATGGAGAAGTGAGAAGGGAATCCTCTTTTCAAAACTTGGACCTCCCTGGTATAAACGCAGATCCGGCCTCCCTTTTAAATGTACCTCTGACAGTACAACAGGTGCAAGAGGTGGTAAGGCAGCTCCAAGGTGTTAAGGCACCTGGTCCAGATTGATTCCCATGTGGATTTTAAAAGGAGTTCATACACATGTCAGCTGAACCACTGCTGGAGCTGTATACTCATTCCTATGGCCAGGACTGTCTTCTGCCCTCTCTTACAGAGGCTCATATTGCTCATATTTTAAAGAAAGGAAAAGACCCTGAGGATTGTGCATTGTATAGACCCATCTCGTTGTTGAACGTGGATTTTAAAATCCTATCAAAGGTGTTAGCTATGAGCCTGGAGAAGGTGCTGCCTGATGTTATAAAAGAGGAGCAGACGGGTTTTATCAAGGGCCGCAGCTCCTCCAACAACATCAGGCAGGTATTGAACATTGTGCAACTATGTCAGCAGAGAATGATTCCGGGTTTGGTGGTCTCCCTGGAGGCAGAAAAGGCTTTTGATCGGGTGGAATGGTCGTATCTCTTTGCTGTTCTAGATCATTTTAGTCTGGGAAGGGCCTTTGCCAGGTGGGTGGTAGTGTTATATAAAGACCCCAAGGTGGCAGTTATCACGAATAGGGTTAATCGAGCAATTTTCATGTGGGGAAGAACAGCTGACAGGGATATTCCCCTGTTACTGCTACTGTTTACCTTTGTACTTGAAGCACTGGCGGAGGCTGTCCAAAAAGACCCTGAAACAATGGCACCGACGGTGGGATTTGGGGAACAAAAATAATTCTCTATGCAGATGATGAGAGAGAAAAAGATCTGGACTATTTACACTATCCCTGCCCCTTCTTGATTGTATAAACCTCAACAAAAACGCTTCAGTCTCCAATGCTCCATGGGAAAAATGCTTCAACCTATTCAGCCTCTCCCTGTAACTCAGTCCCGGCAACATCCTTGTAAATCTTTTCTGCACTCCCTCAGATTTCACATCCTTCCTACAGAAAGGCGATCAGAACTGTATGCAGTATTCTAGACGAGGCCTCACCAATGTCCTGTACAGCTGCAACGTAACACTTCAACCACTACAGTCAATGTTCTGACCGATGAAGGCAAGCATGCCAAATGCCTTCTTCACCACCCTCTCTACCTGCAACTCCACTTTCAAGGAACTATACACCTGCATCCCGAGGTCTCTTTGTGCAGCAACACACCCAGGGCCCGACCATTAACTGTATAAGTTAGCCATTGGATGGAGAATTTTAAAAATGAGATTGGATAGGGAACTTTAAAAATGAAGGTGCTTGAACTACATGGAGGGAGAAATGTTTTCACTTGCGTAGCTGACCTGAATAGGAAGTTAACATGACTGGATCAAATCAGACATTCAAAACAAACCATTCTTCCCTGAGAAAGGTGACAACATGGAACTTGCTAGTACCAGGAATGCTTTAGTTGAATAGCATGAATGTGTTTAAGGGGAAATTGGATAAGTACCTCTGGGAGAAATATACAGAAGGATGCACTAATGGGATGAGATAAAGTGGGAGTAGACTCGCATGGAGACTAAATAACTGCACGAGTCTGTTGGGCCAAAAGGCACTTTTCCCTGCTGTAAAGTCTCTGCAAATGTGCTGCTGTCCTTCACTAAAGAACCATTTAATCACCAAATAATTTGGTCAAAAGGGGTCCCACTCGGGTATAAAAGAGAAATACAAGAGGCATCCCTTCGTAAGGTCACACAATTAACATCCATTACTGAAATTACTTCTGCTGAGACAGCGGTTTAATCTTCAGCTTCTCAGTGTCAGTGGAGTACAGAGTTTTAATTTGCGGTTTGGTGGATGTTGAGCTGGCAACATCAAGATCTTTACGGAGTTCAGCTTTGGTCTTCTTCACAAACTCATCATAGGACTGAAAGAAACATGGAGAGAAAGTGAAATCAAATATTGGGATTTAAAGTACACATGACACTACTTCGCCAACTGCACTGAATTCAATGTACTTCTGAATTTTTTTAAACTTTTGTGGCAACTAAGGAATAGTAGGCCTTGATTTTCAGCAGAGAGGACAAGTTTTCAATTCAACCAGAAAGTTGAAGATAAAGCCTTTGTCATTTGAAATAATAGAAAATTCAGATGTAGGATGCAGTGTTCATAGTCGTGATGCAGTGGTACAATATAAAACTGAACAGTTGCTAAACTGAAGCACTTACCAAAACATGGTCCACCCGATCACGTTTTCTCCTGTCAAATGTCTTCATCTTGTGCCAGTCTGTTTTCTGATATTGCTGTTCGTAGAATCCAAACAACTTCATAACCTTATTAGAAACGAAGATCTGTGGATAAAAGCACAGGAGAAATGGCAGTTGTTGCACACACCCTAAATACACAGACAAAACAACCCACAATCCATTATCCTTGCCCAAAACTGCTCGGCGAAGCTTTTGACTCTTGGGCCTTTGGACTCTTCCGCCATTCTGAATGATGTAAAATTGGATGAAACTCAAAGCATGTTCTTTGAAACAAAAATCTACAGAATGCTTGAAAATGTAATTATAATTGAAGTGAACAATATCAGTGAGATCCAAAAGCATATTCAAAACAACTTTAAGGGAATATGCAATTCTCCCAGAGTGTGAGAAGATTGGACATTTTACTTTGCCTCAGACCTAGACTGAGAAATGATTAATTATTCACTTAACGATTCACTGCATTACATGGTTCAGCACTTTGCCAACAACATCTTCTAAGAGGTCTCTGCCCAGGCAAATTCCAAAAATGTTCCGCCTTTATAAAAGACTGTAGGTAGATAACACAAGATCAGCGCTGTGGGAAGTCTCACCATAAACATTGGGGCTGATGCGGATTCATACAGCGGTCCCAGCATTTCAGTAAAGTCAAATCATTCTCAGTTTAATAGATGAGTTCATCTTAACTTCAGGAACTGAAGTTAAGAATGAGATGAAGAAATACATTGAGTGGATAAGAAAAGGAATTACACCTGAAATTGTAAGTTTCTAATCAGATCAGAGAAAAATGCCACAAAGTATTCAAACAGACAGGCCATTTAAAGTGACAGATATGGCCATTAAAAGAAACCTGGCTCTTCCAACTGCACACAAACAACTTAAGCCACATTGAGTTGCATAAGATCTTAGAATATTTTGGTCAATTTTGGGAACCTCAACACATTACAAATTCAGACTGAAAAGTGCAAACTTTAAGGCTTTCTTCATCTGAAAATTATGGAGTGACCTGTGGAAGATAAGATTCTGGAGAGTTTTAAGATGATTAATAATCATATAGTGTATTATCAACCAATGGAAAAACAGAGATGATACAGAAGAATTCAAAAAATGAGTGACTGAAAGAGACACCATATATTATGTAAATAGAAACAGAAAATATAGTTTCTCAGAGTGGGCAAAGTTGTGACAGATGGGATTTAATGAATAACAGGATGATGATGATGATGATAAATTAATAATGGGAGAGTACAAACAGTGGAGGATAAAGTGGTTTGGACTTTTAGGGAAGGGGCAAAATGGGAAATTGAATTCAATGCAATCATCAGAATGTTTTTAACATGCTCTGTTATACATCTCCTCAATCAGAGCTGCTGTGGAGCACTATTAACCCATATCTTTCTTGCTTAACGGAGAAAAAATAAGTTTGTGTTCAAATGCAAAAGCTGGATCTCACCTCACAAGAAAGTCTTTTGCTCACACTCTCTACATCTTTCTATTTATTATTCTCAAGATAGTCTGGGGGTATTTGTAGATCTCCTGGATCGTGGCCAAGATCCTACAACTTCCTCAGCCGCTGCATGAACCATCTTCTCAACCTCTAAAGCATCATGATGTACAGCAAAATTAGGTTCCCTTTGGATTTTCAGAGGCACATCCTTCAGAGACTGGACCTCCTGCACTTTGCTACAGCGCAGCCCAAAGTCCTCATCAAACCAACCTTGGTCATCTATCAGGTCATCAAGTATCTCACGACTCAATTCCAACTCTGCCAGGCGTTTGGCCAATTCTTCCTGCCCACGTGTGACAAACATCAGGCTGCCTTGTTGCAAAGTACACAAACAGTTGGTCAATCTAGAAACTGAAGGTCAGGAACAAAAACGATGGAATTCATTTCAAAACATTAAATGAACAATAAATGGTTTTAATAAACTGTGAAGTCAAAGCATGAAAACGGTAGACAAACAAACGAGAACCTTCTTTTTATATCTCAGAGTATGTCTGACGAGTTAGACACAGGCTGGAATTCATTTTATAGATAAACACAAATATCGACAATCAGAAAAGCATGTATCAGTTTAGTCAGGATGTTGCTGTGTCAAATCAAAGTGACCCAAGCTCCTCTTTCCGTGATTTCCTACACTGAATGCTCAGAAAGGAATGGACAGTATGAGCACTTGTCAAACACTTTCATGAAAAATGCTACTAATTCAATGAATGTTAATATGTGCAAACCATAAACAGTTCTGTTCTTCTAATCAGACAATCATTCAGTCTCTAGACTTTGCTTCAGAACACTACACTGGAAAAACAGTGTGCACACTAAAAAAGCCAGAGATTGAAAAGCATGAATCAAAACTTAGTTTAAAAGATCCTCTTTAAAAACACTGCTTTCCTTTAATCAAAGGACAGAAAAATGCAGGAGGAAAAGGGTTTGGAATTTCAATAGCAATCTTTCAGTTCTGAACTCAATAATTACACAGTGGAAATGGTCACTAAATCCTTGAGAAATAATCAGGCTACTCATACATATTTTGAGAATTGATGGGCAAGGTAGAAAACACCGAGACACCAGAAATTTTAAGAATATTCGCCACAGCTCGATTTTATCACCCACAAGTATATTTAACAATTTATCAAGATATTCCTCACAACAGTCTTTTGGTAAAGGGTCCTTGGTAAAGGGGAACACTCAGGGTAATTTCTGAAAATGATGACCTGCAACATGTGCCTGAAAAAAGTGGAGTTGTATTTTGACATATTGTCTGGCAAATAATGATAATCCTATAAGTATGTTAAAACATGGTATTTACAGGTCAAGGACAAGGATCTGAAGATAATACTTCCTCCTTATCATCTCTTTCAAATGTGTCCAATGGGATATCAGTCTTGTGTTCCTCCTCTAGATCCTTGGGAGGTGACCTGGGCCAGGATTCAAGATCCAATTTGAACTGTAATCATTGATTAGTAAGCCAAGCCTTCTCAGCTACAGACTTTGTGATTTCTTGCAATTGTTCAATAGTGTCCTTGACAAAGGAAGATAGTATTATATCAACCAAAGAATTGGCCTTTGAATCACTGCTCTTCAGATCATCTCCTTTAAAGTCTTCACTGTCCTCACTATTGTCCTTGGGTTCCTCTGTTTTAATGTCCATGTGCTCCTCATGAATTTCCTCAGATTGAGGCTCGAGGAATGGTACTTTAAATTGAGCCTCGAATTGGTCCTTTTCCCTGTTCAGTATATCCAACAGAGGAGTTGAAGAGATCTCATGGATATTTAGTGAAAAGTCCTCCCTTTGTGTACTGGAAGGACACACAGACACATCAGCGTTAATATTGGTTCTGTCTCCAGTGCTGCCTTGGATGCCTTCTCTCTGAACACATCCGTCCGTTAATGTTTCCTTCACTCTTGTCTTTATTCAAGTTTGCCAATCGGTCCTCCTTACCAGACTTGGGCAAGCTCTCTTACGTTTTGTTTGAGAAAGTCTATAGCCTTAAAACTTGTCCTGAAACTTTTAGACTAAAATGTAATGTTGAATTATAGAACACATTTGCTGTCCACCAGAAAATAGAGAGGCAAGAGGGTAAGGCAATTAAGAACATTTTCCTGAGCATTAGTGAATTTGCACGAAGAGGACACCAAGTGATAACATTCACAGCTGTCCCTTTGTGAAATTAATAACTTGGTATCAATTAACTTCTCTCCCGAATTATTGTCCTTCACTGTTATCTGTCTCATTTAGAACAAGCAGTGCTTTTGTTAACTTTTTGTCCAAAGAAAGCCTGTTGTTGACAGTTCAGCGTATGTAAACATTCGTATAACGGTAGCCTGTTTGTGATAGTACAACTGAGTAACCTGCCAGGGCTCTTGAAGGAAGAGCGATATCCTACTCTCCTGGGTTTTTAGAATCCAGTCAGCCTGGCTTATAGGTGTCAGTGTTATGTTGTAACAGTGATGCTATTAGTAAATTAAGGGGATGACTAAAATTAAACTTAACTGTCTGGAAGAGGTTTTTGTTTTATTCCAGACTTCCAAAAGTACTCCAGGATGAACTGAGAGGGTTACAGGTTGAGTTCACAAGGGATTCCCTGGGCAATCTCAAATCTGTACTTTAACAATTGGGTGCTGCAAGCAGGGTTCCAACAAGGGATATGTTTGAATGAAACTGGAAAAGAGGAGCTTCACCTAAGGGTCGGACTTGAGACCAATGGGTCCACAAGGTAAGATTATACCTCGATTGCTCTCGGTCTGCACCTTTGTGTGCCGCTTCCACCATTTCATTCTCACGGTACCTGGACGGAACCCTAAATGAGATCGTTTAAATAGGTACTAAAAGCAGAATCTTGTGGGGTTAGAGGCCCCTGTGTTTTGTGGGGTTGGAGCCCCTGTAGATCAGTAGTTCTGTGAAGATTTAAATAGGATAAATATGGGTGCACATTAAAAGTGAACAAGGAATTTGGGAAAAAAGGGAAGTAAACAGAAAGAAGCCATATCAGCATGGAAAAAGGTAGATAGGGAAAAATAGGAAAAAGCCAAGCAATCATCGTGGAGACAAAACTGTATTAAAAGGGGAATTAGTCCATTAACTGAGGAAGGATCTGAACTAGATTGGACAGAACTAAAATGCAAATGTGAAGCACATGATTTAGAAGCAGAACTGGAATTGGCTAGGGAGAAAATACAACAAAGTAAAGATTCAGAACCTATGCTGAAATGTCAGGGGCCCCAAACAAAAGGGAAACCGGTGAATAAACAAGAGACCGCAGCTGTAGCCGCGCACAACCAGACTGACGACAAAGACAGTTCCTTATACCCCACCTCTCCCAAAGACCCGTTACTAAAGAATCCTGATCAATCTGTGGATGAGGAATGGGACACTGATTCTGAGGAGGAAATATTTTACGCCTCCCGTCCTGTCAGCCGACTTCCTCCGGGACCCCCTCAAAATTCACCCACAGGACGGCCAAGGCAAACACACTGCAGAAAACAAAACATTGCCTGAACTCCCCTCTCCACTCTGAGGATGAATGTGCCAAGGGCCATGCACGTCCCCCAATGAATCATTTGTCCCTGTGCATTAGGAGTGCTACAATTGCACTGATAAGTGAACTTAAGGCCACTGATTTTGATCAAATTTAACTGCTGCTTTTAAAACCAGCTCGTACACCAGATGGTGAAAGGAATTGATGCCCTGCTGAAAGAACCGAAACCTTGCTAGTTTTTCAAAAAAGAAGTATTTCCGTTCGACTTTAAAACAACCAGAAGTGCAAGTTGAATTCAAACTAATACAATTTAAAATTCCAATGAGAAGGATTAGGCCAATGTACAGGCTGGCAATTCCAACCCTGCCTCCTAATTAGTATTTACAGACAGTCTGTGGCATTCTACTGGTACCGTGGATTCACAACATCCCAATGGATCTTGGGGTCCTCCTCTGTATCCTCCCCAACAGTCCACGATGTCCTTTACTCCCTATACATCCTCTCACTAGTCTTCACTTCCTCCCCAGCCCCTCGAGTTCCCCAACAATCACACATTTGTTTCAACCGTAATCAACCTGGACATTGGTCCAAGAACTGCCCTTTGCCAAGGCAGCCTCCGGTTGATCACTGGAGTGGAAGCAGCTGGCAACCTCTTGGTCACCCTCCCCAGGGACCTCAGCAGGTTTGCCCTTTTATTGCACAAAACCCTTTTCTATCCTTGACACCTGTGCTACAGCGGTTCTTACCCCAGCAACACGACTCCTCTTGGTGCCCTGTTGCCTATTACTCCACTAAGATTGACCCTGTTTGCTCAGGGTATGCCTTCCTGCACCCAGATTCTCCCCACTATCCATCCTATGGTATTGGCTGCCTCTAATATAACTTTACATCAAAATGTAGAAGTCTGTACCTCGCATTCCGCGGTATCCTTGCTTACTTCTAAACATACTCAACACCTAACTGTGGCTCATCTAAGTTGCTATGAGATTTCATTACTTCAGAATCCACTTCTCCCCTTTAAATACTGCTGTAACATTAACCACGCTACATTCGATGGTTCTTCTTCTATATCTCCAGAGGGCAAACACATGTCAGGATATGCGATTGTAACTTTGTCCCATACAACAGAAGCTTATTCCGTTGATCCACCCTGCTCCGCCCAGCAAGCTGAACTCCTTGTTCTCACTTGTGCCTGCATACTTGCTGAAGGAAAGTCAGCTCATATCTATACCGATTCCCTTTGGATGTCCCCATGAAGAACTCTGGCAGCAGCACAGCTTCCTTACCTCATCAGGAACCCCGATCCTCAATGCTGCCTATGTTGCTAATCTCCTCAACTTCCCTTTCAATTGGCAATTATCAAATGTTCGGCTCACTCCTCCGATGCTGCCAATGTCACTAAAAGCAACAATGCCACTGACATAGCTGCTGAGAAACCAGCTTTTGAGCAGACATGGTTACTCAACTGACGAATCAGAAACCAAAGGGAGACTCTCCGATTTCCTCTTCTGACACCTAGAAAAATGCCTGACCAAGAAAAAATTCGGATCCATCGGGGGACGCCTCTGATTAGGGAAAACAAAAGTGGATGAACCATGGTTGTTATGTAAATAGCTACAATAAGCTTTGGGTTACGCTGGTAGAATAGATATGTCTGCCCAATTCACTTCTGCCTATTCTAGTTGATTATGTTCATACACATACACATGTGGAGGAGGAGGGAAAGGTGGACAGAATTCTCCAAACTTGGTGGAATCCCCATCTACAAGAAAAAGCAAAACAAGCAGCTTCAAATTGCCAAATTTGTCAAAACATTAATCTCGGGAAAGGAGTGAAGTGTCCCCCAGGTGAATTGCCCTTGCCAAGTACACCTTTTGACACTATCCAGTGAGACTTTAGACAGTCACCTAGATGCCATTGTTATAAGTATTGCTGAGTGGGAATCAATGTATTTAATAAATGGGTGAGAGTTTATCCCTGTACTGACTGACAACAACAACTACTTGTAAAATTCTGTTAAGGGAAATCATACCCAGATGTGGAATACCATTAACGGTCTTTTCCGATAATGGCTCCCACTTCTGTGCGGAGCTAACCAAGCCACGATGTAAAAGTTTGAATAAGAGTCAGAAATTCCATTGTGCCAACCATCCCCATGCAGCGAGAATTGTAGAAAGAGCCAATTGTAATTTAAAAGGTCAGCTAAGCAATTGGTAGAAGAAATTGGCCTTCATTGGCTGCAAGTACTCCCAAATGCTCTTTTTAATATGAGAAAACCATGACATAGAAAAAGACGGGATTCTCGGTGGCTGGACTGATATATGGAAAGTCCCTGAGGACTCCCTGGTCTGCACCATTAACTCCCCAACACTCTATTGATGGGCATGTCACGGCGGAAGAAATGCACACGTACCTGATTAAGCTGACCAAAGCATTGCAGTCGCATCAACAGGTCAAAGCAGCCTATCGAATACCAGAGAAGGAAGAAGAAAGAGCTCCAGCGTTTAAAAACATCAACCCTGGTGACTACATACGATTGAGAGACTTTAATCATCAAAAATTGGGCCCTTGCTGGAAAGTCCTTATCAAGCTCTTCTGACAACTGAAACTGCAGTAAAAGTAGAAGGATGTTCAACATGGGTCGACAAAGGACACAGCAAGCGTGTATCCCCCTCACAGTCCTGTGTTAGTACTGATCCAGGTATCCGACGAAAACCGAACCCAAGTACATACGTCCAGATGTAACCGACCCATCTGTGATATCTCAGACTGGCTAAACTCCAATGTAACTGTATAAGTGAAAGCTGTACTAATACCATTGGAAGTTATCAATGCAGCTGCCCAGCTGAAGCTCAGTTAAACTGCTCACATTTTGTATCCAAATATCACTCTCGACCTTATTGTCATTCTCGCAACACTTCCATGCCAGCCATCATGAGATGGCACAATTCCATAACCTCAGCCACTCCATCAACCAAAAACTGTTACTTTGAAATGTTTGTCTGTTCCCCACTCAAAATGAACCATACAGACTGCAGTATTGAACACATAGTACCGAAATCACCAAACCCTCAGGCACCTATTCCCATGAGACAGACAACTTATGCTTCTCGATGGCATCTTCTCCCGTCCGACCTACCACCACTGACAGAAATACCTTTACACAGGTCCCTCAATTATCCGAATATCGGATTATCCGAAGGTGATCATAAGATCCCAAAAGAAACATTACGTCAAAGAGTTGTTTCAACCCTGATCACATCTTCTGTTTACAGGTACAATGATTAAAAGCAAACTCAGCTCACTGAAATGCTGCTGAGGACAGTCCTGACTAGTCCAGGCACCATCTTCAAATGACCGACCTCCTGCCCTCTCTCTCGCCCCCAACACTCTCCCTGGAGTTCTACACAGGGGTGAACCCCAAACCCTCCATCCCCAGATTATCGCTCCAACATTGCCCTGTACAGGGCAGAGGCGGAACCTGTCAAAAGGTTGTGCGCTATTTGGAGACTTATCCCACAAAGGCAGCAGCAGTCTTCCTGTTGGTGCACAGTCCGGCTGCTCCACGGGAAGGGGTGGTTGGGGGGGGGTGTGTGTGGAGGGGGGAGGGCGTGCTCAGGGGTTTGGACGGTAGGTAGGGATCGACAGGAGTGCAGGGTTTGGTGAGTGGGATTGGGGCCGGGCGGTGGGGCGTGGACAAGGTTGGGGGTGGCAATGGGGCTGCTGGGTGAGATCGGATGGGGTTGGAGTTGGGTGGAAGACAGGGTTAGGGTTGGGCAGGCAGGTTCCCACGTGCAATGTGCTTTTGCTCAGTCTCCTGAATGGGGAACAGACTTCACAGAAAACTCCGCGCCCCAGAGGAAATCAATTAACCAAATAATCAATTAGCCGAATGAAATAGCGCCTGCCCATCTCGTTCGGATAACTGAGGTTCCTCTGTATACAGTTCCTATATTCAGTAGCTACTGTAATTAAGACGACAAGCTGGAAAGATGAACAAAGACCAAAAATACTACGCACTCCCAATCTCCCATCTGTTACAAATGGTTTCTTTATTCAAGCTAAACCCCTGATCCATGTGTTATTTGCTCACTCTTCCATCATCCTGATGTCCAGTGTATAAATGGGACTCACACCTTATGCAACCCCTCACTTATGCTGAAAAAACCCATTCGGTAGAAGTAGCACATCGCTGTGTGAAGTGCACTGACAAACATCAAGGATTCAACGTTAACGTTGTTTCGCTGTTAGAATGGTGTGTTGAAAGAACTTCCGGTACCCACTGTGTAAAAAGGTAATCAAAGACACTGGTCATACTCCTGCTCTTCATCCATTAAAACACTTGGACAATCAAACGTTTGATAGCACCCCCTGTTTACAAGATTCAGCTCTCGCCCTGAGTGGACTCATCATTCACTCACAGAAGTGCACCTTTGGAACTCCTTTTAGCCTTCACTGGCAATGTGAAAACAAAGGCTACCCATATTTACCCAATGACTGGTATGAATGTTGTGCCCCAGTATAAAATTTACCACTTTTTACCCTCCACCATGAAGTACCTGAGGTAGATGATGAATAGAATGCCTACCAACATGTGAAGCAATACAGAACAAAAAGGAGAGGAAAAACAAATGGGACTTAGACAACTTCTTCCATCAACAAACCTGGTGATCCAAGTTGCTGGGAGGACTTATTCCTGGCTGGGATGTTGAGATGGCCCGAGATCATATAAGTGACCATGCATACGACATCGAAAAACTTGCCAACTCAACTGCCCACACTTTGAAGCTGGTGAACAAAGAGTTACAGGAGACCCGGATGGTAACACTTCAGAATTGGCTCGTGCTAGATTTCCTCCTTGTTAAAGGAGTCGCTTATTCTGTTATTGGCCCGCAATGTTGCCCCGACATCAATGGTGGCTCTGAAGACGTTTTGGACAACTTAGATGTTATCAACAAAACGGGTCAAGATGCAGGGAAGACACCTGCCACACCATCGTCCGATCCATATGGATGGAGTATTACTTGCTGGCTTTGGTCGCTGTGTGGAATGTACTGATAGTCCCCAGTCTCATCCTAGGAATATACAGTGTCGTCCACTTCGGCATGGAATGGACCGTACATTGCTTTTCGCCTAAGCCAAAGATGAATCTTGTTAATCGACCCTTGTCTATCCCTGTAGCTCCACGTCCGAATGTCTATGCTGAAATCCAGTATCTTTCTGACTCTGATCCTCTGGACAATGACTCGCAAGAGGAAGCACTCAATTATTGAGAATACAAATCGACTGAATGGACTAATTATACTTGTATAAGCTGTGTAGTTGTCATGAAATGACAAAAGGAGGGAATGAGAAAGTTTATAGCCTTAAAACTTGTCCTTAAACATTTTGACGAAATGTAATGTTGAATTATAGAACACATTTGTTGCACAGTAGAAAATAAACAGGACAGCCGGGGAGGTGCCAGGCCACAAAAGGGGGAACCCAGGATGTGCAGAAGATAAAAACATCTGTCCTCACCAAGTGGTAACAGGATGCTCCAAGGCAATTAAGAACATTTGCCTTAACAGCAATGAATCTGTGTAAACAGGAAACAGAGTGATAACATTCACGGGTGTTCACTTGTGAAATTAATGACAGTGTTTGATTCTGATCTCAGACTTGGTATCATCCTGCAAGCATGTCAAAAGCCTTGTAATTAATGGTCAGGTCGTATCAATTATACTGGATTCTTATTACCCTTGCAGGCTCGGCAGACAGAAAGGGAAAAACATTATTCTGTTATAGTCCCTAACCTGGGCGTTCAAAAAGACATTAGAGAGAGAATGAGTGAAGAACATTTTAAATGCTGAGATTGCCAAAGCCAATAGAAAATTAGCTCTTTGTGGTTTGGTTCAAATGCACGCTTACTTGCTGTGGATTCAATACAGAAAATAGGTGCAGGAATAGGCTTTTTTTTTATTTCAAAATATACTTTATTCATAAATGATTTGATGGTCTGTACATTGGATCATGCCATACATATGTCCATATTTACAAACACAGATTCGACTTTATTCTTGTCCTTTACAATCCTGTGCATTTTTTCAATCTTGTATATATACATATATTTGGCTGAGGCATCAGCAGAGCCCAAAAAAACGTCTGTATGGGCCCCCTGTTCTTCTTTCGGCAGGCCGATCTTACACAGTGGTCTTTCCCCACCGCGCCTTGGCGGCAGCTGCCCCAAGCTTCAGCGCGTCCCTCAACACGTAGTCTTGGACCTTGGAATGTGTCAGTCTGCAACACTCGGTCGGGGTCAACTCCTTCAGCTGGAAGATCAACAGGTTTCGGACCGCCCAGAGAGCATCCTTCACCGAGTTGATGATCCTCCAGGCGCAGTTAATGTTCGTCTCGGTGTGAGTCCCGGGGAACAGGCCGTAGAGCACGGAGTCCCGCGTCACAGCGCTGCTCGGGACGAACCTCGACAAGCACCACTGCATTCCTCTCCAGACTTCCTCTGCATAGGCACATTCCAGAAGGAGGTGTGTGACAGTCTCGTCCCCCCCGCAGCCACTTCGAGGGCAGCGTGCGGTGCGGCAGAGAGTCCGGGCGTGCATAAAGGATCTCACAGGCAGAGCCCTTCTCACCACCAGCCAAGCCACGTCTTGGTGCTTGTTGGAAAGTTCTGGCGATGAGGCATTCTGCCAAATGGCTTTGACAGTCTGCTCAGGGAACCGCTCGACAGGATCCGCCCTCTCCTTTTCCCGAAGGGTCTCAAGGACGCTACGTGCTGACCACTTCCTGATGGACTTGTGGTCAAAGGTGTTTTTCCTCATAAATTTCTCCACGAAGTACAGGTGATACGGAACGGTCCAACTACTCGGAGCGTTCCGCGGCAGCGAGGCCAGGCCCATCCTTCGCAACACCGGGGACAGGTAGAACCTCAGTATGTAGTGACACTTGGTGTTTGCGTACCGGGGATCCACGCACAGCTTGATGCAGCCACACACAAAGGTGGCCATCAGGGTGAGGGTGGCATTGGGCGTGTTTTTTCCCCCATTGCACCGGTCTTTGTACATAGAGTCTCTTCGGACCCGGTCCATCTTTGATCTCCAAATGAATTGGAAGATGGCCCGGGTGACTGCGGCGGCACAGGTCCTGGGGATAAGCCAGACCTGTGCCACATATAGCAATACTGAGAGTACCTCACACCTGATGACCAGGTTTTTTCCCGCGATGGAGAGCGACCGTTGCCCCCATCTGCCTAGTTTCTGTCTCATCTTCCTGATCCGCTCCTCCCAGGTCTTGGCGCACGCCCCAGCCCCCCCGAACCAAATACCCAGCACCTTCAGGTGGTCAGTCCTGACGGTGAAGGGGATAGAGGATTGGTCGGCCCAGTTCCCGAAGAGCATGGCCTCGCTCTTGCCTCGGTTTACCTTGGCCCCCGAGGCCCGTTCGAACTGGTCGCAGATGCACACGAGTCTGTGCACGGACAGCGGATCCGAGCAGAAAACAGCGACGTCATCCATGTACAGGGAGGCCTTAACCTGCAGGCCCCCGCTGCCAGGAATAGTCACCCCTCTCAGGCTCGCATCCTTCCTGATGGATTCGGCAAATGGCTCTATGCAACACACAAACAAGGCGGGTGAGAGGGGGCATCCCTGCCTGACTCCAGATCTTACAGGGAAGCTATCTGATTCCCACCCATTGATTGAGACTGCACTGACAATGTTGGTGTAGAGCAGTCTGATCCAATTTCCGATTCCCTCCCCAAAGCCCATTTTGGAGAGGACATCCCACATATATGTATGCGATATCCTGTCAAAGGCTTTCTCCTGGTCAAGGCTGATGAGGCAGGTGTCCACCCCCCTGTCCTGCACGTAGGCGATCGTATCCCTGAGGAGTGCGAGACTCTCAGAGATCTTCCTGCCCGGTACAGCACAGGTTTGGTCCGGGTGGATCACCGATCCCAGAGCAGACCTGACCCGGTTGGCGATGACCTTTGACAGGATTTTGTAGTCTGCATTTAACAGTGAGATCGGTCTCCAATTTCTAATTTCCTCCCTCTCCCCCTTCCGCTTGTAGACGAGGGTGATGATGCCTTTCCTCATGGATTCACTCATGGTACCTGCCCGGAGCATACTGACATACACCTCCAGCAGGTCCTGGCCGATCAAGTCCCAAAGAGCGGAATAAACCTCGACCGGTAAGCCGTCGCTTCCGGGAGTTTTATTCTTTTCGAAGGACTCGAGGGCCTTGGTCAGTTCATCCAGAGATAGCGGCTGGTCCAGCCTCTCTCGTGTTCCGTCATCTAGGACCTCCGTGATAGAGGACAGGAACGACTGGGAGGCCGCGCTGTCGGTCGGCTTCGAGTCATACAGGCTGGCGTAGAAGGATTTGCTGATCCTCATGACGTCAGCCTGAGATGACGTTACCGAGCCATCTTCTTTCTTCAGGCTGCTGAGCACGGAGCTCTCTTTGTGCACCTTCTGGAAGAAGAAACGTGAGCACGTCTCGTCCTGCTCCACCGAGCGGACCCTGGACCGGAAGATTATCCTGGAGGCCTCCGAGGCAAAGAGCGAGGCTTGCTGGCCCTTCACCTCCTTGAGGTCCTCCGTGACATCCACCCCCATCGTCTGCAGCAGGAGCAGGTTCTGCATACTTTCCTGGAGCTGGGACAGTTTTCCCCGCCTCTCTCTCGCCTCCTGGACACCTTTGAGGATAAAGAACCTCTTGATGTTCCCTTTTACCGTTTCCCACCAGTCCGCTGGAGACTCAAAGAGGGGCTTCACGGTTCTCCAACCTGCGTAATCCCTCTTGAGCTCTTCGATGTTTCCCGGGGTCAACAGCTTAGTGTTCAGTTTCCACGTTCCCTTGCCCGCCCGCTGTTCGTCCTGTAGGTGACAGTCGGCCAGCAGGAGGCAGTGGTCAGAGAAGAACACCGGCTTGACGTCGGTGGATCTGACCGAGAGCGTTCGGGACACAAACAGGTAATCTATCCTTGAGCGGATAGACCCGTCTGCCCGTGACCAGGTGTATCTACGCTGCGCTCCGTCTGCAGGGGCGCTGAAGACGTCGTGCAGCTTGGCGTCTTTGACCGTTTCCATCAGGGCCCTGGACGTAGCGTCCGGTTTACTGTCCCCCCCGCCGGATCGTCCATCAGCATCAATGATGCAGTTGAAGTCTCCGGCCAGAATGACCGGCCTGGACGTAGCCAGCAGCAGTGGAAGCTGTTGCAGGACGGCCAACCGTTCACTCTTACCCACTGGGGCGTACACGTTGATTAGTCTCACGGGAGCGTTTCTGTATTTGACGTCCACGACGAGGAGGCGCCCGCCCACCACCTCCTTAACCTCGGAGATGGTGAAGTTGCCTCCCCGCAACAGGATACCCAGGCCGGAGGCGCGGCTATCGTTGCCCCCCGACCACACTGACGGCCCGTGGGCCCACAAGCTCGACCATCTCCTGTAACTGCTGAGGTGCGGTATCCCGCACTCCTGCAGAAACAGGACATCGGCTTTGACGTTGGCCAGGAAGGCCAGCGTTGAAACACATCGCGTAGCCGCTTTAATGCTACGCACATTTATGCTGGCAATTTTGAACCCCATTTTAACAGTTTGCGGGGTTACCAGTGTCCATTTTCTTCTGGTCTTGCTCCAGTGGGGTAGCTGCGTGCATCCCCGTGGTGACAGCAAACTGCTGGACCTTCCCAGGGCTGAGGTAGTTGTCCGGCTCCACGCTGGAGTCATTTCCCCGCTCTGGTGTCATCGTGTCGGACCCAGGGTCCGCATCGCCCCGTTCTCCATCTGACATCAGGGCTGTCACTGGGACGCTGCTCCCAGTTCCCTGGAGCTGTGGGCCGGTGGGTACCCCTTGGTTCTCACCGGGTAGGGGGAGGCCTTCACCCATCCCCTCAGAGGGATCGTCTTTTCCTTCTTGGGCGGTGTTGCCCTCCTTTCTCCCCACGGCGCTCTGCCTCTTCCTCCGGAGGCGACCCTTCTTGCGCCCGTCCTCACCCTCGGAGGAGCTGCCTGTATCCTCCTCTTGGAGGTGTCTCTTCCTCCTTCGCTTGGTGGCTTTGGGGCCCTCGAGAGGTTTCCTTTTCCTGTTTTTAACGATAATCCACTGCTCTGCCTCCTTTGATCCCTCCTCTTCCATTTCCTCCGTCTGTCTTGCAGGAGCTTGGGTCGGCTGCTGCATCTCCCCGCTGTCTGCTGCCTGCTCCTCTACAACTTTCCCTTCCTTCTGGGTGCCTCCAGGCACCGTTCCTTTGCTGATTCGCGGTACCTCGTTAGACTTTGTCGGTCCGCGGCTCGTGTTGCCACCTCCGGCCATCTGTGCGTAGGTGGCGGCTCCTCGTCTTGGGCAGGCCTTGTACATGTGGCCCGCCTCCCCGCACAGGTTGCAGCTCTTTTCCTCCCGACAGTCCTTTGTCAAGTGACCCTCCTGTTTGCAGTTCCTGCAGATGGTCACTTTGCAATCCACCGCCACGTGTCCCGACTTCCCGCAGGTTCGGCACACTTTGGGCTGCCCTGCATATGTCAGGTAGCCTCTGCTCCCTCCGATTGCGAAGCTCGAGGGTGGGTGGAGGATGTTCCCACTGTCATCGGCCCTCAGAGTTACCTTGACCTGCCTCTTACTGGTCCAGATCCCAAAGGGGTCGATCACATCGGTGGCTTCTCCCTCGACTTGGACGTACCTTCCCAGGAAGGTCAGGACATCAGCCGCTGGAACGTAGGGGTTGTACATATGGATTGTAACAACCCGGTTCCTCTGTGCAGGAAGCACACACAATGGCGTCGCCGACAAGATGGAGAACAGCGGCTCCCCTTCCTTCTCCTTGAAGACCTTCAGGAGCTGTTCGCACTGCTTCACGCTTCTGAAGGTCACATCGAAGTAGCCTGCCCCAGGGAAATCCTGCAGGCAGTACACGTCTGCGGCTGCAAGGCCGCAACACTCCAGCAGAACTTTCTTCACAAACACCGTCCGATCCACCGGTGTGTGCTCCTCCACCTTCTTCACAGTCACCCTGACTGTGTTCCGAATGCCCTGGCCCGGGCGGCGAATGGCTGCTGAGGCCATAGCTCAGAGGTTGGCTGGTCCCTGAATTGGCGTTAGGCCGAAGCCAGCATGAAGATCCACCAAGAGCAGGTCAGCACAACCAAACGATCCTCCAACGTCCAATCACGATCCAGCGATGGTCTCCAGCAGCCCCGACGACCCGCAACACGACCCCCGCAGTCTCTCCCCCGCCAGCACGCCTCTGCTGCGTCGAACCTCCAACACTCGAGCAGAATCTCTTCCTCCGGTCCTCAGGAACGACACATATTCCGAGCCAAAAGGCCGAGGTGCAGGAATAGGCTATTCGGCCCTTCGAGCTAGCACCACGATTTATTACAGCCATGGCTGATTATCCATAATCAGTAACCTGTTCCGGTCTTATCCACATCACCCTTGTTTTAACTTTATTTGCATTTTGGGACTTTATGATTATTTTGAGTAACCATCGCTGATTTCGAAATGCAAACTCCGTAAAAGGTAATATTGATGAAGCTTTAACTTACTTGCTGTTCTTACAGACCAGGACTGCCCCACTGTCAATTCTAACGAGTCCGATCTTGTGTCCTACTTGAATTTGAATCACAACTCTGAAAAGAAAAAATGTCTAATTCGAAACAAATGAATCATTTAAAATACAACCTTACAGTAACAATTCAGCCTCAGGTTCAGAATGATTCTTTTCTTAAGATAAAGAGCAAGAGTCTGCTGCTAGCTTAAAAATTATTCTCACCCTAACATTGAAGAGATTCTGACACAATCTATGAAGAAGCCATTTTTTTACAGTCAAAGTTTGCCCTCCTCGCTAAGAAGCCATTTTGTAAAACATGATACCTGACATGCAAGCAATGCAAGGTTACCTTACTACTTCTCCCACTTAGACTGGTGCCTCCTTATAGTAGGGACTTGTCTCACCAACAGGCACCTGACTCGGCTGAATCTGTTTTTCCCACCTGATCGATGGCTACAGGCCTATAGGAGTGATCACTTAGGCACACACAGACCTGTCAATTAACTTCTCTTCCTTATGAATCATTGCCTTTCCAATGTTGCCTGTCTAAGTAAGTGTTTAAATCTAATTAAATGGAGTGTTTTTGTAAAAGTTTGTATAAAGGAACCCTGTTTGTGACAGAAGGAGAAAGTAACCTGCGAGGGCTCTTCAAGGCAGAGCTGGTCGCTACTCTCCTAAGGTTTTAGAACCTTAGCTAGCCTGGCTAATAGGTACCAGTGTTATGCTGTAACAGTAAATAAAGGGGAAGACTAAAATTAAACTAACCTGTCTGTAAGAGGTTTTTATTCTAGACTCAAAGAGTACGATTGCCGGGACAAACCAAGAGAGGCTTACAGGTCTGAGCCCACAAGGGATTCCCTGGGCCATCTCAAATCTGTACTTTAACATCAGTGCCTGCTAACTTTCATATAACATACGTTGTTGCCTCAAATCTGTGCTCATCTTTCCCAATTTCTACGTGAAACCTTCCAATCAAGTTTGCGATTTGCCACATTTTTGAAATGACTCTTATCCAAGTCACATCCAACATGATGACGGAAGTAAATTGTTTTTTTTCTCCGTTTCAATCTACACACATCTCAGTCTACCACACAATTCTCCTAAAATACCTCTCCACTGGTATCCAGCTGGCAGCTCAGGGACTGTTCTCATTTAGTCCTAATTTTACGGATGTGTTTGTCGACCAAAGAAGCCAATGAATTTAACCTTTATTCCCTCCTCCTCAACTATGACAGTTATTGAACAGCTCCTTCAAAAAAAAACCTTCCATCTAAAAGAACAAAGGCAGATATATGGGAACACTACTACCTGCAAATTCCCCTTGTGGGAAATAGAACCCACTCACTTCAATCATTTCAGTCCAAGACAAGATCTAAAGCAGCAGTATCGTTTATTATCCTTTTGCAAGAGTGGTGCCTATAAGATAGGCACGTCGAGTTTAACGAGTACACAACTTATATACAATTCATTTCTCTTTCCCTCCTCCCATTGTTTCCCCCCTGTTTACATCTCCCACTACTCTAAACCTGGCTGTTTACCTCTTGCCTCATTCAGCCTTGGGCATAACAAAGTACAAGTTTTGCTTGGCCATTTCATCACATCCTGCTGTGGTCCACTGTTATATATCCTCCTCCAATGCCATCTGCTTCTTTGCTTGCTAAAGCAACATTTCCTTCCATACTTTGCCCATACTGAGCCTGTTGACCTCTTGATTGTGTTTTTTTTGTTTTTACAGAAGCAGGAAACAGATGCTTGTAACTGTTTGTACAAGCATATCCAGCTTAACCTACACCCCCTTCCCTCACAGCACCTTATCTATTTGTCTGTAACATTTCATTCTTGTATGCACATTTTAGCTAATGCAAAAGCAATTATATATTTCCTTTACATAGCTTTCATTCTTGTTAACTCAGCTCTTGGCTGAACAATTATACACTAATGTGAGTTCATTTACCTTACATAAGCAATTATGATTGCCTAAGTAACACTGCTTTATCTATATCCCACACCCTTCAAGCCACTCATCAACCTGACTTAGAAATATACTGACACTCCTTAACTATCACTGGTTCAAAATCCAGGAACTCCACCCAAGGGCACTGAGGGTCAACATACAGCACACATACTGCAGTGGTTCAAGAAGGCAGCCCACTACCACCTACTCAAAGGTAACTAGGTATGAACAATAATGCTGGCCCAGCAGGACACCCACATCCCCTACATTTTTGCTTTCCATCATCATAGATGAGCAGGGATTTCCTGCAACTGTAAATTAAAGTAATTGCTTTGAATCCAGTCTCCATTGCAATAGCAGGTGAAGCCAGTCTGAACAATCTTGGTGTCAGATTTGATTCTGAGAGGAGCTCCAAGCCTCACAGGGCTGTTCTCTCTGATACTGAGCCGTTCCATTTTGAATTGCCCGCGATCCAAAGACTCGTGCACCATGGCCGGTGATGCCGCGCCTGCGCAACGACACATTGGCCGGTAGAGGCGCGCCTGCGCACGACCCCGGGCCGGTAATTCAACGTCTGCGCGATGACACCGCGTCCGGCCGTACTGCGCCTGCGCATCGACAATAGGCCGACCATCCCACGCATGCGCAATGACACCGCCGCCGGTCGCACGGTGCGGCAAACCCACAGTTTTCTCTCAAACGTAATCCCCGCTGTCCCGGTCAACTCCGGAGCCCGCATCGGCGGGTTCCCCACCCAAATCCCCCCAACCGGTATAACCGACACCAGCGCAAAAAAAACGCGAGCGCATGGAAAACCCTCCCCTACTGAAGTAAAATGGGGAATTCGTGCAAGGCAACGGAATTGGTCGCACTCCAATTATTATACATTTTAAATATAAGTACAACTTGAAGACGCGGTTTCACTTCAGTCTGTTGAACTATTTTAACCGAATAAGCGGTGCAGTAGTAAAGTCAGAAGGGGGTGGGTTACTCCTCAGAGGGTCGGTATGGACTTATTGGGCCTGTTTCCAATCTGTAGGGGAATTAACCTGAAGTACCAAGCCACGGCTTCATTGCCGCCATGTTGAGGGACAAGACCAGGGGAGGCGGGGCTCTAACCACGTGGGCAAGGACACGTGATGGAGGGCACGGCGTCAGTGGCCCCGCCTCCAGCTACGCTGATGAATCAATGAACTCTTCCTTGGGAAGTCGTGACCATTGTATGATTAAATTCTACTTTCAGTTTGAGGAGTGAAAAGGGACTAGTGTCTGCAACTTAGTTAAGACAGTTATGAAGGTATGAGACTTAGGCTAGCTAAGGTGAAGGGGCAATAAACCGGAGAGGAATCCACTTGCAGCAATCATGGGAGAGAAATTGTGAATTGGAAAATCGTATCAAAGCAAAACCTTGCAGTCACATTTGCCTGTATCTTGTACAATGGCCTGATGGCTCATATGTTAGTGAAGCCTGCCGTAGCATCTACAAGTAAGATATAGGTCAGGAAAAGTTTGGAGAAAGGAACTCAGCGAGTTTTGAGAAGATTTGTAGCTCAGGTTGAGGTTCTGGATGTAGGTTTGCTCACTGAGCTGGAAGATTAGTTTTCTGCCATTCTAGGTAACGTCATCAGTGAGCCTCCAGATGAAACACTGGTGGCATGGCCTGCTTTCTATTTATGTGTTTAGGTTTCCTGTTCTTTTTTCTCAGGGGGTGGTAAATGGGATCCAAGTCAATGCCTTTGTTGATAGAGGTCCAGTCGGAATGCCATGCTTCTAAGCATTCCAACTGGAACTCTATCAACAAAGACATTGACTTGGATCCCATTTACCAGCCCCTGAGAAAAGAACAAGAAATGACATCACCGACCCAAGGAAACCCAAACACAAAAATAGAAAGTGGACCATGCCACCAGTACTTCATCTGGAGGCTCACTGATGATGTTACCTAGTATGGTGATGAAATGTTTGAAAATGGACCTTCCAGCTCAACGAACAAACCTTCACACAGAAAGGAACTCAAGAAAATTACAATCAGTGGAGGAAGAAGTAACAAAAGGATTGGTGAGGGCAGAGTGGTGGATTTGATCTATATGGACTTTAGTAAGGCATATGACAAGGTCGCCCATGGGAGACTTGTAGCAAGTTTAGATCTCATGAAATACAGGGAGGACTCGACATTTGGATATAGAACTGGCTTGAAGGGAGAAGATAGAGGGTGGTGGTGGAGAGTTGCTTTTCAAACCTAGAGGCCTGGGACCAGTGGAGTGCCACAAGGATCAGTGCTGGGTCAACAGCTTTTCATCACTTATCCAAATGATTTGGATGTGAATGTAGAAGGTGTAGTTAGTTTACAGATGACACCAAAATTGGAGGTGTAGTGGACAGCAAAAAAGTTCACCTCACATTACAATGGGATCTTATTCAGGTGGGCCAATGGGCTGAGAAGTGGCAGATGGAGTTTAATTTCGATAAATGCGAGGTGCTGCATTTTGGAAAAGCAAGTCAGAGCATGACCTAAACACTTCATGGTAAGGTCCTCGAGAGTGTTCTTGAACAAATAGATCTTGAAGTGCAGGTTCATCGCTCCTTGAAAGTAGAGTCATTGGCAGATAGGATAGTGAAGAAGGTGTTTGGTATGGTTTCCTTTATTGGTCAGAGAATTGAGTATATGAGTTAGGAGGTCATGTTGTGGTTTTACAGGATATTGGTTAGGTCACTTTTGAAATATTGCATGCAATTCTAGTCGCCTTCCTATCGGAAGGATGTTGTGAAACTTGAAAGGGTTCATAAAAGGTTTACAAGGATAATGCGAGGATTGGAGGGAGTTGTATGGAGTTGTCCTGCTCGCCTTTAAACAACCCCCAAACCTCAAACAGATCATTGTTCGTAGCAAACTGCCCGGCTTTCAGGACAACTCCATACAACACTGTCGCAGTAGCCGCTGCGAGACGTATCGGAGTGTGGACATGTATACCATCATTACACGTGGGGACACCTCCCACCATGTATATGGCAGGTACTCATGTGACTCAGCCAACGTTATCTATCTTATACACTGCAGGTAATGAAGCCCTGAGGCGTGGTACACTGGTGAAACCGAGCAGAGGCTACGGCAACGGATGAATGGGCACTGCACAACAATCAACAGACAGGAGTGTGCCCTTGCAGTTGGAGAACACTTCAGCAGTTCGGGGCATTCGACTTTGGACCTTCGGAAAACCATCCTCCAAGGCGGACTTTGGGACAGGCAGCAGCGAAAAGTGGCTAAGCAGAGGCTGATAGTTAAGTTCAGTACCCGTAGGGATGGCCTCAACTGGAACCATGGATTCATGTCACACTACAGGTGACCACCATTGCACTATATGCACACACACACACGCACACGCATATGCATGTTCTCTCACAGACACTCACAAGGCCACACACACCCACAAACACACACACACAAACCCACATGCACACATACACATATACATTTGTGGGGTGAATTTGTACTTGCAGAGTTACATCGTACTTTGCTCAAAACCTGCATGAATCCATGTAAGATTCTGTTAATTAATTTTTCATAATGTTTAGCATCAGTCTAAACATTATGGCACAGATAGCAGCACACAGGGAGCTAACACCTTCAATACATTATCTGAGCTGACATCAATTGTTAAATTCACTTGAGAATGTAACTTTTAAAAAAGATTTTGCAATTTACAAATGAAAGAAGTGAAACTAACATGATCATTCTAACAGATGAGAGACTTAATCAACAATCAAGGTGTTTTTCAATGTATAATTTCAGTTACATCACACTGTAAACATTTTCTGTAAATTCTGTGTCTTACAATCATGTACTCTACAACCATCTGATGAAGGAGCAACACTCCGAAAGCTAGTGCTTCCAGTTAAATCAGTTGGACTATAACCTGGTATTGTGTGATTTTTAACTTTGTACGTCACAGTCCAATACTGGCATCTCCAAATCGTGTAAATGTAAATTCAGCATTCTCCTGTATCTCCACAATGAAGTGTGCTAAACACGGAGGAGCTCTGGGGTGGCTTTCGATGCAGCATAAGTGGGGGCAAATGAGAAAAATTCACCTGATCTTTCTTCATTGAGTGTTTCAAGAAATCGCAGAATTGTTATGGAGCAGAAGGAGGCTGTTCAGCCCATCCAGTATGCACTTCTCTCTGAATGAGCATCATGACTCAGTGCCGTTCCCCTCTGTTTTTTCCTGTGCCCTTACACATTATTTCTATTTAAATAACCATCTGATGCTTCTTGCCTGCCTCATTGAACCTACCTCCATCACATTTCCAGGCAGCACATTCTGGACTCTGCTGTGTGAGAGAAGTTTTATTTTGCAAGTCACGTTTCCTTCTTTTGCAAATGACCTTATATCCCTTCCTCCAGGTTCTCCATCCTTTTATAAGGGGTAACAGTTCCTCCCAATCTACTTTATCCTGCCTGCTCATGACTTTGAAACCTTCTATCAAATCTCCTCTCAGCATTCTTCTGAGAAGAGCAGTGGCAACCTCTCGATCTGTCCGACACTGATGTGAGGATGTTTGCCAATGGTTACACAGTGTTCATCCACCAGTTGCGACTCCTCAGGTACTGAAGCAGTCCATGTTCAAATGCAACAAGATCTGGACAATATCCAGTCTCCAGCTGATAAGTGGCAAGTAACACCACACTGAACCCCCCCACCCAAACCACCTTCTCAAGGGCAACTAGGGATAGGTAACAAACACTGGCCAACCAGTAAACCCCCATGACCCATGGCTGAATATTAAAAAAAACTGGGGAACCATTCAGCCTGGAAAATGCCCGCGGGTCTTTTTTCACTACAACAATTTGTACCCGTAGTGCTACTGTCTTGCTGATTCCATGAGATATCACTTTCCTGTCATATCTGTTGTGTTGCAACACATCAAGTGTCTTTCAGAACTCCCTATACACCACATCCACAGCATTACTCTGATCATCACTAGCTTTCGGAGTCTTTAATGAACCTTCTCTTAAAAAACTAATGCCAACTCTTTGGGATTAACCTACATTTTTCAATGAAGCTAGATTCATTCTATATTGAAGATTTGTTTCAAGAAATTGCCCTTCACTGAAGTTAAACTGATCGGTCTGTAACTGCTGGGGTTATCCTTACAACCTAAACAAAGGCACAGTGTTTGCAATTCTCCAGTTCTCTGTTACTTTCCCGAGTCTGAGGAAGACTGGGAGCAAGCATCCAATTCCTCTGCAATTTCCACTCTCACTTCCTTCAATATTCTCTGATCATTTGGTTCCAGTGCCCTATCACCTTTAAGTAGCATGGTCTATCTAATGCCCCTCCTTACCTTTCTAAGGACTGAGTTTCCTCCTCAGTTACTACAGCCTGGGCAGCATTTCCTTCCTGAGGAAAGATGGATCAAAAATATTCATTTAACATTTCAGTCACGTTCCCTGCCTCCATGTGTAAATCTTATTGGTTGTCTCTAATTGGCCCTACTCTCCCGTTTTTTGCTGTTTATGTGTTCTATCAAAGACATGAGGATTCCCCTTTGTATGAGCTGCCAGTCTTCATTCTTAACCTCTCTTGGCTGCTCTTACTTTGTGTTTTCACCTCCCATCCGAACCTTCTGCTTTCAGCTTGGCTCTCATTTGTATGTCCTTCCTGGGGCCTGCCATAAACATGCGATTCTTCTGAAGGGGATCGCTGAGGAGATTGTGATGGTGTTTGTGATCTTTCAGGAATCACTGGAGTCGGGGCGGGGGGAGGGGGTTGCTGAGGGGGGTAGATGGTTGCAGGTTTCCAAAGGATTGGAAAATGGCTTAGATTACGCCCTTGTTTAAGAAATAAGGGAGGGAGGCAGAAGACAGGAAATTATAATTGGTTAACTTGACCTCAATCATTGGTCAGATTTGAGACTTAAATTTAAGGATGAGATTGCAGGGTGCTTGGAAGAGCATGGTAAAATAGGGCTGAGTCAGCATGGCTTCATCAAGGGGAGGTCATGTCTGACAAACCTGTTAGTGTTCTTTGATGAGGTAAGAAGCAAGTTCGACAAAGGAGAGCCAGTGTACGTGATCTATTTGGATTTCCAGAAGGTCCTTGACAAGGTGCTGCACAGGGCACTGTGACACAAGATAAATCCCACGGTGTAAGGGGCAAGATTCTGGCAAGGGTAGAGGATTGGCTGGTCGGAAGAAGGCAGAGAGTGGGGATAAAGGGGTCTTTTTCAGGAAGGCAGACTAGCAGAGTACCGCAGGAGTCAGTGTTGGGACCACAACTATTCATGCTATACATTAATGATCTGGATGAAGGAACTGAGGGCATTGTTAGTACATTTAGAGATGACACCCGTAATGTCTATCTCCTTTTGCATCCTAGGAGCACTGAATTTGTTTTCCCTACTTTCTCTTTTTCAGGGAATGTACCTCAACTGTCCCCCTACCCATCTGTGCTTTGAAGGTAATCCATTGCTCAGCTGCTGGTTTTCTTGCCAGTCTTCGGATCCAGTCTATTCAATCCTGCTCTGCTTTTGCCCTGTTGATCTCAGCTCTCTCTCAGTTAATTATTCTTACTCTGGATTGTGCTTTGTTCTTTTTTTAAAAAATCATTTTCCTAAATATTACAATACAATGATCACTGTTCTGCAAATACTTTCCATGACACTTGATCTACTTGGCCTAACTCATTACCAAGATCCAGGCCGAGCACAAACCCGTGTCCTGCTTGCCCTCAATACAATCTTGGAATGAAAATAGAAGATCAAACAGTACAGCACGGGACAGGCCCTTTGGCTCGCGATGTTGTGCCGGCCTTTTATCCTACTCTAAGATCAGACTTGCTCCGTCTGACCTTCATTGCTACTATCCCAGTCTATATTCAGATAATTTAAGTTTCCCCTTATAATGACTTGTTTGCATCTCTCTGTAAGTTCCTTGTAAGTTTGTTCCTATTCATCCTTCCCACTGGTTGGTGAACTGTAGTCTGCTCTGAACCATCTGATTACACCATTTTTGTTCCTTATCTCAAGCCAAATCGATCCTGTCCTTGACCCCTCAGAGGCACCCTCTTCCTCCAGCTCTGCACTGATCTCCTTAACCAATCATACCACTTCTCACAATTGTCCCCCTCTCCTATCTTTACTGAACACCTTGTATCCAGGAATACCCAGTCCCGCCCGGTCTCTGTCAGAGTCATGCATCAGATTTCCACTTCGCAATCTGTGTCTGTAACTCCCAAATCTTATTGACCCATTTAAGTCTGTTTCCCATCAATCAGGGTCCCTAACTTGCAAAGGTAGCCAAAGGCTTTGTCAGTGACTGTAGAGACCTGGTGAGGTTGGGAAAAATCAGAAGGATCAGTCACACCATTTGCATTATGTACAGGGCCCGTGACGCAACAACCAGTACCTGGGACACAAGGGGGAGCCTGTAATCTCTTATCGCTGTCCCTAATTTGTGGGTCCTCTCTGATGGAGACCATTGTGAAATCCATAGTCAAGATCACCACCTCCTGACCTGGAGAAGCAAGAACATGCAGTGCTCGTGGGAATAACCTGAATGTGATCAGAGGACAAGGTCAAAAATCACACGACACCAGGTTATAGTCCAACCCGTTTATTAGAAAACACTAGCTTTCAGAGCCTCGCCCCTTCTTCAGATTCTCAGAGGAGTAAGCAAGGTGAATTTAATCAACAGAGAAATCAAACTCTGCTGTTCATTTCGTTTGAGGTTAACTCCATTCTCCTCAATGACATGAACAAGAGACAAGGCAAGAGTAAAGAATATAAAGACACCACCAGTGACCTCCTGAAATGCAGTTTCCCGTTTTTTCAGTTTTTAGCATCGATTCAAAGCGGAAAGAGACTTTCTTTCTCCTTCACGTCTTGAAACTCTTACTGAGATGATCAAACACAGCAACAGTTCATGTGATGGGTTGAGGGGATTGTCTAATGATTGAGAGAGGGGACTCGGTCAGGAATGGGATTTATTCCCGGATTCTTTGGGAAGCCAGGAGGAGATTGCAGATCTCATCCCTGGAATTTAGAAGGTTGGGAGGCGATTTCACTGAAACATTTCAAATTATCCAGGGCCCTGACAGGGGAGATTTTGGAAGGATGTGCCCCAACCTGGGGATTCTAAAGCAGAGTCACAGTCTGGGAATAAGGGATTGATATTTATCTCCGAGATGAGGAATGCGTGGCACAGTGGCTAGCACCACTGCTTTACAGCACGAGGGACCTGGGTTCGATTCCACCCTCAGGCGTCTATCTGTGTGGAGTTTGCATATTCTCCCTGTGTCTGTGTGGGTTTCCTCTGAGTGCCGCAGTTTGCTCTCAGTCCAAAGATCCACAGGTTAGGTGGATTAGCCATGGGAAGTGTAGGGTTATAAGAATAGGAGTGGGGGGTGTTTCTGGGTGAGATGCTGCTTGGACTTGATGGGCTGAATGGCCTTCTTCCACACAGTAGGGATTCAATGATTCTACGTTGCTGTGGGTCTGGAGTGATATGTTGGTTAGTATGGGCAAGGACAACAATTTAATGTACATTATGGGGCCCTCCAACAATGGTCATCATTAGACTCTGAATTCCAGAGTTTTCTTTTCAATTTAAATTCCACTCTGTGCCTTGCCAGGATTTGAACCCAGGTCTCCCAGAACATTACTCGGCTCTCTGGATTAAGAATCTCGTGATGATACCACTAGGCCATTGCCTCCCCACATGTGGATGATCTCCATCTTGAATTTATTCAAATGCATAAGTATCGACAACTCTCCGGGGATGAGTATCCCAAAGATTCAAAACCCTCTGAGTGAAGAAATTCATAGAATCCCTACAATGTGGAAACAGGCCATTCAGCCCCAACTGCCTCTACAAAGAGCATCTCAACCAGACCCACTCCCCTGTAACCTTGCATTTCCCATGGCCATTCCACCTAACCGGCACGTTTGTGGACTGTTGGAGGAAACCAGATCACCTGGAGGGAACCCAGGCAGACACAGGGAGAATGTGCAAATGCGACACAGTCAGTTGCTCGAGGGTGGAATCGAATCTGGGTCCCTGTGCAGTGAGGCAGTAGTGCCAACCACAGTGCCTCCCCATTTGATTCTGAGCAATAAATGCTGGTGTACCAAGTGATGCCCAATCCTGTAAATGAATGAAGAAAAGATCAGTCAAGATTTGGATAGGACTGTAATGGGTTACTCCCCACATGCCTGGAGGGTGCAGATCCAAAAAGAGTTAAGAAGCTTGATATCATCCAGTACAAAGCAGCCTGTTTGATTGGCACCACATTGACAAACATCCGCTCCCTCCACCACTGATGTTCAGTGGCAGCCGTGTGCACCATCTACAAGATGCACTGCAGAAATCCACCAAATCTCCTGAGACAGCACCTTGCAAACTCACGACTATTTCCATCTAGCAGGACAAGAGCAGCAGATACACAGAACACCACCACTTACAGATTCCCCTCCAATCCATATAGCATCCTGGTTTGAAAATACATTACTGTTCCTTCAGTGTTGCTGGGTCAAATTCCTGGACTTCCCTCCCTAAGGGCATTATAGGTTTATCTACGGCACATGGACTGCAGCAGCTCAAAAAGGCAGCTCACCACCATGTTGCAAAGGGCAGGATTGTGGCTCAGTGGATAGTGCTGCTACCTCACAGCACCAGGGCCCTAGGTTCAATTCCACCCTGGGACAACTGTCTGTGTGAAGTTTGCACATTTTCCCCATGTCTGTGTGGGTTTCCTCCACACAGTCCATAGATGTGTCGGTTAGATGGATTAGCCATGCTGAATTGCACGTAGTGTCGAGGGATGTGCAGGCTGGGTGGGTTAGCCAAGGGAAATGTAGCATTACAGAGATGGGGTTGGTCCAAATGGGATGCTCTTTGGTGGGTTAGTGTGAACTTGATGGGCTGAATGGCCTGCTTCCACCCTGTATAATGATTCCATGATTCTCAAGGGAAACTCGGAATGTGTAATAAATGCTGTCCAAGACAGCAATACCCATGTGCTTGGAGTGAGTTTTAAACAAAAAGACCATCTGCACTGCTTACTATTCCATCAGTCTTTGTGTCAATGTGGAACTATGACTCTCATTAATACATACAGTAAGTAGTTAAGGCCTCACCACAGAATCCTTGTGGAACACCACTCGTCACTTTCTTTCTCTGTTGTCTGTCACTAAACCAGCCTCCAAACCAAGTAAAACATTCATCTTCAATCCCATGGGTTTTAACTTTGGTCAGCAGGCTGTTTTGTGAAAATTATCATCAATTCTGAAAGTTGATAAGTCTATATGCATCAACTATTTTAGTTCATGCATTTGGTTTGTTAGTTAGAATCTACCCATCACAAATCTATGTGGGCTATTTCCAATTCTCTACATGTTCATGCTCTCTGCTGCTAACGATAGATTCCAATGAAACCCCCAAAAGAGATGTTAGATTGACCAGTATATCATTTCCTCGGTTCCCTCTCATCTTTTTTGAACCCGTGGAGTTACAGCAAGACATTTTCCAAACTAAAGGAATTGTTGCTGCTTTGGAACCTGATGGGAAAAGCTTCTGAAACTTCTCCCCCCTCCCCCTCCCTTTAAACCCCTGAGGTCCTGGAGATCTGTCAGCCTTTAGAGCTGCTCACTCTCCAATGCTGTTTTCTGGCATGTATCAAGTTTTGTGAATTCCAGTCTTCAATTCATTACTAACCTCCCTGGAGTGGAAGCTGCATTATCCCGTTCCTTGTCTGTGAAGACTGACACAACTAATTATTGTACATATCGGCCATTCCCTTAGTCTCATTCATGGAATTCCCAGTTTGTTTTTAAAGGGCTCACATTACACTGGAGCCCCCTTGATTTTCTAATCTTCGTGTAAAACATTTGTGTTATTCTTGTGACCCCCTTGCAGGTCTCTCTCTCAATCACTTTTTTGTAACTCTTGCTTCCTTTTTGTCTTCCTTTGCAGTTCTTCATATCTTCCTTCAGTTTCCTGAATTCTCACTGATATTCCCATATTCGAGTGTTCTCATCTTTAGTTCTTTCACTTATTTTGTCAGTGACGATGTGCTAACAAGTGGGGACCTGTTCCATACTGAGCGGAATTCATCTTTAACCATCTCCCCATCTCATTGAAAGTCTGATCTGACAATTTTGGCTGACACCAATCTCTGTTGCATTCTGTTTTCTGGGAGGTGGGTGTCACTGGCATAGATCAGTATTTGTTACCCAAGACTAATTGCCCTTGAACTGCTGGACTTGCTGTGGGGCTGGAGTCACATGAAGTCCAGACTGGGTAAGGCTGAGGCTGGACAGCAATCAGGGATCATTATTGTGGTCACCATTAATGAGGCTTGATTTGTGATTTGAATTCAAATGCCAGCACTTGTCACTGGGGGAGATCGCAGAGTTGGACATATTGTGACAGGACCTCTGTTTTGTATCTGACCTGAAAGACAACAGCTCCCTCAGTTTTACAGTGTCAGCCTTGACTGTGTGCTCAACATAGGAATTAGGAGCGGAAGGAAGCATTTCACCCCTTCGAGCCCGCTCTGCCATTTAACATGACCGTGGCTGATCTTATCCTGGTCTCAACTCCACTCTCCTGCCTGCTCCCCAGCGCTCTTTATCTCACTTTTAATCAGAAACACATCTTTCTTGAACCTGTTGATTGATTCTGCCTCCACTGCACTCTGGGGCATTGATTTTCACAGATTCACAACCCACTGGGAGATGTATTTTCTCCTCAGCTCAGTTTTGAACCGACCTCCTCTCACTCTATATTGATGACCTCTTGTTCCAGACTGTCTCGCAAGGGGGAGCGTCTATTCAACATCCACCTCCTCAATCCCCTTTCACATTTTCTATGCCTCAATCAGATCCCTCCTTCATTCTTTTGAGCTCTAGTGAGTACAAGTCCAAGCTATTTAACTGCTTCACAGTAAGACAGCCCTTTCATTCCTGGAATCAGTCTGGGGAACATCCTCTGAACAGCCTCCAGTGCCACCACATCCTTCCTCAAATAAGGAGAGACAATGCCCAGGTGTGGTCGCACCAATGCCTTATCGATGCTCAGGTTTATTATGTATGATCAATGCTTGATCAGTTGGGCCAATGTACAAGGAGTGAGAGATGGAGTTTATTTAGATAAATGACAGGCTTTGCATTTTGGGATGGCAAAGTAGCCTTCTTCTCTCCAATGAAAACAGCCTCAGTTCCCTCAGCCTTTCCTTGTAAGACCTTTCTTCCATACCAAGCAACATCCTAGTAAATCTCCTCTGAACCCTTTCCAAAGCTTCCACATCCTTCCTATAATGCGGTGAGCAGAACTGTACGCAATACTCCAGGTGTGGCTGTACCAATGTATTGTACAGCTGAAGCATGATCTTGTGGCTCTGAAATTCAATCCCCCTCCCAATAAACACCAACACACTATATGCCTTCAACCTGGCTGGCAACCTTCAGGGACTTATGCACCTGGACACCGAGATCTTTCTGTTTATATATACTGCCAAGAATTTTACCATTAACCCAGTACTCTGCATACCTGTTATTTGTTCCAAAGTGAACTACCTCACACCTTTCTGCATTAAACTCATTTTCCACTTCTCAGCCCAGCTCTGCATCTTATCTATGTCCCTCTGAAACCCATAACATCCTTCAGCACTATCTACAATTCTGCCTACCTTAGTGTCATCCTCAAATTTACTAACCCATCCTTCTACACCCATGTCCACATCATTTATAAAAATGACAAACACCAGTGGCCCAAAACAGATTCTTGCAGTGCACCACTGGTAACTGAGCTCCAGAATGAACATTTCCCATCAACCACCACCCTCTGTCTTCTTTCAGCTAGCTAATTCCTGATCCAATTCGCTAAATCACCTTCAATCCCGAAGTTCTGTATTTTGTGCAATAGCCTACCATGTGGAACTTTATCAAATGCCTTACTGAAGACCATATACACCACATCAACCACTTTACCTTCATTCACCATTTTTGTCACCTTGTCGAAGAGCTCCTGCGTGCTTTTATAGGGGAAAAAAACCTACCCAGGTAAGCTTGCGCTACACCAGCTTCCGGGTCCTGGCTGCCTCTCTGGTCGTTGTCACTTCCCCCTGCTGCTCCCGCTCTTTCTGTAAAGAGAAAAAAAACACCGCTGCCCGCTACCGGTAAGTAATTTTCAAACAAACTGTCTTACCTTAGCTGTAGCCTTCCGGGTTCGTTTAAACTCAGCCACTGCTCACACTCAACAAAAAAACTTTTTAAAAAATCTTCCAACATTGCCAAAACCACCTCGTTATCAACCACAATCCCATCTAATCTAGTAGCTGATAACTCAGTATTCTAACATTGCCCTTTTCCAAAGAGAATACTGACGAAAAGTATTCATTCAGCACTTCCTCATATCCCTCACACAACTTTCCACTCCTATCTTTGATTGGCCCTAATCTAGTCATTCTTTTATTCCTGATGTACCTATAAAAGGCCTTCTGGTTTTCCTTGACCCTATCCACTAACAATTTCTCATGTTTCTCCCTGACCCTTCTTAGCCCTCTCTTTCAATCTTTTCTGGCTAACCTATGACTCTCAAGCCTCCTAACTGAACCTTCATGCCTCATCCTCACGTTAGCCACCTTCTTCCTCTTGACAAGAGCTTCAACTTCTTTAGAAAACCTCTCTCAACAATTACCTCCCTGCCTGATAAGTATATACTTATCAAGGACCCACAGTAGCTGTTCCTCGAATAAGGTCCACATTTCAAGTGTGTTCACCCCCTGCAGTTTCCTTCCCCATCTGATGCATCCTAAATCTTGCCTAATCACATCATAATTGCCTTTCCCCCAGTTATACATCTTTCCCTGCAGTATATACCTATCACTGCCCAATGCTATTGTAAACATAACCAAATTGTGGTCACTATCACCAAAATGTTCACCTACCTCCAAATCTAACACCTGGCCAATATGGCATTGCCCCTTGTTGGCCTGTCTACATACTGTGTCAGAAAACCCTCCTCCACACATTGAACAAAAACTGACCCATCTAAACTACTTGAACTATAGTACTCCCAATCAATATTGGGGAAGTTAAAGCCCCCATAACAACTACCCTGTTACACTCACTCCTATCGAGAATCATCTTTGCCATCCTTTCCTCTATATCCCTGGATGAATTCGGAGACCTACAGAAAGTTCCAAACAGGGTGACCTTTCCTTTCCTGTTTCTACTCTCAGCCCAAACTACCTCAGTGGATGTGTCCTCACATGTTATCTCTGAAATACTACCCTTAATTAACAGTGCCACCCATCCCTCTGTTACCATCTTCTCTGTTCTTGCTGAAACATCTCAATCCCGGAACCTGCAACAAAGTCTTCTAACCATATCTCTGAAATGGCCACAACATCGAAATCCCAGATACCAACCCATGCTACAAGTTCACCCACCTTATTCCGGATGCTCCTGGCATTGAAGTACACACATTTCAAACCAACACCCTGATTGCTAGTGCCCTCTCATGACCTTGCAAGGATGTTGCCAGGGTTGGAGGTTTTGAGCTACAGGGAGAGGCTGAACAGACTGGGGCTATTTTCCCTGGAGCATTGGAGGCTGAGGGGTGACTTCATAGAGGTTTATAACATCATGAGTGATATAGATTAGGTGAATAGCCAAGACCTTGTGCCCGGGGTATGTGGGTCCAAAACTAGAGGGCATAGGTTTAAGGTGAGAGAGGAAGGATTTGGTAGGAATCTAAGGAGCAACTTTTTCATGCAGAGGGTGGTACGTGTATGGAATGAGCAGCCAGAGGAAGTGGTGAAGGCTGGTAAATTACAACATTTAAAAGGCACCTGGATGTGTATATGAATCGGAAGGGATTAGAGGGATATGGGCAAAATCCTAGCAAATGGGACTAGATTAATTTCAGATATCTGATTGGCATGGATGAGTTGAACCAAAGGGTCTGTTTCCGTGCCGAATGACTCTCTGACTAAGTCTCTGATTTAAATAGACAAAGCTTCTGAGACAGAGGTAACAGTGCTCACACTGACCAGGTTCCAGTTTGTACAGGGCTCTGCTCTCAGTTGGATGGTTGGGAGTTGGAGCTGATTTTAAGCTGTACTTTAAGAGGGGTAAGCAACCTTTTTGATCAAAGCTTCCAGAAATGTGAAGGTAACATTTATAAGCAATTCAGAGCAATGATCTACTCAGTTAGTTTGACTCCTGGGGCCTGCTGAGTACTAAAACTCAGCATTTAGGGATTGCTGAGAAATATCTTCATTGACTTGGACATTAATTGTACTTTTCAGGTTCCACAGTTTAATGAAGAGTCCAGAAGAGTTTAGCTTTGGGTTAATTCCCGATCCCATTGTTGTTCTCTACAAGGCTGTGAAGGACACAGAGTGGAAGAAATACTTTCCAAAGAATAGAGGCTGCTCCTGTCTTCAAAGGGTTGCTATCTCTTGAGTGGATATGAGACAGAACCACATGCATGCTTCAGGGCCAGAATGGAAAGAAGGAATTTGCATTTGTATCACAGAATCCCTATAGTGTGGAAGTAGGCCATTCAGCCCATCGAGTCCATACTGCCCCTCTGAAGGGCATTCCACCCAGCCACCGATCTTATCCCTGTATTTTCCAATGGCTAATCCACCTAGCCTGTACATCCCTGGACACTATGGGCAATTTAGCGTGGCCAATTTATCCAGCCTGCAGATCTTTGGACTGCGGGAGGAAACCAGACCACCCAACAGAAACCCACACAGACTCAGTGAGAATGTGTAGACTCCACACAGACCTGCCTGAGGTGGGTCCCTGGCTCTGTGAGGCAGCAGTGCTAACCACTGAGCCATCGTACCACCCCAAAAGTATAGCACCTTTTGTCACCTAAGGATGTTCCAAAGCATTTTACTACCAGAGCTGAGGGCTTGAAACATGAATAAGGTTACATTTGTGCCACACAACTGCCAGGCAATGACTGTCTCCAACAAGAGAAAATGTAACAATATCCCCTTGATGTTCAGTGGCTGTGTGATGTGTGCACACATTGCCTTTAAGAAAATCCACCCCTGTGTATGTACAGTGTTGCACTCTACCTACCAGTTAGTCAGCTGTGTGCCTGCAAGCTGCACAGACCGAGATCAATTCACAGAATCCCTACAGTGTGGAAACAGGCCACCTGGCCCAACAAGTCCAGACCGAATCTTCCAAGTGCATCCCACTCCCTCAACCCATTACTTTACTTTTTCCCTGAATACTGCACCTAACCCACACATCCCTGAACATCATGGGTAATTTAGCTTGGCCAATTCTCTCAACCTGCACATCTTTGCACCATAGCAGGAAACCAGAGCACCCGGAAGAAACCCACACTGTCACAGGGAGAATGTGCAAATTCCACACAGACAATCGCCTGAGGCTGGTATTGAACCCAGGTCCCTGGTGCTGTGAGACAGCAGTGCTAACCACTGAGCCAACATGCTGAACATTATTGCTTGCTGTAATGCCTTCTTCATGACTTGTAACATGTTTTATTGTTTTAAATAAATCAACTCACAGAGTTAATGGATTGATTATGGGATCATTATCTTTAACATGTCCTGGTAAAAAGCAGGAGAAAATACTGTGCAGATGAAGCATATTGTACCAGCAGCTTAACCTGCAGGTAGAAAATATAAACTACATTCTCTGATCATGTGAAAGTGTATGAGGCAACAAATGGGCAAGGAACAAAAGCAAAAGTAGGCCACTTAGCCCTTTGAACCCGTTCCCCCATTCAATAAGATTATGGTTGATCTGATTTTAACCTCAACTCTACATTCTCTGATAATGTTTCATCCCTTCAGACATCAAGAATCTATCTATGGTCATGGTTGATCATTGAGCACTGTACTGTAATCCCTCCCTAGCCCATATGGCTTGAATCTTTAGCCACAAGAGCTATGTCTACCTCCTTCTTGAAAATGTAATGTTTTGGCCTCAACCACTTTCTGTGACAGAATTCCACAGGTTCACCACTCTCTGGGTGAAAACATTTTTCCTCACCTCTGTCCTATAGGGTTTACCCCTTAATCTTAAACTATGAGCCCTGGTTCTGGAATTCCCCACCATTGGGAACATCCTTCCTTCATCTAATTTGTCTCGTCCTGTTCCAATTTTACAGCTTTTTCCAAGATTCCTTTCCTTCATTCTTCTAAACTCCAGTGAACACAATCCTCACCAACTTAACCTCTCCTTCTACATCACACCTGCCATCACAGAAATCAAATGGCATTCAGTAATTAATATTAATCAGTCCATTGTGGAAGACAGACTTTGAAGGTCAGGGTTATAAGACAATCTTTGCCAGTTCTAAAATTCAGGTTTCTGTTGCAGTAATCTCAATGGAATCATTGGATACAATCTTACAACAGCAGAAAAATGGGAGGTGTAGATGGAGGGTGCAGACAGTGGTGTAGACAGTGGGTGTAGGTGGTGGTTGCAGACTGAGTCTGCAGACGGTAGGTGTAGATGGTGGTGTAGACGGTCGTGTAGACATGAGCAAGACTTTGTGTGGTGACCACATGGGTGGCTTTGTGGAATCACACAGAGAGCAGCCAGTGAGCCTGACACAAACAGGGACACCCCCTGGTGCTGAAAGTCATGCTGCTGCTGGCTAAGGTCGCATTTCATCTGGAACTGCACTCCCTCCCTCCACACTCCCCTCTTGTCCCCACATGCCTCACTACAGCCTCTGGAGATGCCAGCCAGCACCTTGTGCCCTCGCTCAGTCTCCATTGACCTTGACTCCATTAGCCTTGACCCTCCTTCCAAGCACCTACTTGGGCCTTCACTGAAACTTGAGCCATTTCCTCTGAGCTTAGATCATGTATTTGCCATCTTGTGACTGCCTCATCTAGTCACCATTAACCTGCACTGCCCTCTCAGCATGGAGCGTAGATTGATTCAGCGCAGAAAAGGCCCTTTGGCCCATTGAGCCTGCACAGCCATAACTCCTGCAAAGGGCACTCTAATCCCAAATCCTTGAATGTTATGATATTTAAAGGTTGTGAGGTTTCCAGCATCCACTACCTTCCCTGTGTTTATAGTTCGTATCACATCAGGCTCACAGAACTGAACAAAAGCTCAACTCTTTGAGCTTTTTGTATGTGTGGCGTGGTGGCTCAGTGCTGTCTTACAGCATCAGGCACCAGGTTCAATTCCAGCCCCAGGTGACTGTTTGTGTGGAGTTTGCACATTCTCTCTGTGTTGGTGTGGGTTTCCTCTGTGTGCTCCAGTTTCCTCCCACAATCCAAAGATGTGCAGGTTAGGCTGAATTGGCCATGTTGCAATTGCCATAGTGTTCATGAATGTGTCGGTTAGGTGCCTTAGTTTGGGGAATGGGTCTAGGTGAGTCTCTCTTTGGATGGTCGTTGTGGACTTGTTGGGCTAAATAGCCTGTTTCTACACTGTTGGGATTCTGTGACAGTCCATTCCAGATTCTCACCACCCACTATTATTTCACAAATCTAATTTGCGATGTTTGTAATGAAATCCTTCAAACCATTCATTTTGTCTCATGTTGTTTACCTCTTGAGCTCCTTGTTCAATAAATGTTTTATTCCTTTTGATAAAATATGACTTCCCAGACAGGAGCTGTTAACCTTGTCCAATCAGGGAGCCCTGGCTGACAGATTAAAAAGGGGAGTGTCAGAAGGACTGATACTCTGGTACCTGACTCTGAATAACAACCTGCCATCCAACCCCCTCCTTCTGTCACCCTCAATCTCCCCATGCTTACTCTTGATGCCACTTCAATCCAGCTTGTGCTGTCTTTGGGAGAGGTTGGCCTTTCGTTCATCACCCAGGAACGTGGTCATCATTCCAGAGAAACATAGTCTCACTCATTACAGACAGAGATGACTGATGGTGTGATTAACCTGAGGGTCACTACAGCTGAGGCAGGGGGAGAGAAGGTGGCACCTCCATGGTGGTAGTACCCTTCATTAATCCACTTCAACCCTCTTTGAATTCAAGAATTCAACCTCTCTTGTTCAGACAACTCCCCTCCCTGTAACATAATATTGCTGCATCTAGTTTAGGGCTAATTGACCATTGAAATACGACTATGGCTAGTCAGCATTGGCTGAGCAGGCAGGCAGCAATGACCCCAGTTCCAGAATATCCCCTTGTAATCGGGCAACACATTAGGGAACACAGTGTGCACTGCCTCTGAAATACCTCCCTTACTGAGAATACACTCTCAGCATTCACCTTTCTCAACTACCATCTCAATTTACTATAAATTCTGTGTCCAACGATCCGAGATTTGGGAAGATTAAAGCCTCATCTTCAATCCCCATCACAAAGCCCATTCTCTGTCCATCACTCAGAGACAAATGCCTTAGCAACACCTATAGGAAGCACAGAGTGACACACTCACACTCAGTGCGATACCTACAGGCAGTACAGAATAGCACACACACACTCAGAGCCACTTACAGGCAACACTGAGTAACATACACACTCAGAGAGACAGGCAGCACTGAGTTACATGCTCACACTTCATGCTGCCTGGAGGTGTCTCTCTGAATAACACACCCACACTCAGAGTGACATCTACAGGCAGCATTATGTAGTACACTCGCACACAGACACATACTGGATTAGTGGTGCTGGAAGAGCACAGCAGTTCAGGCAGCATCCAACGAGCAGCGATGCTGCTCGTTGGATGCTGCCTGAACTGCTGTGCTCTTCCAGCACCACTAATCCAGTATTTGATTTTCAGCATCTGCAGTCATTGTTTTTACCTGCACAGAGACACAGCCTGCAGTGTCAGCGATTGGCCGAAGATCATTTCAGGTACTATCCAGCATGCAGCACAGAGTGCACAGTGCAATCCCAGCAACTGGGCCTGGACCAACAGAGTGAAGGGGAATGCCTCAATGATTGTAATCATTGAGTCCCAACAGATTTCAGTTTCTGTTCTGTTTGGAATCTTGTAACCTCCACAGATTCCAGATCGAAGGGATCATTTGGAAGTGATTGGTGATTGGCTGTCAGTCTATACAACAACAGAAGTCTTATTGATTGACAGGCCAAGCAGCCAATTGTGACAATGAATTGCTGAAATGCAGCCAATCAGCTGAATGGAGTGGTCCATTTCCAAAGCACACAGAGACAGAGACTGAATCTTCTTCATCTTTATTCCCTTTTCCAGATTGGCATTGACAGAAAACAGACTGCAATTAACAGCCCAGACAGAGGAAGCTGCTCAACTTCACAGCCACAATGGAGCTTGAGGAAAACACTTGTGGAGATTTCCCCAATAACATGAGAATCTTGTCCCTTTAAACAGTGATAAAAACCTTAAATTGGAGCTGGTGGCTGAGCAGGAAGGAGATCTGGTTGACTGAAGCAGAAACTTCTGAGGTTCACATTGTTTTGTACAGTTGACAATCTTCAGTAACTTGTAGAGATTTTACTTGGCATCACAAATCACCCCTGTTCCCATCAAACACTCACAGGACAAGGACAGCATGAGATTTGACACACTGTAAAGCTCTCTCTACACTGTCCCAATGACCTGCCTGAACTCCTGAACCTCAGAAATGTCTCCGAGGAGTCATCAGAAGGAAAAGAATTGAAATTTAATGCTCACAATGATCTTTGTCCTGCCAGCTCAGCCCTGTCCTATTTAAAGTTGTGTCTCCTCTGTGGACTGTCTCCAACACTCTACACACATTCTGATCTCTCGATGCTCTTGCTGAAGGGAGAGGGGAGGGTTACGTGGGTGAGGGCACAGGAGAAGCGAGCGTTGGACTCCCAGTCAGACCCAGAGAGGGTCAGCAGGCTGCTGACACTGTAGGTGCTGTCCAAAGCTCGCAGGTAGTTGCTGGTCTGAACCCCGTCCGAAATGACTGCACCGTCTTTCTTCCACTGCACCTCCAGCTCATCGGGATAGAAGTGATTGGCAAGGCACACCAGGGTGGCAGTGCCCTTGGCATCTACCTGCTCTGGGGAGGGGGGCAGCAGGGTCAGCTTGGGCTGAGAGTTCTCACGGCCTGAAAGACAAGAGAAACGATTTTAATCCCTGCCATTTGAAGGTACTTCAACTTTCAGAACATTCACTGGTAAAATGTTTATAAATTTGTATCCAATACCGAACAAAACTGACAAAAGAACAGGTATTGTTTAAATTGCTTCTTGGGATGTGGGTGTCACTGGCAGGGCCAGCATTTATTGCCCATCCCTAACTGCCCCTGAGAAGGTGATTTTTTTAAATTTCAAAATATACTTTATTCATGTAAATAAATCTTTGGTACTTGTACAATTTTCCATGTCGTTCATAGTTATATACATTGCATGTCTTAACATTACAAAGAACAAATTGAATTAATCGAATTCACAGTTATCCTATTAACAGTTACCTTTATTAACTATCCAGTCTCTTGGTATTTGGCTGTGGCTTCAGCAGAACCCACCTACTGAGTGGGTGCCCTGTTATATGAAAGCAAATGAAACTTCTTTAACCCCCAGTTTATGGGGTTACCATTGTCCATTTGACTGTCCTGTCTCTGGGGTGGCTGTCTACATCCCCAAGGTGAGCACGAACTGCTGGACCTTCGCTGGGCTGAGGTAGCTATCCAGCTCCTCATTGTGGTCATTTACCCGCGCTGGTGTCATTGAGCCAAGGCAAGGGTCCTCCCTGTCCAGTTCTGTGTCTGACAATGGGACTGTCAGAGGATCACAGATCTCGGTTGCCTGTAGTTGTGGGGCAGTGGGAACCTCCTGGTTCTCACTGGGTGGAGGGTGGACTCGGGGGGTCCGTTGTTTCCTGGTTGGGAGGAAATGCCCTCCTCTTTACCGACGGCGCTCTGTCTCTTCTTCTGGTGGTGATGGCCTTCTTTGCGTCCATCTTCCCCCTCTGAAGGGCTGGCCGTCCCTCCCTCGTGCAGCTGTCTTTTCCCCCTTTTCTGGGAGGCTTTGGGGGCCTGGCAAGATTTCCTCTTCCAGTTTTTAACAGGTATCCACTCCTCTGCCTGCCTGATTACCTCCTCCTCTTCCATTTCTTCCATCTGCCTGGCTAGAGCTAAGATCAGCTGCTGTGTCTCTCCGCTGGCTGCCGCCTCCTCCACTCCAGCCTGTTCTTCTTTCTGGGTGCCACCAGACTCCGTTTCCCTGCTGTCCGGGTGGACCTTACTGGTCTTTGGGGGTCCACGGCTCACATTGCCACCTCCAGCCATCTGTGCGTAAGTGGGGCCCCCCCGTCTTGGGCAGGTCTTATACATATGGCCCGCCTCTCCGCACAGGTTGCAGCTCTTTTCTTCCTGACAGTCCTTAGTCAAGTGACCCTCCTGTTTGCAGTTCCTGCAGATGGTCACTTTGCAATCCGCCGCCACGTGTCCCGAATTCCCGCAGGTTCGGCACACATTCGGCTGCCCTCCATATGTCAGGTAGCCTCTGCTCCGTCCAATTGCGAAGCTCGAGGGTGGGTGGAGGATGTTCCCACTATCATCGGCCCTCAGAGTTACCCTGACCTGCCGCTTACTGGTCCAGATCCCAAAGGGGTCGATCACATCAGTGGCTTCTCCCTCAACTTGGACGTACCTTCCCAGGAAGGTCAGGACATCAGCCACTGGAACATAGGGGTTGTACATATGGATTGTAACAACCCAATTCCTCTGTTCAGGAAGCACACACAATGGGGTTGCCGACAAGATGGAAAACAGCGGCTCCCCTTCCTTCTCCTTGAAGACCTTCAGGAGCTGTTCGCACTGCTTCACACTCCTGAAGGTCACATCAAAGTAGCCTGCCCCAGGAAAATCCTGCAGGCAGTACACGTCTTTTTTTTTATTTCAAAAATATACTTTATTCATAAATTGATTTGATGGTCTGTACATTTGATCATGCCATACATATGTCCATATTTACAAACACAGATTCGACTTTATCCTTGTCATTTACAATCCTGTGCATTTTTCAATCTTGTACATATACATATATTTGGCTGAGGCATCAGCAGAGCCCAAAAAAACGTCCACATGGGCCCCCTGTTCTTCTTTAGGCAGGCCGATCTTACACGGTGGTCTTTCCCCACCGCGCCTTGGCGGCAACTACCCCAAGCTTCAGCACGTCCCTCAACACGTAGTCTTGGACCTTGGAATGTGCCAGTCTGCAACACTCGGTCGGGGTCAACTCCTTCAGCTGGAAGATCAACAGGTTTCGGACCGCCCAGAGAGCGTCCTTCACCGAGTTGATGATCCTCCAGGCGCAGTTAATGTTCGTCTCGGTGTGAGTCCCGGGGAACAGGCCGTAGAGCACGGAGTCCCGCGTCACGGCGCTGCTCGGGACGAACCTCGACTGCATTCCTCTCCAGACTTCCTCTGCATAGGCACATTCCAGAAGGAGGTGTGTGACAGTCTCGTCCCCACCGCAGCCACTTCGAGGGCAGCGTGCGGTGCGGCTGAGAGTCAGGCGTGCATGAAGGATCTCACAGGCAGAGCCCTTCTCACCACCAGCCAAGCCACGTCTTGGTGCTTGTTGGAAAGTTCTGGCGATGAGGCATTCTGCCAAATGGCTTTGACAGTCTGCTCAGGGAACCGCTCGACAGGATCCGCCCTCTCCTTTTCCCGAAGGGTCTCAAGGACGCTACGTGCTGACCACTTCCTGATGGACTTGTGGTCAAAGGTGTTTTTCCTCATAAATTTCTCCACGAAGGACAGGTGATACGGAACGGTCCAACTACTCGGAGCGTTCCGCGGCAGCGAGGCCAGGCCCATCCTTCGCAACACCGGGGACAGGTAGAACCTCAGTATGTAGTGACACTTGGTGTTTGCGTACCGGGGATCCACGCACAGCTTGATGCAGCCACACACAAAGGTGGCCATCAGGGTGAGGGTGGCATTGGGCGTGTTTTTTCCCCCATTGCACCGGTCTTTGTACATAGAGTCTCTTCGGACCCGGTCCATCTTTGATCTCCAAATGAATTGGAAGATGGCCCGGGTGACTGCGGCGGCACAGGTCCTGGGGATAGGCCAGACCTGTGCCACATATAGCAATACTGAGAGTACCTCACACCTGATGACCAGGTTTTTTCCCGCGATGGAGAGCGACCGTTGCCCCCATCTGCCTAGTTTCTGTCTCATCTTCCTGATCCGCTCCTCCCAGGTCTTGGCGCACGCCCCAGCCCCCCCGAACCAAATACCCAGCACCTTCAGGTGGTCAGTCCTGACGGTGAAGGGGATAGAGGATTGGTCGGCCCAGTTCCCGAAGAGCATGGCCTCGCTCTTGCCTTGGTTTACCTTGGCCCCCGAGGCCCGTTCGAACTGGTCGCAGATGCACACGAGTCTGTGCACGGACAGCGGATCCGAGCAGAAAACAGCGACGTCATCCATGTACAGGGAGGCCTTAACCTGCAGGCCCCCGCTGCCAGGAATAGTCACCCCTCTCAGGCTCGCATCCTTCCTGATGGATTCGGCAAATGGCTCTATGCAACACACAAACAAGGCGGGTGAGAGGGGGCATCCCTGCCTGACTCCAGATCTTACAGGGAAGCTATCTGATTCCCACCCATTGATTGAGACTGCACTGACAATGTTGGTGTAGAGCAGTCTGATCCAATTTCCGATTCCCTCCCCAAAGCCCATTTTGGAGAGGACATCCCTCATATATGTATGCGATATCCTGTCAAAGGCTTTCCCCTGGTCCAGGCTGATGAGGCAGGTGTCCACCCCCCTGTCCTGCACGTAGGCGATCGTATCCCTGAGGAGTGCGAGACTCTCAGAGATCTTCCTGCCCGGTACAGCACAGGTTTGGTCCGGGTGGATCACCGATCCCAGAGCAGACCTGACCCGGTTGGCGATGACCTTTGACAAGATTTTGTAGTCTGCATTTAACAGTGAGATCGGTCTCCAATTTCTAATTTCCTCCCTCTCCCCCTTCCGCTTGTAGACGAGGGTGATGATGCCTTTCCTCATGGATTCACTCATGGTACCTGCCCGGAGCATACTGACATACACCTCCAGCAGGTCCTGGCCGATCAAGTCCCAAAGAGCGGAATAAACCTCGACCGGTAAGCCGTCGCTTCCGGGAGTTTTATTCTTTTCGAAGAACTCGAGGGCCTTGGTCAGTTCATCCAGAGATAGCGGCTGGTCCAGCCTCTCTCGTGTTCCGTCATCTAGGACCTCCGTGATAGAGGACAGGAACGACTGGGAGGCCGCGCTGTCGGTTGGCTTCGAGTCATACAGACTGGCATAGAAGGATTTGCTGATCCTCATGACGTCAGCCTGAGATGACGTTACCGAGCCATCTTCTTTCTTCAGGCTGCTGAGCACGGAGCTCTCTTTGTGCACCTTCTGGAAGAAGAAACGTGAGCACGTCTCGTCCTGCTCCACCGAGCGGACCCTGGACCGGAAGATTATCCTGGAGGCCTCCGAGGCAAAGAGCGAGGCTTGCTGGCCCTTCACCTCCTTGAGGTCCTCCGTGACATCGACCCCCATCGTCTGCAGCAGGAGCAGGTTCTGCACACTTTCCTGGAGCTGGGACAGTTTTCCCCGCCTCTCTCTCGCCTCCTGGACACCTTTGAGGATAAAGAACCTCTTGATGTTCCCTTTTACCGTTTCCCACCAGTCCGCTGGAGACTCAAAGAGGGGCTTCACGGTTCTCCAACCTGCGTAATCCCTCTTGAGCTCTTCGATGTTTCCCGGGGTCAACAGCTTAGTGTTCAGTTTCCACGTTCCCTTGCCCGCCCGCTGTTCGTCCTGTAGGTGACAGTCGGCCAGCAGGAGGCAGTGGTCAGAGAAGAACACCGGCTTGACGTCGGTGGATCTGACCGAGAGCGTTCGGGACACAAACAGGTAATCTATCCTTGAGCGGATAGACCCGTCTGCCCGTGACCAGGTGTATCTACGCTGCGCTCCATCTGCAGGGGCGCTGAAGACGTCGTGCAGCTTGGCGTCTTTGACCGTTTCCATCAGGGCCCTGGACGTAGCGTCCGGTTTACTGTCCCCCCCGCCGGATCGTCCATCTGCATCAATGATGCAGTTGAAGTCTCCGGCCAGAATGACCGGCCTGGACGTAGCCAGCAGCAGTGGAAGCTGTTGCAGGACGGCCAACCGTTCACTCTTACCCGCTGGGGCGTACACGTTGATTAGTCTCACAGGAGCGTTTCTGTATTTGACGTCCACGACGAGGAGGCGCCCGCCCACCACCTCCTTAACCCCCTCATTGTGGTAACAGATTCTGAACAATCTCTGTCTCGTCCTTCGAGGGCTCCCACTGCCCTGACACTGATTTCCAATCATGTCACTGCTTCCGGTCCACTTTTACCAAAGCACCACACAGTTTAGTAAAATGAAAACTTTTACACTTGCTCCATGGTTCTCCATTTCCATCCCTCCTCTCAATCTCACTGAGTTCTGATCGCTGTCACTAAAATGATCCCCCATTATAACCCTTCCAGCTGCCCTCATTCATTCCATAAACGATGGTCTAAAACTGTCCCTTCTCTTTCATCATCACCCTCTCAGGACCAATTAGGGATGAATAATAAATGCCAGTAACACTCACATCCCAAGAAGCAATGTGAACAATGCCTGTTCTTTTGTTGGGTTTATTCTGTATTGACCAAAAATGTTCAAAAAGATTGTTTTGGCAGTGAATATTGTGAGGGTTGAATTCCCTTCGAATGGCAGGGATTAAAATTGTTTCTCTTGTCTTTCTGGCTGTGAGAACTCTCAGCCCAAGCTGACCCTTCTGCCCCCCTCCCCGGAGCAGATTAATGCCAATAGCACTGCCACCCTGGTGTGCCTTGCCAATCACTTCTATCCCGATGAGCTGGAGGTGCAGTGGAAGAAGGACGGTGCAGTCATTTTGGACGGGATTCAGACCAGCAACTACCTGCGAGCTTCAGACAGCACCTACAGTGTCAGCAGCCTGCTGACCTTCTCTGGGTCTGAGTGGGCATCCAACGCTCGCTTCTCCTGTGCCCTCACCCACTTGACCCTCCCCTCTCCCCTCAGCAAGAGCATCAGGAGATCAGAATGTGTGTAGAGTGTTCAAGACAGTCCACAGAGGAGACACAACTTTATGTAGAACAGGGCTGAGCTGGCAGGACAAAGGTCATTGTTAGCACTGAATTTCAAATCTCTTCCTTCTCGGGACTGACTTGGAGACACTCCTGAGGTTTGGATGTTAAAGTAGGTTCTTGGACAGTGTCAAACCTCATGCTGTCCCTGTCCTAAGAGTGTTTGATGGGGACAGAGTTGACTTGTGATGCTAAATAAAATTTCTTGAAGTTGCTGAAGACTGTCAGCTGTACAAAACAATGTGAACCTCAGAAATCTCTGCTTCAGTAAACCAGATCTTCTTCCTGCTCAGCCACTAGTTCCAATTTAAGGTTTTATCACTGTTTAAAGGAACAGGATTCTCATGCTATTGAGTAAATCTCCACAAGTGTTTTCCTCAAGCTTCATTGTAGCTGTGAATTTGAGCAGCTTACTCTGTCTGGGCTATTAATTCCAGTTTTTTTCTGTTAATATGAATGTGGAAAAGGGAATAAAGATGAAAATTCAGTCTTTGTCTCTGTGCGGTTTGAAAATAGACGACCTCCCCCTTTTGATTGGCTGCATTTCAGTAGGTCATTGTCACAATTGGTTGCTTGGCCTGTCCATCAATTACAATCATCAATCATCAATCCTTTTCAAATAATCCCATTGATCAGGAATTTATATCGGATATAAGATTCCAATAAGAACATGATTTGGTGTTGAACTGGGGTATACACAGTTAAAAATCACACAACATCAGGTTATAGTCCAACAGGTTGAATTGGATGCACACTTGCTTTCGGAGCAACGCTCCTTCATCAGGCGATAAGAACAAAAACTGAAAGCTGTTAGGACTTAATAAGTACAATTTGACACATTCCCTCTTTAATCAGTTGGTCCAGGCCCAGCTGAAGGGATCGCACTGTGCAATCCCTGCTGCATGTTGGGTAGCCCCTGAAAAAATCTTCGACCCTTCACATTAGTGTTTAACTTAATGCTGCCTGCAGGTGTCTCTCTGAGTGTGGGTATGTTACTCAGGGAGACACCTACAGGCAGCACTGAGTAACATGCTCACACTCAGAGAAACACCTACAGACAGCACTGAGTAACATGCTCACACTCAGAGAGACACTGACAGACAGCACTGAGTAACATGCTCACACTCAGATAGACACCTACAGGCAGCACTGAGTAACACACGCACATTCGGAGAGATCTATCAGCAGCATGGAGTGTGATCATGTTACTTAGTGCTGCCTATTTCTCAGAGTGCGTGTGTTACTTAGTGTTGCCTGTAGGTGTCTCTCTCAGCGCGAGTGTGTTACTCTGTGCTGCATGTCGGTGTTTCTCTGAGGTATGTGTCTCTCGCCCTGGATTGAGAATGGGCCTTGTGCTGGGGCTTTAATCTTCTCAAATCATGAATGAAAAACAGTTCAGTTGATTCAGTCTGAGATGGCAGCTCATTCAGATGGCCAAAATTAAAAAAGCACACAACACCAGGTTATAGTCAAACAGGCTTATTTGGAAGTAGAAGCGTTCAGAGCATTGCTCCTTCGTCAGGCAGCTGGAGGGGCAGGATCATTGGACACAGAATTTCCAGTAAATTGAGACGGCAGCTGAGAGTGTATTCTCGGTCAGTGAGGAATTTCAGAGGTCGTGGGCACTGTGCTCCCGAATGTGTTGCCCAATTCCGAGGGGATTTTCTGAATTCAGGGTTATAGCAATCGTGGCTGCCTGCCCAGCCAATGCTGGCTCCCCATAGTCATATTTCAATGGTTAATTAACCCAAAACTAGGTGCAGCAATATTACCTTCCAGGGAGGGTAGCTGTCTGAGTGAGGGAGGTTGAACCCTTGCAGCCCCAAGAGAGGTTGCGGTAGATTAATAACAGCTATGACCACCATGAAGGTGCCACTTTCTCTCCTCTTGCCCCAGCTGTGATAACCCTCAGGTTAAAAGTGGGACTGCTCTGGGATGATGACCACATTCCTGGTTGATGGAGCGAAGGTCAACCTCTCCCAAACGCAGCACAAGCTGCATTGAAGGGGCATCAAGAGTAAGCATGGAGAGATTGAGGGTGACAGAAGGAGGAGGTTGGTTGGGAGTTCACAATAGGCAATTTAGCACGGCCAATTCACCTAACCTGCATGTCTTTAGATTGTGGGAGGAAACCAGATCACCCAGAGGAAACCCATGCAGACACGGGGAGAATGTACAAATTCCACACAGACAGTTGCCTGAGGCTGGAATCAAACCCGGGTCAAAACACTCGGACTAGTCTTGACTTCACTGCAGCCTCTGCCTCTACTTCTGGCCCTGCCCACTCTACAACTAAGACTCTGGCTGCATTTCCCAGGGACACCCTGAGTCCTACCTCCTGCTAACCAGCACACTCACTCACTCTCCTCACCCATCCATCCCCACAGTGCATCCTACCCCTCCACTTCTCCCTCTTCACCTCATCCCCAACTTCCTACTCCTGCACCTCACCACACAACCCACTTCCGTCCCAATCTCCTTTCTCTCCCACACCCATTTCCCGTGCTGCATCACAACCAACCCTCACCCACCACATGCTGCATCACAACCAACCCACACCCTTCCCCCTCCCCTCCTTCAGCCATCTTGGGCCCCTCGTAAAGCTCAACCTTGAGCCTTGTCCCATACTTACTATCCCTCCTGACCTTGAACTCTCTGAGGCCAAAAGGTCCATCCTCATGAAAGGGCTCGCAGTCATTCCCGCCCGACGCCACCTCAACAAAACCCACACTCACCACGACGCGGACCTCTTCTTCCACTGTCTCTACTTCCATGTCTTCTTCTTTAACAAAAAACTCCCAACATCCTTCTGAGGACCCCTTGTCCCACCTCCAACCTTCCTCCTCCTCTTGGTCACCCCCTCCAGCTGTGTACACTTCCTAGACCTCTTCATTGCTGACTGCTGATGTGACATCAGGTGCCTTAATTTCTCCCCTCACCCTCTCTAGCCATACCCTCCCTGAACATGCAGCACTCCACTCTCCTCTCCAACCCCTGGTTCACCATCAAACCCACTGACAAAGGTGGGGCAGTGGTAGTCTGGAAGATTCACTGCTATGTCGCAGAGGCCTAATGCCAACTCTCCAACACCATGTCCTACTTCCCACTTGCCTATGACCCTGCCGCGACCCATCAGGCCAAAATCACTCGCCCTGTCAGTGCCCCCATTGCCTCCAGTGATCTCCCCTCCACTGCCTCTAATCTCATAGTCCCCCAGCCCTGCAATGCCCAGTTTTGTCTGCTCCCCAAGATCCACAAGCCCATCTACCCTGGGTAACCCATCATCGCAGCATGCTCCTGCCCCACTGAGCTCATCTCATTCTATCTTAACTCTATCCTTTCCTCCTTGGTTCAGACACTTCCCACCCACATCCGTGACACCAACTATACCCTCCATCTCTTCAGTAACCTCCAGTTCCCCAGCCCTAAGTGCTTTACCTTCACTATGGGTGTGCAGTCCTTATATATGTCCATACCCAATAAGGATGGCCTCCAGCCCTCTGCTTCTTCCTCTCCAACAGACCCATCCAGTCTCCTCCACCAATACCCTCCTCCGCCTTGCTGAACTGGTCCTCACCCTCCACTACTTTTCCTTTAACTCCTCCCATTTCCGCTAAATCCAGGGGGTGGCTATGAGTACCTGGATGGGCCCCAGCTAGTCCTGCCCCTTTATTGGCTATGTTGAACAGTGCCTCTTCAGTACCTGCACAGGCACTGTGCCCCAGCTCTTCTGCCATTACATTTATGACTGCATCGGTGCAGCATTCTGCACCCAGACTGAACTGGAGCAGTTCATCGACTTCACCCACAACTTCCACCCTGCCCTCAAATTCACTTGGCAAACCTTGGACACCTCCCTCCCCATTAATGACCTCTCCATTCCCATCTCCAGCGACAATCTTCAGACTGACATTTACTTAGACTCCCATAACGAACTGGAGTAAACCTCCTCTCACTCAGTATCCTGCAAGAACTCCATCCCATTCTCCCAATTCCTCTGCCTCTGCCCCAACTGCTCAGATAAGGAGACATTCCACTGATCACAGATGTTCACCTATTACGAACAATGTGCTATTCCTTCTTCTGTCATGCACTGCACCACCTCCATTTCCCATTCCACTGCTCTAAACCCCTCCAAACATAATAAAGGCAGAGCCCACTTGTCTTCACCTACCACCCCACCAATCTCCATATCCACGACATCATCCTTAAATACTTCCACCAACTCCAGCTTGACCACACCACCAAGAACCTCTTCCTCTCACCATCCCTGGCTGCCTTCCACATGGACTATTGCCTTTGACAATTCTTTGTTTGTGCCACTCGCCCATCAACCCTCCTGAACCCCCAGGAACCTTCCCTTGCAACTCAAAAAGATGCAAAGTCTGCTGGTACACCAACCCCTCTCCTCCATCGAGAACCACAAACAGTCCTTCCAGGTGAGACAGAAGTTCAACTATCTCTCCTCCAACCTAGTTCACTGCGTCAGGTGCTCCCGTTGTGGTCAACTCTACGGGAAGACCAAACGTAAACTTAGGGAACATTTTACCAAGCATTTCAGCCAGGCCCGGAGGGACCGTACGGTCCTCCCAGTCACCACCCATTTTAATTCCCCTTCCCACTCCCTTTCCGACATGACGATCACTGCCCTCCTCCATTGCCACAATGAACCAAACTACAAATCGAAAGAACAACATCTCATCTTCTGTCTGGGCAGCCTACAGCCCGGAGGAATCAAAATTGAGTTTGCCAATTTCAAATAACCACCCTTCCTATCCCCAGACTCCCTTCCCAACTCCTCACCCTCCCTTCCATTCCTCCCTGCCACCAAACAGATTCATTCCTCCCATTAACCAACCAGGTAGTACCCTCTACCTGTCATCACTGATCCCCACTTCATCATCCTGTCCCAGCCACCCCCTTTATCTGCAGCTCCCCCAACACCCAGCCCCATTCCTGCAGAAGAGTTACACCCAATATGTCAATTCTTCACCACCTGATGCTGCCTAACTTGCTGTATTTTTCCAGCATCCTACCTATCATTGAATGGAACCAGCAGATAAGGGTTAGATATCAAGTGTCAGGGCCATGAATAAATGGGAATGGGATATGCTACAGGTAGATGCATTGAGACAGTCAATCACAAAAAGAAGACCAAACTGGAAATGAAACATTAATACACAGTGAACAGAATTTAATGTCAGAAAGTGTGAGACCTTGCAATTGGGTCGGAATAATCTAAAGGCCGACGATTATTTAAATTGTGAGAGATTCCAACAAATTGCAGTACAGAGTGATCTGGGTAGTATTGTGCATGGGACACAGAAAGTTAGTGCAGGTACAGTAAGTCATTGAGAAGGTGAATGGAATTTTCTCCTTTATTGTTGGGGGTTGGAATTTAAAAGTAGAGAAGTCTTGTTAAAACTGTACAGGGTGTTAGTGAGCCTGCATTTGGCATATTGTGTGCAATTCTGGTCCCTGTATTTAAGAAAGGATGGACAGCTATTGGAGGCTTCCTCCTGCTCCTATTTCCCATGTCCTTGTGTGCTCCAATATCCTTCTCTCACAGCAGAGCTGGTTGGAGCCTGCCTGCAGTAGCAGCCTCCAGTCTCAGGGTGCTGCTGCCAAATGATCTGCCTTGGCCAGGCTGTCACAGTTCCCACATTACAACAATGTCTGGACTTTGGAAGTATTCCATTGGCTGTAAAACATTTCCAAACATCCTAAGTTCAAGGAACGTATAACAAATATATAATTCTCTCTCCTTTTATATTTTATCTCCATGTCTTCCCAGATGTCACCTGACAACATCACACAATTGTGTTAAATCTAGAATAAATCATGAAAATCTGGGAGAACTTAATCTATGATCACACTGGTATTAATGACCACCTCGTCAGTGGGCTTTGAGGCTGAAGGTCAATAGCTGTCTCATGGGGCCTTGATCTGAATTGTCTCCAGTCAGTCAGTGTTTTTGTCTGGTCCAGACAGTACTGACCAACCTTAGACCCTGTGATCTGATTGAGATGAAGGGTTAGCTGTGCTGGGCTTTCACACATGACTCACATACAGAGTGAAGCAGGGATTACCCAATTCACAAGAGTAAATGGAACGAACAAACTGGGTGAGTGTGACAACCCCATACTCTCCCCAAGACAGTGGGACAGAAACAATAATATTCTCAGACAGAAAGGTTCGTAAAAATGGTACCCTGCAAAGAGAGGGGGGCAGGAAACGTGACACTCCCCAGAGAAAGGCGAACAGTAACTGTCTGTTCCCCACTATATTGTTGTGACATATGTCCTTGGGAAATGGGTTTCGTTTATATTTTCTCAGTAACAAGGATTACAATTCCATATTTCGTGTGGCAGCAGATCCACTGAAGGTCATGCTCTCATTTGGAGGTTGCCCAGGTTTCTGTCCTGGCTGACACAGCATGATCTACCAGTGCTGTTCACGAAGGAATCTGATGGGCACTTTCTCTTTCTGCTGGCAAAGGGAGAGATTTGCTTTTACTGCAATGGTGGCCAAAGAAATTAGTTCGTGGATGTATGTCCAGCTGAGCGGAATGTTCTGTTGTTCATGATGGGATTAACCTTGCCTTAACACCGACAGTGAGGCAGAAAGTCACCATGCAGTGGTCTCCTGGATCACACTGAGAAACCAAGTTGATGGTATAACTACAGAGATCAAGACAATGGCTTGAACTCACCGAACAACCAGAGGCTTCAGCCAATAACTGGATCACAGGCAAATTGAGTGTTGTGTAAATTCTCAGGATCTCAGGGAACAAACACAACTACTGAGCTACAAAACTGAACAGGATATTTTTATGACAAATTGGCATTCCAAAAATAAAATCCAAACACAATATGTATAAAAACTGAGTACAATCTCATTTCAAAGACGACAGCATTTTGTTTGAAAGCTGGACGATAATGAGATGGGAATTCAAACAACCACACACTGCATCTCACAGTGTTCTCATCATAACACATTTGAAAGCCTCTTAAAAACACGGAAGGAGAGAGAAACATTTCAAACTGTATTAATACGAGTGAGGATCCATTAAAAACTAGGATGATGATGTTAAATGCTCCCAACTAGAAATAACACAGATGCATTCACATCATTGGAATGTGAAATAATGTTAAAAAGTCTGCCAACCACTTTCATAAAGACGGAGTATTTTTAAATCTCAAGAGGCATTGATGATTTTTTTTCCAGTTCCATAGCAAGGAAGCAGCAGCTGACATATGAACTCTAACAAAATGATAACAGGGACTGAATACAGAGCTGGGTCCTGAGAGAAAACAAATCAACAGCAGAGATCTGTCCAGTACTGGGATCATTTTAGACAAGACAGTTTGTTGCCAGCAAGTTACTACAGCTTGAAAACTCCAATACAGTCAGAAAGAGAAAAAGGGCAATGTGCAGATTGTTGAACAGGCCCCTACACCTGGGCCTGAGGCATGAGCCCAAGCTCCAACACACTGGCCTCACTTCACAACAATCTTCACACAGTGCGGGGTCATGAATTCTGGCCATCAATTCCTCAGGGACTGGGATGGAGTGAGGGAACAGGGGCAATTGTAGAAGTGTCAATAGAGAGTAAAGAAAGATGGAGAGGGTGTTTTGGAAAGGGGTTAGAGGAGGAAGTATACTTTGTGCCACTCAGTACTGACATCACAAAATGAACAAAACAGCACAATGTGAAGACAAACAAAAGTCACATCAAAGTACTTTCCGTATCACGGGGACATTTTCGTTATGGTGCGATAAGTACCCTGCTTCCATAGCTGTACGTCTCTCGAGATTGAGCCGGTTACCGACAGAGTCCCAGTTTATTTTTTACTGTTCAAGGACAGTGAAGCAGTTGCCCTCTAGTGGCGAAAAAGTGCTTGCCCTACTGCTGAGGATTATGGGTAAAGTCCCCTTCCATACGCGCCCACACAAACTAGCAGCCACTTCAGCTGCTTTATTGAAAACCACAAGCTTTCAAGATGCTGTTCTTTCAACAGTGGAACTGGACACACGATCATATGAATTGGGGCAAATGAAGGAGATTCATCCTCTTGAGCCTGCTCCCCATGGCTGACCTGATTATTCCACATACTTGCCTCACCCCGATAGATTTTTGATAAGCAATGACTATCTACTTCTTCACTACAAGCATTCAGAGGTTTCATTTCTTTGTTTGAAAAAGAATTCCAAAGATCTATGACCTTAAGCAAGAAAAATAAATCCCTGCTTGTCTCGGTCTGAAATGAGGGAACTTATTTTAGTTTTATATTCTCCCTGAAAAGGAAGCATTCTTTTCACATCCACGCTGTATTCTATGTTCATGTTGATATGGCATCTGCTTTAATCAGCTGCTCTCTCATGAGAACAGTTGCCTATCCTGCCACCATCATTGGCTGATGCACATAAACATCCAGGTCCTACTGCCCCTACACCCACCCATACTTGTACCCTTTAGTTTGTTTTGTCTTTCCACGTTTTCCTTCCAAAATGAATCAGTGACATCTCTTTTCATTAAAATCTATCCGCAACCATCTGCTCATTCCATTAACTTACCTGTATCTTTTTAAAGTTAGACACTATCTTCTTCATGAGCCGTAATAGATCCAAGTTTCATACCATCAGCAAATTTTGAAATTATGCCTTGTACACTCAGGTTATCATAGATTTAACTATTTTAAATAGTTTTTAAAATGAACTATTTTATAAACTATTGTAAATTATACCTCAAATTTATTGCCCATCTCTGGTTACTCGGACTGAATTTTGAGCCAGATCATGGGGCCATTAAGAATGAATCGTGTCACTGTGTGGGACTGGAGTCACAGACCGGGTGATGACTGGGTTCCCTTGTCCAAACTACATTCATGAACATGACATTGAGTTTCATGGGATTTTTTGTTCAGATCCCAGCGCCTTCATTCCCAGATATTACATGGCTCACCACTGCCCTCTCCAGGACAATTAGGGAAGGGCAGCAAATAGCAGCCACTTTTGTGCCCGCCCATCCCAGGAGAAATCAAAATAAACGAGATATACTTCAAATGATCAAACTGGTGAGGCTTTAATTCATCTCTTTGAAAAACTGGAGCCAAGCCTAGAAGTAGAGTGAACAAGGGTGAACCTGGTCTGTCAGACTGAAAGGTGGAGTGTCCTTCGGATTGACACTGGGATCAGGCACAAAATGAATTACACTCAAAGACCGAACAAACAGCTATCAAAGCAGGTCACCAAACTGCAAAGAGCAGCAATTTATCTGGGAGAACTCAACAGGTATCAGTGGGTGTAAGAGCATTAGGCAGGCAAGTGTCATGTTGTTGAACACACCAGAAGCACAGTCACACATAGAACATAGAACATAGAAGAATACAGCACAGTACAGGCCCTTTGACCCTCAATGTTGCGCCGATCCAAGCCCACCTAATCTACACTAGCCCACTATCCTCCATATGCCTATCCAATGCCCGTTTAAATGCCCATAAAGAGGGAGAGTCCACCACTGCTACTAGCAGGGCATTCCATGAATTCACGACTCGCTGAGTAAAGAATCTACCCCTAACATCTGTCCTATACCGACCACCCCTTAATTTAAAGCTATGCTCCCTCGTAATAGCTGACTCCATACGTGAAAAAAGGTTCTCATGGTCAACCCTTTCTAAACCCCTAATCATTTTGTACACCTCTATCAAGTCACCCCAAACCTTCTTTTCTGTAATGAAAACAGCCCAAAGTGCCTCAGCCTTTCCTCATACGATCTTCTGACCATACCAGGAAACATCCTGGTAAACCTCCTCTGTACCCGTTCCAGTGCCTCCACATCCTGCCTATAGTATGGCGACCAAAACTGGACACAATACTCCAGACGCGGCCTCACCAGAGTATTATACAACTTCAAGATGACCTCAGGACTCCGGAACTCAATTCCTCTACCAATAAAAGCCAGTACGCCATATGCCTTCTTCACAGCACTATTTACCTGGGTGGCAACTTTCAAAGATCTGTGTACATGGACACCAAGATCCATATGCTCATCCACACTACCAAGTATCCGACCATTAGCCCAGTACCCCATCTTTTTGTTACTCATACCAAAGTGAATCAACTCACACTTACCTACATTGAACTCCATTTGCCACCTTTCTGCCCAGCTCTGCAGCTTATCTATATCCCGCTGTAACCTGACACATTCTCACTATCAACAACTCCACCGACTTTCGTATCATCCGCAAACTTGCTCACCCAACCTTCTAGCCCCTCCTCCAGGTCATTTATAAAAATGACAAACAGCAATGGTCCCAACACAGATCCTTGCGGAACACCGCTAGTAACTGCACTCCAAGATTAACCTGTACCATCAACTACTACCCTCTGTCTTCTTCCAGCCAGCCAATTCCTAATCCAAACCTCCAACTTACCCTCAATGTCATATCTCTGTATTTTTTGCAGTAGCCTACCATGGGGAACCTTATCAAATGCCTTACTAAAATCCATATACACCACATCTACCGCTTTCCCCTCGTCCACATCCTTAGTCACCTTCTTGAAGAATTCAATAAGGTTTGTGAGGCACGACCTGCCCTTCACAAAACCATGCTGACTATCCCTGATCACATTATTCCTATCCAGATGTTCATAAATCCTATCCCTTACAATTCTCTCTAAGACTTTGCCCACAACAGAAGTGAGACTCACCGGCCTATAGTTACTAGGGCTGTCCCCACTCCCCTTCTTGAACAAGGGAACCACATTTGCTATCCTCCAGTCTTCTGGCACTATTCCTGTAGACAACGAGGACATAAAAATCAAGGCCAATGGCTCTGCAATCTCCTCCCTTGCTTCCCAGAGAATCCCGGGATAAATGCCATCAGGCCCAGGGGACTTATCTATTTTCACCCTTTCCAGAATTTCCAACACCTCTTCCCTACATACCTCAAAGCCGTCCATTCTAATTAATTGTGACTCAGTATTCACATCGGCAACAATGTCCTGTTCCTGAGTGAATACTGACGAAAAGTATTCATTCAGTATCTCCCCAATCTCTTCAGCCTCCACACACAACTTGCCACTACTATCATTGACTGGACCTATTCCTACCCTAGTAATTCTTTTATTCCTGACATACCTATAGTAAGCCTTTGGGTTTTCTCTAATCCTACCAACTAAGGACTTTTCATGTCCCCTCCTTGCTGCTCTTAGCTCTCTCTTCAGAACCTTCCTGGCTACCTTATAACTCTCAATCGCCCCAATTGAACATTCACACCTCACCTTTACATAGGCCGCCCTCTTCCATTTAACTAGGGATTCCAATTCCTTATTAAACCACTGCTCCCTCACACGACCCTTTCCTCCCTGCCTGACAGGTACATAAAGGGAAACAATTGGGATAGAGCAGGGAAACGGGACTAACTGAATTTCTCCACTGAGAACTGGAACGGATTTTCTCGGTAGTCACGCCTCTGAGAACGATAAAGGTTGAAGGGCCGTTTATATTATAAACAACACTGCAGCGCACAAGAAAGGATGCCGAGTGACATATCTCCTTTAACTTGGAAACAATATCAGAAATAAAGGTTAATGTGATTTTAGACTGAATATTGAGAGTGAGGAGATGGAGGGGAGAGTGACCATGGCAGCTGTCCTGAAGAATGGTTAATTCACATTCAGAATATGGTGCACAGTTAGGGGCTGCTTTGAGGGACAATACATAATGGGACAGGGACAGTGGATCTCGGTCACAAGGTTTTATTTCGGGTGTAGATTTCTTTACAGAGAAGGTGGTAAGAATTTGCAATTTTCTGCCACAGGCTGTTAAAACAAAACCTATCCATGTTTTATTCTCTGGTGGGACATGGGCACTGCTGGCTGGCCAATATTTCCTGCCTGTCCTTCATTTTCTTTGAACATGGTGAGGAGCTGCCTTCCTGAACCCGCTGCAGCCATGTGCTGTAGGTAGTCCCAGAATGCACTGAGGGAGAGAATTCCCTGATTTTAACCCAGTGACAGTGAAGGAACAGGGATGTATTTCTAAGTCAGGATGATGAATGGTTTGGGAGAAATCTTACAGATGGCAATGTTCCCATTTGCACACTATTTTAAAGGGTATTTAATAACCTGAAAAAGAGGAATAATAAAGGGAAAGTAATGCTAGAAAGCATTCGACTGGATGGTGATGGATTAATTATTGGGGTGACCTTTTTGGGCAGAGTTGGCTGTTCTTGTCCAGCAGCAACATTCTCCATGGTAACGCTTCATTGCATTCCAAAAGAACATGTTTAAAACTCAAAACTCTGACCTTACACAAAGACAGTGCTAATTATTGACAGATTTTATGACTTTCTTTAAGTTTCAAAACTCCTTCCATGGGGTCAGAACGTTTTGGGTTCAGTCCACTCTAAGGTGGGTCAACAACGATCTCACCCATCAGTGACAGAACTGCTGGGGAGCTCCTTCTGGTTCATGGGGAGGGCCCCAGTTAGAAGCGAGCAGAGCAATGCTTGTTGGAGGCAGTGTTCTCATTGGAGACCTTGGCTTATTATGGAGTCCCAGGCCAAATGTAACTAAAGGCAGGTGTGGGGTCATGGGAGAGGTGGCAGTTTAACATGAGGACATCTGAAGTTAGGTCCCTTGCTTGGACACATTGTGTGAAAGCCAAGCCTATTTAATCCCTGAGTGGCCATTAAATCAGGATAGATTCAGGAATGTTGATGTCAATGATCTCCTCAATCTCATTGATATCATCTGCTGATGTCTGGGAATTCCAGCACACTACTTCTATCCTGATATTCATTGAGAGAAACTTTGCTGCCATTGGGGGCATTGAAATGGGCCACTTGAATGATTAAATGTGCACAGAGTCATGTTTCCAACTGTATTAAATCCAGTCCAAAGTGTAAAAATCAAAACTCATGTTTCATTTACAAAACTGAGAGAAGATGCGTAGGTTGGTGGATTGGCCGTGCTAAATCATTCACATGTCCAAGAGATGCACAGGTTAGCAAATGGAAAATGCCATGGAAAATGCAGGGTTATAGGGATAGGGTAAGGGAGGTGTGGGTCTGTGTGGGATGGTCTTCAAAGGGTCGGTACGAACTTGCTGGGCTGTGTGGCCTGCTTCCACTCTGTAGGAATTCCTCGATCCTATGTTTCTATGATGGCCAGAACAGGATCTCGACAGTGGAGGGAGGGTATTCTGATGTTCGAAAGTTCTTATACAAAAAAACACAGTAAATGTAAATTTACATCAGAGCAGACAAACTGAAAGTCAAAATGACACATTCTCCAGTCATATACCAGGTATAGGAAAGAGATCAGTAAAAATATTTTGATGCAGTTATTGGAACTTTATGATGAATGATGATAAACTGAGTGCTACATTCACAAAAGGACAGAATTACTTATTAGAATTTCAACAGGTCTGAAGCAAAAGAGGAAATCAGGATCAAATAGTCATTTGAGAATTTGGAACTTGAGTGAGAAAAAGTCCTTCTTGTGAAAACATTTCACTTTGCCTTGCTTTCTCTCCAAAGATGCTGCCTGACCTGCTGGGATCTCCAGTCTACATGGTATTCGCCTTTGCTGTGCTATTTCTTGCAAATTGCCCTGATGTGTGCAAGACAAAAGCTTCGGCAAAACGTCTCTTTTTTCAGCAACACTCAAATTCGGATCAGTTTAGAGAGAAAGCAGGGACAGGGAATCATCTTTCCCTGCAGGGAGGGAGGGAGTGTGTGTGGAATCTCCCATGGGCAGCGTTCTCCTGGCTGCCACCACATCAGGAAGGCAGGAGCCTGATGATCGAGGTGAATGGACAGGGCTCACTCTCACAGACCTCAGGGCCATGGAGCCTCTTGTGATGGGAGCATCTGCTTGGTGTCAGGGCAGACAATGATATTGCAATGGGATTGGAAATGGGACAACTTGACAATGGATGCTGCACAATGGCTGCACTGACTCTTCCTCTCTGCCTGGTCCCTCCAGGAGTGAACGTGGATGTACAGAATGGCTGGAGACCTTGGTTTTTGAAGAAGGCATGAACAATGAAACATTGTTCTCCAGCTGACACTCACCAGATTGGTGCTGGAAAAGGTTCCTTTATTCAGTGAGCTGAGAACCTTGCTCCTGACGCAGCAGGTTGGTGTTGAGTGGGGTTTCAGGAGATATAGAGAGGCTGAGAAGGGAATGAATGAGCAAGTGAATATACCTGCTTCTCAAATTTCCCAGCAACAATGAGAGCTCAGGGTTAAGGCACGAATGAGGAAGGGTGAAGCGTTGAAGAAATCTTTCGCACAGAGAGCGTGCATGAGTGGGTACAGAGAAAAGACCATTCAATTGTTTTGAACTTACAAATTAGAGGCTAAATTAGGTCATTCAATCCTTCAAGACTTCTCGACCAATCAATAAGACCATGGCTGATGTGATTTTGCTCCCAAGCCACATTCTCAACCATCACAGAATGGTGAATGCACAACAAAAGTGGACAGAAAAGCCAGATCCTGAGCTACAACAGCAACCACCCAAACACACACAGGAGAAGCTGCATTAGGCCTCTGTTCAATAGGGCTACAACACACTGCAGCACTCCCGACCTGCGAAGAGAAGAACACTTCTACAAATTCTTTGCCAAGAACTGATTTTCCCGCAACTTCATCCGCAGATACCTAACAGACAAACAACATGATGAGGACATGCCACAATCTAACGCACTAGCCACGCTACCTTATATAAAAAAAGTCACAGAACTGACAGCCACACTTCTCCAACTATGGAACGGTGGCTCAGTGGTTAGCACTGTTGCCTCACAGTGGCAGGGATCCGAGTTCAATTCCCACATCGGGCAATTGTCTGTGTGGAGTTTGCACATTCTCCCTGTGTCAGCATTGGTTTCTTCCTGGTGCTCCGGTTTCCTCCCACAACCCAAAGATGTGCAGGTCAGGTAAATTGGCCATGCTAAATTGCCCCTAGTGCTAGGTGCATTAGTCGGGGCCCAGTATTGGGCGGAGGACTGGGTCTGGGTGGATTACTCTTTGGAGGGTCAGTGTGGACTTGTTGGGCCGGAGGGCCTGTTTCCATACTGTAGGGAATCGAATCACTCATAAACTGCCCAGAAACTGACAGCCACGCTCAGATAACAACATATGAGAACAAAAGACCCAAAACCAATCATGTGAAAGACAAATATAGTTCACAAGATTCCATGCAAAGCCTGCACAAAACACACTGGACACACAGCCAAACAACTCGCCATCCACATCCATGAGCACCAACGAGCCACTAAACCCCATGAGCAGCTGTCCCTAGTAGCTATACACACAGATGACAAGGACCACAGATTCGATTGGGCAGCCAGAGAAGTTCGAGAGCCATGGGCTCCACCAATAAACACATTGACCGAGACCCAATATACCGACCACTGAAATGACATTCCCAAAACCAGTAACTGGAAACAGCAGGAATGGAACCAAATAAATTCCAGAAGACACAGTACAACAGCACTTCACAGGAAGCTCCAAAGCACATGAAGATGTCACCTAGACAAGGGGCAAAATGTCTTCAAATCAACTTCCCAGCTTAGTGAGCATACCCACAACTACAGCAAGAGTGAGGGGTGTTCCTGTCCTATAGTATTCTCCAAATCCTTCCCTGCCCTCCTCATAGTCATACCCTCCTGCCCCTTACTACTCATGGAATTGGACTGCCCGGTCCTGAGGCTTATAACTTCCTTCTGGAACAAAGTCTCCAGGTATCTCTGCACCTCCCTGATGTGTCACCAATTATTTCAACTTAGCCTCCAATCCAAACACCCTGAGTGGGGGTTGTTGTAGCTTTATACATTCACTACAGATGTATTTAACCTGAGTCACTTTAACTTAATAAAGAAATATAGATCCCTCAGCAAGAAAACCCCTCCTTCCTTTTAAACAGGAGACTGCTTTGTCTTAAACCGGCCTTCCAGTTCTCGCCTGTTCTCTCCTGTAACAGGAACCACCCTCTCAGTATCCAGCCTGTCATGTCACCTTCAGATCAGAAACTGTTAATGAGAGAGAACAGGTTGTAAAAGCGAGGCTTTTCTCTGGAAATGATTAACGGTGTTGATGTAAACTGTATTCTCCAGTGTCCAGAACAAGAGAATGGATAAAATTAGAATTGGGAATGATTTCAGGAGGAACTCTTTCTGACAAAGAGTGGGGGAAATCTGGAACTTTCAATCTGAAAAAGCTACCAAGTTCGGGGTTCAATGTTCATTCGCTCAGGATGGTAAGGGTTACAGAATTAAGGGGGAATGTGTTCTAGGTCAGCCATGGCCTGACTGACTGACTGGAGAACCAGGCCAGAACAACCGATAACTCATTCCCACTGGAATCCACCGGAATAGCTGCTGTTTCGCTCAGATGCTCGTGGCCCGGGACTTGACGCGTGGTTCTCAGCAGCAGTACCAACACTCTATAGCCACTAGAGGGCAGCTGTTTCACTGTCCCTGAACAGAACAAATGAACTGGGGCCCTGCTCGGATCTAACCGGTTCAATCTGTAGAAATGCGGAGAGTGAGAGAAGGAGGAACGAGGGCCAACAGCTTTCGAACCAGGATACTTATCACACCACAATGAAAATGTTCCCTGTGATATGATTATTTTCACAGCGTGTTTTTTTATTCATTTTGCGATTCACGTAAACAATGTCAGTACTGAGTGGGACAAAGTATATTTCCTCCTCTAAACCCTTTCCAACACACTATCTCCATCTTGCTTTACTCCTTATTGACTCTTCTACAATTGTCCCTGTTCCCTCACTCCGTCCCGGCCCCAGAGGGATTGATGACCGGGGTTCATGACCCTGCACTGTGTGAAGGTTGGTGTGAAGTGAGGCCAGTGTGTTGGAGCTTGAGCTCCTGCCTCAGGCCCAGGTGTAGGTGTCTGTTCAACAATTTCTTTGGCTGCCATTGTAGTAAGAACAAATCTCTCCCTTTGCCAGCACAAAGAGAAAGTGCCCGTCAGATTCCCTGGTGTGTGATGGTTTAGCCCAATAGGAGCAGCACTGGGAGGTCATGCTGTATCAGCCTGGACAGAAACCTGGGCAAACTCCAAATGAAAGGATGACCTTCAGTGGATCTGCTGCTACAGGAAATATAGGATTGGAATCCTTGTGACTGAATCAACTCATCAAACCCAAATACAACTGAGAAAATATGAACCAAACCAATTTCCCAGGACATACATCACAACACAGCAAGAAAATGGTGAACAGACAGTTACTGTCCCCTGTCTCTGGAGAGTGTCACTGTAACTGTCCCCTCTCTCTCAGGGGAGTGTAGCTGTTCCTGTCCCCTCCCTCTTTGGCGCCATGCCATTTTGAGCATCCTTTCTGTCTGAGGATGTTACTACTCATGTTCCCCATTCCCCCACCCCTCTCTGTCAGGTTGGGGGTTTCACAGCCACCCAGTTTGTTTGCTCAGCTTACTCTCTTGTGAAGTGGGTAATCCCTGCTTCACTACACTGACCTGTGTGTTTATACCCGGCACAGCTCATCCTTCATCTCAATCAGAACTGTCTGGTCCCAGAACAGTAACACTGACTGACTGGAGACAACCCAGATCAAGTCCCAATGAGAGTGTTATTGACCTTCACACTCAAAGCCCATCGAGGAGGTTGTTGTTAGTCTCAATGTTGCCACAGGGTAAATTCTCCCAGAGATTCATAATTCATTCCAGATTTTAAACAAGGGAGGGATGTTGTGAGGATACAGATGGGAAGGCATGGAGAGGAAACAAAATTGAGAGAGAATTGTATTTCTGTTACACCGTTCATGAGCTGAGAATGTTCAAAGATGTTTTACAGACAATGGAATATCTTCAAAGTCTAGACATTGTTGTAATGTGGGAACTGTGAGAGCTCATTTACTGTCAGCAGGCTCCCACAATAACAGGGAGCTATTGACCAGGACAGGAGCGGAGAGTGGGACAGGCTGGAAAATGAAACCCAACTATCCAGTGAGGCCTGAGTCTGGTCCATGTGGTTATTGTTTGATGCTGATTGAGCCTCTCGTTCTGATCTTTGCTTTCCCCTGCATTTTGTTTTTCAAGTTTTACCAAGTAACTGCCCAGTTCAGTAAAATGGTTTTGTTCCCAAATGGAAACTTTTACACTTGCTCCATTGTTCTCCATTTCCATCCCTCCTCTCAATCTCACTGAATTCTGATCATTGTCACTGAAATGCTCCCCCATTGATAGCCCTTCCAACTGCCCACATTCATTCCCTAAACAATGATCCAAAACTGTCCCTTCTCTTTCACCATCACCTTCTCAGGAGCAATTAGGGATGGGCAATAAATGCTGATCCTGCCAGTGACACTCACATCTCAAGAAGCAATTTAAAATGGGGTTAGCACTGCTGCCTCACAGTGCCAGGCACACGGGTTCAATTCCAGCCTCTGGTGACTGTCTGTGTGGAGTCTGCACATTCTCCCCATGTCTGTGTGGTTTTTCTATATGCTCTGGTTTTCTCTCACAGTCCAAAGATGTGCAGGTTAGGTGAATTGGCCATATTTAGTTCCCCATAGTGTTAAGTGCATTAGTTGGAGAGGAATGGGTCTAGATTGGTTTCTCTTCAAAGGGTCAGTGTGGACTTGTTGGACTGAATGGCCTGTTTCCATACTGTAGGGAATCTAATCTCAAAAAATCCCTGTTCTTTTGTTGGCTTTGTTAGGTATTGGCTACAAATGTTCAAACAGATTGTTTTACGAGTTAATGTTCAGACGGTTGAGATCCCTTCGAATGGCAGGGATTAAAATTTTTTCTCTTGTCTTTCAGGCAGTGAGAACTCTCAGCCCAAGTTGACCCTGCTGCCCCCCCCCCTCACCGGAGCAGGTCAATGCCAAGGGCACTGCCACCCTGGTGTGCCTTGCCAATCAGGCAACTGTCTGTGTGGAGTTTGCACATTCTTCCCGTGTCTGCGTGGATTTCCTCCGGGTGCTCTGGTTTCCTCCCACAGTCGAAATATTTGCAGGTTAGGTGAATTGGCCATGCTAAATTGCCTGTAGTGTTAGGTGAAGGGGTAAATGTCAGGGAATGGGTCAGGGTGGGTTGCACTTCGGAGGGTCGGTGTGGACTTGTTGGGCCGAAAGGCCTGTTTCCACACTGTAAGTAATCCAATCACTTCTATCCCGATGAGCTGGAGGTGCAGTGGAAGAAGGACGGTGGAGTCATTTCGGACGGGGTTCAGACCAGCAACTACCTGCGAGCTTCGGACAGCACCTACAGTGTCAGCAGCCTGCTGACTCTCTCTGGGTCTGACTGGGAGTCCAACGCTCGCTTCTCCTGTGCCCTCACCCACGTGACCCTCCCCTCTCCCCGCAGCAAGAGCATCAGGAGATCAGAATGTGTGTCGAATGTTTGAGGCAGTCCACATAGGAGACACAACTTTAAATAGAACAGGGATGAGCTGGCAGGACAATTGTTATTGTCAGCACTGAATTTCAACTCTCTTCCTTCTTGGGACTGGCTCAGAGACACTTCTGATGTTCAAGAGTTAAGGCAGGTCATTGCGATCATCAAAAAGAAGCTTTACTCTGTATCAAACTCCATGCTGACCCTGTTCTGGGAGTGTTTGATTGGGGCAGTGATGACCTGTGATGCCAAGTCAAACCTATAGAAAATGCTGAAGACTATCAGCTGTACAAAAACAATGTGAACCTCAGAAGTCTCTGCTTCAGTAAAACAGACCTACTTTTTGCTCAGCCGTCAATTCCAATTTAAGGTTTTGTCACTGTTTAAAGGGACAGGATTCTCATGTTATTGAGAAAACCTCCACAAGTGTTTTCCTCAAGCTCCATTGTGGCTGTGAATTTGTGCAGCTTCCTCTGTCTGGGCTGTTAATTGCAGTCTGTTTTCTGTCAATGTCAATCTGGAAAAGGGAATAAAGTTGAAAAAGATTCAGTCTCTGACTCTTGTGTGCTTTGGAAATGGCCCGAGCTGAAGCCTGAGGGAAAGGGTGTGTGAAGTGTTAACCTCCACCTTCAATGCCTGGAGAAAGAGAGAGAGAATAGAGGGGCAATCAGCTCCCTGGTGCAGGACAGCGATGTTACCATTGTGTCCAGGAGGGGCACTTTCAGCAGGAATGCACAACCCCAAGAAAATCTTTCCCAATAAATGGAGAAAAGAAGGAAGGCAGAGGGGACAATGGGGAACACAATAATCTGATTGGAATTTCCTGTCAAGGTTCGCCCATCCCTTAAGCACAGCAAGATCCCAAACCAAGAAATTCAACTCAACTGTTTGGGAGCCAGAGCCACTGGAATGAATATGATCAGCAGGATCTTATTACTTAGAATAACAATTCCACAGGATTTGAGAAATAAATATTCCATAAATTAGACCTGGGTTTTCTTTACTCTTCAAATGAGATGGAATTGCCCCATGTGTCCCTGGAGTCAGATTGAGAATGTTCAGTCTGGGTGAGTCTGGGAGTCATGGCTGGGGACGACAGTCAATGATAAACTGGTTCCACTTTTTGCTGTCATATTCTGTAGCCCCTGGGCCATCTCGGTGAGGATCATCCAGGGATCTGGGTGGATTCCAGAGCAGCTCATTGTCCTGACTGATGTGTTCCTCAGTCCACATGTGGTTCCAACAATCTCACTCCATGCTCTAGTATCAGTGGGGACCAATGGGGCTGAAATCTTATCCAAACAGACCCTCACACAGCGGGGAGGCTGCTGGTGGCTCAGAAACCCTTGGCCTCAGTCCCAGATTCGACCGTGGCTCTTTCATTCAAACACAACATGAACACACTGACACCACATTCAGAGAGCAATCCTGAGATGGGGCAAGTTTGGTTCTTGATTCCAATGTGAGGAAATGGGGGCTGGTGTGAAATGTCCAGTCTGAAACTGGTGGGGGTACTTTATAATGAAGAATAGAAACTGATGTCAGAATAAAGTCAGGTATTGATGGGAGTGAGGAATATCTCAGTGATCTGTCTCCAGAATCCACAGACTACACACATCCTTCTGTCAGACCCTGTAGTCTGAGAAACAGCTCCTTGACATCCAATATTTCTCCAACTTTCCCAGGAAAGGTGAAATATTCTCTGTCAATGATTCCCTGGAACAGGGCATTTTAAAAAAGGCTGTGGGAAGGGAATTACTGACTCTCAATGGCAAAGCCAATGGATGGATGTGGAGCTGGCACTGTGAAATGTTTGGGCACAGAAGGTGACACCAGAAGCAATTCAATGTTGTCGCTCTCTCCTTTCCAATTTCTAAATTGGTAACAATTACTTTTTGCTCACAATTTGCTCTCACGTATTCAATCCACTTGCCTTTGTTGCTTTGCTTCTTTTGACTTCAGTCTGGGTAAATTCCATCAAACCCCAATCTCCTCACACCCCTCCGGGCCCCTGAAGAGATTAGCGACCAAAACAACTGCAAACTCTGGAATCTAAGGATGACCAGCAGGAGGCTGAGAGAACACAGCAAGCCAGGCAGCATCAGGGGGTGGAGAAATCAACGTTTCGGGTATTACCCTTCTTCAGGACTGGGGGTGGGTGTTGGGGGAGCTGCAGATAAAGGGAGTGGGGGTGATGAATCCAGATTCATCTCTCCCATCGAACAATCAGGATATCCTCTCTACCTTTCTCAACCTGTCCCCACCTCACCACCTGCTCCCCCCACAAATCCATTTATCTGCAGCTTCCCCAACACCCACCCCCAGTCCTGAAGAAGTGTAATACCCGAAACGTTGACCCGTGAAGAGATTAGACAGAGAAGACTGGATTGCAACAAGAGTCACAGGTATTTCATACCTCATCTCATTGAATCAAACCATCGAGCCCATCAATCCTGAAAACAGATTCCAACATTGAAGTCACATTTGCTCGTTGTAAATGTAAAGTGTCTCTCAGGCTGAAAGAAGGAAGCTCTCGTCTGAGAAATGAGTGAGCTTAACAAAGGTCCTGAACAATAACACAACAGAATGGAGTGATAGAAATCAGAAACAGTATAAATACAGGGCAGCCTATATACTGCAGCTCACACTGAGTGCAGCCCGCACACAGGGGAATGCTGGGAAGTTTGGTCAGTGTGGGAGTTCGGTGAACTCAGGGAAGGAGTCTACCTTTGCTTTTCCAAAGTGATTTGGAACTGTCACTTCGGCTGCTGGGAGACTGCACATGCACTTGGTTTGAATGAAACAAAATGATAATCAAGAAAATAGGAATCTGGAAATTGTTTAGTATGAGGAAATGTGTAAATAGACTGCTTCAGGACATGTCCATTAGGGAAGGTTTATAAATGGAAAGTACTGAAACTTCAAAACAGAGACTGAAGATAGTTACTGGTCCAATGAAGGAATGGATACTTTTCATTTGTAAGTGAGATCAACATTACTTTATTTCATTGAAATGATTCAGGGTAAATATATCTGCAGTGGATGTATAAAAATACAGGAACTCCCACTCAGGGAGTTTGGAGTGAAGGCTGAATTGAAAAAGCAGTGATATATCAGGGAATGCTGGAGATACCTGGAGACTTAGTTCCAGAAGGAAGTTATAGGCCTCAGGACTGCGCAGTTCAATTCCACGTGTAGTAAGGGGCAGGAGGGTATGACTCATGAGGGAGGCAGATAGGGAGTTGGAGAATACTGTGGGACAGGAAAATACCTCACTCTTCTCAATTCCAGTGAGAACAAGGCCAGCTTTTCCAATCCTTCCTCATCTCACAGCCCACTCATACCAGGGATCAATCGGGTAAAACGCCTCTGAAACACCTCTAATGCATTTATATTCTTCCTTCAATACAGAGGCCAAAACTACACATAATACAGGTTTTGAGATGTGGTCACACCAATGTCCAGGAATAACTGAAATATCACAGTCTCAATTTCTGGTCCCAAATCACACCTACTCTTACTTTTACCAACCTTTTTACTGTCCATCTTTAATTGTCCTGGACAAAATGGTGCTGTAGGTAAACCCACAATGTCCTTAGGAAGGGAATTCCAGAATTCTGACCCAGTGATGATATTTCCAAGTCAAACTGGTGAATAGCTTAGAGGGAACTTGCTGGGGTGATGTTCCCATTGTATCTGCTGCCCTTGTCCATCTTGATTCAAGTAATCATGGGTTCAGAATGTGTTGTCTCAGGATTTTGGTTGAATTTATTGCAGTGCATCTTGTAAATAGTACACACAGATGTTACTGAGTGTTGGTGTGGTGGGAATGGATGTGTGTGGAAGTGGCGTCAACCAAGCGGGCTAAAACTTGATAAACAAAATTTAAATAAAATAATATGAAACAACTTAAAATGGAATAAAATAAAATGCTGCTGCTTTTTTGATAAAACATCACTGAACCCCAAAACGTTAACTCCTCCTCTCCCCACAGAGACTGCACCTATTCCCTTTCTGCAGCATCACGTTTCTATTTGAGATTTGTAGTATTTTGTTTCTGTATCTGTTTTAATGCCATTGATTATAAGAGAAGCATTGGTCAGCACACTAGGGGGGATTTTATCTGAGATGATCGTAAAGCCCTTACATTCACATTGACCTGAGAAGGCAGTGGTTTAACCAATCATCCAGCAGATGGCATCTTTGACTTTGCCAGCCTCAGGATAGTGCTCCAGTCTCTTGAGTGGGGCTTGAAACCTGCACGTTCTGGTGATGGTGTTGAGGCTGAGGCTGTCTATTCTTTCCTGGGATGTGGGTGTAACTGGCAAGACCAGCATTTGCTCCCCATCCCTAACTGCCCTGAAATTGAGTGGCTTGCTCGGCCTTTCAAATGGCAGGTAAGAGTCAGCCACATTGTTGGAGTCCTGGCAGAATCAGATGTCTATAACAGGTCTATAAGAACAAGGCCCTTCGGCCAAATGAGCCAAAGCCAATAAAAACAACCACCTTACTATTCTAATTCCATATTCCAGCACTTGGTCCATAGCCCTTGGCATCACAGCTGCACTTCTGCCTCAACCACCCTTACAGGCAGTGAGTCCCAGACTTCCACCACCCTCTGGGTGAAAATCTGTTTCTTTATGTTCCCTCTTCACCTTCAGCCATTTACCTTTAATCTATACCCCTCCAGTCATTGATTATAATATAATCCCATGTCACCAAGTCACCCTTCACTGACACATGAACAGTCCTTGACTGTAATGCCTCAAAGAGAGTCAGGCACCAGAGGCTCAGGGTCTCTGACTCTCAGACAGTTTATGTCAGTGAGAATTCTCCCTGTTATATCTCAGTAACGATTTGAGTTTTCCTTGTGAAATCCAGTTGGGAATTTAATGGCACTGAATCTTCCACACATTCCCACCTCTCTTGATGCTCACCCTTGTCTGGTTAATTCTTCCCATTTCCTTCTCCTCTCTGAGTTCATTCCATTTCAGTCAAGTCTGTGATAATTCCATGGAGGACGTGCATGAGAAGCTGCCACAGAGAATCTCCCAGCCCTTCAAGGTTTGCAGCAAGCCTGGACTGTGCCCTTGTGTACCTTGCCTGAAGGATCCCATGTGATCTGTCAGTCTCCATCCCAGCCAGATAATCATCTCGGACATTGGAAGGAAATGCCCAGGGAGCAGGTTAACATGGTGCAAAAAGCCTTTCAGCTGAAGCTTCAATGTTTGCGCTCAGTGCACTTTCGCTTGCTAATTGCTCCCCTTTAACACGATAATGAGGAAAGAACTCTTGTTGGTGCAGTTTTCTTTTAATCAACTCAGAATATTCAAAGCTGTGAGCACAGAGCAGTCACGTTCACGGACAAGATGGTGAGGTCCCACAGACAGTAAACGAATGACGAGACAAATCTGTTTTGTTGGCACTAGTTGAACAGTGAGCAAGACACCCGAGGGAATCTCTTCAGAATGGGATCTTGTCGAGCCTCCTGAGGTGGGGGTGGGGGTGGTCGGGGTGTGGTGGTGATGGAGCCTCAAACGATGGAGCCAGAGACTGTGCAACTTTTAGCAGTGCACCACAGTCTCAGCCTGGATTCTGTGCTCTCATTTCTGAGGTGGCTTTCAACCCGATGACTATTTTGACGATGATGCAGGAGCATTGCCCATGGAGCTACGGTCATTAACAATGTAAACTGTGTGGCTCTGAAAGCCTGAGTTTGCATCTGAGCTCGGAAGGATATCAGCTCATTCATCAAATCTGTTTCTGCCGCTCTGTAGGCTGACCAGGCTGGCGGTGCCTTTCCAACACTCCCACGTTTCCTCTTGTGCCACAGGTCATTCTCCTGAGGGATAGTTTACTCGGAGTCGAAACGTGTGGCGCTTGAAAACCACAGCAGGTCAGGCAGTTGTGCTCAGGCCGAGGACATGACCTTGTCCCTCTGTCAGATCCTCTTCGAGAAACTCATGGCTCACCATCGCCCTCTGCAGGACAGTTAGGGAAGAGCAACAAGCAAGGATGGAGATGGAGACGTGGAGCTTCAAATCCTGATCTTTGCACTTTGGTGGCTGTTTGTTGAATCTTTGCGGATAATCTTTTCTTGCTGATCCCACTGCTAATCCGAAGGACACTCCACCCTTCAGTCAGACAAACCAGGTTCACCCATTTCAAGGCTCTGTTTCTGGGCGATGCTCCAGTCTTTCAAAGAGATGAATTCAAGCCTCACCAGTTTGTTCATTTGAATTATATGCCATTTATTTTGATTTCTCCTGGGATGGGGCGGGCGTTGTCGTGTCGGTTATTTGTTGCTCTTCCTGAATTGTCCTGGAGATGACGATGGTGAACCATGTAATATCTGGGAAGCAACTGACTGGTCATTCCCACTGGAATCCACTGGAATGACTGTGCGTTTGTTTGCTGCTAATGGAAGGAGTCGTTACCCATAATCCTCAGCTGCTGTGCAAGTACTCTATAGTTATTGGAAGGCAGCTGTTTCACTGTGCCTGCACAATACAAAGTCAGAGAGCACACAACACCACGCTCTAGCTCACCACGTCCATTTGAAATCACAAGTTTTCGAAGCGCTGCTCCCTCATCAGATGTACCCCAGTCCACCATCGGTATCACCCACATTACTGAACAGTACAAATAAACTGGGGCTCTGCGAGGATCCAACCGGCTCAATCTGAGAGAGTACAGCTCTCGAATCAGGATACCACAATGAAAATGCTCTGCATGCTGTGATATATCAAAAAGAAATACATTGATGTGACTTTAGATTGTCTTCAGATTGCGCCTTTTTTTTCATTCTGTGATACACGTAGACATTGTCAGTATTGGGTATCACAAAGTATGTTTCCTCCATTAAACACTTTCCAACACACTCTCTCCATCTTGCTTTACTCCTTATTGACTCTTCGACATTGTCCCTGTTCCCTCACTCCATCCCGGTCCCAGAGGGATTGATGCCCGGAGTTCATGACCCCACACTGTGTGAAGGTTGGTGTGAAGTGAGGCCAGTGTGTTGGAGCTTGGGCTCCTGCCTCAGGACCAGGTGTAGGGGCCTGTTCAACAATCTGCACATTGTCCTTTTTCTCTTTCTGAATGAACTGGATCAAGTTGCAGGAACAAGCTGGCAACAAGGTGTCTTGTCTAAAATGTTCCCAGCATTGGGTACAGAACTGGCTAAGTCACAGGAGACAAATGGTAGCGATGGAAGAACGATTATCAGAATGGAGGGCTGTGACTAGTGATGTTCCACGGGGATCAGTGGTGGGAACTCTGCTGTTCATGATCTCCATAAATGATTTGGAGCAAAGCGTAGTTGGTCCAATGAGTAAGTTTACGGTTGATTCAAAGATTGGTAGAGTTGCAAATAATGAGAAGGATTGTCAGAGGATACAGCAGGATATTATATCAGTTGGATGCATGGACAGAAAAATGGCAGATGTGGTTTAATCCAGCCAAATGTGAGGTGATCCATTTTGAAAGGTGATGGACAGGTGGGAATTATACAGTGAATGGCAGAATCCTTTGGAGTATTGATATGCATAGGGATCTGGGTGTGTATGTTGACAGATCACTGAAGATGGCAGCACGGGGAGGTAAAGCAGTAAAAAAAAGGTATATGGACTGCTTGCATTCATTGAAAGGGGCATTGGGTATAATGATAGACAAGTTATGCTGCAGCTTTATCGAACATTAGTTAGGCCACACTTGGAATATTGCATACAGTTCTGGTCACCACACTATCAGAAGGATGTGGATGTTTCGAAGATGGTGCAGAAAATGTTTATCAGGATATTGTCTGGTATAGCAGATAGTCGTCCTGAAGAAAGGTTGGATAGACTGAGTTTGTTTTCACTGGAATGCGGAAAAATGAGGCGTGTCCTGATAGAAGTTTATAAAGTTGTGAATGGGATATGTAGAGTGGAGAATATGAGGCTTTTTATCCCCAGGGTGGAAGGGTCAATTATTGGGGAACAAAGGTTCAAGTGCGGGGGAATTTACAAGAGATGTGTGAGGCAAGTATTTCACACAAAGGGAGTTGAGTACCTGGAACACACTGCCAGAGGAGGGGGTGGAAGCAGACACAATAGAAGTATTCAAGAAATACCTGCACTAATGCATGAATAGGAAGGGAATAGAGGGATGTGAATTCTGTAGGTGAAGATAGTTTCACTGAGGAAGGGCAAAATGTGTCAGCACAGGCTGGGAGCGCTGACGGGCCTGTTCCTGTGCTGTATTGTTCCTTGTTGTTTGGTCCCTGCTGTTGAATTGGATTCTCGGGAGCTAGCTTCGTATGAAGAGCCTGTTCTCATTCTTTTGTTGGAGTTTATTGGGCAGCTGTTGCTTCCTTGCTACGTCACTGATCAAACCAACAATGTGGGAAGACTCTTGATATTTTAAATACACTGTCTGCAGGAAAATGTTTGACCAAGGTTTTAATGTTGTTTAATAAGATAATGACATCAATATACCAGTGTTGTTTACAGCTGGGAACATTCAACATCATAGTCCTTGTTATAAATGGACCCTAACTCGTGATCATACAGTTTTAAATGTTTCTCTCCCCTGACGTGTTATAAAGAGGTTTGCAAACGTGTTTTGATGAGGAAAGTGCATCTTCAACACCGTGTGACGGAGTGGGTGTCTGTTTGAATTCACGCTTGTTTTAAATGTGTCAGTGTTACTTTCACCACTCTCTGAGGGGTGTCGCTGTCACTGTCTCCACCCCACCCTTCACTCTCGGGGTGATACCATTTTTAGCATCCTTTCTGTCTGAGAATGTCCCTGTTCTTGTCCCCCTCTCTCAGGGACTGGGTGGGTGTTTCACATGCACCTGGTTGTTAGTTTCATTTACTCTCTTGTGAAATGGTTAATCCCTGTTTTACTCTGGTAACAATGAGTTAAAACCCGGCACAGTTCACCCTTCATCTCCATCATATCTCAGGGCCTAAGGTTGGTCAGTTCTGTCTGGGCCCAGAACAATCCCACCACTTCTCGCAGTTTTCCCTCTTTCCTATCTTCACTGAACACCTTGTATCCAGGAATCCCCAGTCCTGCCCGATTTCTGTTAGAACCACAGCATCAGTTTTCCACTTGGCAATCTGTGTCTGTAACTCCCCAACACTGTATTATTTACCCATTTCAGTCTGTTTCACATCAATCAGGGTTCTAAATTGGCAAAGGCTGCATTTAACGAATCTCAATGATTGTGGAGACCTGGTGAGGTTGGGAAAATTCAGAAAGATGAGTTGCACCATTTGCATTATGCACAGTGTCCGAGACGCAACAAACGGTACCTGGGATGCCAGGGGGGCCGTTGTGCTCGGGTCTGGGACTGAAGAGCCTGTAATCTCTGAATCGCTGTCCCTGATTTGTGGGTCTCTCTGATGGAGACCATTGTGAAATCCATTGTCAAGATCGCCACCTCGTGGACTGGAGAAGTAAGAACATGAAGTGCCCGTGGGAACAATCTGAATGTGATCAGAGGACAAGGTCAAAAATCAAACGACACCAGATTTTTGTCCAACAGGTTTATGAGAAAACATCATCTTTCAGAGCCTCGCCCTTTCTTCAGATGCTCAGAGGAGCAAGCAAGGTGAATTTAATCAACAGAGAAAACAAACTCTGCTGTTCATTTCCTTCTCGGTTGACTCCGTCCTCCTCAATGACATGAACAAAAGACAAGGCAAGAATAAAGAATAAAAGGACATCTCACCAGTGACCTCCTAAAATTCATAAGAAACCTCACCCAGCACCTTGATGAAAAGTAAGAGTATGTAAACAATACTTAGTGACAATATTTACCTTCGTTTTCAGTTTTTAGCATCGATTCAAAGCAGAAAGAGTCTTTCTTTCTCCATCCCTTCTTGAAACTCTTACTGAGATTATCAAACCCAGCCACAGTTCATGTGACGGGCTGAGGGATTGACTAATGATTGCGAGAGGGGACCGGGTCAGGATTCCCTAGAATTTAAAAGGCTGGGATGAGATTTCACTGAAACATTTCAAATACTCCAGTGCCCTGACAGGGTAGATTTTTGAAGGATGAAGCCCTACCTGGGGATTCTAAAGCAGAGTCCCAGTCTGAGAATAAGGGGTTAGACATTTCGATCAGAGATGAGGAATGGGTGGCACAGTGGCCAGCGCCACTTCTTTACAGCGCTAGGGACCTGGGTTTGATTGCACCTTCAGGCAACTGTCTGTATTGGATTTGTATGTTCTCCATGTGTCTGAATGGGTTTCCTCTGTGTGCCTCAGTTCCTCTCTCAGTCCAGAGATGTTCAGGTTAGTTGGATTGGCCATGGAAGTGTAGGGTTAGGAGAGGGGGCTGATTCTGGGTGAGATGCTGCTTGTACTTGATGGGCTAATTGGTCTTCTCCAACACAGTAGGGATTTTATGATTCTATGTTGCTGTGGGGCTGGAGTCATATGTCAGTCAGTATGGGCAAGGACAACAATCTGATGGACATTAGTGGGCCTGACAGGGTTCTCCCCCAACAATGGTTGTCATTGGACTCTTAACTCCAGAGTCTTTTTGAATTTAAAATTCCACTCCATGTATTGCCAGGATTTAGATGAGATTCTCCCTATTAGAGTCCAGTTGTGTGGACTTTGGTCCAACAAGTCCACACTGACCCTCCGAAGAGTAACTCACTCAGACTCATTCCCCATATTCACCCCTGACAATTGGCAATTTAGCGAGACCAATTCACCTAACCTGCACATCTTTGTATGGTGGGAGGAGACCGGAGCACCCGGAGGAAACCAATGCAGACACAGGGAGAATGTGCAAACTCCATAAAAGGCAATCACCCTAGGCTAAAATCGAACCTGGGATTCTGGTGCTATGAGACAGCAGTGCTAACCACTGCACCACTGTGCTGCCCCACAACGATCCTACGTCCCCCAGAACACTACTTGGCTCTTTGGATCAAGAATCTAGTGATGACACCATTAACTCATTGCCTCCCCACATGTGTATTATCGCTATCTTGAATTTATTCAAACGCCTAAATATCGATGAGTATCCCAAAGATTCAAAACCCTCTGAGTGAAGAAATTCATAGAATCCCTACAATGTGGAAACAGACCATTCAGCCTGTACCGCCTCTCCAAAGAGCATCTCACCCAGACTCACTCCCCTATAACCTTGCATTTCCCATGACCATTCCACCTAACCTGGACGTTTGTGGACTGTGGAAGGAAACCAGATCACCGGGAGGGAACCCAGGCAGGCACAGGGAGAACGTGCAAACTCCACACAGTCAGTTGCCCAAGGGTGAAATTAAACCTTTGTCCCAGTGCTGTGCCACCTCACTTGATTCTGGGTAATAAATGCTGACATAGCAAGTGATGCCCAATCCAGTTAATGAATTAAGAAAAGATCAGTCAGGTTTTGCATAGGACTGTGATGGGTTACACCCCACTTGTCTGCATGGATGCAGCTCCAAAAACAATCAAGAAGCTTGATATCATCCAGTACAAAGCAGCCTGCCTGATTGGCACCACATCGATAAACATACACTCCCTCCACCACTGATGCTCAGTAACAGCCGTGTGCACCATCTACAAGATGCACTGCAGGAATTCACACCAAGTCTCTTGATTCTGCCTCCACTGCACTCTGGGGCATTGACTTTCACAGATTCACAACCCTCTGGGAGATGTAGTTTCTCCTTAGCTCAGTTTTGAACCGACCTCCTCTCCCTCTATATCGATGACCTCTTGTTCAAAACTATCCTGCAAGGGGGAGCATCTATCCAATGTCCACCTTATTAATCCCCTTTCACATTTTCTCTCCCTCAATCAGATCCTTCCTCATTCTTTTGAACTCCAGCGAGTACAAGCCCAAGCTATTTAACTGCTCCTCATGGGACAGCCCCTTCATCCCTGGAATCAGTCTGGGGAACATCCTCTGAAGAGCCTACAGTGCCACCACATCCTTCCTCAAATAAGTAGACCAAAATTGCACACAATACTCCAGGTGTGGCCTCCCCAATGCTTTCTATATGATCAAGTTTATAATATATGATCAATGTTTGTTCAGAAGGGCCATTGGATAAGGAGTGGTGGATGGAGATAATTTAGATAAATGTAAGGTGTTGTATTTTGTAAGGCAAATAAGGACAAAGTTCTGGGGAGTGTTGCTGAGCAAAGAGACCTTGGAGTGCAGATTCACAGTGCCTTGAAAGCGAAGCCATGGGTAAAAAGGGGAGTGAATTTGGGGATTGATACACTTGCCTTTATTGGTCTGTGCATTGAGTATAGGAGTTGGGATGTCATGTTCTGGCTGTCCCCCAAAGTGGCCATTGGTGAGGACACCTTGAGAAGACAGGGCTCAGTTCAGTCTTCCTGCTCTAGGAACAATGTTGTTAAACTTGAAAGGGTGGAAAAATGATTTTTAAAGATGTTGCTGGGGTTGGAGGGTTTGAGCTATAGGGAGATGCTGAATAGACTGGGGCTATTTCCCCTGAAGAAATGGAGGCTGAGGGGTGACCTTATAGAGGTTTATAAAATCATGAAGAGCATTGATAAGGTGAATAGTCAAGGTCTTTTTCCCAGGGTATGTGAGTATAAAACGAGCGGCCATAGGTTTAAGATGAGAGAGGAAAGATTTTTAGGGGATCTAAGGGGCAACATTTTCATGCAGAGGGTGGTGCGTGTATGGAATTAGCTGCCGGAGGCTGTTACAATTGCAACATTAAAAAGGCATCTGTATGGGTTTATGAATAGGAACGGTTTAGAGGGATATGGGCCAAATCCTGGCAAATGGGAATAGATTAATTTAGGATATCTGGTTGGCATGGGTGAGTTGAACCAAAGGGTCAACTGTGCTAAATGATTGTCTAGCAAAGTCTCTGTTTTAATGAGACAAAGCTTCTGAGACAGAGGTGACAGTGCTCCCACTGACCAGGTTCCAGTTTGTACAGGGCTCCGCTCTCAGTTGGATGGTTGGGAGTTTAAGCTGATTTTAAGCTGTATATTGGAGAGGGGTAAACAACCTTTTTGATCAAAGCCTCCAGAAATGTGTAGGTGACATTTATGAGCAATTCAGAGCAATGATCTACTCAGTTAGTTTGACTCCTGGGGCATGCTGAGTACTAAAACTCAGCATTTAGGGATTGCTGAGATATATCTTCATTGACTTGGCCATTAATTGTAAATTTCAGGTTCCACAGTTTAATGAAGAGTCCAGAAGATTATAGCTTTGGGTTATTTCCCGATCTCATTGTTGCTGTCTACAAGGCTGTGAAGGACACAGTGTGGAAGAAGCACTTTCCAAACGAATAGAGGCTGCTGCTGTCTTCAAAGGGCTGCCATCTCTTGAGTAGATATGAGACAGAACCACATGGCTAGAATGGAAAAAAGGAACTTGCACAGAATCCCTATAGCGTGGAAGTGGGCCATTCAGCCCATCAAGTCCACATTGCCCATCTGAAGAGCACTCCACCCAGCCCCCTGTGCTATCCCTGTATTTTCCAATAGCTAATCCACCTAGCCTGCATTTCCCTGGACATTATGGGCAATTTAGCATGGCCAATTTACTGAGGCTGCAGATCTTTGGACTGTGGGAGGAAACCAGAGCACCCAGGGAAGCCCACACAGACACAAGGAGAATGTGCAGACTCAACACAGACATGGCTGAGGTGGGTCCCTGATGCGGTGAGGCAGCAGTGCTAACCACTTAGCCATCATACACCCAAATGTATGGCATTTTTTATCACCTGAGGATGTTCCGAAGCAGTTTACTGCTGGAGATGTGGGCTTGGAACATGAATAAGTTTACATTTGTGCCACACAACTGCCAGTCAATGACTGTCTCTAACAAGAGAGAATGCAGCTATCTCCTCTTGATGTTCAGTGGCTGTGTGGTGTGTGAACATATTGCCTTTGAGAAAATCCAAGCCTGTGTATGTACTCCACTTACCAGTTAATCATCTGTGAGCCTGCAAGCTGCACAGACTGAGATCAATTCACAGAATCCCAACAAGTCCACACTGAATCTCCAAAAGCATCCCATTCCCCCACTCTATTACTCAACATTTTCCCTGACAACTGCACCTACCCACACATCCCCGAACACGATGGCCAATTTAGCACGGCTAATTCACCTGACCTGCACATCTTTGGATTGTGGAGGAAACCGGAGCACCCAGAGGGCACCCACACAGACCCGGGGAGAATGTGCAAACGCCGCATACAGTCGCCTAAGGGTGGAATCGAACCCAGGTCCCGCGCGATGTGAGGCAGCAGTGCTAACCATTGAGGCTCTGTGCTGCCCATTATTGCTTGCTGTAATGTCTGCTTCATGACTTGTAATGTGTTTTATTGTTTAAGTAAACCAACTCAGAATTAATGCATTGATCATGGGACCAGTGTCTTTAACATGTCACAGTGAAAGGCTGGAGAAAACACTGTGCAGATGAGGCCTATTGCACAAGCAGCTTAATCTGCAGATAGAAAATACGAGCGATAGTCTCCGATCGTGTGAAAATGTATGAGGCAACATATGGGCAAGGAACAAAAGTAGGCCACTCGGCCCTTTGAACCTACTCCCACATTCAATAAGATTATGGATGATCTGATTTAAACCTTAACTTCACATTCTCCAATAATGTTCCATCCCTTCAGTCATCAAGAATCTATCTACCTCTGCCTTAAAAATATCTAAAGATTCTGCATCCCACTGCCTTTTAAGGAAGAGAATTCCAAAGACTGGCAAACTTTGAGAGTAAAAACATGTTTCCTAATCGCTGTTCTGAATGGATTCTCCCTTAATTTTAAACTGTGATCCCTGGTTCTGGATTCTCCCACAAGAGAAAACATCCTTTACACATCCACCCGGACAAGGCACCTCAGGATCTTACATGTTTCAATGAAGTCTTGCTTTCAGTTTCCCCTCACAACACACCATAAAGTTCTATGAGATTTCCTGATGACTTACTGTATCTACACACTAACCTTCTGTGATTAATGCACAGAGCCCTAGATATGGTTCCGGGGACGCTTGCTCAAATCCCACCGTGGCAGATGGGGGAATTTGAAATCAATTTTTAAAATCTGCAGTTAGGAGCCTAACGATGACCATGAATCCATGTTGATTGTCAGGAAAACCCATCCGGTTCATTAAATTCCTTTAGGGAAGGAAACTGCCATCCTGACCTGGTCTGGTCTACATGGGAATCCAATCCTACAGCAATGCGGTTGACTGTTAATTGCCCTCTGGTGCAATTAAGGGTGGGTAATAAATGCTGTCTGAGTCAGTGATGCCCTCATCCTGTGAATGAATTAAAAAGAAAATTCTGGCTATAAACGATTGACATAAGGATTAAAGTCATTTGTAATTAACGAGCAGCCTGAGTTCCAGGCCCTCATTATCTCCTGATTTATTCTCTTTCCCACCATAAAGCTACTGATAGGAAGCATGGAGACTATTCCTACCAGCTCTTGGATCTCTTCCCTATATGTACTGCTTTCCAGAACACAAGTGTCTTCCTGCTCCAGCCTCCATTCCTCATCCTCAAACTGTTCTCCCTCTCTCCACTCCTGACCTCTCACACTGTTCTGCAGCTTCTGCTCCTCACCCAGACCTGGTTAAGACCAGAGGTTATAAGATTAAGGTGGAAGTATTTTTTGACCCAGCGTGTGGTAGGTATATGGAATATGCTGCCTGAGAGGGTGGTGCAGGCTGAAAATCTCACAATCTTTAAAAAATATTTGGATGAGCACTTATAATGCCAGGGCATAGTAGGCTCCAGGCAACTGTGGGTAAATGGGATGAGCGTAGTTTAGTGTTTGTTGGTCAGCATTGACATGGTGGGCCGAAGGGCCTATTTCTGTTCTGTATGACTCTCGAACCTGGCTCACTGGCTCTGTGAGGCAGCAGTGCTGTGTCGCCCATATTGAGGGAGGCACACAACAAAATCAGCACAAGGGGTGATAAGAATTCAGCTCTTCCAGCCTTGGAAAACCTCACCATCACATCACCCAATTCGTAAGTTAAAACAAACAATAGGTGACAAGCACAGCTCCCGCCAGGATTTGGGGGGTGACGTGGTGGTACATGGTGGTGGGGAGGTGTGGTCATTGGTCAAATAACAAAGACGTAGGAAGAGAGGGAGTGGGCCCAATTAAAATGGAATGGTAGTGGTGTGAGTAGAATCTGTGAATGGATACTTACCCATCTGACAGAATGCCCTCCACCTGGCAATCTATTTTACGCTCCATTGAAACATAGAGGATAGGAGCAGGAGTAGGCCATTCAGCCCCTCCAGCCTGCTCTGCCATTCTAAATGATTGTGGCTGATCATTGAGCACTATGCTGTAATCCCTCTCTACTCCCATATCCCTTGATTCTTTAGCCACAAGAGCTATCTCTACCTCCTTCTTGAAAACATAATGTTTTGGCATCAACCACTTTCTGTGACAGAGAATTCCACAGGATCACCACTCTCTGGGTGAAGACATTTTTCCTCGTCTCTGTCCTATAGGGTTTACCCATCAACCTTAAACTATGAGCCCTGGTTCTGGACATCTCACCATTGGGAACATCCAAACTCCATTTGTCTTGTCTGGTTCCAATTTATAGCTTTCTCCAAGATTCCCTTCCTTCATCCTTCTCAACTCCAGTGAACACAATCGTTACCAACTCAACCTCTCCTTATACGTCAGGCCTGCCATCACAGAAATCAAATGGCATTCACTAATTAATATTAATCAGCTCATTGTGGAGCACAGACTTTGAAGGTCAGGGTTTGAAGATAATCATTGCCAATTCTGAAATTCAGGTTTCTGTTGCAGTAATCTCAATGGAATTATTGGATACAATCGTACAACAGCAGAAATATGGGAGGTGTAAATGGAGGGTGCAGACAATGGCTGTTGGGTGGATGCTGGGTGCAGACAGTGGGTGCAGATGGTGGTGTAGATGGTCGTGTAGACATGAGCAAGGCTTTGCATGGTGACCAGACAAGTGGCTGTGTGGAATCACACAAAGAGCAGCCAGTGAGCCTGACACAGTCAGGGACACCCCCTGGTGCTGAAGGTCACGTTGCTGCTGGCAAAGGACGCATTTCATCTGAAACTGCACTCCCTCCCTACACACTCCCCTCTTGTCCCCACATGCCTCATTACAACTCCTGTAGATGCCAACCAGCACCCTGTGCCCTCACTCAGTCTCCATTAACCTTGTCTCCATTAACCTTGACCCTCCTTCCAAGCACCTACTTGGGCCTTCACTGAAGCTTGAGCCATTTCTGCCGATCCTTGATGATGAGTTTGCCATCTTGGAACAGCCTAACCTAGTCACCATTAACTTGCACTGTGCTCTCAGCATGGAGAATAGATTGATACAGCGCAGAAGAGGCCCTTTGGCCCATTGAGTCTGCACCAACATAGTTACCACGAAAGGCACTCTAATCCCAATTTCCTGCACTTGTCCCAGATCCTTAAATGTTATTCTATTTAAAGATTGTGAGGTTTCCACCCTCCACTACCTTCCCTGGCAGAGGGTTGTGTGTTTAGAGTTTATATCACCTCAGGCTCATGGAGATTAACAAAAGCTCAACTCTTTGGCCCTTTTTAATGGATGGCAAGGTGGCTCAGTGGTTAGCATTGCTGCTTCACAGCACTAGGGACCTGGGTCGATTCCAGCCCCAGGTGACTGCTTCTGCACAGTTTGCACATTCTCCCTGTGTCTTTGTGGGTTTCGTCCCACATTCCAAACATGTGCAAGTTAGGTGAATTGGTCATGCTAAAATTGCCCATTGTATTCAGGAATGTGTGAGTTTGGGTCTCTTGGGCCTGCAAGAGTTTAATCTCCCTCATTCAGACAGCTCCCCTCCCTGTAAGGTAATATTGCTGCATTTAGTGTAGGGCTGATTGACCATTGAAATATGACTATGGCTCACCAGCATTAGCTGAGCAGGCAGCCACTACTGAAATGACCCTGGCTCCAGAAAATCCCCTTGTAATCAGGCAACACATTAGGGAACACAGTGTGCACTGACTCTGAAGTCCCTCCCTTACTGAGAAAACACTCTCAGTATTCACCTTTCTCAGCTACCATCTCAATTTCACTGTAAATTCTGTGAACTATGATCCTGCCCTGCTAGCTACCAGATGAAGGAGCAGCGCTCCGAAAGCTTGTACTTCCAAATAAACCCGGTGTTGTGTGATTTTTAACTTTAGCCATCTCACTGAGGTGCCATCTCAGACTGAATTGTTTTTCATTTGAGATTTGAGAAGATTATAGACTAATCTTCAATCCCCATCACAAAGCCCATTCTCTATCCAATGCTAAGAGACAAATACCTCAGAGTTACCTACAGGCATCACAGAGGAGCATACTCACACTCAGTGAGATACCGACGATCGGACCAGAATAACACACATACTGAGAGAGCCAGACAGCGCTGAGTAACGTGCTCACACTCCATGCTGCCTGTAGGTGTCTCTCTGAGCGTGAGCAGGTTATGCAGTGCTGCCAGTCAGTGTCTCGCCTCAGGCAGCTGAGGAAATTTGGCCATCCCAATGAGCTGCCATCTCAGACTGAATCAGCTGAACTGTTTTTCATTCATGATTTGAGAAAATTAAAGCCTAATCTTTAATCTCCAGCACAAATCCCATTCTGTTTCCACCGCTCAGAGACAAGTACCTCAAAGAGACACCGACACGCTGTGCTAAGTAACACACACAGTCAGAGAGACAGGCAGCACTGTGTAAAATGCTCACACTCCATGCTGCCTGTCGATGTGTCTCTGTGAGCTTGTTACTCAGTGCTGCCTGGAGGTGTCTGTCTGAATGTGGGTGTGTTACTCAGTGCTGTCAGTCGGTATATGTCTGTGTAACACACTCACACACACACTCATACCTCAAAGAGACATGTACAAGCAGCATTAAGTAATACACTCACACTTACAGAAACACATAGCCTGCAGTATCTGTGATAGGCTGAACATCATTTCAGGTGCTACCACGCAAACAACAGAGTGCACAGTGCAATCCCACCAGCTGCATCTGGACCAACAGAGTGAGGAGGGAATGCCTCAGATTGGAATTATTGAGTCCCAACAGCTTTCAGTTTCCGTTCTGTTTGTAACCTTGACAGATTCCAGATCAAATGGATCATTTAAAAGTGATTGCTGATTGGCTGTCAGTATCACCTACAACAGACATGGAATTGATTGACAGGCAAAGTAGCCAATTGTGACAATAACCTGCTGAAATGCAGCTCAGGCAGCAGTCCATTTCCAATGTACACAGCCCTCCCCTTCACTGTTTGATCATGCAGCATTGCCCCCGAAGAAGGACACTGCTTGTCACTCGACACTTGGGTGTTTCCTTTCTTTCTGGTTGTGGAAATTGAATAAATATTTGTACACCTTGTATCTTTCACTGTGTCCCACACCTGCATACACACAACATGGAAGCTGGGGAAAATATAAGCAGTACCACAGTTAGGGGATGGTGTGGGAGTGTTATAAAATAAAACAACAGGAGTGTCAGATATTCTCTTACTTAAAAAAAAATCCAAAGTACACAGAGACAGAGACTGAATCTTCTTCATCTTTATTCCTTTTTCCAGATTGACATTGACAGAAAATAGACTGCAAGTAACAGCCCAGACAGAGGAAGCTGCACAAATTCACTGCCACAATGGAGCTTGAGGCAAAACACTTGTGGAGATTTTCTCAATAACATGAGAATCCTGTCTCTTTAAACAGTGACAAAACCTTAAAATGGAACTGGTGGCTGAGCAGGAAGGAGATCTGGTTTACTGAAACAGAGACTTCTGGGGTTCACATTGTTTTGTACAGCTGACAGTCTTCAGCACCTTTGAAAGTTTTTACTTGGCATCACAAAACAACACTGTTCCCATCATACACTCCCAGGACAAGGACAACATGAGATTTGACACAGCATAAAACTCTCTCTAACCTGTCCCAGTATCCTGTCTTAACCCCTGAACCTCAGAAGTGTCTCTGAGCCAGTCCTGAGAAGGAAGAGAATTGAAATTCAGTGCTAACAATGACCTTTGACCTGCAAGCACAGCCCTGTTCTGTTTTAAGTTGTGTCTCCGCTGTGGACTGTCTCAAACTACACACATTCTGATCTCCTGATGCTCTTGCTGAGGGAAGAGGGGAGGGTCACGTGGGTGAGGGCACAGGAAAAGCGAGCGTTGGACTCCCAGTCAGACCCAGAGAGGGTCAGCAGGCTGCTGACACTGTAGGTACTGTCCGAAGCTTGCAGGTAGTTGCTGGTCTGAACCCCGTCCGAAATGACTGCACCGTCCTTCTTCCACTGCACCTCCAGCTCATCGGGATAGAAGTGATTGGCAAGGCACACCAGGGTGGCAGTGCCCTTGGTATTGACCTGCTCTGGGGAGGGGGGCAGCAGGGTCAGCTTGGGCTGAGAGTTCTCACGGCCTGAAAGACAACAGAAACAATTTTAATCCCTGTCATTCGAAGGGCTTTCAACTCTTCGAACATTAAAAGGCAAAACAATCCATTTGAACATTTGTAGTCAATACCTAACAAACCTGACAAAAGACAAATTGTTTCTTGGGATGTGAGTGTCACTGGCAGGACCAGCATTTATTACCCATCCCTAATTGCCCCTGAGAAAATGATGGTGATGCAGCAGAGAGAGAAGGGACAGTTTTAGACCATCGTTTATAGAATGAATGTGGGCAGCTGGAAGGGCTATCAATGAGGGAGCATTTCAGTCACAGTGATCAGAACTCAGTGAGATTGAGATGAGGGATGTAAATGGAGAACCATGGAGCAAGTGTGAAAGTTTTCATTTGGAAATGAAGCATTTTACTAAATTGTGTGGTGATTTGGTAAAAGTGGACTGGAAACAGCGACTGGATGGGAACTCAGTGTCAGGGCAGTGGAAGGCCTCGAAGGACGAGACAGAGATCGTTCAGAATCTGTTCCCACAAAGATTAAGGATGGGGATGTACAAATCTAGACTCTCAGTCTGGAATGTGTCAAAGCAGGCAGAGTAGGGCAGACCAAACAGGGAAGGTGATCTTCGTTATCTGGTGTTCAATCCTGCAGAAAGCTAAGAGGAGGATAGAAAATGCAGGGGTGAAATTGAACAAGACCAGAGGAAGGCAAAGAGCTGACAGGATAAAATGGAATAATAGAATTGACAGTACAGAAGTAGGCTATTCAACCCATCATGTCTGTGCTGGTTGTGGAAAGAGCTGTCCAGCCAGTCCCACTCTCCAGACTGATCTCTGTTGCTCTCTAACTTCATCAATTTCAAATATACACATTGAAACCTTCAACAGAATCCACCTCCACCATCCTGTCAGGCAGCATGTTCCAAATCCTAACAACTCTCTTCGTAAAGACATTCCTCCCCATCTCACTCCTAGCTGTCTTGCTGACCATCTTGAAATTGTTACCCATAGTTACAGACATACCAACTCATGGAAACGGAATATCCTCCTTAACGCTGTCAAAATTGTTCAAAACAGTGAACAACTCTATAAGATCACCACTTAATCTTCTCTGCTCAGAGCAGAATAAGCCCAATCTCTCTAAGCTTTCCTTGTATCGAAAATCCCTCATTCCTGGTATTATTCCAATAAAACTCCTTTGAACACTCTCCAGAGTTTTAATATTGTTCTTGAAATAAGGTGCTCAGAACTGAACACAATCCTCCAAATCTGGTCTGATCAGTGATTTATAGAGGTGGAGCATCAGTTCCTTGCTTTCATACATTATTCTCTAATTTAAAACCCACAGATCCTGTACGCTTTTCACTAACAATGCAATACGGGGTTAGAAGATGAAATATGAGAAGATGAAATGCCAGCTGGCAATATAAAAGAAGACTGCAAGACTGTTTTTTGTTGTTGAAATATAAAAGCTAAAAAGAATGCAAGGCTGGATGTTGGACTGCTGGAAAATGAGGTTGGAGAAGTACTAATAGGGAACAAAGAAATGGCAGAGGATATGAATAGTGCCTTTACATCAGTCTTCGTGGTGGAAGACACCAGTCGTATACCAGAACTGAAAGAGATTCAGGGTCAGAGATGAGAGTAATGGTTATCACTAGGGAGAAGGTGCTGGGGATGCTGAAAGTTCTGAGATGGATAAGTTAACAGGACTGGATAGACTACACCCCAGAGTTTGAAGGAGATAGCCGAGCAGATTGTGGAGAAATTGATGGTGATCTTTCAGGAATCACTGGAGTCAGGGAGACTCCAAGAGGACTTTAAAATTCTTAATGCAACGCTCCTGTTTCAGAAAGGAGTGAAGCAGAAGATGGGAAATTATAGGCTGGTTAGTCTGACCTCAGTCATGAGTAAGATTGTAGACTTCAGTTTAAGGTTGAGATTGCAGGGGAGTTGGAAGTGCACAGTCAGGTCGGGCTGTGTCAGCATGGCTTCATCAAGGTGAGGCCTGACAAATCTGTTCGAATTCTTGGAGGAAGGAATGAACAAGTTAGATAAACGAGAACCAGTGGATGTGATCTATTTGGATTTACAGACAGAATTTGACAAAGTGCCATACAGGAGGCTACTGAAGAAGAGAAGAGCCCATGGTGTTAGGGGTAAGGTCTTGGCATGGATAGAAGATTGGCCGCCTGGCAGAAGGCAGAGAGTGGGATAAAAGGATCTTTTTCAGGATGGCAACCAGTGACTAGTGTGGTTCTGCAAAGGTCCATGCTGGGACTACAGCTATTCATCAAAAATGAATTATTAATTAATGATCTGGACAAAGGATCTGATGGCATTGCTACCAAATCTGCAGGCAACCCAAAGATAAGTAGAGGGACAGGTCGTGTTGAGGAAGTGGAGAAGCTGAAGAAGGAGTTCATCAGGCTCAGAGAGTGGACAAAGGAGTGGCAGATGGAATACAGTGTGGGAAAGTGTGAGCTTATGCACTTTAGTAAGAAGGATAAAGGCATAGACTGTTTTCTAAATGAGGAAAGTATTCCGAAATCTGAATCACAAAGGGACTGAGGAGTCATAATCAGGTTTTTCTTAACGTTAGCATGTTGGTTCAATTGGCAGTTAGGAGCACAAATGCAATGTCAGCATTCATTTCCAGAAGGCTAGAACACAAGAAAAGAGAAGTACTGCAGAACACAATTCATGTATTGTGAGTAGTTTTGGGCCCTGCATATAGGGAAAAATGTGCAGGCATTGTAGGGTGTACAGAAGAGTTTTACAAGAATGATCTTAGGGATGAAGGGCTTATCATATGAGGAACAGTTGAGGACTCGATGGAGTTTAGAAGGATGAGGGGAATCTCATTGAAACTTACAGAATATGGAGAGATCTGTCTCGAGTGGACGCGGAGGAGATGTTTCCAACAGGGGAAGAGACCGGGACATGACGGCACAGCCTCAGAGTGAAGTGAAGACCCTTTTGAACTGAGATAAGGAGGAATTCCTTCCGCCATAGGGTTGTGAATCGATGGAACTCAATGCTGCAGAAAGATATGGAGGCCCTTTCATTGAGCATACTTCACACAGAGGTAGCTAGGATCTGAATGCTTCCCACCATGAGAGCAGGAAGTGTGGTCAGTGACATCAGTTGGAGCACCGGGTTTCGGAGCTTGAACAGCAGCTGGTGTCAGTGCAGAGCATCCGTGAGGCTGAGAGCTCCATGGAGAGCATGTTTCTAGATATGGTCACTCTGCAGCTTCAGAGTATACAGGGAGAGAGGGAATGGGGGAGCAGCAGACAGTCCAAAAGGACCAAGCAACTAGTACAGGAATTCCATGAGTGCATCCCACTCTCCAACCAAGATTCACTTCAGAATCCTGATGAGAATGATGGTTCATCTGGGGAGTGCAGCCAGAGCCAAGTCCATGGCACCACGGGGGAGGCTCAGCTGTCCAGGGGGGCACAAGGAAGACTGTGAGGGGAGGGGAGATTCGATAGTGAGGGCAATCAATAGGTGTTTCTGCAGCTGCAAATGGGAATCCAGGATGGTGTGTTGTCTCCCTGGTGCCAGGGTCAAGGATATCACTGAGTGGCTGCACAGCACCCTGAGGGGAGAGGGGGAACAGGCAGCAATCGTGGTCCACATCAGTCCCAGTGATAGAGGGAGAAAAGGGATGTGGTCCTGCAGTCAGAATTTAGGGAGTTCGGGAAAGAATTAGGAGCAGGAACTAAAAAGTAGGAATCTCCAGATTATTTCCAGTGCTCCTTGCAAGTGAGATTAGGAACTGAAGGATAATTCTTGTGACTGTGGGGATGGAGAGAGGATACAGGATGGAGGATTTTTGATTCTTGGGACACTAGGACTGGGTCTGGGGGAGACGGGACTTGAAGAGAACGGATGGATTGCTCCTGAACAGAGCTGGGACAGATTTCCTTGTGGGGTAATTTGTTAGTGTTGTTGGAGAGGATTTAAACTAACTTGGCAGGGCTATGGAAACCAGGATGTAACATCAGAGAGGAACACCAAGGACCACAGAATCGACAGTGCAGTCTATAGGTCACCAAGCAGTGGGCTGGATGCAGATGAATAAATCTCCAAGGAACTTACAGAGAAGTGGAAACATGACTGAGTTATTATAATGGGGGACTTTAATTATCTGAATATAGCGTGTGATTGGAGCAGTGTCACAGGCAGAGCTTGGCCATGATTGTGGGAGTGTGTTCAGATGAATTTTCTCCAGTTGTGTGTTTCCAATCCAATGAGAAAGGAGGCTCTGCTCAACCTGGATTTTGGGAATGTGGAGGCTCAAGTAAATCAAGTGTCAGTGAGAGGACATTTAGGGAAGAGTGATTATTGTATCACAAAGTTTAGGGAGACAGTGGAAAAGAACAAAGGCCATTCGGGGGTCAAAATGACCAAATGGGGAAATCATCAACTTTCATGGGGTAAGGACACATCATCTTTGAATAAGCTAAGGTCAAAGGTTGGCAAGAGATTCCTGAGGTGAATAATATGGGGCATAGATCAGCAACAGTCAAAGTATACTTAAGGTAGGGAAGCAATCCCTGAGCCCTTTTGAGGGCAGAAGTGGAAGAATTAAAGTGAATAAAAAGGAGATTTTAAGAAGGGGAGTAGAGACAACCCTGGTAATCACAGACCAGTGAGCCTTACTTCGGTCTTGGGTAAGTGTTGGAAAAATTTCTAAGAGATAGGATTTATAATCATCCAGCGAGAAATAAGTTGATTTGGGAAACTCAACATGGTTTTGTGAAGGGTGGTTCGTGTCTCACAAACCTGATTGAGTTCTTTGAGATGGTGACCAAACAGGGGGATGAGGGTAAAGTGGTTGATGTGATGTATATGAATTTCAGTAAGGCATTTGACAAGGTTTCCCACAGTAGGCTATTTCACAAAATACAGAGGCATGAGATTGAAGGTGATTTAGTGGTTTGGATCAGAAATTAGCTTGCTGAAAGAGGACAGAGGGTGGTGGTTGATGGGAAATGTTCATCCTGCAGTTCAGCTATTAGTGGTGTACTACAAGGATCTGTTTTGGGGTCATCGTTGATTGTCATTTTTATAAATGAGCTCGATGAGGGTGCTGATGGATGGGTTAGTAAATTTGCGAATGACACTGAGGTCAGTGTAGTTGTGGATAGTGCCGAAGGATATTATAGATTACACAGGTATATAGATAAGCTGCAGAGATGGTCTGAGAGGTGACAAATGGAGTTTTATGCGGAGAAGTGTGAGATAATTCATTTTGGAAGGTGCAACAGGAATAAAGAGTACTGGGCTAATGGTAAGATTCTTGGTAGTTTAGGTGACCAGAGAGATCTCGGTGTCCATATACATAGATTCCTGAAAGTTGCCACCCAGGTTGATAGGGTTGTTAAGAAGGCGTAAGGTGTGTTAGCTTTTATTGGCAGAGCGATTGAGTTTCGGAGCCATGAGGTCATGTTGCAGCTGTACAAAACTCTGGTGCGGCCGCACTTGGGGTATTGCCTATAGTTCTGGTCACAGCATTATCGGAAGGATGTGGAAGCTTTGGAAAGGGTTCAGAGGAGATTGACTAGGATGTTGCCTGGTATGGAGGCAAGGTCTTATGAGGGAAGGCTAAGGGACTTCACACTGTTTTCATGAGAGAGAAGAAGGTTGAGAGATGACTTAATTGAGACATACAAGATAATCAGAGGATTAGAAAGGGTGGACAGTGAGAGAGTTTTTCCCCAGATGGTGATGGATAGCATGAGGGGACATTGCTTCAAATTAAAGGTTGATGGATATAGGACAGATGTCAGAGGGAGCTTCTTTATTCAGAGAGGATTAGGGGAGTGTAATGCACTGCCTGCAACAGTAGTATATTTGCCAACTTTAAGGGCATTGAAATGGTTATTGGATAAACATGTGGAATGAAAATATAGAATAATGTGGGATAGATGGGCTTCAAATTGGTTCCACACTTTGGTTCAACATCGAGGGCTGAAGGGCCTGTACTGTGCTGTCATGTTCTATGTTCTGTGTTCTTTGAATAATAAAAGGGCAAAAGATTACCTGGGGACAGAACAGGGCCCCTTAAGGATAAATGAGGTCACATATGTGTGGGCCCAGAGAAGACAAGTGAGATCCTAAAGGGATATTTCATGAATGTATTTACTGGGGAGAAAGACATGAAAGCGAGGGAACTCAGGGAAATAAATAACGATGTCTTGACAAGAATCCCCATTTCAGAAGAGGAGTTCTTAAAATGCATAAATTTGATAAATCTGATCTATGGCTCTAAGTGTATCCCAGGACATTGTGAGAAGCTAGAGAAGAGATTGCCTGTGTCCCTTACTAAGGTATTTGTATTATCAACAGCCAGGGGTGAGGTGCTGTCTGATTCGAGGGTGGCTAATGTTGTTCCATTATTGAGGAAGAGCTGTGAGGAAAAGCGAATGAACTACAGGCCAGTGAGTCTAACACCAGTGGCGTGTAAGTTGTTGGAAGGAATTCTGAGAGACAGCATCTACATGCATTTGGAAAGGCAAGGACTGATTTGGGATCGTCAGCATGGCGTTTTTTTTGTGGAAACTTGTGCTATTGTTGTTCACTCTTTATATAAATGATTTGGATGTGAAGAAAGGATGAATCGTTAGTACCTCTGTGGAAGACACCAAAATTGGTGGCACAGTGGACACTGAAGAAGGTTATCTGAGAGCACAATGGGATCCTGATCAACTGGGCCATTGGGCCGAGGAATGGCAGATGGAGTTTAATTCAGATAAATGCAAAGTGCTGCATTTTGGTAAGACAGAGGATATGGGTGAGATCTCAAACGGATATTTTTGTGTCTGTGTTTAGTGTGGAGAACGACTTGGAAGCTAGGGAACTTGGAAAAATCTCTGGGACCTGAGCAGGTGTATCCCACCATACTGTGGGACTCTAGGAAAGAGATTGCTGGGCCCCTTGCTGAGATATTTGTGTCATCAACAGCCACGGGTGAGGAGCCAGAGAACTGGAGAGGTTGGCTAATGCTGTGGCATTATTTCAGAAAGGCTGTCAGGAAAAGCCAGGGAAATATAGACCAGTGAGCCTGATGTCAGTGGGGGGTAAGTTTTTTGAGGGGATTCTGAAGGACTGAGATTTTTTGAAGCAGTGGCAAAGAAGATTGATAAAGGCAGACATTTTCAACATGGACTTCAGCAAAGCATTTCATAAGATTCCACTTGGTACACAGGTTAGAAAGGTTAGATCACATGGGATCCAGGGGATCCATTTGGATATAAAATTGGCTTGAATATAGGAGACAAAGAATGGTGGCAGAGAGCTACTTTTCAGACTGGGGGTCTGTGACCAGCTCCTCCACAAGGATTGATGCTGGGTCCACTGACTTTTGTTATTTGAACGCATGGTTTGGATGTGAATGTAGGTGGTACAGTTAGTGAGTTTACTAACAGTGTATATTACACTATGCAGTATATAGTAAAGAAGATTATTTCAGAGTACAGCAGGACCTTGATCAGATAAGGCAATGGGTGGAGGAGTGGCAGATGTGTTCCGATATAGAGAAAGTGAGATGCTGCATTTTGGAAAGCCAAACCACGGAGAATCCATACAGTGAATTGTAGGGCCTTGTGGAGTGTTGCTGAGCAAGGTGTTGTTCATCTGTTGGTGGGACTGGTGTGTTTGGGCTATCGGGAGAAACCAAAGGTCATTCCAGTGGTGAGGAATGTCAGTGATGAAGGTGGATTGGAGAAGTTGGGACTGTCTTCCTTGGAGAAGAGAAGGCTGAGAGGAGGTTTGTTCAAGGAATTCAATCACGAGGAGTTTGGATACAGTAAATAGAAAGAAAATGTTCCCAATCGGGAAAAAGTTTGAGTGTGAGAGGCCACAGATTGAAAGTAATTGTTCAAAGAAACAAAAGTAAAATGAAGAAAAATAATTTTCAGCCAGTGAGTGGTTAAGGTGTGGAATGCACTGCCCGAGAGTGTGATGGAGGCAGCTTCAATTGAAACATTCCGAAGGGAATGAGACTGTTATTTGAAAAGGAACAATGTGCAGGGTGATAGGGAGAAGGCAGGAGAATGACAATCAGTCATTGCTCATTTAGAGAGCTGGTCCAGACAGGATGGGCAGAATGGTCTCCTTGTGCACAGTAACAATTCTGTGATTGTGTGATTGAGCAGAGTTAAAGCTGGGGGAGGTGGGAGCTCGGTGTCTCACTGTGTTGCTGCTGCTGCTGCTGCTGCTGCTGCTGCTGAGGTCAGTGAGATCAGAGACTGGGACAGGGAGCCAGAGCTCACATCAAACTCTGCCCGTGTCCATCACACTGAGACTGGCAGGAGGCTACTCACTGATTTCACTCCATGCTGCTGGAATGGGACCACAGGCTGCAAATGGACAGAGCTCCTCCACACGGTGAGTAAAACTTACTGACTTATATCTTGCTGCTTAAAGGGGGCAATGGAAGGAAAGAAATACAGCTGTACACCCTGTTAGACACAGTGCTCCTCAATCAACCATTTCATTCACTGAAGCTCCCCACTAACACCTTCAACAATTGGAGGGTGGTACAATTGCAACATTTAAGAGGCATTTGGATGGATTATGAATAGGAAGGGTTTGGAGGGATATGGGCCAAAATACAAAGTACTTTCCAAAGTACAAAGGGATCTGGGAGTGCTAGTCGAGGATTCTCTAAAGGTAAACATACAGGTTGAGCCCGTGATGAAGAAAGCGAATGCAATGTTGTCCTTTATCTCAAGAGGGTTGAAACATAAAAGCACTGTTGTGCTACTGAGACTTTATAAAGCTCTGGTTAGGCCCCATTTGGAGTATTGTGTCCAGTTTTGGGCCCCACAACACAGGAAGGACATACTGGCACTGGAGCGTGTCCAGCGGAGATTCACACAGATGATCCCTGGAATGGTAGGTCTAACATACGAGGAACGGCTGAGGATCCTGGGATTGTATTCATTGGAGTTTCGAAGATTAAGAGGAGATCTAATAGAAACTTACAAGATTATACATGGCTTGGAAAGGGTGGACGCAAGGAAATTGGTTCTGTTAGGCGAGGAGACTAGGACCCGTGGACACAGCCTTAGAATTAGAGGGGGTAAATTCAGAACAGAAATGCAAAGACATTTCTTCAGCCAGAGAGTGGTGGGCCTGTGGAATTCATTGCTGCAGAGTGCAGTGGAGGCCGGGACGCTAAATGTCTTCAAAGCAGAGATTGATAAATTCTTGATGTCACAAGGAATTAAGGGCTACGGGGAGAATGCGGGTAAGTGGAATTGAAATGCCCATCAGCCATGATTGAATGGCAGAGTGGTCTCGATGGACTTTCGCATCGAGACTACCCTCCATTTTGGTGTGTGGTACTATCTATCTACTATTGGACAGACTCCAAACAGATATTGCAGCTCAAGGCAAGAGCATGAATGTGGATCATTGCCAACGAGTGCACAATCTCAACGTCTCATATACAGAAACAGTCCATGTTCAAATGCAGCAATATCTGCACAATACCCAAGTTTCATCTGAGAAGCAACATTTCCCATTGGTGCCATGCAAATGCCAGCCAATGACCATCAGCAGTAACAGACAATCTAGCTATCGCCCCTTGACAGTCAATGCTATCACCGTCACTGAATCCCCACTATCAACATTCTGAGGTACCATTGACCAGAAACTCAACTGGACTCACCACAGAAACACAATGGTTACAAGAGCAGGTTAGAGACTAGGAATACTGCATCGAGAAATTCACCTCCTGATTCCCCCAAAGCCTGTCAACCAAGTCAGGAGTGTGATCGAATACTCCCCACTTGCCTGGATGGGTGCAGCTGCAACAACATTTATAGATTGATAGTTTCACAGAGTCGTATAGCACTGAAACAAACCCTTTAGCCAAACCTTTACATGCTGACTAGGTTTTCTGAAGTGAAGTGGTCTCATTTGCATTTGGCCCATATCCCTCTCATCGATTCCTGTCTATGTCTATTGTATCCTCTGTCTTTCTTATCCACTCAAAAAACTTGATACCATTCAGAGCAAAGCAGCCTGCTTGATTGGCATCACATCCACTCTCACCTTCACCGATGCTCAGTAGCAGCAGTGTGTATTATCGACAAGATGCACTGCAGAAACTCACCAAAGATCCTCAGATAGCACCTTCCAAACACTTGGACAAAAATAGAAATTGCAGGAAAGCTCAGCAGGTCTGGCAGCATCTGGGGAGAGAAATCAGAGTTAACATTTTGGATCAAGCATGAAATATTAATTCTGATTTCTCTTCACAGATGCTACCAGACCTGCTGAGCTTTTCCAGCAATTTCTCGATTTGTCTCGGATTTACAGCATCTGCAGTTCTTTTGGTTTCCTTCCAAGCCCACGTCCACTTCCATTTAGAACAAGAGCAGCAGATACATGGGAACACTATGAGCTACACATTTCCCTCAAAAAAAACTTAGCATCCTGACTTGAAAATATATTGCTGTTCCTTAACTGTTGCTGGGTCAAAATGCTGGCATTCCCTCCCAAGAACATTGTAGGTCAACTTATAGCTTATGGACTATAACGATTCAAGAAGGCAGCTTCCCATCACCTTTGGGATGGTATGGTGGCTCAGATGTTTAGCACTGCTGCCTCACAGGTTCGATTCCAGCCTCGGTCTACTGTCTGTGTAAAGTTTTCATATTCTCCCCATGTCTGTGTGGGTGTCCTCCCACAATCCAAAGATGCGCAGCCCACATTAAATTGCTTAGAGTGTTTGGTGCATTAGTCATGAGTAATGGATCTGGTGGAGGGTCGGTGTGGACTTTTGGGCCGAAGGGCCTGTTTCCGTATTGAAGGGAGTCTAATCTAAAATCCTCAAGGGCAACTAGGACAGGGTAAAAAATGCTGGCCCAGCCTTTGAAGCCCACTTCCCACGAGTGAATACACAAAACCAAATGAAGTGTCCCTCAGGAGGGGAGAGGGAATTTTCAGGGTCCTGAGCTCCATTTCCCAGCCCAGGCAGTTTGTCTCCCAATGAATGAATGAGATGCCAATTTGGAACCCAGCTTCAGCGCAGTCTCATTCTGTGGCCCCAGGTCTATAAGTGGGAATTGGAGATTGAGCTGAAAAGGAAAGATATGCTGGGTTATGGGGAGAGGGAGGAGCAGTGGGACTAATTGGGTCATTCAAAGGCATGATGGGCTGAATGGCCTCGTCCTGTGCTGTAAGATTCCAGGGATTTCAGACAATTCACAGTTTTCTTCCGACTCAGTTACAATTGTCCAGCTGCTCTGAGCTCCTTCTTTCACTTCCTCTATTGGTGAAGTTTCAACTTTGCGATCTGACAGCCTTTGCAGTTATTTTTTACACTGGGGCTTTCTGCTGTGGTCAGAATCTCTAAGAATAAGTGTCCAATCAGTGACAATCACAGCAGCTAAGAGCAGTAAGGACTGAGGAGCCAGGCTCACTGGGAAATACATTGGGAAGATCAAAGCCATCCTCTTCAGCTCCCGGTACAAACTCCATCCCTCTCCCTGAGCACTGTCTGCTGATCAACCAGACTCTTTACAATTTTAGCCTCATCTTTGAGGCTGATTTGAGCTCCATATCCTCCACATCACAAAGATCAGCCACTGAAAATCTCAGCAATGTCATGGGGACTCCAAACATGACCATTCCAAAGTTATCCTGGTTATAAATCATACAACACCAGGTTATAGTCCAACAGGTTTATTTGGAAGCACTAGCTTTCCGAGCACTGCTCCTTCATCAGGTGGTTGTGGAGAATAAGATTGTAAGACACAGAATTTATAGCAAAAGTTTCCAGTGTGATGTAACTGGAATTATACATTGAAAAAGACCCGATTGTTTGTTAAGTCTCTCACCTTTTAGAATGATCATGTTGGTTTCAGTTCTTTCATATGTAAATTGTAAAACATTTTTTAAAAGTTACATTCTCTAGTGAACTTTAACAATTGGTGTCATGTCGGCTCTGATAAGGTATTGAAGGTGTTAATTCCCTGTGAGGTTGTCTGTGCCACAATGGTCAGACTGATACTCATTCAAAAAACGGATATACAGAATCTTACATGGATTCATGCAGTTTTTGAGCAAAATAAAATGAAATTCTGAAAATACAAATTCACCCCACAAACTTATATATATGTGTGTGTGTGTGTGTGTGTGTGTGTCCGTTTACCTGTGTGTATGTTGTATAGTGCAATGTTGGAGGTGCTGGTGTTGGGCTGTCATGTACAAAGTTAAAAATCACAGAACACCAGGTTCTAGTCCAACAGGTTTATTTGGAAGCAGCAGCTGTCAGAGCGCTGCTCCTTCATTCTGTAGCTGTGGAGAATAAGATCTGATTCCATGTTTCTTTTGTGGAACATTCTTAAATGTCTTCCAGAATTCCCTACAGACAACAGCCCCACTCCAACACTGGCGTCTCCTAATGAATGTTATCCTGGCCCACATCACAACGGCCGACACACCTCAGCTCATCCCAAATTCTGCTGTCAGTATTCGAACTCTCACCATGTCCCCCACCCCACCCCACCACGACCACCCCCATCCTCACTGACAGACAAAGGCTCCAGGTCCAGCAACACCTCAATTTTCAACTTCTCATCCTTGTTCTCAAATCCCTCCCTATCCTATCTCTGTAACCTCCTCCAAGCTGCCTCACTCAGTGTTGTCAGCAATCTTAGAGACGTGCCTCTCTGCTTCTTCATCCAAGTCATTGAGAAATATCGTGAGAAGCTGAGGTCCCAGCACACCCTGGGAATACCACGATTGACATCACTCATTGGAAAACACACACATTATCCCCCCTCTCTGTTGGAGGTGCTGGTGTTGGTCTGTCGTGTACAAAGTTAAAAATCACAGAAAACCAGGTCTTAATCCAACCGGTTTATTTGGAATCACCAGCTTTCAGAGCACTGCTCCTTCATCAGATGGTTGTGGAATGTAAGATCTGACTCCATGTTTCTTTTGTGGAACATTCTTAAATGTCTTCTGGAATTCCCTATTGACAATAGCCATCAACATTCCCTTATATCACCCATTAGGGAGCTCCGAACAAAGTGTAATAAGGTTAGTTAAAGATGTCTGAACCTTTGTAAATCCATGCTGACTCTCGGAATAGTTCATATTTTTCTGTTATTCTGTCTCTAAAAACAGACTCAATCACTTCCTGACAACAAACATTCAACAGAGATGTTCATTGTGAATGAGGTGAGTAAACAGCGAGCACTAACACGAGGGGCTGAATAGCCTCCTCCTGTGCTGGAGCCTTCTCTGTCTCCTTAACAGAAATATTTTACAGATAAAAACTGAAGATCAACAGCAAATTTAAAAATACAAATTAAAAACTCCTCAAGTAATTTCCACATACAGGGCCAGGAGATGTGTCGTAATTGTGCGTTGGGGAAGCTGGTGGAGCACATTGTAGCTCAGAGTGACCACATCTGCAGCAAGTGTTGGTTGCTCAAGGCACTCCAGCTCAAAGTTGATGAGCTGAAGTCTGAGCTTCAAACACTGTGACACATCAGGGAGGGGGAGAGTTACCTGGGCACTGTGGTTGGGGAGGGAGTCACACCTTGTAGGTTAAATACTTCAAATTATGGCCAGTGGTCAGGGACAGGAGGTTATGACAGTAAGTGAGCAGGTCGATGCAGCCTGGATTTAGCATTGTAGGAGCCTCAGCTCCTTGTCCAACAGGAATGAGGTACTTGCTTCCTGTGTCAATGGATTGTCGGGAGAATGGACAAATGTGGTGTGAGCATTTCGATGAAAGTGACCAGAACTCCATAAGTTTCAAAGTCATTAAGTAAAGAGATAAAGATGGAGTAGAAATTAAGTGTCGAAACGGGGGGGAAGGCCAATTTCAGCACCATTAGATAGGCACACACAGGGGGAGGCAATGGCCTAGTGGTATTATCACTGGATTATTAATCCAGAAACTCAGTTAATGTCCTGGGCACCTGGGTCAAATCCTGCCATGGAATTTGAATTCAAGAATGGTTCTGGAATTAAGAGTCTGATGGTGAGTATTGATGTATTGTTGACTATGGGGAAAGCCCATTCAGTCACTAATGTGTTTTAGAAAAGGAAATTTGTCATCCTTACCTGGCCTGGCCTACATGTGACTCCAGACCCACAGCAATGGGTGGCATGGTGACTCAGTGGTTCGCACTGCTGACACACAGTGCTAGGGTCCCGAGTTTGATTCCACCCTCATGGACTGTCTGCGTGGAATTTGCACGTTCACCCCATGTTTACGTGTGTTTCCGTCAGATGCTCTGGTTTCCTCCCACAGTTCAAAGATGTGCAAGTTAGGTGGATTGGCCATGCTAAATAACCCATAGTGTTCAGGGATGTGTAGGTTAGGTGCATTAACCATGGGAGATGCAGGGGTAGGGGGATAGGTCTGGGTGGGATGCTCTTCAGAATGTTGGTGTGAACTAATGGCGCTGAATGGCCTGTTTCACACTGTATGGATTCTATGATTCCATGTGGTTGAATGTTAACTGCCCTATGGGCAGGAAATGCTGGTGTGGCCAGAGATGCCAATATTCTATGAATGAATGAAAGAAAACCACTGCATCATGGTCCAGGAGACCATTCAGGCAGGGGAGCACAAAGAAAAGAGGGGGATTTGATAATGAGGGAGGCTGCTAGCATCCTTTGTGAGCAGGATTGAGAGTCCCACATGGTGTGTTGCCTGCCTGGTGCCAAGGTAAGGGGCATCTCAAACTGGTTTTAAAGTTTCGCAGAGTGGGGGAGGGGGAAGCGGGGAGTCGGGGAGAATCCAGTTGTTGTTGTTGTGTTGGGACCAACAACCTCAGCAAAAATAGGCAAAAGGTCCTATGTGGGCAATATTGGGAAAGATATCAGAAGTATATATCAGATTAAACAGATAGAGAGAAATAAGAAAGAGGTGAATACAGCATCAGGGCTGAGGAACAGATTCCAGTGAATGGACCAAATAAGAATACAAATGTACGGAATAAAAGGAGTAAATTCAATAATTGCTCGCAGAAATTCAAATTTAAGATTATGCTGTAGGATTGATTACTGAGACATATTTGCCGAATCATTAGGATTGGGAACTAAATATAGGTTCACAGGATAGACATGGGGAAATGGCAGAAGAGGTGGAGCAGCTTTATTCATTAGAAACAAAATGACTTCAATGGTGAGGGATGTTATAATGAGGGGAAAGCATTCAGTGGAACTGAGGAGCAGGAAAGGATCTAAAACTGTAATAGATATTGGATACAGGCCCCCTTTCAGCAGCTCTGAGGTGCTGGATTATATAAATGCAGGAATTAGACAAGTGTGTAGCAAAGCCAGTGCATTATTAATGGGGAAGTTTATCTTTAACTTAGATTGGGAGATAGACAAGTACTCTGTCAGAAAGGTAGTGAATTTCTGGAGTGTATCCGGAATAGTTCCAACAGCAATAGGTTCTGGATGTAACAAGGGGACAAGCAATATTGAAATTAGCAATGGATAATGAGCCAGATTTAGTTATGAAACTTTTGTGCATGAACATTTATCAAATACTGATCATAACACGATTGAGTTTAACATCACATTTGAAAGTGAAAAGCATGAATCACCTGCTTGAGTTTGAGATTAAGGTAAGGGCCGACTTTTCCGAGATGAGACAGAGACTGTCCACAGTAAACTGGGAAAATCTGCTCATGGGTAAAACAACTGAAGAACAGTGGGGAATGTTGAAAGAAACACTCACCACAAAACGAAACCAGTTGACACCTGAGAGGGAAAATCTCCACTTCTTTGAACAAACAACAATGGACAATTAAAGAGATAAGGAAAAGAATAAAACTAAAAAAAAATTACAAAAAGCAAATAAAATGACAGATTCTGCTGAATGGGAAAGATACAAAGGGTCACAAAGCAGCTTCGAAGAGGTACCAAAAGGGTTTCTGAAAGGAAACATGTAAGGGATAACAAAATCAATGAGGAGAAATGTTACAGTTCCATAAAAGGGAAGCTGGGAGGTCAGGAGCAATGTTAACCATTAAAAGTGGGGGATATTGTCAGTGACAATGGGGAAATGACAGCCATGTTAAATAAATACTTTACCTCAACATTTGCAGTAGAAAAGAAGGAGGACTTGCCTGAAGTCCCAAAGGAATTAACAGAGGATCACGGACAGCAACTGAATAAAATTTATGTCAGTAAAACATCTGTAATGAGGAAAATAATGGAACTAAAGAGTGACAAATCCTCAGGACCTGACAGTTTCCATTTGAGAGTGATAAAGGTAGTAACAGACCACATTTAGACACCCTGACTATAATCTTTCAGAGTTCCCTGGATACATCAGTCATACCTCTGGATTGGAAAATTGCAAATGTCACTTCATATTTAACAAGGATGTGAGAGAAAATCCAGGGAATTACAGGTCATTAAGCCAATATTTGTGGTGTGGAAATTGTTGGAGTCTATTATCAAGGATGAGGGTAACTGAAGACCTTGAAAATGGTCAGTTAATCAGGTAGAGTCAGCATGGATTCATGAGAAGTTGGTCATGGTGAAAAACCTCACTGAACTTTGTTGAAGAGAAGATGAAATTCCTGGACACTGTAATGTCTATGGATATTGTTTATATAGACATCCAGAAGGCACTTGATAAAGTCCCATGTAAGAAACTGTTAACTAAGGTAGACATCTGCAGAATTGAGGCTAAAATACTGACACACTTGGAAATTGGTTGAGTGACAGGTGACTGAAAATAGGGATAATGAGTAAGTGCTGAAATTGGCAGGATGTGACCAGTGGTGTCCAATAGGAATGTGTGCTCACACCTCAATTAGTTACATTAGTTATGAATGACTTGGATAATGGCATAGAAAGTCAGATATTCTACTTTGCTCATGACACAAAGTTAGGCAGCATTGTAGATAGTGTTGATAGACTCATAGCGTCATACAGCATTCATCCAGGGCAGTCTTTAACAGTGTCTAATTTGTCTTTGATTTACAACTCCTTCACCTCCATCTCTCCCTCTCACTGTCTCTCCCCACTCACTTCCCTACCTCAGCTGGATAGATCTCACTCTGAGTTCCATCCCTCTTTCTCTCTCCATGCTACATCCCCCCCCCCCGCCTCTCAGTGCTCCAGCTCTCTCTCTCTCTCTAAGCCCCACCTCTCCCTCCATTTGAGCTGCTGGGAGTCTGATCTGAGCCAATTCCAATGAACCCCATGAAGAATAATGATGGGATATTTGGAGTGTGAGTTTGATGATGTAAATGTGAACCATTGCAGCAAAGACATTACAGATGGTTTGGACAGACAGCAAAGCCCAAACCAGAACATTGTGTCAATCAACACAGAACCAATGAAAGCTTCAATAAGAACAGTTATGAATGAGATTCGCTGAGATGTGTCATTATTCTAGTTACAAATTACTCTTTCCCAGTGAAGGGGTCCATCCTGCTGAATATTAGGTACAGCTGGGCTTTGGAGAAATGTTGGCAGATGGAGTGTAATGTGGGGGAGTGTGACCTTGTTCTCTTTCACAATAATCATTCAAATGTGACTGGAGCGCCCTTAAGTACAAATTACAAAATTCATCATTGGGTGTCATCCATTAGGTGTGACAAATACAGAACTCATTTAGTTCTAGCGATCAGTGAGTTCTTGTCAATATCCTTTTAACAACTCAATTTTAGGTAAGAATGATACACTACCTACCCTGTCTGTGCAATCTTCTTGTCTGGGAATAGGGAATGAATTTGTGACTATATACACTTTCCTCGAGTCTACACAGAATCAAATTGAACAGTTTGGTTCAGGAGCCAATACTACAGGAGAACTCCAATTACTCTGACTTGGTTCAATCAACTGATTCTCCAACATGGAAGCCCTCTGTTTCGTTGGCCTGTTTCTGTTCATGTTTGTTTTATTGTGTCTGAATTATCAAATCCATTTCATACTTGAATCATGTGGTACATTGAAATGTTTCGATAAAAGTCCACAAGATAACGGAGCAGAATTGGGCCATTTGGCACATCAAGTCTGATCCACCGTTCATTTACAGTTGACAATGTTTCTCAACCCCAATCTCTTACCTTCTCCCTGTAGATCTTGATCTCTTGACCAATCAAGAGCCAATCTATCTCTATCTTAATTCACTCAATGACCTTGCCTCCAAGGCCCACTGCAGCAATCAATTCCACAGGTTAACAACACTCTGGCTGAAGAAATTCCTCTTCAACTCAGTTCGAAAGATCGTCTCTTCACTCTGAGGCTGTGCCCTTGGGTCGTCAACTCTCCTGTTATTGGAAACATCTTCTCCACGTCCACTCTATCCAGGCCTCTCTGTATTCTGTAAGTTTCAATGGCATTCCCTCTCATCCTTCTAAACTCCATCAAGTACAGAACCAAAGTCCTCAATGACTCCTCATACAAACATCTTTGTATTTTCTGAGCAATATCACTAAATCTACCTGTTGATCTTCTCCAAATGCAAAAAAACAGTGTCTGAATTCTCTAATACCTCTGAATTTGTTCACCTAATAACAGGAAGTTCACTTTGGGAATTGTCCAGTTATTTTTCAATCTTAAACATTTTGTCATCCCCTCCTTGATTATACTCACTACGTGACAAACCTGTACATGTCAGGATGGTTCCTCAAAACTTGGGAGAGGAATTAAGGATACTGGTTTTGTGTTGAGGTTTACCTAAAACTTGACAAGTAGGACACATTTTATAAAACTGAACCACATCTTTATCCAATTGTGGCTCAGTAAAATATCTGTTTCTGGATGCCTGTGTTTTCGAAATCCCCATGTGATCTGCCATGGAAGTCTCATGTACTCCTTGCACTATGATAGCTGGGTGGGACCACTAGCCGATGTCTAACCAACCATTCTTCATCTGTTGGTCTATGAGGGGTTCTCCAATTCCTCATCAGCATTCCATTCTGAAGATGATAGCACTCTGCAATTCCTTCAGCCTTGATTTCAGTATTAACTGACTATGTTTATTTATTTCATTCAGGATCTGCTTTTTGGATCTGCTGTAATTAGTAACATCATACCAAATACTCCACCTGGATTATCGTCACCCTTTCGGAAAGTTTCAGCGATCCTTTCACTTGCTGTGTTGTCGCATCACCCCTTATTGATGGATTTTGTTTAACCATTGCCCTGGTTACCTCACACGAAGGAGAGAGACCAGGAACCTGTCCCTGTCATTGTTCTGTTTCTTGGACTTCCTTTGGACATTCTGTAATTATCGGGGAAGCGACTGCCTTTAGTCCTGACAAATCATTCGCCAAAAGGAAGTCGATTCCCTCAACAGGGAATGTTTTCCCCACTCTGGCAATTACTTCTCCTGATAACAAATCACGTTCCAGTTGCACTTTATACAATCGAAGTGGAATATATTCTCCACCAATCCCATTGATTAATACCTTAGCTCCCATCGAGCTCTCTGGAAGGAAAATCAATTCTTTCTCCAGTCAAAGTGATTTTGTTGCCCCTGTATTTCTCAGTTTGGTTCTGGGTTTAGCTGAAGAAAAGTGGTCACCGTTCCTTTTGATAAAAATCCTGTCCCCCTCTCATCTACCTTCCAACTTCCTTTACTAATGACAGAATTCACCTCCAGCCTTTTTGTTATAGTTACAGCTGCAACCTGCTCCGTGGCATTATCTGTTTGTGTTCCCTTCTCTGACTCATTATTACTAACTCCTATAAATCCCATGGGTCTACCTCACAACTTCCAACATTCCAAACACACATGGTCCACCTTATTCCCAGAGAAACATTTCAGCTTCTGATCATCACTTCCACCCTCAGCAATTTCCTTCTTAATTTGAGGAGGAGTTCTTGGCCTGGTCCCTCCTCTCCATTCTCTTCCCGGCTCCCTGCCTTCCTCACACTCTCCCAATTTTTATTTTTCTCCCATTTCTGGGGCTGACTGACAAAGCTTTCTGGATCAGTTATCATTGTAGCTGCTTGTCTTGCGGTTGGCCTTTGGTCTTCTACATGAATTTTGAATCTGGAAGGAAAAGAAGTCATAAATTCTTCTCAAAGAATAATTTCTCTGAGAGTATTGTTAAGTATTCTCAGCCTTTAACGCTCTTATCCACCTGTCAACATTATTTTGTTAATCCCTCCCAAACTCATTAGAATTTTGTCCAGGCTGTTTCCGAACATTCTGTAACCTCTGTCTGTATGTTTCTGGAACCGACTCATATGTATTTAGAATAGCCCTTTTCCCCTCCTCTTGATCCGGAGAATGCTCCTCTGACAGGGATGTAGAAATCTCTTGTGCTTTCCCAGTTCATTTACTTTGCATGGGCAAGCTCCAGTCTGCTTTTGGCCACTTCACTTGTGTTGCTATCTTCTCAAACAACGTGGGAAATGCTTCCATATCCTTCTCTTCAAATTTTGTCACAGGCTTTACTGTCTTCAACATAAAGTCATAGTTATGGAGTGATATAGCACAGAAACAAGCCCTTCGGCCCACCATGTCTGTGCTGACCAACAAACACCAAACTGCACTAATCCCATGAACCTGCACTTGGCCCATAGCCAACATGCCCTGGCATTTTAAGTGCTTGTCCGGATATTTCTTAAATATTATGAGAATACCTGCCTTCACCACCCTCTCAGGCAGCCTGTCCCATATTTGTATCGCCTGGGTGAAAAAAACATTTGCTCAGATCCTTTCCAAACCACTTAATCTTCATCTTAATCTTATGCCTTCTGGTCTTAGGCACATATTCCACAGGGTAAAGATTCTCATGATCTACTTTGTCTCTGCCTTTCATAATTTTGTGTACCTCAATCAGGTGCACCCCTCAGGCTCCTCTGCTCCAGGGAAAACAAACCCAGCCTGTCTGGTCTTTCCTCATAACTGAGACTTTCCATCCTAGGCAACATCCTAGTGTATCTTCTCTGCACCCTCTTCAGTGCAATCATGTCCTTCTGATAGTGTGGTGACCAGATCTGCACACAGTATTCCAGCTGTGGCTTAATCAGGGCTCTGTAAAGTAGCAACAAACTTTCTTGTTCCTATCTTCTGCACCCTGGCTGATGAAGTCACTCATCCTTCTTCCCCACCCTGTCTGTCTGTGCTGACACCTTCAGGAGTCTATGGATTTGTACACCCAGGTCTCTTTGTTACTCAGCACTCCCGATGGACCTACCACTCATTGTGTGTATCCTTCCCTTATTAGACCTCCCAAAGTGCATTACCTCGCACTTATCAAGATTAAATTCTATCTACCATTGCTCTGTTCAGTTTACCAGCTGATCAATATCAGTCTGAAGCCTGAAACCTTCCTCCTCACTATTATCAACATCTGCAAATTTACAAATTATACCGTGTACAATCACATCCAATTGTTAATGCATACAGCAAACAGCAAGGGCCCTAGTGTTGTTTCCTATGGTGCAACACTGGTCCCAGGCTTCAAATCTTCCACCATCCCTCTTTGCCTCTTATTTGGAAGCTGGTTTTGGATCATAACCTGCCTTGGATTCAAATGGGCTCTTAGCCTTTGGGCCATCCTTCCATATGGGACCGTGTCAAAGGTTTCACTGAAGTCCATATAAAACATATCAAATTCACAATCTCATCAATATGTTTATTCACCTTTTCAAAACACTCAATTAAATTATTCAGACAGGATTGCCCTCTAAAAAATCTGTGCTGGCATCTCTGGCTTTATAAGTGTTGATTAATCCTGTTCGTCAGAATTGTTTCCAATAATTTCCCTCACACTGGTGTCAGATTAATTGGTCTGTAATTTCCTCGCCTCTCCCTGTCACTCTTCTTGAGCAAATCAGAGCACGTTAGCAATCCTCCAGTTACCTGGCACTTCACCTGTGGTTAGTAAAGTTTGAATATCTCCTTCAGGGTTCCAGCAATCACCTCCCTTGTCACCCATAGCAGCCTGGGATACATTTCATTAGGCCCTGGAGATTTATGCAACTTTATGCCTTCTACAACACCCAGTACTTCCTTCTTACCAATAATAACATGAACTAGAACCTCATTATCAGAAGTAAAATCTCCAGCTACAATGTCTTTCTCCTTTGTGAATGCAGATGAATAAATTTCATTTAAGATCTCATCTACGTCCACACAAAGATTGTCCCTCTGGTCACGAATAGATTTCACTATTTCCCTGGTCCCTCTTGCCCTTAACATCCAGATAAAATGTTGTGGGGTTCTGCTTGATCTTATCTCACAAAGATATTTCATGTCCCTCTTTACCCTCCTAATTTCCTTTTTAAGCACCCACCCAGTACATTATACTTCTGAAGGGTCTCCCCTGCTTTTAATTCTTTTTATGTGACATATGCTTCTTTCTTTATCTTCATCAAACTCTCACTATCCTTTCACATCCAGGGCTCCCTGAGCTTGCTGTCCCTGCCCTTCACACTTAGGGGTTCACGCTGTCCCTGAATTCTTACAATACCACTTTTAAAAGATGCCCACTTTCCAAATATAGACTGACCTGCAAGTAGCTGCTCCCAGTCTATGTTTGCCAGATCCTGTCGAATGACATTGAAATTGGCCTTCCCCAAATTAAGATACAAATTGTGCACTGTCTTTATCCCTTTCCATAATGACTTTAAAATTTATAGAGTTGTGGTCACTGTGCTCACCCATTGACACTTCAACCACTTGACCGGCATCGTTCCCGAGCTCTGCCCCATCTCTACTGAGACTATCAACGAACTGGTACAAAAAGATCTCCTGGATGGATTTCAAAATTTCCGTCCTGTCTGATCCTTTCACACAAAGACAATTGCATTTCACACAAAGGTAATCCAAGTTAATGTTCACAAAGTTGATATTCCCTCTTAACATAACCCTATTCCTCCAACATCTCTCTGATTTGCTGACATATCTGCTCTTCTATCTCCCTCTGAGTATTGGGAGGCCTGCAGTATAATCCCAGTGAAGTGATGGCACCTGTTTTATTTCTTAGATCAACCCAGATGGACTCATTTGAAGACACTTCTAAGAAATCCTCCCTCATTACTGCAGTGATGGTTTCCTTTGTGAATAATGCAATGCCCCCTGTCTCTCTGCTGCATGCCCCCATCCTGCCTGAAACGTCTATATCCTGGAATGTTAAGCTGCCAGTCCTGTCCTTCCTCCAACCGTGACTCAGTGATTGCAAAAATGTCATATTCCCACATGCTCATCAACGTTATACATTCATCTGCCTTACTGGTCAAGCTCCTTGCATTAAAATAGATACAATTTAGCTTTCTGGCCCTCCATGTTCCACATCCTGCCTACGTCTCCCTGCTGGTTACCTAATGCTTTTCTGTCTGTGTGACCCTTCCCCTCCCATGAGGGGAAACATCAGTTTATCCTGTCGAGCCCATTACGAATCCTATATGTTTCAATGAGATTGCCATTCATTTGCCCACAGGATAATTCCCTCCACACTGAGGATCATCCCAATGAACCTTCTCTGATCTGCCTCCAGTGAAATAATATGTTTTCATAAATAAGGCAACCAAAACTGTTCACAGTACTCCAGATGTGGTCTCACCAGCACCTTGTACACTGGCAGTAAGAATTCCCTCCAGTTTTGCTCCAACCCCCTTGAAATAAGGGCCAACATCCCAGTAGTTTTCCTGATTCCCTGCTGCTCCCGTGCACTAACTTTGTGTGTTTCAGACACTTCTAAGACATCCTTCCTCATTACTGCAGTGATGGTTTCCTTTGTGAATAATGCAATGCCCCCTGTTGCAGCTTTCTCAGTTTTTCTCCATTTAAATAATATTCTGTTGTTTTGTTCTCCCTTCCAAAAGATACAACTTCACATTTTCCCACATGAAACTTCATCTGCCAACCCATCCTCACTGACATAACCAATAAATATTAGCCTGAGAGACTTCTTCCAATAACTTAGAAGTCTCCTGTCGGCCAAAGCAACTGTTGATGAAGAGATCCAACATCACCATCAATGTCTGAGCACAGTCTTCAGCTACTTGAGCAAAAGGGTGTACAAAGACAACAGCATCAGATCCAAGACCAAGCTCATGGTTTACAGAGCTGTGGGGGTTCCCAGCCTCCAATATGACTCTGAGACATGGACTGTCAGAGCAAACACCTCAAGGCACTGGAGTATGATCACCAATGCTGCCTGCTCAAGATCCTATGAATCAGCGGGAAAGACAGACACACTAACACCAGTTAGTGCTCAAACAGGCGAATATCCCCAGCATCGAGGCACTGACCATTCCTGATTGGCCACGATGGGCTGGGCACATCGTCTGCATGACCGACACAAGACTCCTCAAGCAGGTGCTCTACTCCCAGCTTCGACACAGCAGGCAAGCCCCAGGTGAACAGAGGAAGTGGTTCAGGGATACCCTCAAGGCCTCATTGGCAAAGTGCTGCATTCCCCAGGCACCTGGGATTCACTAGCCCAAAACTGTCTAACGTGGAGGAGGAGCATCCAGGAAGGCATCGGGCATCCTGAGACTTGCCACCGGGAAAAAAATGGAAGCCAGGCTAAAACAGCACAAAGGACACACTACCACACCAATGTCCCATCCACGCCTTCCCTTGACCACCACCTGTCCCAAGTGTAACAGAGCCTGTGGTAGCCACTTCAGTCTGTGCAGCCACCTACAGACTCATTCTGAGGGTGGAAGAGAGTCATCCTTGTCTGCGAGAGACAATGGCCAATGTTGATGTGTTGCGTGTGTGCACGCGTTTGTGTGTGTGTGTGTGTGTGTGTGTGTGTGTGTGTGTGAATCTGAGTGGGGCCAGGATTCAGACTTGGGAATATCATCTAAAGTATGGGAATTTGAGTTCAGAACACATCCCACAGATCTCTGGAACAAGAGGAGGCCATTCAGGACGTTCTCTGGGAAAGCGTCGTTTGAAACAAGAATAATGACACATCTCTGAAAATCATATTAATAATCGGTTTTACTGAAGCTTTAATGAGTTCTGTGTTGATTGACACAATGTTCTGGTTTGGGCTTTGCTGTCTGTACAAACCATCTGTAATGTCTTTGCTGCAATGGTTCACATTTACATCAACACACTTACATTCCAAATATCTCGTCATTATTCTTCATGGGCCTCACTGAATTGGCTCAGATCAGACTCGCAGCAGCTCAAATGGAGGGAGGGCACTCAGAGATAGAGAGAGAGAGAGAGAGAGAGAGAGAGAGAGAGAGTGAGAGACAGGGTGGGGAGTGAGAGAGAGTGAGAGCGAGAGAGAGAAAAAGAGAGAGAGATGGAACTCAGAAGAGAATGCTTTGACTTGAGACTGCAATGGATGAATGGTGCTCTGGATGGAGACTGTACTGGATGAATGGTGCTCTGGATGGAGACTGGACTGGATGAATGGTGCTCTGGATGGAGACTGTACTGGATGAATGGTGCTCTGGATGGAGACTGTACTGGATGAATGGTGCTCTGGATGGAGACTGTACTGGATGAATGGTGCTCTGGATGGAGACCGTACTGGATGAATGGTGCTCTGGATGGAGACTGCACTGGATGAGAGAATCCTTGATTGCAATCACAGGACCCTGGCTGATTCTTTCCCCACAGCAAGTCAAATGTCATCATTGGACTCGGTATTGGACAGAAACAGGTCCACTCTGGATCAGAGGAGATCTCGGGTCATGTTTTAGGAGTGAGTGTGAATGCTGGATCAGAGGGGGAGTTTCCTCCAGAACCGGGAAAAGGTAACAATGACAATCCAAGCAGACAAAGCCTTGTAGGGGAGGGAGGGAGGGAGGGGTTGTCGGCGCTGGGCACAGTAAACCAGCTCATGGTGTCCAAGAGACTGAGTGGGCAGTTCCTGGTTAGAAACTGAAGCTTCTGTGGCTCCTCCTGGCTTCCAGCTCCATCATTAAATCGGGAGCAGTTTCAACATTTCTCATCAACACACACTGACACCATCATTAGAACAGAAGGAATAGGGACTCTCTCTCTCTCTCTCTCTCTGTCTTGGTGCTGACTTCTATCTCTGAAGGGGTTCTCTGGGAGCCAGTGTTTCATCGAAGGGATTGGGTCTCATTATGTTTTTGATGCTGTATGGTTTATGAGTGTGGTGGGGGAGGGGATACAGGCTCCGTTCTATGATGTCAGGCCGTGATGGCTGTCCCAGTGGGTCAGACTGTGATGCTGTTTTTTGCTGGCACTGACACTATGATATCGATTGCAATGTCACTCAATGTGACAGGAGATTACATGGCTTGATCAGTGGTGGGGGAGGAGCACAGTGAACAAGGAGCTGCAATCATTAGTCACTGCTGAAACCCTTCATACAGCCCTCACCGTCTGGAAACTTCTTCACCAAAGATTCTTTCAACTCCTTCATGCCAGCCCTGGAGCTGAAAAGGGAGAAAGAGAAAGACATCTTTTCGAGAGGCTCCTGGACACAATTCCCCACTAATTACACTCCATCCGGCCCCATTGAACTCATTGTCGAAGCTGCAGCCCAGCTCCTATTCCTATCCGAATGTTACAGTTAAAGAGACAGAGAAGGCTCCAGCACAAGAGGAGGCTGTTCAGCCCCTTGTGTCAGTGCTCGCTGTTTACTAATTTATTCACAATGAACCTCTCCATTGAATGTCTCTTGTTCGGAAGTGATTGAATCTGTTTTTAAGAGAGAATGTCTGACAAATATGAACTGATTCAAGAAAGTCAGCATGGATTTTCTCAGGGTTAAACACCTTGAACTAACTTGGTTACATTTTATTAAAGAGGTTACTAATGTGTGAGATAATGGAATGTCAATGGGTGTTGTTGATATGAATTTCCAGAAGGCATTCAAGAAAGTTGCACACAAAATTTATAATCATATAATGAGAACAAGAAGATGGCAGAATAATTAAATACATATTCAGGATTTTTGTACACAAAGGAACACTCTAAAACATCCCCAAATTGTTGGGTTCACAGAGTTTCGAGTGAGGGAGGAACTGGAGAAAATCATTTATTAAAGGGAAATGGTTTTGGGAAAATTGATGGGAATAAAGTTTGATAATCGACATACTAAGTCTTCAGGAAATGGCTCAAAAATTTTGGAAACATTGGTGGTCATCTTCGAAGATTGTATTGATTCTGGAACAGTTCCTTGAGATTGGAGAGTTGCTGATGTAACTTTACTCTTAAAATGGGAGGGAGTGAGAAAACAGGGAATTTTTGATCAGTCAGCCTGATGGTGGTATTGGGGAAAATTCTTGAGTCCGTTGTAAAATATTTAATAGCTGAACACATGGAAAACAGTGACAGGATTGGACACAGTCAGCATGGATTGTGGGAAGGGAAATCAGACTGAACAATCAACTGGAATTGTTTGAGGATGTAAGGAGTGGATTTAATAAGGGGGAGCTAGTGAATGTTTTTTTTCTTTATTCATTCATGGGATGAGGGCATCACTGGATAGCCAGCATTTATTGCCCATCTCTAATTAGTTAAAAGTCAACCACATTGTTGTGGGTCTGGAGTCACAGGTAGTCCAAACCAGGTACAGATAGCAATGTCCTTCCCAAAAGGACATCAGTGAACCAGATGGATTTTTCCAACAATCAACAGTGGATGCATGGTCATTATTAGATTCTTAATTTTGGATTAATGTGTTCATTTGCACTTTCAAGAGACTTCTGATAATCCCACAAAAGAGCATTGCGTATAAAATTAAAGCTCATAGGATTGGGGGCAGTGTACTGACATGGATAGAGAACTGATTGCAGACAGGAAACAAAGTCAAAGTGAGGAACAACTCAGACACTTGTGTTCTGGCAACATCCTCATAAATTTCTCCTGCACTCTTTTCAGTTTAATAATATCCTTCCTATAACAAGGTGTCCAAAACTGAACACAATAATCCAAGTGTGGCCTCACCAACATCCTGCATAACTGCAATATAACTTCCCAACTTCTACAGTCAATGCCCTGACTGATGAAGGTCAGTGTGCCAAAAACCTTCCTCACTGCCCTGTCCAACAGTGACTCCACTTTCAGAGAATTGTGCACCTGAACTCCAAGTTCCCTCTGATCCACTACACTCCTTCACCATTCACCATGAAACTCCTACCTTGATTTGACTTTCCAAAATGCAAGACCTCACACTTGTCTATATTAAATTCCATTTGCCATTTCTCAGCCCACTTCCCCAGCTGATCAAAGTCCTGCTGCACTTTCTGATCACCTTCCTCACTGTCCACGATACCGCCTATTTTAGTGTCATTTGGAAATTTATGAATCATGCCTTGTACAGTCTCATCCAAATCATTGATATAGATGTAATTCTGAAATAAACGGGCAGATGACACAAAGCTGGTTGAGAGGGGGAGCTGTCAGGAGGATGCAGAGATGCTTCTGTGTGATTTGGACGGGTTGAGTAAGTCACAGATGAAATATAATGTGGATAAATGTGAAGTTACCCAGTTTAGTATCAAAAACAGGAAGGCAGATTATTATCCGGATGGGGATAGATTGGGAATGGGGAGATACAATAAGACCTGGGTGTCCTTATACACCAGTTGCTAAAAGTAAGCATTGCAGAAGCAGCAGTCGTGAAGAAGGCCAATGGTATTTAAGTCTTCATAGCGATAGGATTCAAGAACAGGGCCAGAGGTATCTTGCTGCAATGTTGCAGGGCTTCGGTGAGATCATACCTGAGTATTCCATTAAAATTTGGCTCAGTGACAGGAGACAGAGCGAAGAGGCAGAAAGTTGTTTGCGTGACTGGATCCAGTGTGCAGTGGGATACCACAGGGATCAGTGCTGGGTCCCTTATTGTTTGTGACACTTAGAAACAATGTGGATGAGAATGTGATGGAGTGAGGGGTGGGGTTAGTGAATGATATCTAAGTTGGTATATGATATGAAGATTGGAGGATGGTTAACAGTGAGGAAGAAGGTGTGAGGTTACAGGAGGATGTAAATGGATTGTTCAGATAGGCAGAGCAAAGGCAGATGGAATTTAACTCTGCTAAATGTGAGGTGAAGCACTGTGGAAGACACAGCAGGTTAACAGGGCAGGAATGAAAACATATAGGACACTTCCCTTTACCGTTTCAGGGGTGGGTGATAAAAACAGGGAGGTTATGTTGGAAATGTTCAGAACTTAGGGGAGGTGAGAGCTGAAGTACTGTGTGCAGTTCTGGTCACCACACGATAGGAAGGATGCGATTACACTGGATGGGGTGCAGATGAGATTAACCAGGAAGTTGCTTGGGGTGGAGCATTTCAATGATGAAGAGATGCTGGATAAGCTCAGGTTGTTCTCTTTGTAGCAGAGAAGGTTAAGGGGTCCCTGATAGAGATGTATAAAGTTATGAGGGGAATTCACAGGATGGATTGAAAGTTCTCCTGAGGCAGAGAGATAATAATATGGTGGCACACATTCAAATGTGAAAGGCAGGAGCTTCAGAGGTGATTTGAGGAGCATATCTTTCACCCAGAAGATGGTGACAGTTGGAAAACATTGACTGGGAAGATAGTTGCGGTAGGAAACTTCATAATCTTTGGATGAACACTGAAATGTCATAGCATTCAAGACTATGGGCCTAATATTGGAAAGTGGGACTCATGCAGGTTTAATGTTGTTTGGCTGGCACAGGTTCAATGGGCTGAAGGGCCTCTTCTGTACTATGATTTTATGATTCGATTATGTGCAGTTTTGGTCCCCTTATCTGAGGAAGAATGATCTGGCTGTGGAGGGAGGGCAGGGAGGGGTTTGAGAACAAGGATGAGAATTTGAAAATCGAACTGTTGCTCAACCGGGAGCCAATGTAGGTCAGTGAGCATGGTGGAGAGGGCGGGGGATGGTGATGTGGGGCTTAGATCAGCCTCAAAGATGAGGTCAAGGTTGTAATGAGTCTGTTTGAGCAGCAGACAGTGCTCAGGGAGAGGGATGGAGTTTGTACCGGGAGCTGAAGAGGATGGCTTTAATCTTCCCAATGTGTTTCCCAGTGAGCCTGGCTCTTCAGTCCTGACTGCTCTTAGCTGCTGTGATTGTCACTGATTGGACACTTATTATTAGAGATTCTGACCACAGCAGAAAGCCCCAGTGTAAAAAATAACTGCAAAGACTGTCAGATCGCAAGTTTTAAACTTCACCAAAAGAGGAAGTGAAAGAAGGAGCTCGGAGCAGCTGGCTGTTTGTTACTGAGATGGGAGAAAACTGTGAACCATCTGCACTCCCTAGAATCTGACAGCACATCAGAATATAAGGACTAGGATCTTGAGTATAATGATGGTAAAAGTGTCAGTCACTCTCTCACAAACACACACTCGGAGATGAAAAACAGAATCCAGCAGCAGCTCTGTCTCCAAGCTGTGAAGCCTACACAGAATGTTTTCCTCATTCAGTTTTTAACTGGCAGGATAGAACAAGCAGGGGAGGCAACACAGTGGTGTGTACATTCGGAAGGGAGTTGCCCTGGGAGTCCTCACCATTAACTATGGAACCCATGAAGCATCATGACAGTAGATCAAACATGGAGAAGGAAACCTCCCTCCCCTCCAACCTCAACTGAGCAGTCAGTCCTCCTCCATGTTGAACAACACTTGGAGGGAGCACTGAGGGAGGGAAGGATGCAGGATATACTCTGAGTAAGGGACTTCAAAGCCCACCATCAAGAGCTGCTCAAAAGCATCACTACTGAACAAGCAGGTCAAGTTCCAAGTGATTCCGCTGTGAGAATGGAGCTGGGGCAGGTGGCGTGGGAACCAACAAGAGGGAAAAACAGACTCACTGTCACCCTCACCAATCTGCCTGCTGCTGGTGTATCTGTCCATGACCGTATCAGTAAGAGTGACCACAGCACAGTCCGTGTGGAGACAAAATCCCATCTTCACATTGAGATTACCTTATCTTTTGTTGGGCAAGAGATACAGGATGTCAGGAAGAACTTTGTTTTTAGCAGCAATTGGTAATGACTTGGAAATTAGTGCCCTTTCAGGTGAGGCAGGTGAAGACACTCAGTGATTACAATGACAGATTGGATGGGCTCTTGATGGAAATAAACCTGCAAGGCCCTGGGGGCTGAGGATGGGAGGGGGTGAGACTGACTGGATTGCCCCATGAAATGACAGCATTTCCCTGACAGGCTGAATGTTCTCCCCCTGTGTTGGAAATAGGTCTCACTCAATGAGGGGTTCACAATTGGAGAGTTTGGATGCAGCAAATACAGGACAAATTGTTTCTCCAGGCAGGAGGGTCAGTAACCAGAGGGCACACATTTCAGAAAGGGTCTGAAGGACAAGGGAGAAGATCGGAACATTTTTATCCAGCGAGTTCATGATGACGGTCTGCAAGGTGAGTGGAAGTGGATTCAACAGCAACTTTCAAAAGGGCATTTGGAGAAATAGCTGAAAAGGAAACAATTGCCGGGTTATACAGAAAGGGCTGGGTAAATGCGACACATTGGACTCATTTGACTAACAGGCACATACGGCCCAGTGACCTCTGTCTGTGCTGTATAAGAGCTTACACACACTTAGTCTCACCTTTACACAAAGACTGGGAGAAACAGCCAACCCAGTTTACAGAAAAGTGTTTTCTCAAGGAAAATTTACACAGTGTCCAAATGTGGCCTTACCAATGCCTTGTACAGCTGGAACATAATGTCCCAGCTCCTGTACTCCCTGCTTTGACCAGTGAAGGTGAGCGTGCCAAATACCTTCTTTTTCACCCTGTCTACCTGTGGTCCCACTTCCAAGGAATTATGTACCTGTACCTCTCAGTCTGTCTGTTCAACAACACTCCCCATGGCTCTACCATTATTTGTGTAATTCCTGCCCTGGCATGTCTTACCAAAATGTAACTCCTTGCACTTTTCAAAATTCAACTCCATCTGGATTTGTTGACCCACTGGCCCAGTTGATCAAGATGACATTGCACTCTTGGATAACCTTCTTCCCTGTCCACGATGTCAACAATTTTAATGTCAGCCACAAATTTCCTGACCATTCCTGCTATGGGGCTTATGTCCGAAACGTCGATTCTCCTGTTCCTTGGATGCTGCCTGACCTGCTGTGCTTTTCCAGCAACTCATTTTCATTCCTGCTATTTTCTCAGCCAAATTGTTCATATAAATGATGAACAACAGTGGATCCAGGTTCGGTTCTCGTGGCAGACGGCTGGTCATTGGCCTCCAGTCTGAAGAACAAGCCTCACTCACCAGCGTCTGCCTCCTACCATCAGGCCAATTTTATATCCAATTGGCGAGCTCTCCCTGGATCCTATGTGATATAATTTTACTAAGCAGTCGACTATGGGGAACCTTGTCTAAGGCCTTGCTAACGTCCATGTAGACAGAGTGTACTGCTCTACCTATCTTCTTCTTCTTGATTACTTCTTCAAAAACTCAGTCAGCTGCTCATCTCAATTGGAAACTCCAGTGAATAGGAGGCCCATGTTTACTGGTCTCCTTTGGAGAGTCCAGTAGGAAGGAGGCCAATGTTTACTGCTTTTATGGCTTCATTGGTAAAGAGGCCTATGTTTCTCCATCAAGCAGCTTTGTGAACTGAATTTCATGTTTACTGGACACTGTTGGAGTATCCAGTGTGTCATGGAGTTCATGGTTGGTGTGGGTCCAGTTTCTCTCTGTTGTAACTGTGTGATGCTCTGACCCTCATCCCAGTCAAAAAGCCTGACTCAAAGACTGATCATGAAAGGGGCAGGAAAGGGAAGGGATTGGACAGGATGGGTCAGTGGGTCAGAACCTGTCCTGTCCCTCCATCTCACACTGATGGCCTGAGGATCTCCTCTCTCTGCTGGGCCTTCATGAAATGAGCTTTGTGTCTGAACCAGACCCCAGTGAGAATCGGCCAACAGCACAGAACTGTCCTTCATTTGACAAGAATCTGTCAGTCTTCCTGAGAGAGACCAAACCCTGGTCAATGTGAGAAATGGGGCCTTAATCCAGGAAAAGACATGCTTCTGGGGTCAAGGGTTAACATCCATTAGTGGGGCAGAGCAGAGGGAGATTTGTCCTGCATTCAATTGTCACCACCCGGGACACTGTGAGAAAGAGAGAGAAGCGAGACAGAGAGAGAGGTAGAAGATGTATGTGTGTGTGTGTAATTGAGGGAGAGAGGGAGGAGCATCTGAGACAGTGTGAGATATGTGAGGGGACCAAGAGAGAGATAGAAGGAGGTAGAAGTAGTGAGATTGAGGGATAGAGGGAGAGAATCAAGATGTGACTGAGAGGGATGGAGAGAGAGAAAGAGACAGGATGGGTGTGATACCAAGAATGAAAGGAATCAAGAGAGAGTTGGTCGGGTTGAGTGTGTGTGTGAGAGAGGGAGATGAGTATGGTTAGAGACAAAATGACAGAGAGGGAGGGAGAGAGACTGTAGATTGGGAATGCAGGCAGGGAGGGAGAGACAGAGAGAGGAATAGAGAGGGACAATTAATATTTGGAGGTTTTCAATTGATGCGAGAGATTGAGTGAGTGACAGTGAGAGAGAAAGATGCAGAAGGAGAGATTATGAGACGGAGTGAGGAAGCGTGAGTGAGTTGGAGAGAGTGGCTATGAGACTGATTGAGAGAGAGAGAGAAAGAGGTGGACAGGTCCTGGTCACCTCATTCTGGGAAGGATGTGATTGTACTTGAGAGGGTGCAGAAATTTACCAGCATGCTGCCTGAGATGGAAGGCCAGCTGTGAGGAAAGCTTGGAAAGGTTGGGATTGTTTTCTTTGGAGCAGTGAAGGTTGAGAGGGGACCTGATAGAGGGGTATAAGATTATTCAGGGCAGTGATAGGGTGGGCAGGAAGGCACTTTTTAAAAGAGTCAAGGATTCAATAACCAGGGACAAACATTGAAGGTAACACAGACATGGCCACACAGAAACTGCTGCAGGAGTAGGCCATTCGGCCCTTTGAGCCTGCTCTGTCATTCAGTATGACCATGGCTGATCCTCCATCTCAAAGCCATATTCCTGCTTTCTCCTCATTTCCTTCATGCTGTTAAAATGTAAAACAATTATCTCTCTCTTTCTCTTGAATATATTCAGTTCCTTGTCCTCCACAGTTTGACTACTCTCTGAGTGAAGAAATGTTTCCTCATCTCAGTCTGAAATTTTCTACACTGTATCCCCCTGAGATTGTGACCCCTGGTTCCAGACTCCCCAACCAGGGGAAACCTCCTCCCTGCCCAGCCCTGTTAGAATGTGATATGTTTCAATCAGATCCTCTCTCATCCTTCTGAACTCGAGTGAGTCCAGGCCCAGTTGATTAGAGAGTGAGAAGTGTGTTGGGGAGAAATGTTTTTACCCAGAGGGTGGTGGGAGTCTGGAACTCACTGCCTGAAAGGCTGGTTGACTCACAAACTCTCGGGACATTGGAGCAGTGTTTAGATATTCACTTGTGTTGCTGCAGCCCCCACGGTAATGGGCCAGGAGCTGGCGGATGGGATTAGTGTCATCAGATCTTTGCTGACCAGTTTAGACACAATGGGCCAAATGGTCTCACTCAGTGCTGTTAACCTCAATGACTTTCTGAGACAGAGAGAGAGAATGGGAGTGAGAGAGAGAGAAAAGAGGTACTGACGTGGCTCTCCCTGCCTGATGACATTTACATACTGAGGAACACCCAGTCAGACTCTCACAGGCTGCAGCTTTATAAAGCAGAGCCCAGTGAAGGGAGAGTTTATCAGGAACCAGGCACAGGGACAGGAGCACACACCATGATTTCACACATCCAGCTGATCTGGCCCCTGGCATTCTGTATCGCAGGTACAAATCTCTCTCCTTCCACCTTGAATCTTTAGCTGATCTCCATTTCACTCCAATTCCACTGACTTGTGATTGAAGGGAAAATGCTGAAACCAGAGGAATGCTCAGTGTCTCCAACAATCTCTCATTTGACAGGCTCTTTCTGTGACAGTTCTGACTTCACTGTGTTTCTCTCTGACCCCTCAGGTATCAATGGGGACATCACCATGACCCAGTCTCCCCCGGTGCTGTCAGTGGGACTGGGCCAGACCGCAACCATCACCTGTAAGGCCAGTCAAAGCATTAGCAGCTACCTTGCTTGGTACCAGCAGCGAGAAGGTCAGAAACCCTCTCTCCTGATCTACAATGCAGCAACTCGATTCACAGGAGTCTCCGATCGATTCACCGGCAGTGGATCAGGGACCAGTTTCACCTTGACAATCAGCAATGTTCAGAATGAGGATGTCGCTGACTATTACTGTGTGCAGCATTACAGCTGGTCTTCACGGTGATACAGCGCCGTACAAAAACCTCAACTCACACTCAACTCAACCTCCTATACTGACCCAATCCACAGTTATATAAAATATATAATAATGGACACACCATCCCACCACCTGAACTGACACAATCACATTTACATCTAAATGAAACTGAACAAACTAACCTATGCCAGAATTGTTACTGTCCACAACACACTCCAGTTCCTGTGGTGTCCACCACTCACTGAAGGCCTCATGTTTCCACCGACACTCCATGACCACACTTGAAGAGCAGCCGCAAGATTGAACATCAAAAAATATATTTCGCAAACTGCCCAAGCCTAGCTGGACACAACCCAGAGATACAGACAGACAGAGAAAAAGCCATGAGTGAGGGAGAGAGAGAGGGGCAGGGAGAGGGTAAGAGTGACTGAGAGACAGGGAGAGGTTGAGAGTGACGGAGAGTAACAAAGAGCAGAAGTTTTTGTGCTGCCTCTGCACTGGGAGCTCTCAATGTGGCTTACGTTCGGTTCAGGAACCAAGCTCAGACTGAGTAAGTAAACCTCAATCCTCCGTTATTAACCCTGTCAATACTGAAACACAATTTCTAAAACACAAATGCTGAATTGTTGAAGGTGTTATTGAGCAGCTGCAGCGAATGAAATGGTTGATTGAGGAGCACTGTGTCTAACAGGGTGTCCAGCTGTACTTCTGTAGTTCCATTGCCCCCTTTAAAAAGCAAGATATAAGTCAGTCAGTTTTACTCACCGTGTGGAGGAGCTCTGTCCATTTGCAGCCTGTGGTCCCATTCCTGCAGCATGGAGTGAAATCAGTGAGTAGCCTCCTGCCAGTCTCAGTGTGACAGACACGGGCAGAGTTTGATGTGAGCTGTGGCTCCCTGTCCCAGTCTCTGCTCTCACTGACCTCAGCAGCACAGTGAGACACTGAGCTCCCACCTCCCCCAGCCTTAACTCTGCTCAATCACACATTCACAGAATTGTTACAGTGTACAAGGAGACCATTCCACCCGTCCTATCTGTACTGGCTCTCTGAATGAGTAATTGACAAAGTGTCATTCTCCTCACTTCTCCCTGTCACCCTGCACATTGTTCCTTTTCAAATAACAGTATCATTCCCTTCGGAATGTTTCAATTGAAGCTGCCTCCACCACACTCTCATGCAGTGCATTCCACACCTTAACCACTCACTGGCTGAACATGTTGTTCTCCATCTCACTTTTGTTACTTTTCCCAATTATTTTCAATCTGTGGTCTCTCAGTCTCAATCCTTTCTCAATTGGGAACATTTTCTCCTTATCTTTTCTGTCCAGGCCCCTCCTGGTTTTAATTCCTTCAACAAATCTCCTCTCAGCCTTCTCCAAAGAAGACAGTCCCAAATTCTCCAGTAGATCTTCATAACTGATGTTCCTCATCCCTGGAATGACCTTTGGGAATTTAATTTGCCACCTCTACGAAACATTCACATGCTTCCTGAATTATTCACATTACCTATGTCCGTCATTATTTTATAAATTTCTCAGCCTCCGATGTTGCAGGGAAAATTGCCCCAGTTTATTCATCCTCTCCCGATCGTTCAAATCTTCCAATTCCTAGCAAAATCTTTTTAAATCTTTTTCTGCACCTTTTAAAAGTTTAACAATATCTTTCCTATCGCAGGATGATCAGAATTGTTCACATTATTCCCAAAGTGGCCTCTCTAATCTCCTGTCCAGCTGCAACATGATGTCCCAACTCCGATACTCAATACAGTGACCAATAAAGGCAAACGTTTCCAACACCTTCTTTATCACCCTTTCTCCCTGTGATCCAGTTTTAAGGAATAATGCAGCTTACCTTCACCTTCACCTTCACCTTCACCCTCACCCTCACCCTCACCTTCACCTTCACCTTCACCTTCACCTTCACCTTCACGTCTCTTTTTTCAGCAACACTCCACAGGGCCCTACCATTAACTGTATAAAACCTGCCCTGGTTTGCCTTTCCAAAATGCAACATCTCACATTTAACTAAATTGAACTCCATTTGCCACACCTCTGCCCATTGCCCCAACTGATCAAGGTCCCACTGAACCCTGAGATAAACTTCTTCACTATCCACTGTCCCACCAATTTTGGTGTCATTTACAAACTGATGTTAATTCCTATATTCACAGTGAAATCATTTTTTTAAATGACCAAAAGCAGTGAACCCAGCACCATTCCTTGCGGCACACAGCTCTTCACAGATCTCCAGTCTGAAAATCAACCCTTTACCACCACACTCTCTCTCCTATCTTCAAGCTAATTTTTTTTTACCCAAATGGCTAGCTCCTCCTGGATCCCATGTGGTCTAACCTTACTAACCAGTCTATCACGTGGAACCTTGTCAAACAGTTTACTGAAGTCCGAACAGACACTGTCTACTGTTCTGCCTTCATCAATCTTCTTTGTCGCCTCCTCAATCAAATCAGGGAGACACAATTTCCCATGCACAAAACCACATTGATTATCTAAATGGATGTAAATCCTGTCCCTCAGAATCCACTCCAATATCTTACCTAGCACTGACATCAGACTCATTGGTCTATAGTTCCCTAGCTTTTCCTTATAGCCTTTCTGAAATAATGATACAACATTAGCCATCCTCTCTGCTCCTCCAACACCTTACCTATAGCTGAAATGATAAACATATCTCAGCAAGGGGCCCAGAAATCTCTTCCCTAGTTTCCCACAATGTTCTCGGACACACCTGATCAGGTACGAGGGATTATATCCTTTATATCTTTTAAGACCTTTCGCATCTCCTCAGTTGTATTGTGGACTTTTTCAATACGTCACTATTTTTCCAAATTCCCTCACTTTCATGTCCGTCTTCCCAATAAATACTGACCTGAAATATTTTCTTAGGATCTCACCCATCTCCTGTGTCTTACCAAAATACAGCACTCACATTTATCTGAATTAAACTCCATCTGCCATTCCTCAGCCCACTGGCCCAGTTGGTCAAGAGCCCACTGTACTCTTAGATAGCCTTCTTCGCTGTCCACAATGCCATCTGAAAATTCACCTGAACACACTCTCACAACTCTGGCCCCTCTCTGCCTGTTACACTGCTACTACCCTAATCTATATTCAGAAATTAAAGACCCGGTCCCCCATTTATAACGATTCTATCATATTTGCAGGTCTCTGTAAATTCCTTGCATTTGTATTCCTCCACATTCTTTCCACTGGGTGGTGATTTATTGTCTACACTGAGGATTCCGTGGACCTTGGTGTTTCATTCTGATATTCCCCACTGGCTCCCATAGCCCAGCTCATCCCAAAGGAGCTCAGTCACAGCTTTGTTCAGGAGCAACGCTGTCTGGTCTGGCCAATTCTCATCTCCCCCAGACCCACTCCCAATGTCCCAAGAACCTAAAGCCTCCCTCCTGGACCCGCTCTCCAGCCCCACAGTCACCTGTGTTATCCTCCTGTTCCTCTTCACACTTGTGGAGGGCACTGGAAGTAATGTGCAGATTCCTTCTTTTTAGTTCCTGCTCCGAATTCCTTTCCACGCTCCCTAAATTCTGACTGCAGGACTACATCCTATTTCTCCCTCTGTCACTGGGACCGATGTGGACCACGACTGCTGACTGTTCCCCCTCTCCCCTCAGGGCGCTCTGCAGCTGCTCAGTGATATCCTTGAGCCTGGCATCAAGGAGACAACACACCATCCTGGATTCCCATCTGCAACTGCAGAAACACCTATCAATTGCCCTCCCTCTCGAATCTCCTCTCACTGTCACTCTTCCAGTCTTCGTTGTGCCCCCCTGTAGAGCTGAGCCACCCGTGGTGCCAGTGACTTGGCTCTGGCTGCACTCCCCAGATGAACCATCATTCTCTTCAGGATTCTGAACTGAATCCTGGTTGGAGAGTGAGCTGCACTCAGGGGATTCCTGTACCAGCTGCCTGGTCCTTTTGGACTGTCTGCTGCTCCCCCATTCCCTCTCTCCCTGCATACTCTGAAGCTGCAGAGTGACCACATCTAGAAACGTGCTCTCCACGGAGCTCTCAGCCTCACGGACTCTCCGCACTGACACCAGCTGCTGCTCAAGCTCCGAAACCTGGAGCTCCAACTGCTGTCACTGAACACACTTCCTACACTCTTGCAAGTCCAAAAACTGGGAAGCATTCTGAAGTTCCCACATGGATGCACACTCTCTCCACTCTTTGGTTACCTCTTGGCAAAGTTCTGATGACAAACAGCTACAGCAGGGCTCACAGTCCAGTGGGTTCAGTGTTCCAGGGTTTTGGGGAAACTCTCCAGAAGACTTTAAGAAATAGGAGCAGAAATCAGCCATTCAGCCCATTGAATCTGCTCTGCCATTTGATCTTGGCAAATATGCTTCTTACCCCATTCTCCTGCCTACTCCACAGGTACCATCAATCCCCTTAACAATCACAAACCTATCTATCTCTGTCTTAACTACACTCAGTGACTTGGCCTCCACTGCCCTCTGTAGCACTGAGTTCCACAGATTCGCCACCCTCTGGCTGAAGAAATTTGTCCTCATCTCAGCTCGAAAGTGTTGGCCCTTCATTCTGAGACTGTGCCTTGGTTACCTAGTCTCTCCTGTTTTTGGAAACATCTTCTCTGCATCCACTGTACCCAGGCCTATCTGTATTCTGCAAATTTCAATAAGATCCCTCCTCATCCTTCTAAACTCCATCGAGTACAGACCCAGAGTCCTCAACCACGGCTCATATGACAAGCCCTTCATCCCCAGGATCATTCTTGTAAACCCCTCCAATGCCAGCACATTGTTTCTTCGAATATGGGTCCCAAAACTGCTCACAACATTCAAAATGCAGTCTGACTAGAGCCTTACACAGCCTCAGCAGTACATCTGTGCTCTTGTGTTCTGGCCCTATTTAAATGAATGCGAACATTTTATTTTCCTACCCAAGCACAAACTGGACCTGCCTGTTAACCTTAAGAGAATCCTGAATGAGATTTGTGCTTTAGATTTCCAAAGGCTTTCCTCATTTAGCAAACAGTCTTTGCATTTCTTCTTCCTCCCAAAGTGCATAACCTCACACTGTAACACATTGTATTCTATCTTTCAGTTCTTTGCCCACTCTCTGAGCCTATCCAGGACCGTTTACAGCCTTCCCACTTCCTCAACACTACCTGTCCCTCCACTTATATCATGTCATCTGAAAACCTAGCAACAATGTCTTCACTTCCTTCATCCAGATTGTTAATGTATAACATGAATAGTTAAGGTCCTAAGGCCCTGCAGACCTTTACCGGTCACCAGCTGCCATTGTTCCTCGCTCTCTGCTTTATGCCAACCTGCCAGTCCTCAGTCCATGCCAGTACCTCACCCCTAACACTATCAGCGCTTATCTCATGTCAAATGCCCTCTGGAAAATCCAAAGAGATTACTTCCTCAGACTCTCCTTTGTATGACTGGCTCATTGTCTCCTTTGGGAATTCTAACAGATTTGCCAGGCATGACCTCCCCTTGACTCAGCCCTATTTTCCAAATGCACTTCCAAGTCCTCTCCAATTTCATCCTTCAATTGAAGTCTAAAACCTGACCAACAACTGATTCCAGGGTAACTGGCCTATAACGTCCCATCTTCTACCTCCCTCCTTTCTTATACAGAGCTGTTATGTGAGCCATTTTCCTGTCCCTTGCCCCCACCAAATGCCACCCTACCCCACCTCCACACCCTGACTCCATTGATTCCTGAAAGATCATCACCAATGTCCCCACAATCTCCTCAGCAATCTCCTTCAGAACACACTGGTGTAGTTCATCCAGTCTGGGTGAGTTATCCACATTCAGACCTTTCAGCTTCCCCACTACCTCCTCCTTAGTGATGGCCACCACACTCCCCTCTGCTCCCTGACAGTCTTGAAGTACTGGTATGCTGCTGGTGTTTTCCATTGTGCAGACTGATGCAAAGTATCGATTCAATTCCTTGGCTATTCCTTCATTTCCTATTATTCTTTCTCCAGACTCATTTTCCAGCGATCCAAAGTCTATTTTTGCGTCCCTCTTCCTTTTTATATGTCTAATAAAACTCTTGCAATCTCCTTGTATATTACTCGCCAGCTTACCCTCACATTTCACGTTCTCCACCCTGAGTGCTTTTTTCGTTATCCTCCAAAAGTTTTTAAAGACTTCCTAATCCACTGGCTTCCCACTATTTTCCACCACATTGTATGTCTTTTCCTTTTGCTTTTATGCTGTCCTTGACGTCCCTCATCAGCCATGGTTACCTTGTCCTCCCCTTAGTATGTTTCCTTTTTGGAATGAATTCCTGCTCTGCTTCCTGAATTACCCCCAGAAATTTTGTTATTTGCTGCCCTGCCATCTTACCTGCTCGGCTCCCCTTCCAATCAACTCTGGTCAGCTCCTTCCTCATGTCTTTGTAGTTCCCTTTACTCAATTGAAATACTGTTCCATCTGATTGCAGCTTCTCCCTCTCAAACTGCAGCGGGATTTCTATCATATTATGGTCACTTATCCACAGTGATACTTTCATCTTCAGCTCACTAATCAAGTTTGCCTCATTACACATCACTGAATCCAAAACTGCCTGTTACAAATGATCAACCACAAGCTGTTTCAAAAACCATCTCGTCGACATTACATGAAGTCCTTTCCTTGAGACACACTACCAAGTCCACCTATCCATTGAAGTCTGCCCTGACATTTTGTATCTGGCGTTTCTATCTCCTGATTGATTTCCTTCCCCACACCCTGATTACTGCTTGGAGACCTGGACAGAACTTGCATCAGATTCTTTATTTCTTGTGGTTCCTCAGCTCTACTCACACAGATTCTACACCTTCTGTCTCTCTATCACTTCTTGCTATTGATTTAATTTAATTTCTTATTAACAAGGCAACACTTGCCCCTTTGCCCATCTGCTTGTCCTTTTGATGGGACATGTATCCTTGGATATTTAGTTCCCATGCTGGATCCCCTTACAGCCATGTCTCTGTGACAGCCACAACATCGTACCTGCCAGTTTCAATCTGCACGACAAGATCATTGTGTATACTGTGTGCTTTTAAGTACAACACCCTCAGTCCTGCATTGACTGCCCTCCTTCTCATCATTGTCCTCTTATCTGCTGTGCTTTACGTTTGATCTCTGATCATTCCCACACTTTCTATCCTATTACATCTTCTAGAAACTTGAAAAACCTCTCCCTCCACTTTAACTGATTTAAATTCCTTAGAAACTCAATTTACCTCGATATGTGGCATCACTTTGTCGACCTTACTCGGAATGCTTCGTCCATTTAGACACAACCTCTTTAAGTTTGTTCTATTATTGATTTTCCCTGCACTTTTATGCTTCCTTTGATATTCAAAATTCCATCCCTTTCTTTTATTTTCTGATAATCCCATCACTAACCAGCAATCCTACCTTCTCCTTTACCTTCCATTTTCTCATTTTCATCCAACTGAGCCAAATTACTTTCTCTTTGGGTTGAGTTCAGGCCAATATATATCGTTGATCCAACATCATTAATGCTCTTTGATCTCATTGCTTCTAGTGGGATCATGCTGTGCAGAAACTGGCTGCCATGTTACTGACATTGCAACAGGGGCTGCTTGTCAAACAAAACGACCTGTTGGAGTCTTTTGGAGAGCCTGAAATGTTAAGGGCTGGATTGAAATACAATTAGAGTCAGAGAGATGGACAGCACAGAAACAGACCCTTCGCTCCAACTTGTCCATGTTGACCAGATAACCTAAATTAATCTTGTCTCATTTGCCAGCATTTGGCCCATACCCCTCTAACAAGTTCATATTTACATATGCATGCCTTTTAAATGTTGTAATTGTACCAGCCTTCACCACTTCTTCTGGCAGCTCATTCCACACATTTAACACCCTCTGAATGAAAATGTTGTCCCTTAGGTCCCTTTTAAATCTTTCCCCATCACCTTCAACCGATGCCCTGCGGTCCTGGACTCCCCCACTCTGGAGAAAAGATCTTCTCTATTCACCCTATCTATGCCACCCATGACTTTATAAACCTCTATACAGTCACCCATCAACCTGCAATGATCCAGGGAAAACAGCCTCAGCCTATTCAGCCTCTCACTTTCGCGCAAATCCTCCAACCTTGGCAACATCTTTGTAAATCTTTTCTGAACCATTTTAAGATTCACAACATTTTTCCTGTAACAGGGTGAGCAGAATTGCACACAGTATTCCAAAAGTGCCCTAATCAATGTCCTGTCCGGCCACAACAGCTCCCAACTCCAATACTCAATGCACTGACCAATAAAGGAAAGCAAACCAAATGACTTTGTCACTCCCCTACCAACCTGAAACTTCGTCTTCAAGGAACTATTCTTCATTTTTTGGATGAACTGAGAGTCTTTCAGTTGTGAAAGATGCCATTCCATGGCACTATTGGATAAAGAGCAGGCAGTTCCCCCTGGTGTCCCTGGTCAATATTTATCCCCCAGTCAAAATCACTAAGAATGTATTTCTCTGCTAATTATCACATGGTTTGGGATCTTGCTGGGCACAGTCTGCTGGAAAGATCTATTGGGACATCCTGAAATGGGGACAGGTGCTACACAAATGCAAGTCTTTCTTTCAGGGTTGGAGTCTCCTGATTCGGATCCTCATCCATTGTATGAGCACTCTCACCTTCCAGGGGTCATGGGGTCATTAGGAACAGTGACCCTGTCTGACCCTAGGACACTGAGACTCTTTGCAGCCTCACCCTTGACCCTCAGCCCAATAGTGTGCAGCAAGGTTTGAAATATAATCCAGAACCTTCTACACAGACACCCGATGTGACTCTTTCCTGAAATGTGTGCATCCGAGTCTGCTCCAATGTTCTCGGATAAGGTTCTCCTGATCTGTGGGTGATCGGAGGTTTGTTAAAGAAATATCAAGCTCCATCCCACTTTCCAGCTCTTGGTCCACAGTTCTGGAGGTTTCGCTGTTTGAAGTGAACATCCAAGTGTTTTTTTCAATATGATGAGGGTTTCTGCCTTTCCCACCCTTTCAGACATTGAGTCCCACATCCCACCAACCTCTGGGTGAAAACAAATACCCTCAACTCCCCATGGTTATTGCCCTTTGTGCTGGTGGAAATCAGTCCTTCCTATCCAATCCATCCAGGCCCCTCATCATTTTACACAACACCATCAAATCTCCCCTCTGCCTCCTCTGTTCCAATGAAAACACTCCCAGCCAATCCAATCATTCCTCAAAGCTCAAAATTCCCATTCCAGACAAACTCCTCCTCTATCCTGGTCTCTCGAGGGATCACATCCTTCCTGGAATGTGGTGACCACAACCGTGCACAGTTCTCTCAGTGTACTCTAACTGGGGTTTTATACAATTCCAGAATAAAAAAACTCCTTGCTTTCACTCTCAACCAAAAATGAGATAAGGGCCTCATGGCATTATTGCTGAGCTGTTAATCCAGAGATCCAGATAATGTTCTGGGGACCAGGGTTAGAATCCAGCAGATGGTGGCATTCAAATTCAAACAAAAAAAGTCTGCAATTGAGAGTTTAATGATGACCATGAAACCATCATTGATTGTTAGAAAAAGCCATCTGATTCCCTAATGTCCTTTAGGGAAGGAAACTGCCATCCTCACCATATGACTCCAGACCCACAGTAATGTGGTTGACTCTAAACTGCCCTCTGGGCGATTATGGATGGGTAATAAATGCTGCCGATCCAGCAATGCCCTCATTCCATCAAGGGAAAAAGAAAAACAGTTTATGCCATGTGTCTTCTAAACCACCTTACTGACCCGCATTCATTAATCACCATGGCCACATCTTCAGCTCCAAACACATCTGACTTCCAGCTTCAAAATGATGAGGGACATTCCTCAATTTTCTGAGAAACAGATCGAAACATCAAACACAGGAGCAGCAGTTGGCCATTCGGCCCTTCAAGCCTGCGCCACCATTCAATATGATAATGGCTGATCGTCCAACACAGTCCCCTGTTCCTGCTTTCTCCCCACATTCTTTGATCCCTTTAATCCTAAGAACTATATCTAATTCCTTCTTAAATATACACCGCATCTAATTACCTTTTGCTGGAAAAATGGATGACAATTATTAGGTTGTTGTTTTTTGACCAGTGTGGACACAATGGGCTGATGGGCCTTTCCGGCTCTCTGACTCTATTATTATTTATTATGAGTAACTGGGTACCAAGGACTGACCCCTGTGGCACCCTAAGTTGTAATTACTTGCCATTCAGAAAAAGACTCCTTCTTTCTGTGCTGTCGGCCAACCAGTACCCAATCCATGTCAGTACATGGCCCCAATCCTCTTGTTCATTCGGTCTAGATCAGGAAGTCCCACCTTTACTCTTTGTGGGAACAGATTCTGAATGACCTCTGTCTCGTCCTTCAAGGGCTCCCACTGCCCTGACACTGATTTCCCATCATGTCACTGCTCCCGGTCCACTTTTACCAAAGCACCACACAGTTTAGTAAAATGAAAAGTTTTATACTGACTGCACAGTTCTCCATTTCCATCCATATTCTCAATCTCACTGAGTTCTGATCACTGTCACGAAAATGCTCCCGCATTGATAGCCTTTCCAGGTGCACACATTCATTCCATAAACAATGGTCTAAAACTGTCCCTTCTCTCTCAGGGGCATTTAGGCTTGGGCAATAAATGCTGGCCCTGCCAGTGACACTCACATCCCAAGAAGCAATTTGAACAATATCTGTTCTTTTGTTGGGTTTATTCTGTATTGTCTAAAAATGTTCAAAAAGATTGTGTTGCCAGTGAATATTTGTGAGGGTTGAATTCCCTTCGAATGGCAGGGATTAAAATTGCTCCTCTTATCTTTCAGGCCGTGAGAACTCTCAGCCCAAGCTGACCCTTCTGCCCCCCTCCCCGGAGCAGGTCAATGCCAAGAGCACTGCCACCCTGGTGTGCCTTGCCAATCACTTCTATCCCGATGAGCTGGAGGTGCAGTGGAAGAAGGACGGTGCAGTCATTTCGGACGGGGTTCAGACCAGCAACTACCTGCGAGCTTCGGACAGCACCTACAGTGTCAGCAGCCTGCTGACCCTCTCTGGGTCTGACTGGGAGTCCAATGCTCGCTTCTCCTGTGCCCTCACCCATGTGACACTCCACTCTCCCCTCAGCAAGAGTATCAGGAGATCAGAATGTGTTTAAAGTGTTTGCGATAGTCCGCAGAGGAGACACAACTTTAAATAGAACAGGGCTGAGCTTGCAGGACAAAGGTCATTGTCAGCATTGAATTTCATCTCTTTTCCTTCTCAGGATGGCTCAGAGAACCTTCTGAGGTTTGGGTATTAAAGCAGGTCATTGCGACAGTGTCAAGAGAGCTTTACACGATGTCAAACGTCATGCTGTACCTTGTCCAGAAAGTGTTTGATTGGGACAGGGTTGACTTGTGATGCCAAGAAAAATCTCTTGAAGTTGCTGAAGACTGTCAGCTGTACAAAACAATGTAACCTCAGAATTCTCTGCTTCAGTAAACCAGATCTTCTTCCTGCTTAGCTGTCAGTTCCAATTTAAGGTTTGGTCACTGTTTAAAGGGACAGGATTATCCTGTTATTGAGAAAATCTCCACAAGTGTTTTTCTCAAGCTCCATTGTGGCTGTGAATTTGAGCAGCTTCCTCTGTCTGGGCTGTTAATTGCAGTTTTTTTCTGTCAATGTGAATCTGGAAAAGGGAATAAAGATGAAAATTCAGTCTCTGTCTCTGTGTGCTTTGGAAATAGATGACCTCCCCCCCCACCTCAGTTGGTTGGCTGCATTTCAGCAGGTCATTTTCAAGATTGGCTGGTTGGCCTGCCAATCAATTATAATCATCAATCATTTCAAATGATCCCTTTGATCAGGGATTTGTGTAGGTTACAAGATTCCAAAAAAGAACACAAACTGAAAGCTGTTAGGACTCAATAAGTACAATCTGATGCATTCCCTCATCACTCTGTTGGTCCTGGCCCAGCTGATGGGATCGCACTGTGCAATCTCTGCTGCATGTTGGTTAGCCGCTGAAACAATCTTTGGCCATTCACCAACATTGTCGGCCTAGTGTGTCTCTCTGAGTGTGAATGTTTAACTTAATGTTGCCTGTAGATCTCTGAGTGTGGGTGTGTTACTCAGAGAGACACCCACATTCAGAGACTCCCGTGGACTGAGTATGTTACTCAGTGCTGCCTGTCTCTCAGAGTGCGTGTGTTACATACTGTTGCCTGCAGGTGTCTCTCTCAGTGCGCATGTGTTACTCTGTGCTGTCTGGAAGTGTCTCTCTGAGGTCTGTGTCTCCGAGCGATGTATTGAGAACGGGCTTTGTTCTCGGGATTGAAGATTAGGCTTTAATCTTCTCAAATCATGAATGAAAAACAGTTCAGCTGATTCAGCCTGAGATGGCTGCTCATTCAGATGGCCAAAGTTAAAAAGCACACAACACCAGGTTATAGTCAAACAGGTTTATTTGGAAGTAGAAAGCGTTCAGAGCACTGCTCCTTCATCGGGTAGCTGGAGGGGCAGGATCATTGGACACAGAATTTATGGTAAATTCAGATGGCAGCTGAGAAAGGTGAATACTGAGAGTGTATTCTCGGTAAGTGAGGGATTTCAGAGGCAGTGGGCACTGTGCTCCGGAATGTGTTGCCCATTTCCGAGGGGATTCTCTGAATCCAGGGTCAGAGCAGTCGTGACTGCCTGCCCAGCCATTGCTGGCTCCCCATAGTCATATTTCAGTGCTTAATTAACCCAAAACTAGGAGCAGCAATATTACATTTCAGGGAGGGGAGCTGTCTGATGGAGGGAGGTTGAATTCCTGCAGCCCCAAGAGAGGTTGCAGTGGATTAATGACAGGTTTGACCACCATGACGGTGCTACCTTCTCCGCCCCCCGCCCCCGCCCCCAACACCGCCCCAGCTGTGATGACCCTCGGATTAAAAGTGTGACTGCTCTGGGATGATGACCACATTCCTGGGTGATGGAGAGAAGGCCAACTTCTCCCAAAGGCAGCACAGGGTGAATCGAAAGGGCATCAAGAGTAAGCATGGAGAGATTGAGGGTGACACTAGGAAGGGGTTGGCTGGTAAGTTGTTATTCAGAGTCGGGTCCCAGAGCATCAGTCCTTCTGACACTCCCCTTTTTATCTGTCAGCCAGGGCTCCCTGATTGACAAGGTTAACTGTCCCTGTCAGAGAACTCATATTTTATCAAAAAGAATAAAACATTTATTGAACAAGGAGCTCAAGAGCTAAACGACACTAGACAAAATAATGGTTTGAAAGGTTTCATCATGGACACTGCAAATAAGATTTGGTGAAGACCTTTTTCACTCAGCAGGTGGTGAGAATCTGGAATAGACTGTCATAGAATCCCTAAAATGAGGAAACAGGCTATTTGAACCAATACGCCCACACTGATCCTTGGAAGAGTTACCCACCCAAGACCCAATCCCTTATCCTATTATTCTACTTTTCCCCGACTATTAAACCTAACCTACACATCCCTGATCACTATGACCAATTTAGCACAGCCAATTCACCTAACCTGCACGTTTTTAAATTTTGAGAGAAAACCAGAGTACCCAGAGGAAACCTACACAGACGTGGGAAGAATATGCTAACTGCACACAGACAGTTGTCTGAGGCTGGAATCAAACCTGGGTCAAAACACTCAGAAAAGCCTTGACTTCACTCCAGCCTCAGCCTCCACATCTGCCCCACCCACTCTGCAACCAAGACTGCAACAACATTTCCCAGGGTCACCCCTGAATCCTACTGACTACCTGCAGCCAGCCAGAACACTCGCTCTCCCTCCTCACCCATACACCCCCACAGTGCACCCTATCCCTCCACTTCTCCCTCTTTACTTCATCCCCACCTTCCCACTCCCCCACCTCACTCCACAACCCACCTCCGCCCCAATCCCCTTTCTCTCCCACACCCATTCCTCCGTGCTACATCAAAACCAACCCTCACCCACCACATGCCATCACCCTTTCCCACAAAAACTCCACCCACGAGCCTTGTTACATATTTACTATGCCCCCGACCTCAAACATTCTGAGGCCAAAAGGTCCATCCTCATGGAAGGGCTCCCATTCATTCCCCTCTGCTTCCACCTCAACAAATCCCACACCCTCCAGGATGTGGAGCTCTTCTTCCGCCACCTCTACCTCCATGTCTTCTTCTTTAACACAAACTCACAACCTCCCTCTGAGGACCCCTACACCTGCCTCCAATGTTCCTCCTCTGCTTGGTCACCCCCCCCCCCCCCCCCACCAGACGTGTCCCTACCTTAGATCTCTTCATTACTGACTGTTGATGTGTCTTCAGCCACCTTAATTTCTCCACCCCCTCACACTCTCCAATCACACTCCCTCCGAACATGCACTGCTGCACTCTCTCCACACCAATCCCTGGTTCACTATTAAACCCGCTGACAATGGCAGAGGGGTGGTTATCTGGAGAACGGCTGTAGCCATGTCACAGAGGCCGAACGCCAACTCTCAGACACCATGTTCTACCCCCCTTGCCCATGACCCCACCGTGACCCATCAGACCCAAATCACTCACACTGTCAGTGCCCCCATTGCCTCAAGTGATCTCGCCTCCACTGTCTCCAATCTCATAGTACCCCAACCCCATAATGCCCAGTTTTATCTGCTCCCCAAGATCCACAAGCCCAACTACCTGGCGAACCCCTCATTTCAGCATGCTGCTGCCCCACTGAACCCCTCTCATCCTACCTCGACTCCATCCTCTCCTCCTTCATTCAGGCACTTCCCAACTACATCTGCTACACCAACCATGCCCTCTATCTCTTCAGTAACCTCCAGTTCCCCGGACCTGAGCGCTTTATCTCCATTATGGACATGCAGTCCCCATATATGTCCATACCCGATAAGGATGGCCTCCAGGGCCTCCACTTCTACCTCTCCGACAGACCCATACAGTCCCTCTCCACCAATACCCACTTCCACCTCGCCAAACTGGTCCTCACCCTCAATAACTTTTACTTTAACTCCTCCCATTTCCTCCAAATCCAGTATATGGCCATGGGCACCCGGATGGGCACCAGCTACGCCTGCCTCTTTATCGACTCTGTCGAACAATCCCTCTTCAGTACCTACACAGGCTCCATTCCCCAACTCTTCCGCCATTACATCAATGACTGTGTTGGTGTAGCAGCCTGCACCCAGGCTGAACTGGAACAGTTCATTCACTTCACCCACAACTTCCACACCATCTTCAAATTCCCTTGGTCCATCTCGGACACCTCCCTCCCCTTTCTTGACCTCTCCATTTCCAATTCTGGTGACAATCTTCAGACAGACATTTACTACAAAGCCACAGACTCCCATATCTAACTGGACCACACCTCCTCCCATCCAGTATCCTCCAAGAACTCCATCCCATTCTCCCAATTCCTCTGCCTCCGCCCCATCTGCTCAGAGGAGGAGACCTTCCACTGATCACAGATGTCTATCTATTACAAACAAAGTGCTTTTCCTCCTTCTGTCATCCAACGCATCCCCTCTATTTCCCATTCCACTGCTCTAAACCCAGCCCCCTCCAAACACAATGAAGACAGAGTCCCCATTATCCTCACCTATCAGCCCACCAATCTCCGTATCCAAAGAATCAGCCTTGAACACTTCTGCTAACTCCAACTAGACCACACCACCAAATATATCTTCCTCTCCCCACCGCCGGATGCCTTCCACAAGGACTATTCTTGGTTTGCGTCACTCTCCCACCTACCCCACCTCCGCAACCCCCCCCCCCCCCCCCCGAACCCCAGGTACCTTCCCTGCAACCCAAAACGATGCAAAGCCTGCTGGTACACCAATCTCTCACCTCCATGCAGGGCCCCAAGCAGTCCTTCCAGTTTAGATAGAGGTTCACCTGTCTCTCCTCCCACCTAATTCACTGCATCAGATTCTCCCACTGTGGTCTTCTCTACATTGGGAAGACCAAAAATAAACTTAGGGAATGGTTCACTGAGCATCTTAGCTGGGCCCGGAGGGGCTGACTGGACCTCCCAGTCACTGCCTATTTTAATTCCCCTTCCCACTCCCTTTCTGAAATGACCATCCTTGGCCTCCTCCATTGACACAATAAATCAAACTGCACATTGGAGGAACAACACTCCATATTATGCCTGGGCGGCCAACAGCCCAGAGGACTCAACATTGAGTTCTTCAATTTCATATAACCACCCTTCCCACTCCCCTGTCTCTCTTCCCAATCTCTCTCCCTCCCTTCCACTCCTTCCTGCCACCAACCGGATTCACTCCTCCCATTGACCAAACATGTCATAAAATCTACCGGTCATCACCAATCCCCACTTCATCATCCTGTCCCTGCCACCCCCTTTATCTTAGCTCCCCCTACACCCACCCCGCCATTCCTGAAAAAGAGTTCCACACCAAAATGTCAACTAGGATGGCACGGTGGCTCAGTGGTTAGCACTGCTACCCCACAACACCAGGGACCTGGGTTCAATTCCTGCCTGTCTATTTGCACATTCTCCCTGTGTCTGCATGGGTTTCTTCCGGGTGCTCCAGTTTCCTCCCATGATCCAAAAATGTGCAGGTCAGGTGAATTGGCTATGCTAAACTGCCCACAGTGTTAGGTGTGTTAGTCAGGGGTAAATATGGGGTAGAGGAATGGGTTTGGGTGGGTTACTCTTCAGAGAGGCGGTGTGGACTTGTTGGGCTGAAGGGCCTGTTTCCACACTATTGAGAATTGTGCAGCACTGCTGCCTCACAGCGCTAGGGTCCCAGGTTCGATTCCAGCCTAGGACGACTGTCTGCGTGGAGTTTGCACATTTTCCCCGTATCTGCGTGGGTTTTCTCCGGGTGTTCTAGTTTCCTCCCACAGTCCAAAGATGTGCAGGTCAGATGAATTGGCCATGATAAATTGCCCATCGTGTTAGGTGCATTAGAGGGGAAATGGGTATGGGTGGATTACTCTTTGGGGGTCGGTGTGGACTGGTTGGGCTGAATGGCCTGTTTCCATACTGTTGGGAGTCTAATCTAATCTACTCCACTGCCTGGCTTGCTGTGTTCCTCCAGCCTCCTCCCTGTCTACATTGAATGGAAACTGTAGGAAAAGGCTGGACAATCAAGTATTAGGGCTATAAACAAATGGGACATGCAACAGATAGATGCATTGAGGTGGTCATTCACAAAGAGAAGACCAAACTGGAAATGAAACATTCAGATACAGTGGACGGAATTTAATGTCAGAAAGTGTGAGACCATGCACTTTGGTCAGAATAATCTAAAGGCCGACTATTATTTATATAGTGAGAGATTCCAACACAGTGCAGTACAGAGTGATCTGGGTGTTCTTATGCATGGGACACTAAAAGTTAGTGCAGGTACAGCAAGTAATTGAGAAGGTGAATGGAACTTTCGCCTTTATTGCTGGGGGTTGGAAGTTTAAAGTAGAGAAAGCCTGTTGAAACTGTACAGGGTGTTAGTGAGCCTGCATTTGGAGTATTGTGTGCAATTTTGGTCCCTGTATTTAAGAAAGGATGGACAGACATTGGAGTCACCCTCCTGCTCCTATTTCCCATGTCCTTGTGTGCTCCAGTGTCCTTCCCTCACAGCAGAGCTGGTTGGAGCCTGCCTGCAGTAGCAGCCTCCAGTCTCTAGGTGGTGCTGCCAAATGATCTGCCTTGGCCAGGCTGTCACAGTTCCCACATTACAGCAATGTCTGGACTTCAGAAGTATTCCATTGGCTGTAAAACATTTTCAAACATCCTAAGTTCAAGGACGGTATAACAGAAATATAATTCTCTCCCTTTTTATATTTTATCTCCATGCCTTAACATCTATTATCTAACAACACTTGTGTCAAGTCCGGAATGAATCATGAATCTCTGGGAGAACTTAATCTATGACAACACTGGGATTAATGATCACCTCCTCAGTGGGCTTTGTGGATGAAGGTCAATAGCAATCTCCATATGACTTGGTCTGAGTTGGTCTGAGTCAGTCAGTGTTATTGTTCTGGGTAGGGACAGTACTGACCAACCTCAGACCCTGTGATCTGATTGAGATATAGGGTTAGCTGTGCAGGGCTTTCACACATGGCTCATTCACATAGTGAAGCAGGGATTCCCCATTTTGGGAGAGTAAATGGAACTAACAAACTGGGTGGGCGTGACACCCCCACCCTGTCCCCAAGAGTGGGGACAGGAACAATAATATTCTCAGACAGAAAGGATGGTAAAAATGATATCCTGCAGAGAAAGAGAGGACAGGATGCATGACACTCCCCAGAGACAGTCAAACAGTATCTGTCTGCTCTCCACTTTCTTGTTGTGGCATATGTCCTTGAGAAATGGGTTTGGTTTATATTTTCTCAATTGTATTTAGGTTTGATGAGGTGATTTGGTAACAATGATTCCAATTCCATATTTTGTGTGGCAGCAGATCTACTGAAGCCATGCTTTTATTTGGAGGTTGCCCAGCTTTCTGTCCAGGCGGATGCAGCATGGTCTACAGTGCTGCTCCTATTGGGCTAATCCATCACACACGAGGGAATCTGACAGACACTTTCTCTTTGTACTGGCAAAGGGAGACATTTGTTTACACTGTAATTGCAGCCAAAGAAATTAGTCAGTGGATGTAATTCCAGCTGAATATAAACTTCTGATGTTCATGATGGGATTAAACTCGACAGTTCCCACTTTACCCCGACAGTGGAAAGGAAGTCATCACGCAGTGGTCTCCTGGCTCACACTGAGAAACCAAGTTGATGGTATAACTGCAGAGAACAAGACAATGGCTTGGACTCACCGAACAACCAGAGGCTTCAGCCACAAACTGGGTCGCAGGCAAATGGAGTGTTGTGTAAACGCTCAGTATCTCAGGGAACAAACACAACTACTGAGCTACAAAACTGAACAGGACTTTATATGAAAATTGGCATTCCAAAAATAAATTCCGAACACAATATGTGTAAAAACTGAGTACAATCTCATTACAAAGACTACATCATTTTCTTTGAAGGCTGGACGATAATGAGATGAGAATTCAAACAACCACCCACTCCATCACATGGTGTTCTCATCGTAACACATTTGCAAGCCTCTTAAAACACAGAAGGAGAGAGAACCATTGCAAACTATATTACCGTGAATGAGGATCCATTAAAAACTAGTATCATGATGTTAAATGCTCCCAGCCAGAAACAACACTGATGCATTCACATCATTAGCTTGTTAAATGATGTCAAAAAGTTTGCGAACAACTTTCATGAAGACGAAGTATTTAAATCTCAAGAGACACTGATGACTATTTTCCAGTATCATAGCAACGAAACAGCAGCTGACATGTGAACTCTAACTAACTAATGATAACAGGCACTGAATAAAGAGCTAGCTCCTGAGAGAAATAAAATCAACAGCTGAGGTGTGTCCAGTGCTGGGAGCATTTTAGATAAGACACTTTGTTGCCAGCAAGTTACTGCAGCATGAAATTTCCAGAACGGTCAGAAAGAGAAAAAGGACAATGTGCAGATTGTTGAACAGGCCCCTACACCTGGGCCTGAGGCAGGAGCCCAAGCTCCAACACACTGGCCTCACTTCACACCAACCTTCACACAGTGCAGGGTCATGAACTCTGGCCATCAATTCCTCTGGGACCAGGATGGAGTGAGGGAACAGGGACAATTGTAGAAGAGTCAATAGAGAGTAAAGCAAGATGAAGAGGGTGTTTGGAAAGGGGTTAGAGGAGGAAATATACTTTGTGCCACTCAGTACAGACATCGTCTACGTGTTACACAGAATGAACAAAACAGCACCTGTGAAGACAAACAAAAGTCACACCGAAGTACTTTTCTTACCACAGGGTATATTTTCATTGTGTTGTGATAAGTACCCTGCTTTTGAAGCTGTAAACTCTCTCTATGGGTCACTCCAGATTGAGCCTGTTAGTTCCAAGCAGAGCCCCAGTTTATTTTTTACTGATCAGGGACAGTGAAGCAGCTGCCCTCTAGTGGCGAGAGAGTGCTTGCCCGGCTGCTGAGGATTATGGGTAAAGTCCCCTCCCACTCGCGCCCACACAAACCAGCAGCCACTTCAGTTACTTTATTGAAAACCACAAGCTTTCAAGGCGCTGTTCTTTCAACGGTGGAACTGGATGCACGGTCATACGAAATAGGGACAAATGAAGGAGAATCATCCTCTTCAGACTGCTCTCCATGGCTGAACTGATTATTCACCTTCTTACCTTACTCTGACAGATTTTTGATAAGGAATGACTGTCTACTTCTTCACTACAAGCATTCAGAGGTTTCATTTCAATGTTTGAAGAAGAGTTCCAAAGACCGATGACCTTCTGCAAGAAATCAAAACCCTGTTTTTCTCGGTCTTAACTGAGGGAACTTATTTTAGTTTTATATTCTCCCTGAAAAGGAAACACTCTTTTCACATCCACGCTGTATTCTATGTTCATGTTGATATGGCATCTGCTTTAATCAGCTGCTCTCTCATGAGAACAGTTGCCTATCCTGCCACCTTCAATGGCTGATGCACATAAATATCCAGGTCCTACTGTCCCTTCACCCACCCATACTTGTACCCTTTAGTTTGTTTTGTCTCTTCACGTTTTCCTTCCAAAATGAATCAGTGACATCTCTTTCTATTAAGTTCTATCTGCGACCATTTGTTCATTCCATTACCTTATTGAAGTTCGACACTATCTTTTTTATGAGTCATAATAGATCCATGTTTCAAACCATCAGCAAATTTTGAAATTATGCCTTGTGCACTCAGATTTAAATATTTTAAATAATTTTTAGAATGGACTATTTTATAAACTATTTTAAATCAAGCCTCAAATTTATTGCCCATCTCCAGTTGCTCGGACTGAATTCCGATCCAGATCATGGGGCCGTAATCGCGTCACTGTGGGGGACTGGAGTCACAGACCAGGTGATGACTGGGTTCCCTTGTCCAAACTACATTCATGAACATGACATTGAGTTTCATGGGGTTTTTTTTGTTCAGATCCCAGCGCCTTCCTTCCCAGATATTACATGGCTCACCACTGCCCTCTCAAGGACAATTAGGGAAGTGCAACACATAGCAGCCACTTTTGTGCCCGCCCCATCCCAGGAGAAGTCAACATAAATGAGATACACTTCAAATGATCAAACTGATGAGGCTTGAATTCATCTCTTTGAAAAACTGGAGGCTAGGCTAGAAATAGAGCCATGACATGGGTGAACCTGGTTTGCCAGACTGAAAGGTGGAGTGTCCTTCGGATTGACACTGGGATCAGGCACAAAATGAATTACACTCAAAGACCAAACAAACGGCTATCAAAGCCGGTCACCAAATTGCAAAGAGCAGCAATTTATCTGGAAGAACTCAATTGGCATCAGTGGTTGTAAGAGCATTGGGCAGGCAAGTGTCATGTTGTTGAACACACCAGAAGCACAGTCACACAAAAAAGGAAGCAGGGAAACGGGAATAACTGAATTTCTCCATTGAGATCTGGAAGGGGTTTTCTCAGTTATAACGCCTTTGAGAACGATAAAGGTTGAAGGGCCGTTTATATTATAAACAACACTGCAGTGCACAAGAAAAGATGTCAAGTGACATATCTCCTTTAACTTGGGAACAATATCAGAAACAAAGGTCAATGTGATTTTGGATTGAATATTGAGAGTGAGTATATGGAGGGGAGAGTGACCATGGCAGCTGTCCTGAAGAATGGTTAGGTCATGGCGAGAATATGGTGCACAGTTAGGGGCTGCTTTGAGGGACAATACAGAATGGGACAGGGACAGGGGATCTCGGTCACAAGGTTTTATTTCGGGATGTGGATTTCTTTACACAGAAGGTGGTAAGAATTTGCAATTTTCTGCCACAGGCTGTTAAAACAAAACCTATCCATGTTTTATTCTCTGGTGGAACATGGGCACTGCTGGCTGGCCAGCATTTCCTGCCTGTCCCCCATTTTCTTTGAACATGGTGAGGAGCTTCCTTCCTTCACCCGCTGCAGCCATGTGCTGTAGGTAGACCCAGTGTGCCCTGAGGGAGAGAATTCCCTGATTTTAACCTTGTGACAGCGAAGGAACAGGGATGTATTTCTAAGTCAGGGAAAATCCTGCAGGTGGCGGTGTTCCCATGTGTGCACTATTTTAAAAGGGATTTAATAACCTGAAAAAGAGCAATTATAAAGGGAAAGTAATGCTAGAAAGCATTTGATTGGATGGTGATGTATTAATTATTGGGGTGATGTTTTGGGCAGAGTTGGCTGCTCTTGCTCAGCAGCAACATTCTCCATGGTAACACTTCATTACATTCCAAAACTCTGACCTTACACAAAAGCAGTGCCAATTATTTACAGATTTTATGACTTTTTAAAGTATCAGCCTTGGCTAAGTTGGTAGAACTCCTTCCATGGAGTCAGAAAGTTTGGGTTCAGTGCACTCTAAGGTGGGTCAACAACGATCTCAACCATCAGTGACAGAACTGCTGAGGAGCTCCTTCTGGTTCATGGGGAGGTCCCCAGTTGGAAACGAGCAGAGCAATGCTTGTTGGAGACAGGGCTCTCACTGGAGACCTTGGCTTATTATGGAATCCCAGACGAAATGCAACTAAACGCAGGTGTGGGTCATGGGAGAGGTGGCGGTTTAACATGAGGACATCATCTGAAGCAAGGTCCCTTGATTGGACACATTTTGGGAAAGCTAAGCTGAATTAATCCCTGAGGTGTCATTAAATCAGGATAGATTCAGGAATTTAGGGGTCAATTGGCTCCTCAGTCTAGTTGATATCATCTGATGGTGGCTGGGAATTCCAGTTCACTACTTCTGTTCTGATATTCATTGGGAGAAATTTTGCTGCCATTGGGGGCATTGAAATGGGTCACTTGAGTGAATAAGTGTGCCTAGAGTCATGTTTCCAACTGTACTGTCCAAAGTGTAAAAATCAAAACTGATGTTTCATTTGCAAAACTGAGAGAAGATGCGTAGGTTGGGGGATTGGCCATGCTAAATTACTCATTATGTCCAAGAGATGTGCAGGCTAGCAAATGGAAAATGCAGAGTTATAAGGATAGGATAAGGGATGTGTGGGTTGGGGTGGGATGGCCTTCAAAGAGTCGGTATGAGCTTGCTGGACTGTGTGGCCTGCTTCCACCCTGTAGGAATTCCTCAATTCTGTGATTCTATGAAGGCCAGAACAAGATCTCGACAGTGTAGGGAGGGTATTCTGATGTTCAAAAGTTCTTAAACAAAGAAATGCAGTAAATGTAGATTTACCATCAGAGCAGACAAACTGAAAGGCAAAATGACATATTCTCAAGTCATATACCAGGTACAGAAAAGAATTCAGGGAAAATGTTTTGATGCAGTTATTGGAATTTAATGATCAATGATGATAAAATGAGTGCTCCATTCAAAAAAAGACAGAATTGCATTTTAGAATTTCAACAGGTCTGAAGCAAAAGAGGAAATCAGGATCAAATAGTCATTTGAGCATATAGAACTTGAGTGAGGCAAAAGCCTTCTTGTGAAATCATTTCGTTTAGCCTTGCTTTCTCTCCATGGATGCTGCCTGACCCACTGTGATCTTCAGTGTAAATGGTATTTTCCTTTGCTGTGCTATTTCTTGCAAATTGTCCTGATGTATGCACGACAAAAGCTTCAACAAAATGTCTCTTTTTTTTCAGCAACACTCAAATCCGGATCAGTTTGGAGAGAAAGCAGGACCATGGAATAATTTTTCCCTGCAGGGAGGGAGGGAGTGTGTGTGGAATCTCCCATGGTCAGGATTCTCCTGGCTTCCACCACCTCAGGAAGGCTGGAGCTTGATGATCGAGCTGAATGGACAGGGCTCACTCTCACAGTCCTCAGGACCATGGAGCCTCTTGTGATGGGAGCATCTGCTTGGTGTCAGGGACAGACAATGACATTGTAATGGGTTTGGAAATGGGGCAACTTGACACTGGCTGCTGCACAATGGCTGCACTGACTCTTCCTCTCTGTCTGGTCCCTCCAGGAGTTAACGTGGATGTACAGAATGGCTGGAGACCTTGGTTTTTGAAGAAGGCATGAACAATGAAACATTGTTCTCCAGCTGACCCTCACCAGCTTGGTGCTGGAAAAGGTTCCTTTATCCATTGAGCTGAGAACCTTGCTCCTGACCCAGCAGATTGGTGTTGAGTGGAGTTTCAGGTGATAAAGAGAGGCTGAGGAGGGCGTGGATGAGCAAGTGTATAAATATGCTTCTCAAATTTCCCAGCAACACTGAGAGCTCAGGATTAAGACACAAAAGAGGAAGGACGAAGAGTTGAAGATTTTTTTTTCACACAATCAGTGTGCATGAGTGGGTACAGAGAAAAGACCATTCAATTGGTATAAACTTATAAATTAGAGGCTGAATTAGGCTATTCAATCCGTCAAGACTTCGCTATCGTGCAATAGGACCTGATGTGTTGTGTTTCCAATTCCACATTCCCATCCATCTTGCATAACGCTTGACAATTTGTATAACAAAAGTCTGCTACCTCCACCTTTAAAATATTCAAGTTGTTGAACTTTTGAAACAGTGTTCCCAGAAGTAAATATCCTTGAGAAGACTGGCAAGCCAGCAGGAAACAGTATCCTGAGAGAAGCCCTTTCAGGTTGGCTGCATGTGCCCGACTGTATCCCATAGCACTCCATACTGGGCCCTCCGCCATCAATTTCTCTCACTAGCTTCAGTGAGAGAATTGACAGCATCTGGACAATACTTACAGAGGATTCAAAGAAAAGGAGGAAAGCATATTGTGACATGACGAGGGGCAGACCGATAGAGTTCGGTTCACTGAGGAGACAGAATTCAAGTAGATGGTGTATAATTTGGGAAAATGTGAAGTTATTCACTTTGACAGAAAGAATCAAAACATTGCATATTATTGCAATGGAGAATGATGGAGGAGTTACACACAAAGTGAAGATGTGATGTATGAGAAATTACTGGAACTTGGCGAGACCACATCTCAAACACTGTATTCAGTTCTGGTCCCCTTATTGAAGGGAGAATATAAATGCATTGGAGGTGGTTCAGAGGAGTTTTACTCAATTGATCCCTGGAATGGGTGATTTGTGTGATGATGAAAGATTGGAAAGGCTGGCCTTGTCCTCACTGAAGTAGAGAAGAGAGAGGGGTTCAAGGTTTGTGCACAGATTTGTAGCTCGGGTGCTGATTGCCATGGTTGTTGCTGTGTTTGCCGAGCTAGGAAGTTGATTTGCAGATGTTTCATCCCCTGTTTAGGTGATACCTTCAGAGCTTTGGAGCCTCCTGGGAAGCACTGATGTGCTGTGTCTTCTGGAATTTATTTGGTTCTGTTCCTGCTGGTTCTGCTTGCTGGTTCTGGATGTTCATTGCAGTGGTCAGTAAATTGCGTCGAGGTCAACGTGTTGATTGATGGAGCACATGGATGAGTGTCATGCCCCTGGAAATTCTCTGGTCATCTTCTGTTTAGCTTGACAAGGGTCAAAACATCTGCAAATCAACCTCCCAGTTCGGTGAACATACCCACAACTACAGCAGGAGTGAGGGGTTTTCCTGTCCGACAATATTCTCCAAACCCTTACCTGCCCTCTTCATGTCATACGATCCTGCTCCTTCCCACACATGGAATTGGACTGCCGGGTCCTGAGACTTATAACATCCTTCTGGAACAAAGTCTCCAGGTATCTCTGCACCTCCCTGATGTGTCACCGATATTTCCAACTCAGCCTCCAATCCAAACACCCAGTGTGGGAGTTGTTGTCGATTTATACATTCATTACAGATGTATTTAACCTGAGTCACTTTAACTCAATAAAGAAATGTTAATCCCATTTACAAATGAAAGATGTCCATTCCTCTATTAAACCAGTAATTGTCTTCAGTATCTGAATTAAATTTTTCGTGCTTTCCATTTATTGCCCTTCCCAAATGGGGGTGTCCCGAAGCAGTACAAGATGACCTGAGGATATAGATGGACTGGAAGCGTCAGGTGGGCTGATCAGTAACAAGTGGAATTCATTCAGATAAATGTGAGTCAGTGGACTGAGCTCTCCCTGACCATGTGAGTGAGGTGAAGGCAGAGTGACAGCACTTGACATCAAGGCCTCTTTGATGGTGTGTGGCATCAAGGAGCCCAAGCAATGCAGCAGATTTTCATGGGATATTCCAGGGAAGGGATCAACATCTGGATCCCTCCATGCAACTCCTGGGAATTCTGTCATTCTGAAGGGACAAGTCGTCCTCCTCAGTTCCCACAAACAGCAGCAAGTCAGACACACACAGTGTCAAAATTGTTTGGGGGAACTGACCTGAACTCTCACAGCCCTTGTGCCATGCTCTGCTGGAAGATGGAGGGACTATTGGGGAGCCCTTGGGGCAGACAGCTCCATCAATATTATTGGTCTTTAAACATGAAGGTGAACTTGTCCTGGTCCTCAGCCCTCCCTGTCCCGATACAGACCAGAACATGTTTGAAATGACCAACTGTTTAAAGACCCACTGCCAGTCCGACAGCAATGAGCCAATCAGCTCTGAACACTCCCTGAGTGTGCTCACTCCATTGTGTTCAGATACACTGCCATTGAGTGCCCAGAGAACCCAACCTTCCACTCCAGGGTTTTGATGGCCCTCCCATCACAGAGTCCCCCCTGTGAACTCCTTCAGTTCATTCTCCAGAGACAGCTGGTCCCAGTGATTTTGGTGAATGGCTCAGTGTGAGATATAATGGTGTCTATTCGATATGTTCACTGTTCCACACCCTCACACATATTGATACAGGCTCTTCCCCATTCACTGTACACCATCGGACACAGGTATTCTGGATGAGGACTGCCCCTTCAGAACATCATCAAGGTGGATGAGGGGTTATGGAGTGAAAGGTACCCTTTCCACTCGAGGTTGGACCTTCCCCATTTACACTCTGAGTTCAGCTCACTCTCCGTAACATTCTTTGATCTTTCTGAACTCCAACATACCTTCCTTCCCCCATTTATTGGGTTAGACTTCTTTGGCACCCTGCATTTCTGATGAAAGTGCCCCTTCAGACCCTAACTGTAGCATTGTCCCCCCCTGCTTCCGGGACCCCATTGCCCACTCTATTCTCCTCCTTGTGTTCCATGCCTTGAGGGTGGACATGGACTTCACACACCCTTTCCCTGAGGCTTCAGCTCTGGCCATTTCCAAATCACTCAAGAGACAGAGACTGAATCTTCTTCATCCTTATTCCATTTTCCAGATTGACATTGACAGAAACAGACTGCAATTAACAGCCCAGACAAAGGAAGCTGCACAAATTCACAGTCACAACGGAGCTTGAGGAAAATACTTGTGGAGATTTTCTCAATAACCTGAGAACCCTGTCCCTTTAAACAGTGACAAAACCTTAAACTGGAGCTGGTGGCTGAGCAGGAAGGAGATCTGGTTTACTGAAGCAGAGACTTCTGAGGTTCACATTGTTTTGTACAGCTGACAGTCTTCAGCATCTTTGAAAGATTATGCTTGGTCTTACAAGTCAGCACCATCCCCATCAAACAGTCTCCCTGGACAGGGACAGAATAGGGTTAGATACTGAGTAAAACTCTTTCCGTACTGCTCCCCCAAAGACACCAAGGACAGGGACAGGACTCAATCAGATACAGAATGAAACTATATCCACGCTGTCCTCATCAAACATTCCTAGGATCTCAGCCTGCTTGGCACACCAGCCTCATTCCTGAAGAAGGGCTTATGTCCAAAACGTCGATTCTTCTGCTCCTCGGATGCTCTCTGGCCCGCTGTGTTTTTCCAGCACCATATTTTTCAACTACCCTCCTTCAACTGACTGAACTGGTCCTCACTCTTCACAACTTCTCCTTCCGATCCTCCCACTTCCTCCAAACCAAAGGCGTAGTCATGCGCACCTGAATGGGCCCCATGCCTCTTCATCGGATATGTGGGACAATCCATCTTCCACAGCGACACTGGCAACACCCCCCACCTTTTCCTCCGCTACATCGATGATTGTATTGGCGCTACCTTGTACTCCCATGAGGAGGTTGAACAGTTCATCCACTTTACTAACACCTTCCACCCTGACCTCAAATTTACCTGGACCATCTCAGACTCCTCCTTTCCCTTCCTAGACCTCTCCATTTCTATCTCGGGTGACCGACTCAACACAGACATTTACTACAAACCAACCAACTCCCACAGCTACCTAGATTTTACCTTCTCCCAACCTGCCCCCTGTAAAAACGCCATCCCATATTCCCAATTCCTTTGCCTACTCCGCATCTGCTCCCAGGAGGACCAATTCCACTACCGAACAACCCAGATGGCCTCCTTCTTCAAAGACCACAATATCCCCTCTGACATGTATTCACATCCTTCCGATAGTGTGGGGACTGGAACTGCACACAGTACTCCAGCAGGGGCCTAATCAGTTCTGCCCAGCTCCAACATATCCTCCCTGATCTTATAATCTGTGCCTGAAATGATAAAGACTGCACCACCTCCTCTGCTGGGTCTGTCCTGCTGATATGCCCAGGCCATATCCAGGGATGGTGATGGTGGCGCCTGGGCCATTGTCTGTCAGGTATGGTTCTGGGAGTGTGACTGTGTCAGGCTGTTGCTTGACTCGTCTGTGAGACAGCTCTCCTGAATTTGGCACCAGCCCCCAGATGTTAGTAAGGAGGATGGAGCATGGTAGACAGGGCTGTGTTTGATGTTGTTCCTGGTGCCAAGGTCGATGCCAGGAGTCCCATCAGGTTTCATTCTGTTTCTGAGTCTTCCCAGTGATTGTTAGATTGGAGGGCCTTGCTCGGCCATTACAGATGGTGGCTAACAGTTAACCTCATTGCTGTGGGTCTGGCGCCATGTGTAGATCAGACTGGGTAAGGACGGCAGATTTTCTTCCCTAAAGGACACCAGACCTTAATCTCAATATCTCGTTAACAAATCTCTTATCACTCACAGATCAGGAGAACTTTATCCGAGAACATTGGAGCAGACTGGGATCAAAGTGCTTCAGGAAGGAGTGACTTTTGCTGTCTGTGTGGAAGGTTCTAGATTACATTTCATTTTGCTGCCCAGCACTGGGCTGAGGTCAAATGTGAGGCTGCAATGACTCTCAGTGTCCAAGGGTCAGACAGGGTCACTGCTCCAAATGACCCAATGGCCCCTGGAAGGTGAAAGTGCTCTGACAATGGGCGAGGGTCAGGATCTGGAGACTGCAACCTCAAAGAAAGACATGGGTTTGTGTCGTACCTATCCCCACCTCAGATTGTATACAGCAAGATCCCAGCATGCAGTCTGATAATGAGCAGAGAATCAGATTCTTACTGATGTTGGTTGGGCGATAAATATTTCCCAGGACACCATGGGGATCTGCCCTGCTCTTCTCATACTGTCATGGCATATGAGAGGTTTGGCTCTTCAATGCTCCCTGAGAGGGCAGACATCTGAACATCCCATCTGAAAGATAGTCTGTCAGTACTGAGCCTTCTGACAGTGCTGCACTGCCTCAGTACTGACCCTCTGACCCTCTGACAGTGCTGCACTCCCTCAGTACTGACCCTCTGACAGTGCTGCACTGCCTCAGTACTGACACTCCGACACTCTGACAGTGCTGCACTCCCTCAGTACTGACCCTATGACCCTCTGACAGTGCTGCACTGCCTCAGTACTGACCCTCTGACCCTCTGACAGTGCTGCACTGCCTTAGCACTGACCCTCTTACAGCACTGCACTCCCTCAGTACTGACCCTCTGACCCTCTGATAGTTCTGCACTCCCTCAGTACTGACCCTCTGACAGTGCTGCACTCCCTCAGCGCTGCACTGCACTCTCAGCCTGGATAATTTGCTTCTGTGATAGAATCATGTAATTATGAAATCTGTACAATGTCGAAGCAGGCCATTCACCCCAATGAGTTCACACCAATCCTCCGAAGAGCATCCCACCCAGATCCAAATCACAACACTATCCCTGTAACCCTCCATTTCCCAATAGCTCATCCACCCAGTCTGCAACATTGTGAGTGTGAGGGGAGAGTGCTCCCCACTGAGACCAGGCTGACACCTCCTGGTCCAATAGCCTGCCTTGTTTCCTCATCCCGGCCCACATTTGGAGGAATGTGACCACCTGGGGAGGCTGAATCTGTTTCCCAACCAGAGATAGTGCCTTCAGGAGAGAGATGGAGAGCAGATGATGGTAGAGGGCGTGTGGGTCTGTTATCTCGAGGTGGCATGTGGGACATTGAAGCAGGCGATGGCAGGTACTGAGTCCTTTCCCCAGAAGGAGTTTGTAAGTCAATTGGTGAAAGTGGGAGGAGCACTACAGTAACACTGTTGTTGCTGCTGAAACCCTTGCTGCCTGGTCAGTCACGTCTGAGAGACACAGAGACACATCAGACATCAGGGATGGAGTGTGCATTGACGGGTCTGCTATTTATTGCCCTTCTCTAACTGTCCTGGAGAGGGCGGTGGTGAGCAATGTAATATCTGGGAAGGAAGGTGCTGGGATGTGTCCAAAAAAAGTCATGAAACTCAATGTCATGTTCCCAAATGTTCTTTAGGCAAGCAAACCCAGTCATCACGTGGTCTCTGACTCCAGTCCCACAGTGACGTGATTCATTTTTAATGGCCCCGTGATCTGGCTCAGAAAATAACTCAGTCCAAGCAGCTGGAGATGGGCAATAAATTTGAGGCTTGCCTCAATAAATTTGAACTCCCCGACAAAGAGTAATGCAGCTCTTTGCTGTCTGCCTTTGAGCTTCTGATCCACCACACTCTCACTGTTATGGGTTTCTAATCCTCTCAAATTAATTAACTAGATGATGGCATTATGTGTTGAGCTTTTATTTTGAACTGTCAGGTCTCTTTTCCCATGCCTTTCTCCTCTCCACCTCCCTCCAAACCTTTCACCAGATGTTTCCCGTGACAGCCTTGCTGTGCAGAGTGAAAGACCTGTCTGTGTCTCTGAGGCCTCACTCTGTCTCGTGTCTGTCTCCTCTCCAATTTAACACAATACACATGTTTCTAAAGCCCTGCTGAGATGAAAAGAGAGCTGAGAAAATGTCAGCAACCATAATTGACTTGGTCTTGTTAAAGAAAATAATGATTGTTTTGAAATTACATTTCTGTCAGTGAGTGACAAAGGACAGATGGGGGTCCAGGTTTGCTGCAGCCTCTGCCAGAACACAGGACCCAGGAGCAGGAGCAGGCCTTTTGGGAGCTGCTGTGCCAATGAAGAAGATCACTGCTCATCTGGTTATGGTCTCAGCTTCACTTTCTGCCTCCCTCCCCCCTCCCATTATCCTTAACTGCCTTGTTCATCAAACATCTGTCTACCTCAACCTTGACTAAACGCAATGGCCCAACCTGCATTCCCATGTAGAGAAGAGAATTCCACAGATTGTCAACCCTCAGCAAGAAAACCCCTCCTTCCTTTTAAACAGGAGACTGCTTTGTGTTAAATTGGCCCTCCTGTTCTCGTCTGCTCTGTAACAGGAACCACCCTCTCAGTATCCAGCCTGTCATGTCACCTTCAGATCAGAAACTGTTAATGAGAGAGAACAGGTTGTAAAAGCAAGGCTTTTCTCTGGAAATGATTAATGGTGTTGATGTAAACTGTATTCTCCAGTGTCCAGAACAAGAGAATGGATAAAATTAGAATTGGGAATGATTTCAGGAGGAACTCTTTCTGACAAAGAATGGGGGAAATCTGGAACTTTCAATCTGAAAAAGCTACTAAGTTGAGGTTCAAAGTTCATTCACTCAGGATGGTAAGGGTTACAGAATTAAGGGGGTATATGTTCCAGGTCAGCCATGGCCTGAGTGACTGACTGGGGAATGAGGCCGAAACAACTGATAACTCATTCCCACCGGAATGACTGCTGTTTCGTTCAGGTGCTCATGGCCCTGGTTCTCAGCAGCGGTACCAGCAATCTATAGCCACTAGAGGGCAGCTGTTTCACTGTCCCTGACAGAACAAATGAACTGGGCCCTGCTCGGGTCTAACCGGTTCAATCTGTAGAAATGGGGACAGAGAGAGGGATCTGAAAATGTGTTGCTGGAAAAGCGCAGCAGGTCAGGCCGCATCCAAGGAACAGGAGATTCGACATGTCGGGCATAAGCGAGAAACGTCGATTCTCCTGCTCCTTGGATGCGGCCTGACCTGCTGCGCTTTTCCAGCAACACATTTTCAGCTCTGATCTCCAGCATCTGCAGTCCTGACTTTCTCCTCCACAGAGAGAGGGAGAACAGCTTTCGAACCAGGATACTTATCACACCCCAGTGAAATTTCCCCTGTGATATGATTGCCTTCATAGTGTGTTTATTTATTCATTCTGTGATACACATAGATTATGTCAGTACTGTGTGGTCCAAAGTATATTTCCTCCTCTAAACCCTTTCCAAAACACCATCTCAATCTTGCTTTACTTCTTATTGACTCTTCTACAATTGTCCCTGTTCCCTCACTCCATCCCGGTCCCAGAGGAATTGATGGCCAGAGTTCATGACCCCGCACTGTGTGAAGGTTGGTGCGAAGTGAGGCCAGTGTGTTGGAGCTTGGGCTCCTGCCTCAGGACCAGGTGTAGGTATCTGTTCAACAATCTGCACAATGTTTTGGTTTTTCTTTCTGATCACAGACGTTTTAATATTGCTTAACAAACTAATGATGGAAATATATCAGTGCCGGGATCATTTAACGTCATGGTCCTAGTTTTTAATGGACCCTCATTCATGATAATACAGTTTTCAATGTTTCTCTCCCCTTATGTGTTACGAAGAGCTTTGCAAACATGTTTTGATGATGACAGTGTGTCTTCAACACCGTGTGATGGAATGGGTGGATGTTTGAATTCTCATCCCACTATCTCCAGCTTTCAAGGAAAACTACCCATTTCCACTGATCCATATCTTTGGCCACCATTGCAGTAAAAGCAAATCTCTCCCTTTCCCCGCACAAAGAGAAAGTGCCCGTCAGATTCCCCCGTGTGTGATGGCTTAGCCTAATAGGAGCAGCACTGGTAGATCATGTTGTATCAGCCTGGACAGAAACCTGGGCAAACTCCAAATGAAAGGATGACCTTCAGTGGATCTGCTGCTAGAGGAAATGTAGAATTGGAATACTTATTACTGAATCAACTCATCAAACCCAAATACGACTGAGAAAATATAAACCAAACCAATTTCCCAAGGACATTCATCAGAACACCACAAGAAAATAGTTAACAGGCAGTTACTGTCTCTGGGGAGTGTCGCTGTAACTGTCCCCTCTCTCTCAGGGTAGTGTAGTTCTTCCTGTCCCCTCCCTCTTTGGGGCCAAACTATTTCTGCCATACTTTCTGTCTGAGGATGTTACTGTCCCTGTCCCCCAACTCTCCCAGCGTCAATTGACATCCACCTGGTTTGTTAATTCATTTTATTCTCTTGGGAAATGGGTAATCCCTGCTTCACTACACTGACCCGAGTGTTAAAGTCCAGCACAGGTCACGATTCATCTCAATCAGATCACAGGGTCTGAGGTTGGTCAGTACTGGATTAGTGGTGCTGGAAGAGCACAGCAGTTCAGGCAGCATCCAAGTAGCTTCGAAATCGACGTTTCGGGCAAGCTGTGCCCTTCCAGCACCACTAATCCAGAATCTGGTTTCCAGCATCTGCAGTCATTGTTTTTACCTCTTTGGTCAGTACTGTCTGGCCCAGAGCAATAATACTGACTGACTGGAGACAACCCAGGTGAAGTCCCAATGAGAGTGTTATTGACCTTCACAATCAAAGCCCACCGAGAAGCTGGTAATCAGTCTCAAATGTTGTCACAGCGTAATGTCTCCCAGAGAAGTAGGAGTCATTCTAGATTTTAAACAAGGGAAGGATGTTGTGAGGGAACAGATGGGAAGGCATGGAGAGGGAACAAAAAGGAGAGAGATTTGTATTTCTGTTTCACCGTTCATGAGCTCATGAGGTTCAATGCTGTTTTACAGTCAATGGAATACGTCTGATGTGGAGACAATGTTGTGATGTGGGGAATGCATCAGCCCATTTACACTCAGCCAGCTCCCACAATAACAGCGACTAGGACATTGGGGCTAGGACACGCAGCAGAGAATGGAAGATGCTGGAAAATAAAACCCAAGCAGTCAGTGAGGCCTGAGTATTGGGCTGGGTAGGAGGGAGATGACAAGGCAAAGGGGCTTCTTAAAATTCATTCATGGGATGTGGGCGTCACTGACTTTGCCAGCATTTTATACCCATCTCTAGCTACCCTGTGAAGTTGGTGGTGCACTGCTTTCTTGAACTGCTGCAGTCCATGTACTGTAGGAAGACCCACAATGCTCTTTGGGAGGGAATTCCAGAATTTTTTTTCCCAGTGACAGTGAAGGAATAATGATATATTTCCAAGTGAGGGTGGTGACTGACCGGAAGGGGATGTTTCAGGGTCTGGTGTCCATATATGTCTGTTGCCCCTATCCTTCGAGATGGAACTGTTGGTGGGTTTGGAAGGTGCTATCTCAAGGAAGCTTGGTGAGCTGGTAGTGGTGGTACAGCTGGTTGAAAATGATCACCTCTCCACAGCCAGTGGTCATTCCCTTTCCTTTTATATCAGTGAAACCTGTCAATAAATGACTTTTAGTCAGTAATAGCAACAATAACAATTTGTATTGACATAACATCTTTAATGTCGGAACAATCCCAAAGTTAGGCACATGCGGTGCTTTTGTTGATGACCAGAAGGAGACAAAGAGCTCGTTTGAAGAAGTCAGAGGGGTTTGTGGAGGAAATTCCCGTGCTGAGGGCCTGGGAAACTGAAGGCACAGTTGCCAGTCATGAGGTGGAAGGCCAGATTGGAGAGTTTGGGAGATGGGGGAGGGATTGAGGATAACCGAGTGGACCATTGTATCGACTCCCCCACCTGCTGCAGCAGGAGACTGGGGAGAGGAATAAGGAGGCTGGGCAAGGCTCCACCCAGAGGCTGGAGGCTGCTACTGCAGGCAGGCTCCAAACCAGTTCTGCTGTGAGAGAATGGCACTGGAGCACACAAGACCATGGGAAATAGGAGCAGGAGGACGACTCCAATGCCAGTCCATGCTTTCATAAGTACAGGGACACAAACTGCAGACAGTACTCTACGTGCAGACTCACTAACACCATGTATAGTTATAACGAGGTTTATCTACTTTAACATTCCAAGTCCAGCAATAAAGGCCTCAATTCCATTCACCTTCTCAATGACTTGCTTCACCTGCACTAACTTTTTGTGTTTCTTGCAGAAAAACACCCAGATCCCTCTGCACTTTGTTGGAATCTCTCTCCATTTAAATAATAATCTGTATTTTGATTATGCCTACTGAAGTGCATACCTTCCACTTTCTGTCTTTAAACTCCACCTACTGTGTATTAGTGTCTCATTTCTAGTTTGGTCTTCTCTATGTGATTATCCATTTCCGGGTATCTGCTTGTACCATGTCCCATTCCCATTTGCTTACGGCCCAGAGACTTGATTGTCCAGCCCTTTCCTGCTGGTTCCTGCAGCAGTTTCTATGTGGCCATGTCTGTGTTACCTTCAATCTCTGTCCCAGGTTATTGAGTCCTTGTCTCATGCAAAAAGTACCTTCCTACCCACCCTATCACTGCTCCGAATAATCTTATCCCTCTCTGTCAGGTCCCTTTTAAGCCTTCACTGCTCCAAGGAAAACAACCCCAACCTTTCCAATCTTTTCTCAAAGCTCAGATTCAGGCAGCATTCTGGGAAATCTCCCCTGTACCCTTTCAAGTCCAGTCACATCCTTCCCAGAGTGTGATGAACAAGACTTGTCCCTCTCTCTTTGTCTCACATCTGCCACATCTTTCTCTTTACCTCTCTCTCCTCCACTGTTAATCTCTCATGTTTTCTCTCTCTCTTTCTCACACTCTGTCTCATAGTCACTCCCTCCAACTCACTGATGATTTCTCACTCCATCTCATAATCTCTGTTTCTCCATCTCTCTGTCTCTGTCACTCGCTCCCTCTCTCACTTCAATGAAAAGCCTCCAACTGTTATCTTTCCCTCTATATTCCTCCCTCTGTCTCCCTCCCTCCCTCTCTGTCTCCCAAAGTACAGTCTCTCTCCCTCCCTCTCTCTCTCCCAAAGTACATCTCTCTCCCTCCCTCTCTGTCTCCCAAAGTACAGTCTCTCTTCCTCCCTCTCTGTCATTCTGGATCTACCCATACTCATCTCTCTCTCTCTCTCTCTCTCTGTCTCTCTCTGTCTCACACTCAACCCTACTCTCTCTGTCTCTTCATGCTTGGTCTCACACCCATCCTGTCCCTTTCTCTCTCCTTGTCCCTTTGTCTCTCTCCATCCCTCTCAGTCACACTGTCTCACATCTTGTTTCTCTCTCTCTATCCCTCAACTTCACTATTTCTACCTCCCTCTACCTCTCTCTTGGTTCCATCACATATATCACACTGTCTCAGATGTTCCTCCCTTTCTCTGTCTCTCTCTCTCTCACACACACACACACACACACACACACACACACACTCTCGTTCTATCTCTCTCTGTCTCACTTCTCTCTCTTTCTCAGAGTATCCCTGGTGGTGACAGTTGAATGCAGGATAAATCTCCCTCTGCTCTGCCCCACTGATGGATGTTAACCCTTGACCCCTGTCTTCTCCTGGAGTAAAGCCCCATTTCCCACATTGACCAGGGTTTGGTCTGTCTCAGGAAGACAGGTGATTCTTGTGAAATGAAGGACAGTTCTGTGCTGTTGGCCTATTCTCACTGGGGACCGGTTTGGACACAAACCTCATTCCATGAAGGCCCAGCAGAGAGAGGAGATCCTCAGGCCATCAGTGTGAGCTGGAGGGACAGGTCAGGCTCTGACCCACTGACCCATCCTGTCCATTCACAACATGTACCAATTCTTTCCCCTCTCCTTCCCCTTCCACGGTCAGTCTTTTCTGAAATGGAGTGGTCCCTTCCCTGTCTCACACCAAGGAGGAGATGGACAGACCTTTAATGGGTCATGGGTTAAAGGATGATGGAGAGTGGGCAGGAAAGTGGAGTTGAGGCTGAGACGGGATCAGCCATGATTGTATTAAATGGTGGAGTGGGCTCGAGGGGCTGAATTGCCTGCTCCTGCTCCTAGTTCTTATGTTCCTCCACCCCCTCCACCATTCCTCTTACTGCAACTTTGTGAACCATCTTGGACCGTTTTGAACATTGAAGGTGCTATGTGAATTCAAGATCTGTGTGGATTCAAAGTGGGGACAGAATTATGCAGGGGGCTGTGATAGCTCCTGGAGTTGAATATCCTGCTGGCAACCTCCAGCCTTCCACATACAGAATGGAGAAGTGGGGGAGGACAGAATGTACTGCAGGGTCCATGGCACTGTCCCCCAGCAATGTGGTTGACCCTTAACTGCCCTCTGAAATGGCCATGCAAGGCTCTCAGTTGTATCAATTATGACAATGTTTCAACAAAGAAATGAGACCGGACGGACCACAGGCATCGATCTCGACACTGAAAAGACAATGACAGAAATAGCCCTGTCTACCCTGCTCCATCCTCCTTACTGACATCAGGGGGTTAGTGCCAAACTCAGGAGAGCTGTCTCACAGACGAGTCAAGCAACAGCCTGACACAGTCATACACACAGAATCATACAGACAATGTCCCAGACACCACCATCACTGTCCCTGCATGTGTCCTGTCCCACCAGAAAGGCAGACCCAGCAGAGCTGATGACACAGTGGTCTACAGCCAGGAGGGAGTTACCCTGGGACATCTCGAAGTTGGCTCTGGACCCCGTGAAGACTCATGACACCAAGTTAAACATGGGCAAGGAAGTCATCTGGTGATTACAAGATATCTTGCTCCCTCGGCTGATGAATCAGTCTCTCCTCCATGTTGAACAGCATTTGCAGGAAGCACTGAGGGTGGTGACAGCAAAGAGTGTACTCTGGGTGTGGGATTTCAATGTCCACCACTGAGAGTGGCTCAGCAGCAGCATTTCTGATCGAGCTGGTTGGTTCCTAATGGACGTAGCTGAGGGACTGGCTCTGCAGCTGGTGGTGAAGGAACCAAAAAGATGGAAAAAGATGCTTGACCTCATCCTCACCAATCTGGTGGCTGAAGATGCATCTGTCCTTGACAGTATTGGTAAGAGTGACCATCACACAGTCCTTGTAGAAACAAAGTTTGACCTTCACATTGAGAATCCCCTGCATTGTGTTGTGTGGTACTATCACCATGCTAAATAGGACAGACTTTGAACAGATTTTGCAACTAAAGGCAAGCTCATAAATGGGGATGATTGCCAAAGATTGCAAAATGTTCAGCACCATTCTCAACTCCTCAGGTACTGAAGCAGTCCATGTTCAAATGCAACAATATCTGGACAATATCCAGGTTTCATCTCAGAAGCAGTATTTCCCATCGGTGTCATGTAAATGCCAGCCAATGACCATCACCAATAAGAGACAATCTAAACATTGCTCCTTGACAGTCAATACTATTACCATCACTGAATGCCCACTGTCAATATTCTTGAGGTACCATTGACCAGAAACACAACTGGACTCACCACAGAAGCACAGTGGTTACAAGAGCAGGTTAGAGACGAGGAATACTGTATCGAGAAATTCACCTCCTGATTCCCCCAAAGCCTGTCAACCAAGTCAGGAGTGTGATCGAATACTCCCCACTTACCTGGATGGGTGCAGCTCCAAAAACATTCATATATTGATAGTGTCACAGGGTCATACAGCATAGAAACAAACCCTTCAGCCAAACTTCTTTACGCTGACCAGGTTTTCTGAAGTGAACGTGTCTCATTTGCCTGCATTTGGCCCGTATCCCTCTAATCCATTCCTGTCTATGTTTTTCTTATCCACTCAAAAAGCTTGATACCATCCAGAGCCAAGCAACCTGCTTGATTGGCATCATATTCTCAAAGCATCCACTCTCACCATTCCCGATGCTCAGTAGCAGCAGTGTGTATTATCGATAAGATGCACTGCAGAAACTCACCAAAGGTCCTCAGATAGCACCTTCCAAACCCATGGACAAAAATAGAAATCGCAGGAAATGCTCAGCAGGACTGGCAGCATCTGGGGAGAGAAATCACAGTTAACATTTCATACTTGACCCAATCTCTCTTCACAGATGCTGCCAGACCTGCTGAGCTTTTCCAGCAATTTCGATCTTTGTCTCGGATTGACAGCATCTGCATTTCTTTTAGTTTCCTTCCAAACCCACGTCCACTTCTATTTTGAAGAACAAGAGCTGCAGACACATGGGAACACTATGAGCTGTATTTTCCCCTCGGAAAAGCTTAGCATCCAGACTTGGAAATATACTGCTGTTCCCTCAGCCTTGCTGGGTTAAAATGCTGGCATTCCCTCCCGAAGAGCATTGTGGGTCAACTTAAAGCTTGTGGACTATAGCAATTCAAGAAGGCAGCTTCCCACCACCTTCTCCAGGGTAACTAGGGACAGCGTAAAAAATGCTGGGCCAGCCGGTGAAGCCCACTTCCCACAAGTGAATATGCAAAACCGAATGAAGTGTCCCTCAGGATGGGAGAGGGAATGTTCAGGGTCCTGAGCTCCATTTCCCAGCCCAGGCAGTTTGTCTCCTAATGAATGAATGAGATATCAATTTGGAGCCCAGGTTCGGGGCAGTCTTGTGCTGTATACCCAGGTCTACAAGAGAGAATTAAGATCGAGCTGAAAAGGAAAGATTTGCTGGATTATGGGGAGAGAGAGGAGCAGTAGGACTACTTGGGTCACTCACAGACACAATGGGCTGAATGGCCTCTTGTGCTGTCAGATTCCAGGGAGTGCAGACAGTTCACAGTTTTCTCCCATCTCAGTAACAAATGTCCAGCTGCTCCGAGCTCCTTCTTTCACTTCCTCTTTTGGTGAAGTTTAAACCTTGCGATCTGACAGCCTTTCCAGTTATTTTTTACACTGGGGCTTTCTGCTGTGGTCAGAATCTCTAATAATAAGTGTCCAATCAGTGACAATCACAGCAGCTAAGAGCAGTCAGGACTGAGGAGCCAGGCTCACTGGGAAACACATTGAAAAGATCAAAGCCATCCTCTTCAGCTCCCAGTACAAACTCCATCCCTCTCCCTGAGCACTGTCTGCTGCTCAACCAGACTCTTTACGACCTTAGACTCATCTTTGAGGTTGATCTGATCCCCACATCCTCCACATCACAAAGATCAGACACTGAAAATCTCAGCTATGTGATGGGGACTCGAAACATGACCATTCCAATGTTGTCCTGGCCCACATCATAGCCACCATCTTCGGTAAACATCAGCTCATCGCAAACTCTGCTGACAGTATCCAAACTCACACCAAGTCCCATTCCCCCATTCCCTCCCCCTGTGCTCACTGACCTACATTGGCTCCCAGACCCGCAACATCTTGATTTGCAAGTTCTCATCCTTGTTCTCAGACCTCTCCATGTCCTTCCACCCTCCCTATCTCACCCTCCAAACCACCTCACTCAGTGTGATCAACAATCTTGGATATATGGCTCTCTATTTCTTCATCCAAGTCATTGAGAAATATTGTGTGAAGCTGAGGTCCCAGCACAGATCCCTGGGGACACCACTATTCACATCTTGCTGATTGAAAGACATGCACATTATCCCTCCTCTCTGTCTCCTAGCTCCGGACCCATTCCTGACCCAAGGTAAATGCATTTCTCAAACTCCATCTGATTCCATGTCTCTTTTTAAATGTTTTGTGGAATTCTCTAAGGACAATAGCCATCGACATTCCCTTATATCCCACACTAGTGAGCTCCTAACAAAGTGTAACCAGGTTAGTTAAAGATGTCTGAACCTTTGTAAATCCATGCTGACTCTCTCGGAATAGTTCATGTTAGTCATTTGTTAGTCATCCTATCTCTAAAAACAGATTCAATCAATTCTTGACAACAAACATTCAATGGAGATGTTCATTGTGAATGAGGTTAATAAACAGCTAGCACTGACACGATGGGCTGAACACCCTCCTCCTGTGCTGGGTCCTTCTCTGTCTCCTTGACGGAAATATTTTACAGATTAAAAAATAAAGACCAACAGGAAATTTAAAAATACAAATTAAAACCGCCTCAAACAATTTCCACATACAGGGCCAGGTGATGTGGAGTAATTGCACAATGGGGAAGCTGGTGGAGACGACTGTAGCTCAGAGTGACCACATCTGCAGCAAGTGTTGGTTGCTCAAGGCACTCCAGCTCAGAGTTGATGAGCTGGAATCTGAGCTTCAAACACTGTGACACATCAGGGAGGGGGAGAGTTACCTGGACACTGTGTTTGAGGAGGCAGTCACACCTTGTAGGTTAAGTACTTCAAATTATGGCCAGTAGTCTGGGACAGGAGGGTGTAACTATAAGTGAGCAGGTCGATGCAGCCTGGATTTAGTATTGCAGGAGCCTCAGCTCCTTGTCCACCAGGAATGAGGTACTTGCTCCCTGTGTCAATGAGGAGAAGGATTGCTTTTGGAAACTATTGCGGATACACTGCTGAATGGGCAAGCGTGGTTTGGAGCTTTTTGGCGATAGTGACCATAACTCTATCAGGTTCAAAGTCATTAAGATTAGATTAGATTCCCTAAGGTGTGGAAACAGGCCCTTCAGCCCAACAAGTCCACACCAACGCTCCAAAGTGTAACCCACCCTCGTCTGACTAATGCACCTAACAACCATGGACTATTCACCTGACCTGCACATCTTTGGAATGTGGGAGGAGACCAAAGTACCCAGAGGAAACCCACGCAGACACGGGGAGAACATGGAAGCTCCACACAGACAGTTGCCCAAGGCCAGAATAGAACCTGGGACCCTGGTGCTGTGAGGCAGCAGTGCTAACCACTGAGCCACTGTGCCACCCTTTATTTATATTAAGTAAAGAGATAATGATAGAGCAGAAATTAAGTGTCAAAACAGAGGGAAGGCCAATTTTGACACCGTTAGCTAGGCTAACACAGGGGGAGACAATGGTCATTGGTATTATCGCTGGACTATTAATCCAGAAACTCAGCTAATGTTCTGGGGACCTGGGGTCAAATCCTGCCATGGCAGACAGTGGAATTTGAATTCAACAATGGTTCTGGAATTAAGAGTCTAATGGTGAGTGTTAATCCATTGTTGATTGTGGAGAAAATTCATTCAGTTCACTAAGAATTCAGTTCACTAATAGAGGAGAAAATCTGTCATCCTTACCCGGCCTTACATGTGACTCCAGACACACAGCAATGGGTGGTATTGTGACTCAGTGTTAGCACTGCTGCCTCTCAGTGCCAGGATCCCGAGTTTGATTCACTCTAGGGCGACCGTCTGTGTGGAGTTTGCACGTTCACCCGATGTCTACATGAGTTTCCTCCCACAATTCAAAGATGTGCAAGCTAGATGGATTGGCCATGCTAAATTACCTATAGTGTTCAGGGATGTGTAGATTTGGTGCATTAACCATGGGAGATGCAGGGATAAGGGGATAGATCTGAGTGGGATGCTCCTCAGAATGTTGGTGTGGACTCATGGGGTTGAATGGCCTGTTTCACACTGTATGGAACCTATGATTCTATGATTCCATGTGGTTGTCTGTTAACTGCCCTATGGGCAGGAAATGCTGGCTTGGCCAGAAATGTCCATATCCTATGAATGAATGAAAGAAAACCACTGCACTGTGAGCCAGGAGGCCATTCAGGCTGGGGGAGCACAAATAAAAGAGGGGGATTTGATAATGATGGGGACTGATAGCATCTTTTATAAGCAGGATTGAGAGTCCTGCATGGTGTGTTGCCTGCCTGGTGCCAAGATAAGGGGCATCTCGAACCAGCTTGAAAGTATAATGGAGTGCGGGGGTGGGGGAAATGGGGGAGGATCCAGTTGTTGTGCGTGTTGGGACCAACAACCTCAGTAAAAATAGGAAAAAGGTACTATTTGGGCAATATCAGGAAAGCTATCAGAAGAGAGAAATAAGAAAGAGGTGAATACAGCATCAGTGCTGAGGAACAGATTCCAGTGAATGGACCAAATAAGAGTTTGAAATATACAAATGTACTGAGTGTAAGGAATAAATTCAATAATCTGCACACACAAATTCAAATTTAAGATTTTGCTATAAGATCGATTACTGAGATATATTTGCAGAATCGTTAGGATTGGGAACTAAATATATCCGGTTGTAAGGTTCACAGGATGGACATGGGGAAATGACAGAAGAGGTGGAGCAGCTTTATTGATTAGAAACACAAAGACTTCAATGGTGAGGGAGGTTATAATGAGGGGAAAGCATTCAGTGCAACTCAGGAGCAGGAAAGGATCTAAAACTATAATAGATATTGTATACACCCTCCACCCCCGCCAACCCCCTCCCCTCCCCCCCCCCCCCCACCCCACACACACCCACCGTCAGCAGCAGCTCTGAGGTGCTGGATTGTATATATACAGAAATTAGACAAGTGTGTAGCAAAGTGTGTATTATTAATGGGGAAGTTTAACTTTAACTTAGCTTGGGAGAGAGACAAGCACTCTGTCAGAAAGGTAGTGAATTGCTGCTGTTTGTCCAGAATAGTTTCCAACAGCAATAGGTCCTGGATACAACATGGGGACAAGCAATATTGGAATTAGTAATGAATAATGAACCAGATTTAGTTAGCAACTATTTGTGCATGAACATTTATCAAATAGTGATCATAATACGATCGAGTTCAATGTCACATTTGAAAGTGAAAAGCATGAATCAGCTGCTAGAGTTTGAGATTAAGGTAAGGGCCGACTTTAACGAGATGAGACAGAAAATCTGCTCATGGGTAAAACAACTGAAGAGCAGTGGGGAATGTTAAAAGAAATATTCAACCAGAAACAAAACCAGTTTATACCTGAGAGGGAAAAGCTCTACTTCTTAGAACAAACAACAATGGACAATTAAAGAGATAAGGAAAAGAATAAAACTAAAAACAAGGGCTTACAATAAAGCAAATAAAATAACAGGTTCTGCTGAATGGGAAAGATACAAAGGGCCACAAAGCAGCTTCTAAGATCCACCAAAAGGGATTCTGAAAGGGAACATGTAAGGGAAATCAAAATCAATACGGAGAAATGTTACAGTTCCATACAGTGGCTCAGTGGTTAGCACTGCTGCCTCACAGCGCCAGAGACCCGGGTTCAATTCCCGCCTCAGGCGACTGACTGTGTGGAGTTTGCACATTCTCCCCGTGTCTGCGTGGGTTTCCTCCGGGTGCTCCGGTTTCCTCCCACAGTCCAAAGATGTGTAGGTCAGGTGAATTGGCCATGCTAAATTTCCCGTAGTGTTAGGTAAGGGGTAGATGTAGATGTAGGGGTATGGGTGGGTTACGCTTCGGCGGGGCGGTGTGGACTTGTTGGGCCGAAGGGCCTGTTTCCACACTGTAAGTAATCTAATCTAATCTAAAAAAAAGGGAAACTGGGAGGTCAGGAGCAATGTTGGCCATTAAAGACTGAAAGTGAGGGATCTTGTCAGTGACAATGGGGAAATGACAGCCATGTTAAATAAATACTTTACCTCAAGATTTGCAGTAGAAAAGGAAAAGGATTTGCCTGAAGTCCCAAAGGAATTAACAGAGGATCAGGGACAGGGACTGAATAAAATTTCATGTCAGTAAAATATCCGTAATGAGGAAATTAATGGAACTAAAGAGTGACAAATTCACAGAACCTGGGTTTCCATCTGAGGGTGATCAAGGTAGTAACAGATCACAGTGTAGACACCCTGACTAACCTTTCAGAATGATTCCTGAAGAAGGGCTCATGCCCGAGACGTCGATTCTCCTGCTCCTTGGATGCTGCCCGACCTACTGCGCTTTTCCAGCAACACATTTTCAGCTATAATCTTTCAGAGTTCCCTGGATATAGCAGTCATACCTCTGGATTGGAAAATGCAAATGTCACTTCACATTTAACAAGGATGTGAGAGAAAAACCAGGAAATTACAGGTCACTAAGCCAATATTTGTGGTGTGGAAATTGTTGGGATCTATAATCAAGTATGGGGGTAACTGAAGACCTTGAAAATGGTCAGTTAATCAGGGAGAGTCAGCATGGATTCATGACAAGTTGGTCACGCTGAAAAAATCTCATTGAACTTTTTTGAAGAGGATACGAAAGTCCTGGACACAGTAATGTCCATGGATGTTGTTTACAGGGACTTCCAGAAGGCATTTGATAAAGTCCCATGTAAGAAACTGTCAACTGAGGTAGGAATCCACAAAATTGAGGCTAAAATACTGGCACACTTGGAAATTGGTTGAGTGACAGGTCACCGAAAATAGGGAAAATGGGGAAGTGCTGAAATTGGCAGGATGTGACCAGTGGTGTCCAATAGGAATGCGTGTTTATGCCTCAGTTATTTAAAATATTTATGAATGAATTAGATAATGACATAGAAAGTCAGATACTCTAGTTTTCTAATGACACAAAGTTAGGCAGCATTGTAGATAGTGTCAATAGAATCAGAGGGTCATATAGCATTCATCCAGTACAGTTTTTAACAGAGTATAATTTATCTTTGATATACAACTCCTTGACCTCCATCTCTCTGTCTTACTCTCTCTCCCCTCTCCGCCCCAACCCAACCCCCCTCCGCCTCAGCTGCACAGATCTCACTTTGAATTCCACCCTTCTTTCTCTCTCCAAGCTCTATCCCCCACTCTCTCAGTTCTCCGGCTCTCTCTCTTTCTCTCTCTCTCCTTTAACTCCATCTCTCTCTCTCTCTCTCTCTCTCTCTCTCTCTCTGAAGTCCACCCCTCTCTCAACTTGAGCTGCTGGGAGTCTGATCTGAGCCAATTCCAGTGAATCCCATGGATAATAATGACGGGATATTTGGAGTGTGAGTTTGATGATGGAAATGTGAACCATTGCAGCAAAGACATTACAGATGGTTTGTACAGACAGCAAAGCCCAAACCAGAGCATTGTGTCAATCAACACAGAACTTATGAAAGCTTCAATAAAAGAGGTTATTAATGTGATTCTCAGAGATGGCTCTTTGCCAGTAAAGGTCCATCCTGCTGAATATTAGATACAGCTGGGCTTTGGAAAATATTGGGCAGTTGGACTGTAATGTGGGGGAGTGTGACCTTGTTCACTTTCACAATAACCATTCAAATGTGACTGGAGAGTTGCGAAGTCCAAATCGCAAAACTTGCCATTGGGTATAATCCATTAGGTGTGATAAATACAGAAACTCGCTTAGTTCTAGTTATCAGTGAGTTCTTGTCAACATTCTTTTAATAAATCAATTTTTGACAAGAACAAAAGATTGTCTCTTCACTCTGAGGCTGTGCCCTTGGGTCTTCAACTCTCCTATTATTGGAAACATCTTCTCCATGTCCACTCGATCCAGGCCTCTCTGTATTCTGTAAGTTTCAATGGCATTCCCTCTCATCCTTCTAAACTCCATCAAGGACAGAACCAAAGTCCTCAATGACTCCTCATACAAACATCTTTGTATTTTCTGAACAACCTCACTAAATCTACCTGTTGATCTTTTTCCAGATACAAAAATACAGTGTCTGAGTTCTCTAATACCTCTGAATTTGTTCATCTCATAACAGCAAGTTTACTCTGGGAATTGTCTAGTTCTTTTTTGATCTCAAGCTTTTTCTGACCCCCTGCTTCATTATACTCACTACTTGAAAACCTGGACATGACTGAATGGTTCCTCAAAAGCTGGGAGAGGAATTAAGGATGCTGGTTTTATGTTGAGGTTTACCTATAACTTGACAAGTAGGACACATTTTATAAAACTGCACCACATCTTTATCCAATTTTGGCTCAGTAAAATACCTGTTTCTGGATGCCTGTGTTTTCCTAATCCCCATGTGGCCTGCCATGGGACTCTCATGTGCCCCTTGTACGATCTCCTTATGATAGCTGGGTGGTACCACTAGCCAATATCTAACCGACCATTCTTCATCTGGGGGTCTATGAGGAGTGGTGGGGTCTCCACTTCCTCATCAGCGCTCCATTCTGAAGGTAATAACACTCTGAAACCCCTCCAGCCTCGACCTCAGTATGAGCTGACTGTGCTCATTTATTTCATTCAAGATCTGCTTTTTGGATCTGCTGTAATTAGGGACATCATAGCAAACACTCCACCTGGATTATCTTCACCCTTTTGGAAAGTTTCAGCAATCCTTTCACTTGCTGTGGTGTCACATCACCCCTTATTGATGGATTTTATTTAACCATTGCCCTGGTTACCTCACACGAAGGAGAGAGACCAGGAACCTGTTCCTGTCATTGTTCTGTTTCTTGGCCCTTCTTTGGACATTCTGTAATTATTGGGGAAGTTACTGCCTTTAGTCCTGACAAATCATTCCCCAGAAGAAAATCGACTCCCTCAACAGGGAATGTTTTCCCCACTCCGACAATTACTTCTCCTGATAACAAATCACATTCCAGTTGTACCTTTCAGAACGGAAGTGGAATATTTTCTCCATCAATCCCATTGATTAATACCTTAGCTCCCATCGAGCTCTGTGGAGGGAAAATCAATTCTTTCTCCAGTAAAAGTGATTGTGTTGCCCCTGTACCTCTCAGTTTGGTTCTGGGTTTAGCTGAAGAAAAGGGAATCACCGTTCATTTTAATAAAAATCCTGTCCACCTCTCATCTACTTTCCAACTTCCTTTACTAATGACAGAATTCACCTCCAGTCTTTTTGTTATAGTTACAGCAACAACCTGCTCTGTGGGATTGTCAGTTTGTGTTCCCTTCTCTGACTCATTTTTACGAACTCCTATAAATCCCATGAGTTTACCTCACAATTTTCAACATTCCAAACGCACATGACCCACCTTATTCCAAGAGAAACATTTCAGCTTCTGAGCATCACATACACCCTCAGCAATTTCCTTCTTAATCTGAGGTGGAGTTCTCGAGCTGTTCCCTCCTGTCCATTCATTCCCCTGGCTCCCTGCCTTCCTCACACTCCCAATTTATATTTTTCTCCCATTTCTGGGAAAAAGGTTTCTGGATCGGTTTCTCATCAGGTGACTTCTCCACCTTCTGATGCTGCTTGGCTTGTTGTGCTCTTCCAGCCTCCTGTTTGTCTACTTTGGATTCCAGCATCTGCAGGGTTTTGGCTTTAACGAAGTCTATAATCATTAACCATTATAGCTGCTTGTCTTACTGTCGTTCCCCTTTGGTCTTCTACATGAATGGTTCTAGAAGGGAAGGAAATTTTAAATTCTTCTCAAAGGATAACTTCTCTGAGAGCATTGTAAGTATTCTCAGCTGTTAATGCTCTTATCCACCTGTCAACATTATTTTGTTGAACTCTCTTAAACTCAGTAGAGGTTTGTCCAGGCTGTTTGTGTATGTTCTGAAACATCTGTCTGTATGTTTCTGGGGCCAACTCATATGTGCTTAGAATAGCCGTTTTAACCTCCTCATGATCCTGAGAACATTCCTCTGACAGGGTTGTAGAAACCACTTGTGCTTCCCAAGTTCGTTTTTGCACAGATAAGGTCCAACCTGTTTTTCCCACCTCGCTTGTGTTGCTATCTTCACTAACGACATGAAAAATGCTTCCACATCCTTCTCTTCATAGTCATAGAGTCATACAGCAAACAAACAGGCCCTTCTGTTTGTCGACATGTCGATGCCAATCAGTAATCACCAAACTCCATTTCCCTGCACTTGGTCCATAGCCTTCCATGCCCTGGCATTTTATGTGCTCGTCTGGATGTTTCTTAAATGTTGTGAGAGGAGCTTCCTCCACCACCTTCTCAAACAGCACATTCCATATTTCTACCACCCTCTGAGGAAACAAGTCCTCAAAACCCCTCTAAACCACTTTTTCACATGGTAAGCTTATTCCCTCTGGTCATAGACATGTCTGCCGTGGGGAAAAGATTCTCACAATTGACTTTGTCTATGCCTTTCATATTTTTGTATCCCTCAATCAGATTCCCCCCAGAGAAAACAAACCCAGTCTATCCAGTGTCTCCTCAGAACTAACACTTTCCATCCCAGGGAACATTCTGGTTAATCTCCTCTGCATCCTCTCCAGTCCAATCACATTCTTCCAACATGACCAGAAATGTGCACAGTATTCCAAACATGACCTAACCAATGCTCCGTCAGGTAACTACAAGAATTCTTCCTTTCTATATTCCACACCCTGGCTAATGATGACAAGTATCCCATATGCCTCCTTCACCACCCTGTCGAGTTAATGCCTTCCAGGATTGATGGACTTTGTACACCAAGGTCCCTTCGTTCCTCAGTACTCCCAAGGAACATAAGAACATAAGAACTAGGAGCAAGAGTAGGCCATCTGGCCCTTGAACCCAGCTCTGCCATTCAATAAGATCATGGTTGATCTTTTCATGGACTCAGCTCCACATAAGACCTAAAGACATAGGAGTGGATGTAAGACCATTTGGCCCATCGAGTCCACTCCGCCATTCAATCATGGGTGATGGGCATTTAAGGACAGTTACCTGCACTCTCCCTGTAGACCTTAATTCATTGCAAGATTAAAAATTTATCAATCTCTGCCTTGAAGACATTTAATATCTCGGCCACCACTGCGCTCCGTGGCAATGAATTCCATCGGACCATAACTCTCTAACTGAAGAAATGTCTCCTCAGTTCCGTTTTAAACTGACCCCCTCTAACTCTAAGGATGTGCCCACGGATGCTAGTGTCCCTACCTAACGGAAAGACGTTCCCAGCATCCAATCTTTCTAAGCCATGCATTATCTTGTAGGTTTCTATTAGACCTCCCCTCAACCTTCAAAACTCAAATGAATACAATCCTAGGATGCTCGGCCGTTCATCATATATTAGACTTACCATTCCAGGGCTCATCCGTGTGAATCTCCACTGGACACGGTCCAGTACCAGTATGTACTTTCTGAGGTGTGTGGCCGAAAACTGGACACAGTGTTTTAAATGGGGCCTAACCAGAGCTTTATAAAGTCTCAGTAGCACATCTCATTTTACATTCCAATCGTCTTGAGATAAATGGCAATATTACATTTGCTTTCTTAACCACAGACCCAACCTGCAAGTCAACCTTTAGAGAATCTGGGACGAGCATTCCTAGATCCCTTTGTACTTTGGCTTTATGAATTTTCTCACCGTTTAGAAAATAGACTATGCCTGTTTTATTTTTTCTAAAGTGCAAGACCTGGCATTTGCTCTCACTGTACCTCTTAATTCCTTTATTGTTAAAAAAAACTGTCTTAGCTTTAAAACATTTCCTGAAGTAGCATCAATTTCTTCATTGAGTAAGGAATTTCATAGATTTATGACCCTCTGGATGAAGATGATCCTTCTCAATTCAGTCCGAAATCTGCTCCCCCTAATTTTGAGGCTAAACCCTCTTGTTTTAGTTTCACCTGCCTCTCTACTTCTGTCTTATCTATTCTCTTTATAATTTTATTTGTTTCTATAAGGTTCCCCTCATTTTTCTAAGTTCCAATGAATATATCCCAGTCTACGCAGTCTCCCTTCATAAGCCAAACCCCTCCACCCCAGAATCATCCTAGTGAACTTTCTCTGCACCCATCTAGTGCCAGTATAGCCTTTTTCAAGTAAGGAGACCATTACTGCACGCAGTACCCCAGGTGTGGTCTCACCAGACCCTATACAGCTGCAACATAACCTTCCTGCTTTTTAAACTCAATCCCTTTAGCAATGAAGGACAAAATTCCATTTGCCTTCCTAATTGCTTGTTGTACCTGTAGACCAACCCTCTGTGAATCATGCATAAGGACACTCAAGGCACATGCCTTTCATTGTGTATAACCTTCCCTTATTAGACCTCCCAAGTTGGATCACCTTAGAGGTATCAGGATTAAATTACATCTGCCATTGCTCTGCCCAATTTACCAGCTGACCAATATCAGACTGTAACCTGAGACCCAGTAATCCAAGATGGCAGCAGAGTAGGATGCTTCAGCCCGAGTTCATCTGCTCCGTCTATTTCCTTTTCTTCTTTCTATTCCACTTCTCTTTTCCTTTTCTTTTGTGTTTTTCTTTTGTCCTTCTCCCTTATTTCTTCTCCCGGGCATGGACTTCCAGCCTCAGTCGCCAGGCCTCTGACCCAGTGCAGACCTAGTGATGTGGCCTCTTGGCTTGGTGTGGCAGTGTCCTGGCCTGGCAGGGAGACCTTCCAGCCCAACAAGGCAGACTCTTGGTCCAACTTGGTGGCCTCTCAGTTCGATGTGGTGGCCTCACGGCCCAGCATGCTCGACTGTCAGCCCAGCATGATGGTCACTCGGCCTAGTGTGGCGATCTCTGAGTGGCCCAGCGTGGTTGTCTCTCAGCCCACATAGTGGTCCTTTCTGTATATGGTCATCTCTCCACCTGGGAAAGCCTCAGTGTGGACTTCCGGTCTCGAGATGATGACTTAAAGTATGATCCCATGGTAGCTAAGTTCTTAAGAAATGCTGTAATGCTTGAACTTTCAGCTTTATTTCTTCATTTTCTACTTAAAACTAAAAAGATCTGCAACGTGTAACTTTGAACTTTATTCTTTCTTTCTACCTTGTTCTTACGATTCTGTACTGAGGTCCTTGTACCTAAGATGGCACCTTGTGAGGTGATGTTACATATTTTTCACTGTACTCCAATACTTTTGTACTCGAATACACGTGTCAATAAACTAAAAGAAAAATCAAATCAATATCAATAATACCACCAATTTATGGGGCCTCTGAAAACTTTCTAATTATACAATCACAGTCAATTTGTTGATGTACATTACAAACAACAAGGGTCCCAGCCCCAATCCCTGTCTTACACCACTGGTCACAGGCTTCCAATCACAAAGACAACCCTCCACCATCACTCTTTGCCTCATATTTGGATCCAATTTGCCAAAATGCCTTGGATCCCATGGGCTTTTATCATATCTCCAGGAAAGGCAAGAGAGGTAGGTAAGTACTGCAGGAGTCTTCTGTGGCTATCCCCATTTCAAACAAGTATGCTGTTTTGGAGAATGTAGGGGATGATGGAAACTCAGGGGTACTTTGCATGAGCAGCCAAGCTTCTGGTATTGATACTGGCTCTAATGTAATGAGAGGTACGTCGGGTTCCAAACGATCGACTGTGTTAGGGGACTCTCTAGCCTGAGGTACAGACAGATGTTTCTGTGGCCAGCAGTGAGAAATCAGAATGGTGTGTTGCTTCCCTGGTGCCTGGATCAAGGATGTCATAGAGGGTGCAGAATGTTCTCAAGGTGGAAAGGGACCAGCAGGAGGTCATTGTACACTTTGGAACCAATGACACAGGAAGGGAAAAGGTTGAGATTCTGAAGGGAGATTGCAGAGAGTTAGGCAGGAATTTAAAAAGGAGGTCCTCGAGAGTAGTAAGATCTGAATTACTCCCAGTGCTATGAGCTAGTGAGGGCAGGAATAGGAGGATAGAGCAGATGAATGCATGGCTGAGGAGCTGGTGTTCAGGAGAAGGATTCACATTTTTGGATCTTTGGAAGCTGTTTTGACCTGTACAAGAAGGACAGATTGCACCTAAATTGGAAGGGGACTAATATACTGGCAGGAAAATTTGCTGGAGCTGCTCAGGAGGATTTAAACTAGTAAGATGGGCGTGTGGGACCGAGGGAGATAGTGAGAAAAGATTTCAATCTGAGATTGGTACAGTTGAGAACAAAGGCAAGTCAAACAGTCAGGGCAGGCAGGGACAAAGCAGAGAACAAGGTAGGACTGATGAATTAAACTGCATTTATTTCAGTGCAAGAGGCCTAACAGGGAAGGAAGATGAACTGAGGGCATGGTTAGGAACATGGGACTGGGATATCATAGCAATTACAGAAACATGGCTCAGGGATGGAGAGGACTGGCCATTTAATGTTCCAGGATACAAATGCTACAGGAAGGACAGAAAGGGAGGCACAAGAGGAGGGAGAATGGCATTTATGATAATGGATAGCATTACAGCTATACTTAGGGAGGATATTCCTGGAAATACATACAGGGAAGTTATTTGGATGGAACTGAGAAAAAAGAAGGGGATGATCACCTTGTTGGGATTATATTGTAGCCCCCCTCCAGTAGTCAGTGGGAAATTGAGAAACAAGTTTGTAAGGAGATTTCAGTTATCAGTAAGAATAACGGGGTGGTTATAGTAGGGGATTTTAACTTTTCAACCATAGACTGGGAGTGCCATAGTGTTAAGGGTTTAGATGGAGAGGAATTTGTTAAGTGTGTACAAGACAATTTTCTGATTCAGTATGTGGATGTACCTATTAGAGAAGGTGCAAAACTCGACCTACTCTTGGGTAATAAGGCAGGGCAGGTGACTGAGGTGTCAGTGGAGGAACACTTTTGGTCAGCGACCATAATTCTATTCATTTTAAAATAGTGATGGAAAAGATAGACCAGATCCAGAAGTTGAAGTTCTAAATTGGAGGAAGGTTCATTTTGCCAGTATCATGCATGGTGGCACAATGGTTAGCACTGCTGCCTCACAGTGCCAGAGACCCGAGTTCAATTCCCACCTCAGGCAACTGACTGTGTGGAGTTTGCACATTCTCCCTGCGTCTGTGTGGGTTTCCTCCGGGCGCTCCGGTTTCCTCCCACAGTCCAAAAATGTGCAGGTTAGGTCAATTGGCCATGCTAAATTGCCCATAGTGTTAGGTGAAGGGGTAACATAGGGGAATGGGTCTGGGTGGGTTTCTCTTCGGAGGGTCAGTATGTACTTGTTGGGCTGAAGGGCATGTTTCCACACGAAGTAATCTAATCTAAAACTCTGAAAAGCTGATTGGGGCAGTTGCTCGCAGGTAAAGGGACAGCTGGAAATTGGGAAGCCTTCAGAAATGAGATAACTTGAGTCCAGAGAATGTATATTTTAGTTAGGGTGAAAGGAAAGGCTGGTACGTGTAGGGAATATTGGATGACAAGAGAAGTTGAGGGTTTGGTTAAGAAAAAGAATGGAGCATATGTCAGGTATAGACAGGGTAGATCGAGTGAATCCTTAGAGGTATACAAAGGCAGTAGGAGTATACTTAAGAGGGAAATCAGGAGGGCAACAAGGGTACATGAGATAGCTTTGGCACATAGGGTTAAGGAGAATCCAGAGGGGTTTTACAAATACATTAAGGACAAGGGGGTAACTAAGGAGAGACTAGGGCCCCTCAAAGATCAGTAAGGCGACCTCTGTGTACAGCTGCAGTAGATGGGGCAGATACTAAACGAGTATTTTGCTTCAGTTTAACTGTAGAGAAGGATATTGAAGATATAGAATGTAGGGAAATCGATGGTGACATCTTGAATAATGTTCATTTTACAGATGAGGAAGTGCTAGATGTCTTGAAATGCATAAAAGTGGATAAATCCCCAGGACCTAATTAGGTGTATCCTAGGACTCTGTGGGAAGCTAGGGAAGTGATTGATGGGCCTCTTACTGTGATATTTGTATCCTCAATAGTCACAGATGATGTGCCAGAAGACTGGAGGTTCACTAATTGGTGCCACTATTTAAGAAAGGTGGTAAGGGAACTGTAGACCAGTGAGCCAGATATCGGTTGTGAGGAAGTTGTTGGAAGGAATCCTGAGGGACAGATTGTCCATATATTTGGAAAGGCAAAGACTGATTAGGGATAGTCAGCATGGTTTTGTGCATGGGAAATCATGTCTCACAAACTTGATTGAGTTTTTTGAAGAAGTAACAGAAAGAATTGATGAGGGCAGAGCATTAGACAGGATGTGTATGGACTTCAGTAAGGCATTCGACAAGGTTCCCCATGGGAGACAGGTTAGCAAGGTTAGATCTCACGGAATACAGGAGAACTAGCCATTTGGATACAGAACTGGCTCAAAGGTAGAAGACAGAGGGTGGTGGTGGAGGGATGTTTTTCAGACTGGAGGCCTGTGACCAGTGGAGTGTCATAAAGATCGGTGCTGGGTCAACTACTTTTTGCCATTTACATAAATGATTGGATATGAACATAGGCAGTAGAGTTAGTAAGTTTGCAAATGACACCAAAATTGGAAGTGTAGTGGACAGCGAAGAAGGTTATCTCAGATTACAACAGGATCTTGATCCGATGGGCCATTGGGCTGATGAATGGCAGATGGAGTTTAACTTAGATAAATGCAAGGTGCTGCATTTGGGAAAGCAAATCTTAGCAGGACTTATACACTTAATAGTAAGGTCCTCGGGAGTGTTGCTGAACAAAGAGACCTTGGAGTGCAGATTCATAGCTCCTTGAAAGTAGAGTCGTAGGTAGATAGGATAATGAAGAAGACATTCGGTATGCTTTCCTTTAATGGTCAGAGTATTGACTATAGGAGTTGGGAGGTCACCCAAGCCACTTTTGGAGTATTGTATTCAATTCTGGTCTCCTTCCTGTCAGAAAGATGTTGTGAAACTTGAAAGGGTTCAAAAAAGATTTACAAGGATGTTACCATGGTTGGAGGATTTAAGCTGTAGGGAGAGGTTAAATAGGCTGGGGATGTTTTCCCTGGAGTGTCGGAGGCTGAGGGGTGACCTTACAGAGGTTTATAAAATCCTGAGGGGCATGGATAGGGCAAAGAGTCTTTTCCCTGGGTGGTGGAATCCAGTGCTGGAGGGCATAGGTTTAGGGTAAGAGGGGAAAGATATAAAAGAGACTTGAGGAGCAACTTTTTCACGCACAGGGTGGTGCGAGGGCGGAATGAGCTGACAGAGAAGTGGTGGAGGCTGGTACAATTGCAAAATTTAAAAGGCATCAGGATGGGTATATGAATAGGAAGGGTTTGGAGGGATCTGGGCCAGGAGTTGGCAGGTGGGACTAGATTGGGTTGGGAGTCTGGTCAGCATGGACAAGTTGGACCGAAGGGTCTGTTTCTGTTTCCATGCTGTACATCTCTTTGACTCTGTGACTAGGTTGAGGCTGTTCAGCCCGTCATGTCAGTGCTCGCTGTTTACTAACCTCACTCACAATGAACATCTCCGTTGAATGTTTCTTGTTGGGAAGTAGTTGAATCTGGTTTTAGAGACAGAATGTCTGACAAATATGAACTGATCAGAGTAAGTCAGCATGGATTTAAAAAGGTCAGACATTTTTAACTAACCTGGTTACATGTTTTAACGAGGTCATTGATGTGTTAGATAAGGGAATGTGTTGTTTATATGGACGTCCAGATGACATTCAAGGAAGTTCCACACAAGTGTTATAATGTTATAGTTGGAACAAAGAGATGACAGATAAACATATTCTGGATCTTTCTGCACAAATGAATTCTCAAATAAATCTCAGACATATTAGTGAACTTGGAGTTTTATCAGAGGAAGGAGCTGAAGGAAATCAGTTGTTGGAGGAAAATGGTTCTGGGAAAATCAAAATGTGTTAAATCAGCAGGGCCAAATAATCTATTTTCAGGAGTGCTTCAGGAAGTGGTTGGAAAATATTAGAAACGTTGATGGTTATCTGTTTGTCGACTGTGGAATAGGTCCTACAGAGTGGAGGGAGCGAATTTAACATGTCTATTGAAAAAAAGAGAAAGAGAGAGAGAGAGAGAGGGAAAATAAGAAATTTTAGACCAATGAGCCGGAAATCAGCAGTGGAGAAAATGCCCAAGTTCATTATAAAATATTTTATAGCTTCGCACTTTGAAAACAGTGACAGAACTGGACAGAGTAAGCATGGATTGTCGAAAGGGAAATCGACTGGAATTGTTTGAGGATGTAGTGAGTGGATTTGATAAGACAGGGGCCCGTGGATATGGTTGATTTGGACTTTGTAAGGGGAGTAGATCGGCCGTTCTGTGGTCAAAAACGAGACTCACGAATAGCATGTTGCCTCCCAGTTGTACGGCTCAGGGATGCCTCAGATCGGCTGCAGGACATTCTGAAGGGGTGGGTGAACAGCTAGCTGTGATGGTTCACATAGGCACCAATAATATCGGTAATAAATGGAATGAGGTCCTACAAGCAGAATTTAGGGAGTTAGGAACCATATTAAAATGTAGGATCTCAGAGGTAGTAATCTCAGGATTGCTACCAGTGCCATGTGCTCGTCAGAGTCGAAATGAAATTATAGGCAGGATGAATGCGTGGCTTGAGAGATGGTGCAGGAGGGAGGGGTTCAGATTTTTGGGACATTGAGACTGGTTCCTGAAGAGGTGGGACAATTACAAATCGAGCGGTCTATACCTGGGCAGGACTGGAACCAATGTCCTGTGGGATATGTTTGATCACGCTCTTGGGGAGGGTTCAAAATAGTGTAGCAGTGGGATGGGAACCAAATGAGGAGGTTAGTGGACAAAAAGGAGGGAGTAACTAAAACCTGTCAGGAACTAGATATTGAAGTCAGCGTGACTAAGGTTAAGAGTAGGTAGGGAGCAGATGAGGAACGCAAAGGGACAAATGGTCTGAGGTGCATTTGTTCTAATGTGAGAAGCGTAGTAGGTAAGGCAGAGGAATTTAGGGCTTGAATGAGTATCTGGGAGTATGATGTTATTGCTATTACTGAGACTTGGTTGAGGGAAGGGCAAGATTGGCAACTAAATATCCCAGGGTAGAGATGCATCAGGCAGATAAAGAGAGGGAGGTAAAAGGGATGGAGGAGTTGCATTACTGGTCAGAGAGGATATCACAGGTGTGCTGAAGGAGGGCACGATGGAGGACTCGAGCAGTGGGGCAATATGGGCAGAGCTCAGAAATAGGAAGGATGTGGTAACAATGATGGTGCTATCCTACAAGCCTCCAAACAGTGAGCGTGGGATAGAGGTACAAATATGTCAACAGATCATGGAAAGATGTAGGAACAACAAGGTGGTGGTGATGGAAGATTTTCATTTTCCCAACATTTACTGGGATTCACTTAATGTTAGAAGTTTAGATGGAGCAGAATTTGTAAGGAGCATCCAGGAGGATTTTACAGAGTAATGAGGAAATAGTCTCACTCAGGAAGGGGCCATACTGGACCTGGTATTGGGGAATGAGCCCAGCCAGGTGGTTGAAATCTCAGTCGGGGATTATTTTGGTAACAGTGACCACAATTCCATAAGTTTTAGAATGCTCATGGACAAAGACAAGAGTGGTCCGAAAGGAAGACGGCTAAACTGGGGGAAGGCCAACTACAGCAAAATTTGGCAGGAGCTGGGGAATGTGGATTGGGAGCAGCTGTTTAAAGGGAAATCCACATTTGATATGTGGGAGGCTTTTAAAGAGAGGTTGAGTAGAGTCAGGACAGACATGTCCCTGTGAAAATAAGGGATTGAAATGGCAGGATTAGGAAATGCTGGATGACAGATGAAATTGTGAGACCAGCTAAGAGGAAAAAGCATGCATACATAAGGTCTAGGTAGCTAAAAACAGACAAAGCTTTGGAAGAATATCGGGAAAGTAGGACCAATCTGAAATGAGGAATTAAAAGTGCTAAAAGGGGTCACAAAATATCATTAACAAACAGGATTAAGGAAAATCCCAAATCCTGTTATTCATATATAAGGAGCAAGAGGGTGACTAGAGAAAGGGTTGGCCCACTCAAGGACAAAGGAGGAAAGTTATGTGTGGAGTCAGAGAAAATGGATGAGATTCTTAATGAGTGCTTTACGTCGGTATTCAACAAGGAGAGGGAAGTGACAGATGTTGAAGTTGGGGATAGATGTTTGATTACTCTAGGTCAAGTCGGTTTAAGGAGGGAGGAAGTTTTGGGTATTTTAAAAGGCATCAAGGTGGACAAGTCCCCAGGTTGGGATGGGATCGATCCCAGCTTACTGAGGGAAGCAAGAGAGGAAATAGCTGGGGCCTTAATCTTTATCTTTGTAGCAACCTTGAACATGGATGAGGTCCCAGAGGACTGGAGAATTGCTAATGTTTAAGAAGGGTAGCCAGGATAATCCAGGTAACTATCAACCAGTGAGCCTGATGTAGTGGTAGGGAAGCTGCTGGAGAAGATACTGAGGGGTAAGATCGATTTACATTTGAAAGAAAATTGACTTATCAGTTATAGGCAGCATGAACTTGTGCAGTGAATGTCATGTCTTACCAACTTTATAGAATTTTTTGAAGAAGTGATGAAGTTGATTGATGAGGGAAGGGCTGTGGATGTCATACACATGGATTTCAGGAATGCGTTTGATAAAGTTCCCCATGGTAGCCTGATAAAGAAATTAAAGTCGCATGGGATCCAGAGTGTACTCACTAGATGGATAGAGAACAGGCTGGGCAACAGAAGGCGGACAGTAGTAGTGGAAGGAGTTTCTCAAAATGGAGAACAGGAATCTGTGCTTATACCACACTTGTTTTTGATATATATAAATGATCTGGAGGAAGGTATAGGTGGTCTGATTAACAAGTTTGCAGATGACACTAATATTGGTGGAGTAGCAGGTCGTGAAGGGGACTGTCAGAGAATACAGCAGAATATAGATAGATTGGAGAGTTGGGCAGAGAAACGGACGGATGGAGTTCAAACCAGGCAAATGCAATCTGATGAATTTTGGAAGATCCAAATCTGGAGTAAACTGTACGGTGAATGGAACGCACTGGGAAAATTGATGCCCAGAGAGACTTGGGTGTTCAGGTCCATTGTAACCTGGAGGTGGCAACACAGGTCAATAGAGTGGTCAAGAAGGCATATGGCATACTTTCCTTCACCAGACGTGGTATTCAGTACAAGAGTTGACAGGTCATATTAGAAGTATATCGGACTTTGGCTTGGCCACATTTGGAATACTGCGTACAGTTCTGGTTGCCACATTACCAGAAAGATGTGGATGCTTTGGAGAGGGTGCAGAGGAGGTTCACCAGGATTGCCTGATATGGAGGGCACTAGCTATGAAGAGAGGTTTAGTAGATTAGGATTATTTTCATTAGAATGTCGAACATTGAGGGGGGACCTGATTGGGGTCTAAAAAATCATGAGAGGTATAGACAGGGTGGATAGCAAGAAGCTTTTTCCCAGAGTGGGGGACTCAATTATTCGGGGTCATGAGTTCAAGGTGAGAGTGGAAACATTTAAGGGAGATATGTGTGGAAAGTTCTTCACACAGAGGGTGATTGGTCCTGGAACACATTGCCAGTGGAGGTGGTAGAGGCAGGCACAATAGCATCATTTAAGATATATCTAGATAGATACATGGATGGGCAGGGAGCAAAGGGAGACAGACCCTTGGAAAATTGATGACAGGTTTAGATGGAGGATATGGACCAGTGCAGGCTAGTAGGGCCGAAGGGCCAGTTCTTGTGCTGTAATTTTCGTTGCTCTTTGTTCTTTGAACTGAGGAAACTCAAAGGAACAGAGTGATCTTGGGGTGCTTGGACACTGATCCCTGAATGTGGCAAGACAGATTAACAGAGCAGTTATGAAGGCACAGGGGACACTTGCCTTTGTCATTTCAGGTATTAGCTATAAAAGCAGGAGGAGATGTTGCAGTTAAGCAGAACATTGGTTCGGCCACAGCTGGAGTACTGTGTGCAGTTCAGGTCACCACACTGTAGGAAGGAGGTGATCGCACTGGATGGGGTCCAGAGGGGAATCACCAGGATGTGGCGTGGGATGGAACCTCTCAGTGATGAAGAGAAATTGGATCAGCTCGGGTTGTTTTCTTCAGAGCAGAGAAGGTGAGGGAGGACCTGATCGAGGTGTATAAGGTTATGAGGGGAATGGACAGGGTGGAGAGAAAGCAGCTGATCTCCTTCGTGGGAGGATCAATAACAAGTTGGCTCACATTCAATGTGAAAGATAGGAGGTTTCAAGATGTTTTGAGGAAAGTGTTTGTTACCCAGAGGGTGGTGGGGGTCTGGAATGCACAGCCTGGGAGGGTAGTTGAGGAGGGAAACCTCACAAACTTTGAAAAATACTTGGGTGAGCAGTTGAAATATCATAACATCCAAGCTATGGGCCTCATGTTGGAAAATGGGACTGGTGTATGTTTAGTGTAGCTTGGCTGGTACACAGTTAATGGGCTGAAGGGCCTCTTCTGTACTGTGTGATCTTATGATTCTGTTGTGTGCAGTTTTGGTCTCCTTATCTGAGGAAGGATGTTCTGGCTGTGGGGGGAGGGCAGCGAAGGTTTACCAGACTGATTCCTGGGATGACAGCACTTAGATCTGAGGAGAAACTGGATCAGTTAGGATTATATTCACTGGAGGTTAGAATTTTGAGAGGAATCACATTGAAACCTGAAAAATCCTAACAGGACAAGACCGGAAAACCCAGTAATTATGTTCCTGATGACTGGAGAGTCCAGAACTAGGAATTACAGTTTGAAGAAAAGGGAAAGGCCATTTCAGACTGAGATGAGGAGACATTTCTTTAGCCAGAGACCGGGAAACTAGTGGAATATTCTGTCACAGAAAGCAGTCGAGCCCAAAACATTAAATGTTTTCAAGAAGGCGACAGGGATTAAAGGTTGTGGACTAAAGGGATTAAAGGTTACGGAGAAAAAGTGGGAACAGGGGACTAAGTTGGATGATCAGTCACAGTCATATTGACTGGCAGAGCTGACTCGAAGGGCTGAATGGCCTGCTCCTGCTCCTCGTTCCTTTGTTTCTATGTTTGACAGACTGTTCATAAACATGGAAACCTATGGAATTACAGAGTCATAGAGTCATCGAGTCCTACAGCACAGAGACAGGCCCTTTGGACCAAACTGGACTGTGCTGACCAAAATGTCCATCCACACTAACCCCATTTCCCTGCACTTGGCCCATATCCTTCAAATTACATACTATCTATGTATTTGTCCAAATGCCTTTTAAATATTGTTAATGTACCCGCCTCAAGCACTTCCACTGGCAGCTCATTCCATATGAATACCACCCTCTGTGTAAAAATGTTGCCCCTCAGGTTCCCGTTTATTCTAACCTTCAATTGATGCCCTCTAGTCCTTGATTCCCCAACCCTGGGACAAAGACTGAGTGCATTCACCCTATCCATGTCTCTCAAGATCTTATACACTTCTAAAAGATTCCCCTTTAGTCTCCAACACTCTTAAGAAAAACGTCCTAGCTTGTCCAACCTCACCCAAAATCTCAGATGTTGAAACCTGGCAACTTCCTTGTAAATTTATTCTGCACTCTTTCCAGTTTAATAATATCCTTCATATAACAAGGTGACCAAAACTGAACACAATACTCCAAGTGCAGCCTCACCAACGTCATGTACAATTGAAACATAACTTCCCAACTTCTACACCCAGTACCCTGACTGATGACGGTCAGTGTGCCAAAAGCCTTCTTCACTGCCCTGTCTAACTGTGACTCAACTTTCAGAGAACTGTGCACCTGAACTCCAAGATCCCACTGTTCTACTACAGTCCTTAAGGCCTTACCATTCACCATGAACCTCCTACCTTGATTTACCTTTCCAAAATGCAAGACCTCATACTTATCGACATTAAACTCAATTTATCATTTCTTTTCCCACTTCTACAGCTGATCAAGGTCCTGCTGCAATATCTGAGAACATTCCTCATTGTACACAATACCGGCTATTGTAATGTCTTCTAAATCATTGATATTGATAACAAACAGTAATGGGCCCAGCATCAATCCTGAGGCACTCCACTAGACACAGGCCTCCAGTCTGACGAGTATCTTTCCATTATGTCCCTCTGCTTTCTCCCATTCTCGCCAGTTAGAGAAAAGTATTTATCTTTGGTCAGGAATTAGTTTGGAGGTAGGAGACAGAGAGGAGGGATAATGTGTGTGCTCTCCAATGACTAAAATGTGGATAGTGGTGTCCCCAGGGAACTGGGCTGGAACCTCAGCATTTCACAATATTTCTAAATGACTTGGATGAAGGAATAGACAGCCATATATCCAAGATTGTTGATCACACTGAGTGAGGCAGTTTGGAGGAGGTTACAGAGATAGGGAGAGTGGAGGACAGGGAGGGACTTGAGAACAAGGATGAGAATTTGAAAATCGAGGTGTTGCTGAATGAGGAGCCAACGTAGGCACAGGGTGCAGGGGGTTGGGGGAATGGGATTTGGTGCAAGTTTGGATATGGGCAGCAGAATTTGGGATGAGCTGAAGGTTACAGAGGGCAGTGGCTGTGATGTGTGCAAGCACAACATTGGTATGGTCATGTTTGGAGTCCCATGGACATGGCAGAGATTTTCAGTGGCTGATCATTGTGAAGTGGAGGATATGGGACTCAGATCAGCCTCAAAGATGAGGCCAAGTTTGTAAAGAGTCTGGTTGAGCAGCAGATAGTGCTCAGGGAGAGGGATGGAGTTTATATCAGGATCTAAAGGGGATGGCTTTGATCTTCCCAATGTGTTTCCTCGTGAGCCTGGCTCCTCAGTCCTGACTGCTCTTAGCTGCTGTGATTGTCGCTGATTGGACACTTATTATTAGAGATTCTGACCACAGCAAAAAGCCCCAGTGTAAAAAATAACTGCAAAGACTGTCAGATCGCAAGGTTGAAACTTCACCAAGAGAGGAAGTGAAAGAAGGAGCTCGGAGCAGCTGGACGTTTGTTACTGAGATGGGAGAAAACTGTGAACTGTCTGCACTGCCTGGAATCTGACAGCACAGGAGGCTGGTTCTGGGATTTTTCTTTTCAGAAACAGCACAGTGATGGAAAAAAGGACAGTCACTCTCTCACAAACACACACGCCTGCACTCGGAGATCAGAAACAGAATCCAGCAGCAGCTCTGTCTCCAAGCTGTGAAACCTGCACAGAATTGTTCCCTCATTCAGTTTTTAACTGGCAGGATCGACCAAGCAGGGGAGGCAACACAGTGGTGTGTACAGTCGGAAGGGAGTTGACCTGGGAGTCCTCACCATTAACTATGGAACCCATGAAGCCTCATGACAGCAGGTCAAACATGGGGAAGGAAACCTCCTGCTGATTACCACATAGCCCCGCCCTCCCCCTCCAACCTCAACTGAGCAGTCAGTCCCCCTCCATGTTGAACAACACTTGGAGGGAGCACTGAGGGTGGGAATGATGCAGGATATACTCTGAGTAAGGGACTTCAAAGTCCACCATTAAGAGCTGCTCAGAAGCATCATTATTGAGCAAGGTGGTCAAATTCCACCTGATTCAGCTGCTCGACTGGACCTGGGGCCGGTGGTGAGGGAACCAACAAGAGGGAAAAACATACTCACTATCACCCTCACCAATCTGTCCATGACAGTATCAGTAAGAGTGACCACCTCACAGTCCGTGTGGAGACAAAGTCCCATCTTCACATTGAGAATACCTTGCATTTTGTTGGACAAGAGACACGGAATCTCAGGAAGAACGTTTTTTTAGCAGCAATTGGTAATGACTTGGAAATTAGTGCCCATTCAGGTGAGGCAGGTGAAGACACTCAGTTATTACAATGACAGATTGGATGGGCTCTTGATGGAAATAAACCTGCAAGGCCCTGGGGGCTGAGGAGGGGAGGGGGTGGGACTGACTGGATTGTCCCATGAAATGACAGCATTTACACACTTAGTCTCAGCTTTACACAAAGACTGGGAGAAACAGACAAACCAGTTCACAGAAAAGTGTTTTCTCAAGCAAAACACTCTTGAACCAACTCAGGGAACAGGCCAGACTAGATTAACGAGAATAAATCAGCAAATCAATGGCAAGGGAATAGCGAACCAACAGTAATGGAACTGAACAGTATATTCAATAGCACAAACAACGAGAGGGGGAGGGATGAAGGACAGAAGGTCAGAGAGCATGCTGTAGGGGTCTGAAGGCTCTGCTGTCAATGGTGGGATGGAGGAAACAACAATGGGCAGGAGACCAGAGACAGAAGGTGGAAGGGGGAGGGAGGGAATGTGAGTCTACAGCAGGACATTAGAGTGAGGGAGGAGGGAGGCCATGGAGGCGATTGGCTGGCAGTGAGGTCAGATTCTGGAACAACTGTAGTTGTAAGACAGGGAAGGGACCACTTCATATCAGACAAGTTGGGGTTGATGGAATGTGGCTTCAGGAAGCTGAGAGAGGACATTGAAATCATAGAGTCAGGAGGTGGGACGAGCAGGAATTGGGGTTTCTGTGGTCAAGAGGCTGAGGTAGTGCAGAGACAGACAATGTTGTTCAGATTGAAATAAGAGACCTACCTGATAGGATGCGGGGTTTGCAGCTCAGGTACTGGACAGTCCAGTGGGAAGGAGGCCCATGTTTACTGTTTATTGGTTCTATGCGAAGGTGCTCCATGTTTACATCATCATAGAGTCATAGAGGATAACAGCATGGCAGCAGGCCCTTCAGCTCTACTCATCCATGTCGACCAAGTTTCCAAAACTGAAGTAGTCCCATTTTAGATTACTTACAGTGTGGAAACAGGCCCTTCGGCCCAACAAGTCCACACCGCCGCACCAAAGCGCAACCCACCCATACCCCTACCCTAACACTGCAGGCAATTTAGCATGGCCAATTCACCTAACCTGCACACCTTTGGACTGTGGGAGGAAACCGGAGCACCCAGAGGAAACCCACGCAGACACGGGGAGAATGTGCAAACTCCACACAGTCAGTTTCCTGACGCGGGATTTGAACCCGGGTCTCTGGCACGGTGAGGCAGCAGTGCTAACCACTGTGCCACTGTGCCACCCATCTGCATGTGTTTGGCCCAATCTTCTCTAAATCCTTCCTATCCATGTTCCTGTAAATGTAGTAATTGAAATGTAGTAATTGTACTCCCCTCTACCACTTCCTGTGTCAGCTTATTACATATACACACCAACCTCTGTGTGTGAAAAGGTTGTCTCTCAGGCCCCTTCTAATTCTTTCCCCTCTCAACTTAAACCTATTCCTTTTTGTACTGGACTCTCCTACCCTGAGGAAAAAAAAAACTTTGGCTATTCACCTTATCTATGGCCCTAATGATTCTATAAACCTCTCTAAGGTCACCCCTCAATCTCCTGCATTCACTGGAAAAATCTCTCGGCCTATCCATCCTCACCGTGTAATTCAAACTCACCAAACTTGGTAACATCCCTGTTAATCTTTCTTTTATCCAAACCAGTGTAATAACTTTCTTCCTATAGCAGGGTGAGCAGGAATGTACACAGTGTCCAAATGTGGCCTTACCAATGCCTTGTACAGCTGTAACATGATGTCCCAGTTCCTGTACTCCCTTCTTTGACCAGTGAAGGTGCGCATGCCAAATACCTTCTTCACCATCTGTCGATCTGTGACACCACTTTCAAGGAACTATGCACCTGTACCCCTCAGTTTCTCTGTTCAACAACACTCCCCATGGCTCTACCATTAATTGTGTAATTCCTGCCCTGGTTGGTCTTACCAAAATGCAACTCCTTGCATTTATCGAAATTAAGCTCCATCTGGATTTATTGACTCACTGGCCCAGTTGATGAAGATGACATTGCACTCTTAGATAACCTTCTTCCCTGTCCACGATGCCAACAATTTTAATGTCAGCCACAAACTTACTGACCACTCTTGCTATTCTCTCATCCAAATTGTTCATTTAAATGATGAACAACAGTGGATCCAGGATCGATTCATGTGGCAGACGGCTGGTCACTGGCCTCCAGTCTGAAGAACAACCCTCTCTCACCAGCCTCTGCCTCCTACCATCGGGCCCATTTTAGTTAGCTCTCCCTGGATCCTCTGTGACATAATCTTACTAAGCAGTCTACAATGGGGAACCTTGACTAACGCCTCGCTGAAGTTCATGTCGACGATGTGTACTGATCTATCTTAATCTATCTATGTTTTCAAAAACTCAACTATCCAATTGTCTCCATTAGAAGGACAAGTGAATAGGAGGCCCACATTTACTGGTCTTCTTGGAGTATCCAGTCAGAAGGAGATCCGTGTTTACTGGTCTCCTGTGGAGAGTCCATTTGGAAGGAGGCCAACATTTACTGGTCTTTATTGGAGGCTCAAGCAGGAACAATGCCCATGTTTACTGGTCTCTATTGGGAGCTTCAGTAGGAAGGAGGCCCATGTCTCTCCATGGAGCACTCTCGTGAACTGACATCCATGTTTACTGGACTCTGTTGGAGAGTCCAGTGCATCGTGGACACCATGGTGGGTGTGGGGTTCAGTTCCTTTCTGTTGTAACTGTGTGATGGTCCAACCCTCATCCCAGTAAAACACCCTGACTCAGAGACTGACCATGGAAGGGGAAGGAGAGGGGAAGGGATTGGAACATGTTGTGAATGGACAGGATGGGTCAGTGGGTCAAAACCTGTCCTGTCCCTCCAGCTCACACTGATGGCCTGAGGATCTCCTCTCTCTGCTGGGCCTTCATGGAATGAGGTTTGTGTCCAAACCAGTCCCCAGTGAGAATAAGGCAAAAACAATGACTGCAGATGCTGAAAATCAAACACTGGATTAGTGGTGCTGGATAGGCCAACAGCACAAAACTGCCCTTCATTTAACAAGAATCTGTCCATCTTCCTGAGAGATACAAAAACCTGGTCAATATGGAAATGGACCTTTACTCCAGGAGAAGACATGCTTCTGGGGTCAAGGGTTAACATCCATTTGTGGGGCAGAGCAGAGGGAGATTTATCCTGAATTCAACTGTCACCACCTGGGACACTTTGAGAAAGAGAGAGAAGCGAGACAGAGAGCGAGAAATAGAGGTCAAGCGGGATGTGGAGAAGGAGGGAGAGACAGAGGGAGAAATAGAGAGGAGTAGATAACATTTAGAGGCTTTCAATTGAAGTGAGAGATGGAGCGAGTGATGGAGACAATGAGAGATGGAGAAAGATTATGAGACGGAGTGAGGAAGCGTGAGTGCGTTGGAGAGAGTGGCTAAGAGACAGAGTGAGAGAGAGAGAATATGAGAGAGACTAACAGTGGGAGAGACAGATAGATGTAGAGAGATCAAAGTAGCAGATGTGAGACAGAAAGGGGAAAAGAGAGAGAGAGAGACAGGTCCTGGTCACCACATTCTGGGAAGGATGTGATTGTACTTGAGAGGGAGCAGAGGAGATTTCCCAGGATGCTGCCTGGGATGAGGAAAGATTGGAAAGGTTGGTGTTGTTTTCCTTGGAGCATTGAAGGTTGAGAGGGTCCTGATAGTGAGGTATAAGGTAATTGTTGGCAGCGATAGGAAGGCACTTTATACAAGAATAAAGGACTCAATAACCAGGGACAGAGATTGAAGGTAACAAAGACATGGACACATAGAAACTCGGAGCTGGAGCAGGCCATTCGGCCCTTTGGGTCTTGTGTGTCATACAGTATGATCATGGATGATCCTCTCTCTCAATGCTATGTTCCTGCTTTCTCCCCATTTCCTTCATGCTGTTAAAATGCAAAACAACTATCTCTCTTTTTTTCTTGAATATATTCAGTTCCTTATCCTCCATAGCCGTTTGTGTTAGAGAATTCATCAGGTTGATCATCCTCTGAGTGAAGAAATGTTTCCTCATCTCAGTCCTAAATGGTCTACCCCATAACTCCCTGAGACTGCGTCCCCTGGTTCCAGACTCCCCAACCAGGGGAAACCTCCTCGCTGCCCGGGCCTGTTAGAATTTTATATGTTTCAATCAGATCCCGTCTCATCCTCCTAATCTCGAGTGAATTCAGGCCCAGTTGAGTTGCACAGTGACAGGAGAATTGAGGAGAAATGTTTTCACCCAGAGGTGGTGGGAGTCTGGAACTCACTGCCTGAAAGGCTGGTTGTGTCACAAACTCTCATGACATTGGAGCAGTGTTTAGATATTCCCTTGTGTTGCTGTAACCTCCAGGGTAATGGGCCAACAGCTGGAGGATGGGATTAGAGTCATCAGATCTTTGTTTACCAGCACAGACGCAATGGGCCAAATGGCCTCATTCAGTGCTGTTCACATCAATGACTCTCTGAGACAAAAAGAGAGAGAGAGAGAGAGAGGAGGAAGTGTGAGGGGCTGACGTGGCTCTCTCTGCCTGATGCCATTTACATACTGAGGAACACCCAGTCAGACTCTCACAGGCTGCAGCTTTATAAAGCAGAGCCCAGTGAAGGGAGAGTTTATCAGGAACCAGGCACAGGGACAGGAGCACACACCATGATTTCACACATCCAGCTGATCTGGCCCCTGGCATTCTGTATTGCAGGTACAAATCTCTCTCCTTCCACCTTGAATCTTTAGCTGCTCTCCATTTCACTCCAATTCCACTGACTTGTGATTGAAGGGAAAATGCTGAAACCAGAGGAATGCTCAGTGTCTCCAACAATCTCTCATTTGACAGGCTCTTTCTGTGACAGTTCTGACTTCACTGTGTTTCTCTCTGACCCCTCAGGTATCCGTGGGGACATCACCATGACCCAGTCTCCCCCGGTGCTGTCAGTGGGACTGGGCCAGACTGCAACCATCACCTGTACGGCCAGTCAATCTGTTAGCAAGTGGGTTAGCTGGTACCAGCAGCAAGAAGGTCAGAAACCCTCTCTCCTGATCTATGAAGCAACAAAGCGATTCACAGGAGTCTCCGATCGATTCACCGGCAGTGGATCAGGGACCAGTTTCACCCTGACAATCAGCAACGTTCAGAATGAGGATGTCGCTGACTATTACTGTATGCAGTATAGCAGCTCCACCTACACAATGATACAGAGCCATACAAAAACCTCAAAGCACACAGAATCACCTCCTGTACTGACACATCCACAGTTATATAAAATGCATAATAATGGACACACAGTCCCACCGACTGAACTGACATATCCCACAGTTAGATCTAAATGAAACTGAATAAATTACCCCATGCTGGGATGGTCACTGTCTGCTACACACTCCAGTTCCTGTGGTGTCTCAACGCTCTCTAAAGGCCTCAAGTTTCCCTCTTCCACTCCATGGCCACATGTGAAGAACAGCTGCAAGATTTAACAACGAAAAATAAAGTTCACAACTCAGAGGCAGAGACAGAAAGACACAAAAAGAGGGTGAGAGTGATCAACAGACTGGGAAATAGGGAGAGGGTGAGAGTGATGGGGGGAAGCAGAGAGCAGAGGTTTTTGTACAGCCTCTGCACTGGGAGCTCTCACTGTGGCTTACGTTCGGTAAAGGAACCAAGCTCCGACTGAGTAAGTAAACCTCAATCCTCTGTTAATAACCCTTTCAATACTGAAACTTTCTAAAACACAAATGCTGAATTGTTGAAGGTGTTCGTGGGGAGCTGTAGCGAATGAAATGGTTGATTGAGGAGCCCTGTGTCTAACAGGGTGTCCAGCTGTATTTCTGTAGTTCCATTGCCCCCTTTAAGCAGCAAGATATAAGTCAGTCAGTTTTACTCACCGTGTGGAGGAGCTCTGTCCATTTGCAGCCTGTGGTCCCATTCCTGCAGCATGGAGTGAAATCAGTGAGTAGCCTCCTGCCAGTCTCAGTGTGACAGACACGGGCAGAGTTTGATGTGAGCTCTGGCTCCCTGTCCCAGTCTCTGATCTCACTGACCTCAGCAGCAGCAGCAGCAGCACAGTGAGAGACCGAGCTCCCACCTCCCCCAGCTTTAACTCTGCTCAATCACACAGTCACAGAATTGTAATAGTGCACACGGAGGCTGTTCCGCCCATCCTGTCTGTACTGGCTCTCCAAATGAGTGTCGTTCTCCTGCCTTCTCCCTGTCACCCTGCACATTGTTCCTTTTCAAATAACATTCTCATTCCCTTTGGAATGTTTCAATTGAAGCTGCCTCCACCACACTCTCGGGCAGTGCATTCCACACCTTAACCACTCACTGGCTGAAAATGTTTTTCCCTCAGCTCACTTTTGCTTCTTTTACCAATTATTTTCAATCCATGGCCTCTCCCTCTCAATTCTTTCTCAGGTGGGAACATTTTCTCCTGGTTTACTCTGTTCAGACCCCTCCTGATTTTGAATTTCTCAATCAAATCTCCTCTCTGCCTTCTCTTCTCTGAGGAAGACAGTCCCAACTTCTTCAGTCTACCTTCATAACTAACGTCCCTCATCCTCAATGGGTCAGATAGCCCACTCCTGCTCCTATTTCTAATGTTCTTATTATCTTATCTTCCTATGTGAGAGACACACATCAGATTTCCACATAACACTCTGTGGCTGTACCTTCCCAGTCTTATTCCCAACATTCCATGCAGTCCCATCCTTACAGAATGACCCTGATTTAGAATTTATTACTCTCTCTCCCTCACTCTGAAACTGGATAAGAAGTTCCATTCCTTATTCTGGTGCTATCTATCTCTCCCAGGATTCTGTGCACCTCTGTGTTCCTCTCTGGTATGACCTCCTGGATCCCACAGGCCAGCCAAGATAGTTTAAACCCTCTCCAACAGCACTAGTAAATCACCCCAAAGGAGCTCAGTCCCAGATCTGTTCAGGAGCAACCCGTCTGGTCTGTACATGTCCATCTCCCCCCAAAGCCAGTCCCAGTGTTAAAATAATCAAAAGCTCTACCTCCTGGACTGTCTTTTCAGTTCCACCGTCACCTGTGCTATCCTCCTCTTTCTCGTCTCAGTTGCGTGGGGCACTGGGGGTAATCTTGGAGATGGAGAAGAAAGTGAGGACTGCAGATGCTGTAGATCAGAGCTGATAATGTGTTGCTGGAAAAGTGCAGCAGGTCAGGCAGCATCCAAGGAGCAGGAGAATCGACGTTTTGGGCATTCCTGAAGAAGGGCACATGCCCGAAACGTCGATTCTCCTGCTCCTGTAATCTTGGAGATTCCTACTTTTGAGCTCCTGCTGCTAATTCCCTCTGGAACTCCCTACATTCTGACTGCAGGACTACATCCCTTTTCTCCTTCTGTCACTGGGACTGATGTGGACCACCACTGCTGCCTGTTCCCCCTCTCCCCTCAGGGTGCTCTGCAGCTGCTCAGTGACATCCTTGACCCTGGGATGACAACACACCATCCTGGATTCCCATCTGCAGCTGCAGAAACACCTATCGATTGCCCTCACTCTTGAATCTCCTCTCACTATCGCTCTTCCAGTCTTCGTTGTGCCCCCCGCACCCCCACCCCACCCTGTACAACTGAGCCGCCCATGGTGCCAGGGACTTGGCTCTGGCTGCACTCCCCAGATGAACCATCATTCTGATCAGGATTCCAAACTGAATCCTGGTTGGAGAGTGGGATGCACTCAGGGGATTTCTGTACTAGCTGCCTAGTCCTTTTGGACGGTCTGCTGCTCCCCCATTCCCTCTCTCCCTGTATACTCTGAAGCTGCAGAGTGACCACATCTAGAAACGTGCTCTCCATGGAGCTCTCAGCCTCACGGACTCTCCGCACTGACACCAGCTGCTGCTCAAGCTCCGAAACCCAGAGTTCCAACTACTGTCACTGACCACACTTCTTGTGCTCATGGTATTCCAGGAAGCAGGACAAGCAGTTCCCTCATGCAACCTGATGCACACTCTCACCACTCCCTGATTATCTTTTGTCAAAGTACTTTTGAGAAACAGCAACAGCAGCGCTCACAATCCAGTACTTTCAATGTCCATAGAATCATAGAATTCCTGCAGTATGGAACCAGGCCATTTGGTCCAACAAGTCCACACTGACCCTCCGATAGGTAACCAACCCAGACCCAATCCCCTACCTTTTTAACCTACATTTACTCCTGACTAATGTACCTGACCTACACTATGGGCAATTTAGCACGGCCAATTCACCGAACCTGCACAGCTTTAGACTGTGGGAGGAAACCAGAGCACCCAGAGGAAACCCACGCAGTCACAGGGAGAATGTGCAAACTCCACACAGACAGTCGCCCGAGGCTACAATCAAACCTGGGTCCATAGCACTGTGAGGCAGCAGGGCTAACCACTAAGTGACCGTACTTCCAGTTTTCCAGGGTTTCAAGGAATCTCTACATGAACCCAAAATACTTCAGATATAGGAGCAGAATTGGGCCAGTCAGAATAGAGTCTGCTCTGCCATTTGATCTTGTGTGATGTGTTCCTCAAGCCCATTCTCCTGCATTCTCCTTTTAACTTTTGATCTCCTCACTGATCAAGAACGTATCTGTCTCTGTTTTAAATACTCTCAACATCTTGGCCTCCATAGACCTCTGTGACAATGAGTTCTGCAGATTCACCACCCTCTGGCTGAAGAAATGCCTCCTTATCTCAGTTCTGACGGATCATTCTTCACTCTGAGGCTGTGCCTTCGGGCCCTAGTTTCTTCTACTCGTGGAAACACCTTCTCCATGTTCTCCAGGCCTCTCAATATTCTGTAGTTTCAATAAGATTCCCCCCTCAGCTTTCTAAACACAATTGTATGCAGATCCAGAATCCTCAACCACTCTTTATATGACACCCCCTTCATTCCCAGGATCATTCTTATTCTTTCTCACTTTTTGCTCTGGACCCTCTCCAATGACAGCACATCCTTCCTTAATAAGGAGTCCAAAATTCCAAATGTGTTCTGATTAGAGACTTATACAAACTCAGCAGTACACCTCTGACGTTAAAGTTAATGCTAACATTGTAATTGCCTTTCAAACTGCCAATGGTGAACCTGCACGTTAACCTTCAGAGAAACCTGAGCAAGGACTCCCAATTCTCTTTGTGCTTCAGATTTCTAAAATCTTTCCTCACTTAGAAAACAGTCTGTGCCTCCACTCTTCCCACCAAAGTATCTAGCCTCACAAGTTCCCGCATTGTACTCCACCTGCCACTTCTTTGCACATTCTCCTAGCCTGACCAAGTCCTTCTGCAATCTCCCCTTTTCCTCAACTCCTCCTGTCCTTTCACCAATTTTTGTGTCAGCTACAAACATATGAACAATATCTTCAGTTCCTTATCCAGATTGTTAATAGATAATGTGAATAGCTGTGGTCCCAACAAAGATCCCTGCGGATCGCCACAAAGCACCAACTGCCATCCAGAAAAAATCCCTTTGTCCTTCTCTTGCCTTTGTGCCGGTCAACCATCCTCTACCCACCGCAACATGGGCTCTGATTTGACTTAGCAGTCTCCTTTATTGTACCCTGTCAAAGGTCTTGTGGAAATCCAAATGGATCACATCCACTGGCTGTCCTTTGTCAAATGCACTTGTTACCTCCTCAAAAATTTCTAACAGATTTGTCAGGCATGCCTCCCTTTGATGAAGCTGTGCTGACTCAGCCCAATTTTACCAGGCTGCAATTTTACCAGGTTTAAGGGTGAGATTCCATATACCTGCAATCTCACCCTTACGTAGACCTCTAAAATCTTACCAATGACCAAGGTCAGGCTAACCAGCTTATAATGTCCCATCTCTGCCTCCCTCCTTTCTTAAACAGGGACGTTACATTCACTATTTTCCAGTCTTCTGGGACCACCCCTGACTCCAGTGATTTCTGAAAGATCACAGCCAATGGCCCTACAATTACCTTAGCTATCTCCATCAGAACTCTGGGGTGTAGTCCATCGGGTCTGAATGATTTATCCACCTTCAGACCTTTCAGCTGCCTCAACCCCTCCACCTTAGTGATGCCCTCTCCACTCACTTCTGCTCCCAACTCTCTTGAAGGTCAGGTGTGCTGGCTGATATTTTAGTAGACTGGAGGATAGCAAAGACTGTGCCATTGTTCAAAAAGGGCTGCAAAACAAAAGCCTGGGAATTATACGCTTCACATTTGTGGTGGGTAAGTTGTTTGATAAGATAAGATACACATGCATTTGGAAAGAGTGGATTCGATTAGGAGTTGTCAGCATGACTTTGTGAATGGGAGAATATGCCTCACAAATTTGTTCAGGTACTTTGATGAATTGACCAGGAAGGTTGATGAGGGCAGGATGGTAGACGTGGTCTATATGGATTTCAGTGAGGCCTTTGATAAGGTTCCACATGGTAGGCTGTTATGGAAGGTTAGATTGCATGGAATTCAAGGTGGCCTGGCTAATTGGATACATGATTGGCTTGATAGTAGAAAGCACAGGGTAATAGGGGAAGGATCCTTATTGTACTGGAGGCCTGTGACTAGTGGAGTGCCTCAGGGGTCAGTGCTGGGCCCATTGCTGTTTGTTATCTATATCAATGTTTTGGATGAGAATGTACAAGGCATGGTTAGTGAGTTTGCTGGTGACACTCAAATAAGCAGCATCGTGGACAGTGCGGGCAGTTATCAGAAATTGCAGCAGGACCTTGCTCAGCTGGGGAAGTGGGCCGAGAAATAACAAATAGAGTTTAATACAGATAAATGTGAGGTCTTGTATTTTGGAAATTTAAAGCAAGGTAGGAGTTTCATGGTGAATGATAGCGCCTTAAGGAATATAGTGGAACAGAGGGTCCTTAGAATTCAGGTAAGCAGTTCTCTGAAAATGGAGTCACAGTAAATAGAGCAGAGAAGAGAGCGTTTTCTGCAGTGCCCTTCATCAGTCAGGGCATTGACTACAGATGTTGGGAAGTTATGTTGCAGTTATACAGGACATTGGTGAAGCCACACTTGGATTATTGTGTTCAGTTTTGGTCACCTTGTTACAGGAGGGATGTTATTAAACTGGAAAGAGTGCAGAAGAAATTTGCAAGGATGTTGCCAGGATTCAATGGTTTGGGTAAAAGGGAGAGTACATTTTTCTTTAGAGTGTAGGAGACTGAGGGAGGACCTCATAAGATCATGAGAGGCATGGATAGGGTGAATTCACTCAGTCTTTTCCCCAGGGTTTGTGAATATGGACGAGAGCGCATCAGTTTAAGGTCAGAGGGGAAAGAATAAAAGGGAACCTGAGGGGCAACCTTTTTACACAGAGGGTTGTTCGCATTTGGAATGAGTTGCCAGTGGAAGTGGTTGAGGTGGGTACATTAATAACATTTAAAAGGCATTTGGACAAATACAGGAAAGGAAAGGATTCAGAAGGATCTGGGCCAAGTGCAGGATTAGCGTAAATGGACATTTTGGTTGGCATGGACCAGTTTGGTCCAAATGGCCTGTCTCCATGCTGTCGGACTCTATGACTCTATGACATTGTCATGGACCAGGCCAGACCCTTCGAAACATTTTGAGAATGCAGCCCAGACCTTACCTTTTCGAATTGTGTTAAGCAAATGTAACCTGGATATTCCAGGATTGATACAACTGGCCAAACCGCTCAGCTTGAAGGGAAAGAGAATTTATTTACACACAATCAAAAGAAAACAGAATTTAGAATAACTTAACTATTTGAAAACCCAACTGACGAGAAAATGTAACTTGACAAAGAGCTGTTCCAATTTGCTGCAACAGCCTTGGTATAAAGGTAAATATAAACACAGAGGTTCTTACAGGAGAGGAATTTCAGACAGTGAGTCCACTGGAAAATGTTGAATTGGGGAACCTTTCTCACCAGCAGCTTTCTTTATCCAGGAGCTTCCAACCGACTATTTGTCAAAAACAGCAAACTGGAAGAACTGGCCACTCTCCTTTTATTGGACAAATTTTTCATATAAAACCGAAAAGCCTTTTCCCTGACTGTTGCCCTAGGCAGTATCTGTTAGCCATGAACAAAGTCCCTAACCCAGACAAATTGGAACCTCTGCCTTTACAACCCCTCTTGAAAAAAAATCCAAGGACAACTCAACCTTGTGAAATGAGCAGCATTGTCACACCACTGTGAAAGCTGATTTAAAGCATCGATGCACTTTTTCCATCATTTTTTTGTTCCCCAGTACTATTTCTGCCTTTTCCAGTGGTACAATTTCTATTATTGACTCCCTCTTGCCTTTCATATATCTAAAGAAAACCTCTTGCAATATTCTTTTCTGTTACTAGATCGCTTACCCTTATATTTTATTTACACACTCACCCTTACTTTTTTTTAGTTAATTTCTGCTGTTTTTAAAGGCTTCCCAATCCTCTGGCTTCCCAATAATCTCCACCACATTGCATGTTTTTTCTTTTGCTTTTATGCTGACCCTGACTTCCCTCATCAGCCACGGTTGCCTTGGCCTCCACTCAGTATCTTTCTTCTTCCTTGGTTTGAATTCCTGCTCTGCCTCCCAAATTACCCCCAGAAACTCCTGCCATTGCTGCTCCATTGTCTCCTATGCTCATCTTCCCTTCTTATCAACTCTGGCCAGCTCCTCCATCATGTCTTTGTAGTTACCTTAAGTTAATTGCATTTCCAGTACAACTGACTCCAGATTCTCTGTCACAAACTGCAAGGTGAATGCTGTCATATTACGGTCAATGCCCCCAAGGGATTCCTTCACCCTAAGTTCCCTAATCAGGTCTGCTTCATTACACATCACCCAATCCAGAATTGCCTGTTCCATAGTGAACTCGACCACAAGCTGCTCCAAAAACCATCTCGTAGACATTCCATTAATTCCTTCGTTTGACATCCCCAAACAACTTAAATTTTCCAGTCTACCTCCATATTGAAGTTTTTTATGACCATTGTAGCAGGGCCTTTATTACATCCTTCTCTATCTCCTGATTTATTTTCTTCCTCATATCCTGACTACTGCTGGGGAGGGGGACTTTGCAAATTTCTCATCATGCTCTTTCTCCCTTGCAACTCCTCAACTCTACCCACACAGATTGAATGCATTCCAACTCTAAATCCCTTCTTGTGATTGATCTTATTTCATTTCTTACCAATACGGTAACCTACCCCCATCTGCCCATCAGCATGTCCTGTCAATTAGATGTGCATCCTTGAGGATTTCATTCCTAGCCCTCAACCCCTGACAGCCACATCTCTGTGAAACTCAAAACATCACACCTGCCAATTCCAATCTGCGCTACAAGATCATTTACCTCATTTCGGATACTCCCTGCATTCAGGTACAACACCCTCAGTCCTGCATTGACTGCCCTCCTTTTCATAGTTGTCCCCTTATTCACGATGCCTAAAATTAATTTTCTGACCCTTTCCATAATCTATGTCCTATTAATTATTCTGGGAACTTTATTAACCTCTCCTGAGCCCTGCGTCACTTTAATGATTTTAAAGTCCTTGGGAACCTCAATTTGTGGCATCACTCTGTCTACCTTATTCCGAACTTTAAGTTATTTCTACTGTCAAGTTCCCCTGCACTTCTGTATTGCCTTGTGACAATACGACATTCACAAATTCTGATCCTTCCTTTTATTTTCTGGTAACAATCAAACCCATCACTCACCACGAATCCCACCTTCTCCTGTGCCTTTCATTTTCTCACGTTCTGTGCAAGTGAACCCGTTTGCTTTCTCTTTGGGTTGACTTCAGGTCAATATTCATCCCTGAAACATCACTGAACATGCTCATAATCTCATTTACGATTGCGCGATATTGCTGTGTACAAATTATGTTTTCTGCATTACAACAGTGACCAGTGTTCAGACAAGTCCCTCACTCTCTGTAAATTCTTTGGGAGAGTCTGATATACAAGTCTCTCTTTTGATGCACTGGGAGCCTTTCAAATATCAGAGATGCCATTCCATGGCTCTATTAGACAGACAGCAGGACTGTTTCCCCTGGTGTCCTGGTCAATATTGATTCCCTAATTAGCATCACTAAAAACCTGATCCTCGACTCATTGTCACCCAGCTCTCTGGGATCTTGCTGAGCACAGTCTGGTGGAAAGAGCCACTGCGACATCCTTAGGTGGAGGCAGGTGCAACATAAATACAAGTCTTTCTTTGAGGTTGGAGTCTCCTGAACCTGACCCTTGCCCATTGGATGCACGCTTCCATCTTCCAGGGAACATGGGATCATTAAGAGCAATGACACTGTCTGATCCAGGACACTGAGATTCTTTGCAGCCTCACCTTTGACCTTACCCCAGTGCTGAGCTGGAAGATTTGAATCAAAATCTCGAACCTTCTACATGGACACCCAACGTGACTCCTTCCTGAAGTGTGCTGATCCAACTCTGCTCCAGTGTTCTTAGATAAAGTTCTCCCGAGCTGTGAGTGATCAGAGGTTTGTTAAAGAGATGTCGAACTCCACCCCACATACCAACTCTTGCTCCATAGCTCTGGAGGCTTTGGTGTTTCAAGTGAAAATCCAAGTGTTTTTTCAATGTGATGAGGGTTTCTGCCGCTCTCACCCTTTCAGCCTGATCCCACCAGCCACTGGGTGAAAACAATTACTCCTCAACTCCCCTCTAACCCTGCCCCCAATTCATTTTAATCTCTCCCCATGGTTATTGCCCTCTGTGCTGGTGGAAATCAGTCCTTCCTACACACTCTATCCAGGCCCCTCATCATTTTACACACCTCGATCAAATCTCCCCTCAGCCTCCTGTGTTCCAAAGAAACCAGTCCTAGCCAAACCAATCATTCCTCAAAGCTAATACTCCTCATTCCTGACAAAATCCTCCACTGTCCCCATCTCTAGGGAGATCACATCCTTACTGCAATGTGGTGACCAGAACTGCACACAGTTCTCTCACTGTGCTCTAACTGGGCTTCACTTGAGGTCAGAAGTCACACGACACCAGGTTATAGTCTAACAGGCTTATTTCAAATCTCAAGCTTTCAGAGCACTGTTCCTTCAGCACTGAAGTCACTTCACCTGAAGAAGGAGCAGCGTTTCAAGAGCTTGTGATTTTAACTAAACCTGTTGGACTGTAACCTGGTGTTATGTGACCCCTGAACATGTCCACCCCATTCGACACCAGAGCCTCCATATCACATCAATAGTTTCACATCTTTGCTGAGACTCTCTCTTTGGGATGCCACTCTTACTCTTTTGGGAAAAGATTCTGAATGATCTCTGTCTCTGTCTCATCCTTGGAGGCCTCCCACTGCCCTGTCACTGATCTCCCATCAAGTCGATCGTTCCAGTACACTTTTACCAAATTACCACACAGTTTGGTAAAATGGGTTGCTCCCAAATGAAAGCTTTTACACTTGCTCCATGGTTCTCCATTTCCATCCTTATTCTCAATCTCACTGAGTTCCGATCACTGTCACTAAAATGCTCCCACATTGATAGCCCTTCCAGCTGCCCACATTCATTCCTTAAATGATGGTCCAGGACTGTCCCTTCTCTTTCTGCTGCGTCACCATCATCTTCTCGGGGACAGTTAGGGATGAGCAGCAACTGGCTCTGCCAGTGCCGTACATGTCCCAAAAAGCAATTTTTAAAATGCTAGTGCTTTTGTCAGGTATGCTAGGTACTGGATACAAATGTTCAAATGTTTTATCAGTTACTGTTCAGAGAGTTGAAGTACCTTCAAAAGGCAGGGATTAAAATTGTTTCTCTTGTCTTTCAGGCCGTGACAACTCTCAGCCCAAGCTGACCCTGCTGCCTCCCTCGCCAGAGCAGGTCAATACCAAGAGCACTGCCACCCTGGTGTGCCTTGCCAATCACTTCTATCCCGATGAGCTGCAGGTGCAGTGGAAGAAGGATGGTGCAGTCATTTCGGACGGGGTTCAGACCAGCAACTACCTGCGAGCTTCAGACAGCACCTACAGTGTCAGCAGCCTGCTGACCCTCTCTGGGTCTGACTGGGAGTCCAATGCTCGCTTCTCCTGTGCCCTCACCCACGTGACCCTCCCCTCTCCCCTCAGCAAGAGCATCAGGAGATCAGAATGTGTGTAGAGTGTTCGAGACAGTCCACAGAGGAGACACAACTTTAAATAGAACAGGGCTGAGCTGGCAGGACAAAGGTCATTGTCAGCACTGAATTTCAACTCTCTTCTTTCTCAGGACTGGCTTGGAGACACTTCTGAGCTTCAGTGGTTAAGGCAGGTCATTGGGATAGTGTAGAGAAAACTTTACTCTTTATGTAGCCCCATGCTTTCCCTGACCTGGATGTGTTTGATGGGGACAGTGTAAACTTGCGATGTCAAGTAAAACCTCTCGAAGATGCTAAAGACTGTCAGCTGTGCAAAAACAATGTGAACCTCAGAAATCTCTGTTTCAGTAAAACAGACCTCCTTCCTGCTCAGCCGCCAGTTCCAATTTAAGGTTTTGTCACTGTTCAAAGGGACAGGATTCTCATGTTATTGAGAAAATCACCACAAGTGTTTTCCTCAAGCTCCATTGTGGCTGTGAATTTGTGTAGCTTCCTCTGTCTGGGCTGTTAATTGCTGACTGTTTTCTGTCAAAGTCAATCTGGAAAAGGGAATAAAGATGAAGATGATTCAGTCTCTGTCTCGTGTGTGCTTTGGAAATGGCCAGAGCTGAGTCCTCAGGGAAAGCTGTGTGAAGTGTTAACCTCCACGTTCAAGGCCTGGAGAATGAGGGGGAGAATAGACGGGGCAATGGGGTCCCCAGAGCAGGAGGGCAATGCTACCATTGTGTCCAGAAAGGGCACTTTCAGCAGGAATGCACAACCTCAAGAAATCTTTCCCAATAAATGGGGAAAAGAAGGAAGGCAGGAGGGGACAATGGGGAACACAATAATCTGATGGAAATTCGCCATCAATGCTCACCCATCCCTTAGACACAGCAAGATCACAAGCCAAGAAATTCAAATCAACTGTTAGGGAGCCAGAGCCACTGGGAACCCTATATTGATGAATATGACAAGCAGGACCTTGTTACTCAGAATAACAATTGAACAATAACAATTTGAGAAATAAATATTCCATAAATTAGACCTGGGTTTTCTTTACTCTTCAAATGAGATGCAATTGTCCTGGGCGTCCCTGGGGCCAGACTGAGAATGTTCCATCCGGGGGAGTCTGGGAGTCACGGCTGGGGAGGACAGTCAATGATAAACTGGTTCCACTTTCTGCTGTCATACTCTGTAGCCCCTGGGACATCTCAGTGAGGATCATCCAGGGCTCAGGGTGGATTCCAGAGCAGCTCATTGTCCTGACTGTTGTGTTCCTCAGTCCACATGTGGCTCTGGCAATCTCACTTCATGGCTCTAGTATCAGTGGGGACCAATGTGACTGAAATCTTATCCAAACAGACCCTCACACAGCGGGGAGGCTGCTGGTGGCTCAGAAACCCTTGGCCTCAGTCCCAGATTCCACCGTGGCTCTTTCATTCAAACACAACATTAACACACTGACACCACATTCAGAGGGCAATCCTGAGATGGGGCAAGTTTGGTTCTTGATTCCAATGTGAGGACATGGGGGCTGGGTGTGAAATGCATAGTCTGAAACTGGTGGGGGTACTTTATAATGAAGAATAGAAACTGATGTCAGAATAAAGTCAGGTATTGATGGGAGTGAGGAATATCTCAGTGATCTGTCTCCAGAATCCACAGACTGCACACATCCTTCTGTCAGACCCTGAAGGCTGAGAAACAGCTCCTTGACATCCAACATATCTCCAACTTTCCCAGAAAAGGTGAAATATTTTCTGTGTCAGTGATTCCCTGGAACAGGATATTTTTAAAAGGGCTGTGGGAAGAGAACTGTTGACTCGCAATGACAAAGCCAATGGAAGGATGTGGAGCTGGCTCTGTGAAATGTTAGGGCACAGAGGATGACACCAGAAGCAATTCAATGTTGTCACTCTCTCCTTTGCAATTGCTAAACTGGTAATAATTGGTTTTCCCTCACAATTTGCTCTCTTGTATTCGATCCACGTGCCTTTCTTGCTTTGCTTCTTTTGACTTGAGTATGTGGGTAGCTCCATCAAAACCCAATTTCCTCACTCTCATCCAGGCCCCTGAAGAGATTAGAGACAAAACAAACTGCAAATGCTGGAATCCAAGGTTGACAAGCAGGAGGCTGGGAGAACACTGCAAGACTGGCAGCATCAGGAGGTGGAGATGTCAACGTTTTGGCTGTAACCCTTCTTCAGGAATGGGGGTGGGGGAATGATGGGGGAGCTGTAGATAAAGGCAGTGGTGGGGACAGGGTGGTAAGATGGGGATAGGTGAAGATAGGTAGAGGGTACTATCTGATTGGTTGATGGGAGGGATGAATACAAATTAATCTCTCCCATCGACTAATCAGGTCATACTCTCTACCATTCTCAACCTATCCCTACCTCAACACCCTGCTCCGCCCCATTCACTTTCTCCCCTTTTCCTGTCTTTCGTCATCACACAGCCCTCTCATTCCAGGGATCAATCGGGTAAAATTCCTGTGAACCACCTCTGATGAATTTATTATTCTTCCTTCAATAGGGAGACCAAAACTACCCTCAGTATTTGAGATGTGATCACACCAATGTCCAGGAATAACTGAAACATCACAGTCTCACTTCCTGGTCCTGAAGCATGCCTACTCTTGTACCAGGCGTCTTACTGTCTGCGTCTAATTGCCCTGGACCTGGTGGTGATTAACTGCCTTCTTGAACCCCTGCAGTCCGTGTGCTGTTGGTAGACCCACAATGTCCTTAGGAAGCGAATTCCAGGGATTCTGACCCAGTGATGATGTAGGAACAGCTTCATATTTCCAAGTCAAACTGGTGAATGACTTGGAGAGGAACTTGCTGGGGTGATGGTCCCGTGTACCTGCTGCCCTTGTCCAAATATAAGTGGTCATGGGTTTGGAAGCTGTTGTCTCAGGATCTTTGGTGAATCTCTGCAGTGCATCTTGTAAATAGTACACAGAGCTGTTACTGAGTATCGGTGTGGGGGGAATGCATGTGTGTGAATTCGGTTCCAATCAAGTGGGTAAACTTGTTTGCAACAATATTTAAATAAAATAATATAAAACAGCATAACATTAAATATAAATAAAAATTTGCTGCCTTTTAGATAAAACATCACTGAACCCAAAAAGTTAACTCCTTCTCTTCCCACAGAGGCTGTACCTGTTCCCTTTCTCCAGCATCTTGCTTTATTTGAGATTTGCAGTATTTTACTCTTATATCTGTTTTAATGCCATTGGGTTTCAGAGAAGCATTGGTCAGCACACTGGGGAGATTTTCCCTGAGATGGTCTCAAATCCCTTATATTCACATCGACCTGAGAGGGCAGTGGTTTAACCGATCATCCAGCAGATGGCGTCTTTGCCTTTGCCAGCCTCAGGATAGTGCTCCAGTGTCTGGAGTGGGGCTTGAAACCTGCAGGTTCAGGTGATGGTGTTAACACTGAGCCCATCTATTCTTTCCTGGGATGTGGGTGTCACTGGCAAGACCATCATTTTTTCTCCATCCCTAACTTCCCTGAAACTGAGTGGCTTGCTGGGCCTTTCAAATGGCAGGTAAGGGTCAGCCACATTCCTGGAGTCCTGGCAGAGTCAAACATCTACAACAGGTCTACAAGAACAAGACCCTTCAGCCCAATGAGCCAAAGCCAGTCAAACAACCACCTCACTATTCTAATTCCATGTTCCAGCACTTGGCCTGTAGCCCTGTACACCTTGGCATTACAGCTGCATATCGAAATACTTCAATGTTATGGGAGAGCTTCTGCTTCAACCATTCTTACAGAAAGCGAGTTACAAATTACTACCACCTTCTGCACCCTCTTAATCTTCAGCCATTTCCCTTAAATCTATGCCCATGGTCATTGATCATGAAATAACTCCACATCATCAAGTCACCCTTTATTTACACATCAACTGTCCTTGAATGTAATGTTTCATATAGAGTTAGGCACCAGAGGCACATCGTCCCTAACACTCAACCTGTTTGATGTCAGTAAGTAATCTCCCTGTTATATCCTTGTAAAGATTTGAGCTTTTCTTGTGAAATTCCTTTGGGATTTTTTAATGCCACGGAATCTCCCACACACTCCCATCTCTCTTGATGCTCACCCTTGTCTGGTTAATTCTTCCCATTTCCTTCTCTTCTTTCAGTTCATTCCATTTCAGTAAAGTCTGTGATATTTCCACGGAGGATGTGTACTTGAAACCGCCATAGAGAAGCTCCTATGAAGAAGGAAGGCTGATATTTACAGCAAGCCTGGACTGTGCCCTTGTGTATCTTTTCCAAACATTTCCATGTGATCTGTCAGCCTTCTTCAACTCTTCCCATTTCCTCCAAATCCAGTGGGTACCCATGGGTCCCAGCTGTGTCTGCTTGTTGTCGGCTCCATCAAACAACACCTCACCAGTACATGCACAGACACCGTTCCCCAAATCTCCCGCCATTACATCAGTGACTACACCAGTGCTGCATCCTGCACCCAGGCTGAACTGGAGCAGTTCATTGACTTTGCTAACAACTTCCAACCTGCCCTTAAATTCACGTAGTCTGTCTTGGACAAATCCTTCTCCTTTCTTGACCACCCCATTTCCATCTCCGGTGACAGTACAGGAACACACATTTACTGTAAACCCACAGACTCACACAACTACCTGGACAACACCTTCTCCCCGCCAGTATCCTGCAAGAACTCCATCCCGTTTTCCCAATTCTTCCATCTCCGTCACATCTGCTCAAACGAGGAGATGCTCCACTCCCAAGTGTCCCAGATGTCCACCTATTTTGAACAATGTTCTTTTCCCACTTCTGCCATCCAGACAGCCCTCCACCGCACCTCCTCCATTCTCTGTTCCCCAAATCTAAACACCCCCCTCCAAAATGCAATAAAGACAGGGTTCCCCCTTGTCTTCACCTTAGGCCCCACCAATCTCCACATCCAACGTATCATCCTCAAACAATTCTGCCAACTCCAGCTAGACCCCACCACCAAGAACATCTTCCCCTCCCCACCCCTCTCTGCTTTCCACAAGACCTGTTCCCTTTGCCAATCCTTGGTTTTCACCACTCTTCACACCTTTTCCCCCAACAAAACCCTGGTACTTTCCCCTGCAACCGTAAAAGATGCAAAACCTGCCGACACACCACGCCTGTCATTTCCATGCAGGACCCCAGTCCTTCCAGGTCAGACAGAGGTTCACCTGCCTCTCCTCCAACCTAGTTTATTGTACCCAGTGCACCCGTTGTGGTCTTCTCTGCATTGGTGAGACCGAACGTAAACTAAGGGCAAGTTTTGCTGAGCATCTCAGCCATGCTCACAAAGGCTGACCTGGCCTCCCAGTCAATGCCAATTTCAATTCCCCTTCCTATTCCCTCTCTGACATGACCATCCTCTGCCTCCTCCATTGCCACAAGCAATCAGACTGCAAATTGGAGGAACAAATAATTATCTTTTGCCTAAACCCAGAGGAATCAACATTGAGTTCTCCAATTTCAAAAAGACTCCCTTTCCCAACTTTCGACTCCCTTTCCTGTCCCCCTCCTCCATTCTATTCCACTTACAGACCCTCCCTTCCAGCCACCAAATGGATTCATTCCTCCCATCGACCAATCACTTCAAACCTGTGTTCATCATTCAATACCTACCACTCCACCATTCCCCTCCACCCACCTAAACAACTGATCCCACCTTGATTTGCACCTCCCCCTACCCTCATTTGCAGTTCTGCAGAAGAATTATACCCGAAATGTTGACTTTTCCACCTCCAGATTCTGCCTGACTTGCTGTGTTCTTCCAGCCTCCTGCAAGCCTCCATCCCAGCCTGATAACCACCTCGGACATTGGAAGGAAATGCCCAGGGAGCAGGTTAACATGGTGCAAAAAGCCTTTCATCTGAAGCTTCAGTGTTTGCATTCAGTCTGGATTTTCACTTGCTCATTGCTCCCCTTTTACATGATAATGGAGAGAGAACTCTTGTTGATGCAGTTTTTTTTTTAATCATCCCAGGCTGTTTAAAGCTGCGTGCGCAGTGCAATCCCCTTCACAAGACAAAATGCTGAGGTCCCAAAATCAGCAAATGAATGATGAGACAAATCTGTTTTGGTGGCATTAGATGAATATTGAGCAGGATACCCGAGGGAATCTCTTCAGAATGGGATCTTGTCGAGCTCCCTGAGGTGGAGGGATTGGGGTCTGGGTGGTGCTGGTGGGGCTTTAGATGAACATCCCATACATAACATGGTGCAAGAGTTCACTGCAGTCTCAGCCTGGATTCTGTGCTCTTGTTTCTGAGGTGGATTTCAATCCAATAACCATTTTGACTCTGAAGCAGGAGCATTGCCCATGGGGCCAAGGTCAGTAACAATGTAAACTGTGTGGCTCTGAAAGCCTGAGTCTGTATTTCAGCTCAGAAGGATATCAGCTCATTCATCAAATCTGTTTCTGACCCTCTGCAGGCTGACCATGCTGCCGGTGTCTTTCCAACACTCTCACGTTTTCCCATGTGCCACAGCTCATTCGCCTGAGGGATAGTTTACTCGAAATGTGTAGTGCTGGAAAAGCACAGCAGGTCAGGCAGTTGTGCTCAGGCCGAGGACATGACCTTGTCCCTCTATCAGATCCTCTTCAAGACACTCATGGCTCACCACTGCCCTCTCCAGGACAGTTAGGGAAGGGCAACAGCAAGGATGGAGACGGGCACGCGTCGCCACAAGTGCTGTTCTGTGCAGTTTGGGGGCACACTTTGATAGACGTTTGTTCGGTCTTTGAGTGTAATTCATTTTGTGCCTGATCCCGGTGTCAATCCGAAGGACACTCCACCTTTCAGTCTGACAAACCAGGGTCACCCCATGTCATGGCACTGCTTCTGGCCGACGCTCCAGTCTTTCAAGAGATGAATTCAAGCCTCAGCAGTTTGATCATTTTAATTTTACATCATTTCTCTTGATTTCTCCTGGGATGGGGAGGGTGTTGCCTTTCCCTAATTGTCCTGGAGAGGGCGGTGACGAGCCATGTAATATCTGGGAAGGAATGCGCTGGAATCTGAACAAAAAAAGACATGAAAATCAATGTGATGTTCACAAATGTTCTTTCGGCGAGGGAGCCCAGTCTGTGACTCCTGCCCCACTGTGACATGATCCATTTTTAATGACCCCATGACCTGGCTCAGCAAAGAACTTAGTCCAAGCAACTGGGGCTGGGCAATAATTATGAAGCTCGCCAATGATGAAGCAGAAATAATAATGAGAAGGATTAATGCAGCTCCTTGCTGTCTGCCTTTTAGCGTCTGAGCCACCACACTCTCACCGTTCTGGGTCTCGAATCCTCTAACATTAATTCATTAGAGTGTGGGAATATACGAAGAGGTTTTATTTTGAACTATAGGTCTCTTTTCTCGGTGACTCTCTCCTTTTCAACCCCCTACAATCCTGTCACCAGATGCTTGTGCTGACAGCCTTGTTGTGCAGAGTGAAAGCTCTCGGTGTTCTCTGAGGCCTCACTGCCTTGTGTCTGTCTCCACTGCAACATAAGACAAATGACGTGTTTCTAAAACCCTGTTAAAATTAAAAGCCAGCAAAGGAAATGACTCAACAGGAGTTGAGTCGGTCTTGTTCAAGAAAATAATTTTCATTTTAAAATTACATTTCTGTCAGTGAGTGACAAAGGAAAGATGGGGTCCAAGATTTCTGCAGCCTCTGCCAGAACATAGGACCCAGGATCAGGAGCAGGCCTTTTGGGAGCTGCTCTGCCAATGAAGAAGATCACTGCTTATGGTCTCACCTGCACTTTCCGCTTCCCCACCCCCTCTCATTATCCTTAATTGCCTTGTTCATCAAAAAATCTGTCTACTGTAACCTTGAGCCAACTCCATGAGTGAACCTCCATTCCCATGTAGAGAAGAGAATTCCACAGACTGTCAACCCTCAGCAAGAAAACCCCTCCTTCCTTTTCAATGGGAGACTGCTTTGTGTTAAACTGGCCCTCCAGTTCTCATCTGTCCGATAACAGGATCTACCCTCTCAGTATCCAGCCTGTCATGTCACCTTCAGATCAGAAACTGTTAATGAGAGAGAACAGGTTACATCAGCGAGACTCTTCCCCAGAGATGATGAACAATGTTGAAGTAAATTGGTTTCTCCAGTGCCAGAGTCCAGAACAAGAGGGTTGTTAAAATTGTAATTCAGATGATTTCAGGAAAAATTCCTTCCGACAGAGTGATGGAAATCTGGAACCCTCAATCCAAAATAAAAAGCTGTTGAGGTTGTGTTTCAATAATCATTTTCTCAGGGCAGTACAGTTTACAGGACAAAGGGAGAATGTATTCCAGGTTAGCCATGGCCTGATTAACTGGGGAACTAGGTCAGAGCAACTGATTGGTCATTCCCACTGGAATCCACTGGAATGACGACTGATGTGTTTGCAGCTAATGGAAGGAGTCATTACCCATAGTCTTCAGCAGCTGTGCAAGTCCCCCATAGTTACTAGAAAGCAGCTGTTTCACTGTGCCCGAACAATACAAAGTCAGAGGACACACAACACCAGGTTCTAGCCCAACAGATTCATTTGAAATCACAGGCTTCCAAAGCGTTGCTCCTTCATCAGGTGTACCCCAGTCCACCATCAGCATCCCCACATTACTGAACAGTACAAATAAACTGGGGCTCTGTGAGGATCTAACCGGCTGAATCTGTACAAACGAGGAGAGAGAGAGAGAGAGAGTACATCTTTTGAACCAGGATACCTAATTGCACCACAATGAAAATACTCTGCATGCTATGATATATCAAAAAAAAGTACTTTGGTGTAACTTTAGATTGTCCTCACTGTGTGCTGTTTTATTCATGATGTGATACACGGAGAGTATGTCAGCGTTGGGTGGCAAAATGTATATTTCCTCCTCTAGTCCCTTTCCAAAACACCCTCTCCATCTTGCTTTAATCCTTATTGATTCTTCTACAATTGTTCCTGTTCCCTCACACCGTCCCGGTCCCAGAGGAACATGGCCAGACTTCATGACCCCACTCTGACTTAAGTTTCATGTGTAGTGTGTTGGAGCTTGGACTCCTGCCTCAGGCCCAGGTGTAGGGGCCTGTTCAACAATCTGCACATTGTCCTTTTTCTCTTTCTGAATGAACTGGATCAAGTTGCAGGAACGAGCTGGCAACAAGGCGCTTTGTCTGCAATGTTCCAGCACTGGGTACAGAACTAGCTGAGTCAGAGGAGACAGTGGGTAGTGATGGAAGGATGGATTTCAGAATGGAGGGCTGTGTCTTGTGGGGTTTCACAGGGATCAATGATGGGACCTTTGCTGTTCATTGTCTACATAAATGATTTGGATGAAAACATGGCGAGTCTAATTGATGAGTTTGTGGATGTCACAAAGATTGCGGGAGTTGCAGTTAATGATCAGATTATCAGAGGATACAGCAGGGCATAGAACAATTGGATCCATGGATAGAAAATGGCAGATGAAGTTTAATCCAGATAAATGTGAAATGATGCATTTTGAAAGATCAAGCACGTGGCAGAATACCTGCACAGTGAATGGCAGAATCCTTTGGAGTATTGATATGCAGAGGGATCTGGGTGTACATGTTCACAGATCACTGAAGGTAGCAGTACCTAAGGTGGTTAAAAAAGGCCAATGGCACGCTTGGCTACGTTGGTAGGAGCACTGAGTATTAGGATAGACAAGTTATACTGCAGCTTTACTGAACTTTAGTTTGAGGAGAAAGTGAGGACTGCAGATGCTGGAGATCAGAGCTGAAAATGTGTTCCTGGAAAAGCGCAGCAGGTCAGGCAGCATCCAAGGAACAGGAGAATCGACGTTTCGGGCATAAGCCCTTCTTCAGGAATGAGGAAAGTGTGTCCAGCAGGCTAAGATAAAAGGTAGGGAGGAGGGACTTGGAAGAGGGGCGTTGGAAATGCGATAGGTAGAAGGAGGTCAAGGTGAGGGTGATAGGCCGGAATGGGGTGGGGGTGGAGAGGTCAGGAAGAAGATTGCAGGTTAGGAAGGCGGTGCTCAGTTCGAGGGATTTGACTGAGACAAAGTGGGGGGAGGGGAAATGAGGAAACTGGAGAAATCTGAGTTCATCCCTTGTGGTTGGAGGGTTCCGAGGCGGAAGATGAGGCGCTCTTCCTCCAACCGTCTTGTTGCTATGGTCTGGCGATGGAAGAGACCAAGGACCTGCATGTCCTTGGTGGAGTGGGAGGGGGAGTTGAAGTGTTGAGCTACGGGGTGGTTGGGTTGGTTGGTCCGGGTGTCCCAGAGGTGTTCTCTGAAACGTTCCACAAGTAGGCAGCCTGTCTCCCCAATATAGAGGAGGCCACATCGGGTGCAAAGGATGCAATAGATGATGTGTGTGGAGGTGCAGGTGAATTTGTGGTGGATATGGAAGTATCCCTTGGGGCCTTGGAGGGAAGGGGGGAGGTGTGGGCGCAAGTTTTGCCACTCCCGGCACCTTCCCCTGCAACCGCAAGAAATGCAAAACTTGCGCCCACACCTCCCCCCTTACTTCCCTCCAAGGCCCCAAGGGATACTTCCATATCCACCACAAATTCACCTGCACCTCCACACACATCATCTATTGCATCCTTTGCACCCGATGTGGCCTCCTCTATATTGGGGTGACAGGCCGCCTACTCGTGGAACGTTTCAGAGAACACCTCTGGGACACCCGGACCAACCAACCCAACCACCCCGTAGCTCAACACTTCAACTCCCCCTCCCACTCCACCAAGGACATGCAGGTCCTTGGACTCCTCCATCGCCAGACCATAGCAACAAGACGGTTGGAGGAAGAGCGCCTCATCTTCCACCTAGGAACCCTCCAACCACAAGGGATGAACTCAGATTTCTCCAGTTTCCTCATTTTCCCTCCCCCCACCTTGTCTCAGTCAAATCCCTCGAACTCAGCACCGCCTTCCTAACCTGCAATCTTCTTCCTGACCTCTCCGCCCCACCCCACTCCGGTCTATCACCTTCACCTTGACCTCCTTCCAACTATCGCATTTCCAACGCCCCTCCCCCAAGTCCCTCCTCCCTACCTTTTATCTTAGCCTGCTGGACACACTTTCTTCATTCCTGAAGAAGGGCTTATGCCCGAAACGTCGATTCTCCTGTTCTTTGGATGCTGCCTGACCTGCTGCGCTTTTCCAGCAACACATTTTCAGCTCTGAACTTTGGTTTGGCCACACTTGGAACATTTGCATATAGTTCTGGTCACCACATGACCAGAAGGATGTGGATGCTTTGGAGAGGGTAGAGAAAAGATTTGCCATGAATGCTGTCTGTTATGGAGGGTTTTAGTTATGAAGGAAGGTTGGATAGACTGGATTTGTTTTCATTGGAATGCAGGAGGTTGAGGGGCAACCTAATAGAAGTTTATGAAATTGTGAATGGCATGGAGAGAGTGGAAAATATGAGGCTTTTCCCCAGAGTAGAGGGGTCAGTTACTAGTGGACACAGGTTCAAGGTGTGTGTCGGGGATGGGGGGGGGGTAGCTGGTGGGTGTTTAAAACAGATGTGTGAGGTAAGTATTTCACACAAACGATGGTGGGGGGCTGGAACACACTGCCAGTGGAGGTGGTGGAAACAGACACAATAGCAGCATTCAAGAAATACCTGGATGAATACATGGATAGGAAGGGAATAGAGGGATATGAATCCTGTAGGTGAATACAGTTTCAGTATCGAAGGGCAAAATGTGGTGGCACAGGCTGGGAGGGCCGAAGGGCCTGTCCCTGTGCTGTATTGTTCCTTGTTCTTTGATCCCTGCTGTTGAATTGGATTCTCAGGAGCCAGCTCCGTATGAAGAGCCTGTTCTCATTCTTTTGTTGGAGTTCATGGGACAGCTGCTGCTTCCTTGTTACGTCACTGATCAAACCAACAATGTGGGAAGACTCATGATGGAGTGGGTGGTTGTTTGAATTCTCACTTGTGATAATACAGTTTTAAATGTGTCAGAGTTACTTTCCCCTCTCTCTGTGGAGGGGGTCACTGTCACTGTCCCCACCCCACCTTTTCACTCTTATAGTGATAGCATTTTTAGCTTTCCTTCTGTCGGAGAATGCTGTCATTCCCCCCTCCCTCCCAACCAACCCCCCACCCCCCCACACCCCCAACTTCCCCACCCCCCCCACCCCCAAATCTCTCAGGCACTGGGTGGGGGTGAATGGAATTTTAACCTTTATTGCTGCGGGTTGGAATTTAAAAGTCGAGAAATCTTGTACCAATTCTAATGGGTGTTAATGAGCCTGCACGTGCAGTTTTGGTCCCTGTATTTAAGAAAGGATGGACTGGCATTGGAAGCATCCTTCTGCTCCAGTTTCTCACATCAGAACTGGTTTGGAGCCTGCCTGCAGTAGCAGCCTCCAGCCTCTGGGTGGTTCCTTGCCCAGCCTCCCGTTTCCTCTCCCCAGTCTCCTGCTGCAGCAGATGGGGGAGGCAATATAATGGACCACTCGGTTATCCTCAATCCCTCCCCCATCTCCCAAACTCTCCAATCTGGCCTTCCCCCGCATGACTCGCAGCTGTGCCTTCAGTCTCCCAGGCCCTCAGCACGGGGATTTCCTCCAAAAACCCTTCTCACTTCTTACAGTGAGCTCTTTGTCTCTTTTTGGTCATCATCACAAACACCATATGTCCCCACCTTTTGAATGGTTACTATATTAAAGTTGCTATATTAATACAAGTTGTTGTTGTTGATATTACTGACCAGGAGTTATTTATTGACAGGTTTCACCAATGTAAGAGGAAAGGGAATGACCACCGGTGTAGAGAGGTGATCATTTTCAGCCAACTGTACCACTAACACCAGATCATCAAATGTCCTTAAAATAGTTCCTTCCAAACCCATGACCGCTTCAGTCTGGAACGACAAGGACAGCAGATATATGGGAGCACCAATCCCTGGAAGTTCAATGCAAGCCACTCACCATCCTGACTTTGAACTGTTCCTTCATTGCCACTGGGTCAAAATCCTGGAATTTTCCCTCCCAGGGCTTCATGAGTCTTCAACAGTTCAAGAAAGCAACTCAGCACCAACTTCACCAGGGCAACTAGGGATAGGTAATAAATGCTGGCCCATTCAGTGAACCCCACATCCCATGAAGGAATTTTAAGAAGCCTACTTCCTTTGACATCTCCCTTCCACCCAGCCTAAGACTCAGGCCTCATTGACTGCTTGGGTTTCACTTGCCATTCCATCCTATTCTCCACTCTGTGTCCTATCCCTGAGATCCTTGTCAATAGTTCGCTGTTATTGTGGGAGACTGCTGAGAGTAAGTGGGCTGTCACAGTTCCCACATTACAACAATGACTAGACTTTGGAAGTATTCCATTAGCTGTAAAACATCTTTGAACATCCTGAGCTCATGAACGGTGTAAAGAAGTGCAATTCTCTCTCCTTTTTGTTTCCTCTCCATGCCTTCCCATCTGTCTCCCCACAACATCCCTCCCTTGTTTAAAATCTAAAATGAATTATGAATCTCTGGGAGAACTCAATCTGTGGCAACATTGAGACTAACAACAACCACCTCCTTGGTGGGCTTTGAGTGTGAAGGCCAATAACACTCTCACTGGGACTTGATCTGGGTTGTCTCCAGTCAATCAGTGTTACTGTTCTGGGGCCAGACATTACTGACCAACCTTAGACCCTGTTACCTGATAGAGATGACGAATAACCTGCACTGGGCTTTAACACACTGTTACCATAGCACAGAGTGAAATTGTGTAGCGCTGGAAATGCACGGCCGGTCAGGCAGTATCCCTGGAGCAGGAGAGTCGACGTTTTGAGCATAAGCTCTTCATCAGGAATGGGGAGGAGGGAGTGAGGAGTCAGAGAGATAAATGGGAGGGAATTGGGGCTGGGAAGAAGGTCATGAAGATTGCAATAGGTACGTGGAGGTGGGGGGTGACAGTGATAGGTCAGAGTGAAGGGTGGAGTGGATAGGTGGGAAGGAAGTTGGACAGGTAGGACAGTTCAAGAGGTTAGACGGTTGGATCTGGGATAAGCTGGGGGGAGTGGAGATGAGGAAACAAGTAACATCAACATTCAGAGTATTGAGTACAGGAGTTGGGAGGTCATGTTGCGGCTGTACAGGACATTGGTTAGGCCACTGTTGGAATATTGCATGCAATTCTGGTCTCCTTTCTATCGGAAAGATGTGAAACTTGAAAGGGTTCAGAAAAGATTTACAAGGATGTTGCCAGGGTTGGAGGATCTGAGCTACAGGGAGAGCTGAACAGGCTGGGGCTGTTTTCCCTGGAGCATCGGAGGCTGAGGGGTGACCTTATAGAGGTTTACAAAATTATGAGGGGCATAGATAGGATAAATAGACGTCTTTTCCCTGGGGTCAGGGAGTCCAGAACTAGAGGTTTAGGGTGAGAGGGGAAAGATATAAAAGAGACCTAAGGGGCAACTTTTTCACGCAGAGGGTGGTATGTGTATGGAATGAGCTGCCAGAGGATGTGGTGGAGGCAGGTACAATTGCAACATTTAAGAGGCATTTGGATGGGCATATGAATAGGAAGGATTTGGAGGGATATGGGCTGGGTACTGGCAGGTGGGACTAGATTGGGTTGAGATATCTGGTTGGCATGGACGGGTTGGATCGAAGGGTCTGTTTCCATGCTGTACATCTCTATGACTCTATAACATTAATTCTGTGTCATTGGAGTGTCTCAAGTTGGAAGATGTGGTGTTCTTCCTCCAGTTGTCAGATGGCTTCAATTTGGCGGTGGAGGAGGCCAAGGGACTTGCATATCCTTCGCAAGTGGGAGGGGGAGTTGAAATGGTCGGCCACAGGGTGGTGGGGTTGTTTAGTGCGTGTGTCCTGAAGATATCATCTTCCAATCCTCCAATGAAGATGCACTGTCCTTACCAAAACATGTTGGCAAATCCCTTCATAACACGTAAAGGGAGAGAAACATTGAAAACTGTATTATCATGAGTGAGAGTCCATTTAAAACAAGGACTATGATGTTAAATGTTCCGAGCCGTAAACAACACTGGTATATTGATGTCATTATCTTATTAAACAATATTAAAACCTTGGCCAAACATTTTCCTGCAGACAGTGTATTTAAAATATCATGAGTCTTTCCGCATTGTTGGTTTGATCAGTGACGCAGCAAGGAAGCAGCAGCTGCCCCATGAACTCCAACAAAAGAATGAGAACAGGCTCTTCATACGGAGCTGGCTCCTGAGAATCCAATTCAACAGCAGGGATTAAAGAACAAGGAACGATACAGCACAGGAACAGGCCCTTCAGTCCTCCAAACCTGTGCCAACACATTTTGCCCTTCTATACTGAAACTGTATTCACCTACAGGATTCATATCCATCTATTCCCTTCCTATTCATGCATTAGTGCAGGTATTTCTTGAATATTGTGTGTTCTTCCACCCCATCCTCTGGCAGTGTGTTCCAGGTACTCAACTCCCTTTGTGTGAAATACTTGGTTTGTACATCTCTTTACAATTATTTCCCCCAAAATCCCTGCACCTTGAACCTGTGTCCTCTAGTATTTGACCCCTCCACCCTGGGAAAAAGCCTCACTTCTTCAACCCTGCCTATCCCATTCACAACTCTGTAAACTTCTATCAGGACGCACCTCATTTTCCTGCATTCCAGTGAAAACAAACTCAGTCTCTCCAATCTTTCTTCAGAACGACAATCCCGCCTCCCTGCACCCCCCAATACCAGACAGTATCCTGTAAACATTTTCTGTACCATCTTCAAAACATCCACATACTTCTTTTTGAACTGTATGCAGTTGTATGCAACCAGAACTGTATGCCATATTCCAAGTGTGGCCGAACTAAAGTTCTATAAAGCTGCAGCATAACTTGTCTATCCTTATATTCAATGCCCCTTCCAATGTAGGCAAGCAGGCCATAAGCCTTTTCTCCAACCTTTTCTCCCTGTGCTGGCACATTCAGTGATCTGTGAACATACACACCCAGAACCCTCTGCATATCAATACTCCAAAGGATTCTACCATTCACTGTATAATTCCCACTTGGACATCACCTTTCAAAATGCATCACCTCACATTTGTCTGTATTAAACTACCTCTGCCATTTTTCTGTCCAAGCATCCAACTGATCTCTATCCTGCCATATCCTAGATAATCCTTCTCATTATCTGCAACTCCACCAATCTTTGTATCAATTGTAAACTTACTAATTAGATCAGCTACGCTTTCGTCCAAATCATTTATGTAGACCATATACAGCAGAGTTCCCTGTGGAACACCACGGGTTACAGCCCACCATTCTGAAAACCATCCCCCCATCACAGCCCTCTGTCTCCTCCTACACAGCCAGTTCTGTGCCCAATGCTGGGAACATTTTAGACAAGACACCTTGTCGCCAGCTCATTACTGCAACTTGATCCAGTTCATTCAGAAAGAGAAAAAGGACAATGTACAGATTGTTGAACAGACCCCTACACCTGGGCCTGAGGCAGGAGCCCAAGCTCCAACACACTGGCCTCACTTCACACCAACCTTCACACAGTGCAGGGTCATGAACTCCGGCCATCAATTCCACTGGGACTGGGACTGGGACGGAGTGAGGGAGCATGGACAATGTCTAAGAGTCAATAAGGAGTCGAGCAAGATGGAATGTGTGTGTTAGGAAGTGTTTAATGGAGGAAACATACTTTGTGACACCCAATACGGACATAGTCTCCGTGTATCACAGAATGAACAAAACAGCACTTGTTTTGAAGACAATCAAAAGTCACACCAAAGTACTTCTTTTTGATATATCATAGCATGCTCAGCATTTTCATTGTGGTGCGATAAGTATCCTGGTCCGAAAGCTGTTCGCTCTCTCGCCTTGTTTCTGCAGATGGAGCCAATTAGATCCTCGCAGAGCCCCAGTTTATTTGTACTGTTCAGTTCTGTGGGGATGCCAAAGGTGGACTGGGGTACACCTGATGAAGGAGCAGCACTTCGAAAGCATGTGATTTCAAATGAACCTGTTGGGCTCGAGCCTGGTGTTGTGTGCTTACTGACTTTGTATTGTGCGGGCACAGTGAAACAGCTGCCTTCTAGTAACTATAGAGAATGTGCACTTCAACTGAGGACGATGGGTAATGACTCCTTCCATTATCTGAGAATAAACCCACAGGCATTCCAGGGGATTCCAGTGGGAATGACCTGTCAGGTGCTTCCCAGATATTTCCCAGGGAAGCTCAACAAGCAAGGATGGAGATGGGAGCGCGAAGAACAAGTGCTGTTCTGTGCAGTTTGGGGGCACGCTTGGATAGACAGTTGTTAGATCTTTGAGTGTAATTCATTTTTAGCTGAGCGCAGTGTCAATCCGAAGGACACTCCACCTTGCAGTCTGACAAACCAGGTTCACGCATGTCATGGCTCTGTTTCTGACCGAGGCTCCAGTCTTTCAAAGAGATGAATTCAAGCCCCACCAATTTGATAATTTGAATTATAGGTAATTTATTTTGATTTCTCCTGGGATGGGGTGGGTGTTGCCCTCCCCTAATTGTCCTGGAGAGGGCGGTGGTGAGCCATGTGTTTCTCGAAGAGGATCTGACAGAGGGACAAAGTCATGTCCTCGGCCTGAGCACAACTGCCTGACCTGCTGTGCTTTTCCAGTGCCACACTTTTCGACTCCGAGGAAACTATCCCTCAGGAGAATGGGCTGTGCCACAAGAGGAAACGTGGGAGTGTTGGAAAGGCACCGCCAGCCTGGTCAGCCTACAGAGCGGCAGAAACAGATTTGATGAATGAGCTGATATCCTTCTGAGCTGAGATGCTGACTCAGGCTTTCAGAGCCACACAGTTTACATTGTTACTGACCGTGGCTCCATGAGCAATGCTCCTGCCTCATCGTCAAAATGGTCATTGGATTGAAACCCACCTCAGAGATGAGAGCACAGAATCCAGACTGAGACTGTGGTGCACTGCTGAAAGTTGTACAGTCTCTGGCACCATCATTTGAGGCTTCATCACCACCACACCCCGACTACCCCCACCCCCACTTCAGGAGGATCGACAAGATCCCAATCTAAAAGAGATTCCCTCGGGGGCCCTGCTCAAAATTCAACTAGTGCCACCAAAACAGATTTCTCTTGTCATTCGTTTCCTGTCTGTGGGACTGCACCATCTTGTCTGTGAACGTGACTGCTCTGTGCTCACAGCTTTCAATATCCTGACATATTAAAAAAAAACTGCATCAACAAGAGTTCTCTCTCCATTATCGTGTAAAAGGGGAGCAGTGAGCAAGTGATAATCCACACTGAGCGCAAACACTGAAAGGCTTTTTGCACCATGTTAACCTGCGACCTGGGCATTTCCTTCCAATGTCGGAGGTGGTTATCAGGCTGGGATGGAGACTGACAGATCACATGGAATCCTTCTGGCAAGGTACACAAGGGCACAGTCCAGGCTTGCTGCAAATATTGGCCTTCCCCTTATTGAAGGGCTGGGAGCATCTCTATGGCGGTTTCTAGTACACATCCTCCGTGGAAATATCACAGACTTTACTGAAATGGAATGACCTGAAAGAGGAGAAGGAAATGGGAAGAATTAACCAGACAAGGGTGAGCATCAAGAGAGGTGGGAGTGTGTGGGAGATTCAATGCCATTAAAATTCCCAATTGGGTTTCACAAGAAAAGCTCAAATCGTTACCAGGATATAACCGGGAGAATCCTCGCTGACATAAACAGGCTGAGTGTCAGAGACCGCGAGCCTCCAGTGCCTGACTCTCTATGAGGCATTAGGGTCAAGGAATGTTCATGTGTCAATAAAGGGTGACTTGGTGACATGGGGTTATGTGATAATCAATGAACTGAGGAGTATAGATTACAGGTAAATGGCTGAAGGTTAAGAGGGAACATAAGGAAACACATTTTCACCCAGAGGGTGGTGACAGTCTGGGACTCACTGCCTGTAAGGGTGGTTGAGGCAGAAGCTCTCCCATAACATTGAAGTATTTCAATGTGCAGCTGTAATTCCAAGGTGTACAGGGCTACGGGCCAAGTACTGGAACATGGAATTAGGATAGTGAGGTGGATGTTTGACTGGCTTTGGCTCATTGGGCCAAAGGGCCTTGTTCTTGTAGACCTGTTGTCGATATCCGACTCTGCCAGGACTCCAGCAATGTGGCTGACCCTTACCTGCCATTTGAAAGGCTAAACAAGCCACTCAGTTTCAGGGCAGTTAGGGATGGTGAACAAATGCTGGTCTTGCCAGGGACTCTCACTTCCCAGAAAATAATAGATGGGCTCAGTGTTAACACCGTCATCTGAACCTGCAGGTTTCAAGCCCCACTCCAGACACTGGAGTACTATCCTGAGGCTGGCAAAGGCAAAGACGCCATCTGCTGGATGATCGGTTAAACCACTGCCCTCTCAGATCAATGTGAATATAAGGGATTTGAGACCATCTCAGGGAAACTCTCCCCAGTGTGCTGACCAATGCTTCTCTTATAACCAATAGTATTAAAACAGATACAAAACCAAAATACTGCAAATCTCAAATAGAAGCACGTGCTGGAGAAAGGGAACAGGTGCAGCCTCTGTGGGAAGAGGAGGATTAACTTTTTGGGTTCAGTGATGATTTATCTAAAAGGCAGCAAATTTTTATTTATATTTAATTTTATGCTGTTTTATATTATTTTATTTAAATATTGTTGAAAACAAGTTTACCCACTTGATTGGAACCACATTCATACACATGCATTCCCCCCACACCGATGTGTAGTAACAGCTCTGTGTACTATTTACAAGATGCACTGCAGAGATTCACCAAAGATCCTGAGACAACAGCTTCCAAACCCATGACCACTTATATTTGGACAAGGGCAGCAGGTACACGGGACCATCACCCCAGCAAGTTCTTCTCCAAGTCATTCACCAGTTTGACTTGGAAATATGAAGCTGTTCCTACATCATCACTGGGTCAGATTCCCCAGAATTTGCTTCCTAAGGACATTGTGGGTCTACCAACAGCACACGGACTGCAGGGGTTCAAGGAGGCAGTTAATCACCATCAGGTCCAGGGCAATGAGACATGGACAGTAAAAAGCCTGGTAGAAGAAAGAGGAGGCGTGCTTAAAGACCAGAAGGTGAGACTGTGATGTTTCAGTTATTCCTGAACATTGGTGTGACCACATCTCAAATACTGAGGGTAGTTTTGGTCTCCCTATTGAAGGAACAATATAAATGCATCAGAGGTGGTTCACAGGAATTTTACCCGATTGATCCCTGGAATGAGTGGGCTGTGTGATGAGGGAAGATTGGAAAAGGGGATGGGGCGGAGCCGGGTGTTGAGGTAGGGATAGGTTGAGAATGGTAGAGAGTATGACCTGATTATTCGATGGGAGAGATTAATTTGCATTCGTCCCTCCCATCAACCAATCAGGTAGTATCCTCTACCTATCTTCACCTATCCCCATCTCACCACCCTGCCCCCATCACTCCCTTTATTGCAGCTCCCCCATCATTCCCCCACCCCCTCCAACCCACGCCCATTCCTGAAGAAGTGTTACAGCTTAACGTCGATGTCTCCACCTCCTGATGCTGCCAGTCTTGCTGTGTTCTCCCAGCCTCCTGCTTGTCAACCTTGGATTCCAGAGTTTGCAGTTTGTCTCTAATCTCTTCAGGGGCCTGGATGAGAGTTAGGAAATTGGGTTTTGATGGAGCTACCCACAGACTCAAGTCAAAAGAACCAAAGCAAGAAAGGCACGTGGATTGAATACAAGAGAGCAAATTGTGAGGGAAAACCAATTATTACCAGCTTAGCAATTGCAAAGGAGAGAGTGACAACATTGAATTGCTTCTGGTGTCATCCTCTGAGCCCTAACATTTCACAGTGCCAGCTCCACATCCTTCCATTGGCTTTGTCACTGAGAGTCAACAGTTCCCTTCCCACAGCCCTTTTAAAATGTCCTGTTGCAGGGAATCACTGACACAGAAAATATTTCATCTTTTCTGGGAAAGATAGAGAAATATAGGATGTCAAGGAGCTGTTTCTCAGCCTTCAGGGTCTGACAGAAGGATGTGTGTAGTCTGTGGATTCTGGAGACAGATCATGGAGATATTCCTCACTCCCATCAATACCTGACTTTATTCTGACATCAGTTTCTATTCTTCATTATAAAGTACCCCCACCAGTTTCAGACTGGACATTTCACACCCAGCCCCCATTTCCTCACATTGGAATCAAGAACCAAACTTGCCCCATCTCAGGATTGCCCTCTGAATGTGGTGTCAGTGTGTTAATGTTGTGTTTGATTGAAAGAGCCACGGTGGAATCTGGGACTGAGGCCAAGGGTTTCTGAGCCACCAGCAGCCTCCCCGCTGTGTGAGGGTCTGTTTGGATAAGATTTCAGCTGCATTGGTCCCCACTAATACTAGAGCCATGAAGTGAGATTGCCAGAGCCACATGTGGACTGAGGAACACAACAGTCAGGACAATGAGCTGCTCTGGAATCCACCCTGAGCCCTGGATGATCCTCACTGAGATGTCCCAGGGGCTACAGAGTATGACAGCAGAAAGTGGAACCAGTTTATCATTGACTGTCCTCCCCAGCCATGACTCCCAGACTCCCCCTGGACTGAACATTCTCAATCTGACCCCAGGGAATCACGGGACAATTTCATCTCATTTGAAGAGTAAAGAAAACCCAAGTCTAATTTATGGAATATTTATTTCCCAAATTGTTATTGTGCAATTGTTATTCTGAGTAACAAGGTCCTGCTTGTCATATTCATCAATATAGGGTTCCCAGTGGCTCTGGCTCCCTAACAGTTGATTTGAATTTCTTGGCTTGTGATCTTGCGGTGTCTCAGGGATGGGTGAGCGTTGATGAGGAATTTCCATCAGATTATTCTGTTCCCCATTGTCCCCTCCTGCCTTCCTTCTTTTCTCCATTTATTGGGAAAGATTTCCTTGAGGTTGTGCATTCCTGCTGAAAGTGCCCCTTCTGGACACAATGGTAGCATTGCCCTCCTGCTCCGGGGACCCCATTGCCCCCTCTATTCTCCCCCTCATTCTCCAGGCCTTGAGGGTGGAGGTTAGCACTTCACACAGCTTTCCCTGAGGACTCAGCTCTGGCCATTTCCAAAGCAGACACGAGACAGAGACTGAATCATCTTCATCTTTATTCCCTTTTCCAGATTGACATTGACAGAAAACAGAATGCAATTAACAGCCCAGACTGAGGAAGCTGCACAAATTCACAGCTATTTTCCTCAAGGAGCTTGAGGAAAACACTTGTGGTGATTTTCTCAATAACCTAAGAATCCTGTTCCTTTAAACAGTGACAAAACCTTAAATTGGAACTGACGGCTGAGCAGGGACTTCTGAGGTTCACATTGTGTTTGTACAACTGACAGTCTTCAGCATTTTCAATAGGTTTGACTTGGCACCACAGGTAATCACGGCCCCAATCAAACACTCCCAGATTAGGGTCAGCATGAAGTCTAATACAGAGTAAAGCTTCTTTTTGATGATCGCCTTAACCCTTGCACTTCAGAAGTGTCGCCAAGCCAATTCCAAGAAGGAAGAGAGTTGAAATTCAGTGCTGACAATGACCTTTGTCCTGCCAGCTCAGTCCTGTTCGATTTAAAGTTGTGTCTCCTCTGTGGACTGTCTCAAACACTCCACGCACATTCTGATCTCCTGATGCTCTTGCTGAGGGGAGAGGGGAGGGTCACGTGGGTAAGGGCACAGGAGAAGCGAGCGTTGGACTTCCAGTCAGACCCAGAGAGGGTCAGCAGGCTGCTGACACTGTAGGTGCTGTCTGAAGCTCGCAGGTGGTTGCTGGTCTGAACCCCGTCCGAAATGACTGCACCGTCCTTCTTCCACTGCACCTCCAGCTCATCGGGATAGAAGTGATTGGCAAGGCACACCAGGGTGGCAGTGCTCTTGGCATTGACCTGCTCCGGGGAGTGGGGTAGCAGGGTCAGCTTGGGCTTAGCGTTCTCACGGCCTAAAAACAAGAGAATTTTGATCCCTGCCTTTTGAAGGGATTTTAACTCTCCAAACATGAACTGGCAAAACAATCCATTTTGAACGTTTGTTGCCAATTCCTAACAAACCCCATAAAAGAACACACATTGTTTAAAGTGCATCTTGGGGTGTGGGTGTCACTGGCAGGGCCAGCATTTATTGCCCATCCCTAATTGCCCCTGACACGGTGATGGTTAAAGAGAAGGGACTGCTTTGGATCATTCTTTAGGGAATGAATGTGGGCAGTTGGAAGGGCTACCAATGGGGGAGCATTTCAGTGACAGTGATCAGAACTCAGTGAGATGGAGAGGAGGGATGGAAATGGAGAACCATGGGGCAAGTGTAAAAGTTTTCATTTGGGAACAAACCATTTCACTGAACTGGGCAATGATTTGGTAAAAGTGAGCTGAAAGACAAAATGCAAGGGTGAAATTAACCAGGACCTGAGGAAAGCAAAGAGCTGACAGGATGAGATCTGTCCAAATGAAGTCAACGAAATCCCAGTGATGTTTTATAATCACAGAAAGAACAAGAAGAGAATGAAGGAATGTATGAGGCCCATTCGAGAGCAGGAAGGGAACTTGTGTGCGGTGGTGGAAGATGGACAAATGGTTCCTCATGAAATCTTTCGGTCTGTTTGCACAAAAGAGAGGGACAAAGCAGAAACTGTAGTTCAGGAGGAGGACTGTGCAACATTGGAACGGCATCTTTCACATCTGAAAGACTCCCAGTTCATCCGATGAAAAGAAAGATTCATACTGTCCCAAAGACATTTGCAGTGAGGGACTTGTTTGAAATGAGGTCACTCTAGGAATGCAGGAAATTTGGAAAGCCAGATTGTACACAGCAAGATCCCACAAGCAACAATGAACCAAGGAACATTTTGAGTGATGTTTGTTCAGGGATAAATATCAGCCTGAATATGATTCAAAGAGAAAATAACTGGAAAAGTTGGATGGAAAATGAGAAAATGGATGGCAAAGGAGAAGGGAGGATGACTGGTTAGTAATGGGATTGATTGTTACCAGGAAATAAAAGGAAGAGACAGAATATTGTGAATGTCATATTGTACTGAGGAAACTTAAAAGTGCAGGGAAGCTCAATTGCAGACCAAACTTAAAGGCTTTGTCTCTTAATGCATGACCCATTCAGAATAGTGTAGAAAAAGCTACACCACACAAACCAAGGTAAATCAAGCTTCGAGGAATTTAAACTAATTAAAGAAGGTAGGAGCTCAGGAGAAGTTATTAAAGCATCCAGACCAAGTAATAGGATCGAGAGTATGGAAAGGATCAGGAATCGAACTTGAGGCCCCGCAGGACGGAATGGTGGATCAGTGGTTCGCACTGCTGTCTCACAGCTCTGGAGACACAGACTCAATTCCAACACATTCTCCCCGTGTCTACTTGGGTTTCCTCCCATTGTCACAAAGATGTGTAGGTTAGGAGGATTATCTATGGGAATTGAAGGTGGGTGGGATGCTTTTTGGAGGGTCAGTCTGGGCTGAATGGCCTGCTTCCACACTGTAGGGATTTCGTGATTTCTAATGGAGATAACTATGAGAAGGGGGTAGTCAATGCATGACTGAGGGTGATGTACTTCGATGCATCGAGTACATGAAACAAGGTAAATGAGCCTGTAGCGCAGGGACATGGCTGCAAGGGGATCAGGGCTGGGAACTAAATATCCAGGGATGCACATCCTATTGAAAGGAAATGCAAGGGGATAAAGGGTCAACTGTGAAGGAGGAACTGAAGGTAATCCTTGTTAGTCAGGAAATGGTCTTGGGGAGACTGATAGTATCAAAACTTGGTAAGTCCCCAGGGCCTGATGCTCGACATCCCAGAATCCTTAAGAAAGTGGGTGTAGAAATAGTGGACATAATGCTGGAAAATGATCACCATTCTGTAGACTCTAATGGACTAGACAGTATCCAATGTAACCCCACTTTTTAATAAAAGGAGGGAGTGTGAAAATGAGGAATTTTACATGAGTCAATTATTAAAGATAAAATAACCAAGCATTTGGAAAGCAGTGACAGGATTTGTCCAAGTCAGCATGGATTTACTAAAGGGAAATCAGGCCTGACACATATTCTAGAAGGTTTTGAGGATGTGATCAGTAGAGAGTGGGTATGGGAGATTCAAGATGGCGGCAGTCTGAACAGTCTGGTGTATAGGGCTCTGTGCCATATCCCAGGCAAGGTGGGCTCCTATCCCTCCCCCCACCATTAGTCACCCCTGACGAAAGTTTGTGGTAGAAAGTCGTGGGAGAACAGAGAGCCCCTTTAAATTAGGATTGGGAAGATCTGAAGCTGAAATGAAGACATCTAAAGGAAAGGGAGCTAGAGGAGTGTAGCAGGCAGGGCACTCCTCTACTATGTCGGGCACACCCACAGCCATTACGTCAAACCCTGTGGCAGCGCCCTTAAGTTCAGTGGAGCAGCAGAATTTACTAACAAAGCCTTGGAGGCCACGATGGAGAGGTCCAAGGAGCGGGTTCCAACCTTGGAAGGGCAGGTTCAGGCCCTGAAGGAACTAGTAGATGACCTCAAAAATCAAGGTCGGAGAAAAATCTACAGATCTTGGGCTGACCTGAGCATGTAGAAGGTGAAAACCTCACTGATTTCCTCAAGAGGTGACTTCCAGCGTTGCTGGGCCTGGAGATCGAGTCAGGCCGGGTGAGTGTGGAGTGGGCTGACCGCATCGTGATGTGTAGGTCTGGGCCGGCCCAGTGCCTGCACCCAGTCCTAGTGCGACTCCAGCATCACAAGGAAAAGCATTTAATAATAGAAACAGCCAGAAGACTGAGAAGGGATCCATAGGCTTTGGTTTATAAAGGTTTGAAAATAATGTTTTTTCATAAATTTTCTGGGGCCATAATTAAGAAAAGACAGACCTTTGATAATGTCAAGAAAAAAAATTAAACATTGAATACTCTCTGAGGTTCCCGGCGATGCTACGTTTCAGTTATGGGGAAACTGTCTACAACTTCGACTCGGCGGATAAAGTAAAAGAACTCCTGAACTCGCTGAAATGAGAGACTTTGACCAAGGAGGAAGGAAAAGAGGCGTGCGGACAATGGCATAACGTAATTTTTTTTAATCTTCTCTCTCTTTGTTCTTTTCCCTTTTGGGGTCCCACGCTTTATAGGCTTGGTATTGCTTTAGTGAGAGATCCGGTATGTTTTATATTATAGCTGTTTGGTGGTTATTAGCTATTCTATTGTTCTGATTTGCTGGGTGAGGGTGGTTTCTCCTTTGATGTAAAGGTGTGTGAGGTTGAGATGAGAAAGGGGAGGGGTGGGTGTCCATTGTTAATTTGTCAGAGTGGAAATAATATATTTTTTTCCCCATTGCTTGGCTGTGGGGTGTGACCTTAACTGGAAGGTGCTGGGATGGATGTGAGGTTGGTAGTGAATGGCCCCCATGGGCAAGAGGTGGATCTCTGGAAATTTGTGTTTTTTGTGTTTATTTGATGACATTAGGAGTAGTGGTTCGTTTTTTTTTAGCTTTAGTAGTTTTGGTGGCGTTTGTAGAAATAGTCTTTAGATTTGATAAAGTCTGTGTTTTTTTTTCCCACTTGTCACACATTGAATGGGCTTGTTCCTCTCGGTGGACTGCGGGCTGTAGTGTGTGGTCATGGCTAGCGATCTGTTCAGGTGGTGCATCTGGAATATAAAGGGGAGCCATTCCCCAATTAAAAGGAAAAAGGTGCTCTCAAATCTTAAGAGGGAAAGGGTTGACATCGCTCTACTGCAAGAGATGCATTTGACTGACAATGAACATCTGAAGTTACAGCAGGGAGAATACGATACGGTATTCTTCTCCCCCTTCAACTCCAAAAGCAGAGGAGTGGCCATCCCATTTCAGGTGATAGATCAAACTAAGGATGAGCATGGATAGTTCATTATTCTCAAGGCTCTGGGACACGGAGAAGAGTATGCCATCCTGAACGTTTACTGTCCCCGGCACATCCGCTCAAGTTTTTAGCTGATGCAGTCTCGAAGTTAATGGCTCTTGGGATGCGCCGTATGATTACAGGAGGAGACTTTAATTGTCTCATGGACCCTAGGGTGGACAGGATGCCAAAGGGGCTGTTGGGTACACCTCTGCAGACTAGACCTGGGTGAAGAGGTGGGGCTAGTGGATGAATGGAGGTGTCTCCACCCGAATGGGAGGGACTTTACCTTTTACAAGTGCCACACAAGAATTGAAATGTTCTTTGTTCCTTCGGTTTATTTGGACTTGGTGTTAACCGCAGGATTGGGAGCGTTACTATTTTGGACCATGTGGCAATATATTTAGATGTTAAGACCAAAGGTAGTGAAGTAGACACACAGCAATGTTGCACGAATCTGTTTCTGTTGAAGGATGACAACTTTGTACAGTGTATCACAAGGGAGTACAGGGCTTTTTGGGACATCAATCTGGATGTGGCCATTAATCCATCAGTGCTCTGGGAGACCACCAAAGCATTCTTAAGGGGTATGATTATTTCACACTTGACAATAAGGAGGAGGCAGAGAGGAGAGCAGCAGCTGATACTTGAGGCCAGGCTGAAGGCAGCCAAATCGGTACATTATCCCAGACCATCCGGGTCACATTGTAACGGGTCACGGCTCTCTGGACTCAGCACTCACACAAGTGGCAAAGAGTGGGGTCTCCTTGCAAAGCAAAGGCTGTTTGAATATGGGGATAAGCCAGGTAGATCCCTGGCTTACCTGGCTAGGAAGGAAAGTGCTCCACAGTCCATTGTGTTTATCAGGGAGAGAACTGGCAATGTCACTCATGAACTGAGGAAGATCGATGCCAGAATTCGGGAGTCTTATGCAGATTTATACCGGTCAGAAGACTGTGGGGATGGAGAAGTGAGAAGGGAATCCTCTTTTCAAAACCTGGACTCCCTGGTATAAATGCAGATCAGGCCTCCCTTTTAAATGCACCTCTCACAGTACAGGAGGTGCAAGAGGCTGTAAGGCATCTGGTCCAGACGGATTCCCATGTGGATTTTACAAGGAGCTCATACACATGTCAGCTAACCCACTGCTGGAGCTGTATACTCATTCCTATGGCCAGGACTGTCTTCTGCCCTCTCTTACAGAGGCTAATATTGCTCATATTTTAAAGAAAGGGAAAGACCCTGAGGATTGTGCATTGTCTTGACCCATCTCGTTGTTGAATGTGGATTTTAAAATTCTATCAGAGGTGTTAGCTCTGAGCCTGGAGAAGGTGCTGCCCGTTATTATAAAAGAGGAGCAGACGGGTTTTATCAAGGGCTGCAGCTCCTCCAACATCATCAGGCAGGTATTGAACATAGTGCAACTATGTCAGCAGAGAATGATTCCGGGTTTGGTGGTCTCCCTGGAGGCAGAAAAGGCTTTTGATCGGGTGGAATGGTCGTATCTCTTTGCTGCTCGAGATCATTTTGGTCTGGGAGGGGCCTTTGCCAGGTGGGTAGCAGTGTTATATAAAGACCGCAAGGTGGCGGTTATCGTGAATGGGGTTAATTTTTGGTGCGGGGAGTGACAGGGATGTCCCCTGTTGCCCCTACGGTTAACTTTGTTACTTGAACCACTGGCAGGGACTGTCTGAAAAGACCCTGAAATTTTCTTTCCCCAAAGGTGGGAGTTGGGGAATATAAAATCACTCTCTATACAGACAATGTCCTACTGTTTTTACCTAACCCCAAAAAGTCCAAAACCCAGCGAATACAAAACATTAAATTATTCGGCAGCTTTTTGCGATACAGAATAAATTTTCCAAAATGGGAAGTCCTGCCTGTGGGGGGATTGGTGGAGGTACTGAAGCTGGAGGACGGAATGGAGTTTCCTTTTCGATGGTCACAGAAAGGTTTTCTCTATCTGGGAATTTTTATTACCCCTCACTCCCCGCAACTGTATGGAGCTAACTTTGTGTTGCTGTTTGAGAGTGTAAAGCAGGACTTGCAGCGATGGGAGGGAATACCCACATCATGGCTCAACCGTATAGCCTTGATTAAAATGAATGTTGTTCCTTGGTTGTTATATCCTGTGAGGATGCTCCCTTTGTTATTACCCAATCAGGTGCTGCGGAAGTTTGCGGGGTGGCTTGGATCATTTATTTGGCGCTGTAGGCGCAACTTAATTAAATTTACCAAGTTGCAACTTCTGCAGGATATGGGGGGGTGGTGAACCTCCCAGATCTGAAGAGATATGAAATCAGCACCCTGTTGCCATATGTAGGTGAATGGGTGAGCAATGACTCAAAGTCGATGTGGCTTGATGTAGAGGCCTCACAGGCGAGGTGCCCCTTCAGAAGCTTACTGTTCATGGATAAGATGAGATTGGTGGTTGCGCATTGTGAAAGTCTGATTATCATAAATACGGTAAAGCATGGAGGATAATGCGGCAGGGTGGGGGTAATTTGCCGTTCAACCCGTCAGTGGGAGGCCCAGGATTTAGACTGGGATCAAAGGACTCCGGCGTCAGAGCATAGAAGCGGAAAGGAATCCCCTGGCTGGGAGATTTATTTGAGGGAGAGCCCTTGATGTCTTTTAGCCAATTAGGTCAGAAATACAGAATCCCTAAGAGGGACGTTTTCTGATATTTCCAGGTTAAGAAGACTGCGTTCTTGACCCAGCCCCACCAGTCGGATATAGAATGAAGAGTGCTCCGATGTGGGGCCGGTATTTCAGTTATTACCATATATCATCTGCAGAGAGGGAATGCCTCGGGAGACATGGAGAGAGTCAAGGGAATTTGGAATCAGGAGTTCAGGGAAGGAATCTCATCAGAAATGGGGGAATGAGAGAGAGAAAGAGAGAGAGAGAGATATTCATAGACTGCTTCAGTATCTGAGGAGTTATGTTCAAAGGCAACAAGATCTACACAATATGCAGGTTTGGACTGGCAAGAGGCAAGTGATGTTTGCAAACAAAACTGCCAGTCAATGACCATCTCCAGTAGGAGGCCTGTGACCACTGGTGGCCCACAAGGATCGGTGCTGGGTTCACTGTTTTTTGTCATTTACATAAATGATTTGGATGTGAACATGGAACATACTATGGTTAGTACGTTTGCAGATGACACCAAAATTGGATGTGCAATGGACAGTAAGAAGGTTCAGAATACAACAGGATCTCGAACAGATGGGCTGAGGAGTGGCAGATGAAGTTTAATTAAGATAAATATGAGGTGCTGCATTTTGGAAAGGCAAATCAGGTCAGGACATATACACTCAATGGTAAAACACTGGGGAGTGTTGCTGAGGAAAGAGACCTTGGAGTGCAGGTTCATAGTTCCTTCAAAGTGGAATGACAAGTAAACAGGATAGTGAATGTTTGCCTTTATTGGTCAGAGCACTGAGTATAGGAGTTGGGAAGGCATGTTGCGGCTGTACAGGACACTGATTAGGCCTCTTTTAAAATACTCTGGGCAATTCTGGACTCCCTGCTCTCGGAAGGATGTTGTGAATTGTGAAAGGGCTATTAAAAGATTTCCAAGGATGTTGTCAGGGTTGTGAGTTTTCTGCTATAGGAAGAGGATGAATTGGTTGGGGATATTTTCCCTGGAGCAAAGGAGACTGAGGGGTGACTGTGTAAAGATTTTATAAAATCATGAGAGGCATGGATAGGGTAAATAGACAAGTCTTTTAACTGGTGTAGGAAATCATGGCATAGGTGAGACTAGAAACACAGGACTGTCATCTGCAAGTGCCCTTCCAAGCCACTCACCATCCTGACTTCGAAAAATATCACTGTTTCTGCAGGATTGTTGTATCACATTTCTGGAATTCCCTCCCTTAGGGCTTTGTGGGTCGACCTACAGCACATGAACTGCAGTGGTTACAAAAGATAGCTCACCAGGTTCTCAAAAGCAACTAGGATCAGTCTATAAATGCTGGCCAGCCAGCGATGCCCAGACCCTGTGAGTCATTTAAAAAATATTTATTGAGAAGTTTAGAATTAAAATGGGGTTCCTTGGTGCTCAATGAGCTTAGAGGAAAATATTTTCTTTTGTTCGTTCATGGAATGTGGGCATCATTGTCTGGCCAGCACTTATTGCCCCTTCCTCGTTGTCCTTGAGAAGGTGGTGCTGAGCTAGACCCACAATCTCATAAGGGAGGGACTTCCCAGAAGCAGTGACAGATTTCAGGTCAGGATAGTGGCCACTCTTTACAAGGTGTGTCACTCACTTAATCGACCTACATATTTTAACTCCAACCAGCATCACACTTGCAACATTATTACTGACAAGTAGGACAAAAGGATTACATGGAGTTATTACCTTCACTTCATTTAAATTCTGTGGGTTCCTCGCTCGTTTGAAGAAAACAGAGCTAATTCGGCTTGGCTTCATCCACGGGGCTGGGCTGGCACTGAGGTCTTCAGAAAATATCTCAGTGAAAATTTCTCTCGTCATGTTAAATACAAGCTGGAAGGAGGAAAAGAGTAACAGAGAAAAGATTATATTAGATACGTCCTCTGCCCCCAAAAAATATTTGTTAGATTGCTACAGTGAAAACAAAAGGGAATACTGTTCAAAATATATAAAATAACAACTGTTTGCTCCACGATCTGAACCAAGGATACATTTAGAATATCATTGATTACAGGAGAAAAGGCAAAAGAGAGATTAGAGAAGGGGTTTAAAAGGATTGGAGAACGACTAAGGTTAGGTGCAGATGTATTAGACAAGATTACCTGCATAATACTAAGGAAGGCACCACAACATAAAAGGAGGCAAATCTTTGAAACAAAATGAGTGACATCTGTGGGACATTCTGTAAATAGAAAGCAAACTATCATGGCTCCAATTATTACCTCCTAAAATTCGACCAGAGGATTGGAGGGCAGCTAACTCCTCGTTCAATACAAGAAAAACAGGAATTTTGTGATTAGTTACTTTTGCTTCATTTTTTGGTAAATTAAGAGTTAAAAATATGGACTGAAGTATGAGCACTTGAAGAGACAGTAACTAATCAGGAGAAATGAGCATGAATTTCTAATGAGCAGATTGTGAACTATCAAACAATTTGACAAGGCTGTATTTGTAAAAGAGCAGATTAGTGGGAAAAAGTTTACATGATTGACGTGGATTTTCAGAAATTATTTCAAGTAGTTGCCTCTGAGAAGACCAATGGCAAAAGTCAAGGGCACCTCAAATGAAGGGGAACACAGTTAAATGGATAGAGGTGGTTGGGAAAATGCAGGTCAGGGTAAAATAAAGATTTCACACGAGAAAGGTGTGGAGAATGGAAGGGACCCACAGGAGTCCCCACATGCTCAGATTGCCCTTAATTGTTATAGTAATAAACACAATCTTGACTTGGGAATTTAAGAAAAGGAAATTAAATGATTCCAATTTGGGTTGAAGGGACAGAGATGGAATTGTACTGCAGTGACAGATACAGAAGAATATTTACCGGAAGATGGAATTGAAGTTGAGAGTGAGATGAAGTAATACATTGAGTGGATAAGAAAAGGAATTACACCTGAAATGGTAAAATCCTAATCCGATTACAGCAAAGGCCACAAAGTATTCAAATATACAGGCCATTTAAGGTGATAGATATGGCATTAAAAAAACACCTGGCTCTTCCAAGTGGACACAAACAATTTAAGTCACATTAAGTTGTGTAATGGAAAATTATCCACTTACTGTGATATTTGAAAGATAATGCTCTTCTAAAATTTATTGCTGTGCTGAGCTTTATAAACAATACTTTGATGAGGTCTGCAGTCAACTGTTTGAATTTTGTAAACATTCAACTTGACCTTGCAATAGTCAAACTCAGCGAAAGCTGAAGCACTGCCATGTCCAAGACCAGGGGATGAGAGAATAACAATTTGAGCTTTCCCAGTCTTTGCCCTTGAGAGCGTGATAAGAAACAGTGTAAGGCAAGTATCTGAACAATGCTCTGATACCCCTTACATTGAGGCATCTTGCTGAATGTACTGGGTCAATTCTGCAGAATTTAAAGAAAGCTCCTTTCTTTGCTCTTGCTAATAGTTGAGTCAAGTCGAGTTAATTTCCACGACAGTTAAATAAGATCTTCAAATATTTTGGTCAATTTTGGGAATCTCAGCATATTCTCAAGATGTTATCAGGAAAAGAGGTGCAGACATGATCACAGATTGAGAAGTTCAACCTTTGAGGCTTTCTTTATCTGAAAATTATGGAGTGTCATGTGGAAGATCATGATTCTAAAGAGTTTTAAGAAGGTGAATAATAATCACATATTGTCTTATCAACTCATGGAAACAGCAACAGAAAGACAGAAATGATACAGAAGAACTTGAAACAAATACTGAGTGACTGGAAGAGACACCATATATTATGTAAATAGAAGCAGAAACTATAGATTCCCAGAGTGAGCAAAGTTATGACAGATGGGATTTAACGGATAACAGTACGATGATGATGAGGATGATAAATTAATAATGGGAGAGTACAAACAGTGGAGGAGAAAGGGGCTTTGGATTTTTAGGGAAGGGGCCAAATGGTAAATTGAATTCAATGCAGTCATTCGGATCAAGATAATGTTTTTAACATGCTCTGTTATACATATCATCAATCAGTGCTGCTGTGGAGCACTATTAAACCATACCTTTCTTGTTTAACTAAGGGAAAATAATTTTGTGTTCAAATGCCAAAAGCTGAATCACACCTCAAAAAAGTCTTCTGCTCACACTCTCTACACCTTTCTATTTATTATACTTAGGGGAATGAAAGATTTCAGACTGAATGTTCTGAGCTTCAGCTTTCCAAAATCAGATCACTTTCAGTTGACTGCTGCACCCCTTTTATATTCCTGCAATTTGTAGGTAAACGCAAATCAGAAAAGAATGTGTCAGTTTAGTCAGGATGTTGCTGTATCAAATCAAAGTGACCCAAGCTCCTATTTCAGCGATTTCCTACACTGAATGCTCAAAAAGGAATGGACAGTATGAGAACTTGTCAAACACTTTCATGAAAAGAGCTGCTTGTCCAATCAATGTTAATATGTGCAAATCATAAACCCTTCTGTTCTTCTTATCAGATAGTCATTCAGTCTCTGGACTTTGCTTCAGAACACTACGCTGGAGAAACTGGGTGTGTATTGATTTAGCCAGAGATTGAAAAGTATGATTCAAAACTTAGTTTAAAAAAAACTCTTTAAAAACATTGCCTCCCTTTGAGGGAAGGTCAGAAAAGTGCAGGAGGAAAAGATTTGAATTTCAATAGCAATCTAAACTCAATAATCACACAGTAGAAATGGTCACTAAATCCTTGAGAAATAATCAGGTGTACTTATACATATTTTGAGAATTGATGGGCAAGGTAGAAAACAACAAGACACCAGAAATTTTAAGTACATTCCCCACAACTGGATTTTATCACCCACAAATATATTTAACAATTTATCAAGATATTCCTCACAACAGTCTTTTGGTAAAGGGTCATTGGGAAAGTGGAACGCTCAGGGTAATTTCTGAAAATGATGACCTGCAAAATGTGCCTGAAGAAAGTGGAGTTGTATTTTGACATATTGTTCGGGAAACAACAACAATCCTGTCATTGGTCCACAATCCTGTTGTTGGTACGGCAGGGACACAATCCTTTAGTCGAAACCCTCGGGACCAGCTGGTTTGCAGAATTCGGAATTCTTTAGTTTTCAGAGTAAGTGACAGTTTAACAGTAAAATTTTTAAAACTCTTACTGAACAGCAGACCCACCTGTAAAAACGATGAGCCCTGAGACAGAACTGATGCCTGCCAGTGCTGGGCCACACCCCCAGTGTGATGTGGGTCGAGTGGGTGTTGAGCAAACCCAAACAACCTTGTTAATTAGACAAAAAAAATTCACGACAAAAACTTCAGATTTCGGAGCTTTTCAGATTTCGGGATTTCGAATAAAGAATTGTCTACCTGTATGTTCAAATGTGGGAATTTAAGAAGCTCTGGAATCATTAACAAACAATTGCATCAATGCTTCGAGACCGATAACACATCTCCAATTCTTGAAATTCAAATCCATCCCAAAACAGGTTCAAAATGAATACTTACAGGTCAGGGACAAAGATCTGGAGATAATATTTCCTCCTTATCACCAACACTGTCATCTCTTTCAGATGTCTCCAACTGGATAACAGTCTTGTGTTCCTCCTTTGGATCCTTGGAAGGTGACCTGGGCCAGGATTCAACATCCAGTTTGAACTGTAATCCTTGATTAGTAAGCTGGATCTTCTCAGCTGAGACTTCCATGATTTCTTCCAATTGTTCAATAGCGTCCTTCACAAAGGAAGATGGCAACATATCAACCAAAGAATTGGCCTTTGAATCACTGCTCTTCCGATCATCTCCTTTAAAGTCTTCACTATCCTCACTATTGTCCTTGAGTTCCTCTCCTTCGATGTCCACGTGCTCCTCATGGATTTCCTCAGATTCAGGCTCGAGGAATGATACTTTAAATTGAGCCATTTCCCTGTTGAGTAAATCCAACAGAGAAATTGAAGCGTTCTTGTGGATATTTAGTTAAAACTCCTCCCTTTGTGCACAGACACATTGGTATTGATATAGGTTTCTGTCTCTAGTACTGCCTTGGATGCTTTCTCTATGAACACATCAGTACGGTTAATGTTTTCTTCATTCTGGTCTTCACACAAGTTTGCCAATCGTTCCTCCTCACCAGACTTGGGCAAGCTCTCTTTTAAATTTTGGTCATCTCTAAAAGTTACCACTGCCTTGCTAGGTTCATTAATAATGTGTAGTAAGTCAAAGGTACTTGGTTCAGAAAACTGATTACTTAAATTTTGATAATTCAAGCTGTTTTTAAATGAACTGAGCTTAAAATCTTACTGAGCTCAAACTCTTCCGCCTGCCATTCTGTTACTTCTTTTGAAAGCTCTGGCTTTTTTCCTTCATCACAACACGTTTTGTAGTCTTGACCTAAGTTATCCTCCACAAGTAGGTCCCTTTCATCTTCAGTTGTATCGATGCCATCCCCAGAATGTTCAGGTTGGAGGGAAATCTTGTGAGGAGGAGCAAAGATGCCACATTTCTTCTTGCATGTGAAGTATTCAACTCCATCATATGTCCCATTATGACTGCCTTCTGGCTTATCCAGCTCCACACCAGCCCAAAAGACACTGGCGAAGCTAGTTCTGCCCTTGAAGCGAAGTGTCCCTAGTGGATGCTACTAACTAAAATTCTTGCACCAATTTGGGATTCAGGCAGCTCATCGGTTTCAGGCAACATGGCTGTTGGGGTGCGACATGGAGACGGAGAATGTGATGGTATGGGAGTCTGTTCCTCGTTGCTAGCATCACTTTGCTCTTCTCAGTTGGTGATTCCAAGTTGCAAGTTGTTCTGAATGTACGCATCCACAGCTGGGAGACTATTTCTCACCTAGCCGCTCACTTTTTTCATCATCCACACAGAGTTGGGGAAACACTTCGAGAAAGCTTCTCCCCTTCATTCATTCCCTCCTGCTTGAAATGCTCAGGACAGGAGAGCACTTGGGCCTCAGTGAGATTTTTGTCACTGGTGATTTTGATCCTTCGCGAAAGGGCTTCTGCAGACTCCAGGCCAGCTTTGCAACTCCCACCGTGTAAACTTTTATTCACGTCTTCATTCCTCCTTCGCAATGACTCAAAATTTTCTGAGTAAGTTGCTTCCTTTCCTTGGGAAAGGTACTCAAAACCTTGAGAAGAAGAATCATTCTCTGATGGAGTTCTTTTCAATTCTCCAGAGTCAGATAGCACAGATGCAATGGAGGTGCCCGACTTGACTGATCTGACAATCTTCACAGAACTGGCTGAATGATCACTTGCACCGTCCTCCTCATCAGGATAGCCATCCTTGTGCAAGTAATATTCCTCATCCTTCAGGTCCTCAAACGTCTTTTCAACAAGCTCAGCTACTAAAGGCTGTTCTGTGTCATCAGATAGGACTCTGTTTAGTGGAATTAATTCCTTGATACGCTCAGGGACATTGATGTGCTGCAGTTTCTCAATGTCTAATTTCAGTAAGGGTTCAGACTGATCAGATTGCTGAGACAAGCCTAGTACATCCACGACATCAGAAGTCTAATAATTTTAGATGACCAAGTTCCTCCTGGATATCATCTTGCCCAGATTGATGACTGGACACAACACTTTCATCACCAGAACCATCCTCTGGCCTAAATGCCAACTGATCTGGCATACGACTACATTCAAGAGCT